>NW_025813595.1:0-5157500 GCF_910589235.1 Vespa crabro
TAAAGATTTCACGATTTTATCTTCGCATATACCGAAATTCGCGTATGTCGATTACGTTTTTTCGGCAATTATCTTATGAAAACGCCTATTTAAACCATAGTAAAAACGTTATATTCTTGTTATATTCTTTATTCTGCATCGATAGAATATAAAATCAATGAAATTGAACGAGATTTCAAGTTTTCGTTTTTCGACGATACGCGTATATGAGCGAAAAATCGTATATACGATATGAAAGAATGTTAAAAACTTTGATTCCAATATAAAATTGATGTTTGATCTTATGAAATGCAATGTTCTGAATCGATTGGTCACATTTTTCTAACTGAGGCACAAGTATTATTAAAGATTTCACGATTTAATCTTCGCATATACCGAAATTCGCGTTAGTCGATTACGTTTTTTCGGCAATTATCTTATGAAAACGCGTATTTAAACATAGTAAAAACGTTATATTCTTGTTATATTCTTTATTCTGCATCGATAGAATATAAAATCAATGAAATTGAACGAGATTTCAAGTTTTCGTTTTTCGACGATACGCGTATATGAGCGAAAAATCGTATATACGATATGAAAGAATGTTAATAACTTTCATTCCAATATAAAATTGATGTTTGATCTTATGAAATGTAATGTTCTGAATCGATTGGTAACATTTTTCTAACTGTGGCACAAGTATTATTAAAGATTTCACGATTTTATCTTCGCATATACCGAAATTCCCGTATGTCGATTACGTTTTTCGGCAATTATCTTATGAAAACGCGTATTTAAACATAGTAAAAACGTTATATTCTTGTTATATTCTTTATTCTGCATCGATAGAATATAAAATCAATGAAATTGAACGAGATTTCAAGTTTTCGTTTTTCGACGATACGCGTATATGAGCGAAAAATCGTATATACGATATGTAAGAATGTTAAAAACTTTGATTCCAATATAAAATAGATGTTTGATCTTATGAAATGCAATGTTCTGAATCGATTGGTAACATTTTTCTAACTGTGGCACAAGTATTATTAAAGATTTCACGATTTTATCTTCGCATATACCGAAATTCGCGTATTTCGATTACGTTTTTCGACAATTATCATATGAAAACGCGTATTTAAACATAGTAAAAACGTTATATTCTTGTTATATTATTTATTCTGCATCGATAGAATATAAAATCAATGAAATTGAACGAGATTTCAAGTTTTCGTTTTTCGACGATACGCGTATATGAGCGAAAAATCGTATATACGATATGAAAGAATGTTAAAAACTTTCATTCCAATATAAAATTGACGTTTGATCTTATGAAATGTAATGTTCTGAATCGATTAGTAACATTTTTCTAACTGTGGCACAAGTATTATTAAAGATTTCACGATTTTATCTTCGCATATACCGAAATTCGCGTATGTCGATTACGTTTTTCGGCAATTATCATATGAAAACGCGTATTTAAACATAGTAAAAGCGTTATATTCTTGTTATATTCTTTATTCTGCATCGATAGAATATAAAATCAATGAAATTGAACTAGATTTCAAGTTTTCGTTTATCGACGATACGCGTATATGAGCGAAAAATCGTATATACGATATGAAAGAATGTTAAAAACTTTGATTCCAATATAAAATAGATGTTTGATCTTATGAAATGCAATGTTCTGAATCGATTGGTAACATTTTTCTAACTGAGGCACAAGTATTATTAAAGATTTCACGATTTTATCTTCGCATATACCGAAATTCGCGTATGTCGATTAAGTTTTTCGACAATTATCATATGAAAACGCGTATTTAAACATAGTAAAAACGTTATATTCTTGTTATATTCTTTTATTCTGCATCGATAGAATATAAAATCAATGAAATTGAACGAGATTTCAAGTTTTCGTTTTTCGACGATAAGCGTATATGAACGAAAAATCGTATATACGATATGAAAGAATGTTAAAAACTTTCATTCCAATATAAAATTGATGTTTGATCTTATGAAATGTAATGTTCTTAATCGATTGGTAACATTTTTCTAACTGTGGCACAAGTATTATTAAAGATTTCACGATTTATCTTCGCATATACCGAAATTCGCGTATGTCGATTACGTTTTTCGGCAATTATCATATGAAAACGCGTATTTAAACATAGTAAAAAACGTTATATTCTTGTTATATTCTTTATTCTGCATCGATAGAATATAAAATCAATGAAATTGAACGAGATTTCAAGTTTTCGTTTTTCGACGATACGCGTATATGAGCGAAAAATCGTATATACGATATGAAAGAATGTTAAAAACTTTGATTCCAATATAAAATAGATGTTTGATCTTATGAAATGCAATGTTCTAAATCGATTGGTAACATTTTTCTAACTGTGGCACAAGTATTATTAAAGATTTCACGGTTTTATCTTCGCATATACCGAAATTCGCGTATGTCGATTACGTTTTTCGAAAATTATCATATGAAAACGCGTAATTAAACATAGTAAAAACGTTATATTCTTGTTATATTCTTTATTCTGCATCGATAGAATATAAAATCAATGAAATTGAACGAGATTTCAAGTTTTCGTTTTTCGACGATACGCGTATATGAGCGAAAAATCGTATATACGATATGAAAGAATGTTAAAAACTTTGATTCCAATATAAAATAGATGTTTGATCTTATGAAATGCAATGTTCTGAATCGATTGGTCACATTTTTCTAACTGAGGCACAAGTATTATTAAAGATTTCACGATTTTATCTTCGCATATAGCGAAATTCGCGTTAGTCGATTACGTTTTTCGGCAATTATCTTATGAAAACGCGTATTTAAACATAGTAAAAACGTTATATTCTTGTTATATTCTTTATTCTGCATCGATAGAATATAAAATCAATGAAATTGAACGAGATTTCAAGTTTTCGTTTTTCGACGATACGCGTATATGAGCGAAAAATCGTATATACGATATGAAAGAATGTTAAAAACTTTCATTCCTATATAAAATTGATGTTTGATCTTATGAAATGCAATGTTCTGAATCGATTGGTAACATTTTTCTAACTGTGGCACAAGTATTATTAAAGATTTCACGATTTTATCTTCGCATATACCGAAATTCGCGTATTTCGATTACGTTTTTCGACAATTATCATATGAAAACGCGTATTTAAACATAGTAAAAACGTTATATTCTTGTTATATTCTTTATTCTGCATCGATAGAATATAAAATCAATGAAATTGAACGAGATTTCAAGTTTTCGTTTTTCGACGATACGCGTATATGAGCGAAAAATCGTATATACGATATGAAAGAATGTTAAAAACTTTCATTCCAATATAAAATTGATGTTTGATCTTATGAAATGTAATGTTCTGAATCGATTGGTAACATTTTTCTAACTGTGGCACAAGTATTATTAAAGATTTCACGATTTTATCTTCGCATATACCGAAATTCGCGTATGTCGATTACGTTTTTCGCCAATTATCTTATGAAAACACGTATTTAAACATAGTAAAAACGTTATGTTCTTGTTATATTCTTTATTCTGCATCGATAGAATATAAAATCAATGAAATTGAACTAGATTTCAAGTTTTCGTTTTTCGACGATACGCGTATATGAGCGAAAAATCGTATATACGATATGAAAGAATGTTAAAAACTTTGATTCCAATATAAAATAGATGTTTTATCTTATGAAATGCAATGTTCTGAATCGATTGGTAACATATTTCTAACTGAGGCACAAGTATTATTAAAGATTTCACGATTTTATCTTCGCATATACCGAAATGCGCGTATGTCGATTAAGATTTTCGACAATTATCATATGAAAACGCGTATTTAAACATAGTAAAAACGTTATATTCTTGTTATATTCTTTATTCTGCATCGATAGAATATAAAATCAATGAAATTGAACGAGATTTCAAGTTTTCGTTTTTCGACGATACGCGTATATGAGCGAAAAATCGTATATACGATATGAAAGAATGTTAAAAACGTTGATTCCAATATAAAATAGATGTTTGATCTTATGAAATGCAATGTTCTGAATCGATTGGTAACATTTTTCTAACTGTGGCACAAGTATTATTAAAGATTTCACGATTTTATCTTCGCATATACCGAAATTCGCGTTAGTCGATTACGTTTTTCGACAATTATCATATGAAAACGCGTATTTAAACATAGTAAAAACGTTATATTCTTGTTATATTCTTTATTCTGCATCGATAGAATATAAAATCAATGAAATTGAACGAGATTTCAAGTTTTCGTTTTTCGACGATACGCGTATATGAGCGAAAAATCGTATATACGATATTAAAGAATGTTAAAAACTTTGATTCCAATATAAAATAGATGTTTGATCTTATGAAATGCAATGTTCTGAATCGATTGGTAACATTTGTCTAACTGTGGCACAAGTATTATTAAAGATTTCACGATTTTATATTCGCATATACCGAAATTCGCGTATGTCGATTACGTTTTTCGACAATTATCATATGAAAACGCGTATTTAAACATAGTAAAAACGTTATATTCTTGTTATATTCTTTATTCTGCATCGATAGAATATAAAATCAATGAAATTGAACGAGATTTCAAGTTTTCGTTTTTCGACGATACGCGTATATGAGCGAAAAATCGTATATACGATATGAAAGAATGTTAAAAACTTTGATTCCAATATAAAATAGATGTTTGATTTTATGAAATGCAATGTTCTGAATCGATTGGTAACATTTGTCTAACTGTGGCACAAGTATTATTAAAGATTTCACGATTTTATATTCGCATATACCGAAATTCGCGTATGTCGATTACGTTTTTCGACAATTATCATATGAAAACGCGTATTTAAACATAGTAAAAACGTTATATTCTTGTTATATTCTTTATTCTGCATCGATAGAATATAAAATCAATGAAATTGAACGAGATTTCAAGTTTTCGTTTTTCGACGATACGCGTATATGAGCGAAAAATCGTATATACGATATGAAAGAATGTTAAAAACTTTGATTCCAATATAAAATAGATGTTTGATCTTATGAAATGCAATGTTCTAAATCGATTGGTAACATTTTTCTAACTGTGGCACAAGTATTATTGAAGATTTCACGGTTTTATCTTCGCATATACCGAAATTCGCGTATGTCGATTACGTTTTTCGACAATTATCATATGAAAACGAGTAATTAAACATAGTAAAAACGTTATATTCTTGTTATATTCTTTATTCTGCATCGATAGAATATAAAATCAATGAAATTGAACGAGATTTCAAGTTTTCGTTTTTCGACGATACGCGTATATGAGCGAAAAATCGTATATACGATATGAAAGAATGTTAAAAACTTTGATTCCAATATAAAATAGATGTTTGATCTTATGAAATGCAATGTTCTGAATCGATTGGTCACATTTTTCTAACTGAGGCACAAGTATTATTAAAGATTTCACGATTTTATCTTCGCATATAGCGAAATTCGCGTTAGTCGATTACGTTTTTCGGCAATTATCTTATGAAAACGCGTATTTAAACATAGTAAAAACGTTATATTCTTGTTATATTCTTTATTCTGCATCGATAGAATATAAAATCAATGAAATTGAACGAGATTTCAAGTTTTCGTTTTTCGACGATACGCGTATATGAGCGAAAAATCGTATATACGATATGAAAGAATGTTAAAAACTTTCATTCCAATATAAAATTGATGTTTGATCTTATGAAATGTAATGTTCTGAATCGATTGGTAACATTTTTCTAACTGTGGCACAAGTATTATTAAAGATTTCACGATTTTATCTTCGCATATACCGAAATTCGCGTATGTCGATTACGTTTTTCGGCAATTATCTTATGAAAACGCGTATTTAAACATAGTAAAAACGTTACATTCTTGTTATATTCTTTATTCTGCATCGATAGAATATAAAATCAATGAAATTGAACGAGATTTCAAGTTTTCGTTTTTCGACGATACGCGTATATGAGCGAAAAATCGTATATACGATATGAAAGAATGTTAAAAACTTTGATTCCAATATAAAATTGATGTTTGATCTTATGAAATGCAATGTTCTGAATCGATTGGTCACATTTTTCTAACTGAGGCACAAGTATTATTAAAGATTTCACGATTTAATCTTCGCATATACCGAAATTCGCGTTAGTCGATTACGTTTTTCGGCAATTATCTTATGAAAACGCGTATTTAAACATAGTAAAAACGTTATATTCTTGTTATATTCTTTATTCTGCATCGATAGAATATAAAATCAATGAAATTGAACAAGATTTCAAGTTTTCGTTTTTCGACGATACGCGTATATGAGCGAAAAATCGTATATACGATATGAAAGAATGTTAATAACTTTCATTCCAATATAAAATTGATGTTTGATCTTATGAAATGTAATGTTCTGAATCGATTGGTAACATTTTTCTAACTGTGGCACAAGTATTATTAAAGATTTCACGATTTTATCTTCGCATATACCGAAATTCCCGTATGTCGATTACGTTTTTCGGCAATTATCTTATGAAAACGCGTATTTAAACATAGTAAAAACGTTATATTCTTGTTATATTCTTTATTCTGCATCGATAGAATATAAAATCAATGAAATTGAACGAGATTTCAAGTTTTCGTTTTTCGACGATACGCGTATATGAGCGAAAAATCGTATATACGATATGTAAGAATGTTAAAAACTTTGATTCCAATATAAAATAGATGTTTGATCTTATGAAATGCAATGTTCTGAATCGATTGGTAACATTTTTCTAACTGTGGCACAAGTATTATTAAAGATTTCACGATTTTATCTTCGCATATACCGAAATTCGCGTATTTCGATTACGTTTTTCGACAATTATCATATGAAAACGCGTATTTAAACATAGTAAAAACGTTATATTCTTGTTATATTATTTATTCTGCATCGATAGAATATAAAATCAATGAAATTGAACGAGATTTCAAGTTTTCGTTTTTCGACGATACGCGTATATGAGCGAAAAATCGTATATACGATATGAAAGAATGTTAAAAACTTTCATTCCAATATAAAATTGACGTTTGATCTTATGAAATGTAATGTTCTGAATCGATTAGTAACATTTTTCTAACTGTGGCACAAGTATTATTAAAGATTTCACGATTTTATCTTCGCATATACCGAAATTCGCGTATGTCGATTACGTTTTTCGGCAATTATCTTATGAAAACGCGTATTTAAACATAGTAAAAGCGTTATATTCTTGTTATATTCTTTATTCTGCATCGATAGAATATAAAATCAATGAAATTGAACTAGATTTCAAGTTTTCGTTTATCGACGATACGCGTATATGAGCGAAAAATCGTATATACGATATGAAAGAATGTTAAAAACTTTGATTCCAATATAAAATAGATGTTTGATCTTATGAAATGCAATGTTCTGAATCGATTGGTAACATTTTTCTAACTGAGGCACAAGTATTATTAAAGATTTCACGATTTTATCTTCGCATATACCGAAATGCGCGTATGTCGATTAAGTTTTTCGACAATTATCATATGAAAACGCGTATTTAAACATAGTAAAAACGTTATATTCTTGTTATATTCTTTATTCTGCATCGATAGAATATAAAATCAATGAAATTGAACGAGATTTCAAGTTTTCGTTTTTCGACGATAAGCGTATATGAGCGAAAAATCGTATATACGATATGAAAGAATGTTAAAAACTTTCATTCCAATATAAAATTGATGTTTGATCTTATGAAATGTAATGTTCTTAATCGATTGGTAACATTTTTCTAACTGTGGCACAAGTATTATTAAAGATTTCACGATTTTATCTTCGCATATACCGAAATTCGCGTATGTCGATTACGTTTTTCGGCAATTTTCTTATGAAAACGCGTATTTAAACATAGTAAAAACGTTATATTCTTGTTATATTCTTTATTCTGCATCGATAGAATATATAATCAATGAAATTGAACTAGATTTCAAGTTTTCGTTTTTCGACGATACGCGTATATGAGCGAAAAATCGTATATACGATATGAAAGAATGTTAAAAACTTTGATTCCAATATAAAATAGATGTTTGATCTTATGAAATGCAATGTTCTGAATCGATTGGTAACATTTTTCTAACTGAGGCACAAGTATTATTAAAGACTTCACGATTTTATCTTCGCATATACCGAAATGCGCGTATGTCGATTAAGTTTTTCGAAAATTATCATATGAAAACGCGTATTTAAACATAGTAAAAACGTTATATTCTTGTTATATTCTTTATTCTGCATCGATAGAATATAAAATCAATGAAATTGAACGAGATTTCAAGTTTTCGTTTTTCGACGATACGCGTATATGAGCGAAAAATCGTATATACGATATGAAAGAATGTTAAAAACTTTGATTCCAATATAAAATAGATTTTTGATCTTATGAAATGCAATGTTCTGAATCGATTGGTCACATTTTTCTAACTGAGGCACAAGTATTATTAAAGATTTCACGATTTTATCTTCGCATATACCGAAATTCGCGTTAGTCGATTACGTTTTTCGGCAATTATCTTATGAAAACGCGTATTTAAACATAGTAAAAACGTTATATTCTTGTTATATTCTTTATTCTGCATCGATAGAATATAAAATCAATGAAATTGAACGAGATTTCAAGTTTTCGTTTTTCGACGATACGCGTATATGAGCGAAAAATCGTATATACGATATGAAAGAATGTTAAAAACTTTCATTCCAATATAAAATTGATGTTTGATCTTATGAAATGTAATGTTCTGAATCGATTGGTAACATTTTTCTAACTGTGGCACAAGTATTATTAAAGATTTCACGATTTTATCTTCGCATATACCGAAATTCGCGTATGTCGATTACGTTTTTCGGCAATTATCTTATGAAAACGCGTATTTAAACATAGTAAAAACGTTATATTCTTGTTATATTCTTTATTCTGCATCGATAGAATATAAAATCAATGAAATTGAACGAGATTTCAAGTTTTCGTTTTTCGACGATACGCGTATATGAGCGAAAAATCGTATATACGATATGAAAGAATGTTAAAAACTTTGATTCCAATATAAAATAGATGTTTGATCTTATGAAATGCAATGTTCTGAATCGATTGGTAACATTATTCTAACTGAGGCACAAGTATTATTAAAGATTTCACGATTTTATCTTCGCATATACCGAAATGCGCGTATGTCGATTAAGTTTTTCGACAATTATCATATGAAAACGCGTATTTAAACATAGTAAAAACGTTATATTCTTGTTATATTCTTTATTCTGCATCGATAGAATATAAAATCAATGAAATTGAACGAGATTTCAAGTTTTCGTTTTTCGACGATACGCGTATATGAGCGAAAAATCGTATATACGATATGAAAGAATGTTAAAAACTTTGAT
This sequence comes from Vespa crabro, assembly GCF_910589235.1. Taxonomy (NCBI): domain Eukaryota; kingdom Metazoa; phylum Arthropoda; class Insecta; order Hymenoptera; family Vespidae; genus Vespa; species Vespa crabro. The sequence goes on from NW_025813595.1 coordinate 9,466, forward strand.
TCCAATATAAAATAGATGTTTGATCTTATGAAATGCAATGTTATGAATCGATTGGTAACATTTTTCTAACTGTGGCACAAGTATTATTAAAGATTTCACGATTTTATCTTCGCATATACCGAAATTCGCGTTAGTCGATTAAGTTTTTGGACAATTATCATATGAAAACGCGTATTTAAACATAGTAAAAACGTTATATTCTTGTTATATTCTTTATTCTGCAACGATAGAATATAAAATCAATGAAATTGAACGAGATTTCAAGTTTTCGTTTTTCGACGATACGCGTATATGAGCGAAAAATCGTATATACGATATGAAAGAATGTTAAAAACTTTGATTCCAATATAAAATAGATGTTTGATCTTATGAAATGCAATGTTCTGAATCGATTGGTAACATTTTTCTAACTGTGGCACAAGTATTATTAAAGATTTCACGATTTTATCTTCGCATATACCGAAATTCGCGTATGTCGATTACGTTTTTCGACAATTATCATATGAAAACGCGTATTTAAACATAGTAAAAACGTTATATTCTTGTTATATTCTTTATTCTGCATCGATAGAATATAAAATCAATGAAATTGAACGAGATTTCAAGTTTTCGTTTTTCGACGATACGCGTATATGAGCGAAAAATCGTATATACGATATGAAAGAATGTTAAAAACTTTGATTCCAATATAAAATAGATGTTTGATCTTATGAAATGCAATGTTCTGAATCGATTGGTAACATTTTTCTAACTGTGGCACAAGTATTATTAATGATTTCACGATTTTATATTCGCATATACCGAAATTCGCGTATGTCGATTACGTTTTTCGACAATTATCATATGAAAACGCGTATTTAAACATAGTAAAAACGTTATATTCTTGTTATATTCTTTATTCTGCATCGATAGAATATAAATTCAATGAAATTGAACGAGATTTCAAGTTTTCGTTTTTCGACGATACGCGTATATGAGCGAAAAATCGTATATACGATATGAATGAATGTTAAAAACTTTGATTCCAATATAAAATAGATGTTTGGTCTTATGAAATGCAATGTTCTGAATCGATTGGTAACATTTTTCTAACTGTGGCACAAGTATTATTAAAGATTTCACGATTTTATCTTCGCATATACCGAAATTCGCGTATGTCGATTACGTTTTTCGACAATTATCATATGAAAACGCGTATTTAAACATAGTAAAAACGTTATATTCTTGTTATATTCTTTATTCTGCATCGATAGAATATAAAATCAATGAAATTGAACGAGATTTCAAGTTTTCGTTTTTCGACGATACGCGTATATGAGCGAAAAATCGTATATACGATATGAAAGAATGTTAAAAACTTTCATTCCAATATAAAATTGATGTTTGATCTTATGAAATGCAATGTTCTGAATCGATTGGTAACATTTTTCTAACTGTGGCACAAGTATTATTAAAGATTTCACGATTTTATCTTCGCATATACCGAAATTCGCGTATGTCGTTTACGTTTTTCGACAATTATCATATGAAAACGCGTATTTAAACATAGTAAAAACGTTATATTCTTGTAATATTCTTTATTCTGCATCGATAGAATATAAAATCAATGAAATTGAACGAGATTTCAAGTTTTCGTTTTTCGACGATACGCGTATATGAGCGAAAAATCGTATATACGATATGAAAGAATGTTAAAAACTTTCATTCCAATATAAAATTGATGTTTGATCTTATGAAATGTAATGTTCTGAATCGATTGGTAACATTTTTCTAACTGTGGCACAAGTATTATTAAAGATTTCACGATTTTATCTTCGCATATCACGAAATTCGCGTATGTTGATTACGTTTTTCGGCAATTATCTTATGAAAACGCGTATTTAAACATAGTAAAAACGTTATATTCTTGTTATATTCTTTATTCTGCATCGATAGAATATAAAATCAATGAAATTGAACGAGATTTCAAGTTTTCGTTTTTCGACGATACGCGTATATGAGCGAAAAATCGTATATACGATATGAAAGAATGTTAAAAACTTTGATTCCAATATAAAGTAGATGTTTTATCTTATGAAATGCAATGTTCTGAATCGATTGGTAACATTTTTCTAACTGAAGCACAAGTATTATTAAAGATTTCACGATTTTAACTTCGCATATACCGAAATTCCCGTTTGTCGATTACGTTTTTCGACAATTATCATATGGGAACGCGTATTTAAACATAGTAAAAACGTTATATTCTTGTTATATTCTTTATTCTGCATCGATAGAATATAAAATCAATGAAATTGAACGAGATTTCAAGTTTTCGTTTTTCGACGATACGCGTATAGGAGCGAAAAATCGTATATACGATATGAAAGAATGTTAAAAACTTTGATTCCAATATAAAATAGATGTTTGATCTTATGAAATGCAATGTTCTAAATCGATTGGTAACATTTTTCTAACTGTGGCACAAGTATTATTAAAGATTTCACGGTTTTATCTTCGCATATACCGAAATTCGCGTATGTCGATTACGTTTTTCGACAATTATCATATGAAAACGCGTAATTAAACATAGTAAAAACGTTATATTCTTGTTATATTCTTTATTCTGCATCGATAGAATATAAAATCAATGAAATTGAACGAGATTTCAAGTTTTCGTCTTTCGACGATACGCGTATATGAGCGAAAAATCGTATATACGATATGAAAGAATGTTAAAAACTTTGATTCCAATATAAAATAGATGTTTGATCTTAAGAAATGCAATGTTCTGAATCGATTGGTAACATTTTTCTAACTGTGGCACAAGTATTATTAATGATTTCACGATATTATATTCGCATACACCGAAATTCGCGTATGTCGATTACGTTTTTCGACAATTATCATATGAAAACGCGTATTTAAACATAGTAAAAACGTTATATTCTTGTTATATTCTTTATTCTGCATCGATAGAATATAAAATCAATGAAATTGAACGAGATTTCGAGTTTTCGTTTTTCGACGATACGCGTATATGAGCGAAAAATCGTATATACGATATGAATGAATGTTAAAAACTTTGATTCCAATATAAAATAGATGTTTGATCTTATGAAATGCAATGTTCTGAATCGATTGTTAACATTTTTCTAACTGTGGCACAAGTATTATTAAAGATTTCACGATTTTATCTTCGCATATACCGAAATTCGCGTATGTCGATTACGTTTTTCGGCAATTATCTTATGAAAACGCGTATTTAAACATAGTAAAAACGTTATATTCTTGTTATATTCTTTATTCTGCATCGATAGAATATAAAATCAATGAAATTGAACGAGATTTCAAGTTTTCGTTTTTCGACGATACGCGTATTTGAGCGAAAAATCGTATATACGATATGAAAGAATGTTAAAAACTTTGATTCCAATATAAAATAGATGTTTGATCTTATGAAATTCAATGTTATGAATCGATTGGTAACATTTTTCTAACTGTGGCACAAGTATTATTAAAGATTTCACGATTTTATCTTCGCATATACCGAAATTCGCGTATGTCGATTACGTTTTTCGACAATTATCATATGAAAACGCGTAATTAAACATAGTAAAAACGTTATATTCTTGTTATATTCTTTATTCTGCATCGATAGAGTATAAAATCAATGAAATTGAACGAGATTTCAAGTTTTCGTTTTTCGACGATACGCGTATATGAGCGAAAAATCGTATATACGATATGAAAGAATGTTAAAAACTTTGATTCCAATATATAATAGATGTTTGATCTTATGAAATGCAATGTTCTGAATCGATTGGTAACATTTGTATAACTGTGGTACAAGTATTATTAAAGAATTCATGATTTTATATTCGCATATACCGAAATTCGCGTATGTCGATTACGTTTTTCGACAATTATCATATGAAAACGCGTATTTAAACATAGTAAAAACGTTATATTCTTGTTATATTCTTTATTCTGCATCGATAGAATATAAAATCAATGAAATTGAACGAGATTTCAAGTTTTCGTTTTTCGACGATACGCGTATATGAGCGAAAAATCGTATATACGATATGAAAGAATGTTAAAAACTTTGATTCCAATATAAAATAGATGTTTGATCTTATGAAATGCAATGTTCTGAATCGATTGGTCACATTTTTCTAACTGAGGCACAAGTATTATTAAAGATTTCACGATTTTATCTTCGCATATACCGAAATTCGCGTTAGTCGATTACGTTTTTCGACAGTTATCATATGAAAACGCGTATTTAAACATAGTAAAAACGTTATATTCTTGTTATATTCTTTATTCTGCATCGATAGAATATAAAATCAATGAAATTGAACGAGATTTCAAGTTTTCGTTTTTCGACGATACGCGTATATGAGCGAAAAATCGTATATACGATATGAAAGAATGTTAAAAACTTTGATTCCAATATATAATAGATGTTTGATCTTATGAAATGCAATGTTCTGAATCGATTGGTAACATTTGTATAACTGTGGTACAAGTATTATTAAAGAATTCATGATTTTATATTCGCATATACCGAAATTCGCGTATGTCGATTACGTTTTTCGACAATTATCATATGAAAACGCGTATTTAAACATAGTAAAAACGTTATATTCTTGTTATATTCTTTATTCTGCATCGATAGAATATAAAATCAATGAAATTGAACGAGATTTCAAGTTTTCGTTTTTCGACGATACGCGTATATGAGCGAAAAATCGTATATACGATATGAAAGAATGTTAAAAACTTTGATTCCAATATAAAATAGATGTTTGATCTTATGAAATGCAATGTTCTGAATCGATTGGTCACATTTTTCTAACTGAGGCACAAGTATTATTAAAGATTTCACGATTTTATCTTCGCATATACCGAAATTCGCGTTAGTCGATTACGTTTTTCGACAGTTATCATATGAAAACGCGTATTTAAACATAGTAAAAACGTTATATTCTTGTTATATTCTTTATTCTGCATCGATAGAATATAAAATCAATGAAATTGAACGAGATTTCAAGTTTTCGTTTTTCGACGATACGCGTATTTGAGCGAAAAATCGTATATACGATATGAAAGAATGTTAAAAACTTTGATTCCAATATAAAATAGATGTTTGATCTTATGAAATGCAATGTTCTGAATCGATTGGTAACATTTTTCTAACTGTGGCACAAGTATTATTAAAGATTTCACGATTTTATCTTCGCATATACCGAAATTCGCGTATGTCGATTACGTTTTTCGACAATTATCATATGAAAACGCGTAATTAAACATAGTAAAAACGTTATATTCTTGTTATATTCTTTATTCTGCATCGATAGAATATAAAATCAATGAAATTGAACGAGATTTCAAGTTTTCGTTTTTCGACGATACGCGTATATGAGCGAAAAATCGTATATACGATATGAAAGAATGTTAAAAACTTTGATTCCAATATAAAATAGATGTTTGATCTTATGAAATGCAATGTTCTGAATCGATTGGTAACATTTTTCTAACTGTGGCACAAGTATTATTAAAGATTTCACGGTTTTATCTTCGCATATACCGAAATTCGCGTATGTCGATTACGTTTTTCGACAATTATCATATGAAAACGCGTAATTAAACATAGTAAAAACGTTATATTCTTGTTATATTCTTTATTCTGCATCGATAGAATATAAAATCAATGAAATTGAACGAGATTTCAAGTTTTCGTTTTTCGACGATACGCGTATATGAGCGAAAAATCGTATATACGATATGAAAGAATGTTAAAAACTTTGATTCCAATATAAAATAGATTTTTGATCTTATGAAATGCAATGTTCTGAATCGATTGGTCACATTTTTCTAACTGAGGCACAAGTATTATTAAAGATTTCACGATTTTATCTTCGCATATACCGAAATTCGCGTTAGTCGATTACGTTTTTCGGCAATTATCTTATGAAAACGCGTATTTAAACATAGTAAAAACGTTATATTCTTGTTATATTCTTTATTCTGCATCGATAGAATATAAAATCAATGAAATTGAAAAAGATTTCAAGTTTTCGTTTTTCGACGATACGCGTATATGAGCGAAAAATCGTATATACGATATGAAAGAATGTTAAAAACTTTCATTCCAATATAAAATTGATGTTTGATCTTATGAAATGTAATGTTCTGAATCGATTGGTAAAATTTTTCTAACTGTGGCACAAGTATTATTAAAGATTTCACGATTTTATCTTCGCATATACCGAAATTCGCGTATGTCGATTACGTTTTTCGGCAATTATCTTATGAAAACGCGTATTTAAACATAGTAAAAACGTTATATTCTTGTTATATTCTTTATTCTGCATCGATAGAATATAAAATCAATGAAATTGAACGAGATTTCAAGTTTTCGTTTTTCGACGATACGCGTATATGAGCGAAAAATCGTATATACGATATGAAAGAATGTTAAAAACTTTGATTCCAATATAAAATAGATGTTTGATCTTATGAAATTCAATGTTATGAATCGATTGGTAACATTTTTCTAACTGTGGCACAAGTATTATTAAAGATTTCACGATTTTATCTTCGCATATACCGAAATTCGCGTTAGTCGATTAAGTTTTTCGACAATTATCATATGAAAACGCGTATTTAAACATAGTAAAAACGTTATATTCTTGTTATATTCTTTATTCTGCAACGATAGAATATAAAATCAATGAAATTGAACGAGATTTCAAGTTTTCGTTTTTCGACGATACGCGTATATGAGCGAAAAATCGTATACACGATATGAAAGAATGTTAAAAACTTTGATTCCAATATAAAATAGATGTTTGATCTTATGAAATGCAATGTTCTGAATCGATTGGTAACATTTTTCTAACTGTGGCACAAGTATTATTAAAGATTTCACGATTTTATCTTCGCATATACCGAAATTCGCGTATGTCGATTACGTTTTTCGACAATTATCATATGAAAACGCGTAATTAAACATAGTAAAAACGTTATATTCTTGTTATATTCTTTATTCTGCATCGATAGAGTATAAAATCAATGAAATTGAACGAGATTTCAAGTTTTCGTTTTTCGACGATACGCGTATATGAGCGAAAAATCGTATATACGATATGAAAGAATGTTAAAAACTTTGATTCCAATATATAATAGATGTTTGATCTTATGAAATGCAATGTTCTGAATCGATTGGTAACATTTGTATAACTGTGGTACAAGTATTATTAAAGAATTCATGATTTTATATTCGCATATACCGAAATTCGCGTATGTCGATTACGTTTTTCGACAATTATCATATGAAAACGCGTATTTAAACATAGTAAAAACGTTATTTTCTTGTTATATTCTTTATTCTGCATCGATAGAATATAAAATCAATGAAATTGAACGAGATTTCAAGTTTTCGTTTTTCGACGATACGCGTATATGAGCGAAAAATCGTATATACGATATGAAAGAATGTTAAAAACTTTGATTCCAATATAAAATAGATGTTTGATCTTATGAAATGCAATGTTCTGAATCGATTGGTCACATTTTTCTAACTGAGGCACAAGTATTATTAAAGATTTCACGATTTTATCTTCGCATATACCGAAATTCGCGTTAGTCGATTACGTTTTTCGACAGTTATCATATGAAAACGCGTATTTAAACATAGTAAAAACGTTATATTCTTGTTATATTCTTTATTCTGCATCGATAGAATATAAAATCAATGAAATTGAACGAGATTTCAAGTTTTCGTTTTTCGACGATACGCGTATATGAGCGAAAAATCGTATATACGATATGAAAGAATGTTAAAAACTTTGATTCCAATATAAAATAGATGTTTGATCTTATGAAATGCAATGTTCTGAATCGATTGGTAACATTTTTCTAACTGTGGCACAAGTATTATTAAAGATTTCACGATTTTATCTTCGCATATACCGAAATTCGCGTATGTCGATTACGTTTTTCGACAATTATCATATGAAAACGCGTAATTAAACATAGTAAAAACGTTATATTCTTGTTATATTCTTTATTCTGCATCGATAGAATATAAAATCAATGAAATTGAACGAGATTTCAAGTTTTCGTTTTTCGACGATACGCGTATATGAGCGAAAAATCGTATATACGATATGAAAGAATGTTAAAAACTTTGATTCCAATATAAAATAGATGTTTGATCTTATGAAATGCAATGTTCTGAATCGATTGGTAACATTTTTCTAACTGTGGCACAAGTATTATTAAAGATTTCACGGTTTTATCTTCGCATATACCGAAATTCGCGTATGTCGATTACGTTTTTCGACAATTATCATATGAAAACGCGTAATTAAACATAGTAAAAACGTTATATTCTTGTTATATTCTTTATTCTGCATCGATAGAATATAAAATCAATGAAATTGAACGAGATTTCAAGTTTTCGTTTTTCGACGATACGCGTATATGAGCGAAAAATCGTATATACGATATGAAAGAATGTTAAAAACTTTGATTCCAATATAAAATAGATTTTTGATCTTATGAAATGCAATGTTCTGAATCGATTGGTCACATTTTTCTAACTGAGGCACAAGTATTATTAAAGATTTCACGATTTTATCTTCGCATATACCGAAATTCGCGTTAGTCGATTACGTTTTTCGGCAATTATCTTATGAAAACGCGTATTTAAACATAGTAAAAACGTTATATTCTTGTTATATTCTTTATTCTGCATCGATAAAATATAAAATCAATGAAATTGAACGAGATTTCAAGTTTTCGTTTTTCGACGATACGCGTATATGAGCGAAAAATCGTATATACGATATGAAAGAATGTTAAAAACTTTCATTCCAATATAAAATTGATGTTTGATCTTATGAAATGTAATGTTCTGAATCGATTGGTAAAATTTTTCTAACTGTGGCACAAGTATTATTAAAGATTTCACGATTTTATCTTCGCATATACCGAAATTCGCGTATGTCGATTACGTTTTTCGGCAATTATCTTATGAAAACGCGTATTTAAACATAGTAAAAACGTTATATTCTTGTTATATTCTTTATTCTGCATCGATAGAATATAAAATCAATGAAATTGAACGAGATTTCAAGTTTTCGTTTTTCGACGATACGCGTATATGAGCGAAAAATCGTATATACGATATGAAAGAATGTTAAAAACTTTGATTCCAATATAAAATAGATGTTTGATCTTATGAAATTCAATGTTATGAATCGATTGGTAACATTTGTATAACTGTGGTACAAGTATTATTAAAGAATTCATGATTTTATATTCGCATATACCGGAATTCGCGTATGTCGATTACGTTTTTCGACAATTATCATATGAAAACGCGTATTTAAACATAGTAAAAACGTTATATTCTTGTTATATTCTTTATTCTGCATCGATAGAATATAAAATCAATGAAATTGAACGAGATTTCAAGTTTTCGTTTTTCGACGATACGCGTATATGAGCGAAAAATCGTATATACGATATGAAAGAATGTTAAAAACTTTGATTCCAATATAAAATAGATGTTTGATCTTATGAAATGCAATGTTCTGAATCGATTGGTCACATTTTTCTAACTGAGGCACAAGTATTATTAAAGATTTCACGATTTTATCTTCGCATATACCGAAATTCGCGTTAGTCGATTACGTTTTTCGACAGTTATCATATGAAAACGCGTATTTAAACATAGTAAAAACGTTATATTCTTGTTATATTCTTTATTCTGCATCGATAGAATATAAAATCAATGAAATTGAACGAGATTTCAAGTTTTCGTTTTTCGACGATACGCGTATATGAGCGAAAAATCGTATATACGATATGAAAGAATGTTAAAAACTTTGATTCCAATATAAAATAGATGTTTGATCTTATGAAATGCAATGTTCTGAATCGATTGGTAACATTTTTCTAACTGTGGCACAAGTATTATTAAAGATTTCACGATTTTATCTTCGCATATACCGAAATTCGCGTATGTCGATTACGTTTTTCGACAATTATCATATGAAAACGCGTAATTAAACATAGTAAAAACGTTATATTCTTGTTATATTCTTTATTCTGCATCGATAGAATATAAAATCAATGAAATTGAACGAGATTTCAAGTTTTCGTTTTTCGACGATACGCGTATATGAGCGAAAAATCGTATATACGATATGAAGGAATGTTAAAAACTTTCATTCCAATATAAAATTGATGTTTGATCTTATGAAATGTAATGTTCTGGATCGATTGGTAACATTTTTCTAACTGTGGCACTAGTATTATTAAAGATTTCACGATTTTATCTTCGCATATCACGAAATTCGCGTATGTTGATTACGTTTTTCGGCAATTATCTTATGAAAACGCGTATTTAAACATAGTAAAAACGTTATATTCTTGTTATATTCTTTATTCTGCATCGATAGAATATAAAATCAATGAAATTGAACGAGATTTCAAGTTTTCGTTTTTCGACGATACGCGTATATGAGCGAAAAATCGCATATACGATATGAAAGAATGTTAAAACTTTGATTCCAATATAAAATAGATGTTTGATCTTATGAAATGCAATGTTCTGAATCGATTGGTAACATTTTTCTAACTGTGGCACAAGTATTATTAAAGATTTCACGATTTTATCTTCGCATATACCGAAATTCGCGTATGTCGATTAGGTTTTTCGACAATTATCATATGAAAACGCGTATTTAAACATAGTAAAAACGTTATATTCTTGTTATATTCTTTATTCTGCATCGATAGAATATAAAATCAATGAAATTGAACGAGATTTCAAGTTTTCGTTTTTCGACGATACGCGTATATGAGCGAAAAATCGTATATACGATATGAAAGAATGTTAAAAACTTTGATTCCAATATAAAATAGATGTTTGATCTTATGAAATGCAATGTTCTGAATCGATTGGTAACATTTTTCTAACTGTGGCACAAGTATTATTAAAGATTTCACGGTTTTATCTTCGCATATACCGAAATTCGCGTATGTCGATTACGTTTTTCGACAATTATCATATGAAAACGCGTAATTAAACATAGTAAAAACGTTATATTCTTGTTATATTCTTTATTCTGCATCGATAGAATATAAAATCAATGAAATTGAACGAGATTTCAAGTTTTCGTTTTTCGACGATACGCGTATATGAGCGAAAAATCGTATATACGACATGAAAGAATGTTAAAAACTTTGATTCCAATATAAAATAGATTTTTGATCTTATGAAATGCAATGTTCTGAATCGATTGGTCACATTTTTCTAACTGAGGCACAAGTATTATTAAAGATTTCACGATTTTATCTTCGCATATACCGAAATTCGCGTTAGTCGATTACGTTTTTCGGCAATTATCTTATGAAAACGCGTATTTAAACATAGTAAAAACGTTATATTCTTGTTATATTCTTTATTCTGCATCGATAGAATATAAAATCAATGAAATTGAACGAGATTTCAAGTTTTCGTTTTTCGACGATACGCGTATATGAGCGAAAAATCGTATATACGATATGAAAGAATGTTACAAACTTTGATTCCAATATAAAATAGATGTTTGATCTTATGAAATTCAATGTTATGAATCGATTGGTAACATTTTTCTAACTGTGGCACAAGTATTATTAAAGATTTCACGATTTTATCTTCGCATATACCGAAATTCGCGTTAGTCGATTAAGTTTTTCGACAATTATCATATGAAAACGCGTATTTAAACATAGTAAAAACGTTATATTCTTGTTATATTCTTTATTCTGCAACGATAGAATATAAAATCAATGAAATTGAACGAGATTTCAAGTTTTCGTTTTTCGACGATACGCGTATATGAGCGAAAAATCGTATACACGATATGAAAGAATGTTAAAAACTTTGATTCCAATATAAAATAGATGTTTGATCTTATGAAATGCAATGTTCTGAATCGATTGGTAACATTTTTCTAACTGTGGCACAAGTATTATTAAAGATTTCACGATTTTATCTTCGCATATACCGAAATTCGCGTATGTCGATTACGTTTTTCGACAATTATCATATGAAAACGCGTAATTAAACATAGTAAAAACGTTATATTCTTGTTATATTCTTTATTCTGCATCGATAGAGTATAAAATCAATGAAATTGAAGGAGATTTCAAGTTTTCGTTTTTCGACGATACGCGTATATGAGCGAAAAATCGTATATACGATATGAAAGAATGTTAAAAACTTTGATTCCAATATATAATAGATGTTTGATCTTATGAAATGCAATGTTCTGAATCGATTGGTAACATTTGTATAACTGTGGTACAAGTATTATTAAAGAATTCATGATTTTATATTCGCATATACCGGAATTCGCGTATGTCGATTACGTTTTTCGACAATTATCATATGAAAACGCGTATTTAAACATAGTAAAAACGTTATATTCTTGTTATATTCTTTATTCTGCATCGATAGAATATAAAATCAATGAAATTGAACGAGATTTCAAGTTTTCGTTTTTCGACGATACGCGTATATGAGCGAAAAATCGTATATACGATATGAAAGAATGTTAAAAACTTTGATTCCAATATAAAATAGATGTTTGATCTTATGAAATGCAATGTTCTGAATCGATTGGTCACATTTTTCTAACTGAGGCACAAGTATTATTAAAGATTTCACGATTTTATCTTCGCATATACCGAAATTCGTGTTAGTCGATTACGTTTTTCGACAATTATCATATGAAAACGCGTATTTAAACATAGTAAAAACGTTATATTCTTGTTATATTCTTTATTCTGCATCGATAGAATATAAAATCAATGAAATTGAACGAGATTTCAAGTTTTCGTTTTTCGACGATACGCGTATATGAGCGAAAAATCGTATATACGATATGAAAGAATGTTAAAAACTTTGATTCCAATATAAAATAGATGTTTGATCTTATGAAATGCAATGTTCTGAATCGATTGGTAACATTTTTCTAACTGTGGCACAAGTATTATTAAAGATTTCACGATTTTATCTTCGCATATACCGAAATTCGCGTATGTCGATTACGTTTTTCGACAATTATCATATGAAAACGCGTAATTAAACATAGTAAAAACGTTATATTCTTGTTATATTCTTTATTCTGCATCGATAGAATATAAAATCAATGAAATTGAACGAGATTTCAAGTTTTCGTTTTTCGACGATACGCGTATATGAGCGAAAAATCGTATATACGATATGAAAGAATGTTAAAAACTTTCATTCCAATATAAAATTGATGTTTGATCTTATGAAATGTAATGTTCTGGATCGATTGGTAACATTTTTCTAACTGTGGCACTAGTATTATTAAAGATTTCACGATTTTATCTTCGCATATCACGAAATTCGCGTATGTTGATTACGTTTTTCGGCAATTATCTTATGAAAACGCGTATTTAAACATAGTAAAAACGTTATATTCTTGTTATATTCTTTATTCTGCATCGATAGAATATAAAATCAATGAAATTGAACGAGATTTCAAGTTTTCGTTTTTCGACGATACGCGTATATGAGCGAAAAATCGCATATACGATATGAAAGAATGTTAAAACTTTGATTCCAATATAAAATAGATGTTTGATCTTATGAAATGCAATGTTCTGAATCGATTGGTAACATTTTTCTAACTGTGGCACAAGTATTATTAAAGATTTCACGATTTTATCTTCGCATATACCGAAATTCGCGTATGTCGATTAGGTTTTTCGACAATTATCATATGAAAACGCGTATTTAAACATAGTAAAAACGTTATATTCTTGTTATATTCTTTATTCTGCATCGATAGAATATAAAATCAATGAAATTGAACGAGATTTCAAGTTTTCGTTTTTCGACGATACGCGTATATGAGCGAAAAATCGTATACACGATATGAAAGAATGTTAAAAACTTTGATTCCAATATAAAATAGATGTTTGATCTTATGAAATGCAATGTTCTGAATCGATTGGTAACATTTTTCTAACTGTGGCACAAGTATTATTAAAGATTTCACGATTTTATCTTCGCATATCCCGAAATTCGCGTATGTTGATTACGTTTTTCGGCAATTATCTTATGAAAACGCGTATTTAAACATAGTAAAAACGTTATATTCTTGTTATATTCTTTATTCTGCATCGATAGAATATAAAATCAATGAAATTGAACGAGATTTCAAGTTTTCGTTTTTCGACGATACTCGTATATGAGCGAAAAATCGTATATACGATATGAAAGAATGTTAAAAACTTTGATTCCAATATATAATAGATGTTTGATCTTATGAAATGCAATGTTCTGAATCGATTGGTAACATTTGTATAACTGTGGTACAAGTATTATTAAAGAATTCATGATTTTATATTCGCATATACCGGAATTCGCGTATGTCGATTACGTTTTTCGACAATTATCATATGAAAACGCGTATTTAAACATAGTAAAAACGTTATATTCTTGTTATATTCTTTATTCTGCATCGATAGAATATAAAATCAATGAAATTGAACGAGATTTCAAGTTTTCGTTTTTCGACGATACGCGTATATGAGCGAAAAATCGTATATACGATATGAAAGAATGTTAAAAACTTTGATTCCAATATAAAATAGATGTTTGATCTTATGAAATGCAATGTTCTGAATCGATTGGTCACATTTTTCTAACTGAGGCACAAGTATTATTAAAGATTTCACGATTTTATCTTCGCATATACCGAAATTCGCGTTAGTCGATTACGTTTTTCGACAGTTATCATATGAAAACGCGTATTTAAACATAGTAAAAACGTTATATTCTTGTTATATTCTTTATTCTGCATCGATAGAATATAAAATCAATGAAATTGAACGAGATTTCAAGTTTTCGTTTTTCGACGATACGCGTATATGAGCGAAAAATCGTATATACGATATGAAAGAATGTTAAAAACTTTGATTCCAATATAAAATAGATGTTTGATCTTATGAAATGCAATGTTCTGAATCGATTGGTAACATTTTTCTAACTGTGGCACAAGTATTATTAAAGATTTCACGATTTTATCTTCGCATATACCGAAATTCGCGTATGTCGATTACGTTTTTCGACAATTATCATATGAAAACGCGTAATTAAACATAGTAAAAACGTTATATTCTTGTTATATTCTTTATTCTGCATCGATAGAATATAAAATCAATGAAATTGAACGAGATTTCAAGTTTTCGTTTTTCGACGATACGCGTATATGAGCGAAAAATCGTATATACGATATGAAAGAATGTTAAAAACTTTCATTCCAATATAAAATTGATGTTTGATCTTATGAAATGTAATGTTCTGGATCGATTGGTAACATTTTTCTAACTGTGGCACTAGTATTATTAAAGATTTCACGATTTTATCTTCGCATATCACGAAATTCGCGTATGTTGATTACGTTTTTCGGCAATTATCTTATGAAAACGCGTATTTAAACATAGTAAAAACGTTATATTCTTGTTATATTCTTTATTCTGCATCGATAGAATATAAAATCAATGAAATTGAACGAGATTTCAAGTTTTCGTTTTTCGACGATACGCGTATATGAGCGAAAAATCGCATATACGATATGAAAGAATGTTAAAACTTTGATTCCAATATGAAATAGATGTTTGATCTTATGAAATGCAATGTTCTGAATCGATTGGTAACATTTTTCTAACTGTGGCACAAGTATTATTAAAGATTTCACGATTTTATCTTCGCATATACCGAAATTCGCGTATGTCGATTAGGTTTTTCGACAATTATCATATG
The DNA here is from genome assembly GCF_910589235.1 of Vespa crabro. Lineage (NCBI taxonomy): Eukaryota > Metazoa > Arthropoda > Insecta > Hymenoptera > Vespidae > Vespa > Vespa crabro. The sequence continues at coordinate 25,313 of NW_025813595.1, forward strand.
AAAACGCGTATTTAAACATAGTAAAAACGTTATATTCTTGTTATATTCTTTATTCTGCATCGATAGAATATAAAATCAATGAAATTGAACGTGATTTCAAGTTTTCATTTTTCGACGATACGCGTATATGAGCGAAAAATCGTATATACGATATGAAAGAATGTTAAAAACTTTCATTCCAATATAAAATAGATGTTTGATCTTATGAAATGCAATGTTCTGAATCGATTGGTAACATTTTTCTAACTGTGGCACAAGTATTATTAAAGATTTCACGATTTTATCTTCGCATATACCGAAATTCGCGTATGTCGATTAGGTTTGTCGACATTTATCATATGAAAAGGCGTAATTAAACATAGTAAAAACGTTATATTCTTGTTATATTCTTTATTCTGCATCGATAGAATATAAAATCAATGAAATTGAACGAGATTTCAAGTTTTCGTTTTTCGACGATACGCGTATATGAGCGAAAAATCGTATATACGATATGAAAGAATGTTAAAAACTTTGATTCCAATATAAAATAGATGTTTGATCTTATGAAATGCAATGTTCTGAATCGATTGGTAACATTTTTCTAACTGTGGCACAAGTATTATTAAAGATTTCACGATTTTATCTTCGCATATCCCGAAATTCGCGTATGTTGATTACGTTTTTCGGCAATTATCTTATGAAAACGCGTATTTAAACATAGTAAAAACGTTATATTCTTGTTATATTCTTTATTCTGCATCGATAGAATATAAAATCAATGAAATTGAACGAGATTTCAAGTTTTCGTTTTTCGACGATACGCGTATATGAGCGAAAAATCGTATATACGATATGAAAGAATGTTAAAACTTTGATTCCAATATAAAATAGATGTTTGATCTTATGAAATGCAATGTTCTGAATCGATTGGTAACATTTTTCTAACTGTGGCACAAGTATTATTAAAGATTTCACGATTTTATCTTCGCATATACCGAAATTCGCGTATGTCGATTAGGTTTTTCGACAATTATCATATGAAAACGCGTATTTAAACATAGTAAAAACGTTATATTCTTGTTATATTCTTTATTCTGCATCGATAGAATATAAAATCAATGAAATTGAACGAGATTTCAAGTTTTCGTTTTTCGACGATACGCGTATATGAGCGAAAAATCGTATATACGATATGAAAGAATGTTAAAAACTTTGATTCCAATATAAAATAGATGTTTGATCTTATAAAATGCAATGTTCTGAATCGATTGGTAACATTTTTCTAACTGTGGCACAAGTATTATTAATGATTTCACGATTTTATATTCGCATATACCGAAATTCGCGTATGTCGATTACGTTTTTCGACAATTATCATATGAAAACGCGTATTTAAACATAGTAAAAACGTTATATTCTTGTTATATTCTTTATTCTGCATCGATAGAATATAAAATCAATGAAATTGAACGAGATTTCAAGTTTTCGTTTTTCGACGATACGCGTATATGAGCGAAAAATCGTATTTACGATATGAATGAATGTTAAAAACTTTGATTACAATATAAAATAGATGTTTGATCTTATGAAATGCAATGTTCTGAATCGATTGGTAAAATTTTTCTAACTGTGGCACAAGTATTATTAAAAATTTCACGATTTTATCTTCGCATATACCGAAATTCGCGTATGTCGATTACGTTTTTCGACAATTATCATATGAAAACGCGTATTTAAACATAGTAAAAACGTTATATTCTTGTTATATTCTTTATTCTGCATCGATAGAATATAAAATCAATGAAATTGAACGAGATTTCAAGTTTTCGTTTTTCGACGATACGCGTATATGAGCGAAAAATCGTATATACGATATGAAAGAATGTTAAAAACTTTCATTCCAATATAAAATTGATGTTTGATCTTATGAAATGCAATGTTCTGAATCGTTTGGTAACATTTTTCTAACTGTGGCACAAGTATTATTAAAGATTTCACGATTTTATCTTCGCATATCACGAAATTCGCGTATGTTGATTACGTTTTTCGGCAATTATCTTATGAAAACGCGTATTTAAACATAGTAAAAACGTTATATTCTTGTTATATTCTTTATTCTGCATCTATAGAATATAAGATCAATGAAATTGAACGAGATTTCAAGTTTTCGTTTTTCGACGATACGCGTATATGAGCGAAAAATCGTATATACGATATGAAAGAATGTTAAAAACTTTGATTCCAATATAAAGTAGATGTTTTATCTTATGAAATGCAATGTTCTGAATCGATTGGTAACATTTTTCTAACTGAGGCACAAGTATTATTAAAGATTTCACGATTTTAACTTCGCATATACCGAAATTCCCGTTTGTCGATTACGTTTTTCGACAATTATCATATGGGAACGCGTATTTAAACATAGTAAAAACGTTATATTCTTGTTATATTCTTTATTCTGCATCGATAGAATATAAAATCAATGAAATTGAACGAGATTTCAAGTTTTCGTTTTTCGACGATACGCGTATAGGAGCGAAAAATCGTATATACGATATGAAAGAATGTTAAAAACTTAGATTCCAATATAAAATAGATGTTTGATCTTATGAAATGCAATGTTCTAAATCGATTGGTAACATTTTTCTAACTGTGGCACAAGTATTATTAAAGATTTCACGGTTTTATCTTCGCATATACCGAAATTCGCGTATGTCGATTACGTTTTTCGACAATTATCATATGAAAACGCGTAATTAAACATAGTAAAAACGTTATATTCTTGTTATATTCTTTATTCTGCATCGATAGAATATAAAATCAATGAAATTGAAGGAGATTTCAAGTTTTCGTTTTTCGACGATAAGCGTATATGAGCGAAAAATCGTATATACGATATGAAAGAATGTTAAAAACTTTCATTCCAATATAAAATTGATGTTTGATCTTATGAAATGTAATGTTCTGAATCGATTGGTAACATTTTTCTAACTGTGGCACAAGTATTATTAAAGATTTCACGATTTTATCTTCGCATATACCGAAATTCGCGTATGTCGATTACGTTTTTCGGCAATTATCTTATGAAAACGCGTATTTAAACATAGTAAAAACGTTATATTCTTGTTATATTCTTTATTCTGCATCGATAGAATATATAATCAATGAAATTGAACTAGATTTCAAGTTTTCGTTTTTCGACGATACGCGTATATGAGCGAAAAATCGTATATACGATATGAAAGAATGTTAAAAACTTTGATTCCAATATAAAATAGATGTTTGATCTTATGAAATGCAATGTTCTGAATCGATTGGTAACATTTTTCTAACTGAGGCACAAGTATTATTAAAGATTTCACGATTTTATCTTCGCATATACCGAAATGCGCATATGTCGATTAAGTTTTTCGAAAATTATCATATGAAAACGCGTATTTAAACATAGTAAAAACGTTATATTCTTGTTATATTCTTTATTCTGCATCGATAGAATATAAAATCAATGAAATTGAACGAGATTTCAAGTTTTCGTTTTTCGACGATACGCGTATATGAGCGAAAAATCGTATATACGATATGAAAGAATGTTAAAAACTTTGATTCCAATATAAAATAGATGTTTGATCTTATGAAATGCAATGTTCTGAATCGATTGGTAACATTTGTCTAACTGTGGCACCAGTATTATTAAAGATTTCACGATTTTATATTCGCATATACCGAAATTCGCGTATGTCGATTACGTTTTTCGACAATTATCATATGAAAACGCGTATTTAAACATAGTAAAAACGTTATATTCTTGTTATATTCTTTATTCTGCATCGATAGAATATAAAATCAATGAAATTGAACGAGATTTCAAGTTTTCGTTTTTCGACGATACGCGTATATGAGCGAAAAATCGTATATACGATATGAAAGAATGTTAAAAACTTTGATTCCAATATAAAATAGATGTTTGATCTTATGAAATGCAATGTTCTGAATCGATTGGTAACATTTTTCTAACTGAGGCACAAGTATTATTAAAGATTTCACGATTTTATCTTCGCATATACCGAAATGCGCGTATGTCGATTAAGTTTTTCGAAAATTATCATATGAAAACGCGTATTTAAACATAGTAAAAACGTTATATTCTTGTTATATTCTTTATTCTGCATCGATAGAATATAAAATCAATGAAATTGAACGAGATTTCAAGTTTTCGTTTTTCGACGATACGCGTATATGAGCGAAAAATAGTATATACGATATGAAAGAATGTTAAAAACTTTGATTCCAATATAAAATAGATGTTTGATCTTATGAAATGCAATGTTATGAATCGATTGGTAACATTCTTCTAACTGTGGCACAAGTATTATTAAAGATTTCACGATTTTATCTTCGCATATACCGAAATTCGCGTTAGTCGATTAAGTTTTTCGACAATTATCATATGAAAACGCGTATTTAAACATAGTAAAAACGTTATATTCTTGTTATATTCTTTATTCTGCAACGATAGAATATAAAATCAATGAAATTGAACGAGATTTCAAGTTTTCGTTTTTCGACGATACGCGTATATGTGCGAAAAATCGTATATACGATATGAAAGAATGTTAAAAACTTTGATTCCAATATAAAATAGATGTTTGATCTTATGAAATGCAATGTTCTGAATCGATTGGTAACATTTTTCTAACTGTGGCACAAGTATTATTAAAGATTTCACGATTTTATCTTCGCATATACCGAAATTCGCGTATGTCGATTACGTTTTTCGACAATTATCATATGAAAACGCGTAATTAAACATAGTAAAAACGTTATATTCTTGTTATATTCTTTATTCTGCATCGATAGAGTATAAAATCAATGAAATTGAACGAGATTTCAAGTTTTCGTTTTTCGATGATACGCGTATATGAGCGAAAAATCGTATATACGATATGAAAGAATGTTAAAAACTTTGATTCCAATATAAAATAGATGTTTGATCTTATGAAATGCAATGTTCTGAATCGTTTGGTCACATTTTTCTAACTGAGGCACAAGTATTATTAAAGATTTCACGATTTTATCTTCGCATATACCGAAATTCGCGTTAGTCGATTACGTTTTTCGACAGTTATCATATGAAAACGCGTATTTAAACATAGTAAAAACGTTATATTCTTGTTATATTCTTTATTCTGCACCGATAGAATATAAAATCAATGAAATTGAACGAGATTTCAAGTTTTCGTTTTTCGACGATACGCGTATATGAGCGAAAAATCGTATATACGATATGAAAGAATGTTAAAAACTTTGATTCCAATATAAAATAGATGTTTGATCTTATGAAATGCAATGTTCTGAATCGATTGGTAACATTTTTCTAACTGTGGCACAAGTATTATTAAAGATTTCACGATTTTATCTTCGCATATACCGAAATTCGCGTATGTCGATTACGTTTTTCGACAATTATCATATGAAAACGCGTAATTAAACATAGTAAAAACGTTATATTCTTGTTATATTCTTTATTCTGCATCGATAGAGTATAAAATCAATGAAATTGAACGAGATTTCAAGTTTTCGTTTTTCGATGATACGCGTATATGAGCGAAAAATCGTATATACGATATGAAAGAATGTTAAAAACTTTGATTCCAATATAAAATAGATGTTTGATCTTATGAAATGCAATGTTCTGAATCGATTGGTAACATTTGTCTAACTGTGGTACAAGTATTATTAAAGATTTCATGATTTTATATTCGCATATACCGAAATTCGCGTATGTCGATTACGTTTTTCGACAATTATCATATGAAAACGCGTATTTAAACATAGTAAAAACGTTATATTCTTGTTATATTCTTTATTCTGCATCGATAGAATATAAAATCAATGAAATTGAACGAGATTTCAAGTTTTCGTTTTTCGACGATACGCGTATATGAGCGAAAAATCGTATATACGATATGAAAGAATGTTAAAAACTTTGATTCCAATATAAAATAGATGTTTGATCTTATGAAATGCAATGTTCTGAATCGATTGGTAACATTTGTCTAACTGTGGCACCAGTATTATTAAAGATTTCACGATTTTATATTCGCATATACCGAAATTCGCGTATGTCGATTACGTTTTTCGACAATTATCATATGAAAACGCGTATTTAAACATAGTAAAAACGTTATATTCTTGTTATATTCTTTATTCTGCATCGATAGAATATAAAATCAATGAAATTGAACGAGATTTCAAGTTTTCGTTTTTCGACGATACGCGTATATGAGCGAAAAATCGTATATACGATATGAAAGAATGTTAAAAACTTTGATTCCAATATAAAATAGATGTTTGATCTTATGAAATGCAATGTTCTGAATCGATTGGTAACATTTTTCTAACTGAGGCACAAGTATTATTAAAGATTTCACGATTTTATCTTCGCATATACCGAAATGCGCGTATGTCGATTAAGTTTTTCGAAAATTATCATATGAAAACGCGTATTTAAACATAGTAAAAACGTTATATTCTTGTTATATTCTTTATTCTGCATCGATAGAATATAAAATCAATGAAATTGAACGAGATTTCAAGTTTTCGTTTTTCGACGATACGCGTATATGAGCGAAAAATAGTATATACGATATGAAAGAATGTTAAAAACTTTGATTCCAATATAAAATAGATGTTTGATCTTATGAAATGCAATGTTATGAATCGATTGGTAACATTTTTCTTACTGTGGCACAAGTATTATTAAAGATTTCACGATTTTATCTTCGCATATACCGAAATTCGCGTTAGTCGATTAAGTTTTTCGACAATTATCATATGAAAACGCGTATTTAAACATAGTAGAAACGTTATATTCTTGTTATATTCTTTATTCTGCAACGATAGAATATAAAATCAATGAAATTGAACGAGATTTCAAGTTTTCGTTTTTCGACGATACGCGTATATGTGCGAAAAATCGTATATACGATATGAAAGAATGTTAAAAACTTTGATTCCAATATAAAATAGATGTTTGATCTTATGAAATGCAATGTTCTGAATCGATTGGTAACATTTTTCTAACTGTGGCACAAGTATTATTAAAGATTTCACGATTCTATCTTCGCATATACCGAAATTCGCGTATGTCGATTACGTTTTTCGACAATTATCATATGAAAACGCGTAATTAAACATAGTAAAAACGTTATATTCTTGTTATATTCTTTATTCTGCATCGATAGAGTATAAAATCAATGAAATTGAACGAGATTTCAAGTTTTCGTTTTTCGATGATACGCGTATATGAGCGAAAAATCGTATATACGATATGAAAGAATGTTAAAAACTTTGATTCCAATATAAAATAGATGTTTGATCTTATGAAATGCAATGTTCTGAATCGTTTGGTCACATTTTTCTAACTGAGGCACAAGTATTATTAAAGATTTCACGATTTTATCTTCGCATATACCGAAATTCGCGTTAGTCGATTACGTTTTTTCGACAGTTATCATATGAAAACGCGTATTTAAACATAGTAAAAACGTTATATTCTTGTTATATTCTTTATTCTGCACCGATAGAATATAAAATCAATGAAATTGAACGAGATTTCAAGTTTTCGTTTTTCGACGATACGCGTATATGAGCGAAAAATCGTATATACGATATGAAAGAATGTTAAAAACTTTGATTCCAATATAAAATAGATGTTTGATCTTATGAAATGCAATGTTCTGAATCGATTGGTAACATTTTTCTAACTGTGGCACAAGTATTATTAAAGATTTCACGATTTTATCTTCGCATATACCGAAATTCGCGTATGTCGATTACGTTTTTCAACAATTATCATATGAAAACGCGTAATTAAACATAGTAAAAACGTTATATTCTTGTTATATTCTTTATTCTGCATCGATAGAGTATAAAATCAATGAAATTGAACGAGATTTCAAGTTTTCGTTTTTCGATGATACGCGTATATGAGCGAAAAATCGTATATACGATATGAAAGAATGTTAAAAACTTTGATTCCAATATAAAATAGATGTTTGATCTTATGAAATGCAATGTTCTGAATCGATTGGTAACATTTGTCTAACTGTGGTACAAGTATTATTAAAGATTTCATGATTTTATATTCGCATATACCGAAATTCGCGTATGTCGATTACGTTTTTCGACAATTATCATATGAAAACGCGTATTTAAACATAGTAAAAACGTTATATTCTTGTTATATTCTTTATTCTGCATCGATAGAATATAAAATCAATGAAATTGAACGAGATTTCAAGTTTTCGTTTTTCGACGATACGCGTATATGAGCGAAAAATCGTATATACGATATGAAAGAATGTTAAAATCTTTGATTCCAATATAAAATAGATGTTTGATCTTATGAAATGCAATGTTCTGAATCGATTGGTCACATTTTTCTAACTGAGGCACAAGTATTATTAAAGATTTCACGATTTTATCTTCGCATATACCGAAATTCGCGTTAGTCGATTACGTTTTTCGACAGTTATCATATGAAAACGCGTATTTAAACATAGTAAAAACGTTATATTCTTGTTATATTCTTTATTCTGCACCGATAGAATATAAAATCAATGAAATTGAACGAGATTTCAAGTTTTCGTTTTTCGACGATACGCGTATATGAGCGAAAAATCGTATATACGATATGAAAGAATGTTAAAAACTTTGATTCCAATATAAAATAGATGTTTGATCTTATGAAATGCAATGTTCTGAATCGATTGGTAACATTTTTCTAACTGTGGCACAAGTATTATTAAAGATTTCACGATTTTATCTTCGCATATACCGAAATTCGCGTATGTCGATTACGTTTTTCGACAATTATCATATGAAAACGCGTAATTAAACATAGTAAAAACGTTATATTCTTGTTATATTCTTTATTCTGCATCGATAGAGTATAAAATCAATGAAATTGATCGAGATTTCAAGTTTTCGTTTTTCGATGATACGCGTATATGAGCGAAAAATCGTATATACGATATGAAAGAATGTTAAAAACTTTGATTCCAATATAAAATAGATGTTTGATCTTATGAAATGCAATGTTCTGAATCGATTGGTAACATTTGTCTAACTGTGGTACAAGTATTATTAAAGATTTCATGATTTTATATTCGCATATACCGAAATTCGCGTATGTCGATTACGTTTTTAGACAATTATCATATGAAAACGCGTATTTAAACATAGTAAAAACGTTATATTCTTGTTATATTCTTTATTCTGCATCGATAGAATATAAAATCAATGAAATTGAACGAGATTTCAAGTTTTCGTTTTTCGACGATACGCGTATATGAGCGAAAAATCGTATATACGATATGAAAGAATGTTAAAAACTTTGATTCCAATATAAAATAGATGTTTGATCTTATGAAATGCAATGTTCTGAATCGATTGGTAACATTTGTCTAACTGTGGTACAAGTATTATTAAAGATTTCATGATTTTATATTCGCATATACCGAAATTCGCGTATGTCGATTACGTTTTTCGACAATTATCATATGAAAACGCGTATTTAAACATAGTAAAAACGTTATATTCTTGTTATATTCTTTATTCTGCATCGATAGAATATAAAATCAATGAAATTGAACGAGATTTCAAGTTTTCATTTTTCGACGATACGCGTATATGAGCGAAAAATCGTATATACGATATGAAAGAATGTTAAAAACTTTGATTCCAATATAAAATAGATGTTTGATCTTATGAAATGCAATGTTCTGAATCGATTGGTCACATTTTTCTAACTGAGGCACAAGTATTATTAAAGATTTCACGATTTTATCTTCGCATATACCGAAATTCGCGTTAGTCGATTACGTTTTTCGACAGTTATCATATGAAAACGCGTATTTAAACATAGTAAAAACGTTATATTCTTGTTATATTCTTTATTCTGCAACGATAGAATATAAAATCAATGAAATTGAACGAGATTTCAAGTTTTCGTTTTTCGACGATACGCGTATATGAGCGAAAAATCGTATATACGATATGAAAGAATGTTAAAAACTTTGATTCCAATATAAAATAGATGTTTGATCTTATGAAATGCAATGTTCTGAATCGATTGGTAACATTTTTCTAACTGTGGCACAAGTATTATTAAAGATTTCACGATTTTATCTTCGCATATACCGAAATTCGCGTTAGTCGATTACGTTTTTCGGCAATTATCATATGGGAACGCGTATTTAAACATAGTAAAAACGTTATATTCTTGTTATATTCTTTATTCTGCATCGATAGAATATAAAATCAATGAAATTGAACGAGATTTCAAGTTTTCGTTTTTCGACGATACGCGTATAGGAGCGAAAAATCGTATATACGATATGAAAGAATGTTAAAAACTTAGATTCCAATATAAAATAGATGTTTGATCTTATGAAATGCAATGTTCTGAATCGATTGGTAACATTTGTCTAACTGTGGTACAAGTATTATTAAAGATTTCATGATTTTATATTCGCATATACCGAAATTCGCGTATGTCGATTACGTTTTTCGACAATTATCATATGAAAACGCGTAATTAAACATAGTAAAAACGTTATATTCTTGTTATATTCTTTATTCTGCATCAATAGAATATAAAATCAATGAAATTGAAGGAGATTTCAAGTTTTCGTTTTTCGACGATACGCGTATATGAGCGAAAAATCGTATATACGATATGAAAGAATGTTAAAAACTTTGATTCCAATATAAAATAGATGTTTGATCTTATGAAATGCAATGTTCTGAATCGATTGGTAACATTTTTCTAACTGTGGCACAAGTATTATTAATGATTTCACGATTTTATATTCGCATAAACCGAAATTCGCGTATGTCGATTACGTTTTTCGACAATTATCATATGAAAACGCGTATTTAAACATAGTAAAAACGTTATATTCTTGTTATACTCTTTATTCTGCATCGATAGAATATAAAATCAATGAAATTGAACGAGATTTCGAGTTTTCGTTTTTCGACGATACGCGTATATGAGCGAAAAATCGTATATACGATATGAAAGAATGTTAAAAACTTTGATTCCAATATAAAATAGATGTTTGATCTTATGAAATGCAATGTTCTGAATCGATTGGTAACATTTTTCTAACTGAGGCAAAAGTATTATTAAAGATTTCACGATTTTATCTTCGCATATACCGAAATGCGCGTATGTCGATTAAGTTTTTCGACAATTATCATATGAAAACGCGTATTTAAACATAGTAAAAACGTTATATTCTTGTTATATTCTTTATTCTGCATCGATAGAATATAAAATCAATGAAATTGAACGAGATTTCAAGTTTTCGTTTTTCGACGATAAGCGTATATGAGCTAAAAATCGTATATACGATATGAAAGAATGTTAAAAACTTTCATTCCAATATAAAATTGATGTTTGATCTTATGAAATGTAATGTTCTGAATCGATTGGTAACATTTTTCTAACTGTGGCACAAGTATTATTAAAGATTTCACGATTTTATCTTCGCATATACCGAAATTCGCGTATGTCGATTACGTTTTTCGGCAATTATCTTATGAAAACGCGTATTTAAACATAGTAAAAACGTTATATTCTTGTTATATTCTTTATGCTGCATCGATAGAATATATAATCAATGAAATTGAACTAGATTTCAAGTTTTCGTTTTTCGACGATACGCGTATATGAGCGAAAAATCGTATATACGATATGAAAGAATGTTAAAACCTTTGATTCCAATATAAAATAGATGTTTGATCTTATGAAATGCAATGTTCTGAATCGATTGGTAACATTTTTCTAACTGAGGCACAAGTATTATTAAAGATTTCACGATTTTATCTTCGCATATACCGAAATGCGCGTATGTCGATTAAGTTTTTCGAAAATTATCATATGAAAACGCGTATTTAAACATTGTAAAAACGTTATATTCTTGTTATATTCTTTATTCTGCATCGATAGAATATAAAATCAATGAAATTGAACGAGATTTCAAGTTTTCGTTTTTCGACGATACGCGTATATGAGCGAAAAATCGTATATACGATATGAAAGATTGTTAAAAACTTTGATTCCAATATAAAATAGATGTTTGATCTTATGAAATGCAATGTTCTGAATCGATTGGTAACATTTGTCTAACTGTGGCACCAGTATTATTAAAGATTTCACGATTTTATATTCGCATATACCGAAATTCGCGTATGTCGATTACGTTTTTCGACAATTATCATATGAAAACGCGTATTTAAACATAGTAAAAACGTTATATTCTTGTTATATTCTTTATTCTGCATCGATAGAATATAAAATCAATGAAATTGAACGAGATTTCAAGTTTTCGTTTTTCGACGATACGCGTATATGAGCGAAAAATCGTATATACGATATGAAAGAATGTTAAAAACTTTGATTCCAATATAAAATAGATGTTTGATCTTATGAAATGCAATGTTCTGAATCGATTGGTAACATTTTTCTAACTGAGGCACAAGTATTATTAAAGATTTCACGATTTTATCTTCGCATATACCGAAATGCGCGTATGTCGATTAAGTTTTTCGACAATTATCATATGAAAACGCGTATTTAAACATAGTAAAAACGTTATATTCTTGTTATATTCTTTATTCTGCATCGATAGAATATAAAATCAATGAAATTGAACGAGATTTCAAGTTTTCGTTTTTCGACGATACGCGTATATGAGCGAAAAATAGTATATACGATATGAAAGAATGTTAAAAACTTTGATTCCAATATAAAATAGATGTTTGATCTTATGAAATGCAATGTTATGAATCGATTGGTAACATTTTTCTAACTGTGGCACAAGTATTATTAAAGATTTCACGATTTTATCTTCGCATATACCGAAATTCGCGTTAGTCGATTAAGTTTTTCGACAATTATCATATGAAAACGCGTATTTAAACATAGTAAAAACGTTATATTCTTGTTATATTCTTTATTCTGCAACGATAGAATATAAAATCAATGAAATTGAACGAGATTTCAAGTTTTCGTTTTTCGACGATACGCGTATATGTGCGAAAAATCGTATATACGATATGAAAGAATGTTAAAAACTTTGATTCCAATATAAAATAGATGTTTGATCTTATGAAATGCAATGTTCTGAATCGATTGGTAACATTTTTCTAACTGTGGCACAAGTATTATTAAAGATTTCACGATTTTATCTTCGCATATACCGAAATTCGCGTATGTCGATTACGTTTTTCGACAATTATCATATGAAAACGCGTAATTAAACATAGTAAAAACGTTATATTCTTGTTATATTCTTTATTCTGCATCGATAGAGTATAAAATCAATGAAATTGAACGAGATTTCAAGTTTTCGTTTTTCGATGATACGCGTATATGAGCGAAAAATCGTATATACAATATGAAAGAATGTTAAAAACTTTGATTCCAATATAAAATAGATGTTTGATCTTATGAAATGCAATGTTATGAATCGATTGGTAACATTTTTCTAACTGTGGCACAAGTATTATTAAAGATTTCACGATTTTATCTTCGCATATACCGAAATTCGCGTTAGTCGATTAAGTTTTTCGACAATTATCATATGAAAACGCGTATTTAAACATAGTAAAAACGTTATATTCTTGTTATATTCTTTATTCTGCAACGATAGAATATAAAATCAATGAAATTGAACGAGATTTCAAGTTTTCGTTTTTCGACGATACGCGTATATGAGCGAAAAATCGTATATACGATATGAAAGAATGTTAAAAACTTTGATTCCAATATAAAATAGATGTTTGATCTTATGAAATGCAATGTTCTGAATCGATTGGTAACATTTTTCTAACTGTAGCACAAGTATTATTAAAGATTTCACGATTTTATCTTCGCATATACCGAAATTCGCGTATGTCGATTACGTTTTTCGACAATTATCATATGAAAACGCGTAATTAAACATAGTAAAAACGTTATATTCTTGTTATATTCTTTATTCTGCATCGATAGAGTATAAAATCAATGAAATTGAACGAGATTTCAAGTTTTCGTTTTTCGATGATACGCGTATATGAGCGAAAAATCGTATATACGATATGAAAGAATGTTAAAAACTTTGATTCCAATATAAAATAGATGTTTGATCTTATGAAATGCAATGTTCTGAATCGATTGGTAACATTTGTCTAACTGTGGTACAAGTATTATTAAAGATTTCATGATTTTATATTCGCATATACCGAAATTCGCGTATGTCGATTACGTTTTTCGACAATTATCATATGAAAACGCGTATTTAAACATAGTAAAAACGTTATATTCTTGTTATATTCTTTATTCTGCATCGATAGAATATAAAATCAATGAAATTGAACGAGATTTCAAGTTTTCGTTTTTCGACGATACGCGTATATGAGCGAAAAATCGTATATACGATATGAAAGAATGTTAAAAACTTTGATTCCAATATAAAATAGATGTTTGATCTTATGAAATGCAATGTTCTGAATCGATTGGTCACATTTTTCTACCTGAGGCACAAGTATTATTAAAGATTTCACGATTTTATCTTCGCATATACCGAAATTCGCGTTAGTCGATTACGTTTTTCGACAGTTATCATATGAAATCGCGTATTTAAACATAGTAAAAACGTTATATTCTTGTTATATTCTTTATTCTGCACCGATAGAATATAAAATCAATGAAATTGAACGAGATTTCAAGTTTTCGTTTTTCGACGATACGCGTATATGAGCGAAAAATCGTATATACGATATGAAAGAATGTTAAAAACTTTGATTCCAATATAAAATAGATGTTTGATCTTATGAAATGCAATGTTCTGAATCGATTGGTAACATTTTTCTAACTGTGGCACAAGTATTATTAAAGATTTCACGATTTTATCTTCGCATATACCGAAATTCGCGTATGTCGATTACGTTTTTCGACAATTATCATATGAAAACGCGTAATTAAACATAGTAAAAACGTTATATTCTTGTTATATTCTTTATTCTGCATCGATAGAATATAAAATCAATGAAATTGAACGAGATTTCAAGTTTTCGTTTTTCGACGATACGCGTATATGAGCGAAAAAACGTATATACGATATGAAAGAATGTTAAAAACTTTGATTCCAATATAAAATAGATGTTTGATCTTATGAAATGCAATGTTCTGAATCGATTGGTCACATTTTTCTAACTGAGGCACAAGTATTATTAAAGATTTCACGATTTTATCTTCGCATATACCGAAATTCGCGTTAGTCGATTACGTTTTTCGACAGTTATCATATGAAAACGCGTATTTAAACATAGTAAAAACGTTATATTCTTGTTATATTCTTTATTCTGCATCGATAGAGTATAAAATCAATGAAATTGAACGAGATTTCAAGTTTTCGTTTTTCGATGATACGCGTATATGAGCGAAAAATCGTATATACGATATGAAAGAATGTTAAAAACTTTCATTCCAATATAAAATTGATGTTTGATCTTATGAAATGTAATGTTCTGGATCGATTGGTAACATTTTTCTAACTGTGGCACAAGTATTATTAAAGATTTCACGATTTTATCTTCGCATATCACGAAATTCGCGTATGTTGATTACGTTTTTCGGCAATTATCTTATGAAAACGCGTATTTAAACATAGTAAAAACGTTATATTCTTGTTATATTCTTTATTCTGCATCGATAGAATATAAAATCAATGAAATTGAACGAGATTTCAAGATTTCGTTTTTCGACGATACGCGTATATGAGCGAAAAATCGTATATACGATATGATAGAATGTTAAAACTTTGATTCCAATATAAAATAGATTTTTGATCTTATGAAATGCAATGTTCTGAATCGATTGGTAACATTTTTCTAACTGTGGCACAAGTATTATTAAAGATTTCACGATTTTATCTTCGCATATACCGAAATTCGCGTATGTCGATTAGGTTTTTCGACAATTGTCATATGAAAACGCGTATTTAAACATAGTAAAAACGTTATATTCTTGTTATATTCTTTATTCTGCATCGATAGAATATAAAATCAATGAAATTGAACGAGATTTCAAGTTCTCGTTTTTCGACGATACGCGTATAGGAGCGAAAAATCGTATATACGATATGAAAGAATGTTAAAAACTTTGATTCCAATATAAAATAGATGTTTGATCTTATGAAATGCAATGTTCTAAATCGATTGGTAACATTTTTCTAACTGTGGCACAAGTATTATTAAAGATTTCACGGTTTTATCTTCGCATATACCGAAATTCGCGTATGTCGATTACGTTTTTCGACAATTATCATATGAAAACGCGTAATTAAACATAGTAAAAACGTTATATTCTTGTTATATTCTTTATTCTGCATCGATAGAATATAAAATCAATGAAATTGAACGAGATTTCAAGTTTTCGTTTTTCGACGATACGCGTATATGAGCGAAAAATCGTATATACGATATGAAAGAATGTTAAAAACTTTCATTCCAATATAAAATAGATGTTTGATCTTATGAAATGCAATGTTCTGAATCGATTGGTAACATTTTTCTAACTGTGGCACAAGTATTATTAATGATTTCACGATTTTATATTCGCATAAACCGAAATTCGCGTATGTCGATTACGTTTTTCGACAATTATCATATGAAAACGCGTATTTAAACATAGTAAAAACGTTATATTCTTGTTATATTCTTTATTCTGCATCGATAGAATATAAAATCAATGAAATTGAACGAGATTTCGAGTTTTCGTTTTTCGACGATACGCGTATATGAGCGAAAAATCGTATATACGATATGAATGAATGTTAAAAACTTTGATTCCAATATAAAATAGATGTTTGATCTTATGAAATGCAATGTTCTGAATCGATTGGTAACATTTTTCTAACTGTGGCACAAGTATTATTAAAGATTTCACGATTTTATCTTCGCATATACCGAAATTCGCGTATGTCGATTACGTTTTTCGACAATTATCATATGAAAACGCGTATTTAAACATAGTAAAAACGTTATATTCTTGTTATATTCTTTATTCTGCATCGATAGAATATAAAATCAATGAAATTGAACGAGATTTCAAGTTTTCGTTTTTCGACGATACGCGTATATGAGCGAAAAATCGTATATACGATATGAAAGAATGTTAAAAACTTTCATTCCAATATAAAATTGATGTTTGATCTTATGAAATGCAATGTTCTGAATCGATTGGTAACATTTTTCTAACTGTGGCACAAGTATTATTAAAGATTTCACGATTTTATCTTCGCATATACCGAAATTCGCGTATGTCGTTTACGTTTTTCGACAATTATCATATGAAAACGCGTATTTAAACATAGTAAAAACGTTATATTCTTGTTATATTCTTTATTCTGCATCGATAGAATATAAAATCAATGAAATTGAAAGAGATTTCAAGTTTTCGTTTTTCGACGATACGCGTATATGAGCGAAAAATCGTATATACGATATGAAAGAATGTTAAAAACTTTCATTCCAATATAAAATTGATGTTTGATCTTATGAAATGTAATGTTCTGAATCGATTGGTAACATTTTTCTAACTGAGGCACAAGTATTATTAAAGATTTCACGATTTTAACTTCGCATATACCGAAATTCCCGTTTGTCGATTACGTTTTTCAACAATTATCATATGGGAACGCGTATTTAAACATAGTAAAAACGTTATATTCTTGTTATATTCTTTATTCTGCATCGATAGAATATAAAATCAATGAAATTGAACGAGATTTCAAGTTTTCGTTTTTCGACGATACGCGTATAGGAGCGAAAAATCGTATATACGATATGAAAGAATGTTAAAAACTTTGATTCCAATATAAAATAGATGTTTGATCTTATGAAATGCAATGTTCTAAATCGATTGGTAACATTTTTCTAACTGTGGCACAAGTATTATTAAAGATTTCACGGTTTTATCTTCGCATATACCGAAATTCGCGTATGTCGATTACGTTTTTCGACAATTATCATATGAAAACGCGTAATTAAACATAGTAAAAACGTTATATTCTTGTTATATTCTTTATTCTGCATCGATAGAATATAAAATCAATGAAATTGAACGAGATTTCAAGTTTTCGTTTTTCGACGATACGCGTATATGAGCGAAAAATCGTATATACGATATGAAAGAATGTTAAAAACTTTGATTCCAATATAAAATAGATGTTTGATCTTATGAAATGCAATGTTCTAAATCGATTGGTAACATTTTTCTAACTGTGGCACAAGTATTATTAAAGATTTCACGGTTTTATCTTCGCATATACCGAAATTCGCGTATGTCGATTACGTTTTTCGACAATTATCATATGAAAACGCGTAATTAAACATAGTAAAAACGTTATATTCTTGTTATATTCTTTATTCTGCATCGATAGAATATAAAATCAATGAAATTGAACGAGATTTCAAGTTTTCGTTTTTCGACGATACGCGTATATGAGCGAAAAATCGTATATACGATATGAAAGAATGTTAAAAACTTTGATTCCAATATAAAATAGATGTTTGATCTTATGAAATGCAATGTTCTGAATCGATTGGTAACATTTTTCTAACTGTGGCACAAGTATTATTAATGATTTCACGATTTTATATTCGCATAAACCGAAATTCGCGTATGTCGATTACGTTTTTCGACAATTATCATATGAAAACGCGTATTTAAACATAGTAAAAACGTTATATTCTTGTTATATTCTTTATTCTGCATCGATAGAATATAAAATCAATGAAATTGAACGAGATTTCGAGTTTTCGTTTTTCGACGATACGCGTATATGAGCGAAAAATCGTATATACGATATGAATGAATGTTAAAAACTTTGATTCCAATATAAAATAGATGTTTGATCTTATGAAATGCAATGTTCTGAATCGATTGGTAACATTTTTCTAACTGTGGCACAAGTATTATTAAAGATTTCACGATTTTATATTCGCATATACCGAAATTCGCGTATGTCGATTACGTTTTTCGACAATTATCATATGAAAACGCGTATTTAAACATAGTAAAAACGTTATATTCTTGTTATATTCTTTATTCTGCATCGATAGAATATAAAATCAATGAAATTGAACGAGATTTCAAGTTTTCGTTTTTCGACGATACGCGTATATGAGCGAAAAATCGTATATACGATATGAAAGAATGTTAAAAACTTTGATTCCAATATAAAATAGATGTTTGATCTTATGAAATGCAATGTTCTGAATCGATTGGTAACATTTTTCTAACTGTGGCACAAGTATTATTAAAGATTTCACGATTTTATCTTCGCATATCCCGAAATTCGCGTATGTTGATTACGTTTTTCGGCAATTATCTTATGAAAACGCGTATTTAAACATAGTAAAAACGTTATATTCTTGTTATTTTCTTTATTCTGCATCGATAGAATATAAAATCAATGAAATTGAACGAGATTTCAAGTTTTCGTTTTTCGACGATACGCGTATAGGAGCGAAAAATCGTATATACGATATGAAAGAATGTTAAAAACTTTGATTCCAATATAAAATAGATGTTTGATCTTATGAAATGCAATGTTCTAAATCGATTGGTAACATTTTTCTAACTGTGGCACAAGTATTATTAAAGATTTCACGGTTTTATCTTCGCATATACCGAAATTCGCGTATGTCGATTACGTTTTTCGACAATTATCATATGAAAACGCGTAATTAAACATAGTAAAAACGTTATATTCTTGTTATATTCTTTATTCTGCATCGATAGAATATAAAATCAATGAAATTGAACGAGATTTCAAGTTTTCGTTTTTCGACGATACGCGTATATGAGCGAAAAATCGTATATACGATATGAAAGAATGTTAAAAACTTTGATTCCAATATAAAATAGATGTTTGATCTTATGAAATGCAATGTTCTAAATCGATTGGTAACATTTTTCTAACTGTGGCACAAGTATTATTAAAGATTTCACGGTTTTATCTTCGCATATACCGAAATTCGCGTATGTCGATTACGTTTTTCGACAATTATCATATGAAAACGCGTAATTAAACATAGTAAAAACGTTATATTCTTGTTATATTCTTTATTCTGCATCGATAGAATATAAAATCAATGAAATTGAACGAGATTTCAAGTTTTCGTTTTTCGACGATACGCGTATATGAGCGAAAAATCGTATATACGATATGAAAGAATGTTAAAAACTTTGATTCCAATATAAAATAGATGTTTGATCTTATGAAATGCAATGTTCTGAATCGATTGGTAACATTTTTCTAACTGTGGCACAAGTATTATTAATGATTTCACGATTTTATATTCGCATAAACCGAAATTCGCGTATGTCGATTACGTTTTTCGACAATTATCATATGAAAACGCGTATTTAAACATAGTAAAAACGTTATATTCTTGTTATATTCTTTATTCTGCATCGATAGAATATAAAATCAATGAAATTGAACGAGATTTCGAGTTTTCGTTTTTGGACGATACGCGTATATGAGCGAAAAATCGTATATACGATATGAATGAATGTTAAAAACTTTGATTCCAATATAAAATAGATGTTTGATCTTATGAAATGCAATGTTCTGAATCGATTGGTAACATTTTTCTAACTGTGGCACAAGTATTATTAAAGATTTCACGATTTTATATTCGCATATACCGAAATTCGCGTATGTCGATTACGTTTTTCGACAATTATCATATGAAAACGCGTATTTAAACATAGTAAAAACGTTATATTCTTGTTATATTCTTTATTCTGCATCGATAGAATATAAAATCAATGAAATTGAACGAGATTTCAAGTTTTCGTTTTTCGACGATACGCGTATATGAGCGAAAAATCGTATATACGATATGAAAGAATGTTAAAAACTTTGATTCCAATATAAAATAGATGTTTGATCTTATGAAATGCAATGTTCTGAATCGGTTGGTAACATTTTTCTAACTGTGGCACAAGTATTATTAAAGATTTCACGATTTTATCTTCGCATATCCCGAAATTCGCGTATGTTGATTACGTTTTTCGGCAATTATCTTATGAAAACGCGTATTTAAACATAGTAAAAACGTTATATTCTTGTTATTTTCTTTATTCTGCATCGATAGAATATAAAATCAATGAAATTGAACGAGATTTCAAATTTTCGTTTTTCGACGATACGCGTATATGAGTGAAAAATCGTATATACGATATGAAAGAATGTTAAAACTTTGATTCCAATATAAAATAGATGTTTGATCTTATGAAATGCAATGTTCTGAATCGATTGGTAACATTTTTCTAACTGTGGCTCAAGTATTATTAACGATTTCACGATTTTATCTTCGCATATATCGAAATTCGCGTATGTCGATTACGTTTTTCGACAATTATCATATGAAAACGCGTATTTAAACATAGTAAAAACGTTATATTCTTGTTATATTCTTTATTCTGCATCGATAGAATATAAAATCAATGAAATTGAACGAGATTTCGAGTTTTCGTTTTTCGACGATACGCGTATATGAGCGAAAAATCGTATATACGATATGAATGAATGTTAAAAACTTTGATTCCAATATAAAATAGATGTTTGATCTTATGAAATGCAATGTTCTGAATCGATTGGTAACATTTTTCTAACTGTGGCACAAGTATTATTAAAGATTTCACGATTTTATCTTCGCATATACCGAAATTCGCGTATGTCGTTTACGTTTTTCGACAATAATCATATGAAAACGCGTATTTAAACATAGTAAAAACGTTATATTCTTGTTATATTCTTTATTCTGCATCGATAGAATATAAAATCAATGAAATTGAACGAGATTTCAAGTTTTCGTTTTTCGACGATACGCGTATATGAGCGAAAAATCGTATATACGATATGAAAGAATGTTAAAAACTTTCATTCCAATATAAAATCGATGTTTGATCTTATGAAATGTAATGTTCTGGATCGATTGGTAACATTTTTCTAACTGTGGCACAAGTATTATTAAAGATTTCACGATTTTATCTTCGCATATCACGAAATTCGCGTATGTTGATTACGTTTTTCGGCAATTATCTTATGAAAACGCGTATTTAAACATAGTAAAAACGTTATATTCTTGTTATATTCTTTATTCTGCATCGATAGAATATAAAATCAATGAAATTGAACGAGATTTCAAGATTTCGTTTTTCGACGATACGCGTATATGAGCGAAAAATCGTATATACGATATGATAGAATGTTAAAACTTTGATTCCAATATAAAATAGATTTTTGATCTTATGAAATGCAATGTTCTGAATCGATTGGTAACATTTTTCTAACTGTGGCACAAGTATTATTAAAGATTTCACGATTTTATCTTCGCATATACCGAAATTCGCGTATGTCGATTAGGTTTTTCGACAATTGTCATATGAAAACGCGTATTTAAACATAGTAAAAACGTTATATTCTTGTTATATTCTTTATTCTGCATCGATAGAATATAAAATCAATGAAATTGAACGAGATTTCAAGTTTTCGTTTTTCGACGATACGCGTATATGAGCGAAAAATCGTATATACGATATGAAAGAATGTTAAAAACTTTGATTCCAATATAAAATAGATGTTTGATCTTATGAAATGCAATGTTCTGAATCGATTGGTAACATTTTTCTAACTGTGGCACAAGTATTATTAATGATTTCACGATTTTATATTCGCATATATCGAAATTCGCGTATGTCGATTACGTTTTTCGACAATTATCATATGAAAACGCGTATTTAAACATAGTAAAAACGTTATATTCTTGTTATATTCTTTATTCTGCATCGATAGAATATAAAATCAATGGAATTGAACGAGATTTCAAGTTTTCGTTTTTCGACGATACGCGTATATGAGCGAAAAATCGTATATACGATATGAATGAATGTTAAAAACTTTGATTCCAATATAAAATAGATGTTTGATCTTATGAAATGCAATGTTCTGAATCGATTGGTAACATTTTTCTAACTGTGGCACAAGTATTATTAAAGATTTCACGATTTTATCTTCGCATATACCGAAATTCGCGTATGTCGATTACGTTTTTCGACAATTATCATATGAAAACGCGTATTTAAACATAGTAAAAACGTTATATTCTTGTTATATTCTTTATTCTGCATCGGTAGAATATAAAATCAATGAAATTGAACGAGATTTCAAGTTTTCGTTTTTCGACGATACGCGTATATGAGCGAAAAATCGTATATACGATATGAAAGAATGTTAAAAACTTTGATTCCAATATAAAATAGATGTTTGATCTTATGAAATGCAATGTTCTGAATCGATTGGTAACATTTTTCTAACTGTGGCACAAGTATTATTAATGATTTCACGATTTTATATTCGCATAAACCGAAATTCGCGTATGTCGATTACGTTTTTCGACAATTATCATATGAAAACGCGTATTTAAACATAGTAAAAACGTTATATTCTTGTTATATTCTTTATTCTGCATCGATAGAATATAAAATCAATGAAATTGAACGAGATTTCGAGTTTTCGTTTTTCGACGATACGCGTATATGAGCGAAAAATCGTATATACGATATGAATGAATGTTAAAAACTTTGATTCCAATATAAAATAGATGTTTGATCTTATGAAATGCAATGTTCTGAATCGATTGGTAACATTTTTCTAACTGTGGCACAAGTATTATTAAAGATTTCACGATTTTATATTCGCATATACCGAAATTCGCGTATGTCGATTACGTTTTTCGACAATTATCATATGAAAACGCGTATTTAAACATAGTAAAAACGTTATATTCTTGTTATATTCTTTATTCTGCATCGATAGAATATAAAATCAATGAAATTGAACGAGATTTCAAGTTTTCGTTTTTCGACGATACGCGTATATGAGCGAAAAATCGTATATACGATATGAAAGAATGTTAAAAACTTTGATTCCAATATAAAATAGATGTTTGATCTTAAGAAATGCAATGTTCTGAATCGATTGGTAACATTTTTCTAACTGTGGCACAAGTATTATTAAAGATTTCACGATTTTATCTTCGCATATCCCGAAATTCGCGTATGTTGATTACGTTTTTCGGCAATTATCTTATGAAAACGCGTATTTAAACATAGTAAAAACGTTATATTCTTGTTATTTTCTTTATTCTGCATCGATAGAATATAAAATCAATGAAATTGAACGAGATTTCAAATTTTCGTTTTTCGACGATACGCGTATATGAGTGAAAAATCGTATATACGATATGAAAGAATGTTAAAACTTTGATTCCAATATAAAATAGATGTTTGATCTTATGAAATGCAATGTTCTGAATCGATTGGTAACATTTTTCTAACTGTGGCTCAAGTATTATTAACGATTTCACGATTTTATCTTCGCATATATCGAAATTCGCATATGTCGATTACGTTTTTCGACAATTATCATATGAAAACGCGTATTTAAACATAGTAAAAACGTTATATTCTTGTTATATTCTTTATTCTGCATCGATAGAATATAAAATCAATGAAATTGAACGAGATTTCAAGTTTTCGTTTTTCGACGATACGCGTATATGAGCGAAAAATCGTATATACGATATGAAAGAATGTTAAAACTTTGATTCCAATATAAAATAGATGTTTGATCTTATGAAATGCAATGTTCTGAATCGATTGGTAACATTTTTCTAACTGTGGCTCAAGTATTATTAACGATTTCACGATTTTATCTTCGCATATATCGAAATTCGCGTATGTCGATTACGTTTTTCGACAATTATCATATGAAAACGCGTATTTAAACATAGTAAAAACGTTATATTCTTGTTATATTCTTCATTCTGCATCGATAGAATGTAAAATCAATGAAATTGAACGAGATTTCAAGTTTTCGTTTTTTGACGATACGCGTATATGATCGAAAAATCGTATACACGATATGAAAGAATGTTAAAAACTTTGATTCCATTATAAAATAGATGTTTGATCTTATGAAATGCAATGTTCTGAATCGATTGGTAACATTTTTCTAACTGTGGCACAAGTATTATTAAAGATTTCACGATTTTATCTTCGCATATACCGAAATTCGCGTATGTCGATTACGTTTTTCGACAATTATCATATGAAAACGCGTATTTAAACATAGTAAAAACGTTATATTCTTGTTATATTCTTTATTCTGCATCGATAAAATATAAAATCAATGGAATTGAACGAGATTTCAAGTTTTCGTTTTTCGACGATACGCGTATATGAGCGAAAAATCGTATATACGATATGAATGAATGTTAAAAACTTTGATTCCAATATAAAATAGATGTTTGATCTTATGAAATGCAATGTTCTGAATCGATTGTTAACATTTTTCTAACTGTGGCACAAGTATTATTAAAGATTTCATGATTTTATCTTCGCATATACCGAAATTCGCGTATGTCGATTACGTTTTTCGACAATTATCATATGAAAACGCGTATTTAAA
Organism: Vespa crabro; assembly: GCF_910589235.1. Lineage (NCBI taxonomy): Eukaryota > Metazoa > Arthropoda > Insecta > Hymenoptera > Vespidae > Vespa > Vespa crabro. The sequence goes on from NW_025813595.1 coordinate 50,899, forward strand.
CATAGTAAAAACGTTATATTCTTGTTATATTCTTTATTCTGCATCGATAGAATATAAAATCAATGAAATTGAACGAGATTTCAAGTTTTCGTTTTTCGACGATACGCGTATATGAGCGAAAAATCGTATATACGATATGAAAGAATGTTAAAAACTTTCATTCCAATATAAAATTGATGTTTGATCTTATGAAATGCAATGTTCTGAATCGATTGGTAACATTTTTCTAACTGTGGCACAAGTATTATTAAAGATTTCACGATTTTATCTTCGCATATACCGAAATTCGCGTATGTCGTTTACGTTTTTCGACAATTATCATATGAAAACGCGTATTTAAACATAGTAAAAACGTTATATTCTTGTTATATTCTTTATTCTGCATCGATAGAATATAAAATCAATGAAATTGAACGAGATTTCAAGTTTTCGTTTTTCGACGATACGCGTATATGAGCGTAAAATCGTATATACGATATGAAAGAATGTTAAAAACTTTCATTCCAATATAAAATTGATGTTTGATCTTATGAAATGTAATGTTCTGAATCGATTGGTAACATTTTTCTAACTGTGGCACAAGTATTATTAAAGATTTCACGATTTTAACTTCGCATATACCGAAATTCCCGTTTGTCGATTACGTTTTTCGACAATTATCATATGGGAACGCGTATTTAAACATAATAAAAACGTTATATTCTTGTTATATTCTTTATTCTGCATCGATAGAATATAAAATCAATGAAATTGAACGAGATTTCAAGTTTTCGTTTTTCGACGATACGCGTATATGAGCGAAAAATCGTATATACGATATGAAAGAATGTTAAAAACTTTGATTCCAATATAAAATAAATGTTTGATCTTATGAAATGCTATGTTCTGAATCGATTGGTAACATTTTTCTAACTGTGGCACAAGTATTATTAAAAATTTCACGATTTTATCTTCGCATATACCGAAATTCGCGTATGTCGATTAGGTTTGTCGACATTTATCATATGAAAACGCGTAATTAAACATAGTAAAAACGTTATATTCTTGTTATATTCTTTATTCTGCATCGATAGAATATATAATCAATGAAATTGAACGAGATTTCAAGTTTTCGTTTTTCGACGATACGCGTATATGAGCGAAAAATCGTATATACGATATGAAAGAATGTTAAAAACTTTGATTCCAATATAAAATAGATGTTTGATCTTATGAAATGCAATGTTATGAATCGATTGGTAACATTTTTCTAACTGTGGCACAAGTATTATTAATGATTTCACGATTTTATATTCGCATAAACCGAAATTCGCGTATGTCGATTACGTTTTTCGACAATTATCATATGAAAACGCGTATTTAAACATAGTAAAAACGTTATATTCTTGTTATATTCTTTATTCTGCATCGATAGAATATAAAATCAATGAAATTGAACGAGATTTCGAGTTTTCGTTTTTCGACGATACGCGTATATGAGCGAAAAATCGTATATACGATATGAATGAATGTTAAAAACTTTGATTCCAATATAAAATAGATGTTTGATCTTATGAAATGCAATGTTCTGAATCGATTGGTAACATTTTTCTAACTGTGGCACAAGTATTATTAAAGATTTCACGATTTTATATTCGCATATACCGAAATTCGCGTATGTCGATTACGTTTTTCGACAATTATCATATGAAAACGCGTATTTAAACATAGTAAAAACGTTATATTCTTGTTATATTCTTTATTCTGCATCGATAGAATTTAAAATCAATGAAATTGAACGAGATTTCAAGTTTTCGTTTTTCGACGATACGCGTATATGAGCGAAAAATCGTATATACGATATGAAAGAATGTTAAAAACTTTGATTCCAATATAAAATAGATGTTTGATCTTATGAAATGCAATGTTCTGAATCGATTGGTAAAATTTTTCTAACTGTGGCACAAGTATTATTAAAGATTTCACGATTTTATCTTCGCATATCCCGAAATTCGCGTATGTTGATTACGTTTTTCGGCAATTATCTTATGAAAACGCGTATTTAAACATAGTAAAAACGTTATATTCTTGTTATTTTCTTTATTCTGCATCGATAGAATATAAAATCAATGAAATTGAACGAGATTTCAAGTTTTCGTTTTTCGACGATACGCGTATATGAGCGAAAAATCGTATATACGATATGAAAGAATGTTAAAACTTTGATTCCAATATAAAATAGATGTTTGATCTTATGAAATGCAATGTTCTGAATCGATTGGTAACATTTTTCTAACTGTGGCACAAGTATTATTAAAGATTTCACGATTTTATCTTCGCATATCCCGAAATTCGCGTATGTTGATTACGTTTTTCGGCAATTATCTTATGAAAACGCGTATTTAAACATAGTAAAAACGTTATATTCTTGTTATTTTCTTTATTCTGCATCGATAGAATATAAAATCAATGAAATTGAACGAGATTTCAAATTTTCGTTTTTCGACGATACGCGTATATGAGTGAAAAATCGTATATACGATATGAAAGAATGTTAAAACTTTGATTCCAATATAAAATAGATGTTTGATCTTATGAAATGCAATGTTCTGAATCGATTGGTAACATTTTTCTAACTGTGGCTCAAGTATTATTAACGATTTCACGATTTTATCTTCGCATATATCGAAATTCGCGTATGTCGATTACGTTTTTCGACAATTATCATATGAAAACGCGTATTTAAACATAGTAAAAACGTTATATTCTTGTTATATTCTTTATTCTGCATCGATAGAATATAAAATCAATGAAATTGAACGAGATTTCAAGTTTTCGTTTTTCGACGATACGCGTATATGAGCGAAAAATCGTATATACGATATGAAAGAATGTTAAAACTTTGATTCCAATATAAAATAGATGTTTGATCTTATGAAATGCAATGTTCTGAATCGATTGGTAACATTTTTCTAACTGTGGCTCAAGTATTATTAACGATTTCACGATTTTATCTTCGCATATATCGAAATTCGCGTATGTCGATTACGTTTTTCGACAATTATCATATGAAAACGCGTATTTAAACATAGTAAAAACGTTATATTCTTGTTATATTCTTCATTCTGCATCGATAGAATGTAAAATCAATGAAATTGAACGAGATTTCAAGTTTTCGTTTTTTGACGATACGCGTATATGATCGAAAAATCGTATACACGATATGAAAGAATGTTAAAAACTTTGATTCCATTATAAAATAGATGTTTGATCTTATGAAATGCAATGTTCTGAATCGATTGGTAACATTTTTCTAACTGTGGCACAAGTATTATTAAAGATTTCACGATTTTATCTTCGCATATACCGAAATTCGCGTATGTCGATTACGTTTTTCGACAATTATCATATGAAAACGCGTATTTAAACATAGTAAAAACGTTATATTCTTGTTATATTCTTTATTCTGCATCGATAAAATATAAAATCAATGGAATTGAACGAGATTTCAAGTTTTCGTTTTTCGACGATACGCGTATATGAGCGAAAAATCGTATATACGATATGAATGAATGTTAAAAACTTTGATTCCAATATAAAATAGATGTTTGATCTTATGAAATGCAATGTTCTGAATCGATTGGTAACATTTTTCTAACTGTGGCACAAGTATTATTAAAGATTTCATGATTTTATCTTCGCATATACCGAAATTCGCGTATGTCGATTACGTTTTTCGACAATTATCATATGAAAACGCGTATTTAAACATAGTAAAAACGTTATATTCTTGTTATATTCTTTATTCTGCATCGATAGCATATAAAATCAATGAAATTGAACGAGATTTCAAGTTTTCGTTTTTCGACGATACGCGTATATGAGCGAAAAATCGTATATACGATATGAAAGAATGTTAAAAACTTTCATTCCAATATAAAATTGATGTTTGATCTTATGAAATGCAATGTTCTGAATCGATTGGTAACATTTTTCTAACTGTGGCACAAGTATTATTAAAGATTTCACGATTTTATCTTCGCATATACCGAAATTCGCGTATGTCGTTTACGTTTTTCGACAATTATCATATGAAAACGCGTATTTAAACATAGTAAAAACGTTATATTCTTGTTATATTCTTTATTCTGCATCGATAGAATATAAAATCAATGAAATTGAACGAGATTTCAAGTTTTCGTTTTTCGACGATACGCGTATATGAGCGAAAAATCGTATATACGATATGAAAGAATGTTAAAAACTTTCATTCCAATATAAAATTGATGTTTGATCTTATGAAATGTAATGTTCTGAATCGATTGGTAACATTTTTCTAACTGTGGCACAAGTATTATTAAAGATTTCACGATTTTATCTTCGCATATCACGAAATTCGCGTATGTTGATTACGTTTTTCGGCAATTATCTTATGAAAACGCGTATTTAAACATAGTAAAAACGTTATATTCTTGTTATATTCTTTATTCTGCATCGATAGAATATAAAATCAATGAAATTGAACGAGATTTCAAGTTTTCGTTTTTCGACGATACGCGTATATGAGCGAAAAATCGTATATACGATATGAAAGAATGTTAAAAACTTTGATTCCAATATAAAGTAGATGTTTTATCTTATGAAATGCAATGTTCTGAATCGATTGGTAACATTTTTCTAACTGAGGCACAAGTATTATTAAAGATTTCACGATTTTAACTTCGCATATACCGAAATTCCCGTTTGTCGATTACGTTTTTCGACAATTATCATATGGGAACGCGTATTTAAACATAATAAAAACGTTATATTCTTGTTATATTCTTTATTCTGCATCGATAGAATATAAAATCAATGAAATTGAACGAGATTTCAAGTTTTCGTTTTTCGACGATACGCGTATATGAGCGAAAAATCGTATATACGATATGAAAGAATGTTAAAAACTTTGATTCCAATATAAAATAAATGTTTGATCTTATGAAATGCTATGTTCTGAATCGATTGGTAACATTTTTCTAACTGTGGCACAAGTATTATTAAATATTTCACGATTTTATCTTCGCATATACCGAAATTCGCGTATGTCGATTAGGTTTGTCGACATTTATCATATGAAAACGCGTAATTAAACATAGTAAAAACGTTATATTCTTGTTATATTCTTTATTCTGCATCGATAGAATATATAATCAATGAAATTGAACGAGATTTCAAGTTTTCGTTTTTCGACGATACGCGTATATGAGCGAAAAATCGTATATACGATATGAAAGAATGTTAAAAACTTTGATTCCAATATAAAATAGATGTTTGATCTTATGAAATGCAATGTTCTGAATCGATTGGTAACATTTTTCTAACTGTGGCACAAGTATTATTAAAGATTTCACGATTTTATCTTCGCATATACCGAAATTCGCGTATGTCGATTACGTTTTTCGACAATTATCATATGAAAACGCGTAATTAAACATAGTAAAAACGTTATATTCTTGTTATATTCTTTATTCTGCATCGATAGAATATAAAATCAATGAAATTGAACGAGATTTCAAGTTTTCGTTTTTCGACGATACGCGTATATGAGCGAAAAATCGTATATACGATATGAAAGAATGTTAAAAACTTTGATTCCAATATAAAATAGATGTTTGATCTTATGAAATGCAATGTTCTGAATCGATTGGTAACATTTTTCTAACTGTGGCACAAGTATTATTAAAGATTTCACGGTTTTATCTTCGCATATACCGAAATTCGCGTATGTCGATTACGTTTTTCGACAATTATCATATGAAAACGCGTAATTAAACATAGTAAAAACGTTATATTCTTGTTATATTCTTTATTCTGCATCGATAGAATATAAAATCAATGAAATTGAACGAGATTTCAAGTTTTCGTTTTTCGACGATACGCGTATATGAGCGAAAAATCGTATATACGATATGAAAGAATGTTAAAAACTTTGATTCCAATATAAAATAGATGTTTGATCTTATGAAATGCAATGTTCTGAATCGATTGGTAACATTTTTCTAACTGAGGCACAAGTATTATTAAAGGCTTCACGATTTTATCTTCGCATATACCGAAATGCGCGTATGTCGATTACGTTTTTCGACAATTATCATATGAAAACGCGTATTTAAACATAGTAAAAACGTTATATTCTTGTTATATTCTTTATTCTGCATCGATAGAATATAAAATCAATGAAATTGAACGAGATTTCAAGGTTTCGTTTTTCGACGATACGCGTATATGAGCGAAAAATCGTATATACGATATGAAAGAATGTTTAAAACTTTGATTCCAATATAAAATAGATGTTTGATCTTATGAAATGCAATGTTCTGAATCGATTGGTAACATTTTTCTAACTGTGGCACAAGTATTATTAAAGATTTCACGATTTTAACTTCGCATATACCGAAATTCGCGTTAGTCGATTACGTTTTTCGACAATTATCATATGAAAACGCGTATTTAAACATATTAAAAACGTTATATTCTTGTTATATTCTTTATTCTGCATCGATAGAATATAAAATCAATGGAATTGAACGAGATTTCAAGTTTTCGTTTTTCGACGATACGCGTATATGAGCGAAAAATCGTATATACGATATGAATGAATGTTAAAAACTTTGATTCCAATATAAAATAGATGTTTGATCTTATGAAATGCAATGTTCTGAATCGATTGGTAACATTTTTCTAACTGTGGCACAAGTATTATTAAAGATTTCATGATTTTATCTTCGCATATACCGAAATTCGCGTATGTCGATTAGGTTTTTCGACAATTATCATATGAAAACGCGTATTTAAACATAGTAAAAACGTTATATTCTTGTTATATTCTTTATTCTGCATCGATAGAATATAAAATCAATGAAATTGAACGAGATTTCAAGTTTTCGTTTTTCGACGATACGCGTATATGAGCGAAAAATCGTATATAAGATATGAAAGAATGTTAAAAACTTTCATTCCAATATAAAATTGATGTTTGATCTTATGAAATGCAATGTTCTGAATCGATTGGTAACATTTTTCTAACTGTGGCACAAGTATTATTAAAGATTTCACGATTTTATCTTCGCATATACCGAAATTCGCGTATGTCGTTTACGTTTTTCGACAATTATCATATGAAAACGCGTATTTAAACATAGTAAAAACGTTATATTCTTGTTATATTCTTTATTCTGCATCGATAGAATATAAAATCAATGAAATTGAACGAGATTTCAAGTTTTCGTTTTTCGACGATACGCGTATATGAGCGAAAAATCGTATATACGATATGAAAGAATGTTAAAAACTTTCATTCCAATACAAAATTGATGTTTGATCTTATGAAATGTAATGTTCTGAATCGATTGGTAACATTTTTCTAACTGTGGCACAAGTATTATTAAAGATTTCACGATTTTATCTTCGCATATCACGAAATTCGCGTATGTTGATTACGTTTTTCGGCAATTATCTTATGAAAACGCGTATTTAAACATAGTAAAAACGTTATATTCTTGTTATATTCTTTATTCTGCATCGATAGAATATAAAATCAATGAAATTGAACGAGATTTCAAGTTTTCGTTTTTCGACGATACGCGTATATGAGCGAAAAATCGTATATACGATATGAAAGAATGTTAAAAACTTTGATTCCAATATAAAGTAGATGTTTTATCTTATGAAATGCAATGTTCTGAATCGATTGGTAACATTTTTCTAACTGAGGCACAAGTATTATTAAAGATTTCACGATTTTAACTTCGCATATACCGAAATTCCCGTTTGTCGATTACGTTTTTCGACAATTATCATATGGGAACGCGTATTTAAACATAATAAAAACGTTATATTCTTGTTATATTCTTTATTCTGCATCGATAGAATATAAAATCAATGAAATTGAACGAGATTTCAAGTTTTCGTTTTTCGACGATACGCGTATATGAGCGAAAAATCGTATATACGATATGAAAGAATGTTAAAACTTTGATTCCAATATAAAATAGATGTTTGATCTTATGAAATGCAATGTTCTGAATCGATTGGTAACATTTTTCTAACTGTGGCTCAAGTATTATTAACGATTTCACGATTTTATCTTCGCATATATCGAAATTCGCGTATGTCGATTACGTTTTTCGACAATTATCATATGAAAACGCGTATTTAAACATAGTAAAAACGTTATATTCTTGTTATATTCTTTATTCTGCATCGATAGAATATAAAATCAATGAAATTGAACGAGATTTCAAGTTTTCGTTTTTTGACGATACGCGTATATGATCGAAAAATCGTATACACGATATGAAAGAATGTTAAAAACTTTGATTCCATTATAAAATAGATGTTTGATCTTATGAAATGCAATGTTCTGAATCGATTGGTAACATTTTTCTAACTGTGGCACAAGTATTATTAAAGATTTCACGATTTTATCTTCGCATATACCGAAATTCGCGTATGTCGTTTACGTTTTTCGACAATTATCATATGAAAACGCGTATTTTAACATAGTAAAAACGTTATATTCTTGTTATATTCTTTATTCTGCATCGATAGAATATAAAATCAATGAAATTGAACGAGATTTCAAGTTTTCGTTTTTCGACGATACGCGTATATGAGCGAAAAATCGTATATACGATATGAAAGAATGTTAAAAACTTTGATTCCAATATAAAATAGATGTTTGATCTTATGAAATGCAATGTTCTGAATCGAGTGGTAACATTTTTCTAACTGAGGCACAAGTATTATTAAAGATTTCACGATTTTATCTTCGCATATACCGAAATTCGCGTATGTCGATTACGTTTTTCGACAATTATCATATGAAAACGCGTATTTAAACATAGTAAAAACGTTATATTCTTGTTATATTCTTTATTCTGCATCGATAGAATATAAAATCAATGATATTGAACGAGATTTCAAGTTTTCGTTTTTCGACGATACGCGTATATGAGCGAAAAATCGTATATACGATATGAAAGAATGTTAAAAACTTTGATTCCAATATAAAGTAGATGTTTTATCTTATGAAATGCAATGTTCTGAATCGATTGGTAACATTTTTCTAACTGAGGCACAAGTATTATTAAAGATTTCACGATTTTAACTTCGCATATACCGAAATTCCCGTTTGTCGATTACGTTTTTCGACAATTATCATATGGGAACGCGTATTTAAACATAGTAAAAACGTTATATTATTGTTATATTCTTTATTCTCCATCGATAGAATATAAAATCAATGAAATAGAACGAGATTTCAAGTTTTCGTTTTTCGACGATACGCGTATATGAGCGAAAAATCGTATATACGATATGAAAGAATGTTAAAAACTTTGATTCCAATATAAAATAGATGTTTGATCTTATGAAATGCAATGTTCTAAATCGATTGGTAACATTTTTCTAACTGTGGCACAAGTATTATTAAAGATTTCACGGTTTTATCTTAGCATATACCGAAATTCGCGTATGTCGATTACGTTTTTCGACAATTATCATAAGAAAACGCGTAATTAAACATAGTAAAAACGTTATATTCTTGTTATATTCTTTATTCTGCATCGACAGAATATAAAATCAATGAAATTGAACGAGATTTCAAGTTTTCGTTTTTCGACGATACGCGTATATGAGCGAAAAATCGTATATACGATATGAAAGAATGTTAAAAACTTTGATTCCAATATAAAATAGATGTTTGATCTTATGAAATGCAATGTTCTGAATCGATTGGTAACATTTTTCTAACTGTGGCACAAGTATTATTAATGATTTCACGATTTTATATTCGCATAAACCGAAATTCGCGTATGTCGATTACGTTTTTCGACAATTATCATATGAAAACGCGTATTTAAACATAGTAAAAACATTATATTCTTGTTATATTCTTTATTCTGCATCGATAGAATATAAAATCAATGAAATTGAACGAGATTTCAAGTTTTCGTTTTTCGACGATACGCGTATATGAGCGAAAAATCGTATATACGATATGAAAGAATGTTAAAAACTTTGATTCCAATATAAAATAGATGTTTGATCTTATGAAATGCAATGTTCTGAATCGATTGGTAACATTTTTCTAACTGTGGCACAAGTATTATTAATGATTTCACGATTTTATATTCGCATAAACCGAAATTCGCGTATGTCGATTACGTTTTTCGACAATTATCATATGAAAACGCGTATTTAAACATAGTAAAAACGTTATATTCTTGTTATATTCTTTATTCTGCATCGATAGAATATAAAATCAATGAAATTGAACGAGATTTCAAGTTTTCGTTTTTCGACGATACGCGTATATGAGCGAAAAATCGTATATACGATATGAAAGAATGTTAAAAACTTTGATTCCAATATAAAATAGAAGTTTGATCTTATGAAATGCTATGTTCTGAATCGATTGGTAACATTTTTCTAACTGTGGCACAAGTATTATTAAAGATTTCACGATTTTATCTTCGCATATACCGAAATTCGCGTATGTCGATTAGGTTTGTCGACATTTATCATATGAAAACGCGTAATTAATCATAGTAAAAACGTTATATTCTTGTTATATTCTTTATTCTGCATCGATAGAATATAAAATCAATGAAATTGAACGAGATTTCAAGTTTTCGTTTTTCGACGATACGCGTATATGAGCGAAAAATCGTATATACGATATGAAAGAATGTTAAAAACTTTGATTCCAATATAAAATAGAAGTTTGATCTTATGAAATGCTATGTTCTGAATCGATTGGTAACATTTTTCTAACTGTGGCACAAGTATTATTAAAGATTTCACGATTTTATCTTCGCATATACCGAAATTCGCGTATGTCGATTAGGTTTGTCGACATTTATCATATGAAAACGCGTAATTAATCATAGTAAAAACGTTATATTCTTGTTATATTCTTTATTCTGCATCGATAGAATATAAAATCAATGAAATTGAACGAGAATTCAAGTTTTCGTTTTTCGACCATACGCGTATATGAGCGAAAAATCGTATATACGATATGAAAGAATGTTAAAAACTTTGATTCCAATATAAAATAGATGTTTGATCTTATGAAATGCAATGTTCTGAATCGATTGGTAACATTTTTCTAACTGTGGCACAAGTATTATTAATGATTTCACGATTTTATCTTCGCATATCCCGAAATTCGCGTATATTGATTACGTTTTTCGGCAATTATCTTATGAAAACGCGTATTTAAACATAGTAAAAACGTTATATTCTTGTTATTTTCTTTATTCTGCATCGATAGAATATAAAATCAATGAAATTGAACGAGATTTCAAGTTTTCGTTTTTCGACGATACGCGTATATGAGCGAAAAATCGTATATACGATATGAAAGAATGTTAAAAACTTTGATTCCAATATAAAATAGATGTTTGATCTTATGAAATGCAATGTTATGAATCGATTGGTAACATTTTTCTAACTGTGGCACAAGTATTATTAAAGATGTCACGATTTTATCTTCGCATATACCGAAATTCGCGTTAGTCGATTAAGTTTTTCGACAATTATCATATGAAAACGCGTATTTAAACATAGTAAAAACGTTATATTCTTGTTATTTTCTTTATTCTGCATCGATAGAATATAAAATCAATGAAATTGAACGAGATTTCAAGTTTTCGTTTTTCGACGATACGCGTATATGAGCGAAAAATCGTATATACGATATGAAAGAATGTTAAAACTTTGATTCCAATATAAAATAGATGTTTGATCTTATGAAATGCAATGTTCTGAATCGATTGGTAACATTTTTCTAACTGTGGCTCAAGTATTATTAACGATTTCACGATTTTATCTTCGCATATATCGAAATTCGCGTATGTCGATTACGTTTTTCGACAATTATCATATGAAAACGCGTATTTAAACATAGTAAAAACGTTATATTCTTGTTATATTCTTTATTCTGCATCGATAGAATATAAAATCAATGAAATTGAACGAGATTTCAAGTTTTCGTTTTTTGACGATACGCGTATATGATCGAAAAATCGTATACACGATATGAAAGAATGTTAAAAACTTTGATTCCATTATAAAATAGATGTTTGATCTTATGAAATGCAATGTTCTGAATCGATTGGTAACATTTTTCTAACTGTGGCACAAGTATTATTAAAGATTTCACGATTTTATATTCGCATATACCGAAATTCGCGTATGTCGTTTACGTTTTTCGACAATTATCATATGAAAACGCGTATTTTAACATAGTAAAAACGATATATTCTTGTTATATTCTTTATTCTGCATCGATAGAATATAAAATCAATGAAATTGAACGAGATTTCAAGTTTTCGTTTTTCGACGATACGCGTATAAGAGCGAAAAATCGTATATACGATATGAAAGAATGTTAAAAACTTTGATTCCAATATAAAATAGATGTTTGATCTTATGAAATGCAATGTTCTGAATCGAGTGGTAACATTTCTCTAACTGAGGCACAAGTATTATTAAAGATTTCACGATTTTATCTTCGCATATACCGAAATTCGCGTATGTCGATTACGTTTTTCGACAATTATCATATGAAAACGCGTATTTAAACATAGTAAAAACGTTATATTCTTGTTATATTCTTTATTCTGCATCGATAGAATATAAAATCAATGAAATTGAACGAGATTTCAAGTATTCGTTTTTCGACGATACGCGTATATGAGCGAAAAATCGTATATACGATATGAAAGAATGTTAAAAACTTTGATTCCAATATAAAATAGATGTTTGATCTTATGAAATGCAATGTTCTGAATCGATTGGTAACATTTTTCTAACTGAGGCACAAGTATTATTAAAGGCTTCACGATTTTATCTTCGCATATACCGAAATGCGCGTATGTCGATTACGTTTTTCGACAATTATCATATGAAAACGCGTATTTAAACATAGTAAAAACGTTATATTCTTGTTATATTCTTTATTCTGCATCGATAGAATATAAAATCAATGAAATTGAACGAGATTTCAAGGTTTCGTTTTTCGACGATACGCGTATATGAGCGAAAAATCGTATATACGATATGAAAGAATGTTTAAAACTTTGATTCCAATATAAAATAGATGTTTGATCTTATGAAATGCAATGTTCTGAATCGATTGGTAACATTTTTCTAACTGTGGCACAAGTATTATTAAAGATTTCACGATTTTAACTTCGCATATACCGAAATTCGCGTTAGTCGATTACGTTTTTCGACAATTATCATATGAAAACGCATATTTAAACATAGTAAAAACGTTATATTCTTGTTATATTCTTTATTCTGCATCGATAGAATATAAAATCAATGAAATTGAACGAGATTTCAAGTTTTCGTTTTTCGACGATACGCGTATATGAGCGAAAAATCGTATATACGATATGAAAGAATGTTAACAACTTTGATTCCGATATAAAATAGATGTTTGATCTTATGAAATGCAATGTTCTGAATCGATTGGTAACATTTTTCTAACTGTGGCACAAGTATTATTAAAGATTTCACGATTTTAACTTCGCATATACCGAAATTCGCGTTAGTCGATTACGTTTTTCGACAATTATCATATGAAAACGCGTATTTAAACATAGTAAAAACGTTATATTCTTGTTATATTCTTTATTCTGCATCGATAGAATATGAAATCAATGAAATTGAACGAGATTTCAAGTTTTCGTTTTTCGACGATACGCGTATATGAGCGAAAAATCGTATATACGATATGAAAGAATGTTAAAAACTTTGATTCCAATATAAAATAGATGTTTGATCTTATGAAATGCAATGTTCTGAATCGATTGGTAACATTTTTCTAACTGTGGCACAAGTATTATTAAAGATTTCACGATTTTATCTTCGCATATACCGAAATTCGCGTATGTCGATTAGGTTTTTCGACAATTATCATATGAAAACGCGTATTTAAACATAGTAAAAACGTTATATTCTTGTTATATTCTTTATTCTGCATCGATAGAATATAAAATCAATGAAATTGAACGAGATTTCAAGTTTTCGTTTTTCGACGATACGCGTATATGAGCGAAAAATCGTATATACGATATGAAAGAATGGTAAAAACTTTGATTCCAAAATAAAATAAATGTTTGATCTTATGAAACGCAATGTTCTGAATCGATTGGTAACATTTTTCTAACTGTGGCACAAGTATTATCAAAGTTTTCACGATTTTATCTTCTCATATACCGAAATTCGCGTATGTCGATTAAGTTTTTCGACAATTATCATATGAAAACGCGTATTTAAACATAGTAAAAACGTTATATTCTTGTTATATTCTTTATTCTGCATCGATAGAATATAAAATCAATGAAATTGAACGAGATTTCAAGTTTTCGTTTTTCGACGATACGCGTATATGATCGAAAAATCGTATACACGATATGAAAGAATGTTAAAAACTTTGATTCCAATATAAAATAGATGTTTGATCTTATGAAATGCAATGTTCTGAATCGATTGGTAACATTTTTCTAACTGTGGCACAAGTATTATTAAAGATTTCACGATTTTATCTTCGCATATACCGAAATTCGCGTATGTCGTTTACGTTTTTCGACAATTATCATATGAAAACGCGTATTTTAACATAGTAAAAACGTTATATTCTTGTTATATTCTTTATTCTGCATCGATAGAATATAAAATCAATGAAATTGAACGAGATTTCAAGTTTTCGTTTTTCGACGATACGCGTATATGAGCGAAAAATCGTATATACGATATGAAAGAATGTTAAAAACTTTGATTCCAATATAAAATAGATGTTTGATCTTATGAAATGCAATGTTCTGAATCGAGTGGTAACATTTTTCTAACTGAGGCACAAGTATTATTAAAGATTTCACGATTTTATCTTCGCATATACCGAAATTCGCGTATGTCGATTACGTTTTTCGACAATTATCATATGAAAACGCGTATTTAAACATAGTAAAAACGTTATATTCTTGTTATTTTCTTTATTCTGCATCGATAGAATATAAAATCAATGAAATTGAACGAGATTTCAAGTTTTCGTTTTTCGACGATACGCGTATATGAGCGAAAAATCGTATATACGATATGAAAGAATGTTAAAACTTTGATTCCAATATAAAATAGATGTTTGATCTTATGAAATGCAATGTTCTGAATCGATTGGTAACATTTTTCTAACTGTGGCTCAAGTATTATTAACGATTTCACGATTTTATCTTCGCATATATCGAAATTCGCGTATGTCGATTACGTTTTTCGACAATTATCATATGAAAACGCGTATTTAAACATAGTAAAAACGTTATATTCTTGTTATATTCTTTATTCTGCATCGATAGAATATAAAATCAATGAAATTGAACGAGATTTCAAGTTTTCGTTTTTTGACGATACGCGTATATGATCGAAAAATCGTATACACGATATGAAAGAATGTTAAAAACTTTGATTCCATTATAAAATAGATGTTTGATCTTATGAAATGCAATGTTCTGAATCGATTGGTAACATTTTTCTAACTGTGGCACAAGTATTATTAAAGATTTCACGATTTTATCTTCGCATATACCGAAATTCGCGTATGTCGTTTACGTTTTTCGACAATTATCATATGAAAACGCGTATTTTAACATAGTAAAAACGATATATTCTTGTTATATTCTTTATTCTGCATCGATAGAATATAAAATCAATGAAATTGAACGAGATTTCAAGTTTTCGTTTTTCGACGATACGCGTATATGAGCGAATAATCGTATATACGATATGAAAGAATGTTAAAAACTTTGATTCCAATATAAAATAGATGTTTGATCTTATGAAATGCAATGTTCTGAATCGAGTGGTAACATTTCTCTAACTGAGGCACAAGTATTATTAAAGATTTCACGATTTTATCTTCGCATATACCGAAATTCGCGTATGTCGATTACGTTTTTCGACAATTATCATATGAAAACGCGTATTTAAACATAGTAAAAACGTTATATTCTTGTTATATTCTTTATTCTGCATCGATAGAATATAAAATCAATGAAATTGAACGAGATTTCAAGTATTCGTTTTTCGACGATACGCGTATATGAGCGAAAAATCGTATATACGATATGAAAGAATGTTAAAAACTTTGATTCCAATATAAAATAGATGTTTGATCTTATGAAATGCAATGTTCTGAATCGATTGGTAACATTTTTCTAACTGTGGCACAAGTATTATTAAAGATTTCACGATTTTAACTTCGCATATACCGAAATTCGCGTTAGTCGATTACGTTTCTCGACAATTATCATATGAAAACGCGTATTTAAACATAGTAAAAACGTTATATTCTTGTTATATTCTTTATTCTGCATCGATAGAATATAAAATCAATGAAATTGAACGAGATTTCAAGTTTTCGTTTTTCGACGATACGCGTATATGTGCGAAAAATCGTATATACGATATGAAAGAATGTTAAAAACTTTGATTCCAATATAAAATAGATGTTTGATCTTATGAAATGCAATGTTCTGAATCGATTGGTAACATTTTTCTAACTGAGGCACAAGTATTATTAAAGGCTTCACGATTTTATCTTCGCATATACCGAAATGCGCGTATGTCGATTACGTTTTTCGACAATTATCATATGAAAACGCGTATTTAAACATAGTAAAAACGTTATATTCTTGTTATATTCTTTATTCTGCATCGATAGAATATAAAATCAATGAAATTGAACGAGATTTCAAGGTTTCGTTTTTCGACGATACGCGTATATGAGCGAAAAATCGTATATACGATATGAAAGAATGTTTAAAACTTTGATTCCAATATAAAATAGATGTTTGATCTTATGAAATGCAATGTTCTGAATCGATTGGTAACATTTTTCTAACTGTGGCACAAGTATTATTAAAGATTTCACGATTTTATCTTCGCATATACCGAAATTCGCGTTAGTCGATTACGTTTTTCGACAATTATCATATGAAAACGCGTATTTAAACATAGTAAAAACGTTATATTCTTGTTATATTCTTTATTCTGCATCGATAGAATATAAAATCAATGAAATTGAACGAGATTTCAAGTTTTCGTTTTTCGACGATACGCGTATATGAGCGAAAAATCGTATATACGATATGAAAGAATGTTAACAACTTTGATTCCGATATAAAATAGATGTTTGATCTTATGAAATGCAATGTTCTGAATCGATTGGTAACATTTTTCTAACTGTGGCACAAGTATTATTAAAGATTTCACGATTTTATCTTCGCATATACCGAAATTCGCGTTAGTCGATTACGTTTTTCGACAATTATCATATGAAAACGCGTATTTAAACATAGTAAAAACGTTATATTCTTGTTATATTCTTTATTCTGCATCGATAGAATATGAAATCAATGAAATTGAACGAGATTTCAAGTTTTCGTTTTTCGACGATACGCGTATATGAGCGAAAAATCGTATATACGATATGAAAGAATGTTAAAAACTTTGATTCCAATATAAAATAGATGTTTGATCTTATGAAATGCAATGTTCTGAATCGATTGGTAAAATTTTTCTAACTGTGGCACAAGTATTATTAAAGATTTCACGATTTTATCTTCGCATATACCGAAATTCGCGTATGTCGATTAGGTTTTTCGACAATTATCATATGAAAACGCGTATTCAAACATAGTAAAAACGTTATATTCTTGTTATATTCTTTATTCTGCATCGATAGAATATAAAATCAATGAAATTGAACTAGATTTCAAGTTTTCGTTTTTCGACGATACGCGTATATGAGCGAAAAATCGTATATACGATATGAAAGAATGGTAAAAACTTTGATTCCAAAATAAAATAAATGTTTGATCTTATGAAACGCAATGTTCTGAATCGATTGGTAACATTTTTCTAACTGTGGCACAAGTATTATCAAAGTTTTCACGATTTTATCTTCTCATATACCGAAATTCGCGTATGTCGATTACGTTTTTCGACAATTATCATATGAAAACGCGTATTTAAACATAGTAAAAACGTTATATTCTTGTTATATTCTTTATTCTGCATCGATAGAATATAAAATCAATGAAATTGAACGAGATTTCAAGTTTTCGTTTTTCGACGATACGCGTATATGATCGAAAAATCGTATACACGATATGAAAGAATGTTAAAAACTTTGATTCCAATATAAAATAGATGTTTGATCTTATGAAATGCAATGTTCTGAATCGATTGGTAACATTTTTCTAACTGTGGCACAAGTATTATTAAAGATTTCACGATTTTATCTTCGCATATACCGAAATTCGCGTATGTCGTTTACGTTTTTCGACAATTATCATATGAAAACGCGTATTTTAACATAGTAAAAACGTTATATTCTTGTTATATTCTTTATTCTGCATCGATAGAATATAAAATCAATGAAATTGAACGAGATTTCAAGTTTTCGTTTTTCGACGATACGCGTATATGAGCGAAAAATCGTATATACGATATGAAAGAATGTTAAAAACTTTGATTCCAATATAAAATAGATGTTTGATCTTATGAAATGCAATGTTCTGAATCGAGTGGTAACATTTTTCTAACTGGGGCACAAGTATTATTAAAGATTTCACGATTTTATCTTCGCATATACCGAAATTCGCGTATGTCGATTACGTTTTTCGACAATTATCATATGAAAACGCGTATTTAAACATAGTAAAAACGTTAT
This sequence comes from Vespa crabro, assembly GCF_910589235.1. Taxonomy (NCBI): domain Eukaryota; kingdom Metazoa; phylum Arthropoda; class Insecta; order Hymenoptera; family Vespidae; genus Vespa; species Vespa crabro. The sequence continues at coordinate 69,665 of NW_025813595.1, forward strand.
ATTCTTGTTATATTCTTCATTCTGCATCGATAGAATATAAAATCAATGAAATTGAACGAGATTTCAAGTTTTCGTTTTTCGACGATACGCGTATATGAGCGAAAAATCGTATATACGATATGAAAGAATGTTAAAAACTTTGATTCCAATATAAAATAGATGTTTCATCTTATGAAATGCAATGTTCTGAATCGATTGGTAACATTTTTCTAACTGTGGCACAAGTATTATTAAAGATTTCACGATTTTATCTTCGCATATACCGAAATTCGCGTATGTCGATTACGTTTTTCGACAATTATCATATGAAAACGCGTATTTAAACATAGTAAAGACGTTATATTCTTGTTATATTCTTTATTCTGCATCGATAGAATATAAAATCAATGAAATTGAACGAGATTTCAAGTTTTCGTTTTTCGACGATACGCGTATATGAGCGAAAAATCGTATATACGATATGAAAGAATGTTAAAAACTTTGATTCCAATATAAAATAGATGTGTGATCTTATGAAATGCAATGTTCTGAATCGATTGGTAACATTTTTCTAACTGAGGCACAAGTATTATTAAAGATTTCACGATTTTATCTTCGCATATACCGAAATTCGCGTATGTCGATTACGTTTTACGACAATTATCATATGAAACGCGTATTTAAACATAGTAAAAACGTTATATTCTTGTTATATTCTTTATTCTGCATCAATAGAATATAAAATCAATGAAATTGAACGAGATTTCAAGTTTTCGTTTTTCGACGATACGCGTATATGAGGGAAAAATCGTATATACGATATGAAAGAATGTTAAAAACTTTGATTCCAATATAAAATAGATGTTTGATCTTATGAAATGCAATGTTCTGAATCGATTGGTAACATTTTTCTAACTGAGGCACAAGTATTATTAAAGATTTCACGATTTTATCTTCGCATATACCGAAATGCGCGTATGTCGATTACGTTTTTCGACAATTATCATATGAAAACGCGTATTTAAACATAGTAAAAACGTTATATTCTTGTTATATTCTTTATTCTGCATCGATAGAATATAAAATCAATGAAATTGAACGAGATTTCAAGTTTTCGTTTTTCGACGATACGTGTATATGAGCGAAAAATCGTATATACGATATGAAAGAATGTTAAAAACTTTGATTCCAATATAAAATAGATGTTTGATCTTATGAAATGCAAAGTTCTGAATCGATTGGTAACATTTTTCTAACTGTGGCACAAGTATTATTAAAGATTTCACGATTTTATCTTCGCTTATACCGAAATTCGCGTTAGTCGATTACGTTTTTCGACAATTATCATATGAAAACGCGTATTTAAACATAGTAAAAACGTTATATTCTTGTTATGTTCTTTATTCTGCATCGATAGAATATAAAATCAATGAAATTGAACGAGATTTCAAGTTTTCGTTTTTCGACGATACGCGTATATGAGCGAAAAATCGTATATACGATATGAAAGAATGTTAAAAACTTTGATTCCAATATAAAATAGATGTTTGATCTTATGAAATGCAATGTTCTGAATCGATTGATAACATTTTTCTAACTGTGGCACAAGTATTATTAAAGATTTCACGATTTTATCTTCGCATGTACCGAAATTCGCGTATGTCGATTACGATTTTCGACAATTATCATATGAAAACGCGTATTTAAACATAGTAAAAACGTTATATTCTTATTATATTCTTTATTCTGCATCGATAGAATATAAAATCAATGAAATTGAACGAGATTTCAAGTTTTCGTTTTTCGACGATACGCGTATATGAGCGAAAAATCGTATATACGATATGAAAGAATGTTAAAAACTTTGATTCCAATATAAAATAGATGTTTGATCTTATGAAATGCAATGTTCTGAATCGATTGGTAACATTTTTCTAACTGTGGCACAAGTATTATTAAAGATTTCACGATTTTATCTTCGCATATACCGAAATTCGCGTATGTCGTTTACGTTTTCCGACAATTATCATATGAAAACGCGTATTTTAACATAGTAAAAACGTTATATTCTTGTTATATTCTTTATTCTGCATCGATAGAATATAAAATCAATGAAATTGAACGAGATTTCAAGTTTTCGTTTTTCGACGATACGCGTATATGAGCGAAAAATCGTATATACGATATGAAAGAATGTTAACAACTTTGATTCCGATATAAAATAGATGTTTGATCTTATGAAATGCAATGTTCTGAATCGATTGGTAACATTTTTCTAACTGTGGCACAAGTATTATTAAAGATTTCACGATTTTAACTTCGCATATACCGAAATTCGCGTTAGTCGATTACGTTTTTCGACAATTATCATATGAAAACGCGTATTTAAACATAGTAAAAACGTTATATTCTTGTTATATTCTTTATTCTGCATCGATAGAATATGAAATCAATGAAATTGAACGAGATTTCAAGTTTTCGTTTTTCGACGATACGCGTATATGAGCGAAAAATCGTATATACGATATGAAAGAATGTTAAAAACTTTGATTCCAATATAAAATAGATGTTTGATCTTATGAAATGCAATGTTCTGAATCGATTGGTAACATTTTTCTAACTGTGGCACAAGTATTATTAAAGATTTCACGATTTTATCTTCGCATATACCGAAATTCGCGTATGTCGATTAGGTTTTTCGACAATTATCATATGAAAACGCGTATTCAAACATAGTAAAAACGTTATATTCTTGTTATATTCTTTATTCTGCATCGATAGAATATAAAATCAATGAAATTGAACTAGATTTCAAGTTTTCGTTTTTCGACGATACGCGTATATGAGCGAAAAATCGTATATACGATATGAAAGAATGGTAAAAACTTTGATTCCAAAATAAAATAAATGTTTGATCTTATGAAACGCAATGTTCTGAATCGATTGGTTACATTTTTCTAACTGTGGCACAAGTATTATCAAAGTTTTCACGATTTTATCTTCTCATATACCGAAATTCGCGTATGTCGATTACGTTTTTCGACAATTATCATATGAAAACGCGTATTTAAACATAGTAAAAACGTTATATTCTTGTTATATTCTTTATTCTGCATCGATAGAATATAAAATCAATGAAATTGAACGAGATTTCAAGTTTTCGTTTTTCGACGATACGCGTATATGAGCGAAAAATCGTATATACGATATGAAAGAATGGTAAAAACTTTGATTCCAAAATAAAATAAATGTTTGATCTTATGAAACGCAATGTTCTGAATCGATTGGTAACATTTTTCTAACTGTGGCACAAGTATTATCAAAGTTTTCACGATTTTATCTTCTCATATACCGAAATTCGCGTATGTCGATTAAGTTTTTCGACAATTATCATATGAAAACGCGTATTTAAACATAGTAAAAACGTTATATTCTTGTTATATTCTTTATTCTGCATCGATAGAATATAAAATCAATGAAATTGAACGAGATTTCAAGTTTTCGTTTTTCGACGATACGCGTATATGATCGAAAAATCGTATACACGATATGAAAGAATGTTAAAAACTTTGATTCCAATATAAAATAGATGTTTGATCTTATGAAATGCAATGTTCTGAATCGATTGGTAACATTTTTCTAACTGTGGCACAAGTATTATTAAAGATTTCACGATTTTATCTTCGCATATACCGAAATTCGCGTATGTCGTTTACGTTTTTCGACAATTATCATATGAAAACGCGTATTTTAACATAGTAAAAACGTTATATTCTTGTTATATTCTTTATTCTGCATCGATAGAATATAAAATCAATGAAATTGAACGAGATTTCAAGTTTTCGTTTTTCGACGATACGCGTATATGAGCGAAAAATCGTATATACGATATGAAAGAATGTTAAAAACTTTGATTCCAATATAAAATAGATGTTTGATCTTATGAAATGCAATGTTCTGAATCGAGTGGTAACATTTTTCTAACTGAGGCACAAGTATTATTAAAGATTTCACGATTTTATCTTCGCATATACCGAAATTCGCGTATGTCGATTACGTTTTTCGACAATTATCATATGAAAACGCGTATTTAAACATAGTAAAAACGTTATATTCTTGTTATATTCTTTATTCTGCATCGATAGAATATAAAATCAATGAAATTGAACGAGATTTCAAGTTTTCGTTTTTCGACGATACGCGTATATGAGCGAAAAATCGTATATACGATATGAAAGAATGTTAAAACTTTGATTCCAATATAAAATAGATGTTTGATCTTATGAAATGCAATGTTCTGAATCGATTGGTAACATTTTTCTAACTGTGGCTCAAGTATTATTAACGATTTCACGATTTTATCTTCGCATATATCGAAATTCGCGTATGTCGATTACGTTTTTCGACAATTATCATATGAAAACGCGTATTTAAACATAGTAAAAACGTTATATTCTTGTTATATTCTTTATTCTGCATCGATAGAATATAAAATCAATGAAATTGAACGAGATTTCAAGTTTTCGTTTTTTGACGATACGCGTATATGATCGAAAAATCGTATACACGATATGAAAGAATGTTAAAAACTTTGATTCCATTATAAAATAGATGTTTGATCTTATGAAATGCAATGTTCTGAATCGATTGGTAACATTTTTCTAACTGTGGCACAAGTATTATTAAAGATTTCACGATTTTATCTTCGCATATACCGAAATTCGCGTATGTCGTTTACGTTTTTCGACAATTATCATATGAAAACGCGTATTTTAACATAGTAAAAACGATATATTCTTGTTATATTCTTTATTCTGCATCGATAGAATATAAAATCAATGAAATTGAACGAGATTTCAAGTTTTCGTTTTTCGACGATACGCGTATATGAGCGAAAAATCGTATATACGATATGAAAGAATGTTAAAAACTTTGATTCCAATATAAAATAGATGTTTGATCTTATGAAATGCAATGTTCTGAATCGAGTGGTAACATTTCTCTAACTGAGGCACAAGTATTATTAAAGATTTCACGATTTTATCTTCGCATATACCGAAATTCGCGTATGTCGATTACGTTTTTCGACAATTATCATATGAAAACGCGTATTTAAACATAGTAAAAACGTTATATTCTTGTTATATTCTTTATTCTGCATCGATAGAATATAAAATCAATGAAATTGAACGAGATTTCAAGTATTCGTTTTTCGACGATACGCGTATATGAGCGAAAAATCGTATATACGATATGAAAGAATGTTAAAAACTTTGATTCCAATATAAAATAGATGTTTGATCTTATGAAATGCAATGTTCTGAATCGATTGGTAACATTTTTCTAACTGTGGCACAAGTATTATTAAAGATTTCACGATTTTAACTTCGCATATACCGAAATTCGCGTTAGTCGATTACGTTTCTCGACAATTATCATATGAAAACGCGTATTTAAACATAGTAAAAACGTTATATTCTTGTTATATTCTTTATTCTGCATCGATAGAATATAAAATCAATGAAATTGAACGAGATTTCAAGTTTTCGTTTTTCGACGATACGCGTATATGAGCGAAAAATCGTATATACGATATGAAAGAATGTTAAAAACTTTGATTCCAATATAAAATAGATGTTTGATCTTATGAAATGCAATGTTCTGAATCGATTGGTAACATTTTTCTAACTGAGGCACAAGTATTATTAAAGGCTTCACGATTTTATCTTCGCATATACCGAAATGCGCGTATGTCGATTACGTTTTTCGACAATTATCATATGAAAACGCGTATTTAAACATAGTAAAAACGTTATATTCTTGTTATATTCTTTATTCTGCATCGATAGAATATAAAATCAATGAAATTGAACGAGATTTCAAGGTTTCGTTTTTCGACGATACGCGTATATGAGCGAAAAATCGTATATACGATATGAAAGAATGTTTAAAACTTTGATTCCAATATAAAATAGATGTTTGATCTTATGAAATGCAATGTTCTGAATCGATTGGTAACATTTTTCTAACTGTGGCACAAGTATTATTAAAGATTTCACGATTTTATCTTCGCATATACCGAAATTCGCGTTAGTCGATTACGTTTTTCGACAATTATCATATGAAAACGCGTATTTAAACATAGTAAAAACGTTATATTCTTGTTATATTCTTTATTCTGCATCGATAGAATATAAAATCAATGAAATTGAACGAGATTTCAAGTTTTCGTTTTTCGACGATACGCGTATATGAGCGAAAAATCGTATATACGATATGAAAGAATGTTAACAACTTTGATTCCGATATAAAATAGATGTTTGATCTTATGAAATGCAATGTTCTGAATCGATTGGTAACATTTTTCTAACTGTGGCACAAGTATTATTAAAGATTTCACGATTTTAACTTCGCATATACCGAAATTCGCGTTAGTCGATTACGTTTTTCGACAATTATCATATGAAAACGCGTATTTAAACATAGTAAAAACGTTATATTCTTGTTATATTCTTAATTCTGCATCGATAGAATATGAAATCAATGAAATTGAACGAGATTTCAAGTTTTCGTTTTTCGACGATACGCGTATATGAGCGAAAAATCGTATATACGATATGAAAGAATGTTAAAAACTTTGATTCCAATATAAAATAGATGTTTGATCTTATGAAATGCAATGTTCTGAATCGATTGGTAACATTTTTCTAACTGTGGCACAAGTATTATTAAAGATTTCACGATTTTATCTTCGCATATACCGAAATTCGCGTATGTCGTTTACGTTTTTCGAGAATTATCATATGAAAACGCGTATTTTAACATAGTAAAAACGTTATATTCTTGTTATATTCTTTATTCTGCATCGATAGAATATAAAATCAATGAAATTGAACGAGATTTCAAGTTTTCGTTTTTCGACGATACGCGTATATGAGCGAAAAATCGTATATACGATATGAAAGAATGTTAAAAACTTTGATTCCAATATAAAATAGATGTTTGATCTTATGAAATGCAATGTTCTGAATCGAGTGGTAACATTTTTCTAACTGAGGCACAAGTATTATTAAAGATTTCACGATTTTATCTTCGCATATACCGAAATTCGCGTATGTCGATTACGTTTTTCGACAATTATCATATGAAAACGCGTATTTAAACATAGTAAAAACGTTATATTCTTGTTATATTCTTTATTCTGCATCGATAGAATATAAAATCAATGAAATTGAACGAGATTTCAAGTTTTCGTTTTTCGACGATACGCGTATATGAGCGAAAAATCGTATATACGATATGAAAGAATGTTAAAAACTTTGATTCCAATATAAAATAGATGTTTCATCTTATGAAATGCAATGTTCTGAATCGATTGGTAACATTTTTCTAACTGTGGCACAAGTATTATTAAAGATTTCACGATTTTATCTTCGCATATACCGAAATTCGCGTATGTCGATTACGTTTTTCGACAATTATCATATGAAAACGCGTATTTAAACATAGTAAAGACGTTATATTCTTGTTATATTCTTTATTCTGCATCGATAGAATATAAAATCAATGAAATTGAACGAGATTTCAAGTTTTCATTTTCGACGATACGCGTATATGAGCGAAAAATCGTATATACGATATGAATGAATGTTAAAAACTTTAATTCCAATATAAAATAGATGTGTGATCTTATGAAATGCAATGTTCTGAATCGATTGGTAACATTTTTCTAACTGAGGCACAAGTATTATTAAAGATTTCACGATTTTATCTTCGCATATACCGAAATGCGCGTATGTCGATTACGTTTTTCGACAATTATCATATGAAAACGCGTATTTAAACATAGTAAAAACGTTATATTCTTGTTATATTCTTTATTCTGCATCGATAGAATATAAAATCAATGAAATTGAACGAGATTTCAAGTTTTCGTTTTTCGACGATACGTGTATATGAGCGAAAAATCGTATATACGATATGAAAGAATGTTAAAAACTTTGATTCCAATATAAAATAGATGTTTGATCTTATGAAATGCAAAGTTCTGAATCGATTGGTAACATTTTTCTAACTGTGGCACAAGTATTATTAAAGATTTCACGATTTTATCTTCGCTTATACCGAAATTCGCGTTAGTCGATTACGTTTTTCGACAATTATCATATGAAAACGCGTATTTAAACATAGTAAAAACGTTATATTCTTGTTATGTTCTTTATTCTGCATCGATAGAATATAAAATCAATGAAATTGAACGAGATTTCAAGTTTTCGTTTTTCGACGATACGCGTATATGAGCGAAAAATCGTATATACGATATGAAAGAATGTTAAAAACTTTGATTCCAATATAAAATAGATGTTTGATCTTATGAAATGCAATGTTCTGAATCGATTGGTAACATTTTTCTAACTGTGGCACAAGTATTATTAAAGATTTCACGATTTTATCTTCGCATGTACCGAAATTCGCGTATGTCGATTACGTTTTTCGACAATTATCATATGAAAACGCGTATTTAAACATAGTAAAAACGTTATATTCTTATTATATTCTTTATTCTGCATCGATAGAATATAAAATCAATGAAATTGAACGAGATTTCAAGTTTTCGTTTTTCGACGATACGCGTATATGAGCGAAAAATCGTATATACGATATGAAAGAATGTTAAAAACTTTGATTCCAATATAAAATAGATGTTTGATCTTATGAAATGCAATGTTCTGAATCGAGTGGTAACATTTTTCTAACTGAGGCACAAGTATTATTAAAGATTTCACGATTTTATCTTCGCATATACCGAAATTCGCGTATGTCGATTACGTTTATCGACAATTATCATATGAAAACGCGTATTTAAACATAGTAAAAACGTTATATTCTTGTTATATTCTTTATTCTGCATCGATAGAATATAAAATCAATGAAATTGAACGAGATTTCAAGTTTTCGTTTTTCGACGATACGCGTATATGAGCGAAAAATCGTATATACGATATGAAAGAATGTTAAAAACTTTGATTCCAATATAAAATAGATCTTTCATCTTATGAAATGCAATGTTCTGAATCGATTGGTAACATTTTTCTAACTGTGGCACAAGTATTATTAAAGATTTCACGATTTTATCTTCGCATATACCGAAATTCGCGTATGTCGATTACGTTTTTCGACAATTATCATATGAAAACGCGTATTTAAACATAGTAAAGACGTTATATTCTTGTTATATTCTTTATTCTGCATCGATAGAATATAAAATCAATGAAATTGAACGAGATTTCAAGTTTTCGTTTTTCGACGATACGCGTATATGAGCGAAAAATCGTATATACGATATGAATGAATGTTAAAAACTTTAATTCCAATATAAAATAGATGTGTGATCTTATGAAATGCAATGTTCTGAATCGATTGGTAACATTTTTCTAACTGAGGCACAAGTATTATTAAAGATTTCACGATTTTATCTTCGCATATACCGAAATGCGCGTATGTCGATTACGTTTTTCGACAATTATCATATGAAAACGCGTATTTAAACATAGTAAAAACGTTATATTCTTGTTATATTCTTTATTCTGCATCGATAGAATATAAAATCAATGAAATTGAACGAGATTTCAAGTTTTCGTTTTTCGACGATACGTGTATATGAGCGAAAAATCGTATATACGATATGAAAGAATGTTAAAAACTTTGATTCCAATATAAAATAGATGTTTGATCTTATGAAATGCAAAGTTCTGAATCGATTGGTAACATTTTTCTAACTGTGGCACAAGTATTATTAAAGATTTCACGATTTTATCTTCGCTTATACCGAAATTCGCGTTAGTCGATTACGTTTTTCGACAATTATCATATGAAAACGCGTATTTAAACATAGTAAAAACGTTATATTCTTGTTATGTTCTTTATTCTGCATCGATAGAATATAAAATCAATGAAATTGAACGAGATTTCAAGTTTTCGTTTTTCGACGATACGCGTATATGAGCGAAAAATCGTATATACGATATGAAAGAATGTTAAAAACTTTGATTCCAATATAAAATAGATGTTTGATCTTATGAAATGCAATGTTCTGAATCGATTGGTAACATTTTTCTAACTGTGGCACAAGTATTATTAAAGATTTCACGATTTTATCTTCGCATGTACCGAAATTCGCGTATGTCGATTACGTTTTTCGACAATTATCATATGAAAACGCGTATTTAAACATAGTAAAAACGTTATATTCTTATTATATTCTTTATTCTGCATCGATAGAATATAAAATCAATGAAATTGAACGAGATTTCAAGTTTTCGTTTTTCGACGATACGCGTATATGAGCGAAAAATCGTATATACGATATGAAAGAATGTTAAAAACTTTGATTCCAATATAAAATAGATGTTTGATCTTATGAAATGCAATGTTCTGAATCGATTGGTAACATTTTTCTAACTGTGGCACAAGTATTATTAAAGATTTCACGATTTTATCTTCGCATATACCGAAATTCGCGTATGTCGTTTACGTTTTTCGACAATTATCATATGAAAACGCGTATTTTAACATAGTAAAAACGTTATATTCTTGTTATATTCTTTATTCTGCATCGATAGAATATAAAATCAATGAAATTGAACGAGATTTCAAGTTTTCGTTTTTCGACGATACGCGTATATGAGCGAAAAATCGTATATACGATATGAAAGAATGTTAAAAACTTTGATTCCAATATAAAATAGATGTTTGATCTTATGAAATGCAATGTTCTGAATCGAGTGGTAACATTTTTCTAACTGAGGCACAAGTATTATTAAAGATTTCACGATTTTATCTTCGCATATACCGAAATTCGCGTATGTCGATTACGTTTTTCGACAATTATCATATGAAAACGCGTATTTAAACATAGTAAAAACGTTATATTCTTGTTATATTCTTTATTCTGCATCGATAGAATATAAAATCAATGAAATTGAACGAGATTTCAAGTTTTCGTTTTTCGACGATACGCGTATATGAGCGAAAAATCGTATATACGATATGAAAGAATGTTAAAAACTTTGATTCCAATATATAATAGATGTTTGATCTTATGAAATGCAATGTTCTGAATCGATTGGTAACATTTTTCTAACTGTGGCACAAGTATTATTAAAGATTTCACGATTTTATCTTCGCATATACCGAAATTCGCGTATGTCGATTACGTTTTTCGACAATTATCATATGAAAACGCGTATTTAAACATAGTAAAAATGTTATATTCTGGTTATATTCTTTATTCTGCATCGATAGAATATAAAATCAATGAAATTGAACGAGATTTCAAGTTTTCGTTTTTCGACGATACGCGTATATGAGCGAAAAATCGTATATACGATATGAAAGAATGTTAAAAACTTTGATTCCAATATAAAATAGATGTTTGATCTTATGAAATGCAATGTTCTGAATCGATTGGTAACATTTTTCTAACTGTGGCACAAGTATTATTAAAGATTTCACGATTCTAACTTCGCATATACCGAAATTCGCGTTAGTCGATTACGTTTTTCGACAATTATCATATGAAAACGCGTATTTAAACATAGTAAAAACGTTATATTCTTGTTATATTCTTTATTCTGCATCGATAGAATATAAAATCAATGAAATTGAACGAGATTTCAAGTTTTCGTTTTTCGACGATACGCGTATATGAGCGAAAAATCGTATATACGATATGAAAGAATGTTAAAAACTTTGATTCCAATATAAAATAGATGTTTGATCTTATGAAATGCAATGTTCTGAATCGATTGGTAACATTTTTCTAACTGTGGCACAAGTATTATTAAAGATTTCACGATTTTAACTTCGCATATACCGAAATTCGCGTTAGTCGATTACGTTTTTCGACAATTATCATATGAAAACGCGTATTTAAACATAGTAAAAACGTTATATTCTTGTTATATTCTTTATTCTGCATCGATAGAATATAAAATCAATGAAATTGAACGAGATTTCAAGTTTTCGTTTTTCGACGATACGCGTATATGAGCGAAAAATCGTATATACGATATGAAAGAATGTTAAAAACTTTGATTCCAATATAAAATAGATGTTTGATCTTATGAAATGCAATGTTCTGAATCGATTGGTAACATTTTTCTAACTGTGGCACAAGTATTATTAAAGATTTCACGATTTTATCTTCGCATGTACCGAAATTCGCGTATGTCGATTACGTTTTTCGACAATTATCATATGAAAACGCGTATTTAAACATAGTAAAAACGTTATATTCTTGTTATATTCTTTATTCTGCATCGATAGAATATAAAATCAATGAAATTGAACGAGATTTCAAGTTTTCGTTTTTCGACGATACGCGTATATGATCGAAAAATCGTATACACGATATGAAAGAATGTTAAAAACTTTGATTCCAATATAAAATAGATGTTTGATCTTATGAAATGCAATGTTCTGAATCGATTGGTAACATTTTTCTAACTGTGGTACAAGTATTATTAAAGATTTCACGATTTTATCTTCGCATATACCGAAATTCGCGTATGTCGTTTACGTTTTTCGACAATTATCATATGAAAACGCGTATTTTAACATAGTAAAAACGTTATATTCTTGTTATATTCTTTATTCTGCATCGATAGAATATAAAATCAATGAAATTGAACGAGATTTCAAGTTTTCGTTTTTCGACGATACGCGTATATGAGCGAAAAATCGTATATACGATATGAAAGAATGTTAAAAACTTTGATTCCAATATAAAATAGATGTTTGATCTTATGAAATGCAATGTTCTGAATCGAGTGGTAACATTTTTCTAACTGAGGCACAAGTATTATTAAAGATTTCACGATATTATCTTCGCATATACCGAAATTCGCGTATGTCGATTAGGTTTGTCGACATTTATCATATGAAAACGCGTAATTAAACATAGTAAAAACGTTATATTCTTGTTATATTCTTTATTCTGCATCGATAGAATATAAAATCAATGAAATTGAACGAGATTTCAAGTTTTCGTTTTTCGACGATACGCGTATATGAGCGAAAAATCGTATATACGATATGAAAGAATGTTAAAAACTTTGATTCCAATATAAAATAGATGTTTGATCTTATGAAATGCAATGTTCTGAATCGATTGGTAACATTTTTCTAACTGTGGCACAAGTATTATTAAAGATTTCACGATTTTAACTTCGCATATACCGAAATTCGCGTATGTCGATTACGTTTTTCGACAATTATCATATGAAAACGCGTATTTAAACATAGTAAAAACGTTATATTCTTGTTATATTCTTTATTCTGCATCGATAGAATATAAAATCAATGAAATTGAACGAGATTTCAAGTTTTCGTTTTTCGACGATACGCGTATATGAGCGAAAAATCGTATATACGATATGAAAGAATGTTAAAAACTTTGATTCCAATATAAAATAGATGTTTGATCTTATGAAATGCTATGTTTTGAATCGATTGGTAACATTTTTCTAACTGTGGCACAAGTATTATTAAAGATTTCACGATATTATCTTCGCATATACCGAAATTCGCGTATGTCGATTAGGTTTGTCGACAATTATCATATGAAAACGCGTATTTAAACATAGTAAAAACGTTATATTCTTGTTATATTCTTTATTCTGCATCGATAGAATATAAAATCAATGAAATTGAACGAGATTTCAAGTTTTCGTTTTTCGACGATACGCGTATATGAGCGAAAAATCGTATATACGATATGAAAGAATGTTAAAAACTTTGATTCCAATATAAAATAGATGTTTGATCTTATGAAATGCTATGTTTTGAATCGATTGGTAACATTTTTCTAACTGTGGCACAAGTATTATTAAAGATTTCACGATATTATCTTCGCATATACCGAAATTCGCGTATGTCGATTAGGTTTGTCGACATTTATCATATGAAAACGCGTAATTAAACATAGTAAAAACGTTATATTCTTGTTATATTCTTTATTCTGCATCGATAGAATATAAAATCAATGAAATTGAACGAGATTTCAAGTTTTCGTTTTTCGACGATACGCGTATATGAGGGAAAAATCGTATATACGATATGAAAGAATGTTAAAAACTTTGATTCCAATATAAAATAGATGTTTGATCTTATGAAATGCAATGTTCTGAATCGATTGGTAACATTTTTCTAACTGTGGCACAAGTATTATTAAAGATTTCACGATTTTATCTTCGCATATCCCGAAATTCGCGTATGTTGATTACGTTTTTCGGCAAATATCTTATGAAAACGCGTATTTAAACATAGTAAAAACGTTATATTCTTGTTATTTTCTTTATTCTGCATCGATAGAATATAAAATCAATGAAATTGAACGAGATTTCAAGTTTTCGTTTTTCGACGATACGCGTATATGAGCGAAAAATCGTATATACGATATGAAAGAATGTTAAAACTTTGATTCCAATATAAAATAGATGTTTGATCTTATGAAATGCAATGTTCTGAATCGATTGGTAACATTTTTCTAACTGTGGCTCAAGTATTATTAACGATTTCACGATTTTATCTTCGCATATATCGAAATTCGCGTATGTCGATTACGTTTTTCGACAATTATCATATGAAAACGCGTATTTAAACATAGTAAAAACGTTATATTCTTGTTATATTCTTTATTCTGCATCGATAGAATATAAAATCAATGAAATTGAACGAGATTTCAAGTTTTCGTTTTTCGACGATACGCGTATATGAGCGAAAAATCGTATATACGTTATGAAAGAATGTTAAAAACTTTGATTCCAATATAAAATAGATGTTTGATCTTATGAAATGCAATGTTCTGAATCGAGTGGTAACATTTTTCTAACTGAGGCACAAGTATTATTAAAGATTTCACGATTTTATCTTCGCATATACCGAAATTCGCGTATGTCGATTACGTTTTTCGACAATTATCATATGAAAACGCGTATTTAAACATAGTAAAAACGTTATATTCTTGTTATATTCTTTATTCTGCATCGATAGAATATAAAATCAATGAAATTGAACGAGATTTCAAGTTTTCGTTTTTCGACGATACGCGTATATGAGCGAAAAATCGTATATACGATATGAAAGAATGTTAAAAACTTTGATTCCAATATAAAATAGATGTGTGATCTTATGAAATGCAATGTTCTGAATCGATTGGTAACATTTTTCTAACTGAGGCACAAGTATTATTAAAGATTGCACGATTTTATCTTCGCATATACCGAAATTCGCGTATGTCGATTACGTTTTACGACAATTATCATATGAAACGCGTATTTAAACATAGTAAAAACGTTATATTCTTGTTATATTCTTTATTCTGCATCGATAGTATATAAAATCAATGAAATTGAACGAGATTTCAAGTTTTCGTTTTTCGACGATACGCGTATATGAGGGAAAAATCGTATATACGATATGAAAGAATGTTAAAAACTTTGATTCCAATATAAAATAGATGTTTGATCTTATGAAATGCAATGTTCTGAATCGATTGGTAACATTTTTCTAACTGAGGCACAAGTATTATTAAAGATTTCACGATTTTATCTTCGCATATACCGAAATTCGCGTATGTCGATTACGTTTTTCGACAATTATCATATGAAAACGCGTATTTAAACATAGTAAAAACGTTATATTCTTGTTTTATTCTTTATTCTGCATCGATAGAATATAAAATCAATGAAATTGAACGAGATTTCAAGTTTTCGTTTTTCGACGATACGTGTATATGAGCGAAAAATCGTATATACGATATGAAAGAATGTTAAAAACTTTGATTCCAATATAAAATAGATGTTTGATCTTATGAAATGCAATGTTCTGAATCGATTGGTAACATTTTTCTAACTGTGGCACAAGTATTATTAAAGATTTCACGATTTTATCTTCGCTTATACCGAAATTCGCGTTAGTCGATTAAGTTTTTCGACAATTATCATATGAAAACGCGTATTTAAACATAGTAAAAACGTTATATTCTTGTTATGTTCTTTATTCTGCATCGATAGAATATAAAATCAATGAAATTGAACGAGATTTCAAGTTTTCGTTTTTCGACGATACGCGTATATGAGCGAAAAATCGTATATACGATATGAAAGAATGTTAAAAACTTTGAATCCAATATAAAATAGATGTTTGATCTTATGAAATGCAATGTTCTGAATCGATTGGTAACATTTTTCTAACTGTGGCACAAGTATTATTAAAGATTTCACGATTTTATCTTCGCATGTACCGAAATTCGCGTATGTCGATTACGTTTTTCGACAATTATCATATGAAAACGCGTATTTAAACATAGTAAAAACGTTATATTCTTATTATATTCTTTATTCTGCATCGATAGAATATAAAATCAATGAAATTGAACGAGATTTCAAGTTTTCGTTTTTCGACGATACGCGTATATGAGCGAAAAATCGTATATACGATAAGAAAGAATGTTAAAAACTTTGATTCCAATACAAAATAGATGTTTGATCTTATGAAATGCAATGTTCTGAATCGAGTGGTAACATTTTTCTAACTGAGGCACAAGTATTATTAAAGATTTCACGATTTTATCTTCGCATATACCGATATTCGCGTATGTCGATTACGTTTTTCGACAATTATCATATGAAAACGCGTATTTAAACATAGTAAAAACGTTATATTCTTGTTATATTCTTTATTCTGCATCGATAGAATATAAAATCAATGAAATTGAACGAGATTTCAACTTTTCGTTTTTCGACGATACGCGTATATGAGCGAAAAATCGTATATACGATATGAAAGAATGTTAAAAACTTTGATTCCAATATAAAATAGATGTTTGATCTTATGAAATGCAATGTTCTTAATCGATTGGTAACATTTTTCTAACTGTGGCACAAGTATTATTAAAGATTTCACGATTTTATCTTCGCATATACCGAAATTCGCGTATGTCGATTACGTTTTTCGACAATTATCATATGAAAACGCGTATTTAAACATAGTAAAAACGTTATATTCTTGTTATATTCTTTATTCTGCATCGATAGAGTATAAAATCAATGAAATTGAACGAGATTTCAAGTTTTCGTTTTTCGACGATACGCGTATATGAGCGAAAAATCGTATATACGATATGAAAGAATGTTAAAAACTTTGATTCCAATATAAAATAGATGTTTGATCTTATGAAATGCAATGTTCTGAATCGATTGGTAACATTTTTCTAACTGTGGCACAAGTATTATTAAAGATTTCACGATTTTATCTTCGCATGTACCGAAATTCGCGTATGTCGATTACATTTTTCGACAATTATCATATGAAAACGCGTATTTAAACATAGTAAAAACGTTATATTCTTATTATATTCTTTATTCTGCATCGATAGAATATAAAATCAATGAAATTGAACGAGATTTCAAGTTTTCGTTTTTCGACGATACGCGTATATGAGCGAAAAATCGTATATACGATATGAAAGAATGTTAAAAACTTTGATTCCAATATAAAATAGATGTTTGATCTTATGAAATGCAATGTTCTGAAACGAGTGGTAACATTTTTCTAACTGAGGCACAAGTATTATTAAAGATTTCACGATTTTATCTTCGCATATACCGAAATTCGCGTTAGTCGATTACGTTTTTCGACAATTATCATATGAAAACGCGTATTTAAACATAGTAAAAACGTTATATTCTTGTTATATTCTTTATTCTGCATCGATAGAATATAAAATCAATGAAATTGAACGAGATTTCAAGTTTTCGTTTTTCGACGATACGCGTATATGAGCGAAAAATCGTATATACGATATGAAAGAATGTTAAAAACTTTGATTCCAATATAAAATAGATGTTTGATCTTATGAAATGCAATGTTCTGAATCGATTGGTAACATTTTTCTAACTGTGGCACAAGTATTATTAAAGATTTCACGATTTTAACTTCGCATATACCGAAATTCGCGTTAGTCGATTACGTTTTTCGAAAATTATCATATGAAAACGCGTATTTAAACATAGTAAAAACGTTATATTCTTGTTATATTCTTTATTCTACATCGATAGAATATAAAATCAATGAAATTGAACGAGATTTCAAGTTTTCGTTTTTCGACGATACGCGTATATGACCGAAAAATCGTATATACGATATGAAAGAATGTTAAAAACTTTGATTCCAATATAAAATAGATGTTTGATCTTATGAAATGCAATGTTCTGAATCGATTGGTAACATTTTTCTAACTGTGGCACAAGTATTATTAATGATTTCACGATTCTAACTTCGCATATACCGAAATTCGCGTTAGTCGATTACGTTTTTCGACAATTATCATATGAAAACGCGTATTTAAACATAGTAAAAACGTTATATTCTTGTTATATTCTTTATTCTGCATCGATAGAATATAAAATCAATGAAATTGAACGAGATTTCAAGTTTTCGTTTTTCGACGATACGCGTATATGAGCGAAAAATCGTATATACGATATGAAAGAATGTTAAAAACTTTGATTCCAATATAAAATAGATGTTTGATCTTATGAAATGCAATGTTCTGAATCGATTGGTAACATTTTTCTAACTGTGGCACAAGTATTATTAAAGATTTCACGATTTTAACTTCGCATATACCGAAATTCGCGTTAGTCGATTACGTTTTTCGACAATTATCATATGAAAACGCGTATTTAAACATAGTAAAAACGTTATATTCTTGTTATATTCTTTATTCTGCATCGATAGAATATAAAATCAATGAAATTGAACGAGATTTCAAGTTTTCGTTTTTCGACGATACGCGTATATGAGCGAAAAATCGTATATACGATATGAAAGAATGTTAAAAACTTTGATTCCAATATAAAATAGATGTTTGATCTTATGAAATGCAATGTTCTGAATTGATTGGTAACATTTTTCTAACTGTGGCACAAGTATTATTAAAGATTTCACGATTTTATCTTCGCATATACCGAAATTCGCGTATGTCGATTACGTTTTTCGACAATTATCATATGAAAACGCGTATTTAAACATAGTAAAAACGTTATATTCTTGTTATATTCTTTATTCTGCATCGATAGAGTATAAAATCAATGAAATTGAACGAGATTTCAAGTTTTCGTTTTTCGACGATACGCGTATATGAGCGAAAAATCGTATGTACGATATGAAAGAATGTTAAAAACTTTGATTCCAATATAAAATAGATGATTGATCTTATGAAATGCAATGTTCTGAATCGATTGGTAACATTTTTCTAACTGTGGCACAAGTATTATTAAAGATTTCACGATTTTAACTTCGCATATACCGAAATTCGCGTATGTCGATTACGTTTTTCGACAATTATCATATGAAAACGCGTATTTAAACATAGTAAAAACGTTATATTCTTGTTATATTCTTTATTCTGCATCTATAGAATATAAAATCAATGAAATTGAACGAGATTTCAAGTTTTCGTTTTTCGACGATACGCGTATATGAGCGAAAAATCGTATATACGATATGAAAGAATGTTAAAAACTTTGATTCCAATATAAAATAGATGTTTGATCTTATGAAATGCAATGTTCTGAATCGATTGGTAACATTTTTCTAACTGTGGCACAAGTATTATTAAAGATTTCACGATTCTAACTTCGCATATACCGAAATTCGCGTTAGTCGATTACGTTTTTCGACAATTATCATATGAAAACGCGTATTTAAACATAGTAAAAACGTTATATTCTTGTTATATTCTTTATTCTGCATCGATAGAATATAAAATCAATGAAATTGAACGAGATTTCATGTTTTCGTTTTTCGACGATACGCGTATATGAGAGAAAAATCGTATATACGATATGAAAGAATGTTAAAAACTTTGATTCCAATATAAAATAGATGTTTGATCTTATGAAATGCAATGTTCTGAATCGATTGGTAACATTTTTCTAACTGTGGCACAAGTATTATTAAAGATTTCACGATTTTAACTTCGCATATACCGAAATTCGCGTTAGTCGATTACGTTTTTCGACAATTATCATATGAAAACGCGTATTTAAACATAGTAAAAACGTTATATTCTTGTTATATTCTTTATTCTGCATCGATAGAATATAAAATCAATGAAATTGAACGAGATTTCAAGTTTTCGTTTTTCGACGATACGCGTATATGAGCGAAAAATCGTATATACGATATGAAAGAATGTTAAAAACTTTGATTCCAATATAAAATAGATGTTTGATCTTATGAAATGCAATGTTCTGAATCGATTGGTAACATTTTTCTAACTGTGGCACAAGTATTATTAAAGATTTCACGATTTTATCTTCGCATGTACCGAAATTCGCGTATGTCGATTACGTTTTTCGACAATTATCATATGAAAACGCGTATTTAAACATAGTAAAAACGTTATATTCTTATTATATTCTTTATTCTGCATCGATAGAATATAAAATCAATGAAATTGAACGAGATTTCAAGTTTTCGTTTTTCGACGATACGCGTATATGAGCGAAAAATCGTATATACGATATGAAAGAATGTTAAAAACTTTGATTCCAATATAAAATAGATGTTTGATCTTATGAAATGCAATGTTCTGAATCGATTGGTAACATTTTTCTAACTGTGGCACAAGTATTATTAAAGATTTCACGATTTTAACTTCGCATATACCGAAATTCGCGTTAGTCGATTACGTTTTTCGACAATTATCATATGAAAACGCGTATTTAAACATAGTAAAAACGTTATATTCTTGTTATATTCTTTATTCTGCATCGATAGAATATAAAATCAATGAAATTGAACGAGATTTCAAGTTTTCGTTTTTCGACGATACGCGTATATGAGCGAAAAATCGTATATACGATATGAAAGAATGTTAAAAACTTTGATTCCAATATAAAATAGATGTTTGATCTTATGAAATGCAATGTTCTGAATTGATTGGTAACATTTTTCTAACTGTGGCACAAGTATTATTAAAGATTTCACGATTTTATCTTCGCATATACCGAAATTCGCGTATGTCGATTACGTTTTTCGACAATTATCATATGAAAACGCGTATTTAAACATAGTAAAAACGTTATATTCTTGTTATATTCTTTATTCTGCATCGATAGAGTATAAAATCAATGAAATTGAACGAGATTTCAAGTTTTCGTTTTTCGACGATACGCGTATATGAGCGAAAAATCGTATGTACGATATGAAAGAATGTTAAAAACTTTGATTCCAATATAAAATAGATGATTGATCTTATGAAATGCAATGTTCTGAATCGATTGGTAACATTTTTCTAACTGTGGCACAAGTATTATTAAAGATTTCACGATTTTAACTTCGCATATACCGAAATTCGCGTATGTCGATTACGTTTTTCGACAATTATCATATGAAAACGCGTATTTAAACATAGTAAAAACGTTATATTCTTGTTATATTCTTTATTCTGCATCTATAGAATATAAAATCAATGAAATTGAACGAGATTTCAAGTTTTCGTTTTTCGACGATACGCGTATATGAGCGAAAAATCGTATATACGATATGAAAGAATGTTAAAAACTTTGATTCCAATATAAAATAGATGTTTGATCTTATGAAATGCAATGTTCTGAATCGATTGGTAACATTTTTCTAACTGTGGCACAAGTATTATTAAAGATTTCACGATTCTAACTTCGCATATACCGAAATTCGCGTTAGTCGATTACGTTTTTCGACAATTATCATATGAAAACGCGTATTTAAACATAGTAAAAACGTTATATTCTTGTTATATTCTTTATTCTGCATCGATAGAATATAAAATCAATGAAATTGAACGAGATTTCAAGTTTTCGTTTTTCGACGATACGCGTATATGAGCGAAAAATCGTATATACGATATGAAAGAATGTTAAAAACTTTGATTCCAATATAAAATAGATGTTTGATCTTATGAAATGCAATGTTCTGAATCGATTGGTAACATTTTTCTAACTGTGGCACAAGTATTATTAAAGATTTCACGATTTTAACTTCGCATATACCGAAATTCGCGTTAGTCGATTACGTTTTTCGACAATTATCATATGAAAACGCGTATTTAAACATAGTAAAAACGTTATATTCTTGTTATATTCTTTATTCTGCATCGATAGAATATAAAATCAATGAAATTGAACGAGATTTCAAGTTTTCGTTTTTCGACGATACGCGTATATGAGCGAAAAATCGTATATACGATATGAAAGAATGTTAAAAACTTTGATTCCAATATAAAATAGATGTTTGATCTTATGAAATGCAATGTTCTGAATCGATTGGTAACATTTTTCTAACTGTGGCACAAGTATTATTAAAGATTTCACGATTTTATCTTCGCATGTACCGAAATTCGCGTATGTCGATTACGTTTTTCGACAATTATCATATGAAAACGCGTATTTAAACATAGTAAAAACGTTATATTCTTATTATATTCTTTATTCTGCATCGATAGAATATAAAATCAATGAAATTGAACGAGATTTCAAGTTTTCGTTTTTCGACGATACGCGTATATGAGCGAAAAATCGTATATACGATATGAAAGAATGTTAAAAACTTTGATTCCAATATAAAATAGATGTTTGATCTTATGAAATGCAATGTTCTGAATCGATTGGTAACATTTTTCTAACTGTGGCACAAGTATTATTAAAGATTTCACGATTTTATCTTCGCATATACCGAAATTCGCGTTAGTCGATTACGTTTTTCGACAATTATCATATGAAAACGCGTATTTAAACATAGTAAAAACGTTATATTCTTGTTATATTCTTTATTCTGCATCGATAGAATATAAAATCAATGAAATTGAACGAGATTTCAAGTTTTCGTTTTTCGACGATACGCGTATATGAGCGAAAAATCGTATATACGATATGAAAGAATGTTAAAAACTTTGATTCCAATATAAAATAGATGTTTGATCTTATGAAATGCAATGTTGTGAATCGATTGGTAACATTTTTCTAACTGTGGCACAAGTATTATTAAAGATTTCACGATTCTAACTTCGCATATACCGAAATTCGCGTTAGTCGATTACGTTTTTCGACAATTATCATATGAAAACGCGTATTTAAACATAGTAAAAACGTTATATTCTTGTTATATTCTTTATTCTGCATCGATAGAATATAAAATCAATGAAATTGAACGAGATTTCAAGTTTTCGTTTTTCGACGATACGCGTATATGAGCGAAAAATCGTATATACGATATGAAAGAATGTTAAAAACTTTGATTCCAATATAAAATAGATGTTTGATCTTATGAAATGCAATGTTCTGAATCGATTGGTAACATTTTTCTAACTGTGGCACAAGTATTATTAAAGATTTCACGATTTTATCTTCGCATATACCGAAATTCGCGTTAGTCGATTACGTTTTTCGACAATTATCATATGAAAACGCGTATTTAAACATAGTAAAAACGTTATATTCTTGTTATATTCTTTATTCTGCATCGATAGAATATAAAATCAATGAAATTGAACGAGATTTCAAGTTTTCGTTTTTCGACGATACGCGTATATGAGCGAAAAATCGTATATACGATATGAAAGAATGTTTAAAACTTTGATTCCAATATAAAATAGATGTTTGATCTTATGAAATGCAATGTTCTGAATCGATTGGTAACATTTTTCTAACTGTGGCACAAGTATTATTAAAGATTTCACGATTTTATCTTCGCATATACCGAAATTCGCGTTAGTCGATTACGTTTTTCGACAATTATCATATGAAAACGCGTATTTAAACATAGTAAAAACATTATATTCTTGTTATATTCTTTATTCTGCATCGATAGAATATAAAATCAATGAAATTGAACGAGATTTCAAGTTTTCGTTTTTCGACGATACGCGTATATGAGCGAAAAATCGTATATACGATATGAAAGAATGTTAACAACTTTGATTCCGATATAAAATAGATGTTTGATCTTATGAAATGCAATGTTCTGAATCGATTGGTAACATTTTTCTAACTGTGGCACAAGTATTATTAAAGATTTCACGATTTTAACTTCGCATATACCGAAATTCGCGTTAGTCGATTACGTTTTTCGACAATTATCATATGAAAACGCGTATTTAAACATAGTAAAAACGTTATATTCTTGTTATATTCTTTATTCTGCATCGATAGAATATAAAATCAATGAAATTGAACGAGATTTCAAGTTTTCGTTTTTCGACGATACGCTTATATGAGCGAAAAATCGTATATACGATATGAAAGAATGTTAAAAACTTTGATTCCAATATAAAATAGATGTTTGATCTTATGAAATGCAATGTTCTGAATCGATTGGTAACATTTTTCTAACTGTGGCACAAGTATTATTAAAGATTTCACGATTTTATCTTCGCATGTACCGAAATTCGCGTATGTCGATTACGTTTTTCGACAATTATCATATGAAAACGCGTATTTAAACATAGTAAAAACGTTATATTCTTATTATATTCTTTATTCTGCATCGATAGAATATAAAATCAATGAAATTGAACGAGATTTCAAGTTTTCGTTTTTCGACGATACGCGTATATGAGCGAAAAATCGTATATACGATATGAAAGAATGTTAAAAACTTTGATTCCAATATAAAATAGATGTTTGATCTTATGAAATGCAATGTTCTGAATCGATTGGTAACATTTTTCTAACTGTGGCACAAGTATTATTAATGATTTCACGATTTTATCTTCGCATGTACCGAAATTCGCGTATGTCGATTACGTTTTTCGACAATTATCATATGAAAACGCGTATTTAAACATAGTAAAAACGTTATATTCTTATTATATTCTTTATTCTGCATCGATAGAATATAAAATCAATGAAATTGAACGAGATTTCAAGTTTTCGTTTTTCGACGATACGCGTATATGAGCGAAAAATCGTATATACGATATGAAAGAATGTTAAAAACTTTGATTCCAATATAAAATAGATGTTTGATCTTATGAAATGCAATGTTCTGAATCGATTGGTAACATTTTTCTAACTGTGGCACAAGTATTATTAAAGATTTCACGATTTTAACTTCGCATATACCGAAATTCGCGTTAGTCGATTACGTTTTTCGACAATTATCATATGAAAACGCGTATTTAAACATAGTAAAAACGTTATATTCTTGTTATATTCTTTATTCTGCATCGATAGAATATAAAATCAATGAAATTGAACGAGATTTCAAGTTTTCGTTTTTCGACGATACGCGTATATGAGCGAAAAATCGTATATACGATATGAAAGAATGTTAAAAACTTTGATTCCAATATAAAATAGATGTTTGATCTTATGAAATGCAATGTTCTGAATCGATTGGTAACATTTTTCTAACTGTGGCACAAGTATTATTAAAGATTTCACGATTTTAACTTCGCATATACCGAAATTCGCGTATGTCGATTACGTTTTTCGACAATTATCATATGAAAACGCGTATTTAAACATAGTAAAAACGTTATATTCTTGTTATATTCTTTATTCTGCATCGATAGAATATAAAATCAATGAAATTGAACGAGATTTCAAGTTTTCGTTTTTCGACGATACGCGTATATGAGCGAAAAATCGTATATACGATATGAAAGAATGTTAAAAACTTTGATTCCAATATAAAATAGATGTTTGATCTTATGAAATGCAATGTTGTGAATCGATTGGTAACATTTTTCTAACTGTGGCACAAGTATTATTAAAGATTTCACGATTCTAACTTCGCATATACCGAAATTCGCGTTAGTCGATTACGTTTTTCGACAATTATCATATGAAAACGCGTATTTAAACATAGTAAAAACGTTATATTCTTGTTATATTCTTTATTCTGCATCGATAGAATATAAAATCAATGAAATTGAACGAGATTTCAAGTTTTCGTTTTTCGACGATACGCGTATATGAGCGAAAAATCGTATATACGATATGAAAGAATGTTAAAAACTTTGATTCCAATATAAAATAGATGTTTGATCTTATGAAATGCAATGTTCTGAATCGATTGGTAACATTTTTCTAACTGTGGCACAAGTATTATTAAAGATTTCACGATTTTAACTTCGCATATACCGAAATTCGCGTTAGTCGATTACGTTTTTCGACAATTATCATATGAAAACGCGTATTTAAACATAGTAAAAACGTTATATTCTTGTTATATTCTTTATTCTGCATCGATAGAATATAAAATCAATGAAATTGAACGAGATTTCAAATTTTCGTTTTTCGACGATACGCGTATATGAGCGAAAAATCGTATATACGATATGAAAGAATGTTAAAAACTTTGATTCCAATATAAAATAGATGTTTGATCTTATGAAATGCAATGTTCTGAATCGATTGGTAACATTTTTCTAACTGTGGCACAAGTATTATTAAAGATTTCACGATTTTATCTTCGTATATACCGAAATTCGCGTATGTCGATTACGTTTTTCGACAATTATCATATGAAAACGCGTATTTAAACATAGTAAAAACGTTATATTCTTGTTATATTCTTTATTCTGCATCGATAGAGTATAAAATCAATGAAATTGAACGAGATTTCAAGTTTTGGTTTTTCGACGATACGCGTATATGAGCGAAAAATCGTATATACGATATGAAAGAATGTTAAAAACTTTGATTCCAATATAAAATAGATGTTTGATCTTATGAAATGCAATGTTCTGAATCGATTGGTAACATTTTTCTAACTGTGGCACAAGTATTATTAAAGATTTCACGATTTTATCTTCGCATGTACCGAAATTCGCGTATGTCGATTACGTTTTTCGACAATTATCATATGAAAACGCGTATTTAAACATAGTAAAAACGTTATATTCTTATTATATTCTTTATTCTGCATCGATAGAATATAAAATCAATGAAATTGAACGAGATTTCAAGTTTTCGTTTTTCGACGATACGCGTATATGAGCGAAAAATCGTATATACGATATGAAAGAATGTCAAAAACTTTGATTCCAATATAAAATAGATGTTTGATCTTATGAAGTGCAATGTTCTGAATCGAGTGGTAACATTTTTCTAACTGAGGCACAAGTATTATTAAAGATTTCACGATTTTTTCTTCGCATATACCGAAATTCGCGTATGTCGATTACGTTTTTTCGACAATTATCATATGAAAACGCGTATTTAAACATAGTAAAAACGTTATATTCTTGTTATATTCTTTATTCTGCATCGATAGAATATAAAATCAATGAAATTGAACGAGATTTCAAGTATTCGTTTTTCGACGATACGCGTATATGAGCGAAAAATCGTATATACGATATGAAAGAATGTTAAAAACTTTGATTCCAATATAAAATAGATGTTTGATCTTATGAAATGCAATGTTCTGAATCGATTGGTAACATTTTTCTAACTGTGGCACATGTATTATTAAAGATTTCACGATTTTAACTTCGCATATACCGAAATTCGCGTTAGTCGATTACGTTTTTCGACAATTATCATATGAAAACGCGTATTTAAACATAGTAAAAACGTTATATTCTTGTTATATTCTTTATTCTGCATCGATAGAATATAAAATCAATGAAATTGAACGAGATTTCAAGTTTTCGTTTTTCGACGATACGCGTATATGAGCGAAAAATCGTATATACGATATGAAAGAATGTTAAAAACTTTGATTCCAATATAAAATAGATGTTTGATCTTATGAAATGCAATGTTCTGAATCGATTGGTAACATTTTTCTAACTGAGGCACAAGTATTATTAAAGGCTTCACGATTTTATCTTCGCATATACCGAAATGCGCGTATGTCGATTACGTCTTTCGACAATTATCATATGAAAACGCGTATTTAAACATAGTGAAAACGTTATATTCTTGTTATATTCTTTATTCTGCATCGATAGAATATAAAATCAATGAAATTGAACGAGATTTCAAGTTTTCGTTTTTCGACGATACGCGTATATGAGCGAAAAATCGTATATACGATATGAAAGAATGTTAAAAACTTTGATTCCAATATAAAATAGATGTTTGATCTTATGAAATGCAATGTTCTGAATCGATTGGTAACATTTTTCTAACTGTGGCACAAGTATTATTAAAGATTTCACGATTTTAACTTCGCATATACCGAAATTTGCGTATGTCGATTACGTTTTTCGACAATTATCATATGAAAACGCGTATTTAAACATAGTAAAAACGTTATATTCTTGTTATATTCTTTATTCTGCATCGATAGAATATAAAATCAATGAAATTGAACGAGATTTCAAGTTTTCGTTTTTTCGACGATACGCGTATATGAGCGAAAAATCGTATATACGATATGAAAGAATGTTAAAATCTTTGATTCCAATATAAAATAGATGTTTGATCTTATGAAATGCAATGTTCTGAATCGAGTGGTAACATTTTTCTAACTGTGGCACAAGTATTATTAAAGATTTCACGATTTTATCTTCGCATATACCGAAATTCGCGTATGTCGATTACGTTTTTCGACAATTATCATATGAAAACGCGTATTTAAACATAGTAAAAACGATTTATTCTTGTTATATTCTTTATTCTGCATCGATAGAATATAAAATCAATGAAATTCAACGAGATTTCAAGTTTTCGTTTTTTGACGATACGCGTATATGAGCGAAAAATCGTATATACGATATGAAGGAATGTTAAAAACTTTGATTCCAATATAAAATAGATGTTTGATCTTATGAAATGCAATGTTCTGAATCGATTGGTAACATTTTTCTAACTGTGGCACAAGTATTATTAAAGATTTCACGATTTTAACTTCGCATATACCGAAATTCGCGTTAGTCGATTACGTTTTTCGACAATTATCATATGAAAACGCGTATTTAAACATAGTAAAAACAATATATTCTTGTTATATTCTTTATTCTGCATCGATAGAATATAAAATCAATGAAATTGAACGAGATTTCAAGTTTTCGTTTTTCGACGATACGCGTATATGAGCGAAAAATCGTATATACGATATGAAAGAATGTTAAAAACTTTGATTCCAATATAAAATAGATGTTTGATCTTATGAAATGCAATGTTCTGAATCGATTGGTAACATTTTTCTAACTGTGGCACAAGTATTATTAAAGATTTCACGATTTTATATTCGCATATACCGAAATTTGCTTATGTCGATTACGTTTTTCGACAATTATCATATGAAAACGCGTATTTAAACATAGTAAAAACGTTATATTCTTGTTATATTCTTTATTCTGCATCGACAGAATATAAAATCAATGAAATTGAACGAGATTTCAAGTTTTCGTTTTTCGACGATACGCGTATATGAGCGAAAAATCGTATATACGATATGAAAGAATGTTAAAACTTTGATTCCAATATAAAATAGATGTTTGATCTTATGAAATGCAATGTTCTGAATCGATTGGTAACATTTTTCTAACTGTGGCACAAGTATTATTAAAGATTTCACGATTTTATATTCGCATATACCGAAATTTGCGTATGTCGATTACGTTTATCGACAATTATCATATGAAAACGCGTATTTAAACATAGTAAAAACGTTATATTCTTGTTATATTCTTTATTCTGCATCGATAGAATATAAAATCAATGAAATTGAACGAGATTTCAAGTTTTCGTTTTTTGACGATACGCGTATATGAGCGAAAAATCGTATATACGATATGAAAGAATGTTTAAAACTTTGATTCCAATATAAAATAGATGTTTGATCTTATGAAATGCAATGTTCTGAATCGATTGGTAACATTTTTCTAACTGTGGCACAAGTATTATTAAAGATTTCACGATTTTATCTTCGCATATACCGAAATTCGCGTATGTCGATTACGTTTTTCGACAATTATCATATGAAAACGCGTATTTAAACATAGTAAAAACGTTATATTCTTGTTATATTCTTTATTCTGCATCGATAGAATATAAAATCAATGAAATTGGACGAGATTTCAAGTTTTCGTTTTTCGACGATACGCGTATATGAGCGAAAAATCGTATATACGATATGAAAGAATGTTAAAAACTTTGATTCCAATATAAAATAGATGTTTGATCTTATGAAATGCAATGTTCTGAATCGATTGGTAACATTTTTCTAACTGCGGCACAAGTATTATTAAAGATTTCACGATTTTATCTTCGCATATACCGAAATTCGCGTATGTCGATTACGTTTTTCGACAATTATCATATGAAAACGCGTATTTAAACATAGTAAAAACGTTATATTCTTGTTATATTCTTTATTCTGCATCGATAGAATATAAAATCAAAGAAATTGAACGAGATTTCAAGTTTTCGTTTTTCGACGATACGCGTATATGAGCGATAAATCGTATATACGATATGAAAGAATGTTAAAACTTTGATTCCAATATAAAATAGATGTTTGATCTTATGAAATGCAATGTTCTGAATCGATTGGTAACATTTTTCTAACTGTGGCACAAGTATTATTAAAGATTTCACGATTTTATCTTCGCATATACCGAAATTCGCGTATGTCGATTAGGTTTTTCGACAATTATCATATGAAAACGCGTATTTAAACATAGTAAAAACGTTATATTCTTGTTATATTCTTTATTCTGCATCGATAGAATATAAAATCAATGAAATTGAACGAGATTTCAAGTTTTCGTTTTTCGACGATACGCGTATATGAGCGAAAAATCCTATATACGATATGAAAGAATGTTAAAAACTTTGATTCCAATATAAAATAGATGTTTGATCTTATGAAATGCAATGTACTGAATCGATTGGTAACATTTTTCTAACTGTGGCACAAGTATTATTAACGATTTCACGATTTTATCTTCGCTTATACCGAAATTCGCGTTAGTCGATTAAGTTTTTCGACAATTATCATATGAAAACGCGTATTTAAACATAGTAAAAACGTTATATTCTTGTTATGTTCTTTATTCTGCATCGATAGAATATAAAATCAATGAAATTGAACGAGATTTCAAGTTTTCGTTTTTCGACGATACGCGTATATGAGCGAAAAATCGTATATACGATATGAAAGAATGTTAAAAACTTTCATTCCAATATGAAATTGATGTTTGATCTTATGAAATGTAATGTTCTGAATCGATTGGTAACATTTTTCTAACTGTGGCACAAGTATTATTAAAGATTTCACGATTTTATCTTCGCATATACCGAAATTCGCGTATGTCGATTACGTTTTTCGGCAATTATCTTATGAAAACGCGTATTTAAACATAGTAAAAACGTTATATTCTTGTTATATTCTTTATTCTGCATCGATAGAATATAAAATCAATGAAATTGAACGAGATTTCAAGTTTTCGTTTTTCGACGATACGCGTATATGAGCGAAAAATCCTATATACGATATGAAAGAATGTTAAAAACTTTGATTCCAATATAAAATAGATGTTTGATCTTATGAAATGCAATGTTCTGAATCGATTGGTAACATTTTTCTAACTGTGGCACAAGTATTATTAAAGATTTCACGATTTTAACTTCGCATATACCGAAATTCGCGTTAGTCGATTAAGTTTTTCGACAATTATCATATGAAAACGCGTATTTAAACATAGTAAAAATGTTATATTCTTGTTATATTCTTTATCCTGCATCGATAGAATATAAAATCAATGAAATTGAACGAGATTTCAAGTTTTCGTTTTTCGACGATACGCGTATATGAGCGAAAAATCGTATATACGATATGAAAGAATGTTAAAAACTTTGATTCCACTATAAAATAGATGTTTGATCTTATGAAATGCAATGTTCTGAATCGATTGGTAACATTTTTCTAACTGTGGCACAAGTATTATTAAAGATTTCACGATTTTAACTTCGCATATACCGAAATTCGCGTTAGTCGATTACGTTTTTCGACAATTATCATATGAAAACGCGTATTTAAACATAGTAAAAACGTTATATTCTTGTTATATTCTTTATTCTGCATCGATAGAATATAAAATCAATGAAATTGAACGAGATTTCAAGTTTTCGTTTTTCGACGATACGCGTATATGAGCGAAAAATCGTATATACGATATGAAAGAATGTTAAAAACTTTGATTCCAATATAAAATAGATGTTTCATCTTATGAAATGCAATGTTCTGAATCGATTGGTAACATTTTTCTAACTGTGGCACAAGTATTATTAAAGATTTCACGATTTTAACTTCGCATATACCGAAATTCGCGTTAGTCGATTACGTTTTTCGACAATTTTCATATGAAAACGCGTATTTAAACATAGTAAAAACGTTATATTCTTGTTATATTCTTTATTCTGCATCGATAGAATATAAAATCAATGAAATTGAACGAGATTTCAAGTTTTCGTTTTTCGACGATACGCGTATATGAGCGAAAAATCGTATATACGATATGAAAGAATGTTAAAAACTTTGATTCCAATATAAAATAGATGTTTCATCTTATGAAATGCAATGTTCTGAATCGATTGGTAACATTTTTCTAACTGTGGCACAAGTATTATTAAAGATTTCACGATTTTATCTTCGCATGTACCGAAATTCGCGTATGTCGATTACGTTTTTCGACAATTATCATATGAAAACGCGTATTTAAACATAGTAAAAACGTTATATTCTTATTATATTCTTTATTCTGCATCGATAGAATATAAAATCAATGAAATTGAACGAGATTTCAAGTTTTCGTTTTTCGACGATACGCGTATATGAGCGAAAAATCGTATATACGATATGAAAGAATGTTAAAACTTTGATTCCAATATAAAATAGATGTTTGATCTTATGAAATGCAATGTTCTGAATCGATTGGTAACATTTTTCTAACTGTGGCACAAGTATTATTAAAGATTTCACGATTTTATCTTCGCATATACCGAAATTTGCGTATGTCGATTACGTTTTTCGACTATTATCATATGAAAACGCGTATTTAAACATAGTAAAAACGTTATATTCTTGTTATATTCTTTATTCTGCATCGATAGAATATAAAATCAATGAAATTGAACGAGATTTCAAGTTTTCGTTTTTCGACGATACGCGTATATGAGCGAAAAATCCTATATACGATATGAAAGAATGTTAAAAACTTTGATTCCAATATAAAATAGATGTTTGATCTTATGAAATGCAATGTTCTGAATCGATTGGTAACATTTTTCTAACTGTGGCACAAGTATTATTAAAGATTTCACGATTTTATCTTCGCATATACCGAAATTCGCGTTAGTCGATTAGGTTTTTCGACAATTATCATATGAAAACGCGTATTTAAACATAGTAAAAATGTTATATTCTTGTTATATTCTTTATTCTGCATCGATAGAATATAAAATCAATGAAATTGAACGAGATTTCAAGTTTTCGTTTTTCGACGATACGCGTATATGAGCGAAAAATCGTATATACGATATGAAAGAATGTTAAAAACTTTGATTCCAATATAAAATAGATGTTTGATCTTATGAAATGCAATGTTCTGAATCGATTGGTAACATTTTTCTAACTGTGGCACAAGTATTATTAAAGATTTCACGATTTTATCTTCGCATATACCGAAATTCGCGTTAGTCGATTAGGTTTTTCGACAATTATCATATGAAAACGCGTATTTAAACATAGTAAAAATGTTATATTCTTGTTATATTCTTTATTCTGCATCGATAGAATATAAAATCAATGAAATTGAACGAGATTTCAAGTTTTCGTTTTTCGACGATACGCGTATATGAGCGAAAAATCGTATATACGATATGAAAGAATGTTAAAAACTTTGATTCCAATATAAAATAGATGTTTGATCTTATGAAATGCAATGTTCTGAATCGATTGGTAACATTTTTCTAACTGTGGCACAAGTATTATTAAAGATTTCACGATTTTAACTTCGCATATACCGAAATTCGCGTTAGTCGATTACGTTTTTCGACAATTATCATATGAAAACGCGTATTTAAACATAGTAAAAACATTATATTCTTGTTATATTCTTTATTCTGCATCGATAGAATATAAAATCAATGAAATTGAACGAGATTTCAAGTTTTCGTTTTTCGACGATACGCGTATATGAGCGAAAAATCGTATATACGATATGAAAGAATGTTAACAACTTTGATTCCGATATAAAATAGATGTTTGATCTTATGAAATGCAATGTTCTGAATCGATTGGTAACATTTTTCTAACTGTGGCACAAGTATTATTAAAGATTTCACGATTTTAACTTCGCATATACCGAAATTCGCGTATGTCGATTACGTTTTTCGACAATTATCATATGAAAACGCGTATTTAAACATAGTAAAAACGTTATATTCTTATTATATTCTTTATTCTGCATCGATAGAATATAAAATCAATGAAATTGAACGAGATTTCAAGTTTTCGTTTTTCGACGATACGCGTATATGAGCGAAAAATCGTACACACGATATGAAAGAATGTTAAAAACTTTGATTCCAATATAAAATAGATGTTTGATCTTATGAAATGCAATGTTCTGAATCGAGTGGTAACATTTTTCTAACTTAGGCACAAGTATTATTAAAGATTTCACGATTTTATCTTCGCATATACCGAAATGCGCGTATGTCGATTACGTTTTTCGACAATTATCATATGAAAACGCGTATTTAAACATAGTAAAAACGTTATATTCTTGTTATATTCTTTATTCTGCATCGATAGAATATAAAATCAATGAAATTGAACGAGATTTCAAGTTTTCGTTTTTCGACGATACGCGTATATGAGCGAAAAATCGTATAAACGATATGAAAGAATGTTTAAAACTTTGATTCCAATATAAAATAGATGTTTGATCTTATGAAATGCAATGTTCTGAATCGATTGGTAACATTTTTCTAACTGTGGCACAAGTATTATTAAAGATTTCACGATTTTAACTTCGCATATACCGAAATTCGCGTTAGTCGATTACGCTTTTCGACAATTATCATATGAAAACGCGTATTTAAACATAGTAAAAACGTTATATTCTTGTTATATTCTTTATTCTGCATCGATAGAATATAAAATCAATGAAATTGAACGAGATTTCAAGTTTTCGTTTTTCGACGATACGCGTATATGAGCGAAAAATCGTATATACGATATGAAAGAATGTTAAAAACTTTGATTCCGATATAAAATAGATGTTTGATCTTATGAAATGCAATGTTCTGAATCGATTGGTAACATTTTTCTAACTGTGACACAAGTATTATTAAAGATTTCACGATTTTAACTTCGCATATACCGAAATTCGCGTTAGTCGATTACGTTTTTCGACAATTATCATATGAAAACGCGTATTTAAACATAGTAAAAACAATATATTCTTGTTATATTCTTTATTCTGCATCGATAGAATATAAAATCAATGAAATTGAACGAGATTTCAAGTTTTCGTTTTTCGACGATACGCGTATATGAGCGAAAAATCGTATATACGATATGAAAGAATGTTAAAACTTTGATTCCAATATAAAATAGATGTTTGATCTTATGAAATGCAATGTTCTGAATCGATTGGTAACATTTTTCTAACTGTGGCACAAGTATTATTAAAGATTTCACGATTTTATATTCGCATATACCGAAATTTGCGTATGTCGATTACGTTTTTCGACTATTATCATATGAAAACGCGTATTTAAACATAGTAAAAACGTTATATTCTTGTTATATTCTTTATTCTGCATCGATAGAATATAAAATCAATGAAATTGAACGAGATTTCAAGTTTTCGTTTTTCGACGATACGCGTATATGAGCGAAAAATCCTATATACGATATGAAAGAATGTTAAAAACTTTGATTCCAATATAAAATAGATGTTTGATCTTATGAAATGCAATGTTCTGAATCGATTGGTAACATTTTTCTAACTGTGGCACAAGTATTATTAAAGATTTCACGATTTTATCTTCGCATATACCGAAATTCGCGTTAGTCGATTAGGTTTTTCGACAATTATCATATGAAAACGCGTATTTAAACATAGTAAAAATGTTATATTCTTGTTATATTCTTTATTCTGCATCGATAGAATATAAAATCAATGAAATTGAACGAGATTTCAAGTTTTCGTTTTTCGACGATACGCGTATATGAGCGAAAAATCGTATATACGATATGAAAGAATGTTTAAAACTTTGATTCCAATATAAAATAGATGTTTGATCTTATGAAATGCAATGTTCTGAATCGATTGGTAACATTTTTCTAACTGTGGCACAAGTATTATTAAAGATTTCACGATTTTAACTTCGCATATACCGAAATTCGCGTTAGTCGATTAGGTTTTTCGGCAATTATCTTATGAAAACGCGTATTTAAACATAGTAAAAACGTTATATTCTTGTTATATTCTTTATTCTGCATCGATAGAATATAAAATCAATGAAATTGAACGAGATTTCAAGTTTTCGTTTTTCGACGATACGCGTATATGAGCGAAAAATCGTATATACGATATGAAAGAATGTTAAAAACTTTGATTCCAATATAAAATAGATGTTTGATCTTATGAAATGCAATGTTCTGAATCGATTGGTAACATTTTTCTAACTGTGGCACAAGTATTATTAAAGATTTCACGATTTTAACTTCGCATATACCGAAATTCGCGTTAGTCGCTTACGTTTTTCGACAATTATCATATGAAAACGCGTATTTAAACATAGTAAAAATGTTATATTCTTGTTATATTCTTTATTCTGCATCGATAGAATATAAAATCAATGAAATTGAACGAGATTTCAAGTTTTTGTTTTTCGACGATACGCGTATATGAGCGAAAAATCGTATATACGATATGAAAGAATGTTAAAAACTTTGATTCCAATATAAAATAGATGTTTGATCTTATGAAATGCAATGTTCTGAATCGATTGGTAACATTTTTCTAACTGTGGCACAAGTATTATTAAAGATTTCACGATTTTAACTTCGCATATACCGAAATTCGCGTTAGTCGATTAGGTTTTTCGACAATTATCATATGAAAACGCGTATTTAAACATAGTAAAAATGTTATATTCTTGTTATATTCTTTATTCTGCATCGATAGAATATAAAATCAATGAAATTGAACGAGATTTCAAGTTTTCGTTTTTCGACGATACGCGTATATGAGCGAAAAATCGTATATACGATATGAAAGAATGTTTAAAACTTTGATTCCAATATAAAATAGATGTTTGATCTTATGAAATGCAATGTTCTGAATCGATTGGTAACATTTTTCTAACTGTGGCACAAGTATTATTAAAGATTTCACGATTTTAACTTCGCATATACCGAAATTCGCGTTAGTCGATTAGGTTTTTCGGCAATTATCTTATGAAAACGCGTATTTAAACATAGTAAAAACGTTATATTCTTGTTATATTCTTTATTCTGCATCGATAGAATATAAAATCAATGAAATTGAACGAGATTTCAAGTTTTCGTTTTTCGACGATACGCGTATATGAGCGAAAAATCCTATATACGATATGAAAGAATGTTAAAAACTTTGATTCCAATATAAAATAGATGTTTGATCTTATGAAATGCAATGTTCTGAATCGATTGGTAACATTTTTCTAACTGTGTCACAAGTATTATTAAAGATTTCACGATTTTAACTTCGCATATACCGAAATTCGCGTTAGTCGCTTACGTTTTTCGACAATTATCATATGAAAACGCGTATTTAAACATAGTAAAAATGTTATATTCTTGTTATATTCTTTATTCTGCATCGATAGAATATAAAATCAATGAAATTGAACGAGATTTCAAGTTTTTGTTTTTCGACGATACGCGTATATGAGCGAAAAATCGTATATACGATATGAAAGAATGTTAAAAACTTTGATTCCAATATAAAATAGATGTTTGATCTTATGAAATGCAATGTTCTGAATCGATTGGTAACATTTTTCTAACTGTGGCACAAGTATTATTAAAGATTTCACGATTTTAACTTCGCATATACCGAAATTCGCGTTAGTCGATTACGTTTTTCGACAATTATCATATGAAAACGCGTATTTAAACATAGTAATAACGTTATATTCTTGTTATATTCTTTATTCTGCATCGATAGAATATAAAATCAATGAAATTGAACGAGATTTCAAGTTTTCGTTTTTCGACGATACGCGTATATGAGCGAAAAATCGTATATACGATATGAAAGAATGTTAAAAACTTTGATTCCAATATAAAATAGATGTTTCATCTTATGAAATGCAATGTTCTGAATCGATTGGTAACATGTTTCTAACTGTGGCACAAGTATTATTAAAGATTTCACGATTTTAACTTCGCATATACCGAAATTCGCGTTAGTCGATTACGTTTTTCGACAATTATCATATGAAAACGCGTATTTAAACATAGTAAAAACGTTATATTCTTGTTATATTCTTTATTCTGCATCGATAGAATATAAAATCAATGAAATTGAACGAGATTTCAAGTTTTCGTTTTTCGACGATACGCGTATATGAGCGAAAAATCGTATATACGATATGCAAGAATGTTAAAAACTTTGATTCCAATATAAAATAGATGTTTCATCTTATGAAATGCAATGTTCTGAATCGATTGGTAACATTTTTCTAACTGTGGCACAAGTATTATTAAAGATTTCACGATTTTAACTTCGCATATACCGAAATTCGCGTTAGTCGATTACGTTTTTCGACAATTATCATATGAAAACGCGTATTTAAACATAGTAAAAACGTTATATTCTTGTTATATTCTTTATTCTGCATCGATAGAATATAAAATCAATGAAATTGAACGAGATTTCAAGTTTTCGTTTTTCGACGATACGCGTATATGAGCGAAAAATCGTATATACGATATGAAAGAATGTTTAAAACTTTGATTCCAATATAAAATAGATGTTTGATCTTATGAAATGCAATGTTCTGAATCGATTGGTAACATTTTTCTAACTGTGGCACAAGTATTATTAATGATTTCACGATTTTAACTTCGCATATACCGAAATTCGCGTTAGTCGATTACGTTTTTCGACAATTATCATATGAAAACGCGTATTTAAACATAGTAAAAACGTTATATTCTTGTTATATTCTTTATTCTGCATCGATAGAATATAAAATCAATGAAATTGAACGAGATTTCAAGTTTTCGTTTTTCGACGATACGCGTATATGAG
The DNA here is from genome assembly GCF_910589235.1 of Vespa crabro. NCBI lineage: Eukaryota > Metazoa > Arthropoda > Insecta > Hymenoptera > Vespidae > Vespa > Vespa crabro. The sequence goes on from NW_025813595.1 coordinate 108,972, forward strand.
CGAAAAATCGTATATACGATATGAAAGAATGTTAAAAACTTTGATTCCGATATAAAATAGATGTTTGATCTTATGAAATGCAATGTTCTGAATCGATTGGTAACATTTTTCTAACTGTGGCACAAGTATTATTAAAGATTTCACGATTTTAACTTCGCATATACCGAAATTCGCGTTAGTCGATTACGTTTTTCGACAATTATCATATGAAAACGCGTATTTAAACATAGTAAAAACGTTATATTCTTGTTATATTCTTCATTCTGCATCGATAGAATATAAAATCAATGAAATTGAACGAGATTTCAAGTTTTCGTTTTTCGACGATACGCGTATATGAGCGAAAAATCGTATATACGATATGAAAGAATGTTTAAAACTTTGATTCCAATATAAAATAGATGTTTGATCTTATGAAATGCAATGTTCTGAATCGATTGGTAACATTTTTCTAACTGTGGCACAAGTATTATTAAAGATTTCACGATTTTAACTTCGCATATACCGAAATTCGCGTTAGTCGATTACGTTTTTCGACAATTATCATATGAAAACGCGTATTTAAACATAGTAAAAACGTTATATTCTTGTTATATTCTTTATTCTGCATCGATAGAATATAAAATCAATGAAATTGAACGAGATTTCAAGTTTTCGTTTTTCGACGATACGCGTATATGAGCGAAAAATCGTATATACGATATGAAAGAATGTTAAAAACTTTGATTCCGATATAAAATAGATGTTTGATCTTATGAAATGCAATGTTCTGAATCGATTGGTAACATTTTTCTAACTGTGGCACAAGTATTATTAAAGATTTCACGATTTTAACTTCGCATATACCGAAATTCGCGTTAGTCGATTACGTTTTTCGACAATTATCATATGAAAACGCGTATTTAAACATAGTAAAAACGTTATATTCTTGTTATATTCTTTATTCTGCATCGATAGAATATAAAATCAATGAAATTGAACGAGATTTCAAGTTTTCGTTTTTCGACGATACGCGTATATGAGCGAAAAATCGTATATACGATATGAAAGAATGTTTAAAACTTTGATTCCAATATAAAGTAGATGTTTGATCTTATGAAATGCAATGTTCTGAATCGATTGGTAACATTTTTCTAACTGTGGCACAAGTATTATTAAAGATTTCACGATTTTAACTTCGCATATACCGAAATTCGCGTTAGTCGATTACGTTTTTCGACAATTATCATATGAAAACGCGTATTTAAACATAGTAAAAACGTTATATTCTTGTTATATTCTTTATTCTGCATCGATAGAATATAAAATCAATGAAATTGAACGAGATTTCAAGTTTTCGTTTTTCGACGATACGCGTATATGAGCGAAAAATCGTATATACGATATGAAAGAATGTTAAAAACTTTGATTCCGATATAAAATAGATGTTTGATCTTATGAAATGCAATGTTCTGAATCGATTGGTAACATTTTTCTAACTGTGGCACAAGTATTATTAAAGATTTCACGATTTTAACTTCGCATATACCGAAATTCGCGTTAGTCGATTACGTTTTTCGACAATTATCATATGAAAACGCGTATTTAAACATAGTAAAAACGTTATATTCTTGTTATATTCTTTATTCTGCATCGATAGAATATAAAATCAATGAAATTGAACGAGATTTCAAGTTTTCGTTTTTCGACGATACGCGTATATGAGCGAAAAATCGTATATACGATATGAAAGAATGTTAAAATCTTTGATTCCAATATAAAATAGATGTTTGATCTTATGAAATGCAATGTTCTGAATCGAGTGGTAACATTTTTCTAACTGTGGCACAAGTATTATTAAAGATTTCACGATTTTATCTTCGCATATACCGAAATTCGCGTATGTCGATTACGTTTTTCGACAATTATCATATGAAAACGCGTATTTAAACATAGTAAAAACGTTTTATTCTTGTTATATTCTTTATTCTGCATCGATAGAATATAAAATCAATGAAATTCAACGAGATTTCAAGTTTTCGTTTTTTGACGATACGCGTATATGAGCGAAAAATCATATATACGATATGAAAGAATGTTAAAAACTTTGATTCCAATATAAAATAGATGTTTGATCTTATGAAATGCAATGTTCTGAATCGATTGGTAACATTTTTCTAACTGTGGCACAAGTATTATTAAAGATTTCACGATTTTATCTTCGCATATACCGAAATTCGCGTATGTCGATTACGTTTTTCGACAATTATCATATGAAAGCGCGTATTTAAACATAGTAAAAACGTTATATTCTTGTTATATTCTTTATTCTGCATCGATAGAATATAAAGTCAATGAAATTGAACGAGATTTCAAGTTTTCGTTTTTCGACGATACGCGTATATGAGCGAAAAATCGTATATACGATATGAAAGAATGTTAAAACTTTGATTCCATTATAAAATAGATGTTTGATCTTATGAAATGCAATGTTCTGAATCGATTGGTAACATTTTTCTAACTGTGGCACAAGTATTATTAAAGATTTCACGATTTTATCTTCGCATATACCGAAATTCGCGTATGTCGATTACGTTTTTCGGCAATTATCTTATGAAAACGCGTATTTAAACATAGTAAAAACGTTATATTCTTGTTATATTCTTTATTCTGCATCAATAGAATATAAAATCAATGAAATTGAACAAGATTTCAAGTTTTCGTTTTTCGACGATACGCGTATATGAGCGAAAAATCGTATATACGATATGAAAGAATGTTAAAACTTTGATTCCAATATAAAATAGATGTTTGATCTTATGAAATGCAATGTTCTGAATCGATTGGTAACATTTTTCTAACTGTGGCACAAGTATTATTAAAGATTTCACGATTTTATCTTCGCATATACCGAAATTCGCGTATGTCGATTAGGTTTTTCGACAATTATCATATGAAAACGCGTATTTAAACATAATAAAAACGTTAAATTCTTGTTATATTCTTTATTCTGCATCGATAGAATATAAAATCAATGAAATTGAACGAGATTTCAAGATTTCGTTTTTCGACGATACGCGTATATGAGCGAAAAATCGTATATACGATATGAAAGAACGTTAAAAACTTTGATTCCAATATAAAATAGATGTTTGATCTTATGAAATGCAATGTTCTGAATCGATTGGTAACATTTTTCTAACTGTGGCACAAGTATTATTAAAGATTTCACGATTTTAACTTCGCATATACCGAAATTCGCGTTAGTCGATTACGTTTTTCGACAATTATCATATGAAAACGCGTATTTAAACATAGTAAAAACGTTATATTCTTGTTATATTCTTTATTCTGCATCGATAGAATATAAAATCAATGAAATTGAACGAGATTTCAAGTTTTCGTTTTTCGATGATACGCGTATATGAGCGAAAAATCGTATATACGATATGAAAGAATGTTAAAAACTTTGATTCCAATATAAAATAGATGTTTGATCTTATGAAATGCAATGTTCTGAATCGATTGGTAACATTTTTCTAACTGTGGCACAAGTATTATTAAAGATTTCACGATTTTATCTTCGCATATACCGAAATTCGCGTTAGTCGATTAGGTTTTTCGACAATTATCATATGAAAACGCGTATTTAAACATAGTAAAAATGTTATATTCTTGTTATATTCTTTATTCTGCATCGATAGAATATAAAATCAATGAAATTGAACGAGATTTCAAGTTTTCGTTTTTCGACGATACGCGTATATGAGCGAAAAATCGTATATACGATATGAAAGAATGTTAAAAACTTTGATTCCAATATAAAATAGATGTTTGATCTTATGAAATGCAATGTTCTGAATCGATTGGTAACATTTTTCTAACTGTGGCACAAGTATTATTAAAGATTTCACGATTTTATCATCGCATATACCGAAATTCGCGTTAGTCGATTAGGTTTTTCGACAATTATCATATGAAAACGCGTATTTAAACATAGTAAAAACGTTATATTCTTGTTATATTCTTTATTCTGCATCGATAGAATATAAAATCAATGAAATTGAACGAGATTTCAAGTTTTCGTTTTTCGACGATACGCGTATATGAGCGAAAAATCGTATATACGATATGAAAGAATGTTAAAAACTTTGATTCCAATATAAAATAGATGTTTGATCTTATGAAATGCAATGTTCTGAATCGATTGGTAACATTTTTCTAACTGTGGCACAAGTATTATTAAAGATTTCACGATTTTAACTTCGCATATACCGAAATTCGCGTTAGTCGATTACGTTTTTCGACAATTATCATATGAAAACGCGTATTTAAACATAGTAAAAACGTTATATTCTTGTTATATTCTTTATTCTGCATCGATAGAATATAAAATCAATGAAATTGAACGAGATTTCAAGTTTTCGTTTTTCGACGATACGCGTATATGAGCGAAATATCGTATATACGATATGAAAGAATGTTAAAAACTTTCATTCCAATATAAAATTGATGTTTGATCTTATGAAATGCAATGTTCTGAATCGATTGGTAACATTTTTCTAACTGAGGCACAAGTATTATTAAAGGCTTCACGATTTTATCTTCGCATATACCGAAATGCGCGTATGTCGATTACGTTTTTCGACAATTATCATATGAAAACGCGTATTTAAACATAGTAAAAACGTTATATTCTTGTTATATTCTTTATTCTGCATCGATAGAATATAAAATCAATGAAATTGAACGAGATTTCAAGTTTTCGTTTTTCGATGATACGCGTATATGAGCGAAAAATCGTATATACGATATGAAAGAATGTTAAAAACTTTGATTCCAATATAAAATAGATGTTTGATCTTATGAAATGAAATGTTCTGAATCGATTGGTCACATTTTTCTAACTGTGGCACAAGTATTATTAAAGATTTCACGATTTTAACTTCGCATATACCGAAATTCGCGTTAGTCGATTACGTTTTTCGACAATTATCATATGAAAACGCGTATTTAAACATAGTAAAAACGTTATATTCTTGTTATATTCTTTATTCTGCATCGATAGAATATAAAATCAATGAAATTGAACGAGATTTCAAGTTTTCGCTTTTCGACGATACGCGTATATGAGCGAAAAATCGTATATACGATATGAAAGAATGTTAAAACTTTGATTCCATTATAAAATAGATGTTTGATCTTATGAAATGCAATGTTCTGAATCGATTGGTAACATTTTTCTAACTGTTGCACAAGTATTATTAAAGATTTCACGATTTTAACTTCGCATATACCGAAATTCGCGTATGTCGATTACGTTTTTCGGCAATTATCTTATGAAAACGCGTATTTAAACATAGTAAAAACGTTATATTCTTGTTATATTCTTTATTCTGCATCGATAGAATATAAAGTCAATGAAATTGAACGAGATTTCAAGTTTTCGTTTTTCGACGATACGCGTATATGAGCGAAAAATCGTATATACGATATGAAAGAATGTTAAAACTTTGATTCCATTATAAAATAGATGTTTGATCTTATGAAATGCAATGTTCTGAATCGATTGGTAACATTTTTCTAACTGTTGCACAAGTATTATTAAAGATTTCACGATTTTAACTTCGCATATACCGAAATTCGCGTTAGTCGATTACGTTTTTCGACAATTATCATATGAAAACGCGTATTTAAACATAGTAAAAACGTTATATTCTTGTTATATTCTTTATTCTGCATCGATAGAATATAAAATCAATGAAATTGAACGAGATTTCAAATTTTCGTTTTTCGACGATACGCGTATATGAGCGAAAAATCGTATATACGATATGAAAGAATGTTAAAAACTTTCATTCCAATATAAAATTGATGTTTGATCTTATGAAATGTAATGTTCTGAATCGATTGGTAACATTTTTCTAACTGTGGCACAAGTATTATTAAAGATTTCACGATTTTATCTTCGCATAAACCGAAATTCGCGTATGTCGATTACGTTTTTCGGCAATTATCTTATGAAAACGCGTATTTAAACATAGTAAAAACGTTATATTCTTGTTATATGCTTTATTCTGCATCGATAGAATATAAAATCATTGAAATTGAACGAGATTTCAAGTTTTCGTTTTTCGACGATACGCGTATATGAGCGAAAAATCGTATATACGATATGAAAGAATGTTAAAAACTTTCATTCCAATATAAAATTGATGTTTGATCTTATGAAATGTAATGTTCTGAATCGATTGGTAACATTTTTCTAACTGTGGCACAAGTATTATTAAAGATTTCACGATTTTATCTTCGCATATAACGAAATTCGCGTATGTCGATTACGTTTTTCGGCACTTATCTTATGAAAACGCGTATTTAAACATAGTAAAAACGTTATATTCTTGTTATATTCTTTATTCTGCATCGATAGAATATAAAATCATTGAAATTGAACGAGATTTCAAGTTTTCGTTTTTCGACGATACGCGTATATGAGCGAAAAATCGTATATACGATATGAAAGAATGTTAAAAACTTTCATTCCAATATAAAATTGATGTTTGATCTTATGAAATGTAATGTTCTGAATCGATTGGTAACATTTTTCTAACTGAGGCACAAGTATTATTAAAGATTTCACGATTTTAACTTCGCATATACCGAAATTCGCGTTTTTCGATTACGTTTTTCGACAATTATCATATGAAAACGCGTATTTAAACATAGTAAAAACGTTATATTCTTGTTATATTCTTTATTCTGCATCGATAGAATATAAAATCAATGAAATTGAACGAGATTTCAAGTTTTCGTTTTTCGACGATACGCGTATATGAGCGAAAAATCGTATATACGATATGAAAGAATGTTAAAAACTTTCATTCCAATATAAAATTGATGTTTGATCTTATGAAATGCAATGTTCTGAATCGATTGGTAACATTTTTCTAACTGTGGCACAAGTATTATTAAAGATTTCACGATTTTATCTTCGCATATACCGAAATTCGCGTATGTCGATTAGGTTTTTCGACAATTATCATATGAAAACGCGTATTCAAACATAGTAAAAACGTTATATTCTTGTTATATTCTTTATTCTGCATCGATAGAATATAAAATCAATGAAATTGAACGAGATTTCAAGTTTTCGTTTTTCGACGATACGCGTATATGAGCGAAAAATCGTATATACGATATGAAAGAATGTTAAAAACTTTGATTCCAATATAAAATAGATGTTTGATCTTATGAAATGCAATGTTCTGAATCGATTGGTAACAATTTTCTAACTGTGGCACAAGTATTATTAAAGATTTCACGATTTTATCTTCGCATATACCGAAATTCGCGTATGTCGATTACGTTTTTCGACAATTATCATATTAAAACGCGTATTTAAACATAGTAAAAACTTTATATTCTTGTTATATTCTTTATTCTGCATCGATAGAATATAAAAACAATGAAATTGAACGAGATTTCAAGTTTTCGTTTTTCGACGATACGCGTATATGAGCGAAAAATCGTATATACGATATGAAAGAATGTTAAAAACTTTCATTCCAATATAAAATTGATGTTTGATCTTATGACATGTAATGTTTTGAATCGATTGGTAACATTTTTCTAACTTTGGCACAAGTATTATTAAAGATTTCACGATTTTATCATCGCATATACCGAAATTCGCGTATGTCGATTAGGTTTTTCGGCAATTATCTTATGAAAACGCGTATTTAAACATAGTAAAAACGTTATATTCTTGTTATATTCTTTATTCTGCATCGATAGAATATAAAATCAATGAAATTGAACGAGATTTCAAGTTTTCGTTTTTCGACGATACGCGTATATGAGCGAAATATCGTATATACGATATGAAAGAATGTTAAAAACTTTCATTCCAATATAAAATTGATGTTTGATCTTATGACATGTAATGTTCTGAATCGATTGGTAACATTTTTCTAACCTTGGCACAAGTATTATTAAAGATTTCACGATTTTATCTTCGCATATACCGAAATTCGCGTATGTCGATTAGGTTTTTCGGCAATTATCTTATGAAAACGCGTATTTAAACATAGTAAAAACGTTATATTCTTGTTATATTCTTTATTCTGCATCGATAGAATATAAAGTCAATGAAATTGAACGAGATTTCAAGTTTTCGTTTTTCGACGATACGCGTATATGAGCGAAAAATCGTATATACGATATGAAAGAATGTTAAAACTTTGATTCCATTATAAAATAGATGTTTGATCTTATGAAATGCAATGTTCTGAATCGATTGGTAACATTTTTCTAACTGTTGCACAAGTATTATTAAAGATTTCACGATTTTAACTTCGCATATACCGAAATTCGCGTTAGTCGATTACGTTTTTCGACAATTATCATATGAAAACGCGTATTTAAACATAGTAAAAACGTTATATTCTTGTTATATTCTTTATTCTGCATCGATAGAATATAAAATCAATGAAATTGAACGAGATTTCAAATTTTCGTTTTTCGACGATACGCGTATATGAGCGAAAAATCGTATATACGATATGAAAGAATGTTAAAAACTTTCATTCCAATATAAAATTGATGTTTGATCTTATGAAATGTAATGTTCTGAATCGATTGGTAACATTTTTCTAACTGTGGCACAAGTATTATTAAAGATTTCACGATTTTATCTTCGCATAAACCGAAATTCGCGTATGTCGATTACGTTTTTCGGCAATTATCTTATGAAAACGCGTATTTAAACATAGTAAAAACGTTATATTCTTGTTATATTCTTTATTCTGCATCGATAGAATATAAAATCAATGAAATTGAACGAGATTTCAAGTTTTCGTTTTTCGACGATACGCGTATATGAGCGAAAAAACGTATATACGATATGAAAGAATGTTAAAAACTTTGATTCCAATATAAAATAGATGTTTGATCTTATGAAATGCAATGTTCTGAATCGATTGGTAACATTTTTCTAACTGTGGCACAAGTATTATTAAAGATTTCACGATTTTATCTTCGCATATACCGAAATTCGCGTATGACGATTACGTTTTTCGACAATTATCATATGAAAACGCGTATTTAAACATAGTAAAAACGTTATATTCTTGTTATATTCTTTATTCTGCATCGATAGAATATAAAATCAATGAAATTGAACGAGATTTCAAGTTTTCGTTTTTCGACGATACGCGTATATGAGCGAAAAATCGTATATACGATATGAAAGAATGTTAAAAACTTTGATTCCAATATAAAATAGATGTTTGATCTTATGAAATGCAATGTTCTGAATCGATTGGTAACAATTTTCTAACTGAGGCACAAGTATTATTAAAGATTTCACGATTTTATCTTCGCATATACCGAAATGCGCGTATGTCGATTACGTTTTTCGACAATTATCATATGAAAACGCGTATTTAAACATAGTAAAAACGTTATATTCTTGTTATATTCTTTATTCTGCATCGATAGAATATAAAATCAATGAAATTGAACGAGATTTCAAGTTTTCGTTTTTCGACGATACGCGTATATGAGCGAAAAATCGTATATACGATATGAAAGAATGTTAAAAACTTTGATTCCAATATAAAATAGATGTTTCATCTTATGAAATGCAATGTTCTGAATCGATTGGTAACATTTTTCTAACTGTGGCACAAGTATTATTAAAGATTTCACGATTTTATATTCGCATATACCGAAATTTGCGTATGTCGATTACGTTTTTCGACAATTATCATATTAAAAGGCGTATTTAAACATAGTAAAAACTTTATATTCTTGTTATATTCTTTATTCTGCATCGATAGAATATAAAATCAATGAAATTGAACGAGATTTCAAGTTTTCGTTTTTCGACGATACGCGTATATGAGCGAAAAAACGTATATACGATATGACAGAATGTTAAAAACTTTGATTCCAAAATAAAATAGATGTTTGATCTTATGAAATGCAATGTTCTGAATCGATTGGTAACATTTTTCTAACTGTGGCACAAGTATTATTAAAGATTTCACGATTTTATCTTCGCATATACCGAAATTCGCGTATGTCGATTACGTTTTTCGACAATTATCATATTAAAAGGCGTATTTAAACATAGTAAAAACTTTATATTCTTGTTATATTCTTTATTCTGCATCGATAGAATATAAAATCAATGAAATTGAACGAGATTTCAAGTTTTCGTTTTTCGACGATACGCGTATATGAGCGAAAAAACGTATATACGATATGACAGAATGTTAAAAACTTTGATTCCAATATAAAATAGATGTTTGATCTTATGAAATGCTATGTTCTGAATCGATTGGTAACATTTTTCTAACTGTGGCACAAGTATTATTAAAGATTTCACGATATTATCTTCGCATATACCGAAATTCGCGTATGTCGATTAGGTTTGTCGACATTTATCATATGAAAACGCGTAATTAAACATAGTAAAAACGTTATATTCTTGTTATATTCTTTATTCTGCATCGATAGAATATAAAATCAATGAAATTGAACGAGATTTCAAGTTTTCGTTTTTCGACGATACGCGTATATGAGCGAAAAATCGTATATACGATATGAAAGAATGTTAAAAACTTTGATTCCAATATAAAATAGATGTTTGATCTTATGAAATGCAATGTTCTGAATCGATTGGTAACATTTTTCTAACTGTGGCACAAGTATTATTAAAGATTTCACGATTTTATCTTCGCATATCCCGAAATTCGCGTATGTTGATTACGTTTTTCGGCAAATATCTTATGAAAACGCGTATTTAAACATAGTAAAAACGTTATATTCTTGTTATTTTCTTTATTCTGCATCGATAGAATATAAAATCAATGAAATTGAACGAGATTTCAAGTTTTCGTTTTTCGACGATACGCGTATATGAGCGAAAAATCGTATATACGATATGAAAGAATGTTAAAACTTTGATTCCAATATAAAATAGATGTTTGATCTTATGAAATGCAATGTTCTGAATCGATTGGTAACATTTTTCTAACTGTGGCTCAAGTATTATTAACGATTTCACGATTTTATCTTCGCATATATCGAAATTCGCGTATGTCGATTACGTTTTTCGACAATTATCATATGAAAACGCGTATTTAAACATAGTAAAAACGTTATATTCTTGTTATATTCTTTATTCTGCATCGATAGAATATAAAATCAATGAAATTGAACGAGATTTCAAGTTTTCGTTTTTCGACGATACGCGTATATGATCGAAAAATCGTATACACGATATGAAAGAATGTTAAAAACTTTGATTCCAATATAAAATAGATGTTTGATCTTATGAAATGCAATGTTCTGAATCGATTGGTAACATTTTTCTAACTGTGGCACAAGTATTATTAAAGATTTCACGATTTTATCTTCGCATATACCGAAATTCGCGTATGTCGTTTACGTTTTTCGACAATTATCATATGAAAACGCGTATTTTAACATAGTAAAAACGTTATATTCTTGTTATATTCTTTATTCTGCATCGATAGAATATAAAATCAATGAAATTGAACGAGATTTCAAGTTTTCGTTTTTCGACGATACGCGTATATGAGCGAAAAATCGTATATACGATATGAAAGAATGTTAAAAACTTTGATTCCAATATAAAATAGATGTTTGATCTTATGAAATGCAATGTTCTGAATCGAGTGGTAACATTTTTCTAACTGAGGCACAAGTATTATTAAAGATTTCACGATTTTATCTTCGCATATACCGAAATTCGCGTATGTCGATTACGTTTTTCGACAATTATCATATGAAAACGCGTATTTAAACATAGTAAAAACGTTATATTCTTGTTATATTCTTTATTCTGCATCGATAGAATATAAAATCAATGAAATTGAACGAGATTTCAAGTTTTCGTTTTTCGACGATACGCGTATATGAGCGAAAAATCGTATATACGATATGAAAGAATGTTAAAAACTTTGATTCCAATATAAAATAGATGTTTCATCTTATGAAATGCAATGTTCTGAATCGATTGGTAACATTTTTCTAACTGTGGCACAAGTATTATTAAAGATTTCACGATTTTATCTTCGCATATACCGAAATTCGCGTATGTCGATTAGGTTTTTCGACAATTATCATATGAAAACGCGTATTTAAACATAGTAAAGACGTTATATTCTTGTTATATTCTTTATTCTGCATCGATAGAATATAAAATCAATGAAATTGAACGAGATTTCAAGTTTTCGTTTTTCGACGATACGCGTATATGAGCGAAAAATCGTATATACGATATGAAAGAATGTTAAAAACTTTGATTCCAATATAAAATAGATGTGTGATCTTATGAAATGCAATGTTCTGAATCGATTGGTAACATTTTTCTAACTGAGGCACAAGTATTATTAAAGATTTCACGATTTTATCTTCGCATATACCGAAATTCGCGTATGTCGATTACGTTTTACGACAATTATCATATGAAACGCGTATTTAAACATAGTAAAAATGTTATATTCTTGTTATATTCTTTATTCTGCATCGATAGAATATAAAATCAATGAAATTGAACGAGATTTCAAGTTTTCGTTTTTCGACGATACGCGTATATGAGGGAAAAATCGTATATACGATATGAAAGAATGTTAAAAACTTTGATTCCAATATAAAATAGATGTTTGATCTTATGAAATGCAATGTTCTGAATCGATTGGTAACATTTTTCTAACTGAGGCACAAGTATTATTAAAGATTTCACGATTTTATCTTCGCATATACCGAAATGCGCGTATGTCGATTACGTTTTTCGACAATTATCATATGAAAACGCGTATTTAAACATAGTAAAAACGTTATATTCTTGTTATATTCTTTATTCTGCATCGATAGAATATAAAATCAATGAAATTGAACGAGATTTCAAGTTTTCGTTTTTCGACGATACGTGTATATGAGCGAAAAATCGTATATACGATATGAAAGAATGTTAAAAACTTTGATTCCAATATAAAATAGATGTTTGATCTTATGAAATGCAATGTTCTGAATCGATTGGTAACATTTTTCTAACTGTGGCACAAGTATTATTAAAGATTTCACGATTTTATCTTCGCTTATACCGAAATTCGCGGTAGTCGATTACGTTTTTCGACAATTATCATATGAAAACGCGTATTTAAACATAGTAAAAACGTTATATTCTTGTTATGTTCTTTATTCTGCATCGATAGAATATAAAATCAATGAAATTGAACGAGATTTCAAGTTTTCGTTTTTCGACGATACGCGTATATGAGCGAAAAATCGTATATACGATATGAAAGAATGTTAAAAACTTTGATTCCAATATATAATAGATGTTTGATCTTATGAAATGCAATGTTCTGAATCGATTGGTAACATTTTTCTAACTGTGGCACAAGTATTATTAAAGATTTCACGATTTTATCTTCGCATATACCGAAATTCGCGTATGTCGATTACGTTTTTCGACAATTATCATATGAAAACGCGTATTTAAACATAGTAAAAATGTTATATTCTGGTTATATTCTTTATTCTGCATCGATAGAATATAAAATCAATGAAATTGAACGAGATTTCAAGTTTTCGTTTTTCGACGATACGCGTATATGAGCGAAAAATCGTATATACGATATGAAAGAATGTTAAAAACTTTGATTCCAATATAAAATAGATGTTTGATCTTATGAAATGCAATGTTCTGAATCGATTGGTAACATTTTTCTAACTGTGGCACAAGTATTATTAAAGATTTCACGATTTTATCTTCGCATATACCGAAATTCGCGTATGTCGATTACGTTTTTCGACAATTATCATATGAAAACGCGTATTTAAACATAGTAAAAACGTTATATTCTTGTTATATTCTTTATTCTGCATCGATAGAGTATAAAATCATTGAAATTGAACGAGATTTCAAGTTTTCGTTTTTCGACGATACGCGTATATGAGCGAAAAATCGTATATACGATATGAAAGAATGTTAAAAACTTTGATTCCAATATATAATAGATGTTTGATCTTATGAAATGCAATGTTCTGAATCGATTGGTAACATTTTTCTAACTGTGGCACAAGTATTATTAAAGATTTCACGATTTTATCTTCGCATATACCGAAATTCGCGTATGTCGATTACGTTTTTCGACAATTATCATATGAAAACGCGTATTTAAACATAGTAAAAATGTTATATTCTGGTTATATTCTTTATTCTGCATCGATAGAATATAAAATCAATGAAATTGAACGAGATTTCAAGTTTTCGTTTTTCGACGATACGCGTATATGAGCGAAAAATCGTATATACGATATGAAAGAATGTTAAAAACTTTGATTCCAATATAAAATAGATGTTTGATCTTATGAAATGCAATGTTCTGAATCGATTGGTAACATTTTTCTAACTGTGGCACAAGTATTATTAAAGATTTCACGATTCTAACTTCGCATATACCGAAATTCGCGTTAGTCGATTACGTTTTTCGACAATTATCATATGAAAACGCGTATTTAAACATAGTAAAAACGTTATATTCTTGTTATATTCTTTATTCTGCATCGATAGAATATAAAATCAATGAAATTGAACGAGATTTCAAGTTTTCGTTTTTCGACGATACGCGTATATGAGCGAAAAATCGTATATACGATATGAAAGAATGTTAAAAACTTTGATTCCAATATAAAATAGATGTTTGATCTTATGAAATGCAATGTTCTGAATCGATTGGTAACATTTTTCTAACTGTGGCACAAGTATTATTAAAGATTTCACGATTTTATCTTCGCATATACCGAAATTCGCGTATGTCGATTACGTTTTTCGACAATTATCATATGAAAACGCGTATTTAAACATAGTAAAAACGTTATATTCTTGTTATATTCTTTATTCTGCATCGATAGAGTATAAAATCATTGAAATTGAACGAGATTTCAAGTTTTCGTTTTTCGACGATACGCGTATATGAGCGAAAAATCGTATATACGATATGAAAGAATGTTAAAAACTTTGATTCCAATATATAATAGATGTTTGATCTTATGAAATGCAATGTTCTGAATCGATTGGTAACATTTTTCTAACTGTGGCACAAGTATTATTAAAGATTTCACGATTTTATCTTCGCATATACCGAAATTCGCGTATGTCGATTACGTTTTTCGACAATTATCATATGAAAACGCGTATTTAAACATAGTAAAAATGTTATATTCTGGTTATATTCTTTATTCTGCATCGATAGAATATAAAATCAATGAAATTGAACGAGATTTCAAGTTTTCGTTTTTCGACGATACGCGTATATGAGCGAAAAATCGTATATACGATATGAAAGAATGTTAAAAACTTTGATTCCAATATAAAATAGATGTTTGATCTTATGAAATGCAATGTTCTGAATCGATTGGTAACATTTTTCTAACTGTGGCACAAGTATTATTAAAGATTTCACGATTCTAACTTCGCATATACCGAAATTCGCGTTAGTCGATTACGTTTTTCGACAATTATCATATGAAAACGCGTATTTAAACATAGTAAAAACGTTATATTCTTGTTATATTCTTTATTCTGCATCGATAGAATATAAAATCAATGAAATTGAACGAGATTTCAAGTTTTCGTTTTTCGACGATACGCGTATATGAGCGAAAAATCGTATATACGATATGAAAGAATGTTAAAAACTTTGATTCCAATATAAAATAGATGTTTGATCTTATGAAATGCAATGTTCTGAATCGATTGGTAACATTTTTCTAACTGTGGCACAAGTATTATTAAAGATTTCACGATTTTATCTTCGCATGTACCGAAATTCGCGTATGTCGATTACGTTTTTCGACAATTATCATATGAAAACGCGTATTTAAACATAGTAAAAACGTTATATTCTTATTATATTCTTTATTCTGCATCGATAGAATATAAAATCAATGAAATTGAACGAGATTTCAAGTTTTCGTTTTTCGACGATACGCGTATATGAGCGAAAAATCGTATATACGATATGAAAGAATGTTAAAAACTTTGATTCCAATATAAAATAGATATTTGATCTTATGAAATGCAATGTTCTGAATCGATTGGTAACATTTTTCTAACTGTGGCACAAGTATTATTAAAGATTTCACGATTTTATCTTCGCATATACCGAAATTCGCGTATGTCGATTACGTTTTTCGACAATTATCATATGAAAACGCGTATTTAAACATAGTAAAAACGTTATATTCTTGTTATATTCTTTATTCTGCATCGATAGAATATAAAATCAATGAAATTGAACGAGATTTCAAGTTTTCGTTTTTCGACGATACGCGTATATGAGCGAAAAATCGTATATACGATATGAAAGAATGTTAAAAACTTTGATTCCAATATAAAATAGATGTTTGATCTTATGAAATGCTATGTTTTGAATCGATTGGTAACATTTTTCTAACTGTGGCACAAGTATTATTAAAGATTTCACGATATTATCTTCGCATATACCGAAATTCGCGTATGTCGATTAGGTTTGTCGACATTTATCATATGAAAACGCGTAATTAAACATAGTAAAAACGTTATATTCTTGTTATATTCTTTATTCTGCATCGATAGAATATAAAATCAATGAAATTGAACGAGATTTCAAGTTTTCGTTTTTCGACGATACGCGTATATGAGCGAAAAATCGTATATACGATATGAAAGAATGTTAAAAACTTTGATTCCAATATAAAATAGATGTTTGATCTTATGAAATGCAATGTTCTGAATCGATTGGTAACATTTTTCTAACTGTGGCACAAGTATTATTAAAGATTTCACGATTTTATCTTCGCATATCCCGAAATTCGCGTATGTTGATTACGTTTTTCGGCAAATATCTTATGAAAACGCGTATTTAAACATAGTAAAAACGTTATATTCTTGTTATTTTCTTTATTCTGCATCGATAGAATATAAAATCAATGAAATTGAACGAGATTTCAAGTTTTCGTTTTTCGACGATACGCGTATATGAGCGAAAAATCGTATATACGATATGAAAGAATGTTAAAACTTTGATTCCAATATAAAATAGATGTTTGATCTTATGAAATGCAATGTTCTGAATCGATTGGTAACATTTTTCTAACTGTGGCTCAACTATTATTAACGATTTCACGATTTTATCTTCGCATATATCGAAATTCGCGTATGTCGATTACGTTTTTCGACAATTATCATATGAAAACGCGTATTTAAACATAGTAAAAACGTTATATTCTTGTTATATTCTTTATTCTGCATCGATAGAATATAAAATCAATGAAATTGAACGAGATTTCAAGTTTTCGTTTTTCGACGATACGCGTATATGATCGAAAAATCGTATACACGATATGAAAGAATGTTAAAAACTTTGATTCCAATATAAAATAGATGTTTGATCTTATGAAATGCAATGTTCTGAATCGATTGGTGACATTTTTCTAACTGTGGCACAAGTATTATTAAAGATTTCACGATTTTATCTTCGCATATACCGAAATTCGCGTATGTCGTTTACGTTTTTCGACAATTATCATATGAAAACGCGTATTTTAACATAGTAAAAACGTTATATTCTTGTTATATTCTTTATTCTGCATCGATAGAATATAAAATCAATGAAATTGAACGAGATTTCAAGTTTTCGTTTTTCGACGATACGCGTATATGAGCGAAAAATCGTATATACGATATGAAAGAATGTTAAAAACTTTGATTCCAATATAAAATAGATGTTTGATCTTATGAAATGCAATGTTCTGAATCGATTGGTAACATTTTTCTAACTGTGGCACAAGTATTATTAAAGATTTCACGATTTTAACTTCGCATATACCGAAATTCGCGTTAGTCGATTACGTTTTTCGACAATTATCATATGAAAACGCGAATTTAAACATAGTAAAAACGTTATATTCTTGTTATATTCTTTATTCTGCATCGATAGAATATAAAATCAATGAAATTGAACGAGATTTCAAGTTTTCGTTTTTCGACGATACGCGTATATGAGCGAAAAATCGTATATACGATATGAAAGAATGTTAAAAACTTTGATTCCAATATAAAATAGATGTTTCATCTTATGAAATGCAATGTTCTGAATCGATTGGTAACATTTTTCTAACTGTGGCACAAGTATTATTAAAGATTTCACGATTTTATCTTCGCATATACCGAAATTCGCGTATGTCGATTACGTTTTTCGACAATTATCATATGAAAACGCGTATTTAAACATAGTAAAGACGTTATATTCTTGTTATATTCTTTATTCTGCATCGATAGAATATAAAATCAATGAAATTGAACGAGATTTCAAGTTTTCGTTTTTCGACGATACGCGTATATGAGCGAAAAATCGTATATACGATATGAAAGAATGTTAAAAACTTTGATTCCAATATAAAATAGATGTGTGATCTTATGAAATGCAATGTTCTGAATCGATTGGTAACATTTTTCTAACTGAGGCACAAGTATTATTAAAGATTTCACGATTTTATCTTCGCATATACCGAAATTCGCGTATGTCGATTACGTTTTACGACAATTATCATATGAAACGCGTATTTAAACATAGTAAAAACGTTATATTCTTGTTATATTCTTTATTCTGCATCGATAGAATATAAAATCAATGAAATTGAACGAGATTTCAAGTTTTCGTTTTTCGACGATACGCGTATATGAGGGAAAAATCGTATATACGATATGAAAGAATGTTAAAAACTTTGATTCCAATATAAAATAGATGTTTGATCTTATGAAATGCAATGTTCTGAATCGATTGGTAACATTTTTCTAACTGAGGCACAAGTATTATTAAAGATTTCACGATTTTATCTTCGCATATACCGAAATGCGCGTATGTCGATTACGTTTTTCGACAATTATCATATGAAAACGCGTATTTAAACATAGTAAAAACGTTATATTCTTGTTATATTCTTTATTCTGCATCGATAGAATATAAAATCAATGAAATTGAACGAGATTTCAAGTTTTCGTTTTTCGACGATACGTGTATATGAGCGAAAAATCGTATATACGATATGAAAGAATGTTAAAAACTTTGATTCCAATATAAAATAGATGTTTGATCTTATGAAATGCAATGTTCTGAATCGATTGGTAACATTTTTCTAACTGTGGCACAAGTATTATTAAAGATTTCACGATTTTATCTTCGCTTATACCGAAATTCGCGTTAGTCGATTACGTTTTTCGACAATTATCATATGAAAACGCGTATTTAAACATAGTAAAAACGTTATATTCTTGTTATGTTCTTTATTCTGCATCGAAAGAATATAAAATCAATGAAATTGAACGAGATTTCAAGTTTTCGTTTTTCGACGATACGCGTATATGAGCGAAAAATCGTATATACGATATGAAAGAATGTTAAAAACTTTGATTCCAATATAAAATAGATGTTTGATCTTATGAAATGCAATGTTCTGAATCGATTGGTAACATTTTTCTAACT
This sequence comes from Vespa crabro, assembly GCF_910589235.1. NCBI lineage: Eukaryota > Metazoa > Arthropoda > Insecta > Hymenoptera > Vespidae > Vespa > Vespa crabro. The sequence continues at coordinate 128,516 of NW_025813595.1, forward strand.
GTGGCACAAGTATTATTAAAGATTTCACGATTTTATCTTCGCATGTACCGAAATTCGCGTATGTCGATTACGTCTTTCGACAATTATCATATGAAAACGCGTATTTAAACATAGTAAAAACGTTATATTCTTATTATATTCTTTATTCTGCATCGATAGAATATAAAATCAATGAAATTGAACGAGATTTCAAGTTTTCGTTTTTCGACGATACGCGTATATGAGCGAAAAATCGTATATACGATATGAAAGAATGTTAAAAACTTTGATTCCAATATAAAATAGATGTTTGATCTTATGAAATGCAATGTTCTGAATCGATTGGTAACATTTTTCTAACTGTGGCACAAGTATTATTAAAGATTTCACGATTTTATCTTCGCATATACCGAAATTCGCGTATGTCGATTACGTTTTTCGACAATTATCATATGAAAACGCGTATTTAAACATAGTAAAAACGTTATATTCTTGTTATATTCTTTATTCTGCATCGATAGAGTATAAAATCATTGAAATTGAACGAGATTTCAAGTTTTCGTTTTTCGACGATACGCGTATATGAGCGAAAAATCGTATATACGATATGAAAGAATGTTAAAAACTTTGATTCCAATATATAATAGATGTTTGATCTTATGAAATGCAATGTTCTGAATCGATTGGTAACATTTTTCTAACTGTGGCACAAGTATTATTAAAGATTTCACGATTTTATCTTCGCATATACCGAAATTCGCGTATGTCGATTACGTTTTTCGACAATTATCATATGAAAACGCGTATTTAAACATAGTAAAAATGTTATATTCTGGTTATATTCTTTATTCTGCATCGATAGAATATAAAATCAATGAAATTGAACGAGATTTCAAGTTTTCGTTTTTCGACGATACGCGTATATGAGCGAAAAATCGTATATACGATATGAAAGAATGTTAAAAACTTTGATTCCAATATAAAATAGATGTTTGATCTTATGAAATGCAATGTTCTGAATCGATTGGTAACATTTTTCTAACTGTGGCACAAGTATTATTAAAGATTTCACGATTTTATCTTCGCATATACCGAAATTCGCGTATGTCGATTACGTTTTTCGACAATTATCATATGAAAACGCGTATTTAAACATAGTAAAAACGTTATATTCTTGTTATATTCTTTATTCTGCATCGATAGAATATAAAATCAATGAAATTGAACGAGATTTCAAGTTTTCGTTTTTCGACGATACACGTATATGAGCGAAAAATCGTATATACGATATGAAAGAATGTTAAAAACTTTGATTCCAATATAAAATAGATGTTTCATCTTATGAAATGCAATGTTCTGAATCGATTGGTAACATTTTTCTAACTGTGGCACAAGTATTATTAAAGATTTCACGATTTTATCTTCGCATATACCGAAATTCGCGTATGTCGATTACGTTTTTCGACAATTATCATATGAAAACGCGTATTTAAACATAGTAAAAACGTTATATTCTTGTTATATTCTTTATTCTGCATCGATAGAATATAAAATCAATGAAATTGAACGAGATTTCAAGTTTTCGTTTTTCGACGATACGCGTATATGAGCGAAAAATCGTATATACGATATGAAAGAATGTTAAAAACTTTGATTCCAATATAAAATAGATGTTTCATCTTATGAAATGCAATGTTCTGAATCGATTGGTAACATTTTTCTAACTGTGGCACAAGTATTATTAAAGATTTCACGATTTTATCTTCGCATATACCGAAATTCGCGTATGTCGATTACGTTTTTCGACAATTATCATATGAAAACGCGTATTTAAACATAGTAAAAACGTTATATTCTTGTTATATTCTTTATTCTGCATCGATAGAATATAAAATCAATGAAATTGAACGAGATTTCAAGTTTTCGTTTTTCGACGATACGCGTATATGAGCGAAAAATCGTATATACGATATGAAAGAATGTTAAAAACTTTGATTCCAATATAAAATAGATGTTTGATCTTATGAAATGCTATGTTTTGAATCGATTGGTAACATTTTTCTAACTGTGGCACAAGTATTATTAAAGATTTCACGATATTATCTTCGCATATACCGAAATTCGCGTATGTCGATTAGGTTTGTCGACATTTATCATATGAAAACGCGTAATTAAACATAGTAAAAACGTTATATTCTTGTTATATTCTTTATTCTGCATCGATAGAATATAAAATCAATGAAATTGAACGAGATTTCAAGTTTTCGTTTTTCGACGATACGCGTATATGAGCGAAAAATCGTATATACGATATGAAAGAATGTTAAAAACTTTGATTCCAATATAAAATAGATGTTTGATCTTATGAAATGCAATGTTCTGAATCGATTGGTAACATTTTTCTAACTGTGGCACAAGTATTATTAAAGATTTCACGATTTTATCTTCGCATATCCCGAAATTCGCGTATGTTGATTACGTTTTTCGGCAAATATCTTAGGAAAACGCGTATTTAAACATAGTAAAAACGTTATATTCTTGTTATTTTCTTTATTCTGCATCGATAGAATATAAAATCAATGAAATTGAACGAGATTTCAAGTTTTCGTTTTTCGACGATACGCGTATATGAGCGAAAAATCGTATATACGATATGAAAGAATGTTAAAACTTTGATTCCAATATAAAATAGATGTTTGATCTTATGAAATGCAATGTTCTGAATCGATTGGTAACATTTTTCTAACTGTGGCTCAACTATTATTAACGATTTCACGATTTTATCTTCGCATATATCGAAATTCGCGTATGTCGATTACGTTTTTCGACAATTATCATATGAAAACGCGTATTTAAACATAGTAAAAACGTTATATTCTTGTTATATTCTTTATTCTGCATCGATAGAATATAAAATCAATGAAATTGAACGAGATTTCAAGTTTTCGTTTTTCGACGATACGCGTATATGATCGAAAAATCGTATACACGATATGAAAGAATGTTAAAAACTTTGATTCCAATATAAAATAGATGTTTGATCTTATGAAATGCAATGTTCTGAATCGATTGGTAACATTTTTCTAACTGTGGCACAAGTATTATTAAAGATTTCACGATTTTATCTTCGCATATACCGAAATTCGCGTATGTCGTTTACGTTTTTCGACAATTATCATATGAAAACGCGTATTTTAACATAGTAAAAACGTTATATTCTTGTTATATTCTTTATTCTGCATCGATAGAATATAAAATCAATGAAATTGAACGAGATTTCAAGTTTTCGTTTTTCGACGATACGCGTATATGAGCGAAAAATCGTATATACGATATGAAAGAATGTTAAAAACTTTGATTCCAATATAAAATAGATGTTTCATCTTATGAAATGCAATGTTCTGAATCGATTGGTAACATTTTTCTAACTGTGGCACAAGTATTATTAAAGATTTCACGATTTTATCTTCGCATATACCGAAATTCGCGTATGTCGATTACGTTTTTCGACAATTATCATATGAAAACGCGTATTTAAACATAGTAAAAACGTTATATTCTTGTTATATTCTTTATTCTGCATCGATAGAATATAAAATCAATGAAATTGAACGAGATTTCAAGTTTTCGTTTTTCGACGATACGCGTATATGATCGAAAAATCGTATACACGATATGAAAGAATGTTAAAAACTTTGATTCCAATATAAAATAGATGTTTGATCTTATGAAATGCAATGTTCTGAATCGATTGGTAACATTTTTCTAACTGTGGCACAAGTATTATTAAAGATTTCACGATTTTATCTTCGCATATACCGAAATTCGCGTATGTCGTTTACGTTTTTCGACAATTATCATATGAAAACGCGTATTTTAACATAGTAAAAACGTTATATTCTTGTTATATTCTTTATTCTGCATCGATAGAATATAAAATCAATGAAATTGAACGAGATTTCAAGTTTTCGTTTTTCGACGATACGCGTATATGAGCGAAAAATCGTATATACGATATGAAAGAATGTTAAAAACTTTGATTCCAATATAAAATAGATGTTTCATCTTATGAAATGCAATGTTCTGAATCGATTGGTAACATTTTTCTAACTGTGGCACAAGTATTATTAAAGATTTCACGATTTTATCTTCGCATATACCGAAATTCGCGTATGTCGATTACGTTTTTCGACAATTATCATATGAAAACGCGTATTTAAACATAGTAAAAACGTTATATTCTTGTTATATTCTTTATTCTGCATCGATAGAATATAAAATCAATGAAATTGAACGAGATTTCAAGTTTTCGTTTTTCGACGATACGCGTATATGAGCGAAAAATCGTATATACGATATGAAAGAATGTTAAAAACTTTGATTCCAATATAAAATAGATGTTTGATCTTATGAAATGCTATGTTTTGAATCGATTGGTAACATTTTTCTAACTGTGGCACAAGTATTATTAAAGATTTCACGATATTATCTTCGCATATACCGAAATTCGCGTATGTCGATTAGGTTTGTCGACATTTATCATATGAAAACGCGTAATTAAACATAGTAAAAACGTTATATTCTTGTTATATTCTTTATTCTGCATCGATAGAATATAAAATCAATGAAATTGAACGAGATTTCAAGTTTTCGTTTTTCGACGATACGCGTATATGAGCGAAAAATCGTAAATACGATATGAAAGAATGTTAAAAACTTTGATTCCAATATAAAATAGATGTTTGATCTTATGAAATGCAATGTTCTGAATCGATTGGTAACATTTTTCTAACTGTGGCACAAGTATTATTAAAGATTTCACGATTTTATCTTCGCATATCCCGAAATTCGCGTATGTTGATTACGTTTTTCGGCAAATATCTTATGAAAACGCGTATTTAAACATAGTAAAAACGTTTTATTCTTGTTATTTTCTTTATTCTGCATCGATAGAATATAAAATCAATGAAATTGAACGAGATTTCAAGTTTTCGTTTTTCGACGATACGCGTATATGAGCGAAAAATCGTATATACGATATGAAAGAATGTTAAAACTTTGATTCCAATATAAAATAGATGTTTGATCTTATGAAATGCAATGTTCTGAATCGATTGGTAACATTTTTCTAACTGTGGCTCAACTATTATTAACGATTTCACGATTTTATCTTCGCATATATCGAAATTCGCGTATGTCGATTACGTTTTTCGACAATTATCATATGAAAACGCGTATTTAAACATAGTAAAAACGTTATATTCTTGTTATATTCTTTATTCTGCATCGATAGAATATAAAATCAATGAAATTGAACGAGATTTCAAGTTTTCGTTTTTCGACGATACGCGTATATGAGCGAAAAATCGTATATACGATATGAAAGAATGTTAAAAACTTTGATTCCAATATAAAATAGATGTTTGATCTTATGAAATGCAATGTTCTGAATCGAGTGGTAACATTTTTCTAACTGAGGCACAAGTATTATTAAAGATTTCACGATTTTATCTTCGCATATACCGAAATTCGCGTATGTCGATTACGTTTTTCGACATTTATCATATGAAAAGGCGTATTTAAACATAGTAAAGACGTTATATACTTGTTATATTCTTTATTCTGCATCGATAGAATATAAAATCAATGAAATTGAACGAGATTTCAAGTTTTCGTTTTTCGACGATACGCGTATATGAGCGAAAAATCGTATATACGATATGAAAGAATGTTAAAAACTTTGATTCCAATATAAAATAGATGTGTGATCTTATGAAATGCAATGTTCTGAATCGATTGGTAACATTTTTCTAACTGAGGCACAAGTATTATTAAAGATTTCACGATTTTATCTTCGCATATACCGAAATTCGCGTATGTCGATTACGTTTTACGACAATTATCATATGAAACGCGTATTTAAACATAGTAAAAACGTTATATTCTTGTTATATTCTTTATTCTGCATCGATAGTATATAAAATCAATGAAATTGAACGAGATTTCAAGTTTTCGTTTTTCGACGATACGCGTATATGAGGGAAAAATCGTATATACGATATGAAAGAATGTTAAAAACTTTGATTCCAATATAAAATAGATGTTTGATCTTATGAAATGCTATGTTTTGAATCGATTGGTAACATTTTTCTAACTGTGGCACAAGTATTATTAAAGATTTCACGATATTATCTTCGCATATACCGAAATTCGCGTATGTCGATTAGGTTTGTCGACATTTATCATATGAAAACGCGTAATTAAACATAGTAAAAACGTTATATTCTTGTTATATTCTTTATTCTGCATCGATAGAATATAAAATCAATGAAATTGAACGAGATTTCAAGTTTTCGTTTTTCGACGATACGCGTATATGAGCGAAAAATCGTATATACGATATGAAAGAATGTTAAATACTTTGATTCCAATATAAAATAGATGTTTGATCTTATGAAATGCAATGTTCTGAATCGATTGGTAACATTTTTCTAACTGTGGCACAAGTATTATTTAAGATTTCACGATTTTAACTTCGCATATACCGAAATTCGCGTATGTCGATTACGTTTTTCGACAATTATCATATGAAAACGCGTATTTAAACATAGTAAAAACGTTATATTCTTGTTATATTCTTTATTCTGCATCGATAGAATATAAAATCAATGAAATTGAACGAGATTTCAAGTTTTCGTTTTTCGACGATACGCGTATATGAGCGAAAAATCGTATATACGATATGAAAGAATGTTAAAAACTTTGATTCCAATATAAAATAGATGTTTGATCTTATGAAATGCAATGTTCTGAATCGAGTGGTAACATTTTTCTAACTGAGGCACAAGTATTATTAAAGATTTCACGATTTTATCTTCGCATATACCGAAATTCGCGTATGTCGATTACGTTTTTCGACAATTATCATATGAAAAAGCGTATTTAAACATAGTAAAAACGTTATATTCTTGTTATATTCTTTATTCTGCATCGATAGAATATAAAATCAATGAAATTGAACGAGATTTCAAGTTTTCGTTTTTCGACGATACGCGTATATGAGCGAAAAATCGTATATACGATATGAAAGAATGTTAAAAACTTTGATTCCAATATAAAATAGATGTTTGATCTTATGAAATGCAATGTTCTGAATCGAGTGGTAACATTTTTCTAACTGAGGCACAAGTATTATTAAAGATTTCACGATTTTATCTTCGCATATACCGAAATTCGCGTATGTCGATTACGTTTTTCGACATTTATCATATGAAAAGGCGTATTTAAACATAGTAAAGACGTTATATACTTGTTATATTCTTTATTCTGCATCGATAGAATATAAAATCAATGAAATTGAACGAGATTTCAAGTTTTCGTTTTTCGACGATACGCGTATATGAGCGAAAAATCGTATATACGATATGAAAGAATGTTAAAAACTTTGATTCCAATATAAAATAGATGTGTGATCTTATGAAATGCAATGTTCTGAATCGATTGGTAACATTTTTCTAACTGAGGCACAAGTATTATTAAAGATTTCACGATTTTATCTTCGCATATACCGAAATTCGCGTATGTCGATTACGTTTTACGACAATTATCATATGAAACGCGTATTTAAACATAGTAAAAACGTTATATTCTTGTTATATTCTTTATTCTGCATCGATAGTATATAAAATCAATGAAATTGAACGAGATTTCAAGTTTTCGTTTTTCGACGATACGCGTATATGAGGGAAAAATCGTATATACGATATGAAAGAATGTTAAAAACTTTGATTCCAATATAAAATAGATGTTTGATCTTATGAAATGCAATGTTCTGAATCGATTGGTAACATTTTTCTAACTGAGGCACAAGTATTATTAAAGATTTCACGATTTTATCTTCGCATATACCGAAATGCGCGTATGTCGATTACGTTTTTCGACAATTATCATATGAAAACGCGTATTTAAACATAGTAAAAACGTTATATTCTTGTTTTATTCTTTATTCTGCATCGATAGAATATAAAATCAATGAAATTGAACGAGATTTCAAGTTTTCGTTTTTCGACGATACGTGTATATGAGCGAAAAATCGTATATACGATATGAAAGAATGTTAAAAACTTTGATTCCAATATAAAATAGATGTTTGATCTTATGAAATGCAATGTTCTGAATCGATTGGTAACATTTTTCTAACTGTGGCACAAGTATTATTAAAGATTTCACGATTTTATCTTCGCTTATACCGAAATTCGCGTTAGTCGATTAAGTTTTTCGACAATTATCATATGAAAACGCGTATTTAAACATAGTAAAAACGTTATATTCTTGTTATGTTCTTTATTCTGCATCGATAGAATATAAAATCAATGAAATTGAACGAGATTTCAAGTTTTCGTTTTTCGACGATACGCGTATATGAGCGAAAAATCGTATATACGATATGAAAGAATGTTAAAAACTTTGATTCCAATATAAAATAGATGTTTGATCTTATGAAATGCAATGTTCTGAATCGATTGGTAACATTTTTCTAACTGTGGCACAAGTATTATTAAAGATTTCACGATTTTATCTTCGCATGTACCGAAATTCGCGTATGTCGATTACGTTTTTCGACAATTATCATATGAAAACGCGTATTTAAACATAGTAAAAACGTTATATTCTTATTATATTCTTTATTCTGCATCGATAGAATATAAAATCAATGAAATTGAACGAGATTTCAAGTTTTCGTTTTTCGACGATACGCGTATATGAGCGTAAAATCGTATATACGGTAAGAAAGAATGTTAAAAACTTTGATTCCAATACAAAATAGATGTTTGATCTTATGAAATGCAATGTTCTGAATCGAGTGGTAACATTTTTCTAACTGAGGCACAAGTATTATTAAAGATTTCACGATTTTATCTTCGCATATACCGAAATTCGCGTATGTCGATTACGTTTTTCGACAATTATCATATGAAAACGCGTATTTAAACATAGTAAAAACGTTATATTCTTGTTATATTCTTTATTCTGCATCGATAGAATATAAAATCAATGAAATTGAACGAGATTTCAACTTTTCGTTTTTCGACGATACGCGTATATGAGCGAAAAATCGTATATACGATATGAAAGAATGTTAAAAACTTTGATTCCAATATAAAATAGATGTTTGATCTTATGAAATGCAATGTTCTGAATCGATTGGTAACATTTTTCTAACAGTGGCACAAGTATTATTAAAGATTTCACGATTTTATCTTCGCATATACCGAAATTCGCGTATGTCGATTACGTTTTTCGACAATTATCATATGAAAACGCGTATTTAAACATAGTAAAAACGTTATATTCTTGTTATATTCTTTATTCTGCATCGATAGAGTATAAAATCAATGAAATTGAACGAGATTTCAAGTTTTCGTTTTTCGACGATACGCGTATATGAGCGAAAAATCGTATATACGATATGAAAGAATGTTAAAAACTTTGATTCCAATATAAAATAGATGTTTGCTCTTATGAAATGCAATGTTCTGAATCGATTGGTAACATTTTTCTAACTGTGGCACAAGTATTATTAAAGATTTCACGATTTTATCTTCGCATGTACCGAAATTCGCGTATGTCGATTACATTTTTCGACAATTATCATATGAAAACGCGTATTTAAACATAGTAAAAACGTTATATTCTTATTATATTCTTTATTCTGCATCGATAGAATATAAAATCAATGAAATTGAACGAGATTTCAAGTTTTCGTTTTTCGACGATACGCGTATATGAGCGAAAAATCGTATATACGATATGAAAGAATGTTAAAAACTTTGATTCCAATATAAAATAGATGTTTGATCTTATGAAATGCAATGTTCTGAAACGAGTGGTAACATTTTTCTAACTGAGGCACAAGTATTATTAAAGATTTCACGATTTTATCTTCGCATATACCGAAATTCGCGTTAGTCGATTACGTTTTTCGACAATTATCATATGAAAACGCGTATTTAAACATAGTAAAAACGTTATATTCTTGTTATATTCTTTAATCTGCATCGATAGAATATAAAATCAATGAAATTGAACGAGATTTCAAGTTTTCGTTTTTCGACGATACGCGTATATGAGCGAAAAATCGTATATACGATATGAAAGAATGTTAAAAACTTTGATTCCAATATAAAATAGATGTTTGATCTTATGAAATGCAATGTTCTGAATCGATTGGTAACATTTGTCTAACTGTGGCACAAGTATTATTAAAGATTTCACGATTTTATATTCGCATATACCGAAATACGCGTATGTCGATTACGTTTTTCGAAAATTATCATATGAAAACGCGTATTTAAACATAGTAAAAACGTTATATTCTTGTTATATTCTTTATTCTACATCGATAGAATATAAAATCAATGAAATTGAACGAGATTTCAAGTTTTCGTTTTTCGACGATACGCGTATATGACCGAAAAATCGTATATACGATATGAAAGAATGTTAAAAACTTTGATTCCAATATAAAATAGATGTTTGATCTTATGAAATGCAATGTTCTGAATCGATTGGTAACATTTTTCTAACTGTGGCACAAGTATTATTAAAGATTTCACGATTCTAACTTCGCATATACCGAAATTCGCGTTAGTCGATTACGTTTTTCGACAATTATCATATGAAAACGCGTATTTAAACATAGTAAAAACGTTATATTCTTGTTATATTCTTTATTCTGCATCGATAGAATATAAAATCAATGAAATTGAACGAGATTTCAAGTTTTCGTTTTTCGACGATACGCGTATATGAGCGAAAAATCGTATATACGATATGAAAGAATGTTAAAAACTTTGATTCCAATATAAAATAGATGTTTGATCTTATGAAATGCAATGTTCTGAATCGGTTGGTAACATTTTTCTAACTGTGGCACAAGTATTATTAAAGATTTCACGATTTTAACTTCGCATATACCGAAATTCGCGTTAGTCGATTACGTTTTTCGACAATTATCATATGAAAACGCGTATTTAAACATAGTAAAAACGTTATATTCTTGTTATATTCTTTATTCTGCATCTATAGAATATAAAATCAATGAAATTGAACGAGATTTCAAGTTTTCGTTTTTCGACGATACGCGTATATGAGCGAAAAATCGTATATACGATATGAAAGAATGTTAAAAACTTTGATTCCAATATAAAATAGATGTTTGATCTTATGAAATGCAATGTTCTGAATCGATTGGTAACATTTTTCTAACTGTGGCACAAGTATTATTAAAGATTTCACGATTTTATCTTCGCATGTACCGAAATTCGCGTATGTCGATTACGTTTTTCGACAATTATCATATGAAAACGCGTATTTAAACATAGTAAAAACGTTATATTCTTATTATATTCTTTATTCTGCATCGATAGAATATAAAATCAATGAAATTGAACGAGATTTCAAGTTTTCGTTTTTCGACGATACGCGTATATGAGCGAAAAATCGTATATACGATATGAAAGAATGTTAAAAACTTTGATTCCAATATAAAATAGATGTTTGATCTTATGAAATGCAATGTTCTGAATCGATTGGTAACATTTTTCTAACTGTGGCACAAGTATTATTAAAGATTTCACGATTTTAACTTCGCATATACCGAAATTCGCGTTAGTCGATTACGTTTTTCGACAATTATCATATGAAAACGCGTATTTAAACATAGTAAAAACGTTATATTCTTGTTATATTCTTTATTCTGCATCGATAGAATATAAAATCAATGAAATTGAACGAGATTTCAAGTTTTCGTTTTTCGACGATACGCGTATATGAGCGAAAAATCGTATATACGATATGAAAGAATGTTAAAAACTTTGATTCCAATATAAAATAGATGTTTGATCTTATGAAATGCAATGTTCTGAATCGATTGGTAACATTTTTCTAACTGTGGCACAAGTATTATTAAAGATTTCACGATTTTATCTTCGCATGTACCGAAATTCGCGTATGTCGATTACGTTTTTCGACAATTATCATATGAAAACGCGTATTTAAACATAATAAAAACGTTATATTCTTATTATATTCTTTATTCTGCATCGATAGAATATAAAATCAATGAAATTGAACGAGATTTCAAGTTTTCGTTTTTCGACGATACGCGTATATGAGCGAAAAATCGTATATACGATATGAAAGAATGTTAAAAACTTTGATTCCAATATAAAATAGATGTTTGATCTTATGAAATGCAATGTTCTGAATCGATTGGTAACATTTTTCTAACTGTGGCACAAGTATTATTAAAGATTTCACGATTTTAACTTCGCATATACCGAAATTTGCGTATGTCGATTACGTTTTTCGACAATTATCATATGAAAACGCGTATTTAAACATAGTAAAAACGTTATATTCTTGTTATATTCTTTATTCTGCATCGTTAGAATATAAAATCAATGAAATTGAACGAGATTTCAAGTTTTCGTTTTTCGACGATACGCGTATATGAGCGAAAATTCGTATATACGATATGAAAGAATGTTAAAAACTTTGATTCCAATATAAAATAGATGTTTGATCTTATGAAATGCAATGTTCTGAATCGATTGGTAACATTTTTCTAACTGTGGCACAAGTATTATTAAAGATTTCACGATTTTAACTTCGCATATACCGAAATTCGCGTATGTCGATTACGTTTTTCGACAATTATCATATGAAAACGCGTATTTAAACATAGTAAAAACGTTATATTCTTGTTATATTCTTTATTCTGCATCGATAGAATATAAAATCAATGAAATTGAACGAGATTTCAAGTTTTCGTTTTTCGACGATACGCGTATATGAGCGAAAAATCGTATATACGATATGAAAGAATGTTAAAAACTTTGATTCCAATATAAAATAGATGTTTGATCTTATGAAATGCAATGTTCTGAATCGATTGGTAACATTTTTCTAACTGTGGCACAAGTATTATTAAAGATTTCACGATTCTAACTTCGCATATACCGAAATTCGCGTTAGTCGATTACGTTTTTCGACAATTATCATATGAAAACGCGTATTTAAACATAGTAAAAACGTTATATTCTTGTTATATTCTTTATTCTGCATCGATAGAATATAAAATCAATGAAATTGAACGAGATTTCAAGTTTTCGTTTTTCGACGATACGCGTATATGAGCGAAAAATCGTATATACGATATGAAAGAATGTTAAAAACTTTGATTCCAATATAAAATAGATGTTTGATCTTATGAAATGCAATGTTCTGAATCGATTGGTAACATTTGTCTAACTGTGGCACAAGTATTATTAAAGATTTCACGATTTTATATTCGCATATACCGAAATACGCGTATGTCGATTACGTTTTTCGACAATTATCATATGAAAACGCGTATTTAAACATAGTAAAAACGTTATATTCTTGTTATATTCTTTATTCTGCATCGATAGAATATAAAATCAATGAAATTGAACGAGATTTCAAGTTTTCGTTTTTCGACGATACGCGTATATGAGCGAAAAATCGTATATACGATATGAAAGAATGTTAAAAACTTTGATTCCAATATAAAATAGATGTTTGATCTTATGAAATGCAATGTTCTGAATCGATTGGTAACATTTTTCTAACTGTGGCACAAGTATTATTAAAGATTTCACGATTTTATCTTCGCATGTACCGAAATTCGCGTATGTCGATTACATTTCTCGACAATTATCATATGAAAACGCGTATTTAAACATAGTAAAAACGTTATATTCTTATTATATTCTTTATTCTGCATCGATAGAATATAAAATCAATGAAATTGAACGAGATTTCAAGTTTTCGTTTTTCAACGATACGCGTATATGAGCGAAAAATCGTATATACGATATGAAAGAATGTTAAAAACTTTGATTCCAATATAAAATAGATGTTTGATCTTATGAAATGCAATGTTCTGAATCGAGTGGTAACATTTTTCTAACTGAGGCACAAGTATTATTAAAGATTTCACGATTTTATCTTCGCATATACCGAAATTCACGTATGTCGATTACGTTTTTCGACAATTATCATATGAAAACGCGTATTTAAACATAGTAAAAACGTTATATTCTTGTTATATTCTTTATTCTGCATCGATAGAATATAAAATCAATGAAATTGAACGAGATTTCAAGTTTTCTTTTTTCGACGATACGCGTATATGAGCGAAAAATCGTATATACGATATGAAAGAATGTTAAAAACTTTGATTCCAATATAAAATAGATGTTTGATCTTATGAAATGCAATGTTCTGAATCGATTGGTAACATTTTTCTAACTGTGGCACAAGTATTATTAAAGATTTCACGATTTTATCTTCGCATATACCGAAATTCGCGTTAGTCGATTACGTTTTTCGACAATTATCATATGAAAACGCGTATTTAAACATAGTAAAAACGTTATATTCTTGTTATATTCTTTATTCTGCATCGATAGAATATAAAATCAATGAAATTGAACGAGATTTCAAGTTTTCGTTTTTCGACGATACGCGTATATGAGCGAAAAATCGTATATACGATATGAAAGAATGTTAAAAACTTTGATTCCAATATAAAATAGATGTTTGATCTTATGAAATGCAATGTTCTGAATCGATTGGTAACATTTTTCTAACTGTGGCACAAGTATTATTAAAGATTTCACTATTTTATCTTCGCATGTGCCGAAATTCGCGTATGTCGATTACGTTTTTCGACAATTATCATATGAAAACGCGTATTTAAACATAGTAAAAACGTTATATTCTTATTATATTATTTATTCTGCATCGATAGAATATAAAATCAATGAAATTGAACGAGATTTCAAGTTTTCGTTTTTCGACGATACGCGTATATGAGCGAAAAATCGTACACACGATATGAAAGAATGTTAAAAACTTTGATTCCAATATAAAATAGATGTTTGATCTTATGAAATGCAATGTTCTGAATCGAGTGGTAACATTTTTCTAACTTAGGCACAAGTATTATTAAAGATTTCACGATTTTATCTTCGCATATACCGAAATTCGCGTATGTCGATTACGTTTTTCGACAATTATCATATGAAAACGCGTATTTAAACATAGTAAAAACGTTATATTCTTGTTATATTCTTTATTCTGCATCGATAGAATATAAAATCAATGAAATTGAACGAGATTTCAAGTTTTCGTTTTTCGACGATACGCTTATATGAGCGAAAAATCGTATATACGATATGAAAGAATGTTAAAAACTTTGATTCCAATATAAAATAGATGTTTGATCTTATGAAATGCAATGTTCTGAATCGATTGGTAACATTTTTCTAACTGTGGCACAAGTATTATTAAAGATTTCACGATTTTATCTTCGCATGTACCGAAATTCGCGTATGTCGATTACGTTTTTCGACAATTATCATATGAAAACGCGTATTTAAACATAGTAAAAACGTTATATTCTTATTATATTCTTTGTTCTGCATCGATAGAATATAAAATCAATGAAATTGAACGAGATTTCAAGTTTTCGTTTTTCGACGATACGCGTATATGAGCGAAAAATCGTATATACGATATGAAAGAATGTTAAAAACTTTGATTCCAATATAAAATAGATGTTTGATCTTATGAAATGCAATGTTCTGAATCGATTGGTAACATTTTTCTAACTGTGGCACAAGTATTATTAAAGATTTCACGATTTTAACTTCGCATATACCGAAATTTGCGTATGTCGATTACGTTTTTCGACAATTATCATATGAAAACGCGTATTTAAACATAGTAAAAACGTTATATTCTTGTTATATTCTTTATTCTGCATCGATAGAATATAAAATCAATGAAATTGAACGAGATTTCAAGTTTTTGTTTTTCGACGATACGCGTATATGAGCGAAAAATCGTATATACGATATGAAAGAATGTTAAAAACTTTGATTCCAATATAAAATAGATGTTTGATCTTATGAAATGCAATGTTCTGAATCGATTGGTAACATTTTTCTAACTGTGGCACAAGTATTATTAAAGATTTCACGATTTTAACTTCGCATATACCGAAATTCGCGAATGTCGATTACGTTTTTCGACAATTATCATATGAAAACGCGTATTTAAACATAGTAAAAACGTTATATTCTTGTTATATTCTTTATTCTGCATCGATAGAATATAAAATCAATGAAATTGAACGAGATTTCAAGTTTTCGTTTTTCGACGATACGCGTATATGAGCGAAAAATCGTATATACGATATGAAAGAATGTTAAAAACTTTGATTCCAATATAAAATAGATGTTTGATCTTATGAAATGCAATGTTCTGAATCGATTGGTAACATTTTTCTAACTGTGGCACAAGTATTATTAAAGATTTCACGATTCTAACTTCGCATATACCGAAATTCGCGTTGGTCGATTACGTTTTTCGACAATTATCATATGAAAACGCGTATTTAAACATAGTAAAAACGTTATATTCTTGTTATATTCTTTATTCTGCATCGATAGAATATAAAATCAATGAAATTGAACGAGATTTCAAGTTTTCGTTTTTCGACGATACGCGTATATGAGCGAAAAATCGTATATACGATATGAAAGAATGTTAAAAACTTTGATTCCAATATAAAATAGATGTTTGATCTTATGAAATGCAATGTTCTGAATCGATTGGTAACATTTTTCTAACTGTGGCACAAGTATTATTAAAGATTTCACGATTTTAACTTCGCATATACCGAAATTCGCGTTAGTCGATTACGTTTTTCGACAATTATCATATGAAAACGCGTATTTAAACATAGTAAAAACGTTATATTCTTGTTATATTCTTTATTCTGCATCGATAGAATATAAAATCAATGAAATTGAACGAGATTTCAAATTTTCGTTTTTCGACGATACGCGTATATGAGCGAAAAATCGTATATACGATATGAAAGAATGTTAAAATCTTTGATTCCAATATAAAATAGATGTTTGATCTTATGAAATGCAATGTTCTGAATCGATTGGTAACATTTTTCTAACTGTGGCACAAGTATTATTAAAGATTTCACGATTTTATCTTCGTATATACCGAAATTCGCGTATGTCGATTACGTTTTTCGACAATTATCATATGAAAACGCGTATTTAAACATAGTAAAAACGTTATATTCTTGTTATATTCTTTATTCTGCATCGATAGAGTGAAATTGAATCAATGAAATTGAACGAGATTTCAAGTTTTGGTTTTTCGACGATACGCGTATATGAGCGAAAAATCGTATATACGATATGAAAGAATGTTAAAAACTTTGATTCCAATATAAAATAGATGTTTGATCTTATGAAATGCAATGTTCTGAATCGATTGGTAACATTTGTCTAACTGTGGCACAAGTATTATTAAAGATTTCACGATTTTATATTCGCATATACCGAAATACGCGTATGTCGATTACGTTTTTCGACAATTATCATATGAAAACGCGTATTTAAACATAGTAAAAACGTTATATTCTTGTTATATTCTTTATTCTGCATCGATAGAATATAAAATCAATGAAATTGAACGAGATTTCAAGTTTTCGTTTTTCGACGATACGCGTATATGAGCGAAAAATCGTATATACGATATGAAAGAATGTTAAAAACTTTGATTCCAATATAAAATAGATGTTTGATCTTATGAAATGCAATGTTCTGAATCGATTGGTAACATTTTTCTAACTGTGGCACAAGTATTATTAAAGATTTCACGATTTTATCTTCGCATGTACCGAAATTCGCGTATGTCGATTACATTTCTCGACAATTATCATATGAAAACGCTTATTTAAACATAGTAAAAACGTTATATTCTTATTATATTCTTTATTCTGCATCGATAGAATATAAAATCAATGAAATTGAACGAGATTTCAAGTTTTCGTTTTTCAACGATACGCGTATATGAGCGAAAAATCGTATATACGATATGAAAGAATGTTAAAAACTTTGATTCCAATATAAAATAGATGTTTGATCTTATGAAATGCAATGTTCTGAATCGAGTGGTAACATTTTTCTAACTGAGGCACAAGTATTATTAAAGATTTCACGATTTTATCTTCGCATATACCGAAATTCACGTATGTCGATTACGTTTTTCGACAATTATCATATGAAAACGCGTATTTAAACATAGTAAAAACGTTATATTCTTGTTATATTCTTTATTCTGCATCGATAGAATATAAAATCAATGAAATTGAACGAGATTTCAAGTTTTCTTTTTTCGACGATACGCGTATATGAGCGAAAAATCGTATATACGATATGAAAGAATGTTAAAAACTTTGATTCCAATATAAAATAGATGTTTGATCTTATGAAATGCAATGTTCTGAATCGATTGGTAACATTTTTCTAACTGTGGCACAAGTATTATTAAAGATTTCACGATTTTAACTTCGCATATACCGAAATTCGCGTTAGTCGATTACGTTTTTCGACAATTATCATATGAAAACGCGTATTTAAACATAGTAAAAACGTTATATTCTTGTTATATTCTTTATTCTGCATCGATAGAATATAAAATCAATGAAATTGAACGAGATTTCAAGTTTTCGTTTTTCGACGATACGCGTATATGAGCGAAAAATCGTATATACGATATGAAAGAATGTTAAAAACTTTGATTCCAATATAAAATAGATGTTTGATCTTATGAAATGCAATGTTTTGAATCGATTGGTAACATTTTTCTAACTGTGGCACAAGTATTATTAAAGATTTCACGATTTTATCTTCGCATGTGCCGAAATTCGCGTATGTCGATTACGTTTTTCGACAATTATCATATGAAAACGCGTATTTAAACATAGTAAAAACGTTATATTCTTATTATATTATTTATTCTGCATCGATAGAATATAAAATCAATGAAATTGAACGAGATTTCAAGTTTTCGTTTTTCGACGATACGCGTATATGAGCGAAAAATCGTACACACGATATGAAAGAATGTTAAAAACTTTGATTCCAATATAAAATAGATGTTTGATCTTATGAAATGCAATGTTCTGAATCGAGTGGTAACATTTTTCTAACTTAGGCACAAGTATTATTAAAGATTTCACGATTTTATCTTCGCATATACCGAAATTCGCGTATGTCGATTACGTTTTTCGACAATTATCATATGAAAACGCGTATTTAAACATAGTAAAAACGTTATATTCTTGTTATATTCTTTATTCTGCATCGATAGAATATAAAATCAATGAAATTGAACGAGATTTCAAGTTTTCGTTTTTCGACGATACGAATATATGAGCGAAAAATCGTATATACGATATGAAAGAATGTTAAAAACTTTGATTCCAATATAAAATAGATGTTTGATCTTATGAAATGCAATGTTCTGAATCGATTGGTAACATTTTTCTAACTGTGGCACAAGTATTATTAAAGATTTCACGATTTTATCTTCGCATGTACCGAAATTCGCGTATGTCGATTACGTTTTTCGACAATTATCATATGAAAACGCGTATTTAAACATAGTAAAAATGTTATATTCTTATTATATTCTTTATTCTGCATCGATAGAATATAAAATCAATGAAATTGAACGAGATTTCAAGTTTTCGTTTTTCGACGATACGCGTATATGAGCGAAAAATCGTATATACGATATGAAAGAATGTTAAAAACTTTGATTCCAATATAAAATAGATGTTTGATCTTATGAAATGCAATGTTCTGAATCGAGTGGTAACATTTTTCTAACTGTGGCACAAGTATTATTAAAGATTTCACGATTTTTTCTTCGCATATACCGAAATTCGCGTATGTCGATTACGTTTTTCGACAATTATCATATGAAAACGCGTATTTAAACATAGTAAAAACGTTATATTCTTGTTATATTCTTTATTCTGCATCGATAGAATATAAAATCAATGAAATTGAACGAGATTTCAAGTTTTCGTTTTTCGACGATACGCGTATATGAGCGAAAAATCGTATATACGATATGAAAGAATGTTAAAAACTTTGATTCCAATATAAAATAGATGTTTGATCTTATGAAATGCAATGTTCTGAATCGATTGGTAACATTTTTCTAACTGTGGCACAAGTATTATTAAAGATTTCACGATTTTATCTTCGCATATACCGAAATTCGCGTTAGTCGATTACGTTTTTCGACAATTATCATATGAAAACGCGTATTTAAACATAGTAAAAACGTTATATTCTTGTTATATTCTTTATTCTGCATCGATAGAATATAAAATCAATGAAATTGAACGAGATTTCAAGTTTTCGTTTTTCGACGATACGCGTATATGAGCGAAAAATTGTATATACGATATGAAAGAATGTTAAAACTTTGATTCCAATATAAAATAGATGTTTGATCTTATGAAATGCAATGTTCTGAATCGATTGGTAACATTTTTCTAACTGTGGCACAAGTATTATTAAAGATTTCACGATTTTATATTCGCATATACCGAAATTTGCGTATGTCGATTACGTTTATCGACAATTATCATATGAAAACGCGTATTTAAACATAGTAAAAACGTTATATTCTTGTTATATTCTTTATTCTGCATCGATAGAATATAAAATCAATGAAATTGAACGAGATTTCAAGTTTTCGTTTTTTGACGATACGCGTATATGAGCGAAAAATCGTATATACGATATGAAAGAATGTTAAAAACTTTGATTCCAATATAAAATAGATGTTTGATCTTATGAAATGCAATGTTCTGAATCGATTGGTAACATTTTTCTAACTGTGGCACAAGTATTATTAAAGATTTCACGATTTTATCTTCGCATATACCGAAATTCGCGTTAGTCGATTACGTTTTTCGACAATTATCATATGAAAACGCGTATTTAAACATAGTATAAAGAATATATTCTTGTTATATTCTTTATTCTGCATCGATAGAATATAAAATCAATGAAATTGAACGAGATTTCAAGTTTTCGTTTTTCGACGATACGCGTATATGAGCGAAAAATCGTATATACGATATGAAAGAATGTTTAAAACTTTGATTCCAATATAAAATAGATGTTTGATCTTATGAAATGCAATGTTCTGAATCGATTGGTAACATTTTTCTAACTGTGGCACAAGTATTATTAAAGATTTCACGATTTTATCTTCGCATATACCGAAATTCGCGTATGTCGATTACGTTTTTCGACAATTATCATATGAAAACGCGTATTTAAACATAGTAAAAACGTTATATTCTTGTTATATTCTTTATTCTGCATCGATAGAATATAAAATCAATGAAATTGAACGAGATTTCAAGTTTTCGTTTTTCGACGATACGCGTATATGAGCGAAAAATCGTATATACGATATGAAAGAATGTTAAAAACTTTCATTCCAATATAAAATAGATGTTTGATCTTATGAAATGCAATGTTCTGAATCGATTGGTAACATTTTTCTAACTGCGGCACAAGTATTATTAAAGATTTCACGATTTTATCTTCGCATATACCGAAATTCGCGTATGTCGATTACGTTTTTCGACAATTATCATATGAAAACGCGTATTTAAACATAGTAAAAACGTTATATTCTTGTTATATTCTTTATTCTGCATCGATAGAATATAAAATCAAAGAAATTGAACGAGATTTCAAGTTTTCGTTTTTCGACGATACGCGTATATGAGCGAAAAATCGTATATACGATATGAAAGAATGTTAAAAACTTTCATTCCAATATAAAATTGATGTTTGATCTTATGAAATGTAATGTTCTGAATCGATTGGTAACATTTTTCTAACTGTGGCACAAGTATTATTAAAGATTTCACGATTTTATCTTCGCATATACCGAAATTCGCGTATGTCGATTACGTTTTTCGGCAATTATCTTATGAAAACGCGTATTTAAACATAGTAAAAACGTTATATTCTTGTTATATTCTTTATTCTGCATCGATAGAATATAAAATCAATGAAATTGAACGAGATTTCAAGTTTTCGTTTTTCGACGATACGCGTATATGAGCGAAAAATCGTATATACGATATGAAAGAATGTTAAAACTTTGATTCCAATATAAAGTAGATGTTTGATCTTATGAAATGCAATGTTCTGAATCGATTGGTAACATTTTTCTAACTGTGGCACAAGTATTATTAAAGATTTCACGATTTTATCTTCGCATATACCGAAATTCGCGTATGTCGATTAGGTTTTTCGACAATTATCATATGAAAACGCGTATTTAAACATAGTAAAAACGTTATATTCTTGTTATATTCTTTATTCTGCATTGATAGAATATAAAATCAATGAAATTGAACGAGATTTCAAGTTTTCGTTTTTCGACGATACGCGTATATGAGCGAAAAATCGTATATACGATATGAAAGAATGTTAAAAACTTTGATTCCAATATAAAATAGATGTTTGATCTTATGAAATGCAATGTACTGAATCGATTGGTAACATTTTTCTAACTGTGGCACAAGTATTATTAAAGATTTCACGATTTTATATTCGCATATACCGAAATTTGCGTATGTCGATTACGTTTTTCGACAATTATCATATGAAAACGCGTATTTAAACATAGTAAAAACGTTATATTCTTGTTATATTCTTTATTCTGCATCGATAGAATATAAAATCAATGAAATTGAACGGGATTTCAAGTTTTCGTTTTTCGACGATACGCGTATATGAGCGAAAAATCGTATATACGATATGAAAGAATGTTAAAAACTTTGATTCCAATATAAAATAGATGTTTGATCTTATGAAATGCAATGTTCTGAATCGATTGGTAACATTTTTCTAACTGTGGCACAAGTATTATTAAAGATTTCACGATTTTATCTTCGCATATACCGAAATTCGCGTATGTCGATTACGTTTTTCGGCAATTATCTTATGAAAACGCGTATTTAAACATAGTAAAAACGTTATATTCTTGTTATATTCTTTATTCTGCATCGATAGAATATAAAATCAATGAAATTGAACGAGATTTCAAGTTTTCGTTTTTCGACGATACGCGTATATGAGCGAAAAATCGTATATACGATATGAAAGAATGTTAAAAACTTTCATTCCAATATGAAATTGATGTTTGATCTTATGAAATGTAATGTTCTGAATCGATTGGTAACATTTTTCTAACTGTGGCACAAGTATTATTAAAGATTTCACGATTTTATCTTCGTATATACCGAAATTCGCGTATGTCGATTACGTTTTTCGACAATTATCATATGAAAACGCGTATTTAAACATAGTAAAAACGTTATATTCTTGTTATATTCTTTATTCTGCATCGATAGAGTGAAATTGAATCAATGAAATTGAACGAGATTTCAAGTTTTGGTTTTTCGACGATACGCGTATATGAGCGAAAAATCGTATATACGATATGAAAGAATGTTAAAAACTTTGATTCCAATATAAAATAGATGTTTGATCTTATGAAATGCAATGTTCTGAATCGATTGGTAACATTTGTCTAACTGTGGCACAAGTATTATTAAAGATTTCACGATTTTATATTCGCATATACCGAAATACGCGTATGTCGATTACGTTTTTCGACAATTATCATATGAAAACGCGTATTTAAACATAGTAAAAACGTTATATTCTTGTTATATTCTTTATTCTGCATCGATAGAATATAAAATCAATGAAATTGAACGAGATTTCAAGTTTTGGTTTTTCGACGATACGCGTATATGAGCGAAAAATCGTATATACGATATGAAAGAATGTTAAAAACTTTGATTCCAATATAAAATAGATGTTTGATCTTATGAAATGCAATGTTCTGAATCGATTGGTAACATTTTTCTAACTGTGGCACAAGTATTATTAAAGATTTCACGATTTTATCTTCGCATGTACCGAAATTCGCGTATGTCGATTACATTTCTCGACAATTATCATATGAAAACGCGTATTTAAACATAGTAAAAACGTTATATTCTTATTATATTCTTTATTCTGCATCGATAGAATATAAAATCAATGAAATTGAACGAGATTTCAAGTTTTCGTTTTTCAACGATACGCGTATATGAGCGAAAAATCGTATATACGATATGAAAGAATGTTAAAAACTTTGATTCCAATATAAAATAGATGTTTGATCTTATGAAATGCAATGTTCTGAATCGAGTGGTAACATTTTTCTAACTGAGGCACAAGTATTATTAAAGATTTCACGATTTTATCTTCGCATATACCGAAATTCACGTATGTCGATTACGTTTTTCGACAATTATCATATGAAAACGCGTATTTAAACATAGTAAAAACGTTATATTCTTGTTATACTCTTTATTCTGCATCGATAGAATATAAAATCAATGAAATTGAACGAGATTTCAAGTTTTCTTTTTTCGACGATACGCGTATATGAGCGAAAAATCGTATATACGATATGAAAGAATGTTAAAAACTTTGATTCCAATATAAAATAGATGTTTGATCTTATGAAATGCAATGTTCTGAATCGATTGGTAACATTTTTCTAACTGTGGCACAAGTATTATTAAAGATTTCACGATTTTAACTTCGCATATACCGAAATTCGCGTTAGTCGATTACGTTTTTCGACAATTATCATATGAAAACGCGTATTTAAACATAGTAAAAACGTTATATTCTTGTTATATTCTTTATTCTGCATCGATAGAATATAAAATCAATGAAATTGAACGAGATTTCAAGTTTTCGTTTTTCGACGATACGCGTATATGAGCGAAAAATCGTATATACGATATGAAAGAATGTTAAAAACTTTGATTCCAATATAAAATAGATGTTTCATCTTATGAAATGCAATGTTCTGAATCGATTGGTAACATTTTTCTAACTGTGGCACAAGTATTATTAAAGATTTCACGATTTTATCTTCGCATGTGCCGAAATTCGCGTATGTCGATTACGTTTTTCGACAATTATCATATGAAAACGCGTATTTAAACATAGTAAAAACGTTATATTCTTATTATATTATTTATTCTGCATCGATAGAATATAAAATCAATGAAATTGAACGAGATTTCAAGTTTTCGTTTTTCGACGATACGCGTATATGAGCGAAAAATCGTACACACGATATGAAAGAATGTTAAAAACTTTGATTCCAATATAAAATAGATGTTTGATCTTATGAAATGCAATGTTCTGAATCGAGTGGTAACATTTTTCTAACTTAGGCACAAGTATTATTAAAGATTTCACGATTTTATCTTCGCATATACCGAAATTCGCGTATGTCGATTACGTTTTTCGACAATTATCATATGAAAACGCGTATTTAAACATAGTAAAAACGTTATATTCTTGTTATATTCTTTATTCTGCATCGATAGAATATAAAATCAATGAAATTGAACGAGATTTCAAGTTTTCGTTTTTCGACGATACGCGTATATGAGCGAAAAATCGTATATACGATATGAAAGAATGTTAAAAACTTTGATTCCAATATAAAATAGATGTTTGATCTTATGAAATGCAATGTTCTGAATCGATTGGTAACATTTTTCTAACTGTGGCACAAGTATTATTAAAGATTTCACGATTTTAACTTCGCATATACCGAAATTCGCGTTAGTCGATTACGTTTTTCGACAATTATCATATGAAAACGCGTATTTAAACATAGTAAAAACGTTATATTCTTGTTATATTCTTTATTCTGCATCGATAGAATATAAAATCAATGAAATTGAACGAGATTTCAAGTTTTCGTTTTTCGACGATACGAATATATGAGCGAAAAATCGTATATACGATATGAAAGAATGTTAAAAACTTTGATTCCAATATAAAATAGATGTTTGATCTTATGAAATGCAATGTTCTGAATCGATTGGTAACATTTTTCTAACTGTGGCACAAGTATTATTAAAGATTTCACGATTTTATCTTCGCATGTACCGAAATTCGCGTATGTCGATTACGTTTTTCGACAATTATCATATGAAAACGCGTATTTAAACATAGTAAAAATGTTATATTCTTATTATATTCTTTATTCTGCATCGATAGAATATAAAATCAATGAAATTGAACGAGATTTCAAGTTTTCGTTTTTCGACGATACGCGTATATGAGCGAAAAATCGTATATACGATATGAAAGAATGTTAAAAACTTTGATTCCAATATAAAATAGATGTTTGATCTTATGAAATGCAATGTTCTGAATCGAGTGGTAACATTTTTCTAACTGAGGCACAAGTATTATTAAAGATTTCACGATTTTTTCTTCGCATATACCGAAATTCGCGTATGTCGATTACGTTTTTCGACAATTATCATATGAAAACGCGTATTTAAACATAGTAAAAACGTTATATTCTTGTTATATTCTTTATTCTGCATCGATAGAATATAAAATCAATGAAATTGAACGAGATTTCAAGTTTTCGTTTTTCGACGATACGCGTATATGAGCGAAAAATCGTATATACGATATGAAAGAATGTTAAAAACTTTGATTCCAATATAAAATAGATGTTTGATCTTATGAAATGCAATGTTCTGAATCGATTGGTAACATTTTTCTAACTGTGGCACAAGTATTATTAAAGATTTCACGATTTTATCTTCGCATATACCGAAATTCGCGTTAGTCGATTACGTTTTTCGACAATTATCATATGAAAACGCGTATTTAAACATAGTAAAAACGTTATATTCTTGTTATATTCTTTATTCTGCATCGATAGAATATAAAATCAATGAAATTGAACGAGATTTCAAGTTTTCGTTTTTCGACGATACGCGTATATGAGCGAAAAATTGTATATACGATATGAAAGAATGTTAAAACTTTGATTCCAATATAAAATAGATGTTTGATCTTATGAAATGCAATGTTCTGAATCGATTGGTAACATTTTTCTAACTGTGGCACAAGTATTATTAAAGATTTCACGATTTTATATTCGCATATACCGAAATTTGCGTATGTCGATTACGTTTATCGACAATTATCATATGAAAACGCGTATTTAAACATAGTAAAAACGTTATATTCTTGTTATATTCTTTATTCTGCATCGATAGAATATAAAATCAATGAAATTGAACGAGATTTCAAGTTTTCGTTTTTTGACGATACGCGTATATGAGCGAAAAATCGTATATACGATATGAAAGAATGTTAAAAACTTTGATTCCAATATAAAATAGATGTTTGATCTTATGAAATGCAATGTTCTGAATCGATTGGTAACATTTTTCTAACTGTGGCACAAGTATTATTAAAGATTTCACGATTTTAACTTCGCATATACCGAAATTCGCGTTAGTCGATTACGTTTTTCGACAATTATCATATGAAAACGCGTATTTAAACATAGTATAAAGAATATATTCTTGTTATATTCTTTATTCTGCATCGATAGAATATAAAATCAATGAAATTGAACGAGATTTCAAGTTTTCGTTTTTCGACGATACGCGTATATGAGCGAAAAATCGTATATACGATATGAAAGAATGTTTAAAACTTTGATTCCAATATAAAATAGATGTTTGATCTTATGAAATGCAATGTTCTGAATCGATTGGTAACATTTTTCTAACTGTGGCACAAGTATTATTAAAGATTTCACGATTTTATCTTCGCATATACCGAAATTCGCGTATGTCGATTACGTTTTTCGACAATTATCATATGAAAACGCGTATTTAAACATAGTAAAAACGTTATATTCTTGTTATATTCTTTATTCTGCATCGATAGAATATAAAATCAATGAAATTGAACGAGATTTCAAGTTTTCGTTTTTCGACGATACGCGTATATGAGCGAAAAATCGTATATACGATATGAAAGAATGTTAAAAACTTTCATTCCAATATAAAATAGATGTTTGATCTTATGAAATGCAATGTTCTGAATCGATTGGTAACATTTTTCTAACTGCGGCACAAGTATTATTAAAGATTTCACGATTTTATCTTCGCATATACCGAAATTCGCGTATGTCGATTACGTTTTTCGACAATTATCATATGAAAACGCGTATTTAAACATAGTAAAAACGTTATATTCTTGTTATATTCTTTATTCTGCATCGATAGAATATAAAATCAAAGAAATTGAACGAGATTTCAAGTTTTCGTTTTTCGACGATACGCGTATATGAGCGAAAAATCGTATATACGATATGAAAGAATGTTAAAAACTTTCATTCCAATATAAAATTGATGTTTGATCTTATGAAATGTAATGTTCTGAATCGATTGGTAACATTTTTCTAACTGTGGCACAAGTATTATTAAAGATTTCACGATTTTATCTTCGCATATACCGAAATTCGCGTATGTCGATTACGTTTTTCGGCAATTATCTTATGAAAACGCGTATTTAAACATAGTAAAAACGTTATATTCTTGTTATATTCTTTATTCTGCATCGATAGAATATAAAATCAATGAAATTGAACGAGATTTCAAGTTTTCGTTTTTCGACGATACGCGTATATGAGCGAAAAATCGTATATACGATATGAAAGAATGTTAAAACTTTGATTCCAATATAAAGTAGATGTTTGATCTTATGAAATGCAATGTTCTGAATCGATTGGTAACATTTTTCTAACTGTGGCACAAGTATTATTAAAGATTTCACGATTTTATCTTCGCATATACCGAAATTCGCGTATGTCGATTAGGTTTTTCGACAATTATCATATGAAAACGCGTATTTAAACATAGTAAAAACGTTATATTCTTGTTATATTCTTTATTCTGCATTGATAGAATATAAAATCAATGAAATTGAACGAGATTTCAAGTTTTCGTTTTTCGACGATACGCGTATATGAGCGAAAAATCCTATATACGATATGAAAGAATGTTAAAAACTTTGATTCCAATATAAAATAGATGTTTGATCTTATGAAATGCAATGTACTGAATCGATTGGTAACATTTTTCTAACTGTGGCACAAGTATTATTAAAGATTTCACGATTTTATATTCGCATATACCGAAATTTGCGTATGTCGATTACGTTTTTCGACAATTATCATATGAAAACGCGTATTTAAACATAGTAAAAACGTTATATTCTTGTTATATTCTTTATTCTGCATCGATAGAATATAAAATCAATGAAATTGAACGGGATTTCAAGTTTTCGTTTTTCGACGATACGCGTATATGAGCGAAAAATCGTATATACGATATGAAAGAATGTTAAAAACTTTGATTCCAATATAAAATAGATGTTTGATCTTATGAAATGCAATGTTCTGAATCGATTGGTAACATTTTTCTAACTGTGGCACAAGTATTATTAAAGATTTCACGATTTTATCTTCGCATATACCGAAATTCGCGTATGTCGATTACGTTTTTCGGCAATTATCTTATGAAAACGCGTATTTAAACATAGTAAAAACGTTATATTCTTGTTATATTCTTTATTCTGCATCGATAGAATATAAAATCAATGAAATTGAACGAGATTTCAAGTTTTCGTTTTTCGACGATACGCGTATATGAGCGAAAAATCGTATATACGATATGAAAGAATGTTAAAAACTTTGATTCCAATATAAAATAGATGTTTGATCTTATGAAATGCAATGTTCTGAATCGATTGGTAACATTTTTCTAACTGTGGCACAAGTATTATTAAAGATTTCACGATTTTAACTTCGCATATACCGAAATTCGCGTTAGTCGATTACGTTTTTCGACAATTATCATATGAAAACGCGTATTTAAACATAGTAAAAACGTTATATTCTTGTTATATTCTTTATTCTGCATCGATAGAATATAAAATCAATGAAATTGAACGAGATTTCAAGTTTTCGTTTTTCGACGATACGCGTATATGAGCGAAAAATCGTATATACGATATGAAAGAATGTTAAAACTTTGATTCCAATATAAAATAGATGTTTGATCTTATGAAATGCAATGTTCTGAATCGATTGGTAACATTTTTCTAACTGTGGCACAAGTATTATTAAAGATTTCACGATTTTATATTCGCATATACCGAAATTTGCGTATGTCGATTACGTTTATCGACAATTATCATATGAAAACGAGTATTTAAACATAGTAAAAACGTTATATTCTTGTTATATTCTTTATTCTGCATCGATAGAATATAAAATCAATGAAATTGAACGAGATTTCAAGTTTTCGTTTTTTGACGATACGCGTATATGAGCGAAAAATCGTATATACGATATGAAAGAATGTTAAAAACTTTGATTCCAATATAAAATAGATGTTTGATCTTATGAAATGCAATGTTCTGAATCGATTGGTAACATTTTTCTAACTGTGGCACAAGTATTATTAAAGATTTCACGATTTTAACTTCGCATATACCGAAATTCGCGTTAGTCGATTACGTTTTTCGACAATTATCATATGAAAACGCGTATTTAAACATAGTAAAAACAATATATTCTTGTTATATTCTTTATTCTGCATCGATAGAATATAAAATCAATGAAATTGAACGAGATTTCAAGTTTTCGTTTTTCGACGATACGCGTATATGAGCGAAAAATCGTATATACGATATGAAAGAATGTTTAAAACTTTGATTCCAATATAAAATAGATGTTTGATCTTATGAAATGCAATGTTCTGAATCGATTGGTAACATTTTTCTAACTGTGGCACAAGTATTATTAAAGATTTCACGATTTTATCTTCGCATATACCGAAATTCGCGTATGTCGATTACGTTTTTCGACAATTATCATATGAAAACGCGTATTTAAACATCGTAAAAACGTTATATTCTTGTTATATTCTTTATTCTGCATCGATAGAATATAAAATCAAAGAAATTGAACGAGATTTCAAGTTTTCGTTTTTCGACGATACGCGTATATGAGCGATAAATCGTATATACGATATGAAAGAATGTTAAAAACTTTCATTCCAATATAAAATTGATGTTTGATCTTATGAAATGTAATGTTCTGAATCGATTGGTAACATTTTTCTAACTGTGGCACAAGTATTATTAAAGATTTCACGATTTTATCTTCGCATATACCGAAATTCGCGTATGTCGATTACGTTTTTCGGCAATTATCTTATGAAAACGCGTATTTAAACATAGTAAAAACGTTATATTCTTGTTATATTCTTTATTCTGCATCGATAGAATATAAAATCAATGAAATTGAACGAGATTTCAAGTTTTCGTTTTTCGACGATACGCGTATATGAGCGAAAAATCGTATGTACGATATGAAAGAATGTTAAAACTTTGATTCCAATATAAAATAGATGTTTGATCTTATGAAATGCAATGTTCTGAATCGATTGGTAACATTTTTCTAACTGTGGCACAAGTATTATTAAAGATTTCACGATTTTATCTTAGCATATACCGAAATTCGCGTATGTCGATTAGGTTTTTCGACAATTATCATATGAAAACGCGTATTTAAACATAGTAAAAACGTTATATTCTTGTTATATTCTTTATTCTGCATCGATAGAATATAAAATCAATGAAATTGAACGAGATTTCAAGTTTTCGTTTTTCGACGATACGCGTATATGAGCGAAAAATCCTATATACGATATGAAAGAATGTTAAAAACTTTGATTCCAATATAAAATAGATGTTTGATCTTATGAAATGCAATGTACTGAATCGATTGGTAACATTTTTCTAACTGTGGCACAAGTATTATTAAAGATTTCACGATTTTATATTCGCATATACCGAAATTTGCGTATGTCGATTACGTTTTTCGACAATTATCATATGAAAACGCGTATTTAAACATAGTAAAAACGTTATATTCTTGTTATATTCTTTATTCTGCATCGATAGAATATAAAATCAATGAAATTGAACGGGATTTCAAGTTTTCGTTTTTCGACGATACGCGTATATGAGCGAAAAATCGTATATACGATATGAAAGAATGTTAAAAACTTTGATTCCAATATAAAATAGATGTTTGATCTTATGAAATGCAATGTTCTGAATCGATTGGTAACATTTTTCTAACTGTGGCACAAGTATTATTAAAGATTTCACGATTTTATCTTCGCATATACCGAAATTCGCGTATGTCGATTACGTTTTTCGGCAATTATCTTATGAAAACGCGTATTTAAACATAGTAAAAACGTTATATTCTTGTTATATTCTTTATTCTGCATCGATAGAATATAAAATCAATGAAATTGAACGAGATTTCAAGTTTTCGTTTTTCGACGATACGCGTATATGAGCGAAAAATCGTATATACGATATGAAAGAATGTTAAAAACTTTCATTCCAATATGAAATTGATGTTTGATCTTATGAAATGTAATGTTCTGAATCGATTGGTAACATTTTTCTAACTGTGGCACAAGTATTATTAAAGATTTCACGATTTTATCTTCGCATATACCGAAATTCGCGTATGTCGATTACGTTTTTCGGCAATTATCTTATGAAAACGCGTATTTAAACATAGTAAAAACGTTATATTCTTGTTATATTCTTTATTCTGCATCGATAGAATATAAAATCAATGAAATTGAACGAGATTTCAAGTTTTCGTTTTTCGACGATACGCGTATATGAGCGAAAAATCGTATATACGATATGAAAGAATGTTAAAACTTTGATTCCAATATAAAATAGATATTTGATCTTATGAAATGCAATGTTCTGAATCGATTGGTAACATTTTTCTAACTGTGGCACAAGTATTATTAAAGATTTCACGATTTTATTTTCGCATATACCGAAATTTGCGTATGTCGATTACGTTTTTCGACAATTATCATATGATAACGCGTATTTAAACATAGTAAAAACGTTATATTCTTGTTATATTCTTTATTCTGCATCGATAGAATATAAAATCAATGAAATTGAACGAGATTTCAAGTTTTCGTTTTTCGACGATACGCGTATATGAGCGAAAAATCCTATATACGATATGAAAGAATGTTAAAAACTTTGATTCCAATATAAAATAGATGTTTGATCTTATGAAATGCAATGTTCTGAATCGATTGGTAACATTTTTCTAACTGTGGCACAAGTATTATTAAAGATTTCACGATTTTAACTTCGCATATACCGAAATTCGCGTTAGTCGATTAAGTTTTTCGACAATTATCATATGAAAACGCGTATTTAAACATAGTAAAAATGTTATATTCTTGTTATATTCTTTATTCTGCATCGATAGAATATAAAATCAATGAAATTGAACGAGATTTCAAGTTATCGTTTTTCGACGATACGCGTATATGAGCGAAAAATCGTATATACGATATGAAAGAATGTTAAAAACTTTGATTCCAATATAAAATAGATGTTTGATCTTATGAAATGCAATGTTCTGAATCGATTGGTAACATTTTTCTAACTGTGGCACAAGTATTATTAAAGATTTCACGATTTTAACTTCGCATATACCGAAATTCGCGTTAGTCGATTACGTTTTTCGACAATTATCATATGAAAACGCGTATTTAAACATAGTAAAAACGTTATATTCTTGTTATATTCTTTATTCTGCATCGATAGAATATAAAATCAATGAAATTGAACGAGATTTCAAGTTTTCGTTTTTCGACGATACGCGTATATGAGCGAAAAATCGTATATACGATATGAAAGAATGTTAAAAACTTTGATTCCAATATAAAATAGATGTTTCATCTTATGAAATGCAATGTTCTGAATCGATTGGTAACATTTTTCTAACTGTGGCACAAGTATTATTAAAGATTTCACGATTTTAACTTCGCATATACCGAAATTCGCGTTAGTCGATTAAGTTTTTCGACAATTATCATATGAAAACGCGTATTTAAACATAGTAAAAACGTTATATTCTTGTTATATTCTTTATTCTGCATCGATAGAATATAAAATCAATGAAATTGAACGAGATTTCAAGTTTTCGTTTTTCGACGATACGCGTATATGAGCGAAAAATCGTATATACGATATGAAAGAATGTTAAAAACTTTGATTCCAATATAAAATAGATGTTTCATCTTATGAAATGCAATGTTCTGAATCGATTGGTAACATTTTTCTAACTGTGGCACAAGTATTATTAAAGATTTCACGATTTTATCTTCGCATGTACCGAAATTCGCGTATGTCGATTACGTTTTTCGACAATTATCATATGAAAACGCGTATTTAAACATAGTAAAAACGTTATATTCTTATTATATTCTTTATTCTGCATCGATAGAATATAAAATCAATGAAATTGAACGAGATTTCAAGTTTTCGTTTTTCGACGATACGCGTATATGAGCGAAAAATCGTATATACGATATGAAAGAATGTTAAAAACTTTGATTCCAATATAAAATAGATGTTTGATCTTATGAAATGCAATGTTCTGAATCGAGTGGTAACATTTCTCTAACTGAGGCACAAGTATTATTAAAGATTTCACGATTTTATCTTCGCATATACCGAAATTCGCGTATGTCGATTACGTTTTTCGACAATTATCATATGAAAACGCGTATTTAAACATAGTAAAAACGTTATATTCTTGTTATATTCTTTATTCTGCATCGATAGAATATAAAATCAATGAAATTGAACGAGATTTCAAGTATTCGTTTTTCGACGATACGCGTATATGAGCGAAAAATCGTATATACGATATGAAAGAATGTTAAAAACTTTGATTCCAATATAAAATAGATGTTTGATCTTATGAAATGCAATGTTCTGAATCGATTGGTAACATTTTTCTAACTGTGGCACAAGTATTATTAAAGATTTCACGATTTTAACTTCGCATATACCGAAATTCGCGTTAGTCGATTACGTTTTTCGAAAATTATCATATGAAAACGCGTATTTAAACATAGTAAAAACGTTATATTCTTGTTATATTCTTTATTCTGCATCGATAGAATATAAAATCAATGAAATTGAACGAGATTTCAAGTTTTCGTTTTTCGACGATACGCGTATATGAGCGAAAAATCGTATATACGATATGAAAGAATGTTAAAAACTTTGATTCCAATATAAAATAGATGTTTGATCTTATGAAATGCAATGTTCTGAATCGATTGGTAACATTTTTCTAACTGAGGCACAAGTATTATTAAAGGCTTCACGATTTTATCTTCGCATATACCGAAATGCGCGTATGTCGATTACGTTTTTCGACAATTATCATATGAAAACGCGTATTTAAACATAGTAAAAACGTTATATTCTTGTTATATTCTTTATTCTGCATCGATAGAATATAAAATCAATGAAATTGAACGAGATTTCAAGTTTTCGTTTTTCGACGATACGCGTATATGAGCGAAAAATCGTATATACGATATGAAAGAATGTTTAAAACTTTGATTCCAATATAAAATAGATGTTTGATCTTATGAAATGCAATGTTCTGAATCGATTGGTAACATTTTTCTAACTGTGGCACAAGTATTATTAAAGATTTCACGATTTTAACTTCGCATATACCGAAATTCGCGTTAGTCGATTACGTTTTTCGACAATTATCATATGAAAACGCGTATTTAAACATAGTAAAAACGTTATATTCTTGTTATATTCTTTATTCTGCATCGATAGAATATAAAATCAATGAAATTGAACGAGATTTCAAGTTTTCGTTTTTCGACGATACGCGTATATGAGCGAAAAATCGTATATACGATATGAAAGAATGTTAACAACTTTGATTCCGATATAAAATAGATGTTTGATCTTATGAAATGCAATGTTCTGAATCGATTTGTAACATTTTTCTAACTGTGGCACAAGTATTATTAAAGATTTCACGATTTTAACTTCGCATATACCGAAATTCGCGTATGTCGATTACGTTTTTCGACAATTATCATATGAAAACGCGTATTTAAACATAGTAAAGACGTTATATTCTTATTATATTCTTTATTCTGCATCGATAGAATATAAAATCAATGAAATTGAACGAGATTTCAAGTTTTCGTTTTTCGACGATACGCGTATATGAGCGAAAAATCGTACACACGATATGAAAGAATGTTAAAAACTTTGATTCCAATATAAAATAGATGTTTGATCTTATGAAATGCAATGTTCTGAATCGAGTAGTAACATTTTTCTAACTTAGGCACAAGTATTATTAAAGATTTCACGATTTTATCTTCGCATATACCGAAATGCGCGTATGTCGATTACGTTTTTCGACAATTATCATATGAAAACGCGTATTTAAACATAGTAAAAACGTTATATTCTTGTTAAATTCTTTATTCTGCATCGATAGAATATAAAATCAATGAAATTGAACGAGATTTCAAGTTTTCGTTTTTCGACGATACGCGTATATGAGCGAAAAATCGTATATACGATATGAAAGAATGTTTAAAACTTTGATTCCAATATAAAATAGATGTTTGATCTTATGAAATGCAATGTTCTGAATCGATTGGTAACATTTTTCTAACTGTGGCACAAGTATTATTAAAGATTTCACGATTTTAACTTCGCATATACCGAAATTCGCGTTAGTCGATTACGTTTTTCGACAATTATCATATGAAAACGCGTATTTAAAAATAGTAAAAACGTTATATTCTTGTTATATTCTTTATTCTGCATCGATAGAATATAAAATCAATGAAATTGAACGAGATTTCAAGTTTTCGTTTTTCGACGATACGCGTATATGAGCGAAAAATCGTATATACGATATGAAAGAATGTTAAAAACTTTGATTCCGATATAAAATAGATGTTTGATCTTATGAAATGCAATGTTCTGAATCCATTGGTAACATTTTTCTAACTGTGACACAAGTATTATTAAAGATTTCACGATTTTAACTTCGCATATACCGAAATTCGCGTTAGTCGATTACGTTTTTCGACAATTATCATATGAAAACGTGTATTTAAACATAGTAAAAACAATATATTCTTGTTATATTCTTTATTCTGCATCGATAGAATATAAAATCAATGAAATTGAACGAGATTTCAAGTTTTCGTTTTTCGACGATACGCGTATATGAGCGAAAAATCGTATATACGATATGAAAGAATGTTAAAACTTTGATTCCAATATAAAATAGATGTTTGATCTTATGAAATGCAATGTTCTGAATCGATTGGTAACATTTTTCTAACTGTGGCACAAGTATTATTAAAGATTTCACGATTTTATATTCGCATATACCGAAATTTGCGTATGTCGATTACGTTTTTCGACTATTATCATATGAAAACGCGTATTTAAACATAGTAAAAACGTTATATTCTTGTTATATTCTTTATTCTGCATCGATAGAATATAAAATCAATGAAATTGAACGAGATTTCAAGTTTTCGTTTTTCGACGATACGCGTATATGAGCGAAAAATCCTATATACGATATGAAAGAATGTTAAAAACTTTGATTCCAATATAAAATAGATGTTTGATCTTATGAAATGCAATGTTCTGAATCGATTGGTAACATTTTTCTAACTGTGGCACAAGTATTATTAAAGATTTCACGATTTTATATTCGCATATACCGAAATTCGCGTTAGTCGATTAGGTTTTTCGACAATTATCATATGAAAACGCGTATTTAAACATAGTAAAAATGTTATATTCTTGTTATATTCTTTATTCTGCATCGATAGAATATAAAATCAATGAAATTGAACGAGATTTCAAGTTTTCGTTTTTCGACGATACGCGTATATGAGCGAAAAATCGTATATACGATATGAAAGAATGTTAAAAACTTTGATTCCAATATAAAATAGATGTTTGATCTTATGAAATGCAATGTTCTGAATCGATTGGTAACATTTTTCTAACTGTGGCACAAGTATTATTAAAGATTTCACGATTTTAACTTCGCATATACCGAAATTCGCGTTAGTCGATTAGGTTTTTCGGCATTTATCTTATGAAAACGCGTATTTAAACATAGTAAAAACGTTATATTCTTGTTATATTCTTTATTCTGCATCGATAGAATATAAAATCAATGAAATTGAACGAGATTTCAAGTTTTCGTTTTTCGACGATACGCGTATATGAGCGAAAAATCCTATATACGATATGAAAGAATGTTAAAAACTTTGATTCCAATATAAAATAGATGTTTGATCTTATGAAATGCAATGTTCTGAATCGATTGGTAACATTTTTCTAACTGTGGCACAAGTATTATTAAAGATTTCACGATTTTAACTTCGCATATACCGAAATTCGCGTTAGTCGATTACGTTTTTCGACAATTATCATATGAAAACGCGTATTTAAACATAGTAAAAATGTTATATTCTTGTTATATTCTTTATTCTGCATCGATAGAATATAAAATCAATGAAATTGAACGAGATTTCAAGTTTTTGTTTTACGACGATACGCGTATATGAGCGAAAAATCGTATATACGATATGAAAGAATGTTAAAAACTTTGATTCCAATATAAAATAGATGTTTGATCTTATGAAATGCAATGTTCTGAATCGATTGGTAACATTTTTCTAACTGTGGCACAAGTATTATTAAAGATTTCACGATTTTAACTTCGCATATACCGAATTTCGCGTTAGTCGATTACGTTTTTCGACAATTATCATATGAAAACGCGTATTTAAACATAGTAATAACGTTATATTCTTGTTATATTCTTTATTCTGCATCGATAGAATATAAAATCAATGAAATTGAACGAGATTTCAAGTTTTCGTTTTTCGACGATACGCGTATATGAGCGAAAAATCGTATATACGATATGAAAGAATGTTAAAAACTTTGATTCCAATATAAAATAGATGTTTCATCTTATGAAATGCAATGTTCTGAATCGATTGGTAACATGTTTCTATCTGTGGCACAAGTATTATTAAAGATTTCACGATTTTAACTTCGCATATACCGAAATTCGCGTTAGTCGATTACGTTTTTCGACAATTATCATATGAAAACGCGTATTTAAACATAGTAAAAACGTTATATTCTTTATATATTCTTTATTCTGCATCGATAGAATATAAAATCAATGAAATTGAACGAGATTTCAAGTTTTCGTTTTTCGACGATACGCGTATATGAGCGAAAAATCGTATATACGATATGAAAGAATGTTAAAAACTTTGATTCCGATATAAAATAGATGTTTGATCTTATGAAATGCAATGTTCTGAATCGATTGGTAACATTTTTCTAACTGTGGCACAAGTATTATTAAAGATTTCACGATTTTAACTTCGCATATACCGAAATTCGCGTTAGTCGATTACGTTTTTCGACAATTATCATATGAAAACGCGTATTTAAACATAGTAAAAACGTTATATTCTTTATATATTCTTTATTCTGCATCGATAGAATATAAAATCAATGAAATTGAACGAGATTTCAAGTTTTCGTTTTTCGACGATACGCGTATATGAGCGAAAAATCGTATATACGATATGAAAGAATGTTAAAAACTTTGATTCCGATATAAAATAGATGTTTGATCTTATGAAATGCAATGTTCTGAATCGATTGGTAACATTTTTCTAACTGTGGCACAAGTATTATTAAAGATTTCACGATTTTAACTTCGCATATACCGAAATTCGCGTTAGTCGATTACGTTTTTCGACAATTATCATATGAAAACGCGTATTTAAACATAGTAAAAACGTTATATTCTTGTTATATTCTTTATTCTGCATCGATAGAATATAAAATCAATGAAATTGAACGAGATTTCAAGTTTTCGTTTTTCGACGATACGCGTATATGAGCGAAAAATCGTATATACGATATGAAAGAATGTTAAAAACTTTGATTCCAATATAAAATAGATGTTTGATCTTATGAAATGCAATGTTCTGAATCGATTGGTAACATTTTTCTAACTGAGGCACAAGTATTATTAAAGGCTTCACGATTTTATCTTCGCATATACCGAAATGCGCGTATGTCGATTACGTTTTTCGACAATTATCATATGAAAACGCGTATTTATACATAGTAAAAACGTTATATTCTTGTTATATTCTTTATTCTGCATCGATAGAATATAAAATCAATGAAATTGAACGAGATTTCAAGTTTTCGTTTTTCGACGATACGCGTATATGAGCGAAAAATCGTATATACGATATGAAAGAATGTTTAAAACTTTGATTCCAATATAAAGTAGATGTTTGATCTTATGAAATGCAATGTTCTGAATCGATTGGTAACATTTTTCTAACTGTGGCACAAGTATTATTAAAGATTTCACGATTTTAACTTCGCATATACCGAAATTCGCGTTAGTTGATTACGTTTTTCGACAATTATCATATGAAAACGCGTATTTAAACATAGTAAAAACGTTATATTCTTGTTATATTCTTTATTCTGCATCGATAGAATATAAAATCAATGAAATTGAACGAGATTTCAAGTTTTCGTTTTTCGACGATACGCGTATATGAGCGAAAAATCGTATATACGATATGAAAGAATGTTAAAAACTTTGATTCCAATATAAAATAGATGTTTGATCTTATGAAATGCAATGTTCTGAATCGATTGGTAACATTTTTCTAACTGAGGCACAAGTATTATTAAAGGCTTCACGATTTTATCTTCGCATATACCGAAATGCGCGTATGTCGATTACGTTTTTCGACAATTATCATATGAAAACGCGTATTTATACATAGTAAAAACGTTATATTCTTGTTATATTCTTTATTCTGCATCGATAGAATATAAAATCAATGAAATTGAACGAGATTTCAAGTTTTCGCTTTTCGACGATACGCGTATATGAGCGAAAAATCGTATATACGATATGAAAGAATGTTAAAACTTTGATTCCAATATAAAATAGATGTTTGATCTTATGAAATGCAATGTTCTGAATCGATTGGTAACATTTTTCTAACTGTGGCACAAGTATTATTAAAGATTTCACGATTTTATCTTCGCATATACCGAAATTCGCGTATGTCGATTAGGTTTTTCGACAATTATCATATGAAAACGCGTATTTAAACATAGTAAAAACGTTATATTCTTGTTATATTCTTTATTCTGCATCGATAGAATATAAAATCAATGAAATTGAACGAGATTTCAAGTTTTCGTTTTTCGACGATACGCGTATATGAGCGAAAAATCGTATATACGATATGAAAGAATGTTAAAAACTTTCATTCCAATATAAAATAGATGTTTGATCTTATGAAATGCAATGTTCTGAATCGATTGGTAACATTTTTCTAACTGTGGCACAAGTATTATTAAAGATTTCACGATTTTATCTTCGCATATACCGAAATTCGCGTATGTCGATTAGGTTTTTCGACAATTATCATATGAAAACGCGTATTTAAACATAGTAAAAACGTTATATTCTTGTTATATTCTTTATTCTGCATCGATAGAATATAAAATCAATGAAATTGAACGAGATTTCAAGTTTTCGTTTCTCGACGATACGCGTATATGAGCGAAAAATCGTATATTCGATATGAAAGAATGTTAAAAACTTTCATTCCAATATAAAATAGATGTTTGATCTTATGAAATGCAATGTTCTGAATCGATTGGTAACATTTTTCTAACTGTGGCACAAGTATTATTAAAGATTTCACGATTTTATCTTCGCATATACCGAAATTCGCGTATGTCGATTACGTTTTTCGACAATTATCATATGAAAACGCGTATTTAAACATAGTAAAAACGTTATATTCTTGTTATATTCTTTATTCTGCATCGATAGAATATAAAATCAATGAAATTGAACGGGATTTCAAGTTTTCGTTTTTCGACGATACGCGTATATGAGCGAAAAATCCTATATACGATATGAAAGAATGTTAAAAACTTTGATTCCAATATAAAATAGATGTTTGATCTTATGAAATGCAATGTTCTGAATCGATTGTTAACATTTTTCTAACTGAGGCACAAGTATTATTAAAGATTTCACGATTTTATCTTCGCATATACCGAAATGCGCGTATGTCGATTACGTTTTTCGACAATTATCATATGATAACGCGTATTTAAACATAGTAAAAACGTTATGTTCTTGTTATATTCTTTATTCTGTATCGATAGAATATAAAATCAATGAAATTGAACGAGATTTCAAGTTTTCGTTTTTCGACGATACGCGTATATGAGCGAAAAATCGTATATACGATATGAAGGAATGTTAAAAACTTTCATTCCAATATAAAATAGATGTTTGATCTTATGAAATGCAATGTTCTGAATCGATTGGTAACATTTTTCTAACTGTGGCACAAGTATTATTAAAGATTTCACGATTTTATCTTCGCATATACCGAAATTCGCGTATGTCGATTAGGTTTTTCGACAATTATCATATGAAAACGCGTATTTAAACATAGTAAAAACGTTATATTCTTGTTATATTCTTTATTCTGCATCGATAGAATATAAAATCAATGAAATTGAACGAGATTTCAAGTTTTCGTTTTTCGACGATACGCGTTTATGAGCGAAAAATCGTATATACGATATGAAAGAATGTTAAAAACTTTCATTGCAATATAAAATTGATGTTTGATCTTATGACATGTAATGTTTTGAATCGATTGGTAACATTTTTCTAACTTTGGCACAAGTATTATTAAAGATTTCACGATTTTATCATCGCATATACCGAAATTCGCGTATGTCGATTAGGTTTTTCGGCAATTATCTTATGAAAACGCGTATTTATACATAGTAAAAACGTTATATTCTTGTTATATTCTTTATTCTGCATCGATAGAATATAAAATCAATGAAATTGAACGAGATTTCAAGTTTTCGTTTTTCGACGATACGCGTATATGAGCGAAATATCGTATATACGATATGAAAGAATGTTAAAAACTTTCATTCCAATATAAAATTGATGTTTGATCTTATGACATGTAATGTTCTGAATCGATTGGTAACATTTTTCTATCCTTGGCACAAGTATTATTAAAGATTTCACGATTTTATCTTCGCATATACCGAAATTCGCGTATGTCGATTAGGTTTTTCGGCAATTATCTTATGAAAACGCGTATTTAAACATAGTAAAAACGTTATATTCTTGTTATATTCTTTATTCTGCATCGATAGAATATAAAGTCAATGAAATTGAACGAGATTTCAAGTTTTCGTTTTTCGACGATACGCGTATATGAGCGAAAAATCGTATATACGATATGAAAGAATGTTAAAACTTTGATTCCATTATAAAATAGATGTTTGATCTTATGAAATGCAATGTTCTGAATCGATTGGTCACATTTTTCTAACTGTTGCACAAGTATTATTAAAGATTTCACGATTTTAACTTCGCATATACCGAAATTCGCGTTAGTCGATTACGTTTTTCGACAATTATCATATGAAAACGCGTATTTAAACATAGTAAAAACGTTATATTCTTGTTATATTCTTTATTCTGCATGGATAGAATATAAAATCAATGAAATTGAACGAGATTTCAAATTTTCGTTTTTCGACGATACGCGTATATGAGCGAAAAATCGTATATACGATATGAAAGAAAGTTAAAAACTTTCATTCCAATATAAAATTGATGTTTGATCTTATGAAATGTAATGTTCTGAATCGATTGGTAACATTTTTCTAACTGTGGCACAAGTATTATTAAAGATTTCACGACTTTATCTTCGCATATACCGAAATTCGCGTATGTCGATTACGTTTTTCGACAATTATCATATGAAAACGCGTATTTAAACATAGTAAAAACGTTATATTCTTGTTATATTCTTTATTCTGCATCGATAGAATATAAAATCAATGAAATTGAACGGGATTTCAAGTTTTCGTTTTTCGACGATACGCGTATATGAGCGAAAAATCCTATATACGATATGAAAGAATGTTAAAAACTTTGATTCCAATATAAAATAGATGTTTGATCTTATGAAATGCAATGTTCTGAATCGATT
The DNA here is from genome assembly GCF_910589235.1 of Vespa crabro. Taxonomy (NCBI): domain Eukaryota; kingdom Metazoa; phylum Arthropoda; class Insecta; order Hymenoptera; family Vespidae; genus Vespa; species Vespa crabro. Next base: position 172,479 of record NW_025813595.1, read on the forward strand.
GTTAACATTTTTCTAACTGAGGCACAAGTATTATTAAAGATTTCACGATTTTATCTTCGCATATACCGAAATGCGCGTATGTCGATTACGTTTTTCGACAATTATCATATGAAAACGCGTATTTAAACATAGTAAAAACGTTATGTTCTTGTTATATTCTTTATTCTGTATCGATAGAATATAAAATCAATGAAATTGAACGAGATTTCAAGTTTTCGTTTTTCGACGATACGCGTATATGAGCGAAAAATCGTATATACGATATGAAGGAATGTTAAAAACTTTCATTCCAATATAAAATAGATGTTTGATCTTATGAAATGCAATGTTCTGAATCGATTGGTAACATTTTTCTAACTGTGGCACAAGTATTATTAAAGATTTCACGATTTTATCTTCGCATATACCGAAATTCGCGTATGTCGATTAGGTTTTTCGACAATTATCATATGAAAACGCGTATTTAAACATAGTAAAAACGTTATATTCTTGTTATATTCTTTATTCTGCATCGATAGAATATAAAATCAATGAAATTGAACGAGATTTCAAGTTTTCGTTTTTCGACGATACGCGTTTATGAGCGAAAAATCGTATATACGATATGAAAGAATGTTAAAAACTTTCATTGCAATATAAAATTGATGTTTGATCTTATGACATGTAATGTTTTGAATCGATTGGTAACATTTTTCTAACTTTGGCACAAGTATTATTAAAGATTTCACGATTTTATCATCGCATATACCGAAATTCGCGTATGTCGATTAGGTTTTTCGGCAATTATCTTATGAAAACGCGTATTTAAACATAGTAAAAACGTTATATTCTTGTTATATTCTTTATTCTGCATCGATAGAATATAAAATCAATGAAATTGAACGAGATTTCAAGTTTTCGTTTTTCGACGATACGCGTATATGAGCGAAATATCGTATATACGATATGAAAGAATGTTAAAAACTTTCATTCCAATATAAAATTGATGTTTGATCTTATGACATGTAATGTTCTGAATCGATTGGTAACATTTTTCTAACCTTGGCACAAGTATTATTAAAGATTTCACGATTTTATCTTCGCATATACCGAAATTCGCGTATGTCGATTAGGTTTTTCGGCAATTATCTTATGAAAACGCGTATTTAAACATAGTAAAAACGTTATATTCTTGTTATATTCTTTATTCTGCATCGATAGAATATAAAGTCAATGAAATTGAACGAGATTTCAAGTTTTCGTTTTTCGACGATACGCGTATATGAGCGAAAAATCGTATATACGATATGAAAGAATGTTAAAACTTTGATTCCATTATAAAATAGATGTTTGATCTTATGAAATGCAATGTTCTGAATCGATTGGTCACATTTTTCTAACTGTTGCACAAGTATTATTAAAGATTTCACGATTTTAACTTCGCATATACCGAAATTCGCGTTAGTCGATTACGTTTTTCGACAATTATCATATGAAAACGCGTATTTAAACATAGTAAAAACGTTATATTCTTGTTATATTCTTTATTCTGCATCGATAGAATATAAAATCAATGAAATTGAACGAGATTTCAAATTTTCGTTTTTCGACGATACGCGTATATGAGCGAAAAATCGTATATACGATATGAAAGAAAGTTAAAAACTTTCATTCCAATATAAAATTGATGTTTGATCTTATGAAATGTAATGTTCTGAATCGATTGGTAACATTTTTCTAACTGTGGCACAAGTATTATTAAAGATTTCACGATTTTATCTTCGCATAAACCGAAATTCGCGTATGTCGATTACGTTTTTCGGCAATTATCTTATGAAAACGCGTATTTAAACATAGTAAAAACGTTATATTCTTGTTATATTCTTTATTCTGCATCGATAGAATATAAAATCATTGAAATTGAACGAGATTTCAAGTTTTCGTTTTTCGACGATACGCGTATATGAGCGAAAAATCGTATATACGATATGAAAGAATGTTAAAAACTTTCATTCCAATATAAAATTGATGTTTGATCTTATGAAATGTAATGTTCTGAATCGATTGGTAACATTTTTCTAACTGTGGCACAAGTATTATTAAAGATTTCACGATTTTATCTTCGCATATAACGAAATTCGCGTATGTCGATTACGTTTTTCGGCACTTATCTTATGAAAACGCGTATTTAAACATAGTAAAAACGTTATATTCTTGTTATATTCTTTATTCTGCATCGATAGAATATAAAATCATTGAAATTGAACGAGATTTCAAGTTTTCGTTTTTCGACGATACGCGTATATGAGCGAAAAATCGTATATACGATATGAAAGAATGTTAAAAACTTTCATTCCAATATAAAATTGATGTTTGATCTTATGAAATGTAATGTTCTGAATCGATTGGTAACATTTTTCTAACTGAGGCACAAGTATTATTAAAGATTTCACGATTTTAACTTCGCATATACCGAAATTCGCGTTTTTCGATTACGTTTTTCGACAATTATCATATGAAAACGCGTATTTAAACATAGTAAAAACGTTATATTCTTGTTATATTCTTTATTCTGCATCGATAGAATATAAAATCAATGAAATTGAACGAGATTTCAAGTTTTCGTTTTTCGACGATACGCGTATATGAGCGAAAAATCGTATATACGATATGAAAGAATGTTAAAAACTTTCATTCCAATATAAAATTGATGTTTGATCTTATGAAATGCTATGTTCTGAATCGATTGGTAACATTTTTCTAACTGTGGCACAAGTATTATTAAAGATTTCACGATTTTATCTTCGCATATACCGAAATTCGCGTATGTCGATTAGGTTTTTCGACAATTATCATATGAAAACGCGTATTCAAACATAGTAAAAACGTTATATTCTTGTTATATTCTTTATTCTGCATCGATAGAATATAAAATCATGAAATTGAACGAGATTTCAAGTTTTCGTTTTTCGACGATACGCGTATATGAGCGAAAAATCGTATATACGATATGAAAGAATGTTAAAAACTTTGATTCCAATATAAAATAGATGTTTGATCTTATGAAATGCAATGTTCTGAATCGATTGGTAACAATTTTCTAACTGTGGCACAAGTATTATTAAAGATTTCACGATTTTATCTTCGCATATACCGAAATTCGCGTATGTCGATTACGTTTTTCGACAATTATCATATTAAAACGCGTATTTAAACATAGTAAAAACTTTATATTCTTGTTATATTCTTTATTCTGCATCGATAGAATATAAAATCAATGAAATTGAACGAGATTTCAAGTTTTCGTTTTTCGACGATACGCGTATATGAGCGAAAAAACGTATATACGATATGAAAGAATGTTAAAAACTTTGATTCCAATATAAAATAGATGTTTGATCTTATGAAATGCAATGTTCTGAATCGATTGGTAACATTTTTCTAACTGTGGCACAAGTATTATTAAAGATTTCACGATTTTATCTTCGCATATACCGAAATTCGCGTATGACGATTACGTTTTTCGACAATTATCATATGAAAACGCGTATTTAAACATAGTAAAAACGTTATATTCTTGTTATATTCTTTATTCTGCATCGATAGAATATAAAATCAATGAAATTGAACGAGATTTCAAGTTTTCGTTTTTCGACGATACGCGTATATGAGCGAAAAATCGTATATACGATATGAAAGAATGTTAAAAACTTTGATTCCAATATAAAATAGATGTTTGATCTTATGAAATGCAATGTTCTGAATCGATTGGTAACATTTTTCTAACTGTGGCACAAGTATTATTAAAGATTTCACGATTTTATCTTCGCATATACCGAAATTCGCGTATGTCGATTACGTTTTTCGACAATTATCATATGAAAACGCGTATTTAAACATAGTAAAAACGTTATATTCTTGTTATATTCTTTATTCTGCATCGATAGAATATAAAATCAATGAAATTGAACGAGATTTCAAGTTTTGGTTTTTCGACGATACGCGTATATGAGAGAAAAATCGTATATACGATATGAAATAATGTTAAAAACTATGATTCCTATATAAAATAGATGTTTGATCTTATGAACTGCAATGTTCTGAATCGATTGGTAACATTTTTCGAACTGTAGCACAAGTATTATTAAAGATTTCACGATTTTATCTTCGCATATACCGAAATTCGCATATGTCGATTAGGTTTTTCGACAATTATCATATGAAAACGCGTATTTAAACTTAGTAAAAACGTTATATTCTTGTTATATTCTTTATTCTGCATCGATAGAATATAAAATCAATGAAATTGAACGAGATTTCAAGTTTTCGTTTTTCGACGATACGCGTATATGAGCGAAAAATCATATATACGATATGAAAGAATGTTAAAAACTTTGATTCCAATATAAAATAGATGTTTGATCTTATGAAATGCAATGTTCTGAATCGATTGGTAACATTTTTCTAACTGAGGCACAAGTATTATTAAAGACTTGACGATTTTATCTTCGCATATACCGAAATGCGCGTATGTCGATTACGTTTTTCGACAATTATCATATGAAAACGGGTATTTAAACATAGTAAAAACGTTATATTCTTGTTATATTCTTTATTCTGCATCGATAGAATATAAAATCAATGAAATTGAACGAGATTTCAAGTTTTCGTTTTTCGACGATACGCGTATATGAGCGAAAAATCGTATATACGATATGAAAGAATGTTAAAAACTTTGATTCCAATATAAAATAGATGTTTGATCTTATGAAATGCAATGTTCTGAATCGATTGGTAACATTTTTCTAACTGAGGCACAAGTATTATTAAAGACTTGACGATTTTATCTTCGCATATACCGAAATGCGCGTATGTCGATTACGTTTTTCGACAATTATCATATGAAAACGCGTATTTAAACATAGTAAAAACGTTATATTCTTGTTATATTCTTTATTCTGCATCGATAGAATATAAAATCAATGAAATTGAACGAGATTTCAAGTTTTCGTTTTTCGACGATACGCGTATATAAGCGAAAAATCGTATATACGATATGATAGAATGTTAAAAACTTTCATTCCAATATAAAATTGATGTTTGATCTTATGAAATGTAATGTTCTGAATCGATTGGTAACATTTTTCTAACTGTGGCACAAGTATTATTAAAGATTTCACGATTTTATCTTCGCATATACAGAAATTCGCGTATGTCGATTACGTTTTTCGACAATTATCATATGAAAACGCGTATTTAAACATAGTAAAAACGTTATATTCTTGTTATATTCTTTATTCTGCATCGATAGAATATAAAATCAATGAAATTGAACGAGATTTCAAGTTTTCGTTTTTCGACGATACGCGTATATGAGCGAAAAATCGTATATACGATATGAAAGAATGTTAAAAACTTTGATTCCAATATAAAATAGATGTTTGATCTTATGAAATGCAATGTTCTGAACCGATTGGTTACATTTTTCTAACTGTGGCACAAGTATTATTAAAGATTTCACGATTTTAACTTCGCATATACCGAAATTCGCGTTAGTCGATTACGTTTTTCGACTATTATCATATGAAAACGCGTATTTAAACATATTAAAAACGTTACATTCTTGTTATATTCTTTATTCTGCATCGATAGATTATAAAATCAATGAAATTGAACGAGATTTCAAATTTTCGTTTTTCGACGATACGCGTATATGAGCGAAAAATCGTATATACGATATGAAGGAATGGTAAAAACTTTGATTCCAATATAAAATAGATGTTTGATATTATGAAATGCAATGTTCTGAATCGATTGGTAACATTTTTCTAACTGTGGCACAAGTATTATTAAAGATTTCACGATTTTATATTCGCATATACCGAAATTCGCGTATGTCGATTACGTTTTTCGACAATTATCATATTAAAACGCGTATTTAAACATAGTAAAAACTTTATATTCTTGTTATATTCTTTATTCTGCATCGATAGAATATAAAATCAATGAAATTGAACGAGATTTCAAGTTTTCGTTTTTCGACGATACGCGTATATGAGCGAAAAAACGTATATACGATATGAAAGAATGTTAAAAACTTTGATTCCAATATAAAATAGATGTTTGATCTTATGAAATGCAATGTTCTGAATCGATTGGTAACATTTTTCTAACTGTGGCACAAGTATTATTAAAGATTTCACGATTTTATCTTCGCATATACCGAAATTCGCGTATGTCGATTACGTTTTTCGACAATTATCATATTAAAAGGCGTATTTAAACATAGTAAAAACTTTATATTCTTGTTATATTCTTTATTCTGCATCGATAGAATATAAAATCAATGAAATTGAACGAGATTTCAAGTTTTCGTTTTTCGACGATACGCGTATATGAGCGAAAAAACGTATATACGATATGACAGAATGTTAAAAACTTTGATTCCAAAATAAAATAGATGTTTGATCTTATGAAATGCAATGTTCTGAATCGATTGGTAACATTTTTCTAACTGTGGCACAAGTATTATTAAAGATTTCACGATTTTATCTTCGCATATACCGAAATTCGCGTATGTCGATTACGTTTTTCGACAATTATCATATGAAAACGCGTATTTAAACATAGTAAAAACGTTACATTCTTGTTATATTCTTTATTCTGCATCGATAGAATATAAAATCAATGAAATTGAACGAGATTTCAAGTTTTCGTTTTTCGACGATACGCGTATATGAGCGAAAAATCATATATACGATATGAAAGAATGTTAAAAACTTTCATTCCAATATAAAATTGATGTTTGATCTTATGAAATGTAATGTTCTGAATCGATTGGTAACATTTTTCTAACTGTGGCACAAGTATTATTAAAGATTTCACGATTTTATCTTCGCATATACCGAAATTCGCGTATGTCGATTACGTTTTTCGGCAATTATCTTATGAAAACGCGTATTTAAACATAGTAGAAACGTTATATTCTTGTTATATTCTTTATTCTGCATCGATAGATTATAAAATCAATGAAATTGAACGAGATTTCAAATTTTCGTTTTTCGACGATACGCGTTTATGAGCGAAAAATCGTATATACGATATGAAGGAATGGTAAAAACTTTGATTCCAATATAAAATAGATGTTTGATCTTATGAAATGCAATGTTCTGAATCGATTGGTAATATTTTTCTAACTGTGGCACAAGTATTATTAAAGATTTCACGATTTTATCTTCGCATATACCGAAATTCGCGTTAGTCGATTACGTTTTTCGACAATTATCATATGAAAACGCGTATTTAGACATAGTAAAAACGTTACATTCTTGTTATATTCTTTATTCTGCATCGATAGAATATAAAATCAATGAAATTGAACGAGATTTCAAGTTTTCGTTTTTCGACGATACGCGTATATGAGCGAAAAATCGTATATACGATATGAAAGAATGGTAAAAACTTTGATTCCAAAATAAAATAAATGTTTGATCTTATGAAACGCAATGTTCTGAATCGATTGGTAACATTTTTCTAACTGTGGCACAAGTATTATCAAAGTTTTCACGATTTTATCTTCTCATATACCGAAATTCGCGTATGTCGATTACGTTTTTCGACAATTATCATATGAAAACGCGTATTTAAACATAGTAAAAACGTTATATTCTTGTTATATTCTTTATTCTGCATCGATAGAATATAAAATCAATGAAATTGAACGAGATTTCAAGTTTTCGTTTTTCGACGATAGGCGTATATGAGCGAAAAATCGTATATACGATATGAAAGAATGTTAAAAACTTTGATTCCAATATAAAATAGATGTTTGATCTTATGAAATGCAATGTTCTGAATCGATTGGTAACATTTTTCTAACTGTTGCACAAGTATTATTAAAGATTTCACGATTTTATCTTCGCATAGACCGAAATTCGCGTATGTCGATTACGTTTTTCGACTATTATCATATGAAAACGCGTATTTAAACATAGTAAAAACGTTATATTCTTGTTATATTCTTTATTCTGCATCGATAGAATATGAAATCAATGAAATTGAACGAGATTTCAAGTTTTCGTTTTTCGACGATACGCGTATATGAGCGAAAAATCGTATATACGATATGAAAGAATGTTAAAAACTTTGATTCCAATATAAAATAGATGTTTGATCTTATGAAATGTAATGTTCTGAATCGATTGGTAACATTTTTCTAACTGTGGCACAAGTATTATTAAAGATTTCACGATTTTATCTTCGCATATACCGAAATTCGCGTATGTCGATTACGTTTTTCGACAATTATCATATTAAAAGGCGTATTTAAACATAGTAAAAACTTTATATTCTTGTTATAATCTTTATTCTGCATCGATAGAATATAAAATCAATGAAATTGAACGAGATTTCAAGTTTTCGTTTTTCGACGATACGCGTATATGAGCGAAAAAACGTATATACGATATGAAAGAATGTTAAAAACTTTGATTCCAAAATAAAATAGATGTTTGATCTTATGAAATGCAATGTTCTGAATCGATTGGTAACATTTTTCTAACTGTGGCACAAGTATTATTAAAGATTTCACGATTTTATCTTCGCATATACCGAAATTCGCGTATGTCGATTACGTTTTTCGACAATTATCATATGAAAACGCGTATTTAAACATAGTAAAAACGTTACATTCTTGTTATATTCTTTATTCTGCATCGATAGAATATAAAATCAATGAAATTGAACGAGATTTCAAGTTTTCGTTTTTCGACGATACGCGTATATGAGCGAGAAATCATATATACGATATGAAAGAATGTTAAAAACTTTCATTCCAATATAAAATTGATGTTTGATCTTATGAAATGTAATGTTCTGAATCGATTGGTAACATTTTTCTAACTGTGGCACAAGTATTATTAAAGATTTCACGATTTTATCTTCGCATATACCGAAATTCGCGTATGTCGATTACGTTTTTCGGCAATTATCTTATGAAAACGCGTATTTAAACATAGTAAAAACGTTATATGCTTGTTATATTCTTTATTCTGCATCGATAGATTATAAAATCAATGAAATTGAACGAGATTTCAAATTTTCGTTTTTCGACGATACGCGTTTATGAGCGAAAAATCGTATATACGATATGAAGGAATGGTAAAAACTTTGATTCCAATATAAAATAGATGTTTGATCTTATGAAATGCAATGTTCTGAATCGATTGGTAACATTTTTCTAACTGTGGCACAAGTATTATTAAAGATTTCACGATTTTATCTTCGCATATACCGAAATTCGCGTTAGTCGATTACGTTTTTCGACAATTATCATATGAAAACGCGTATTTAAACATAGTAAAAACGTTATATTCTTGTTATATTCTTTATTCTGCATCGATAGAATATAAAATCAATGAAATTGAACGAGATTTCAAGTTTTCGTTTTTCGACGATACGCGTATATGAGCGAAAAATCGTATACACGATATGAAAGAATGTTAAAAACTTTGATTCCAATATAAAATAGATGTTTGATCTTATGAAATGCAATGTTCTGAATCGATTGGTAAAATTTTTCTAACTGTGGCACAAGTATTATTAAAGATTTCCCGATTTTATCTTCGCATATACCGAAATTCGCGTATGTCGATTACGTTTTTCGGCAATTATCTTATGAAAACGCGTATTTAAACATAGTAAAAACGTTATATTCTAGTTATATTCTTTATTCTGCATCGATAGAATTTAAAATCAATGAAATTGAACGAGATTTAAAGTTTTCGTTTTTCGACGATACGCGTATATGAGCGAAAAATCGTATATACGATATGAAAGAATGTTAAAAACTTTGATTTCAATATAAAATAGATGTTTGATCTTATGAAATGCAACGTTCTGAATCGATTGGTTACATTTTTCTAACTGTGGCACAAGTATTATTAAAGATTTCACGATTTTATCTTCGCATATACCGAAATTCGCGTTAGTCGATTACGTTTTTTGACAATTATCATATGAAAACGCGTATTTAAACATAGTAAAAACGTTATATTCTTGTTATATTCTTTATTCTGCATCGATAGAATATAAAATCAATGAAATTGAACGAGATTTCAAGTTTTCGTTTTTCGACGATACGCGTATATGAGCGAAAAATCGTATATACGATATGAAAGAATGTTAAAAACTTTGATTCCAATATAAAAAAGATGTTTGATCTTATGAAATGCAATGTTCTGAATCGATTGGTAACATTTTTCTAACTGTGGCACAAGTATTATTAAAGATTTCACGATTTTATCTTCGCATATACCGAAATTCACGTATGTCGATTACGTTTCTCGACAATTATCATATTAAAAGGCGTATTTAAACATAGTAAAAACTTTATATTCTTGTTATATTCTTTATTCTGCATCGATAGAATATAAAATCAATGAAATTGAACGAGATTTCAAGTTTTCGTTTTTCGACGATACGCGTATATGAGCGAAAAAACGTATATACGATATGACAGAATGTTAAAAACTTTGATTCCAAAATAAAATAGATGTTTGATCTTATGAAATGCAATGTTCTGAATCGATTGGTAACATTTTTCTAACTGTGGCACAAGTATTATTAAAGATTTCACGATTTTATCTTCGCATATACCGAAATTCGCGTATGGCGATTAGGTTTTTCGACAATTATCATATGAAAACGCGTATTCAAACATAGTAAAAACGTTATATTCTTGTTATATTCTTTATTCTGAATCGATAGAATATAAAATCAATGAAATTGAACGAGATTTCAAGTTTTCGTTTTTCGACGATACGCGTATATGAGCGAAAAATCGTATATACGATATGAAAGAATGGTAAAAACTTTGATTCCAAATAAAATAAATGTTTGATCTTATGAAACGCAATGTTCTGAATCGATTGGTAACATTTTTCTAACTGTGGCACAAGTATTATCAAAGTTTTCACGATTTTATCTTCGCATATACCGAAATTCGCGTATGTCGATTACGTTTTTCGACAATTATCATATGAAAACGCGTATTTATACATAGTAAAAACGTTATATTCTTGTTATATACTTTATTCTGCATCGATAGAATATAAAATTAATGAAATTGAACGAGATTTCAAGTTTTCGTTTTTCGACGATACGCGTATATGAGCGAAAAATCGTATATACGATATGAAAAAATGTTAAAAACTTTGATTCCAATATAAAATAGATGTTTGATCTTATGAAATGCAATGTTCTGAATCGATTGGTAACATTTTTCTAACTGGGGCACAAGTATTATTAAAGATTTCACGATTTTATCTTCGCATATACCGAAATTCGCGTTAGTCGATTACGTTTTTCGATAATTATCATATGAAAACGCGTATTTAAACATAGTAAAAACGTTATATTCTTGTTATATTCTTTATTCTGCATCGATAGAATATAAAATCAATGAAATTGAACGAGATTTAAAGTTTTCGTTTTTCGACGATACGCGTATATGAGCGAAAAATCGTATATACGATATGAAAGAATGTTAAAAACATTGATTCCAATATAAAATAGATGTTTGATCTTATGAAATGCAATGTTCTGAATCGATTGGTAACATTTTTCTAACTGTGGCACAAGTATTATTAAAGATTTCACGATTTTATCTTCGCATATACCGAAATTCGCGTTAGTCGATTAAGTTTTTCGACAATTATCATATGAAAACGCGTATTTAAACATAGTAAAAACGTTATATTCTTGTTATATTCTTAATTCTGCATCGATAGAATATAAAATCAATGAAATTGAACGAGATTTCAAGTTTTCGTTTTTCGACGATGCGCGTATATGAGCGAAAAATCGTATATACGATATGAAAGAATGTTAAAAACTTTGATTCCATTATAAAATTGATGTTTGATCTTATGAAATGTAATGTTCTGAATCGATTGGTAACATTTTTCTAACTGTGGCACAAGTATTATTAAAGATTTCACGATTTTATCTTCGCATATACCGAAATTCGCGTATGTCGATTACGTTTTTCGGCAATTATCTTATGAAAACGCGTATTTAAACATAGTAAAATCGTTATATTCTTGTTATATTCTTTATTCTACATCGATAGAATATAAAATCAATGAAATTGAACGAGATTTCAAGTTTTCGTTTTTCGACGATACGCGTATATGAGCGAAAAATCGTATATACGATATGAAAGAATGTTAAAACTTTGATTCCAATATAAAATAAATGTTTGATCTTATGAAATGCAATGTTCTGAATCGATTGGTAACATTTTTCTAACTGTGGCACAAGTATTATTAAAGATTTCACGATTTTATCTTCGCATATACCGAAATTCGCGTATGTCGATTAGGTTTTTCGACAATTATCATATGAAAACGCGTATTCAAACATAGTAAAAACGTTATATTCTTGTTATATTCTTTATTCTGCATCGATAGAATATAAAATCAATGAAATTGAACGAGATTTCAAGTTTTCGTTTTTCGACGATACGCGTATATGAGCGAAAAATCGTATATACGATATGAAAGAATGGTAAAAACTTTGATTCCAATATAAAATAAATGTTTGATCTTATGAAACGCAATGTTCTGAATCGATTGGTAACATTTTTCTAACTGTGGCACTAGTATTATCAAAGTTTTCACGATTTTATCTTCGCATATACCGAAATTCGCGTATTTCGATTACATTTTTCGACAATTATCATATGAAAACGCGTATTTAAACATAGTAAAAACGTTATATTCTTGTTATATACTTTATTCTGCATCGATAGAATATAAAATCAATGAAATTGAACGAGATTTCAAGTTTTCGTTTTTCGACGATACGCGTATATGAGCGAAAAAACGTATATACGATATGAAAGAATGTTAAAAACTTTGATTCCAATATAAAATAGATGTTTGATCTTATGATATGCAATGTTCTGAATCGATTGGTAACATTTTTCTAACTGTGGCACAAGTATTATTAAAGATTTCACGATTTTATCTTCGCATATACCGAAATTCGCGTATGACGATTACGTTTTTCGACAATTATCATATGAAAACGCGTATTTAAACATAGTAAAAACGTTATATTTTTGTTATATACTTTATTCTGCATCGATAGAATATAAAATCAATGAAATTGAACGAGATTTCAAGTTTTCGTTTTTCGACGATACGCGTATATGAGCGAAAAATCGAATATACGATATGAAAGAATGTTAAAAACTTTGATTCCAATATAAAATAGATGTTTGATCTTATGAAATGCAATGTTCTGAATCGATTGGTAACATTTTTCTAACTGTGGCACAAGTATTATTAAAGATTTCACGATTTTATATTCGCATATACCGAAATTCGCGTATGTCGATTACGTTTTTCGACAATATTCATATGAAAACGCGTATTCAAACATAGTAAAAACGTTATATTCTTGTTATATTCTTTATTCTGCATCGATAGAATATAAAATCAATGAAATTGAACGAGATTTCAAGTTTTCGTTTTTCGACGATACGCGTATATGAGCGAAAAATCGTATATACGATATGAAAGAATGGTAAAAACTTTGATTCCAATATATAATAAATGTTTGATCTTATGAAACGCAATGTTCTGAATCGATTTGTAACATTTTTCTAACTGTGGCACTAGTATTATCAAAGTTTTCACGATTTTATCTTCGCATATACCGAAATTCGCGTATTTCGATTACATTTTTCGACAATTATCATATGAAAACGCGTATTTAAACATAGTAAAAACGTTATATTCTTGTTATATACTTTATTCTGCATCGATAGAATATAAAATCAATGAAATTGAACGAGATTTCAAGTTTTCGTTTTTCGACGATACGCGTATATGAGCGAAAAAACGTATATACGATATGAAAGAATGTTAAAAACTTTGATTCCAATATAAAATAGATGTTTGATCTTATGAAATGCAATGTTCTGAATCGATTGGTAACATTTTTCGAACTGTGGCACAAGTATTATTAAAGATTTCACGATTTTATCTTCGCATATACCGAAATTCGCGTATGTCGATTACGTTTTTCGACAATTATCATATGAAAACGCGTATTTAATCATAGTAAAAACGCTATATTCTTGTTATATTCTTTATTCTGCATCGATAGAATATAAAATCAATGAAATTGAACGAGATTTCAAGTTTTCGTTTTTCGACGATACGCGTATATGAGCGAAAAATCCTATATACGATATGAAAGAATGTTAAAAACTTTGATTCCAATATAAAATATATGTTTGATCTTATGAAATGCAATGTTCTGAATCGATTGGTAACATTTTTCTAACTGTGGCACAAGTATTACTAAAGATTTCACGATTTTATATTCGCATATACCGAAATTCGCTTATGTCGATTACGTTTTTCGACAATTATCATATGAAAACGCGTATTTAAACATAGTAAAAACGTTATATTCTTGTTATATTCTTTATTCTGCATCGATAGAATATAAAATCAATGAAATTGAACGAGATTTCAAGTTTTCGTTTTTCGACGATGCGCGTATATGAGCGAAAAATCGTATATACGATATGAAAGAATGGTAAAAACTTTGATTCCATTATAAAATTGATGTTTGATCTTATGAAATGTAATGTTCTGAATCGATTGGTAACATTTTTCTAACTGTGGCACTAGTATTATCAAAGTTTTCACGATTTTATCTTCGCATATACCGAAATTCGCGTATTTCGATTACATTTTTCGACAATTATCATATGAAAACGCGTATTTAAACATAGTAAAAACGTTATATTCTTGTTATATACTTTATTCTGCATCGATAGAATATAAAATCAATGAAATTGAACGAGATTTCAAGTTTTCGTTTTTCGACGATACGCGTATATGAGCGAAAAAACGTATATACGATATGAAAGAATGTTAAAAACTTTGATTCCAATATAAAATAGATGTTTGATCTTATGAAATGCAATGTTCTGAATCGATTGGTAACATTTTTCTAACTGTGGCACAAGTATTATTAAAGATTTCACGATTTTATCTTCGCATATACCGAAATTCGCGTATGTCGATTAGGTTTTTCGACAATTATCATATGAAAACGCGTATTCAAACATAGTAAAAACGTTATATTCTTGTTATATTCTTTATTCTGCATCGATAGAATATAAAATCAATGAAATTGAACGAGATTTCAAGTTTTCGTTTTTCGACGATACGCGTATATGAGCGAAAAATCGAATATACGATATGAAAGAATGTTAAAAACTTTGATTCCAATATAAAATAGATGTTTGATCTTATGAAATGCAATGTTCTGAATCGATTGGTAACATTTTTCTAACTGTGGCACAAGTATTATTAAAGATTTCACGATTTTATATTCGCATATACCGAAATTCGCGTATGTCGATTACGTTTTTCGACAATTATCATATGAAAACGCGTATTCAAACATAGTAAAAACGTTATATTCTTGTTATATTCTTTATTCTGCATCGATAGAATATAAAATCAATGAAATTGAACGAGATTTCAAGTTTTCGTTTTTCGACGATACGCGTATATGAGCGAAAAATCGTATATACGATATGAAAGAATGGTAAAAACTTTGATTCCAATATAAAATAAATGTTTGATCTTATGAAACGCAATGTTCTGAATCGATTGGTAACATTTTTCTAACTGTGGCACTAGTATTATCAAAGTTTTCACGATTTTATCTTCGCATATACCGAAATTCGCGTATTTCGATTACATTTTTCGACAATTATCATATGAAAACGCGTATTTAAACATAGTAAAAACGTTATATTCTTGTTATATTCTTTATTCTGCATCGATAGAATATAAAATCAATGAAATTGAACGAGATTTCAAGTTTTCGTTTTTCGACGATACGCGTATATGAGCGAAAAATCGTATATACGATATGAAAGAATGTTAAAAACTTTGATTCCAATATAAAATAGATGTTTGATCTTATGAAATGCAATGTTCTGAATCGATTGGTAACATTTTTCTAACTGTGGCACAAGTATTATTAAAGATTTCACGATTTTATCTTCGCATATACCGAAATTCGCGTATGTCGATTACGTTTCTCGACAATTATCATATGAAAACGCGTATTTAAACATAGTAAAAACGTTATATTCTTGTTATATTCTTTATTCTGCATCGATAGAATATAAAATCGATGAAATTGAACGAGATTTCAAGTTTTCGTTTTTCGACGATACGCGTATATGAGCGAAAAATCGTATATACGATATGAAAGAATGTTAAAAACTTTGATTCCAATATAAAATAGATGTTTGATCTTATGAAATGCAATGTTCTGAATCGATTGGTAACATTTTTCTAACTGTGGCACAAGTATTATTAAAGATTTCACGATTTTATCTTCGCATATACCGAAATTCGCGTTAGTCGATTACGTTTTTCGACAATTATCATATGAAAACGCGTATTTAAACATAGTAAAAACGTTATATTCTTGTTATATTCTTTATTCTGCATCGATAGAATATAAAATCAATGAAATTGAACGAGATTCCAAGTTTTCGTTTTTCGACGATACGCGTATATGAGCGAAAAATCGTATATACGATATGAAAGAATGTTAAAAACTTTGATTCCATTATAAAATAGATGTTTGATCTTATGAAATGCAATGTTCTGAATCGATTGGTAACATTTTTCTAACTGTGGCACAAGTATTATTAAAGATTTCACGATTTTATCTTCGCATATACCGAAATTCGCGTATGTCGATTACGTTTTTCGACAATTATCATATGAAAACGCGTATTTAAACATAGTAAAAACGTTATATTCTTGTTATATTCTTTATTCTGCATCGATAGAATATAAAATCAATGAAATTGAACGAGATTTCAAGTTTTCGTTTTTCGACGATACGCGTATATTAGCGAAAAATCGTATATACGATATGAAAGAATGTTAAAAACTTTGATTCCAATATAAAATAGATGTTTGATCTTATGAAATGCAATGTTCTGAATCGATTGGTAACATTTTTCTAACTGTGGCACAAGTATTATTAAAGATTTCACGATTTTATCTTCGCATATACCGAAATTCGCGTATGTCGATTACGTTTCTCGACAATTATCATATGAAAACGCGTATTTAAACATAGTAAAAACGTTATATTTTTGTTATATTCTTTATTCTGCATCGATAGAATATAAAATCAATGAAATTGAACGAGATTTCAAGTTTTCGTTTTTCGACGATACGCGTATATGAGCGAAAAATCGAATATACGATATGAAAGAATGTTAAAAACTTTGATTCCAATATAAAATAGATGTTTGATCTTATGAAATGCAATGTTCTGAATCGATTGGTAACATTTTTCTAACTGTGGCACAAGTATTATTAAAGATTTCACGATTTTATATTCGCATATACCGAAATTCGCGTATGTCGATTACGTTTTTCGACAATTATCATATGAAAACGCTTATTTAATCATAGTAAAAACGCTATATTCTTGTTATATTCTTTATTCTGCATCGATAGAATATAAAATCAATGAAATTGAACGAGATTTCAAGTTTTCGTTTTTCAACGATACGCGTATATGAGCGAAAAATCGTATATACGATATGAAAGAATGTTAAAAACTTTGATTCCAATATAAAATAGATGTTTGATCTTATGAAATGCAATGTTCTGAATCGATTGGTAACATTTTTCTAACTGTGGCACAAGTATTATTAAAGATTTCACGATTTTATCTTCGCATATACCGAAATTCGCGTATGTCGATTACGTTTCTCGACAATTATCATATGAAAACGCGTATTTAAACATAGTAAAAACGTTATATTCTTGTTATATACTTTATTCTGCATCGATAGAATATAAAATCAATGAAATTGAACGAGATTTCAAGTTTTCGTTTTTCGACGATACGCGTATATGAGCGAAAAAACGTATATACGATATGAAAGAATGTTAAAAACTTTGATTCCAATATAAAATAGATGTTTGATCTTATGAAATGCAATGTTCTGAATCGATTGGTAACATTTTTCTAACTGTGGCACAAGTATTATTAAAGATTTCACGATTTTATCTTCGCATATACCGAAATTCGCGTATGACGATTACGTTTTTCGACAATTATCATATGAAAACGCGTATTTAAACATAGTAAAAACGTTATATTTTTGTTATATTCTTTATTCTGCATCGATAGAATATAAAATCAATGAAATTGAACGAGATTTCAAGTTTTCGTTTTTCGACGATACGCGTATATGAGCGAAAAATCGAATATACGATATGAAAGAATGTTAAAAACTTTGATTCCAATATAAAATAGATGTTTGATCTTATGAAATGCAATGTTCTGAATCGATTGGTAACATTTTTCTAACTGTGGCACAAGTATTATTAAAGATTTCACGATTTTATATTCGCATATACCGAAATTCGCGTATGTCGATTACGTTTTTCGACAATATTCATATGAAAACGCGTATTCAAACATAGTAAAAACGTTATATTCTTGTTATATTCTTTATTCTGCATCGATAGAATATAAAATCAATGAAATTGAACGAGATTTCAAGTTTTCGTTTTTCGACGATACGCGTATATGAGCGAAAAATCGTATATACGATATGAAAGAATGGTAAAAACTTTGATTCCAATATAAAATAAATGTTTGATCTTATGAAACGCAATGTTCTGAATCGATTGGTAACATTTTTCTAACTGTGGCACTAGTATTATCAAAGTTTTCACGATTTTATCTTCGCATATACCGAAATTCGCGTATTTCGATTACATTTTTCGACAATTATCATATGAAAACGCGTATTTAAACATAGTAAAAACGTTATATTCTTGTTATATACTTTATTCTGCATCGATAGAATATAAAATCAATGAAATTGAACGAGATTTCAAGTTTTCGTTTTTCGACGATACGCGTATATGAGCGAAAAAACGTATATACGATATGAAAGAATGTTAAAAACTTTGATTCCAATATAAAATAGATGTTTGATCTTATTAAATGCAATGTTCTGAATCGATTGGTAAAATTTTTCGAACTGTGGCACAAGTATTATTAAAGATTTCACGATTTTATCTTCGCATATACCGAAATTCGCGTATGTCGATTACGTTTTTCGACAATTATCATATGAAAACGCGTATTTAATCATAGTAAAAACGCTATATTCTTGTTATATTCTTTATTCTGCATCGATAGAATATAAAATCAATGAAATTGAACGAGATTTCAAGTTTTCGTTTTTCGACGATACGCGTATATGAGCGAAAAATCCTATATACGATATGAAAGAATGTTAAAAACTTTGATTCCAATATAAAATAGATGTTTGATCTTATGAAATGCAATGTTCTGAATCGATTGGTAACATTTTTCTAACTGTGGCACAAGTATTACTAAAGATTTCACGATTTTATATTCGCATATACCGAAATTCGCGTATGTCGATTACGTTTTTCGACAATTATCATATGAAAACGCGTATTTAAACATAGTAAAAACGTTATATTCTTGTTATATTCTTTATTCTGCATCGATAGAATATAAAATCAATGAAATTGAACGAGATTTCAAGTTTTCGTTTTTCGACGATGCGCGTATATGAGCGAAAAATCGTATATACGATATGAAAGAATGGTAAAAACTTTGATTCCATTATAAAATTGATGTTTGATCTTATGAAATGTAATGTTCTGAATCGATTGGTAACATTTTTCTAACTGTGGCACTAGTATTATCAAAGTTTTCACGATTTTATCTTCGCATATACCGAAATTCGCGTATTTCGATTACATTTTTCGACAATTATCATATGAAAACGCGTATTTAAACATAGTAAAAACGTTATATTCTTGTTATATACTTTATTCTGCATCGATAGAATATAAAATCAATGAAATTGAACGAGATTTCAAGTTTTCGTTTTTCGACGATACGCGTATATGAGCGAAAAAACGTATATACGATATGAAAGAATGTTAAAAACTTTGATTCCAATATAAAATAGATGTTTGATCTTATGAAATGCAATGTTCTGAATCGATTGGTAACATTTTTCTAACTGTGGCACTAGTATTATCAAAGTTTTCACGATTTTATCTTCGCATATACCGAAATTCGCGTATGTCGATTACGTTTTTTCGACAATTATCATATGAAAACGCGTATTTAAACATAGTAAAAACGTTATATTCTTGTTATATTCTTTATTCTGCATCGATAGAATATAAAATCAATGAAATTGAACGAGATTTCAAGTTTTCGTTTTTCGACGATACGCGTATATGAGCGAAAAATCGTATATACGATATGAAAGAATGTTAAAAACTTTGATTCCAATATAAAATAGATGTTTGATCTTATGAAATGCAATGTTCTGAATCGATTGGTAACATTTTTCTAACTGTGGCACAAGTATTATTAAAGATTTCACGATTTTATCTTCGCATATACCGAAATTCGCGTATGTCGATTACGTTTCTCGACAATTATCATATGAAAACGCGTATTTAAACATAGTAAAAACGTTATATACTTGTTATATTCTTTATTCTGCATCGATAGAATATAAAATCGATGAAATTGAACGAGATATCAAGTTTTCGTTTTTCGACGATACGCGTATATGAGCGAAAAATCGTATATACGATATGAAAGAATGTTAAAAACTTTGATTCCAATATAAAATAGATGTTTGTTCTTATGAAATGCAATGTTCTGAATCGATTGGTAACATTTTTCTAACTGTGGCACAAGTATTATTAAAGATTTCACGATTTTATCTTCGCATATACCGAAATTCGCGTTAGTCGATTACGTTTTTCGACAATTATCATATGAAAACGCGTATTTAAACATAGTAAAAACGTTATATTCTTGTTATATTCTTTATTCTGCATCGATAGAATATAAAATCAATGAAATTGAACGAGATTCCAAGTTTTCGTTTTTCGACGATACGCGTATATGAGCGAAAAATCGTATATACGATATGAAAGAATGTTAAAAACTTTGATTCCATTATAAAATAGATGTTTGATCTTATGAAATGCAATGTTCTGAATCGATTGGTAACATTTTTCTAACTGTGGCACAAGTATTATTAAAGATTTCACGATTTTATCTTCGCATATACCGAAATTCGCGTATGTCGATTACGTTTTTCGACAATTATCATATGAAAACGCGTATTTAAACATAGTAAAAACGTTATAATCTTGTTATATTCTTTATTCTGCATCGATAGAATATAAAATCAATGAAATTGAACGAGATTTCAAGTTTTCGTTTTTCGACGATACGCGTATATGAGCGAAAAATCGTATATACGATATGAAAGAATGTTAAAAACTTTGATTCCAATATAAAATAGATGTTTGATCTTATGAAATGCAATGTTCTGAATCGATTGGTAACATTTTTCTAACTGTGGCACAAGTATTATTAAAGATTTCACGATTTTATCTTCGCATATACCGAAATTCGCGTATGTCGATTACGTTTCTCGACAATTATCATATGAAAACGCGTATTTAAACATAGTAAAAACGTTATATTTTTGTTATATTCTTTATTCTGCATCGATAGAATATAAAATCAATGAAATTGAACGAGATTTCAAGTTTTCGTTTTTCGACGATACGCGTATATGAGCGAAAAATCGAATATACGATATGAAAGAATGTTAAAAACTTTGATTCCAATATAAAATAGATGTTTGATCTTATGAAATGCAATGTTCTGAATCGATTGGTAACATTTTTCTAACTGTGGCACAAGTATTATTAAAGATTTCACGATTTTATATTCGCATATACCGAACTTCGCGTATGTCGATTACGTTTTTCGACAATTATCATATGAAAACGCGTATTTAATCATAGTAAAAACGCTATATTCTTGTTATATTCTTTATTCTGCATCGATAGAATATAAAATCAATGAAATTGAACGAGATTTCAAGTTTTCGTTTTTCGACGATACGCGTATATGAGCGAAAAATCCTATATACGATATGAAAGAATGTTAAAAACTTTGATTCCAATATAAAATAGATGTTTGATCTTATGAAATGCAATGTTCTGAATCGATTGGTAACATTTTTCTAACTGTGGCACAAGTATTACTAAAGATTTCACGATTTTATATTCGCATATACCGAAATTCGCGTATGTCGATTACGTTTTTCGACAATTATCATATGAAAACGCGTATTTAAACATAGTAAAAACGTTATATTCTTGTTATATTCTTTATTCTGCATCGATAGAATATAAAATCAATGAAATTGAACGAGATTTCAAGTTTTCGTTTTTCGACGATGCGCGTATATGAGCGAAAAATCGTATATACGATATGAAAGAATGGTAAGAACTTTGATTCCATTATAAAATTGATGTTTGATCTTATGAAATGTAATGTTCTGAATCGATTGGTAACATTTTTCTAACTGTGGCACTAGTATTATCAAAGTTTTCACGATTTTATCTTCGCATATACCGAAATTCGCGTATTTCGATTACATTTTTCGACAATTATCATATTAAAACGCGTATTTAAACATAGTAAAAACGTTATATTCTTGTTATATACTTTATTCTGCATCGATAGAATATAAAATCAATGAAATTGAACGAGATTTCAAGTTTTCGTTTTTCGACGATACGCGTATATGAGCGAAAAAACGTATATACGATATGAAAGAATGTTAAAAACTTTGATTCCAATATAAAATAGATGTTTGATCTTATGAAATGCAATGTTCTGAATCGATTGGTAACATTTTTCTAACTGTGGCACAAGTATTATTAAAGATTTCACGATTTTATCTTCGCATATACCGAAATTCGCGTATGTCGATTAGGTTTTTCGACAATTATCATATGAAAACGCGTATTCAAACATAGTAAAAACGTTATATTCTTGTTATATTCTTTATTCTGCATCGATAGAATATAAAATCAATGAAATTGAACGAGATTTCAAGTTTTCGTTTTTCGACGATACGCGTATATGAGCGAAAAATCGTATATACGATATGAAAGAATGTTAAAAACTTTGATTCCAATATAAAATAGATGTTTGATCTTATGAAATGCAATGTTCTGAATCGATTGGTAACATTTTTCTAACTGTGGCACAAGTATTATTAAAGATTTCACGATTTTATATTCGCATATACCGAAATTCGCGTATGTCGATTACGTTTTTCGACAATTATCATATGAAAACGCGTATTCAAACATAGTAAAAACGTTATATTCTTGTTATATTCTTTATTCTGCATCGATAGAATATAAAATCAATGAAATTGAACGAGATTTCAAGTTTTCGTTTTTCGACGATACGCGTATATGAGCGAAAAATCGTATATACGATATGAAAGAATGGTAAAAACTTTGATTCCAATATAAAATAAATGTTTGATCTTATGAAACGCAATGTTCTGAATCGATTGGTAACATTTTTCTAACTGTGGCACTAGTATTATCAAAGTTTTCACGATTTTATCTTCGCATATACCGAAAGTCGCGTATTTCGATTACATTTTTCGACAATTATCATATGAAAACGCGCATTTAAACATAGTAAAAACGTTATATTCTTGTTATATACTTTATTCTGCATCGATAGAATATAAAATCAATGAAATTGAACGAGATTTCAAGTTTTCGTTTTTCGACGATACGCGTATATGAGCGAAAAAACGTATATACGATATGAAAGAATGTTAAAAACTTTGATTCCAATATAAAATAGATGTTTGATCTTATGAAATGCAATGTTCTGAATCGATTGGTAACATTTTTCAAACTGTGGCACAAGTATTATTAAAGATTTCACGATTTTATCTTCGCATATACCGAAATTCGCGTATGACGATTACGTTTCTCGACAATTATCATATGAAAACGCGTATTTAAACATAGTAAAAACGTTATATTCTTGTTATATTCTTTATTCTGCATCGATAGAATATAAAATCGATGAAATTGAACGAGATTTCAAGTTTTCGTTTTTCGACGATACGCGTATATGAGCGAAAAATCGTATATACGATATGAAAGAATGTTAAAAACTTTGATTCCAATATAAAATAGATGTTTGATCTTATGTAATGCAATGTTCTGAATCGATTGGTAACATTTTTCTAACTGTGGCACAAGTATTATTAAAGATTTCACGATTTTATCTTCGCATATACCGAAATTCGCGTTAGTCGATTACGTTTTTCGACAATTATCATATGAAAACGCGTATTTAAACATAGTAAAAACGTTATATTCTTGTTATATTCTTTATTCTGCATCGATAGAATATAAAATCAATGAAATTGAACGAGATTCCAAGTTTTCGTTTTTCGACGATACGCGTATATGAGCGAAAAATCGTATATACGATATGAAAGAATGTTAAAAACTTTGATTCCATTATAAAATAGATGTTTGATCTTACGAAATGCAATGTTCTGAATCGATTGGTAACATTTTTCTAACTGTGGCACAAGTATTATTAAAGATTTCACGATTTTATCTTCGCATATACCGAAATTCGCGTATGTCGATTACGTTTTTCGACAATTATCATATGAAAACGCGTATTTAAACATAGTAAAAACGTTATATTCTTGTTATATTCTTTATTCTGCATCGATAGAATATAAAATCAATGAAATTGAACGAGATTTCAAGTTTTCGTTTTTCGACGATACGCGTATATGAGCGAAAAATCGTATATACGATATGAAAGAATGTTAAAAACTTTGATTCCAATATAAAATAGATGTTTGATCTTATGAAATGCAATGTTCTGAATCGATTGGTAACATTTTTCTAACTGTGGCACAAGTATTATTAAAGATTTCACGATTTTATCTTCGCATATACCGAAATTCGCGTATGTCGATTACGTTTCTCGACAATTATCATATGAAAACGCGTATTTAAACATAGTAAAAACGCTATATTCTTGTTATATTCTTTATTCTGCATCGATAGAATATAAAATCAATGAAATTGAACGAGATTTCAAGTTTTCGTTTTTCGACGATACGAGTATATGAGCGAAAAATCCTATATACGATATGAAAGAATGTTAAAAACTTTGATTCCAATATAAAATAGATGTTTGATCTTATGAAATGCAATGTTCTGAATCGATTGGTAACATTTTTCTAACTGTGGCACAAGTATTATTAAAGATTTCACGATTTTATCTTCGCATATACCGAAATTCGCGTATGTCGATTACGTTTTTCGACAATTATCATATGAAAACGCGTATTTAAACATAGTAAGAACGTTATATTCTTGTTATATTCTTTATTCTGCATCGATAGAATATAAAATCAATGAAATTGAACGAGATTTCAAGTTTTCGTTTTTCGACGATACGCGTATATGAGCGAAAAATCGTATATACGATATGAAAGAATGTTAAAAACTTTGATTCCAATATAAAATAGATGTTTGATCTTATGAAATGCAATGTTCTGAATCGATTGGTAACATTTTTCTAACTGTGGCACAAGTATTATTAAAGATTTCACGATTTTATCTTCGCTTATACCGAAATTCGCGTATGTCGATTACGTTTCTCGACAATTATCATATGAAAACACGTATTTAAACATAGTAAAAACGTTATATTCTTGTTATATTCTTTATTCTGCATCGATAGAATATAAAATCAATGAAATTGAACGAGATTTAAAGTTTTCGTTTTTCGACGATACGCGTATATGAGCGAAATATCGTATATACGATATGAAAGAATGTTAAAAACTTTGATTCCAATATAAAATAGATGTTTGATCTTATGAAATGCAATGTTCTGAATCGATTGGAAACATTTTTCTAACTGTGGCACAAGTATTATTAAAGATTTCACGATTTTATCTTCGCATATACCGAAATTCGCGTATGTCGATTACGTTTTTCGACAATTATCATATGAAAACGCGTATTTAAACATAGTAAAAACGTTATATTCTTGTTATATTCTTTATTCTGCATCGATAGAATATAAAATCAATGAAATTGAACGAGATTTCAAGTTTTCGTTTTTCGACGATACGCGTATATGAGCGAAAAATCGTATATACGATATGAAAGAATGTTAAAAACTTTGATTCCAATATAAAATAGATGTTTTATCTAATGAAATGCAATGTTCTGAATCGATTGGTAACATTTTTCTAACTGTGGCACAAGTATTATTAAAGATTTCACGATTTTATCTTCGCATATACCGAAATTCGCGTATGTCGATTACGTTTTTCGACAATTATCATATGAAAACGCGTATTTAAACATAGTAAAAACGTTATATTATTGTTATATTCTTTATTCTGCATCGATAGAATATAAAATCAATGAAATTGAACGAGATTTCAAGTTTTCTATTTTCGACGATACGCGTATATGAGCGAAAAATCGTATATACGATATGAAAGAATGTTAAAAACTTTGATTCCAATATAAAATAGATGTTTGATCTTATGAAATGCAATGTTCTGAATCGCTTGGTAACATTTTTCTAACTGTGGCACAAGTATTATTATAGATTTCAGGATTTCATCTTCGCATATACCGAAATTCGCATATGTCGATTACGTTTTTCGACAATTATCATATGGAAACGCGTATTTAAACATAGTAAAAACGTTATATTCTTGTTATCTTCTTTATTCTGCATCGATAGAATATAAAATCAATGAAATTGAACGAGATTTCAAGTTTTCGTTTTTCGACGATACGCGTATATGAGCGAAAAATCGTAAATACGATATGAAAGAATGTAAAAAACTTTGATTCCAATATAAAATAGATGTTTGATCTTATGAAATGCAATGTTCTGAATCGATTGGTAACATTTTCTAACTGTGGCATAAGTATTATTAAAGATTTCACGATTTTATCTATGCATATACCGAAATTCGCGTATGTCGATTACGTTTATCGACAATTATCATATGAAAACGCGTATTTAAACATAGTAAAAACGTTATATTATTGTTATATTCTTTATTCTGCATCGATAGAATATAAAATCAATGAAATTGAACGAGATTTCAAGTTTTCGTTTTTCGACGATACGCGTATATGAGCGAAAAATCGTATATACGATATGAAAGAATGTTAAAAACTTTGATTCCAATATAAAATAGATGTTTGATCTTATGAAATGCAATGTTCTGAATCGCTTGGTAACATTTTTCTAACTGTGGCACAAGTATTATTAAAGATTTCTCCATTTTATCTTCGCATATACCGAAATTCGCGTATGTCTATTAGGTTTTTCGACAATTATCATATATAACGCGTATTTAAACATAGTAAAAACGTTATATTCTTGTTATATTCTTTATTCTGCATCGATAGAATATAAAATCAATGAAATTGAACGAGATTTCAAGTCTTCGTTTTTCGACGATACGCGTATATGTGCGAAAAATCGTATATACGTTATGAAAGAATGTTAAAAACTTTGATTCCAATATAAAATAGATGTTTGATCTTATGAAATGCAATGTTGTGAATCGATTGGAAACATTTTTCTAACTGTGGCACAAGTATTATTATAGATTTCAGGATTTCATCTTCGCATATACCGAAATTCGCATATGTCGATTACGTTTTTCGACAATTATCATATGGAAACGCGTATTTAAACATAGTAAAAACGTTATATTCTTGTTATCTTCTTTATTCTGCATCGATAGAATATAAAATCAATGAAATTGAACGAGATTTCAAGTTTTCGTTTTTCGACGACACGCGTATATGAGCGAAAAATCGTAAATACGATATGAAAGAATGTTAAAAACTTTGATTCCAATATAAAATAGATGTTTGATCTTATGAAATGCAATGTTCTGAATCGATTGGTAACATTTTTCTAACTGTGGCACAAGTATTATTAAAGATTTCACGATTTTATCTTCGCATATAGCGAAATTAGCGTATGTCGATTAGGTTTTTCGACAATTATCATATGAAAACGCGTATTTATACATAGTAAAAACGTTATATTCTTGTTATATTCTTTATTCTACATCGATAGAATATAAAATCAATGAAATTGAACGAGATTTCAAGTTTTCGTTTTTCGACGATACGCGTATATGAGCGAAAAATCGTATATACGATATGAAAGAATGTTAAAAACTTTGATTCCAATATAAAATAGATGTTTGATCTTATGAAATGCAATGTTCTGAATCGCTTGGTAACATTTTTCTAACTGTGGCACAAGTATTATTAAAGATTTCTCCATTTTATCTTCGCATATACCGAAATTCGCGTATGTCTATTAGGTTTTTCGACAATTATCATATGAAAACGCGTATTTAAACATAGTAAAAACGTTATATTCTTGTTATATTCTTTATTCTGCATCGATGGAATATAAAATCAATGAAATTGAACGAGATTTCAAGTCTTCGTTTTTAGACGATACGCGTATATGTGCGAAAAATCGTATATACGATATGAAAGAATGTTAAAAACTTTGATTCTAGTATAAAATAGATGTTTGATCTTATGAAATGCAATGTTGTGAATCGATTGGTAACATTTTTCTAACTGTGGCACAAGTATTATTAAAGATTTCACGATTTTATCTTCGCATATACCGAAATTAGCGTATGTCGATTACGTTTTTCGACAATTATCATATGATAACGCGTATTTAAACATAGTAAAAACGTTATATTCTTGTTATATTCTTTATTCTGCATCGATAGAATATAAAATCAATGAAATTGAACGAGATTTCAAGTTTTCGTTTTTCGACGATACGCGTATATGAGCGAAAAATCGTATATACGATATGAAAGAATGTTAAAAACTTTGATTCCAATATAAAATAGATGTTTGATCTAATGAAATGCAATGTTCTGAATCGATTGGTAACATTTTTCTAACTGTGGCACAAGTATTATTAAAGATTTCACGATTTTATCTTCGCATATACCGAAATTCGCGTATGTCGATTACGTTTTTCGACAATTATCATATGAAAACGCGTATTTAAACATAGTAAAAACGTTATATTATTGTTATATTCTTTATTCTGCATCGGAAGAATATAAAATCAATGAAATTGAACGAGATTTCAAGTTTTCGTTTTTCGACGATACGCGTATATGAGCGAAAAATCGTATATACGATATGAAAGAATGTTAAAAACTTTGATTCCAATATAAAATAGATGTTTGATCTTATGAAATGCAATGTTCTGAATCGATTGGTAACATTTTTCTAACTGTGGCACAAGTTTTATTAAAGATTTCACGATTTTATCTTCGCATATACCGAAATTCGAGTATGTCGATTACGTTTTTCGACAATTATCATATGAAAACGCGTATTTAAACATAGTAAAAACGTTATATTCTTGTTATATTCTTTATTCTGCATCGATAGAATATAAAATCAATGAAATTGAACGAAATTTCAAGTCTTCGTTTTTAGACGATACGCGTATATGTGCGAAAAATCGTATATACGATATGAAAGAATGTTAAAAACTTTGATTCTAGTATAAAATAGATGTTTGATCTTATGAAATGCAATGTTGTGAATCGATTGGTAACATTTTTCTAACTGTGGCACAAGTATTATTAAAGATTTCACGATTTTATCTTC
Organism: Vespa crabro; assembly: GCF_910589235.1. Taxonomy (NCBI): domain Eukaryota; kingdom Metazoa; phylum Arthropoda; class Insecta; order Hymenoptera; family Vespidae; genus Vespa; species Vespa crabro. The sequence goes on from NW_025813595.1 coordinate 202,199, forward strand.
GCATATACCGAAATTAGCGTATGTCGATTACGTTTTTCGACAATTATCATATGAAAACGCGTATTTAAACATAGTAAAAACGTTATATTCATGTTATATTCTTTATTCTGCATCGATAGAATATAAAATCAATGAAATTGAACGAGATTTCAAGTTTTCGTTTTTCGACGATACGCGTATATGAGCGAAAAATCGTATATACGATATGAAAGAATGTTAAAAACTTTGATTCCAATATAAAATAGATGTTTGATCTAATGAAATGCAATGTTCTGAATCGATTGGTAACATTTTTCTAACTGTGGCACAAGTATTATTAAAGATTTCACGATTTTATCTTCGCATATACCGAAATTCGCGTATGTCGATTACGTTTTTCGACAATTATCATATGAAAACGCGTATTTATACATAGTAAAAACGTTTTATTCTTGTTATATTCTTTATTCTGCATCGATAGAATATAAAATCAATGAAATTGAACGAGATTTCAAGTTTTCGTTTTTCGACGATACGCGTATATGAGCGAAAAATCGTATATACGATATGAAAGAATGTTAAAAACTTTGATTCCAATATAAAATAGATGTTTGATCTAATGAAATGCAATGTTCTGAATCGATTGGAAACATTTTTCTAACTGTGGCACAAGTATTATTAAAGATTTCACGATTTTATCTTCGCATATACCGAAATTCGCGTATGTCGATTACGTTTTTCGACAATTATCAAATGAAAACGCGTATTTAAACATAGTAAAAACGTTATATTATTGTTATATTCTTTATTCTGCATCGATAGAATATAAAATCAATGAAATTGAACGAGATTTCAAGTTTTCTATTTTCGACGATACGCGTATATGAGCGAAAAATCGTATATACGATATGAAAGAATGTTAAAAACTTTGATTCCAATATAAAATAGATGTTTGATCTTATGAAATGCAATGTTCTGAATCGCTTGGTAACATTTTTCTAACTGTGGCACAAGTATTATTATAGATTTCAGGATTTTATCTTCGCATATACCGAAATTCGCATATGTCGATTACGTTTTTCGACAATTATCATATGGAAACGCGTATTTAAACATAGTAAAAACGTTATATTCTTGTTATCTTCTTTATTCTGCATCGATAGAATATAAAATCAATGAAATTGAACGAGATTTCAAGTTTTCGTTTTTCGACGATACGCGTATATGAGCGAAAAATCGTAAATACGATATGAAAGAATGTTAAAAACTTTGATTCCAATATAAAATAGATGTTTGATCTTATGAAATGCAATGTTCTGAATCGATTGGTAACATTTTCTAACTGTGGCATAAGTATTATTAAAGATTTCACGATTTTATCTATGCATATACCGAAATTCGCGTATGTCGATTACGTTTATCGACAATTATCATATGAAAACGCGTATTTAAACATAGTAAAAACGTTATATTATTGTTATATTCTTTATTCTGCATCGATAGAATATAAAATCAATGAAATTGAACGAGATTTCAAGTTTTCGTTTTTCGACGATACGCGTATATGAGCGAAAAATCGTATATACGATATGAAAGAATGTTAAAAACTTTGATTCCAATATAAAATAGATGTTTGATCTTATGAAATGCAATGTTCTGAATCGCTTGGTAACATTTTTCTAACTGTGGCACAAGTATTATTAAAGATTTCTCCATTTTATCTTCGCATATACCGAAATTCGCGTATGTCTATTAGGTTTTTCGACAATTATCATATATAACGCGTATTTAAACATAGTAAAAACGTTATATTCTTGTTATATTCTTTATTCTGCATCGATAGAATATAAAATCAATGAAATTGAACGAGATTTCAAGTCTTCGTTTTTCGACGATACGCGTATATGTGCGAAAAATCGTATATACGTTATGAAAGAATGTTAAAAACTTTGATTCCAATATAAAATAGATGTTTGATCTTATGAAATGCAATGTTGTGAATCGATTGGAAACATTTTTCTAACTGTGGCACAAGTATTATTAAAGATTTCACGATTTTATCTTCGCATATACCGAAATTCGCGTATGTCGATTACGTTTTTCGACAATTATCATATGAAAACGCGTATTTGAACATAGTAAAAACGTTATATCCTTGTTATATTCTTTATTCTGCATCGATAGAATATAAAATCAATGAAATTGAACGAGATTTCAAGTTTTCGTTTTTCGACGACACGCGTATATGAGCGAAAAATCGTAAATACGATATGAAAGAATGTTAAAAACTTTGATTCCAATATAAAATAGATGTTTGATCTTATGAAATGCAATGTTCTGAATCGATTGGTAACATTTTTCTAACTGTGGCACAAGTATTATTAAAGATTTCACGATTTTATCTTCGCATATAGCGAAATTCGCGTATGTCGATTACGTTTTTCGACAATTATCATATGAAAACGCGTATTTATACATAGTAAAAACGTTTTATTCTTGTTATATTCTTTATTCTGCATCGATAGAATATAAAATCAATGAAATTGAACGAGATTTCAAGTTTTCGTTTTTCGACGATACGCGTATATGAGCGAAAAATCGTATATACGATATGAAAGAATGTTAAAAACTTTGATTCCAATATAAAATAGATGTTTGATCTAATGAAATGCAATGTTCTGAATCGATTGGAAACATTTTTCTAACTGTGGCACAAGTATTATTAAAGATTTCACGATTTTATCTTCGCATATACCGAAATTCGCGTATGTCGATTACGTTTTTCGACAATTATCATATGAAAACGCGTATTTAAACATAGTAAAAACGTTATATTATTGTTATATTCTTTATTCTGCATCGATAGAATATAAAATCAATGAAATTGAACGAGATTTCAAGTTTTCTATTTTCGACGATACGCGTATATGAGCGAAAAATCGTATATACGATATGAAAGAATGTTAAAAACTTTGATTCCAATATAAAATAGATGTTTGATCTTATGAAATGCAATGTTCTGAATCGCTTGGTAACATTTTTCTAACTGTGGCACAAGTATTATTATAGATTTCAGGATTTCATCTTCGCATATACCGAAATTCGCATATGTCGATTACGTTTTTCGACAATTATCATATGGAAACGCGTATTTAAACATAGTAAAAACGTTATATTCTTGTTATCTTCTTTATTCTGCATCGATAGAATATAAAATCAATGAAATTGAACGAGATTTCAAGTTTTCGTTTTTCGACGATACGCGTATATGAGCGAAAAATCGTAAATACGATATGAAAGAATGTTAAAAACTTTGATTCCAATATAAAATAGATGTTTGATCTTATGAAATGCAATGTTCTGAATCGATTGGTAACATTTTCTAACTGTGGCATAAGTATTATTAAAGATTTCACGATTTTATCTATGCATATACCGAAATTCGCGTATGTCGATTACGTTTATCGACAATTATCATATGAAAACGCGTATTTAAACATAGTAAAAACGTTATATTATTGTTATATTCTTTATTCTGCATCGATAGAATATAAAATCAATGAAATTGAACGAGATTTCAAGTTTTCGTTTTTCGACGATACGCGTATATGAGCGAAAAATCGTATATACGATATGAAAGAATGTTAAAAACTTTGATTCCAATATAAAATAGATGTTTGATCTTATGAAATGCAATGTTCTGAATCGCTTGGTAACATTTTTCTAACTGTGGCACAAGTATTATTAAAGATTTCTCCATTTTATCTTCGCATATACCGAAATTCGCGTATGTCTATTAGGTTTTTCGACAATTATCATATATAACGCGTATTTAAACATAGTAAAAACGTTATATTCTTGTTATATTCTTTATTCTGCATCGATAGAATATAAAATCAATGAAATTGAACGAGATTTCAAGTCTTCGTTTTTCGACGATACGCGTATATGTGCGAAAAATCGTATATACGTTATGAAAGAATGTTAAAAACTTTGATTCCAATATAAAATAGATGTTTGATCTTATGAAATGCAATGTTCTGAATCGATTGGTAACATTTTTCTAACTGTGGCACAAGTATTATTAAAGATTTCACGATTTTATCTTCGCATATACCGAAATTCGCGTATGTCGATTACGTTTTTCGACAATTATCATATGAAAACGCGTATTTGAACATAGTAAAAACGTTATATTCTTGTTATATTCTTTATTCTGCATCGATAGAATATAAAATCAATGAAATTGAACGAGATTTCAAGTTTTCGTTTTTCGACGATACGCGTATATGAGCGAAAAATCGTAAATACGATATGAAAGAATGTTAAAAACTTTGATTCCAATATAAAATAGATGTTTGATCTTATGAAATGCAATGTTCTGAATCGCTTGGTAACATTTTTCTAACTGTGGCACAAGTATTATTAAAGATTTCTCCATTTTATCTTCGCATATACCGAAATTCGCGTATGTCTATTAGGTTTTTCGACAATTATCATATGAAAACGCGTATTTAAACATAGTAAAAACGTTATATTCTTGTTATATTCTTTATTCTGCATCGATGGAATATAAAATCAATGAAATTGAACGAGATTTCAAGTCTTCGTTTTTAGACGATACGCGTATATGTGCGAAAAATCGTATATACGATATGAAAGAATATTAAAAACTTTGATTCTAGTATAAAATAGATGTTTGATCTTATAAAATGCAATGTTGTGAATCGATTGGTAACATTTTTCTAACTGTGGCACAAGTATTATTAAAGATTTCACGATTTTATCTTCGCATATACCGAAATTAGCGTATGTCGATTACGTTTTTCGACAATTATCATATGATAACGCGTATTTAAACATAGTAAAAACGTTATATTCTTGTTATATTCTTTATTCTGCATCGATAGAATATAAAATCAATGAAATTGAACGAGATTTCAAGTTTTCGTTTTTCGACGATACGCGTATATGAGCGAAAAATCGTATATACGATATGAAAGAATGTTAAAAACTTTGATTCCAATATAAAATAGATGTTTGATCTAATGAAATGCAATGTTCTGAATCGATTGGTAACATTTTTCTAACTGTGGCACAAGTATTATTAAAGATTTCACGATTTTATCTTCGCATATACCGAAATTCGCGTATGTCGATTACGTTTTTCGACAATTATCATATGAAAACGCGTATTTAAACATAGTAAAAACGTTATATTATTGTTATATTCTTTATTCTGCATCGATAGAATATAAAATCAATGAAATTGAACGAGATTTCAAGTTTTCGTTTTTCGACGATACGCGTATATGAGCGAAAAATCGTATATACGATATGAAAGAATGTTAAAAACTTTGATTCCAATATAAAATAGATGTTTGATCTTATGAAATGCAATGTTCTGAATCGCTTGGTAACATTTTTCTAACTGTGGCACAAGTATTATTAAAGATTTCTCCATTTTATCTTCGCATATACCGAAATTCGCGTATGTCTATTAGGTTTTTCGACAATTATCATATATAACGCGTATTTAAACATAGTAAAAACGTTATATTCTTGTTATATTCTTTATTCTGCATCGATAGAATATAAAATCAATGAAATTGAACGAGATTTCAAGTCTTCGTTTTTCGACGATACGCGTATATGTGCGAAAAATCGTATATACGTTATGAAAGAATGTTAAAAACTTTGATTCCAATATAAAATAGATGTTTGATCTTATGAAATGCAATGTTGTGAATCGATTGGAAACATTTTTCTAACTGTGGCACAAGTATTATTAAAGATTTCACGATTTTATCTTCGCATATACCGAAATTCGCATATGTCGATTACGTTTTCCGACAATTATCATATGGAAACGCGTATTTAAACATAGTAAAAACGTTATATTCTTGTTATCTTCTTTATTCTGCATCGATAGAATATAAAATCAATGAAATTGAACGAGATTTCAAGTTTTCGTTTTTCGACGATACGCGTATATGAGCGAAAAATCGTAAATACGATATGAAAGAATGTTAAAAACTTTGATTCCAATATAAAATAGATGTTTGATCTTATGAAATGCAATGTTCTGAATCGATTGGTAACATTTTCTAACTGTGGCATAAGTATTATTAAAGATTTCACGATTTTATCTATGCATATACCGAAATTCGCGTATGTCGATTACGTTTATCGACAATTATCATATGAAAACGCGTATTTAAACATAGTAAAAACGTTATATTATTGTTATATTCTTTATTCTGCATCGATAGAATATAAAATCAATGAAATTGAACGAGATTTCAAGTTTTCGTTTTTCTACGATACGCGTATATGAGCGAAAAATCGTATATACGATATGAAAGAATGTTAAAAACTTTGATTCCAATATAAAATAGATGTTTGATCTTATGAAATGCAATGTTCTGAATCGCTTGGTAACATTTTTCTAACTGTGGCACAAGTATTATTAAAGATTTCTCCATTTTATCTTCGCATATACCGAAATTCGCGTATGTCTATTAGGTTTTTCGACAATTATCATATATAACGCGTATTTAAACATAGTAAAAACGTTATATTCTTGTTATATTCTTTATTCTGCATCGATAGAATATAAAATCAATGAAATTGAACGAGATTTCAAGTCTTCGTTTTTCGACGATACGCGTATATGTGCGAAAAATCGTATATACGTTATGAAAGAATGTTAAAAACTTTGATTCCAATATAAAATAGATGTTTGATCTTATGAAATGCAATGTTGTGAATCGATTGGAAACATTTTTCTAACTGTGGCACAAGTATTATTAAAGATTTCACGATTTTATCTTCGCATATACCGAAATTCGCGTATGTCGATTACGTTTTTCGACAATTATCATATGAAAACGCGTATTTGAACATAGTAAAAACGTTATATTCTTGTTATATTCTTTATTCTGCATCGATAGAATATAAAATCAATGAAATTGAACGAGATTTCAAGTTTTCGTTTTTCGACGACACGCGTATATGAGCGAAAAATCGTAAATACGATATGAAAGAATGTTAAAAACTTTGATTCCAATATAAAATAGATGTTTGATCTTATGAAATGCAATGTTCTGAATCGCTTGGTAACATTTTTCTAACTGTGGCACAAGTATTATTAAAGATTTCTCCATTTTATCTTCGCATATACCGAAATTCGCGTATGTCTATTAGGTTTTTCGACAATTATCATATGAAAACGCGTATTTAAACATAGTAAAAACGTTATATTCTTGTTATATTCTTTATTCTGCATCGATGGAATATAAAATCAATGAAATTGAACGAGATTTCAAGTCTTCGTTTTTAGACGATACGCGTATATGTGCGAAAAATCGTATATACGATATGAAAGAATGTTAAAAACTTTGATTCTAGTATAAAATAGATGTTTGATCTTATGAAATGCAATGTTGTGAATCGATTGGTAACATTTTTCTAACTGTGGCACAAGTATTATTAAAGATTTCACGATTTTATCTTCGCATATACCGAAATTAGCGTATGTCGATTACGTTTTTCGACAATTATCATATGATAACGCGTATTTAAACATAGTAAAAACGTTATATTCTTGTTATATTCTTTATTCTGCATCGATAGAATATAAAATCAATGAAATTGAACGAGATTTCAAGTTTTCGTTTTTCGACGATACGCGTATATGAGCGAAAAATCGTATATACGATATGAAAGAATGTTAAAAACTTTGATTCCAATATAAAATAGATGTTTGATCTAATGAAATGCAATGTTCTGAATCGATTGGTAACATTTTTCTAACTGTGGCACAAGTATTATTAAAGATTTCACGATTTTATCTTCGCATATACCGAAATTCGCGTATGTCGATTACGTTTTTCGACAATTATCATATGAAAACGCGTATTTAAACATAGTAAAAACGTTATATTATTGTTATATTCTTTATTCTGCATCGATAGAATATAAAATCAATGAAATTGAACGAGATTTCAAGTTTTCGTTTTTCGACGATACGCGTATATGAGCGAAAAATCGTATATACGATATGAAAGAATGTTAAAAACTTTGATTCCAATATAAAATAGATGTTTGATCTTATGAAATGCAATGTTCTGAATCGATTGGTAACATTTTTCTAACTGTGGCACAAGTTTTATTAAAGATTTCATGATTTTATCTTCGCATATACCGAAATTCGAGTATGTCGATTACGTTTTTCGACAATTATCATATGAAAACGCGTATTTAAACATAGTAAAAACGTTATATTCTTGTTATATTCTTTATTCTGCATCGATAGAATATAAAATCAATGAAATTGAACGAGATTTCAAGTCTTCGTTTTTAGACGATACGCGTATATGTGCGAAAAATCGTATATACGATATGAAAGAATGTTAAAAACTTTGATTGTAGTATAAAATAGATGTTTGATCTTATGAAATGCAATGTTGTGAATCGATTGGTAACATTTTTCTAACTGTGGCACAAGTATTATTAAAGATTTCACGATTTTATCTTCGCATATACCGAAATTAGCGTATGTCGATTACGTTTTTCGACAATTATCATATGAAAACGCGTATTTAAACATAGTAAAAACGTTATATTCTTGTTATATTCTTTATTCTGCATCGATAGAATATAAAATCAATGAAATTGAACGAGATTTCAAGTTTTCGTTTTTCGACGATACGCGTATATGAGCGAAAAATCGTATATACGATATGAAAGAATGTTAAAAACATTGATTCCAATATAAAATAGATGTTTGATCTAATGAAATGCAATGTTCTGAATCGATTGGTAACATTTTTCTAACTGTGGCACAAGTATTATTAAAGATTTCACGATTTTATCTTCGCATATACCGAAATTCGCGTATGTCGATTACGTTTTTCGACAATTATCATATGAAAACGCGTATTTATACATAGTAAAAACGTTTTATTCTTGTTATATTCTTTATTCTGCATCGATAGAATATAAAATCAATGAAATTGAACGAGATTTCAAGTTTTCGTTTTTCGACGATACGCGTATATGAGCGAAAAATCGTATATACGATATGAAAGAATGTTAAAAACTTTGATTCCAATATAAAATAGATGTTTGATCTTATGAAATGCAATGTTCTGAATCGATTGGTAACATTTTTCTAACTGTGGCACAAGTATTATTAAAGATTTTACGATTTTATCTTCGCATATACCGAAATTCGCGTATGTCGATTACGTTTTTCGACAATTATCATATGAAAACGCGTATTTAAACATAGTAAAAACGTTATATTCTTGTTATATTCTTTATTCTGCATCGATAGAATATAAAATCAATGAAATTGAACGAGATTTCAAGTCTTCGTTTTTCGACGATACGCGTATATGTGCGAAAAATCGTATATACGATATGAAAGAATGTTAAAAACTTTGATTCCAATATAAAATAGATGTTTGATCTTATGAAATGCAATGTTGTGAATCGATTGGTAACATTTTTCTAACTGTGGCACAAGTATTATTAAAGATTTCACGATTTTATCTTCGCATATACCGAAATTAGCGTATGTCGATTACGTTTTTCGACAATTATCATATGAAAACGCGTATTTAAACATAGTAAAAACGTTATATTCTTGTTATATTCTTTATTCTGCATCAATAGAATATAAAATCAATGAAATTGAACGAGATTTCAAGTTTTCGTTTTTCGACGATACGCGTATATGAGCGAAAAATCGTATATACGATATGAAAGAATGTTAAAAACTTTGATTCCAATATAAAATAGATGTTTGATCTTATGAAATGCAATGTTTTGAATCGATTGGTAACATTTTTCTAACTGTGGCACAAGTATTATTAACGATTTCACGATTTTATCTTCGCATATACCGAAATTCGCCTATGTCGATTACGTTTTTCGACAATTATCATATGAAAACGCGTATTTAAACATAGTAAAAACGTTATATTATTGTTATATTCTTTATTCTGCATCGATAGAATATAAAATCAATGAAATTGAACGAGATTTCAAGTTTTCGTTTTTCGACGATACGCGTATATGGGCGAAAAATCGTATATACGATATGAAAGAATGTTAAAAACTTTGATTCCAATATAAAATAGATGTTTGATCTTATGAAATGCAATGTTGTGAATCGATTGGTAACATTTTTCTAACTGTGGCACAAGTATTATTAAAGATTTCACGATTTTATCTTCGCATATACCGAAATTAGCGTATGTCGATTACGTTTTTCGACAATTATCATATGAAAACGCGTATTTAAACATAGTAAAAACGTTATATTCTTGTTATATTCTTTATTCTGCATCGATAGAATATAAAATCAATGAAATTGAACGAGATTTCAAGTTTTCGTTTTTCGACGATACGCGTATATGAGCGAAAAATCGTATATACGTTATGAAAGAATGTTAAAAACTTTGATTCCAATATAAAATAGATGTTTGATCTTATGAAATGCAATGTTCTGAATCGATTGGTAACATTTTTCTAACTGTGGCACAAGTATTATTAACGATTTCACGATTTTATCTTCGCATATACCGAAATTCGCCTATGTCGATTACGTTTATCGACAATTATCATATGAAAACGCGTATTTAAGCATAGTAAAAACGTTATATTATTGTTATATTCTTTATTCTGCATCGATAGAATATAAAATCAATGAAATTGAACGAGATTTCAAGTTTTCGTTTTTCGACGATACGCGTATATGAGCGAAAAATCGTATATACGATATGAAAGAATGTTAAAAACTTTGATTCCAATATAAAATAGATGTTTGATCTTATGAAATGCAATGTTCTGAATCGCTTGGTAACATTTTTCTAACTGTGGCACAAGTATTTTTAAAGATTTCACGATTTTATCTTCGCATATAACGAAATTCGCCTATGTCGATTACGTTTTCGACAATTATCATTTGAAAACGCGTATTTAAACATAGTAAAAACGTTATATTCTTGTTATATTTTTTATTCTGCATCAATAGAATATAAAATCAATGAAATTGAACGAGATTTCAAGTTTTCGTTTTTCGACGATACGCGTATGTGAGCGAAAAATCGTATATACGATATGAAAGAATGTTAAAAACTTTGATTCCAATATAAAATAGATGTTTGATCTTATGAAATGCAATGTTCTGAATCGATTGGTAACATTTTTCTAACTGTGGCACAAGTATTATTAAAGATTTCACGATTTTATCTTCGCATATACCGAAATTCGCGTAAGTCGATTACGTTTTTCGACTATTATCATATGGAAACGCGTATTAAAACATAGTAAAAACGTTATATTCTTGTTATTTTCTTTATTCTGCATCGAGAGAATATAAAATCAATGAAATTGAACGAGATTTCAAGTTTTCGTTTTTCGACGATACGCGTATATGAGCGAAAAATCGTATATACGATATGAAAGAATGTTAAAAACTTTGATTCCAATATAAAATAGATGTTTGGTCTTATGAAATGCAATGTTCTGAATCGATTGGTAACATTTTTCTAACTGTGGCACAAGTAGTATTAACGATTTCACGATTTTATCTTCGCATATACCGAAATTCGCGTATGTCGATTACGTTTTTCGACAATTATCATATGAAAACGCGTATATAAACATAGTAAAAACGTTATATTCTTGTTATTTTCTTTATTCTGCATCGATAGAATATAAAATCAATGAAATTGAACAAGATTTCAAGTTTTCGTGTTTCGACGATACGCGTATATGAGCGAAAAATCGTATATACGATATGAAAGAATGTTAAAAACTTTGATTCCAATATAAAGTAGATGTTTTATCTTATGAAATGCAATGTTCTGAATCGATTGGTAACATTTTTCCAACTGTGGCACAAGTATTATTAAAGATTTCACGATTTTATCTTCGCATATACCGAAATTCGCGTATGTCGATTACGTTTTTCGAAAATTATCATATGAAAACGCGTATATAAACATAGTAAAAACGTTATATTCTTGTTATTTTCTTTATTCTGCATCGATAGAATATAAAATCAATGAAATTGAACAAGATTTCAAGTTTTCGTTTTTCGACGATACGCGTATATGAGCGAAAAATCGTATATACGATATGAAAGAATGTTAAAAACTTTGATTCCAATATAAAGTAGATGTTTTATCTTATGAAATGCAATGTTCTGAATCGATTGGTAACATTTTTCTAACTGAGGCACAAGTATTATTAAAGATTTCACGATTTTAACTTCGCATATACCGAAATTCCCGTTTGTCGATTACGTTTTTCGACAATTATCATATGGGAACGCGTATTTAAACATAGTAAAAACGTTATATTCTTGTTATATTCTTTATTCTGCATCGATAGAATATAAAATCAATGAAATTGAGCGAGATTTCAAGTTTTCGTTTTTCGACGATACGCGTATATGAGCGAAAAATCGTATATACGGTATGAAAGAATGTAAAAAACTTTGATTCCAATATAAAATAGATGTTTGATCTTATGAAATGCAATGTTCTGAATCGATTGGTAACATTTTTCTAACTGTGGCACAAGTATTATTAAAGATTTCACGATTTTATCTTCGCATATACCGAAATTCGCGTATGTCGATTACGTTTTTCGACAATTATCATATGAAAACGCGTATTTAAACATAGTAAAAACGTTATATTCTTGTTATATTCATTATTCTGCATCGATAGAATATAAAATCAATGAAATTGAACGAGATTTCAAGTTTTCGTTTTTCGACGATACGCGTATATGAGCGAAAAATCGTATATACGATATGAAAGAATGTTAAAAACTTTGATTCCAATATAAAATAGATGTTTGATCTTATGAAATGCAATGTTCTGAATCGATTGGTAACATTTTTCTAACTGTGGCACAAGTATTATTAACGATTTCACGATTTTATCTTCGCATATACCGAAATTCGCGTATGTCGATTACGTTTTTCGACAATTATCATATGAAAACGCGTATTTAAACATAGTAAAAACGTTATATTCTTGTTAAATTCTTTATTCTGCATCGATAGAATATAAAATCAATGAAATTGAACGAGATTTCAAGTTTTCGTTTTTCGACGATACGCGTATATGAGCGAAAAATCGTATATACGATATGAAAGAATGTTAAAAACTTTGATTCAAATATAAAATAGATGTTTTATCTTATGAAATGCAATGTTCTGAATCGATTGGAAACATTTTTCTAACTGTGGCACAAGTAGTATTAACGATTTCACGATTTTATCTTCGCATATACCGAAATTCGCGTATGGCGATTACGTTTTTCGAAAATTATCATATGAAAACGCGTATTTAAACATAGTAAAAACGTTATATTCTTGTTATATTCTTTATTCTGCATCGATAGAATATAAAATCAATGAAATTGAACAAGATTTCAAGTTTGCGTTTTTCGACGATACGCGTATATGAGCGAAAAATCGTATATACGATATGAAAGAATGTTAAAAACTTTGATTCCAATATAAAATAGATGTTTGATCTTATGAAATGCAATGTTCTGAATCGATTGGTAACATTTTTCTAACTGTGGCACAAGTATTATTAACGATTTCACGATTTTATCTTCGCATATACCGAAATTCGCGTATGTCGATTACGTTTTTCGACAATTATCATATGAAAACGCGTATTTAAACATAGTAAAAACGTTATATTCTTGTTATATTCTTTATTCTGCATCGATAGAATATAAAGTCAATGAAATTGAACAAGATTTCAAGTTTTCGTTTTTCGACGATACGCGTATATGAGCGAAAAATCGTATATACGATATGAAAGAATGTTAAAAACTTTGATTCCAATATAAAATAGATGTTTGATCTTATGAAATGCAATGTTCTGAATCGATTAGTAACATTTTTATAACTGTGGCACAAGTATTATTAAAGATTTCACGATTTTATCTTCGCATATACCGAAATTCGCGTATGACGATTACGTCTTTCGACAATTATCATATGAAAACGCGTATTTAAACATAGTAAAAACGTTATATTCTTGCTATATTCTTTATTCTGCATCGATAGAATATAAAATCAATGAATTTGAACGAGATTTCAAGTTTTCGTTTTTCGACGATACGCGTATATGATCGAATAATCGTATATACGATATGAAAGAATGTTAAAAACTTTGATTCCAATATAAAATAGATGTTTGATCTTATGAAATGCAATGTTCTGAATCGATTGGTAACATTTTTCTAACTGTGGCACAAGTAGTATTAACGATTTCACGATTTTATCTTCGCATATACCGAAATTCGCGTATGTCGATTACGTTTTTCGACAATTATCATATGAAAACGCGTATTTAAACATAGTAAAAACGTTATATTCTTGTTATATTCTTTATTCTGCATTGATAGAATATAAAATCAATGAAATTGAACAAGATTTCAAGTTTTCGTTTTTCGACGATACGCGTATATGAGCGAAAAATCGTATATACGATATGAAAGAATGTTAAAAACTTTGATTCCAATATAAAGTAGATGTTTTATCTTATGAAATGCAATGTTCTGAATCGATTGGTAACATTTTTCTAACTGAGGCACAAGTATTATTAAAGATTTCACGATTTTAACTTCGCATATACCGAAATTCCCGTTTGTCGATTACGTTTTTCGACAATTATCATATGGGAACGCGTATTTAAACATAGTAAAAACGTTATATTCTTGTTATATTCTTTATTCTGCATCGATAGAATATAAAATCAATGAAATTGAACAAGATTTCAAGTTTTCGTTTTTCGACGATACACGTATATGAGCGAAATATCGTATATACGATATGAAAGAATGTTAAAAACTTTGATTCCAAAATAAAATAGATGTTTGATCTTATGAAATGCAATGTTCTGAATCGATTGGTAACATTTTTCTAACTGTGGCACAAGTATTATTAAAGATTTCACGATTTTATCTTCGCATATACCGAAATTCGCGTATGTCGATTACGTTTTTCGACAATTATCATATGAAAACGCTTATTTAAACATAGTAAAAACGGTATATTCTTGTTATATTCTTTATTCTGCATCGATAGAATATAAAATCAATGAAATTGAACGAGATTTCAATTTTTCGTTTTTCGACGATACGCGTATATGAGCGAAAAATCGTATATACGATATGAAAGAATGTTAAAAACTTTGATTCCAATATAAAGTAGATGTTTTATCTTATGAAATGCAATGTTCTGAATCGATTGGTAACATTTTTCTAACTGAGGCACAAGTATTATTAAAGATTTCACGATTTTAACTTCGCATATACCGAAATTCCCGTTTGTCGATTACGTTTTTCGACAATTATCATATGGGAACGCGTATTTAAACATAGTAAAAACGTTATATTCTTGTTATATTCTTTATTCTGCATCGATAGAATATAAAATCAATGAAATTGAGCGAGATTTCAAGTTTTCGTTTTTCGACGATACGCGTATATGAGCGAAAAATCGTATATACGGTATGAAAGAATGTAAAAAACTTTGATTCCAATATAAAATAGATGTTTGATCTTATGAAATGCAATGTTCTGAATCGATTGGTAACATTTTTCTAACTGTGGCACAAGTATTATTAAAGATTTCACGATTTTATGTTAGCATATACCGAAATTCGCCTATGTCGATTACGTTTTTCGACAATTATCATATGAAAACGCGTATTTAAACATAGTAAAAACGTTATATTCTTGTTATATTCATTATTCTGCATCGATAGAATATAAAATCAATGAAATTGAACGAGATTTCAAGTTTTCGTTTTTCGACGATACGCGTATATGAGCGAAAAATCGTATATACGATATGAAAGAATGTTAAAAACTTTGATTCCAATATAAAATAGATGTTTGGTCTTATGAAATGCAATGTTCTGAATCGATTGGTAACATTTTTCTAACTGTGGCACAAGTAGTATTAACGATTTCACGATTTTATCTTCGCATATACCGAAATTCGCGTATGTCGATTACGTTTTTCGACAATTATCATATGAAAACGCGTATTTAAACATAGTAAAAACGTTATATTCTTGTTAAATTCTTTATTCTGCATCGATAGAATATAAAATCAATGAAATTGAACGAGATTTCAAGTTTTCGTTTTTCGACGATACGCGTATATGAGCGAAAAATCGTATATACGATATGAAAGAATGTTAAAAACTTTGATTCAAATATAAAATAGATGTTTTATCTTATGAAATGCAATGTTCTGAATCGATTGGAAACATTTTTCTAACTGTGGCACAAGTAGTATTAACGATTTCACGATTTTATCTTCGCATATACCGAAATTCGCGTATGGCGATTACGTTTTTCGAAAATTATCATATGAAAACGCGTATTTAAACATAGTAAAAACGTTATATTCTTGTTATATTCTTTATTCTGCATCGATAGAATATAAAATCAATGAAATTGAACAAGATTTCAAGTTTGCGTTTTTCGACGATACGCGTATATGAGCGAAAAATCGTATATACGATATGAAAGAATGTTAAAAACTTTGATTCCAATATAAAATAGATGTTTGATCTTATGAAATGCAATGTTCTGAATCGATTGGTAACATTTTTCTAACTGTGGCACAAGTAGTATTAACGATTTCACGATTTTATCTTCGCATATACCGAAATTCGCGTATGTCGATTACGTTTTTCGACAATTATCATATGAAAACGCGTATTTAAACATAGTAAAAACGTTATATTCTTGTTATATTCTTTATTCTGCATCGATAGAATATAAAGTCAATGAAATTGAACAAGATTTCAAGTTTTCGTTTTTCGACGATACGCGTATATGAGCGAAAAATCGTATATACGATATGAAAGAATGTTAAAAACTTTGATTCCAATATAAAATAGATGTTTGATCTTATGAAATGCAATGTTCTGAATCGATTAGTAACATTTTTATAACTGTGGCACAAGTATTATTAAAGATTTCACGATTTTATCTTCGCATATACCGAAATTCGCGTATGACGATTACGTCTTTCGACAATTATCATATGAAAACGCGTATTTAAACATAGTAAAAACGTTATATTCTTGCTATATTCTTTATTCTGCATCGATAGAATATAAAATCAATGAATTTGAACGAGATTTCAAGTTTTCGTTTTTCGACGATACGCGTATATGATCGAATAATCGTATATACGATATGAAAGAATGTTAAAAACTTTGATTCCAATATAAAATAGATGTTTGATCTTATGAAATGCAATGTTCTGAATCGATTGGTAACATTTTTCTAACTGTGGCACAAGTAGTATTAACGATTTCACGATTTTATCTTCGCATATACCGAAATTCGCGTATGTCGATTACGTTTTTCGACAATTATCATATGAAAACGCGTATTTAAACATAGTAAAAACGTTATATTCTTGTTATATTCTTTATTCTGCATTGATAGAATATAAAATCAATGAAATTGAACAAGATTTCAAGTTTTCGTTTTTCGACGATACGCGTATATGAGCGAAAAATCGTATATACGATATGAAAGAATGTTAAAAACTTTGATTCCAATATAAAGTAGATGTTTTATCTTATGAAATGCAATGTTCTGAATCGATTGGTAACATTTTTCTAACTGAGGCACAAGTATTATTAAAGATTTCACGATTTTAACTTCGCATATACCGAAATTCCCGTTTGTCGATTACGTTTTTCGACAATTATCATATGGGAACGCGTATTTAAACATAGTAAAAACGTTATATTCTTGTTATATTCTTTATTCTGCATCGATAGAATATAAAATCAATGAAATTGAACAAGATTTCAAGTTTTCGTTTTTCGACGATACACGTATATGAGCGAAATATCGTATATACGATATGAAAGAATGTTAAAAACTTTGATTCCAAAATAAAATAGATGTTTGATCTTATGAAATGCAATGTTCTGAATCGATTGGTAACATTTTTCTAACTGTGGCACAAGTATTATTAAAGATTTCACGATTTTATCTTCGCATATACCGAAATTCGCGTATGTCGATTACGTTTTTCGACAATTATCATATGAAAACGCTTATTTAAACATAGTAAAAACGGTATATTCTTGTTATATTCTTTATTCTGCATCGATAGAATATAAAATCAATGAAATTGAACGAGATTTCAATTTTTCGTTTTTCGACGATACGCGTATATGAGCGAAAAATCGTATATACGATATGAAAGAATGTTAAAAACTTTGATTCCAATATAAAATAGATGTTTGATCTTATGAAATGCAATGTTCTGAATCGATTCGTAACATTTTTCTAACAGTGGCACAAGTATTATTAAAGATTTCTCGATTTTATCTTCGCATATACCGAAATTCCCGTTTGTCGATTACGTTTTTCGACAATTATCATATGGGAACGCGTATTTAAACATAGTAAAAATGTTATATTCTTGTTATATTCTTTATTCTGCATCGATTGAATATAAAATCAATGAAATTGAACGAGATTTCAAGTTTTCGTTTTTCGACGATACGCGTATATGAGCGAAAAATCGTATATACGATATGAAAGAATGTTAAAATCTTTGATTCCAAGATAAAATAGATGTTTGATCTTATGAAATGCAATGTTCTGAATCGATTAGTAACATTTTTCTAACTGTGGCACAAGTATTATTAAAGATTTCACGATTTTATCTTCGCATATACCGAAATTCGCGTATGTCGATTACGTTTTTCGACAATTATCATATGAAAACGCGTATTTAAACATAGTAAAAACATTATATTCTTGTTATATTCTTTATTCTGCATCGATAGAATATAAAATCAATGAAATTGAACGAGATTTTAAGTTTTCGTTTTTCGACGATACGCGTATATGAGAGAAAAATCGTATATACGATATGAAAGAATGTTAAAAGCTTTGATTCCAATATAAAATAGATGTTTGATCTTATGAAATGCAATGTTCTGAATCGATTGGTAACATTTTTCTAACTGAGGCACAAGTATTATTAAAGATTTCACGATTTTAACTTCGCATATACCGAAATTCCCGTTTGTCGATTACGTTTTTCGACAATTATCATATGGGAACGCGTATTTAAACATAGTAAAAACGTTATATTCTTGTTATATTCTTTATTCTGCATCGATAGAATATAAAATCAATGAAATTGAACAAGATTTCAAGTTTTCGTTTTTCGACGATACACGTATATGAGCGAAATATCGTATATACGATATGAAAGAATGTTAAAAACTTTGATTCCAAAATAAAATAGATGTTTGATCTTATGAAATGCAATGTTCTGAATCGATTGGTAACATTTTTCTAACTGTGGCACAAGTATTATTAAAGATTTCACGATTTTATCTTCGCATATACCGAAATTCGCGTATGTCGATTACGTTTTTCGACAATTATCATATGAAAACGCTTATTTAAACATAGTAAAAACGGTATATTCTTGTTATATTCTTTATTCTGCATCGATAGAATATAAAATCAATGAAATTGAACGAGATTTCAAGTTTTCGTTTTTCGACGATACGCGTATATGAGCGAAAAATCGTATATACGATATGAAAGAATGTTAAAAACTTTGATTCCAATATAAAATAGATGTTTGATCTTATGAAATGCAATGTTCTGAATCGATTCGTAACATTTTTCTAACAGTGGCACAAGTATTATTAAAGATTTCTCGATTTTATCTTCGCATATACCGAAATTCCCGTTTGTCGATTACGTTTTTCGACAATTATCATATGGGAACGCGTATTTAAACATAGTAAAAATGTTATATTCTTGTTATATTCTTTATTCTGCATCGATAGAATATAAAATCAATGAAATTGAACGAGATTTCAAGTTTTCGTTTTTCGACGATACGCGTATATGAGCGAAAAATCGTATATACGATATGAAAGAATGTTAAAATCTTTGATTCCATGATAAAATAGATGTTTGATCTTATGAAATGCAATGTTCTGAATCGATTAGTAACATTTTTCTAACTGTGGCACAAGTATTATTAAAGATTTCACGATTTTATCTTCGCATATACCGAAATTCGCGTATGTCGATTACGTTTTTCGACAATTGTCATATGAAAACGCGTATTTAAACATAGTAAAAACATTATATTCTTGTTATATTCTTTATTCTGCATCGATAGAATATAAAATCAATGAAATTGAACGAGATTTTAAGTTTTCGTTTTTCGACGATACGCGTATATGAGAGAAAAATCGTATATACGATATGAAAGAATGTTAAAAGCTTTGATTCCAATATAAAATAGATGTTTGATCTTATGAAATGCAATGTTCTGAATCGATTGGTAACATTTTTCTAACTGTGGCACAAGTATTAAAGATTTCACGATTTTATCTTCGCATATACCGAAATTCGCGTATGTCGATTAGGTTTTTCTACAATTATCATATGAAAACGCGTATTTAAACATAGTAAAAACGTTATATTCTTGTTATATTCTTTATTGTGCATCGATAGAATATAAAATCAATGAAATTGAAAGAGATTTCAAGTTTTCGTTTTTCGACGATACGCGTATATGATCGAAAAATCGTATATACGATATGAAAGAATGTAAAAAACTTTGATTCCAATATAAAATAGATGTTTGATCTTATGAAATGCAATGTTCTGAATCGATTGGTAACATTTTTCTAACTGTGGCACAAGTATTATTAAAGATTTCACGATTTTATGTTAGCATATACCGAAATTCGCCTATGTCGATTACGTTTTCCGACAATTATCATATGAAAACGCGTATTTAAACATAGTAAAAACGTTATATTCTTGTTATATTCATTATTCTGCATCGATAGAATATAAAATCAATGAAATTGAACGAGATTTCAAGTTTTCGTTTTTCGACGATACGCGTATATGAGCGAAAAATCGTATATACGATTTGAAAGAATGTTAAAAACTTTGATTCCAATATAAAATAGATGTTTGGTCTTATGAAATGCAATGTTCTGAATCGATTGGTAACATTTTTCTAACTGTGGCACAAGTAGTATTAACGATTTCACGATTTTATCTTCGCATATACCGAAATTCGCGTATGTCGATTACGTTTTTCGACAATTATCATATGAAAACGCGTATTTAAACATAGTAAAAACGTTATATTCTTGTTAAATTCTTTATTCTGCATCGATAGAATATAAAATCAATGAAATTGAACGAGATTTCAAGTTTTCGTTTTTCGACGATACGCGTATATGAGCGAAAAATCGTATATACGATATGAAAGAATGTTAAAAACTTTGATTCCAATATAAAATAGATGTTCGATCTTATGAAATGCAATGTTCTGAATCGATTGGTAACATTTTTCTAACTGTGGCACAAGTAGTATTAACGATTTCACGATTATATCTTCGCATATACCGAAATTCGCGTATGTCGATTACGTTTTTCGAAAATTATCATATGAAAACACGTATTTAAACATAGTAAAAACGTTATATTCTTGTTATATTCTTTATTCTGCATCGATAGAATATAAAATCAATGAAATTGAACAAGATTTCAAGTTTTCGTTTTTCGACGATACGCTTATATGAGCGAAAAATCGTATATACGATATGAAAGAATGTTAAAAACTTTGATTCCAATATAAAATAGATGTTTGATCTTATGAAATGCAATGTTCTGAATCGATTGGTAACATTTTTCTAACTGTGGCACAAGTAGTATTAACGATTTCACGATTTTATCTTCGCATATACCGAAATTCGCGTATGTCGATTACGTTTTTCGACAATTATCATATGAAAACGCGTATTTAAACATAGTAAAAACGTTATATTCTTGTTATATTCTTTATTCTGCATCGATAGAATATAAAATCAATGAAATTGAACAAGATTTCAAGTTTTCGTTTTTCGACGATACGCGTATATGAGCGAAAAATCGTATATACGATATGAAAGAATGTTAAAAACTTTGATTCCAATATAAAGTAGATGTTTTATCTTATGAAATGCAATGTTCTGAACCGATTGGTAACATTTTTCCAACTGTGGCACAAGTATTATTAAAGATTTCACGATTTTATCTTCGCATATACCGAAATTCGCGTATGTCGATTACGTTTTTCGAAAATTATCATATGAAAACGCGTATTTAAACATAGTAAAAACGTTATATTCTTGTTATATTCTTTATTCTGCATCGATAGAATATAAAATCAATGAAATTGAACGAGATTTCAAGTTTTCGTTTTTCGACGATACGCGTATATGAGCGAAAAATCGTATATACGATATGAAAGAATGTTAAAAACTTTGATTCCAATATAAAATAGATGTTTGATCTTATGAAATGCAATGTTCTGAATCGATTGGTAACATTTTTCTAACTGTGGCACAAGTATTATTAAAGATTTCACGATTTTATCTTCGCATATACCGAAATTCGCGTATGTCGATTACTTTTTTCTACAATTATCATATGAAAACGCGTATTTAAACATAGTAAAAACGTTATATTCTTGTTATATTCTTTATTCTGCATCGATAGAATATAAAATCAATGAAATAGAACGAGATTTCAAGTTTTCGTTTTTCGACGATACGCGTATATGAGCGAAAAATCGTATATTCGATATGAAAGAATGTTAAAAACTTTGATTCCAAGATAAAATAGATGTTTGATCTTATGAAATGCAATGTTCTGAATCGATTAGTAACATTTTTATAACTGTGGCACAAGTATTATTAAAGATTTCACGATTTTATCTCCGCATATACCGAAATTCGCGTATGACGATTACGTCTTTCGACAATTATCATATGAAAACGCGTATTTAAACATAGTAAAAACGTTATATTCTTGCTATATTCTTTATTCTGCATCGATAGAATATAAAATCAATGAATTTGAACGAGATTTCAAGTTTTCGTTTTTCGACGATACGCGTATATGAGCGAAAAATCGTATATACGATATGAAAGAATGTAAAAAACTTTGATTCCAATATAAAATAGATGTTTGATCTTATGAAATGCAATGTTCTGAATCGATTGGTAACATTTTTCTAACTGTGGCACAAGTATTATTAAAGATTTCACGATTTTATGTTAGCATATACCGAAATTCGCCTATGTCGATTACGTTTTCCGACAATTATCATATGAAAACGCGTATTTAAACATAGTAAAAACGTTATATTCTTGTTATATTCATTATTCTGCATCGATAGAATATAAAATCAATGAAATTGAACGAGATTTCAAGTTTTCGTTTTTCGACGATACGCGTATATGAGCGAAAAATCGTATATACGATATGAAAGAATGTTAAAAACTTTGATTCCAATATAAAATAGATGTTTGGTCTTATGAAATGCAATGTTCTGAATCGATTGGTAACATTTTTCTAACTGTGGCACAAGTAGTATTAACGATTTCACGATTTTATCTTCGCATATACCGAAATTCGCGTATGTCGATTACGTTTTTCGACAATTATCATATGATAACGCGTATTTAAACATAGTAAAAACGTTATATTCTTGTTAAATTCTTTATTCTGCATCGATAGAATATAAAATCAATGAAATTGAACGAGATTTCAAGTTTTCGTTTTTCGACGATACGCGTATATGAGCGAAAAATCGTATATACGATATGAAAGAATGTTAAAAACTTTGATTCAAATATAAAATAGATGTTTGATCTTATGAAATGCAATGTTCTGAATCGATTGGTAACATTTTTCTAACTGTGGCACAAGTAGTATTAACGATTTCACGATTTTATCTTCGCATATACCGAAATTCGCGTATGGCGATTACGTTTTTCGAAAATTATCATATGAAAACGCGTATTTAAACATAGTAAAAACGTTATATTCTTGTTATATTCTTTATTCTGCATCGATAGAATATAAAATCAATGAAATTGAACAAGATTTCAAGTTTGCGTTTTTCGACGATACGCGTATATGAGCGAAAAATCGTATATACGATATGAAAGAATGTTAAAAACTTTGATTCCAATATAAAATAGATGTTTGATCTTATGAAATGCAATGTTCTGAATCGATTGGTAACATTTTTCTAACTGTGGCACAAGTAGTATTAACGATTTCACGATTTTATCTTCGCATATACCGAAATTCGCGTATGTCGATTACGTTTTTCGACAATTATCATATGAAAACGCGTATTTAAACATAGTAAAAACGTTATATTCTTGTTATATTCTTTATTCTGCATCGATAGAATATAAAGTCAATGAAATTGAACAAGATTTCAAGTTTTCGTTTTTCGACGATACGCGTATATGAGCGAAAAATCGTATATACGATATGAAAGAATGTTAAAAACTTTGATTCCAATATAAAATAGATGTTTGATCTTATGAAATGCAATGTTCTGAATCGATTAGTAACATTTTTATAACTGTGGCACAAGTATTATTAAAGATTTCACGATTTTATCTTCGCATATACCGAAATTCGCGTATGACGATTACGTCTTTCGACAATTATCATATGAAAACGCGTATTTAAACATAGTAAAAACGTTATATTCTTGTTATA
This sequence comes from Vespa crabro, assembly GCF_910589235.1. NCBI lineage: Eukaryota > Metazoa > Arthropoda > Insecta > Hymenoptera > Vespidae > Vespa > Vespa crabro. The sequence continues at coordinate 226,838 of NW_025813595.1, forward strand.
TTCTTTATTCTGCATCGATAGAATATAAAATCAATGAAATTGAACAAGATTTCAAGTTTTCGTTTTTCGACGATACGCGTATATGAGCGAAAAATCGTATATACGATATGAAAGAATGTTAAAAACTTTGATTCCAATATAAAATAGATGTTTGATCTTATGAAATGCAATGTTCTGAATCGATTGGTAACATTTTTCTAACTGTGGCACAAGTATTATTAAAGATTTCACGATATTATCTTCGCATATACCGAAATTCGCGTATGTCGATTACGTTTTTCCTTAATTATCATATGAAAACGCGTTTTTAAACATAGTAAAAACGTTATATTCTTGTTATATTCTTTATTCTGCATCGATAGAATATAAAATCAATGAAATTGAACGAGATTTCAAGTTTTCGTTTTTCGACGATACGCGTATATGAGGGAAAAATCGTATATACGATATGAAAGAATGTTAAAAACTTTGATTCCAATATAAAGTAGATGTTTGATCTTATGAAATGCAATGTTCTGAATCGATTGGTAACATTTTTCTAACTGTGGCACAAGTATTATTAAATATTTCACGATATTATCTTCGCATATACCGAAATTCGCTTATGTCGATTACGTTTTTCGACAATTATCATATGAAAACGCGTATTTAAACATAGTAAAAACGTTATATTCTTGTTATATTCTTTATTCTGCATCGATAGAATATAAAATCAATGAAATTGAACGAGATTTCAAGAATTCGTTTTTCGACGATACGCGTATATGAGAGAAAAATCGTATATACGATATGAAAGAATGTTAAAAACTTTGATTCCAATATAAAATAGACGTTTGATCTTATGAAATGCAATGTTCTGAATCGATTGGTAACATTTTTCTAATTGTGGCATAAGTATTATTAAATATTTCACGATTTTATCTTCGCATATACCGAAATTCGCGTATGTCGATTAGGTTTTTCGACAATTATCATATGAAAACGCGTATTTAAACATAGTAAAAACGTTATATTTTTGTTGTATTCTTTATTCTGCATCGATAGAATATAAAATCAATGAAATTGAACGAGATTTCAAGTTTTCGTTTTTCGACGATACGCGTATATGAGGGAAAAATCGTACATACGATATGAAAGAATGTTAAAAACTTTGATTCCAATATAAAATAGATGTTTGATCTTATGAAATGCAATGTTCTGAATCGATTGGTAACATTTTTCTAATTGTGGCATAAGTATTATTAAAGATTTCACGATTTTATCTTCGCATATACCGAAATTCGCGTATGTCGATTAGGTTTTTCGACAATTATCATATGAAAACGCGTATTTAAACATAGTAAAAACGTTATATTTTTGTTGTATTCTTTATTCTGCATCGATAGAATATAAAATCAATGAAATTGAACGAGATTTCAAGTTTTCGTTTTTCGACGATACGCGTATATGAGGGAAAAATCGTACATACGATATGAAAGAATGTTAAAAACTTTGATTCCAATATAAAATAGATGTTTGATCTTATGAAATGCAATGTTCTGAATCGATTGGTAACATTTTTCTAACTGTGGCACAAGTATTATTAAAGATTTCACGATATTATCTTCGCATATACCGAAATTCGCGTATGTCGATTACGTTTTTCCTCAATTATCATATGAAAACGCGTATTGAAACATAGTAAAAACGTTATATTCTTGTTATATTCTTTATTCTGCATCGATAGAATATAAAATCAATGAAATTGAACGAGATTTCAAGTTTTCGTTTTTCGACGATACGCGTATATGAGGGAAAAATCGTATATACGATATGAAAGAATGTTAAAAACTTTGATTCCAATATAAAATAGATGTTTGATCTTATGAAATGCAATGTTCTGAATCGATTGGTAACATTTTTCTAACTGTGGCACAAGTATTATTAAAGATTTCACGATTTTATCTTCGCATATACCGAAATTCGCGTATGTCGATTACGTTTTTCGACAATTATCATATGAAAACGCGTATTTAAACATAGTAAAAACGTTATATTCTTGTTATATTCTTTAGTCTGCATCGATAGAATATAAAATCAATGAAATTGAACGAGATTTCAAGTTTTCGTTATTCGACGATACGCGTATATGAGCGAAAAATCGTATATACGATATGAAAGAATGTTAAAAACTTTGATTCCAATATAAATTAGATGTTTGATCTTATGAAATGCAATGTTCTGAATCGATTGGTAACATTTTTCTAACTGTGGCACAAGTATTATTAAAGATTTCACGATTTTATCGTCGCATATACCGAAATTCGCGTATGTCGATTACGTTTTTCGACTATTATCATTTGAAAACGCGTATTTAAACATAGTAAAAACGTTATATTCTTGTTAGATTCTTTATTCTGCATCGATAGAATATAAAATCAATGAAATTAAACGAGATTTTAAGTTTTCGTTCTTCGACGATACGCGTATATGAGCGAAAAATCGTATATACGATATGAAAGAATGTAAAAAACTAAGATTCCAATATAAATTAGATGTTTGATCTTATGAAATGCAATGTTCTGAATCGATTGGTAACTTTTTTCTAACTGTGGCACAAGTATTATTAAAGATTTCACGATTTTATCGTCGCATATATCGAAATTCGCGTATGTCGATTACGTTTTTCGACTATTATCATTTGAAAACGCGTATTTAAACATAGTAAAAACGTTATATTCTTGTTATATTCTTTATTCTGCATCGATAGAATGTAAAATCAATGAAATTAAACGAGATTTTAAGTTCTCGTTCTTCGACGATACGCGTATATGAGCGAAAAATCGTATATACGATATGAAAGAATGTTAAAAACTTTGATTCCAATATAAAATAGATGTTTGATCTTATGAAATGCAATGTTCTGAATCGATTGGTAACATTTTTCTAACTGTGGCACAAGTATTATTAAAGATTTCACGATTTTATGTTAGCATATACCGAAATTCGCCTATGTCGATTACGTTTTCCGACAATTATCATATGAAAACGCGTATTTAAACATAGTAAAAACGTTATATTCTTGTTATATTCTTTATTCTGCATCGATAGAATATAAAATCAATGAAATTGAACGAGATTTCAAGTTTTCGTTCTTCGACGATACGCGTATATGAGCGAAAAATCGTATATACGATATGAAAGAATGTAAAAAACTAAGATTCCAATATAAATTAGATGTTTGATCTTATGAAATGCAATGTTCTGAATCGATTGGTAACATTTTTCTAACTGTGGCACAAGTATTATTAAAGATTTCACGATTTTATCGTCGCATATATCGAAATTCGCGTATGTCGATTACGTTTTTCGACTATTATCATTTGAAAACGCGTATTTAAACATAGTAAAAACGTTATATTCTTGTTATATTCTTTATTCTGCATCGATAGAATATAAAATCAATGAAATTAAACGAGATTTTAAGTTCTCGTTCTTCGACGATACGCGTATATGAGCGAAAAATCGTATATACGATATGAAAGAATGTTAAAAACTTTGATTCCAATATAAAATAGATGTTTGATCTTATGAAATGCAATGTTCTGAATCGATTGGTAACATTTTTCTAACTGTGGCACAAGTATTATTAAAGATTTCACGATTTTATGTTAGCATATACCGAAATTCGCCTATGTCGATTACGTTTTTCGACTATTATCATTTGAAAACGTGTATTTAAACATAGTATAAACGTTATATTCTTGGTATATTCTTTATTCTGCATCGATAGAATATAAAATCAATGAAATTGAACGAGATTTCAAGTTTTCGTTTTTCGACGATTCGCGTTTAGGAGCGAAAAATCGTATATACGATATGAAAGAATGTTAAAAACTTTGATTCCAATATAAAATAGATGTTTGATCTTATGAAATGCAATGTTCTGAATCGATTGGTAACATTTTTCTAACTGTGGCACAAGTATTATTAAAGATTTCACGATTTTATCTTCGCATATACCGAAATTCGCGTATGTCGATTACGTTTTTCGACAATTATCATATGAAAACGCGTATTTAAACATAGTAAAAACGTTATATTCTTGTTATATTCTTTATTCTGCATCGATAGAATATAAAATCAATGAAATTGAACGAGATTTCAAGTTTTCGTTTTTCGGCGATACGCGTATATGAGCGAAAATCGTATATACGATATGAAAGAATGTTAAAAACTTTGATTCCAATATAAAATAGATGTTTGATCTTATGAAATGCAATGTTCTGAATCGATTGGTAACATTTTTCTAACTGTGGCACAAGTATTATTAAAGATTTCACGATTTTATCTTCGCATATACCGAAATTCGCGTATGTCGATTACGTTTTTCGACAATTATCGTATGAAAACGCGTATTTAAACATAGTAAAAACGTTATATTCTTGTTATATTCTTTATTCTGCATCGATAGAATATAAAATCAATGAAATTGAACAAGATTTCAAGTTTTCGTTTTTCGACGATACGCTTATATGAGCGAAAAATCGTATATACGATATGAAAGAATGTTATAAACTTTGATTCCAATATAAATTAGATGTTTGATATTATGAAATGCAATGTTCTGAATCGATTGGTAACATTTTTCTAACTGTGGCACAAGTATTATTAAAGATTTCACGATTTTATCGTCGCATATACCGAAATTCGCGTATGTCGATTACGTTTCTCGACTATTATCATTTGAAAACGCGTATTTAAACATAGTAAAAACGTTATATTCTTGTTAGATTCTTTATTCTGCATCGATAGAATATAAAATCAATGAAATTAAACGAGATTTTAAGTTTTCGTTCTTCGACGATACGCGTATATGAGCGAAAAATCGTATATACGATATGAAAGAATGTAAAAAACTAAGATTCCAATATAAATTAGATGTTTGATCTTATGAAATGCAATGTTCTGAATCGATTGGTAACATTTTTCTAACTGTGGCACAAGTATTATTAAAGATTTCACGATTTTATCGTCGCATATATCGAAATTCGCGTATGTCGATTACGTTTTTCGACTATTATCATTTGAAAACGCGTATTTAAACATAGTAAAAACGTTATATTCTTGTTATATTCTTTATTCTGCATCGATAGAATATAAAATCAATGAAATTAAACGAGATTTTAAGTTCTCGTTCTTCGACGATACGCGTATATGAGCGAAAAATCGTATATACGATATGAAAGAATGTTAAAAACTTTGATTCCAATATGAAATAGATGTTTGATCTTATGAAATGCAATGTTCTGAATCGATTGGTAACATTTTTCTAACTGTGGCACAAGTATTATTAAAGATTTCACGATTTTATCTTCGCATATACCGAAATTCGCGTATGTCGATTACGTTTTTCGACAATTATCATATGAAAACGCGTAACTAAACATAGTAAAAACGTTATATTCTTGTTATATTCTTTAGTCTGCATCGATAGAATATAAAATCAATGAAATTGAACGAGATTTCAAGTTTTCGTTTTTCGACGATACGCGTATAGGAGCGAAAAATCGTATATACGATATGAAAGAATGTTAAAAACTTTGATTCCAATATAAAATAGATGTTTGATCTTATGAAATGCAATGTTCTGAATCGATTGGTAACATTTTTCTAACTGTGGCACAAGTATTATTAAAGATTTCACGATTTTATCTTCGCATATACCGAAATTCGCGTATGTCGATTACGTTTTTCGACAATTATCGTATGAAAACGCGTATTTAAACATAGTAAAAACGTTATATTCTTGTTATATTCTTTATTCTGCATCGATAGAATATAAAATCAATGAAATTGAACGAGATTTCAAGTTTTCGTTTTTCGACGATACGCCTATATGAGCGAAAAATCGTATATACGATATGAAAGAATGTTAAAAACTTTCATTCCAATATAAAATTGATGTTTGATCTTATGAAATGCAATGTTCTGAATCGATTGGTAACATTTTTCTAACTGTGGCACAAGTATTATTAAAGATTTCACGATTTTATCTTCGCATATACAGAAATTCGCGTATGTCGATTACGTTTTTCGACAATTATCATATGAAAACGCGTATTTAAACATAGTAAAAACATTATATTCTTGTTATATTCTTTATTCTGCATCGATAAAATATAAAATCAATGAAATTGAACGAGATTCCAAGTTTTCGTTTTTCGACGATACGCGTATATGAGGGAAAAATCGTATATACGATATGAAAGAATGTTAAAAACTTTGATTCCAATATAAAATAGATGTTTGATCTTATGAAATGCAATGTTCTGAATCGATTGGTAACATCTTTCTAATTGTGGCACAAGTATTATTAAAGATTTCACGATATTATCTTCGCATATACCGAAATTCGCGTATGTCGATTACGTTTTTCGACAATTATCATATGAAAACGCGTATTTAAACATAGTAAAAACGTTATATTTTTGTTGTATTCTTTATCCTGCATCGATAGAATATAAAATCAAGGAAATTGAACGAGATTTCAAGTTTTCGTTTTTCGACGATACGCGTATATGAGGGAAAAATCGTACATACGATATGAAAGAATGTTAAAAACTTTGATTCCAATATAAAATAGATGTTTGATCTTATGAAATGCAATGTTCTGAATCGATTGGTAACATTTTTCTAACTGTGGCACAAGTATTATTAAAGATTTCACGATATTATCTTCGCATATACCGAAATTCGCGTATGTCGATTACGTTTTTCCTCAATTATCATATGAAAACGCGTATTGAAACATAGTAAAAACGTTATATTCTTGTTATATTCTTTATTCTGCATCGATAGAATATAAAATCAATGAAATTGAACGAGATTTCAAGTTTTCGTTTTTCGACGATACGCGTATATGAGCGAAAAATCGTATATACGATATGAAAAAATGTAAAAAACTTTGATTCCAATATAAAATAGATGTTTGATCTTATGAAATGCAATGTTCTGAATCGATTGGTAACATTTTTCTAACTGTGGCACAAGTATTATTAAAGATTTCACGATTTTATCGTCGCATATACCGAAATTCGCGTATGTCGATTACGTTTTTCGACTATTATCATTTGAAAACGCGTATTTAAACATAGTAAAAACGTTATATTCTTTATTCTGGATCGATAGAATATAAAATCAATGAAATTGAACGAGATTTCAAATATTCGTTTTTCGACGATACGCGTATATGAGCGAAAAATCGTATATACGATATGAAAGACTGTTAAAAACATTGATTCCAATGTAAAATAGATGTTTGATCTTATGAAATGCAATGTTCTGAATCGATTGGTAACATTTTTCTAACTGTGGCACAAGTATTATTAAAGATTTCACGATTTTATGTTCGCATATAACGAAATTCGCGTATGTCGATTACGTTTTTCGACAATTATCATATGAAAACGCGTATTTAAACATAGTAAAAACGTTATATTCTTGTTATATTCTTTATTCTGCATCGATAGAATATAAAATCAATAAAATTGAACGAGATTTCAAGTTTTCGTTTTTCGACGATACGCGTATATGAGCGAAAAATCGTATATACGATATGAAAGAATGTTAAAAACTTTGATTCCAATATAAAATAGATGTTTGATCTTATGATTTGCAATGTTCTGAATCGATTGGTAACATTTTTCTAACTGTGGCACAAGTATAATTAAAGATTTCACGATTTTATCTTCGCATATACCGAAATTCGCGTATGTCGATTACGTTTTTCCTCAATTATCTTATGAAAACGCGTATTTAAACATAGTAAAAACGTTATATTCTTGTTATATTCTTTATTCTGTTTCGATAGAATATAAAATCAATGAAATTGACCGAGATTTCAAGTTTACGTTATTCGACGATACGCGTATATGAGCGAAAAATCGTATATACGATATGAAAGAATGTTAAAAACTTTGATTCCAATATAAATTAGATGTTTGATCTTATGAAATGCAATGTTCTGAATCGATTGGTAACATTTTTCTAACTGTGGCACAAGTATTATTAAAGATTTCACGATTTTATCGTCGCATATACCGAAATTCGCGTATTTCGATTACGTTTTTCGACTATTATCATTTGAAAACGCGTATTTAAACATAGTAAAAACGTTATATTCTTGTTATATTCTTTATTCTGCATCGATAGAATATAAAATCAATGAAATTAAACGAGATTTTAAGTTCTCGTTCTTCGACGATACGCGTATATGAGCGAAAAATCGTATATACGATATGAAAGAATGTTAAAAACTTTGATTCCAATATAAAATAGATGTTTGATCTTATGAAATGCAATGTTCTGAATCGAATGGTAACATTTTTCTAACTGTGGCACAAGTATTATTAAAGATTTCACGATTTTATGTTAGCATATACCGAAATTCGCCTATGTCGATTACGTTTTCCGACAATTATCATATGAAAACGCGTATTTAAACATAGTAAAAACGTTATATTCTTGTTATATTCTTTATTCTGCATCGATAGAATATAAAATCAATGAAATTGAACGAGATTTCAAGTTTTCGTTATTCGACGATACGCGTATATGAGCGAAAAATCGTATATACGATATGAAAGAATGTTAAAAACTTTGATTCCAATATAAATTAGATGTTTGATCCTATGAAATGCAATGTTCTGAATCGATTGGTAACATTTTTCTAACTGTGGCACAAGTATTATTAAAGATTTCACGATTTTATCGTCGCATATACCGAAATTCGCGTATGTCGATTACGTTTTTCGACTATTATCATTTGAAAACGCGTATTTAAATATAGTAGAAACGTTATATTCTTGTTATATTCTTTATTCTGCATCGATAGAATACAAAATCAATGAAATTAAACGAGATTTTAAGTTTTCGTTCTTCGACGATACGCGTATATGAGCGAAAAATCGTATATACGATATGAAAGAATGTAAAAAACTAAGATTCCAATATAAAATAGATGTTTGATCTTATGAAATGCAATGTTCTGAATCGATTGGTAACATTTTTCTAACTGTGGCACAAGTATTATTAAAGATTTCACGATTTTATCGTCGCATATACCGAAATTCGCGTATGTCGATTACGTTTTTCGACTATTATCATTTGAAAACGTGTATTTAAACATAGTATAAACGTTATATTCTTGGTATATTCTTTATTCTGCATCGATAGAATATAAAATCAATGAAATTGAACGAGATTTCAAGCTTTCGTTTTTCGACGATTCGCGTTTAGGAGCGAAAAATCGTATATACGAAATGAAAGAATGTTAAAAACTTTGATTCCAATATAAAATAGATGTTTGATCTTATGAAATGCAATGTTCTGAATCGATTGGTAACATTTTTCTAACTGTGGCACAAGTATTATTAAAGATTTCACGATTTTATCTTCGCATATACCGAAATTCGCGTATGTCGATTACGTTTTTCGACAATTATCATATGAAAACGCGTATTTAAACATAGTAAAAACGTTATATTCTTGTTATATTCTTTATTCTGCATCGATAGAATAAAATCAATGAAATTGAACGAGATTTCAAGTTTTCGTTTTTCGACGATACGCGTATATGAGCGAAAATCGTATATACGATATGAAAGAATGTTAAAAACTTTGATTCCAATATAAAATAGATGTTTGATCTTATGAAATGCAATGTTCTGAATCGATTGGTAACATTTTTCTAACTGTGGCACAAGTATTATTAAAGATTTCACGATTTTATCTTCGCAAATACCGAAATTCGCGTATGTCGATTACGTTTTTCGACAATTATCGTATGAAAACGCGTATTTAAACATAGTAAAAACGTTATATTCTTGTTATATTCTTTATTCTGCATCGATAGAATATAAAATCAATGAAATTGAACAAGATTTCAAGTTTTCGTTTTTCGACGATACGCTTATATGAGCGAAAATTCGTATATACGATATGAAAGAATGTTATAAACTTTGATTCCAATATAAATTAGATGTTTGATATTATGAAATGCAATGTTCTGAAACGATTGGTAACATTTTTCTAACTGTGGCACAAGTATTATTAAAGATTTCACGATTTTATCGTCGCATATATCGAAATTCGCGTATGTCGATTACGTTTTTAGACTATTATCATTTGAAAACGCGTATTTAAACATAGTAAAAACGTTATATTCTTGTTATATTCTTTATTCTGCATCGATAGAATATAAAATCAATGAAATTAAACGAGATTTTAAGTTCTCGTTCTTCGACGATACGCGTATATGAGCGAAAAATCGTATATACGATATGAAAGAATGTTAAAAACTTTGATTCCAATATAAAATAGATGTTTGATCTTATGAAATGCAATGTTCTGAATCGATTGGTAACATTTTTCTAACTGTGGCACAAGTATTATTAAAGATTTCACGATTTTATGTTAGCATATACCGAAATTCGCCTATGTCGATTACGTTTTCCGACAATTATCATATGAAAACGCGTATTTAAACATAGTAAAAACGTTATATTCTTGTTATATTCTTTATTCTGCATCGATAGAATATAAAATCAATGAAATTGAACGAGATTTCAAGTTTTCGTTATTCCACGATACGCGTATATGAGCGAAAAATCGTATATACGATATGAAAGAATGTTAAAAACTTTGATTCCAATATAAATTAGATGTTTGATCTTATGAAATGCAATGTTCTGAATCGATTGGTAACATTTTTCTAACTGTGGCACAAGTATTATTAAAGATTTCACGATTTTATCGTCGCATATACCGAAATTCGCGTATGTCGATTACGTTTTTCGACTATTATCATTTGAAAACGCGTATTTAAACATAGTAAAAACGTTATATTCTTGTTATATTCTTTATTCTGCATCGATAGAATATAAAATCAATGAAATTAAATGAGATTTTAAGTTTTCGTTCTTCGACGATACGCGTATATGAGCGAAAAATCGTATATACGATATGAAAGAATGTAAAAAACTAAGATTCCAATATAAAATAGATGTTTGATCTTATGAAATGCAATGTTCTGAATCGATTGGTAACATTTTTCTAACTGTGGCACAAGTATTATTAAAGATTTCACGATTTTATCGTCGCATATACCGAAATTCGCGTATGTCGATTAGGTTTTTCGACTATTATCATTTGAAAACGCGTATTTAAACATAGTAAAAACGTTATATTCTTGGTATATTCTTTATTCTGCATCGATAGAATATAAAATCAATGAAATTGAACGAGATTTCAAGTTTTCGTTTTTCGACGATACGCGTATAGGAGCGAAAAATCGTATATACGATATGAAAGAATGTTAAAAACTTTGATTCCAATATAAAATAGATGTTTGATCTTATGAAATGCAATGTTCTGAATCGATTGGTAACATTTTTCTAACTGTGGCACAAGTATTATTAAAGATTTCACGATTTTATCGTCGCATATACCGAAATTCGCATATGTCGATTACGTTTTTCGACTTTTATCATTTGAAAACGCGTATTTAAACATAGTAAAAACGTTATATTCTAGTTATATTCTTTATTTTGCATCGATAGAATATAAAATCAATGAAATTGAACGAGATTTCAAGTTTTCGTTTTTCGACGATACGCGTATATGAGCGAAAAATCGTATATACGATATGAAAGAATGTTAGAAACTTTGATTCCAATATAAAATAGATGTTTGATCTTATGAAATGCAATGTTCTGAATCGATTGGTAACATTTTTCTAACTGTGGCACAAGTATTATTAAAGATTTCACGATTTTATCTTCGCATATACCGAAATTCGCGTATGTCGATTACGTTTTTCGACAATTATCATATGAAAACGCGTATTTAAACATAGTAAAAACGTTATATTCTTGTTAAATTCTTTATTCTGCATCGATAGAATATAAAATCAATGAAATTGAACGAGATTTCAAGTTTTCGTTTTTCGACGATACGCGTATATGAGCGAAAAATCGTATATACGATATGAAAGAATGTTAAAAACTTTGATTCCAATATAAAATAGATGTTTGATCTTATGAAATGCAATGTTCTGAATCGATTGGTAACATTTTTCTAACTGTGGCACAAGTATTATTAAAGATTTCACGATTTTATCTTCGCATATACCGAAATTCGCGTATGTCGATTACGTTTTTCGACAATTATCGTATGAAAACGCGTATTTAAACATAGTAAAAACGTTATATTCTTGTTATATTCTTTATTCTGCATCGATAGAATATAAAATCAATGAAATTGAACGAGATTTCAAGTTTTCGTTTTTCGACGATACGCGTATATGAGCGAAAAATCTTATATACGATATGAAAGAATGTTAAAAACTTTGATTCCAATATAAAATAGATGTTTGATCTTATGATTTGCAATGTTCTGAATCGATTGGTAACATTTTTCTAACTGTGGCACAAGTATAATTAAAGATTTCACGATTTTATCTTCGCATATACCGAAATTCGCGTATGTCGATTACGTTTTTCCTCAATTATCTTATGAAAACGCGTATTTAAACATAGTAAAAACGTTATATTCTTGTTATATTCTTTATTCTGCATCGATAGAATATAAAATCAATGAAATTGACCGAGATTTCAAGTTTTCGTTATTCGACGATACGCGTATGTGAGCGAAAAATCGTATATACGATATGAAAGAATGTTAAAAACTTTGATTCCAATATAAATTAGATGTTTGATATTATGAAATGCAATGTTCTGAAACGATTGGTAACATTTTTCTAACTGTGCCAAAAGTATTATTAAAGATTTCACGATTTTATCGTCGCATATACCGAAATTCGCCTGTGTCGATTACGTATTTTGAAAATTATCATATGAAAACGCGTATTTAAACATAGTAAAAACGTTATATTCTTGTTATATTCTTTATTCTGCATCGATAGAATATAAAATCAATGAAATTGAACGAGATTTCAAGTCTTCGTTTTTCGACGTTACGCGTATATGTGCGAAAAATCGTATATACGATATGAAAGAATGTTAAAAACTTTGATTCCAATATAAAATAGATGTTTGATCTTATGAAATGCAATGTTCTGAATCGATTGGTAACATTTTTCTAACTGTGGCACAAGTATTATTAAAGATTTCACGATTTTATCTTCGCATATACCGAAATTCGCGTATGTCGATTACGTTTTTCGACAATTATCATATGAAAACGCGTATTTAAACATAGTAAAAACGTTATATTCTTGTTATATTCCTTAATCTGCATCGATAGAATATAAAATCAATGAAATTGAACGAGATTTCAAGTTTTTGTTTTTCGACGATACGCGTATATGAGCCAAAAATCGTATATACGATATGAAAGAATGTTAAAAACTTTGATTCCAATATAAAATAGATGTTTGATCTTATGAAATGCAATGCTCTGAATCGATTGGTAACATTTTTCTAACTGTGGCACAAGTATTATTAAAGATTTCACGATTATATCGTCGCATATACCGAAATTCGCGTATGTCGATTACGTTTTTCGACTATTATCATTTGAAAACGCGTATTTAAACATAGTAAAAACGTTATATTCTTGTTATATTCTTTATCCTGCATCGATATAATATAAAATCAATGAAATTGAACGAGATTTTAAGTTTTCGTTTTTCGACGATACGCGTATATGAGCGAATAATCGTATATACGATATGAAAGAATGATAAAAACTTTGATTCCAATATAAATTAGATGTTTGATCTTATGAAATGCAATGTTCTGAATCGATTGGTAACATTTTTCTAACTGTGGCACAAGTATTATTAAAGATTTCACGATTTTATGTTAGAATATACCGAAATTCGCCTATGTCGATTACGTATTTCGACAATTATCATATGAAAACGCGTATTTAAACATAGTAAAAACGTTATATTCTTGTTATATTCTTTATTCTGCATCGATAGAATATAAAATCAATGAAATTGAACGAGATTTCAAGTTTTTGTTTTTCGACGATACGCGTATATGAGCCAAAAATCGTATATACGATATGAAAGAATGTTAAAAACTTTGATTCCAATATAAATTAGATGTTTGATCTTATGAAATGCAATGTCCTGAATCTATTGGTAACATTTTTCTAACTGTGGCACAAGTATTATTAAAGATTTCACGATTTTATCGTCGCATATACCGAAATTCGCGTATGTCGATTACGTTTTTCGACTATTATCATTTGAAAACGCGTATTTAAACATAGTAAAAACGTTATATTCTTGTTATATTCTTTATTCTGCATCGATAGAATATAAAATCAATGAAATTGAACGAGATTTCAAGTTTTCGTTTTTCGACGATACGCGTATATGAGCGAAAAATCGTATATACGATATGAAAGAATGTTAATAACTTTGATTCCAATATAAAATAGATGTTTGATCTTATGAAATGCAATGTTCTGAATCGATTGGTAACATTTTTCTAACTGTGGCACAAGTATTATTAAAGACTTAACGATTTTATCTTCGCATATACCGAAATTCGCGTATGTCGATTACGTTTTTCGACAATTATCATATGAAAACGCGTATTAAAACATAGTAAAAACGTTATATTCTTGTTATATTCTTTATTCTGCATCGATAGAATATAAAATCAATAAAATTGAACGAGATTTCAAGTTTTCGTTTTTCGACGATACGCGTATATGAGCGCAAAATCGTATATACGATATGAAAGAATGTTAAAAACTTTAATTCCAATATAAAATAGATGTTTGATCTTATGAAATGCAATGTTCTGAATCGATTGGTAACATTTTTCTAACTGTGCCACAAGTATTATTAAAGATTTCACGATTTTATCTTGGCATATACCGAAATTCGCGTATGTCGATTACGTTTTTCCTCAATTATCATATGAAAACGCGTATTTAAACATAGTAAAAACGTTATATTCTTGTTATATTCTTTATTCTGCATCGATAGAATATAAAATCAATGAAATTGAACGAGAATTCAATTTTACGTTATTCGACGATACGCGTATATGAGCGAAAAATCGTATATACGATATGAAAGAATGTTAAAAACTTTGATTCCAATATAAATTAGATGTTTGATCTTATGAAATGCAATGTTCTGAATCGATTGGTAACATTTTTCTAACTGTGGCACAAGTATTATTAAAGATTTCACGATTTCATCTTCGCATATACCGAAATTCGCGTATGTCGATTACGTTTTTCGACAATTATCATATGAAAACGCGTAATTAAACATAGTAAAAACGTTATATTCTTGTTATATTCTTCATTCTCCATCGATGGAATATAAAATCAATGAAATTGAACGAGTTTTCAAGTTTTCGTTTTTCGACGATACAGGTATATGAGCGAAAAATCGTATATACGATATGGAAGAATGTTAAAAACTTTGATTCCAATATAAAATAGATGTTTGATCTTATGAAATGCAATGTTCTGAATCGATTGGTAACATTTTTCTAACTGTGGCACAAGTATTATTAAAGATTTCATGATTTTATCTTCGCGTATACCGAAATTCGCGTATGTCGATTACGTTTTTCGACAATTATCATATGAAAACGCGTATTTAAACATAGTAAAAACGTTATATTCTTGTTATATTCTTTATTCTGCATCGATAGAATATAAAATCAATAAAATTGATCGAGATTTCAAGTTTTCGTTTTTCGACGATACGCGTATATGAGCGAAAAATCGTATATACGATTAGAAAGAATGTTAAAAACTTTGATTCCAATATAAAATAGATGTTTGATCTTATGAAATGCAATGTTCTGAATCGATTGGTAACATTTTTCTAACTGTGGCACAAGAATTATTAAAGATTTCACGATTTTATCTTCGCATATACCGAAATTCGCGTATGTCGATTACGTTTCTCGACAATTATCATATGAAAACGCGTATTGAAACATAGTAAAAACGTTATATTCTTGTTATATTCTTTATTCTGCATCGATAGAATATAAAATCAATGAAATTGAACGAGATTTCAAGTTTTCGTTTTTCGACGATACGCGTATATGAGCGAAAAATCGTATATACGATATGAAAAAATGTAAAAAACTTTGATTCCAATATAAAATAGATGTTTGATCTTATGAAATGCAATGTTCTGAATCGATTGGTAACATTTTTCTAACTGTGGCACAAGTATTATTAAAGATTTCACGATTTTATCTTCGCATATACCGAAATTCGCGTATGTCGATTACGTTTTTCGACAATTATCATATGAAAACGCGTATTTAAACATAGTAAAAACGATATATTCTTGTTATATTCTTTATTCTGCATCGATAGAATATAAAATCAATAAAATTGAACGAGATTTCAAGTTTTCGTTTTTCGACGATACGCGTATATGAGCGCAAAATCGTATATACGATATGAAAGAATGTTAAAAACTTTGATTCCAATATAAAATAGATGTTTGATCTTATGAAATGCAATGTTCTGAATCGATTGGTAACATTTTTCTAACTGTGGCACAAGTATTGTTAAAGATTTCACGGTTTTATCTACGCATATTCCGAAATTCGCGTATGTCGATTACGTTTTTCGACAATTATCATATGAAAACGCGTATTTAAACATAGTAAAAACGTTATATTCTTGTTATATTCTTTATTCTCCATCGATAGAATATAAAATCAATGAAATTGAACGAGATTTCAAGTTTTTGTTTTTCGACGATACACGTATATGAGCGAAAAATCGTATATACGATATAGAAGAATGTTAAAAACTTTGATTCCAATATAAAATAGATGTTTGATCTTATGAAATGCAATGATCTGAATCGATTGGTAACATTTTTCTAACTGTGGCACAAGTTTTATTAAAGATTTCACGATTTTATCTTCGCATATACCGAAATTCGCGTATGTCGATTACGTTTTTCGACAATTATCATATGAAAACGCGTATTTAAACATAGTAAAAACGTTATATTCTTGTTCTATTCTTTATTCTGCATCGAAAGAATATAAAATCAATGAAATTGAGCGAGATTTCAAGTTTTCGTTTTTCGACGATACGCGTATATGAGCGAAAAATCGTATATACGATATGAAAGAATGTTAAAAACTTTAATTCCAATATAAAATAGATGTTTGATCTTATGAAATGCAATGTTCTGAATCGATTGGTAACATTTTTCTAACTGTGCCACAAGTATTATTAAAGATTTCACGATTTTATCTTGGCATATACCGAAATTCGCGTATGTCGATTACGTTTTTCCTCAATTATCATATGAAAACGCGTATTTAAACATAGTAAAAACGTTATATTCTTGTTATATTCTTTATTCTGCATCGATAGAATATAAAATCAATGAAATTGAACGAGAATTCAATTTTACGTTATTCGACGATACGCGTATATGAGCGAAAAATCGTATATACGATATGAAAGAATGTTAAAAACTTTGATTCCAATATAAATTAGATGTTTGATCTTATGAAATGCAATGTTCTGAATCGATTGGTAACATTTTTCTAACTGTGGCACAAGTATTATTAAAGATTTCACGATTTCATCTTCGCATATACCGAAATTCGCGTATGTCGATTACGTTTTTCGACAATTATCATATGAAAACGCGTAATTAAACATAGTAAAAACGTTATATTCTTGTTATATTCTTCATTCTCCATCGATGGAATATAAAATCAATGAAATTGAACGAGTTTTCAAGTTTTCGTTTTTCGACGATACAGGTATATGAGCGAAAAATCGTATATACGATATGGAAGAATGTTAAAAACTTTGATTCCAATATAAAATAGATGTTTGATCTTATGAAATGCAATGTTCTGAATCGATTGGTAACATTTTTCTAACTGTGGCACAAGTATTATTAAAGATTTCATGATTTTATCTTCGCGTATACCGAAATTCGCGTATGTCGATTACGTTTTTCGACAATTATCATATGAAAACGCGTATTTAAACATAGTAAAAACGTTATATTCTTGTTATATTCTTTATTCTGCATCGATAGAATATAAAATCAATAAAATTGATCGAGATTTCAAGTTTTCGTTTTTCGACGATACGCGTATATGAGCGAAAAATCGTATATACGATTAGAAAGAATGTTAAAAACTTTGATTCCAATATAAAATAGATGTTTGATCTTATGAAATGCAATGTTCTGAATCGATTGGTAACATTTTTCTAACTGTGGCACAAGAATTATTAAAGATTTCACGATTTTATCTTCGCATATACCGAAATTCGCGTATGTCGATTACGTTTCTCGACAATTATCATATGAAAACGCGTATTGAAACATAGTAAAAACGTTATATTCTTGTTATATTCTTTATTCTGCATCGATAGAATATAAAATCAATGAAATTGAACGAGATTTCAAGTTTTCGTTTTTCGACGATACGCGTATATGAGCGAAAAATCGTATATACGATATGAAAAAATGTAAAAAACTTTGATTCCAATATAAAATAGATGTTTGATCTTATGAAATGCAATGTTCTGAATCGATTGGTAACATTTTTCTAACTGTGGCACAAGTATTATTAAAGATTTCACGATTTTATCTTCGCATATACCGAAATTCGCGTATGTCGATTACGTTTTTCGACAATTATCATATGAAAACGCGTATTTAAACATAGTAAAAACGATATATTCTTGTTATATTCTTTATTCTGCATCGATAGAATATAAAATCAATAAAATTGAACGAGATTTCAAGTTTTCGTTTTTCGACGATACGCGTATATGAGCGCAAAATCGTATATACGATATGAAAGAATGTTAAAAACTTTGATTCCAATATAAAATAGATGTTTGATCTTATGAAATGCAATGTTCTGAATCGATTGGTAACATTTTTCTAACTGTGGCACAAGTATTGTTAAAGATTTCACGGTTTTATCTACGCATATTCCGAAATTCGCGTATGTCGATTACGTTTTTCGACAATTATCATATGAAAACGCGTATTTAAACATAGTAAAAACGTTATATTCTTGTTATATTCTTTATTCTCCATCGATAGAATATAAAATCAATGAAATTGAACGAGATTTCAAGTTTTTGTTTTTCGACGATACACGTATATGAGCGAAAAATCGTATATACGATATAGAAGAATGTTAAAAACTTTGATTCCAATATAAAATAGATGTTTGATCTTATGAAATGCAATGATCTGAATCGATTGGTAACATTTTTCTAACTGTGGCACAAGTTTTATTAAAGATTTCACGATTTTATCTTCGCATATACCGAAATTCGCGTATGTCGATTACGTTTTTCGACAATTATCATATGAAAACGCGTATTTAAACATAGTAAAAACGTTATATTCTTGTTGTATTCTTTATTCTGCATCGAAAGAATATAAAATCAATGAAATTGAGCGAGATTTCAAGTTTTCGTTTTTCGACGATACGCGTATATGAGCGAAAAATCGTATATACGATATGAAAGAATGTTAAAAACTTTGATTCCAATATAAAATAGATGTTTGATCTTATGAAATGCAATGTTCTGAATCGATTGGTAACATTTTTCTAACTGTGGCACAAGTATTATTAAAGATTTCACGATTTTATCTTCGCATATACCGAAATTCGCGTATGTCGATTAAGTTTTTCGACAATTATCATATGAAAACGCGTATTTAAACATAGTAAAAACGTTATATTCTTGTTATATTCTTTATTCTGAATCGATAGAATATAAAATTCATTGAAATTGAACGAGATTTCAAGTTTTCGTTTTTCGACGATACGCGTATATGAGCGAAAAATCGTATATACGATATGAAAGAATGTTAAAAACTTTGATTCCAATAAAAAATAGATGTTTGATCTTATGAAATGCAATGTTCTGAATCGATTGGTAACATTTTTCTAACTGTGGCACAAGTATTATTAAAGATTTCACGATTTTATCTTCGCATATACCGAAATTCGCGTATGTCGATTACGTTTTTCGACAATTATCATATGAAAACGCGAATTTAAACATAGTAAAAACGTTATATTCTTGTTATATTCTATATTCTGCATCGATAGATTATAAAATTCATTGAAATTGAACGAGATTTCAAGTTTTCGTTTTTCGACGATACGCGTATATGAGCGAAAAATCGTATATACGATATGAAAGAATGTTAAAAACTTTGATTCCAATATAAAATAGATGTTTGATCTTATGAAATGCAATGTTCTGAATCGATTGGTAACATTTTTCTAACTGTGGCACAAGTATTATTAAAGATTTCACGATTTTATCTTCGCATATACCGAAATTCGCGTATGTCGATTACGTTTTTCGACAATTATCATATTAAAACGCGAATTTAAACATAGTAAAAACGTTATATTCTTGTTATATTCTATATTCTGCATCGATAGATTATAAAATTCATTGAAATTGAACGAGATTTCAAGTTTTCGTTTTTCGACGATACGCGTATATGAGCGAAAAATCGTATATACGATATGAAAGAATGTTAAAAACATCGATTCCAATATAAAATAGATGTTTGATCTTATGAAATGCAATGTTCGGAATCGATTGGTAACATTTTTCTAACTGTGGCACAAGTATTATTAAAGATTTCACGATTTTATCTTCGCATATACCGAAATTCGCGTATGTCGATTACGTTTTTCGACAATTATCATATGAAAACGCGTATTTAAACATAGTAAAAACGTTATATTCTTGTTATATTCTTTATTCTGCATCGATAGAATATAAAATCAATGAAATTGAACGACATTTCAAGTTTTCGTTTTTCGACGATACGCATATATGAGCGAAAAATCGTTTATACGATATGAAAGAATGTTAAAAACTTTGTTTCCAATATAAAATAGATGTTTGATCTTATGAAATGCAATGTTATGAATCGATTGGTAACATTTTTCTAACTGTGGCACAAGTATTATTAAAGATTTCACGATTTTATCTTCGCATATACCGAAATTCGCGTATGTCGATTACGTTTTTCGACAATTATTATATGAAAACGCGTATTTAAACATAGCAAAAACGTTATATTCTTGTTATATTCTTTATTCTGCATCGATAGAATATAAAATCAATGAAATTGAACGAGATTTCAAGTTTTCGTTTTTCGACGATACGCGTATATGAGCGAAAAATCGTATATACGATATGAAAGAATGTTAAAAACTTTGATTCCAATATAAAATAGATGTTTGATCTTATGAAATGCAATGTTCTGAATCGATTGGTAACACTTTTCTAACTGTGGCACAAGTATTATTAAAGATTTCACGATTTTATCTTCGCATATACCGAAATTCGCGTATGTCGATTACGTTTTTCGACAATTATCATATGAAAACGCGTATTTAAACATAGTAAAAACGTTATATTCTTGTTATATTCTCTATTCTGCATCGATAGAATATAAAATCAATGAAATTGAACGAGATTTCAAGTTTTCGTTTTTCGACGATACGCGTATATGAACGAAAAATCGTATATACAATATGAAAGAATGTTAAAAACTTTGATTCCAATATAAAATAGATGTTTGATCTTATGAAATGCAATGTTCTGAATCGATTGGGAACATTTTTCTAACTGTGGCACAAGTATTATTAAAGATTTCACGATTTTATCTTCGCATATACCGAAATTCGCGTATGTCGATTACATTTTTCGACAATTATCATATGAAAACGCGTATTTAAACATAGTAAAAACGTTTTATTCTTGTTATATTCTTTATTCTGCATCGATAGAATATAAAATCAATGAAATTGAACGAGATTTCAAGTTTTCGTTTTTCGACGATACGCGTATATGAGCGAAAAATCGTATATACGATATGAAAGAATGTTAAAAACTTTGATTCCAATATAAAATAGATGTTTGATCTTATGAAATGCAATGTTCTGAATCGATTGGTAACATTTTTCTAACTGTGGCACAAGTATTATTAAAGATTTCACGATTTTATCTTCGCATATACCGAAATTCGCGTATGTCGATTACGTTTTTCGACAATTATCATATGAAAACGCGTATTTAAACATAGTAAAAACGTTATATTCTTGTTATATTCTTTATTCTGCATCGATAGAATATAAAATTCATTGAAATTGAACGAGATTTCAAGTTTTCGTTTTTCGACGATACGCGTATATGAGCGAAAAATCGTATATACGATATGAAAGAATGTTAACAACTTCGATTCCAAAATAAAATAGATGTTTGATCTTATGAAATGCAATGTTCTGAATCGATTGGTAACATTTTTCTAACTGTGGCACAAGTATTATTAAAGATTTCACGATTTTATCTTCGCATATACCGAAATTCGGGTATGTCGATTATATTTTTCGACAATTATCATATGAAAACGCGTATTTAAACATAGTAAAAACGTTAGATTCTTGTTATATTCTTTATTCTGCATCGATAGTATATAAAATCAATGAAATTGAACGAGATTTCAAGTTTTCGTTTTTCGACGATACGCTTATATGAGCGAAAAATCGTATATACGATATGAAAGAATGTTAAAAACTTTGATTCCAATATAAAATAGATGTTTGATCTTATGAAATGCAATGTTCTGAGTCGATTGGTAACATTTTTCTAACTGTGGCACAAGTATTATTAAAGATTTCACGATTTTATCTTCGCATATACCGAAATTCGCGTATGTCGATTAGGTTTTTCGTCAATTATCATATGAAAACGCGTATTTAAAAATAGTAAAAACGTTACATCCTTGTTATATTCTTTATTCTGCATCGACAGAATATAAAATCAATGAAATTGAACGAGATTTCAAGTTTTCGTTTGTCGACGATACGCGTATATGAGCGAAAAATCGTATATACGATATGAAAGAATGTTAAAAACTTTGATTCCAATATAAAATAGATGTTTGATCTTATGAAATGCAATGTTCTGAATCGATTGGTAACATTTTTCTAACTGTGGCACAAGTATTATTAAAGATTTCACGATTTCATGTTAGCATATACCGAAATTCGCCTATGTCGATTACGTTTTTCGACAATTATCATATGAAAACGCGTATTTAAACATAGTAAAGACGTTATATTCTTGTTATATTCTTTATTCTCCATCGATAGAATATAAAATCAATGAAATTGAACGAGATTTCAAGTTTTCGTTTTTCGACGATACACGTATATGAGCAAAAAATCGTATATACGATATGGAAGAATGTTAAAAACTTTGATTCCAATATAAAATAGATGTTTGATCTTATGAAATGCAATGTTCTGAATCGATTGGTAACATTTTTCTAACTGTGGCACAAGTATTATTAAAGATTTCACGATTTTATCTTCGCATATACCGAAATTCGCGTATGTCGATTACGTTTTTCGACAATTATCATATGAAAACGCGTATTTAAACATAGTAAAAACGTTATATTCTTGTTATATTCTTTATTCTGCATCGATAGAATATAAAATCAATGAAATTGAACGAGATTTCAAGTTTTCGTTTTTGGACGATACGCGTATAGGAGCGAAAAATCGTATATACGATATGAAAGAATGTTAAAAACTTTGATTCCAATATAAAATAGATGTTTGATCTTATGAAATGCAATGTTCTGAATCGATTGGTAACATTTTTCTAACTGTGGCACAAGTATTATTAAAGATTTCACGATTTTATCTTCGCAAATACCGAAATTCGCGTATGTCGATTACGTTTTTCGACAATTATCATATGAAAACGCTTATTTAAACATAGTAAAAACGTTATATTCTTGTTATATTCTTTATTCTGCATCGATAGAATATAAAATCAATGAAATTGAACGAGATTTCAAGTTTTCGTTTGTCGACGATACGCGTATATGAGCGAAAAATCGTATATACTATATGAAAGAATGTTAAAAACTTTGATTCCAATATAAAATAGATGTTTGATCTTATGAAATGCAATGTTCTGAATCGATTGGTAACATTTGTCTAACTGTGGCACAAGTATTATTAAAGATTTCACGATTTTATCTTCGCATATACCGAAATTCGCGTATGTCGATTACGTTTTTCGACAATTATCATATGAAAACGCGTATTTAAACATAGTAAAAACGTTATATTCTTGTTATATTCTTTATTCTGCATCGATAGAATATAAAATTCATTGAAATTGAACGAGATTTCAAGTTTTCGTTTTTCGACGATACGCGTATATGAGCGAAAAATCGTATATACGATATGAAAGAATGTTAAAAACCTTGATTCCAATATAAAATAGATGTTTGATCTTATGAAATGCAATGTTCTGAATCGATTGGTAACATTTTTCTAACTGTGGCACAAGTATTATTAAAGATTTCACGATTTTATCTTCGCATATACCGAAATTCGCGTATGTCGATTACGTTTTTCGACAATTATCATATGAAAACGCTTATTTAAACATAGTAAAAACGTTATATTCTTGTTATATTCTTTATTCTGCATCGATAGAATATAAAATCAATGAAATTGAACGAGATTTCAAGTTTTCGTTTGTCGACGATACGCGTATATGAGCGAAAAATCGTATATACGATATGAAAGAATGTTAAAAACTTTGATTCCAATATAAAATAGATGTTTGATCTTATGAAATGCAATGTTCTGAATCGATTGGTAACATTTTTCTAACTGTGGCACAAGTATTATTAAAGATTTCACGATTTTATCTTCGCATATACCGAAATTCGCGTATGTCGATTACGTTTTTCGACAATTATCATATGAAAACGCGTATTTAAACATCGTAAAAACGTTATATTCTTGTTATATTCTTTATTCTGCATCGATAGAATATAAAATTCATTGAAATTGAACGAGATTTCAAGTTTTCGTTTTTCGACGATACGCGTATATGAGCGAAAAATCGTATATACGATATGAAAGAATGTTAAAAACTTCGATTCCAATATAAAATAGATGTTTGATCTTATGAAATGCAATGTTCTGAATCGATTAGTAACATTTTTCTAACTGTGGCACAAGTATTATTAAAGATATCACGATTTTATCTTCGCACATACCGAAATTCGCGTATGTCGATTACGTTTTTCGACAATTATCATATGAAAACGCGTATTTAAACATAGTAAAAACGTTATATTCTTGTTATATTCTTTATTCTCCATCGATAGAATATAAAATCAATGAAATTGAACGAGATTTCAAGTTTTCGTTTTTCGACGATACACGTATATGAGCAAAAAATCGTATATACGATATGGAAGAATGTTAAAAACTTTGATTCCAATATAAAATAGATGTTTGATCTTATGAAATGCAATGTTCTGAATCGATTGGTAACATTTTTCTAACTGTGGCACTAGTATTATTAAAGATTTCACGATTTTATCTTCGCATATACCGAAATTCGCGTATGTCGATTACGATTTTCGACAATTATCATATGAAAACGCGTATTTAAACATAGTAAAAACGTTAGATTCTTGTTATATTCTTCATTCTCCATCGATAGTATATAAAATCAATGAAATTGAACGAGATTTCAAGTATTCGTTTTTCGACGATACGCGTATATGAGCGAAAAATCGTATATACGATATGGAAGAATGTTAAAAACTTTGATTCCAATAAAAAATAGATGTTTGATCTTATGAAATGCAATGTTCTGAATCGATTGGTAACATTTTTCTAACTGTGGCACAAGTATTATTAAAGATTTCACGATTTCATGTTAGCATATACCGAAATTCGCCTATGTCGATTACGTTTTTCGACAATTATCATATGAAAACGCGTATTTAAACATAGTAAAAACGTTATATTCTTGTTATATTCTTTATTCTCCATCGATAGAATATAAAATCAATGAAATTGAACGAGATTTCAAGTTTTCGTTTTTCGACGATACACGTATATGAGCGAAAAATCGTATATACGATATGGAAGAATGTTAAAAACTTTGATTCCAATATAAAATAGATGTTTGATCTTATGAAATGCAATGTTCTGAATCGATTGGTAACATTTTTCTAACTGTGGCACAAGTATTATTAAAGATTTCACGATTTTATCTTCGCATATACCGAAATTCGGGTATGTCGATTATATTTTTCGACAATTATCATATGAAAACGCGTATTTAAACATAGTAAAAACGTTAGATTCTTGTTATATTCTTTATTCTGAACCGATAGTATATAAAATCAATGAAATTGAACGAGATTTCAAGTTTTCGTTTTTCGACGATACGCGTATATGAGCGAAAAATCGTATATACGATATGAAAGAATGTTAAAAACTTTGATTCCAATATAAAATAGATGTTTGATCTTATGAAATGCAATGTTCTGAATCGATTGGTAACATTTTTCTAACTGTGCCACAAGTATTATTAAAGATTTCACGATTTTATCTTGGCATATACCGAAATTCGCGTATGTCGATTACGTTTTTCCTCAATTATCATATGAAAACGCGTATTTAAACATAGTAAAAACGTTATATTCTTGTTATATTCTTTATTCTGCATCGATAGAATATAAAATCAATGAAATTGAACGAGATTTCAATTTTTCGTTATTCGACGATACGCGTATATGAGCGAAAAATCGTATATACGATATGGAAGAATGTTAAAAACTTTGATTCCAATATAAAATAGATGTTTGATCTTATGAAATGCAATGTTCTGAATCGATTGGTAACATTTTTCTAACTGTGGCACAAGTATTATTAAAGATTTCACGATTTTATCTTCGCATATACCGAAATTCGCGTATGTCGATTACGATTTTCGACAATTATCATATGAAAACGCGTATTTAAACATAGTAAAAACGTTAGATTCTTGTTATATTCTTCATTCTCCATCGATAGTATATAAAATCAATGAAATTGAACGAGATTTCAAGTATTCGTTTTTCGACGATACGCGTATATGAGCGAAAAATCGTATATACGATATGGAAGAATGTTAAAAACTTTGATTCCAATAAAAAATAGATGTTTGATCTTATGAAATGCAATGTTCTGAATCGATTGGTAACATTTTTCTAACTGTGGCACAAGTATTATTAAAGATTTCACGATTTCATGTTAGCATATACCGAAATTCGCCTATGTCGATTACGTTTTTCGACAATTATCATATGAAAACGCGTATTTAAACATAGTAAAAACGTTATATTCTTGTTATATTCTTTATTCTCCATCGATAGAATATAAAATCAATGAAATTGAACGAGATTTCAAGTTTTCGTTTTTCGACGATACACGTATATGAGCGAAAAATCGTATATACGATATGGAAGAATGTTAAAAACTTTGATTCCAATATAAAATAGATGTTTGATCTTATGAAATGCAATGTTCTGAATCGATTGGTAACATTTTTCTAACTGTGGCACAAGTATTATTAAAGATTTCACGATTTTATCTTCGCATATACCGAAATTCGGGTATGTCGATTATATTTTTCGACAATTATCATATGAAAACGCGTATTTAAACATAGTAAAAACGTTAGATTCTTGTTATATTCTTTATTCTGAACCGATAGTATATAAAATCAATGAAATTGAACGAGATTTCAAGTTTTCGTTTTTCGACGATACGCGTATATGAGCGAAAAATCGTATATACGATATGAAAGAATGTTAAAAACTTTGATTCCAATATAAAATAGATGTTTGATCTTATGAAATGCAATGTTCTGAATCGATTGGTAACATTTTTCTAACTGTGCCACAAGTATTATTAAAGATTTCACGATTTTATCTTGGCATATACCGAAATTCGCGTATGTCGATTACGTTTTTCCTCAATTATCATATGAAAACGCGTATTTAAACATAGTAAAAACGTTATATTCTTGTTATATTCTTTATTCTGCATCGATAGAATATAAAATCAATGAAATTGAACGAGATTTCAATTTTTCGTTATTCGACGATACGCGTATATGAGCGAAAAATCGTACATACGATATGAAAGAATGTTATAAACTTTGATTCCAATATAAATTAGATGTTTGATCTTATGAAATGCAATGTTCTGAATCGATTGGTAACATTTTTCTAACTGTGGCACAAGTTTTATTAAAGATTTCACGATTTTATCTTCGCATATACCGAAATTCGCGTATGTCGATTACGCTTTTCGACAATTATCATATGAAAATGCGTATTTAAACATAGTAAAAACGTTATATTCTTCTTGTATTCTTTATTCTGCATCGATAGAATATAAAATCAATGAAATTGAACGAGATTTCAAGTTTTCGTTTTTCGACGATACGCGTATATGAGCGAAAAATCGTATATACGATATGAAAGAATGTTAAAAGCTTTGATTCCAATTTAAAATAGATGTTTGATCTTATGAAATGCAATGTTCTGAATCGATTGGCAACAGTTTTCTAACTGTGGCACAAGTATTATTAAAGATTTCATGATTTTATCTTCGCGTATACCGAAATTCGCGTATGTCGATTAAGTTTTTCGACAATTATCATATGAAAACGCGTATTTAAACATAGTAAAAACGTTATGTTCTTGTTATATTCTTTATTCTGCATCGATAGAATATAAAATCAATGAAATTGAACGAGATTTCAAGTTTTTGTTTTTCGACGATACGCGTATATGAGCCAAAAATCGTATATACGATATGAAAGAATGTTAAAAACTTTGATTCCAATATAAAATAGATGTTTGATCTTATGAAATGCAATATTCTGAATCGATTGGTAACATTTTTCTAACTGTGGCACAAGTATTATTAAAGATTTCACGATTTTATGTTCGCATATACCGATATTCGCGTATGTCGATTACGTTTTTCGACAATTATCATATGAAAACGCGTATTTAATCATAGTAAAAACGTTATATTCTTGTTATATTCTTTATTCTGCATCGATAGAATATAAAATTCATTGAAATTGAACGAGATTTCAAGTTTTCGTTTTTCGACGATACGCGTATATGATCGAAAAATCGTATATACGATATGAAAGAATGTTAAAAACTTTGATTCCAATATAAAATAGATGTTTGATCTTATGAAATGCAATGTTCTGAATCGATTGGTAACATTTTTCTAACTGTGGCACAAGTATTATTAAAGATTTCACGACTTTATCTTCGCACATACCGAAATTCGCGTATGTCGATTATGTTTTTCGACAATTATCTTATGAAAACGCGTATTTAAACATAGTAAAAACGTTATATTCTTGTTATATTCTCTATTCTGCATCGATAGAATATAAAATCAATGAAATTGAACGAGATTTCCAGTTTTCGTTTTTCGACGATACGCGTATATGAACGAAAAATCGTATATACGATATGAAAGAATGTTAAAAACTTTGATTCCAATATAAAATAGATGTTTGATCTTATGAAATGCAATGTTCTGAATCGATTGGGAACATTTTTCTAACTGTGGCACAAGTATTATTAAAGATTTCACGATTTTATCTTCGCATATACCGAAATTCGCGTATGTCGATTACATTTTTCGACAATTATCATATGAAAACGCGTATTTAAACATAGTAAAAACGTTTTATTCTTGTTATATTCTTTATTCTGCATCGATAGAATATAAAATCAATGAAATTGAACGAGATTTCAAGTTTTCGTTTTTCGACGATACGCGTATATGAGCGAAAAATCGTATATACGATATGAAAGAATGTTAAAAACTTTGATTCCAATATAAAATAGATGTTTGATCTTATGAAATGCAATGTTCTGAATCGATTGGTAACATTTTTCTAACTGTGGCACAAGTATTATTAAAGATTTCACGATTTTATCTTCGCATATACCGAAATTCGCGTATGTCGATTACGATTTTCGACAATTATCATATGAAAACGCGTATTTAAACATAGTAAAAACGTTATATTCTTGTTATATTCTTTATTCTGCATCGATAGAATATAAAATCAATGAAATTGAACGAGATTTCAAGTTTTCGTTTTTCGACGATACGCGTATATGAGCGAAAAATCGTATATACGATATGAAAGAATGTTAAAAACTTTGATTCCAATATAAAATAGATGTTTGATCTTATGAAATGCAATGTTCTGAATCGATTGGTAACACCTTTCTAACTGTGGCACAAGTATTATTAAAGATTTCACGATTTTATCTTCGCATATACCGAAATTCGCGTATGTCGATTACGTTTTTCGACAATTATCATATGAAAACGCGTATTTAAACATAGTAAAAACGTTATATTCTTGTTATATTCTTTATTCTGCATCGATAGAATATAAAATCAATGAAATTGAACGAGATTTCAAGTTTTCGTTTTTCGACGATACGCGTATATGAGCGAAAAATCGTATATACGATATGAAAGAATGTTAAAAACTTTGATTCCAATATAAAATAGATGTTTGATCTTATGAAATGCAATGTTCTGAATCGATTGGTAACATTTTTCTAACTGTGGCACAAGTATTATTAAAGATTTCACGATTTTATCTTCGCATATACCGAAATTCGCGTATGTCGATTACGTTTTTCGACAATTATCATATGAAAACGCTTATTTAAACATAGTAAAAACGTTATATTCTTGTTATATTCTTTATTCTGCATCGATAGAATATAAAATCAATGAAATTGAACGAGATTTCAAGTTTTCGTTTGTCGACGATACGCGTATATGAGCGAAAAATCGTATATACTATATGAAAGAATGTTAAAAACTTTGATTCCAATATAAAATAGATGTTTGATCTTATGAAATGCAATGTTCTGAATCGATTGGTAACATTTTTCTAACTGTGGCACAAGTATTATTAAAGATTTCACGATTTTATCTTCGCATATACCGAAATTCGCGTATGTCGATTACGTTTTTCGACAATTATCATATGAAAACGCGTATTTAAACATAGTAAAAATGTTATATTCTTGTTATATTCTTTATTCTGCATCGATAGAATATAAAATTCATTGAAATTGAACGAGATTTCAAGTTTTCGTTTTTCGACGATACGCGTATATGAGCGAAAAATCGTATATACGATATGAAAGAATGTTAAAAACTTTGATTCCAATATAAAATAGATGTTTGATCTTATGAAATGCAATGTTCTGAATCGATTGGTAACACCTTTCTAACTGTGGCACAAGTATTATTAAAGATTTCACGATTTTATCTTCGCATATACCGAAATTCGCGTATGTCGATTACGTTTTTCGACAATTATCATATGAAAACGCGTATTTAAACATAGTAAAAACGTTATATTCTTGTTATATTCTTTATTCTGCATCGATAGAATATAAAATCAATGAAATTGAACGAGATTTCAAGTTTTCGTTTTTCGACGATACGCGTATATGAGCGAAAAATCGTATATACGATATGAAAGAATGTTAAAAACTTTGATTCCAATATAAAATAGATGTTTGATCTTATGAAATGCAATGTTCTGAATCGATTGGTAACATTTTTCTAACTGTGGCACAAGTATTATTAAAGATTTCACGATTTTATCTTCGCATATACCGAAATTCGCGTATGTCGATTACGTTTTTCGACAATTATCATATGAAAACGCTTATTTAAACATAGTAAAAACGTTATATTCTTGTTATATTCTTTATTCTGCATCGATAGAATATAAAATCAATGAAATTGAACGAGATTTCAAGTTTTCGTTTGTCGACGATACGCGTATATGAGCGAAAAATCGTATATACTATATGAAAGAATGTTAAAAACTTTGATTCCAATATAAAATAGATGTTTGATCTTATGAAATGCAATGTTCTGAATCGATTGGTAACATTTTTCTAACTGTGGCACAAGTATTATTAAAGATTTCACGATTTTATCTTCGCATATACCGAAATTCGCGTATGTCGATTACGTTTTTCGACAATTATCATATGAAAACGCGTATTTAAACATAGTAAAAATGTTATATTCTTGTTATATTCTTTATTCTGCATCGATAGAATATAAAATTCATTGAAATTGAACGAGATTTCAAGTTTTCGTTTTTCGACGATACGCGTATATGAGCGAAAAATCGTATATACGATATGAAAGAATGTTAAAAACCTTGATTCCAATATAAAATAGATGTTTGATCTTATGAAATGCAATGTTCTGAATCGATTGGTAACATTTTTCTAACTGTGGCACAAGTATTATTAAAGATTTCACGATTTTATCTTCGCATATACCGAAATTCGCGTATGTCGATTACGTTTTTCGACAATTATCATATGAAAACGCTTATTTAAACATAGTAAAAACGTTATATTCTTGTTATATTCTTTATTCTGCATCGATAGAATATAAAATCAATGAAATTGAACGAGATTTCAAGTTTTCGTTTGTCGACGATACGCGTATATGAGCGAAAAATCGTTTATACGATATGAAAGAATGTTAAAAACTTTGATTCCAATATAAAATAGATGTTTGATCTTATGAAATGCAATGTTCTGAATCGATTGGTAACATTTTTCTAACTGTGGCACAAGTATTATTAAAGATTTCACGATTTTATCTTCGCATATACCGAAATTCGCGTATGTCGATTACGTTTTTCGACAATTATCATATGAAAACGCTTATTTAAACATAGTAAAAACGTTATATTCTTGTTATATTCTTTATTCTGCATCGATAGAATATAAAATCAATGAAATTGAACGAGATTTCAAGTTTTCGTTTGTCGACGATACGCGTATATGAGCGAAAAATCGTATATACTATATGAAAGAATGTTAAAAACTTTGATTCCAATATAAAATAGATGTTTGATCTTATGAAATGCAATGTTCTGAATCGATTGGTAACATTTTTCTAACTGTGGCACAAGTATTATTAAAGATTTCACGATTTTATCTTCGCATATACCGAAATTCGCGTATGTCGATTACGTTTTTCGACAATTATCATATGAAAACGCGTATTTAAACATAGTAAAAATGTTATATTCTTGTTATATTCTTTATTCTGCATCGATAGAATATAAAATTCATTGAAATTGAACGAGATTTCAAGTTTTCGTTTTTCGACGATACGCGTATATGAGCGAAAAATCGTATATACGATATGAAAGAATGTTAAAAACCTTGATTCCAATATAAAATAGATGTTTGATCTTATGAAATGCAATGTTCTGAATCGATTGGTAACATTTTTCTAACTGTGGCACAAGTATTATTAAAGATTTCACGATTTTATCTTCGCAAATACCGAAATTCGCGTATGTCGATTACGTTTTTCGACAATTATCATATGAAAACGCTTATTTAAACATAGTAAAAACGTTATATTCTTGTTATATTCTTTATTCTGCATCGATGGAATATAAAATCAATGAAATTGAACGAGATTTCAAGTTTTCGTTTATCGACGATACGCGTATATGAGCGAAAAATCGTTTATACGATATGAAAGAATGTTAAAAACTTTGATTCCAATATAAAATAGATGTTTGATCTTATGAAATGCAATGTTCTGAATCGATTGGTAACATTTTTCTAACTGTGGCACAAGTATTATTAAAGATTTCACGATTTTATCTTCGCATATACCGAAATTCGCGTATGTCGATTACGTTTTTCGACAATTATCATATGAAAACGCGTATTTAAACATAGTAAAAACGTTATATTCTTGTTTTATTCTTTATTCTGCATCGATAGAATATAAAATTCATTGAAATTGAACGAGATTTCAAGTTTTCGTTTTTCGACGATACGCGTATATGAGCGAAAAATCGTATATACGATATGAAAGAATGTTAAAAACTTCGATTCCAATATAAAATAGATGTTTGATCTTATGAAATGCAATGTTCTGAATCGATTGGTAACATTTTTCTAACTGTGGCACAAGTATTATTAAAGATTTCACGATTTTATCTTCGCAAATACCGAAATTCGCGTATGTCGATTACGTTTTTCGACAATTATCATATGAAAACGCGTATTTAAACATAGTAAAAACGTTATATTCTTGTTATATTCTTTATTCTGCATCGATAGAATATAAAATCAATGAAATTGAACGAGATTTCAAGTTTTCGTTTTTCGACGATACGCGTATATGAGCGAAAAATCGTATATACGATATGGAAGAATGTTAAAAACTTTGATTCCAATATAAAATAGATGTTTGATCTTATGAAATGCAATGTTCTGAATCGATTGGTAACATTTTTCTAACTGTGGCACAAGTATTATTAAAGATTTCACGATTTTATCTTCGCATATACCGAAATTCGCGTATGTCGATTACGTTTTTCGACAATTATCATATGAAAACGCGTATTTAAACATAGTAAAAACGTTATATTCTTGTTATATTCTTTATTCTGCATCGATAGAATATAAAATTCATTGAAATTGAACGAGATTTCAAGTTTTCGTTTTTCGACGATACGCGTATATGAGCGAAAAATCGTATATACGATATGAAAGAATGTTAAAAACTTCGATTCCAATATAAAATAGATGTTTGATCTTATGAAATGCAATGTTCTGAATCGATTGGTAACATTTTTCTAACTGTGGAACAAGTATTATTAAAGATTTCACTATTTTATCTTCGCATATACCGAAATTCGCGTATGTCGATTACGTTTTTCGACAATTATCATATGAAAACGCGTATTTAAACATAGTAAAAACGTTATATTCTTGTTATATTCTTTATTCTGCATCGATAGAAAATAAAATTCATTGAAATTGAACGAGATTTCAAGTTTTCGTTTTTCGACGATACGCGTATATGATCGAAAAATCGTATATACGATATGAAAGAATGTTAAAAACTTTGATTCCAATATAAAATAGATGTTTGATCTTATGAAATGCAATGTTCTGAATCGATTGGTAACATTTTTCTAACTGTGGCACAAGTATTATTAAGGTTTCACGATTTTATCTTCGCATATACCGAAATTCGCGTATGTCGATTACGTTTTTCGACAATTACCATATGAAAACGCTATTTAAACATAGTTAAAACGTTATATACCTGTTATATTCTTTATTCTGCATCGATAGAATATAAAATCAATGAAATTGAACGAAATTTCAAGTTTTCTTTTTTCGACGATACGCGTGTATGAGCGAAAAATCGTATATACGATATGAAAGAATGTTAAAAACTTTGATTCCAATATAAAATAGATGTTTCATCTTATGAAATGCAATGTTCTGAGTCGATTGGTAACATTTTTCTAACTGTGGCACAAGTATTATTAAAGATTTCACGATTTTATCTTCGCATATACCGAAATTCGCGTATGTCGAATAGGTTTTTCGTCAATTATCATATGAAAACGCGTATTTAAACATAGTAAAAACGTTATATTCTTGTTATATTCTTTATTCTGCATCGATAGTATATAAAATCAATGAAATTGAACAAGATTTCAAGTTTTCGTTTTTCGACGATACGCGTATATGAGCGAAAAATCGTATATACGATATGAAAGAATGTTAAAAACTTTGATTCCAATATTAAATAGATGTTTGATCTTATGAAATGCAATGTTCTGAATCGATTGGTAACATTTTTCTAACTGTGGCACAAGTATTATTAAAGATTTCACGATTTCATCTTCGCATATACCGAAATTCGCGTATGTCGATTACGTTTTTCGACAATTATCATATGAAAACGCGTATTTAAACATAGCAAAAATGTTATATTCTTGTTATATTCTTTATTCTGCATCGATAGAATATAAAATCAATGAAATTGAACGAGATTTCAAGTTTTCGTTTTTCGACGATACGCGTATATGAGCGAAAAATCGTATATACGATATGAAAGAATGTTAAAAACTTTGATTCCAATATAAAATAGATGTTTGATCTTATGAAATGCAATGTTCTGAATCGATTGGTAACATTTTTCTAACTGTGGCACAAGTATTTTTGACGATTTCACGATTTTATCTTCGCATATACCGAAATTCGCGTATGTCGATTACGTTTTTCGACAATTATCATATGAAAACGCGTATTTAAACATAGTAAAAACGTTATATTCTTGTTATATTCTTTATTCTGCATCGATAGAATATAAAATTCATTGAAATTGAACGAGATTTCAAGTTTTCGTTTTTCGACGATACGCGTATATGAGCGAAAAATCGTATATACGGTATGAAAGAATGTTAAAAACTTCGATTCCAATATAAAATAGATGTTTGATCTTATGAAATGCAATGTTCTGAATCGATTGGTAACATTTTTCTAACTGTGGCACAAGTATTATTAAAGATTTCACGATTTTATCTTCGCATATACCGAAATTCGCGTATGTCGATTACGTTTTTCGACAATTATCATATGAAAACGCGTATTTAAACATAGTAAAAACGTTATATTCTTGTTATATTCTTTATTCTGCATCGATAGAATATAAAATTCATTGAAATTGAACGAGATTTCAAGTTTTCGTTTTTCGACGATACGCGTATATGAGCGAAAAATCGTATATACGGTATGAAAGAATGTTAAAAACTTCGATTCCAATATAAAATAGATGTTTGATCTTATGAAATGCAATGTTCTGAATCGATTGGTAACATTTTTCTAACTGTGGCACAAGTATTATTAAAGATTTCACGATTTTATCTTCGCATATACCGAAATTCGCGTATGTCGATTACGTTTTTCGACATTTATCATATGAAAACGCGTATTTAAACATAGTAATAACGTTATATACTTGTTATATTCTTTATTCTGCATCGATAGAATATAAAATCAATGAAATTGAACGAAATTTCAAGTTTTCTTTTTTCGACGATACGCGTATATGAGCGAAAAATCGTATATACGATATGAAAGAATGTTAAAAACTTTGATTCCAATATAAAATAGATGTTTGATCTTATGAAATGCAATGTTCTGAATCGATTGGTAACATTTTTCTAACTGTGGCACAAGTATTATTAAAGATTTCACGATTTTATCTTCGCATATACCGAAATTCGCGTATGTCGATTAGGTTTTTCGACAATTATCATATGAAATCGCGTATTTAAACATAGCAAAAACGTTATATTCTTGTTATATTCTTTATTATGCATCGATAGAATATAAAATCAATGAAATTGAACGAGATTTCAAGTTTTCGTTTTTCGACGATACGCGTATATGAGCGAAAAATCGTATATACGATATGAAAGATTATTAAAAACTTTGGTTCCAATATAAAATAGATGTTTGATCTTATGAAATGCAATGTTCTGAATCGATTGGTAACATTTTTCTAACTGTGGCACAAGTATTATTAAAGATTTCACGATTTTATCTTCGCATATACCGAAATTCGAGTATGTCGATTACGTTTTTCGACAATTATCATATGAAAACGCGTATTTAAACATAGTAAAAACGTTATATTCTTGTTATATTCTTTATTCTGCATCGATAGAATATAAAATCAATGAAATTGAACGAGATTTCAAGTTTTCGTTTGTCGACGATACGCTTATATGAGCGAAAAATCGTATATACGATATGAAAGAATGTTAAAAACTTTGATTCCAATATAAAATAGATGTTTGATCTTATGAAATGCAATGTTCTGAATCGATTGGTAACATTTTTCTAACTGTGGCACAAGTATTATTAAAGATTTCACGATTTAATCTTCGCATATACCGAAATTCGCGTATGTCGATTACGTTTTTCGACAATTATCATATGAAAACGCGTATTTAAACATAGCAAAAACGTTATATTCTTGTTATATTCTTTATTCTGCATCGATAGAATATAAAATTCATTGAAATTGAACGAGATTTCAAGTTTTCGTTTTTCGACGATACGCGTATATGAGCGAAAAATCGTATATACGATATGAAAGAATGTTAAAAACTTCGATTCCAATATAAAATAGATGTTTGATCTTATGAAATGCAATGTTCTGAATCGATTGGTAACATTTTTCTAACTGTGGCACAAGTATTATTAAAGATTTCACGATTTTAACTTCGCATATACCGAAATTCGCGAATGTCGATTACGTTTTTCGACAATTATCATATGAAAACGCGTATTTAAACATAGTAAAAACGTTATATTCTTGTTATATTCTTTATTCTGCATCGATAGAATATAAAATCAATGAAATTGAACGAGATTTCAAGTTTTCGTTTTTCGACGATACGCGTATATGAGCGAAAAATCGTATATACGATATGAAAGAATGTTAAAAACTTTGATTCCAATATAAAATAGATGTTTGATCTTATGAAATGCAATGTTCTGAATCGATTGGTAACATTTTTCTAACTGTGGCACAAGTATTATTAAAGATTTCACGATTCTAACTTCGCATATACCGAAATTCGCGTTGGTCGATTACGTTTTTCGACAATTATCATATGAAAACGCGTATTTAAACATAGTAAAAAACGTTATATTCTTGTTATATTCTTTATTCTGCATCGATAGAATATAAAATTCATTGAAATTGAACGAGATTTCAAGTTTTCGTTTTTCGACGATACGCGTATATGAGCGAAAAATCGTATATACGGTATGAAAGAATGTTAAAAACTTCGATTCCAATATAAAATAGATGTTTGATCTTATGAAATGCAATGTTCTGAATCGATTGGTAACATTTTTCTAACTGTGGCACAAGTATTATTAAAGATTTCACGATTTTATCTTCGCATATACCGAAATTCGCGTATGTCGATTACGTTTTTCGACAATTATCATATGAAAACGCGTATTTAAACATAGTAAAAACGTTATATTCTTGTTATATTCTTTATTCTGCATCGATAGAATATAAAATTCATTGAAATTGAACGAGATTTCAAGTTTTCGTTTTTCGACGATACGCGTATATGAGCGAAAAATCGTATATACGGTATGAAAGAATGTTAAAAACTTCGATTCCAATATAAAATAGATGTTTGATCTTATGAAATGCAATGTTCTGAATCGATTGGTAACATTTTTCTAACTGTGGCACAAGTATTATTAAAGATTTCACGATTTTATCTTCGCATATACCGAAATTCGCGTATGTCGATTACGTTTTTCGACATTTATCATATGAAAACGCGTATTTAAACATAGTAATAACGTTATATACTTGTTATATTCTTTATTCTGCATCGATAGAATATAAAATCAATGAAATTGAACGAAATTTCAAGTTTTCTTTTTTCGACGATACGCGTATATGAGCGAAAAATCGTATATACGATATGAAAGAATGTTAAAAACTTTGATTCCAATATAAAATAGATGTTTGATCTTATGAAATGCAATGTTCTGAATCGATTGGTAACATTTTTCTAACTGTGGCACAAGTATTATTAAAGATTTCACGATTTTATCTTCGCATATACCGAAATTCGCGTATGTCGATTAGGATTTTCGACAATTATCATATGAAATCGCGTATTTAAACATAGCAAAAACGTTATATTCTTGTTATATTCTTTATTATGCATCGATAGAATATAAAATCAATGAAATTGAACGAGATTTCAAGTTTTCGTTTTTCGACGATACGCGTATATGAGCGAAAAATCGTATATACGATATGAAAGATTATTAAAAACTTTGGTTCCAATATAAAATAGATGTTTGATCTTATGAAATGCAATGTTCTGAATCGATTGGTAACATTTTTCTAACTGTGGCACAAGTATTATTAAAGATTTCACGATTTTATCTTCGCATATACCGAAATTCGAGTATGTCGATTACGTTTTTCGACAATTATCATATGAAAACGCGTATTTAAACATAGTAAAAACGTTATATTCTTGTTATATTCTTTATTCTGCATCGATAGAATATAAAATCAATGAAATTGAACGAGATTTCAAGTTTTCGTTTGTCGACGATACGCTTATATGAGCGAAAAATCGTATATACGATATGAAAGAATGTTAAAAACTTTGATTCCAATATAAAATAGATGTTTGATCTTATGAAATGCAATGTTCTGAATCGATTGGTAACATTTTTCTAACTGTGGCACAAGTATTATTAAAGATTTCACGATTTAATCTTCGCATATACCGAAATTCGCGTATGTCGATTACGTTTTTCGACAATTATCATATGAAAACGCGTATTTAAACATAGCAAAAACGTTATATTCTTGTTATATTCTTTATTCTGCATCGATAGAATATAAAATTCATTGAAATTGAACGAGATTTCAAGTTTTCGTTTTTCGACGATACGCGTATATGAGCGAAAAATCGTATATACGATATGAAAGAATGTTAAAAACTTCGATTCCAATATAAAATAGATGTTTGATCTTATGAAATGCAATGTTCTGAATCGATTGGTAACATTTTTCTAACTGTGGCACAAGTATTATTAAAGATTTCACGATTTTATCTTCGCATATACCGAAATTCGCGTATGTCGATTACGTTTTTCGACAATTATCATATGAAAACGCGTATTTAAACATAGTAAAAACGTTATATTCTTGTTATATTCTTTATTCTGCATCGATAGAATATAAAATCAATGAAATTGAACGAGATTTCAAGTTTTCGTTTTTCGACGATACGCGTATATGAGCGAAAAATCGTATATACGATATGAAAGAATGTTAAAAACTTCGATTCCAATATAAAATAGATGTTTGATCTTATGAAATGCAATGTTCTGAATCGATTGGTAACATTTTTCTAACTGTGGCACAAGTATTATTAAAGATATCACGATTTTATCTTCGCACATACCGAAATTCGCGTATGTCGATTACGTTTTTCGACAATTATCATATGAAAACGCGTATTTGAACATAGTAAAAACGCTATATTCTTGTTATATTCTTTATTCTGCATCGATAGAATATAAAATCAATGAAATTGAACGAGATTTCAAGTTTTCGTTTGTCGACGATACGCGTATATGAGCGAAAAATCGTATATACGATATGAAAGAATGTTAAAAACTTTGATTCCAATATAAAATAGATGTTTGATCTTATGAAATGCAATGTTCTGAATCGATTGGTAACATTTTTCTAACTGTGGCACAAGTATTATTAAAGATTTCACGATTTTATCTTCGCATATACCGAAATTCGCGTATGTCGATTACGTTTTTCGACAATTATCATATGAAAACGCGTATTTAAACATAGTAAAAACGTTATATTCTTGTTATATTCTTTATTCTGCATCGATAGAATATAAAATTCATTGAAATTGAACGAGATTTCAAGTTTTCGTTTTTCGACGATACGCGTATATGAGCGAAAAATCGTATATACGATATGAAAGAATGTTAAAAACTTCGATTCCAATATAAAATAGATGTTTGATCTTATGAAATGCAATGTTCTGAATCGATTGGTAACATTTTTCTAACTGTGGCACAAGTATTATTAAAGTTATCACGATTTTATCTACGCACATACCGAAATTCGCGTATGTCGATTACGTTTTTCGACAATTATCATATGAAAACGCGTATTTAAACATAGTAAAAACGTTATATTCTTGTTATATTCTTTATTCTGCATCGATAGAATATAAAATCAATGAAATTGAACGAGATTTCAAGTTTTCGTTTTTCGACGATACGCGTATATGAGCGAAAAATCGTATATACGATATGAAAGAATGTTAAAAACTTTGATTCCAATATAAAATAGATGTTTCATCTTATGAAATGCAATGTTCCGAATCGATTGGTAACATTTTTCTAACTGTGGCACAAGTATTATTAAAGATTTCACGATTTTATCTTCGCACATACCGAAATTCGCGTATGTCGATTATGTTTTTCGACAATTATCTTATGAAAACGCGTATTTAAACATAGTAAAAACGTTATATTCTTGTTATATTCTTTATTCTGCATCGATAGAATATAAAATCAATGAAATTGAACGAGATTTCAAGTTTTCGTTTTTCGACGATACGCGTATATGAGCGAAAAATCGTATATACGATATGAAAGAATGTTAAAAACTTTGATTCCAATATAAAATAGATGTTTGATCTTATGAAATGCAATGTTCTGAATCGATTGGTAACATTTTTCTAACTGTGGCACAAGTATTATTAAAGATTTCACGATTTTATCTTCGCATATACCGAAATTCGCGTATGTCGATTACGTTTTTCGACAATTATCATATGAAAACGCGTATTTAAACATAGTAAAAACGTTATATTCTTGTTATATTCTTTATTCTGCATCGATAGAATATAAAATTCATTGAAATTGAACGAGATTTCAAGTTTTCGTTTTTCGACGATACGCGTATATGAGCGAAAAATCGTATATACGATATGGAAGAATGTTAAAAACTTTGATTCCAATATAAAATAGATGTTTGATCTTATGAAATGCAATGTTCTGAATCGATTGGTAACATTTTTCTAACTGTGGCACAAGTATTATTAAAGATTTCACGATTTTATCTTCGCATATACCGAAATTCGCGTATGTCGATTAGGTTTTTCGACAATTATCATATGAAATCGCGTATTTAAACATAGCAAAAACGTTATATTCTTGTTATATTCTTTATTCTGCATCCATAGAATATAAAATCAATGAAATTGAACGAGATTTCAAGTTTTCGTTTTTCGACGATACGCGTATATGAGCGAAAAATCGTATATACGATATGAAAGAATGTTAAAAACTTTGGTTCCAATATAAAATAGATGTTTGATCTTATGAAATGCAATGTTCTGAATCGATTGGTAACATTTTTCTTACTGTGGCACAAGTATTATTAAAGATTTCACGATTTTATCTTCGCATATACCGAAATTCGAGTATGTCGATTACGTTTTTCGACAATTATTATATGAAAACGCGTATTTAAACATAGTAAAAACGTTATATTCTTGTTATATTCTTTATTCTGCATCGATAGAATATAAAATCAATGTAATTGAACGAGATTTCAAGTTTTCGTTTGTCGACGATACGCGTATATGAGCGAAAAATCGTATATACGATATGAAAGAATGTTAAAAACTTTGATTCCAATATAAAATAGATGTTTGATCTTATGAAATGCAATGTTCTGAATCGATTGGTAACATTTTTCTAACTGTGGCACAAGTATAATTAAAGATTTCACGATTTTATCTTCGCATATACCGAAATTCGCGTATGTCGATTACGTTTTTCGACAATTATCATATGAAAACGCGTATTTAAACATAGCAAAAACGTTATATTCTTGTTATATTCTTTATTCTGCATCGATAGAATATAAAATCAATGAAATTGAACGAGATTTCAAGTTTTCGTTTTTCGACGATACGCGTATATGAGCGAAAAATCGTATATACGATATGAAAGAATGTTAAAAACTTTGATTCCAATATAAAATAGATGTTTGATCTTATGAAATGCAATGTTCTGAATCGATTGGTAACATTTTTCTAACTGTGGCACAAGTATTATTAAAGATTTCACGATTTTATCTTCGCATATACCGAAATTCGCGTATGTCGATTACGTTTTTCGACAATTATCATATGAAATCGCGTATTTAAACATAGCAAAAACGTTATATTCTTGTTATATTCTTTATTCTGCATCGATAGAATATAAAATCAATGAAATTGAACGAGATTTCA
The DNA here is from genome assembly GCF_910589235.1 of Vespa crabro. Lineage (NCBI taxonomy): Eukaryota > Metazoa > Arthropoda > Insecta > Hymenoptera > Vespidae > Vespa > Vespa crabro. Next base: position 270,545 of record NW_025813595.1, read on the forward strand.
AGTTTTCGTTTTTCGACGATACGCGTATATGAGCGAAAAATCGTATATACGATATGAAAGAATGTTAAAAACTTTGGTTCCAATATAAAATAGATGTTTGATCTTATGAAATGCAATGTTCTGAATCGATTGGTAACATTTTTCTTACTGTGGCACAAGTATTATTAAAGATTTCACGATTTTATCTTCGCATATACCGAAATTCGAGTATGTCGATTACGTTTTTCGACAATTATCATATGAAAACGCGTATTTAAACATAGTAAAAACGTTATATTCTTGTTATATTCTTTATTCTGCATCGATAGAATATAAAATCAATGTAATTGAACGAGATTTCAAGTTTTCGTTTGTCGACGATACGCGTATATGAGCGAAAAATCGTATATACGATATGAAAGAATGTTAAAAACTTTGATTCCAATATAAAATAGATGTTTCATCTTATGAAATGCAATGTTCCGAATCGATTGGTAACATTTTTCTAACTGTGGACAAGTATTATTAAAGATTTCACGATTTTATCTTCGCATATACCGAAATTCGCGTATGTCGATTAGGTTTTTCGTCAATTATCATATGAAAACGCGTATTTAAACATAGTAAAAACGTTATATTCTTGTTATATTCTTTATTCTGCATCGACGGAATATAAAATCAATGAAATTGAACGAGATTTCAAGTTTTCGTTTTTCGACGATACGCGTATATGAGCGAAAAATCGTATATACGATATGAAAGAATGTTAAAAACTTCGATTCCAATATAAAATAGATGTTTGATCTTATGAAATGCAATGTTCTGAATCGATTGGTAACATTTTTCTAACTGTGGCACAAGTATTATTAAAGATTTCACGATTTTATCTTCGCATATACCGAAATTCGCGTATGTCGATTACGTTTTTCGACAATTATCATATGAAAACGCGTATTTAAACATAGTTAAAACGTTATATACTTGTTATATTCTTTATTCTGCATCGATAGAATATAAAATCAATGAAATTGAACGAAATTTCAAGTTTTCTTTTTTCGACGATTCGCGTATATGAGCGAAAAATCGTATATACGATATGAAAGAATGTTAAAAACTTTGGTTCCAATATAAAATAGATGTTTGATCTTATGAAATGCAATGTTCTGAATCGATTGGTAACATTTTTCTAACTGTGGCACAAGTATTATTAAAGATTTCACGATTTTATCTTCGCATATACCGAAATTCGAGTATGTCGATTACGTTTTTCGACAATTATCATATGAAAACGCGTATTTAAACATAGTAAAAACGTTATATTCTTGTTATATTCTTTATTCTGCATCGATAGAATATAAAATCAATGAAATTGAACGAGATTTCAAATTTTCGTTTGTCGACGATACGCGTATATGAGCGAAAAATCGTATATACGATATGAAAGAATGTTAAAAACTTTGATTCCAATATAAAATAGATGTTTGATCTTATGAAATGCAATGTTCTGAATCGATTGGTAACATTTTTCTAACTGTGGCACAAGTATTATTAAAGATTTCACGATTTTATCTTCGCATATACCGAAATTCGCGTATGTCGATTACGTTTTTCGACAATTATCATATGAAAACGCGTATTTAAACATAGCAAAAACGTTATATTCTTGTTATATTCTTTATTCTGCATCGATAGAATATAAAATCAATGAAATTGAACGAGATTTCAAGTTTTCGTTTTTCGACGATACGCGTATATGAGCGAAAAATCGTATATACGATATGAAAGAATGTTAAAAACTTTGATTCCAATATAAAATAGATGTTTGATCTTATGAAATGCAATGTTCTGAATCGATTGGTAACATTTTTCTAACTGTGGCACAAGTATTATTAAAGATTTCACGATTTTATCTTCGCATATACCGAAATTCGCGTATGTCGATTACGTTTTTCGACAATTATCATATGAAAACGCGTATTTAAACATAGTAAAAACGTTATATTCTTGTTATATTCTTTATTCTGCATCGATAGAATATAAAATCAATGAAAGTGAACGAGATTTCAAGTTTTCGTTTTTCGACGATACGCGTATATGAGCGAAAAATCGTATATACGATATGAAAGAATGTTAAAAACTTTGATTCCAATATAAAATAGATGTTTGATCTTATGAAATGCAATGTTCTGAATCGATTGGTAACATTTTTCTAACTGTGGCACAAGTATTATTAAAGATTTCACGATTTTATCTTCGCATATACCGAAATTCGCGTATGTCGATTACGTTTTTCGAAAATTATCATATGAAAACGCGTATTTAAACATAGTAAAAATGTTATATTCTTGTTATATTCTTTATTCTGCATCGATAGAATATAAAATTCATTGAAATTGAACGAGATTTCAAGTTTTCGTTTTTCGACGATACGCGTATATGAGCGAAAAATCGTATATACGATATGGAAGAATGTTAAAAACTTTGATTCCAATATAAAATAGATGTTTGATCTTATGAAATGCAATGTTCTGAATCGATTGGTAACATTTTTCTAACTGTGGCACAAGTATTATTAAAGATTTCACGATTTTATCTTCGCACATACCGAAATTCGCGTATGTCGATTATGTTTTTCGACAATTATCTTATGAAAACGCGTATTTAAACATAGTAAAAACGTTATATTCTTGTTATATTCTTTATTCTGCATCGATAGAATATAAAATCAATGAAATTGAACGAGATTTCAAGTTTTCGTTTTTCGACGATACGCGTATATGAGCGAAAAATCGTATATACGATATGAAAGAATGTTAAAAACTTTGATTCCAATATAAAATAGATGTTTGATCTTATGAAATGCAATGTTCTGAATCGATTGGTAACATTTTTCTAACTGTGGCACAAGTATTATTAAAGATTTCACGATTTTATCTTCGCATATACCGAAATTCGCGTATGTCGATTACGTTTTTCGACAATTATCATATGAAAACGCGTATTTAAACATAGTAAAAACGTTATATTCTTGTTATATTCTTTATTCTGCATCGATAGAATATAAAATTCATTGAAATTGAACGAGATTTCAAGTTTTCGTTTTTCGACGATACGCGTATATGAGCGAAAAATCGTATATACGATATGGAAGAATGTTAAAAACTTTGATTCCAATATAAAATAGATGTTTGATCTTATGAAATGCAATGTTCTGAATCGATTGGTAACATTTTTCTAACTGTGGCACAAGTATTATTAAAGATTTCACGATTTTATCTTCGCATATACCGAAATTCGCGTATGTCGATTAGGTTTTTCGACAATTATCATATGAAATCGCGTATTTAAACATAGCAAAAACGTTATATTCTTGTTATATTCTTTATTCTGCATCGATAGAATATAAAATCAATGAAATTGAACGAGATTTCAAGTTTTCGTTTTTCGACGATACGCGTATATGAGCGAAAAATCGTATATACGATATGAAAGAATGTTAAAAACTTTGGTTCCAATATAAAATAGATGTTTGATCTTATGAAATGCAATGTTCTGAATCGATTGGTAACATTTTTCTTACTGTGGCACAAGTATTATTAAAGATTTCACGATTTTATCTTCGCATATACCGAAATTCGAGTATGTCGATTACGTTTTTCGACAATTATCATATGAAAACGCGTATTTAAACATAGTAAAAACGTTATATTCTTGTTATATTCTTTATTCTGCATCGATAGAATATAAAATCAATGTAATTGAACGAGATTTCAAGTTTTCGTTTGTCGACGATACGCGTATATGAGCGAAAAATCGTATATACGATATGAAAGAATGTTAAAAACTTTGATTCCAATATAAAATAGATGTTTGATCTTATGAAATGCAATGTTCTGAATCGATTGGTAACATTTTTCTAACTGTGGCACAAGTATAATTAAAGATTTCACGATTTTATCTTCGCATATACCGAAATTCGCGTATGTCGATTACGTTTTTCGACAATTATCATATGAAAACGCGTATTTAAACATAGCAAAAACGTTATATTCTTGTTATATTCTTTATTCTGCATCGATAGAATATAAAATCAATGAAATTGAACGAGATTTCAAGTTTTCGTTTTTCGACGATACGCGTATATGAGCGAAAAATCGTATATACGATATGAAAGAATGTTAAAAACTTTGATTCCAATATAAAATAGATGTTTGATCTTATGAAATGCAATGTTCTGAATCGATTGGTAACATTTTTCTAACTGTGGCACAAGTATTATTAAAGATTTCACGATTTTATCTTCGCATATACCGAAATTCGCGTATGTCGATTACGTTTTTCGACAATTATCATATGAAATCGCGTATTTAAACATAGCAAAAACGTTATATTCTTGTTATATTCTTTATTCTGCATCGATAGAATATAAAATCAATGAAATTGAACGAGATTTCAAGTTTTCGTTTTTCGACGATACGCGTATATGAGCGAAAAATCGTATATACGATATGAAAGAATGTTAAAAACTTTGGTTCCAATATAAAATAGATGTTTGATCTTATGAAATGCAATGTTCTGAATCGATTGGTAACATTTTTCTTACTGTGGCACAAGTATTATTAAAGATTTCACGATTTTATCTTCGCATATACCGAAATTCGAGTATGTCGATTACGTTTTTCGACAATTATCATATGAAAACGCGTATTTAAACATAGTAAAAACGTTATATTCTTGTTATATTCTTTATTCTGCATCGATAGAATATAAAATCAATGTAATTGAACGAGATTTCAAGTTTTCGTTTGTCGACGATACGCGTATATGAGCGAAAAATCGTATATACGATATGAAAGAATGTTAAAAACTTTGATTCCAATATAAAATAGATGTTTGATCTTATGAAATGCAATGTTCTGAATCGATTGGTAACATTTTTCTAACTGTGGCACAAGTATAATTAAAGATTTCACGATTTTATCTTCGCATATACCGAAATTCGCGTATGTCGATTACGTTTTTCGACAATTATCATATGAAAACGCGTATTTAAACATAGCAAAAACGTTATATTCTTGTTATATTCTTTATTCTGCATCGATAGAATATAAAATCAATGAAATTGAACGAGATTTCAAGTTTTCGTTTTTCGACGATACGCGTATATGAGCGAAAAATCGTATATACGATATGAAAGAATGTTAAAAACTTTGATTCCAATATAAAATATATGTTTGATCTTATGAAATGCAATGTTCTGAATCGATTGGTAACATTTTTCTAACTGTGGCACAAGTATTATTAAAGATTTCACGATTTTATCTTCGCATATACCGAAATTCGCGTATGTCGATTACGTTTTTCGACAATTATCATATGAAAACTCGTATTTAAACATAGTAAAAACGTTATATTCTTGTTATATTCTTTATTCTGCATCGACAGAATATAAAATCAATGAAATTGAACGAGATTTCAAGTTTTCGTTTTTCGACGATACGCGTATATGAGCGAAAAATCGTATATACGATATGAAAGAATGTTAAATACTTTGATTCCAATATAAAATAGATGTTTGATCTTATGAAATGCAATGTTCTGAATCGATTGGTAACATTTTTCTAACTGTGGCACAAGTATTATTAAAGATTTCACGATTTTATCTTCGCATATACCGAAATTCGCGTATGTCGATTACGTTTTTCGACAATTATCATATGAAAACGCGTATTTAAACATAGTAAAAACGTTATATTCTTGTTATATTCTTTATTCTGCATCGATAGAATATAAAATCAATGAAATTGAACGAGATTTCAAGTTTTCGTTTTTCGACGATACGCGTATATGAGCGAAAAATCGTATATACGATATGAAAGAATGTTAAAAACTTTGTTTCCAATATAAAATAGATGTTTGATCTTATGAAATGCAATGTTCTGAATCGATTGGTAACATTTTTCTAACTGTGGCACAAGTATTATTAAAGATTTCACGATTTTATCTTCGCATATACCGAAATTCGCCTATGTCGATTACGTTTTTCGACAATTATCATATGAAAACGCGTATTTGAACATAGCAAAAATGTTATATTCTTGTTATATTCTTTATTCTGCATCGATAGAATATAAAATCAATGAAATTGAACGAGATTTCAAGTTTTCCTTTTCGACGATACGCGTATATAAGCGAAAAATCGTATATACGATATGAAAGAATGTTAAAATCTTTGATTCCAATATAAAATAGATGTTTGATCTTATGAAATGCAATGTTCTGAATCGATTGGTAACATTTTTCTAACTGTGGCACAAGTATTATTAAAGATTTCACGATTTTATCTTCGCATATACCGAAATTCGCGTATGTCGATTACGTTTTTCGACAATTATCATATGAAAACGCTTTTTAAACATAGTAAAAACGTTATATTCTTGTTATATTCTTTATTCTGCATCGATAGAATATAAAATCAATGAAATTGAACGAGATTTCAAGTTTTCGTTTGTCGACGATACGCGTATATGAGCGAAAAATCGTATATACTATATGAAAGAATGTTAAAAACTTTGATTCCAATATAAAATAGATATTTGATCTTATGAAATGCAATGTTCTGAATCGATTGGTAACATTTTTCTAACTGTGGCACAAGTATTATTAAAGATTTCACGATTTTATCTTCGCATATACCGAAATTCGCGTATGTCGATTACGTTTTTCGACAATTATCATATGAAAACGCGTATTTAAACATAGTAAAAACGTTATATTCTTGTTATATTCTTTATTCTGCATCGATAGAATATAAAATCAATGAAATTGAACGAGATTTCAAGTTTTCGTTTTTCGACGATACGCGTATATGAGCGAAAAATCGTATATACGATATGAAAGAATGTTAAAAACTTTGATTCCAATATAAAATAGATGTTTGATCTTATGAAATGCAATGTTCTGAATCGATTGGTAACATTTTTCTAACTGTGGCACAAGTATTATTAAAGATTTCGCGATTTTATCTTCGCATATACCGAAATTCGCGTATGTCGATTAGGTTTTTCGACAATAATCATATGAAACCGCGTATTTAAACATAGTAAAAACGTTATGTTCTTGTTATATTCTTTATTCTGCATCGATAGAATATAAAATCAATGACATTGAACGAGATTTCAAGTTTTCGTTTTTCGACGATACGCGTATATGAGCGAAAAATCGTATATACGATATGAAAGAATGTTAAAAACTTTGATTCCAATATAAAATAGATGTTTGATCTTATGAAATGCAATGTTCTGAATCGATTGGTAACATTTTTCTAACTGTGGCACAAGTATTATTAAAGATTTCGCGATTTTATCTTCGCATATACCGAAATTCGCGTATGTCGATTAGGTTTTTCGACAATAATCATATGAAACCGCGTATTTAAACATAGTAAAAACGTTATGTTCTTGTTATATTCTTTATTCTGCATCGATAGAATATAAAATCAATGACATTGAACGAGATTTCAAGTTTTCGTTTTTCGACGATACGCGTATATGAGCGAAAAATCGTATATACGATATGAAAGAATGTTAAAAACTTTGATTCCAATATAAAATAGATGTTTGATCTTATGAAATGCAATGTTCTGAATCGATTGGTAACATTTTTCGAACTGTGACACAAGTATTATTAAAGATTTCACGATTTTATCTTCGCATATACCGAAATTCGCCTATGTCGATTACGTTTTTCGACAATTATCATATGAAAACGCGTATTTGAACATAGCAAAAATGTTATATTCTTGTTATATTCTTTATTCTGCATCGATAGAATATAAAATCAATGAAATTGAATGAGATTTCAAGTTTTCCTTTTCGACGATACGCGTATATGAGCGAAAAATCGTATATACGATATGAAAGAATGTTAAAATCTTTGATTCCAATATAAAATAGATGTTTGATCTTATGAAATGCAATGTTCTGAATCGATTGGTAACATTTTTCTAACTGTGGCACAAGTATTATTAAAGATTTCACGATTTTATCTTCGCATATACCGAAATTCGAGTATGTCGATTACGTTTTTCGACAATTATCATATGAAAACGCGTATTTAAACATAGTAAAAACGTTATATTCTTGTTATATTCTTTATTCTGCATCGATAGAATATAAAATCAATGTAATTGAACGAGATTTCAAGTTTTCGTTTGTCGACGATACGCGTATATGAGCGAAAAATCGTATATACGATATGAAAGAATGTTAAAAACTTTGATTCCAATATAAAATAGATGTTTGATCTTATGAAATGCAATGTTCTGAATCGATTGGTAACATTTTTCTAACTGTGGCACAAGTATAATTAAAGATTTCACGATTTTATCTTCGCATATACCGAAATTCGCGTATGTCGATTACGTTTTTCGACAATTATCATATGAAAACGCGTATTTAAACATAGCAAAAACGTTATATTCTTGTTATATTCTTTATTCTGCATCGATAGAATATAAAATCAATGAAATTGAACGAGATTTCAAGTTTTCGTTTTTCGACGATACGCGTATATGAGCGAAAAATCGTATATACGATACGAAAGAATGTTAAAAACTTTGTTTCCAATATAAAATAGATGTTTGATCTTATGAAATGCAATGTTCTGAATCGATTGGTAACATTTTTCTAACTGTGGCACAAGTATTATTAAAGATTTCACGATTTTATCTTCGCATATACCGAAATTCGCGTATGTCGATTAGGTTTTTCGTCAATTATCATATGAAAACGCGTATTTAAACATAGTAAAAACGTTATATTCTTGTTATATTCTTTATTCTGCATCGACAGAATATAAAATCAATGAAATTGAACGAGATTTCAAGTTTTCGTTTTTCGACGATACGCGTATATGAGCGAAAAATCGTATATACGATATGAAAGAATGTTAAAAACTTTGATTCCAATATAAAATAGATGTTTGATCTTATGAAATGCAATGTTCTGAATCGATTGGTAACATTTTTCTAACTGTGGCACAAGTATTATTAAAGATTTCACGATTTTATCTTCGCATATACCGAAATTCGCGTATGTCGATTACGTTTTTCGACAATTATCATATGAAAACGCGTATTTAAACATAGTAAAAACGTTATATTCTTGTTATATTCTTTATTCTGCATCGATAGAATATAAAATCAATGAAATTGAACGAGATTTCAAGTTTTCGTTTTTCGACGATACGCGTATATGAGCGAAAAATCGTATATACGATATGAAAGAATGTTAAAAACTTTGTTTCCAATATAAAATAGATGTTTGATCTTATGAAATGCAATGTTCTGAATCGATTGGTAACATTTTTCTAACTGTGGCACAAGTATTATTAAAGATTTCACGATTTTATCTTCGCATATACCGAAATTCGCGTATGTCGATTACGTTTTTCGACAATTATCATATGAAAACGCTTATTTAAACATAGTAAAAACGTTATATTCTTGTTATATTCTTTATTCTGCATCGATAGAATATAAAATCAATGAAATTGAACGAGATTTCAAGTTTTCGTTTGTCGACGATACGCGTATATGAGCGAAAAATCGTATATACTATATGAAAGAATGTTAAAAACTTTGATTCCAATATAAAATAGATGTTTGATCTTATGAAATGCAATGTTCTGAATCGATTGGTAACATTTTTCTAACTGTGGCACAAGTATTATTAAAGATTTCACGATTTTATCTTCGCATATACCGAAATTCGCCTATGTCGATTACGTTTTTCGACAATTATCATATGAAAACGCGTATTTGAACATAGCAAAAATGTTATATTCTTGTTATATTCTTTATTCTGCATCGATAGAATATAAAATCAATGAAATTGAACGAGATTTCAAGTTTTCCTTTTCGACGATACGCTTATATGAGCGAAAAATCGTATATACGATATGAAAGAATGTTAAAATCTTTGATTCCAATATAAAATAGATGTTTGATCTTATGAAATGCAATGTTCTGAATCGATTGGTAACATTTTTCTAACTGTGGCACAAGTATTATTAAAGATTTCACGATTTTATCTTCGCATATACCGAAATTCGCGTATGTCGATTACGTTTTTCGACAATTATCATATGAAAACGCGTATTTAAACATAGTAAAAACGTTATATTCTTGTTATATTCTTTATTCTGCATCGATAGAATATAAAATCAATGAAATTGAACGAGATTTCAAGTTTTCGTTTTTCGACGATACGCGTATATGAACGAAAAATCGTATATACGATATGAAAGAATGTTAAAAACTTTGATTCCAATATAAAATAGATGTTTGATCTTATGAAATGCAATGTTCTGAATCGATTGGTAACATTTTTCTAACTGTGGCACAAGTATTATTAAAGATTTCGCGATTTTATCTTCGCATATACCGAAATTCGCGTATGTCGATTAGGTTTTTCGACAATAATCATATGAAACCGCGTATTTAAACATAGTAAAAACGTTATGTTCTTGTTATATTCTTTATTCTGCATCGATAGAATATAAAATCAATGACATTGAACGAGATTTCAAGTTTTCGTTTTTCGACGATACGCGTATATGAGCGAAAAATCGTATATACGATATGAAAGAATGTTAAAAACTTTGATTCCAATATAAAATAGATGTTTGATCTTATGAAATGCAATGTTCTGAATCGATTGGTAACATTTTTCTAACTGTGGCACAAGTATTATTAAAGATTTCGCGATTTTATCTTCGCATATACCGAAATTCGCGTATGTCGATTAGGTTTTTCGACAATAATCATATGAAACCGCGTATTTAAACATAGTAAAAACGTTATGTTCTTGTTATATTCTTTATTCTGCATCGATAGAATATAAAATCAATGACATTGAACGAGATTTCAAGTTTTCGATTTTCGACGATACGCGTATATGAGCGAAAAATCGTATATACGATATGAAAGAATGTTAAAAACTTTGATTCCAATATAAAATAGATGTTTGATCTTATGAAATGCAATGTTCTGAATCGATTGGTAACATTTTTCTAACTGTGGCACAAGTATTATTAAAGATTTCACGATTTTATCTTCGCATATACCGAAATTCGCCTATTTCGATTACGTTTTTCGACAATTATCATATGAAAACGCGTATTTGAACATAGCAAAAATGTTATATTCTTGTTATATTCTTTATTCTGCATCGATAGAATATAAAATCAATGAAATTGAACGAGATTTCAAGTTTTCCTTTTCGACGATACGCGTATATGAGCGAAAAATCGTATATACGATATGAAAGAATGTTAAAATCTTTGATTCCAATATAAAATAGATGTTTGATCTTATGAAATGCAATGTTCTGAATCGATTGGTAACATTTTTCTAACTGTGGCACAAGTATTATTAAAGATTTCACGATTTTATCTTCGCATATACCGAAATTCGAGTATGTCGATTACGTTTTTCGACAATTATCATATGAAAACGCGTATTTAAACATAGTAAAAACGTTATATTCTTGTTATATTCTTTATTCTGCATCGATAGAATATAAAATCAATGTAATTGAACGAGATTTCAAGTTTTCGTTTGTCGACGATACGCGTATATGAGCGAAAAATCGTATATACGATTTGAAAGAATGTTAAAAACTTTGATTCCAATATAAAATAGATGTTTGATGTTATGAAATGCAATGTTCTGAATCGATTGGTAACATTTTTCTAACTGTGGCACAAGTATAATTAAAGATTTCACGATTTTATCTTCGCATATACCGAAATTCGCGTATGTCGATTACGTTTTTCGACAATTATCATATGAAAACGCGTATTTAAACATAGCAAAAACGTTATATTCTTGTTATATTCTTTATTCTGCATCGATAGAATATAAAATCAATGAAATTGAACGAGATTTCAAGTTTTCGTTTTTCGACGATACGCGTATATGAGCGAAAAATCGTATATACGATATGAAAGAATGTTAAAAACTTTGTTTCCAATATAAAATAGATGTTTGATCTTATGAAATGCAATGTTCTGAATCGATTGGTAACATTTTTCTAACTGTGGCACAAGTATTATTAAAGATTTCACGATTTTATCTTCGCATATACCGAAATTCGCGTATGTCGAATAGGTTTTTCGTCAATTATCATATGAAAACGCGTATTTAAACATAGTAAAAACGTTATATTCTTGTTATATTCTTTATTCTGCATCGACAGAATATAAAATCAATGAAATTGAACGAGATTTCAAGTTTTCGTTTTTCGACGATACGCGTATATGAGCGAAAAATCTTATATACGATATGAAAGAATGTTAAAAACTTTGATTCCAATATAAAATAGATGTTTGATCTTATGAAATGCAATGTTCTGAATCGATTGGTAACATTTTTCTAACTGTGGCACAAGTATTATTAAAGATTTCACGATTTTATCTTCGCATATACCGAAATTCGCGTATGTCGATTACGTTTTTCGACAATTATCATATGAAAACGCGTATTTAAACATAGTAAAAACGTTATATTCTTGTTATATTCTTTATTCTGCATCGATAGAATATAAAATCAATGAAATTGAACGAGATTTCAAGTTTTCGTTTTTCGACGATACGCGTATATGAGCGAAAAATCGTATATACGATATGAAAGAATGTTAAAAACTTTGTTTCCAATATAAAATAGATGTTTGATCTTATGAAATGCAATGTTCTGAATCGATTGGTAACATTTCTCTAACTGTGGCACAAGTATTATTAAAGATTTCACGATTTTATCTTCGCATATACCGAAATTCGCGTATGTCGATTACGTTTTTCGACAATTATCATATGAAAACGCTTATTTAAACATAGTAAAAACGTTATATTCTTGTTATATTCTTTATTCTGCATCGATAGAATATAAAATCAATGAAATTGAACGAGATTTCAAGTTTTCGTTTGTCGACGATACGCGTATATGAGCGAAAAATCGTATATACTATATGAAAGAATGTTAAAAACTTTGATTCCAATATAAAATAGATGTATGATTTTATGAAATGCAATGTTCTGAATCGATTGGTAACATTTTTCTAACTGTGGCACAAGTATTATTAAAGATTTCACGATTTTATCTTCGCATATACCGAAATTCGCCTATGTCGATTACGTTTTTCGACAATTATCATATGAAAACGCGTATTTGAACATAGCAAAAATGTTATATTCTTGTTATATTCTTTATTCTGCATCGATAGAATATAAAATCAATGAAATTGAACGAGATTTCAAGTTTTCGTTTGTCGACGATACGCGTATATGAGCGAAAAATCGTATATACTATATGAAAGAATGTTAAAAACTTTGATTCCAATATAAAATAGATATTTGATCTTATGAAATGCAATGTTCTGAATCGATTGGTAACATTTTTCTAACTGTGGCACAAGTATTATTAAAGATTTCACGATTTTATCTTCGCATATACCGAAATTCGCGTATGTCGATTACGTTTTTCGACAATTATCATATGAAAACGCGTATTTAAACATAGTAAAAACGTTATATTCTTGTTATATTCTTTATTCTGCATCGATAGAATATAAAATCAATGAAATTGAACGAGATTTCAAGTTTTCGTTTTTCGACGATACGCGTATATGAGCGAAAAATCGTATATACGATATGAAAGAATGTTAAAAACTTTGATTCCAATATAAAATAGATGTTTGATCTTATGAAATGCAATGTTCTGAATCGATTGGTAACATTTTTCTAACTGTGGCACAAGTATTATTAAAGATTTCGCGATTTTATCTTCGCATATACCGAAATTCGCGTATGTCGATTAGGTTTTTCGACAATTATCATATGAAACCGCGTATTTAAACATAGTAAAAACGTTATGTTCTTGTTATATTCTTTATTCTGCATCGATAGAATATAAAATCAATGACATTGAACGAGATTTCAAGTTTTCGTTTTTCGACGATACGCGTATATGAGCGAAAAATCGTATATACGATATGAAAGAATGTTAAAAACTTTGATTCCAATATAAAATAGATGTTTGATCTTATGAAATGCAATGTTCTGAATCGATTGGTAACATTTTTCTAACTGTGGCACAAGTATTATTAAAGATTTCACGATTTTATCTTCGCATATACCGAAATTCGCCTATGTCGATTACGTTTTTCGACAATTATCATATGAAAACGCGTATTTGAACATAGCAAAAATGTTATATTCTTGTTATATTCTTTATTCTGCATCGATAGAATATAAAATCAATGAAATTGAACGAGATTTCAAGTTTTCCTTTTCGACGATACGCGTATATGAGCGAAAAATCGTATATACGATATGAAAGAATGTTAAAATCTTTGATTCCAATATAAAATAGATGTTTGATCTTATGAAATGCAATGTTCTGAATCGATTGGTAACATTTTTCTAACTGTGGCACAAGTATTATTAAAGATTTCACGATTTTATCTTCGCATATACCGAAATTCGAGTATGTCGATTACGTTTTTCGACAATTATCATATGAAAACGCGTATTTAAACATAGTAAAAACGTTATATTCTTGTTATATTCTTTATTCTGCATCGATAGAATATAAAATCAATGTAATTGAACGAGATTTCAAGTTTTCGTTTGTCGACGATACGCGTATATGAGCGAAAAATCGTATATACGATATGAAAGAATGTTAAAAACTTTGATTCCAATATAAAATAGATGTTTGATCTTATGAAATGCAATGTTCTGAATCGATTGGTAACATTTTTCTAACTGTGGCACAAGTATAATTAAAGATTTCACGATTTTATCTTCGCATATACCGAAATTCGCGTATGTCGATTACGTTTTTCGACAATTATCATATGAAAACGCGTATTTAAACATAGCAAAAACGTTATATTCTTGTTATATTCTTTATTCTGCATCGATAGAATATAAAATCAATGAAATTGAACGAGATTTCAAGTTTTCGTTTTTCGACGATACGCGTATATGAGCGAAAAATCGTATATACGATATGAAAGAATGTTAAAAACTTTGTTTCCAATATAAAATAGATGTTTGATCTTATGAAATGCAATGTTCTGAATCGATTGGTAACATTTTTCTAACTGTGGCACAAGTATTATTAAAGATTTCACGATTTTATCTTCGCATATACCGAAATTCGCGTATGTCGATTAGGTTTTTCGTCAATTATCATATGAAAACGCGTATTTAAACATAGTAAAAACGTTATATTCTTGTTATATTCTTTATTCTGCATCGACAGAATATAAAATCAATGAAATTGAACGAGATTTCAAGTTTTCGTTTTTCGACGATACGCGTATATGAGCGAAAAATCGTATATACGATATGAAAGAATGTTAAAAACTTTGATTCCAATATAAAATAGATGTTTGATCTTATGAAATGCAATGTTCTGAATCGATTGGTAACATTTTTCTAACTGTGGCACAAGTATTATTAAAGATTTCACGATTTTATCTTCGCATATACCGAAATTCGCGTATGTCGATTACGTTTTTCGACAATTATCATATGAAAACGCGTATTTAAACATAGTAAAAACGTTATATTCTTGTTATATTCTTTATTCTGCATCGATAGAATATAAAATCAATGAAATTGAACGAGATTTCAAGTTTTCGTTTTTCGACGATACGCGTATATGAGCGAAAAATCGTATATACGATATGAAAGAATGTTAAAAACTTTGAATCCAATATAAAATAGATGTTTGATCTTATGAAATGCAATGTTCTGAATCGATTGGTAACATTTTTCTAACTGTGGCACAAGTATTATTAAAGATTTCACGATTTTATCTTCGCATATACCGAAATTCGCGTATGTCGATTACGTTTTTCGACAATTATCATATGAAAACGCTTATTTAAACATAGTAAAAACGTTATATTCTTGTTATATTCTTTATTCTCCATCGATAGAATATAAAATCAATGAAATTGAACGAGATTTCAAGTTTTCGTTTGTCGACGATACGCGTATATGAGCGAAAAATCGTATATACTATATGAAAGAATGTTAAAAACTTTGATTCCAATATAAAATAGATGTTTGATTTTATGAAATGCAATGTTCTGAATCGATTGGTAACATTTTTCTAACTGTGGCACAAGTATTATTAAAGATTTCACGATTTTATCTTCGCATATACCGAAATTCGCCTATGTCGATTACGTTTTTCGACAATTATCATATGAAAACGCGTATTTGAACATAGCAAAAATGTTATATTCTTGTTATATTCTTTATTCTGCATCGATAGAATATAAAATCAATGAAATTGAACGAGATTTCAAGTTTTCCTTTTCGACGATACGCGTATATGAGCGAAAAATCGTATATACGATATGAAAGAATGTTAAAATCTTTGATTCCAATATAAAATAGATGTTTGATCTTATGAAATGCAATGTTCTGAATCGATTGGTAACATTTTTCTAACTGTGGCACAAGTATTATTAAAATTTCACGATTTTATCTTCGCATATACCGAAATTCGCGTATGTCGATTACGTTTTTCGACAATTATCATATGAAAACGCTTTTTAAACATAGTAAAAACGTTATATTCTTGTTATATTCTTTATTCTGCATCGATAGAATATAAAATCAATGAAATTGAACGAGATTTCAAGTTTTCGTTTGTCGACGATACGCGTATATGAGCGAAAAATCGTATATACTATATGAAAGAATGTTAAAAACTTTGATTCCAATATAAAATAGATATTTGATCTTATGAAATGCAATGTTCTGAATCGATTGGTAACATTTTTCTAACTGTGGCACAAGTATTATTAAAGATTTCACGATTTTATCTTCGCATATACCGAAATTCGCGTATGTCGATTACGTTTTTCGACAATTATCATATGAAAACGCGTATTTAAACATAGTAAAAACGTTATATTCTTGTTATATTCTTTATTCTGCATCGATAGAATATAAAATCAATGAAATTGAACGAGATTTCAAGTTTTCGTTTTTCGACGATACGCGTATATGAGCGAAAAATCGTATATACGATATGAAAGATTGTTAAAAACTTTGATTCCAATATAAAATAGATGTTTGATCTTATGAAATGCAATGTTCTGAATCGATTGGTAAC
The DNA here is from genome assembly GCF_910589235.1 of Vespa crabro. Taxonomy (NCBI): domain Eukaryota; kingdom Metazoa; phylum Arthropoda; class Insecta; order Hymenoptera; family Vespidae; genus Vespa; species Vespa crabro. Next base: position 287,724 of record NW_025813595.1, read on the forward strand.
ATTTTTCTAACTGTGGCACAAGTATTATTAAAGATTTCGCGATTTTATCTTCGCATATACCGAAATTCGCGTATGTCGATTAGGTTTTTCGACAATAATCATATGAAACCGCGTATTTAAACATAGTAAAAACGTTATGTTCTTGTTATATTCTTTATTCTGCATCGATAGAATATAAAATCAATGACATTGAACGAGATTTCAAGTTTTCGTTTTTCGACGATACGCGTATATGAGCCAAAAATCGTATATACGATATGAAAGAATGTTAAAAACTTTGATTCCAATATAAAATAGATGTTTGATCTTATGAAATGCAATGTTCTGAATCGATTGGTAACATTTTTCTAACAGTGGCACAAGTATTATTAAAGATTTCGCGATTTTATCTTCGCATATACCGAAATTCGCGTATGTCGATTAGGTTTTTCGACAATAATCATATGAAACCGCGTATTTAAACATAGTAAAAACGTTATGTTCTTGTTATATTCTTTATTCTGCATCGATAGAATATAAAATCAATGACATTGAACGAGATTTCAAGTTTTCGTTTTTCGACGATACGCGTATATGAGCGAAAAATCGTATATACGATATGAAAGAATGTTAAAAACTTTGATTCCAATATAAAATAGATGTTTGATCTTATGAAATGCAATGTTCTGAATCGATTGGTAACATTTTTCTAACTGTGGCACAAGTATTATTAAAGATTTCACGATTTTATCTTCGCATATACCGAAATTCGCCTATGTCGATTACGTTTTTCGACAATTATCATATGAAAACGCGTATTTGAACATAGCAAAAATGTTATATTCTTGTTATATTCTTTATTCTGCATCGATAGAATATAAAATCAATGAAATTGAACGAGATTTCAAGTTTTCCTTTTCGACGATACGCGTATATGAGCGAAAAATCGTATATACGATATGAAAGAATGTTAAAAACTTTGATTCCAATATAAAATAGATGTTTGATCTTATGAAATGCAATGTTCTGAATCGATTGGTAACATTTTTCTAACTGTGGCACAAGTATAATTAAAGATTTCACAATTTTATCTTCGCATATACCGAAATTCGCGTATGTCGATTACGTTTTTCGACAATTATCATATGAAAACGCGTATTTAAACATAGCAAAAACGTTATATTCTTGTTATATTCTATATTCTGCATCGATAGAATATAAAATCAATGAAATTGAACGAGATTTCAAGTTTTCGTTTTTCGACGATACGCGTATATGAGCGAAAAATCGTATATACGATATGAAAGAATGTTAAAAACTTTGTTTCCAATATAAAATAGATGTTTGATCTTATGAAATGCAATGCTCTGAATCGATTGGTAACATTTTTCTAACTGTGGCACAAGTATTATTAAAGATTTCACGATTTTATCTTCGCATATACCGAAATTCGCGTATGTCGATTAGGTTTTTCGTCAATTATCATGTGAAAACGCGTATTTAAACATAGTAAAAACGTTATATTCTTGTTATATTCTTTATTCTGCATCGACAGAATATAAAATCAATGAAATTGAACGAGATTTCAAGTTTTCGTTTTTCGACGATACGCGTATATGAGCGAAAAATCGTATATACGATATGAAAGAATGTTAAAAACTTTGATTCCAATATAAAATAGATGTTTGATCTTATGAAATGCAATGTTCTGAATCGATTGGTAACATTTTTCTAACTGTGGCACAAGTATTATTAAAGATTTCACGATTTTATCTTCGCATATACCGAAATTCGCGTATGTCGATTACGTTTTTCGACAATTATCATATGAAAACGCGTATTTAAACATAGTAAAAACGTTATATTCTTGTTATATTCTTTATTCTGCATCGATTGAATATAAAATCAATGAAATTGAACGAGATTTCAAGTTTTCGTTTTTCGACGATACGCGTATATGAGCGAAAAATCGTATATACGATATGAAAGAATGTTAAAAACTTTGATTCCAATATAAAATAGATGTTTGATCTTATGAAATGCAATGTTCTGAATCGATTGGTAACATTTTTCTAACTGTGGCACAAGTATTATTAAAGATTTCGCGATTTTATCTTCGCATATACCGAAATTCGCGTATGTCGATTAGGTTTTTCGACAATAATCATATGAAACCGCGTATTTAAACATAGTAAAAACGTTATGTTCTTGTTATATTCTTTATTCTGCATCGATAGAATATAAAATCAATGACATTGAACGAGATTTCAAGTTTTCGTTTTTCGACGATACGCGTATATGAGCGAAAAATCGTATATACGATATGAAAGAATGTTAAAAACTTTGATTCCAATATAAAATAGATGTTTGATCTTATGAAATGCAATGTTCTGAATCGATTGGTAACATTTTTCTAACTGTGGCACAAGTATTATTAAAGATTTCACGATTTTATCTTCGCATATACCGAAATTCGCCTATGTCGATTACGTTTTTCGACAATTATCATATGAAAACGCGTATTTGAACATAGCAAAAATGTTATATTCTTGTTATATTCTTTATTCTGCATCGATAGAATATAAAATCAATGAAATTGAACGAGATTTCAAGTTTTCCTTTTCGACGATACGCGTATATGAGCGAAAAATCGTATATACGATATGAAAGAATGTTAAAATCTTTGATTCCAATATAAAATAGATGATTGATCTTATGAAATGCAATGTTATGAATCGATTGGTAACATTTTTCTAACTGTGGCACAAGTATTATTAAAGATTTCACGATTTTATCTTCGCATATACCGAAATTCGCCTATGTCGATTACGTTTTTCGACAATTATCAAATTAAAACGCGTATTTAAACATAGTAAAAACGTTATATTCTTGTTATATTCTTTATTCTGCATCGACAGAATATAAAATCAATGAAATTGAACGAGATTTCAAGTTTTCGTTTTTCGACGATACGCGTATATGAGCGAAAAATCGTATATACGATATGAAAGAATGTTAAAAACTTTGATTCCAATATAAAATAGATGTTTGATCTTATGAAATGCAATGTTCTGAATCGATTGGTAACATTTTTCTAACTGTGGCACAAGTATTATTAAAGATTTCACGATTTTATCTTCGCATATACCGAAATTCGCGTATGTCGATTACGTTTTTCGACAATTATCATATGAAAACGCGTATTTAAACATAGTAAAAACGTTATATACTTGTTATATTCTTTATTCTGCATCGATAGAATATAAAATCAATGAAATTGAACGAAATTTCAAGTTTTCGTTTTTCGACGATACGGGTATATGAGCGAAATATCGTATGTACGATATGAAAGAATGTTAAAAACTTTGATTCCAAAATAAAATAGATGTTTGATCTTATGAAATGCAATGTTCTGAATCGATTGGTAAAATTTTTCTAACTGTGGCACAAGTATTATTAACGATTTCACGATTTTATCTTCGCATATACCGAAATTCGCCTATGTCGATTAAGTTTTTCGACAATTATCATATGAAAACGCGTATTTAAACATAGTAAAAACGTTATATTCTTGTTATATTCTTTATTCTGCATCGATAGAATATAAAATCAATGAAATTGAACGAGATTTCAAGTTTTCGTTTTTCGACGATACGCGTATATGAGCGAATAATCGTTTATACGATATGAAAAAATGTTAAAAACTTTGATTCCAATATAAAATAGATGTTTAATCTTATGAATTGCAATGTTCTGAATCGATTGGTAACATTTTTCTAACTGTGGCACAAGTATTATTAAAGATTTCATCATTTTATCTTCGCATATACCGAAATTCGCGTATGTCGATTAGGTTTTTCGACAATTATCATATGAAAACGCGTATTTAAACATAGTAAAAACGGTATATTCTACTTATATTCTTTATTCTGCATCGATAGAATATAAAATCAATGAAATTGAACGAGATTTCAAGTTTTCGTTTTCGACGATACGCGTATATGTGCGAAAAATCGTATATACGATATGAAAGAATGTTAAAAACTTTGATTCCAATATAAAATAGATGTTTGATCTTATGAAATGCAATGTTCTGAATCGATTGGTAACATTTTTCTAACTGTGGCACAAGTATTATTAAAGATTTCACGATTTTATCTTCGCATATACCGAAATTCGCGTATGTCGATTACGTTTTTCGACAATTATCATATGAAAACGCGTATTTAAACATAGTAAAAACGTTATATTCTTGTTATATTCTTTATTCTGCATCGATAGAATATAAAATCAATGAAATTGAACGAGATTTCAAGTTTTCGTTTTTCGACGATACGCGTATATGAGCGAAAAATCGTTTATACGATATGAAAGAATGTTAAAAACTTTGATTCCAATATAAAATAGATGTTTGATCTTATGAATTGCAATGTTCTGAATCGATTGGTAACATTTTTCTAACTGTGGCACAAGTATTATTAAAGATTTCACCATTTTATCTTCGCATATACCGAAATTCGCGTATGTCGATTACGTTTTTCGACTATTATCATATGAAAACGCTTATTTAAACATAGTTAAAACGTTATATACTTGTTATATTCTTTATTCTGCATCGAAAGAATATAAAATCAATGAAATTGAACGAAATTTCAAGTTTTCTTTTTTCGACGATACGCGTATATGAGCGAAAAATCGTATATACGATATGAAAGAATGTTAAAAACTTTGATTCCAATATAAAATAGATGTTTGATCTTATGAAATGCAATGTTCTGAGTCGATTGGTAACATTTTTCTAACTGTGGCACAAGCATTATTAAAGATTTCACGATTTTATCTTCGCATATACCGAAATTCGCGTATGTCGATTACGTTTTTCGACTATTATCATATGAAAACGCGTATTTAAACATAGCAAAAATGTTATATTCTTGTTATATTCTTTATTCTGCATCGATAGAATATAAAATCAATGAAATTGAACGCGATTTCAAGTATTCGTTTTTCGACGATACGCGTATATGAGCGAAAAATCGTATATACGAAATGAAAGAATGTTAAAAACTTTGATTCCAATATAAAATAGATGTTTGATCTTATGAAATGCAATGTTCTGAATCGATTGGTAACATTTTTCTGACTGTGGCACAAGTATTATTAAAGATTTCACGATTTTATCTTCGCATATACCGAAATTCGCGTATGTCGATTAGGTTTTTCGTCAATTATCATATGAAAACGCGTATTTAAACATAGTAAAAACGTTATATTCTTGTTTTATTCTTTATTCTGCATCGATCGAATATAAAATCAATGAAATTGAACGAGATTTCAAGTTTTCGTTTTTCGACGATACGCGTATATGAGCGAAAAATCGTATATACGATATGAAAGAATGTTAAAAACTTTGATTCCAATATAAAATAGATGTTTGATCTTATGAAATGCAATGTTCTGAATCGATTGGTAACATTTTTCTAACTGTGGCACAAGTATTATTAAAGATTTCACGATTTTATCTTCGCATATACCGAAATTCGCGTATGTCGATTACGTTTTTCGACAATTATCATAAGAAAACGCGTATTTAAACATAGCAAAAACGTTATATTCTTGTTATATTCTTTATTCTGCATCGATAGAATATAAAATCAATGAAATTGAACGAGATTTCAAGTTTTCGTCTTTCGACGATACGCGTATATGAGCGAAAAATCGTATATACGATATGAAAGAATGTTAAAAACTTTGATTCCAATATAAAATAGATGTTTGATCTTATGAAATGCAATGTTCTGAATCGATTGGTAACATTTTCCTAACTGTGGCACAAGTATTATTAAAGATTTCACGATTTTATCTTCGCATATACCGAAATTCGAGTATGTCGATTAGGTTTTTCGTCAATTATCATATGAAAACGCGTATTTAAACATAGTAAAAACGTTATATTCTTGTTATATTCTTTATTCTGCATCGATAGAATATAAAATCAATGAAATTGAACGAGATTTCAAGTTTTCTTTTTTCGACGATACGCGTATATGATCGAAAAATCGTGTATACGATATGAAAGAATGTTAAAAACTTTGATTCCAATATAAAATAGATGTTTGATCTTATGAAATGCAATGTTCTGAATCGATTGGTAACATTTTTCTAACTGTGGCACAAGTATTATTAAAGATTTCACGATTTTATCTTCGCATATACCGAAATTCGCGTATGTCGATTAGGTTTCTCGTCAATTATCTAATGAAAACGCGTATTTAAACATAGCAAAAATGTTATATTCTTGTTATATTCTTTATTCTGCATCGATAGAATATAAAATCAATGAAATTGAACGAGATTTCAAGTTTTCGTCTTTCGACGATACGCGTATATGAGCGAAAAATCGTATATACGATATGAAAGAATGTTAAAAACTTTGATTCCAATATAGAATAGATGTTTGATCTTATGAAATGCAATGTTCTGAATCGATTGGTAACATTTTCCTAACTGTGGCACAAGTATTATTAAAGATTTCACGATTTTATCTTCGCATATACCGAAATTCGCGTATGTCGATTAGGTTTTTCGTCAATTATCATATGAAAACGCGTATTTAAACATAGTAAAAACGTTATATTCTTGTTATATTCTTTATTCTGCATCGATAGAATATAAAATCAATGAAATTGAACGAGATTTCAAGTTTTCTTTTTTCGACGATACGCGTATATGAGCGAAAAATCGTGTATAGGATATGAAAGAATGTTAAAAACTTTGATTCCAATATAAAATAGATGTTTGATCTTATGAAATGCAATGTTCTGAATCGATTGGTAACATTTTTCTAACTGTGGCACAAGTATTATTAAAGATTTCACGATTTTATCTTCGCATATACCGAAATTCGCGTATGTCGATTAGGTTTCTCGTCAATTATCTAATGAAAACGCGTATTTAAACATAGCAAAAACGTTATATTCTTGTTATATTCTTTATTCTGCTTCGATAGAATATAAAATCAATGTAATTGAACGAGATTTCAAGTTTTCGTTTTTCGACGATACGCGTATATGAGCGAAAAATCGTATATACGATATGAAAGAATGTTAAAAACTTTGATTCCAATATAAAATAGATGTTTGATCTTATGAAATGCAATGTTCTGAATCGATTGGTAACATTTTCCTAACTGTGGCACAATTATTATTAAAGATTTCTCGATTTTATCTTCGCATATACCGAAATTCGCGTATGTCGATTACGTTTTTCGAAAATTATCATATGAAAACGCGTATTTAAACATAGTAAAAACGTTATATTCTTGTTATATTCTTTATTCTGCATCGATAGAATATAAAATCAATGAAATTGAACGTGATTTCAAGTTTTCGTTTTTCGACGATACGCGTATATGAGCGAAAAATCGTATATACGATATGAAAGAATGTTAAAAACTTTGATTCCAATATAAAATAGATGTTTGATCTTATGAAATGCAATGTTCTGAATCGATTGGTAACATTTTTCTAACTGTGGCACAATTATTATTAAAGATTTCTCGATTTTATCTTCGCATATACCGAAATTCGCGTATGTCGATTACGTTTTTCGAAAATTATCATATGAAAACGCGTATTTAAACATAGTAAAAACGTTATATTCTTGTTATATTCTTTATTCTGCATCGATAGAATATAAAATCAATGAAATTGAACGTGATTTCAAGTTTTCGTTTTTCGACGATACGCGTATATGAGCGAAAAATCGTATATACGATATGAAAGAATTTTAAAAACTTTGATTCCAATATAAAATAGATGTTTGATCTTATGAAATGCAATGTTCTGAATCGATTGGTAACATTTTTCTAACTGTGGCACAAGTATTATTAAAAATTTCACGATTTTATCTTTGCATATACCGAAATTCGCGTATGTCGATTAGGTTTTTCGTCAATTATCATATGAAAACGCGTATTTAAACATAGTAAAAACGTTATATTCTTGTTATATTCTTTATTCTGCATCGATAGAATATAAAATCAATGAAATTGAACGAGATTTCAAGTTTTTGTTTTTCGACGATACGCGTATATGAGCGAAAAATCGTATATACGATATGAAAGAATGTTAAAAACTTTGATTCCAATATAAAATAGATATTTGATCTTATGAAATGCAATGTTCTGAATCGATTGGTAACATTTTTCTAACTGTGGCACAAGTATTATTAAAGATTTCACGATTTTATCTTTGCATATACCGAAATTCGCGTATGTCGATTACGTTTTTCGACAATTATCATATGAAAACGCGTATTTAAACATAGTTAAAACGTTATATACTTGTTATATTCTTTATTCTGCCTCGATAGAATATAAAATCAATGAAATTGAACGAGATTTCAAGTTTTCGTTTTTCGACGATACGCGTATATGAGCGAAATATCGTATATACGATATGAAAGAATGTTAAAAACTTTGATTCCAATATAAAATAGATGTTTGATCTTATGAAATGCAATGTTCTGAATCGATTGGTAACATTTTTCTAACTGTGGCACAAGTATTATTAAAGATTTCACGATTTTATCTTCGCATATACCGAAATTCGCGTATGTCGATTACGTTTTTCGACAATTATCATATGAAAACGCGTATTTAAACATAGCAAAAACGTTATATTCTTGTTATATTCTTTATTGTGCATCGATAGAATATAAAATCAATGAAATTGAACGAGATTTCAAGTTTTCGTCTTTCGACGATACGCGTATATGAGCGAAAAATCGTATATACGATATGAAAGAATGTTAAAAACTTTGATTCCAATATAAAATAGATGTTTGATCTTATGAAATGCAATGTTCTGAATCGATTGGTAACATTTTTCTAACTGTGGCATAAGTATTATTAAAGATTTCACGATTTTATCTTCGCATATACCGAATTTCGCGTATGTCGATTACGTTTTTCGTCAATTATCTTATGAATACGCGTATTTAAACATAGTAAAAACGTTATATTCTTGTTATATTCTTTATTCAGCATCGATAGAATATAAAATCAATGAAATTGAACGAGATTTCAAGTTTTCGTTTTTCGACGATACGCGTATATGAGCGAAAAATCGTATATACGATATGAAAGAATGTTAAAAACTTTGATTCCAATATAAAATAGATGTTTGATCTAATGAAATGCAATGTTCTGAATCGATTGGTAACCATTTTCTAACTGTGGCATAAGTATTATTAAAGATTTCACGATTTTATCTTCGCATATACCGAAATTCGCGTATGTCGATTACGTTCTTCGACAATTATCATATGAAAACGCGTATTTAAACATAGTAAAAACGTTATATTTTTGTTATATTCTTTATTCTGCATCGATAGAATATAAAATCAATGAAATTGAACGAGATTTCAAGTTTTCGTTTTTCGACGATACGCGTATATGAGCGAAAAATCGTATATACGATATGAAAGAATGTTAAAAACTTTGATTCCAATATAAAATAGATGTTTGATCTTATGAAATGCAATGTTCTGAATCGATTGGTAACATTTTTCTAACTGTGGCATAAGTATTATTAAAGATTTCACGATTTTATCTTCGCATATACCGAATTTCGCGTATGTCGATTACGTTTTTCGTCAATTATCTTATGAATACGCGTATTTAAACATAGTAAAAACGTTATATTCTTGTTATATTCTTTATTCAGCATCGATAGAATATAAAATCAATGAAATTGAACGAGATTTCAAGTTTTCGTTTTTCGACGATACGCGTATATGAGCGAAAAATCGTATATACGATATGAAAGAATGTTAAAAACTTTGATTCCAATATAAAATAGATGTTTGATCTAATGAAATGCAATGTTCTGAATCGATTGGTAACCATTTTCTAACTGTGGCATAAGTATTATTAAAGATTTCACGATTTTATCTTCGCATATACCGAAATTCGCGTATGTCGATTACGTTCTTCGACAATTATCATATGAAAACGCGTATTTAAACATAGTAAAAACGTTATATTTTTGTTATATTCTTTATTCTGCATCGATAGAATATAAAATCAATGAAATTGAACGAGATTTCAAGTTTTCGTTTTTCGACGATACGCGTATATGAGCGAAAAATCGTATATACGATATGAAAGAATGTTAAAAACTTTGATTCCAATATAAAATAGATGTTTGATCTTATGAAATGCAATGTTCTGAATCGATTGGTAACATTTTTCTAACTGTGGCACAAGTATTATTAAAGATTTCACGATTTTATCTTCGCATATACCGAAATTCGCGTATGTCGATTAGGTTTCTCGTCAATTATCTAATGAAAACGCGTATTTAAACATAGCAAAAACGTTATATTCTTGTTATATTCTTTATTCTGCTTCGATAGAATATAAGATCAATGTAATTGAACGAGATTTCAAGTTTTCGTTTTTCGACGATACGCGTATATGAGCGAAAAATCGTATATACGATATGAAAGAATGTTAAAAACTTTGATTCCAATATAAAATAGATGTTTGATCTTATGAAATGCAATGTTCTGAATCGATTGGTAACATTTTTCTAACTGTGGCACAATTATTATTAAAGATTTCTCGATTTTATCTTCGCATATACCGAAATTCGCGTATGTCGATTACGTTTTTCGAAAATTATCATATGAAAACGCGTATTTAAACATAGTAAAAACGTTATATTCTTGTTATATTCTTTATTCTGCATCGATAGAATATAAAATCAATGAAATTGAACGTGATTTCAAGTTTTCGTTTTTCGACGATACGCGTATATGAGCGAAAAATCGTATATACGATATGAAAGAATTTTAAAAACTTTGATTCCAATATAAAATAGATGTTTGATCTTATGAAATGCAATGTTCTGAATCGATTGGTAACATTTTTCTAACTGTGGCACAAGTATTATTAAAAATTTCACGATTTTATCTTTGCATATACCGAAATTCGCGTATGTCGATTAGGTTTTTCGTCAATTATCATATGAAAACGCGTATTAAAACATAGTAAAAACGTTATATTCTTGTTATATTCTTTATTCTGCATCGATAGAATATAAAATCAATGAAATTGAACGAGATTTCAAGTTTTTGTTTTTCGACGATACGCGTATATGAGCGAAAAATCGTATATACGATATGAAAGAATGTTAAAAACTTTGATTCCAATATAAAATAGATATTTGATCTTATGAAATGCAATGTTCTGAATCGATTGGTAACATTTTTCTAACTGTGGCACAAGTATTATTAAAGATTTCACGATTTTATCTTTGCATATACCGAAATTCGCGTATGTCGATTACGTTTTTCGACAATTATCATATGAAAACGCGTATTTAAACATAGTTAAAACGTTATATACTTGTTATATTCTTTATTCTGCCTCGATAGAATATAAAATCAATGAAATTGAACGAGATTTCAAGTTTTCGTTTTTCGACGATACGCGTATATGAGCGAAAAATCGTATATACGATATGAAAGAATGTTAAAAACTTTGATTCCAATATAAAATAGATGTTTGATCTTATGAAATGCAATGTTCTGAATCGATTGGTAACATTTTTCTAACTGTGGCACAAGTATTATTAAAGATTTCACGATTTTATCTTCGCATATACCGAAATTCGCGTATGACGATTACGTTTTTCGACAATTATCATATGAAAACGCGTATTTAAACATAGTAAAAACGTTATATTCTTGTTATATTCTTTATTCTGCATCGATAGAATATAAAATCAATGAAATTGAACGAGATTTCAAGTTTTCGTTTTTCGACGATACGCGTATATGAGCGAAAAATCGTATATACGATATGAACGAATGTTAAAAACTTTGATTCCAATATAAAATAGATGTTTGATCTTATGAAATGCAATGTTCTGAATCGATTGGTAACATTTTTCTAACTGTGGCACAAGTATTATTAAAGATTTCACGATTTTATCTTCGCATATACCGAAATTCGCGTATGTCGATTACGTTTTTCGACAATTATCATATGAAAACGCGTATTTAAACATAGTAAAAACGTTATATTCTTGTTATATTCTTTATTCTGCATCGATAGAATATAAAATCAATGAAATTGAACGAGATTTCAAGTTTTCGTTTTTCGACGATACGCGTATATGAGAGAAAAATCGTATATACGATATGAAATAATGTTAAAAACTATGATTCCTATATAAAATAGATGTTTGATCTTATGAACTGCAATGTTCTGAATCGATTGGTAACATTTTTCGAACTGTAGCACAAGTATTATTAAAGATTTCACGATTTTATCTTCGCATATACCGAAATTCGCGTATGTCGATTAGGTTTTTCGACAATTATCATATGAAAACGCGTATTTAAACTAAGTAAAAACGTTATATTCTTGTTATATTCTTTATTCTGCATCGATAGAATATAAAATCAATGAAATTGAACGAGATTTCAAGTTTTCGTTTTTCGACGATACGCGTATATGAGCGAAAAATCGTATATACGATATGAAAGAATGTTAAAAACTTTGATTCCAATATAAAATAGATGTTTGATCTTATGAAATGCAATGTTCTGAATCGATTGGTAACATTTGTCTAACTGTGGCACAAGTATTATTAAAGATTTCACGATTTTATCTTCGCATATACCGAAATTCGCGTATGTCGATTACGTTTTTCGACAATTATCTAATGAAAACGCGTATTTAAACATAGCAAAAATGTTATATTCTTGTTATATTCTTTATTCTGCTTCGATAGAATATAAAATCAATGAAATTGAACGAGATTTCAAGTTTTCGTTTTTCGACGATACGCGTATATGAGCGAAAAATCGTATATACGATATGAAAGAATGTTAAAAACTTTGATTCCAATATAAAATAGATGTTTGATCTTATGAAATGCAATGTTCTGAATCGATTGGTAACATTTTTCTAAATGTGGCACAAGTATTATTAAAGATTTCTCGATTTTATCTTCGCATATACCGAAATTCGCGTATGTCGATTAGGTTTTTCGTCAATTATCATATGAAAACGCGTATTTAAACATAGTAAAAACGTTATATTCTTGTTATATTCTTTATTCTGCATCGATAGAATATAAAATCAATGAAATTGAACGAGATTTCAAGTTTTTGTTTTTCGACGATACGCGTATATGAGCGAAAAATCGTATATACGATATGAAAGAATGTTAAAAACTTTGATTCCAATATAAAATAGATATTTGATCTTATGAAATGCAATGTTCTGAATCGATTGGTAACATTTTTCTAACTGTGGCACAAGTATTATTAAAGATTTCACGATTTTATCTTTGCATATACCGAAATTCGCGTATGTCGATTACGTTTTTCGACAATTATCATATGAAAACGCGTATTTAAACATAGTTAAAACGTTATATACTTGTTATATTCTTTATTCTGCCTCGATAGAATATAAAATCAATGAAATTGAACGAGATTTCAAGTTTTCATTTTTCGACGATACGCGTATATGAGCGAAAAATCGTATATACGATATGAACGAATGTTAAAAACTTTGATTCCAATATAAAATAGATGTTTGATCTTATGAAATGCAATGTTCTGAATCGATTGGTAACATTTTTCTAACTGTGGCACAAGTATTATTAAAGATTTCACGATTTTATCTTCGCATATACCGAAATTCGCGTATGTCGATTACGTTTTTCGACAATTATCATATGAAAACGCGTATTTAAACATAGTAAAAACGTTATATTCTTGTTATATTCTTTATTCTGCATCGATAGAATATAAAATCAATGAAATTGAACGAGATTTCAAGTTTTCGTTTTTCGACGATACGCGTATATGAGAGAAAAATCGTATATACGATATGAAATAATGTTAAAAACTATGATTCCTATATAAAATAGATGTTTGATCTTATGAACTGCAATGTTCTGAATCGATTGGTAACATTTTTCGAACTGTAGCACAAGTATTATTAAAGATTTCACGATTTTATCTTCGCATATACCGAAATTCGCGTATGTCGATTAGGTTTTTCGACAATTATCATATGAAAACGCGTATTTAAACTAAGTAAAAACGTTATATTCTTGTTATATTCTTTATTCTGCATCGATAGAATATAAAATCAATGAAATTGAACGAGATTTCAAGTTTTCGTTTTTCGACGATACGCGTATATGAGCGAAAAATCGTATATACGATATGAAAGAATGTTAAAAACTTTGATTCCAATATAAAATAGATGTTTGATCTTATGAAATGCAATGTTCTGAATCGATTGGTAACATTTGTCTAACTGTGGCACAAGTATTATTAAAGATTTCACGATTTTATCTTCGCATATACCGAAATTCGCGTATGTCGATTACGTTTTTCGACAATTATCTAATGAAAACGCGTATTTAAACATAGCAAAAATGTTATATTCTTGTTATATTCTTTATTCTGCTTCGATAGAATATAAAATCAATGAAATTGAACGAGATTTCAAGTTTTCGTTTTTCGACGATACGCGTATATGAGCGAAAAATCGTATATACGATATGAAAGAATGTTAAAAACTTTGATTCCAATATAAAATAGATGTTTGATCTTATGAAATGCAATGTTCTGAATCGATTGGTAACATTTTTCTAAATGTGGCACAAGTATTATTAAAGATTTCTCGATTTTATCTTCGCATATACCGAAATTCGCGTATGTCGATTAGGTTTTTCGTCAATTATCATATGAAAACGCGTATTTAAACATAGTAAAAACGTTATATTCTTGTTATATTCTTTATTCTGCATCGATAGAATATAAAATCAATGAAATTGAACGAGATTTCAAGTTTTTGTTTTTCGACGATACGCGTATATGAGCGAAAAATCGTATATACGATATGAAAGAATGTTAAAAACTTTGATTCCAATATAAAATAGATATTTGATCTTATGAAATGCAATGTTCTGAATCGATTGGTAACATTTTTCTAACTGTGGCACAAGTATTATTAAAGATTTCACGATTTTATCTTTGCATATACCGAAATTCGCGTATGTCGATTACGTTTTTCGACAATTATCATATGAAAACGCGTATTTAAACATAGTTAAAACGTTATATACTTGTTATATTCTTTATTCTGCCTCGATAGAATATAAAATCAATGAAATTGAACGAGATTTCAAGTTTTCATTTTTCGACGATACGCGTATATGAGCGAAAAATCGTATATACGATATGAAAGAATGTTAAAAACTTTGTTTCCAATATAAAATATATGTTTGATCTTATGAAATGCAATGTTCTGAATCGATTGGTAACATTTTTCTAACTGTGGCACAAGTATTATTAAAGATTTCACGATTTTATCTTCGCATATACCGAAATTCGCGTATGTCGATTAGGTTTTTCGTCAATTATCATATGAAAACGCGTATTTAAACATAGTAAAAACGTTATTTTCTTGTTATATTCTTTATTCTGCATCGATAGAATATAGAAACAATGAAATTGAACGAGATTTCAAGTTTTCGTTTTTCGACGATACGCGTATATGAGCGAAAAATCGTATATACGATATGAAAGAATGTTAAAAACTTTGATTCCAATATAAAATAGATGTTTGATCTTATGAAATGCAATGTTCTGAATCGATTGGTAACATTTTTCTAACTGTGGCACAAGTATTATTAAAGAATTCGCGATTTTATCTTCGCATATACCGAAATTCGCGAATGTCGATTACGTTTTTCGACAATTATCATATGAAAACGCGTATTTAAACATAGTAAAAACGTTATATTCTTGTTATATTCTTTATTCTGCTTCGATAGAATATAAAATCAATGAAATTGAACGAGATTTCAAGTTTTCGTTTTTCGACGATACGCGTATATGAGCGAAAAATCGTATATACGATATGAAAGAATGTTAAAAACTTTGACTCCAATATAAAATAGATGTTTGATCTAATGAAATGCAATGTTCTGAATCGATTGGTAACATTTTTCTAACTGTGGCACAAGTATTATTAAAGATTTCGCTATTTTATCTTCGCATATACCGAAATTCGCGTATGTCGATTACGTTTTTGACAATTATCATATGAAAACGCGTATTTAAACATAGTAAAAACGTTATATTCTTGTTATATTCTTTATTCTGCATCGATAGAATATAAAATCAATGAAATTGAACGAGATTTCAAGTTTTCGTTTTTCGACGATACGCGTATATGAGCGAAAAATCGTATATACGATATGAAAGAATGTTAAAAACTTTGATTCCAATATAAAATAGATGTTTGATCTTATGAAATGCAATGTTCTGAATCGATTGGTAACATTTTTCTAACTGTGGCACAAGTATTATTAAAGATTTCGCGATTTTATCTTCGCATATACCGAAATTCGCGTATGTCGATTAGGTTTTTCGACAATAATCATATGAAACCGCGTATTTAAACATAGTAAAAACGTTATATTCTTGTTATATTCTTTATTCTGCATCGATAGAATATAAAATCAATGAAATTGAACGTGATTTCAAGTTATCGTTTTTCGACGATACGCGTATATGAGCGAAAAATCGTATATACGATATGAAAGAATGTTAAAAACTTTGATTCCAATATAAAATAGATGTTTGATCTTATGAAATGCAATGTTCTGAATCGATTGGTAACATTTTTCTAACTGTGGCACAAGTATTATTAAAAATTTCACGATTTTATCTTTGCATATACCGAAATTCGCGTATGTCGATTAGGTTTTTCGTCAATTATCATATGAAAACGCGTATTTAAACATAGTAAAAACGTTATATTCTTGTTATATTCTTTATTCTGCATCGATAGAATATAAAATCAATGAAATTGAACGAGATTTCAAGTTTTTGTTTTTCGACGATACGCGTATATGAGCGAAAAATCGTATATACGATATGAAAGAATGTTAAAAACTTTGATTCCAATATAAAATAGATATTTGATCTTATGAAATGCAATGTTCTGAATCGATTGGTAACATTTTTCTAACTGTGGCACAAGTATTATTAAAGATTTCACGATTTTATCTTCGCATATACCGAAATTCGCGTATGTCGATTACGTTTTTCGACAATTATCATATGAAAACGCGTATTTAATCATAGTTAAAACGTTATATACTTGTTATATTCTTTATTCTGCATCGATAGAATATAAAATCAATGAAATTGAACGAGATTTCAAGTTTTCGTTTTTCGACGATACGCGTATATGAGCGAAAAATCGTATATACGATATGAAAGAATGTTAAAAACTTTGTTTCCAATATAAAATATATGTTTGATCTTATGAAATGCAATGTTCTGAATCGATTGGTAACATTTTTCTAACTGTGGCACAAGTATTATTAAAGATTTCACGATTTTATCTTCGCATATACCGAAATTCGCGTATGTCGATTAGGTTTTTCGTCAATTATCATATGAAAACGCGTATTTAAACATAGTAAAAACGTTATATTCTTGTTATATTCTTTATTCTGCATCGATAGAATATAAAAACAATGAAATTGAACGAGATTTCAAGTTTTCGTTTTTCGACGATACGCGTATATGAGCGAAAAATCGTATATACGATATGAAAGAATGTTAAAAACTTTGATTCCAATATAAAATAGATGTTTGATCTTATGAAATGCAATGTTCTGAATCGATTGGTAACATTTTTCTAACTGTGGCATAAGTATTATTAAAGATTTCACGATTTTATCTTCGCATATACCGAATTTCGCGTATGTCGATTACGTTTTTCGTCAATTATCTTATGAAAACGCGTATTTAAAAATAGTAAAAACGTTATATTCTTGTTATATTCTTTATTCTGCTTCGATAGAATATAAAATCAATGAAATTGAACGAGATTTCAAGTTTTCGTTTTTCGACGATACGCGTATATGAGCGAAAAATCGTATATACGATATGAAAGAATGTTAAAAACTTTGATTCCAATATAAAATAGATGTTTGATCTTATGAAATGCAATGTTCTGAATCGATTGGTAACATTTTTCTAACTGTGGCACAAGTATTATTAAAGATTTCGCGATTTTATCTTCGCATATACCGAAATTCGCGTATGTCGATTACGTTTTTCGACAATTATCATATGAAAACGCGTATTTAAACATAGTAAAAACGTCATATTCTTGTTATATTCTTTATTCTGCATCGATAGAATATAAAATCAATGATATTGAACGAGATTTCAAGTTTTCGTTTTTCGACGATACGCGTATATGAGCGAAAAATCGTATATACGATATGAAAGAATGTTAAAAACTTTGATTCCCATATAAAATAGATGTTTGATCTTATGAAATGCAATGTTCTGAATCGATTGGTAACATTTTTCTAAATGTGGCACAAGTATTATTAAAGATTTCGCGATTTTATCTTCGCATATACCGAAATTCGCGTATGTCGATTACGTTTTTCGACAATTATCATATGAAAACGCGTATTTAAACATAGTAAAAACGTTATATTCTTGTTATATTCTTTATTCTGCATCGATAGAATATAAAATCAATGAAATTGAACGAGATTTCAAGTTTTCGTTTTTCGACGATACGCGTATATGAGCGAAAAATCGTATATACGATATGAAAGAATGTTAAAAACTTTGATTCCAATATAAAATAGATGTTTGATCTTATGAAATGCAATGTTCTGAATCGTATGGTAACATTTCTCTAACTGTGGCACAAGTATTATTAAAGATTTCACGATTTTATCTTCGCATATACCGAAATTCACGTATGTCGATTACGTTTTTCGACAATTATCATATGAAAACGCGTATTTAAACATAGTAAAAACGTTATATTCTTGTTATATTCTTTATTCTGCATCGTTAGAATATAAAATCAATGAAATTGAACGAGATTTCAAGTTTTCTTTTTTCGACGATACGCGTATATGAGCGAAAAATCGTATATACGATATGAAAGAATGTTAAAAACTTTGATTCCAATATAAAATAGATGTTTGATCTTATGAAATGCAATGTTCTGAATCGATTGGTAACATTTTTCTAACTGTGGCACAAGTATTATTAAAGATTTCACGATTTCATCTTCGCATATACCGAAATTAGCGTATGTCGATTACGTTTTTCGTCAATTATCATATGAAAACGCGTATTTAAACATAGTAAAAACGTTATATTCTTGTTATATTCTTTATTCTGCATCGATAGAATATAAAATCAATGAAATTGAACGAGATTTCAAGTTTTCGTTTTTCGACGATACGCGTATATGAGCGAAAAATCGTATATACGATATGAAAGAATGTTAAAAACTTTGATTCCAATATAAAATAGTTGTTTGATCTTATGAAATGCAATGTTCTGAATCGATTGGTAACATTTCTCTAACTGTGGCACAAGTATTATTAAAGATTTCACGATTTTATCTTCGCATATACCGAAATTCACGTATGTCGATTACGTTTTTCGACAATTATCATATGAAAACGCGTATTTAAACATAGTAAAAACGTTATATTCTTGTTATATTCTTTATTCTGCATCGATAGAATATAAAATCAATGAAAT
This sequence comes from Vespa crabro, assembly GCF_910589235.1. NCBI lineage: Eukaryota > Metazoa > Arthropoda > Insecta > Hymenoptera > Vespidae > Vespa > Vespa crabro. The sequence continues at coordinate 307,347 of NW_025813595.1, forward strand.
TGAACGAGATTTCAAGTTTTCTTTTTTCGACGATACGCGTATATGAGCGAAAAATCGTATATACGATATGAAAGAATGTTAAAAACTTTGATTCCAATATAAAATAGATGTTTGATCTTATGAAATGCAATGTTCTGAATCGATTGGTAACATTTTTCTAACTGTGGCACAAGTATTATTAAAGATTTCACGATTTCATCTTCGCATATACCGAAATTAGCGTATGTCGATTACGTTTTTCGACAATTATCATATGAAAACGCGTATTTAAACATAGTAAAAACGTTATATTCTTGTTATATTCTTTATTCTGCATCGATAGAATATAAAATCAATGAAATTGAACGAGATTTCAAGTTTTCGTTTTTCGACGATACGCGTATATGAGCGAAAAATCTTATATACGATATGAAAGAATGTTAAAAACTTTGATTCCAATATAAAATAGATGTTTGATCTTATGAAATGCAATGTTCTGAATCGATTGGTAACATTTTTCTAAGTGTGGCACAAGTATTATTAAAGATTTCACGATCTTATCTTCGCACATACCGAAATTCGCGTATGTCGATTACGTTTTTCGACAATTATCATATGAAAACGCGTATTTAAACATAGTAAAAACGTTATATTCTTGTTATATTCTTTATTCTGCATCGATAGATTATAAAATCAATGAAATTGAACGAGATTTCAAGTTTTCGTTTTTCGACGATACGCGTATATGAGCGAAAAATCGTATATACGATATGAAAGAATGTTAAAAACTTTGATTCCAATATAAAATAGATGTTCTGATCTTATGAAATGCAATGTTCTGGATCGATTGGTATCATTTTTCTAACTGTGGCACAAGTATTATTAAAGATTTCACGATTTTATCTTCGCATATACCGAAATTAGCGTATGTCGATTACGTTTTTCGACAATTATCATATGAAAACGCGTATTTAAACATATTAAAAACGTTATATTCTTGTTATATTCTTTATTCTGCATCGATAGAATATAAAATCATTGAAATTGAACGAGATTTCAAGTTTTCGTTTTTCGACGATACGCGTATTTGAGCGAAAAATCGTATATACGATATGAAAGAATGTTAAAAACTTTGATTCCAATATAAAATAGATGTTTTATCTTATGAAATGCAATGTTCTGAATCGATTGGTAACATTTTTCTAAGTGTGGCACAAGTATTATTAAAGATTTCACGATTTTATCTTCGCATATACCGAAATTCGCGTATGTCGATTACGTTTTTCGACAATTATCATATGAAAACGCGTATTTAAACATAGTAAAAAAGTTATATTCTTGTTATATTCTTTATTCTGCATCGATAGAATATAAAATCAATGAAATTGAACGAGATTTCAAGTTTTCATTTTTCGACGATACGCGTATATGAGCGAAAAATCGTATATACGATATGAAAGAATGTTAAAAACTTTGATTCCAATATAAAATAGATGTTTGATCTTATGAAATGCAATGTTCTGAATCGATTGGTAACATTTTTGTAACTGTGGCACAAGTATTATTAAAGATTTCACGATTTTATCTTCGCATATACCGAAATTCGCGTATGTCGATTACGTTTTTCGACAATTATCATATGAAAACGCGTATTTAAACATAGTAAAAAAGTTATATTCTTGTTATATTCTTTATTCTGCATCGATAGAATATAAAATCAATGAAATTGAACGAGATTTCAAGTTTTCATTTTTCGACGATACGCGTATATGAGCGAAAAATCGTATATACGATATGAAAGAATGTTAAAAACTTTGATTCCAATATAAAATAGATGTTTGATCTTATGAAATGCAATGTTCTGAATCGATTGGTAACATTTTTGTAACTGTGGCACAAGTATTATTAAAGATTTCACGATTTTATCTTCGCATATACCGAAATTCGCGTATGTCGATTACGTTTTTCGACAATTATCATATGAAAACGCGTATTTAAACATAGTAAAAACGTTATATTCTTGTTATATTCTTTATTCTGCATCGATAGAATATAAAATCAATGAAATTGAACGAGATTTCAAGTTTTCGTTTTTCGACGATACGCGTATATGAGCGAAAAATCGTATATACGATATGAAAGAATGTTAAAAACTTTGATTCCAATATAAAATAGATGTTTGATCTTATGCAATGCAATGTTCTGAATCGATTGGTAACATTTCTCTAACTGTGGCACAAGTATTATTAAAGATTTCACGATTTTATCTTCGCATATACCGAAATTCACGTATGTCGATTACGTTTTTCGACAATTATCATATGAAAACGCGTATTTAAACATAGTAAAAACGTTATATTCTTGTTATATTCTTTATTCTGCATCGATAGAATATAAAATCAATGAAATTGAACGAGATTTCAAGTTTTCGTTTTTCGACGATACGCGTATATGAGCGAAAAATCGTATATACGATATGAAAGAATGTTAAAAACTTTGATTCCAATATAAAATAGATGTTTGATCTTATGAAATGCAATGTTCTGAATCGATTGGTAACATTTTTCTAACTGTGGCACAAGTATTATTAAAGATTTCGCGATTTTATCTTCGCATATCCCGAAATTCGCGTATGTCGATTACGTTTTTCGACAATTATCATATGAAAACGTGTATTTAAACATAGTAAAAACGTTATATTCTTGTTATATTCTTTATTCTGCATCGATAGAATATAAAATCAATGAAATTGAACGAGATTTCAAGTTTTCGTTTTTGGACGATACGCGTATATGAGCGAAAAATCGTATATACGATATGAAAGAATGTTAAAAACGTTGATTGCAATATAAAATAGATGTTTGATCTTTTGAAATGCAATGTTCTGACTCGATTGGTAACATTATTCTAACTGTGGCACAAGTATTATTAAAGATTTCACGATTTTATCTTCGCATATACCGAAATTCGCGTATGTCGATTACGTTTTTCGACAATTATCATATGAAAACGCGTATTTAAACATAGTAAAAACGTTATATTCTTGTTATATTCTTTATTCTGCATCGACAGAATATAAAATCAATGAAATTGAACGAGATTTCAAGTTTTCGTTTTTCGACGATACGCGTATATGAGCGAAAAATCGTATATACGATATGAATGAATGTTAAAAACTTTGATTCCAATATAAAATAGATGTTTGATCTTATGAAATGCAATGTTCTGAATCGATTGGTAACATTTTTCTAACTGTGGCACAAGTATTATTAAAGATTTCGCGATTTTATCTTCGCATATACCGAAATTCGCGTATGTAGATTAGGTTTTTCGACAATTATCATATGAAAACGCGTATTTAAACATAGTAAAAACGTTATATTCTTGTTATATTCTTTATTCTGCATAGATAGAATATAATATCAATGAAATTGAACGAGATTTCAAGTTTTCGTTTTTCGACGATACGCGTATATGAGCGAAAAATCGTATAAACGATATGAATGAATGTTAAAAACTTTGATTCCAATATAAAATAGATGTTTGATCTTATGAAATGCAATGTTCTGATTCGATTGGTAACATTTTTCTAAATGTGGCACAAGTATTATTAAAGATTTCACGATTTCATCTTCGCATATACCGAAATTAGCGTATGTCGATTACGTTTTTCGACAATTATCATATGAAAACGCGTATTTAAACATAGTAAAAACGTTATATTCTTGTAATATTCTTTATTCTGCATCGATAGAATATAAAATCAATTAAATTGAACGAGATTTCAAGTTTTCGTTTTTCGACGATACGCGTGTATGAGCGAAAAATCGTATATACGATATGAAAGAATGTTAAAAACTTAAATTCCAATATAAAATAGATGTTTGATCTTATGAAATGCAATGTTCTGAATCGATTGGTAACATTTTTCTAACTGTGGCACAAGTATTATTAAAGATTTCACGATTTTATCTTCGCATATACCGAAATTCGCGTATGTCGATTACGTTTTTCGACAAATATCATATGAAAACACGTATTTAAACATAGTAAAAACGTTATATTCTTGTAATATTCTTTATTCTGCATCGATAGAATATAAAATCAATGAAATTGAACGAGATTTCAAGTTTTCTTTTTTCGACGATACGCGTATATGAGCGAAAAATCGTATATACGATATGAAAGAATGTTAAAAACTTTGATTCCAATATAAAATAGATGTTTGATCTTATGAAATGCAATGTTCTGAATCGATTGGTGACATTTTTCTAACTGTGGCACAAGTATTATTAAAGATTTCACGATTTCATCTTCGCATATACCGAAATTAGCGTATGTCGATTACGTTTTTCGACAATTATCATATGAAAACGCGTATTTAAACATATTAAAAACGGTATATTCTTGTTATATTCTTTATTCTGCATCGATAGAATATAAAATCATTGAAATTGAACGAGATTTCAAGTTTTCGTTTTTCGACGATACGCGTATTTGAGCGAAAAATCGTATATACGATATGAAAGAATGTTAAAAACTTTGATTCCAATATAAAATAGATGTTTTATCTTATGAAATGCAATGTTCTGAATCGATTGGTAACATTTTTCTAAGTGTGGCACAAGTATTATTAAAGATTTCACGATTTTATCTTCGCATATACCGAAATTCGCGTATGTCGATTACGTTTTTCGACAATTATCATATGAAAACGCGTATTTAAACATAGCAAAAAAGTTATATTCTTGTTATATTCTTTATTCTGCATCGATAGAATATAAAATCAATGAAATTGAACGAGATTTCAAGTTTTCATTTTTCGACGATACGCGTATATGAGCGAAAAATCGTATATACGATATGAAAGAATGTTAAAAACTTTGATTCCAATATAAAATAGATGTTTGATCTTATGAAATGCAATGTTCTGAATCGATTGGTAACATTTTTGTAACTGTGGCACAAGTATTATTAAAGATTTCACGATTTTATCTTCGCATATACCGAAATTCGCGTATGTCGATTACGTTTTTCGACAATTATCATATGAAAACGCGTATTTAAACATAGTAAAAACGTTATATTCTTGTTCTATTCTTTATTCTGCATCGATAGAATATAAAATCAATGAAATTGAACGAGATTTCAAGTTTTCGTTTTTCGACGATACGCGTATATGAGCGAAAAATCGTATATACGATATGAAAGAATGTTAAAAACTTTGATTCCAATATAAAATAGATGTTTGATCTTATGAAATGCAATGTTCTGAATCGATTGGTAACATTTTTCTAAGTGTGGCACAAGTATTATTAAAGATTTCACGATTTTATCTTCGCATATACCGAAATTCGCGTATGTCGATTACGTTTTTCGACAATTATCATATGAAAACGCGTATTTAAACATAGTAAAAACGTTATATTCTTGTTATATTCTTTATTCTGCATCGATAGAATATAAAATCAATGAAATTGAACGAGATTTCAAGTTTTCGTTTTTCGACGATACGCGTATATGAGCGAAATATCTTATAGACGATATGAAAGAATGTTAAAAACTTTGATTCCAATATAAAATAGATGTTTGATCTTATGAAATGCAATGTTCTGGATCGATTGGTATCATTTTTCTAACTGTGGCACAAGTATTATTAAAGATTTCACGATTTTATCTTCGCATATACCGAAATACGCGTATGTCGATTACGTTTTTCGACAATTATCATATGAAAACGCGTATTTAAACATAGTAACGTTATATTCTTGTTATATTCTTTATTCTGCAACGATAGAATATAAAATCAATGAAATTGAACGAGATTTCAAGATTTCGTTTTTCGACGATACGCGTATATGATCGAAAAATCGTATATACGATGTGAAAGAATGTTAAAAACTTTGATTCCAATATAAAATAGATGTTTGATCTTATGAAATGCAATGTTCTGAATCGATTGGTAACATTTTTCTAACTGTGGCACAAGTATTATTAAAGATTTCATGATTTTATCTTCGCATATACCGAAATTCGCGTATGTCGATTACGTTTTTCGACAATTATCATATGAAGAAGCGTATTTAAACATAGTAAAAACGTTACATTCTTGTTATATTCTTTATTCTGCATCGATAGAATATAAAATCAATGAAATTGAACGAGATTTCAAGTTTTCGTTTTTGGACGATACGCGTACATGAGCGAAAAATCGTATAACCGATTAGAAAGAATGTTAAAAACTTTGATTCCAATATAAAATAGATGTTTGATCTTATGAAATGCAATGTTCTGAATCGATTGGTAACATTTCTCTAACTGTGACACAAGTATTATTAAAGATTTCACGATTTTATCTTCGCATATACCGAAATTCGCGTATGTCGATTACGTTTTTCGACAATTATCATATGAAAACGCGTATTTAAACATAGTAAAAACGTTATATTCTTGTTATATTCTTTATTCTGCATCGATAGAATTTAAAATCAATGAAATTGAACGAGATTTCAAGTTTTCGTTTTTGGACGATACGCGTATATGAGCGAAAAATCGTATATACGATATGAAAGAATGTTAAAAACTTTGATTCCAATATAAAATAGATGTTTGATCTTATGAAATGCAATGTTCTGAATCGATTGGTAACATTTCTCTAACTGTGGCACAAGTATTATTAAAGATTTCACGATTTTATCTTCGCATATACCGAAATTCGCGTATGTCGATTACGTTTTTCGACAATTATCATATGAAAACGCGTATTTAAACATAGTAAAAAAGTTATATTCTTGTTATATTCTTTATTCTGCATCGATAGAATATAAAATCAATGAAATTGAACGAGATTTCAAGTTTTCATTTTTCGACGATACGCGTATATGAGCGAAAAATCGTATATACGATATGAAAGAATGTTAAAAACTTTGATTCCAATATAAAATAGATGTTTGATCTTATGAAATGCAATGTTCTGAATCGATTGGTAACATTTTTGTAACTGTGGCACAAGTATTATTAAAGATTTCACGATTTTATCTTCGCATATACCGAAATTCGCGTATGTCGATTACGTTTTTCGACAATTATCATATGAAAACGCGTATTTAAACATAGTAAAAACGTTATATTCTTGTTATATTCTTTATTCTGCATCGATAGAATATAAAATCAATGAAATTGAACGAGATTTCAAGTTTTCGTTTTTCGACGATACGCGTATATGAGCGAAATATCGTATAGACGATATGAAAGAATGTTAAAAACTTTGATTCCAATATAAAATAGATGTTTGATCTTATGAAATGCAATGTTCTGAATCGATTGGTAACATTTCTCTAACTGTGGCACAAGTATTATTAAAGATTTCACGATTTTATCTTCGCATATACCGAAATTCACGTATGTCGATTACGTTTTTCGACAATTATCATATGAAAACGCGTATTTAAACATAGTAAAAACGTTATATTCTTGTTATATTCTTTTTTCTGCATCGATAGAATATAAAATCAATGAAATTGAACGAGATTTCAAGTTTTCTTTTTTCGACGATACGCGTATATGAGCGAAAAATCGTATATACGATATGAAAGAATGTTAAAAACTTTGATTCCAATATAAAATAGATGTTTGATCTTATGAAATGCAATGTTCTGAATCGATTGGTAACATTTTTCTAACTGTGGCACAAGTATTATTAAAGATTTCACGATTTCATCTTCGCATATACCGAAATTAGCGTATGTCGATTACGTTTTTCGACAATTATCATATGAAAACGCGTATTTAAACATAGTAAAAACGTTATATTCTTGTTATATTCTTTATTCTGCATCGATAGAATATAAAATCAATGAAATTGAACGAGATTTCAAGTTTTCGTTTTTCGACGATACGCGTATATGAGCGAAAAATCGTATATACGATATGAAAGAATGTTAAAAACTTTGATTCCAATATAAAATAGATGTTTGATCTTATGAAATGCAATGTTCTGAATCGATTGGTAACATTTTTCTAACTGTGGCACAAGTATTATTAAAGATTTCACGATTTTATCTTCGCACATACCGAAATTCGCGTATGTCGATTACGTTTTTCGACAAATATCATATGAAAACACGTATTTAAACATAGTAAAAACGTTATATTCTTGTTATATTCTTTATTCTGCATCGATAGATTATAAAATCAATGAAATTGAACGAGATTTCAAGTTTTCGTTTTTCGACGATACGCGTATATGACCGAAAAATCGTATATACGATATGAAAGAATGTTAAAAACTTTGATTCCAATATAAAATAGATGTTCTGATCTTATGAAATGCAATGTTCTGGATCGATTGGTATCATTTTTCTAACTGTGGCACAAGTATTATTAAAGATTTCACGATTTTATTTTCGCATATACCGAAATTCGCGTATGTCGATTACGTTTTTCGACAATTATCATATGAAAACGCGTATTTAAACATAGTAACGTTATATTCTTGTTATATTCTTTATTCTGCAACGATAGAATATAAAATCAATGAAATTGAACGAGATTTCAAGATTTCGTTTTTCGACGATACGCGTATATGAGCGAAAAATCGTATATACGATGTGAAAGAATGTTAAAAACTTTGATTCCAATATAAAATAGATGTTTGATCTTATGAAATGCAATGTTCTGAATCGATTGGTAACATTTTTCTAACTGTGGCACAAGTATTATTAAAGATTTCATGATTTTATCTTCGCATATACCGAAATTCGCGTATGTCGATTACGTTTTTCGACAATTATCATATGAAGAAGCGTATTTAAACATAGTAAAAACGTTACATTCTTGTTATATTCTTTATTCTGCATCGATAGAATATAAAATCAATGAAATTGAACGAGATTTCAAGATTTCGTTTTTCGACGATACGCGTATATGAGCGAAAAATCGTATATACGATATGAAAGAATGTCAAGAACATTGATTCCAATATAAAATAGATGTTTGATCTTATGAAATGCAATGTTCTGAATCGATTGGTAACATTTTTCTAACTGTGGCATAAGTATTATTAAAGATTTCACGATTTTATCTTCGCATATACCGAAATTCGCGTATGTCGATTACGTTTTTCGACAATTATCATATGAAAACGCGTATTTAAACATAGTAACGTTATATTCTTGTTATATTCTTTATTCTGCAACGATAGAATATAAAATCAATGAAATTGAACGAGATTTCAAGATTTCGTTTTTCGACGATACGCGTATATGAGCGAAAAATCGTATATACGATGTGAAAGAATGTTAAAAACTTTGATTCCAATATAAAATAGATGTTTGATCTTATGAAATGCAATGTTCTGAATCGATTGGTAACATTTTTCTAACTGTGGCACAAGTATTATTAAAGATTTCATGATTTTATCTTCGCATATACCGAAATTCGCGTATGTCGATTACGTTTTTCGACAATTATCATATGAAGAAGCGTATTTAAACATAGTAAAAACGTTACATTCTTGTTATATTCTTTATTCTGCATCGATAGAATATAAAATCAATGAAATTGAACGAGATTTCAAGATTTCGTTTTTCGACGATACGCGTATATGAGCGAAAAATCGTATATACGATATGAAAGAATGTCAAGAACATTGATTCCAATATAAAATAGATGTTTGATCTTATGAAATGCAATGTTCTGAATCGATTGGTAACATTTTTCTAACTGTGGCATAAGTATTATTAAAGATTTCACGATTTTATCTTCGCATATACCGAAATTCGCGTATGTCGATTACGTTTTTCGACAATTATCATATGAAAACGCGTATTTAAACATAGTAAAAAAGTTATATTCTTGTTATATTCTTTATTCTGCATCGATAGAATATAAAATCAATGAAATTGAACGAGATTTCAAGTTTTAGTTTTTCGACGATACGCGTATATGAGCGAAAAATCGTATATACGATATGAAAGAATGTTAAAAACTTTGATTCCAATATAAAATAGATGTTTGATCTTATGAAATGCAATGTTCTGAATCGATTAGTAACATTTTTCTAAGTGTGGCATAAGTATTATTAAAGATTTCACGATTTTATCTTCGCATATACCGAAATTCGCGTATGTCGATTACGTTTTTCGACAATTATCATATGAAAACGCGTATTTAAACATAGTAAAAACGTCATATTCTTGTTATATTCTTTATTCTGCATCGATAGAATATAAAATCAATGAAATTGAACGAGATTTCAAGTTTTTGTTTTTCGACGATACGCGTATATGAGCGAAAAATCGTATATACGATATGAAAGAATGTTAAAAACTTTGATTCCAATATAAAATAGATGTTTGATCTTATGAAATGCAATGTTCTGAATCGATTGGTAACATTTTTCTAACTGTGGCACAAGTATTATTAAAGAATTCGCGATTTTATCTTCGCATATACCGAAATTCGCGTATGTCGATTACGTTTTTCGACAATTATCATATGAAAACGCGTATTTAAACATAGTAAAAACGTTATATTCTTGTTATATTCTTTATTCTGCTTCGATAGAATATAAAATCAATGAAATTGAACGAGATTTCAAGTTTTCGTTTTTCGACGATACGCGTATATGAGCGAAAAATCGTATATACGATATGAATGAAAGTTAAAAACTTTGATTCCAATATAAAATAGATGTTTGATCTTATGAAATGCAATGTTCTGAATCGATTGGTAACATTTTTCTAACTATGGCACGAGTATTATTAAAGATTTCGCGATTTTATCTTCGCATATACCGAAATTCGCGTATGTCGGTTACGTTTTACGACAATTATCATATGAAAACGCGTATTTAAACATAGTGAAAAAGTTATGTTCTTGTTATATTCTTTATTCTGCATCGATAGAATATAAAATCCATGAAATTGAACGAGATTTCAAGTTTTCGTTTTTCGACGATACGCGTATATGAGCGAAAAATCGTATATACGATATGAAAGAATGTTAAAAACTTTGATTCCAATATAAAATAGATGTTTGATCTTATGAAATGCAATGTTCTGAATCGATTAGTAACATTTTTCTAACTGTGGCACAAGTATTATTAAAGATTTCGCGATTTTATCTTCGCATATACCGAAATTCGCGTATGTCGATTACGTTTTTCGACAATTATCATATGAAAACGCGTATTTAAACATAGTAAGAACGTTATATTCTTGTTAAATTCTTTATTCTGCATCGATAGAATATAAAATCAATGAAATTGAAAGAGATTTCAAGTTTTCGTTTTTCGACGATACGCGTATTTGAGCGAAAAATCGTATATACGATATGAAAGAATGTTAAAAACTTTTATTCCAATATAAAATAGATGTTTGATCTTATGAAATGCAATGTTCTGAATCGATTGGTAACATTTCTCTAACTGTGGCACAAGTATTATTAAAGATTTCACGATTTTATCTTCGCATATACCGAAATTCGCGTATGTCGATTACGTTTTTCGACAATTATCATATGAAAACGCGTATTTAAACATAGTAAAAACGTCATATTCTTGTTATATTCTTTATTCTGCATCGATAGAATATAAAATCAATGAAATTGAACGAGATTTCAAGTTTTCGTTTTTCGACGATACGCGTATATGAGCGAAAAATCGTATATACGATATGAAAGAATGTTAAAAACTTTGATTCCAATATAAAATAGATGTTTGATCTTATGAAATGCAATGTTCTGAATCGATTAGTAACATTTATCTAACTGTGGCACAAGTATTATTAAAGATTTCGCGATTTTATCTTCGCATATACCGAAATTCGCGTATGTCGATTAGGTTTTTCGACAATTATCATATGAAAACGCGTATTTAAACATAGTAAAAACGTTATATTCTTGTTATATTCTTTATTCTGCATCGATAGAATATAAAATCAATGAAATTGAACGAGATTTCAAGTTTTCGTTTTTGGACGATACGCGTATATGAGCGAAAAATCGTATATACGATATGAAAGAATGTTAAGAACTTTTATTCCAATATAAAATAGATGTTTGATTTTATGATATGCAATGTTCTGAATCGATTGGTAACATTTTTCTAACTGTGGCATAAGTATTATTAAAGATTTCACGATTTTATCTTCTCATATACCGAAATTCGCGTATGTCGATTACGTTTTTCGACAATTATCATATGAAAACGCGTATTTAAACATAGTAAAAACGTTATATTCTTGTTATATTCTTTATTCTGCATCGATAGAATATAAAATCAATGAAATTGAACGAGATTTCAAGTTTTCGTTTTTCGAGGATACGCGTATATGAGCGAAAAATCGTATATACGATATGAAAGAATGTTAAAAACTTTGATTCCAATATAAAATAGATGTTTGATCTTATGAAATGCAATGTTCTGAATCGATTGGTAACATTTTTCTAACTGTGGCCCAAGTATTATTAAAGATTTTACGATTTTATCTTCGCATATACCGAAATTCGCGTATGTCGATTACGTTTTTCGAAAATTATCATATGAAAACGCGTATTTAAACATAGTAAAAACGTTATATTCTTGTTATATTCTTTATTCTGCATCGATAGAATATAAAATCAATGAAATTGAACGAGATTTCAAGTTTTCGTTTTTCGACGATACGCGTATATGAGCGAAAAATCGTATATACGATATGAAAGAATGTTAAGAACTTTTATTCCAATATAAAATAGATGTTTGATTTTATGATATGCAATGTTCTGAATCGATTGGTAACATTTTTCTAACTGTGGCATAAGTATTATTAAAGATTTCACGATTTTATCTTCTCATATACCGAAATTCGCGTATGTCGATTACGTTTTTCGACAATTATCATATGAAAACGCGTATTTAAACATAGTAAAAACGTTATATTCTTGTTATATTCTTTATTCTGCATCGATAGAATATAAAATCAATGAAATTGAACGAGATTTCAAGTTTTCGTTTTTCGACGATACGCGTATATGAGCGAAAAATCGTATATACGATATGAAAGAATGTTAAAAACTTTGATTCCAATATAAAATAGATGTTTGATCTTATGAAATGCAATGTTCTGAATCGATTGGTAACATTTTTCTAACTGTGGCACAAGTATTATTAAAGATTTCACGATTTTATCTTCGCATATACCGAAATTCGCGTATGTCGATTACGTTTTTCGACAATTATCATATGAAAACGCGTATTTAAACATAGTGAAAACGTTATATTCTTGTTATATTCTTTATTCTGCATCGATAGAATATAAAATCGTTGAAATTGAACGAGATTTCAAGTTTTCGTTTCTCGACGATACGCGTATATGAGCGAAAAATCGTATATACGATATGAAAGAGTGTTAAGAACTTTTTTTCCAATATAAAATAGATGTTTGATCTTATGATATGCAATGTTCTGAATAGATTGGTAACATTTTTCTAACTGTGGCACAAGTATTATTAAAGATTTCACGATTTTATCTTCACATATACCGAAATTCGCGTATGTCGATTACGAGTTTCGACAATTATCATATGAAAACGCGTATTTAAACATAGTAAAAACGATATATTCTTGTTATATTCTTTATTCTGCATGGATAGAATATAAAATCAATGAAATTGAACGAGATTTCAAGTTTTCGTTTTTCGACGATACGCGTATATGAGCGAAAAATCGTATATACGATATGAAAGAATGTTAAAAACTTTGATTCCAAAATAAAATAGATGTTTGATCTTATGATATGCAATGTTCTGAATCGATTGGTAACATTTTTCTAAGTGTGGCACAACTATTATTAAAGATTTCACGATTTTATCTTCTCATATACCGAAATTCGCGTATGCCGATTACGTTTTTCGACAATTATCATATGAAAACGCGTATTTAAACATAGTAAAAACGTTATATTCTTGTTATATTCTTTATTCTGCAACGATAGAATATAAAATCAATGAAATTGAACGAGATTTCAAGTTTTCGTTTTTCGACGATACGCGTATATGAGCGAAAAATCGTATATACGATATGAAATAATGTTAAAAACTTTGATTCCAATATAAAATAGATGTTTGATCTTATGAAATGCAATGTTCTGAATCGATTGGTAACATTTTTCTAACTGTGGCACAAGTATTATTAAAGATTTCACGATTTTATCTTCGCATATACCGAAATTCGCGTATGTCGATTACGTTTTTCGACAATTATCATATGAAAACGCGTATTTAAACATAGTAAAAACGTTATATTCTTGTAATATTCTTTATTCTGCATCGATAGAATATAAAATCAATAAAATTGAACGAGATTTCAAGTTTTCGTTTTTGGACGATACGCGTATATGAGCGAAGAATCGTATATACGATATGAAAGAATGTTAAGAACTTTTATTCCAATATAAAATAGATGTTTGATCTTATGATATGCAATGTTCTGAATCGATTGGTAATATTTTTCTAACTGTGGCATAAGTATTATTAAAGATTACACGATTTTATCTTCTCATATACCGAAATTCGCGTATGTCGATTACGTTTCTCGACAATTATCATATGAAAACGCGTATTTAAACATAGTAAAAACGTTATATTCTTGTTATATTCTTTATTCTGCATCCATAGAATATAAAATCAATGAAATTGAACGAGATTTCAAGTTTTCGTTTTTCGACGATACGCGTATATGAGCGAAAAATCGTATATACGATATGAAAGAATGTTAAAAACTTTGATTCCAATATAAAATAGATGTTTGATCTTATGAAATGCAATGTTCTGAATCGATTGGTAACATTTTTCTAACTGTGGCACAAGTATTATTAAAGATTTCACGATTTTATCTTCGCATATACCGAAATTCGCGTATGTCGATTACGTTTTTCGACAATTTTCATATGAAAACGCGTATTTAAACATATTAAAAACGTTATATTCTTGTTATATTCTTTATTCTGCAACGATAGAATATAAAATCAATGAAATTGAACGAGATTTCAAGTTTTCGTTTTTCGACGATACGCGTATATGAGCGAAAAATCGTATATACGATATGAAAGCTTGTTAAAAACTTTGATTCCAATATAAAATAGATGTTTGATCTTATGAAATACAATGTTCTGAATCGATTGGTAACATTTTTCTAACTGTGGCACAAGTATTATTAAAGATTTCATGATTTTATCTTCACATATACCGAAATTCGCTTATTTCGATTACGTTTTTCGACAATTATCATATGAAAACGCGTATTTAAACATAGTAAAAACGTTATATTCTTGTTATATTCTTTATTCTGCTTCGATAGAATATAAAATCAATGAAATTGAACGAGATTTCAAGTTTTCGTTTTTCGACGATACGCGTATATTAGCGAAAAATCGTATATACGATATGAAAGAATGTTAAAAGCTTTGTTTCCAATATAAAATAGATGTTTGATCTTATGAAATGCAATGTTCTGAATCGATTGGTAACATTTTTCTAACTGTGGCACAAGTATTATTAAAGATTTCACGATTTTATCTTCGCATATACCGAAATTCACGTATGTCGATTACGTTTTTCGACAATTATCATATGAAAACGCGTATTTAAACATAGTAAAAACGTTATATTCTTGTTATATTCTTTATTCTGCATCGATAGAATATAAAATCAATGAAATTGAACGAGATTTCAAGTTTTCGTTTTTCGACGATACGCGTATATGAGCGAAAAATCGTATATACGATATGAAAGAATGTTAAAAACTTTGATTCCAATATAAAATAGATGTTTGATCTTATGAAATGCAATGTTCTGAATCGATTGGTAACATTTTTCTAACTGTGGCACAAGTATTATTAAAGATTTCACGATTTTATCTTCGCATATACCGAAATTCGCGTATGTCGATTAAGTTTTTCGACAATTATCATATGAAAACGCGTATTTAAACATAGTAAAAACGTTATATTCTTGTTATATTCTTTATTCTGCATCGATAGAATATAAAATCAATGAAATTGAACGAGATTTCAAGTTTTCGTTTTTCGACGATACGCGTATATGAGCGAAAAATCGTATATACGATATGAAAGAATGTTAAGAACTTTTATTCCAATATAAAATAGATGTTTGATCTTATGATATGCAATGTTCTGAATCGATTGGTAACATTTTTTTAACTGTGGCACAAGTATTATAAAGATTTCACGTTTTTATCTTCGCATATACCGAAATTCGCGTAGGTCGATTACGTTTTTCGAGAATTATCATATGAAAACGCGTATTTAATCATAGTAAAAACGTTATATTCTTGTTATATTCTTTATTCTGCATCGATAGAATATAAAATCAATGAAATTGAACGAGATTTCAAGTTTTCGTTTTTCGACGATACGCGTATATGAGCGAAAAATCGTATATACGATATGAAAGAATGTTAAAAACTTTGATTCCAATATAAAATAGATGTTTGATCTTATGAAATGCAATGTTCTGAATCGATTGGTAACATTTTTCTAACTGTGGCACAAGTATTATTAAAGATTTCACGATTTTATCTTCGCATATACCGAAATTCGCGTACGTCGATTACGTTTTTCGACAATTATCATATGAAAACGCGTATTTAAACATAGTAAAAACGTTATATTCTTGTTATATTCTTTATTCTGCATCGATAGAATATAAAATCAATGAAATTGAACGAGATTTCAAGTTTTCGTTTTTCGACGATACGCGTATATGATGAAAAATCGTATATACGATATGAAAGAATGTTAAAAACTTTGATTCCAATATAAAATAGATGTTTGATCTTATGAAATGCAATGTTCTGAATCGATTGGTAACATTTTTCTAAGTGTGGCACAAGTATTATTAAAGATTTCACGATTTTATCTTCTCAAATACCGAAATTCGCGTATGTCGATTACGTTTTTCGTCAATTATCATATGAAAACGCGTATTTAAACATAGTAAAAACGTTATTTCTTGTTATATACTTTATTCTGCATCGATAGAATATAAAATCAATGAAATTGAACGAGATTTCAAGTTTTCGTTTTTCGACGATACGCGTATATGAGCGAAAAATCGTATATACGATATGAAAGAATGTTAAAAACTTTGATTCCAATATAAAATAGATGTTTGATCTTATGAAATGCAATGTTCTGAATCGATTGGTAACATTTTTCTAACTGTGGCACAAGTATTATTAAAGATTTCACGATTTTATCTTCGCATATACCGAAATTCGCGTATGTCGATTACGTTTTTCGACAATTTTCATATGAAAACGCGTATTTAAACATATTAAAAACGTTATATTCTTGCTATATTCTTTATTCTGCAACGATAGAATATAAAATCAATGATATTGAACGAGATATCAAGTTTTCGTTTTTCGACGATACGCGAATATGAGCGAAAAATCGTATATACGATATGAAAGAATGTTAAAAACTTTGATTCCAATATAAAATAGATGTTTGATCTTATGAAATGCAATGTTCTGAATCGATTGGTAACATTTTTCTAACTGTGGCACAAGTATTATTAAAGATTTCACGATTTTATCTTCACATATACCGAAATTCGCGTATGTCGATTACGGTTTTCGACAATTATCATATGAAAACGCGTATTTAAACATAGTAAAAACGTTATATTCTTGTTATATTCTTTATTCTGCATCGATAGAATATAAAATCAAAGAAATTGAACGAGATTTCAAGTTTTCGTTTTTCGACGATACGCGTATATGAGCGAAAAATCGTATATACGATATGAAAGAATGTTAAGAACTTTTATTCCAATATAAAATAGATGTTTGATCTTATGATATGCAATGTTCTGAATCGATTGGTAACATTTTTTTAACTGTGGCACAAGTATTATAAAGATTTCACGTTTTTATCTTCGCATATACCGAAATTCGCGTAGGTCGATTACGTTTTTCGAGAATTATCATATGAAAACGCGTATTTAATCATAGTAAAAACGTTATATTCTTGTTATATTCTTTATTCTGCATCGATAGAATATAAAATCAATGAAATTGAACGAGATTTCAAGTTTTCGTTTTTCGACGATACGCGTATATGAGCGAAAAATCGTATATACGATATGAAAGAATGTTAAAAACTTTGATTCCAATATAAAATAGATGTTTGATCTTATGAAATGCAATGTTCTGAATCGATTGGTAACATTTTTCTAACTGTGGCACAAGTATTATTAAAGATTTCACGATTTTATCTTCGCATATACCGAAATTCGCGTACGTCGATTAGGTTTTTCGACAATTATCATATGAAAACGCGTATTTAAACATAGTAAAAACGTTATATTCTTGTTATATTCTTTATTCTGCATCGATAGAATATAAAATCAATGATATTGAACGAGATTTCAAGTTTTCGTTTTTCGACGATACGCGTATATTAGCGAAAAATCGTATATACGATATGAAAGAATGTTAAAAGCTTTGATTCCAATATAAAATAGATGTTTGATCTTATGAAATGCAATGTTCTGAATCGATTGGTAACATTTTTCTAACAGTGGCACAAGTATTATTAAAGATTTCACGATTTTATCTTCGCATATACCGAAATTCGCGTATGTCGATTACGTTTTTCGACAATTATCATATGAAAACGCGTCTTTAAACATAGTAAAAACTTTATATTTTTGTTATATTCTTTATTCTGCATTGATAGAATATAAAATCAATGAAATTGAACGAGATTTCAAGTTTTCGTTTTCGACGATACGCGTATATGAGCGAAAAATCTTATATACGATATGAAAGAATGTTAAAAACTTTGATTCCAATATAAAATAGATGTTTGATCTTATGAAATGCAATGTTCTGAATCGATTGGTAACATTTTTCTAAGTGTGGCACAAGTATTATTAAAGATTTCACGATTTTATCTTCTCATATACCGAAATTCGCGTATGTCGATTACGTTTTTCGTCAATTATCATATGAAAACGCGTATTTAAACATAGTAAAAACGTTATATTCTTGTTATATTCTTTATTCTGCATCGATAGAATATAAAATCAATGATATTGAACGAGATTTCAAGTTTTCGTTTTTCGACGATACGCGTATATTAGCGAAAAATCGTATATACGATATGAAAGAATGTTAAAAGCTTTGATTCCAATATAAAATAGATGTTTGATCTTATGAAATGCAATGTTCTGAATCTATTGGTAACATTTATCTAACTGTGGCATAAGTATTATTAAAGATTTCACGATTTTATCTTCGCATATACCGAAATCCGCGTATGTCGATTACGTTTTTCGACAATTATCATATGAAAACGCGTATTTAAACATAGTAAAAACGTTATATTCTTGTTATATTCTTTATTCTGCATCGATAGAATATAAAATCAATGAAATTGTACGAGATTTCAAGTTTTCGTTTTTCGACGATACGCGTATATGAGCGAAAAATCTTATATACGATATGAAGGAATGTTAAAAACTTTGATTCCTATATAAAATAGATGTTTGATCTTATGAAATGCAATGTTCTGAATCGATTGGTAACATTTTTCTAAGTGTGGCACAAGTATTATTAAAGATTTCACGATTTTATCTTCTCATATACCGAAATTCGCGTATATCGATTACGTTTTTCGACAATTATCATATGAAAACGCGTATTTAAACATAGTAAAAACGTTATTTCTTGTTATATTCTTTATTCTGCATCGATAGAATATAAAATCAATGATATTGAACGAGATTTCAAGTTTTCGTTTTTCGACGATACGCGTATATTAGCGAAAAATCGTATATACGATATGAAAGAATGTTAAAAGCTTTGATTCCAATATAAAATAGATGTTTGATCTTATGAAATGCAATGTTCTGAATCGATTGGTAACATTTTTCTAACTGTGGCCCAAGTATTATTAAAGATTTCACGATTTTATCTTCGCATATACCGAAATTCGCGTATGTCGATTACGTTTTTCGACAATTATCAAATGAAAACGCGTATTTAAACATAGTAAAAACGTTATATTCTTGTTATATTCTTTATTCTGCATCGATAGAATATAAAATCAATGAAATTGAACGAGATTTCAAGTTTTCGTTTTTCGACGATACGCGTATATGAGTGAAAAATCGTATATACGATATGAAAGAATGTTAAGAACTTTTATTCCAATATAAAATAGATGTTTGATCTTATGATATGCAATGTTCTGAATCGATTGGTAACATTTTTCTAACTGTGGCACAAGTATTATTAAAGATTTAACTATATTATCTTCGCATATACCGAAATTCGCTTATGTCGATTACGTTTTTCGACAATTATCATATGAAAACGTGTATTTAAACATAGTAAAAGCGTTATTTCTTGTTATATTCTTTATTCTGCATCGATAGAATATAATATCAATGAAATTGAACGAGATTTCAAGTTTTCGTTTTTCGACGATACGCGTATATGAGCGAAAAATCGTATATACGATATGAAAGAATGTTAAAAACTTTGATTCCAATATAAAATAGATGTTTGATCTTATGAAATGCAATGTTCTGAATCGATTGGTAACATTTTTCTAACTGTGGCACAAGTATTATTAAAGATTTCACGATTCTATCTTCGCATATACCGAAATTCGCGTATGTCGATTACGTTTTTCGATAATTATCATATGAAAACGCGTATTTAAACATAGTAAAAACGTTATATTCTTGTTATATTCTTTATTCTGCATCGATAGAATATAAAATCAATGAAATTGAACGAGATTTCAAGTTTTCGTTTTTCGACGATACGCGTATATGATGAAAAATCGTATATACGATATGAAAGAATGTTAAAAACTTTGATTCCAATATAAAATAGATGTTTGATCTTATGAAATGCAATGTTCTGAATCGATTGGTAACATTTTTCTAACTGTGGCACAACTATTATTAAAGATTTCACGATTTCATCTTCGCATATACCGAAATTCGCGTATGTCGATTACGTTTTTCGACAATTATCATATGAAAACGCGTATTTAAACATAGTAAAAACGTTATATTCTTGTTATATTCTTTATTCTGCATCGATAGAATATAAAATCAATGAAATTGAACGAGATTTCAAGTTTTCGTTTTTCGACGATACGCGTATATGAGCGAAAAATCGTATATACGATATGAAAGAATGTTAAGAACTTTTATTCCAATATAAAATAGATGTTTGATCTTATGATATGCAATGTTCTGAATCGATTGGTAACATTTTTCTAACTGTGGCACAAGTATTATTAAAGATTTCACGATTTCATCTTCGCATATACCGAAATTCGCGTATGTCGATTACGTTTTTCGACAATTATCATATGAAAACGCGTATTTAAACACAGTAAAAACGTTATATTCTTGTTATATTCTTTATTCTGCATCGATAGAATATAAAATCAAAGAAATTGAACGAGATTTCAAGTTTTCGTTTTTCGACGATACGCGTATATGAGCGAAAAATCGTATATACGATATGAAAGAATGTTAAAAACTTTGATTCCAATATAAAATAGATGTTTGATCTTATGAAATGCAATGTTCTGAATCGATTGGTAACATTTTTCTAACTGTGGCATAAGTATTATTAAAGATTTCACGATTTTATCTTCGCATATACCGAAATTCGCGTATGTCGATTACGTTTTTCGACAATTATCATATGAAAACGCGTATTCAAACATAGTAAAAACGTTATATTCTTGTTATATTCATTATTCTGCATCGATAGAATATAAAATCAATGAAATTGAACGAGATTTCAAGTTTTCGTTTTTCGACGATACGCGTATATGAGCGAAAAATCGTATATACGATATGAAAGAAAGTTAAAAACTTTGATTCCAATATAAAGTAGATGTTTGATTTTATGAAATGCAATGTTCTGAATCGATTGGTAACATTTTTCTAACTGTGGCACAAGTATTATTAAAGATTTCACGATTTTATCTTCTCATATACCGAAATTCGCGTATGTCGATTACGTTTTTCGACAATTATCATATGAAAACGCGTATTTAAACATAGTAAAAACGTTATATTCTTGTTATATTCTCTATTCTGCATCGATAGAATATAAAATCAATGAAATTGAACGAGATTTCAAGTTTTCGTTTTTCGACGATATGCGTATATGAGCGAAAAATCGTATATACGATATGAAAGAATGTTAAGAACTTTTATTCCAATATAAAATAGATGTTTGATCTTATGAAATGCAATGTTCTGAATCGATTGGTAACATTTTTCTAACTGTGGCACAAGTATTATTAAAGATTTCACGATTTTATCTTCGCATATACCGAAATTCGCGTATGTCGATTACGTTTTTCGACAATTATCATATGAAAACGCGTATTTAAACATAGTAAAAACGTTATATTCTTGTTATATTCTTTATTCTGCATCGATAGAATATAAAATCAATGAAATTGAACGAGATTTCAAGTTTTCGTTTTTCGACGATACGCGTATATGAGCGAAAAATCGTATATACGATATGAAAGAATGTTAAAAACTTTGATTCCAATATAAAATAGATGTTTGATCTTATGATATGCAATGTTCTGAATCGATTGGTAACATTTTTCTAACTGTGGCACAAGTATTATTAAAGATTTCACGATTTTATCTTCTCATATACCGAAATTCGCGTATGTCGATTACGTTTTTCGATAATTATCATATGAAAACGCGTATTTAAACATAGTAAAAACGTTATATTCTTGTTATATTCTTTATTCTGCATCGATAGAATATAAAATCAATGAAATTGAACGAGATTTCAAGTTTTCGTTTTTCGACAATACGCGTATATGAGCGAAAAATCGTATATACGATATGAAAGAATGTTAAAAACTTTGATTCCAATATAAAATAGATGTTTGATCTTATGAAATGCAATATTCTGAATCGATTGGTAACATTTTTCTAACTGTGGCACAAGTATTATTAAAGATTTCACGATTTCATCTGCGCATATACCGAAATTCGCGTATTTCGATTACGGTTTTCGACAATTATCATATGAAAACGCGTATTTAAACATAGTAAAAACGTTATATTCTTGTTATATTCTTTATTCTGCATCGATAGAATATAAAATCAATGAAATTGAACGAGATTTCAAGTTTTCGTTTTTCGACGATACGCGTATATGAGCGAAAAATCGTATATACGATATGAAAGAATGTTAAAAGCTTTGATTCCAATATAAAATAGATGTTTGATCTTATGATATGCAATGTTCTGAATCGATTGGTAACATTTTTCTAACTGTGGCACAAGTATTATTAAAGATTTCACGATTTTATCTTCTCATATACCGAAATTCGCGTATGTCGATTACGTTTTTCGACAATTATCATATGAAAACGCGTATTTGAACATAGTAAAAACGTTATATTCTTGTTATATTCTTTATTCTGCATCGATAGAATATAAAATCAATGAAATTGAACGAGATTTCAAGTTTTCGTTTTTCGACAATACGCGTATATGAGCGAAAAATCGTATATACGATATGAAAGAATGTTAAAAACTTTGATTCCAATATAAAATAGATGTTTGATCTTATGAAATGCAATATTCTGAATCGATTGGTAACATTTTTCTAACTGTGGCACAAGTATTATTAAAGATTTCACGATTTCATCTGCGCATATACCGAAATTCGCGTATTTCGATTACGGTTTTCGACAATTATCATATGAAAACGCGTATTTAAACATAGTAAAAACGTTATATTCTTGTTATATTCTTTATTCTGCATCGATAGAATATAAAATCAATGAAATTGAACGAGATTTCAAGTTTTCGTTTTTCGACGATACGCGTATATGATGAAAAATCGTATATACGATATGAAAGAATGTTAAAAACTTTGATTCCAATATAAAATAGATGTTTGATCTTATGAAATGCAATGTTCTGAATCGATTGGTAACATTTTTCTAACTGTGGCACAAGTATTATTAAAGATTTCAAGATTTTATCTTCGCATATACCGAAATTCGCGTAGGTCGATTACGTTTTTCGACAATTATCATATGAAAACGCGTATTTAAACATAGTAAAAACGTTATATTCTTGTTATATTCTTTATTCTGCATCGATAGAATATAAAATCAATGAAATTGAACGAGATTTCAAGTTTTCGTTTTTCGACGATACGCGTATATTAGCGAAAAATCGTATATACGATATGAAAGAATGTTAAAAGCTTTGATTCCAATATAAAATAGATGTTTGATCTTATGAAATGCAATGTTCTGAAACGATTGGTAACATTTTTCTAACTGTGGCACAACTATTATTAAAGATTTCACGATTTTATCTTCGCATATACCGAAATTCGCGTATGTCGATTACGTTTTTCGACAATTATCATATGAAAACGCGTATTTAAACATAGTAAAAACGTTATATTCTTGTTATATTCTTTATTCTGCATCGATAGAATATAAAATCAATGAAATTGAACGAGATTTCAAGTTTTCGTTTTTCGACGATACGCGTATATGAGCGAAAAATCGTATATACGATATGAAAGAATGTTAAAAACTTTGATTCCAATATAAAATAGATATTTGATCTTATGAAATGCAATGTTCTGAATCGATTGGTAACATTTTTCTAACTGTGGCATAAGTATTATTAAAGTTTTCACGATTTTATCTTCGCATATACCGAAATTCGCGTATGTCGATTACGTTTTTCGACAATTATCATATGAAAACGCGTATTCAAACATAGTAAAAACGTTATATTCTTGTTATATTCTTTATTCTGCATCGATAGAATATAAAATCAATGAAATTGAACGAGATTTCAAGTTTTCGTTTTTCGACGATACGCGTATATGAGCGAAAAATCGTATATACGATATGAAAGAACGTTAAAAACTTTGATTCCAATATAAAATAGATGTTTGATCTTATGAAATGCAATGTTCTGAATCGATTGGTAACATTTTTCTAACTGTGGCACAAGTATTATTAAAGATTTCACGATTCTATCTTCGCATATACCGAAATTCGCGTATGTCGATTACGTTTTTCGATAATTATCATATGAAAACGCGTATTTAAACATAGTAAAAACGTTATATTCTTGTTATATTCTTTATTCTGCATCGATAGAATATAAAATCAATGAAATTGAACGAGATTTCAAGTTTTCGTTTTTCGACGATACGCGTATATGAGCGAAAAATCGTATATACGATATGAAAGAATGTTAAAAACTTTGATTCCAATATAAAATAGATGTTTGATCTTATGAAATGCAATGTTCTGAATCGATTGGTAACATTTTTCTAACTGTGGCATAAGTATTATTAAAGATTTCACGATTTTATCTTCGCATATACCGAAATTCGCGTATGTCGATTACGTTTTTCGACAATTATCATATGAAAACGCGTATTCAAACATAGTAAAAACGTTATATTCTTGTTATATTCTTTATTCTGCATCGATAGAATATAAAATCAATGAAATTGAACGAGATTTCAAGTTTTCGTTTTTCGACGATACGCGTATATTAGCGAAAAATCGTATATACGATATGAAAGAATGTTAAAAGCTTTGATTCCAATATAAAATAGATGTTTGATCTTATGAAATGCAATGTTCTGAAACGATTGGTAACATTTTTCTAACTGTGGCACAACTATTATTAAAGATTTCACGATTTTATCTTCGCATATACCGAAATTCGCGTATGTCGATTACGTTTTTCGACAATTATCATATGAAAACGCGTACTTAAACATAGTAAAAACGTTATATTCTTGTTATATTCTTTATTCTGCATCGATAGAATATAAAATCAATGAAATTGAACGAGATTTCAAGTTTTCGTTTTTCGACGATACGCGTATATGAGCGAAAAATCGTATATACGATATGAAAGAATGTTAAAAACTTTGATTCCAATATAAAATAGATATTTGATCTTATGAAATGCAATGTTCTGAATCGATTGGTAACATTTTTCTAACTGTGGCATAAGTATTATTAAAGATTTCACGATTTTATCTTCGCATATACCGAAATTCGCGTATGTCGATTACGTTTTTCGACAATTATCATATGAAAACGCGTATTCAAACATAGTAAAAACGTTATATACTTGTTATATTCTTTATTCTGCATCGATAGAATATAAAATCAATGAAATTGAACGAGATTTCAAGTTTTCGTTTTTCGACGATACGCGTATATGAGCGAAAAATCGTATATATGATATGAAAGAATGTTAAAAACTTTGATTCCAATATAAAATAGATGTTTGATCTTATGAAATGCAATGTTCTGAATCGATTGGTAACATTTTTCTAACTGTGGCACAAGTATTATTAAAGATTTCACGATTCTATCTTCGCATATACCGAAATTCGCGTATGTCGATTACGTTTTTCGATAATTATCATATGAAAACGCGTATTTAAACATAGTAAAAACGTTATATTCTTGTTATATTCTTTATTCTGCATCGATAGAATATAAAATCAATGAAATTGAACGAGATTTCAAGTTTTCGTTTTTCGACGATACGCGTATATGATGAAAAATCGTATATACGATATGAAAGAATGTTAAAAACTTTGATTCCAATATAAAATAGATGTTTGATCTTATGAAATGCAATGTTCTGAATCGATTGGTAACATGTTTCTAACTGTGGCACAACTATTATTAAAGAT
The DNA here is from genome assembly GCF_910589235.1 of Vespa crabro. NCBI lineage: Eukaryota > Metazoa > Arthropoda > Insecta > Hymenoptera > Vespidae > Vespa > Vespa crabro. The sequence continues at coordinate 334,114 of NW_025813595.1, forward strand.
TTCACGATTTTATCTTCGCATATACCGAAATTCGCGTATGTCGATTACGTTTTTCGACAATTATCATATGAAAACGCGTATTTAAACATAGTAAAAACGTTATATTCTTGTTATATTCTTTATTCTGCATCGATAGAATATAAAATCAATGAAATTGAACGAGATTTCAAGTTTTCGTTTTTCGACGATACGCGTATATGAGCGAAAAATCGTATATACGATATGAAAGAATGTTAAAAACTTTGATTCCAATATAAAATAGATGTTTGATCTTATGAAATGCAATGTTCTGAATCGATTGGTAACATTTTTCTAACTGTGGCATAAGTATTATTAAAGATTTCACGATTTTATCTTCGCATATACCGAAATTCGCGTATGTCGATTACGTTTTTCGACAATTATCATATGAAAACGCGTATTCAAACATAGTAAAAACGTTATATTCTTGTTATATTCTTTATTCTGCATCGATAGAATATAAAATCAATGAAATTGAACGAGATTTCAAGTTTTCGTTTTTCGACGATACGCGTATATGAGCGAAAAATCGTGTATACGATATGAAAGAATGTTAAAAACTTTGATTCCAATATAAAATAGATGTTTGATCTTATGAAATGCAATGTTCTGAATCGATTGGTAACATTTTTCTAACTGTGGCACAAGTATTATTAAAGATTTCACGATTCTATCTTCGCATATACCGAAATTCGCGTATGTCGATTACGTTTTTCGACAATTATCATATGAAAACGCGTATTCAAACATAGTAAAAACGTTATATTCTTGTTATATTCATTATTCTGCATCGATAGAATATAAAATCAATGAAATTGAACGAGATTTCAAGTTTACGTTTTTCGACGATACGCGTATATGAGCGAAAAATCGTATATACGATATGAAAGAAAGTTAAAAACTTTGATTCCAATATAAAATAGATGTTTGATTTTATGAAATGCAATGTTCTGAATCGATTGGTAACATTTTTCTAACTGTGGCACAAGTATTATTAAAGATTTCACGATTTTATCTTCGCATATACCGAAATTCGCGTATGTCGATTACGTTTTTCGACAATTATCATATGAAAACGCGTATTTAAACATAGTAAAAACGTTATATTATTGTTATATTCTCTATTCTGCATCGATAGAATATAAAATCAATGAAATTGAACGAGATTTCAAGTTTTCGTTTTTCGACGATATGCGTATATGAGCGAAAAATCGTATATACGATATGAAAGAATGTTAAGAACTTTTATTCCAATATAAAATAGATGTTTGATCTTATGAAATGCAATGTTCTGAATCGATTGGTAACATTTTTCTAACTGTGGCACAAGTATTATTAAAGATTTCACGATTTTATCTTCGCATATACCGAAATTCGCGTATGTCGATTACGTTTTTCGACAATTATCATATGAAAACGCGTATTTAAACATAGTAAAAACGTTATATTATTGTTATATTCTCTATTCTGCATCGATAGAATATAAAATCAATGAAATTGAACGAGATTTCAAGTTTTCGTTTTTCGACGATATGCGTATATGAGCGAAAAATCGTATATACGATATGAAAGAATGTTAAGAACTTTTATTCCAATATAAAATAGATGTTTGATCTTATGAAATGCAATGTTCTGAATCGATTGGTAACATTTTTCTAACTGTGGCACAAGTATTATTAAAGATTTCACGATTTTATCTTCGCATATACCGAAATTCGCGTATGTCGATTACGTTTTTCGACAATTATCATATGAAAACGCGTATTTAAACATAGTAAAAACGTTATATTCTTGTTATATTCTTTATTCTGCATCGATAGAATATAAAATCAATGAAATTGAACGAGATTTCAAGTTTTCGTTTTTCGACGATACGCGTATATGAGCGAAAAATCGTATATGCGATATGAAAGAATGTTAAAAACTTTGATTCCAATATAAAATAGATGTTTGATTTTATGAAATGCAATGTTCTGAATCGATTGGTAACATTTTTCTAACTGTGGCACAAGTATTATTAAAGATTTCACGATTTTATCTTCGCATATACCGAAATTCGCGTATGTCGATTACGTTTTTCGACAATTATCATATGAAAACGCGTATTTAAACATAGTAAAAACGTTATATTATTGTTATATTCTCTATTCTGCATCGATAGAATATAAAATCAATGAAATTGAACGAGATTTCAAGTTTTCGTTTTTCGACGATATGCGTATATGAGCGAAAAATCGTATATACGATATGAAAGAATGTTAAGAACTTTTATTCCAATATAAAATAGATGTTTGATCTTATGAAATGCAATGTTCTGAATCGATTGGTAACATTTTTCTAACTGTGGCACAAGTATTATTAAAGATTTCACGATTTTATCTTCGCATATACCGAAATTCGCGTATGTCGATTACGTTTTTCGACAATTATCATATGAAAACGCGTATTTAAACATAGTAAAAACGTTATATTCTTGTTATATTCTTTATTCTGCATCGATAGAATATAAAATCAATGAAATTGAACGAGATTTCAAGTTTTCGTTTTTCGACGATACGCGTATATGAGCGAAAAATCGTATATACGATATGAAAGAATGTTAAAAACTTTGATTCCAATATAAAATAGATGTTTGATCTTATGAAATGCAATGTTCTGAATCGATTGGTAACATTTTTCTAACTGTGGCACATGTATTATTAAAGATTTCACGATTTTTTCTTCGCATATAACGAAATTCGCGTATGTCGATTACGTTTTTCGACAATTATCATATGAAAACGCGTATTTAAACATAGTAAAAACGTTATATTCTTGTTATATTCTTTATTCTGCATCGATAGAATATAAAAACAATGAAATTGAACGAGATTTCAAGTTTTCGTTTTTCGACGATACGCGTATATGAGCGAAAAATCGTATATACGATATGAAAGAATGTTAAAAACTTTGATTCCAATATAAAATACATGTTTGATCTTATGAAATGCAATGTTCTGAATCGATTGGTAACATTTTTCTAACTGTGGCATAAGTATTATTAAAGATTTCACGATTTTATCTTCGCATATACCGAATTTCGCGTATGTCGATTACGTTTTTCGTCAATTATCTTATGAAAACGCGTATTTAAACATAGTAAAAACGTTATATTCTTGTTATATTCTTTATTCTGCTTCGATAGAATATAAAATCAATGAAATTGAACGAGATTTCAAGTTTTCGTTTTTCGACGATACGCGTATATGAGCGAAAAATCGTATATACGATATGAAAGAATGTTAAGAACTTTTATTCCAATATAAAATAGATGTTTGATCTTATGAAATGCAATGTTCTGAATCGATTGGTAACATTTTTCTAACTGTGGCACAAGTATTATTAAAGATTTCACGATTTTATCTTCGCATATACCGAAATTCGCGTATGTCGATTACGTTTTTCGACAATTATCATATGAAAACGCGTATTTAAACATAGTAAAAACGTTATATTATTGTTATATTCTCTATTCTGCATCGATAGAATATAAAATCAATGAAATTGAACGAGATTTCAAGTTTTCGTTTTTCGACGATATGCGTATATGAGCGAAAAATCGTATATACGATATGAAAGAATGTTAAGAACTTTTATTCCAATATAAAATAGATGTTTGATCTTATGAAATGCAATGTTCTGAATCGATTGGTAACATTTTTCTAACTGTGGCACAAGTATTATTAAAGATTTCACGATTTTATCTTCGCATATACCGAAATTCGCGTATGTCGATTACGTTTTTCGACAATTATCATATGAAAACGCGTATTTAAACATAGTAAAAACGTTATATTCTTGTTATATTCTTTATTCTGCATCGATAGAATATAAAATCAATGAAATTGAACGAGATTTCAAGTTTTCGTTTTTCGACGATACGCGTATATGAGCGAAAAATCGTATATGCGATATGAAAGAATGTTAAAAACTTTGATTCCAATATAAAATAGATGTTTGATTTTATGAAATGCAATGTTCTGAATCGATTGGTAACATTTTTCTAACTGTGGCACAAGTATTATTAAAGATTTCACGATTTTATCTTCGCATATACCGAAATTCGCGTATGTCGATTACGTTTTTCGACAATTATCATATGAAAACGCGTATTTAAACATAGTAAAAACGTTATATTATTGTTATATTCTCTATTCTGCATCGATAGAATATAAAATCAATGAAATTGAACGAGATTTCAAGTTTTCGTTTTTCGACGATATGCGTATATGAGCGAAAAATCGTATATACGATATGAAAGAATGTTAAGAACTTTTATTCCAATATAAAATAGATGTTTGATCTTATGAAATGCAATGTTCTGAATCGATTGGTAACATTTTTCTAACTGTGGCACAAGTATTATTAAAGATTTCACGATTTTATCTTCGCATATACCGAAATTCGCGTATGTCGATTACGTTTTTCGACAATTATCATATGAAAACGCGTATTTAAACATAGTAAAAACGTTATATTCTTGTTATATTCTTTATTCTGCATCGATAGAATATAAAATCAATGAAATTGAACGAGATTTCAAGTTTTCGTTTTTCGACGATACGCGTATATGAGCGAAAAATCGTATATACGATATGAAAGAATGTTAAAAACTTTGATTCCAATATAAAATAGATGTTTGATCTTATGAAATGCAATGTTCTGAATCGATTGGTAACATTTTTCTAACTGTGGCACATGTATTATTAAAGATTTCACGATTTTTTCTTCGCATATAACGAAATTCGCGTATGTCGATTACGTTTTTCGACAATTATCATATGAAAACGCGTATTTAAACATAGTAAAAACGTTATATTCTTGTTATATTCTTTATTCTGCATCGATAGAATATAAAAACAATGAAATTGAACGAGATTTCAAGTTTTCGTTTTTCGACGATACGCGTATATGAGCGAAAAATCGTATATACGATATGAAAGAATGTTAAAAACTTTGATTCCAATATAAAATACATGTTTGATCTTATGAAATGCAATGTTCTGAATCGATTGGTAACATTTTTCTAACTGTGGCATAAGTATTATTAAAGATTTCACGATTTTATCTTCGCATATACCGAATTTCGCGTATGTCGATTACGTTTTTCGTCAATTATCTTATGAAAACGCGTATTTAAACATAGTAAAAACGTTATATTCTTGTTATATTCTTTATTCTGCTTCGATAGAATATAAAATCAATGAAATTGAACGAGATTTCAAGTTTTCGTTTTTCGACGATACGCGTATATGAGCGAAAAATCGTATATACGATATGAAAGAATGTTAAAAACTTTGATTCCAATATAAAATAGATGTTTGATCTTATGAAATGCAATGTTCTGAATCGATTGGTAACATTTTTCTAACTGTGGCACAAGTATTATTAAAGATTTCGCGATTTTATCTTCGCATATACCGAAATTCGCGTATGTCGATTACGTTTTTCGACAATTATCATATGAAAACGCGTATTTAAACATAGTAAAAACGTCATATTCTTGTTATATTCTTTATTCTGCATCGATAGAATATAAAATCAATGAAATTGAACGAGATTTCAAGTTTTCGTTTTTCGACGATACGCGTATATGAGCGAAAAATCGTATATACGATATGAAAGAATGTTAAAAACTTTGATTCCAATATAAAATAGATGTTTGATCTTATGAAATGCAATGTTCTGAATCGATTGGTAACATTTTTCTAAATGTGGCACAAGTATTATTAAAGATTTCGCGATTTTATCTTCGCATATACCGAAATTCGCGTATGTCGATTACGTTTTTCGACAATTATCATATGAAAACGCGTATTTAAACATAGTAAAAACGTTATATTCTTGTTATATTCTTTATTCTGCATCGATAGAATATAAAATCAATGAAATTGAACGAGATTTCAAGTTTTCGTTTTTCGACGATACGCGTATATGAGCGAAAAATCGTATATACGATATGAAAGAATGTTAAAATCTTTGATTCCAATATAAAATAGATGTTTGATCTTATGAAATGCAATGTTCTGAATCGATTGGTAACATTTCTCTAACTGTGGCACAAGTATTATTAAAGATTTCACGATTTTATCTTCGCATATACCGAAATTCACGTATGTCGATTACGTTTTTCGACAATTATCATATGAAAACGCGTATTTAAACATAGTAAAAACGTTATATTCTTGTTATATTCTTTATTCTGCATCGTTAGAATATAAAATCAATGAAATTGAACGAGATTTCAAGTTTTCTTTTTTCGACGATACGCGTATATGAGCGAAAAATCGTATATACGATATGAAAGAATGTTAAAAACTTTGATTCCAATATAAAATAGATGTTTGATCTCATGAAATGCAATGTTCTGAATCGATTGGTAACATTTTTCTAACTGTGGCACAAGTATTATTAAAGATTTCACGATTTTATCTTCGCATATACCGAAATTCGCGTATGTCGATTACGTTTTTCGACAATTATCATATGAAAACGCGTATTTAAACATAGTAAAAACGTTATATTCTTGTTATATTCTTTATTCTGCATCGATAGAATATAAAATCAATGAAATTGAACGAGATTTCAAGTTTTCGTTTTTCGACGATACGCGTATATGAGCGAAAAATCGTATATACGATATGAAAGAATGTTAAAAACTTTGATTCCAATATAAAATAGATGTTTGATCTTATGAAATGCAATGTTCTGAATCGATTGGTAACATTTTTCTATCTGTGGCACAAGTATTATTAAAGATTTCACGATTTAATCTTCGCATATACCGAAATTCGCGTATGTCGATTACGTTTTTCGACAATTATCATATGAAAACGCGTATTTAAACATAGTAAAAATGTTATATTCTTGTTATATTCTTTATTCTGCATCGATAGAATATAAAATCAATGAAATTGAACGAGATTACAAGTTTTCGTTTTTTGACGATACGCGTATATGAGCGAAAAATCGTATATACGATATGAAAGAATGTTAAAAACATTGATTCCAATATAAAATAGATGTTTGATCTTATGAAATGCAATGTTCTGAATCGATTGGTAACATTTTTCTAACTGTGGCACAAGTATTATTAAAGATTTCACGATTTTATCTTCACATATACCGAAATTCGCGTATGTCGATTACGTTTTTCGACAATTATCATATGAAAACGCGTATTTAAACATAGTAAAAACGATATATTCTTGTTATATTCTTTATTCTGCATGGATAGAATATAAAATCAATGAAATTGAACGAGATTTCAAGTTTTCGTTTTTCGACGATACGCGTATATGAGCGAAAAATCGTATATACGATATGAAAGAATGTTAAAAACTTTGATTCCAATATAAAATAGATGTTTGATCTTATGAAATGCAATGTTCTGAATCGATTGGTAACATTTTTCTAACTGTGGCACAAGTATTATTAAAGATTTCACGATTTTATCTTCGCATATACCGAAATTCGCGTATGTCGATTAAGTTTTTCGACAATTATCATATGATAACGCGTATTTAAACATAGTAAAAACGTTATATTCTTGTTATATTCTTTATTCTGCATCGATAGAATATAAAATCAATGAAATTGAACGAGATTTCAAGTTTTCGTTTTTCGACGATACGCGTATATGAGCGAAAAATCGTATATACGATATGAAAGAATGTTAAAAACTTTGATTCCAATATAAAATAGATGTTCGATCTTATGATATGCAATGTTCTGAATCGATTGGTAACATTTTTCTAACTGTGGCGCAAGTATTATTAAAGATTTCACGATTTTATCTTCTCATATACCGAAATTCGCGTATGTCGATTACGTTTTTCGAAAATTATCATATGAAAACGCGTATTTAAACATAGTAAAAACGTTATATTCTTGTTATATTCTTTATTCTGCAACGATAGAATATAAAATCAATGAAATTGAACGAGATTTCAAGTTTTCGTTTTTCGACGATACGCGTATATGAGCGAAAAATCGTATATACGATATCAAAGAATGTTAAAAACTTTGATTCCAATATAAAATAGATGTTTGATCTTATGAAATGCAATGTTCTGAATCGATTGGTAACATTTTTCTAACTGTGGCACAAGTATTATTAAAGATTTCACGATTTTATCCTCGCATATACCGAAATTCGCGTATGTCGATTACGTTTTTCGACAATTATCATATGAAAACGCGTATTTAAACATAGTAAAAACGTTATATTCTTGCTATATTCTTTATTCTGCATCGATAGAATATAAAATCAATGAAATTGAACGATATTTCAAGTTTTCGTTTTTCGACGATACGCGTATATGAGCGAAAAATCGTATATACGATATGAAAGAATGTTAAGAACTTTTATTCCAATATAAAATAGATGTTTGATCTTATGATATGGAATGTTCTGAATCGATTGGTAATATTTTTCTAACTGTGGCATAAGTATTATTAAAGATTACACGATTTTATCTTCTCATATACCGAAATTCGCGTATGTCGATTACGTTTTTCGACAATTATCATATGATAACGCGTATTTAAACATAGTAAAAACGTTATATTCTTGTTATATTCTTTATTCTGCATCGATAGAATATAAAATCAATGAAATTGAACGAGATTTCAAGTTTTCGTTTTTCGACGATACGCGTATATGAGCGAAAAATCGTATATACGATATGAAAGAATGTTAAAAACTTTGATTCCAATATAAAATAGATGATTGATCTTATGAAATGCAATGTTCTGAATCGATTGGTAACATTTTTCTAATTGTGGCACAAGTATTATTAAAGATTTCACGATTTTATCTTCGCATATACCGAAATTCGCGTATGTCGATTACGTTTTTCGACAATTTTCATATGAAACCGCGTATTTAAACATATTAAAAACGTTATATTCTTGTTATATTCTTTATTCTGCAACGATGGAATATAAAATCAATGAAATTGAACGAGATTTCAAGTTTTCGTTTTTCGACGATACGCGTATATGATCGAAAAATCGTATATACGATATGAAAGCTTGTTAAAAACTTTGATTCCAATATAAAATAGATATTTGATCTTATGAAATGCAATGTTCTGAATCGATTGGTAACAATTTTCTAACTGTGGCACAAGTATTATTAAAGATTTCATGATTTTATCTTCACATATACCGAAATTCGCGTATGTCGATTAAGTTTTTCGACAATTATCATATGAAAACGCGTATTTAAACATAGTAAAAACGTTATATTCTTGTTATATTCTTTATTCTGCATCGATAGAATATAAAATCAATGAAATTGAACGAGATTTCAAGTTTTCGTTTTTCGACGATACGCGTATATTAGCGAAAAATCGTATATACGATATGAAAGAATGTTAAAAGCTTTGATTCCAATATAAAATAGATGTTTGATCATATGAAATGCAATGTTCTGAATCGATTGGTAACATTTTTCTAACTGTGGCACAAGTATTATTAAAGATTTCACGATTTTATCTTCGCATATACCGAAATTCGCGTATGTCGATTACGTTTTTCGACAATTATCATATGAAAACGCGTATTTAAACATAGTAAAAACGTTATATTCTTGTTATATTCTTTCTTCTGCATCGATAGAATATAAAATCAATGAAATTGAACGAGATTTCAAGTTTTCGTTTTTCGACGATACGCGTATATGAGCGAAAAATCGTATATACGATATGAAAGAATGTTAAAAACTTTGATTCCAATATAAAATAGATGTTTGATCTTATGAAATGCAATGTTCTGAATCGATTGGTAACATTTTTCTAACTGTGGCACAAGTATTATTAAAGATTTGACGATTCTATCTTCGCATATACCGAAATTCGCGTATGTCGATTACGTTTTTCGATAATTATCATATGAAAACGCGTATTTAAACATAGTAAAAACGTAATATTCTTGTTATATTCTTTATTCTGCATCGATAGAATATAAAATCAATGAAATTGAACGAGATTTCATGTTTTCGTTTTTCGACGATACGCGTATATGATGAAAAATCGTATATACGATATGAAAGAATGTTAAAAACTTTGATTCCAATATAAAATAGATGTTTGATCTTATGAAATGCAATGTTCTGAATCGATTGGTAACATTTTTCTAACTGTGGCACAAGTATTATTAAAGATTTCACGATTTCATCTTCGCATATACCGATATTCGCGTATGTCGATTACGTTTTTCGACAATTATTATATGAAAACGCGTATTTAAACATAGTAAAACGTTATATTCTTGTTATATTCTTTATTCTGCATCGATAGAATATAAAATCAATGAAATTGAACGAGATTTCAAGTTTTCGTTTTTCGACGATACGCGTATATGAGCGAAAAATCGTATATACGATATGAAAGAATGTTAAAAACTTTGATTCCAATATAAAATAGATGTTTGATCTTATGAAATGCAATGTTCTGAATCGATTGGTAACATTTTTCTAACTGTGGCACAAGTATTATTAAAGATTTCACGATTTTATCTTCGCATATACCGAAATTCGCGTATGTCGATTACGTTTTTCGACAATTATCATATGAAAACGCGTATTTAAACATAGTAGAAACGTTATATTCTTGTTATATTCTTTATTCTGCATCGATAGAATATAAAATCAATTAAATTGAACGAGATTTCAAGTTTTCGTTTTTCGACGATACGCGTATATGAGCGAAAAATCGTATATACGATATGAAAGAATGGTAAAAACTTTGATTCCAATATAAAATAGATGTTTGATCTTATGAAATGCAATGTTCTGAATCGATTGGTAACACTTTTCTAACTGTGGCACAAGGATTATTAAAGATTTCACGATTTTATCTACGCATATACCGAAATTCGCGTATGTCGATTAGGTTTTTCGTCAATTATCATATGAAAACGCATATTTAAACATAGTAAAAACGTTATATTCTTGTTATATTCTTTATTCTGCATCGATAGAATATAAAATCAATGAAATTGAACGAGATTACAAGTTTTCGTTTTTCGACGATACGCGTATATGAGCGAAAAATCGTATATACGATATGAGAGAATGTTAAAAACTTTGATTCCAATATAAAATAGATGTTTGATCTTATGAAATGCAATGTTCTGAATCGATTGGTAACATTTTTCTAACTGTGGCACAAGTATTATTAAAGATTTCACGATTTTATCTACGCATATACCGAAATTCGCGTATGTCGATTAGGTTTTTCGTCAATTATCATATGAAAACGCGTATTTAAACATAGTAAAAACGTTATATTCTTGTTATATTCTTTATTCTGCATCGATAGAATATAAAATCAATGAAATTGAACGAGATTTCAAGTTTTCGTTTTTCGACGATACGCGTATATGAGCGAAAAATCGTATATACGATATGAAAGAAAGTTAAAAACTTTGATTCCAATATAAAATAGATGTTTGATCTTATGAAATGCAATGTTCTGAATCGATTGGTAACATTTTTCTAACTGTAGCACAAGTATTATTAAAGATTTCACGATTTTATCTTCGCATATACCGAAATTCGCGTATGTCGATTACGTTTTTCGACAATTATCATATGAAAACGCGTATTTAAACATAGTAAAAACGTTATATTCTTGGTATATTCTTTATTCTGCATCGATTGAATATAAAATCAATGATATTCAACGAGATTTCAAGTTTTCGTTTTTCATTGATACGCGTATATGAGCGATAAATCGTATATACGATATGAAAGAATGTTAAAAACTTTGGTTCCAATATAAAATAGATGTTTGATCTTAAGAAATGCAATGTTCTGAATCGATTGGTAACATTTTTCTAACTGTGGCACAAGTATTATTAAAGATTTCACGATTTTATCTTCGCATATACCGAAATTCTCGTGTGTCGATTACGTTTTTCGTCAATTATCATATGAAAATGCGTATTTAAACATAGTAAAAACGTTATATTCTTGTTCTATTCTTTATTCTGCATAGATAGAATATAAAATCAATGAAATTGAAAGAGATTTCAAGTTTTCGTTTTTCGACGATACGCGTATATGAGCGAAAAATCGTATATACAATATGAAAGAATGTTAAAAACTTTGATTCCAATATAAAATAGATGTTTGACCTTATGAAATGCAATATTCTGAATCGATTGGTAACATTTTTCTAACTGTGGCACAAGTATTATTAAAGATTTCACGATTTTATCTTCGCATATAACGAAATTCGCGTATGACGATTACGTTTTTCGACAATTATCATATGAAAACGCGTATTTAAACATAGTAATAACGTTATATTCTTGTTATATTCTTTATTCTGCATCGATAGAATATAAAATCAATGAAATTGAACGAGATTTCAAGTTTTCGTTTTTCGTCGATACGCGTATATGAGCGAAAAATCGTATATACGATATGAAAGAATGTTAAAAACTTTGATTCCAATATAAAATAGATGTTTGATCTTATGATATGCAATGTTCTGAATCGATTGGTAACATTTTTCTAACTGTGGCTCAAGTATTATTAAAGATTTCACGATTTTATCTTCGCATATACCGAAATTCGCGTATGTCGATTACGTTTTTCGACAATTATCATATGAAAACGCGTATTTAAACATAGTAAAAACGTTATATTCTTGTTATATTCTTTATTCTGCATCGATAGAATATAAAATCAATGAAATTGAACGAGATTTCAACTTTTCGTTTTTCGACGATACGCGTATATGAGCGAAAAATCGTATATACGATATGAAAGAATGTTAAAAACGTTGATTCCAATATAAAGTAGATGTTTGATCTTATGAAATGCAATGTTCTGAATCGATTGGTAACATTTTTCTAACTGTGGCACAAGTATTATTAAAGATTTCACGATTTTATCTTCGCATATAACGTAATTCGCGTATGTCGATTAAGTTTTTCGACAATTATCATATGAAAACGCGTATTTAAACATAGTAAAAACGTTATATTCTTGTTATATTCTTTATTCTGTATCGATAGAATATAAAATCAATGAAATTGAACGAGATTTCAAGTTTTCGTTTTTCGACGATACGCGTATATGAGCGAAAAATCGTATATACGATATGAAAGAATGTTAAAAACTTTGATTCCAATATAAAATAGATGTTTGATCTTATGAAATGCAATGTTCTGAATCGATTGGTAACATTTCTCTAACTGTGGCACAAGTATTATTAAAGATTTCACGATTTTATCTATGCATATACCGAAATTCGCGTATGTCGATTAGGTTTTTCGTCAATTATCATATGAAAACGCGTATTTAAACATTGTAAAAACGTTATATTCTTGTTATATTCTTTATTCTGCATCGATAGAATATAAAGTCAATGATATTGAACGAGATTTCAAGTTTTCGTTTTTCGACGATACGCGTATATGAGCGAAAAATCGTATATACGATATGAAAGAATGTTAAAAACTTTGATTCCAATATAAAATAGATGTTTGATCTTATGAAATGCAATGTTCCGAATCGATTGGTAACATTTTTCTAACTGTGGCACAAGTATTATTAAAGATTTCACGATATTATATTCGCATATAACGAAATTCGCGTATGTCGATTACGTTTTTCGACAATTATCATATGAAAACGCGTATTTAAACATAGTAAAAACGTTATATTCTTGTTATATTCTTTATTCTGCATCGATAGAATATAAAATCAATGAAATTGAACGAGATTTCAAGTTTTCGTTTTTCGACGATACGCGTATATGAGCGAAAAATCGTATATACGATATGAAAGAATGTTAAAAACGTTGACTCCTATATAAAGTAGATGTTTGATCTAATGAAATGCAATGTTCTGAATCGATTGGTAACATTTTTCTAACTGTGGCACAAGTATTATTAAAGATTTCACGATTTTATCTTCGCATATAACGAAATTCGCGTATGTCGATTAAGTTTTTCTACAATTATCATATGAAAACGCGTATTTAAACATAGTAAAAACGTTATATTCTTGTTATATTCTTTATTCTGCATCGATAGAATATAAGATCAATGAAATTGAACGAGATTTCAAGTTTTCGTTTTTCGACGATACGCGTATATGAGCGAAAAATCGTATATACGATATGAAAGAATGTTAAAAACTTTGATTCCAATATAAAATAGATGTTTGATCTTATGAAATGCAATGTTCCGAATCGATTGGTAACATTTTTCTAACTGTGGCACAAGTATTATTAAAGATTTCACGATTTTATCTTCGCATATAACGAAATTCGCGTATGTCGATTACGTTTTTCGACAATTATCATATGAAAACGCGTATTTAAACATAGTAAAAACGTTATATTCTTGTTATATTCTTTATTCTGCATCGATAGAATATAAAATCATTGAAATTGAACGAGATTTCAAGTTTTCGTTTTTCGACGATACACGTATATGAGCGAAAAATCGTATATACGATATGAAAGAATGTTAAAAACTTTGATTCCAATATAAAATAGATGTTTCATCTTATGAAATGCAATGTTCTGAATTGATTGGTAACATTTTTCTAACTGAAGCACAAGTATTATTAAAGATTTCACGATTTTATCTTCGCATATATCGAAATTCGCGTATGTCGATTACGTTTTCGACAATTATCATATGAAAACGCGTATTTAAACTTAGTAAAAACGTTATATTCTTGTTATATTCTTTATTCTGCATCGATAGAATATAAAATCAATGAAATTGAACGAGATTTCAAGTTTTCGTTTTTCGACGAAACGCGTATATGAGCGAAAAATCGTATATACGATATGAAAGAATGTTAAAAACTTTGATTCCAATATAAAATAGATGTTTGACCTTATGAAATGCAATATACTGAATCGATTGGTAACATTTTTCTAACTGTGGCACAAGTATTATTAAAGATTTCACGATTTTATCTTCGCATATAACGAAATTCGCGTATGACGATTACGTTTTTCGACAATTATCATATGAAAACGCGTATTTAAACATAGTAAAAACGTTATATTCTTGTTATATTCTTTATTCTGCATCGATAGAATATAAAATCAATGAAATTGAACGAGATTTCAAGTTTTCGTTTTTCGTCGATACGCGTATATGAGCGAAAAATCGTATATACGATATGAAAGAATGTTAAAAACTTTGATTCCAATATAAAATAGATGTTTGATCTTATGATATGCAATGTTCTGAATCGATTGGTAACATTTTTCTAACTGTGGCTCAAGTATTATTAAAGATTTCACGATTTTATCTTCGCATATACCGAAATTCGCGTATGTCGATTACGTTTTTCGACAATTATCATATGAAAACGCGTATTTAAACATAGTAAAAACGTTATATTCTTGTTATATTCTTTATTCTGCATCGATAGAATATAAAATCAATGAAATTGAACGAGATTTCAAGTTTTCGTTTTTCGACGATACGCGTATATGAGCGAAAAATCGTATATACGATATGAAAGAATGTTAAAAACGTTGATTCCAATATAAAGTAGATGTTTGATCTTATGAAATGCAATGTTCTGAATCGATTGGTAACATTTTTCTAACTGTGGCACAAGTATTATTAAAGATTTCACGATTTTATCTTCGCATATAACGTAATTCGCGTATGTCGATTAAGTTTTTCGACAATTATCATATGAAAACGCGTATTTAAACATAGTAAAAACGTTATATTCTTGTTATATTCTTTATTCTGTATCGATAGAATATAAAATCAATGAAATTGAACGAGATTTCAAGTTTTCGTTTTTCGACGATACGCGTATATGAGCGAAAAATCGTATATACGATATGAAAGAATGTTAAAAACTTTGATTCCAATATAAAATAGATGTTTGATCTTATGAAATGCAATGTTCTGAATCGATTGGTAACATTTCTCTAACTGTGGCACAAGTATTATTAAAGATTTCACGATTTTATCTACGCATATACCGAAATTCGCGTATGTCGATTAGGTTTTTCGTCAATTATCATATGAAAACGCGTATTTAAACATAGTAAAAACGTTATATTCTTGTTATATTCTGTATTCTGCATCGATAGAATATAAAATCAATGATATTGAACGAGATTTCAAGTTTTCGTTTTTCGACGATACGCGTATATGAGCGAAAAATCGTATATACGATATGAAAGAATGTTAAAAACTTTGATTCCAATATAAAATAGATGTTTGATCTTATGAAATGCAATGTTCCGAATCGATTGGTAACATTTTTCTAACTGTGGCACAAGTATTATTAAAGATTTCACGATTTTATCTTCGCATATAACGAAATTCGCGTATGTCGATTACGTTTTTCGACAATTATCATATGAAAACGCGTATTTAAACATAGTAAAAACGTTATATTCTTGTTATATTCTTTATTCTGCATCGATAGAATATAAAATCAATGAAATTGAACGAGATTTCAAGTTTTCGTTTTTCGACGATACGCGTATATGAGCGAAAAATCGTATATACGATATGAAAGAATGTTAAAAACGTTGACTCCTATATAAAGTAGATGTTTGATCTAATGAAATGCAATGTTCTGAATCGATTGGTAACATTTTTCTAACTGTGGCACAAGTATTATTAAAGATTTCACGATTTTATCTTCGCATATAACGAAATTCGCGTATGTCGATTAAGTTTTTCTACAATTATCATATGAAAACGCGTATTTAAACATAGTAAAAACGTTATATTCTTGTTATATTCTTTATTCTGCATCGATAGAATATAAAATCAATGAAATTGAACGAGATTTCAAGTTTTCGTTTTTCGACGATACGCGTATATGAGCGAAAAATCGTATATACGATATGAAAGAATGTTAAAAACTTTGATTCCAATATAAAATAGATGTTTGATCTTATGAAATGCAATGTTCCGAATCGATTGGTAACATTTTTCTAACTGTGGCACAAGTATTATTAAAGATTTCACGATTTTATCTTCGCATATAACGAAATTCGCGTATGTCGATTACGTTTTTCGACAATTATCATATGAAAACGCGTATTTAAACATAGTAAAAACGTTATATTCTTGTTATATTCTTTATTCTGCATCGATAGAATATAAAATCATTGAAATTGAACGAGATTTCAAGTTTTCGTTTTTCGACGATACACGTATATGAGCGAAAAATCGTATATACGATATGAAAGAATGTTAAAAACTTTGATTCCAATATAAAATAGATGTTTCATCTTATGAAATGCAATGTTCTGAATTGATTGGTAACATTTTTCTAACTGAAGCACAAGTATTATTAAAGATTTCACGATTTTATCTTCGCATATAACGAAATTCGCGTATGTCGATTACGTTTTTAGACAATTATCATATGAAAACGCGTATTTAAACATAGTAAAAACGTTATATTCTTGTTATATTCTTTATTCTGCATCGATAGAATATAAAATCAATGAAATTGAACGACATTTCAAGTTTTCGTTTTTCGACGATACGCGTATATGAGCGAAAAATCGTATATACGATATGAAAGAATGTTAAAAACTTTGATTCCAATAAAAAATAGATGTTTGATCTTATGAAATTTAATGTTCTGAATCGATTGGTAACATTTTTCTAACTGTGGCACAAGTATTATTAAAGATTTCACGATTTTATCTTCGCATATACTGAAATTCGCGAATGTCGATTACGTTTTTCGACAATTATCATATGAAAACGCGTATTTAAACATAGTAAAAACGTTATATTCTTGTTATATTCTTTATTCCGCATCGATAGAATATAAAATCATTGAAATTGAACGAGATTTCAAGTTTTCGTTTTTCGACGATACGCGTATATGAGCGAAAAATCGTATATACGATATGAAAGAATGTTAAAAACTTTGATTCCAATATAAAATAGATGTTTCATCTTATGAAATGCAATGTTCTGAATCGATTGGTAACATTTTTCTAACTGTGGAACAAGTATTATTAAAGATTTCACGATTTTATCTTCGCATATATCGAAATTCGCGTATGTCGATTACGTTTTCGACAATTATCATATGAAAACGCGTATTTAAACTTAGTAAAAACGTTATATTCTTGTTATATTCTTCATTCTGCATCGATAGAATATAAAATCAATGAAATTGAACGAGATTTCAAGTTTTCGTTTTTCGACGAAACGCGTATATGAGCGAAAAATCGTATATACGATATGAAAGAATGTTAAAAACTTTGATTCCAATATAAAATAGATGTTTGATCTTATGAAATGTAATGTTCTGAATCGATTGGTAACATTTTTCTAACTGTGGCACAAGTATTATTAAAGATTTCACGATTTTATCTTCGCATATATCGAAATTCGCGTATGTCGATTAAGTTTTCGACAATTATCATATGAAAACGCGTATTTATACTTAGTAAAAACGTTATATTCTTGTTATATTCTTTATTCTGCATCGATAGAATATAAAATCAATGAAATTGAACGAGATTTCAAGTTTTCGTTTTTCGACGAAACGCGTATATGAGCGAAAAATCGTATATACGATATGAAAGAATGTTAAAAACTTTGATTCCAATATAAAATAGATGTTTGATCTTATGAAATGTAATGTACTGAATCGATTGGTAACATTTTTCTAACTGTGGCACAAGTATTCTTAAAGATTTCACGATTTTATCTTCGCATATACTGAAATTCGCGAATGTCGATTACGTTTTTCGACAATTATCATATGAAAACGCGTATTTAAACATAGTTAAAACGTTATATTCTTGTTATATTCTTTATTCTGCATCGATAGAATATAAAATCAATGAAATTGAACGAGATTTCAAGTTTTCGTTTTTCGACGATACGCGTATATGAGCGAAAAATCGTATATACGATATGAAAGAATGTTAAAAACTTTGATTCCAATATAAAATAGATGTTTCATCTTATGAAATGCAATGTTCTGAATCGATTCTTAACATTTTTCTAACTGTGGCACAAGTATTATTAAAGATTTCACGATTTTATCTTCGCATATACCGAAAATCACGTATGTCGATTAGGTTTTTCGACAATTATCACATGAAAACCCGTGTTTAAACATTTTAAAAACGTTATATTCTTGTTATATTCTTTATTCTGCATCGATAGAATATAAAATCAATGAAATTGAAAGAGATTTCAAGTTTTCGTTTTTCGACGATACGCGTATATGAGCGAAAAATCGTATGTACGATATCAAAGAATGATAAAAACTTTGATTCCAATATAAAATAGATGTTTGATCTTATGAAATGCAATGTTCTGAATCGATTGGTAACATTTTTCTAACTGTGGCACAAGTATTATTAAAGATTTCACGATTTTATCTTCGCATATACCGAAATTCGCGTGTGTCGATTACGTGTTTCGACAATTATCATATGAAAACACGTATTTAAACATAGTAAAAACGTTATATTCTTATTATATTCTTTCTTCTGCATCGATAGAATATAAAATCAATGAAATTGAACGAGATTTCAAGTTTTCGTTTTTCGACGATACGCGTATATGAGCGAAAAATCGTATATACGATATGAAAGAATGTTAAAAACTTTGATTCCAATATAAAATAGATGTTTGATCTTATGAAATGCAATGTTCTGAATCGATCGGTAACATTTTTCTAACTGTGGCACAAGTATTATTAAAGATTTCACGATTTTATCTTTGCATATACCGAAATTCGCGTATGTCGATTACGTTTTCGACAATTATCATATGAAAACGCGTATTTAAACATAGTAAAAACGTTATATTCTTGTTATATTCTTTATTCTGCATCGATAGAATATAAAATCAATGAAATTGAACGAGATTTCAAGTTTTCGTTTTTCGACGATACGCGTATATGAGCGAAAAATCGTATATACGATATGAAAGAATGTTAAAAACTTTGAATCCAATATAAAATAAATGTTTGATCTTATGAAATGCAATGTTCTGAATCGATTGGTAACATTTTTCTAACTGTGGCACAAGTATTATTAAAGATTTCACGATTTTATCTTCGCATATACCGAAATTCGCGTATGTCGATTACGTTTTTCGACAATTATCATATGAAAACGCGTATTTAAACATAATAAAAACGTTATATTCTTGTTATATTCTTTATTCTGCATCGATAGAATATAAAATCAATGAAATTGGACGAGATTTCAAGTTTTCGTTTTTCGACGAAACGCGTATATGAGCGAAAAATCGTGTATACGATATGAAAGAATGTTAAAAACTTTGATTCCAATATAAAATAGATGTTTGATCATATGAAATGCAATGTTCTGAATCGATTGGTAACATTTTTCTAACTGTGGCACAAGTATTATTAAAGATTTTACGATTTTATCTTCGCATATACCGAAATTCGCGTATGTCGATTATGTTTTTCGACAATTATCATATGAAAACGCGTATTTAAACATAATAAAAACGTTATATTCTTGTTATATTCTTTATTCTGCATCGATAGAATATAAAATCAATGAAATTGAACGAGATTTCAAGTTTTCGTTTTTCGACGAAACGCGTATATGAGCGAAAAATCGTGTATACGATATGAAAGAATGTTAAAAACTTTGATTCCAATATAAAATAGATGTTTGATCATATGAAATGCAATGTTCTGAATCGATTGGTAACATTTTTCTAACTGTGGCACAAGTATTATTAAAGATTTCACGATTTTATCTTCGCATATACCGAAATTCGCGTATGTCGATTACGTTTTTCGACAATTATCATATGAAAACGCGTATTTACACATAGTAAAAACGTTATATTCTTGTTATATTCTTTATTCTGCATCGATAGAATATAAAATCATTGAAATTGAACGAGATTTCAAGTTTTCGTTTTTCGACGATACGCGTATATGAGCGAAAAATCGTATGTACGATATCAAAGAATGTTAAAAACTTTGATTCCAATATAAAATAGATGTTTGATCTTATGAAATGCAATGTTCTGAATCGATTGGTAACATTTTTCTAACTGTGGCACAAGTATTATTAAAGATTTCACGATTTTATCTTCGCATATACCGAAATTCGCGTGTGTCGATTACGTGTTTCGACAATTATCATATGAAAACACGTATTTAAACATAGTAAAAACGTTATATTCTTATTATATTCTTTCTTCTGCATCGATAGAATATAAAATCAATGAAATTGAACGAGATTTCAAGTTTTCGTTTTTCGACGATACGCGTATATGAGCGAAAAATCGTATATACGATATGAAAGAATGTTAAAAACTTTGATTCCAATATAAAATAGATGTTTGATCTTATGAAATGCAATGTTCTGAATCGATCGGTAACATTTTTCTAACTGTGGCACAAGTATTATTAAAGATTTCACGATTTTATCTTTGCATATACCGAAATTCGCGTATGTCGATTACGTTTTCGACAATTATCATATGAAAACGCGTATTTAAACATAATAAAAACGTTATATTCTTGTTATATTCTTTATTCTGCATCGATAGAATATAAAATCAATGAAATTGAACGAGATTTCAAGTTTTCGTTTTTCGACGAAACGCGTATATGAGCGAAAAATCGTGTATACGATATGAAAGAATGTTAAAAACTTTGATTCCAATATAAAATAGATGTTTGATCATATGAAATGCAATGTTCTGAATCGATTGGTAACATTTTTCTAACTGTGGCACAAGTATTATTAAAGATTTCACGATTTTATCTTCGCATATACCGAAATTCGCGTATGTCGATTACGTTTTTCGACAATTATCATATGAAAACGCGTATTTACACATAGTAAAAACGTTATATTCTTGTTATATTCTTTATTCTGCATCGATAGAATATAAAATCATTGAAATTGAACGAGATTTCAAGTTTTCGTTTTTCGACGATACGCGTATATGAGCGAAAAATCGTATATACGATATGAAAGAATGTTAAAAACTTTGATTCCAATATAAAATAGATGTTTCATCTTATGAAATGCAATGTTCTGAATTGATTGGTAACATTTTTCTAACTGAAGCACAAGTATTATTAAAGATTTCACGATTTTATCTTCGCATATAACGAAATTCGCGTATGTCGATTACGTTTTTAGACAATTATCATATGAAAACGCGTATTTAAACATAGTAAAAACGTTATATTCTTGTTATATTCTTTATTCTGCATCGATAGAATATAAAATCAATGAAATTGAACGACATTTCAAGTTTTCGTTTTTCGACGATACGCGTATATGAGCGAAAAATCGTATATACGATATGAAAGAATGTTAAAAACTTTGATTCCAATAAAAAATAGATGTTTGATCTTATGAAATTTAATGTTCTGAATCGATTGGTAACATTTTTCTAACTGTGGCACAAGTATTATTAAAGATTTCACGATTTTATCTTCGCATATACTGAAATTCGCGAATGTCGATTACGTTTTTCGACAATTATCATATGAAAACGCGTATTTAAACATAGTAAAAACGTTATATTCTTGTTATATTCTTTATTCCGCATCGATAGAATATAAAATCATTGAAATTGAACGAGATTTCAAGTTTTCGTTTTTCGACGATACGCGTATATGAGCGAAAAATCGTATATACGATATGAAAGAATGTTAAAAACTTTGATTCCAATATAAAATAGATGTTTGATCTTATGAAATGCAATGTTCTGAATCGATTGGTAACATTTTTCTAACTGTGGCACAAGTATTATTAAAGATTTTACGATTTTATCTTCGCATATACCGAAATTCGCGTATGTCGATTATGTTTTTCGACAATTATCATATGAAAACGCGTATTTAAACATAATAAAAACGTTATATTCTTGTTATATTCTTTATTCTGCATCGATAGAATATAAAATCAATGAAATTGAACGAGATTTCAAGTTTTCGTTTTTCGACGAAACGCGTATATGAGCGAAAAATCGTGTATACGATATGAAAGAATGTTAAAAACTTTGATTCCAATATAAAATAGATGTTTGATCATATGAAATGCAATGTTCTGAATCGATTGGTAACATTTTTCTAACTGTGGCACAAGTATTATTAAAGATTTCACGATTTTATCTTCGCATATACCGAAATTCGCGTATGTCGATTACGTTTTTCGACAATTATCATATGAAAACGCGTATTTACACATAGTAAAAACGTTATATTCTTGTTATATTCTTTATTCTGCATCGATAGAATATAAAATCATTGAAATTGAACGAGATTTCAAGTTTTCGTTTTTCGACGATACACGTATATGAGCGAAAAATCGTATATACGATATGAAAGAATGTTAAAAACTTTGATTCCAATATAAAATAGATGTTTCATCTTATGAAATGCAATGTTCTGAATTGATTGGTAACATTTTTCTAACTGAAGCACAAGTATTATTAAAGATTTCACGATTTTATCTTCGCATATAACGAAATTCGCGTATGTCGATTACGTTTTTAGACAATTATCATATGAAAACGCGTATTTAAACATAGTAAAAACGTTATATTCTTGTTATATTCTTTATTCTGCATCGATAGAATATAAAATCAATGAAATTGAACGACATTTCAAGTTTTCGTTTTTCGACGATACGCGTATATGAGCGAAAAATCGTATATACGATATGAAAGAATGTTAAAAACTTTGATTCCAATAAAAAATAGATGTTTGATCTTATGAAATTTAATGTTCTGAATCGATTGGTAACATTTTTCTAACTGTGGCACAAGTATTATTAAAGATTTCACGATTTTATCTTCGCATATACTGAAATTCGCGAATGTCGATTACGTTTTTCGACAATTATCATATGAAAACGCGTATTTAAACATAGTAAAAACGTTATATTCTTGTTATATTCTTTATTCCGCATCGATAGAATATAAAATCATTGAAATTGAACGAGATTTCAAGTTTTCGTTTTTCGACGATACGCGTATATGAGCGAAAAATCGTATATACGATATGAAAGAATGTTAAAAACTTTGATTCCAATATAAAATAGATGTTTGATCTTATGAAATGCAATGTTCTGAATCGATTGGTAACATTTTTCTAACTGTGGCACAAGTATTATTAAAGATTTTACGATTTTATCTTCGCATATACCGAAATTCGCGTATGTCGATTAAGTTTTTCGACAATTATCATATGAAAACGCGTATTTAAACATAATAAAAACGTTATATTCTTGTTATAATCTTTATTCTGCATCGATAGAATATAAAATCAATGAAATTGAACGAGATTTCAAGTTTTCGTTTTTCGACGAAACGCGTATATGAGCGAAAAATCGTGTATACGATATGAAAGAATGTTAAAAACTTTGATTCCAATATAAAATAGATGTTTGATCATATGAAATGCAATGTTCTGAATCGATTGGTAACATTTTTCTAACTGTGGCACAAGTATTATTAAAGATTTCACGATTTTATCTTCGCATATACCGAAATTCGCGTATGTCGATTACGTTTTTCGACAATTATCATATGAAAACGCGTATTTACACATAGTAAAAACGTTATATTCTTGTTATATTCTTTATTCTGCATCGATAGAATATAAAATCATTGAAATTGAACGAGATTTCAAGTTTTCGTTTTTCGACGATACACGTATATGAGCGAAAAATCGTATATACGATATGAAAGAATGTTAAAAACTTTGATTCCAATATAAAATAGATGTTTCATCTTATGAAATGCAATGTTCTGAATTGATTGGTAACATTTTTCTAACTGAAGCACAAGTATTATTAAAGATTTCACGATTTTATCTTCGCATATAACGAAATTCGCGTATGTCGATTACGTTTTTAGACAATTATCATATGAAAACGCGTATTTAAACATAGTAAAAACGTTATATTCTTGTTATATTCTTTATTCTGCATCGATAGAATATAAAATCAATGAAATTGAACGACATTTCAAGTTTTCGTTTTTCGACGAAACGCGTATATGATCGAAAAATCGTATATACGATATGAAAGAATGTTAAAAACTTTGATTCCAATATAAAATAGATGTTTGATCTTATGAAATGTAATGTTCTGAATCGATTGGTAACATTTTTCTAACTGTGGCACAAGTATTATTAAAGATTTCACGATTTTATCTTCGCATATATCGAAATTCGCGTATGTCGATTAAGTTTTCGACAATTATCATATGAAAACGCGTATTTAAACTTAGTAAAAACGTTATATTCTTGTTATATTCTTTATTCTGCATCGATAGAATATAAAATCAATGAAATTGAACGAGATATCAAGTTTTCGTTTTTCGACGAAACGCGTATATGAGCGAAAAATCGTATATACGATATGAAAGAATGTTAAAAACTTTGATTCCAATATAAAATAGATGTTTGATCTTATGAAATGCAATGTTCTGAATCGATTGGTAACATTTTTCTAACTGTGGCACAAGTATTATTAAAGATTTCACGATTTTATCTTCGCATATACCGAAATTCGCGTGTGTCGATTACGTGTTTCGACAATTATCATATGAAAACACGTATTTAAACATAGTAAAAACGTTATATTCTTATTATATTCTTTATTCTGCATCGATAGAATATAAAATCAATGAAATTGAACGAGATTTCAAGTTTTCGTTTTTCGACGATACGCGTATATGAGCGAAAAATCGTATATACGATATGAAAGAATGTTAAAAACTTTGATTCCAATATAAAATAGATGTTTGATCTTATGAAATGCAATGTTCTGAATCGATTGGTAGCATTTTTCTAACTGTGGCACAAGTATTATTAAAGATTTCACGATTTTATCTTTGCATATACCGAAATTCGCGTATGTCGATTACGTTTTCGACAATTATCATATGAAAACGCGTATTTAAACATAGTAAAAACGTTATATTCTTGTTATATTCTTTATTCTGCATCGATAGAATATAAAATCAATGAAATTGAACGAGATTTCAAGTTTTCGTTTTTCGACGATACGCGTATATGAGCGAAAAATCGTATATACGATATGAAAGAATGTTAAAAACTTTGAATCCAATATAAAATGAATGTTTGATCTTATGAAATGCAATGTTCTGAATCGATTGGTAACATTTTTCTAACTGTGGCACAAGTATTATTAAAGATTTCACGATTTTATCTTCGCATATACCGAAATTCGCGTATGTGGATTACGTTTTTCGACAATTATCATATGAAAACGCGTATTTAAACATAATAAAAACGTTATATTCTTGTTATATTCTTTATTCTGCATCGATAGAATATAAAATCAATGAAATTGGACGAGATTTCAAGTTTTCGTTTTTCGACGAAACGCGTATATGAGCGAAAAATCGTGTATACGATATGAAAGAATGTTAAAAACTTTGATTCCAATATAAAATAGATGTTTGATCATATGAAATGCAATGTTCTGAATCGATTGGTAACATTTTTCTAACTGTGGCACAAGTATTATTAAAGATTTTAAGATTTTATCTTCGCATATACCGAAATTCGCGTATGTCGATTATGTTTTTCGACAATTATCATATGAAAACGCGTATTTAAACATAATAAAAACGTTATATTCTTGTTATATTCTTTATTCTGCATCGATAGAATATAAAATCAATGAAATTGAACGAGATTTCAAGTTTTCGTTTTTCGACGAAACGCGTATATGAGCGAAAAATCGTGTATACGATATGAAAGAATGTTAAAAACTTTGATTCCAATATAAAATAGATGTTTGATCATATGAAATGCAATGTTCTGAATCGATTGGTAACATTTTTCTAACTGTGGCACAAGTATTATTAAAGATTTCACGATTTTATCTTCGCATATACCGAAATTCGCGTATGTCGATTACGTTTTTTCGACAATTATCATATGAAAACGCGTATTTAAACATAGTAAAAACGTTATATTCTTGTTATATTCTTTATTCTGCATCGATAGAATATAAAATCAATGAAATTGAACGACATTTCAAGTTTTCGTTTTTCGACGATACGCGTATATGAGCGAAAAATCGTATATACGATATGAAAGAATGTTAAAAACTTTGATTCCAATATAAAATAGATGTTTGATCTTATGAAATGTAATGTTCTGAATCGATTGGTAACATTTTTCTAACTGTGGCACAAGTATTATTAAAGATTTCACGATTTTATCTTCGCATATACTGAAATTCGCGAATGTCGATTACGTTTTTCGACAATTATCATATGAAAACGCGTATTTAAACATAGTAAAAACGTTATATTCTTGTTATATTCTTTATTCCGCATCGATAGAATATAAAATCATTGAAATTGAACGAGATTTCAAGTTTTCGTTTTTCGACGATACGCGTATATGAGCGAAAAATCGTATATACGATATGAAAGAATGTTAAAAACTTTGATTCCAATATAAAATAGATGTTTGATCTTATGAAATGAAATGTTCTGAATCGATTGGTAACATTTTTCTAACTGTGGAACAAGTATTATTAAAGATTTCACGATTTTATCTTCGCATATATCGAAATTCGCGTATGTCGATTACGTTTTCGACAATTATCATATGAAAACGCGTATTTAAACTTAGTAAAAACGTTATATTCTTGTTATATTCTTTATTCTGCATCGATAGAATATAAAATCAATGAAATTGAACGAGATTTCAAGTCTTCGTTTTTCGACGATAAGCGTATATGAGCGAAAAATCGAATGTACGATATGAAAGAATGTTAAAAACATTGATTCCAATATAAAATAGATGTTTGATCTTATGAAATGCAATGTTCTGAATCAATTGGTAACATTTTTCTAACTGTGGCACAAGTATTATTAAAGATTTCACGATTTTATCTTCGCATATACCAAAATTCGCGTATGTCGATTACGTTTTTCGACAATTATCATATGAAAAAGCGTATTTAAACATAGTAAAAACGTTATTTTCTTGTTATATTCTTTATTCTGCATCGATAGAATATAAAATCAATGAAATTGAACGAGATTTCAAGTTTTCGTTTTTCGACGATACGCGTATATGAGCGAAAAATCGTATATACGATATGAAAGAATGTTAAAAACTTTGATTCCAATATAAAATAGATGTTTGATCTTATGAAATGCAATGTTCTGAATCGATTGGTATCATTTTTCAAACTGTGGCACAAGTATTATTAAAGATTTCACGATTTTATCTTCGCATATACCGATATTCGCGTATGTCGATTACGTTTTTCGACAATTATCATATGAAAACGCGTTTTTAACCATAGTAAAAACGTTATATTCTTGTTATAATCTTTATTCTGCATCGATAGAAATAAAATCAGTGAAATTGAACGAGATTTCAAGTTTTCGTTTTTCGACGATACGCGTATATGAGCGAAAAATCGTATATACGATATGAAAGAATGTTAAAAACTTTGATTCCAATATAAAATAGTTGTTTGATCCTTTGAAATGCAATTTTCTGAATCGATTGGTAACATTTTTCTAACTGTGGCACATGTATTATTAAAGATTTCACGATTTTATCTTCGCATATACCGAAATTCGCGTATGTCGATTACGTTTTTCGACAATTATCATATGAAAACGCGTATTTAAACATAGTAAAAACGTTATATTCTTGTTATATTCTTTATTCTGCATCGATAGAATATAAAATCAATGAAATTGAACGAGATTTCAAGTTTTCGATTTTCGACGATACGCGTACATGAGCGAAAAATCGTATATACGATATGAAAGAATGTTAAAAACTTTGATTCCAATATAAAATAGTTGTTTGATCCTTTGAAATGCAATGTTCTGAATCGATTGGTAACATTTTTCTAACTGTGGCACATGTATTATTAAAGATTTCACGATTTTATCTTCGCATATACCGAAATTCGCGTATGTCGATTACGTTTTTCGACAATTATCATATGAAAACGCGTATTTAAACATAGTAAAAACGATATATTCTTGTTATATTCTTTATTCTGCATCGATAGAATATAAAATCAATGAAATTGAACGAGATTTCAAGTTTTCGTTTTTCGACGATACGCGTATATGAGCGAAAAATCGTATATACGATATGAAAGAATGTTAAAAACTTTGATTCCAATATAAAATAGATGTTTGATCTTATGAAATGCAATGTTCTGAATCGATTGGTAACATTTTTCTAACTGTGGCACAAGTATTATTAAAGATTTCACGATTTTATCTTCGCATATACCGAAATTCGCGTATATCGATTACGTTTTTCGACAATTATCATATGAAAACGCGTATTTAAACATAGTAAAAACGATATATTCTTGTTATATTCTTTATTCTGAATCGATAGAATATAAAATCAATGAAATTGAACGAGATTTCAAGTTTTCGTTTTTCGACGATACGCGTATATGAGCGAAAAATCGTATATACGATATGAAAGAATGTTAAAAACTTTGATTCCAATATAAAATAGATGTTTGATCTTATGATATGCAATGTTCTGAATCGGTTGGTAACATTTTTCTAACTTTGGCACAAATATTATTAAAGATTTCACGATTTTATCTTCGCATATACCGAAATTCGCGTATGTCGATTAGGTTTTTCGACAATTATCATATGAAAACGCGTATTTAAACATAGTAAAAACGTTATATTCTTTATTCTGCATCGATAGAATATAAAATCAATGAAATTGAACGAGATTTCAACTTTTCGTTTTTCGACGATACGCGTTTATGAGCGAAAAATCGTATAAACGATATGAAAGAATGTTAAAATTTTGATTCCAATACAAAATAGATGTCTGATCTTATGAAATGCAATGTTCTGAATCGATTGGTAACATTTTTCTAACTGTGGCACAAGTATTATTAAAGATTTCACGATTTTATCTTCGCATATACCGAAATTCGCGTATGTCGATTAAGTTTTTCGACAATTATCATATGAAAACGCGTATTTAAACATAGTAAAAACGTTATATTCTTGTTATATTCTTTATTCTGCATCGATAGAATATAAAATCAATGAAATTGAACGAGATTTCAAGTTTTCGTTTTTCGACGATACGCGTATATGAGCGAAAAATCGTATATACGATATGAAAGAATGTTAAAAACTTTGATTCCAATATAAAATAGATGTTTGATCTTATGATATGCAATGTTCTGAATCGATTGGTAACATTTTTCTAACTTTGGCACAAATATTATTAAATATTTCACGATTTTATCTTCGCATATACCGAAATTCGCGTATGTCGATTAGGTTTTTCGACAATTATCATATGAAAACGCGTATTTAAACATAGTAAAAATGTTATATTCTTTATTCTGCATCGATAGAATATAAAATCAATGAAATTGAACGAGATTTCAAATTTTCGATTTTCGACGATACGCGTTTATGAGCGAAAAATCGTATAAACGATATGAAAGAATGTTAAAATTTTGATTCCAATACAAAATAGATGTCTGATCTTATGAAATGCAATGTTCTGAATCGATTGGTAACATTTTTCTATCTGTGGCACAAGTATTATTAAAGATTTCACGATTTTATCTTCGCATATACCGAAATTCGCGTATGTCGATTAAGTTTTTCGACAATTATCATATGAAAACGCGTATTTAAACATAGTAAAAACGTTATATTCTTGTTATATTCTTTATTCTGCATCGATAGAATATAAAATCAATGAAATTGAACGAGATTTCAAGTTTTCGTTTTTCGACGATACGCGTATATGAGCGAAAAATCGTATATGCGATATGAAAGAATGTTAAAAACTTTGATTCCAATATAAAATAGATGTTTGATCTTATGAAATGCAATGTTCTGAATCAATTGGTAACATTTTTCTAACTGTGGCACAAGTATTATTAAAGATTTCACGATTTTATCTTCGCATATACCGAAATTCGCGTATGTCGATTAAGTTTTTCGACAATTATCATATGAAAACGCGTATTTAAACATAGTAAAAACGTTATATTCTTGTTATATTCTTTATTCTGCATCGATAGAATATAAAATCAATGAAATTGAACGAGATTTCAAGTATTCGTTTTTCGACGATACGCGTATATGAGCGAAAAATCGTATATACGATATGAAGGAATGTTAAAAACTTTGATTCCAATATATAATAGATGT
Organism: Vespa crabro; assembly: GCF_910589235.1. Taxonomy (NCBI): domain Eukaryota; kingdom Metazoa; phylum Arthropoda; class Insecta; order Hymenoptera; family Vespidae; genus Vespa; species Vespa crabro. Next base: position 365,377 of record NW_025813595.1, read on the forward strand.
TTGATCTTATGAAATGCAATGTTCTGAATCAATTGGTAACATTTTTCTAACTGTGGCACAAGTATTATTAAAGATTTCACGATTTTATCTTCGCATATACCGAAATTCGCGTATGTCGATTAAGTTTTTCGACAATTATCATATGAAAACGCGTATTTAAACATAGTAAAAACGTTATATTCTTGTTATATTCTTTATTCTGCATCGATAGAATATAAAATCAATGAAATTGAACGAGATTTCAAGTATTCGTTTTTCGACGATACGCGTATATGAGCGAAAAATCGTATATACGATATGAAGGAATGTTAAAAACTTTGATTCCAATATAAAATAGATGTTTGATCTTATGAAATGCAATGTCCTGAATCGATTGGTAACATTTTTCTAACTGTGGCACAAGTATTATTTAAGATTTCACGATTTCATCTTTGCATATACCGAAATTCGCGTATGTCGATTACGTTTTCGACAATTATCATATGAAAACGCGTATTTAAACATAGTAAAAACGTTATATTCTTGTTATATTCTTTATTCTGCATCGATAGAATATAAAATCAATGAAATTGAACGAGATTTCAAGTTTTCGTTTTTCGACGATACGCGTATATGAGCGAAAAATCGTATATACGATATGAAAGAATGTTAAAAACTTTGAATCCAATATAAAATGAATGTTTGATCTTATGAAATGCAATGTTCTGAATCGATTGGTAACATTTTTCTAACTGTGGCACAAGTATTATTAAAGATTTCACGATTTTATCTTCGCATATACCGAAATTCGCGTATGTGGATTACGTTTTTCGACAATTATCATATGAAAACGCGTATTTAAACATAATAAAAACGTTATATTCTTGTTATATTCTTTATTCTGCATCGATAGAATATAAAATCAATGAAATTGGACGAGATTTCAAGTTTTCGTTTTTCGACGAAACGCGTATATGAGCGAAAAATCGTGTATACGATATGAAAGAATGTTAAAAACTTTGATTCCAATATAAAATAGATGTTTGATCATATGAAATGCAATGTTCTGAATCGATTGGTAACATTTTTCTAACTGTGGCACAAGTATTATTAAAGATTTTACGATTTTATCTTCGCATATACCGAAATTCGCGTATGTCGATTATGTTTTTCGACAATTATCATATGAAAACGCGTATTTAAACATAATAAAAACGTTATATTCTTGTTATATTCTTTATTCTGCATCGATAGAATATAAAATCAATGAAATTGAACGAGATTTCAAGTTTTCGTTTTTCGACGAAACGCGTATATGAGCGAAAAATCGTGTATACGATATGAAAGAATGTTAAAAACTTTGATTCCAATATAAAATAGATGTTTGATCATATGAAATGCAATGTTCTGAATCGATTGGTAACATTTTTCTAACTGTGGCACAAGTATTATTAAAGATTTCACGATTTTATCTTCGCATATACCGAAATTCGCGTATGTCGATTACGTTTTTCGACAATTATCATATGAAAACGCGTATTTAAACATAGTAAAAACGTTATATTCTTGTTATATTCTTTATTCTGCATCGATAGAATATAAAATCAATGAAATTGAACGACATTTCAAGTTTTCGTTTTTCGACGATACGCGTATATGAGCGAAAAATCGTATATACGATATGAAAGAATGTTAAAAACTTTGATTCCAATATAAAATAGATGTTTGATCTTATGAAATGTAATGTTCTGAATCGATTGGTAACATTTTTCTAACTGTGGCACAAGTATTATTAAAGATTTCACGATTTTATCTTCGCATATACTGAAATTCGCGAATGTCGATTACGTTTTTCGACAATTATCATATGAAAACGCGTATTTAAACATAGTAAAAACGTTATATTCTTGTTATATTCTTTATTCCGCATCGATAGAATATAAAATCATTGAAATTGAACGAGATTTCAAGTTTTCGTTTTTCGACGATACGCGTATATGAGCGAAAAATCGTATATACGATATGAAAGAATGTTAAAAACTTTGATTCCAATATAAAATAGATGTCTGATCTTATTAAATGCAATGTTCTTAATCGATTGGTAACATTTTTCTAACTGTGGCACAAGTATTATTAAAGATTTCACGATTTTATCTTCGCATATACCGAAATTCGCGTATGTCGATTACGTTTTTCGACAATTATCATATGAAAACGCGTATTTAAACATAGTAAAAACGATATCTTCTTGTTATATTCTTTATTCTGCATCGATAGAATATAAAATCAATGAAATTGAACGAGATTTCAAGTTTTCGTTTTTCGACGATACGCGTATATGAGCGAAAAATCGTATATACGATATGAAAGAATGTTAAAAACTTTGATTCCAATATAAAATAGATGTTTGATCTTATGAAATGCAATGTTCTGAATCGAATGGTAACATTTTTCTAACTGTGGCACAAGTATTATTAAAGATTTCACAATTTCATCTTCGCATATACCGAAATTCGCGTATGTCGATTACGTTTTTCGACAATTATCATATGAAAACGCGTATTTAAACATAGTAAAAACGATATATTCTTGTTATATTCTTTATTCTGCATCGATAGAATATAAAATCAATGAAATTGAACGAGATTTCAAGTTTTCGTTTTTCGACGATACGCGTATATGAGCGAAAAATCGTATATACGATATGAAAGAATGTTAAAAACTTTGATTCCAATATAAAATAGATGTTTGATCTTATGATATGCAATGTTCTGAATCGATTGGTAAAATTTTTCTAACTTTGGCACAAATATTATTAAAGATTTCACGATTTTATCTTCGCATATACCGAAATTCGCGTATGTCGATTAGGTTGTTCGACAATTATCATATGAAAACGCGTATTTAAACATAGTAAAAACGTTATATTCTTTATTCTGCATCGATAGAATATAAAATCAATGAAATTGAACGAGATTTCAAATTTTCGTTTTTCGACGATACGCGTTTATGAGCGAAAAATCGTATAAACGATATGAAAGAATGTTAAAATTTTGATTCCAATACAAAATAGATGTCTGATCTTATGAAATGCAATGTTCTGAATCGATTGGTAACATTTTTCTAACTGTGGCACAAGTATTATTAAAGATTTCACGATTTTATCTTCGCATATACCGAAATTCGCGTATGTCGATTAAGTTTTTCGACAATTATCATATGAAAACGCGTATTTAAACATAGTAAAAACGTTATATTCTTGTTATATTCTTTATTCTGCATCGATAGAATATAAAATCAATGAAATTGAACGAGATTTCAAGTTTTCGTTTTTCGACGATACGCGTATATGAGCGAAAAATCGTATATACGATATGAAAGAATGTTAAAAACTTTGATTCCAATATAAAATAGATGTTTGATCTTATGAAATGCAATGTTCTGAATCGATTGGTAACATTTTTCTAACTGTGGCACAAGTATTATTAAAGATTTCACAATTTTATCTTCGCATATACCGAAATTCGCGTATGTCGATTACGTTTTTCGACAATTATCATATGAAAACGCGTATTTAAACATAGTAACAACGATATATTCTTGTTATATTCTTTATTCTGCATCGATAGAATATAAAATCAATGAAATTGAACGAGATTTCAAGTTTTCGTTTTTCGACGATACGCGTATATGAGCGAAAAATCGTATATACGATATGAAAGAATGTTAAAAACTTTGATTCCAATATAAAATAGATGTTCGATCTTATGAAATGCAATGTTCTGAATCGATTGGTAACATTTTTCTAACTTTGGCACAAATATTATTAAAGATTTCACGATTTTATCTTCGCATATACCGAAATTCGCGTATGTCGATTAGGTTGTTCGACAATTATCATATGAAAACGCGTATTTAAACATAGTAAAAACGTTATATTCTTTATTCTGCATCGATAGAATATAAAATCAATGAAATTGAACGAGATTTCAAATTTTCGTTTTTCGACGATACGCGTTTATGAGCGAAAAATCGTATAAACGATATGAAAGAATGTTAAAATTTTGATTCCAATACAAAATAGATGTCTGATCTTATGAAATGCAATGTTCTGAATCGATTGGTAACATTTTTCTAACTGTGGCACAAGTATTATTAAAGATTTCACGATTTTATCTTCGCATATACCGAAATTCGCGTATGTCGATTAAGTTTTTCGACAATTATCATATGAAAACGCGTATTTAAACATAGTAAAAACGTTATATTCTTGTTATATTCTTTATTCTGCATCGATAGAATATAAAATCAATGAAATTGAACGAGATTTCAAGTTTTCGTTTTTCGACGATACGCGTATATGAGCGAAAAATCGTATATACGATATGAAAGAATGTTAAAAACTTTGATTCCAATATAAAATAGATGTTTGATCTTATGAAATGCAATGTTCAGAATCGATTGGTAACATTTTTCTAACTGTGGCACAAGTATTATTAAAGATTTCACAATTTTATCTTCGCATATACCTAAATTCGCGTATGTCGATTAAGTTTTTCGACAATTATCATATGAAAACGCGTATTTAAACATAGTAAAAACGTTATATTCTTGTTATATTCTTTATTCTGCATCGATAGAATATAAAATCAATGAAATTGAACGAGATTTCAAGTTTTCGTTTTTCGACGATACGCGTATATGAGCGAAAAATCGTATATACGATATGAAAGAATGTTAAAAACTATGATTCCAATATAAAATAGATGTTTGATCTTATGATATGCAATGTTCTGAATCGATTGGTAACATTTTTCTAACTTTGGCACAAATATTATTAAAGATTTCACGATTTTATCTTCGCATATACCGAAATTCGCGTATGTCGATTAGGTTTTTCGACAATTATCATATGAAAACGCGTATTTAAACATAGTAAAAATGTTATATTCTTTATTCTGCATCGATAGAATATAAAATCAATGAAATTGAACGAGATTTCAAATTTTCGATTTTCGACGATACGCGTTTATGAGCGAAAAATCGTATAAACGATATGAAAGAATGTTAAAATTTTGATTCCAATACAAAATAGATGTCTGATCTTATGAAATGCAATGTTCTGAATCGATTGGTAACATTTTTCTATCTGTGGCACAAGTATTATTAAAGATTTCACGATTTTATCTTCGCATATACCGAAATTCGCGTATGTCGATTAAGTTTTTCGACAATTATCATATGAAAACGCGTATTTAAACATAGTAAAAACATTATATTCTTGTTATATTCTTTATTCTGCATCGATAGAATATAAAATCAATGAAATTGAACGAGATTTCAAGTTTTCGTTTTTCGACGATACGCGTATATGAGCGAAAAATCGTATATGCGATATGAAAGAATGTTAAAAACTTTGATTCCAATATAAAATAGATGTTTGATCTTATGAAATGCAATGTTCTGAATCAATTGGTAACATTTTTCTAACTGTGGCACAAGTATTATTAAAGATTTCACGATTTTATCTTCGCATATACCGAAATTCGCGTATGTCGATTACGTTTTTCGACAATTATCATATGAAAACGCGTATTTAAACATAGTAAAAACGTTATATTCTTGTTATATTCTTTATTCTGCATCGATAGAATATAAAATCAATGAAATTGAACGAGATTTCAAGTATTCGTTTTTCGACGATACGCGTATATGAGCGAAAAATCGTATATACGATATGAAGGAATGTTAAAAACTTTGATTCCAATATAAAATAGATGTTTGATCTTATGAAATGCAATGTCCTGAATCGATTGGTAACATTTTTCTAACTGTGGCACAAGTATTATTTAAGATTTCACGATTTCATCTTCGCATATACAGAAATTCGCTTATGTCGATTACGTTTTTCGACAATTATCATATGAAAACGCGTATTTAAACATAGTAAAAACGTTATATTCTTGTTATATTCTTTATTCTGCATCGATAGAATATAAAATCAATGAAATTGAACGAGATTTCAAGTTTTCGTTTTTCGACGATACGCGTATATGAGCGAAAAATCGTATATACGATATGAAAGAATGTTAAAAACTTTGATTCCAATATAAAATAGATGTTCGATCTTATGAAATGCAATGTTCTGAATCGATTGGTAACATTTTTCTAACTGTGGCACAAGTATTATTAAAGATTTCACGATTTGATCTTCGCATATACCGAAATTCGCGTATGTCGATTACGTTTTTCGACAATTATCATATGAAAACGCGTATTTAAACATAGTAAAAACGTTATATTCTTGTTATATTCTTTATTCTGCATCGATAGAATATAAAATCAATGAAATTGAACGAGATTTCAAGTATTCGTTTTTCGACGATACGCGTATATGAGCGAAAAATCGTATATACGATATGAAGGAATGTTAAAAACTTTGATTCCAATATAAAATAGATGTTTGATCGTATGAAATGCAATGTCCTGAATCGATTGGTAACATTTTTCTAACTGTGGCACAAGTATTATTTAAGATTTCACGATTTTATCTTCGCATATACAGAAATTCGCTTATGTCGATTACGTTTTTCGACAATTATCATATGAAAACGCGTATTTAAACATAGTAAAAACGTTATATTCTTGTTATATTCTTTATTCTGCATCGATAGAATATAAAATCAATGAAATTGAACGAGATTTCAAGTTTTCGTTTTTCGACGATACGCGTATATGAGCGAAAAATCGTATATACGATATGAAAGAATGTTAAAAACTTTGATTCCAATATAAAATAGATGTTCGATCTTATGAAATGCAATGTTCTGAATCGATTGGTAACATTTTTCTAACTGTGGCACAAGTATTATTAAAGATTTCACGATTTTATCTTCGCATATACCGAAATTCGCGTATGTCGATTACGTTTTTCGACAATTATCATATGAAAACGCGTATTTAAACATAGTAAAAACGTTATATTCTTGTTATATTCTTTATTCTGCATCGATAGAATATAAAATCAATGAAATTGAACGAGATTTCAAGTTTTCGATTTTCGACGATACGCGTATATGAGCGAAAAATCGTATATACGATATGAAAGAATGTTAAAAACTTTGATTCCAATATAAAATAGTTGTTTGATCCTTTGAAATGCAATGTTCTGAATCGATTGGTAACATTTTTCTAACTGTGGCACAAGTATTATTAAAGATTTCACGATTTTATCTTCGCATATACCGAAATTCGCGTATGTCAATTACGTTTTTCGACAATTATCATATGAAAACGCGTATTTAAACATAGTAAAAACGTTATATTCTTGTTATATTCTTTATTCTGCATCGATAGAATATAAAATCAATGAAATTGAACGAGATTTCAAGTTTTCGTTTTTCGACGATACGCGTATATGAGCGAAAAATCGTATATACGATATGAAAGAATGTTAAAAACTTTGATTCCAATATAAAATAGATGTCTAATCTTATTAAATGCAATGTTCTGAATCGATTGGTAACATTTTTCTAACTGTGGCACAAGTATTATTAAAGATTTCACGATTTTATCTTCGCATATACCGAAATTCGCGTATGTCGATTACGTTTTTCGACAATTATCATATGAAAACGCGTATTTAAACATAGTAAAAACGATATATTCTTGTTATATTCTTTATTCTGCATCGATAGAATATAAAATCAATGAAATTGAACGAGATTTCAAGTTTTCGTTTTTCGACGATACGCGTATATGAGCGAAAAATCGTATATACGATATGAAAGAATGTTAAAAACTTTGATTCCAATATAAAATAGATGTTTGATCTTATGAAATGCAATGTTCTGAATCGATTGGTAACATTTTTCTAACTGTGGCACAAGTATTATTAAAGATTTCACAATTTTATCTTCGCATATACCGAAATTCGCGTATGTCGATTACGTTTCTCGACAATTATCATATGAAAACGCGTATTTAAACATAGTAAAAACGATATATTCTTGTTATATTCTTTATTCTGCATCGATAGAATATAAAATCAATGAAATTGAACGAGATTTCAAGTTTTCGTTTTTCGACGATACGCGTATATGAGCGAAAAATCGTATATACGATATGAAAGAATGTTAAAAACTTTGATTCCAATATAAAATAGATGTTTGATCTTATGATATGCAATGTTCTGAATCGATTGGTAACATTTTTCTAACTTTGGCACAAATATTATTAAAGATTTCACGATTTTATCTTCGCATATACCGAAATTCGCGTATGTCGATTAGGTTTTTCGACAATTATCATATGAAAACGCGTATTTAAACATAGTAAAAACGTTATATTCTTTATTCTGCATCGATAGAATATAAAATCAATGAAATTGAACGAGATTTCAAATTTTCGTTTTTCGACGATACGCGTTTATGAGCGAAAAATCGTATAAACGATATGAAAGAATGTTAAAATTTTGATTCCAATACAAAATAGATGTCTGATCTTATGAAATGCAATGTTCTGAATCGATTGGTAACATTTTTCTAACTGTGGCACAAGTATTATTAAAGATTTCACGATTTTATCTTCGCATATACCGAAATTCGCGTATGTCGATTAAGTATTTCGACAATTATCATATGAAAACGCGTATTTAAACATAGTAAAAACGTTATATTCTTGTTATATTCTTTATTCTGCATCGATAGAATATAAAATCAATGAAATTGAACGAGATTTCAAGTTTTCGTTTTTCGACGATACGCTTATATGAGCGAAAAATCGTATATACGATATGAAAGAATGTTAAAAACTTTGATTCCAATATAAAATAGATGTTTGATCTTATGAAATGCAATGTTCTGAATCGATTGGTAACATTTTTCTAACTGTGGCACAAGTATTATTAAAGATTTCACAATTTTATCTTCGCATATACCGAAATTCGCGTATGTCGATTACGTTTTTCGACAATTATCATATGAAAACGCGTATTTAAACATAGTAAAAACGATATATTCTTGTTATATTCTTTATTCTGCATCGATAGAATATAAAATCAATGAAATTGAACGAGATTTCAAGTTTTCGTTTTTCGACGATACGCGTATATGAGCGAAAAATCGTATATACGATATGAAAGAATGTTAAAAACTTTGATTCCAATATAAAATAGATGTTTGATCTTATGATATGCAATGTTCTGAATCGATTGGTAACATTTTTCTAACTTTGGCACAAATATTATTAAAGATTTCACGATTTTATCTTCGCATATACCGAAATTCGCGTATGTCGATTAGGTTTTTCGACAATTATCATATGAAAACGCGTATTTAAACATAGTAAAAACGTTATATTCTTTATTCTGCATCGATAGAATATAAAATCAATGAAATTGAACGAGATTTCAAATTTTCGTTTTTCGACGATACGCGTTTATGAGCGAAAAATCGTATAAACGATATGAAAGAATGTTAAAATTTTGATTCCAATACAAAATAGATGTCTGATCTTATGAAATGCAATGTTCTGAATCGATTGGTAACATTTTTCTAACTGTGGCACAAGTATTATTAAAGATTTCACGATTTTATCTTCGCATATACCGAAATTCGCGTATGTCGATTAAGTTTTTCGAAAATTATCATATGAAAACGCGTATTTAAACATAGTAAAAACGTTATATTCTTGTTATATTCTTTATTCTGCATCGATAGAATATAAAATCAATGAAATTGAACGAGATTTCAAGTATTCGTTTTTCGACGATACGCGTATATGAGCGAAAAATCGTATATACGATATGAAGGAATGTTAAAAACTTTGATTCCAATATAAAATAGATGTTTGATCTTATGAAATGCAATGTCCTGAATCGATTGGTAACATTTTTCTAACTGTGGCACAAGTATTATTTAAGATTTCACGATTTTATCTTCGCATATACAGAAATTCGCTTATGTCGATTACGTTTTTCGACAATTATCATATGAAAACGCGTATTTAAACATAGTAAAAACGTTTTATTCTTGTTATATTCTTTATTCTGCATCGATAGAATATAAAATCAATGAAATTGAACGAGATTTCAAGTTTTCGTTTTTCGACGATACGCGTATATGAGCGAAAAATCGTATATACGATATGAAAGAATGTTAAAAACTTTGATTCCAATATAAAATAGATGTTTGATCTTATGAAATGCAATGTTCTGAATCGATTGGTAACATTATTCTAACTGTGGCACAAGTATTATTAAAGATTTCACGATTTTATCTTCGCATATACCGAAATTCGCGTATGTCGATAAAGTTTTTCGAAAATTATCATATGAAAACGCGTATTTAAACATAGTAAAAACGTTATATTCTTGTTATATTCTTTATTCTGCATCGATAGAATATAAAATCAATGAAATTGAACGAGATTTCAAGTTTTCGTTTTTCGACGATACGCGTATATGAGCGAAAAATCGTATATACGATATGAAAGAATGTTAAAAACTTTGATTCCAATATAAAATAGATGTTTGATCTTATGAAATGCAATGTTCTGAATCGATTGGTAACATTTTTCTAACTGTGGCACAAGTATTATTAAAGATTTCACGATTTTATCTTCGCATATACCGAAATTCGCGTATGTCGATTACGTTTTTCGACAATTATCATATGAAAACGCGTATTTAAACATAGTAAAAACGTTATATTCTTGTTATATTCTTTATTCTGCATCGATAGAATATAAAATCAATGAAATTGAACGAGATTTCAAGTATTCGTTTTTCGACGATACGCGTATATGAGCGAAAAATCGTATATACGATATGAAGGAATGTTAAAACTTTGATTCCAATATAAAATAGATGTTTGATCTTATGAAATGCAATGTCCTGAATCGATTGGTCACATTTTTCTAACTGTGGCACAAGTATTATTTAAGATTTCACGATTTTATCTTCGCATATACAGAAATTCGCTTATGTCGATTACGTTTTTCGACAATTATCATATGAAAACGCGTATTTAAACATAGTAAAAACGTTATATTCTTGTTATATTCTTTATTCTGCATCGATAGAATATAAAATCACTGAAATTGAACGAGATTTCAAGTTTTCGTTTTTCGACGATACGCGTATATGAGCGAAAAATCGTATATACGATATGAAAGTATGTTAAAAACTTTGATTCCAATATAAAATAGATGTTTGATCTTATGAAATGCAATGTTCTGAATCGATTGGTAACAATTTTCTAACTGTGGCACAAGTATTATTAAAGATTTCACGATTTTATCTTCGCATATACCGAAATTCGCGTATGTCGATTACGTTTTTCGAAAATTATCATATGAAAACGCGTATTTAAACATAGTAAAAACGTTATATTCTTGATATATTCTTTATTCTGCATCGATAGAATATAAAATCAATGAAATTGAACGAGATTTCAAGTTTTCGTTTTTCGACGATACGCGTATATGAGCGAAAAATCGTATATACGATATGAAAGAATGTTAAAAACTTTGATTCCAATATAAAATAGATGTTTGATCTTATGAAATGCAATGTTCTGAATCGATTGGTAACATTTTTCTAACTGTGGCACAAGTATTATTAAAGATTTCACGATTTTATCTTCGCATATACCGAAATTCGCGTATGTCGATTACGTTTTTCGACAATTATCATATGAAAACGCGTATTTAAACATAGTAAAAACGTTATATTCTTGTTATATTCTTTATTCTGCATCGATAGAATATAAAATCAATGAAATTGAACGAGATTTCAAGTATTCGTTTTTCGACGATACGCGTATATGAGCGAAAAATCGTATATACGATATGAAGGAATGTTAAAACTTTGATTCCAATATAAAATAGATGTTTGATCTTATGAAATGCAATGTCCTGAATCGATTGGTAACATTTTTCTAACTGTGGCACAAGTATTATTTAAGATTTCACGATTTTATCTTCGCATATACAGAAATTCGCTTATGTCGATTACGTTTTTCGACAATTATCATATGAAAACGCGTATTTAAACATAGTAAAAACGTTATATTCTTGTTATATTCTTTATTCTGCATCGATAGAATATAAAATCAATGAAATTGAACGAGATTTCAAGTTTTCGTTTTTCGACGATACGCGTATATGAGCGAAAAATCGTATATACGATATGAAAGAATGTTAAAAACTTTGATTCCAATATAAAATAGATGTTTGATCTTATGAAATGCAATGTTCTGAATCGATTGGTAACAATTTTCTAACTGTGGCACAAGTATTATTAAAGATTTCACGATTTTATCTTCGCATATACCGAAATTCGCGTATGTCGATTACGTTTTTCGAAAATTATCATATGAAAACGCGTATTTAAGCATAGTAAAAACGTTATATTCTTGATATATTCTTTATTCTGCATCGATAGAATATAAAATCAATGAAATTGAACGAGATTTCAAGTTTTCGTTTTTCGACGATACGCGTATATGAGCGAAAAATCGTATATACGATATGAAAGAATGTTAAAAACTTTGATTCCAATATAAAATAGATGTTTGATCTTATGAAATGCAATGGTCTGAATCGATTGGTAACATTTTTCTAACTGTGGAACAAGTTTTATTAAAGATTTCACGATTTTATCTTCGCATATACCGAAATTCGCGTAAGTCGATTACGTTTTTCGACAATTATCATATGAAAACGCGTATTTAAACATAGTAAAAACGTTATATTCTTGTTATATTCTTTATTCTGCATCGATAGAATATAAAATCAATGAAATTGAACGAGATTTCAAGTTTTCGTTTTTCGACGATACGCGTATATGAGCGAAAAATCGTATATACGATATGAAGGAATGTTAAAAACTTTGATTCCAATATAAAATAGATGTTTGATCTTATGAGATGCAATGTTCTGAATCGATTGGTAACATTTTTCTAACTGTGGCACAAGTATTATTAAAGATTTCACGATTTTATCTTCGCATATACCGATATTCGCGTATGTCGATTACGTTTTTCGACAATTATCATATGTAAACGCGTATTTAAACATAGTAAAAACGTTATATTCTTGTAATATTCTTTATTCTGCATCGATAGAATACAAAATCAATGAAATTGAACGAGATTTCAAGTTTTCGTTTTTCGACGATACGCGTATATGAGCGCAAAATCGTATATATGATATGAAAGAATGTTAAAAACTTTGATTACAATATGAAATAGATGTTTGTACTTATGAAATGCAATGTTCTGAATCGATTGGTAACATTTTTCTAACTGTGGCACAAGTATTATTAAAGATTTCACGATTTTATCTTCGCATATACCGAAATTCGCGTATGTCGATTACGTTTTTCGACAATTATCATAGGAAAACGCGTATTTAAACATAGTAGAAACGTTATATTCTTGTTATATTCTTTATTCTGCATCGATAGAATATAAAATCAATGAAATTGAACGAGATTTCAAGTTTTCGTTTTTCGACGACACGCGTATATGAGCGAAAAATCGTATATACGATATGAAAGAATGTTAAAAACTTTGATTCGAATATAAAATAGATGCTTGATCTTATGAAATGCAATGTTCTGAATCGAATGGTAACATTTTTCTAACTGTGGCACAAGTATTATTTAAGATTTCACGATTTTATCTTCGCATATACAGAAATTCGCTTATGTCGATTACGTTTTTCGACAATTATCATATGAAAACGCGTATTTAAACATAGTAAAAACGTTATATTCTTGTTATATTCTTTATTCTGCATCGATAGAATATAAAATCAATGAAATTGAACGAGATTTCAAGTTTTCGTTTTTCGACGATACGCGTATATGAGCGAAAAATCGTATATACGATATGAAAGTATGTTAAAAACTTTGATTCCAATATAAAATAGATGTTTGATCTTATGAAATGCAATGTTCTGAATCGATTGGTAACAATTTTCTAACTGTGGCACAAGTATTATTAAAGATTTCACGATTTTATCTTCGCATATACCGAAATTCGCGTATGTCGATTACGTTTTTCGAAAATTATCATATGAAAACGCGTATTTAAGCATAGTAAAAACGTTATATTCTTGATATATTCTTTATTCTGCATCGATAGAATATAAAATCAATGAAATTGAACGAGATTTCAAGTTTTCGTTTTTCGACGATACGCGTATATGAGCGAAAAATCGTATATACGATATGAAAGAATGTTAAAAACTTTGATTCCAATATAAAATAGATGTTTGATCTTATGAAATGCAATGTTCTGAATCGATTGGTAACATTTTTCTAACTGTGGCACAAGTATTATTAAAGATTTCACGATTTTATCTTCGCATATACCGAAATTCGCGTATGTCGATTACGTTTTTCGACAATTATCATATGAAAACGCGTATTTAAACATAGTAAAAACGTTATATTCTTGTTATATTCTTTATTCTGCATCGATAGAATATAAAATCAATGAAATTGAACGAGATTTCAAGTATTCGTTTTTCGACGATACGCGTATATGAGCGAAAAATCGTATATACGATATGAAGGAATGTTAAAACTTTGATTCCAATATAAAATAGATGTTTGATCTTATGAAATGCAATGTCCTGAATCGATTGGTAACATTTTTCTAACTGTGGCACAAGTATTATTTAAGATTTCACGATTTTATCTTCGCATATACAGAAATTCGCTTATGTCGATTACGTTTTTCGACAATTATCATATGAAAACGCGTATTTAAACATAGTAAAAACGTTATATTCTTGTTATATTCTTTATTATGCATCGATAGAATATAAAATCATTGAAATTGAACAAGATTTCAAGTTTTCGTTTTTCGACGATACGCGTATATGAGCGAAAAATCGTATATACGATATGAAAGAATGTTAAAAACTTTGATTCCAATATAAAATAGATGTTTGATCTTATGAAATGCAATGTTCTAAAGCGATTGGTAACATTTATCTAACTGTGGCACAAGTATTGTTAAAGATTTCACGATTTTATCTTCGCATATACCGAAATTCGCGTAAGTCGATTACGTATTTCGACAATTATCATATGAAAACGCGTATTTAAACATAGTAAAAACGTTTTATTCTTGTTATATTATTTATTCGGCATCGATAGAATATAAAATCAATGAAATTGAACGAGATTTCAAGTTTTTGTTTTTCGATGATACGCGTATATGAGCAAATAATCGTATATACGATATGAAAGAATGTTAAAAACTTTGATTCCAATACAAAATAGATGTTTGATCTTATGAAATGCAATGTCCTGAATCGATTGGTAACATTTTTCTAACTGTGGTACTAGTATTATTAAAGATTTCACGATTTTATCTTCGCATATACCGAAATTCGCGTATGTCGATTACGTATTTCGACAATTATCTAATGAAAACGCGTATTTTAACATAGTAAAAATATTATATTCTTGTTATATTATTTATTCGGCATTGATAGAATATAAAATCAATGAAATTGAACGAGATTTCAAGTTTTTGTTTTTCGATGATACGCGTATATGAGCAAATAATCGTATATACGATATGAAAGAATGTTACAAACTTTGATTCCAATATAAAATAGAAGTTTGATCTTATGAAATGCAATGTTCTGAATCGATTGGTAACATTTTTCTAACTGTGGCACAAGTATTATTAAAGATTTCACGATTTTATCTTCGCATATACCGAAATTCGAGCATGTCGATTACGTTTTTCGACAATTATCATATGAAAACGAGTATTTGAACATAGTAAAAACGTTATATTCTTGTTATATTCTTATTCTGCTTCGATAGAATATAATATCAATGAAATTGAACGAGATTTCAAGTTTTCGTTTATCGACGATACGAGTATATGAGCGAAAAATCGTATATACGATATGAAAGAATGTTAAAGACTTTGATTCCAATATAAAATAGATGTTTGATCTTATGAAATGCAATGTTCTGAATCGACTGGTAACATTTTTCTAACTGTGGCACAAGTATTATTAAAGATTTCACGATTTTATCTTCGCATATACCGAAATTCGCGTATGTCGATTACGTATTTCGACAATTATCTAATGAAAACGCGTATTTAAACATAGTAAAAACGTTATATTCATGTTATGTTCTTTATTCTGCATCGATAGAATATAAAATCAATTAAAATGAACGAGATTTCAAGTTTTCGTTTTTCGATGATACGCGTATATGAGCGAAAAATCGTATATACGATATGAAAGAATGTTAAAAACTTTGATTCCAATATAAAATAGATGTTTGATCTTATGAAATGCAATGTTCTCAATCGATTGGTAACATTTTTCTAACTGTGGCACAAGTATTATTAAAGATTTCACGATTTTATCTTCGCATATACCGAAATTCGCGTATTTCGATTACGTTTTTCGATAATTATCATATGAAAACGCGTATTTAAACATAGTAAAAACGATGTATTCTTGTTTTATTCTTTATTCTGCATCGATAGAAAATAAAATCAATGAAATTGAACGAGATTTCAAGTTTTCGATTTTCGACGATACGCGTATATGAGCGAAAAATCGTATATACGATATGAAAGAATGTTAAACACTTTGATTCTAATATAAAATAGATGTTTGATCTTATGAAATGCAATGTTCTCAATCGATTGGTAACATTTTTCTAACTGTGGCACAAGTATTATTAAAGATTTCACGATTTCATCTTCGCATATACCGAAATTCGCGTATGTCGATTAGGCTTTTCGAAAATTATCATATGAAAACGCGTATTTAAACATAGTAAAAACGTTATATTCTTGTTATATTCTTTATTATGCATCGATAGAATATTAAATCATTGAAATTGAACGAGATTTCAAGTTATCGTTTTTCGACGATACGCGTATATGAGCGAATAATCGTATATACGATATGAAAGAATTTTAAACACTTTGATTCTAATATAAAATAGATGTTTGATCTTATGAAATGCAATGTTCTCAATCGATTGGTAACATTTTTCTAACGGTGGCACAAGTATTATTAAAGATTTCACGATTTTATCTTCGCATATACCGAAATTCGCGTATGTCGATTACGTTTTTCGATAATTATCATATGAAAACGCGTATTTAATCATAGTAAAAACGTTATATTCTTGTTTTATTCTTTATTCTGCATCGATAGAAAATAAAATCAATGAAATTGAACGAGATTTCAAGTTTTCGATTTTCGACGATACGCGTATATGAGCGAAAAATCGTATATACGATATGAAAGAATGTTAAACACTTTGATTCTAATATAAAATAGATGTTTGATCTTATGAAATGCAATGTTCTCAATCGATTGGTAACATTTTTCTAACTGTGGCACAAGTATTATTAAAGATTTCACGATTTTATCTTCGCATATACCGAAATTCGCGTATGTCGATTACGTTTTTCGATAATTTTCATATGAAAACGCGTATTTAAACATAGTAAAAACGTTATATTCTTGTTATATTCTTTATTCTGCATCGATAGAATATAAAATCATTGAAATTGAACGAGATTTCAAGTTATCGTTTTTCGACGATACGCGTATATGAGCGAATAATCGTATATACGATATGAAAGAATGTTAAAAACTTTGATTCCAATATAAAATAGATGTTTGATCTTATGAAATGCAATGTACTGAATCGATTGGTAACATTTTTCTAACTGTGGTACTAGTATTATTAAAGATTTCACGATTTTATCTTCGCATATACCGAAATTCGCGTATGTCGATTACGTATTTCGACAATTATCTAATGAAAACGCGTATTTAAACATAGTAAAAACGTTATATTCATGTTATATTCTTTATTCTGCATCGATAGAATATAAAATCAATGAAAATGAACGAGATTTCAAGTTTTCGTTTTTCGATGATACGCGTATATGAGCGAAAAATCGTATATACGATATGAAAGAATGTTAAAAACTTTGATTCCAATATAAAATAGATGTTTGATCTTATGAAATGCAATGTTCTCAATCGATTGGTAACATTTTTCTAACTGTGGCATAAGTATTATTAAAGATTTCACGATTTTATCTTCGCATATACCGAAATTCGCGTATTTCGATTACGTTTTTCGATAATTATCATATGAAAACGCGTATTTAAACATAGTAAAAACGATATATTCTTGTTATATTCTTTATTCTGCATCGACAGAATATAAAATCAATGAAATTGAACGAGATTTCAAGTTTTCGTTTTTCGACGATACGCGTATATGAGCGAAAAATCGTATATACGATATGAAAGAATGTTAAAAACTTTGATTCCAATATAAAATAGATGTTTGATCTTATGAAATGCAATGTTCTCAATCGATTGGTAACATTTTTCTAACTGTGGCACAAGTAATATTAAAGATTTCACGATTTTATCTTCGCATATACCGAAACTCGCGTATGTCGATTACGTTTTTCGACAATTATCATATGAAAACGCATATTTAAACACAGAAAACACGTTATATTCTTGTTATATTCTTTATTCAGCATCGATAGAATATAAAATCAATGTAATTGAACTAGATTTCAAGTTTTCGTTTTTCGACGATACGCGTATATGTGCGAAAAATCGTATATACGATATGAAAGAATGTTAAAAACTTTGATTCCAATATAAAATAGATGTTTGATCTTATGAAATGCAATGTTCTGAATCGATTGGTAACATTTTTCTAACTGTGACACAAGTTTTATTACAGATTTCACGATTTTTTCTTCGCACATACCGAAATTCGCGTATGTCGATTACGTTTTTTGACAATTATCATATGAAAACGCGTATTTAAACATAGTAAACACGTTATATTCTTGTTATATTCTTTATTCAGCATCGATAGAATATAAAATCAATGAAATTGAACGAGATTTTCGGTTTTCGACGATACGCGTATTTGAGCGAAAAATCGTATATACGATATGAAAGAATGTTACAAACTTTGATTCCAATATAAAATAGATGTTTGATCTTATGAAATGCAATGTTCTGAATCGACTGGTAACATTTTTCTAACTGTGGCACAAGTATTATTAAAGATTGAACGATTTTATCTTCGCATATACCGATATTCGCGTATGTCGATTATGTTTTTCGATAATTATCATATGAAAACGCGTATTTAAACATAGAAAACACGTTATATTCTTGTTATATTCTTTATTCAGCATCGATAGGATATAAAATCAATGTAATTGAACTAGATTTCAAGTTTTCGTTTTTCGACGATACGCGTATATGAGCGAAAAATCGTATATACGATATGAAAGAATGTTAAAAACTTTGATTCCTATATAAAATAGATGTTTGTTCTTATGAAATGCAATGTTCTGAATCGATTGGTAACATTTTTCTAACTGTGGCACAAGTATTATTAAAGATTTCACGATTTTATCTTCGCATATACCGAAATTCGCGTATGTCGATTACGTTTTTCGACAATTAACATATGAAAACGCGTATTTAAACATAGTAAACACGTTATATTCTTGTTATATTCTTTATTCAGCATCGATAGAATATAAAATCAATGAAATTGAACGAGATTTTTGTTTTTCGACGATACGCGTATATGAGCGAAAAATCGTATATACGATATGAAAGAATGTTAAAAACTTTGATTCCAATATAAAATAGATGTTTGATCATATGAAATGCAATGTTCTGAATCGATTGGTAACATTTTTCTAACTGTGGCACAAGTATTATTAAAGATTTCACGATTTTATCTTCGCATATACCGAAATTCGCCTATGTCGATTACGTTTTTCGACAATTATCATATGAAAACTCGTATTTAAACATAGTAGAAACGATATATTCTTGTTATATTCTATTTTCTGCATCGATAGAATATAAATTCAATGAAATTGAACGAGATTTCAAGTTTTCGTTTTTCGCCGATACGCGTATATGAGCGTAAGATCGTGTATACGATATGAAAGAATGTTAAAAACTTTGATTCCAATATAAAATAGATGTTTGATCTTATGAAATGCAATGTTCTGAATCGATTGGTAACATTTTTCTAACTGTGGCACAAGTATTATTAAAGATTTCACGATTTTATCTTCGCATATACCGAAATTCGACCTATGTCGATTAGGTTTTTCGACAATTATCATATGAATACGCGTATTTAAACATAGTAGAAACGATATATTCTTGTTATATTCTATTTTCTGCATCGATAGAATATAAAATCAATGAAATTGAACGAGATTTCAAGTTTTCGCTTTTCGCCGATACGCGTATATGAGCGAAAGATCGTTTATACGATATGAAAGAATGTTAAAAACTTTGATTCCAATATAAAATAGATGTTTGAACTTATGAAATGCAATGTTCTGAATCGATTGGTAACATTTTTATAACTGTGGCACAAGTAATATTAAAGATTTCACGATTTTATCTTCGCATATACCGAAACTCGCGTATGTCGATTACGTTTATCGACAATTATCATATGAAAACGCATATTTAAACATAGTAAAAACGTTATATTCTTGTTATATTCTTTATTCTGCATCGATAGAATATAAAATCAATGAAATTGAACGAGATTTCAAGTTTTCGTTTTTCGACGATACGCGTATATGAGCGAAAAATCGTATATACGATATGAAAGAATGTTAAAAACTTTGATTCCAATATAAAATAGATGTTTGGTCTTATGATATGCAATGTTTTGAATCGATTGGTAACATTTTTATAACTGTGGCACAAGTATTATTAAAGATTTCACGATTTTATCTTCGCAGATACCGAAATTCGCGTATGTCGATTACGTTTTTCGACAATTATCATCTGAAAACGCGTATTTAAACATAGTAAAAACGTTATATTCTTGTTATATTCTTTATTCTGCATCGATAGAATATAAAATCAATGCAATTGAACGAGATTTCAAGTTTTCGTTTATCGACGATACGATATATGAGCGAAAAATCGTATATACGATATGAAAGAATGTTAAAAACTTTGATTCCAATATAAAATAGATGTTTGATCTTATGAAATGCAATGTTCTGAATCGACTGGGAACATTTTTCTAACTGTGGCACAAGTATTATTAAAGATTTCACGATTTTATCTTCGCATATACCGAAATTCGCGTATGTCAATTACGTTTTTCGACAATTATCATATGAAAACGCGTATTTAACCATAGTAAAAACGTTATATTCTTGTTATATTCTTTATTCTGCATCGATAGAATATAAAATCAATGAAATTGAACGAGATTTCAAGTTTTCGTTTATCTACGATACGAGTATATGAGCGAAAAATCGTATATACGAAATGAAAGAATTTTAAATACTTTGATTCCAATATAAAATAGATGTTTGATCTTATGAAATGCAATGTTCTGAACGATTGGTAACATTTTTCTGACTGTGGCACAAGTATTATTAAAGATTTCACGATTTTATCTTCGCATATACCGATATTCGCGTATGTCGATTAGGCTTTTCGAAAATTATCATATGAAAACGCGTATTTAACCTTAGTAAAAACGTTATATTCTTGTTATATTCTTTATTCTGCATCGATGGAATATAAAATCAATGATATTGAACGAGACTTCAATTTTTCGTTTTTCGACGATACGCGTATATGTGCGAAAAATCATATACGATATGAAAGAATGTTAAAAACTTTGATTCCAATATAAAATAGATGTTTGATCTTATGAAATACAATGTTCTGAATCGATTGGTAACATTTTTCTAATTGTGACACAAGTTTTATTATAGATTTCACGATTTTATCTTCGCATATACCGAAATTCGCGTATGTCGATTAGGCTTTTCGAAAATTATCATATGAAAACGCGTATTTAAACATAGTAAAAACGTTATATTCTTGTTATATTCTTTATTCTGCATCGATGGAATATAAAATCAATGATATTGAACGAGACTTCAATTTTTCGTTTTTCGACGATACGCGTATATGTGCGAAATATCGTATATACGATATGAAAGAATGTTAAAAACTTTGATTCCAATATAAAATAGATGTTTGATCTTATGAAATGCAATGTTCTGAATCGATTGGTAACATTTTTCTAACTGTGACACAAGTTTTATTACAGATTTCACGATTTTATCTTCGCACATACCGAAATTCGCGTATGTCGATTACGTTTTTCGATAATTAACATATGAAAACGCGTATTTAAACATAGTAAACACGTTATATTCTTGTTATATTCTTTATTCAGCATCGATAGAATATAAAATCAATGAAATTGAACGAGATTTTCGTTTTTCGACGATACGCGTATATGAGCGAAAAATCGTATATACGATATGAAAGAATGTTACAAACTTTGATTCCAATATAAAATAGAAGTTTGATCTTATGAAATGCAATGTTCTGAATCGATTGGTAACATTTTAAACTGTGGCACAAGTATTATTAAAGATTTCACGATTTTATCTTCGCATATACCGAAATTCGCGTATGTCGATTATGTTTTTCGATAATTATCATATGAAAACGCGTATTTAAACATAGAAAACACGTTATATTCTTGTTATATTCTTTATTCAGCATCGATAGAATATAAAATCAATGTAATTGAACTAGATTTCAAGTTTTCGTTTTTCGACGATACGCGTATATGAGCGAAAAATCGTATATACGATATGAAAGAATGTTAAAAACTTTGATTCCTATATAAAATAGATGTTTGTTCTTATGAAATGCAATGTTCTGAATCGATTGGTAACATTTTTCTAACTGTGGCACAAGTATTATTAAAGATTTCACGATTTTATCTTCGCATATTCCGAAATTCGCGTATGTCGATTACGTTTTTCGACAATTAACATATGAAAACGCGTATTTAAACATAGTAAACACGTTATATTCTTGTTATATTCTTTATTCAGCACCGATAGAATATAAAATCAATGAAATTGAACGAGATTTTTGTTTTTCGACGATACGCGTATATGAGCGAAAAATCGTATATACGATATGAAAGAATGTTAAAAACTTTGATTCCAATATAAAATAGATGTTTGATCATATGAAATGCAATGTTCTGAATCGATTGGTAACATTTTTCTAACTGTGGCACAAGTATTATTAAAGATTTCACGATTTGATCTTCGCATATACCGAAATTCGCCTATGTCGATTACGTTTTTCGACAATTTTCATATGAAAACTCGTATTTAAACATAGTAGAAACGATATATTCTTGTTATATTCTATTTTCTGCATCGATAGAATATAAATTCAATGAAATTGAACGAGATTTCAAGTTTTCGTTTTTCGCCGATACGCGTATATTAGCGTAAGATCGTGTATACGATATGAAAGAATGTTAAAAACTTTGATTCCAATATAAAATAGATGTTTGATCTTATGAAATGCAATGTTCTGAATCGATTGGTAACATTTTTCTAACTGTGGCACAAGTATTATTAAAGATTTCACGATTTTATCTTAGCATATACCGAAATTCGACCTATGTCGATTAGGTTTTTCGACAATTATCATATGAATACGCGTATTTAAACATAGTAGAAACGATATATTCTTGTTATATTCTATTTTCTGCATCGATAGAATATAAAATCAATGAAATTGAACGAGATTTCAAGTTTTCGCTTTTCGCCGATACGCGTATATGAGCGAAAGATCGTTTATACGATATGAAAGAATGTTAAAAACTTTGATTCCAATATAAAATAGATGTTTGAACTTATGAAATGCAATGTTCTGAATCGATTGGTAACATTTTTATAACTGTGGCACAAGTAATATTAAAGATTTCACGATTTTATCTTCGCATATATCGAAACTCTCGTATGTCGATTAAGTTTTTCGACAATTATCATATGAAAGCGCATATTTAAACATAGTAAACACGTTATATTCTTGTTATATTCTTTATTCAGCATCGATAGAATATAAAATCAATGAAATTGAACGAGATTTTCGGTTTTCGACGATACGCGTATTTGAGCGAAAAATCGTATATACGATATGAAAGAATGTTACAAACTTTGATTCCAATATAAAATAGAAGTTTGATATTATGAAATGCAATGTTCTGAATCGATTGGTAACATTTTTCTAACTGTGGCACAAGTATTATTAAAGATTTCACGATTTTATCTTCGCATATACCGAAATTCGAGCATGTCGATTACGTTTTTCGACAATTATCATATGAAAACGAGTATTTGAACATAGTAAAAACGTTATATTCTTGTTATATTCTTATTCTGCTTCGATAGAATATAATATCAATGAAATTGAACGAGATTTCAAGTTTTCGTTTATCGACGATACGAGTATATGAGCGAAAAATCGTATATACGATATGAAAGAATGTTAAAGACTTTGATTCCAATATAAAATAGATGTTTGATCTTATGAAATGCAATGTTCTGAATCGACTGGTAACATTTTTCTAACTGTGGCACAAGTATTATTAAAGATTTCACGATTTTATCTTCGCATATACCGATATTCGCGTATGTCGATTATGTTTTTCGATAATTATCATATGAAAACGCGTATTTAAACATAGAAAACACGTTATATTCCTGTTATATTCTTTATTCAGCATCGATAGAATATAAAATCAATGTAATTGAACTAGATTTCAAGTTTTCGTTTTTCGACGATACGCGTATATGAGCGAAAAATCGTATATACGATATGAAAGAATGTTAAAAACTTTGATTCCTATATAAAATAGATGTTTGTTCTTATGAAATGCAATGTTCTGAATCGATTGGTAACATTTTTCTAACTGTGGCACAAGTATTATTAAAGATTTCACGATTTTATCTTCGCATATACCGAAATTCGACCTATGTCGATTAGGTTTTTCGACAATTATCATATGAATACGCGTATTTAAACATAGTAGAAACGATATATTCTTGTTATATTCTATTTTCTGCATCGATAGAATATAAAATCAATGAAATTGAACGAGATTTCAAGTTTTCGCTTTTCGCCGATACGCGTATATGAGCGAAAGATCGTTTATACGATATGAAAGAATGTTAAAAACTTTGATTCCAATATAAAATAGATGTTTGAACTTATGAAATGCAATGTTCTGAATCGATTGGTAACATTTTTCTAACTGTGGCACAAGTATTATTAAAGATTTCACGATTTTATCTTCGCATATTCCGAAATTCGCGTATGTCGATTACGTTTTTCGACAATTAACATATGAAAACGCGTATTTAAACATAGTAAACACGTTATATTCTTGTTATATTCTTTATTCAGCACCGATAGAATATAAAATCAATGAAATTGAACGAGATTTTTGTTTTTCGACGATACGCGTATATGAGCGAAAAATCGTATATACGATATGAAAGAATGTTAAAAACTTTGATTCCAATATAAAATAGATGTTTGATCATATGAAATGCAATGTTCTGAATCGATTGGTAACATTTTTCTAACTGTGGCACAAGTATTATTAAAGATTTCACGATTTTATCTTCGCATATACCGAAATTCGCCTATGTCGATTACGTTTTTCGACAATTATCATATGAAAACTCGTATTTAAACATAGTAGAAACGATATATTCTTGTTATATTCTATTTTCTGCATCGATAGAATATAAATTCAATGAAATTGAACGAGATTTCAAGTTTTCGTTTTTCGCCGATACGCGTATATGAGCGAAAGATCGTTTATACGATATGAAAGAATGTTAAAAACTTTGATTCCAATATAAAATAGATGTTTGAACTTATGAAATGCAATGTTCTGAATCGATTGGTAACATTTTTATAACTGTGGCACAAGTAATATTAAAGATTTCACGATTTTATCTTCGCATATATCGAAACTCGCGTATGTCGATTAAGTTTTTCGACAATTATCATATGAAAACGCATATTTAAACATAGTAAACACGTTATATTCTTGTTATATTCTTTATTCAGCATCGATAGAATATAAAATCAATGAAATTGAACGAGATTTTCGGTTTTCGACGATACGCGTATTTGAGCGAAAAATCGTATATACGATATGAAAGAATGTTACAAACTTTGATTCCAATATAAAATAGAAGTTTGATCTTATGAAATGCAATGTTCTGAATCGATTGGTAACATTTTTCTAACTGTGGCACAAGTATTATTAAAGATTTCACGATTTTATCTTCGCATATACCGAAATTCGAGCATGTCGATTACGTTTTTCGACAATTATCATATGAAAACGAGTATTTGAACATAGTAAAAACGTTATATTCTTGTTATATTCTTATTCTGCTTCGATAGAATATAATATCAATGAAATTGAACGAGATTTCAAGTTTTCGTTTATCGACGATACGAGTATATGAGCGAAAAATCGTATATACGATATGAAAGAATGTTAAAGACTTTGATTCCAATATAAAATAGATGTTTGATCTTATGAAATGCAATGTTCTGAATCGACTGGTAACATTTTTCTAACTGTGGCACAAGTATTATTAAAGATTTCACGATTTTATCTTCGCATATACCGATATTCGCGTATGTCGATTATGTTTTTCGATAATTATCATATGAAAACGCGTATTTAAACATAGAAAACACGTTATATTCCTGTTATATTCTTTATTCAGCATCGATAGAATATAAAATCAATGTAATTGAACTAGATTTCAAGTTTTCGTTTTTCGACGATACGCGTATATGAGCGAAAAATCGTATATACGATATGAAAGAATGTTAAAAACTTTGATTCCTATATAAAATAGATGTTTGTTCTTATGAAATGCAATGTTCTGAATCGATTGGTAACATTTTTCTAACTGTGGCACAAGTATTATTAAAGATTTCACGATTTTATCTTCGCATATACCGAAATTCGCGTATGTCGATTACGTTTTTCGACAATTAACATATGAAAACGCGTATTTAAACATAGTAAACACGTTATATTCTTGTTATATTCTTTATTCAGCATCGATAGAATATAAAATCAATGAAATTGAACGAGATTTTTGTTTTTCGACGATACGCGTATATGAGCGAAAAATCGTATATACGATATGAAAGAATGTTAAAAACTATGATTCCAATATAAAATAGATGTTTGATCATATGAAATGCAATGTTCTGAATCGATTGGTAACATTTTTCTAACTGTGGCACAAGTATTATTAAAGATTTCACGATTTTATCTTCGCATATACCGAAATTCGCCTATGTCGATTACGTTTTTCGACAATTATCATATGAAAACTCGTATTTAAACATAGTAGAAACGATATATTCTTGTTATATTCTATTTTCTGCATCGATAGAATATAAATTCAATGAAATTGAACGAGATTTCAAGTTTTCGTTTTTCGCCGATACGCGTATATGAGCGTAAGATCGTGTATACGATATGAAAGAATGTTAAAAACTTTGATTCCAATATAAAATAGATGTTTGATCTTATGAAATGCAATGTTATGAATCGATTGGTAACATTTTTCTAACTGTGGCACAAGTATTATTAAAGATTTCACGATTTTATCTTCGCATATACCGAAATTCGACCTATGTCGATTAGGTTTTTCGAAAATTATCGTATGAAAACGCGTATTTAACCTTAGTAAAAGCGTTATATTCTTGTTATATTCTTTATTCTGCATCGATGGAATATAAAATCAATGATATTGAACGAGACTTCAATTTTTCGTTTTTAGACGATACGCGTATATGTGCGAAAAATCATATACGATATGAAAGAATGTTAAAAACTTTGATTCCAATATAAAATAGATGTATGATCTTATGAAATACAATGTTCTGAATCGATTGGTAACATTTTTCTAATTGTGACACAAGTTTTATTATAGATTTCACGATTTTATCTTCGCATATACCGAAATTCGCGTATGTCGATTAGGCTTTTCGAAAATTATCATATGAAAACGCGTATTTAAACATAGTAAAAACGTTATATTCTTGTTATATTCTTTATTCTGCATCGATGGAATATAAAATCAATGATATTGAACGAGACTTCAATATTTCGTTTTTCGACGATACGCGTATATGTGCGAAATATCGTATATACGATATGAAAGAATGTTAAAAACTTTGATTCCAATATAAAATAGATGTTTGATCTTATGATATGCAATGTTTTGAATCGATTGGTAACATTTTTATAACTGTGGCACAAGTATTATTAAAGATTTCACGATTTTATCTTCGCATATACCGAAATTCGACCTATGTCGATTAGGTTTTTCGACAATTATCATATGAATACGCGTATTTAAACATAGTAGAAACGATATATTCTTGTTATATTCTATTTTCTGCATCGATAGAATATAAAATCAATGAAATTGAACGAGATTTCAAGTTTTCGCTTTTCGCCGATACGCGTATATGAGCGAAAGATCGTTTATACGATATGAAAGAATGTTAAAAACTTTGATTCCAATATAAAATAGATGTTTGAACTTATGAAATGCAATGTTCTGAATCGATTGGTAACATTTTTATAACTGTGGCACAAGTAATATTAAAGATTTCACGATTTTATCTTCGCATATACCGAAACTCGCGTATGTCGATTACGTTTTTCGACAATTATCATATGAAAACGCATATTTAAACATAGTAAAAACGTTATATTCTTGTTATATTCTTTATTCTGCATCGATAGAATATAAAATCAATGAAATTGAACGAGATTTCAAGTTTTCGTTTTTCGACGATACGCGTATATGAGCGAAAAATCGTATATACGATATGAAAGAATGTTAAAAACTTTGATTCCAATATAAAATAGATGTTTGATCTTATGATATGCAATGTTTTGAATCGATTGGTAACATTTTTATAACTGTGGCACAAGTATTATTAAAGATTTCACGATTTTATCTTCGCAGATTCCGAAATTCGCGTATGTCGATTACGTTTTTCGACAATTATCATCTGAAAACGCGTATTTAAACATAGTAAAAACGTTATATTCTTGTTATATTCTTTATTCTGCATCGATAGAATATAAAATCAATGCAATTGAACGAGATTTCAAGTTTTCGTTTATCGACGATACGATATATGAGCGAAAAATCGTATATACGATATGAAAGAATGTTAAAAACTTTGATTCCAATATAAAATAGATGTTTGATCTTATGAAATGCAATGTTCTGAATCGATTGGTAACATTTTTCTAACTGTGACACAAGTTTTATTACAGATTTCACGATTTTTTCTTCGCACATACCGAAACTCGCGTATGTCGATTAAGTTTTTCGACAATTATCATATGAAAACGCATATTTAAACATAGTAAACACGTTATATTCTTGTTATATTCTTTATTCAGCATCGATAGAATATAAAATCAATGAAATTGAACGAGATTTTCGGTTTTCGACGATACGCGTATTTGAGCGAAAAATCGTATATACGATATGAAAGAATGTTACAAACTTTGATTCCAATATAAAATAGAAGTTTGATCTTATGAAATGCAATGTTCTGAATCGATTGGTAACATTTTTCTAACTGTGGCACAAGTATTATTAAAGATTTCACGATTTTATCTTCGCATATACCGAAATTCGACCTATGTCGATTAGGTTTTTCGACAATTATCATATGAATACGCGTATTTAAACATAGTAGAAACGATATATTCTTGTTATATTCTATTTTCTGCATCGATAGAATATAAAATCAATGAAATTGAACGAGATTTCAAGTTTTCGCTTTTCGCCGATACGCGTATATGAGCGAAAGATCGTTTATACGATATGAAAGAATGTTAAAAACTTTGATTCCAATATAAAATAGATGTTTGAACTTATGAAATGCAATGTTCTGAATCGATTGGTAACATTTTTATAACTGTGGCACAAGTAATATTAAAGATTTCACGATTTTATCTTCGCATATACCGAAACTCGCGTATGTCGATTAAGTTTTTCGACAATTATCATATGAAAACGCATATTTAAACATAGTAAACACGTTATATTCTTGTTATATTCTTTATTCAGCATCGATAGAATATAAAATCAATGAAATTGAACGAGATTTTCGGTTTTCGACGATACGCGTATTTGAGCGAAAAATCGTATATACGATATGAAAGAATGTTACAAACTTTGATTCCAATATAAAATAGAAGTTTGATCTTATGAAATGCAATGTTCTGAATCGATTGGTAACATTTTTCTAACTGTGGCACAAGTATTATTAAAGATTTCACGATTTTATCTTCGCATATACCGAAATTCGAGCATGTCGATTACGTTTTTCGACAATTATCATATGAAAACGAGTATTTGAACATAGTAAAAACGTTATATTCTTGTTATATTCTTATTCTGCTTCGATAGAATATAAAATCAATGAAATTGAACGAGATTTCAAGTTTTCGTTTATCGACGATACGAGTATATGAGCGAAAAATCGTATATACGATATGAAAGAATGTTAAAGACTTTGATTCCAATATAAAATAGATGTTTGATCTTATGAAATGCAATGTTCTGAATCGACTGGTAACATTTTTCTAACTGTGGCACAAGTATTATTAAAGATTGAACGATTTTATCTTCGCATATACCGATATTCGCGTATGTCGATTATGTTTTTCGATAATTATCATATGAAAACGCGTATTTAAACATAGAAAACACGTTATATTCTTGTTATATTCTTTATTCAGCATCGATAGAATATAAAATCAATGTAATTGAACTAGATTTCAAGTTTTCGTTTTTCGACGATACGCGTATATGAACGAAAAATCGTATATACGATATGAAAGAATGTTAAAAACTTTGATTCCTATATAAAATAGATGTTTGTTCTTATGAAATGCAATGTTCTGAATCGATTGGTAACATTTTTCTAACTGTGGCACAAGTATTATTAAAGATTTCACGATTTTATCTTCGCATATACCGAAATTCGCGTATGTCGATTACGTTTTTCGAGAAATTAACATATGAAAACGCGTATTTAAACATAGTAAACACGTTATATTCTTGTTATATTCTTTATTCAGCATCGATAGAATATAAAATCAATGAAATTGAACGAGATTTTTGTTTTTCGACGATACGCGTATATGAGCGAAAAATCGTATATACGATATGAAAGAATGTTAAAAACTATGATTCCAATATAAAATAGATGTTTGATCATATGAAATGCAATGTTCTGAATCGATTGGTAACATTTTTCTAACTGTGGCACAAGTATTATTAAAGATTTCACGATTTTATCTTCGCATATACCGAAATTCGCCTATGTCGATTACGTTTTTCGACAATTATCATATGAAAACTCGTATTTAAACATAGTAGAAACGATATATTCTTGTTATATTCTATTTTCTGCATCGATAGAATATAAATTCAATGAAATTGAACGAGATTTCAAGTTTTCGTTTTTCGCCGATACGCGTATATGAGCGTAAGATCGTGTATACGATATGAAAGAATGTTAAAAACTTTGATTCCAATATAAAATAGATGTTTGATCTTATGAAATGCAATGTTCTGAATCGATTGGTAACATTTTTCTAACTGTGGCACAAGTATTATTAAAGATTTCACGATTTTATCTTCGCATATACCGAAATTCGACCTATGTCGATTAGGTTTTTCGAAAATTATCATATGAAAACGCGTATTTAACCTTAGTAAAAGCGTTATATTCTTGTTATATTCTTTATTCTGCATCGATGGAATATAAAATCAATGATATTGAACGAGACTTCAATTTTTCGTTTTTCGACGATACGCGTATATGTGCGAAAAATCATATACGATATGAAAGAATGTTAAAAACTTTGATTCCAATATAAAATAGATGTATGATCTTATGAAATACAATGTTCTGAATCGATTGGTAACATTTTTCTAATTGTGACACAAGTTTTATTATAGATTTCACGATTTTATCTTCGCATATACCGAAATTCGCGTATGTCGATTAGGCTTTTCGAAAATTATCATATGAAAACGCGTATATAAACATAGTAAAAACGTTATATTCTTGTTATATTCTTTATTCTGCATCGATGGAATATAAAATCAATGATATTGAACGAGACTTCAATTTTTCGTTTTTCGACGATACGCGTATATGTGCGAAATATCGTATATACGATATGAAAGAATGTTAAAAACTTTGATTCCAATATAAAATAGATGTTTGATCTTATGATATGCAATGTTTTGAATCGATTGGTAACATTTTTATAACTGTGGCACAAGTATTATTAAAGATTTCACGATTTTATCTTCGCAGATTCCGAAATTCGCGTATGTCGATTACGTTTTTCGACAATTATCATCTGAAAACGCGTATTTAATCATAGTAAAAACGTTATATTCTTGTTATATTCTTTATTCTGCATCGATAGAATATAAAATCAATGCAATTGAACGAGATTTCAAGTTTTCGTTTATCGACGATACGATATATGAGCGAAAAATCGTATATACGATATGAAAGAATGTTAAAAACTTTGATTCCAATATAAAATAGATGTTTGATCTTATGAAATGCAATGTTCTGAATCGATTGGTAACATTTTTCTAACTGTGACACAAGTTTTATTACAGATTTCACGATTTTTTCTTCGCACATACCGAAATTCGCGTATGTCGATTACGTTTTTTGACAATTATCATATGAAAACTCGTATTTAAACATAGTAAACACGTTATATTCTTGTTATATTCTTTATTCAGCATCGATAGAATATAAAATCAATGAAATTGAACGAGATTTTCGGTTTTCGACGATACGCGTATTTGAGCGAAAAATCGTATATACGATATGAAAGAATGTTACAAACTTTGATTCCAATATAAAATAGAAGTTTGATCTTATGAAATGCAATGTTCTGAATCGATTGGTAACATTTTTCTAACTGTGGCACAAGTATTATTAAAGATTTCACGATTTTATCTTCGCATATACCGAAATACGAGCATGTCGATTACGTTTTTCGACAATTATCATATGAAAACGAGTATTTGAACATAGTAAAAACGTTATATTCTTGTTATATTCTTATTCTGCTTCGATAGAATATAAAATCAATGAAATTGAACGAGATTTCAAGTTTTCGTTTATCGACGATACGAGTATATGAGCGAAAAATCGTATATACGATATGAAAGAATGTTAAAGACTTTGATTCCAATATAAAATAGATGTTTGATCTTATGAAATGCAATGTTCTGAATCGACTGGTAACATTTTTCTAACTGTGGCACAAGTATTATTAAAGATTTCACGATTTTATCTTCGCATATACCGAAATTCGCGTATGTCGATTACGTTTTTCGACAATTAACATATGAAAACGCGTATTTAAACATAGTAAACACGTTATATTCTTGTTATATTCTTTATTCAGCATCGATAGAATATAATATCAATGAAATTGAACGAGATTTTTGTTTTTCGACGATACGCGTATATGAGCGAAAAATCGTATATACGATATGAAAGAATGTTAAAAACTATGATTCCAATATAAAATAGATGTTTGATCATATGAAATGCAATGTTCTGAATCGATTGGTAACATTTTTCTAACTGTGGCACAAGTATTATTAAAGATTTCACGATTTTATCTTCGCATATACCGAAATTCGCCTATGTCGATTACGTTTTTCGACAATTATCATATGAAAACTCGTATTTAAACATAGTAGAAACGATATATTCTTGTTATATTCTATTTTCTGCATCGATAGAATATAAATTCAATGAAATTGAACGAGATTTCAAGTTTTCGTTTTTCGCCG
The DNA here is from genome assembly GCF_910589235.1 of Vespa crabro. NCBI lineage: Eukaryota > Metazoa > Arthropoda > Insecta > Hymenoptera > Vespidae > Vespa > Vespa crabro. Next base: position 399,234 of record NW_025813595.1, read on the forward strand.
ATACGCGTATATGAGCGTAAGATCGTGTATACGATATGTAAGAATGTTAAAAACTTTGATTCCAATATAAAATAGATGTTTGATCTTATGAAATGCAATGTTCTGAATCGATTGGTAACATTTTTCTAACTGTGGCACAAGTATTATTAAAGATTTCACGATTTTATCTTCGCATATACCGAAATTCGACCTATGTCGATTAGGTTTTTCGAAAATTATCATATGAAAACGCGTATTTAACCTTAGTAAAAGCGTTATATTCTTGTTATATTCTTTATTCTGCATCGATGGAATATAAAATCAATGATATTGAACGAGACTTCAATTTTTCGTTTTTCGACGATACGCGTATATGTGCGAAAAATCATATACGATATGAAAGAATGTTAAAAACTTTGATTCCAATATAAAATAGATGTTTGATCTTATGAAATACAATGTTCTGAATCGATTGGTAACATTTTTCTAATTGTGACACAAGTTTTATTATAGATTTCACGATTTTATCTTCGCATATACCGAAATTCGCGTATGTCGATTAGGCTTTTCGAAAATTATCATATGAAAACGCGTATTTAAACATAGTAAAAACGTTATATTCTTGTTATATTCTTTATTCTGCATCAATGGAATATAAAATCAATGATATTGAACGAGACTTCAATTTTTCGTTTTTCGACGATACGCGTATATGTGCGAAATATCGTATATACGATATGAAAGAATGTTAAAAACTTTGATTCCAATATAAAATAGATGTTTGATCTTATGAAATGCAATGTTCTGAATCGATTGGTAACATTTTTCTAACTGTGACACAAGTTTTATTACAGATTTCACGATTTTATCTTCGCACATACCGAAATTCGCGTATGTCGATTACGTTTTTCGATAATTAACATATGAAAACGCGTATTTAAACATAGTAAACACGTTATATTCTTGTTATATTCTTTATTCAGCATCGATAGAAAATAAAATCAATGAAATTGAACGAGATTTTCGTTTTTCGACGATACGCGTATATGAGCGAAAAATCGTATATACGATATGAAAGAATGTTACAAACTTTGATTCCAATATAAAATAGAAGTTTGATCTTATGAAATGCAATGTTCTGAATCGATTGGTAACATTTTAAACTGTGGCACAAGTATTATTAAAGATTTCACGATTTTATCTTCGCATATACCGAAATTCGCGTATGTCGATTACGTTTTTCGACAATTATCATATGAAAACGCGTATTTAAACATAATAAACACGTTATATTCTTGTTATATTCTTTATTCTGCATCGATAGAATATAAAAACAATGAAATTGAACGAGATTTCAAATTTTCGTTTTTCGACGATACGCGTATAAGAGCGAAAAATCGTATATACGATATGAAAGAATGTTAAAAACTTTGATTCCAATATAAAATAGATGTTTGATCATATGAAATGCAATGTTCTGAATCGATTGGTAACATTTTTCTAACTGTGGCACAAGTATTATTAGAGATTTCACGATTTTATCTTCGCATATACCGAAATTCGCCTATGTCGATTACGTTTTTCGAAAATTATCATATGAAAACTAGTATTTAAACATAGTAGAAACGATATATTCTTGTTATATTCTATTTTCTGCATCGATAGAATATAAATTCAATGAAATTGAACGAGATTTCAAGTTTTCGTTTTTCGCCGATACGCGTATATGAGCGAAAGATCGTGTATACGATATGAAAGAATGTTAAAAACTTTGATTCCAATATAAAATAGATGTTTGATCTTATGAAATGCAATGTTCTGAATCGATTGGTAACATTTTTCTAACTGTGACACAAGTATTATTAAAGATTTCACGATTTTATCTTCGCATATACCGAAATTCGACCTATGTCGATTAGTTTTTTCGACAAATATCATATGAATACGCGTATTTAAACATAGTAGAAACGATATATTCTTGTTATATTCTATTTTCTGCATCGATAGAATATAAAATCAATGAAATTGAACGAGATTTCAAGTTTTCGCTTTTCGCCGATACGCGTATATGAGCGAAAGATCGTTTATACGATATGAAAGAATGTTAAAAACTATGATTCCAATATAAAATAGATGTTTGAACTTATGAAATGCAATGTTCTGAATCGATTGGTAACATTTTTATAACTGTGGCACAAGTAATATTAAAGATTTCACGATTTTATCTTCGCATATACCGAAACTCGCGTATGTCCATTAGGTATTTCGACAATTATCATATGAAAACGCATATTTAAACATAGTAAAAACGTTATATTCTTGTTATATTCTTTATTCTGCATCGATAGAATATAAAATCAATGCAATTGAACGAGATTTCAAGTTTTTGTTTATCGACGATACGATATCTGAGCGAAAAATCCTATATACGATATGAAAGAATGTTAAAAACTTTGATTCCAATATAAAATAGATGTTTGATCTTATGAAATGCAATGTTCTGAATCTACTGGTAACATTTTTCTAACTGTGGCACAAGTATTATTAAAGATTTCACGATTTTATCTTCGCATATACCGAAAATCGCGTATGTCAATTAAGTTTTTCGACAATTATCATATGAAAACGCGTATTTAACCATAGTAAAAACGTTATATTCTTGTTATATTCTTTATTCTGCATCGATAGAATATAAAATCAATGAAATTGAAGGAGATTTCAAGTTTTCGTTTATCTACGATACGAGTATATGAGCAAAAAATCATATATACGATATGAAAGAATTTTAAAAACTTTGATTCCAATATAAAATAGATGTTTGATCTTATGAAATGCAATGTTCTGAACGATTGGTAACATTTTTCTGACTGTGGCACAAGTATTATTAAAGATTTCACGATTTTATCTTCGCATATACCGATATTCGCGTATGTCGATTAGACTTTTCGAAAATTATCATATGAAAACGCGTATTTAACCATAGTAAAAACGTTATATTCTTGTTATATTCTTTATTCTGCATCGATGGAATATAAAATCAATGATATTGAACGAGACTTCAAGTTTTCGTTTTTCGACGATACGCGTATATGTGCGAAAAATCATATACGATATGAAAGAATGTTAAAAACTTTGATTCCAATATAAAATAGATGTTTGATCTTATGAAATGCAATGTTCTGAATCGATTGGTAACATTTTTCTAATTGTGACACAAGTTTTATTACAGATTTCACGATTTTATCTTCGCATATACCGAAATTCGCGTATGTCGATTAGGCTTTTCGAAAATTATCATATGAAAACGCGTATTTAAACATAGTAAAAACGTTATATTCTTGTTATATTCTTTATTCAGCATCGATAGAATATAAAATCAATGAAATTGAACGAGATTTTCGTTTTTCGACGATACGCGTATATGAGCGAAAAATCGTATATACGATATGAAAGAATGTTACAAACTTTGATTCCAATATAAAATAGAAGTTTGATCTTATGAAATGCAATGTTCTGAATCGATTGGTAACATTTTTCTAACTGTGGCACAAGTATTATTAAAGATTTCACGATTTTATCTTCGCAATATACCGAAATTCGCGTATGTCGATTACGTTTTTCGACCACTATCATATGAAAACGCGTATTTAAACATAATAAACACGTTATATTCTTGTTATATTCTTTATTCTGCATCGATAGAATATAAAAACAATGAAATTGAACGAGATTTCAAGTTTTCGTTTTTCGACGATACGCGTATATGAGCGAAAAATCGTATATACGATATGAAAGAATGTTAAAAACCTTGATCCCAACTTAAAGTAGATGTTTCATCTTATGAAATGCAATGTTCTGAATCGATTGGTAACATTTTTCTAACTTTGGCACAAGTATTATTAAAGATTTCACGATTTTATCTTCGCATATACCGAAATTCGCGTATGTCGATTAAGTTTTTCGACAATTATCATATGAAAACGAATATTTAAACATAGTAAAAACGTTATATTCTTGTTATATTCTTTATTCTGCATCGATAGAATATAAAATCAATGAAATTGAACGAGATTTCAAGTTTTCGTTTTTCGACGATACTCGTATATAAGCGAAAAATCGTATATACGATATGAAAGAATGTTAAAAACTTTGATTCCAATATAAAATAGATGTTTGATCTTATGAAATGCAATGTTCTGAATCGACTGGTAACATTTTTCTAACTGTGGAACAAGTATTATTAAAGATTTCACGATTTTATTTTCGCATATACCGAAATTCGAGTATGTCGATTACGTTTTTCGACAATTATCATATGAAAAAGCGTATTTAAACATAGTAAAAACGTTATATTCTTGTTATATTCTTTATTCAGCATCGATAGAATATAAAATCAATGAAATTGAACGAGATTTCAAGTTTTCGTTTGTCGACGATACGCGTATATGAGCGAAAAATCGTATATACGATAAGAAAGAATGTTAAAAACTTTGATTCCAATATAAAATAGATGTTTAATCTTATGAAATGCAATGTTCTGAATCCATTGGTAACATTTTTCTAACTGTGACACAAGTATTATTAAAGATTTCACGACTTTATCTTCGCATATACCGAAAATCGCCTATGTCGATTACGTTTTACGACAATTATCATATGAAAACGCGTATTTAAACTTAGTTGAAACGATATATTCTTGTTATATTCTATTTTCTGCTTCGATAGAATAAAAAATCAATGAAATTGAACGAGATTTCAAGTTTTCGTTTTTCGACGATACGCGTATATGAGCGAAAAATCGTAAATACGATATGAAAGAATGTTAAAAACTATGATTCCAATATAAAATAGATGTTTGACATTATGAAATGCAATGTTCTGAATCGATTGGTAACATTTTTCTAACTGTGACACAAGTATTATTACAGATTTCACGATTTTATCTTCGCATATACCGAAATTCGCGTATGTCGATTACGTTTTTCGACAATTATCATATGAAAACGCGTATTTAAACATAGTAAAAACGTTATATTCTTGTTATATTCTTTATTCTGCATCGATAGAATATAAAATCAATGAAAATGAACGAGATTTCAAGTTTTCGTTTTTGGACGATACGCTTATTTGAGCGAAAATTCGTATATACGATATGAAAAAATGTTAAAAACTTTTATTCCAATATAAAGTAGATGTATGATCTTATGAAATGCAATGTTCTGAATCGATTGGTAACATTTTTCTAACTGTGGCACAAGTATTATTAAAGATTTCACGATTTTATCCTCGCATATACCGAAATTCGCGTATGTCGATTACGTTTTTCGACATTTATCATATGAAAACGCGTGTTTAAACATAGTAAAAACGTCATATTCTTGTTATATTCTTTATTCTGCAACGATAGAATATAAAATCAATGAAATTGAACGAGATTTTCGTTTTTCGACGATACGCGTATATGAGCGAAAAATCGTAAATAAAATATGAAAGAATATCAAAAACTTTGATTCCAATATAAAATAGATGTTTGACCTTATGAAATGCAATGTTCTGAATCGATTAGTAACATTTTTATAACTGTGGAACAAGTATTATTAAAGATTTAACGATTTTATCTTCGCATATACCGAAATTCGCGTATGTCGATTACGTTTTTCGACAATTATCATATGAAAACGCGTATTTAAACATAGTAAAAACGTTATATTCTTGTTATATTCTTTATTCTGCATCGATAGAATATAAGACCAATAAAATTGAACGAGATTTTCGTTTTTCGACGATACGCGAATATGAGCGAAAAATCGTAAATAAAATATGAAAGAATGTTAAAAACTTTGATTCCAATATAAAATAGATGTTTGAGCTTATGAAATGCAATATTCTAAATCGATTGGTAACATTTTTATAACTGTGGCACAAGTATTATTAAAGATTTCACGATTTTATCTTCGCATATACCGAAATTCGCGTATGTCGATTACGCTTTTCGAAAATTATCATATGAAAACGCGTATTTAAACATAGTAAAAACGTTATTTTCTTGTTATATTCTTTATTCCGCATCGATAGAATATAAAATCAATGAAATTGAATGAGATTTCAAGTTTTCGTTTTTCGACGATACGCGTATATGAGCGAAAAATCGTAAATACGATATGAAAGAATGATAAAAACTTTGATTCCAATATAAAATAGATGTCAGACCTTATGAAATGCAATGTTCTGAAACGATTGGTAACATTTTTATAACTGTGGCACAAGTATTATTAAAGATTTAACGATTTTATCTTCGCATATACCGAAATTCGCGTATGTCGATTACGTTTTTCGACAATTATCATATGAAAACCCATATTTAAACATAGTAAAAACGTTATATTCTTGTTATATTCTTTATTCTGCATCGATAGAATATAAAATCAATGAAATTGAACGAGATTTCAAGTTTTCGTTTTTCGACGATACGCGTATGTGAGCGAAAAATCGTATATACGATATGAAAGAATGTTAAAAACTTTGATTCCAATATAAAATAGATGTTTGATCTTATGAAATGCAATGTTCTGAATCGTTTGGTAACATTTTTCTAACTGTGGCACAAGTATTATTAAAGATTTAACGATTTTATCTTCGCATAAACCGATATTCGCGTATGTCGATTATGTTTTTTGACAATTATCATATGAAAACGCGTATTTAAACATATTAAAGACGTTATATTCTTGTTATATTCTTTATGCTTCATCGATAGAATATAAAAACAATGAAATTGAACGAGATTTCAAGTTTTCATTTTCCGACGATACGCGTATATGAGCGTAAAATCGTATATACGATATGAATGAATGTTAAAAACTTTGATTCCAATATAAAATAGATGTTTGATCTTATGAAATGCAATGTTCTGAATCGATTGGTAACATTTTTCTAACTGTGGCACAAGTATGATATAGATTTAACGATTTTATCTTCGCATATACCGATATTCGCTTATGTCGATTATGTTTTTCGACAATTATCATATGAAAACCCGTATTTAAACATATTAAAAACGTTATATTCTTGTTATATTCTTTATTCTGCATCGATAGAATATAAAAACAATGAAATTGAACGAGATTTCAAGTTTTCGTTTTTCGACGATACGCGTAGATGAGCGAAAAATCGTATATACGACATGAAAGAATGTTAAAAACTTTGATTCCAATATAAAATAGATGTTTGATTTTATGAAATGCAATGTTCTGAATCGATTGGTAACATTTTTCTAACTGTGGCACAAGTATTATTAAAGATTTCACGATTTTATCTTCGCATATACCGAAATTCGCGTATGTCGATTACGTTTTTCGACAATTATCATATGAAAACGCGTATTTAAACTTAGTAGAAACGATATATTCTTGTTATATTCTATTTTCTGCTTCGATAGAATATGAAATCAATGAAATTGAACGAGATTTCAAGTTTTCGTTTTTCGACGATACGCGTATATGAGCGAAAAATCGTAAATACGATATGAAAGAATGTTAAAAACTTTGATTCCAATATAAAATAGATGTTAGACCTTATGAAATGAAATGTTCTGAAACGATTGGTAACATTTTTATAACTGTGGCACAAGTATTATTAAAGATTTCACGATTTTATCTTCGGATATACCGAAATTCGCGTATGTCGATTACGTTTTTCGACAATTATCATATGAAAACGCGTATTTAAACATAGTAAAAACGTTATATTCTTGTTATATTCTTTATTCTGCATCAATAGATTATAAAAACAATGATATTGAACGATATTTCAAGTTTTCGTTTTTCGTCGATACGCGTATATGAGCGAAAAATCGTATATACGATATGAAAGAATGTTAAAAACTTTGATTCCAATATAAAATAGATGTTTGAACTTATGAAATGCAATGTTCTGAATCGATTGGTAACATTTTTCTAACTGTGGCACAAGTATTATTAAAGATTTCACGATTTTATCTTCGCATATACCGAAATTCGCCTATGTCGATTACGTTTTTCGACAATTATCATATGAAAACGCGTATTTAAACTTAGTAGAAACGATATATTCTTGTTATATTCTATTTTCTGCTTCGATAGAATATAAAATCAATGAAATTGAACTAGATTTCAAGTTTTCGTTTTTCGACGATACGCGTATATGAGCGAAAAATCGAAAATACGATATGAAAGAATGTTAAAAACTTTGATTCCAATATAAAATAGATGTTAGACCTTTTGAAATGCAATGTTCTGAAACGATTGGTAACATTTTTATAACTGTGGCACAAGTATTATTAAAGATTTCACGATTTTATCTTCGCATATACCGAAATTCGCGTATGTCGATTAAGTTTTTCGACAATTATCATATGAAAACGCGTATTTAAACATATTAAACACGTTATATTCTAGTTATATTCTTTATTCAGCATCTATAGGATATAAAATCAATGAAATTGAACGAGATTTCAAGTTTTCATTTTCCGACGATACGCGTATATGAGCATAAAATCTTATATACGATATGAAGGAATGTTAAAATCTTTGATTCCAATATAAAATAGATGTTTGATCTAATGAAATGCAATGTTCTGAATCGATTGGTAACATGTTTCTAACTGTGGCACAAGTATTATTAAAGATTTCACGATTTTATCTTCGCATATACCGAAATTCGCCTATGTCGATTACGTTTTTCGACAATTATCATATGAAAACGCGTATTTGAACTTAGTAGAAACGATATATTCTTGTTATATTCTATTTTCTGCTTCGATAGAATATAAAATCAATGAAATTGAACGAGATTTCAAGTTTTCGTTTTTCGACGATACGCGTATATGAGCGAAAAATCGTAAATACGATATGAAAGAATGTTAAAAACTTTGATTCCATTATAAAATAGATGTTTGATCTTATGAAATGCAATGTTTTGAATCGATTGGTAAAATTTCTAGAACTTTGGCACAAGTATTATTAAAGGTTTCACGATTTTATCTTCGCATATACCGAAATTCGCGTATGTCGATTACGTTTTTCGACAATTATCATATGAAAACGCGTATTTAAATATAGTAAAAACGTTATATTCTTGTTATATTCTTTATTCTGCATCGATAGAATATAAAATCAATGAAATTGAACGAGATATCAAGTTTTCGTTTTTCGACGATACGCGTATATGAGCGAAAAATAGTATATACGATATGAAAGAATGTTAGAAACTTTGATTCCAATATAAAATAGATGTTTGATCTTATGAAATGCAATGTTCTGAATCGATTGGTAACATTTTTCTAACTGTGGCACAAGTATTATTAAAGATTTAACGATTTTATCTTCGCATATACCGATATTCGCGTATGTCGATTATGTTTTTTGACAATTATCATATGAAAACGCGTATTTAAACATATTAAAGACGTTATATTCTTGTTATATTCTTTATTCTGCATCGATAGAATATAAAAACAATGAAATTGAACGAGATTTCAAGTTTTCGTTTTTCGACGACACGCGTATATGAGCGAAAAATCGTATATATGATATGAAAGAATTTTAAAAACTTTGATTCCAATATAAAATAGATGTTTGATCTTATGAAATGCAATGTTCTGAATCGATTGGAAACATTTTTCTAACTGTGGCACATGTATTATTAAAGATTTCACGACTTTATCTTCGCATGTACCGAAATTCGCGTATGTTGATTACGTTTTTCGACAATTATCATATGAAAACGCGTATTTAAACATAGTAAACACGTTATATTCTTGTTATATTCTTTATTCAGCATCGATGGAATATAAAAACAATGAAATTGAACGAGATTTCAAGTTTTCGTTTTTCGACGATACGCGTATATGAGCGAAAAATCGTATATATGATATGAAAGAATGTTAAAATCTTTGATTCCAATATAAAATAGATGTTTGGTCTTATGAAATGCAATATTATGAATCGATTGTTAACATTTTTCTAACTGTGGCACAATTATTATTAAAGATTTCACGATTTTATCTTCGCATATACCGAAATTCGCGTATGTCGATTACGTTTTTCGACAATTATCATATGAAAACGAGTATTTAAACATAGTAAACACGTTATATTCTAGTTATATTCTTTATTCAGCATCTATAGGATATAAAATCAATGAAATTGAACGAGATTTCAAGTTTTCATTTTCCGACGATACGCGTATATGAGCGTAAAATCGTATATACGATATGAAGGAATGTTAAAAACTTTGATTCCAATACAAAATAGATGTTTGATCTTATGAAATGCAATGTTCTGAATCGATTGGTAACATTTTTCTAACTGTGGCACAAGTATTATTAAAGATTTCACGATTTCATCTTCGCATATACCGAATTTCGCGTATGTCGATTACGTTTTTCGACAATTATCGTATGAAAACGCGTATTTAAACATAGTAAAAACGTTATATTCTTGTTATATTCTTTATTCTGCATCGATAGAATATAAAATCAATGAAATTGAACGAGATTTCAAGTTTTCGTTTTTCGACGATACGTGTATATGAGCGAAAAATCGTATATACGATATGAAAGAATGTTAAATACTTTGATTCCTATATAAAATAGACGTTTGATCTTATGAAATGCAATGTTCTGAATCGATTGGTAACATTTTTCAAACTGTGGCACAAGTATTATTAAAGATTTTACGATTTTAACTTCGCATATACCGAAATTCGCGTATGTCGATTACGTTTTTCGACAATTATCATATGAAAACGCGTATATAAACATAGTAAAGACATTATATTCTTGTTATATTCTTTATTCTGCATCGATAGAATATAAAATCAATGAAATTGAACGAGATTTCAAGTGTTCGTTTTTCGACGGTACGCGTATATGAGCTAAAAATCGTATATACGATATTCAAGAATGTTAAAAACTTTGATTCCAATATAAAATAGATGTTTGATCCTATGAAATGCAATGTTCTGAATCGATTGGTAACATTTTTCTATCTGTGGCACAACTATTATTATAGATTTCACGATTTTATCTTCGCATATACCGAAATTCGCGTATGTCGATTAAGTTTTTCGACAATTATCATATGAAAACGCGTATTTCAACATAGTAAAAACGATATATTCTTGTTATATTCTATTTTCTGCATCGATAGAATATAAAATCAATGAAATTGAACGAGATTTCAAGTTTTCGTTTTTCGACGATACGCGTACATGAGCGAAAAATCGTATATACGATATGAAAGAATGTTAAAAACTTTGATTCCAATATAGAATAGATTTTTGATCTTATGAAATGCAATGTTCTGAATCGATTGGTAACATTTTTCTAACTGTGGCACAAGTATTATTAAAGATATCACGATTTTATCTTCGCATATACAGAAATTCGCGTATGTCGATTAGGTTTTTCCACAATTATCATATAAAGAGGCGTATTTAAACATAGTAAAAACGTTATATTCTTGTTATATTGTTTATTCTGCATCGATAGAATATAAAATCAATGAAATTGAACAAGATTTCAAGTTTCCGTTTTTCGACGATACGCGGATATGTACGAAAAATCGTATATACGATATGAAAGAATGTTAAAAACTTTGATTAAAATATAAAATAGATGTTTGATCTTATGAAAAGCAATGTTCTAAATCGATTGGTAACATTTTTCTAACTATGGCACAAGTATTATTAAAGATTTCACGATTTCATCTTCGCAAATACCGAAATTCGCGTATGTCGATTACGTTTTTCGACAATTATCATATGAGAACGCGTATTTAAACATAGTAAAAACGTTATATTCTTGTTATATTCTTTATTCTGCATCGATAGAATATAAAATCAATGAAATTGAACGAGATTTCAAGTTTTCGTTTTTCGACGATACGTGTATATGAGCGAAAAATCGTATATACGATATGAAAGAATGTTAAATACTTTGATTCCTATATAAAATAGATGTTTGATCTTATGAAATGCAATGTTCTGAATCGATTGGTAACATTTTTCTAACTGTGGCACAAGTATTATTAAAGATTTTACGATTTTAACTTCGCATATACCGAAATTCGCGTATGTCGATTACGTTTTTCGACAATTATCATATGAAAACGCGTATATAAACATAGTAAAGACATTATATTCTTGTTATATTCTTTATTCTGCATCGATAGAATATAAAATCAATGAAATTGAACGAGATTTCAAGTTTTCGTTTTTCGACGATACGTGTATATGAGCGAAAAATCGTATATACGATATGAAAGAATGTTAAATACTTTGATTCCTATATAAAATAGATATTTGATCTTATGAAATGCAATGTTCTGAATCGATTGGTAACATTTTTCTAACTGTGGCACAAGTATTATTAAAGATTTTAAGATTTTATCTTCGCATATACCGAAATTCGCGTATGACGATTACGTTTTTCGACAATTATCATATGAAAACGCGTATTTAAACATAGTAAAAACTTTATATTCTTGTTATATTCTTTCTTCTGCATCGATAGAATATAAAATCAATGAAATTGATCGAGATTTCAAGTTTTCGTTTTTCGACGATACGCGTATGTGAGTGAAATATAAGATATGAAAGAATGTAAAAAACTTTAATTCCAATATAAAATAGATGTTTGATCTTATGAAATGCAATGTTCTGAATCGATTGGTAACATTTTTCTAACTGTGGCACAAGTATTATTAAAGATTTCACGATTTTATCTTCGCAAATACCGAAATTCGCGTATGTCGATTACGTTTTTCGACAATTATCATATGAGAACGCGTATTTAAACATAGTAAAAACGTTATATTCTTGTTATATTCTTTATTCAGCATAGATAGAATATAAAATCAATGAAATTGAACGAGATTGCAAGTTTTCGTATTTCGACGATACGCGTATATGAGCGAAAAATCGTATATACGATATGAAAGAATGTTAAATACTTTGATTCCAATATAAAATAGATGTTTGATCTTATGAAATGCAATGTTCTGAATCGATTAGTAACATTTTTCTAACTGTGGCACAAGTATTATTAAAGATTTCACGATTTAATCTTCGCATATACCGAAATTCGCGTATGTCGATTAGGTATTCCACAATTATCATATGAAAACGCGTATTTAAACATAGTAAAAACGTTATATTCTTGTTATATTCTTTATTCTGCATCGATAGAATATAAAATCAATGAAATTGAACGAGATTTCAAGTTTTCGTTTTTGACGATACGCTTACATGAGCGAAAAATCGTATATACGTTATGAAAGAATGTTAAATACTTTGATTCCTATATAAAGTAGATGTTTGATCTTATGAAATGCAATGTTCTGAATCGATTGGTAACATTTTTCTAACTGTGGCACAAGTATTATTAAAGATTTTAAGATTTTATCTTCGCATATACCGAAATTCGCGTATGACGATTACGTTTTTCGACAATTATCATATGAAAACGCGTATTTAAACATAGTAAAAACTTTATATTCTTGTTATATTCTTTCTTCTGCATCGATAGAATATAAAATCAATGAAATTGAACGAGATTGCAAGTTTTCGTATTTCGACGATACGCGTATATGAGCGAAAAATCGTATATACGATATGAAAGAATGTTAAATACTTTGATTCCAATATAAAATAGATGTTTGATCTTATGAAATGCAATGTTCTGAATCGATTAGTAACATTTTTCTAACTGTGGCACAAGTATTATTAAAGATTTCACGATTTAATCTTCGCATATACCGAAATTCGCGTATGTCGATTAGGTATTCCACAATTATCATATGAAAACGCGTATTTAAACATAGTAAAAACGTTATATTCTTGTTATATTCTTTATTCTGCATCGATAGAATATAAAATCAATGAAATTGAACGAGATTTCAAGTTTTCGTTTTTGACGATACGCTTACATGAGCGAAAAATCGTATATACGATATGAAAGAATGTTAAAAACTTTGATTCCAATATAGAATAGATGTTTGATCTTATTAAATGCAATGTTCTGAATCGATTGGTAACATTTTTCTAACTGTGGCACAAGTTTTATTAAAGATTTCACGATTTTATCTTCGCAAATACCGAAATTCGCGTATGTCGATTACGTTTTTCGACAATTATCATATGAGAACGCGTATTTAAAAATAGTAAAAACGTTATATTCTTGTTATATTCTTTATTCAGCATCGATAGAATATAAAATCAATGAAATTGAACGAGATTTTAAGTTTTCGTTTTTCGACGATACGCGTATATGAGCGAAAAATCGTATATACGTTATGAAAGAATGTTAAATACTTTGATTCCTATATAAAATAGATGTTTGATCTTATGAAATGCAATGTTCTGAATCGATTGGTAACATTTTTCTAACTGTGGCACAAGTATTATTAAAGATTTTACGATTTTATCTTCGCATATAACGAAATTCGCGTATGTCGATTACGTTTTTCGACAATTATCATATGAAAACGCGTATTTAAACATAGTAAAAACGTTATATTCTTGTTATATTCTTTATTCTACATCGATAGAATATAAAATCAATGAAATTGAACGAGATTTCAACTTTCGTTTTTCGACGATACGCGTTTATGAGTGAAATATACGATATGAAAGATTGTTAAAAACTTTGATTCCAATATAAAATAGATGTTTGATCTTATGAAATGCAATGTTCTGAATCGATTGGTAACATTTTTCTAACTGTGGCACAAGTATTATTAAAGATTTCACGATTTTATCTTCGCATATACTGAAATTCGCGTATGTCGATTAGGTTTTCCAAAATTATCATATGAAAACGCGTATTTAAACATAGTAAAAACGTTATATTCATGTTATATTCTTTATTCTGCATCGATAGAATATAAAATCAATGAAATTGAACGAGATTTCAAGTTTTCGTTTTTCGACGATACGTGTATATGAGCGAAAAATCGTATATACGATATGAAAGAATGTTAAATACTTTGATTCCTATATAAAATAGATGTTTGATCTTATGAAATGCAATCTTCTGAATCGATTGGTAACATTTTTCTAACTGTGGCACAAGTATTATTAAAGATTTTACGATTTTAACTTCGCATATACCGAAATTCGCGTATGTCGATTACGTTTTTCGACAATTATCATATGAGAACGCGTATTTAAACATAGTAAAAACGTTATATTCTTGTTATATTCTTTATTCTGCATCGATAGAATATAAAATCAATGAAATTGAACGAGATTTCAAGTTTTCGTTTTTCGACGATACGTGTATATGAGCGAAAAATCGTATATACGATATGAAAGAATGTTAAATACTTTGATTCCTATATAAAATAGATGTTTGATCTTATGAAATGCAATGTTCTGAATCGATTGGTAACATTTTTCTAACTGTGGCACAAGTATTATTAAAGATTTTAAGATTTTATCTTCGCATATACCGAAATTCGCGTATGACGATTACGTTTTTCGACAATTATCATATGAAAACGCGTATTTAAACATAGTAAAAACTTTATATTCTTGTTATATTCTTTCTTCTGCATCGATAGAATATAAAATCAATGAAATTGAACGAGATTTCAAGTTTTCGTTTTTCGACGATACGCGTATATGAGCGAAAAATCGTATATACGATATGAAAGAATGTTAAATACTTTGATTCCAATATAAAATAGATGTTTGATCTTATGAAATGCAATGTTCTGAATCGATTAGTAACATTTTTCTAACTGTGGCACAAGTATTATTAAAGATTTCACGATTTAATCTTCGCATATACCGAAATTCGCGTATGTCGATTAGGTATTCCACAATTATCATATGAAAACGTGTATTTAAACATAGTAAAAACGTTATATTCTTGTTATATTCTTTATTCTGCATCGATAGAATATAAAATCAATGAAATTGAACGAGATTTCAAGTTTTCGTTTTTGACGATATGCTTACATGAGCGAAAAATCGTATATACGATATGAAAGAATGTTAAAAACTTTGATTCCAATATAAAATAGATGTTTGATCTTATGAAAAGCAATGTTCTGAATCGATTGGAAACATTTTTCTAACTGTGGCACAAGTATTATTAAAGATTTCACGATTTTATCTTCGCATATACCGAAATTCGCCTTTGTCGATTACGTTTTTCGAAAATTATCATATGAAAACGCGTATTTAAACAAAGTAAAAACGATATATTCTTGTTATATTCTATTTTCTGCATCGATACAATATAAAGTCAATTAAATTGAACGAGATTTCAAGTTTTCGTTTTTCGACGGTACGCGTATATGAGCGAAAAATCGTATATACGATATGAAAGAATGTTAAAACCTTTGATTCCAGTATAAAATAGATGTTTGATCTTATGAAATGCAATGTTCTGAATCGATTGGTAACATTTTTCTAACTGTGGCACAAGTATTATTAAAGATATCACGATTTTATCTTCGCATATACCGAAATTCGCGTATGTCGATTAGGTATTTCGACAATTATCATATGAAAACGCGTATTTAAACATAGTAAAAACGTTATATTCTTGTTATATTCCTTATTCAGCATCGATAGAATATAAAATCAATGAAATTGAACGAGATTGCAAGTTTTCGTTTTTCGAAGATACGCGTATATGAGCGAAAAATCGTATATACGTTATGAAAGAATGTTAAATTCTTTGATTCCTATATAAAATAGATGTTTGATCTTATGAAATGCAATGTTCTGAATCGATTGGTAACATTTTTCTAACTGTGGCACAAGTATTATTAATGATTTCACGATTTTATCTTTGCAAATACCGAAATTCGCGTATGTCGATTACGTTTTTCGACAATTATCATATGAAAACGCGTATTTAAACATAGTAAAATCGTTATATTCTTGTTATATTCTTTAGTCTGCATCGATAGAATATAAAATCAATGTAATTGAAAGAGATTTCAAGTTTTCGTTTTTCGACGATACGCGTATATGAGCGAAAAATCGTATATACGATATGAAAGAATGTTAAAAACCATGATTCCAATATAAAATAGATGTTTGATCTTATGAAATGCAATGTTCTGAATCGATTAGTAACATTTTTCTAACTGTGGCACAAGTATTATTAAAGATTTCACGATTTTATCTTCGCATATACCGAAATTCGCGTTTGTCGATTAGGTATTCCACAATTATCATATGAAAACGTGTATTTAAACATAGTAAATACGTTATATTCTTGTTATATTCTTTATTCTGTATCGATAGAATAGAAAATCAATGAAATTGAACGAGATTTCAAGTTTTCGTCTTTTGACGATACGCGTATATGAGCGAAAAATAGTATATACGATATGAACGAATGTTAAAAACTTTGATTCCAATATAAAATAGATGTTTAATCCTATGAAAAGCAATGTTCTGAATCGATTGGTAACATTTTTCTAACTGTGGCACAAGTATTATTAAAGATTTCAAGATTTTATCTTCGCATATACCGAAATTCGAGTATGTCGATTATGTTTTCGACAATTATCATCTGAAAACGCGTATTTAAACATAGTAAAAACGTTATATTCTTGTTATATTCTTTATTCTGCATCGATAGAATTGAAAATCAATGAAATTGAACGAGATTTCATGTTTTCGTTTTTCGACGATACGCGTATATGAGCGAAAAATCGTATATACGATATGAAAGAATGTTAAATACTTTGATTCCAATATAAAATAGATATTTGATCTTATGAATTGCAATGTTCTGAATCGATTGGTAACATTTTTCTAACTCTGGCACAAATATAATTAAAGATTTCACGATTTTATCTTCGCATATAACGAAATTCGCGTATGTCGATTACGTTTTTCGACAATTATCATATGAATACGCGTATTTAAACATAGTAAAAACGTTATATTCTTGTTATATTCTTTATTCTGCATCGATAGAATATAAAATCAATAAAATTGAACGAGATTTCAAGTTTTCGTTTCACGACGATACGCGTATATGAGCGATAAATCGTATATACGATATGAAAGAATGTTAAAAACTTTGATACCAATATAAAATAGATGTTTTATCTTAGGAAAAGCAATGTTCTGAATCGATTGGTAACATTTTTCTAACTGTGGCACAAGTATTATTAAAGATTTCACGATTTTATCTTCGCATATACCGAAATTCGCATATGTCGATTAAGTTTTCGAAAATTATCATATGAAAACGCGTATTTAAACATAATAAAAACGTTAAATTCTTGTTATATTCTTTATTCTGCATCGATAGAATAGAAAATCAATGGAATTGAACGAGATTTCAAGTTTTCGTTTTTCGACGTTACGCGTATATGAGCGAGTAATCGTATATACGAAATGAAAGTATGTTAATAACTTTGATACCAATATAAAACAGATGTTTGATCTTATGAAATGCAACGTTCTGAATCGATTGGTAACATTTTTCTAACTGTTGCACAAGTGTTATTTAAGATTTCACGATTTTATCTTCGCATATACCGAAATTCACATATGTCGATTACGTTTTTCGACAGTTATCATATGAAAACGCGTATTTAAACATAGTAAAAACGTTATATTCTTGTTATATTCTTTACACTGCATCGATAGAATAGAGAATCAATGAAATTGAACGAGATTTCAAGTTTTCGTCTTTCGACGATACGCGTATATGAGCGAAAAATCGTATATACGATATGAAAGAATGTTAAATACTTTGATTCCAATATAAAATAGATGTATGATCTTATGAAATGCAATGTTCTGAATCGATTGGTAACATTTTTCTAACTGTGGCACAAGTATTATTAAAGATTTCACTATTTCATCTTCGCATATACCGAAATTCGAGTATGTCGATTACGTTTTTCGACAATTATCATATGAAAGCGCGTATTTAAACATAGTAAAAACGTTATATTCTTGTTATATTCTTTATTCTGCATCGATAGAATATAAAATCAATGAAATTGAACGAGATTTCAAGTTTACGTCTTTCGACGATACGCTTATATGAGCGAAAAATCGCATATACCGAAATTCGCGTATGTCGATTAGGTATTCCACAATTATCATATGAAAACGCGTATTTAAACATAGTAAAAACGTTATATTCTTGTTATATTCTTTATTCTGCATCGATAGAATATAAAATCAATGAAATTGAACGAGATTTCAAGTTTTCGTTTTTGACGATACGCTTACATGAGCGAAAAATCGTATATACGATATGAAAGAATGTTAAAAACTTTGATTCCAATATAGAATAGATGTTTGATCTTATTAAATGCAATGTTCTGAATCGATTGGTAACATTTTTCTAACTGTGGCACAAGTCTTATTAAAGATTTCACGATTTTATCTTCGCAAATACCGAAATTCGCGTATGTCGATTACGTTTTTCGACAATTATCATATGAGAACGCGTATTTAAAAATAGTAAAAACGTTATATTCTTGTTATATTCTTTATTCAGCATCGATAGAATATAAAATCAATGAAATTGAACGAGATTTCAAGTTTTCGTTTTTCGACGATACGCGTATATGAGCGAAAAATCGTATATACGTTATGAAAGAATGTTAAATACTTTGATTCCTATATAAAATAGATGTTTGATCTTATGAAATGCAATGTTCTGAATCGATTGGTAACATTTTTCTAACTGTGGCACAAGTATTATTAAAGATTTTACGATTTTATCTTCGCATATAACGAAATTCGCGTATGTCGATTACGTTTTTCGACAATTATCATATGAAAACGCGTATTTAAACATAGTAAAAACGTTATATTCTTGTTATATTCTTTATTCTACATCGATAGAATATAAAATCAATGAAATTGAACGAGATTTCAACTTTCGTTTTTCGACGATACGCGTTTATGAGTGAAATATACGATATGAAAGATTGTTAAAAACTTTGATTCCAATATAAAATAGATGTTTGATCTTATGAAATGCAATGTTCTGAATCGATTGGTAACATTTTTCTAACTGTGGCACAAGTATTATTAAAGATTTCACGATTTTATCTTCGCATATACTGAAATTCGCGTATGTCGATTAGGTTTTCCAAAATTATCATATGAAAACGCGTATTTAAACATAGTAAAAACGTTATATTCATGTTATATTCTTTATTCTGCATCGATAGAATATAAAATCAATGAAATTGAACGAGATTTCAAGTTTTCGTTTTTCGACGATACGTGTATATGAGCGAAAAATCGTATATACGATATGAAAGAATGTTAAATACTTTGATTCCTATATAAAATAGATGTTTGATCTTATGAAATGCAATCTTCTGAATCGATTGGTAACATTTTTCTAACTGTGGCACAAGTATTATTAAAGATTTTACGATTTTAACTTCGCATATACCGAAATTCGCGTATGTCGATTACGTTTTTCGACAATTATCATATGAGAACGCGTATTTAAACATAGTAAAAACGTTATATTCTTGTTATATTCTTTATTCTGCATCGATAGAATATAAAATCAATGAAATTGAACGAGATTTCAAGTTTTCGTTTTTCGACGATACGTGTATATGAGCGAAAAATCGTATATACGATATGAAAGAATGTTAAATACTTTGATTCCTATATAAAATAGATGTTTGATCTTATGAAATGCAATGTTCTGAATCGATTGGTAACATTTTTCTAACTGTGGCACAAGTATTATTAAAGATTTTAAGATTTTATCTTCGCATATACCGAAATTCGCGTATGACGATTACGTTTTTCGACAATTATCATATGAAAACGCGTATTTAAACATAGTAAAAACTTTATATTCTTGTTATATTCTTTCTTCTGCATCGATAGAATATAAAATCAATGAAATTGAACGAGATTTCAAGTTTTCGTTTTTCGACGATACGCGTATATGAGCGAAAAATCGTATATACGATATGAAAGAATGTTAAATACTTTGATTCCAATATAAAATAGATGTTTGATCTTATGAAATGCAATGTTCTGAATCGATTGGAAACATTTTTCTAACTGTGGCACAAGTATTATTAAAGATTTCACGATTTTATCTTCGCATATACCGAAATTCGCCTTTGTCGATTACGTTTTTCGACAATTATCATATGAAAACGCGTATTTAAACAAAGTAAAAACGATATATTCTTGTTATATTCTATTTTCTGCATCGATACAATATAAAGTCAATTAAATTGAACGAGATTTCAAGTTTTCGTTTTTCGACGGTACGCGTATATGAGCGAAAAATCGTATATACGATATGAAAGAATGTTAAAACCTTTGATTCCAGTATAAAATAGATGTTTGATCTTATGAAATGCAATGTTCTGAATCGATTGGTAACATTTTTCTAACTGTGGCACAAGTATTATTAAAGATATCACGATTTTATCTTCGCATATACCGAAATTCGCGTATGTCGATTAGGTATTTCGACAATTATCATATGAAAACGCGTATTTAAACATAGTAAAAACGTTATATTCTTGTTATATTCCTTATTCAGCATCGATAGAATATAAAATCAATGAAATTGAACGAGATTGCAAGTTTTCGTTTTTCGAAGATACGCGTATATGAGCGAAAAATCGTATATACGTTATGAAAGAATGTTAAATTCTTTGATTCCTATATAAAATAGATGTTTGATCTTATGAAATGCAATGTTCTGAATCGATTGGTAACATTTTTCTAACTGTGGCACAAGTATTATTAGAGATTTTACGATTTTATCTTCGCATATAACGAAATTCGCGTATGTCGATTACGTTTTTCGACAATTATCATATGAAAACGCGTATTTAAACATAGTAAAAACGTTATATTCTTGTTATATTCTTTATTCTACATCGATAGAATATAAAATCAATGAAATTGAACGAGATTTCAACTTTCGTTTTTCGACGATACGCGTATATGAGTGAAATATACGAAATGAAAGATTGTTAAAAACTTTGATTCCAATATAAAATAGATGTTTGATCTTATGAAATGCAATGTTCTGAATCGATTGGTAACATTTTTCTAACTGTGGCACAAGTATTATTAATGATTTCACGATTTTATCTTTGCAAATACCGAAATTCGCGTATGTCGATTACGTCTTTCGACAATTATCATATGAAAACGCGTATTTAAACATAGTAAAATCGTTATATTCTTGTTATATTCTTTATTCTGCATCGATAGAATAGAAAATCAATGGAATTGAACGAGATTTCAAGTTTTCGTTTTTCGACGTTACGCGTATATGAGCGAGTAATCGTATATACGAAATGAAAGTATGTTAATAACTTTGATACCAATATAAAACAGATGTTTGATCTTATGAAATGCAACGTTCTGAATCGATTGGTAACATTTTTCTAACTGTTGCACAAGTGTTATTTAAGATTTCACGATTTTATCTTCGCATATACCGAAATTCACATATGTCGATTACGTTTTTCGACAGTTATCATATGAAAATGCGTATTTAAACATAGTAAAAACGTTATATTCTTGTTATATTCTTTACACTGCATCGATAGAATAGAGAATCAATGAAATTGAACGAGATTTCAAGTTTTCGTCTTTCGACGATACGCGTATATGAGCGAAAAATCGTATATACGATATGAAAGAATGTTAAAAACTTTGATTCCAATATAAAATAGATGTATGATCTTATGAAATGCAATGTTCTGAATCGATTGGTAACATTTTTCTAACTGTGGCACAAGTATTATTAAAGATTTCACTATTTCATCTTCGCATATACCGAAATTCGAGTATGTCGATTACGTTTTTCGACAATTATCATATGAAAGCGCGTATTTAAACATAGTAAAAACGTTATATTCTTGTTATATTCTTTATTCTGCATCGATAGAATATAAAATCAATGAAATTGAACGAGATTTCAAGTTTACGTCTTTCGACGATACGCTTATATGATCGAAAAATCGTATATACGATATGAAAGAATTTTAAAAACTTTGATTCCAATATAAAATAGATGTTTAATCTTAAGAAATGCAATGTTCTGAATCGATTGGTAACATTTTTCTAACTGTGGCACAAGTATTATTAAAGATTTCACGATTTTATCTTCGCATATACCGAAATTCGAGTATGTCGATTACGTTTTTCGACAATTATCATATGAAAACGCGTATTTAAACAAAGTAAAAACGTTATATTCTTGTTATATTCTTTATTCTGCATCGATAGAATATAAAAGCAATGAAATTGAACGAGATTTCAAGATTTCGTTTTTGGACGATACGCGTATATGAGTGAAAAATCGTATATACGATATGAAAGAGTGTTAAAAACTTTGATTCCAATATAAAATAGATGTTTGATCTTATGAAATGCAATGTTCTGAATCGATTGGTAAAATTTTTCTAATTGTGGAACAAGAATTATTAAAAATATCACGATTTTATCTTCGCATATACCGAAATTCGCGTATGTCGATTACGTTTTTCGACTATTATCATATGAAAACGCGTATTTAAACATAGTAAAAACGTTATATTCTTGTTATATTCTTTATTCTGCATCGATAGAATATAAAATGAATGAAATTGAACGAGATTTCAACTTTTCGTTTTTCGACGATACGCGTATATGAGCGAAAAATAGTATATACGATATGAAAGAATGTTAAAAACTTTGTTACCAATAAAAAATAGATGTTTGATCTTATGAAATGCAATGTTCTGAATCGATTGGTAACATTTTTCAAACTGTGGCACAAGTATTATTAAAGTTTTCACGATTTTATCTTCGCATATACCGAAATTCGCGTATGTCGATTACGTTCTTCGACAATTATCATATGAAAACGCTTATTTAAACATAGCAAAAACGTTATATTCTTGTTATATTCTTTATTCTGCATCGATGGAATACAAAATCAATGAAATTGAACGATGTTTCAAGTTTTCGTTTTTCGACGATACGCGTACATGAGCGAAAAATCGTATATACGATATGAAAGAATGTTAAAAACTTTGATTCCAATATAAAATAGATGTTTGATCTTATGAAATGCAATGTTCTGAATCGATTGGTAACGTTTTTCTAACTGTGGCGAAAGTATTATTAAAGATTTCACGATATTATCATCGCATATACCGAAATTCGCGTGTGTCAATTACGTTTTTCGACAATTATCATATGAAAACGCGTATTTAAACATAGTAAATACGTTGTATTCTTGTTATATTCTTTATTTTGAATCGATAGAATATAAAACGAATGAAATTGAACGAGATTTCAACTTTTTGTTTTTCGACGATACGCGTATATGATCGAAAAATAGTATATACGATATGAAAGAATGTTAAAAACTTTGATTCCAATATAAAATAGATGTTTTATCTTAGGAAAAGCAATGTTCTGAATCGATTGGTAACATTTTTCTAACTGTGGCACAAGTATTATTAAAGATTTCACGATTTCATCTTCGCATATACCGAAATTCGAGTATGTCGATTACGTTTTTCGACAATTATCATATGAAAGCGCGTATTTAAACATAGTAAAAACGTTATATTCTTGTTATATTCTTTACTCTGCATCGATAGAATAGAGAATCAATGAAATTGAACGAGATTTCAAGTTTACGTCTTTCGACGATACGCTTATATGAGCGAAAAATCGTATATACGATATGAAAGAATTTTAAAAACTTTGATTCCAATATAAAATAGATGTTTGATCTTATGAAATGCAATGTCCTGAATAGATTGGTAACATTTTTCTAACTGTGGCACAAGTATTATTAAAGATTTCACGATTTTATCTTGGCATATACCGAAATTCGCGTATGTCGATTACGTTTTTCGACAATTATCATATGAAAACTCGTATTTAAACATAGTAAAAACGTTATATTCTTGTTATATTCTTTATTATGCATCGATAGAATATAAAATCATTGAAATTGAACGAGATTTCAAGTTTTCGTTTTTCGACGATACGCGTATATGAGCGAAAAATCGTATATACGATATGAAAGAATGTTAAAAACTTTGATTCCAATATAAAATAGATGTTTGATCTTATGAAAAGCAATGTTCTGAATCGATTGGTAACATTTTTCTAACTGTGGCACAAGTATTATTAAAGATTTCACGATTTTATCTTCGCATATACCGAAATTCGAGTATGTCGATTACGTTTTTCGACTATTATCATATGAAAACGCGTATTTAAACATAGTAAAAACGTTACATTCTTGTTATATTCTTTATTCTGCATCGATAGAATATAAAATCAATGAAATTGAACGAGATTTAAAGTTTTCGTTTTTCGACGATACGCGTACATGAGCGAAAAATCGTATATACGATATGAAAGAATGTTAAAAACTTTGATTCCAATATAAAATAGATGTTTGATCTTATGAAAAGCAATGTTTTGAATCGATTGGTAACATTTTTCTAACTGTGGCACAAGTATTATTAAAGATTTCACGATTTTATCTTCGCATATACCGAAATTCGCGTATGTCGATTACGTTTTTCGACTATTATCATATGAAAACGCGTATTTAAGCATAGTAAAAACGTTATATTCTTGTTATATTCCTTATTCTGCATCGATAGAATATAAAATGAATGAAATTGAACGAGATTTCAACTTTTCGTTTTTCGACGATACGCGTACATGAGCGAAAAATCGTATATACGATATGGAAGAATGTTAAAAACTTTGATTCCAATATAAAATAGATGTTTTATCTTAGGAAAAGCAATGTTCTGAATCGATTGGTAACATTTTTCTAACTGTGGCACAAGTATTATTAAAGATTTCACGATTTTATCTTCGCATATACCGAAATTCGCATATGTCGATTAAGTTTTCGATAATTATCATATGAAAACGCGTATTTAAACATAATAAAAACGTTAAATTCTTGTTATATTCTTTATTCTGCATCGATAGAATAGAAAATCAATGGAATTGAACGAGATTTCAAGTTTTCGTTTTTCGACGATACGCGTATATGAGCGAGTAATCGTATATACGAAATGAAAGTATGTTAATAACTTTGATACCAATATAAAACAGATGTTTGATCTTATGAAATGCAACGTTCTGAATCGATTGGTAACATTTTTCTAACTGTGGCACAAGTGTTATTAAAGATTTCACGATTTTATCTTCGCATATACCGAAATTCACATATGTCGATTACGTTTTTCGACAGTTATCATATGAAAACGCGTATTTAAACATAGTAAAAACGTTATATTCTTGTTATATTCTTTACTCTGCATCGATAGAATAGAGAATCAATGAAATTGAACGAGATTTCAAGTTTTCGTCTTTCGACGATACGCGTATATGAGCGAAAAATCGTATATACGATATGAAAGAATGTTAAAAACTTTGATTCCAATATAAAATAGATGTTTGATCTTATGAAATGCAATGTTCTGAATCGATGGGTAACATTTTTCTAACTGTGGCACAAGTATTATTAAAGATTTCACGATTTCATCTTCGCATATACCGAAATTCGAGTATGTCGATTAGGTTTTTCGACAATTATCATATGAAAGCGCGTATTTAAACATAGTAAAAACGTTATATTCTTGTTATATTCTTTATTCTGCATCGATAGAATATAAAATCAATGAAATTGAACGAGATTTCAAGTTTACGTTTTTCGACGATACGCTTATATGAGCGAAAAATCGTATATACGATATGAAAGAATTTTAAAAACTTTGATTCCAATATAAAATAGATGTTTGATCTTATGAAATGCAATGTCCTGAATCGATTGGTAACATTTTTCTAACTGTGGCACAAGTATTATTAAAGATTTCACGATTTTATCTTGGCATATACCGAAATTCGCGTATGTCGATTACGTTTTTCGACAATTATCATATGAAAACTCGTATTTAAACATAGTAAAAACGTTATATTCTTGTTATATTCTTTATTATGCATCGATAGAATATAAAATGAATGAAATTGAACGAGATTTCAACTTTTCGTTTTTCGACGATACGCGTATATGAGCGAAAAATAGTATATACGATATGAAAGAATGTTAAAAACTTTGTTACCAATAAAAAATAGATGTTTGATCTTATGAAATGCAATGTTCTGAATCGATTGGTAACATTTTTCAAACTGTGGCACAAGTATTATTAAAGTTTTCACGATTTTTTCTTCGCATATACCGAAATTCGCGTATGTCGATTACGTTCTTCGACAATTATCATATGAAAACGCTTATTTAAACATAGCAAAAACGTTATATTCTTGTTATATTCTTTATTCTGCATCGATGGAATACAAAATCAATGAAATTGAACGATGTTTCAAGTTTTCGTTTTTCGACGATACGCGTACATGAGCGAAAAATCGTATATACGATATGAAAGAATGTTAAAAACTTTGATTCCAATATAAAATAGATGTTTGATCTTATGAAATGCAATGTTCTGAATCGATTGGTAACGTTTTTCTAACTGTGGCGAAAGTATTATTAAAGATTTCACAATACTATCATCGCATATACCGAAATTCGCGTGTGTCAATTACGTTTTTCGACAATTATCATATGAAAACGCGTATTTAAACATAGTAAAAACGTTATATTCTTGTTATATTCTTTACTCTGCATCGATAGAATAGAGAATCAATGAAATTGAACGAGATTTCAAGTTTTCGTCTTTCGACGATACGCGTATATGAGCGAAAAATCGTATATACGATATGAAAGAATGTTAAAAACTTTGATTCCAATATAAAATAGATGTTTGATCTTATGAAAAGCAATGTTCTGAATCGATTGGTAACATTTTTCTAACTGTGGCACAAGTATTATTAAAGATTTCACGATTTTATCTTCGCATATACCGAAATTCGCGTATGTCGATTACGTTTTTCGACTATTATCATATGAAAACGCGTATTTAAACATAGTAAAAACGTTATACTCTTGTTATATTCCTTATTCTGCATCGATAGAATATGAAATGAATGAAATTGAACGAGATTTCAACTTTTCGTTTTTCGACCATACGCGTATATGTGCGAAAAATAGTATATACGATATGAAAGAATGTTAAAAACTTTGATTCCAATATAAAATAGATGTTTGATCTTATGAAAAGCAATGTTCTGAATCGATTGGTAACATTTTTCTAACTGTGGCACAAGTATTATTAAAGATTTCACGATTTTATCTTCGCATATACCGAAATTCGAGTATGTCGATTACGTTTTTCGACAATTATCACATGAAAACGCGTATTTAAACATAGTAAAAACGTTATATTCTTGTTATATTCTTTATTCTGCATCGATAGAATATAAAATGAATGAAATTGAACGAGATTTCAACTTTTCGTTTTTCGACGATACGCGTACATGAGCGAAAAATCGTATATACGATATGAAAGAATGTTAAAAACTTTGATTCCAATATAAAATAGATGTTTGATCTTATGAAATGCAATGTTCTGAATCGATTGGTAACATTTTTCTAACTGTGGCACAAGTATTATTAAAGATTTCACGATTTTATCTTCGCATATACCGAAATTCGAGTATGTCGATTACGTTTTTCGACAATTATCATATGAAAACGCGTATTTAAACATAGTAAAAACGTTATATACTTGTTATATTCTTTATTCTGCATCGATAGAATATAAAATCAATGAAATTGAACGAGATTTCAACTTTTCGCTTTTCGACGAATCGCGTATATGAGCGAAAAATCGTATATACGATATGAAAGAATGTTAAAAACTTTGATTCCAATATAAAATAGATGTTTGATCTTATGAAATGCAATGTTCTGAATCGATTGGTAACATTTTTCTAACTGTGGTACAAGTATTATTAAAGATTTCACGATTTTATCTTCGCATATACCGAAATTCGCGTATGTCGATTATGTTTTTCGACAATTATCATATGAAAACGCGTATTTAAACATAGTAAAAACGTTATATTCTTGTTATATTCTTTATTCTGCATCCATTGGATATAAAATCAATGAAATTGAACGAGATTTCAAGTTTTCGTCATTCGACGATACGCGTATATGAGCGAAAAATCGTATATACGATATGAAAGAATGTTAAAAACTTTGATTCCAATATAAAATAGATGTTTGATCTTATGAAATGCAATGTTCTGAATCGATTGGTAACATTTTTCTAACTGTGGCACAAGTATTATTATAGATTTCACGATTTTATCTTCGCATATACCGAAATTCGCGTATGTCGATTACGTTTTTCGACTATTATCATATGAAAACGCGTATTTAAGCATAGTAAAAACGTTATACTCTTGTTATATTCCTTATTCTGCATCGATAGAATATGAAATGAATGAAATTGAACGAGATTTCAACTTTTCGTTTTTCGACCATACGCGTATATGTGCGAAAAATAGTATATACGATATGAACGAATGTTAAAAACTTTGATTCCAATATAAAATAGATGTTTGATCTTATGAAAAGCAATGTTCTGAATCGATTGGTAACATTTTTCTAACTGTGGCACAAGTATTATTAAAGATTTCACGATTTTATCTTCGCATATACCGAAATTCGAGTATGTCGATTACGTTTTTCGACAATTATCACATGAAAACGCGTATTTAAACATAGTAAAAACGTTATATTCTTGTTATATTCTTTATTCTGCATCGATAGAATATAAAATGAATGAAATTGAACGAGATTTCAACTTTTCGTTTTTCGACGATACGCGTACATGAGCGAAAAATCGTATATACGATATGGAAGAATGTTAAAAACTTTGATTCCAATATAAAATAGATGTTTGATCTTATGAAATGCAATGTTCTGAATCGATTGGTAACATTTTTCTAACTGTGGCACAAGTATTATTAAAGATTTCACGATTTTATCTTCGCATATACCGAAATTCGAGTATGTCGATTACGTTTTTCGACAATTATCATATGAAAACGCGTATTTAAACATAGTAAAAACGTTATATACTTGTTATATTCTTTATTCTGCATCGATAGAATATAAAATCAATGAAATTGAACGAGATTTCAACTTTTCGCTTTTCGACGAATCGCGTATATGAGCGAAAAATCGTATATACGATATGAAAGAATGTTAAAAACTTTGATTCCAATATAAAATAGATGTTTGATCTTATGAAATGCAATGTTCTGAATCGATTGGTAACATTTTTCTAACTGTGGTACAAGTATTATTAAAGATTTCACGATTTTATCTTCGCATATACCGAAATTCGCGTATGTCGATTATGTTTTTCGAGAATTATCATATGAAAACGCGTATTTAAACATAGTAAAAACGTTATATTCTTGTTATATTCTTTATTCTGCATCCATTGGATATAAAATCAATGAAATTGAACGAGATTTCAAGTTTTCGTCATTCGACGATACGCGTATATGAGCGAAAAATCGTATATACGATATGAAAGAATGTTAAAAGCTTTGATTCCAATAAAAAATAGATGTTTGATCTTATGAAATGCAATGTTCTGAATCGATTGGTAACATTTTTCTAACTGTGGCACAAGTATTATTATAGATTTCACGATTTTATCTTCGCATATACCGAAATTCGAGTATGTCGATTACGTTTTTCGACAATTATCATATGAAAACGCTTATTTAAACATAGCAAAAACGTTATATTCTTGTTATATTCTTTATTCTGCATCGATGGAATACAAAATCAATGAAATTGAACGATGTTTCAAGTTTTCGTTTTTCGACGATACGCGTACATGAGCGAAAAATCGTATATACGATATGAAAGAATGTTAAAAACTTTGATTCCAATATAAAATAGATGTTTGATCTTATGAAATGCAATGTTCTGAATCGATTGGTAACGTTTTTCTAACTGTGGCGAAAGTATTATTAAAGATTTCACAATACTATCATCGCATATACCGAAATTCGCGTGTGTCAATTACGTTTTTCGACAATTATCATATGAAAACGCGTATTTAAACATAGTAAAAACGTTATATTCTTGTTATATTCTTTACTCTGCATCGATAGAATAGAGAATCAATGAAATTGAACGAGATTTCAAGTTTTCGTCTTTCGACGATACGCGTATATGAGCGAAAAATCGTATATACGATATGAAAGAATGTTAAAAACTTTGATTCCAATATAAAATAGATGTTTGATCTTATGAAAAGCAATGTTCTGAATCGATTGGTAACATTTTTCTAACTGTGGCACAAGTATTATTAAAGATTTCACGATTTTATCTTCGCGTATACCGAAATTCGCGTATGACGATTACGTTTTTCGACTATTATCATATGAAAACGCGTATTTAAGCATAGTAAAAACGTTATACTCTTGTTATATTCCTTATTCTGCATCGATAGAATATGAAATGAATGAAATTGAACGAGATTTCAACTTTTCGTTTTTCGACCATACGCGTATATGTGCGAAAAATAGTATATACGATATGAACGAATGTTAAAAACTTTGATTCCAATATAAAATAGATGTTTGATCTTATGAAAAGCAATGTTCTGAATCGATTGGTAACATTTTTCTAACTGTGGCACAAGTATTATTAAAGATTTCACGATTTTATCTTCGCATATACCGAAATTCGAGTATGTCGATTACGTTTTTCGACAATTATCACATGAAAACGCGTATTTAAACATAGTAAAAACGTTATATTCTTGTTATATTCTTTATTCTGCATCGATAGAATATAAAATGAATGAAATTGAACGAGATTTCAACTTTTCGTTTTTCGACGATACGCGTACATGAGCGAAAAATCGTATATACGATATGGAAGAATGTTAAAAACTTTGATTCCAATATAAAATAGATGTTTGATCTTATGAAATGCAATGTTCTGAATCGATTGGTAACATTTTTCTAACTGTGGCACAAGTATTATTAAAGATTTCACGATTTTATCTTCGCATATACCGAAATTCGAGTATGTCGATTACGTTTTTCGACAATTATCATATGAAAACGCGTATTTAAACATAGTAAAAACGTTATATACTTGTTATATTCTTTATTCTGCATCGATAGAATATAAAATCAATGAAATTGAACGAGATTTCAACTTTTCGCTTTTCGACGAATCGCGTATATGAGCGAAAAATCGTATATACGATATGAAAGAATGTTAAAAACTTTGATTCCAATATAAAATAGATGTTTGATCTTATGAAATGCAATGTTCTGAATCGATTGGTAACATTTTTCTAACTGTGGTACAAGTATTATTAAAGATTTCACGATTTTATCTTCGCATATACCGAAATTCGCGTATGTCGATTATGTTTTTCGAGAATTATCATATGAAAACGCGTATTTAAACATAGTAAAAACGTTATATTCTTGTTATATTCTTTATTCTGCATCCATTGGATATAAAATCAATGAAATTGAACGAGATTTCAAGTTTTCGTCATTCGACGATACGCGTATATGAGCGAAAAATCGTATATACGATATGAAAGAATGTTAAAAGCTTTGATTCCAATAAAAAATAGATGTTTGATCTTATGAAATGCAATGTTCTGAATCGATTGGTAACATTTTTCTAACTGTGGCACAAGTATTATTATAGATTTCACGATTTTATCTTCGCATATACCGAAATTCGCGTATGTCGATTACGTTTTTCGACTATTATCATATGAAAACGCGTATTTAAGCATAGTAAAAACGTTATACTCTTGTTATATTCCTTATTCTGCATCGATAGAATATGAAATGAATGAAATTGAACGAGATTTCAACTTTTCGTTTTTCGACCATACGCGTATATGTGCGAAAAATAGTATATACGATATGAACGAATGTTAAAAACTTTGATTCCAATATAAAATAGATGTTTGATCTTATGAAAAGCAATGTTCTGAATCGATTGGTAACATTTTTCTAACTGTGGCACAAGTATTATTAAAGATTTCACGATTTTATCTTCGCATATACCGAAATTCGAGTATGTCGATTACGTTTTTCGACAATTATCACATGAAAACGCGTATTTAAACATAGTAAAAACGTTATATTCTTGTTATATTCTTTATTCTGCATCGATAGAATATAAAATGAATGAAATTGAACGAGATTTCAACTTTTCGTTTTTCGACGATACGCGTACATGAGCGAAAAATCGTATATACGATATGGAAGAATGTTAAAAACTTTGATTCCAATATAAAATAGATGTTTGATCTTATGAAATGCAATGTTCTGAATCGATTGGTAACATTTTTCTAACTGTGGCACAAGTATTATTAAAGATTTCACGATTTTATCTTCGCATATACCGAAATTCGAGTATGTCGATTACGTTTTTCGACAATTATCATATGAAAACGCGTATTTAAACATAGTAAAAACGTTATATACTTGTTATATTCTTTATTCTGCATCGATAGAATATAAAATCAATGAAATTGAACGAGATTTCAACTTTTCGCTTTTCGACGAATCGCGTATATGAGCGAAAAATCGTATATACGATATGAAAGAATGTTAAAAACTTTGATTCCAATATAAAATAGATGTTTGATCTTATGAAATGCAATGTTCTGAATCGATTGGTAACATTTTTCTAACTGTGGTACAAGTATTATTAAAGATTTCACGATTTTATCTTCGCATATACCGAAATTCGCGTATGTCGATTATGTTTTTCGAGAATTATCATATGAAAACGCGTATTTAAACATAGTAAAAACGTTATATTCTTGTTATATTCTTTATTCTGCATCCATTGGATATAAAATCAATGAAATTGAACGAGATTTCAAGTTTTCGTCATTCGACGATACGCGTATATGAGCGAAAAATCGTATATACGATATGAAAGAATGTTAAAAGCTTTGATTCCAATAAAAAATAGATGTTTGATCTTATGAAATGCAATGTTCTGAATCGATTGGTAACATTTTTCTAACTGTGGCACAAGTATTATTATAGATTTCACGATTTTATCTTCGCATATACCGAAATTCGAGTATGTCGATTACGTTTTTCGACAATTATCATATGAAAACGCGTATTTAAACATAGTAAAAACGTTATATTCTTGTTATATTCTTCATTCTGCATCGATAGAATATAAAATGAATGAAATTGAACGAGATTTCAACTTTTCGTTTTTCGACGATACGCGTATATGAGCGAAAAATCGTATATACGATATGAAAGAATGTTAAAAACTTTGATTCCAATAAAAAATAGATGTTTGATCTTATGAAATGCAATGTTCTGAATCGATTGGTAACATTTTTCTAACTGTGGCACAAGTATTATTAAAGATTTCACGATTTTATCTTCGCATATACCGAAATTCGAGTATGTCGATTACGTTTTTCGACAATTATCATATGAAAACGCGTATTTAAACATAGTAAAAACGTCATATTCTTGTTATATTCTTTATTCTGCATCGATAGAATAATAAATCAATAAAATTGAACGAGATTTCATTTTTTCGTTATTCGACGATACGCGTATATGAGCGAAAAATCGTATATACGATATGAAAGAATGTTAAAAACTTTGATTCCAATATAAAATAGATGTTTGATCTGATGAAATGCAATGTTCTGAATCGATTGGTAACATTTTTCATACTATGGCACAATTATTATTAAAGATTTCACGATTTTATCCTCGTATAAACCGAAATTCGAATATGTCAATTACGTATATCGACAATTATCATATGAAAACGCGTATTTAAACATAGTAAAAACGTTATATTCTTGTTATATTCTTTATTCTGCATCGATACAATATAAAATCAATGAAATTGAACGAGATTGCAAGTTTTAGTTTTTCGACGATACGCGTATATGAGCGAAAAATCGTAGATACGATATGAAAGAATGTTAAAAACTTTGATTCCAATATTAAATAGATGTTTGATCTTATGAAATGCAATGTTCTGAATCGATGGGTAACATTTTTCTAACTGTGGCACAAGTATTATTAAAGATTTCACGATTTTATCTTCGCATATAACGAAATTCGCGTATGTCGATTACGTTTTTCGACAATTATCATATGAAAACGCGTATTTAAACATAGTAAAAACGTTATATTCTTGTTTTATTCTTTATTCTGCATCGATAGAATATAAAATCAATGAAATTGTACGAGATTCCAAGTTTTCGTCATTCGACGATACGCGTATATCAGCGAAAAATCGTATATACGATATGAAAGAATGTTAAAAACTTTGATTCCAATATAAAATAGATGTTTGATCTTATGAAATGCAATGTTCTGAATCGATTGGTAACATTTTTCTAACTGTGGCACAAGTATTATTAAATATTTCACGATTTTATCTTCGCATATACCGAAATTCGCGTATGTCGATTACGTTTTTCGACAATTATCATATGAAAACGCGTATTTAAACAAAGTAAAAACGATACATTCTTGTTATATTCTATTTTCTGCATCGATACAATATAAAGTCAATTAAATTGAACGAGATTTCAAGTTTTCGTTTTTCGACGGTACGCGTATATGAGCGAAAAATCGTATATACGATATGAAAGAATGTTAAAACCTTTGATTCCAGTATAGAATAGATGTTTGATCTTATGAAATGCAATGTTCTGAATCGATTGGTAACATTTTTCTAACTGTGGCACAAGTATTATTAAAGATTTCACGATTTTATCTTCGCATATACTGAAATTCGAGTATGTCGATTACGTTTTTCGACTATTATCATATGAAAACGCGTATTTAAACATAGTAAAAACGTTACATTCTTGTTATATTCTTCATTCTGCATCGATAGAATATAAAATCAATGAAATTGAACGAGATTTCAACTTTTCGTTTTTCGACCATACGCGTATATGAGCGAAAAATAGTATATACGATATGAACGAATGTTAAAAACTTTGATTCCAATATAAAATAGATGTTTGATCTTATGAAAAGCAATGTTCTGAATCGATTGGTAACATTTTTCTAACTGTGGCACAAGTATTATTAAAGATTTCACGATTTTATCTTCGCATATACCGAAATTCGAGTATGTCGATTACGTTTTTCGACAATTATCACATGAAAACGCGTATTTAAACATAGTAAAAACGTTATATTCTTGTTGTATTCTTTATTCTGCATCGATAGAATATAAAATGAATGAAATTGAACGAGATTTCAACTTTTCGTTTTTCGACGATACGCGTACATGAGCGAAAAATCGTATATACGATATGGAAGAATGTTAAAAACTATGATTCCAATATAAAATAGATGTTTGATCTTATGAAATGCAATGTTCTGAATCGATTGGTAACATTTTTCTAACTGGGGCACAAGTATTATTAAAGATTTCACGATTTTATCTTCGCATATACCGAAATTCGCGTATGTCGATTATGTTTTTCGAGAATTATCATATGAAAACGCGTATTTAAACATAGTAAAAACGTTATATTCTTGTTATATTCTTTATTCTGCATCCATTGGATATAAAATCAATGAAATTGAACGAGATTTCAAGTTTTCGTCATTCGACGATACGCGTATATGAGCGAAAAATCGTATATACGATATGAAAGAATGTTAAAAGCTTTGATTCCAATAAAAAATAGATGTTTGATCTTATGAAATGCAATGTTCTGAATCGATTGGTAACATTTTTCTAACTGTGGCACAAGTATTATTAAAGATTTCACGATTTTATCTTCGCATATACCGAAATTCGAGTATGTCGATTACGTTTTTCGACAATTATCATATGAAAACGCGTATTTAAACATAGTAAAAACGTTATATTCTTGTTATATTCTTCATTCTGCATCGATAGAATATAAAATGAATGAAATTGAACGAGATTTCAACTTTTCGTTTTTCGACGATACGCGTATATGAGCGAAAAATCGTATATACGATATGAAAGAATGTTAAAAGCTTTGATTCCAATAAAAAATAGATGTTTGATCTTATGAAATGCAATGTTCTGAATCGATTGGTAACATTTTTCTAACTGTGGCACAAGTA
This sequence comes from Vespa crabro, assembly GCF_910589235.1. Lineage (NCBI taxonomy): Eukaryota > Metazoa > Arthropoda > Insecta > Hymenoptera > Vespidae > Vespa > Vespa crabro. The sequence goes on from NW_025813595.1 coordinate 436,320, forward strand.
TTATTAAAGATTTCACGATTTTATCTTCGCATATACCGAAATTCGAGTATGTCGATTACGTTTTTCGACAATTATCATATGAAAACGCGTATTTAAACATAGTAAAAACGTCATATTCTTGTTATATTCTTTATTCTGCATCGATAGAATAATAAATCAATAAAATTGAACGAGATTTCATTTTTTCGTTATTCGACGATACGCGTATATGAGCGAAAAATCGTATATACGATATGAAAGAATGTTAAAAACTTTGATTCCAATATAAAATAGATGTTTGATCTGATGAAATGCAATGTTCTGAATCGATTGGTAACATTTTTCATACTATGGCACAATTATTATTAAAGATTTCACGATTTTATCCTCGTATAAACCGAAATTCGAATATGTCAATTACGTATATCGACAATTATCATATGAAAACGCGTATTTAAACATAGTAAAAACGTTATATTCTTGTTATATTCTTTATTCTGCATCGATACAATATAAAATCAATGAAATTGAACGAGATTGCAAGTTTTAGTTTTTCGACGATACGCGTATATGAGCGAAAAATCGTAGATACGATATGAAAGAATGTTAAAAACTTTGATTCCAATATTAAATAGATGTTTGATCTTATGAAATGCAATGTTCTGAATCGATGGGTAACATTTTTCTAACTGTGGCACAAGTATTATTAAAGATTTCACGATTTTATCTTCGCATATAACGAAATTCGCGTATGTCGATTACGTTTTTCGACAATTATCATATGAAAACGCGTATTTAAACATAGTAAAAACGTTATATTCTTGTTTTATTCTTTATTCTGCATCGATAGAATATAAAATCAATGAAATTGTACGAGATTCCAAGTTTTCGTCATTCGACGATACGCGTATATCAGCGAAAAATCGTATATACGATATGAAAGAATGTTAAAAACTTTGATTCCAATATAAAATAGATGTTTGATCTTATGAAATGCAATGTTCTGAATCGATTGGTAACATTTTTCTAACTGTGGCACAAGTATTATTAAATATTTCACGATTTTATCTTCGCATATACCGAAATTCGAGTATGTCGATTACGTTTTTCGACAATTATCATATGAAAACGCGTATTTAAACAAAGTAAAAACGATACATTCTTGTTATATTCTATTTTCTGCATCGATACAATATAAAGTCAATTAAATTGAACGAGATTTCAAGTTTTCGTTTTTCGACGGTACGCGTATATGAGCGAAAAATCGTATATACGATATGAAAGAATGTTAAAACCTTTGATTCCAGTATAGAATAGATGTTTGATCTTATGAAATGCAATGTTCTGAATCGATTGGTAACATTTTTCTAACTGTGGCACAAGTATTATTAAAGATTTCACGATTTTATCTTCGCATATACTGAAATTCGAGTATGTCGATTACGTTTTTCGACTATTATCATATGAAAACGCGTATTTAAACATAGTAAAAACGTTACATTCTTGTTATATTCTTCATTCTGCATCGATAGAATATAAAATCAATGAAATTGAACGAGATTTCAACTTTTCGTTTTTCGACCATACGCGTATATGAGCGAAAAATAGTATATACGATATGAACGAATGTTAAAAACTTTGATTCCAATATAAAATAGATGTTTGATCTTATGAAAAGCAATGTTCTGAATCGATTGGTAACATTTTTCTAACTGTGGCACAAGTATTATTAAAGATTTCACGATTTTATCTTCGCATATACCGAAATTCGAGTATGTCGATTACGTTTTTCGACAATTATCACATGAAAACGCGTATTTAAACATAGTAAAAACGTTATATTCTTGTTGTATTCTTTATTCTGCATCGATAGAATATAAAATGAATGAAATTGAACGAGATTTCAACTTTTCGTTTTTCGACGATACGCGTACATGAGCGAAAAATCGTATATACGATATGGAAGAATGTTAAAAACTATGATTACAATATAAAATAGATGTTTGATCTTATGAAATGCAATGTTCTGAATCGATTGGTAACATTTTTCTAACTGGGGCACAAGTATTATTAAAGATTTCACGATTTTATCTTCGCATATACCGAAATTCGAGTATGTCGATTACGTTTTTTGACAATTATCATATGAAAACGCGTATTTAAACATAGTAAAAACGTTATATACTTGTTATATTCTTTATTCTGCATCGATAGAATATAAAATCAATGAAATTGAACGAGATTTCAACTTTTCGTTTTTCGACGAATCGCGTATATGAGCGAAAAATCGTATATACGATATGAAAGAATGTTAAAAACTTTGATTCCAATATAAAATAGATGTTTGATCTTATTAAATGCAATGTTCTGAATCGATTGGTAACATTTTTCTAACTGTGGTACAAGTATTATTAAAGATTTCACGATTTTATCTTCGCATATACCGAAATTCGCGTATGTCGATTATGTTTTTCGAGAATTATCATATGAAAACGCGTATTTAAACATAGTAAAATCGTTATATTCTTGTTATATTCTTTATTCTGCATCCATAGGATATAAAATCAATGAAATTGAACGAGATTTCAAGTTTTCGTCATTCGCCGATACGCGTATATGAGCGAAAAATCGTATATACGATATGAAAGAATGTTAAAAGCTTTGATTCCAATATAAAATAGATGTTTGATCTTATGAAATGCAATGTTCTGAATCGATTGGTAACATTTTTCTAACTGTGGCACAAGTATTATTAAAGATTTCACGATTTTATCTTCGCATATACCGAAATTCGAGTATGTCGATTATGTTTTTCGACAATTATCATATGAAAACGCGTATTTAAACATAGTAAAAACGTTATATTCTTGTTATATTCTTTATTCTGCATCGATAGAATATAAAATGAATGAAATTGAACGAGATTTCAACTTTTCGTTTTTCGACGATACGCGTACATGAGCGAAAAATCGTATATACGATATGAAAGAATGTTAAAAACTTTGATTCCAATATAAAATAGATGTGTGATCTTATGAAATGCAATGGTCTGAATCGATTGGTAACATTTTTCTAACTGTGGCACAAGTATTATTAAAGATTTCACGATTTCATCTTCGCATATACCGAAATTCGCGTTTGTCGATTACGTTTTGCGACAATAATCATATGAAAACGCGTATTTAAACATAGAAAGAACGTCATATTCTTGTTATATTCTTTATTCTGCATCGATAGAATAATAAATCAATAAAATTGAACGAGATTTCATCTTTTCGTTATTCGACGATACGCGTATATGAGCGAAAAATCGTATATACGATATGTAAGAATGTTAAAAACTTTGATTCCAATATAAAATAGATGTTTGATCTGATGAAATGCAATGTTCTGAATCGATTGGTAACATTTTTCAAACTATGGCACAATTATTATTAAAGATTTCACGATTTTATCCTCGTATAAACCGAAATTGGAATATGTCAATTACGTATATCGACAATTATCATATGAAAACGCGTATTTAAACATAGTAAAAACGTTATATTCTTGTTATATTCTTTATTCTGCATCGATACAATATAAAATCAATGAAATTGAACGGGATTTCAACTTTTCGTTTTTCGACGATACGCGTATATGAGCGAAAAATCGTAGATACGATATGAAAGAATGTTAAAAACTTTGATTTCAATATAAAATAGATGTTTGATCTGATGAAATGCAATGTTCTGAATCGATTGGTAGCATTTTTCAAACTGTCGCACAATTATTATTAAAGATTTCACGATTTTATCTTCGCATATACCGAAATTCGAATATGTCAATTACGTTTTTCGACAATTATCATATGAGAACGCGTATATAAAAATAGTAAGAACGTCATGTTCTTGGTATATTCTTTATTCTGCATCGATAGAATATAAAATCAATAAAATTGAACGAGATTTCAAGTTTTCGTTTTTCGACGATACGCGTATATGAGCGAGAAATTGTATATAGGATATGAAAGAATGTTAAAAACTTTGATTCCAATATAAAATAGATGTTTGATCTTATGAAATGCAATGTTCTGAATCGATGGGTAACATTTTTCTAACTGTGGCACAAGTATTATTAAAGATTTCACGATTTTATCTTCGCATATAACGAAATTCGCGTATGTCGATTACGTTTTTCGACAATTATCATATGAAAACGCGTATTTAAACATAGTAAAATCGTTATATTCTTGTTTTATTCTTTATTCTGCATCGATAGAATATAAAATCAATGAAATTGAACGAGATTTCAAGTTTTCGTCATTCGACGATACGCGTATATGAGCGAAAAATCGTATATACGATATGAAAGAATGTTAAAAACTTTGATTCCAATATAAAATAGATGTTTGATCTTATGAAATGCAATGTTCTGAATCGATTGGTAACATTTTTCTAACTGTGGCACAAGTATTATTAAAGATTTCACGATTTTATCTTCGCATATACTGAAATTCGCGTATGTCGATTAGGTTTTCCAAAATTATCATATGAAAACGCGTATTTAAACATAGTAAAAACGTTATATTCATGTCATATTCTTTATTCTGCATCGATAGAATATAAAATCAATGAAATTGAACGAGATTTCAAGTTTTCGTTTTTCGACGATACGCGTACATGAGCGAAAAATCGTATATACGATATGAAAGAATGTTAAAAACTTTGATTCCAATATAAAATAGATGTTTGATCTTATGAAATGCAATGCTCTGAATCGATTGGTAACATTTTTCTAACTGTGGCACAAGTATTATTAATGATTTCACGATTTTATCTTCGGAAATACCGAAATTCGCGTATTTCGATTACGTTTTTCGACAATTATCATATGAAAACGCGTATTTAAACATAGTAAAAACGTTATATTCTTGTTAAATACTTTATTCTGCATCGATAGAATATAAAATCAATGAAATTGAACGAGATTTCAAGTTTTCGTTTTTCGACGATACACGTACATGAGCGAATAATCGTATATACGATATGAAAGAATATTAAAAACTTTGATTCCAGTATAGAATAGATATTTGATCTTATGTAATGCAATGTTCTGAATCGATTGGTAACATTTTTCTAACTGTGGCACAAGTATTATTAAAGATTTTACGATTTTATCTTCGCATATACCGAAATTCGCGTATGTCGATTACGTTTTTCGACAATTATCATATGAAAACGCGTATTTAAACATAGTAAAAACGTTATATTCTTGTTATATTCTTTATTCTGCATCGTTAGAATATAAAATGAATGAAATTGAACGTGATTTCAACTTTTCGTTTTTCGACGATACGCGTATATGAGCGAAAAATAGTATATACGATATGAAAGAATGTTAAAAACTTTGTTACCAATAAAAAATAGATGTTTGATCTTATGAAATGCAATGTTCTGAATCGATTGGTAACATTTTTCAAACTGTGGCACAAGTATTATTAAAGTTTTCACGATTTTTTCTTCGGATATACCGAAATTCGCGTATGTCGATTACGTTCTACGACAATTATCATATGAAAACGCTTATTTAAACATAGCAAAAACGTTATATTCTTGTTATATTCTTTATTCTGCATCGATGGAATACAAAATCAATGAAATTGAACGATGTTTCAAGTTTTCGTTTTTCGACGATACGCGTACATGAGCGAAAAATCGAATATACGATATGAAAGAATGTTAAAAACTTTGATTCCAATATAAAATAGATGTTTGATCTTATGAAATGCAATGTTCTGAATCGATTGGTAACGTTTTTCTAACTGTGGCGAAAGTATTATTAAAGATTTCACGATATTATCATCGCATATACCGAAATTCGCGTATGTCAATTACGTTTTTCGTCAATTATCATATGAAAACGCGTATTTAAACATAGTAAAAACGTTATATTCTTGTTTTATTCTTTATTCTGCATCGATGGAATATAAAATCCATGAAATTGAACGAGATTTCAAGTATTCGTTTTTCGATGATACGCGTATATGAGCGAGTAATCGTATATACGATATGAAAGTATGTTAAAAACTTTGATACCAATATAAAACAAATGTTTGATCTTATGAACTGCAATGTTCTGAGTCGATTGGTAACATTTTTCTAACTGTGGCACAAGTATTATTAAAGATTTCACGATTTCATCTTCGCATATACCGAAATTCGCGTATTTCGATTACGTTTTTCGACAATTATCATATGAAAACGCGTATTTAAACATAGTAAAAACGTTATATTCTTGTTATATTCTTTATTCTGAATCGATAGAATATAAAATGAATGAAATTGAACGAGATTTCAACTTTTCGTTTTTCGACGATACGCGTATATGAGCGAAAAATAGTATATACGATATGAAAGAATGTTAAAAACTTTGTTACCAATAAAAAATAGATGTTTGATCTTATGAAATGCAATGTTCTGAATCGATTGGTAACATTTTTCAAACTGTGGCACAAGTATTATTAAAGATTTCACGATTTCATCTTCGCAAATACCGAAATTCGCGTATGTCGATTACGTTTTTCGACAATTATCATATGAAAACGCGCATTTAAACATAGTAAAAACGTTATATTCTTGTTATATTCTTTATTCTGCATCGATAGAATATAAAATCAATGAAATTGAACGAGATTTCAAGTTTTCGTTTTTCGACGATACGCGTATATGAGCGAAATATACGATATGAAAGAATGTTAAAAACTTTGATTCCAATATAAAATAGATGTTTGATCTTATGAAATGCAATGTTCTGAATCGATTGGTAACATTTTTCTAACTGTGGCACAAGTATTATTAATGATTTCACGATTTTATCTTTGCAAATACCGAAATTCGCGTATGTCGATTACGTTTTTCGACAATTATCATATGAAAACGCGTATTTAATCATAGTAAAAACGTTATATTCTTGTTATATTCTTTATTCTGCATCGATAGAATATAAAATCAATGAAATTGAAAGAGATTTCAAGTTTTCGTTTTTCGACGATACGCGTATATGAGCGAAAAATCGTATATACGATATGAAAGAATGTTAAAAACCTTGATTCCAATATAAAATAGATGTTTGATCTTATGAAATGCAATGTTCTGAATCGATTAGTAACATTTTTATAACTGTGGCACAAGTATTATTAAAGATTTCACGATTTTATCTTCGCATATACCGAAATTCGAGTATGTCGATTACGTTTTTCGACAATTATCATATGAAAACGCGTATTTAAACATAGTAAAAACGTTATATTCTTGTTATATTCTTTATTCTGCATCGATAGAATATAAAATCAATGAAATTGAACGAGATTACAAGTTTACGTCTTTCGACGTAACGCTTATATGAGCGAAAAATCGTATATACGATATGAAAGAATGTTAAAAACTTTGATTCCAATATAAAATAGATGTTTCATATTATGACATGCAATGTTCTGAATCGATTGGTAACATTTTTCTAACTGTGGCACAAGTATTATTAAAGATTTCACGATTTTATCTTCGCATATACTGAAATTCGAGTATGTCGATTACGTTTTTCGACTATTATCATATGAAAACGCGTATTTAAACATAGTAAAAACGTTACATTCTTGTTATATTCTTTATTCTGCATCGATAGAATATAAAATCAATGAAATTGAACGAGATTTCAACTTTTCGTTTTTCGACCATACGCGTATATGAGCGAAAAATAGTATATACGATATGAACGAATGTTAAAAACTTTGATTCCAATATAAAATAGATATTTGATCTTATGAAATGCAATGTTCTGAATCGATTGGTAACATTATTCTAACTGTGGTACAAGTATCATTAAAGATTTCACGATTTTATCTTCGCATATACCGAAATTCACATATGTCGATTACGTTTTTCGACAGTTATCATATGAAAACGCGTATTTAAACATAGTAAAAACGTAATATTCTTGTTATATTCTTTACTCTGCATCGATAGAATAGAGAATCAATGAAATTGAACGAGATTTCAAGTTTTCGTCTTTCGACGATACGCGTATATGAGCGAAAAATCGTATATACGATATGAAAGAATGTTAAAAACTTTGATTCCAATATAAAATGGATGTTTGATCTTATGAAATGCAATGTTCTGAATCGATTGGTAACATTTTTCTAACTGTGGCACAAGTATTATTAAAGATTTCACGATTTTATCTTCGCATATACTGAAATTCGAGTATGTCGATTACGTTTTTCGACAATTATCATATGAAAGCGCGTATTTAAACATAGTAAAAACGTTATATTCTTGTTATATTCTTTATTCTGCATCGATAGAATATAAAATCAATGAAATTGAACGAGATTACAAGTTTACGTCTTTCGACGATACGCTTATATGAGCGAAAAATCGTATATACGATATGAAAGAATTTTAAAAACTTTGATTCCATTATAAAATAGATGTTTCATCTTATGACATGCAATGTTCTGAATCGATTGGTAACATTTTTCTAACTGTGGCACAAGTATTATTAAAGATTTCACAATTTTATCTTCGCATATACCGAAATTCGCGTATGTCGATTAGGTTTTTCGACTATTATCATATGAAAAGGCGTATTTAAACATAGTAAAAACGTTATATTCTTGTTATATTCTTTATTCTGCACCGTTAGAATATAAAATGAATGAAATTGAACGAGATTTCAACTTTTCGTTTTTTGACGATACGCGTATATGAGCGAAAAATAGTTTATACGATATGAAAGAATGTTAAAAACTTTGTTACCAATAAAAAATAGATGTTTGTTCTTATGAAATGCAATGTTCTGAATCGATTGGTAACATTTTTCAAACTGTGGCACAAGTATTATTAAAGTTTTCACGATTTTTTCTTCGCATATACCGAAATTCGCGTATGTCGATTACGTTCTACGACAATTATCATATGAAAACTCTTATTTAAACATAGCAAAAACGTTATATTCTTGTTATATTCTTTATTCTGCATCGATGGAATACAAAATCAATGAAATTGAACGATGTTTCAAGTTTTCGTTTTTCGACGATACGCGTACATGAGCGAAAAATCGTATATACGATATGAAAGAATGTTAAAAACTTTGATTCCAATATAAAATAGATGTTTGATCTTATGAAATGCAATGTTCTGAATCGATTGGTAACGTTTTTCTAACTGTGGCGAAAGTATTATTAAAGATTTCACGATATTATCATCGCATATACCGAAATTCGCGTATGTCAATTACGTTTTTCGACAATTATCATATGAAAACGCGTATTTAAACATAGTAAATACGTTGTATTCTTGTTATATTCTTTATTCTGAATCGATAGAATATAAAATGAATGAAATTGAACGAGATTTCAACTTTTCGTTTTTCGACGATACGCGTATATGATCGAAAAATAGTATATACGATATGAAAGAATGTTAAAAACTTTGTTACCAATAAAAAATAGATGTTTGTTCTTATGAAATGCAATGTTCTGAATCAATTGGTAACATTTTTCAAACTGTGGCACAAGTATTATTAAAGATTTCACGATTTCATCTTCGCAAATACCGAAATTCGCGTATGTCGATTACGTGTTTCGACAATTATCATATGAAAACGCGTATTTAAACATAGCAAAAACGTTATATTCTTGTTATATTCTTTATTCTGCATCGATAGAATATAAAATCAATGAAATTGAACGAGATTTCAAGTTTTCGTTTTTCAACGATACGCGTATATGAGCGAAAAATCGTATATACGATATGAAAGAATGTTAAAAACTTTGATTCCATTATAAAATAGATATTTGATCTTATGAAATGCAATGTTCTGAATCGATTGGTAACATTTTTCTAACTGTGGCACAAGTATTATAAAAGATTTCACGATTTTATCTTCGCATATACCGAAATTCGCGTATGTCGATTACGTTTTTCGTCAATTATCATATGAAAACGCGTATTTAAACATAGTTAAAACGTTATATTCTTGTTTTATTCTTTATTCTGCATCGATGGAATATAAAATCCATGAAATTGAACGAGATTTCAAGTATTCGTTTTTCGATGATACGCGTATATGAGCGAGTAATCGTATATACGATATGAAATTATGTTAAAAACTTTGATACCAATATAAAACAGATGTTTGATCTTATGAACTGCAATGTTCTGAATCGATTGGTAACATTTTTCTAACTGTGGCACAAGTATTATTAAAGATTTCACGATTTTATCTTCGCATATACCGAAATTCGCGTATTTCGATTACGTTTTTCGACAATTATCATATGAAAACGCGTATTTAAACATAGTAAAAACGTTATATTCTTGTTATATTCTTTATTCTGAATCGATAGAATATAAAATGAATGAAATTGAACGAGATTTCAACTTTTCGTTTTTCGACGATACGCGTATATGAGCGAAAAATAGTATATACGATATGAAAGAATGTTAAAAGCTTTGATTCCAATATAAAATAGATGTTTGATCTTATGAAATGCAATGTTCTGAATCGATTGGTAACATTTTTCTAACTGTGGCACAAGTATTATTAAAGATTTCACGATTTTATCTTCGCATATACCGAAATTCGAGTATGTCGATTACGTTTTTTCGACAATTATCATATGAAAACGCGTATTTAAACATAGTAAAAACGTTATATTCTTGTTATATTCTTTATTCTGCATCGATAGAATATAAAATGAATGAAATTGAACGAGATTTCAACTTTTCGTTTTTCGACGATACGCGTACATGAGCGAAAAATCGTATATACGATATGAAAGAATGTTAAAAACTTTGATTCCAATATAAAATAGATGTGTGATCTTATGAAATGCAATGGTCTGAATCGATTGGTAACATTTTTCTAACTGTGGCACAAGTATTATTAAAGATTTCACGATTTCATCTTCGCATATACCGAAATTCGCGTTTGTCGATTACGTTTTGCGACAATAATCATATGAAAACGCGTATTTAAACATAGAAAGAACGTCATATTCTTGTTATATTCTTTATTCTGCATCGATAGAATAATAAATCAATAAAATTGAACGAGATTTCATCTTTTCGTTATTCGACGATACGCGTATATGAGCGAAAAATCGTAGATACGATATGAAAGAATGTTAAAAACTTTGATTTCAATATAAAATAGATGTTTGATCTGATGAAATGCAATGTTCTGAATCGATTGGTAGCATTTTTCAAACTGTCGCACAATTATTATTAAAGATTTCACGATTTTATCTTCGCATATACCGAAATTCGAATATGTCAATTACGTTTTTTCGACAATTATCATATGAGAACGCGTATATAAAAATAGTAAGAACGTCATGTTCTTGGTATATTCTTTATTCTGCATCGATAGAATATAAAATCAATAAAATTGAACGAGATTTCAAGTTTTCGTTTTTCGACGATACGCGTATATGAGCGAGAAATTGTATATAGGATATGAAAGAATGTTAAAAACTTTGATTCCAATATAAAATAGATGTTTGATCTTATGAAATGCAATGTTCTGAATCGATGGGTAACATTTTTCTAACTGTGGCACAAGTATTATTAAAGATTTCACGATTTTATCTTCGCATATAACGAAATTCGCGTATGTCGATTAAGTTTTTCGACAATTATCATATGAAAACGCGTATTTAAACATAGTAAAATCGTTATATTCTTGTTTTATTCTTTATTCTGCATCGATAGAATATAAAATCAATGAAATTGAACGAGATTTCAAGTTTTCGTCATTCGACGATACGCGTATATGAGCGAAAAATCGTATATACGATATGAAAGAATGTTAAAAACTTTGATTCCAATATAAAATAGATGTTTGATCTTATGAAATGCAATGTTCTGAATCGATTGGTAACATTTTTCTAACTGTGGCACAAGTATTATTAAAGATTTCACGATTTTATCTTCGCATATACTGAAATTCGCGTATGTCGATTAGGTTTTCCAAAATTATCATATGAAAACGCGTATTTAAACATAGTAAAAACGTTATATTCATGTTATATTCTTTATTCTGCATCGATAGAATATAAAATCAATGAAATTGATCGAGATTTCAAGTTTTCGTTTTTCGACGATACGCGTACATGAGCGAAAAATCGTATATACGATATGAAAGAATGTTAAAAACTTTGATTCCAATACAGAATAGATGTTTGATCTTATGAAATGCAATGTTCTGAATCGATTGGTAACATTTTTCAAACTGTGGCACAAGTATTATTAAAGATTTCACGATTTCATCTTCGCAAATACCGAAATTCGCGTATGTCGATTACGTTTTTCGACAATTATCATATGAAAACGCGCATTTAAACATAGTAAAAACGTTATATTCTTGTTATATTCTTTATTCTGCATCGATAGAATATAAAATCAATGAAATTGAACGAGATTTCAAGTTTTCGTTTTTCGACGATACGCGTATATGAGCGAAATATACGATATGAAAGAATGTTAAAAACTTTGATTCCAATATAAAATAGATGTTTGATCTTATGAAATGCAATGTTCTGAATCGATTGGTAACATTTTTCTAACTGTGGCACAAGTATTATTAATGATTTCACGATTTTATCTTTGCAAATACCGAAATTCGCGTATGTCGATTACGTTTTTCGACAATTATCATATGAAAACGCGTATTTAAACATAGTAAAAACGTTATATTCTTGTTATATTCTTTATTCTGCATCGATAGAATATAAAATCAATGAAATTGAAAGAGATTTCAAGTTTTCGTTTTTCGACGATACGCGTATATGAGCGAAAAATCGTATATACGATATGAAAGAATGTTAAAAACCTTGATTCCAATATAAAATAGATGTTTGATCTTATGAAATGCAATGTTCTGAATCGATTAGTAACATTTTTATAACTGTGGCACAAGTATTATTAAAGATTTCACGATTTTATCTTCGCATATACCGAAATTCGAGTATGTCGATTAGGTTTTTCGACAATTATCATATGAAAACGCGTATTTAAACATAGTAAAAACGTTATATTCTTGTTATATTCTTTATTCTGCATCGATAGAATATAAAATCAATGAAATTGAACGAGATTACAAGTTTACGTCTTTCGACGATACGCTTATATGAGCGAAAAATCGTATATACGATATGAAAGAATGTTAAAAACTTTGATTCCAATATAAAATAGATGTTTCATATTATGACATGCAATGTTCTGAATCGATTGGTAACATTTTTCTAACTGTGGCACAAGTATTATTAAAGATTTCACGATTTTATCTTCGCATATACTGAAATTCGAGTATGTCGATTACGTTTTTCGACTATTATCATATGAAAACGCGTATTTAAACATAGTAAAAACGTTACATTCTTGTTATATTCTTTATTCTGCATCGATAGAATATAAAATCAATGAAATTGAACGAGATTTCAACTTTTCGTTTTTCGACCATACGCGTATATGAGCGAAAAATAGTATATACGATATGAAAGAATGTTAAAAACTTTGTTACCAATAAAAAATAGATGTTTGATCTTATGAAATGCAATGTTCTGAATCGATTGGTAACATTTTTCAAACTGTGGCACAAGTATTATTAAAGATTTCACGATTTCATCTTCGCAAATACCGAAATTCGCGTATGTCGATTACGTTTTTCGACAATTATCATATGAAAACGCGCATTTAAACATAGTAAAAACGTTATATTCTTGTTATATTCTTTATTCTGCATCGATAGAATATAAAATCAATGAAATTGAACGAGATTTCAAGTTTTCGTTTTTCGACGATACGCGTATATGAGCGAAATATACGATATGAAAGAATGTTAAAAACTTTGATTCCAATATAAAATAGATGTTTGATCTTATGAAATGCAATGTTCTGAATCGATTGGTAACATTTTTCTAACTGTGGCACAAGTATTATTAATGATTTCACGATTTTATCTTTGCAAATACCGAAATTCGCGTATGTCGATTACGTTTTTCGACAATTATCATATGAAAACGCGTATTTAAACATAGTAAAAACGTTATATTCTTGTTATATTCTTTATTCTGCATCGATAGAATATAAAATCAATGAAATTGAAAGAGATTTCAAGTTTTCGTTTTTCGACGATACGCGTATATGAGCGAAAAATCGTATATACGATATGAAAGAATGTTAAAAACCTTGATTCCAATATAAAATAGATGTTTGATCTTATGAAATGCAATGTTCTGAATCGATTGGTAACATTTTTCTAACTGTGGCACAAGTATTATTAAAGATTTCACGATTTTATCTTCGCATATACCGAAATTCGCGTATGTCGATTACGTTTTTCGACAATTATCATATGAAAACGCGTATTTAAACATAGTAAAAACGTTATATTCTTGTTATATTCTTTATTCTGCATCGATAGAATATAAAAGCAATGAAATTGAACGAGATTTCAAGATTTCGTTTTTGGACGATACGCGTATATGAGTGAAAAATCGTATATACGATATGAAAGAATGTTAAAAACTTTGATTCCAATATAAAATAGATGTTAGATCTTATGAAATGCAATGTTCTGAATCGATTGGTAAAATTTTTCTAATTGCGGAACAAGAATTATTAAAAATTTCACGATTTTATCTTCGCATATACCGAAATTCGCGTATGTCGATTAGGTTTTTCGACTATTATCATATGAAAATGCGTATTTAAACATAGTAAAAACGTTATATTCTTGTTATATTCTTTATTCTGCACCGTTAGAATATAAAATGAATGAAATTGAACGAGATTTCAACTTTTCGTTTTTTGACGATACGCGTATATGAGCGAAAAATAGTTTATACGATATGAAAGAATGTTAAAAACTTTGTTACCAATAAAAAATAGATGTTTGATCTTATGAAATGCAATGTTCTGAATCGATTGGTAACATTTTTCAAACTGTGGCACAAGTATTATTAAAGTTTTCACGATTTTTTCTTCGCATATACCGAAATTCGCGTATGTCGATTACGTTCTACGACAATTATCATATGAAAACGCTTATTTAAACATAGCAAAAACGTTATATTCTTGTTATATTCTTTATTCGGCATCGATGGAATACAAAATCAATGAAATTGAACGATGTTTCAAGTTTTCGTTTTTCGACGATACGCGCACATGAGCGAAAAATCGTATATACGATATGAAAGAATGTTAAAAACTTTGATTCCAATATAAAATAGATGTTTGATCTTATGAAATGCAATGTTCTGAATCGATTGGTATCGTTTTTCTAACTGTGGCGAAAGTATTATTATAGATTTCACGATATTATCATCGCATATACCGAAATTCGCGTATGTCAATTACGTTTTTCGACAATTATCATATGAAAACGCGTATTGAAACATAGTAAATACGTTGTATTCTTGTTATATTCTTTATTCTGAATCGATAGAATATAAAATGAATGAAATTGAACGAGATTTCAACTTTTCGTTTTTCGACGATACGCGTATATGATCGAAAAATAGTATATACGATATGAAAGAATGTTAAAAACTTTGTTACCAATAAAAAATAGATGTTTGATCTTATGAAATGCAATGTTCTGAATCAATTGGTAACATTTTTCAAACTGTGGCACAAGTATTATTAAAGATTTCACGATTTCATCTTCGCAAATACCGAAATTCGCGTATGTCGATTACGTTTTTCGACAATTATCATATGAAAACGCGCATTTAAACATAGTAAAAACGTTATATTCTTGTTATATTCTTTATTCTGCATCGATAGAATATAAAATCAATGAAATTGAACGAGATTTCAAGTTTTCGTTTTTCAACGATACGCGTATATGAGCGAAAAATCGTATATACGATATGAAAGAATGTTAAAAACTTTGATTCCATTATAAAATAGATATTTGATCTTATGAAATGCAATGTTCTGAATCGATTGGTAACATTTTTCTAACTGTGGCACAAGTATTATAAAAGATTTCACGATTTTATCTTCGCATATACCGAAATTCGCGTATGTCGATTACGTTTTTCGTCAATTATCATATGAAAACGCGTATTTAAACATAGTTAAAACGTTATATTCTTGTTTTATTCTTTATTCTGCATCGATGGAATATAAAATCCATGAAATTGAACGAGATTTCAAGTATTCGTTTTTCGATGATACGCGTATATGAGCGAGTAATCGTATATACGATATGAAAGTATGTTAAAAACTTTGATACCAATATAAAACAGATGTTTGATCTTATGAACTGCAATGTTCTGAATCGATTGGTAACATTTTTCTAACTGTGGCACAAGTATTATTAAAGATTTCACGATTTTATCTTCGCATATACCGAAATCCGCGTATTTCGATTACGTTTTTCGAAAATTATCATATGAAAACGCGTATTTAAACATAGTAAAAACGTTATATTCTTGTTATATTCTTTATTCTGAATCGATAGAATATAAAATGAATGAAATTGAACGAGATTTCAACTTTTCGTTTTTCGACGATACGCGTATATGAGCGAAAAATAGTATATACGATATGAAAGAATGTTAAAAACTTTGTTACCAATAAAAAATAGATGTTTGATCTTATGAAATGCAATGTTCTGAATCGATTGGTAACATTTTTCAAACTGTGGCACAAGTATTATTAAAGATTTCACGATTTCATCTTCGCAAATACCGAAATTCGCGTATGTCGATTACGTTTTTCGACAATTATCATATGAAAACGCGCATTTAAACTTAGTAAAAACGTTATATTCTTGTTATATTCTTTATTCTGCATCGATAGAATATAAAATCAATGAAATTGAACGAGATTTCAAGTTTTCGTTTTTCGACGATACGCGTATATGAGCGAAATATACGATATGAAAGAGTGTTAAAAACTTTGATTCCAATATAAAATAGATGTTTGATCGTATGAAATGCAATGTTCTGAATCGATTGGTAACATTTTTCTAACTGTGGCACAAGTATTATTAATGATTTCACGATTTTATCTTTGCAAATACCGAAATTCGCGTATGTCGATTACGTTTTTCGACAATTATCATATGAAAACGCGTATTTAAACATAGTAAAAACGTTATATTCTTGTTATATTCTTTATTCTGCATCGATAGAATATAAAATCAATGAAATTGAAAGAGATATCAAGTTTTCGTTTTTCGACGATACGCGTATATGAGCGAAAAATCGTATATACGATATGAAAGAATGTTAAAAACCTTGATTCCAATATAAAATAGATGTTTGATTTTATGAAATGCAATGTTCTGAATCGATTAGTAACATTTTTATAACTGTGGCACAAGTATTATTAAAGATTTCACGATTTTATCTTCGCATATACCGAAATTCGAGTATGTCGATTACGTTTTTCGACAATTATCATATGAAAACGCGTATTTAAACATAGTAAAAACGTTATATTCTTGTTATATTCTTTATTCTGCATCGATAGAATATAAAATCAATGAAATTGAACGAGATTACAAGATTACGTCTTTCGACGATACGCTTATATGAGCGAAAAATCGTATATACGATATGAAAGAATGTTAAAAACTTTGATTCCAATATAAAATAGATGTTTCATCTTATGACATGCAATGTTCTGAATCGATTGGTAACATTTTTCTAACTGTGGCGCAAGTATTATTAAAAATTTCACGATTTTATCTTCGCATATACTGAAATTCGAGTATGTCGATTACGTTTTTCGACTATTATCATATGAAAACGCGTATTTAAACATAGTAAAAACGTTACATTCTTGTTATATTCTTTATTCTGCATCGATAGAATATAAAATCAATGAAATTGAACGAGATTTCAACTTTTCGTTTTTCGACCATACGCGTATATGAGCGAAAAATAGTATATACGATATGAACGAATGTTAAAAACTTTGATACCAATATAAAATAGATATTTGATCTTATGAAATGCAATGTTCTGAATCGATTGGTAACATTATTCTAACTGTGGTACAAGTATTATTAAAGATTTCACGATTTTATCTTCGCATATACCGAAATTCACATATGTCGATTACGTTTTTCGACAGTTATCATATGAAAACGCGTATTTAAACATAGTAAAAACGTTATATTCTTGTTATATTCTTTACTCTGCATCGATAGAATAGAGAATCAATGAAATTGAACGAGATGTCAAGTTTTCGTCTTTCGACGATACGCGTATATGAGCGAAAAATCGTATATACGATATGAAAGAATGTTAAAAACTTTGATTCCAATATAAAATAGATGTTTGATCTTATGAAATGCAATGTTCTGAATCGATTGGTAACATTTTTCTAACTGTGGCACAAGTATTATTAAAGATTTCACGATTTTATCTTCGCATATACCGAAATTAGAGTATGTCGATTACGTTTTTCGACAATTATCATATGAAAGCGCGTATTTAAACATAGTAAAAACGTTATATTCTTGTTATATTCTTTATTCTGCATCGATAGAATATAAAATCAATGAAATTGAACGAGATTACAAGTTTACGTCTGTCGACGATACGCTTATATGAGCGAAAAATCGTATATACGATATGAAAGAATGTTAAAAACTTTGATTCCAATATAAAATAGATGTTTCATCTTATGACATGCAATGTTCTGAATCGATTGGTAACATTTTTCTAACTGTGGCACAAGTATTATTAAAGATTTCACGATTTTATCTTCGCATATACTGAAATTCGAGTATGTCGATTACGTTTTTCGACTATTATCATATGAAAACGCGTATTTAAACATAGTAAAAACGTTACATTCTTGTTATATTCTTTATTCTGCATCGATAGAATATAAAATCAATGAAATTGAACGAGATTTCAACTTTTCGTTTTTCGACCATACGCGTACATGAGCGAAAAATCGTATATACGATATGAAAGAATGTTAAAAACTTTGATTCCAATATAAAATAGATATTTGATCTTATGAAATACAATGTTCTGAATCGATTGGTAACATTATTCTAACTGTGGTACAAGTATTATTAAAGATTTCACGATTTTATCTTCGCATATACCGAAATTCGCGTATGTCGATTAAGTTTTTCGAGAATTATCATATGAAAACGCGTATTTAAACATAGTAAAAACGTTATATTCTTGTTATATTCTTTATTCTGCATCCATAGGATATAAAATCAATGAAATTGAACGAGATTTCAACTTTTCGTTTTTTGACGATACGCGTATATGAGCGAAAAATAGTTTATACGATATGAAAGAATGTTAAAATCTTTGTTACCAATAAAAAATAGATGTTTGATCTTATGAAATGCAATGTTCTGAATCGATTGGTAACATTTTTCAAACTGTGGCACAAGTATTATTAAAGTTTTCACGATTTTTTCTTCGCATATACCGAAATTCGCGTATGTCGATTACGTTCTACGACAATTATCATATGAAAACGCTTATTTAAACATAGCAAAAACGTTATATTCTTGTTATATTCTTTATTCTGCATCGATGGAATACAAAATCAATGAAATTGAACGATGTTTCAAGTTTTCGTTTTTCGACGATACGCGTACATGAGCGAAAAATCGTATATACGATATGAAAGAATGTTAAAAACTTTGATTCCAATATAAAATAGATGTTTGATCTGATGAAATGCAATGTTCTGTATCGATTGGTAACATTTTTCAAACTATGGCACAATTATTATTAAAGATTTCACGATTTTATCCTCGTATAAACCGAAATTCGAATATGTCAATTACGTATATCGACAATTATCATATGAAAACGCGTATTTAAACATAGTAAAAACGTTATATTCTTGTTATATTCTTTATTCTGCATCGATACAATATAAAATCAATGAAATTGAACGAGATTTCAACTTTTCGTTTTTCGACGAATCGCGTATATGAGCGAAAAATCGTATATACGATATGAAAGAATGTTAAAAACTTTGATTCCAATATAAGATAGATGTTTGAACTTATGAAATGCAATGTTCTGAATCGATTGGTAACATTTTTCTAACTGTGGTACAAGTATTATTAAAGATTTCACGATTTTATCTTCGCATATACCGAAATTCGCGTATGTCGATTACGTTTTTCGACAATTATCATATGAAAACGCGTATTTAAACATAGTAAAAACGTTATATTCTTGTTATATTCTTTATTCTGCATCGATAGAATATAAAATCAATGAAATTGAACGAGATTTCAACTTTTCGTTTTTCGACGATATGCGTATATGAGCGAAAAATCGCATATGCGATATGAGAGAATGATGAGAATTTTGATTCCAATATAAAGTAGATGTTCGATCTGATGAAATGCAATGTTCTGAATTGACTGGCAACATTTTTCAAACTGTGGCACAATTATTATTAAAGATTTGACGATTTCATCTTCGCGTATACCGAAATTCGAGTATGTCAATTACGTTTTTCGACAATTATCATATGAAAAAGCGTATATAAACATAGTAAGAACGTCATATTCTTGTTATATTATTTATTCGGCATCGATAGAATATAAAATCAATGAAATTGAACGAGATTTCAACTTTTTCGTTTTTCGACGATACGCGTATATGAGTGAAAAATCGTATATACGATATGAAAGAATGTTAAAAACTTTGATTCCAATATAAAATAGATGTGTGATCTTATGAAATGCAATGGTCTGAATCGATTGGTAACATTTTTCTAACTGTGGCACAAGTATTATTAAAGATTTCACGATTTCATCTTCGCATATACCGAAATTCGCGTTTGTCGATTACGTTTTGCGACAATAATTATATGAAAACGCGTATTTAAACATAGAAAGAACGTCATATTCTTGTTATATTCTTTATTCTGCATCGATAGAATAATAAATCAATAAAATTGAACGAGATTTCATCTTTTCGTTATTCGACGATACGCGTATATGAGCGAAAAATCGTATATACGATATGAAAGAATGTTAAAAACTTTGATTCCAATATAAAATAGATGTTTGATCTGATGCAATGCAATGTTCTGAATCGATTGGTAACATTTTTCAAACTATGGCACAATTATTATTAAAGATTTCACGATTTTATCCTCGTATAAACCGATATTCGAATATGTCAATTACGTATATCGACAATTATCATATGAAAACGCGTATTTAAACATAGTAAGAACGTCATATTCTTGTTATATTCTTTATTCTGCATCGATAGAATATAAAATCAATAAAATTGAACGAGATTTCAACTTTTCGTTTTTCGACGATACGCGTATATGAGCGAAAAATCGTATATACGATATGAAAGAATGTTAAAAACTTTGATTCCAATATAAAATTGATGTTTGATCTTATGAAATGCAATGTTCTGAATCGATTGGTAACATTTTTCTAACTGTGGCACAAGTATTATTAAAGATTTCACGATTTTATCTTCGCATATACCGAATTCGCGTATGTCGATTATGTTTTTCGACTATTATCATATGAAAACGCGTATTTAAACATATTAAGAACGTTATAATCTTGTTATATTCTTTATTCTGCATCGATACAATATAAAATCAATGAAATTGAACGAGATTTCAAATTTTCGTTTTTCGACGATACGCGTATATGAGCGAAAAATCGTAGATACGGTATGAAGGAATGTTAAAAACTTTGATTTCAATATAAAATAGATGTTTGATCTGATGAAATGCAATGTTCTGAATCGATTGGTAGCATTTTTAAACTGTCGCACAATTATTATTAAAGATTTCACGATTTTATCTTCGC
Organism: Vespa crabro; assembly: GCF_910589235.1. Classification (NCBI taxonomy): domain Eukaryota; kingdom Metazoa; phylum Arthropoda; class Insecta; order Hymenoptera; family Vespidae; genus Vespa; species Vespa crabro. The sequence continues at coordinate 458,145 of NW_025813595.1, forward strand.
ATATACCGAAATTCGAATATGTCAATTACGTTTTTCGACAATTATCATATGAAAACGCGTATTTAAACATAGTAAGAACGTCATATTCTTGGTATATTCTTTATTCTGCATCGATAGAATATAAAATCAATAAAATTGAACGAGATTTCAAGTTTTCGTTTTTCGACGATACGCGTATATGAGCGAGAAATTGTATATAGGATATGAAAGAATGTTAAAAACTTTGATTCCAATATAAAATAGATGTTTGCTCTTATGAAATGCGATGTTCTGAATCGATTGGTAACATTTTTCAAACTGTGGCAGAAGTATTATAAATGATTTCATGATTTTATATTCGCATATACCGAAATTCGCTTATGTCGATTACGTTTTTCGACAATTATCATAAGAAATCGCGTATTTTAACATAGTAAAAACGTTAAATTCATGATATATTCTCTATTCTGCAACGATAGATTATAAAATCAATGAAATTGAACAAGATTTCAACTTTTCGTTTTTCGACAATACGCGTATATAAGCGAAAAATCGTATTTACGATATGAAAGATTGTAAAAACTTTGATTCCAATATAAAATAAATGTTTGATCTTATGAAATGCGATGTTCTGAATCGATTGGTAACATTTATCAAACTGTGGCACAAGTAATATGATAGATTTCACGATTTTATCTTCGCATATACCGAAATTCGCGTATGACGATTACGTTTTTCGACAATTATCATATGAAAACGCGTATTTAAACATAGTAAAAACGTTATATACTTGTTATATTCTTTATTCTGCATCGATAAAATATAAAATCAATAAAATTGAACGAGATTTCAACTTTTCGTTTTTCGACGATACGCGTATATGATCGAAAAATCGTATATACGATATGAAAGAATGTTAATAACTTTGATTCCAATATATAATAAATGTTTGATCTTATGAAATGCAATGTTCTGAATCGATTGGTAACATTTCTCTAACTGTAGCACAAGTAATATTAAAGATTTCACGATTTCATCTTCGCGTATACCTAAATTCGAGTATGTCAATTACGTTTTTCGACAATTATCATATGAAAACGCGTATTTAAACATAGTAAGAACATTATATTCATGATATATTCTTTATTCTGCAACGATAGATTATAAAACCAATGAAATTGGACAAGATTTCAACTTTTCGTTTTTCGACGATACGCGTATATAAGCGAAATATCGTATATAATATATGAAAGAAAGTTAAAAACTTTGATGCCATTATAAAATAAATGTTTGATCTTATGAAATGCAATATTCTGGATCGATTGGAAACATTCTTCAAACTGTGGCACAAGTATTATTAAAGATTTCACGATTTTATCTTCGCATATACCGAAATTCGCGAATGTCGATTACGTTTTTCGAATATTATCATTAGAAAACGCGTATTTAAACATAGTAAAAACGTTATATTCATGATATAATCTCTATTCTGCAACGATAGAATATAAAATCAATGAAATTGGACAAGATTTCATCTTTCCTTTTTTCGACGATACGCGTATATAAGCGAAAAATCGTATACACGAATTGAAATAATGTAAAAACTTTAATTCCAATATAAAATAAACGTTCGATCTTATGAAATGCAATGTTCTGAATTGATTGGTAACATTTTTCAAACTGTGGCCCAAGTATTATTTAAGATTTCACGATTTTATCTTCGCTTATACCGAAATCTGCGTATGTCGATTACGTTTTTCGACTATTATCATATGAAACGCGTATTTAAACATAATAGAAACGATATATTCTTGTTATATTCTATTTTCTGCATCGATAGAATATAAAATCAATGAAATTGAACGAGATTTCAAGTTTTCGTTTTTCGCCGATACGCGTATATGAGCGAAAGATCGTTTATACGATATGAAAGAATGTTAAAAACATTGATTCCAATATAAAATAGATGTTTGAACTTATGAAATGCAATGTTCTGAATCGATTAGTAACATTTTTATAACTGTGGCACAAGTATTATTAAAGATTTCACGATTTTATCTTCGCATATACCGAAATTCGCGTATGTCGATTAGGTTTTTCGACTATTATCATATGAAAACGCGTATTTAAACATAGTAAAAACGATATATTCTTGTTATATTCTTTATTCTGCATCGATAGAATATGAAATGGATGAAATTGAACGAGATTTCAACTTTTCGTTTTTCGACCATACGCGTATATGAGCGAAAAATAGTATATACGATATGAAAGAATGTTAAAAACTTTGATTGCAATATAAAATAGATGTTTCATCTTATGACATGCAATGTTCTGAATCGATTGGTAACATTTTTCTAACTGTGGCACAAGTATTATTAAAGATTTCACGATTTTATCTTCGCATATACCGAAATTCGAGTATGTTGATTACAGTTTCAACAATTATCATTTGAAAGCGCGTATTTAAACATAGTAAAAACGTTATATTCTTGTAATATTCTTTATTCTGCATCGATAGAATATAAAATAAATGAAATTGAACGAGATTTCAACTTTTCGTTTTTCGACGATACGCGTATATGAGCGAAAAATAGTATATACGATATGAACGAATGTTAAAAACTTTGATTCTAATATAAAATAGATGTTTAACCTTATGAAAAGCAATGTTTTGAATCGATTGGTAACATTTTTCTAACTGTGGCACAAGTATTATTAAAGATTTCACGATTTTATCTTCGCATATACCGAAATTCGCGTATGTCGATTACGTTTTTCGACTATTATCATATGAAAACGCGTATTTAAACATAGTAAAAACGTTTTATTCTTGTTATATTCTTTATGCTGCATCGATAGAATATAAAATGAATGAAATTGAACGAGATTTCAACTTTTCGTTTTTCGACGATACGCGTATGTGAGCGAAAAATAGTATATACGATATGAAGGAATGTTAAATACTTTGTTACCAATAAAAAATAGATGTTTGATCTGATGAAATGCAATGTTCTGAATCGATTGGTAACATTTTTCTAACTGTGGCATAAGTATTATTAAAGATTTCACGATTTTATCTTCGCATATACCGAAATTCGTGTATGTCGATTACGTTTTTCGACAATTATCATATGAAACCGCGTATTTAAACATAGTAAAACGTTATATTCTTGTTTTATTCTTTATTCTGCATCGATAGAATATAAAATCAATGAAATTGAACGATATTTAAAGTTTTCGTTTTTCGACGATACGCGTACATGAGCGAAAAATCGCATATACGATATGAAAGAATGTAAAAAACTTTGATTCCAATATAAAATAGATGTTTGATCTTATGAAATGCAAAGTTCTGAATCGATTGGTAACATTTTTCTAACTGTGGCACAAGTATTATTAAAGATTTCACGATTTTATCTTCGCATATACCGAAATTCGCGTATGTCGATTAAGTTTTTCGACTATTATCATATGAAAACGCGTATTTAAACATAGTAAAAACGTTTTATTCTTGTTATATTCTTTATGCTGCATCGATAGAATATAAAATGAATGAAATTGAACGAGATTTCAACTTTTCGTTTTTCGACGATACGCGTATGTGAGCGAAAAATAGTATATACGATATGAAGGAATGTTAAATACTTTGTTACCAATAAAAAATAGATGTTTGATCTGATGAAATGCAATGTTCTGAATCGATTGGTAACATTTTTCTAACTGTGGCATAAGTATTATTAAAGATTTCACGATTTTATCTTCGCATATACCGAAATTCGTGTATGTCGATTACGTTTTTCGACAATTATCATATGAAACCGCGTATTTAAACATAGTAAAACGTTATATTCTTGTTTTATTCTTTATTCTGCATCGATAGAATATAAAATCAATGAAATTGAACGATATTTAAAGTTTTCGTTTTTCGACGATACGCGTACATGAGCGAAAAATCGCATATACGATATGAAAGAATGTTAAAAACTTTGATTCCAATATAAAATAGATGTTTGATCTTATGAAATGCAAAGTTCTGAATCGATTGGTAACATTTTTCTAACTGTGGCACAAGTATTATTAAAGATTTCACGATTTTATCTTCGCATATACCGAAATTCGCGTATGTCGATTAAGTTTTTCGACTATTATCATATGAAAACGCGTATATAAACATAGTAAAAACGTTATATTCTTGTTATATTCTTTATTCTGCATCGATAGAATATAAAATCAATGAAATTGAACGAGATTTCAACTTTTCGTTTTTCGACGAAACGCGTATATGAGCGAAAAATCGTATATACGATATGAAAGAATGTTAAAAACTTTGATTCCAATATAAAATAGATGTTTGATCTTATGAAATGCAATGTTCTGAATCGATTGGTGACATTTTTCTAACTGTGGTACAAGTATTATTAAAGATTTCACGTTTTTATCTTCGCATATACCGAAATTCGCCTATGTCGATTAAGTTTTTCGACAATTATCATATGAAAACGCGTATTTAAACATAGTAAAATCGTTATATTCTTGTTATATTCTTTATTCTGCATCGATAGAATATAAAATCAATGCAATTGAACGAGATTTCAACTTTTCGTTTTTCGACGATATGCGTATATGAGCGAAAAATCGTATATGCGATATGAAAGAATGATGAAAATTTTGATTCCAATATAAAGTAGATGTTCGATCTGATGAAATGCAATGTTCTGAATTGATTGGCAACATTTTTCAAACTGTGGCACAATTATTATTAAAGATTTGACGATTTCATCTTCGCGTATACCGAAATTCGAGTATGTCAATTACGTTTTTCGACAATTATCATATGAAAACGCGTATATAAACATAGTAAGAACGTCATATTCTTGTTATATTATTTATTCGGCATCGATAGATTATAAAACCAATGAAATTGGACAAGATTTCAACTTTCCTTTTTTCGACGATACGCGTATATAAGCGAAAAATCGTATACACGAATTGAAATAATGTAAAAACTTTAATTCCAATATAAAATAAACGTTCGATCTTATGAAATGCAATGTTCTGAATTGATTGGTAACATTTTTCAATCTGTGGCCCAAGTATTATTTAAGATTTCACGATTATATCTTCGCTTATACCGAAATCTGCGTATGTCGATTACGTTTTTCGACAATTATCATATGAAAACGCGTTTTTAAATATAGTAAAAACGTTATATTCTAGTTATATTCTTTATTCTGCATCGATAAAATATAAAATCAATGAAATTGAACGAGATTTCAACTTTTCGTTTTTCGACCATTCGAGTATATGAGCGAAAAATCAAATATACGATATGAAAAAATGTAAAATCTTTCATTCCCATATGAAATAGATGTTTGATCTTATGAAATGCAATGTTCTGAATCTATTGGTAAATTTTTCAAACTGTGGCACAAGTATTACTAATGATTTCACGATTTTATCTTCGCATATACCGAAATTCGTGTATGTCGATTACGTTTTTCGACAATTATCATATGAAACCGCGTATTTAAACATAGTAAAACGTTATATTCTTGTTTTATTCTTTATTCTGCATCGATAGAATATAAAATCAATGAAATTGAACGATATTTAAAGTTTTCGTTTTTCGACGATACGCGTACATGAGCGAAAAATCGCATATAAGATATGAAAGAATGTTAAAAACTTTGATTCCAATATAAAATAGATGTTTGATCTTATGAAATGCAAAGTTCTGAATCGATTGGTAACATTTTTCTAACTGTGGCACAAGTATTATTAAAGATTTCACGATTTTATCTTCGCATATACCGAAATTCGCGTATGTCGATTAAGTTTTTCGAATATTATCATATGAAAACGCGTATTTAAACATAGTAAAAACGTTATATTCTTGTTATATTCTTTATTCTGCATCGATACAATATAAAATCAATGAAATTGAACGAGATTTCTACTTTTCGTTTTTCGACGATTCGCGTATATGAGCGAAAAATCGCAGATACGATATGAAAGAATGTTAAAAACTTTGATTTCAATATAAAATAGATGTTTGATCTGATGAAATGCAATGTTCTGAATCGATTGGTAGCATTTTTCAAACTGTCGCACAATTATTATTAAAGATTTCACGATTTTATCTTCGCATATACCGAAATTCGAATATGTCAATTACGTTTTTCGACAATTATCTTATGAAAACGCGTATTTAAACATAGTAAGAACGTCATATTCTTGGTATATTCTTTATTCTGCATCGATAGAATATAAAATCAATAAAATTGAACGAGATTTCAAGTTTTCGTTTTTCGACGATACGCGTATATGAGCGAGAAATTGTATATAGGATATGAAAGAATGTTAAAAACTTTGATTCCAATATAAAATAGATGTTTGATCTTATGAAATGCGATGTTCTGAATCGATTGGTAACATTTTTCAAACTGTGGCAGAAATATTATTAATGATTTCATGATTTTATATTCGCATATACCGAAATTCGCTTATGTCGATTACGTTCTTCGACAATTATCATAAGAAATCGCGTATTTTAACATAGTAAAAACGTTATATTCATGATATATTCTTTATGCTTCATCGATAAAATATAAAATCAATGAAATTGAACGAGATTTCAACTTTTTCGTTTTTCGACGATACGCGTATATGAGTGAAAAATCGTATATACGATATGAAAGAATGTTAAAAACTTTGATTCCAATATAAAATTGATGTTTGATCTTATGAAATGCAATGTTCTGAATCGATTGGTAACATTTTTCTAACTGTGGCACAAGTATTATTAAAGATTTCACTATTTTATCTTCGCATTTACCGAATTCGCGTATGTCGATTATGTTTTTCGACAATTATCATATGAAAACGCGTATTTAAACATAGTAAAAACGTTTTATTCTTGTTATATACTTTATTCTTTATCGATAGAAGATAAAATCAATGAAATTGAACGAGATTATATCATTTCGTTTTTCGACGATGCGAGTATAAGTGCGTGAAATCGTATATACGATATGAAACAATGTTAAAAACTTTGACTCCAATATAAAATAGATGTTTGATCTTATGAAATGCAATGTTCTGAAGCGATTGGTAACATTTATCAAACTGTGGCACAAGTATTATTAAAGATATCTTGATTTTATCTTCGCATATACCAAAATTCTCGTATGTCGATTATGTTTTTCGACAATTATCATATTAAAACAGGTGTTTAAACATAGTACAAACGTTATATTATTGTTATATTCTTTATTCTGCATCGTTAGAATATATATTCAATGAAATTGAACGAGATATCAACTTCTCGTTTTTCGACGATAGGGGTATTTATGCGAAAAATCGTATGAAATGATTCAATGTTACAAATTTCGATTCCAATACCAATAATAACGATAATATATATTATATCGATAGTAACCATAACAATAGTAGTGATAATAACTATAATAATGAATATAATAATAAATATAATAGCGATAATAACTATTATAATAATAATGGCAATAAGGGTAATAACAATAACATCGATCATAATAATAATAATAACAATAATAACGGTAACAATAAGAATAGTAATAACAAAATGAGTATAATTACGATGACAACATTAATAATAATAGCAGTGATAAATATAATATCAAATATAACGATAATAACTATAATAATAATAACTATAATAACAATAATTACGATAATAGCAATAATAACGATTATAATAATAATAATAAAATATATAATAGCGATATTAATAATAATAATTATGAAATAATAACGATAATAATAATAATAATTATAATGACGATAATAATGATAATAATGATAATTATAATAATTATAATAACGATAATAATGATAATAACGATAATAATAATTACGATATTTACTATAATAAAGATAACAACATTAGCAACGTTAATAATAATAATATTAAAATTAATATCGATAATAACGATAATAACGATTATCATAGTAATAATAATATCGTTAATAACAATTACAAGGATAACAACAATAATTATAATAATAATAACAAAGATAATAAGAATAATAACAACAATAATAATAATAATAATAATAACTATAATAACGATAATTACGATAATATCGATAATAATAACAAGAATAATAACGTTAATAATAATAAAATAATAACGATAATGACGATAATAACGATAACAATCATAAAAATTAACACATTAGAAAAGATAATAACGATAAATTTACTAAAAATATTAACAATAATAACAATAATAACGTTAATAATAATAACAAAAATAATAATACCGATAATATTAATAATTATATTACGATAAAAAAGATAGTAATTGTAGTAATAAAAGCAATAATAATAATAATATTGATTCTAACGATAATAGCGTAATAAGGAAATAAATGATGATAATATTTACGATAAGAACGATAATAACGATAATAACTATTATAAAAATAACGATAATAACCATAATAATAATAATAATAATAATAATAATAATAATAACGATAAAAACGATAATAACGTTAATTACGTTAATTAACGATAATAATAATAGTAATGATAACAATAATACCAATAATAACTCTAATAACGATGATAACGAATATAATAATAACGATAATATCGATAATAATAATAACAATATTAACGATACTATCGATAAAAATAGTAAAAGTAACAAGAATAATAACGATTATAACGATAATAACAATAATAACGATAAAAATAATAATAATAGTAATAACAATAATAACCATAAAAACGATAATAACGATAATAAAGATAATAATAATAACGATAATGATGGTAGTAATAGAAATAATAACGATATTGACAACAATTACGACATCAACGATAATAATAATAATGATAAGAACGTTAATGACGATAATAAAGATAATAATAATAGTAATAATAACAATGATAAAGATAAAAAAGATAATAAGTATAAAATTATAAACGATAATTACGACAATATTAATAATATTAATAACGATAATAATATGAATCATAAAAAAGATAATAAAGATATTAATGACAGAACGGATAATAACGAAAATAACGATAATAAAGATAACGAGAATGACGTTAATTTAGATAATAATAATAACAATATTAAAGATAATATCGATATAAATAAAAATAATAATAACAATAATAACGAAAATAATATTAACGATAATATCCACAATAGTAATAATAATAAAACGATAATAACGTTAATAACAATAATAATAATAATAATAAAGATAATTACGATATTAACGGCAATAACATAAATAATAATAGTAATAATTGAGAGAAGAACGATAATAAGGACAATAACGATAATAATAATATTGGTAATATCGATAATAAGAATAAGAATGATTAGATCGAAAATAATAATAACAATAATAACAATATTAACGATAACAAAGACAATATCGGAAAAAATAATAACAATGTTAAGGATAATATCGATAATAATAAAAATAATAAAAATAACAATAAGAGCGATTATAAAGATAATAACGAAAATAATATTAACGCAAATAACGACAATAGCAATAACAATATTAACGATAATAACGATAATATCGAAATAATAATAATAATAATAATAATAATAATAATAACGATAATAACGATAATAACAATATAAATATTAAAGAAAATAACGATAATAATAATAATAATATCGATAGTACAATAATAACGATATTATCGATAACAATAATAACAATAATAACGATAACATCAATAATAATAATAATAATATTAATAACAATAATAACGACAATAACAACAATAACAATAATAGCAATGGTAATAATAGTAATGATAAAGATAATAACGATATAATAGATTCTAACGATAATAATAACAACAATAACGATAATAACGATTATGAGGATAAGAACGTTAATATTATTAATAAAAATAAGAATAATAACAACAATAACGATAATAACGATACTAATAGAAGTAATAATAACAATATTAAAAATAATAACAATAATAACGATAATAGAAGTAAAAAAAAAGTTATAATTATAATAAATATATAAACGATTTTAACGGTAATAATAATGACGATAATTACGTTAATAACGATAACAATAATAACAATATTAACGATAATATCGATAATTATAATAAAAATAATAACTATAATAATGATAATAACGATAGTAACGTTAATAATAATAAAAATAACAACGCTAATAACGATAATAAAGGTAATAATATTATTAATAATAACGATAATAACGATTGAAATAGAAATAATAATAATAACAATATCGACAATAACGATAATAACAGCTAATAACAATAATAATAATAGAAATAATAATAGTAATATTAGTAATGATAATTACGATAATAACGATAACAACGATAATAACAAAATTAATAATAACGATAATTAAGATAATAATAATAACAATAATAAAATCGATAATAACTACAATAACGATGATAACCATAATGACGATAATAACCATAATAATAATTACGATAATAACGATATTATCGATAATAAAAATAACAATAATAACGATAATAATGATAATAATAGTAGTAATAATAACAATAATAACTATTACAACGATAATAAAGATAATAACGATAAATACGATAATAACAATTATAATAATAAAAATAATAACGATAATAGTAGAAATAATGATAACGATAATAACGATAATACTAATAATAATAATAATAATAATAATAATAATAATAATAATAATAATAATAATAATAATAATAATAATAATAATAATGATAATAACGATAATATCGATAATAATAATAACAATATTAACAATAATATCAATTATAGTAATAAAAATAATAACAATAATAACGATAATAATAATAATAATAATAATAATAATAAAAAAAATAACAATAATAATCACCACAATAATAACAATAATAACTGTAATGATAAGAATAATATTAATAATAATAACGATGATAATAATAATAATAATAATAATAACAATAATAATCACCACATTAATAAAAATAATAACGTTTATGACTAGATTATATTAACAATAATAACTATAATAATGATATTAGTGATATAATCAATAATAATTATTACAATAATAACAATAATAACTATAATAACGATAATAATAATAATAATAGTAATAATAATAATAGGGATCTTAACGATTTTAAGAACAAAGACGGTAATAATTGCAACAATAATAACGATAATATTGATAATAATTATAATAACGCTAATAAATATATTAATAAAAACAATATTAACGATAATAACGATAATAAAAAAACAATATTAACGGTATTAACCAAAATATTAAGAAGAACAATAATAACGATAATAAAATTAATAATAATAATAATAACGAAAGTAAAGATAATAACGATGACAACGATAATAATAATAGCAGTAATAATGATAATATTGAAAACAATAATAATAGTAATCACAATAATAACGATAACAATAATAGCAATAATAAGGATAATTACGATACTGAAAGTAACAATAATAACGATAATAAAGGTAATAATAATAAATATAATAACGTTTATAACGATAAAAAACAATAATAACGATAATAACTATAATAACGTAATAATAATAATAATAAAGGTATTAAAAATATTAACGATAACAACGATAATAACAATAATATTAATAATGATAATAACGATAATAATGATAATAACGATATTAATAATAATAATAACACTAAAAACAATAATAACGATAATGACGATAATAACGGTAATGACCATAATAACGATTATAATAATAACGATAGTAACGATTATAAGGAGAACAATAATAACGATCATAGCGTTATTAACGATAATAGTGGTAATAACGATGACAACGATAATAATAATAACAGTAATAACCATAATAACGATAATATCGATTATTATAATAACAATAAAATCGATAGTGTGGAATCTAATAATAACAATAATAACATTAATTACGATAATAACAACAATAGTAATAATAATTATACCCATAATAATGATAATAACGAAAATAATAATAACAATAATAACGATAATAAAGATTTTTATGATAATATTAATAATAACAATAATAACAATAATAACGATAATAAAGACAATAAAAATAATATTCAGTACGATAATAATGGTAATAAAGAGAATAATGGTAAGGACGATAATAACGATGATAATAATAGAGATTATTATTATGATAATAATAAGAATAAGAACAATAATTACGATAAATATAATAATAATAACAACAATAATAACTATAATATCTATAATATCGATATTATTAATAACAATTATAAAGATAATAACGATAATAACGAATAAAGATAATAATAATAATAATAATAATAATAATAATATTAATATTGTTAATAGTAAAGATAATAACGAAAATTACGACAATAACGATAATAACGATAATAATAATAATCATACAATAATAATAATAATAACGATTATAAATGTAATAACAATAATAAATAAAATAACGATAATAATAATAATATTAATAACAATAATATCGATAATAACGTCAATTACGATAATAATAATAACAATAATAACGATAATAACGATATTAAAGTTAATAAAGATAATTCTTATTTAACGTAGATAATAATTACGATAATAACGATTATAGTAATAATAATAATAATGATTATAACGATAATAACGATTATAATAAGAAAAATAATAAAGGTAATGACAATATTGACTATAATAAAACTAATTATAATAATAACGATAATAATAATAACTATATTAAACATAATAACGATATTACAGTAATAAAAATAAAGATAATATCGATAATAAGGAAAATAATAATAGTAATAATAACGATAATACCGATATTATCGATAATAATTATAACGAAAATATCGATAATATAATATTAATATTAACGATAATAAGAATAATAATAATTACATTGATAATAACAATAACAATAATATCGATAATAAGGGTAATAACGTGAATAACGTAAATTATAATTGCAATAATAACGATAATAAGGAAAGTAATAATAATAATAGTAAAAAATAATATCGAAAATGACGGTAATAACGATTACGAAGATAATAATAATAATAATAATGATAATAGCGATAACAATGATAATAACGATGACAACGATTAAAATAAAAACAATAATAGCGATAAAAGCGATTATAATAAGAACAACAATAAAGATTAAAACGATATTAACAATTCTAACGATTATAATATTAACAATAATAACGATTATAAGGATAACGATAATATTATTAACGATAATAATGACAATAGTAATATTAATAATAAAGATAATAACGATAATAAAGATAAAAATATTAATATTAATAAAGATAATAACGATATTAACGATAATACCGATAATAACGATAATAACGATAAAATCAAAATAACAATAATAACGATAATAATAAAGATAATAATAACGCTAAAAAAGTTAATATCTACAATAATAATAATAATAATAATAATATTTATAATAACGATAATAACGATAATAACAGTAATATTCAAAGAAATAATAGCTATAATATCAATTAAAGCGCTTATAACGATAGTAGTGATAATAAATATAATAACGGCAATAATAATAATAATAATAATAATACTAATAATAATAAAAATAATAACGACAATAACGATAATAATGATAATAATAGAAGTAATAATAACAATATTAAGATTAATAACTATAATAACGATTACAACGATAATAGTATTAGTAATAATAACAGTAATAACAATTATAACGATAATAATGCTTATAACATTGTTCACGATAATAATATTAACGATTATAACGATAATAATCATAATAATAATAATAATAATAATAATAAAGATAACAACGATAATAACGATAATAATGACAGTAATAAAAACAATAATGACGAAAATAACGTTAACAAAGATAATACCGATAATAACGATAATAACTATAATAATAACAGTAATAATTAAGTTAATAACGATATTTACGATAATAAGAGAATAGCAATAACAATAATAACAGTAATAACAATTATAATCTTAATAACGATATCAATATTTATAAAAATAAAAATAATACTGATAATAACGAGAATAGCAAAAATAATATAAGTAATAATAACAAAAATAACACTAATAATGATAATAGCGATAAAAACAATAACGATATTAACGATAATATTGACAATATTAAAGATAATAATGATAATAATTTTGAAACGATAATAATTATCATAACAATAATAGTAATAACGATAATAATAATAGTAATAATAATAGTAATAATAACAATGATAATTACGATAATAACGACAATAATAATAGTTATAATAACATTATTACAATAATAACGATAAAAACAATAATAACGATATCCATAATAACGATAATAAAGACGTTATTAATAAGAATAATAATATTAATAATAACTATAATAACGATAATAAACATAATAACGACAATAACGATAATAATAATTACAATAATAACGATAATATCGATAATAATAATAATAATAATAACAGTAATAACGATAATAACGATAATAACGGCAATAATAATAATTATAATAATAACAATAATATCCATAATAATGATAATGACGGCAATAATAATAATAATAATAATAATAATAATAATAACGATATTTACGATTATATTAATAACAATAATAAAGAAAAGAACAATTGATCTATAATAACGATGTAACGATAATCATAACAAAAATAATAACGATAATATTGATAATAATAATAATAATATTAATAGCAATAATATCGATAATGTAGAAAATAACGATAATAATGATAATGATAATAACGATAATAGTATTAATAATAATATCAAAAATAAGAATAATTACGATAACGACTATAATAACGATAAGAATAATAACGACAATGACGGTGATAATAATAACTATACTTACGGTAATATCGATAATAATAATAGTAATAATACCGATAATAACAATATCAACGATAATAACGATAATAACGATAATAATGATAATTATAATAAAGATAATAAGGATAGTAACGACAATAATAATAATTATAATAACGTTAAAAGAGATAATAACTATATCAACGATAATAATAATAACAATAATATCAATAAAAACGATAGTACCGTTAATAATAATATTACAAAAAATGGATAATAAGAATAATAATAATAATAATAACAGTAATAAAGATTATAGCGACATTAATAAGAATAAAAATAATAATAATAATAATAATGTCGATGATAACGATAATAACTATAATAATAATATTATTCATTACAATAGTACCAATAATAACGGTAATAAGTATAATAATAAATACGATAAAGTCGATAATAATAATAACATTATTAATGATAATATCGATAAAATTAATAACAATATTAACGATAATATCTATAAATATAATAATAATAATAATAATAAAAATAATAACGATAGTAGAGACAACAACAATGATAATAATAATAACGGTAATAAGGATAATAACGTTAATAAAAATAATTATAATAAAGATAACAACGATACTGAGGAAAGTAGCGATAATAATATTTACATTAAGAAAGATAATTACGATAATAATGATATTAGCGATAAAAATTATAATGATGATAACAAGAATAACGATAATAACGTAAATAATAATAACAATAATAACGATAATAATGATAATTAAGATAATAATAATAAAAATAATAACGATTACAAAGACAATTTCGATAGTAACGATAATAATAATTATAATAACGAAAATAACGATATTAACAATAACAAATATAGCGATATTAACGATAATATTAAAAATAATATAAGCAATTAAAACGATAACAAACGACAATAACGATAGTAAAAATAATAATGTCTATAATAACGATAATTACAATAATAATAATAGTAACGATAATAATAATAATAAGAATATCGATGAAGACAATAAAGATAATAACGGTAATAATAATAATAATAAAGATAATTAAGATAATAACGATAATAATAATAATAATAATAACGATAATAACGACATTCACGATAATAATAATTACAATATTAACGATAATAACGACATTCACGATAATAATAATTACAGTAATAACGATAATAACGACAATAAAGATAACAAGGAAAATAATTATAATAATAATATCAATAGAAACGATAAAAATGGTAATACTTACGATTATAACGATAATAACGTTAATAACGATATTAACCATAATAAAATTAACAACTATATTTACGTTAATAACGATAATAATATCAGCAATAATAGCGATAATAGTGACAATAACGGTAACAATAATAATAACATTATTAACGATATTATCGATGATAACGATAATAAAAATAACGGTAATGACAATAATAATAAAAATAGTAATAACAATAATAATTATAATAACGTTAAGAATAATAACAATGATAACGGCAATAATGACATTAATATTAATAAAGATATTTGCAATAATAATAGTGGTAATTAATAACTATTATACCGAAAATAACGATAATAATGATAACAATAATAACGATTATTACTATAATAACTAAAATAATATAAACGATAGAAACGATACTAGAAATAATAATAATACCGATTAACGATAATAAATTTAATAATAATAAATAGAATAACGATAGTGAGATAATAACGATAAAACAATAATAATAACATCAATATTACCGATA
The DNA here is from genome assembly GCF_910589235.1 of Vespa crabro. Taxonomy (NCBI): domain Eukaryota; kingdom Metazoa; phylum Arthropoda; class Insecta; order Hymenoptera; family Vespidae; genus Vespa; species Vespa crabro. Next base: position 474,857 of record NW_025813595.1, read on the forward strand.
ATAATGATAATAATAATAATGATAATAGCAATAATAACGATAATAAAGATATTAACGATAATAATGATAATTATAATAACGATAATAACGACAATAATAATAATAATTATACCGTTAAAAGGGATAATAAATATGTCACCGATAATAATAATAACAATAGTATCAATAAAAACGATAATAACGATAATAATAATAAAAATAATGACGATTTTAACGATATTACTATAATAGAAATAACGATAATAAAGGATATAAATCATAACAATAATTACGATATTAAATATTTTAACTATAAACATAATAAGGATATTAACGATTATAACGATAATAATGATAATAGTAATAATAACAATAACATTAAAAAAGTTAATAGCGTTAATAACGATAACAGCGATAATACTTATAATAATTATTACGAAAATAACAATAATAACGGTAATTATGAAATTAATAATAATAATACTATCGATAATAATGATTTTAACGATAATAATTATATTAACTATAAAAACGACAATAATATTAATAATAATATAGAAAATAATAATACCGTTAATGACGATAATAGCGATAATAGTAGTAGAAGTAATATCAATAATAACAATAATATCGATATAAAGATAATAACGATAATAATATTAACGATTATAACGAAAATTGTAATAATAATAATAGCGATAATAACGACAATATCGATAATAACGATAATAATGATAATAATAATAATAATTATAATAATAATAATAATAATAATAATAATAATTATAATTATTTAAAAATAATAACAATAATGTGTTTAATAACGATAATAATTGTGGTGATGTTAAGAATCATAACAAGAATAACGATAATAACGATTATGACGATTACAATATTTTTGATAATAATGTCTATAGTAATAATAATAATAATAACGATAATAACGATAGTTACTACAATAATAATAATAATAATAACGTTAAAATGGATAATAACAATGTCAACGATAATAATAATAATAATAACGATATTAACGATAAGAACGATAATAATGATAATAATCTAAACAATAATAAAGATATTAAAGTTTTTAAGGATAATAATAATCAGGATAATATCGATAATAAAGATAGGAATAATAATTTAATATTGATAGTAACAATAATAACGACAATAACGATAATTACGATAATAATAATAACAATTATAGCGATAATAACGATAAGAATTATAATAATATTAATAATAATATCAATGACGACGATTATAACGCTAATTATGTAAGTTTATACCTAAAATAAGGATAATAATGATAAGAACGATAATTATAATAACAATAATAACAATTATAATGGTAATCACGAAAAAATAATAATAATAAGATCTAGAAGAACGATAATATAGATAATAATAGTAGTAATAATAACAATATTAGCAAAAATAACGATAATAACGATAACAATATTAACGATAATGACATTTGTTATAACAATATTAATAACAATAATAACGATAATAAAGATAACAATAATAATCAATAACGATAATGTCTATAATAACGTTAATAATAATAATAATAATTATAATAATAATAACTATTAAATTATAATAACCATAATAACGAAAATAACAATGATAGCGATAATAATAATAATAATAATAATAATAATAATATTAACGAAAATAGCGATAATAACGGTAAGAACGTTATAAATAGTAGTAAAAATAAACGTAATAACGATAATAAGGATAATAACATTAAAGTAAATAACGATAATAAAGACAATAATATTAATAGTAATATCGACAATAATGATAATAACGATAATAATTATATCGAAAATAACGACAATAATAATAATAATAACGTTGATAAGGATAATAACGATAACATCGGTAATAATAATAACAAAAATATAGATAAAAACGATAATAACAAAAATAACGACATTTAATATAATAATAATAACGAATAATATCTATAATAATAATAACTATAATGAAGACAAAAGTAATAATCATAATAACGATAATAAGGATAAATACGATAACATCGATAATAATAAGAGCAACAATAACAATAATATCAATAAAAACGTTGATAACCATAATAATAATTATAATAATAATAATAATAATAATAATAATAATAATAATAATAATAATAATAATAATAATATTAACAACAACATTAATAACGATAGTAGTAATAAAAAGGGTAAATACGATAATAAAAATAGTAATAATGACGATAATAATGATACTATCCGCAATAACGATAATAATAATAACAATTATAACGATAATAACGATAATAACGATTATAATAACAAAAACGTGAATAACGATTATAATCATAACGATAATAATAATATTAATAATAATATAGATAACAACGGTATTAATGTTAATGACGATAATAATAACAACAATAATAAAGATACAAACGATTATAACGATAAGAACGATAATAATATATATAATAATAATAATAAAGATAATAACGATAATAATGGAAGTAATAATATCAATATTAAGAATAATATATATAATAACGATAACAACGATAATAATATTATTAGTAATAACAGTAATAACAATATTAACGACAAAAACGATTTTAACACGAATCATAATAAAGATAATAACGATAATATCGATAATAATAATAACAATATTAACGAAAATATCGACAATAATAATAATAATAATAACAGTAACATTAATAACAATAATAACGCAAGTAACGATAATAAAAGATATAATAATAAAAATATTAAGAATAATGACTATAATAACAAAAATACCGAAAATAATAATAGTACTAATAACAATAATAACAACAATATTGATAATAACGATAATAACGATAATAATAATAAAGATTATATCGATAATATCGATAATAATAATAACAGAATTAACAATAATATCGATAATAATAATAATAATAATAACAATAATTACGATAATAACGGTAATAACGATAATAACGATAATAATAAGAAAACTATTGTAACAATAATAACGATAGTAACGATAATAATATAAACGATAATGAAGGTACAATAATAATAATAACGCTAATAACGAAAAATACGATAATAAAGGTATTGATAATAACGATAATAACGTTAATGTCGTTAATAATAATGGTACTAATAACAATAAAAATAATATTAACAATAATAACGATAATAACGATAATATTAATAACGATAATAAGTACAATAACGATAATAATGATAATTATTATTACGATAAAGTCGATAATAACGATAATAAAGATAATAATAATAATTATTATTACGATAAACAATATAATAACCATAATAATAATAGCAATTATAATAATTATTATGATAAACACGATAATAATGATATTAATAATAGAAATAATAATAATAATAATAAAAACTTTAATAACTATATTTACGATAAAATCGATAATAATAATAGTAATAATAACGATAATAACGATTATAATCGCATTAATAATAATAATAATAAGATTAATAAAAATAATAATAATTATAACAATATTTACTATAATTCCCATTATAATAACAATAATAATGACAACAATGATGATAAAAATTATAATAAGAATATCAATAATAAAGTTAATTACGATAATAAAGATAGTAATAATAATATTAATAACAACAATAACTGTAATAAAGATAATAACGATAATAACGATAATAAGGATAATAATAATAACAATAATATTAATGGAACAGTAATAACAATAATAACGACAATAATGATAATAAACATAATAATAACAATAATAACGTTAATAACGACAATAATTATAATAATAACATTGATAATAAAAGTAATAACGTTAATAACGACAATAATTATAATAATTATATTGATAATAACAATAATAACGAAAATACTAAAAATAATGATATTAATAACGATATAGACAAACATAACCATTATAATAGTAGTAAAAATAATAATAATATCTTTAAAGGCGTTAAGAACGTTATTGCCGAAAAAATCAATAACAATGATAACGATAATAACGATAATAGCGATAATAATGATAATATCGATAATAATAATTGTAATAATAACAATATTAACGGTAATAACAATTATAATAATGACCATAATAACGATAATAACGTAAATAACAATAATACCGATAATAACGACAATAACAATCATAATAATAATAATAAAAATAATAATAATAATAATAATAACGATAATAGCTATAATGAGGAAAATAATAATAATTATAATAATAATACTAACGATATAAACGAAAATAACCATAATAATTGAATATATTATGACAATAATAACATTAATAATGTGAATAACGATAATAATATATCGATAATAACGATAATAATATATCGATAATAACGATAATATTAATATTAATAATAACAATATTTACGATAATAAATATAATAAAATTAATAATAAAAACAATAATACAAGTAATAATGATAATAATGATAATAACGATAAAAATAATAATATTAATAATAATTATAATAACAATAATAACGATAATATTAATTACGATAATGACGATAATAGTAATAATAAGAATTATCACGATAATTAGTATAATAACGATAATAATAATGACAATAATAACGATAAGGATAGAAATAATGATAATAACGTTGACATTAATATTGGCAAAAACTATAATAATGATTATAACGGTAATAATAATGACGATATTCACAGATAATAAAGGTAATAAAGATAATAATATTAACGATAATAACGACAAGTTTAACAATAATAATAACGATAATAGCAGTAATAATAATACTAATAACGATAATAACGATAATATCCTTACTAACAATAATAATAATATCAATATTAACGATAACACCGAAAATAATAATAATAATAATAATAATAATAAAAATAATAATAATAAAAATGAGGATAATATCAATGACAAGGAAAATAATATTAGTCATAATAGTATCGATAATAACAATAATAACGAAAATAACGTTATTCACGATAATGTCGATAATAATAATAACAATTATAACAGTAATAAAGATAATAGTGATAATAACAATAACAATAATAACGATAATAAAGATATTAACGATAATAATAACAGTAATAATAATAAAGATAATAACGATATTTACCATAATAACGATAATTACGATAATAATAATGAAAATAGTAACAATAACAACGATGATATCGATAATAACGATAATAATAATAATAAAGAAAATAACGCAATTAACGAAAATAACGATAATAATAATAACAATAACAACGATAATAATAATATTAATAATAACAATAATAAAATCGATAATAAGGAAAATAAAAATAAGAACGATAATAGTAATAAAAATAACAACAATAATAACGATAATTACGATAATAATGTTTATAATAAGAAAGGTAATAATAATTATAATATTAATAATAATTATAACATAGATAATAACGAATATAGCAGTAATAATTGCAATATTCAGAACGATAATAACGATAATAACGATAATAAATATAACTATAATAACGATAATAAAGATAATAATGATTATAAAGATAACAATAATAAGAATAATAACAATAATAATAATATAAACAATAATGAGGATAATATAGGAAAGAAAAAAAGTAATGACGATAGCAATATTAATAATAATAATATTTGCAATAACAACGATATCAACGATGTTATCTATAATAATAATAGCAGTAATATCTATAAAATCGATAATAATAACAATAATAAATATAATAACGATGATAACGATAATAACGATAAAAACGATAGTAATAATAATAATAATATCTATGATATTATAAATAACGATAATAACGATAATAAAGATAGTAATAATAACGATTACAACGATTATATCGATAATAATAATTACAATATTAACAAATACGTCGATAATAATAATAATAATAATGACAATAATATCGATAATAACGTTCATAGCGTATATAATAATAATAATAAAAACGGTAACAATAATAATAATAACGATAATTACGATAATAACGACAATAATAATAACAATAATAACAATAATAGCCATAATGTCGATATTAACGATAATAAAAATAACAAAAATAACGATGATAAGCATAATAATGGTAATAACGATAATAATAATAATAATAATGACGATAATAAAAATAATAACGATAATAAGCATTATGATAATAATAATAAGAACGATAAAATCGATAATAACGAAATTAATTATAATGACGGTAATAATAATAATATTAAAGACGATATTACATATAAATACGAAAACATCGAGAATAATAATAAAAATAATATCGATAATAGCGATAATAACGATAAGAAAATAAATAATAATATGGATAATAGCGATAATAACGATAATAACAATATTAATAGTAATAAAAATATAGAATATAATGATAATAAGGAATAAAATAATAAAGTTAATAACGATAAAAACGACATTAACTATAATAATAATAACAATTAAAACGATAATAACGAAAATAACGATAGTGACGATAATAAGGAAAATAAAAATAATAATAATAACGATTATAACGATAATGGCTATAAAAATTATAACGAAAATAACGACAATAAGGATAAATACGATAACATCGAAAATAAAAATAGCAATAATATCGATAATATCAATAATAACAATAATAATAATAATAATAATAACAAGGAAAATAACGATAATTTCGATAATATCGTTAATAACAATAATGATAATAATAATAATAACGATATTAATAATAATAATAACACTAAAAACAGTAATAACGATAATAACAATAATAATGATAGCATTACAAACAATAATAACAATAATAACGATAATTACGATAATAAATATAAAAATAATATCGATATAGACGAATAGAAATATAATAATATTAAAAATAATATCGATAGCAACGATATTAATGATAATTATAATAATTATATATCGATAATAAGGATTATACGGATAAGAACGAACAAAACTGAAAATAAGTAAATAACGGCAGTTCTAATAATAATAATAACGATAATGACGATAATAACGGTAATAACAATAATAACGATTATAATAATAACGATAGTAACGATATTAATAATAATAATAATAATGATAATAACGATAATAACGTTAATAACAATAATAATAATAAGGTAATAACGATGTTAACTACAAAAACGATAATAATGATAATAGCAATAATAATAATAGCAATAATAGCGATAATAAGGATAATAACGGTAATAACGATAATAATAATAATAATAATAACGATAATAACGATATTAACGAAAATAAGGATAATAATAATAGCAATATTAACAATAATACCGATATGATTAATAATAAGAACAATAAAGACAGTAACAATAATAATAATAATAATACTAATGTTAAGAACGTTATAAACGATAATAACGATAATAATAATAACAGTAATAAAAATAATAACGATAATATGCATTATAATACTAACAAAAAAATAGTTAGTAAGGATATTAAAGAAAACAATATTAACATTAAATACGATAATAACGACAATAGTAATAATAATAATAACCATATTTACAATAATAAAGATACTAATAATAATAATAATAACATTAATAACGATAATAATGGTTATAATGTTAATAACTATAATAACGATATTAACAATAAGAATAATAATAATAATAAAGATATTAAACTTATTAAAGATAATAATAATAATAATAATAATAATAATAATAATAATAACAATACTAAAGAAAATGACGACAAAAACGATAATAATAATAACTATAATAACAATAATAGTAATAATAATAATACCTATAGTAACAATAATAACGATAATGAAATAATAATAATTATAATAATAACGATTATAACGAATATTACGTTAATAACGATAATAATAATAAAATAAATAACGATAATTACGATAGTAATGAAAATAATAATAGTATTAATGACGATAATAATGATAATAATAATAATAATAGTAATAATAATATTAAGGATATTAACGATAATAACATTAATACTAATAACGATGACAACGACAATAATGATAATATTAATATAATTAATAAAGAAAATAAGGATAATAATGATAACAACGATAAAATCAATAACAATAATAATAATGATAATAACTATAATAACGAAAAAAACACTAATAACGAAAGGAATAGTAACGATAATAACGATATAAGAATAATAATAATTACATTAATAACAATAACAACGACAATAAAGATAAAAATAATAATAATAATAAAGAAAGTAAGCATAATAACGAGCCAATGATAATAATATTAACAAAAATAAGGATTAGAACAATAATAATAATGAAGTAAATAAGGATAATAACGGTGATAACGAAAATAATAATAACAAAAATAAAGATAATTACAATAATAACGATTATAAGGATAATAACAATAACGATAATAACGATATTACTAATAATATTAAGAACGATAATGAAGATAAAACGATAAAAATGATAATAACTATTATAACAAAAATAACAATTAAATAATAGTAATAATAGTGATATTAACGTTATTAACGATAATAATGTTAATAATAAAAACAGTAATAACGATAAATACGATAATAACGACAATTATAATAATAATATAAACGTAAATAGAGATAATTACTATTTCAAAGATAATAATTATAACAATGATAACGATAATAATAATAACAATAATATCGATAATAACATAATCAACGATAATAACAATAATGGCATTAATAATAATAATCATATTGAAGATATTAACGATATCATCAACAATAATAATTATAATAATAATAATAATAGTAACCATAAAAACTATAATCTCGATAATAACTATAATAACAATAACGATAGTAACGATAATATCAATAATACTAATAACGATATTATTGATAATATCGGTAATAATAATAATAATAACGATATTATCGATACAAACAATAATAATAATAATAACTATTATAAAGATAATAACGATAATATCGATTATAACGAAATTAATAATTACGATAATGACGGCAATAATAATAATAATAAAGATAATAACGATATATACGATAATGACGATAATATTAATAAAGATAATAACGTTTATAACGTAAAAAGCGATAATAATAATAGTAATAATAACGATATTAACGATAATAACGATTACAATGATAAGAACGATAATAATAGAAGTAATAATAACAATATTAAAAATAATAAGTAAAATAACGATAATAACGATAATGAAAATAATAATAATAGTAATAATAATAAAGATAATTACGATATTAACGATAATAATAATAGTAATCATAAAAAAATAACAATAATATCGCTAATAACAATAATAACGATAATTATAATATTAATAATAACAATAATAACAATATGAACGATAATAAGGATAATAATAAATACGATAAATACGATAATATCGATAATAATATTAACAATATTAACAGTAATATTGATAATAATTATAACTATATTAACGATAATATCGATAATAATAATAACATATTAACGATAATTTCTATAAAAATAATAATAATAATAATAACGATAATAACGATAATAACGATATTAGTAATATTAATAATAAAGATAAATACGATAATAACGATAATAATAATAACAATAATAACGATAATAACGATATTCACGATAATAATAATTACAATTAAAAAAATAATTACGACAATAATAGTAATAAGGAAAATAATTATAATCATAATAATAATAACAACGATAAAAATGATAATAATACTTAAAATAATAACGATAATAACAATAATAACGATATTAACTATAATAAAATTAATAACTATATATACGTTAACAACGATAATGATATTAGGAATAATAGCGATAATAACGACAATTACGTTAATAATAATAATAACATTAATAACGATATAGACGATGATAACGATAATAATAATAACGGTAAAGACAATAATAATAATAATAATAGTAATAACGATAATAAATATAATAACGTTAATAATAATAACAATATTAACGGCAATACTAAAAATAATAATAATAAAGATAATAGCAATAATAATAATAATATAACATTAGCAACCATTACAACGAAAATAACGATAATAACGATAACAATAATAACGATTATTACGATAATAACGAAAATAATAAAAACGATAGTATCGTTAATAGTAATAATTATAATACCGTAAAAACGATAATAAATTTAATAATAACAAAAATAATAACGATAATAACGATAATAACGGTATAATTATAACAATAATATCGATAATTACGTTATTATAAATAATAATAATAACAATAATAACGATAATACTAATAACCATAATAAAGATAATAATAATAATAATAATAATAATAATAACAATAATAACGATATTAACGATAATAACGATAAGAACAAAATTAACGATAATAACAAAATTTATAAAAATAATAATATCTATAATAATGATAAGAACGATTAGAACTATAATATTAATAACAATAATAACAATAATAACGTAAATAAATACAAAAAAATGATTTAAATAAGGTATTAAGGATAATAAATAGAATAAGAGTAATTACGATAATAACGACAATAATAATAAAAATAAAAACGATAATAACGGTAATAACAATAATTATAATAATAATAATAATAGCAATAATAATAATAATAATAATAATAATAATAAGATCGATAATAACAATAATAACGAAAATTATAATATTAATAACAACAATAATAACAATAATAACGATAATAATGATAATAATATATACGATAAAGTCGATATAATCGATAATAATATTAACAATATTAATGATAATATCAATAATAAAAATAACATTATTAACGATAATATCTATAAGCATAATAATAATAATAATAATAGTATTAACGATAATAACGATAATAATAGTAGTAATACTAACATTAATAACAATAATAGCGGTAATAAGGTAATTAACGGTAATAACGATAATTATAATAACCATATTAACAATAATAACGATATTATCGATGATAACAATAACAATAATAACGATAATATCGATAATAATAATAATATTATTAACGTTAACATCGATAATAATAATAATTATAATAACATTAATAACGATAATATCGATAATAACTATAATAATAATAAAGAAAATAGCGATAATAATGATACTAACGATAATAATAATAGTAATAATATCGGTAATAACGATAATAACGATAATAAAAATAAAAACCATAATTACGATAATAATTACATTATTATTAATAACAATAATAACGATAATAACGATAATAATGATAATAACGATTATAATAACAACGATAATACCTATAATAGTAGTAATAATAATAACGATAATGACTATATTTTGGATAATAATAATAACAATAATAGGGAAAAGAACGATTATATATATAATAACGATAATAATGATAATGATAATACCGATAACAGTAATAATAATAATATCAAAAATAACAATAATTACGATAATGACTATAATAACGATAATAATAATAATGATAATGGCGATGATAATAATATCTATAATAACGTGAATAACGATAATAATAATAACAAAAGTATCAATAAAAACGATAATAACGATAATAACAATAATAATAAAAACAATAATAACGATAATAACTATATTAAAAATAACAATAATCTACGAGAACGTAGATAAAAACTACAACAATAATAGGAAAAATAACGAAAATAGGGATAATAACGATAATAGCGTCAATAATAAAAATAATAACGATAACAACGATAATGGCAATAATAATAATAACGATAATATCGATAATAACGTTAATAATACCAGTAGTAATAACTATATTAACGGTAATAACTATATTTAAGAAATCAGAAAATAACTATAGTATAGTCAATAATCATAATAATAACGATTATAAAGGAAATGACAAGAATAACAATAATAATAATAAAATTAATAATGATAATTATGTTAATAACGAAAATCATAACAGCATTAAAATCGATAATAACGATAATAATAATAATAATAAAAATTACAATATTGAGGATAATAACGATAAGAACGATAACAACGATAATATTAATAATAAATATCGAGATAATAACCACAGTAACTTTAATAACGATACCAACGACAATAACGATAAATATAATAATAATAATAACGAAAATAAGGATAATAACGATGTCAACGATAATAATAATAACAACAAAAAGGATAATAAAAATAAAAAAGATAAAGTAAATAAGTATACTAACGATGACAATGATAATAATAATAACAATAATAAAGTAATAACGATAATAACCATTATACGGATTATAACAATAACGATAATAGAAATAATAATGAGAAAGGTAATGAAGATAAAACGATAAAAATGATAATAAATATTATAACAACAATAATAATAATAACTGAAATAATAATAACAATATCAACGTTAATGATGATAATAAAGGTAATACCTATAATAACAAATGTAATAGCGATAATAATAATAATAACATTAACGTAAATAGATATAATTACTATTTCAAAGATAATAATAATAACAATAATAACGATAAAAACGATATAAACGATAACAACAATAATAATAATGATAATAACTATACTAATAGTAATAACAATAACAATAATAACGATTATAACAATAATTATAAAAAGAATAATAACGATAATAATGATAGTAACGTTAATAATAATAGCAATAATAACGATTTTAACGTTAATAACGATAGTAATAATAACATTAATAACGATCATAATAATAATGACATTAATAATAATAATCATATTAGAGATATTAATGATATTAAAAACAATTATAATTATAACAATAATAATAATAATGATAGTAACCATAATAACGATAATAGCGATAATAACGATAGTAATAATAAAGATAATGACGATAATAATAATAATAATAACGATAATAACGATAATTTCGAGAATGAAGATAATATTAATAACTATAATAACGTTAATAACGTAAATAACGATAAAAATATTAATGCAAATAACGATAAAAATAATAGTAATAATAACAATAATAACCATAAAAATATTAACGATAATATCGACATTATTAATAATAATAACAACGACAATTACGATAATAATGATAATAAAATTAATAATTATAAAGATAATAACAATATTAACGATAATATCGATAATAACGATAATAAAAATAATGATAGTAACAGCAATAATAACGATAATAACGATAATAACGATAATAGCGATATTAACAATAACGATAATAACGATAATAAAGATAATAATTCTAAGAATAATATATATAACATTGATACTAACGTTAATAACGATAATACTAATAGCAATAATAACGATAATAACGTTAATAATGATAAGAACGATAATAATATTAATAATAATAACAATAATAACGATTATTACGATACTACGATAATAATAAAAGTAATAATAACTATACTAAAAATAATAAGTATAATAACTATAGTAACTACAATGATAGTAGCAATAATGAAAGAAATAACAATAATAGCCATAAAAACGATTATAATGATACTAATAATAACGATTATAATGATAATAACGATAATAATTATATTAATAATAGCAATAATAACGATAATAACGATAATAGAAGAAACAATAATAACGATATTAACGAAAATATTAATAACAATTGTAACGATATCAACGATAATAAAAATAATAATAATAATGGTATTAACGAAAGTAGAGATAATAACGATAACAATAATAACAATAATAGCGATAATATCGATTATAATAATACCGATAATATCTCTAATAACGATAATAGTAATATTATTAATAACGATATTAAAAATAATATAAATAAGAACGATAATAATAATAGAAATAATAACAATAATAACGATAATGTAAATAACGATAATATTATTAACGATAATAAAGATAATAATATTAATATTAATAAAGATAATAACGATAATAATAATAATAACGGTAATCACGCTAACGATAATAGCGATAATAATAATGAAAATAATAACGCTAATAAAGTTAATATCTACAATAATAATATTAATAATAATATTAATAATAACGGTAAAATGAAACGATAATAACGGTAATAATGATAGTAATTATATCAATAATAGGAATAATAACGATAATAATGATAATAATATATACGATTATAACGACAATAGTAATAATAATAATGACGATAACAAAAATAATAACGATAATAATAATAATAATAAATATAATAAAAATAAAAACAATCATTTGTATAATAACGATAATAATAGTGGTAATGTTAAGAATAATAACAATAATAACGATAATAATGATTATGAGGATAACAATATTATTGATAATAACGTCAATAGTAATAATAATAATAATAATAAATATAATAACGATAGTAACGATAATAACGATAATAACGATAATAACTAAAATAACAATAAATTTGATAATAACGATGTTAATGATAATAACGACAATAACAATAATAGTAATAATAATTAAAACGATAATAACGATTATAATAATAATAATAATAACAATAATAAAGATAATAACTTCAATAATAATTATAATAATAATAATTATAATAATATCGATAATATCGATAAAAACGATAATAATATTATTATTAATAACAACAATGACAATAATAACGATAATAAGGAGGATAATAATAAATGCGATAATGTCGATAATATCGACAATAGTATTAACAATATTAATGATAATCGATAATAATATTACCAATATTAACGATAATAACCATAATAATAATAACATTATTAACGATAATATATATAAAAATTATAACAATAATAATAATAATAAGTAATAAAGGTAATACCGATAATAACGATGACAATAACAATAACGATAATAAGGATAATAACCATAATAATAGTATTAATAATAAAGATAACAACGATTTTAACGATAATAATGACCGTAATAATTACAATAATAACGATAATAACGATAATAACGATAATAATAATAATAATTATAACGCTAATAGCAATAATAACGATAATAAAGATAATAATAAATACGATAATATCGATCAATTCGATAATAATAATAATAATATTAACGATTATATCGACAAAAATAATATCAATAATAACAAAAATAAAATTAATAATTATAATAACGATATTAATAAATTTATTATTAACAACAATAATAAAGATAAAAAAGATAATAAAAATAATAACTTTAATATTGATAATAGTAACATTATTACTAATAATAATAATAACGATAATAACGAAATTATTGATAATAACGATTATAATAACAACGACAATATCGATAATAGTATTAATAATAATAATGATAATAGCGATATTTATGATTATAATAATAACAATAATAAAGAAAAGAACAATTAATCTATAATAACGATGTAACGATAATAATAACAAAAATAATAACGATAATATTGATTATAATAACAATAATATCAATAATAACGGTAATAAGTATAATAATAAATACGATAAAGTCGATAATATCCATAAGATTGTTAACAATTTTAGCGATAATATCGATAATAATAATAACAATATTAACGATATAATCAATAAGATTAATAACAATATTAACGATAATATCTATAAAACTAATAATATTAACAATAATAACGATAATAACGATAATTATATTAATAGAAGTAATAATAAAAATATTAACAATGTTTGCAATAATAATGATAATAACGATAATAATAGTGGTAACAATTAAAGTAATTAAAATAATAACGATAATAACGATAATAAGGTTAATAATATTAAGGATAATAACGATAAGAGTAATAATAATATCGATAGTAAAAATAATGACGATAATAACGAAAATAACGATAATAACGTTATAAGCAATAACAACAATAACAATAACAATAATAACGATAACAACGATGATAAGGATAATAGTAATAACGATAATAACGACAATAATAATATTAATAATATCTATAATAAAGATAATAACGATAATATTAATAATTGTAATAAAAGTAAAAACGATAATAACGATAATAATAATAACAATAACAACGATAATATCCATAATAATAACAACAATATTAAAGATAATATCGATAATAATAATAATAATAATAAAAGTAATATCGACAATAAAGATTATAAGCTTAATAATAATAACGATTATAATGATATTAACGAAAATAACGATAATAACGATTATAATAATAACGCAAATAACGATAATAATGATAATAATATTATTAATAATAACGATAAAAACGATTATGATGGAAATAACAATAATAACAATATTGATAATAACGAAAATAACGGTAATAACGATAATAATAATAGTAGTAATAGTAGTAATAATAAAAATGATAATTACGATAATAACGAAAATAATAATAGATATAATAACATTATGACAATAATAACGATAAAAACGATAATTACGAAATCCATAATAACGATAATAAAGACAATAATAATAACAATAATAAAATTGATAATAACTATAACAACGGTAATAAACATGACGATGTCAATGAAGATAATAATAATTACGATAATGACGATTATATCGATAATAATAATAATAATAACGACGTTAATAACTTTAATAAATTTATTAACGATATGGTATTAACGATAAAGAAGACAATAGTAGTAATTGTAATAACGATAATAACGATAATAATGATAATAACGGCAATAAAACTAATTAAATAAAGATAATAACGATATTCTCGAAATTAATGATGAAAGTTATAAGATTAATAATAATAAGAACAATAACATCGATAATAACGATAATAAACCTAATAATAGTAACGATAATGCGACCTAAATAATAATAATAATAATTACGATAATAACGATAAAAACAATAATAACGATAATAACTATATTAACAATATCAATTATAACGAAAATAAGGTTAATTTCGATATTAATAATAGCAATATAAAAGATAATAACGATTACAATAATAATATTATCGACATTAATAACTATAATAAAGGTAATATAGATATGGTATTAACGATTGAAACGACAATAGTAGTAATAGTAATAACGATAATAACGATAATAAAAACAACAATAATAATAATAATAAAGATAGTAAAGGAATTATCGAAAATAACGTTAACAACGATCATAATAATAACAATAATACGATTATTACGATAATAACGATAATAATAAGTTTAATAATATTATCGATAATAAGGTTAATTACGAAAATTACGGTAAAAATGATAATAACTATAATAACGACAATAATAATAATAATAATAACGATAATAAATATAATAGTGATAATAATAATAACAACAATAAAGATAATAACGATATTAACAATACTATATATAATAATGATAATAATAATAATAAAGATAATGAAAATAATAATTAAAACAATAATAATAACAATAAAAACAATTATAGCGGTAATTATAATAATAACGACATTAACGATAATAATAATAACACTAATAACAATAATATAGACAATAACGTTAATTACGATAATAATAATAACAATTATAGCGATAATAACGATAAGAATGATAATAATATAGATAATAATATCAATGACAACGATTATAACACTAATTATGATAAGTTTATACCTAAAATAAGGATAATAATGATAAGAACGATAATTATAATAACAATAATAACAATTATAATGGTAATAACGAAAAAATAATAATAATAAGACCTATAAGAACGATAATATAGATAATAATAATAGTAATAATAAGAATATTAGCAAAAATAACGAAAATAACGATAACAATATTAACGATAATAACGTTAGTTATAACAATATTAATAACAATAATAACGATAATAAAGATAACAATAATAATCAATAACGATAATGCCGATAATAACGTTAATAATAATAATTATTATTATAATAATAATAACTATAAAATGATAATAACCATAATAACGAACATAACGATGATAGCGATAATAATAATAATAATAATAACGTTGATAAGGATAATAACGATAACATCGGTAATAATAATAACAAAAATATCGATTATAACGATAATAACGACATTTAATATAATAATAATAACGATAATAACTATTATAATAATAACGATAATGACGACAACAGTAATAATAATATTAATGGTAATAACGATAATAATGATAACAACGATAATAATTATAACGTAAATGTTATAATTAGACGTTAATAATAATCATAATAACGATAATAAGGATAAATACGATAACATCGATAATAATAATAGCAACATTAACAATAATATCAATAATAACATTGATAACCATAATAATAATAATAATAATAATAATAATAATAATAATAATAATAATAATAATAATAATAATAATAATAATAATAATAATAATAATAATAACAACAACATTAATAACGATAATAACAATAATAACGATAATAGCGATATTAATTATAATAATTATAACAAAAATAACGTCAACAACGATAATTATGATAATAGTAATAATAAAAATATCGATAATAATGATTATAACGATAATAAATATAAAAACGACACTAATATTGATAATAATAATGAAAATAATAATAAAGTCGATGACGATAATAGCGATAATAGTAGGAGTAGTAATATTAATAATAAAAATAATAATGATAAAAAAGGTAATAACGATAATTATATTTACGATTATAATGAAAATGGTAATAATAATAATAACGACAATAATAATACTAATAATAACGATAATAACGATATCAATGGCATTAACGATAACAACGTTTATAATAATTATCATATTAAAGATAAGAACGATAATAACGATAATAACATTGTTAACGATAATAATGTTAACGATTATAACGATAATAACCATAATAATAATAATAATAATAACAAAGATAATAACGATATTTAAGATAATAAGAATAATAACAATAAAAATAATAACGATAATAATGATAATAATATACACGATAAAGTCGATAATATTGATAATAATATTAACAAATTTAACTATAGTATCGATAATAATATTAACAATATTAACTATAATATCGATCATAATAATAATATTATAAACCATAACGTCGATAATAATAATAATAATAATAATAACATTATTAACGATAATAACGATAATAACTATAACAATAATATTAACGATAATAATAATAATAATAATAATAATAATAATAATAATAAAGATAATACCGATAGTAACGATAATAACGATAATAACGATAATTGCGATAGTAACGAATATAATAATAACAAAAAAAACGATAATAACGATATTTACGATAATAATTATAAGAATAATAAAAGATAATAACGATAGCAACAATAATAACGATAACAACAATAACAATATTATTGATAATATCGAAAATTATAATCATAATAATAACAATAATAACGATAATATCAATAATACCGATAATAGTAAAAACGATCATAACGATAAGAATAAAAATAAAATTTCGAAAGTAACAATATTAACGATAATTACCATAATAACAATAATAAAAACAACGATAATGTCGATGATAATAATAACGATTATAACGATAATAACGATAATAATAATAATAATAGCAATAATAACGATATTAACGAAATTAGTAATAACATTAGTAACGAAAACAACGATAATAACATTAATAATAATAATAATTATAATAAAGATAACAACGATATTAAGGATAATAATGACAGTAATAATGACAATAATGACGATAATAACGTTAACAAAGATAATAACGATAATAACAATAATAATAATAGTAATAATTAATTTAATAATGATATTTACGATAATAAGGAAAATAACAATAACAATAATAAGGATAATAACAATTATAATCCTAATAACGATATCAATATTTATAAAAATATCAATAATATTGATAATAACGAGAATAACAAAAATAATAGTATTAATAATAACAATAATAATACTAATAACGATATTAACGATAATAACGATAATAATAAATACGATAATATCAATAATTTCGATAATAATAATAATATTAACGATTATATCGATAAAAATAATAACAATAATAACAATATTAAAAATAATAATCATAATAACGATAATAATAACATTATTATTAATACCAATAATAACGATAATTCCGATAATAAAAATAATAACCATAATAACGATAATAATAACATTATTATTAAAAACAATAATAACGATAATAAAGATAAAAATGATAATAACGATTATAATAACAACGATAATACCGATAATCTTAGTAATAATAATAACGATAATGACTATATTTAGGATAATAATAATAACAATAATTGAGAGAAGAACGATATTATCTATAATAACAATATTAATAATAACGATAATAACTAAAATAGCGATGTAACGATAACAATAACAGTAATATTAACAATAATATTGATAATAATAATAATAACAATAGCAATAATAACGATAATAAAGATAATAACGATAATAATGATAACGATAGTAACAATAATAATATTAACAATAATAACGATAATAACTATATTAAAAATAACAATAATCTACGATAACGTAGATAAAAACAACAACAATAATAGGAAAATAACGAAAATAAAGGAAATAACGACAATAGCGTCAATAATAAAAATAATAACGGTAATAAAAATAATAACCATAATAATAATAACGATAATATCGATAATAACGTCAATAATACTCGTAGTAATAACTATATTAACGGTAATAACTATATTTAAGTAATCAGTAGTAACGAAAGTATCGTTAATAATCATAATAATAACGATTATAGCGAAAATGACGAGAAAAACAATAATAGTAATAAAATTAATAACGATAATTACGTTAATAACGAAAATAATAACGGCATTAATATCGATCATAACGATAATAATAATAATAATATTAATAATAATTACAATATTAAGGATAATAACGAAAATAACGATAATACTAATAAAGATGACAACAATAAAAAAAATAATATTAATATTAATAATAACGAAAATAAGGATAAAAACGATAACAACGTTAATATTAATAATAAATATCAAGATAATAACCATATTAACTTTAATAACGATATCAACGACTATAACGATGTCAACGAGAATAATAATAACAACAAAAAGGATAATAAAAATTATAAAGTTAAAGTAAATAAGGATAATAACGATGATAACGATAATAATAATAACAATAATATAGTAATAACGATAATAACGATTATACGGAATATAACAATAACGATATTAGAAATAATAATGAGAACGGTAATGAAGATAAAACGATAAAAATGATAATAACTATAATAACAATAATAATAATAATAACTGTAATTATAATAACAATATTAACGTTAATGATGATAATAAAGATAATAACTATAATAACAAATACAAAAACGATAATAGTAATAACAATAATAACGATAAATACAATAATAACGATATTAATAATAATAATATTAACGTAAATAGAGATAATTACTATTTCAAAGATAATAATAATAACAATAATATCGATAAAAACGATATAAACGATAACAACAATGATAAAAGTGACAATAACTATACTAATAGTAATAACAATAACAGTAATAACGATTATAACAATAATTATAAAAAGAATAATAACGATAATAGTGATAATAACGTTAATAATAATAGCAATAATAACGATTCTAATGTTAATAACGATAGTAATAATAACATTAATAACGATAATAATAATAATGACGTTAATAATAATAATCATATTAGAGATATTAACGATAATAAAATCAATAATAATTATAACAATAATAATAATAATAATGGTAACCACAATAACGATAATATCGATAATAACGATAGTAATAATAACGATAATGACGATAATAATAATAATAGTACCGATAATAACGATAATTTCGAGAATGACGATAATATTAATAACGATAATAACGTTAATAACGTAAATAACGATAAAAATATTAACGATAATATCGACATTATTAACAATAATAACAACGATAATTACGATAATAACGATAATAAAATTAATAATAATAAAGATAATATCAATATTAACGATAATATCGATAATAACGATAATAAAAATAATAATAGTAATTGCAATAATAAGGTTAATAACGATAATACAAATACCAATAATAACGATTATAACGTTTATAATGGTAAGAACAATAATAATATTAATAATAATAACAATAATAACGATTATTACGATATAAAGATAATAATAAAAGTAATAATAACAATATTAAAAATAATAAGTATAATAACGATAATAACTACAATAATAGTAGTAATAATGAAAGTAATAACAATAATAGCCATAAAAACGATTTTAACGATATTAATTATAACGATAATATCGATAATATCTATAATATTAATAACATTATTTAGGATAATATCGATATTAATAATTGTAGTAATAACAATAATAACGATCATAACGATAATAGCGATTATAATAAAACGATAATAACGATAATAATAATAATAATATTATCGTTAGTAACAATAATAATGATAACGATGATTATAATTGTAATAATAATACCGATCATAACGATAATAACGATAATAATGATAATAACGATAATAATTATATTAATAAAGGGAACAATAATATCAATATTAACGAAAATATTAGTAACAAATGTAACGTTAACAACGACAATAAACATAATAATAATAATAATAATAACAATAATAACGAAAGTAAAGGTAACAACAATAACATTAATAACAATAACAGCGATAATATCGATTATAATAATACCGATAATATCGGTATTAACGATAATAATAATAATATTAATAATGATATTAAAAATAATATCAATAATAACGATAATAATAGTAGAAATAATAACAATAATAACTATAATAAAGATAACAATAATATTCATAACGATAACAATGAAAATATTAATATAAATAATAATGATAATAACGATAATAAAGATAATAATACTAATATTAATATAGATAATAACGATATTAACGATAATACCGATAATAACGATTATAACGATAGTAGCGATAATAAAATAATAACGACAATAATAATAATAATAATAATAATAATAAAAATAATAATAATAATAATAATAATAACGATAATAATTTTAATAACATTAATAATATCATTAATAATAACAATAATATCAATAATAACGATAATTACGATAATAATAATATCAATAATATCGATAGTATCGATAATTATAATAATAATATTAACGATAATTTCGGTCATAATATTAATACAAATAACAATAATAACGATAATAACGATAATAACTATTATAATAATATCGATAATAACAATATTATTAATAATAATAACAACGATATTTACGATAATAACGTAAACCAAATTAATAATAATAAAGATAATAACTATATTAAAGATAATATCGATAATAACGATAAAAAAATAATAATTGTAATAGCAATAATAACGATAATAAAGAGAATGACGGTAATAACGATAATAACTATAATAATAATAACAAAAATAACGATAATAATTATATTAACGATAAAAATAATAATAATAATATCGATAATAACCATGATAACGAAAATAAAGATAATAACGATAATAATAATTATAATAATTGCAATAATTACAAAGTTAATTACAATAATAACGATAATAATAATAGTACTTATAAAAATAATAGCAATAATAACAATAATAATGATAATAATTTATACGATATTAACGACAATAGTAATAATAATAATAATAACGATAATATCGATATTAGTAGTAATATTAATAAAGATAATAACGATATTTACGATAATAATTATAATAATAATAAAGATATTAACGATAGTAACAATAATAACGATAATAATAATAAAAATATTAATGATAATATCGAAAATTATAAAAATAGTAATAGCAATAATAACGATAATATCGATAATATCGATAATAATAATAACGACAATAACTATAAGAATAATAATAAAATATCTATAGTAACAATAATAACGACAATTAAGATAATAACGATAATAATAATAACGATAATGTCAATGATCATAATAACGATCATAACGCTAATGACGATAATAATAATAATAATAGCAATAATAACGATATTAACGAAAATAGTAATAACATTACTAACGAAATCAACTATAATAACATTAA
This sequence comes from Vespa crabro, assembly GCF_910589235.1. Taxonomy (NCBI): domain Eukaryota; kingdom Metazoa; phylum Arthropoda; class Insecta; order Hymenoptera; family Vespidae; genus Vespa; species Vespa crabro. Next base: position 499,081 of record NW_025813595.1, read on the forward strand.
TAATAATAATAATAATAAAGAAAGTAAGTATAATAACGGTGACAACTATAATATTAATAACAAATATAACGATAACTATAATAACGATAATAATAATACTAATAATGACGGTAATAACGATATCAATGGCAATAACGATAATACCGTTCTAATAATTATATTATTAAAGATAATAACGATAATAACGATGCCAACAATAATAGCGATAATAATAATAACAACAAAAGGGAATAATAACAAGAATAACTATAGTTTATTTATAATAATAACGATAATAACGATAATAACGATGATAATTATAATAAAAATAATAACGATAATAACACTGATAATAATAGAAATAATAAAGGTAATAACGATAAAAAAGTAACTAACGGTAATAATAATTACAGCAATAATAATGATAATAATAGAAGTAATACTAAATATATTAAGAATAATAACTATATTAACGATTATAACGATAACAGTACTAGTAATAATAACAATAATAACAATAATAACGTTAAAAACGATTATAACAATGTTAACGATAATAATATTAACGATAATAAGGATAATAACAATAATAATAATAATAATAATAAAGATAAATACGATAATAATGACAGTAATAATAACAATAATGACGATAATAACGTTAACAAAGATAATACCGATAATAACGATAATAACAATAATATTAATAGTAATAATTAAGTTAATAACGATATTTACGATAATAAGGAAAATAGCAATAACAATAATAACGATTATAACAATAATAATCCTAATAACGATACCAATATTTATAAAAATAACAATAATACTGATAATAACGAGAATAACAAAAATAATATTACTAATAATAACAATAATAACACCAATAATGATAATAACGTTATTAACGATAACAATAGTTGTAATAATAACAATAATGACAATAATAGCGATAATAAGGTTATTATCGATAATAAGGATAATTACAATATTCTTAATAACTATATTGCGAATAATACCGATAATTATAATAACGAAATTAACGAAAATATCGATAATTATAATAATCATAATAACATAAATAACAATAATAACGATAATAACAATAATAACGATAATTACAATTAAAATAATATTAACGAAAATAACGATAATAACGACATGAACGAACATAATAATATAAATAATATGGAGAATAACGATAATAAGGATAATAACGATAATAATGATTATATAGAAAAAATAATAATAATAATAACGATAATAAAGATAATAAAGACAATAATAATAATAATAATATTAATAATAATAATAATTTTAATGACGATTATATCGGTAATAATAATAATAACAATAATAATAATAAGGATAATAAAGTTAACAGAGATTATAATAATAACGATTGAAAAGATAACAACGGCAATAATGATAATAGCAATAATAACGATAACAACTGTAATAAAAATAACAATATTAACGATATTAAAGAAAATAGTAATAACAATAATTACGATAACAACTATAATAACATTAATAATAATAATAATAAAAACGAAAACAAGTATAATAACGGTGACATCAATAATAATAATAAAAATAATAATGATAATAACGATAATAACGATAATAACGATAATAATAATACTAATACTAACGATAATAAAGATAATAATAATCGTATTAAAGATAATAACGATTATAACGCTACTAACGATAATAGCGATAATAATAAGAACAACAAAAATAATATTAACGGTAATAATTATAATAACAATTATAATAATGACGATAATAACGGTAACAACTGTAATAATGATAATAACGATTATAACGATAATAACAATGATAATAGTAGTAATAAAAAACGGAATAACAATAATAACGATAAGAACGAATTTAACAATAATAATAATGGTGATAATTACGATAATATCGATAATAATAATAACTATAACGACGATAATAACGATTATAGAGATAATAATAATTATAGTAATAATAACGATATTATAGATACGAACGACAAAATAATAATAATAATTATAACGATAATAACGGTAATAACAATAAAAATAATAGAAAAATAGCAATAATATCAATAACAACGATAACAAAGATATTAACGATAATATCGATAATAATAAATAAGATAATATCGATTTCATCGATAATAATAATAACAATATTAACGATAATATCGATCATAAAAACAACAATATCGACTATAATATCGGTTATAATAATAACAATAAAAACAATAATAACGATAATAAAGATAATAACGTTAATATCGATATTAATAAATAGGATAATAATATCGATTATAATGGAAATAATAATATTAACAATATCGAAAATAACTATAATAACGGTAATAACGATAATAATAATAGTAATAATAACATTATTACACTAATAACGATAAAAACAATAATAACAATATCCATAATATCGATAATAAAAACAATATTAATAACAATAATAATATTGATAATAACTATAATAACGATAATAAACATAATGACGACACTAACGATAATAGCGATAATAACGAAAATAAAAATAATACTAATAATGAAAATATCAATATTATAGCCAATAACGATTATAACGATAATAATAATAACAATATTAACAATAATAAAGATAATAGCGATTAAACGATATTAAAGAAAGTAATAATTATAATAATATTAAAAATAATATTAAGGATAACAATGAAAATAATGATAATAATAGTAGTAATAATAACAATAATAATAAAAATAACGATAATAAAGATAATAACGATAATTATAATAATAACAATTATAATAATAACAATAATAACGATAATAGTAGAATTAATAATAACGATAGAAAATATAATAACGTTAATAATACAAGTAATAAAAACAATAATATCATTATTAAAGATAATAAAGATAAGAACGATAATAATAATCATAATAAAAACAATAATATTCATAACAATATTAACGATAATAACGGTAATGGCGATAACAATAATAACGATAATTACGATAATAACTATAATAACATTAACAATATTAACGATCATAAACATAATAGTAATAATAATAACATGTATAACGATAATAATATTAACAATAATATCAAAATTAGTAATAACGATAATATCGATAATAATGTCAATAAAGATAAAAATAATAATAATAACAATAATAGCAATAATAACGATAGTAATAATAACGAAAATAATAATAAAGGCGGTAATAATAATAACAATAATAACGATAACAGCGATAACAATGGTAACGATAATAAAGATAATATCGATAATAATAACAACAATATTAACGAAAGTTACATTAACAATAACAATAGTAATAACGATAAAAACGATAATAACGATAATAATAGAGACAATAATAATAATATTAACAATAATAACATAAAAATAACGATTTGTCTATAATACCGATATTAATAATAACCATATTATCGATGATAATAATAATAATAATAGCAATAATGACCTTAATAAAGATAATATCGATAATAATGATACGTTAATAACGATAATAGTAATAATAATATCGATAGTAATAATAATTACAATAATGACGATAAAAACGATTGTAATAATAACGATAATGAGGATGATAATAATAAGTATAATAGCACTAATAACGATAATAATTATAATAATGATAACAACTATAATAACATTATTGATAATAATAATGATAACGAAACTAAGAATAATAACGATGTAATCGATAAAAATAAAAACAATAATATCGATGATAAAGATAATAACGATAATAATAATAATAATAATAACGAAAATAACGATTAGAATGATAATAACGTTAATAATGCTAATAATAAGAGCAATAATAATGATAAAACGATAATAATGATAATAATAGATGTAATAATTACAATATTAACAATAATAAAGATAATAATAATAATACTAGTAGTAATAATAACAATAATAAGAGTATTAATAATAATAACGATAATAACAATATTATCCATAATAATAATAATAATATTAACGATTATAAAGGTAGTAACGATAATGACATTAATAATAATAAAATTAATAACGATAATGACGTTTATAACGTAAATAATAATAGCAATAATAACGATAATATGGATAGTAATAATAATAATAGTAATAAAAGTAATATCGAAAATAACGGTAATAAGGATTTCGAAGGAAATAATAATAATAATAATAAGATAATAGCGATATAAATGATAGTAACGATGACAACGATTAAAATAATAACAATAATACCGATAATAACGGTAATAACGACAATAAATATATTAATAATAATAATAATAATAATAACGATAATAACGGCAATAACGATATTAATAAAAATAATGATAAATATAACAATAATAAAGATAGTGATGAAAATAAAAATTTAAATAATAACGATAATTTCCATAATAGTGATAATAATAATAACGATAATGATGATAAAATTATAATAACAACAATAATAGTAATATTATTATTAACAATAATAACGAAAACAACGACAATAGTGATAAAAATATTAATAATAAAATAGAAAATAAGGTTAATAACGATGACAACGATAATTATAATAACAATATTAAGGATAATAACGATAATAACTATTATACGGATTATAACAATAATGATAATGAGAATAATAACGATAATAATGATAGTAACTATAATAACGATTACAACAATAATAACGATAATAATAATAACGATAATAACGATAATAAAGATAATTACAATAATAATAATAATTATAATAAAGTTGATAACAATAATAACGACTGTAATGATTATAACGATAATAATATTAATAATTTTAACATAAATAGCGTTAATAACGATAATTATTTGAATAGATGTAATAACAATATTAACAATGTTTGCAATAATAATGATAGTAAGGATAATAATAGTGGTAACAATTAAAGTTATAACAGTAATAAAGATAATAACAAAAATAAGGATAATAATAATAACGATAATAACGATAGTAGTAATAATAATATCGATAGTAACAAGTAATAACTATAAAAGCGACAAAAATAATCTTAAAAATATTGATAAAATCGATAATAAGAATAATAATAATAATAGTAATAATAATGAAAACGATAATAACTATAATTACGAAATTAATAATGATAATAATAACAATAATAAAGATAATAACGGAAATAATAATAATAATAATAATAATAATAATAATAATAAAGATAATAATGAAAATAATAATACGAGTAATAATAATAATAACATCAATAATAAAGAAAAGAACGCTAATAATAATAGTCATAATATCTATAATGACACTAATAACGGTAACAACAACAATAATATATACGAAAATATCGATAATATTGATAATGATAATAACAATAATAAAAATAATAACAATAATAATGATAATAATACAATAATATTAATAAAAATAATAACGATAATGACGATAATAACGATAATAACGATAATAACGATAATTGCGATAATAACGATTATAATAAAAATTAACGATAAAACGATAATATTAGTAATAATAATGACGATAATAACGATATTTACGATAATAATAATAATAATAATAAATATTAAACGATATTAACGATAATAACTATAATGAAAAAAACGATAATTACGATAATAACGATGTTAACGTTAATAATAGTAACGATAGCGATAATGTAGATAATAATAACTACACTATTAACGATAATTTAGATAATAATAATAATAATAAGGATAATAACTGTATCAACGATAATAACGATAATAACGATATTAACGACAATAAAGCTAATAATAATAATAAGGGGCAATAAAGATTATAACGATAATAATGATAATAACAATAATAATAATTTTAATAATAATGATAATAATGATAATATAGGAAATAAGGATAATAATAATAACTATAATAACGATAATAACGATATTAATGATAATAACTACAATAATAATAAGAGTAATAATAATAAAAACGATAAAAACGATTATAATATTAATAATAATAACAATAATAAAGATAATAACGACAATAATAATTATAAAAATAATAATAATAATAATATCGATAATATCGATAACATTAATAATAATATTATTAATAACAACAATGACAATAATAACGATAATAAGGATAATAATAAATACGATAAAGTCGATAATAATAATAACATCATTAACGATATTATATATAAAAATTATAACAATAATAGTAATAACAGTAATAACGATAATACCGATAATAACGACATTAAACGTAATAATAATAACGATAATAACGATAATATCGATAGTAATAATTACAACAATAAAAATAGTAATAACATTAATGGTATTAACGATGATAACGATATTGACGATAATAATAATAATATTAACAAGGATATTAAATATAATAACGATATCATCGAGAATAATAAAAATAATATCCATAATAACGATAATAACAATAATAAAATTAATAATAATATCGATAATAGCGATAATAAGGATAATAAAATATTAAGAGTAATAAAAATAAAGATAATATCGATAATAACGATAATATCGATAAAAATTATATCGAAAATAACGACGATAATAATAATCATAATCGGTTATAAGGATAAATACGATAACATCGATAATAATAATAGCAATAATATCGATAATAACTATAATAACGACAATAATAATAATAATAATAATGATAATAATAATAATAATAATAATAACAAGGATAATAACGATAATTACGATAGTAACGATAATATCGACAATTATAATAATAATATTAACGATAATAATGATTATAACGATAATAATAATAATAATAATAACATTAAAAAGAATAATAACAATAATAACAATAATAATAATAGCATAACAAACAATAATATCGATAATAACGATATATACGGTAATAATTATAACAATTATATCGATAATAACGATTAGATATATAATACTATTAACAATCATATCGCTGACAACGATAATAACGATAATTAAAATAATTACATATAGATAATAGGGATTATAATGATAAGAACGAACATAACTATATAAAACAAAATAAAGGTAATTATAATAATAATAATAGCGATAATGACGATAATAACGGTAATGACAATAATAACGATTATAATAATAACGATTGTAACGATATTAGTAATAATAATAATAAAGATAATAACGGTAATAACGTTAATAACAAAAATAATTATAAGGTAATAACGATGTTAACGACAAAAACGATAATAATGATAATAGGAATAATAGCGATAACATCGATAATAACAATAATCGTAATAATAGTGATAATAGTAGTAATAACGATGCCAAAGATAATAATAATAACAATAATAACGATAATAAGGATAATAACGGTAATTACAATAATAATAATAATAATAATATTAATAATAATAATAACAATAATAATAATATCGATAATAACAATAATAACGAAAATTATAATATTAATAACAACAATAATAACAATAATAACGATAATAATGATAATAATAAATACGATAAAGTCGATAATATCGATAATAATATTAACAATATTAATTATAAAATCGATAATAATATTAACAATATTAATGATAATATCGATAATAAAAATATCATTATTAACGATAATATCTATAAGCATAAAAATAATAGTAATAGTAATAACGATAATAACGTTAATAATAGTAGTAATAATAACATTAATAACAATAATAGCGGTAATAAGGTAATTAACTGTAATAACGATAATTATAATAACCATATTAACAATAATAACGATATTATCGATGATAACAATAACAATCATAACGATAATATCGATAATAATAATAATATTATTAACGTTAACATCGATAATAATAATAATATTATTAACGTTAACATCGATAATAATAATATTTATTATAATATTAATAACGATAATATCGATAATAACTATAATAATAATAAAGAAAATAACGATAATAATAATAGTAATATTATCGATAATAACGATATTTAAGATAATAGCGAAAAAATAATAATAATAATGAGGATAATAACGCCGAAAACGGTAATAATAATAATACCAATATCGCCAATAACGATAATAACGATAATAACGATAAAGCGACAATAAAAATTATAATAATAGTAATATCGATAAAAAAGATACTGACGACAATAATAATAATAAAAATAATTTTAATAATAATAACGATAATAACGAAAAGATAATAATAACGACATTAATAACTATAATAAATATAATAACGATATGGTATTAACGATAATGACGACAATAGTAGTAATAGTAATAACAAAAATAAAAATATTAATAATAAAGATAATACCGATATTATCGAAAATAAAGATAAATGCTATATTAATAATAATACTAATAAGAACAATAACAACGATAATAACGATAATAAAAATTATAACAATAACTATAATACGACAATAATAATAACAACAATAAAAATGGTAATAACGACAAAAACAATAATAAGGTTAATAACTATATTAACTATATCAATAATAACGAAAAAATATTACTTTCGATATTAATAATAGCAACATTAAAGATAATAACGATAATAATAATAATAATAACGACCTTAATAACTATGATAAATATAATAACGATATGGTATTAACGATATAAACGACAATAGTTGTAATAGCAATAACAATAATAACGATATTATATATTTAATAATTTACAAAAATAATAATAATATTAATAATAAAAGTAATGACGGTAATACCGATAATAAGAAAGATACTAATAATAACTATAAAAAGGATAATAACTATAATAATATTAATCATAATAAAGATAACAACGATAATAACGATAACAATTATAAAACAGATAATAACGATAATAACAATTATAATCCTAATAACGATATTAATATTTATAATAATAACAATAATAATAATAATAACAATAATAATAATATCGATAATAACAATAATAACGAAAATTATAATATTAATAACAACAATAATAACAATAATAACGATAATAATGATAATAATAAATACGATAAAGTCGATAATATCGATAATAATATTAACAATATTAATTATAAAATCGATAATAATATTAACAATATTAATGATAATATCGATAATAAAAATATCATTATTAACGATAATATCTATAAGCATAAAAATAATAGTAATAGTAATAACGATAATAACGTTAATAATAGTAGTAATAATAACATTAATAACAGTAATAGCGGTAATAAGGTAATTAACTGTAATAACGATAATTATAATAACCATATTAACAATAATAACGATATTATCGATGATAACAATAACAATCATAACGATAATATCGATAATAATAATAATATTATTAACGTTAACATCGATAATATTAATAATATTATTAACGTTAACATCGATAATAATAATATTTATTATAATATTAATAACGATAATATCGATAATAACTATAATAATAATAAAGAAAATAACGATAATAATAATAGTAATATTATCGATAATAACGATATTTAAGATAATAGCGAAAAAATAATAATAATAATGAGGATAATAACGCCGAAAACGGTAATAATAATAATACCAATATCGCCAATAACGATAATAACGATAATAACGATAAAGCGACAATAAAAATTATAATAATAGTAATATCGATAAAAAAGATACTGACGACAATAATAATAATAAAAATAATTTTAATAATAATAACGATAATAACGAAAAGATAATAATAACGACATTAATAACTATAATAAATATAATAACGATATGGTATTAACGATAATGACGACAATAGTAGTAATAGTAATAACAAAAATAAAAATATTAATAATAAAGATAATACCGATATTATCGAAAATAAAGATAAATGCTATATTAATAATAATACTAATAAGAACAATAACAACGATAATAACGATAATAAAAATTATAACAATAACTATAATACGACAATAATAATAACAACAATAAAAATGGTAATTACGACAAAAACAATAATAAGGTTAATAACTATATTAACTATATCAATAATAAAGAAAAAATATTACTTTCGATATTAATAATAGCAACATTAAAGATAATAACGATAATAATAATAATAATAACGAGCTTAATAACTATGATAAATATAATAACGATATGGTATTAACGATATAAACGACAATAGTTGTAATAGCAATAACAATAATAACGATATTATATATTTAATAATTTACAAAAATAATAATAATATTAATAATAAAAGTAATGACGGTAATACCGATAATAAGAAAGATACTAATAATAACTATAAAAAGGATAATAACTATAATAATATTAATCATAATAAAGATAACAACGATAATAACGATAACAATTATAAAACAGATAATAACGATAATAACAATTATAATCCTAATAACGATATTAATATTTATAATAATAACAATAATACTGATAATAACGATAATAACGATAATAATAATAGTAATAATAACAATAATAACACTAATAACGTTAAAAGCGATAATAATGTTATTAACGATAATAACAACAATTATAATATCCATATTAATAATAATAACGATGTTATCAATGATAAAAATAACGATAATAACGATAATATCAATAATAACAATAATATAATTAACGTTAACATCGATAATATTAATAATAATAATAACATTAATAACGCTAATAGCGATAATAACTATAATAATAAGAACGAAAATAACGATTATAACGAAATTAATGATAATAATAATAATACCAATATCGACAATAACCATAATAACGATAACAACGACAATAATAATAATAATAATAATTGTAATAGTAATAACGTTAATTACGTTAATTACGATAATAATATTAGTAATTATAACAATAATAGCTATAATAACTATAATAACGATAATTATAAAAACGATTATAACGATAAAAATAATAACAATAATAACAATATTAAAAATAATAATCATAATATCCATAATAATAACATTATTATTAATACCAAAAATAACGATAATAACGATAATAATGATAATAACGATTATAATAACAACGATAATACCGATAACAGAAGTAATAATAATAACCATAATGACTATATTTGGTATAATAATAATAACAATAATAGAGATAAGAACGATATTATCTATAATGACAATATTAATAATAACGATATTAACTATAATAACGATGTAACGATAATAATAACAATAATATTAACAATAATATTGATAATAATAATAATAATAGCAATAATAACGATAATAAAAATAATAACGATAATAATGATAACGAAAATAACGATAATAGTAATAATAATAATATCAAAATTACAATTATTACGACAATGATAATAACAAATATATCAATAAAAACGATTATAACGATAATTACAATAATAATATTAACAAGAATAACGATTATAACTATATTAAAAATAACAATATTCTTCGATAAAATAGATAAAAATAACAACAATAAGAGGAAAAATAACGAAAATAATTATAATAACGATTATAGCGTCAATAATAAAAATAATAACGATAATAACGATAATAACAATAATAATAATAACGATAATATCGATAATAACGTTAATAATACTAGTAGAAATAATTATATTAACGGTAATTACTATATTTAAGAAATCAGTAGTAACGAAGGAGTCGTTAATAATCATAATAATAACTATTATAACGAAAATGACGAGAATAACGATAATAATAAAAAAAATTAATAACGATAATTACGTTAATAACGAAAATTATAAGAGCATTAATATCGATAATAACGATAATAATAATAATAATAATAATTACAATATTAAGGATAATAATGATAATAACGATAATACTAATAAAGATGACAACAATAAAAACAATAATATTAATATTAATAATAACGAAAAAAACGATAATAAAGATAACAACGAAATATTAATAATAAATATCAAGACAATAACCATATTAAATTTAAAACGATACCAACGACAATAACGATAAAAATAATAATAATAATATTGAAAATAAGGATAATAACGATGTCAACGATAATAATAATAACAACAAAAAGGATAATAAAAATAATAAAGATAAAGTAAATAAGGATAATAACGATGACAATGATAATAATAATAACAATTATAAATTAATAACGATAATAACGATTATACGGATTATAACAATAACGATATTTGAAATAATAATGAGAACGTTAATGAAGATAAAACGATAAAAATGATAATAACTATGATAACAATAATAATAATAATAACTGTAATAATAATAACAATATTAACGTTAATGATGATAATAAAGATAATAACTATAATAACAAATATAATGACGACAATAATAATCACAATAATAAAGATAAATACAAAAATAACTATATTAATAATAATAACATTAACGTAAATAGAGATAATTACTATTTCAAAGATAATAATAATAACAATAATAACGATAAAAACGATGTAAACGATAACAACAATAATAATAGTGATAATAACTATACTAATAGTAATAACAATAACAATAATAACGATTATAATAATAATTATAAAAAGAATAATAACGATAATAATGATAATAACATTAATAATAATAGCAATAATAACGATTTATACGTTAATAACGATAGTAATAATAACATTAATAATGATAAAAAACATTAAAAACGATAATAATAGTAATGACGTTAATAATAATAATCATATTAGAGATATTAACGATAATAAAAACAATAATAATTATAACAATAATAATAATAATAATAGTAACCATAATAACGATAATATCGATAATTACGATGGGAATAATAACGATAATGACGATTATAATAATAATAATAACGATAATAACGATAATTACGAGAATGACGATAATACTAATAACGATAATAATGTTAATAACGTAAATAACGATAAAATAATAGTTATAATAACAATATTACCGATAAAAATATTAACGATAATATCGACATTATTAACAAAAACAACAACGATAATTAGGATAATAATGATAATAAAATTAACAATACTAAAGATAATAACAATATTAATGATAATATCGATAATAATGATAATAAATATAATAATAATAATAGCAATAATAACGATAATAACGATAATAACGATAATAGCGATAATAATAATAACGATAATAACGATAATAAAGATAATAATTCTAAGAATAATAAATATAACATTGATACTAACATTAATAACGATAATACTAATAACTATAATAACGATAATAACGTTTATAATGGTAAGAAGGATAATAATATTAATAATAATAACAATAATAACGATTATTACGATATAAGGACAATAATAAAAGTAATAATAATAATATTAAAAATAATAAGTATAATAACGATAATAACTACAATAATAGTAGTAATAATGAAAGTAATAACAATAATAGCCATAAAAACGATACAACGATAATAATTATAACGATAATAACGATAATTTCTATAATATTAATACCATTATTTATGGTAATATCGATATTAACAATAATAACGATCGTAAGGATAATACCGATTATAATAAAACGATAATAACGATAATAACGATAATGAAGATAATAATATTAATATTAATAGAGATAATAACGATAATAACGATAATACCGATAATAACGATTATAACGATAGTAGCGATAATAAATATAATAACGACAATAATAATAATAATAATAATAATAATAATAATAATAATAATAATAATAATAACGATAATAACATTAATAATATTAGTAATAATAACAATAATATCAATAATAACGATAATAACGATAACAAAAATAATAATAATAAAGATAATAACAATATTATCGATAATATCGATAATAACGATAATAAAAATAGTAATTGTAATAGCAATAATAACGATAATAAAGAGAATAACTGTAATAACGATAATAACTATAATAATAATAACGAAAATAACGATAATAATGATATTAACGATAATAATATTAATAATAATATCGATAATAACGATGATAACGAAAATAAAGATAATATCAATAATAAAAATTAAAATAATTGCAATAATAATAACGTTAATTACAATAATAACGATAATAATAAAAGTAATTATAACAATAATATCAATATTAACAATAATAATGATAATAATATATACGATTTTAACGACAATAGTAATTATAATAATGACGATAATAAAGATAATAACGATAATTATAACAATAATAATAATAAAAATAATAATAATAACAATAATTTGCATAATAATGATAATAATAGTTGTAATGTTTAGAATAATAACAAAAATAACGATAATATAGATTATGATGATAACAATATTATTCATAATAACGTCAATAGTAATAATAATAATAATAATGATAATATCGATATTAGTAGTAATATTAATAACGATAATAACGATATTAAAAATTCTAATAATAACGATAATAACGTTGATATCGATAATAATAATAACAATGTTGACGATAATATCGATAATAATAATAATGACAATAACAACAACAAAACAGGTAATAACAATAATGATATAAACGATAATAACAATAATACTAATAATAATACTATCTATAATAACAATAATAATGATAATAATAATAATAATAATAACAATAATTACGATAATAAAGAAATTAACGATAATAAAAATGATGATAACGACGATAATAGTAATAATAGTAATAACGATTATAACTATATTATCGATTATAATAAGATTTTTAATAAAGATAATAAGGATAAAAACGATATTAATAATAACAACAAAACGATAATAATGATAATAATGATAATAACGATAATAAAAAAATAATAATATTAATGTGAAGAATAACGATGATACCGATAATGACTGTAATAATAATAATAAATATAAATATAATATCGTTAATAAGGATAGTAATAATAATAATAATAATAATGACTATAAATATGATAACAATAATAACCATTAGGAGAAAAATAACGATAAAAATTATAACCATAAAATCGATAACAACGATAATAACGGTAATATTAATAATAATAATATCGATTACAAGAATAATAAAGATAAGGACGATTATAATAATAACAATAATAAAAATAATAACTATAATAACGATAGTAATAATAATATATATATTGATTTATATAGTAATATAGGATAAATATATAGATAGTGTTTATAAGGACGATATTAAATAAAAAGGATAATAAAGAAAATAACGATAATAACGATAATAACGACAATAATAATAATAATAAAACGATAATAAAGACAATTTCCATTATAATACTAACGATAATAACACAATTGTTATAATAATAATAACGATAATAACTATAATATCGATTAAACTAATAACAATAAAATCGATAATAAAGATAATAATAACAATAATAACAATAATAACGAAAATAACGTCAATAAAAATTATACTATGTACGATAATAACGGTAATAACGACATTAATAATAATAATAAGAATATTAACGATAACTACAAAAAGACGATAATAGTAATAATAATAATAATGAAAACAAGGATAATAACGATAACAACTATTATAATAATAATAATAATAAAGATAGTAACGATATAAACGATATTAACAATAATAACAATAATAAAGATAATTATAATACGATAATTACGATTACAGTAATAGTAATAATATTGATAGTAACAAAAATTACGATAATGGTGAAAATAATAACAATAATAATAAAAATAATAAATATATTAACGATAACAATAATAACGTTAATATCAATAATAATGAGAACTATAATAATGATAATAAAGTTAATAACTTTAATATTAATAACAATAATAATGATTACAACAATAATAACAATATTAATGATAATAATGAAAATAAGGATAATCACGATGACAACGATAATAATAATAACAATAATAATGATAACCATAATAACGAAATAGTAATAATAATAATTACGATTATAAAGATAATATCGATAATAATAATAATTATAATAATTAATATAATAACGATATAAACGATAAGAACAATTATATTAATAAAAACAATAAAGATAATAACGATAATAATAATAATAATAATAACAATGAAGAGGATAATAACAATAATAATAATAAAGACTATAATAACGATTATAAAGATAATGATAATAAAGATAATAATTATAATAATAAAAAAAATAATAACGATAATAATGATACAAACAATAATAATAATAATAACAATTAACATAATATCGATTAAAACGATAATAATGATAACATATATAACGATAATAACGATTATAAGGATACTAATAATACTAATAATAACAATATTAACAGCAAGAACGATAAAAAATATAATATCATTAATAACGATAAAAACGATAATAACGAAAATAACGATAATAATAATAACAATAATAACTATAATAAACATAATAACGATATTATAGTAATAAAAATAAAGATAATATCGATAATAAGGACAATAATAATAGTAATAATAACAATAATAAACATAATATCGATAATAATTATAACGAAAATAACGACAATAATAATATTAATATTAACGATAATAAGAATAATAATAATGACAACGATAATAATAATAACAATAATATCGACAATAAGGGTAATTATGAAAATCACAGTAATAACGATAATATATATAAAACGACAATAATAATAATAAAAAAACGATAATATGGATAATAACGGTAATAACGATAATAACGATAATAATAATAATAATAATAATGAAAGTAACGGTATTAACGTTAATAACGATAATAATAATAACAATAATGACGATAATAAAAATTATATTGATAATAACAATAATTATAATTATAATAATAATAATATTGACCATAATATCGAAAACAACGATAATAACGATATTAATTGTAATAAAAATGAAGATAATATCGGTAAAGTGGATAGTAAAAATAATAATATATACGATAATAACGATAATAACTATAATAATAATAATAATAATAACTATAATATCGTTAATAGTAACAACTATAAATTCGATAATAATGGTATTAATGAAAATAACTAGAAAAATAATAATACATATAACAATAAAAACGATAATAACAATATTAATATTGTCATTAATAACGATAATTAAGATAATAACGATAGTAATAAAGACTATAATAACGGCAAATAAGATGATAACGATAAAAATAATAATAATAATATTATCGATAATAAGTATACTTACGAAAATAACGGTAATAAAGATAAAAACAATAATAACGACTAAATAGTAATAATAATAATATCGATACTAACGATAATAACGATAATAATAATAATAATGATAAAGATAATAACGGGATTAACGATAATAACGATAGTAATAATAACAATAATAACGATAATGATGATAATAATAATAATAACGATAATTATAAGAACAAAAATTACGATAATAACGATATTAACAATAATAATAATAAGAATTACAACGATAATAAAGAAACAACGATAGTAATAATAACAATTATATCGATAATAATAGTAATGACCATAATAATAATAACGGCAAATACGATAATATCGATAATAATATTAACATTATTAACGTTCATAACGATAACAGAAATAATAAAAATAACATGTATAACGATAGAAAAGATAAGAACGATAAAAACGATGATAGTAATAACGATAATAATTTTAATAACGATAATAACGATAATAACGAAAATAACGAAAAAAACGATAAAGATAATAATAATTATATAAATAATAATAAGGATTATAACGATCATATAGATAATAATACTAGTAACAGTAACAATAATAATAAATATAATAACGATATTGAGGATACAAACGATATTAGAGATAATAGCGATTATAAAATTAATAATAATAACTATAATAACGATAATAACAATAATAATAAGAACATTAATAGCGATAATAACGATAATAAAATTAATAATAATAATAATGGCGATATTATAGATATTAACGATAATAATAAGAACGATAATAACGACAATAGTAATTATAACAATAACGATAATAATAATAATAAAGACAATAATAATAATAATAATAAATATGAAAACGATATTAATGATAATAAAGCTAATAATGATAATAACGATTATAATAATAATAAAAATAATAACAATATTAACGATAATAATGATAATATCGGAATAATTATAATAATATTTGCGTTATTAGAAATAATAATAATAACAATAATGACGATAATGACGATAATGACGAAAATACTAATAACCATAATAACGATAATAATAATAATAAGAATAACGATTATAACGATAATAACGTTAATAATAATAGTAGTAATAAGAATAATAACGATAATAACTAAAATAACGATAATAATAGTAACGATAATAACGATAACATCGAAAAAAGTAATAAAAATATTAACGATAATCACAATAATAATAATAATGAAAATAATAATACTGATAACATAGATAATAATGATAATAGTAATAACGATACTAATAATAATAATAATAGAGATATTAACGATATTAACGATTATAAAGATAATAATGATAATAACGATAATAATAATAATAATAATAATAACGATAATAACGATAATAGCTATTGTAATGGCAATAAAGAGAGTAATAAGAATAATAATAATAATAATAATAACCATAATAATAATAATATTAATAACGTTAATTACATTAACAACGACAGTAGTATTAATGACTATAATAATAATAATCATAATAAAGATATTAGCGATAATATCAACAATAATAATAATAATAGTAACCTTAATAACGATAATAAAAATAATAACTATAATAACGGTAATTAAAATGAAAATAATAGTAATAATAGATATATTAATGTTAGTAAGGAGAATAACGATTATAATATTAATAATAATAACGATAAATACGATAGTAGCGACAATATTATTAATAATATTAACGTTAATAGGTATAATTACTATATAAATGTTAATAGTAATAACAATAATAACGATAGAAACGATATTAACGATAATAACAATAATAATAATGGTAATAACGATAATAATAATAGCAATAATAACGATTTTTAATGTTAAGAATGATAATAATAATAACATTTATAACCATTATAACATTATCAACGATAATAATAATAATGACGTTGATAATAATAATCATAATAAAGATATTAACATTAATTTCAACAATAATAATTCTAAAAATAATAATAATAATAATAGTAACCATAAGAACGATAATATCGATAATAACGATTATAATAATAACGATAGAACGATAATAAAGATAATAACGATAATAACATTAATAGCAATAAACATAATAACAATATTAAAGATATTATCGATAATAACGATAATAACAACAAAAATAGCATTAATAATTACATTAATAACAACAATAGGCATAAAACGATTTTAACGATAATAATAATAACAATAATAGTAATAACGATAATAATAATAATAAAGATATTAACAATATTAACGATTATAAAGGTAATAATGATAATAACGATAATAATAATAATAATAATAATAACGATAATAACGATAATAACGATAATAACGATTGTAATGGCAATAAAGAGAGAAATAAGAATAATAATAATAATAATAACGATAATAATAATAATAATAATAACAATAATAATAATAATATTAATAACGTTAATAATGATAATAACGATAATAACGGAAATTATAAAAAAATTGATAACGGTAAGAACGATAATATAGATATAATATAATTAATAATAAAGATAATAACGATTATTATAGAAATAATAATAATAACAATATCGAAAATAACGATAATAGCGGTAAAACCAATAATAATAATAGAAAGAATACCAGTAATAATAATAATGGCAATTACGATATTAGCGATAATAATAATAATGATAATAATAATAATAATATCGATAGTAAAGATAATGACGACAATCATAATAATAATAGTATTAATAACAATATAAAAAATAATAACGATAATAACCATAATAACGATAATAATAATAACAATTATAAGGATAATAACTGGAATAACGATACTATCGATAACTATAATAACTATAATTACGATAATAACAATAGTAGTAATGACAATAATGTCGAAAACAACGATTAAAACGATATTAATAGTAATAAAAGTAAAGATAATATCAGTAAAGTGGGTAACAATAATAATATTATGTTCGATAATAACGATAATAAAAATAATAATAAGAATAATAACGATAATATCGCTAATAGTAACAACTATAAATTCGATAATATTGATAATAATGAAAAGAACTAAAATAATAATAGTATATATAAAAATAATAACGATAAAAACAATAATAATAATAACATCAATAACGATAATTACGATGATAACGATAGTAATAATTACAATAATGACGATAACAAAGATGATAATGATAATAAAAATAATAAAAATATTATCGATAATAAGGTTAATTACAAAAATAACGGTAATAAACATAATAACAATAATAACGACAATAATAATAATAATAATAACGATACGAATGATAATAACGATAATAATAAATATAATAATAATGATAATAACGTTATTAACGATAATAACGACAGTAATAATTACAATAAAAACGATAACCTATAATAATTATAATAACGATAATTATAAGAACAATAATTATTATAATAACGATATTAACAAAAATAATAATAATAAGAATAACAACGACAATATGGAAATAACGACAATAATAATAACAATTATAACAATAATAACGATAATAATAATAATAATAATAATAATAATAATATTATAGATAATAACGATAATTACGACAATAATAACAGTATTGATAACGATGATAAGGATAATAACGATAACATCAATAATAGGAAAATCAATAATATCGATAATAACTATAATAATGATAAGAATGAAAATAATAATAATGATAATAGTGATAACAAATATAATAACTATAGTAATAATGACAAATATAACGATAATATCTCTATTGATGATAACAATAATAACGACAATTACGATAATATCGTTAATAATATTAACATTATTAACGTTCATAACGATAACAGTAATAATAATAATAACATGTTTAACGATAATAACGATAATAATAATACTTACAGTAACATTGATACCGATATAACCATAACAACGATGATAATAATAACGATAATAATATTACTAATGATAATAAAGATACTAACGAAAATAAAGATAATAATAATAATAAGAATAAAAATAAAAACGATAATAACAATAATTATTAGAAAAATAATAACGATATTAAGGATAATAACGATAATGATAATAATAATAATAACGATAACAACGATAAGAACGATAATAGTAATCTTAATAATAACGAAAATAAGGATAATTACGATAACAAGTAAAATAATAATAATAATAATAATAATAATAATAATAATAATAAAGACAGTAACGAAATTAAAGATATTAACGATAATAACAATAATATCGATAAGAATAAAAATATAATAACTATTACAGTAATAATAATAATATCGATAATAACAAAAGTAATGATAATGACGATAAAAAAAATAATAATAATAACGATAAAAACGATATCAACGATAACAGCGATAATAATGATAATAACAATAATAATAACAATAATAACCATAATAACAATTATAATAAGAACATTAATATTGATAATAACGGTAATAACTATAATAATAATAATAACGATAATAACGAAAATGACGACAACAATAATAACGAGAATAACCATATTATCGATAATAATAACAATATTAAAGGGAATAACGATAATAATAATAATAATAAAAACAATAAAAACGATAATAAAGATTATGACGATAATAATATTAACGGTATTAAAGACAATATTCATAATAATAATAACGATAATTACGATAATAAGGATAATTACGATAATAATAATATCGATAATGACGGTTTTAATAATAATAATAATAAGGATAATAATGATAATTACGATAATAGCGATGATAATGATAACGATAACGACGATAATTACGATAATAACGATAATAATAATAATAATAATAATATCTACAATAACGATAATAGAGATAATAACGAAAAAATAATAATAATAATATCAATAATAACGATAATAACGGCAATAATACTAATAATAATAATAACAATAATACTAACGTTAATGACGATAATAAAGATTATAGTAGCAGTAGTAATATCTATATTAACAATAATAACGATAATAACAATCATAATAATGTCGATAAAGACAAAATCGAAAACAATGATAAAAATATTAACGATAATATCGATAATAACAATAATAATATTAACGTTATTGTCGATAATAATAATTAATATAATATTTATAATAACGATAAAAACGGTAATAATAACAGTAATAAAAAAAATAATATCAGTAATAAGGATAATAACGATAATAACAATAATAACGATAATAATAAATACATTAATATCGATAATAATAATAACAGTAATAACGATAACAACGATAATAACAATAACAATAATAACATTAATATCGTTAATAACTATAATAATGATGGTAACGATAATAATTATAAAAGTGATAGTAATAATAACGATATTTGCAATAATAATAAAATTAATATTGTTAGAGATAATAACGATATTAAAGATAATAATGATAATAACGATAATAACGATAGTAACGATAATAATAATAATAATAATTAGGATAATAACCATAATAATGATAATAATAATAACGAAAATGAGGATAATAACAATAATAACGATAATAACGATAACAACCATTATAAAAATGAAAATAGAAGTAACAATAATAACGATAATCACGATAATAGCCATAATAATAATAACGGTTATAACGACAAAAACGATAATAGCTATAATAACAATAACGATAATAACGATAATAATTATAATAATAATATTGATCGTAACAATAATAACGATAATGATAATAATAATAGTAATAGTAATAACAATTATAACGATAATAACTATAATAACGATAAAAAGATAAAATGAATAATAATAATTACGATAATAACGTTAATAACAACAATAGTAATATTAATATTAACGATAATAAAGATTGTAACGAGAATAAAAATAATAAGTATAAACTCAATAACGAACCTAATGACAGTAACGATGATAATAATAACAATAATGATGATAATAACTATAATAATCATAATAATAATAATGATATCAACGATAATGAAGATGAAAACGATTATAATAATAATCATAATAACGATGATAACGATAATAGTAATAATAACTGTAACAATAATAACGATAATAACGATCATTACAATAATAATTATAACAAAGAAAACGATAATAATGATAATAACGTTAATAATAATGACGATAACAGCTATAATAATAATAACGTTAATTATAATAATAATAATCACAATGATTACGATGATAAGGATAATAATAATAATAATAATAATAATAATAATAACGATAATATCTATAATAACGATACTAAAAATAACAATAATAAATATAATAATAGAAATAACGATTACAACGATAATTAAAATTGCATTAAAGAAGATAATTATGATAATTACGATAATAATGAAAAGAATATAATCAATAAAAATAATAACGAAAAAACTACAATAACGATAATAAAAATTATAATAACGATAACAACGATAAAAAGGAAAGTAACTATAATAACAATGATTTTAATAACGTTAAAAACAATAATAAAGTTAATAACCAAAATAATAGTAAGAACAATAACAATAATACCGATAAAAATAATAAAATTAATAATGCCAATTATGATATCAAGGAAAATAATAACATTAATAATAACTATAATTACGATAATAACGATCATAATTGTAGTAATAATAATAATAATAACGATAATAACGATAATAACGAAAATAACGATTATAATATTAACGATAATATCAATAATATCGATAATAATAATAACACTACTAAAGAAAATAACGATAAAAATAATAATAATAACAATAATAACGAAATTAACGATAATAACGATAATAACGACATTAACGATAATAATAAAAACAATATTAACGAAAATAAATCTAATAAAGATAATAACGAAAATAATAATAAAAATAACAGCAATAATATCTATAATTACGATAATAACGATAATAACGATCATAACGACAATAATAATAGTAATAATAACGATGATAACGACATTAACTATAATATTAATATTTATAATAATAGTAATATCAAAAATAACGATATTAACGACAATAATAGTAGTAATAATAACAATAATAACAATAATAACGATAATAATGTTAGCGATAATAAAAATAACGACAATGATTATAATAATAATAACAATTCTAACGATAAAAGCAAAAATAATAGTAGCAATAGTAATAATAATAGCAATAATAACGATAATAAAGATAATTATAATAACAATAATACCGACAATAACGATAATGGCGAATAACAATAATATTAATAATAACGATAATAGCGATAATAACGATCATAATAATAATAACAGTCAGAATATTAATAATAACAATAATAACGATACTAACGGTATTAACGATAATAACCGTATTAAAGATAATAACGATAGAAATAATTACAATAATAACAATAATGACGATAATAATGAGAATAACGATAATTATAAGAATAATAATTATTATAATAACGATACTAACAGTAATAATAAGAAGAATTACAAAGATAATAAAGAAATAACGATATTTATAATAACAAATATAACTATAATAACGATAATAACTATAATAACGATAATAATAATAATAATATTAATAATAAGAACAATAATAATATTAAGGGTAATAGCGGTAATTGAGAAAATAATAAAAGTATTAATAATGATGATAAGGATAATAACGATAACATCGATAATAGTAATAACACAAATATCGATAATAACTATAATAACGATAAGAATAAAATAATAGTAACAATAATAACGATAACAAATATTATAACGATAGTAATAATAACAATTATAACAATAAAAAAGATAATAATGATAATAACGATAATAATATTTATGACAAAAATTATAATACTGATAATAAAGATAATTACGATAATATAGATAATAACGTTAATAATAATAACAATAATAACGATTATAACGATAATAATAGAGACAATAATAATAATATTAAAAATAATAACAAAAAAGTAACGCTTTGTCTATAATAACGATATTAATAATAACGATATCGATAATAATAACAATAATAATAGCAATAATGACCTTAATAAAGATAATAACGATAACAATAATAACAATAATAACAATAATAACGATGATAAAGATAACAACGAAAGTAATAATAATAATAATAACGAAAATAACGATTATAATGATAATAACGTTAATAATGCTAATAATAAGATCAATAATAAAGATAATAATAATAATAATAGTAGTAATAATAACAATAATAACAGTATTAATAATAATAACGATAATAACAATATTATCCATAATAATAATAATAATATTAACGATTATGACGGTAATAACGATAATGACATTAATAATAATAAAATTAATAACGATAATAACGTTTATACAGTAAATAATAATAGAAATAATAACGATAATAAGGATGGAAATAATAATAGTAGTAGTAAAAATAATATCGAAAATAACGGTAATAACGATTACGAAGGTAACAATAATAATAAAAAGATAATAGCGACATAAATGATAATAACGATGACAACGATTAAAATAATAACAATAATACCGATAAAAACGGTAAAAACGACAATAATTCTATTAATAATATTAATAATAATAATAATAACGATAATAACGGTATTTATAAAAATAATGATAAATATACCAATAATAACGATAGTGATGAGAATAAAAATTTTAATAATAATGATAATTTCTATAATAGCGATAGTAATATTAACGATAATAACGATAAAATTATAATAACAAAAATAATAATAATATTATTATTAACAATAATAACGATAACAACGACAATAGTGATAAAAATATTAATAATAAAATAGAAAACTAGGTTAATAACGATCACAACGATAATTATAATAACATTATTAACGATAATAACGATAATAACGATTATACGGATTATAACAATAACGATAATGAGAATAATAACGAGAATAATGATAGTAACTATATTAAAGATTACAACAATAATAACGATAATAATAATAACGATAATACCGACAATAAAGATAATTACAATAATAATAATAGTAATAATAAGGAAGATAACAATAATAACGATTGTAATGATTATAACGATAATAACATTAATAATATTAACATAAATAACGTTAATAACTATAATTATTTTAATAGAAGTAATAATAACAATATTATCAATGTTTGCAATAATAATGATAGTAAGGATAGTTATAGTGGTAACAATTAAAGTAATAATAGTAATAACGATAATAACAATAATAAGGATAATAATAATAACGATAATAAAGATAGTAGTAATAATAATAACGATAGTATCAATAATGACGATAGTAACGATAATAATAATAAAATTAATAACGATAATTACGATAATAAAGACAATAATATTAATAATAATAACGATAACAACGATAATAAGGATAATAGTAATAACGATAATAACGACAATAATAATTTAAAAAATATTGATAAAAACGATAATAACGATAATAACAATTATAATCCTATTAACGATATTAATATTTATAATAATAACAATAATACCGATAATAACAATAATAACGATAATAATAGTAGTAATAATAACAATTATAACACTAATAAAGTCAAAAACGATAATAATAATAATAATAGTTTAATAATAACAATAATATCAATAATAACGATAATAAGGCTATTAACGATAATATCTATAATTATAATAACCATATTAACAATAATAACGATATTATCAATCATAACAATAACGACAATGACGATAATATCGATAATACTAAAAACATTATTAACGTTAACATCGATAATAATAATAATAATAATAATAACATTAACAACGATAATAACGGTAATAAGTATAATAATAATAATGAAAATATCGATAATAACCATATTAACAATAATAATAATAATAAGAATAGTAATAATAATAACGTTAATTACGATAATAACGAAAATAATAATAGTAATTATAACGCTAATAGCAATAATAACGATAATAATGATAATAATAAAAACGATAATATCGATAAATTGGATAATAATAATAACAATATTGATGATTATATCGACAAAAATAATATCAATAATAACAATAATAAAATTAATAATTTCAATAACGATAATATTAAAAGTATTATTAATAACAATAATAAAGATAAAAACGATAATAAAAATAATAACTTTAATAACGATAATATTAACATTATTACTAATAATAATAATAACGTTAATAACGATCATAATGATAATAACGATTATAATAACAAACGACAATATCGATAATAGTATTAATAATAATAATGATAATAACGATATTTACGATTATAATAATAACAAAAATAAAGAAAAGAACTATTAAGCTTTAATAACGATATTAATAATAACGATAATAACTATAATAACGATGTAACGATACTAATAACAAAAATAATAACGATAATATTGTTAATAATAATAATAATATTAATAGCAATAATGTCGATAATGTAGAAAATAACGATAATAATGATAATGATAATAACGATAATAGTAATAATAATAATATCAAAAATAACAATAATTACGATAACGACTATAATATCGATAAAAATAATAATGATAATGACGATGATAATAATAACTATACTAATGTTAATATCGATAATAATAATAGTAATAATACCGATAGTAACGATATCAATGATAATAACGATATTAACGATAATAATGATAATTATAATAATGATAATAACGATAGTAACGACAATAATAATAATTATAATAACGTTAATAGAGAAAATAACTATGTCAACGATAATAATAATAATAATAATATCAATAAAAACGATAGTAACGTTAATAATAATATTACAAAAAAAGGATAATAAAGATAATATTAATAATAATAACATAATAATAAAGATTATAACAACATTAAAAAGAATAGAAATAATAATAAAAATAATAATATCGATGATAACGATTAAACTATAATAACAATATTATTCATGACAATAATACAAATAATAACGGTAATAAGTATAATAATAAATACGATAAAGTTGATAATATCCATAAGATTATTAACAATTTTAGCGATAATATCGATAATAATAATAACAATATTAACAATAATATCGATAAAATTAAAAACAATATTAACGATAATATCTATAGAAATAATAATAATAATAATAATAATAATAAAAGTAATAACGATAGTAGAGATAACAACAATGATAATAATAATAACGATAATAAGGAAAATATCGTTAATAAAAATAATTATAATAAAGATAACAACGATATTGACGAAAATAGCGATAATAATATTTACAATAAGAAAGATAAATACGATAATAATGATATTAGCGATAAAAGTTATAATAATGATAACAATAATGAAGATAAAAACGTAAATAATAATAACAATAATAACGATAATAAGGATAATTACGATAATAATAATAAAAATAATAACGATTACAAAGACATTTTCGATAGTAACGATAATAATAATTATAATAACGAGAATAACGATATTAACAATAACAATATTACCGATATTAACGATAATATTGATAATAATATTAGCAATTATATCAATAACAAACGACAATAACGATAGTAAAGATAATAGTATCTATAATAACGATAATTACAAAAATATTAATAGTAACGAAAATAATAATAATAATAATAAAACGATAAAGACAATAATGAAAATAACGGTAATAATAATAATAATAAAGATAATTACAATAATAACGATAATAATATATACAATAATTACGATAATAACGACATTCACGACAATAATAATTACAATAATAACGATAATAACGACAATAATGATAACAAGGAAAATAATTATAATAATAATATCAATAGAAACAATAAAAATGGTAATACATACGATTATAACGATAATAACGTTAATATCGATATTAACCATAATAAAATTAATAACTATATTTACGTTACTAACAATAATAATATCTGCAATAATAGCGATAAAAGTGACAATAAAGGTAACCATAATAATAACATTATTGACGATATTATCGATGATAACGATAATAAAAATGACGGTAATGACAATAATAATAATAATAATAGTAATAACAATAATAATTGTAATAACGTTAATAATAATAACAATGATAACGGCAATAATGATAATAACGATAACAATAACAACGATCATTACTATATTAACTAAAATAATAAAAACAGTAGAAACGATACTTGTAATAATAATAATACCGATAAAAACGATAATAAATTTAATAATAATAAAAAGAATAACGATAATAACGATAATAACGATAAAATCGATAATAACGTAATAATAACGATAATAACAATAATAACGACAATAACGAAAACAATACTAATAACTATAATAACGATAATAACGATAATAATGATAATAACGATTATAACAATGTTAACGATAATAATATTGACGATAATAACGACAATAACCATAATAATAATAATAATAATAATAACAATAATATTCACCATTATAATAACAATAATAACGGTTATGTTAAGAATAATATTAATAACATTAACGATAATAATGATAATAACGATAACATCGGTAATAATAAAAACAATAATATCGATAATAACGATAATAACGACATTAAATGTAATAATAATAACGATAATAACGCTAATATCGATAATAATAATAGCGACAATGACGACAAAAGTAATAATAATATTAATGTTAATAACTATAATAACGATATTAACAATAAGAATAATAAAAATAATAGAGATATTAAAGATATCAACGATAATAATAATAATAGTAACAATAGTAACCGAAATGAGGACAAAAACAATAATAATAATAACGATAATAACAATAATAGTAATAATAATAATACCTATAGTAACAATAATAACGATAATGACAATAATAATAATTATAATAATAACGATTATAACGATAATTACGTTAATAACGATAATAATAATAACGATAATATCGATAATAACGATAATAATACTAGTAGTAATAATTATATTAACGGTAATTACTATATTTAAGAAATCAGTAGTAACGAAGGAATCGTTAATAATCATAATAATAACTATTATAACGAAAATGACGAGAATAACGATAATAATAAAAAAAATTAATTACGATAATTAGGGTAATAAGGAAAATAATAATAGCATAAATAACGATAATAATGATAATAATAATAATAATAGTTATAACAATATTAAGGATATTAACGATAATAACGATAATACTTATAACGATGACAATGACAAAAATAATAATATTAATATAGTTTATAACGAAAATAAGGATAATAACGAAAACAACGATAAAATCAATAATAATAGTAATAATGATAATAACTATAATAACGAAAAAACCACTAATAACGAGAGGAATAGGAACGATAATAACGATATAAGAATAATAATAATTACATTAATAACAATAACAACGACAATAACGATAAAAATAATAATAATTATAACGAAAGTAAAGATAATAACGTGCCAACGATAATAATAATAACAATAATAAGGATAATAACAATAATAATAATGAAGAAAATAATGATAATAACGATGACAACAATAATAATAATAACAATAATAAAGATAATTACGATAAAAACGATTATAAGGATTACAACAATAACGATAATAACGATGTTACTAATAATAATAAGAACGATAATGAAGACAAAACGATAAAAGTGATAATAACTAAAAAACAAATATAACAATTAAATAATGGTAATAATAGAGATATTAACGTTATTAACGATAATAACGATAATAATGAAACAGTAATAACGATAAATACGATAATAACGACAATTATAATAGAAATAAAAACGTATATAGAGATAATTACTATTTCAAAGATAATAATTATAACAATAATAACGATAAAAACGATATTAACGATAATAACAATAATATTAATTATAATATCGATAATAATATTAACAATATTAATGATAATATCGATAATAAAAATAACATTATTAACAATAATATCTATAAGCATAAAAATAATAATAATAATAGTAATAACGATAATAACGACAATAATAGTAGTAATACAAACATTAATAACAATAATAGCGGTAATAAGGTAATTAACTGTAATAACGATAATTATAATAACCATATTAACAATAATAACGATATTATCGATGATAACAATAACAATCATAACGATAATATCGATAATAATAATAATATTATTAACGTTAACATCGATAATAATAATATTTATAATAACATTAATAACGATAATATCGATAATAACTATAATAATAATAAAGAAAATAACGATAATAATGATATTAACAATAATAATAATAGTAATAATATCGATAATAACGATAATAACGATATTAGCGAAAAAATAATAATAATAATGATGATAATAACGCCTAAAACGGTAATAATAATAATACCAATATCACCAATAACGATAATAACGATAATAACGATAAAGCGACAATAATAATAGTAATAATAATAATATCGATAATAATGATAATGACGACAAAAATAATAATAAAAATAATATTAATAATAATAACGATATTGACGATAATAATAATAGTTATATTAACAATAATAACGATAATAACGATAATAACGACAATAATAATAATAACGACAATAATAACTATAATAAATATAATAACGATATAGTACTAACGATAATGAAGACAATAGTAGTAATAGTAATAACGATAATAACGATAATATCAGCAATAAAATAAATAATAATAAAGATAATAACGATATTATCGAAAATAAAGCTAAAAGCTATAATAATAATAATACTAATAAGAACAATAACAACGATAATAACGATAATAAAAATAATAACAGTAACGATAATACGACAATAATAATAACAACAATAAAAACGATAATAACGATAACAACAATAATAAGGTTAATAACTATATTAACTATATCAATAATAATGGAAATAACATTAATTTCGATATTAATAATAGCAACATTAAAGATAATAAGGATAATAATAATAATAATAACGACCTTAATAACTATAATAAATATAATAACGATATGGTATTAACGATAAAAACGACAATAGTAGTAATAATAATAACAATAATAACGAAAATATTTATTTAATAATTTGCAAAAATAATAATAATAATAATAATAAAAGTAATAATGGTAATACCGAAAATAACAAAGATACTAATAATAACTATAAAAAGGATAATAACTATAATAATATTAATCATAATAAAGATAACAACGATAATAACGATAACAATTATAAAACAGATAATAACGATAATAACAATTATAATCCTAATAACGATATTAATATTTATAATAATAACAATAATAGTGATAATAACGATTATAACGATAATAACAATAGTATGAATAACAATAATAAACCTAACAACGTTAAAAGCGATAATAAGGCTATTAACGATAATAAAGATAATTATAATAACCATATTAATAATAATAAAGATGTTATCAATGATAACAATAACGATAATGACGATAATATCGATAATAATAATAATATAATTAACGTTAACATCGATAATATTAATAATAATAATAACATTAATAACGATAATAACGATAATAACTATAATAATAATAACGAAAATAACGATAATAACGATATTAATGATAATAATAATAATACCAATATCGACAATAACCATAATAACGATAACAACGATAATAATAATAATAATAATAATAATAATAGTAATAATAATAACGTAAATTACGTTAATTACGATAATAATATTAGTAATTATAACAATAATAGCAATAATAACTATAATAACGATTATTATAAAAACGATTATATCGATAATTTCAATAATAATAATAACAATATTAACGATTATATCGATAAAAATAATAACAATATTAAAAATAATAATCATAATAACGATAATAATAACATTATTATTAATACCAATAATAACGATAATAACCATAATAATAATAATAATAATAATGAAGATAACAACGATAATAACGATAATAATGACAGTAATAAAAACAATAATGACGATAATAAAGTTAACAACGATAATAAGGATATTAACGATAATAACAATAATAATAATAGTAATAATTTAGATAATAACGATATTTACGATAATAAGGATAATAACAATAAAAATGAAAACGATAATAATGATAATAATATACACGATAAAGTTGATAATATCGATAATAATATTAACAAATTTAACTATAATATACATAATAATATTAACAATATTAACGATAATATCGATCATAATAATAATATTATAAACCGTAACGCCGATAATAATAATAATAATAACATTATTAACGATAATAACGATAATAACTATAATAATAATAACGAAAATAAAGATAATAATAATATTAACGATAATAATAATAATAATGATAATAACAATAATAACGATAATAACATTAATAACAATAATAATTATAATAGCGATAATAAGGATAATAACCATAATAATAGTAACAATAATAAAGATAACAACGATATTAACGATAATAATGACAGTAATAATAACAATAATAACGATAATAACGATATCAATTATAAATCGATAATAACGATAGTAACAGTTATAATCCTAATAAGGAGAATAATATTTATATGAATAAAAATAATACTAATAATAACGGTAATAACGATAATAATAGTAGTAATAATAACAGAATTAATAATAATAAAGATAAATATAATAACCATATAACAAAAATAAATATCTAATAAATGATAACAATAACGATAGTAACGATAATATCGATAATTATAATAATATTATAAACGTTAACATCGATAATAATAATAATAATAACATTAATAACGATAATAACGATAATAAATTTAATAATAATAAAAATAATAACGATAATGAATTTATTAACGATATAAACGATGATAAAATCAAAAAATGCGATAATAACGAAAGTAATAATTATTATAATTAAGATAAAAAAGATATTAACGTTAGTAACGATAATAATTATAACAATATTTACGATAATAACGATAATAACTATAATAATGATAATAAAGATAGTAACGATGTGAACTATAATAATAAAAACGTTTATAAAGATAATACCGATAATAATAATAATAATAATAACGATTATAACGATAGTGGTAATAATAATACCAATAGTAAAAATAATGACGATAATAACGATAATAATAATAATAAAAATAACGGTAATAACGATAATAACTATAATAATAAAAAAATAAATAACGATAATTACATTAATAATGATAATAATAATAGAAATAATAATGATAATAAATATAATAAAAATAATAATGGTAATAACAATAATAACGATAAAAACGATAATAACGCTAATAATATTATTCATAATGACCATAATAACGATAATTACGATAATGACGATAATAATAATAACAATATTAACGATATTATCGATAATAATAACTATAATAATAACAACAATAACGATAATAACGTTAATAATAGAGATAATTATAACAATATTAAGAATAATAATTATAATAAAGATAATAACGATAATAATTGTAGTAATGATAAAAGTAATAATATTAAAAAAGATAAGATGTCTATAACAATAACACAAATAACGATTTTAGCGATAATAATGATAATGAAAATAATAATAATAATAATAATAATAACGGTAATTACGATATAAACGATAATATTAATAGTAATCATTACAAAAATAACAATAATAACGTTAATAACGATAATAACGATATGAATAATAACGATAATGGCGACAATAAAAATAATAATGATAACAATAATAAAAATAATAAAGATAAGAATGATAATAATATCTACGATAAAGTCGATAATATCGATAATAATATTAACAAATTTAACTATAATATCGATAATAATATTAACAATATTAACGATGATATCGATATTAACGAAAAATAATAATAATAATGACGATAATAACGGTTTATAACAGTAATAGTAGTAATAACAATATCGACAATAACGATACTAACGATAATTACAATAATAACGATTATAATAATAACGATAATAACGATAATAGTAGTAATAATAATAACGATAATAAGGATAATAATAATAATAATAAAAATAATAACGACAATTATGATAATAACGATAATAATAATAGCAATAATAACGATTTTAACGTTAATAACGATAGTAATAATAAAATTAATATCGATAATAAAATCAATAATAATTATAACAATAATAATAATAGTAACCATAACAACGATAATATCGATAGTAACGATACTAATAATAACGATAGTAATGATAATATCGATAATACTAATAACAATATTATTGATAATATCGATAATAATAATAATAATAATATTAACCATAATATTGATAATAACGATAATAAAGATAATAACAATAATGTAGATTATAACGATAATAACGTTAATAATGAAAAGTACGATAATAATATTAATAATAATAACAATAATAACGATTATTACGATATTAGGATAATAATAAAAGTAATAATAACTATATTAAAAATAATAAGTATAATAACGATAATAACTACAATAATAGTAGCAAAATGAAAGTTATAACAATAATAGCCATAAACACGATTTTAACGATAATAATAATAACGATAATAACTATAATATCGATAATAATAAGAACAATATACGATAATATCCATATTAATAATTGTAATAATAACAATATTAACGATCATAACAATAATAGCGATTATAATAATAACTATGATAACGATAATAATAATAAAAATGTTATCGTTAGTAAAAATAATAATGTTAACGATGTTTATAATAGTAATAATACTAACCATTATAACGATAATAACGACAAAAATAGTAATAACGATAATAATTATATTAATAATAGCAATAATAACCATAATAACGATAATAGAAGAAACAATAATAACGATATTAACGAAAATATTAATAAAAATTGTAACGTTAACAACGATAATAAAAATAATAATAATAATAGTAATAACGAAAGTAAAGATAATAACGATAACAATAATAACAATAATAGCGATAATATCGATTATAATAATATCGATAATATCGATAATAACGATTATAATAGTAGAAATAATAACAATAATAACGACAATAAAGTTAACGATAATATTATTAAAGTTAATAATGACAATATTAATATTATTTATAACGATAATAACGATAATAAAGATAATAATATTAATATTAATAAAGATAATAACGATATTAACGATATTTACGATAATAATAATAGAAAAGGTAATAATACTAATTATTACAACCATATTAACGATAATAATGATAATAATAATAAAATGAATAACGATAATAACCATAATAATAATAAAATTAATAACGATAATAACGTTTATAACGATAATAATAATAACAATAACATTGATAATAAAGACCATAATCATAATAAATGTAGTAATAATAACAAAAATATCTATTAAAACGGTAATAACAATAATAATAATAACAATAATGACGATAATAACTATAATAACGATAGTAATAATAATATATATATTGAAATATATAGTAATATAGGATAAATATATAGATAGTGTTTATAAGGACGATATTAAATAAAAAGGATAATAAAGAAAATAACGATAATAACGATAATAACGACAATAATAATAATAATAAAACGATAATAAAGACAATTTCGATTATAATAATAACGATAATAACTCAAAAGTTATAATAATAATAACGATAATAACGATAATATCGATTAAAGTAATAACAATAAAATCGATAATAAAGATAATAATAACAATAATAACAATAATAACGAAAATAACGTCAATAAAAATTATATTATGTACGATAATAACGATAATAACGACAATAATAATAATAATAAGAATAATAACGATAACTACAAAAAGACGATAATAGTAATATTAATAATAATGAAAATAAGGATAATAACGATAACAACTATTATAATATATATTATAATAATAAAGATAGTAAAGATATGAACGATATTAACAATAATAACAATAATAAAGATAATTATAATACGATATTAAAGATTACAGTAGTAATAATAATATTGATAGTAACAAAAATTACGATAATGGTGAAAATATTGATAATAATAATAAAAATAATAAAGATATTAACGATAACAAATATATTAATGATAATAACAATAATAATTACAATAATAATTACAATCATAACGTAAATATCAATAATAATGAAAACTATAATAATGATAATAAAGTTAATAACTTTAATATTAATAATAATAATAATGATAACAACAATAATAACAATATTAATAATAATAACGAAAATATGGATAATCACGATGACAACGATAATAATAATAACAATAATAATGATAATACGTTAATAATCGTAGTATTAATAACAATAATAACGATAAGAACTATATTTACGGTAAAAATAGTAACGATAATAACGTTAATATCGTTAATAATAATAACAACATTAACGATAATAACAATAAGAGTAATAATGAAAGTGATAATAACGATAATATTGATAATAACGATAATAATAATACGATAAAAACGACAATACCAATATCAATAACAACGATAACAACGATAATAATAATATTAATAATAATATCGATATCTACTATCATTCCTATAATTATAATAATAGTAATATCGATAATAAGGATAATTACGAAAAAAACGGTTGTAACGATAATAACGATAATAACGGTAATAATTATAACAATAATGACGATAATAACAATAATTACGATAATAATTATAATAGCGATAATTATAACAATAATATCGTGGGAAAGATTATGAAGATAATAATAATAACAATTATTACGACAATAATAATAAGAATAATAACGATAATAACGATATTAGCGATAATAATAAAAATAAATATAAAAATAATAATAAGGATTATAACGATACTAACGATAATAATACTAGTAACAGTAACAATAATAATAAATATAATAACGTTATTCAGGATACAAACGATATTAGAGATAACAGCGATAATAAAATTAATAATAATAACTATAATAACGATAATAACAATAATAATAAGAACATTAATAGCGATAATAACGATAATAAAATTGATAATAATAATAATGGCGATATTATAGATATTAACGATAATAATAAGAACGATAATAACGACAATAGTAATTATAACAATAACGATAATAATGATAATAACGACAATAATAATAATAATAATAATAAATATGATAATGATATAAACGATAATAACCATAATATCCGTATAATTATAATAATATAATCGATAATTGCGTTATTAGAAATAATAATAAAAACAATAATAACGATAATGACGATAATAACGAAAATACTAATAACCATAATAACGATAATGATAATAATAAGAATAACGATAATGACGATAATAACGAAAATACTAATAACCATAATAACGATAATGATAATAATAAGAATAACGATAATAACGATAATAAATATAATAACAGTGATAATAATAATAATATTAATATCAATAATAACAATAATAACGTTAGTAACGATAATAACGATAATAAAAATAATAACCATAATAATGATAATAATAACATTATTACTAATTACAATATTAACGATAATAACGGTAATAAAAACAACAATAATAACGATATTAACGAAAAAAGTGATAACCATTGTAACGAAAACAACAATAACAACATTAATAATAATAATAATAATAGCGAAGGTAAGTATGATAACGGTGACAACTATAATATTAATAATAATAATAATGATATTAACGATAATACTGATAATATCGAAAATAATTATAACGTAAATGGCGACGATTATAATAATCATAATAACGATAGAAAGGATAAAAACGATAACATTAATAATAATAATAGCAACTTTAACAATAATATCAATAAAAACGATGATAACCATAATAATAATAATAATAACAATAATAATAATAATAATAATAATAATAACATTAATAACGATAATAACCATAATAACGATAATAGTGATATTAATTATAATAATTAGAACAAAAATAACGTCAACAACGATAATTATGATAATAATAATAATAAAAATATCGATAATAATGATTATAAACATAATAAATATAAAAATGACTATAATATTGATGATAATAATGAAAATAATAATAAAGACGATGACGATAATAGCGATAATAGTAGGAGTAGTAATATCAATAATAACATTAATAATGATAAAAAAGATAATAACGATAATTATATTTACGATTATAATGAAAATAGTAATAATTATAATAACGATTATACCGATAATAACGTTAATAATAATAATAAGATTATTACCGACATTAACGATGATAACGATAATACTAACAAAGGTAATGACAATAATAATAATAATAATAATAAATAAAATTACAATAATAATAGTAGTAATAAGATTACTAACTATTATAACGAAAATAACGATAATAACGATAACAATAATAACGATTAAAACCATAATAACGAAAATAATAAAAACGGTAAAAACTATAATAGTAATAATAATAATACCGATAAAAACGATAATAAATTTAATAATAATAAAAATAATAACGATAATGAATATATTAACGATATAAACGATGATAAAATCAAAAACTGCGATAATAACGATAGTAATAATTATTATAATTATGATAAAAAAGATACTAACAATAGTAACGATAATAATTATAACAATATTAACGATAATAACGATAATAAATATAATAACGATAATATCGATAGTATCGATGTGAACGATAATAATAAAAACATTTATAAAGATAATACCGATAATAATAATTATAATAATAACGATAATAACGATAGTGGTAATAATAATATCAATAGAAAAATAATGACGATAATGACGATAATAATAATAATAAGAATTACGGTAATAACGATAATAACTATAATAATTATAAAATTAATAACGATAATTACATTAATAATGATAATAATAATAGAAATAATAATCATAATAACTATAATAATAATAATATTAGTAATAACAATAATAACGATAATAACAACAATAAACATAATAATGATAACAATAATAACAATAATAACGATAAGAATGATAATAATATATACGATAAAGTCGATAATATCGATAATAATATTAGCAAATATAACCATAATATCGATAATAATATTAACAATATTGACGATGATATCGATATTAACGAAAAATAATAATAATAATGACGATAATAACGATAATTACAATATTAACGATTATAATAACAGCGATAATAACGATAATAGTAGTAATAATAATAACGATAATAAGGATAATAATAATAATAATAATAATAACACTAATATCGATAATAACGATAATAATGATAATAACGATAATAAAGATATTAACTATGATATTGATTATAACGATAATAATAATAATAACGATAATAACTATAATAATAATAATAATAATAACGATAATAACGATAATAATATTAACGATAATATAGACACTATTATAAATTATAACAACGATAAATACGACAATAACGATAATAAAATTAATAATAATTAAGATAATAACAATATTAACATTAATATCGATAATAACAATAATAAAAATAATAATAGTAATAGCAATAATAACGATAATAACGATAATAACGATAATTGCGATAAGACTAATATCGATAATATCGATAATAAAGATAATAATTATGAGAATAATATATATAACAGTGATACTAACGTTAATAACGATTAAACTAATAACAATAATATCGATAATAGCTTTAATAATGATAAGAACGATAATAATCTTAATAACAATAACAATAATAACGATTATAACGATATTACGATAATAATAAAAGTAATAATAACTATATTAAATATAATAAGTATAATTACAGTAATAACTACAATAATAGTAGCAATAATGAAAGTAATAACAATAATAGCCATAAAAACGTTATTAACGATAATAATAATAACGATAATAACGATAATATCGATATTAATAATTGTAGTAATAATAATATTAACAATCATAACAATAATAGCGATTATAATAATAACGATAAGAACGATAATAATAATAATAATATTATCGTTAGTAAGAATAATAATGATAACGATGTTTATAAAAGTAATAATAATAACGATTATAACGATAATAACGATAAAAATGATAATAACGATAATAATTATATTAGTAATAGCAATAATTACGATAACAACGATAATAGAAGAAACAGTAATAACGATACTAACGAAAATATTACTAAAAATTGTAACGTTAACAACGATAATAAAAATAATAATAATAATAGTAATAACGAAAGTAAGGATAATAATGATAACAATAATAGTAATAATAGCGATAATATCGATTATAATAATACCAATAATATCGATAATAAAGATAATAATAATAGAAATAATAACAATAATGACGATAATAAATATAACGATAATATTATTAACGATAATAATGACA
The DNA here is from genome assembly GCF_910589235.1 of Vespa crabro. Taxonomy (NCBI): domain Eukaryota; kingdom Metazoa; phylum Arthropoda; class Insecta; order Hymenoptera; family Vespidae; genus Vespa; species Vespa crabro. The sequence continues at coordinate 540,873 of NW_025813595.1, forward strand.
ATATTAATATTATTACTAACGATAATAACGATAATAAAGATAATAATATTAATATTAATAGAGATAATAACGATTTTAACGATAATACCGATAATAACGATAATAACGATAATCATACTAACGATAATAACGATAATAAGAATGATAATAATATCGCAAATAAAGTTAATATCTACAATAATAATATTAATAATAATATAAATAATAACGATAATAAAGATAAGATCGATATTAATGATAATAATAATAATAATAATAAATATAATAACGATAGTAACGATAATAACGATTATAACGATAATAACTATAATAAAGATAATTTCAATAGTAACGAATATATTAATAACAATAATAACGATATTAGTAGTATTATTAATAAAGATAATAACGATATTTACGATAATAATTATTATAATAATAAAGATATTAACGATAGTAACAATAATAACGATAATAATAAAAATATTAATGAAAATAACGAAAATTATAAAAATATTAATAGCAATAATACGATAATATCAATAATATCGATAATAATAATAATGATAATAACGATAAGAATAAAAATAAAATTACGATAGTAACATTAATAGCGACAATTACAATAATAACGACAATAATAACAACGATAATGTCGATGATAATAATAACGATCATAACTCTAATAACGATAATAATAATAATATTATTAACGATATAATCGATAATAATAATAATCATAATAACATTATTAACAATAATAACGATAATAACAATAATAACGATAATTACTATTAAAATAATAATAACGAAAATAACGATAATAACGGCAATAGTAATAATTATAATAATAACAATAATATCCATAACAATAATAATGACGGCAATAATAATAATAATAATAATAATAATAATAATAATAATATTAATAATAATAACGATAATGACGATAATAATAATAATAATAATCAAAATGATAACAACAATAACGACAATAACGATAATAATGATAATAATAATAATAATAACGACATTAATAAATATAATAACGAAATGGTATTAACGAAAAAGTCGACAATTGTAGTAATAGTAATAACAATAATAACAATAATAACGATAATATAGATAATATCGATAATTATGATACTAACAATTATAATAATAACGATAATAACGATAATAGTAGAATTAATAATAACGATAATAATAATAATAATAATAATAATAATAATAACTATAATAATAATAATATCAATAATAATAATAAAATTATTAAAAATTACACTCACCAGAATAATAACAATAATACCGGTTATGATAAGAATAATATTAATAATAATAACGATAATAATGATAATAACGATATAATCGATTAGAATAATTACAATAATAACGATAATAACTCTAATAATAATAATAATACTAATAATTCTAACGATAATAACGATAATATCGATAATAATAATATTAATAAGAGCGATAATAACGTTAGTAGTAATAAGTATAAAATCGTTAGTAATGATATTAATGAAAATATCCATAATAATAATAATAAATATAACAATACTACCGATAATAACAATAACATTAATAACAATAATAACGATTATTAATATAATAACGATAATAGTAAGAATAATAATAATATCGAAAATATAGTTAATTAAGAAAATAACGGTAATAATGATAATAACTATAATAACGACAATAATAATAATAATAATAAAGATAATAACGATAATAACGATAATAGCGATTATAATAAAAACAACAATAAAGATAACAACGATATTAACAATAATAACAATAATAACAATAATAACAATAATATCGACAATAACGATAATTACGATAATACTAATATCAATTATAAAGATAATAACGGTAATAACAATAACATTAATAATAATAATAATAATGATAACAATAATAAGGATAATAGCAATAATAATAATACCAAAATTGACAATTATATTGATTATAAAGATAATGATAGTGACGAAAATAATAATTATAATAATAACTATAATTATGATAATAATAATAAAAAAGATAATAATACTAATTATTACAACCATATTAACGATAATAACGATAATAACAATAAAATTAATAACGAAAATAACGTTTATAACGATAATAATAATAACAATAACATTGATAATATCGACAATAATCATAATAACTGTAATAATAATAACAAAAATATCTATTAAAACGGTAATAACAATAATAATAATAACAATAATGACGATAATAACGGTAATAACGATAATAATAATAATAATAATGACGATAATAATGGTAATAAAGCGTAATAATAAATACAACAGTAACAATAGTAATAATAGCAATAATAACGATGGTAACGAAATGAACAATAATGGTGATCATATTAATTACGAAATTAAGGATAATATCGAAAATAACGATATAAATAATATAAATATTAATAATACTTATAATAATTATAAAAATATTATCGATAATAAATATAATAACGTTAATAATAATCATAATAATAACAATAATATTCATAACAATATTAACGATAATAACGGTAATGACGATAACAATAATAACGATAATTACGATATATCGATAATAATTTTAACAATATTGACGATCATAAACATAATAGTAATAAAAATAACATGTATAACGATAATAACTATAATAATAATACATAAAAAATAATAACAATATTAACGATAATAACGATAGTAATAATAACGAAAATAATAATAAAAGCGGAAATAATAATAACAATAGTAACGATAATAGCGATTACAATGATAACGATAATAAAGATAATATCGATAATAAAACAACAATATTAACGATAGTAACCTTAATAATAATAATAGTAATAACGATTAAAACGATAATAACGATAATAAAGATAATAATACTAATGATATTAAAGATAATAGTAATAATTATAATAACGATAAGGACGACAATAAAGATAATAATAACAATAATAACAATAACGAAAATAAGGATAATAACGATTATAATAATAATACTAATAACGAGAATAATAATAAAAATAATTGCGATAATAACGATTTTAACGATAATAACGATAATAATAATAATTAAAATAACGATAGAAACGAAAAATAACGAAAAATAAAAACGGTAATAACGAAAATAACGATGTTAACGATAATATCGATAATAATAAAAATATTAATAATAATAATGATCGTAACGATAATAAAGATAATAATAGCAGTAATCGTAACAATAATCATAGTAATAACTATAATAACGATAATATCGATAATAATAACAATGACAAAGTTAATAGAAATGATAATAATAGCGATAATAACGATAATTATTTTAATAATAATAACAATAATAAAGATAATACCGATATTGACATTAATAACAATAATAATAATAGCAACAATAACGATAATTAAGAAAATAAAAATTATAATTAAAACGAAACTAAGGATAAGAACGATGTCATCAAAAATATTAATAAGAAAAGTAGAGATAATATCGATTATATTAATAAAAATATTAACAATTATATAGATAATTATAATAATAATATTAACAATAATAACAATAATAACAATATTAACGATAATAAGGATAATAACGATAATAACTATAATAATGATAATATTAATAATTATTATAACGATAATAACGATAATATCTATAATAATATTAATAAGACCGATAGTAACGTTAATAGTAATAACTATAAATTAGATAATAATGATATTAATGACAATAACTATAATAATAATAATAAATATAAAAATAATATCTATAATAACAATAACAATAATAACAATAATAACGATTATTACGATAATAAGGATAGTAATATTGACTCTAATAATGATAACAAAGATAATAATGGAAATAATAAATAATATAATAATATCGATAATAAGGTTAATTACGATAATAACGGTAATAAGGATAATAACAATAATAAGGACAATAATAATAATAAAAATTATACTAACGAAAATAACAACAATAGCGATTATAATAAAAACAACAATAAAGATAATAACGATATTAACAATAATAACGAAAATAATAATAACAATGATACGATAATAACGATAATATTAATAGCAATTATAACGATAATAACGATAATACCGAAAACACCGATAATAATAATAATAATACCGATAATAAAGATAATAAAGGTAAAAATAGTAATAACAGTAATAATAGTAATAATTGCAATAATAACGATAATAACGATAATAACTATAATTATAATAGTTATATTTCTATAATAAGTATTATAACGAAATAACGACAATTACAGTAACAATAAAAACAATAGTAATGATAATAATGAGAGTAATAATATTAATAAGCCCTATAATATTAATAATATAGATAATAATAGAAGTAATAATAAAAATAACAAAAATAACGTTATTAACGATAACTATAATAACTATAATTACGATAATAACAATAGTAATAATGACAATAATATCGAAAACAACGATAGAAACGATATTATTAGTAATAAAAGTAAAGATAATATTGGTAAAGTGGATAATAATAATAATATTAAATTCGATAATAACATAATAAAAATAATAATAATAATAATAACGATAATATCGCTAATAGTAACAACTATAAATTCAATAATAATGATATTAATGAAAATAACTAAAATAATAATAGTATATATAAAAATAATAACGATAATAACAATAATAATAATAACATCAATAACGATAATTACGATGATAACGATAGTACTAATTACAATAATGACGATAACAAAGATGATAATAATAATAATAATAATAAAAATATTATCGATAATAAGTTTAATTACGAAAATAACGGTAATAAAGATAATAACAATAATAACGACAATAATAATAATAATAATAACGATACGAACGATAATAACATTAATAATAAATATAATAATAATGATAATAACGTTATTAACGATAATAACGACATTAATAGTTACAATAAAAACGATAACCTATAATAATTATAATAATGATAATTATAAGAACAATAATTACTATAATAACGATATTAACAAAAATAATCATAATAAGAATAACAACGATAATATAGAAATAACGATAATAATAATAACAATTGTAAAAATAATAACGATAATAATAATAATAATAATAATAATAATAATAATAATAATATTAAAAATAATATTATGGAAAATAACGATAATTTCGATAATAATAATAGTATTAATAGCGATGATAAGGATAATAACGATAACATCGATAATAGTATTATCAATAATATCGATAATAACTATAATAACGATAAGAATAAAAATAATAATAATGATAATAGTGATAACAAATATAATAACGATAGTAATAATGACAAATATATCGATAATAACTGTAATGATGATAACAATATTAACGAAAATTACGATAACATCGATAATAATAATAACATTATTAACGTTCATAACGATAACAGTAATAATAATAATAACATGTATAAAGACAATAACGATAATAATAATAATAATAATAACGGTTATAACGACAATAACGATAATAGCTATAAAAATAATAACGATAATAACGATAATAATTAAAATAATAATGTTGATCGTAACAATAATATCGATAAAGACGATAATAATAGTAATAGTAATAACGATTATGACGATAATAACTATAATAACGATAATAATAATAAAATTAATAACGATACTGTAATAACGAAAATAATTATGGTAATAATAACCATAAAAAAGATAAAAGCAATAATAGTAATTACGATAATAACGTTAATAACAATATTATCCATAATAGTAATAATAATATTAATGATTAAAACGGAAATAACGATAATGACATTAATAATAATAAAATTAATAACGATAATAACGTTTATAACGTAAATAATAATAGCAATAATAACGATAATAAGGATAGTAATAATAATAGTATTAAAAAAAATATCGATATTAACGATAATATTGACAATATTAAAGATAATAATGATAATAATGTTAAGACGATAATAATTACCATAATTATAGTAGTAATAACGTTAATAACGATATTAAAAATAAAAATAAAAATGATAATAATGATAATAATAATAACGATAATAAAGATAATGACGACAATAATAATAATAATAATAATATTAACAATAATAACGATAATGACAATAATAACGATAATAATAATAATAATAACAATAATATTCACCACAATAATAACAATAATAACGTTTATGTTAAGAATAATATTAATAATATTAACGATAATAATGATAATAACGATATAATCGATAATAATAATTACAATAATAACGATAATAACTACAATAATGATATTAATAATAATAATTATAACGATAATAACGATAATTTCGATAATAACAATATTAATAAGAGCGATAGTAACGTTAATAGTAATAACTATAATAATAATAATAAATATAACAATAATAACGATAATAAAGATATCATTAATAATATAAATAACGATAATGCCGATAATAACGTTAATAATAATAATAATAACAATTAGAATAATAACTATAATAACGATAATAACCATAATAACGATAATAACGATAATAACAATAATAACGATATTATCGACAATGATAATAATGATATTAACGATAATAATGATAATAACGAAAATAATAATAAATACATTAAAAACATTAATAACGATAATATCAATAATAATAATAGCATTACAAACAATAATATCGATAACAACGATAAATACGATAATAATTACAACAATTATATCGATAATAACGATTAGAAATATAATTCTATTAACAATAATATCGCTGACAACGATAATAACGATGATTATAATAATTAAATAAAGATAATAAGGATAATAATGATAAGAACGAACATAAATATGTAAAAGAAAATAACGGCAATTATAATAATAAAAATAGCGATAATGACGATAATGACGATAATAACGATAATGATGATAATAAGGATTATAATAATATGGATAGTAACGATAATGGTAATAATAATAATAATGATAATAACGATTATAATAATAATAATAATAATAACGATAAAGCTATAAAAGCGATAATAATAATAATAACGATAATAAGGGTACTAACGATAGCAACGATAATAAATATATCGATAAAAACGATAATAACGATATTAACGATAATAATGATAATAACAATAAGACTGAAAGTAATGATACGATAATAACGATTTCTTTAATGATAATATTACCAATAGTTTCAATAATAACGATAATGACATTAATAATAAAAATAATAATAAGATAATAACGATATTAACGACAAAAACGATAATAATGATAATACCAATAATATAAAAATAAGAATTACAATAATAACGATAATAACTATAAGAATGAGAACAATAATAACGATCATTGCGTTAATAACGATAATAATAATAGCAATAATAGCGATAACATCGTTAATAACAATAATCGTAATAATAACGATAATAGTAATAATAACGATGATAACGATAATAATAATAATAGTAATTTCAATAATAACGATATTAACGCAAATAAGGATAATAATAATAGCAATAATAACAATAATAGCGATATTAAGGATAATAAGTATAATAAAGATAGTAACAATAATAATAATAAAATAACGTTATTAACGTAATAATGTTAATAATGTTAATAACGTTATTAACGATAATAACGATAATAATAATAACAGTAATAAAGATAATAACGATAATATCGAATATAATAATAACAATATAATCGATAGTAATGATCTTAATGATAACTACAATAACATTAATTACGCTAATAACGACAATAGTAATAATAATAATACCCATAATAATAATAATAACAATTATAACGATAATAGCGATTATAATGATAATAACTATAATAATGATATTAACAATAAGAATAAAAGTAATAATAAAGACATTAACGTTATGAACGATCATAACGATAATAATATTAACAGTAATAACGATAATAACTATATTAAAAATAACAATAATATACGATACCAAAGATAAAAACAACAATAATAATAGTAAAACATACGAAAATAAGGATAATAACGATAATACCGTTAATATCGTTAATAATTCTAGTAGTAATTCCTATAATAACGGTAATAACTATTTTTATGAAAACAATAGTAACGATAAAATCGATAATGACGATTATAATAATAATAATAACAGCTATAATAACGATATTATAGATAATAACTATAACAATAATAGCAATAATTACGACAATAACGATATAAATGAAAATAACGATAACAACGGACACAAAATAATAATAATAGAAATAATAAAGGTCATAACGATATTAAATATAATATCATTAGTAATAATACTAATAATAACAATAATAACGATTATAATGATAATAACGATAATAACAATAATAAGAATATCAATAATAACGATAATAACGAAAAAACCGTTAATATTGATAATAATAATAGCAATATTTACATTTATACCGATAAGAATAATAATAATAATAATAACAATAATAACGACAATGTCGATAAAAACTATAATGATAATAACGATAATATCGAAAACAGTAATAATAATAATACAGATAGAAAAAATAATAACGATAAGGACAATAATAATAATAATAATTATAACGCTTATAACGATAATTACAATAATAACGAAAATAATAATAAAATTAATATCGATAATTACGTTAATAACTATAATAATAATAGCATTAATAAAGATAATAACGATAACAATAATAATAATAGTAATAACAATATTAAGGATAATAACTATAATAACGATAATACTAATAACGATGACAACGATAAAAACAATAATATTAATATTAATAATAACGAAAATAAGGATAATATCGATAACAACAATACAATTAATAATAATTTTCAAGATAATAACATAATTAACGATCATAGCGATAAAATGATAATAACTTTATTAATAATAATAAGAATAACAATAATAACGATAAGAACACTAATAATGAGAAGAATATGAACGATAATAACAATAATAAGGATAATAATAATTACAATAATAACGATACCAACGACAATAACGATAAAAATAATTATAATAATAATAACGGAAATAACGATAATAACGATGTCAACGATAAAAATAATAACAATAATAAGGATAATTCCGAAAATAAAGATAATAATAATAAATATAATAACATTAACAATGATAATAACTATTATAACGATAATAATAATAATAATTATAAAAGGAAAAAAGATAAAAACGAAAATATTAATAACAATAGTAACGTTAATAAAGATAATAATAGTAATAATAAAAACAAAATTTACGAAAATAACGTTAAGAATGATTATAATAATAATAATAATAGCTATAATCACGATAATATCGATAATAATAATAATAAAAGCAGAGTATAATAACGATAATAATAAAATAAACATAATAACGATATTAACGATAACAGCAGTAATAACGATAATAATAATATAAATAATAACGATAATAATGATATTAATAATAATAACAATAATAACTCTAATGACGATAATAACGTTAATAACGATAATAATGATGATAATGTAGGTAGTAACGATAACAAAGATAATAACAATAATAATAATAATGATAATAACGATAGTAGTAATAATATTACTAACAATTATATCGATAATATCGATAATAATAATAATAATAATAACGATAATAATGATAATAACGATAATAAAGGAAATATTAATAGTAATAATAACATTAATAACACCAATAACGATAGTAAATATAATAATTACGATAATATCGATGATAAAAATAATAATAACGATAATAACGATAATAATCATAATAATAATATTAATATGAAAGGTAATAACTATAATAATGATAAGAAAAATTATAATAACGATAATAAATTTAATAGCAATAATAATCCTGATAAGGATTATAAAAACGATAATAACGATAATAACGAAAGTAATAGTTGTAATAATACCTCTAATCACGATAAAAATAATATCAACGTTATTAATAGTAATAAAAAAATAATAACGATAATAAAGATAATAGCTATCATAATAACGATATTAACGATAATAATGGTAGCAGTAATAACAATAATTATAATAATAACGATTATAACGATATTGAGTATTACAATAATCAAGATAGAAATGATAAAAGCAATAATTTTAATGATAATAATAAATATGATATCAATATTAACAGTATAATATACTAATAATAATAATAACAATAGTAATGATAATATCGATTATAATAGAAATTATAATAATAATAATAACGATAATAGCAATAATAACGATATTATTGATAATAATTATAATAAAGATAATAATAAAATTAGTAATAATAATAACAATAATAATGATCATAACGATAATAATAACACAATAATAAAGATAATATCGATTATAATGATAATAAAGATAATATTAATAACATTAATAACGATAATAACAATATTAACGATAATAATAATAACAATAATAACGATAATAAGTATAATACTCATCACAATATTAAAGATAATATGGATAATAATAGTAATAATGGTAACAATAGTAACTATAAAACGATAATAACGATAATAATACTAACGATAAAAACGGGAATAGTAATAATAATAATAATAATATTTACGATATTATCGATAAAAATAATAATAATAATAACAATATATACGATAATATAGAAAATAACGACAGTAACAATGACGATAATAACGAAAATAGTAATCACAAAAATATATATAGTAACAATAATAATGATAATTACGACAATAGTAATAATAATAATAACGAAAATAACGATATTGTCGATAATAATAATAATTAAAAAAATAATATCAATATTAATGATAATAACAATATTAACGATAATATCGATAATAATAATAACATTAATAACTATAATTACGAAAATAACGATTCTAACGATAATAATAATAAGAGTAATAATAACCATAATAAAGATAATAACGACACAATAATAATAATTATAATAGACGATAATAACGGTAATAACGATAGAAATAATTGAAAAATAACAATAATATCAATAATAATGTTAAAAAAGATTATAAAGATAATATCGTTAATAATAATATCGATAATAATGATAATAGCGATAAAAAAAATATCGATATTAACGATATTATTGACAATATTAAAGATAATAATGATAATAATGTTAAAACGATAATAATTATCATAATTGTAGTAGTAATAACGTTAATAACAATGTTAAAAATAAAAATAATAATGATAATATGGATAATAATAATAAACTTCATAACCTTAATAACGTTAATAACGATAATAACGGTAAAAATAGTAAAATTGATAACTCTAATAACGATTACAATGGAAATAATAATAATAATAACAATATCGAAAGTAATGATAATAACGGTAAAAACGATAATAATAATAGTAATAATACTAGTAATAATAATAATGGTAATTACGATAATAACAATATCAATATTAACGATAATAAAGACAATAATAATAACAATAATAATATCGTTTGTAACTATAATAATGATGATAACCATAATGACGTTAATAACGATAATATCGATAATATTAATAATAATAATAATAATAGTAATAATAATAATAATACCGATAATAAAGATAATGACGACAATAATAATAATAATAATATTAATAATAATAACTATAATGACAATAATAACGATAATAATAATAATAATAATAACAATAATACTCACCACATTAATAACAATAATAACGGTTATGTTAAGAATAATATTAATAATATTAACGATAATAATGATAATAACGATATAATCGATAATAATAATTACAATAATAACCATAATAACTACAATAAAGATAATAATAATAATAATTATAATGATAATAACGATAATTTCGATAATAACAATATTAATAAGAGCGATAGTAACGTTAATAGTAATAACTATAAAATCAATAATAATGATATTAATGAAAATAACTTAATAATAATAATAAATATAACAATAATAACGATAACAACGATAACAATATTAACGATAATAAAGTTAGTTATAACAATAATAACGATAATAAAGATAGCATTAATAATAAAAATAACGATAATGCCGATAATAAAGTTAATAATAATAATAATATCAATTATAATAATAACTATAATAACGATAATAACAATAATAGTAATAATAACCACGAAAATAACGATAATAACGATAACAATAATAATAACACTAACAATATAAATAATTACAATAGTAACGATAATAAAATTATGACGATAATAATAATAATAATATTAACGATAATAGCGATAATGAAGATAATAACGATAATAAGGATAATAACATTATAGTTATTAACGACAAAAACGACAATAAAGATAATAACAATTACAATTATAAAGATATTAATGAAAATAACGATAATAATGATAATAACGATAATAATAAAATCGAAAATAATGACAATAATAATAATAATGATAACGATAATAATGGTAATAACGATAACATCGGTAATAAAAAAAACAATAATATCGATAATAACAAAATTAACGATGTAAAAATAATAATAATAATTTTGTTTATTAGGTTAATTTCGAAAATATCGGTAATAACCACGATAACGGGGAAATCGATAATTAACAATAAAATCGATAATAACGATAATAACGATAATAATGATAATAACAATAAGACCGATAGTAATGATAAGATAATAATGATTACTGTAATGATAATATTACCGATAGTTTCAATAATAACGATAATAACATTAGTAATAATAACAATAATAAAAATAATAACCATAATACCGTTAATATTGATAATAATAATAGCAATATTCACATTAACACAGATAATAACAATAATAATAATAATAACAACAATAATAACGACAATGACGATACAAACGATAATAAAAATAACGATAATAATAATACGGATAGAAAAAATAATAACGATAAGGACGATAATAATAATAATAATTATAACGATTATAACGATAATTACAATAATAACGATAATAATAATAATTATAGTAATAACAATATTAAGGATAATAACGACAATAACGATAGTACTAATAACGATGACAACGATAAAAACTATAATATTAATATTAATATTAATATTAACGAAAATAAGGATAATATCGATAACAACGATACTATTAATAATAATTATCAAGATAATAACATAATTAACGATCATAGCGATAAAATGATAATAACATTACTAATAATAATAATAATAACAATAATAACGATAAAAACACTAATGATGAGACGAATATGAACGATAATAATAATAATAAGGATAATAATAATTACAATAATAACGATACCAACGACAATAACGATAAAAATAATAATATTAATAATAACGAAAATAACGATAATAACGATGTCAACGCTAATAATAATAACAATAATAAGGATAATATCGATGACAACGATAATAATAATAACAATAAGAAAGATAATAACGTTAATAACGATTATACGGATTATAACAATACGATAATATCGATAATACTAATAATAATAAGAACGATAATGAAGATAAAACGATAAAAATGATAATAACTATAATAACGATAATTGCAATAATAACTGTAATGATAATAGTAATATTAACGTTAATCATGATAATAAATATAATAACTATAATAACGATGATAACAATGAAAATAGTAGTAATAATAGAGATATTAAAGATAGTGACGATAATAACGATAATAATAATAACAATAATTAGGATAAAAACGATATTAACGATAATAACAATAGTAATAAAGATAATAACGATATTAATGATAATAATAATTACAATAATAACGATAATAACAAAAATAATAAAAAGAATAATAATGATTATAATAATAATAACGATAATAATAATAGCAATACTGACGATTTAAGAACGTCTTTTTCTTTCTTCTACTTTAAGAACGAAAAAATAAAACCTTAAATGACCATTATAATATTATCAATGATAATAATAATAATGACGTTAATAATAATCATCATAAAAAAGATATTAACTATAATAACTACAATAAAAATTATAACAAAAATAATAATAATAATAGTAACCACAAGAACGAAAATATCGTTAATAACAATTATCATAATAACGATAGTAACGATAATATCGATAATATTAATAACAATATAATTGATAAGATCGATAATAATAATGAGAATAATAACGATAATATCGATAGTAAAAATTATAATGATAATAACGATAGTAAAGATAATAACTATAATATCGACTATAACAATAATAATAATAAAGATAATAACGATAATTACGATAATGACGAGATAATTAATAACGATAATAACGTTAATAACGTAAATAAAGACAATAATAATAGAAATAATAACAATAACAACGATAATAAAGATAATAAAGATAATAATATTAACGATAATATCGACATTATTAATAATAATGACAACGAGAAATATGATAATAATGATCATAAAACTAATGACAATAAAGATAATAACAATATTTACGACAATAACGTTAATAACGGTAATAAAAATAATAATAGTAATAACATTAATAACGATAGTGACGATAATAACGATAAAAGCGATAATACTAATAACGATAATAACGATAATAATAATTACGATAATAACGATAATGTCGATAATATTAACAACAATATTTACTATAATTTCGATATTAATAATTGTATTCATAACAATATTAACGATCATAACGATACTAGCAACTATAATAATAATGATAATAACGATATTAATAATAATATTATTATTTTAAGTAACAATAATAATGATAACGATGTTTATAATAGTAATAATAATAACGTTTTTAACGATACTAACGGTAATAATGATAATAACGGTAATAACGATATTAACAATGATAATAATAGTAATAATGAAGATAATAACAATGTAAAAGTTTATAACGATAATAATAATTACAACAATAACGATAATAACGATTATGATGATAAGAACGATAATAATACTAATAATAATAAAAATAACACCGACAATAACGACAATAAGAATAATAACAGTACTAATAATAAAAATTTTAAGAATAATAACTATAAAAACGATAATAATAATAATAGTAGTAGTAAAAGAAGTAATAATTATAAAAACGATAAAAATGATTTTAACGATAATTATAATGACGATAATTAGGATAATATCGATAATAATAATAACAATATTAGCGATAATACCGAAAATAATAATAAAATTAATAACTATAATAACGATAATAAGGTTTATAACGATAATAATAATAATAGTAACAATAACCATAATAAAGATAATAACGATACAATAATAATAATAATAATAATAATAATAATAATAACGATAATAACGGTAATAACGATAAAAATAATAGAAAAATAAAATAATAACAATAATAACGAAAAAAGTATAAAAACGATAATACCGATAATATAAAATACGATAATAACGATATTATCGATAACAATAATAACAAAATTAACAATAATATCGATAATAATAACAACAATATATGACGATAATATCGATAATTATAATAACAATAATATCAGTAATACCGGTAATAACGATAATATTGTTAATAATAATAATGATAATAATGATAATAGCGATATAAACAATAACAATATTATCGATAATATTGACAATATTAAAGATAATAATGATAATAATTTTAAAACGATAATAATTATCATAATTATAGTAGTAATAACGATAATAACGATATTAAAAATAAAAATAATAACGATAAAATAGATAAAAATAATAAAATTTATATTGTCAATAACGGTAATAACGAAAATAACGATGATAATAATAAAATTGATAACGCTAATAATGATAATAATTGTATAATATTATTATTAAGGACGATAATAATAATTATAATGGGAATAAAAATAATTACAATATCGATAATAACGATAGTAACGGTAAAAACGATAATAATAATAGTAATAATACTAGTAATAATAATAATGATAATAACAATAATAACGATAATAATAATAGTTATAATAACATTATAACAAGAATAACGTGAACAACGATAATAACGAAATCTATAATAACGATAATAAAGACAATAATAATAACAATAATAATATCGATAATAACTGTAATATTGATAGTAACCATAATGACGATAATAACGATAATATCGATAATAATAATAATAATAATAATAACAGTAATATCGAAAATATCGATAATAACGACAGTAAAAATAATAATAATAATAATACTATCCATAATGCAGATAATGACGCCATTAATATTAATTATAATAATATTAGTAATAATAACTATAATGACGATAATAATAATAGTATTAATAACAATATTAAAAATAATAACGATAATATCGATAATAATACAAATAATAACGATAATAACCATAATAATAATAATAATAATAATAATAATAATGAAGATCACAAAGATATTAACGATAATAATGACAGTAATAATAACGATAATAATTATTATAACGATAACAATGATAATACCGATAATAATAGTAGCAATACTAACAATAATAACACTAATAACGATAATTGCGATAATAATAGTAATAATAATAATAATAATAATAATAACAATAATATTGTTAATAAGGTTATTACCGATGATAATGATAATTATAATATTCATTATAACTATATTAAGGTTATTAACGATTATAATAATAACGACAATAACGATCAGAATAATATCGATGAAACCGATAAAATCGAAAATAATAATAAAAACTTTAACGTAAAAATCGATAATAATAATTATAATTTTAATGTTAATAACCATAATAATAATAATAATAATAGCAATAATAACCGTAACAAGGAAAATAACGAGGATAATAATAACGATAATAACAATAATAGTAATAATTATAATATCGATAGTAACAATAATAAATATAATGACGATAATAACGATAATGAAATTAACGATAATGACGATAGATATAATAACGATAATATCTTTAATAACGATATTAACAATAATAATAATAGCGATAATAAAGATAATAACGTTAATAACGATAATAATAAAAAAATTAAAACGATAATAACAATAATTATGATAATAACAATAATAATTATAATAGTGATAGCATTAATAACGATATTTACGATAATAATAATAATAATAAAGATAATAACATTATTAACGATAATAATGATAAGAAAGAAAATAAGGAAAATTATAGAAACAATTAAAACGATAATAACAATAATTATGATAATAACAATAATAATTATAATAGTGATTGCTTTAACAACGATATTTACGATAATAATAATAATAATAAATATAATAACATTATTAACGATTATAACGATAATAACGATAATAACGATAATACCGATATAGACGATAATATCGATAATAATAATAACAATATTAACGATAATAAAAGTAATAATACTATCAAAACAACGATAATAACGAAATTATCGATAATAACGATAATAATAATAGTAATAATAATAACGATAATAAACATAATAACAACAATAATAATAATAACAATAATATTAATAGTAATAATAATAATAATAATAACGATAATAACGATAATAACGATAATAAAAAAATAATAGTAGCAATAATAACGGTAAATACGATAATAAAAATAGTAATAAAAACGATAGCAACGATACTAACCACAATAACGATAATAATAATAACAATTATAACGATAATAACGATAATAAAGATTATAATGACAATAACGTTAATAACGATTATAATTATGACAATAATAGTAATAATAATAATATAGATAACAACGATATTAACGTTAATGACGATAATAATAACAACAATAATAAAGACACAAACGATTATAACGATAAGAACGATAATAATATTTATAATAATATTAATAATAACGATAATAAAGATAATAATAGAAATAATAATAACAATATTAAGAATAATAACTATAATAACAAAAATAACGATAATAATAATAGTACTAAAAACAATAATAACAACAATATTCCTAATAACGATAATAACGATAATAATAATGACGATAATAACGATAATAATAATAACGATAATAACTACAATAACGATAATAATAATAATAATTATTAAGATAAAGTCGATAATAACGATAATAACGAAAATAATAATATTTAATACGATAAACAACATAATAAATATAATAATTATAGTAATTATAATAATTATTTTGATAAACACGATAATAATGATATTAATGATAATAATAATAATAATAATAATAAAAACTTTAATAACAATATTTACGATAATATAGATAATAATAATAGCAATAATAACGATAATAACGATTATAATGGCATTAATAATAATAATTATAAGAATAATAAAAATAATAATAATTTTAACAATATTTACGATAATGCCAATAGTAATAACAATAATAACGATAACAATGATGATAAAAATGATAATAAATATATCAATAATAAAGTTAATTACGATAATAAAGATAATAATAATAATATTAATAACATCAATAACTGTAATAAAGATGATAACGATAAGAACGTTAATAAGGATAATAATAATAACAATAACAATGATGGATCTGTAATAACGATAATAACGATAATAATAATAATAATAAAAACGATAATATTTATAACAACGTTAATAAATAACGATAATTACGTTCATAACGATAATAATAATTGCAATAATAACGATAATAACGATAAATATAACAATAGAAGGAACAATATTACGAATAATAACGATATTAACGATATTAATAATAACGATAATGACAATAATAATAATAATTACATTAATAAGGATAATAAGGATAGTATTAATTATGATAATAAAAATATTAACGGTAAAATCGATAACAATAATAATAATAATAAGAATGATAACGATAATATAGATTATAACCATAATAATTATAACAATGATAACGTTAACATTAATAATAATAATAAAGATAATAACGACAATAATGATAATAAACATAATAAAAACAATAATAACGTTAATAACGACAATAATTATAATAATAAAATTGATAATAAAAGTAATAGCGTTAATAACGACAATAATTATAATAATTATATTGATAATAACAATAATAACGAAAATAATAAAAATACTGATAATAATAACGATATAGACAAACATAACCATAATAATAGTAGTAATAATAACAATAACATCATTAAAGGCGTAAAGAACGTTATTCCCGCAAATATTAATAACAATAATAACGGTAATAACGAAAATAGCGATAATAATGATAATATCGATAATAATAATTGTAATAATAGCAATATTAACGGTAATAACAATTATAATAATGACCATAATAACGATAATAACGTAAATAACGATAATAAAATTAACAATACTATTGATAATAACGATAATACCGATGATAACGTTAATAACAATAATAATAATAATAATAATAATAATAATAATAATAACGATAATAGCTATAATGAGGCAAATAATAATAATTATAATAATAATACTAACGGTATAAACAAAAATAAACATAATAATAGAACATATTATAACAATAATATCATTAATAATATGAATAACGATAATAACGATAATAATATATCGATAATAATGATAATATTAATATTAATAATAACAATATTTACGATAATAAAGATAATAAAATTAATAATAAAAACAATAATACAGGTAATAAAGATAATAATGATAATAACGATAAAAATAATAATATTAATAATAATTATAATAACAAAAACAACGATAATAATAATTACGATAATGACGATAATAATAATAATAATAATAAATCACGATAATAAGTATAATAACGATAATAATAGTAGTAATAATAATAATATCTAATTATAACAATAAAAATAATAATAATGACAATAATATCGATAACGATGGAAATAATGATAATAACGATGACATTAATAATGTTAAAAACTATAATAACGATAATAACGGTAATAATAATGACGATATTCAAAGATAAAAAAGGTAATAAAGATAATAATATTAACAAATAACGACAAGTTTAACAATAATAATAATGATAATGACATTAATTACGATAATAGCAGTAATAATAATACTAATAACAATAATAACGATAATAAACTTATTAATAAAAGTAATAATAACAAGAGTAACGATAGTAATTATAATAACAATATTAATAATAGCGAAAATAACGAAAATAGCAATAATATTAATTACTAAAATGACTATAATAACGATAATATTAATAACAATAATAACGATAATAACGATAATAACCTTACTAACGATAATAATAATATCAATATTAACGATAACGCGGAAAATAATATTAATAATAATAATAATAATAATAAAATGAGGATAATATCGATGACAACGAAAATAATATTAGTCATAATAGTATTGATAATAACAATAATAACGAAAATAACGTTATTCACGATAATGTCGATAATAATAATAGCAATTATAACAGTAATAAAGTTAATAGCGATAATAACAATAACAATAATATCGACAATAAAGGTAATAACGACAATAATAACAGTAATAATAATAAAGATAATAACGATATTTACCTTAATAACGATAATTAAGATTATAATAATAAAAATAGTAACGATAACAACGAAGATATCGATAATAACTATAATAATAATAATATTAACAGTAATAACGATAATTACAATAATAACGATATAGATAAAAATAATAGTATAGATAATTCCGAAAATAATCATAACTATATTAACGATAAAAACGATAATAATAATAATAGTAATAAAGATAATAACGATCATAACAATTATCGTATTAAAAATAATAACGATAATAACGAGACTAACGATAATAGCGATAATAATATTTAGAACAAAAATAATAATAACGATAATAACGATAAAACAATAATAACGATAATAACTTTATTAACGATATCAATAATAACGAAAATAACGTTAATTTCGATATTAATAATACCAATATTAAAGATAATAACGATAATAATAATAATAATAACGACATTAATAACTATAATAAATATAATAACGATATGGTATTAACGATAATAACGACAATAGTAGTAATAATAATAACGATATAAACGATAATAACGACAATAAAAATAATAATAATAAAGATAATATCGATATTATCGAAAATAACTATAATAACGGTAAAAATAATAACAATAATATCAATAATAACGATAATAGCGATTATAACGATAATAAGGACAGTAATTATAATAATAATAATAATAATAATAATAATAATAATAATAATATTAATGATTAAAACGAAAATAATGATAATAATGGTAGTAATATTACCAATAATTACAATAATAACGATAAAAAAGTTAATAATGATAATTACGATAATAAAAATTATAATAACAACGATAATAACGATAATATCGATAATAATAATAACAATATTAACGATAATAACAGATATAGTAAAAATAATAATAACGATAATTACGATAATAACGATAATAATAATAATAGTAACAATAAGATTCCCCATAATAATAGCAATAATAATGGTTATGATAAGAATAATAATAATAATAATAACAGTAATAAGGACAGTAGCAATAATAACGGCAATAATAATAATAATGATACTAACGAAAGTAACAATAATCGCGATTATAATAATAACAACAATAAAGATAATAACGATATTAACAATAATAACTATAATAATAATAACAATAATACGATAATAACGATAATAATAATAATTATAGCGATAATAACGATAATAGCGAAAACACCGATAATAATAATAATAATAATAACGATAATAAATTTAATAACGGTAATAATACTAATAACAGTAATAATAGTAATAATACCAATAATAAGGATAATAACGATAATGACGATTATAATAATAAAGACAGTAACGATAATAGTGATTAAAACGATAATAACGATATTAACACAATAAAAATAAAGTTAATATCGAAAATATGGGTAATAATAATAAAATTAATAACGATAACAACGACAAATAATGATAAATAACAAATATACGATAATAACGACAATAACCATAATAACGATAATAAGCATAGGAACAACAGTAGTAACGATAATTACGATAATAATTTCATTAATAATAGTAATAATATCATAAATAACAATAATAAGGAGAATAACGGTATTAATGATAATAAAAATAATAATATCAACAATTATAACGATAAGGACGTAAATAATAACAACCGTAATAACAATAATAAAAAAAAATGTTAATAGCGATAATAATTATAAAAATAATAATGATAATAAACATAATTACGCTAATAAAGATAATAATAAAAATAATAATAATAATAACAATAATTGCTAAAATATCGATAATAACAAAAATAATAATAATAATAACGGTAATAAAGAAAATAACGATACTAAACATAATAATAATGATAATGAAGATAATAATAATAATTATAACAACAATAATTACGATAATTTCGATAATAATTATAAAAATAATAACGATAAAAACGATAATAACGGTAATAATAATAACAACATTAACGTGAAGGACGATATTAACGAAAATAGTAATATTATTCTTAACAATAATAACGATAATAACAATAATAAAGAAAATAACGGTAATTACGATAATAATTATAAGAATAATCTATTTAACATTAATACTAAGGTTGATAACGATAATATTAATAAAATTAATAAAAATAATAACGATTATAATAATTAGAACGATAATAATATTAACAATAAAAACAATATTAACTATTATAACGATAATAACGATAATAATAGGTGTAATAACAACAATATTAAAAATAATATGTATAGTAACGATAATAACGATAATAATAGTAGTAATAATGACAGTAATAAAAATAATAGTCATAAAAACGATTTTAACGATAATAATAATAACGATAATAACGATAATATCGATATTATTAATAACAATATTTATGATAATTTCAATATTAATAATTGTAATCATAACAATACTAACGATTTTAACGATAATATCGACTATAATAATAAGTATAATAACGACTTTAATAATAATAATAATATTATCTTTAGTAACAAAATTAATAATAACGATGTTTATAATATTAATAATAATAACGATTATAACGATATTTATAACGATATTATAAATATAACGATTACAACGATAATATTGATAATAACGATAATACCGATAATAACGACAATAAAGATAATCATAATAACGATAATAACAATAATAATAATAATAATAATGACGCTAATAAAGTTAATAACTACAATAATAAAAATTATATAAATATTAATAATAACGATAATAACGATAAAGCCAATAATAATTACAGTAATAATAACAATAATATCAATAATAACAATAATAACGATAATAATAATAACAATAAAATCGATAATATCGTTAATAATAGGAGTAATAATAACAAAATTAGGAATAATATTTATAGTAACGATAATAACGGTAATAATGGTAGAAGTAATGACAGAAATAACAATAATAACCATAAAAACGATATTAACATTAAGAATAGTAACTATAATAACGATAATATTGATAATAATAATAACAATATTTACGATAATAACGATAATAGTAGTAATATTATTAACGATAATAACGATATTTACGATAATAATTATAATAATAATAAAGATAACAACGATATTAACGATAATAACGATAATAATAATAATGATAATAACGACAAAGTATAATAATAAAATATCAATAGTAACAATAATAACCATAATGACGATAATATCGATAATAATAATAACGATAGTGACGATGATAATAATAACGATCATAAAGTTTATAATGATAATAATAAGTATAATAATTATAGTAGTACTTGAAATAATAACGATAATAAGGGTAATAAAAACGACAATAATAACGATATTAACGAAAATAGTAACAACAATAGTAACGAAAAGAACGATAATTACATTAATAATAATAATAATAATATCGGAAGTAAGTATAATAACGGTGACATATATGACATTAATAACAATTATAACTATAATAACGATAATAACGGTAATAACAATAATAATAATTGTAAAAATAACAGATTATTTCTGTTATTATTAAATATTATGGTTATTATTATTAAATAATGATAATTACGATAATAACCATAATAATAATAGTTATAATAACATTATAACAATATTAACGATAACAACGATAATATTGATATCTATAATAGCGATAATTAAGACAACAATAATAACAATAATAATATCGATAATAATAATAATAATAATAACAGTAATAACGATAATAACGACAAAAAAGACAATAATAATAATAATAATAATAATAATAATAATAATAATAATAATAATAATAATCATATTAATAATAAGAAAGATAATGACCATAATAATTATAGTAATAATATCAATAATAACAACAAAAACGATAATAACGGTAATAAAGATAATAATAATAATAATATCGACATAAATAACAATAATAAATATAATAACGATATGGTATTAACGATAAAAAAGATAATGGTAGTAATAGTAACAACGATAATAACGATAATAACGACAATAAAAATAATCATAATAAAAATAATAAAGATATTATCGAAAAAAATTATAATAATGATAATAATAATAACAATAATAACGATAATAACTATAATAGTGATTTTGACGGTAATAGAGGCAGTAAAAATAATAATAACAGTAATAATAATAATAATAATAATAATAATAATAATAATAATAATAATAATAATAATAATAATAATAATATTAAAGATTACAACGAAAATAATGATAATAATATCAGTAATAA
This sequence comes from Vespa crabro, assembly GCF_910589235.1. Classification (NCBI taxonomy): domain Eukaryota; kingdom Metazoa; phylum Arthropoda; class Insecta; order Hymenoptera; family Vespidae; genus Vespa; species Vespa crabro. The sequence goes on from NW_025813595.1 coordinate 565,792, forward strand.
TAACAATAATAACGATAATAATAATAATAATAATAATAACGATAATAACGATAATATCGATAATAATATTATTAATAGTAATAAGAATAAAGATAATAACGATAATATGCGTAATAATCATAAAGTTTATAACGATAAAAACGACAATAACGATCATAAGAATAACAAATGTAACGATAATAATGAAAATAACGATAATGACGATAATAACAATAATAACAATAATAATAATAACAGTTACAATAATAACGCTAATAACTATATTAATGAGAACAATAATAACGACCAACACCTTAATAACGATAATAATAATAGCAATAAGAACGATAACATCGATAATAACAATCATCTTAATAATAACGATAATAGTGCTAATAACTATGATAACGATAATAATAATATTAATAATAAAGATAATAATGATAATTACGAAAATAACGATAATAATAATAGCAATAATATCAATAATACCGATATTAATAATAAAAAGCATAATAAAGTTAGTAACAATAATATTAATAGTAATAATAATATTAATAACGTTATTAACGATAGTGACGATAATTTCGATTATAAAATAACAATAAAATCGATAGTAAGGATATTAATTATATCAATAATTACAATAATTACGATAGAAACGACAATAGAAATAATAATAATAACTATAATAACGATAATAACGAAATATAACGATTATAATAATAACAGTAATAACGATAATGAAGATTTTTACTATAAAATTAATAACGATAATAACGATAATAACGATAATAATAGTAATAATATCGAAGGTTATAACGATATTAACTATAATAACGATAATCATGATAATAACGATACTAATAATAATAATAGTAACATTAATAACGATAATAACGATTATAATGATAATAACTATAATAACGTTATTATCAATAAGAGTAATAGTAATAATAGAGATATAGTAAAAATAATGTTAAAAACGTTATTAACGATAATAACGATAATAATATTAACAATAATAACGATAATAACTATATTAAAAATAATAATAATATACGATAACAAAGATAACAACAACAATAATAATAGAAAACTAAGGAAAATATGGATAATAACGATAACAGCTTCAGTAAAAATAATAATATTTTCGATAATGACTATAATGACAATAATAATTTTAACGATATTATCGAAAATAATATCAATAATACTAGTAGTAATAATTATAATAACGGTGATAACTACATTTATGAAAACAGTAGTAACGATAGTATCGTAAATGTCAATTATTATAGTAATAATAATATCAATAAAAACGATTATAAAACTAATAATAATAATAATAATGACGATATTAACGATAAAAACGATTATAGTAATAACGATATTAACGACAATATTAATAATAATAATAAAGATAATAATGATATTAACGATAATAATAATAGTAATAATATCGATAATAACTATAATAACGATAGTAATGATAATAATTTTAACAATAAAAACGATTTTAAATATTTTAACGATAATAATAATAAGTATAATAACGATAATAACGATACTACTAATAATAATAATAATAATAATAAAAATAAAAATTATAATTTGTATAATAACGATAATAATAATAGTAAAGTTAAGAATAATAACAATAATAACGATAATAACGATTAAGAAGATAACAACATTATTGATAATAACGTCAATAGTAATAATAATAATAATAACTATAAGATCGCTGTTAACTATAGTAACTATAATAACGATAATTACGATAATAACGATAATAATAAAAACAACAATAATAACGACATTAAAGAAAATAGTAATAACAATAGTAACGAAAACATCGATAACAACATTAATAATAATAATAATAATAACGAATGTAATTAAAATAACGGTGACAACTATAATATTAATAACAATAATAACGATAATAACGATAATAACTATAGTAATAATACTAATAGTAACGATAATAACGATATTAATGGTAATATGGATAATAAAAGTAATATTAATGGTCGTATTAAAGATAATAACGATAATAACGTTACTAACGATAATAATATTAACAATATTAAGGATAATATCGTTAATAATTGTAACAATATTCACGATAATATCGATAATAATAATAACAACAAAAACAATAATAACGATAATAACTATAAAAAATTTATAATAATAACGATAATAATGATAATAACAATAATAACCATGATAATAATAGTAATAATAAAGGTAAAAACGATCGAAAAAGTTTCTAACGATAATAATAATTACAACAATAACGATCATAGTGACTATGATGATAAGAAAGATAATAATAATAATAAAAATAAAATTAATTACGAAAATAGCGATGATAATCTTAATAATAAAAGTAATAATAACAATAATAAGAATAGTATCTATTATAACGATTTTAACGATAATAGTAGGAGTAATAATTACAGCAATAAAAATTATACCGATAATAACAATTATAAGAAAGTTAACGATTATAATATTAACGATAATAACGATGATAACCATAATAATAATAATAATAATTAACATAATAACGATATTAACGATAATAAAGGTAACAACAATAACAATAATGACGACAAAATCAATTATAATACTTTAGTGATATTAATATTTATCAAAATAACAATAATATTGATAATAACGATAATAACGTTAATATTAGTAGCAATAATAACAATAATAACACTAATAACGATAATTGCGATAATAATAGTAATAATAATAACAATAATAACAATAATATTGTTAATAAGGTTATTACCGATGATAATGATAATTATAATATTCATAATAACTATAATAAGAATATTAACGATAATAATAATAACGATAATAACGATCAGAATAATATCCATGAAAACGATAAAATCGAAAATAATAATAAAAACTTTAATAATAAAATCGATAATAATAAAAATAATTTTAACGTTAATAACCATAATAATAATAATAATAATAATAATAGCAATAATAACCGTAATAAGGAAAATAACGAGGATAATAATAACGATAATAACAATAATAGTAATAATTATAATATCGACAGTAACAGTAATAACTATAATGACGATAATAACAATAATGATTATAACGATAATGACGATGAATATAGTAACGATAATAACTTTTATAACGATAATAATAATAATAATAATAATAGCGATAATAAAGACATTAACGTTAATAACGATAATAATAAAAACAATTAAAACGATAATAACAATAATTATGATAATAACAATAATTATTATAATAGTGATAACATTAATAACGATATTTACGATAATAATAATAATAATAAGAATAAAAACATTATTAACGATAATAATTATAATAGCGATAATAACGATAATAACGATATAGACGGTAATATCGATAATGATAATAACAATATTAACGATAATAAAAATAATAATACTAACAAAACAGCAACAATAACGAAATTATCGATAATAACGATAATAATCATAAAAACAACAATAATATTAATAATAATAATATTAATAATAATAATAATAATAATAATAATAATAATAATAATAACGATAATAACGATTATAACGATAAGGAAAAAATAATAATAGCAATTAATTCGGTAAATACGAAAACAAAAATAGTAATAATAACGATTAGAACGATACTAACCACAATAACGATAATAATAATAACAATTATAAAGATAATAACGATAATAATTATTATAATGACAATAAATTTAAAAACGATCATAATCACAACGATAATAATAATAATAGTAATATAGATAACAACGATATTAACGTTAATGACGATAATAATAACAACAATAATAAAGATACAAACGATTATAACGATAAGAACGATAATAATATTATTATTAATAACAGTAATAGCAATATTAACGATAAGAAAGCTTATAACAAAGAATCATAATAAAGATAATAACGATAATATCCATAATAATAATAACGATAATAACGATAATATCGAAAGAAATAATAACAAAATTAACAATAATATCGATAACAATAATAATAATAATAACAATAATTACGATAATAACGATAATAACGACAATAACGATAATAATAAGAAAACTATTCTAACAATAATAACGATAATAACGATAATAATAAAAACGATAATGAAGGAATAATAATAATAATAACGATAAAAACGAAAAATACGATAATAACGGTATTGATAATAACGATAATAACGTTAATAACGTTAATAGTAATGGTACTAATAATAATAATAATAATAACAATAACGATAATAAAGATAATAACGATAATATTAATAACGATAATAACTACAATAAAGATAATAATAATAACAATTATTACGATAAAGTCGATAATAACGATCATAACGATAATAATAATAATAATTACTACGATAAACAACCTAATATCCATAATAATTATAGTAATAATAGTAATTATTATGATATACAGGATAATAATGATATTAATGATAATAATGATAATAATAATACAAAAACTTTAATAACGGTAGTTACGATAATATCGATAATAATTATAGCAATAATATCGATAATAACGATTATAATGGCATTAATAATAATAATTATGAGATTAATAAAAATAATAATAATTTTAACAATATTTACGATAATGCCGATGATAATAACAATAATAACGATAACATTAATGATAAAAATAATAATAAAAATATCAATAATAAAGTTAATTACGATAATAATGATAATAATTATAATATTAATAACAACAATAACTATAATAAGGATAATAACGTTAATAACGATAATAAGGATAATAATAATAAAAATAATAATGATGGAACAGTAATAATGATAATAACGATTATAATAATAATAATAAAAACGATAATATTTATAACAACGATAATAACGAATATAATAAAATAATAAATAACGATAATTACGTTAATAACGATAATAATAATTGCAATAATAACGGTAATAACAATAATAATAACAATAGTAGGAACAATAATACGGATAATAACGATATTAACGATATTAATAATAACGATAATGGCAATAATAATAATAATAATGATAATAACGTTAGTAACGATAATATTATTAAGTATAAAACGATTATAATTATATTATAGATAACAGCTATAATAATAATAATAATATTAATAAGGATAATAAGGGTAGTATTGATAATAATAATAAAAATATTAACGATAATATCGATAACAATAATAATAATAATAACAAGGTTAACGATAATATAGATTATAACCATAATAATAATGACAATGATAACGTTAACATTAATAATAATAATAACGATAATAACGACAAAAATGATAAAGAACATAATAATAAAAATAATAACGTTAATAAAGACAATAATTATAATAATAACATTGATAATAAAAGTAATAACGATAATAACGACAATAATTATAATAATTATATTGATAATAACAATAATACCGAAAATTATAAAAATAATGATATTAATAACGATATAGACAAACATAACCATATAATAGCAGTAATAATAACAAAAATATCAATAAAGGTGTAAAGAACGAAATTGCCGAAAATATTAATAACAATAATAAGGATAATAACGATAATAGCGATAATAATGATAATATCGATACTAATAATTGTAAAAGTAACAATATTAACGGTAATAACAATTATAATAATGACCAAAAGAACGACAAAAACGTAAATAACGATAATAAAAGTAACAATAATATTGATAATAACGATAATTCCGATAATAAAGATAATAACAATAATAATAATAAAAATAATAATAATAATATTAATAATAATAATAATAACGATAATAGCTATAATGAGGAAAATAATAAAAATTATAAAAATAATACTAACGATATAAACGAAAATAACCGTAATAATAGAATATATTATAACAATAATAACATTAATAATGTGAATAACGATAATAACGATAATAATATATCGATAATAATGATAATATTAATATTAATAATAACAATATTTACGATAATAAAAATAATAAAATTAATAATAAAAACAATAATACAGGTATTATGATAATAATTATAATAAAAATAAAAATAATAATATTAATAATAATTATAATAACAATAATAACGATAATAATAATTAAGATAATGACGATAATAATAATAATAATAATAATCACGATAATTAGTATGATAACGATAATAATAGTAGTAATAATAAAAATAACTAATTTTATTAATAAAAATAATAATAACGATAATAATAATGACAATAATAACGATAACGATGGAAATAATGATAATAACGATGACATTAATAATGGTAAAAACTATAATAACGATAATAACGGTAATAATAATGACGATAATCAAAAATAATAAAAGTATTAAAGATAATAACATTAACGATAATAACGACAAGTTTAACAATAATAATAACGATAATAACATTAATAACGATAATAGCAGTAATAATAATACTAATAACAATAATAACGATAATAAATATAATATCAATATTAATAATAGCGACAATAACGAAAGTAGCAATAATATTAATTACTATAATGACTATAATAACGATAATATTAATAAAATTAATAACGATAATAACGATAATAACCTTACTAACGATAATAATAATATCAATATTAACGATAACACCGTTAAGAATAATAATAATAAAAATGAGGATAATAACGATGACAACAAAAATAATATTAGTCATTATAGTATCGATAATAACAATAATAACGAAAATAACGTTATTCACGATAATGTCGATAATAATAATAACAAATATAACGGTAATAAAGTTAATAGCGATAATAACAATAACAATAATAACGATAATAAAGATATTAACGATAATAATAACAGTAATAATAATAAAGATAATAACGATGTTTAGGATAATAACGATAATTACGATAATAATAATAAAAATAGTAACCATAACAACGATGATATCGATAATGACGATAATAATAATAAAATTAATAACGATAATTACGTTAATAAAGAAAATAATATTAACAATAATAACTATAACAACGATAATAAGGATAATAGTAATGACGATAATAACGACAATAATAATTTTAAAAATATTGTTAAAAACGATAGTAACAATTATAATAATAATAGTAATAATAATGAAAACAATAATAACTATAATTACGAAATAAATAATGATAATAATAACAATAATATTAAAAAAAATATAATTAATATTTATAATAATAACAATAATACTGATAATAACGACAATAACGATAATAATAGTAGTAATAATAACAATTATAACACTAATAACGTTAAGAACGATAAAAATGATAATAATAGTTGATTAATAACAATAATAACAATAATAAGGATAATAAGGTTAATAACGATAATATCTATGATTATAATAACCATATTAACAATTATAACGATATTATCAATCATAACAATAACGACAATAACGATAATATCGATAATAATAATAACATTATTAACGTTAACATCGTTAATAATAATAATAATAATAATAATAATAACATTAAAAATGATAATAACGATAATGAGTATAATAATAATAATGAAAATAACGATAATAACCATATTAACGATAATAATAATAATAATAAATACGATAATATCGATCAATTCGATAATAATAATAACAATATTAACCATTATATCGACAAAATAAATATCAATAATAACGATAGTAAAATTAATAATTTTAATAACGATAATAATAAAATTATTATTAATAAAAATAATAAAGATAAAAACGATTATAAAAATAATAACTTTAATAACGATAATAGTAACATTATTACTAATAATAATAATAACGATAATAACGAAAATAATGATAATAACGATTATAATGACAACGACAATATCGATAATAGTATTAATAATAATAATGATAATAACGATATTTATGATTATAATAATAACTATAATAAAGAAAAGAACGATTAATCTTTAATAACGATATTAATAATAACGATAATAACGATAATAACAATGTAACGATAATAATAACAAAAATAGAAACGATAATATTGATAATAATAATAATAATAATAATAGCAATAATATATATATAATATAGAAATATTAAAATATAGAAAGATAATGTAGAAAATAACGATAATAATGATAATGATAATAAAGATAATACTAATAATAATAATATCAAAAATAACAATAATTACGATAACGACTATAATAACGATAAAAATAATAACGATAATAACTATAATAACGATATCAATAATAATGGAAATAACGTTAATTTCGATATAAATAATAACAATAATAAAGATAATAACGATAATAATAATAACAGTAATAACGATAATAACGATAGAGCGATTAATAATAATAATATTAATAATAATTTTATAAGATAAAATAATAATAATATTAACGATTACAACGAAAATAATGATAATAATAATAGTAATAATAACAATAATAACAATAATAACAATAATAACGAAAATAACGGTAATTACGAATATAATTATAAAAATAATCTATTTAACATTAATACCAACGTTGATAACGATAATATTAATAAAATTAATAACGATAATAACGATTATAATAATTAGAACGATAATAATATTAATAATAAAAACAATATTAACTATTATAACGATAATAACGATAATAATAGATGTAATAATAACAATATTAAAAATAATATGTATAGTAACGATATTAACGACAATAATAGTAGTAATAATGACAGTAATAAAAATAATAGTCATAAAAACGATTTTAACGTTAATAATAATAACGATAATAACGATAATATCGATATTATTAATAACAATATTTACGATAATTTCAATATTAATAATGTAATCATAACAATATTAAAGATTACAACGATAATAGCGACTATAATAATAAGTATAATAACGACTTTAATAATAATAATATTATCTTTAGTAACAAAAATAATAATAACGATGTTTATAATAGTAATAATAATAACGATTATAACGATATTTATAACGATATTATAAATATAACGATTACATCGGTAATATTGATAATAACGATAATAATGATAATAACGATATTAATAATAATAATAACACTAAAAACAATAATAACGATAATAACGATAATTACGATAATAATTATAACAATAATATCCATAATAACGAACAGAAATAAAATAATATTAACAATAATATTGATGGCAACGATGTTAATGATAATTAAAATAATTATATATCGATAATAAGGATTATAAAGATAAGAACGAACAAAACTATAAATTAGTAAATAACGGCAATTATAATAATAATAATAACTATAATGACGATAATAACGGTAATGTCCATAATAACGATTATAATAATAACGGTAGTAACGATATTAGTAATAATAATAATAATGATAATAACGATAATAACGTTAATAACAAAAATAATAATAATGTAATAACGATGTTAACGACTAAAACGATAATAATGATAATAGCAATAATAATAATAATAACAATTATAATAATAACGATCATAACGTTACTAACAATAATAATAATAGCAATAATAGGGATAAGAACGATAATGACGATTCTAACAATAACAGCGATAATAATAATAACGATATTAAGGATAATATCGTAATAATTGTAAAAATATTCACGATAGTATCGATAATAATAATAACAACAAAATCAATAATAACGATAATAACTATAATAAAATTTATAATAATAACGATAATAACGATTATAACGTTAATAATAATAATAACAATATTATCAATAATAGCAATGATAATAATAGTAATAATATAGGTAATAACAATAAAAGAGTTCCTAACGATAATAATAATGACGACAATAACGATAATAATGACTATGATGATAAGAAAGATAATAATACTTATAATAATAAAAATAATAACGACAACAAGGATCATTATGATAACAATAGAAGTAATAATAACAATATTAAGAATAATAACTTTAATAACGATTATAACGATAATAGTATTAGTAATAATAACAGTTATAACAATAATAACAATAAAAACAATAATAATGCTTATAACATTGTTAACGATAATAATATAAACGATTATAACGATAATAACCATAATAATAATAATAATAATAATGAAGATAACAACGATAATAACGATAATAATGACAGTAATAAAAACAATAATGACGATAATAAAGTTAACAACGATAATAAGGATATTAACGCTAATAACAATAATAATAATAGTAATAATTAAAATAATAACGACATTTACGATAATAAGGATAATAACGATAAAAATAGTAACGATAATAATGATAATAGTATACGCGATAAAGTCGATAATACCGATAATAATATTAACATATTTAAATATAATATCGATAATAATATTAACAATATTAACGATAATATCGATCATAATAATATTATAATAAACCGTAACGTCGATAATAATAAAAATAATAATAACATTATTAACGATAATAACGATAATAACTATTATAATAAAAACGAAAATAAAGATAATAATAATATTAACGATAATAAAAATAATAATAATAATAATAATAATAATAATAAAGATAATACCGATAGTAACGATAATAACGATAATAAGGATAATAACAATAATAACGATAATTGCGATAGTAACGAATATAATAATAACAATAATAACGATATTAGAAATAATATTAATAACGATAATAACGGTACTTACGATAATAATTATAAGAATAATAAAAGATAATAACGATAGTAACATTAATAACGATAATAATAATATCAATATTAATGATAATATCGAAAATTATAATAATAATAATAGCAATAATAACGATAATATCGATAATATCGTTAATAATAAAAACGATACTAACGATAAGAATAAAAATAAAATTGCGATAGTAACAATTATAACGACAATTACGATAATAACGACAATAATAACAACTATAATGTCGATGATAATGATAACGATCATAACACTAATAACGATAATAATAATAATAGCAATAATAACGATATTAACGAAAATATTAATAACATTAGTAACGAAAACAACGGTAATATCATTAATAATAATAATAATAATAAAGACAGTAAGTATAATAACGGTGACAACTATAATATTAATAACAAAAATAACGATAATAACGATAATAATGATAATAAAAATTATAATCCTAATAACGATATCAATATGTATAAAAATAACAATAATACTGATAATAACGAGAATAACAAAAATGATAGTAGTAATAATACAAATATCGATAGTAACAAAAATAACGATAATGAGGATAATAACGATAATAATAACAGCAATCATAACGATTTTAAAGTTAAGAACGATAATAATAATGATAGTAATAACAATAATAACATTATCAACGATAATAATAATAAAGACGTTAATAATAATAATCATAACAAAGATATTAACGATAATAACAAGAATAATAATTATAACAATAATAATAATAGTAACTATAAGAACGATAATATCGATAATAACGATAATAATAATAACGAAAGTACCGATAATATCGTTAATACCATCAATAATATTATTGATAATATCGATAATAATAATAATAATCATAACGATAATAGCGATAATAACGATAATAATGATAATAACGATAATGAAGGTAATCACTATAATATCGATTATAACAATAATAATAATAACGATAATGACGATATTAATAAAAATAATAACGATAATAACGATAAATACGATAATAACGATAATAAAATTAATAATAATTAAGATAGTAACAATATTAAGAATAATATCGATAATAACAATAATAAAAATAATAATAGTAATAGCATTTATAACGATAATAATGATAATAACGATAATAACGATAATAGCGATAAGACTAATATCGATAATAACGATAATAACGATAATAATTCTAAGAATAATATATATAATATTGGTACTAACGTTAATAACAATAATACTAATAACAATAATAACGATAATAACATTAATAATGATTAGAACGGTAATAATATAAATAATAATAACAATAATATCGATTATTACGAGTAATAACTATAATAGCCATAAAAACGATTTTAACGATAATAATAATAAGGATAATAACGATAATATCGATAATAATAATTAGAATATACGATAATATCGATATTAATATTTGTAATAATAACAATAATAACGATTATAACGATAATAACGATAAAAATGATAATAACGATAATAATAATATTAATAATAGCAATAATAACGATAATAACGATAATAGAAGAAAAACTAAAAATGATATTAACGAAAATATTAATAACAATTGTAATGTTAAAAACGATAATAAAAATAATAACAACAATAGTAATAACGAAAGTAAATATAATAACGATAACAATAATAACAAAATAGCTATATTATCGATTATAATAATACCGATAATATCGATAATAACGATAATAATAATAGAAATAATAACAATAATAACGATAATAAAGATAGCGATAATATTATTAACCATAATAATGACAATACTAATATTATTAATAACGATAATAACGATACTAAAGATAATAATATTAATATTAATAAAGATAATAAGGGTATTAACAATATTATCGATAATAACGATAATAACGATAATCATACTAACGATAATAACGATAATAATAAATATAATAATAACGCTAATAAAGTTAATATCTACAATAATAATATTAATAATAATATTAATTATCACGTTAATAACGATAATAACGTTAATAATGATAGTAAATATAACAATAATAACAATAATAACGATAATAACGATTGTGACGATAACAATATTATTGATAATAACGTCAATAGTAATAATAATAATAATAACGATAATAACGATAACAACGATAATAACAATAATAACGACAATTGCAGTAGTAACGAATATAATGATAACAATAATAACAATATCAGTAGTAAAATTATTAACGATAATAGCGATATTTACGATAATAATTATATGAATAATAAAGATAATGACGATATTAACAATAATATCGATAGTAATAATAATGATAATAACGATAAGAATAAAAATAAAATTTCGATAGTAACAATAATAGCGACAATTACGATAATAATAACACCGATAATGTCGATGATAATAATAACGATCATAAAGCTAATGACGTTAATAATAATAATATTATTAACGATATAATCGAAAATAATAATAATCACAATAACATTAATAAGAATAATAACGATAATAACAATAATAACGATAAATACGATTAAAATAATAATAACGAAAATAACGATAATAACGATATTAACGATTATAGTAATAATAATAATATCAAGAATAGCAATAATAAGGATAATAACCATAATAACGATTATAACGAAAAAATAATAATAATAATAACAATAATAATAATAAGGATAATAAAGATAAGAGAGAATATAATAACAACGATTAAATACAAAACAACGGCAAAAATGATATTGGCAATAATAACGATAACAACTGTGATAAAAATATCAATATTAACGATATTAAAGAACACAGTAATAACAATAATAACGATAACAACGATAATAACATTAATGATAATAATAATAAAAACGAAAATAAGTATAATAACGGTGACATCGATAATAATAATAAAAATAGTAACGATAATAACGATAATAATAATACTAATACTAACGATAATAAAGATAATAATAATCGTATTAAAGATAATAACGATAATAACGCTACAAACGATAATAGAGATAATATTAAGAACAACAAAAATAAATTAATGATAATAACGATAATAACAATGATAATAACAATAATAATTAAGATAATAACGATATTTACGATAATAAGGATAATAACAATAAAAATAATAACGATAATAATGTTAATAATATAAACGATAAAGTCGATAATATCGATAATAATATTAACAAATTTAACGATAATATCGATAATAATATTAACAATATTAACGATAATATCGATCATAATAATAATATTATAAACCTTAACGTCGATAATAATAATAATAATAATAACATTATTAACGATAATAACGATAATTACTATAATAATAATAATGAAAATAACGATAATAATATTAACGATAAAAATAATAATAATAATAATAATAATAAAGATAATAACGATAGTAACTATAATAACGATAATAACGATAATAACTATTAAACGACAATTGGGATAGTACCGAATATAATAATAACAATAAAAACAATGTTAGTAGTAAAATTAATAACGATAATAATGATATTTACGATAATTAGTATGATAATAATAGTAATAATAAAGACAAAAACGATGTAAATGATTCTAACGATAATAATAACAACAACAATAACGATAATAACGAATATGATGTTAAGAATGATAATAATATTAACTATAATAAAAACAATAATGACAATCACGATAATAAAGATAATAATTGAAGTAATAATAACAATATTAAGAATAATAAATATAATAACGATAATAACAATAATAAACGTAGTAATAAAAGAAGTAATAACAATAATAACGATAAAAACACTAATAACGATATCCATAATAACGATTATAAAAACAATATTAATAATAATAATAATATTGATAATAACTATAATAACGATAAGAAACATAATGACGAAAATAACGATAATATCGAAAATAATAATAATAATAATAACAGTAATAACGATAATAACGATAATAACGGCAATATTAATAATTATAATAATAACAATAATACCCATAATAATGATAATGACGGCAATAATAATAATAATAATAATAATATTAATAATATTAACGATAATGACGAAAATAATAATAATAATACTAACAATAATAACAACAATACCGACAATAACGTTAATAACGATAATAATAATAATAATAACGACATTAATAAATATAATAAATATAATAACGAAATGAGATTAACGATAAAATCGATAATAATAGTATTAGTAATAAAGATAATAACGAGAAAAACTACAATATAAATATTAATAATAAAGAAAATATCAATATTATAGCAAATAACGATTTTAACGATTATAATAATAACAATATTAACGATAATAACGATAATAGCGATTATAACGTTATTAAAGACAGTAATAATTATAATAATAATAAAAATAAAATTAAAGATAAAAATGAAAATAATGATAATAATAGTAGTAATAATAACAATAATAACAATAATAACGATAATAAAGATAATAACGATAATTATGATAATAACAATTATAACAATAACGATAATAACGATAATAGTAGAATTAATAATAATGATTATAATAAAAAAAATAATAATAACAACGATAATAACAATAATATCAATAATAATAATAACTATATTAATGATAATAACAATTATATGAATAATAATAATAACGAAAATGCGATAATAATAATAATAATAATAAAAATATTAAAAATTTTAATCGCCAGAATACTAACAATAATACCGGTTATGATAAGAATAATATTAATAATAATAACGATAATAATGATAATAATAATAATAATAATAATAATAATAATAATAATAATAATATCATTAATACTCACAATAATTACAATATTAACGGTTATGAGAAGAATAATATTATTAATAATATCGATAATAATGATAACAATGTTATAATCGATAATAATAATTACAATAATAACGATAATAGCTCTAATAATGATAATAATACTAATAATTATAACGATAATAAAAATAATATCGATAATAATAATATCAATAAGAGCGATAATAACGATAACAGTGATAAGTATAAAACCGATTGTAATGATATTAATGAAAATATCCATAATAATAATAATAAATGTAACAATACTAACGATAATAACAATAACAATAATAACAATAATAACGATTATTAATATAATAACGATAATAGTAAGAATAATTATAATATCGAAAATATGGTTGATTACGAAAATAACGGTAATAATGATAATAACTATAATAACGATAATAATAAAAAAAAATAATAAAGATAATAAAGATAATAACTGTAATAGCGAATATAATAAGAACAATAAAGATAACAACGATATTAACGTTAATAACAATAATAACAATATAGCGATAATAACAATAATAAGGATAATCGCGATAATAATAATAACACTAATAACAATAATATCGGCAATAACGATAAATACGATAATACTAATAACAATTATAACGATAATAACGATAATGACATTTATATTAATAATAATAATAATAATGATTACATTAATAAGGATAATAGCAATAATAATAAAAACAAAATTATCGATTATATTGTTTATAAAGATAATAATAGTAACGATAATAATAATTATAATAATAACTATAATTACGATAATAATAAAAGAAAAGATAATAATAGTAATGATTATAAACATATTAACGATAATAACGATAATAATAAGAACAATAACATTGATAATAACGACAATAATCATAATAACTGTAATAATAATAACAAAAATAACTATTAAAACGGTAATAACAATAATAATAATAACAATAATGACGATAATAACGGTAATAACGATAATAATTATAATAATAATGATGATAATAACGGTAATATCGCGTAATAATAAATACAACAGTAATAATATTAATAATAGCAATAATAACGATGGTAACGAAATGGAAGATAATGGTAAAATATTAATTACAAAATTAAGGATAATAACGATAATAACGATATAAATAATATAAATAATAATAATAATTATAATAATAATAAAAATAATAACTATAATAAAAATAATAACGTTAATAATACAAGTAATAATAACAATACTATCATTATTAAAGATAATAAAGATAAGAACGATAATCATAAACATAATAATGACAATAATATTCATAATAATATTAAGGATAATAACGGTAAAGACGATAACAATAATAACAATAATTACGATAATATCGATAATAATATTAACTATATTAACGATCATAAACATAACAGTAATAATAATAACATGTATACTGATAATAATAATAATAATACAAAAAAAAATAATAGCAATATTAACGATAATAACGATTATAATAATAACAATAATATCAAAAGTAGTAATAACGATAATATCGATAATAATGTCAATATAGATAAAAATAATAATAATAACAATAATAACGTGAGTAATAATAACGAAAATAATAATATAAGCGGTAATAATAATATCAATAATAACGATAATAGCGATAACAATGATAACGATAATAAAGGTAATATCGATATTAATAACAACAGTATAAACGAAAGTTACCTTAATAATAATAATAGTAATAACGATAAAAACGATAATAACGATAATAAAGATAATAATACTAATGATATTAACGATAATAGTAATAATTTTAATAACGATAAGAACGACAATAAAGATAATAGTAAAAATAATAACAATAACGAATATAAGGATAATAACGATTTTAACGATATAAGGATAATAATAATAATAATAATAATGACTATTATAATGATAACAATAATAACGATAAGGAGAAAAATAACGATAAAAATTATAACCATAAAATCGATAACAACGATAATAACGGTAATATCAATAATAATAATATCGATTATAAGGATAAAAAAGATAAGAACGATTATAATAATAACAATAATAACAATAATAACTATAATAACAATAGTAATAATAATATATATATTGATATATATAGTAATATAGGATAAATATATAGATAGTGTTTATAAGGACGATATTAAATAAAAACGATAATAAAGAAAATAACGATAATAACGATAATAACGACAATAATAATAATAATATAACGTTAATAAAGACAATTTCGATTATAATAATAACGATAATAACACAAAAGTTATAATAATAATAACGATAATAACGATAATATCGATTAAAGTAATAACAATAAAATCGATAATAAAGATAATAATAAAAATAATAACAATAATAACGAAAATAACGTCAATAAAAGTTATATTATGTATGGTAATAACGATAATAACGTTAATAATAATAATAATAAGAATAATAACGATAACTATAAAAAGACGATAATAGTAATATTAATAATAATGAAAACAAGGATAATAACATAAAAACTATTATAATAATAATAATAATAATAAAGATAGTAACGATATGAACGATATTAACAATAATAACAATAATAAAGATAATTATAATACAATAATAACGATTACAGTAATAATAATAATATTGATAGTAACAAAAATTACGATAATGGTGAAAATAATAATAATATTAATAAAAATAGTAAAGATATAAACGATAACAACTATATTAATGATAATAACAATAATAATTATAATAATAATAACAATAATAACGTTAACATCAACAATAATGAAAACTATAATAATGATAATAAAGTTAATAACTTTAATATTAATAACAATAATAATGATAAGAACGATAATAACAACATTAACGATAATAACGATAAGAGTAATAATAAAAGTGATAATAACGATAATATTGATAATAACGATAATAATAATACGATAATAACTACAATACTAATAATAATAACAACGATAACAACGATAATAATAATATTGATAATAATATCGATAACTACTATCATTCCTATAATTATAATAAACGAAAAAAGTAATAATAATTATAACGATAAAAACGATAATAACAATAATAATAATAACAATAATAAACATAATAAAGATATCAACGATAGTAATTGTAGTAATAGCGATACTAAAGATAATAACGATATTAACGATAACAATAATATCGATAGTATGCAAAATATCAATAGTAATAATAACAACATTAACGATATTATCGTTAATATTAACAATAATAATAACTATAATAACGACAATAACGATATTAACAATATTAATAATAAGTATAGTAACGATAATACCAATAATAATAATTAAAATATTATCGATAATATCGATAATTATAATAAAAATAACGACGATAATATCGATAATAACTGTTATATTATTAATAATAACGATAATAACGATAATAAGGATAGTAACTATAATAACAAAGATATTAATATCGATAAAAACAATAAAATTAATAACGCCAATTATGATAACAACGAAAATAATAATATTAATAATAAAGATAATTACGATAATAACGATAGTAATTGTAGTAATAATAAAAACAATAAAGATAATAACGTTAATAACGAAAATAACGATTATATTATTAACGATTATATTAATAAAATCGATAATATTAATAACAATAATTACGATAATAACGATAATAATAATAATAATAACAATAATAACGATATTAACGATACTAGCTATAATAATAAAAACAATATTAACGTAAATAAAGATAATAAAGATAATAATGATAATAATAAGAATAATAACAGTAATAATATCAATAATTACGATAATAACGACAATAACGATCATAACGATAATTATAATAGTAATAATAACGATGATAACGGAATTAACTATAATAATAATAATAATAATAATAATAATAACAAAAATAACGATATTAACGATAACAGCAGTAGTAATACTAACAATAATAGCAATTCTATCGATAATGATGTTAACGGTATTAATAATAACGATAATAATTATAATAATAATAACAATACTAACTATAAAAACGATAATAATAATAGTAATAGTAATAATAATAGCAATAATAACGTTAATAACGAAAATTACGATAATTCTGATAATAACAATAATAATGATAACGATAATAACGAAATAGTAATATTAATAATTACTATTATAAAGATAATGTCGTTAATAATAATAATTATAATAATTAATATAATAACGTTATAAACGATAAGAACAATAATATAAATAAAAATAGTAAAGATAATAACGATAATAACAATATTAATAATAATAATAACAATAACAAGGATAATAACAATAATAATAATAAAAGACTGTAATAATGATTATAAAGATAATGATAATAAAGATAATAATTATAATAATAAAATAAATAATAACGATAATAATGATACAAACGATAATAATAATGATAACAATTAACATAATAACGATTATAACGATAATAATAATACTAATAATAACAATAATAACAGCAAGAACGATAAAAAATATGATAACATTAATAACGATAAAAACGATAATAACGAAAATAACGATAATAATATTAACAATAGTAACTATAATAATCATAATAACGATATTACAGTAATAAAAACAAAGATAATATCGATAATAAGGACAATAATAATAGTAATAATAACGATAATAACGATAATATTGATAATAATTATAACGAAAATGACGACAATAACATTATTAATATTAACGGTAATAAGAATAATAATAATGTCATCGATAATAATTAGAACAATAATATCGATAATAAGTGTAATTATGAAGATAACAGTAAAAACGATAATATATATAAAACGACAATAATAATAATATTAAAAACGATAATAAGGATAATAACGATAATAACAATAATAACGATAATAACAGTGAAAATAATAGTAATAATAGATATATTAAAGTTAGTAAGGATAATAACGATTATAATATTAATAATAATAACGTTAAATACGATAATAGCGACAATATTATTATTAATATTAACGTTAATAGGTATAATTACTATATAAAAGTTAATAGTAATTACAATAATAACGATAAAAACGATAATATCGATAATATTAATATCAATATTTAAGATAATTTCGATATTAATTATTGTAATCATAACAATATTAACGATTATAACGATAATAGCGACTATAATAATAAGTATAATAACGACATTAATAATAATAATAATATTATCTTTAGTAACAATAATAATAATAACGATGTTTATAATAGTAATAATAATAACGATTATAACGATATTTATAACGATATTATAAATATAACGATTACAACGATAATATTGATAATAACGATAATACCGATAATAACGACAATAATAAAAATAATCATAATAACGATAATAACGATAATAATAATAATAATAATGACGCTAATAAAGTTTATAACTACAATAATAAAAATAATATAAATATTAATAATAACGATAATAACGATAATATTAATAGTAATAATAGCTATAATATCAATAATAAAAATAATCACGATAATAACGATAATAAGGATAATAACAACAATTATTATAATAATAATAATAATAACGATAATAACGATAAAACCAATAATAATTTCAGTAATAATAACAATAATATCAATAATAACATTAATAACGATAATAATAATAACAATAAAATAGATAATATCGTTAATAATAGGAGTAATAATAACAAAATTAGGAATAATATATATAGTAACGATAATAACGGTAATAAAGGTAGAAGTAACAACAGAAATAACAATAATAACCATAAAAAGGATGTTAACATTAAGAATAGTAACGATAATAACGATAATAACGATAATAATAATAAAATTAGTAAGGACAATTACGTTAATTACTAAAATAATAATAGCAATAATAACTATAAAAACGATAATAATGATAATAAAGTAATAACAATAATAACGATAACAATATTAATAACAATAATAACGATTATAATGAAAATAACGATAGTGATAATAATAATAATCATAATAATAACGTTAAAGCGATATTAACGATAAACACCTTAATACTGATAACAATATTAACAATAATAACGATAATAACGATTGTAATGATAATAATATTAAAAATAATATCGATAAATACAATCATACCGATAATTATAATAAGAGTAATATCGATAATAAGGATAATTAAGAAAGAAACGGTAATAACAAATACATCGATAATAACGGTAATAATTATAACAATAATGACGATAATAACGATAATGACGATTATAATTATATTGACGATAGTAATTACAATAGTAATAACAATAGGAAAGATAATGAAGATAATAAATAACGATAGGAAAGATAATGAAGATAATAGTAATAACTATAATTACGACAATAGTAATAATAATGACGATAATAACGATATTAGCGATAATAATAATAATAACTATAAAGATAATAACGAAATTGACCATAATAACGATAATGATGATAATAACGATAATAAGAATAATAATAGTAACAACAATAACGATAATTACAATAATAATAACAACAGCAATAACGGTAATACCGATAATAACGATAATAATAATAACAATGATAACGATAATAACGATATTAAAGATATTATCGATAATATTAACAATAATAATAACTATAATGACGACAATAAGGATAATAACGATAATTATAATAACACTAAAAACAATAATATTAATAAAAAACAATAAAGATAATAACGATAATAATTATAATAATAATTTCAATGATAAAGATAATAATGATACAAACGATAATAATAATAGTAATAATAATAACCATAATAATGATAATAACGATAATAATAAGAACATTAATGTCGATAATAACGATTATAACGATAATAATAATACTAATAATAACAAAAATAACAATAATAATCATAAAAAATTTAATACCATTAATGACGATAATCACTATATTAACGAAAATAAAGATAATAATAATAAAAATAATATCGATAATTAAGCTAAGAACGATAATAACAATAATAATAATAATAATAATAATAATAAAGATGATAACGAAGTTAACGATTATAACTATAATAATAATAATAATAAAAGCTATAATAACGATAATAAAGATAATAATAACGATAATATCGATAATAGTAATAATAATTATAACGATAATAACGATAATAACGATAATAGTAGTAACAATAAAATCGATTTTAACCATAATAGTAATAATAAATATAATAATAACAACAAAAATAACTATAATAATGGTAATAATAATAATAATAATATTAACAATAATAACGATAACAACGATAATAGTGATAAAATTAATAAAATTAAAATAGAAAATAAGGATTATAACGATGACAACGATAACAATAATAACATTATTAACGATAATAACGATAGTAACAATAAAAACGATGATAACAATAATAACGCTAATAATAATAACAATAATACCGATAATAACGATAATAACGATAATTATATTAATGGAAGTAATAATAAAAATATTAACAATGTTTGCATTAATAATGATAATAACGATAATAATAGTGGTAACAATTAAAGTAATAAAAATTATAACGATAATAACGATAATGAGGATAATGATAATAACGATAATAACGACAAGAATGATAATAATATTAATAATAATATCAATGACAACGATTATAACGCTAATTATGATACGTTTATACCTAAAATAAGGATAATAATGATAAGAACGATAATTATAATAACAATAATAACAATTATAATGTTAATAACGAAAAAATAATAATAATAAGACCTATAAGAACGATAATATAGATAATAATAGTAGTAATAATAACAATATTATCAAAATTAACGATAATAACGATAACAATATTAACGATAAAAACGTTAGTTATAACAATATTAATAACAATAATAACGATAATAAAGATAACAATAATAATCAATAACGATAATGCCGTTTATAACTTTAATAATAATAATAATAACTATAATAATAATAACTATAAAAACGATAATAACCATAATAACGAAAATAACGATGATAGCGATAATAACTGTAAGAAAGATATAAATAGTAGTAAAAGTAAACGTAATACCGATAATAAGGATAATAACATTAAAGTAAATAACGATAATAAAGACAACAATATTAATAATAATAACGATAATAATGATAATAACGAAAATAATTATATCAAAAATAACGACAATAATAATAATAATAATAACGTTGATAATGATAATAACGATTACATCGGTAATAATAATAACAAAAATATAGATAATATAGATAATAACGATAATAACGACATTTAATATAACAATAATAACAATAATATCGATAATAATAATAACGATAATGACGACAAAAGTAATAATAACATTAATGGTAATAATGATAATAATGATAACATCGAAAATAATTATAACGTAAATCACGACGATATTAATAATCATAATATCGATAATAAGGATTAATACGATAACATCGATAACAATAATAGCAACATTAACACTAATATAAATAAAAACGATGATAACCGTAATAATAATAATAATATAATGATAATAATAATAATAATAATAATAATAATACCAACATTAATAATGATAATAACGATAATAACGATAATAGCGATATTAATTATAATAATTATAAGAAAAATAATGTCAACAACGATAATTATGATAATAATAATAATAAAAATTTCGATAATAATGATTATAATGACAATAACTTTAAAAACGACAATAATATTGATAATAATAATAAAAATAATAATAAGTCGATGACGATAATAGTGATAATAGTAGGAGTATAATATCAATAATAACAATAATAATGAAAAAAAAGGTAATACCGATAATTATATTTACGATTATAATGAAAATAGTAATAATAATAATAACTATTATAACGATAATAACGATAATAACAATAATAATAATAATAATATTAATAATAATAGAAATAAGAACTATAATTTGTATAATAACGATAATAATAGTGGTAATGTTCAGAATAATAACAATAATAACGATAATATCGATTATGACGATAACAATATTATTGTTAATAACTTCAATAGTAAAAATAATAATAACGATAATAAAGCTAATAACTATAATAACGATAATGACGATAATAACGATTATAATAATAACGATAATAACGATAATAGTAGTAATATTATTAACGATAATAACGATATTTACGATAATAATTATAATAATAATAAAGATAACAACGATATTAACGATAATAACGATAATAATAATAAAATATCAATAGTAACAATAATAACCATAATGACGATAATATCGATAATAATAATAACGATAGTGACGATGATAATAATAACGATCATAAAGTTTACAATGATAATAATAAGTATAATAATTATAGTAGTAGTTGAAATAATAACGATAATAAGGGTAATAAAAACGACAATAATAACGATATTAACGAAAATAGTAACAACAATAGTAACGAAAAGAACGATAATTACATTAATAATAATAATAATAATAACGGAAGTAAGTATAATAACGGTGACATATATGACATTAATAACAATTATAACTATAAAAACGATAATATAATTATTAACAATAATAATATTTGTAAAAATAACAGAAATAATAATAATGATAATTACGATAATAACCATAATAATAATAGTTATAATAACATTATAACAATATTAACGATAACAACGATAATAATGATATCTATAATAGCGATAATTAAGACAACAATAATAACAATAATAATATCGATAATAATAATAATAATAATAACAGTAATAACGATAATAACGACAATAAAGACAATAATAATAATAATAATAATATCGATAATAAAGATAATGACGCCAATAATAATAATAATAATAATAATAATCATATTAATAATAAGAACGATAATGACGATAATAATTATAGTAATAATATCAATAATAACAACAAAAACGATAATAACAAAAATAAAGATAATAATAATAATAATATCGACATAAATAACAATAATAAATATAATAACGATATGGTATTAACGATAAAAAAGATAATGGTAGTAATAGTAACAAAGATAATATAATAGTAATAATGATAATAATAATAACAATAATAACGATAATAACTATAAGAGTGATTATGACGGTAATAGAGAAAGTAATAATAATAATAACAGTAATAATAATAATAATAATAATAATAATATTAAAGACTACAATGAAAATAATGATAATAATATCAGAAATAATAACAATATTAACGATAATAATAATAATAATAATAATAATAACGATAAGAACGATAATATCGATAATAATATTAATAATATTAATGATAATAACAAGTATAGTAATATTAATAATAACGAAATTAACGATAATAATGATAATAATAATAATATTAACAAGGAATATAAGAGAAATAACGATAACATCGATAATAATAATAACAGTAATATCGATAATAGCGATAATAACGATAATAACATTATTAATAGTAATAAGAATAAAGATAATATCGATAATATGCGTAATAATCATAAAGTTTATAACGATAAAAACGACAATAACAAACATAAGAATAACAAATGTAACGATAATAATGAAAATAACGATAATGAAGATAATAACAACAATAATAATAATAATAATAACAATTACAATAATAACGCTAATAACTATAATAATGAGAACAATAATAACGGCCAACACCTTAATAACGATAATAATAATAGCAATAATAGCGATATCATAGATAATAACAATCATCGAAATATTAACGATAATAGTGCTTTAACTATGATAACGATAACAATAATATTAATAATAAAGATAATAATGATATTTACGAAAATAACGATAATAATAATAGCAATAATATCAATAATACCGATATTAATAATAAAAAGCATAATAAAGTTAGTAACAATAATATTAATATTAATAATAATACTAATAACGTTATTAACGATAGTGACGATAATTTCGATTATAATAATAACAATAATATCGATAGTAAGGATATTAATTATAACAATAATTACATTAATTACGATAGAAACGACAATAGAAATAATAATAATAACTATAATAACGATAATAACGAAATATAACGATTATAATAATAACAGTAATAACGATAATAACGATAATAATAGTAATAATATCGAAGGTTATAACGATATTAACTATAATAACGATAATCATGATAATAACGATACTAATAATAATAATAGTAACATTAATAACAATAATAACGATTATAATGATAATAACTATAATAACGTTATTATCAATAAGAGTAATAGTAATAATAGAGATATAGTAATAATAATGTTAATAACGTTATTAACGATAATAACGATAATAATATTAACAATAATAACGATAATAACTATATTAAAAATAATAATAATATACGATAACAAAGATAACAAAAACAATAATAATAGAAAACTAAGGAAATTATGGATAATAACGATAACAGCTTCAGAAAAATAATAATATTTGCGATAATGACTATAATGACAATAATAATATTAACGATATTATCGATAATAATATTAATAATACTAGTAGTAATAATTATAATAACGGTGATAACTACAATTATGAAAACAGTAGTAACGATATTATCGTTAATGTCAATTATTATAGTAATAATAATATCAATAAAAACGATTATAAAACTAATAATAATAATAATAATGACGATATTAACGATAAAAACGATTATAGTAATGACGATATTAACGACAATATTAATAATAATAATAACGATAATAATGATATTAACGGTAATAATAATAGTAATAATATCGATAATAACTATAATAACGATAGTAATGATAATAATTTTAACAATAAAAACGATTTTAAATATTTTAACGATAATAATAATAAGTATAATAACGATAATAACGATACTAATAACAATAATAATTATAATAATAAAAATAAAAACAATAATTTGTATAATAACGATAATAATAATAGTAATGTTAAGAATAATAACAATAATAACGATAATAACGATTATAGTAGTAATATTAATAACGATAATAACGATATTTACGATAATAATTATAATAAAAATAAAGATAAAAACGATATTAACGATAATAAAGATATTAAAGAAAATAGTAATAACAATAGTAACGAAAACATCGAAAACAAAATTAATAATAATAATAATAATAACGAATGTAATTAAAATAACTGTGACAACTATAATATTAATAACAATAATAACGATAATCACGATAATATCTATAGTAATAATACTAATAGTAACGATAATAACGATATTAATGGCAATATGGATAATAACAGTAATATTAATAGTCATACTAAAGATAATAACGATAATAACGTTACTAACGATAATAATATTAACAATATTAAGGATAATATCGTTAATAATTGTAACAATATTCACGATAATATCGATAATAATAATAACAACAAAAACAATAATAACGATAATAATGATAATAACAATAATAACCATGATAATAATAGTAATAATAAAGGTAATAACGATCGAAAAAGTTTCTAACGATAATAATAATAACAACAATAACGATCATAGTGACTATGATGATAAGAAAGATAATACTAATAATAAAAATAAAATTAATTACGAAAATAACGATGATAATCATAATAATAAAAGTAATAATAACAATATTAAGAATAGTAACTATTATAACGATTTTAACGATAATAGTAGGAGTAATAATAACAGCAATAAAAATTATACCGATAATAACAATTATAAGAAAGTTAACGATTATAATATTAACGATAATAACGATAACAACCATAATAATAATAATAATAATTAACATAATAACGATATTAACGATAATATAGGTAATAACAATAATGACGACAAAATCAATTAAAATACTTTAGTGATATTAATATTTATCAAAATAACAATAATATTGATAATAACGATTATAACGTTAATATTAGTAGCAATAATAACAATAATAGCACTAATAACGATAATTGCGATAATAATAGTAATAATAATAACAATAATAAAATAATATTGTTAATAAGGTTATTACCGATGATAATGTTAATTATAATATTCATAATAACTATAATAAGCATATTATCGATAATAATAATAACGATAATAACGATCAGAATAATATCCATGAAAACGATAAAATCGAAAATAATAATAAAACTTTAATAATAAAATCGATAATAATAAAAATAATTTTAACGTTAATAACAATAATAATAATAATAATAATAGCAATAATAACCGTAATAAGGAAAATAACGAGGATAATAATAACGATAATAACAATAATAGTAATAATTATAATATCGATAGTAACAGTAATAACTATAATGAGGATAATAACGATAATGATAATAACAATAATGACGATGAATATAGTAACGATAATATCTTTAATAACGATAATAATAAGAATAATAATAGCGATAATAAAGACATTAACGTTAATAACGATAATAATAAAAACAATTACAACGGTAATAACAATAATTATGATAATAACAATAATTATTATAATAGTGATAGCATTAATAACTATATTTACGATAATAGTAATAATAATAAGAATAAAAACATTATTAACGATAATAATGATAATAGCGATAATAACGATAATAACGATATAGACGATACTATCGATAATTATAATAACAATATTAACGATAATAAAAATAATAATACTAACAAAACAGTGATAATAACGAAATTATCGATAATAACGATAATAATCATAAAAACAACAATAATATTAATAATAATAATATTAATAATAATAATAATAATAATAACAATAATAATAATAATAACGATAATAACGATTATAACGATAAGGAAAAAATAATAATAGCAATTAATACGGTAAATACAAAAATAAAAATAGTAATAATAACGATTAGAACGATACTAACCACAATAACGATAATAATAATAACAATTATAAAGATAATAACGATAATAATTATTATAATGACAATAAATTTAAAAACGATTATAATCACAACGATAATAATAATAATAGTAATATAGATAACAACGATATTAACGTAATGACGATAATAATAACAACAATAATAAAGATACAAACGATTATAACGATAAGAACGATAATAATATTATTATTAATAACAGTAATAGCAATATTAACGATAAAAACGCTTAAAACAAAGAATCATAATAAAGATAATAACGATAATATCGATAATAATAATAACAATATTAACGAGAATATCGACAATAATAATAATAATAATAATAATAATAATAACCTTAATGACGATAATAACGCTAGTAACGATAATATAAGATATAATAATAACAATAATAAGAATAATAACTATAATAACAAAAATAACGATAATAATAATAGTACCAATAACAATAATAACAGCAATATTGCTAATAACGATAATAACGATATTAATAATAACGATAATAACGATAATATCGAAAGAAATAATAACAAAATTAACAATAATATCGATAACAATAATAATAATAATAACAATAATTACGATAATAACGATAATAACGACAATAACGATAATAATAAGAAAACTATTGTAACAATAATAACGATAATAACGATAATAATATAAACGATAATGAAGGTATAATAATAATAATAACGATAATAACGAAAAATACGGTAATAACGGAATTGATAATAACGATAATAACGATAATAACGATAATATTAATAACGATAATAACTACAATAAAGATAATAATAATAATTATTATTACGATAAAGTCGATATTAACGATAATAACGGTAATAATAATAATAATTACTACGATAAACAACCTAATAACCATAATAATTATTGTAATTATAGTAATTATTATGATATACACGATAATAATGATATTAATGAGAATAATAATAATAATAATAATAAAAACTTTAATAACGATATTTACGATAATATCGATAATAATTATAGCAATAATATCGATAATAACGATTATAATGGCATTAAAAATAATAATTATAAGATTAATAAAAATAATAATAATTTTAACAATATTTACGATAATGCCGATGATAATAACAATAATAACGATAACATTAATGATAAAAACAATAATGAAAATATCAATAATAAAGTTAATTACGATAATAATGATAATAATAATAATATTAATAACGACAATAACTGTAATACAGATAATAACAATAATAACGATAATAAGGATAATAATAATAACAATAATATTGATGGGACAGTAATAATGATAATAAGGATAATAATAATAATAATAAAAACGATAATATTTATATCAACGATGATAACGAATATAATAAAGTAATAAAAACGATAATTACGTTAATAACGATAATATTAATTGCAATAATAACAGTAATAACAATAATAATAACAATAGTAGGAACAATAATACGGATAATAACGATATTAACGATATTAATAATAACGATAATGACAATAATAATAATAATAATGATAATAACGTTGCTATTATTAAGTATAAATTTAACGATAATATTATTAAGTATAAAACGATTATAATGATATTATAGATAACAGCAATAATAATAATAATAACAATAATAAGGATAATAAGGGTAGTATTGATAATAATAATAAAAGTATTAACGATAATATCGATAACAATAATAATAATAATAACAATGATAACGATAATATAGATTATAACCATAATAATAATAACAATGATAACGTTATCATTAATAATAATTATAACGATAATAACGACAAAAATGATAAAGAACATAATAATAACAATGATAACGGTAATAACGACAATAATTATAATAATAACATTGATAATAAAAGTAATAACGTTAATAACGATAATAATTATAATAATTATATTGATAATAACAATAATAACGAAAATAATAAAAATAATGATATTAATAACGATATAGACAAACATAACCATAATAATAGTAGTAATAATAACAATAATATCAATAAAGGTGTAAAGAACGTAATTGCCGAAAATATAAATAACAATAATAAGGATAATAACGATAATAGCGATAATAATGATAATATCGATACTAATAATTGTAATAATAACAATATTAAAGGTAATAATAATTATAATAATGACCATAAGAACGATAAAAACGTTAATAACGATAATAAAAGTAACAATAACATTGATAATAACGATAATACCGATAATAAAGATTATAACAATAATAATAATAATAATAATAATAATAATAATAATAATAATAATAATAATAATAATAATAATAATTATAATATCGATAATAGCTATAATGAGGAAAATAATATAAATTATAAAAATAATACTAACGATATAAACGAAAATAACCATAATAATAGAACATATTATAACAATAATAACATTAATAATGTGAATAAAGATAATAACGATAATAATATATCGATAATAATGATAATATTAATATTAATAATAACAATATTTACGATAATAAAGATAATAAAATTAATAATAAAAACAATAATACAGGTATTATGATAATAATTATAATAACGATAAAAATAATAATATTAATAATAATTATAATAACAATAATAACGATAATAATAATTAAGATAATGACGATAATAATAATAATAATAATAATCACGACAATTAGTATGATAACGATAATAATAGTAGTAATAATAAAAATAACTAATTATATTAATAAAAATAATAATAACGATAATAATAATTACAATAATAACGATAACGATGGAAATAATGATAATAACGATGACATTAATAATGGTAAAAACTTTAATAACGATAATAACGGTAATAATAATGACGATATTCAAAAATAATAAAGGTAATAAAGATAATAACATTAACGATAATAACGACAAGTTTAACAATAATAATAACGATAATAACATTAATAACGATAATAGCAGTAATAATAATACTATTAACAATAATAACGATAATAAATATAATAACAAAATTAATAATAGCGACAATAACGAAAGTAGCAATAATATTAATTACTATAATGACTATAATAACGATAATATTAATAACATTAATAACGATAATAACGATAATAACCTTGCTAACGATAATAATAATGTTAATATTAACGATAAAACCGAAAATAATAATAATAATAAAAATAATAATAATAATAATAATAAAAATGAGGATAATATCGATGACAACGAAAATAATATTAGTCATTATAGTATCGTTAATAGCAATAATAACGAAAATAACGTTATTAACGATAATGTCGATAATAATAATAACAAATATAACGGTAATAAAGTTAATAGCGATAATAACAATAACAATAATAACGATAATAAAGATATTAAAGATAAAAATAACAGTAATAATAATAAAGATAATAACGATATTTAGGATAATAACGATAATTACGATAATAATAATATAAATAGTAACGATAACAACGATGATATCGATAATGACGATAATAATAATAAAATTAATAACGATAATTACGTTAATAAAGAAAATAATATTAACAATAATAACGATAACAACGATAATAAGGATAATAGTAATAACGATAATAACGACAATAATAATTTTAAAAATATTGATAACAACGATAGTAACAATTATAATAATAATAGTAATAATAATGAAAACAATAATAACTATAATTACGAAATAAATAATGATAATAATAACAATAATAAAGATAATAACGAAAATAATAATAATAATAATAATAATAATAACGTTAATAACGTAAAGAACGCTAATAATAATAGTCATAATATCGATAATGACAGTAATAACGGTAACAACAACAATAATATATACGAAAATATCGATAAATTTGATAATGATAATAACAATAATAAAACTAATAACAATAAAAATGATAATAATAACAATAATACTGATAATAACGACAATAACGATAATAATAGTAGTAATAATAACAATTATAACACTAATAACTTTAACAACGATAAAAACGATAATAATAGTTGAATAATAACTATAATAACAATAATAAGGATAATCAGGATAATAACGATAATAAGTATAATTATAATAACCATATTAACAATAATACCGATATTATCAATCATAACAATAACGACAATAACGATAATATCGATAATAATAATAACATTATTAACGTTAACATCGATAATAATAATAATAATAATAATAATAACATTAAAAACGATAATAACGATAATAAGTATAATAATAATAATGAAAATAACAATAATAACCATATTAACGATATCAATAATAATGAAAATAACGTTAATTTCGATATTAATAATAACAATATTAAAGATAATAACGATAATAATAATAACAGTAATAACGATAATAACAATAGAGCGATTAATAATAATAATAATAATAATAATATTTATAAGATAAAGTAATAATAAGATAAAATAATAATAATATTAACGATTACAACGAAAATAATGATAATAATAATAGTAATAATAACAATAATAACAATAATAACAATAATAAAGAAAATAATGGTAATTACGATAATAATTATAATAATAATCTATTTAACATTAATACTAACGTTGATAACGATAATATTAATAAAATTAATAACGATAATAACGATTATAATAATTAGAACGATAATAATATTAATAATAAAAACAATATTAACTATTATAACGATAATAACGATGATAATAGATGTAATAATAACAATATTAAAAATAATATGTATAGTAACGATAATAACGACAATAATAGTAGTAATAATGACAGTAATAAAAATAATAGTCATAAAAACGATTTTAACGTTAATAATAATAACGATAATAAAGATAATATCGATATTATTAATAACAATATTTATGATAATTTCAATATTAATAATGTAATCATAACATTATAAACGATTATAACGATAATAGCGACTATAATAATAAGTATAATAACGACTTTAATAATAATAATAATATTATCTTTAGTAACAAAAATTATAATAACGATGTTTATAATAGTAATAATAATAACGATTATAACGATATTTATAACGATAATATAAATATAACGATTCCAACGGTAATATTGATAATAACGATAATACCGATAATAACGACAATAAAGATAATCATAATAACGATAATAACGATAATAATATTAATAATAATGACGCTAATAAAGTTAATAACTACAATAATAAAAATAATATAAATATTAATAATTACGATAATAACGATAATAACGATAATATTAATAGTAATAATAGCTATAATATCAATAATAAAAATAATTACGATAATAACGATAATAATAATAACGATAATAACGATAATAAGGATAATAACAACAACTATAATAATAATAATAATAATAATAACGATAATAGAGATAAAACCAATAATAATTTCAGTACTAATAACAATAATATCAATAATAACGATAATAACGATAATAATAATAATAATAATAATTACAAGGATAATAACGATAATTTCGATAAATTGATAATAATGATAATGTTAAATATAATAATAACGATAATAATGATAATAACGATATTAATAATAATAATAACACCAAAAACAATAATAACGATAATAACGATAA
This sequence comes from Vespa crabro, assembly GCF_910589235.1. Taxonomy (NCBI): domain Eukaryota; kingdom Metazoa; phylum Arthropoda; class Insecta; order Hymenoptera; family Vespidae; genus Vespa; species Vespa crabro. The sequence goes on from NW_025813595.1 coordinate 601,071, forward strand.
TTACGACAATAATTATAACAATAATATCCATAATAACGAACAGAAATAAAATAATATTAACAATAATATTGATGGCAACGATGTGAATGATAATTATAATAATTATATATCGATAATAAGGATTATAAGGATAAGAACGAACAAAACTATAAATAAGTAAATAACGGCAATTATAATAATAATAATAACGATAATGACGATAATAACGGTAATGACCATAATAACGATTATAATAATTACTGTAATAACGATATTAGTAATAATAATAATAATGATAATAACGATAATAACGTTAATAACAAAAATAATAATAATGTAATAACGATGTTAACGACTAAAACGATAATAATGATAATAGCAATAATGATAATAATAACAATTAAATTAATAACGATCATAACGTTAATAACAATAATAATAATAGCAATAATAGCGATAAGAACGATAATGACGATACTAACAATAACAGCGATAATAATAATAACGATATTAAGGATAATATCGTTAATAATTTTAAAAATATTCACGATAGTATCGATAATAATAATAACAACAAAAACAATAATAACGATAATAACTATAATAAAATTTATAATAATAACGATAATAACGATTATAACGTTAATAATAGTAATAACAATATTATCGATAATAGCAATGATAATAATAGTAATAATATAGGTAATAACAATAAAAGAGTTCCTAACGATAATAATAATGACGACAATAACGATAATAATGACTATGATGATAAGAAAGATAATAATACTTATAATAATAAAAATAATAACGACAACAAGGATCATAATGATAATTATAGAAGTAATAATAACAATATTAAGAATTATAACTTTAATAACGATTATAACGATAATAGTATTAGTAATAATAACATTTATAACAATAATAACAATAATAATGCTTATAACATTGTTAACGATAATAATATAAACGATTATAACGATAATAACCATAATAATAATAATAATAATGAAGATAACAACGATAATAACGATAATAATGACAGTAATAAAAGCAATAATGACGATAATAACGTTAACAACGATAATAAGGATAATAAAGATAATAACAATAATAGTAATAGTAATAATTAAAATGATAACGACATTTACGATAATAAGGATAATAACAATAAAAATAGTAACGATAATAATGATAATAATATACGCGATAAAGTCGATAATATCGATAATAATATTAACATTATTAACGATAATATCGATCATAATAATATTATAATAAACCGTAACCTCGATAATAATAAAAATAATAATAAAAAATTATTAATGATAATAACGATAATAACTATAATAATGAAAACGAAAATAAAGATAATAATAATATTATCGATAATAAAAATAAAAATAATGATAATAATAATAATAAAGATAATACCGATAGTAACGATAATAACGATAATAACGATAATAAGGATAATAACAATAATAACGATAATTGCGATAGTAACGAATATAATAATAACAATAATAACGATATTAGAAATAATATTAATAACGATAATAACGGTATTTATGATAAGAATTATAAGAATAATAAAAGATAATAACGATAGTAACAGTAATAACGATAATAATAATATCAATATTAATGATAATATCGAAAATTATAATAATAATAATAGCAATAATAACGATATTATCGATAATATGGATAATAATAAAAACGATACTAACGATCAGAATAAAAATAAAATTGCGATAGTAACAATTATAACGACAATTACGATAATAACGACAATAATAACAACTATAATGTCGATGATAATGATAACTATCATAACACTAATAACGATAATAATAATAATAGCAATAATAACGATATTAACGAAAATATTAATAACATTAGTAACGAAAACAACGGTAATATCATTAATAATAATAATAATAATAAAGAAAGTATGTATAATAACGGTGACAACTATAATATTAATATCAAAAATAACGATAATAACGATAATAATGATAATTAAAATTATAACCCTAATAACGATATCAAAATGTATAAAAATAACAATAATACTGATAATAACGAGAAAAACAAAAATGATAGTAGTAATAATACAAATATCGATAGTAACAAAAATAACGATAATGAGGATAATAACGATAATAATGACAGCAATCATAACGATTTTAAAGTTAAGAACGATAATAATAATAATATTAATAACAATAATAACATTACCAACGATAATAATAATAAAGACGTTAATAATAATAATCATAAAAAAGATATTAACGATAATAACAACAATAATAATTATAACAATAATAATAATAGTAACTATAAGAACAATAATATCGATAATAACGATAATAATAATAACGAAAGTATCGATAATATCGTTAATACCATCAACAATATTATTGATAATATCGATAATAATATTAATAATCATAACGATAATAGCGATAATAACGATAATAATGATAATAACGATAATGAAGATAATCACTATAATATCGATTATAACAATAATAATAATAACGATAATGACGATAATAATAAAAGTAATGACGATAATAACGATAATTACGATAATGACGATAATATTAATAACGATATTAACGTTAATAACGTAAATAAACGTTATAATAATAGTAATAATAACAATAATAACGAAAATAAAGATAATAGCGATAATAATATTCACGATAATATCGACATTATTAAAAATAATAACAACGATAATTATGATAATAATGATAATAAAAGTAATAATAATAAAGATAATAACAATATTAACGATAATATTGATAATAATGATAATAACAATAATAACGATAATAACGTTATTAATAATAAAGATAATAACCATAATAGCAATAATAATAATTACGATAAGAACGTAAATAACGATAATAATAATAATAATAATAATAATAATAATAATAGCGATAATAATGATATTAATGCCAATAACGGTAATAATTATAACAATAATAACGAAAATATCGATAATATTTATAATATCGATAATAATTATATTAATAATAACTATAATATCGATAATAAGGACAATAAAATAAACAATAATAACTGTATTAACAAAAATATTAAGGACAATTGTAACGATAATAACGATAATAATAATAGTAATAATAATAATAACGAAAGTAAAGATAATAACGATGTCAACGATAATAAAAATAGCAATAATAATGATAATAATGAAAAAAATAATAATAGTAATAACAATAATATCGCTAATAACGCTAATTAAGATAATAATAATAATGATAACGACGATGAAAATAATATTAATAATAACGATAATATCGATAATAATAATAACGTAAAAAACGATAATAGCATTAATAATAAAAAAGATAATAACATTAATAACGATAATAAAGGTAATAATAATGAATATAATAACGTTTATAACAATAATAACGATAATAACGATATTGAATATAATAACGATAATAATAATAAAATAATAAGGATATTAAGAATATTAACGATAACAACTATAATAATAATTATATTAATAACGATAATATCGATAATAATAATAACAATATTGACGACAATAATAATAATAATAAAGATTTTGACGATAATAACGATAATAGAGATATTAAGGATAAAAATAATAACAATAATAACGATAATAACAATTATAAGGATACAAACGAAAATAATATTTATAATAATAGCAATAATAACAATAATAACGATAAAAAAATAACTATATTAACGATATTAAAGATAATATTAATAACAATAGTAACGATAACAACGATAATAACCCTAATAATAATAATAATAATAATAACGAAAATAAGGATAATAACGATGACAAACGATAAAAATAATAACAATAATAACAATAGTAACGATAATAACGATAAAAATAATTATAATAATAACCATAAAAACGATATCATTGATTATAACGAGAATAATGATAATAATAGCTATAATAATAAAAATAATAATTTTTATTAACGATAGTAACGATAATAATAATAACAATAATATCGATAAAACGATAATAATGATAATACCGATAATAACGATAATAACATTAATAATAATAGTAATAATAAATAAAATAACAATAATAACGTTTACAATGATAATCACGATAATATTATTAATAATGATAGCAATAATAACGATAATAAAGACAAATATTTTAATAGAAGTAATAATACCAATATTAACAATGTTTGCAATAATAATGATAACAACGATAATAATAGAATTATCAATTAAATTAATAACAATAATAACGACAATAATGATAACATGGATGATAATAATAACGATAATAACGATAGTAGTAATAATAATATCGATAGTAACAATAATGACGATAATAGCGAAAATAACAATAATAAGGATAATAATGATATTATGGATAATATCGATAATAATAATAACAATATTAACGATAATATCTATAAAAATAATAATAATAATAATCATAACAGTAATAACGATAATACCGATAATAACAATGATAATTATAATAGCGATAATAAGGTTAATATCCATAATAATAGTAACAATAATAAAGATTACAACGATATTAACGATAATAATGACACTAATAATAACAATAATAACGATAAAAACGATAGCAATTATAAATCGATAATAACGATAACAGTTATAATCCTAATAACGATAATAATATTTATATGAATAACAATAATACGAATAATAACGATAAAAACGAAAATAATAGTAGTAATAATATCAGAATTAACACTAATAACGCTAATGACGATAATAACAATAATAATAGTAGTAATAATAATAATAATGACGATAATAGCGATAATAAGGTTAATAACGATAATAACGATAAATATAATAAACATATTAGAAAAATAAAATGTTATAAATGATAACAATAACGATAGTAACGATAACATCGATAATAACAATAATACTATAAACGTTTACATCGATAATAATATTAATAATAACAATAATAACGCTAATAACGATAATAATGATATTAACTATAATAAAATTAATCACTATATTTACGTCAATAACGATAATAATATTAGCAATAATAGCGATTATAACGGTAATAACGATATCAATAATAACGATAATAACGACAATAAACATAATAATGATAACAATAATAACAACAATAACAATAAGAATGATAATAATATATACGATAAAGTCGATAATATCGATAATAATATTAACAATATTAACGATGATATCGATATTAACGAAAAATAATAATAATAATTAGACGATAATAACGGTTTATAACGGTAATAATAGTAATAACAATATCGACAATAACGATAATAACGATAATAGTAGTAATAATAATAACGATAATAAGTATAATAATAATAATAATAATAATAATAACGATAACAACGACAGTAAGGATAAATATAATAATAATAATAACGATAGTAACGATTATACGAATTATAACAATAACGATTATAACGATAATAGTAATAATAATAAGAACGATAATGAAGATAAAAAGATAAAAATGATAATAACTATATTAACGATAATAACTATTCTAATAATAATAATAATAAGAATAATGACGATTATAACAATAAAAATAAAATGAATAATAACGACAAAAATGATAATAACGATAATAATAATAGCAATAATATCGAATTTAACGTTAATAACGATAGTAATAATAACATTAATAACGATAATAAATTTTTCAACGATAATAATAATAATGACATTAATAATAATAATCATATTAGAGATATTAACGATAATAAAAACAATAATAATTATAACAATAATAATAATAGTAACCATAATAACGATAATATCGATAGTAACGATTGTAATAATAACGATAGTAATGATAATATCGATAATACTAATAACAATATTATTGATAATCTAGATTATAATAATAATAATAAGAACGATAATATCGAAAGTAACGATAATATTGAAAATAACGATAATAAAGACAATAACAATAATATCGATTATAACGATAATAATAATAATAACGATAATGACGATAATAATAATAATAATAACGATATTAACGTTAATTACGTGTATGACAATAATATTAATAACGACAATGACCTTAATAACGTAAATAACGATAAAAATAATAGTAATAATAACAAGAATAACGATAATAATATTAAGGATAATATAGACATTATTATCAATTATAACAACGATAAATACGATAATAACGATAATGAAATTATAATAATTAAGACAGTAACAATATTAACAATAATATCGATAATAACAATAATAAAAATAATAATAGTAATAGCAATAAAAACGATAATAATGATAATAACGATAATAACGATAATAGCGATAAGACTAATATCGATAATAACGATAATAACGATAATAATTCTAAGAATAATATATATAACATTGGTACTAACGTTAATAACAATAATAATAATAACAATAATAACGATAATAAAATTAATAATGATCAGAACGATAATAATATTAATAATAATAACAATAATAACGATTATTACGAGTAATAACTATAATAGCCATAAAAACGATTTTAACGATAATAATAATAACGATAATAACGATAATATCGATAATAATAATAACAATATACGATAATATCGATATTAATAATTGTAATAATAACAATAACAACGATCATAACAATAATAGCGATTATAATAATAACGACAATAATGATAATAATAATAATAATATTATCTTTAGTAAGAATAATAATGATAACGTTGTTTATAATAGTAATAATAATAACGATTATAACGATAATAACGATGAAAATGATAATAACGATAATAATTATATTAATAATAGCAATAATAACAATATTAACGATAATAGAAGAAACAATAAAAATGATATTAACGAAAATATTAATAACAATTGTAACGTTAAAAACGATAATAAAAATAATAATAATAGTAGTCATAACGAAAGTAAAGATAATAACGAGAACAATAATAAAAATAATAGAGATAATATCGATTATAATAATACCGATAATATCGATAATAACGATAATAATAATAGAAATAATATCAATAATAACGATAATAAAGATAGCGATAATATTAATAACCATAATAATGACAATATTAATATTATTAACAACGATAATAACGATAATAAAGTTAATAATATTAATATTAATAAAGATAATAACGGTATTAACGATAATACAGATAATAATGATAATAATGATAATCATACGAACGATAATAACGATAATAATAAATATAATAATAACGCTAATAAAGTTAATATCTACAATAATAATATTACTAATAATATTAATTATAACGTTAATAACGATAATAACGTTAATAATGATAGTAAATGTAACAATAATAGCAATAATAACGATAATAAAGTTTGTGTTGATAAGAATATTATTGATAATAACGTCAATAGTTATAATAATAATAATAACGATAATAACGATAACAACGATAATAACAATAATAACGACAATTGCAATAGTAACGAATATAATGATAACAATAATAACAATATCAGTAGTAAAATTATTAACGATAATAACGATATTTACGATAATAATTATATGAATAATAAAGATAATGACGATAGTAACAATAATATCGATAATAATAATAATGATAATAACGATAAGAATAAAAATAAAATTTCGATAGTAACAATAATAGCGACAATTACGATAATAACGATAATAATAACACCGATAATGTCGATGATAATAATAACGATCATAAAGCTAATGACGTTAATAATATTAATATTATTAACTATATAATCGATAATAATAATAATCACAATAACATTAATAAGAATAATAACCATAATAACAATAATAACGATAATTACGATTAAAATAATAATAACGAAAATAACGATTATAACGATATTAACGATTAAAATAATAATAATAATATCAAGAATAACGATAATAAGGATAATAACCATAATAACGATTATAACGAAAAAATAATAATAATAATAACAATAATAATAATAAGGATAATAAAGATAAGAGAGAATATAATAACAACGATTAAATACAAAACAAAGGCAAAAATGATGTTGGCAATAATAACGATAACAACTGTGATAAAAATATCAATATTAACGATATTAAAGAACACAGTAATAACAATAATAACGATAACAACGATAATAACATTAATGATAATAATAATAAAAACGAAAATAAGTATAATAACGGTGACATCGATAATAATAATAAAAATAGTAACGATAATAACGATAATAATAATACTAATACTAACGATAATAAAGATAATAATAATCGTATTAAAGATAATAACGATAATAACGCTACTAACGATAATAGAGATAATATTAAGAACAACAAAAATAATATTAACGTTAATAATTATAATAACAATTATAATAATGACGATAATAACGATAACAACGGTAATAATGATATTAACGATAATAACGATAATAACAATGATAATAATAATAATAATTAAGATAATAACGATATTTACGATAATAAGGATAATAACAATAAAAATAATAACAATAATAATGTTAATAATATAAACGATAAAGTCGATGATATCGATAATAATATTAACAAATTTAACGATAATATCGATAATAATATTAACAATATTAACGATAATATCGATCATAATAATAATATTATAAACCATAACGTCGATAATAATAATAATAATAATAACATTATTAACGATAATAACGATAATTACTATAATAATAATAATGAAAATAACGATAATAATATTAACGATAAAAATAATAATAATAATAATAATAATAAAGATAATAACGATAGTAACTATAATAACGATAATAACGATAATAACTATTAAACGACAATTGGGATAGTACCGAATATAATTATAACAATAAAAACAATGTTAGTAGTAAAATTAATAACGATAATAATGATATTTACGATAATTAGAATGATAATAATAGTAATAATAAAGACAAAAAGGATGTAAATGATTCTAACGATAATAATAACAACAACAATAACGATAATAACGAATATGATGTTAAGAATGATAATAATATTAAGTATAATAAAAACAATAATGACAATCACGATGATAAAGATAATAATTGAAGTAATAATAACAATATTAATAATAATAAATATAATAACGATAATAACAATAATAAACGTAGTAATAAAAAAAGTAATAACAATAATAACTATAAAAACGAATTTAACGATAATAATAATGGTGATATATACGATAATATCGATAATAATAATAACTATAATAACGATAATAACGATTATAGAGATTATAGAGATTATAGAGATAATAATAATTATAGTAATAATAACGATATTATAAATACTAACGACAAAATAATAATAATAATTATAATGATAATAACGGTAATAACGATAAGAATAATAGAAAAATAACAATAATATCAATAATAACGATAACAAAGATAATAACGATAATATCGATAATAATAAATAAGATAATATCAATTTCATCGATAATAACAATAACAATATTAACGATTATATCGATCATAATAACAACAATATCGACAATAATATCGGTAATAATAATAACAAAAACATCAATAATAACGATAATAAAGATAACATAGATAATAATAATATAATTAATTACGTTAATAACGATAGTTACGATAATAACGGTAATAATAAAAAAATTAATAACGCTAATAACGATAATAAAGATAATAATATTATTAATAATACCGATAATATCGATTATAATGGAAATAATAATAATAACAATATCGATAATAACGATAATAACGGTAATAACGATAATGATAAAAGTAATAATAGTAGTAATAATAATGATAATTACGATAATAACGATAATAATAATAGTTATAATAATATTATTACAATAATAACAATATTAACGATAATAAAGTTAATAGCGATTATAACGTTATTAAAGACAGTAATAATTATAATAATAATAAAAATAAAATTAAAGATAACAATGAAAATAATGATAATAATAGTAGTAATAATAACAATAATAACAATAATAACGATAATAACGATAATAACGATAATAGTAGAATTAATAATAACGATTATAATAAAAATAATAATAATAATAACGATAATAACAATAATATCAATAATAATAATAACTATATTAACGATAATAACAATTATAGTAATAATAATAATAACGATTAATACGATAATAGTAATAATAATAATGAAAATATTAAAAATTTTAATCGCCAGAATACTAACAATAATACCGGTTATGATAAGAATAATATTAATAATAATGACGATAATAATGATAATAATAATAATAATAATAATAATAATAATAATAATAATAATAATAATAATAATAATAATATCATTAATACTCACAAATATAACAATATTAACGGTTATGAGAAGATTATATTATTAATAATATCGATAACAATGGTAATAATGATATAATCGATAATAATAATTACAATAATAACGATAATATCTCTAATAATGATAATAATACTAATAATTATAACGATAATAACAATAATATCGATAATAATAATATTAATAAGAGCGATAATAACGATAACAGTAGTAAGTATAAAATCGATAGTAATGATATTAATGAAAATATCCATAATAATAATAATAAATATAACAATACTAACGATAATAACAATAACAATAATAACAATAAAAACGATTATTAATATAATAACGATAATAGTAAGAATAATTATACTATCGAAAATATGGTTGATTACGAAAATAACGGTAATAATGATAATAACGATAATAACGACAATAATAATAATAATAATAAAGATAATAAAGATAATAACGGTAATAGCGAATATAATAAAAACAACAATAAAGATAACAACGATATTAACAGTAATAACAATAATAACAATTACAGCGATAATAACAATAATAAGGATAATCGCGATAATAATAATAACACTAATAACAATAATATCGACAATAACGATAATTACGATAATACTAATAACAATTATAACGATAATAACGATAATGACATTAATATTAATGATAATAATAATAATGATTACAATAATAAGGATAATAGCAATACGAATAATAACAAAATTATCGATTATATTGTTTATAAAGATAGTAATAGTAACGATAATAATAATTATAATAATAACTATAATTACGATAATAATAAAAGAAAAGATAATAATATTAATGATTATAAAAATAATAACGATAATAACGATAATAATAAGAACAATAACATTGATAATAACGACAATAATCATAATAACTTTAATAATAATAACAAAAATAACTATTAAAACGGTAAAACAATAATAATAATAACAATAATGACGATAATAACGGTAATAACGATAATAATAATAATAATTATGACGATAATAACGGTAATATCGCGTAATAATAAATACAACAGTAACAATATTAATAATAGCAATAATAACGATGGTGAGGAAATGGAAGATAATGGTAAAATATTAATTACAAAATTAAGGATAATAAAGATAATAACGATATAAATAATATAAATAACAATAATAATTATAATAATAAAAATAATAACTATAATAAATATAATAACGTCAATAATACAAGTAATAATAACAATACTATCATTATTAAAGATAATAAAGATAAGAACGATGATTATAAACGTAATAATGACAATAATATTCATAATAATATTAACGATAATAACGGTAATGACGATAACAATAATAAGGATAATTACGATAATATCGATAATAATATTAACAATATTAACGATCATAAACATAACAGTAATAATAATAACATGTATACCGATAATAATAATAATAATACAAAGAAAAATAATAGCAATATTAACGATAATAACGATTATAATGATAACAATAATATCAAAAGTTGTAATAACGATAATATCGATAATAATGTCAATAAAGATAAAAATAATAATAATAACAATAATAACGTGAGTAATAATAACGAAAATAATAATATAAGCGGTAATAATAAAATCAATAATAACGATAATAGCGATAACAATGATAACGATAATAAAGATAATATCGATATTAATAACAACAATATAAACGAAAGTAACCTTAATAATAATAATAGTAATAACGATAAAAACGATAATAACGATAATAAAGATAATAATACTAATGATATTAACGATAATAGTAATAATTTTAATAACGATAAGAACGACAATAAAGATAATAATAATAATGATAACAATAACGAATATAAGGATAATAACGATTATAATTATAATAATAATAACGAAAATAAGGATAATAACGATAACAACGAAAATAATAATATCAATAATAGCGATAATAACGATTTTAACGATACTATGGATAATAATAATAATAATAATAACGATAGAAACGCTAAAAACGATAATAACGAAAAAACGATGATAACGATATTAACGATAATAATAATAATCAGAATAACGATGATAACGATAATATCGATAATAAAAAAATAAAAATAATAATGATCGTAACGATAATAAAGACAATAATAGCAGTTATAGTAACAATAATCATAGTAATATCTATAATAACGATAATATCGATAATAATAACAATGACAAAGTTAATTGAAATGATAATAATAGCGATAATAACGATAATTACATTAATAATAATAACAATAATAAAGATAATACCGATATTGACATTAATAACAATAATAATAATAGCAACAATAACGATAATTAGGATGCTAACGATAATATCTATAATTATAATAACATATGAACAATAATAACGATATTATCAATCATAACAATAACGACAATAACGATAATATCGAAAATAATAATAACATTATTAACGTAAAAATCGATAATAATAATAATAATAATAATAACATTAACAACGATAATAACGATAATAAGTATAATAATAATAATGAAAATAACGATAAAAACCATATTAACGGTAATAATAATAATAATAAGAATAGTAATAATAATAACGTTAATTACGATAATAACGATAATAAAAATAGTAATTATAACACTAATAGCAATAATGACAATAATAATGATAATAATAAATACGATAATATCGATCAATTCGATAATAATAAGAACAATATTAACGATTATATACACAAAAATAATATCAATAATAACAATAATGAAATTAATAATTTTAATAACGATAATAATAAAATTATTATTAATAACAATAATAAAGATAAAAACGATAATAAAAATAATAACTTTAATAACGGAAATAGTAACATTTTTACTAATAATAATAATAGCGATAATAACGAAAATAATGATAATAACGATTATAATAACAACGACAATATCGATAATAGTATTAATAATAATAATCATAATAACGATATTTAAGATTATAATAACAACAATAATAAAGAAATGAACGATTAATATTTAATAACGATAATAATAATAACGATAATAACTATTATAACGATCTAACGATAATAGTAACAAAAATAACAACGATAATATTAATAATAATAATAATAATATTAAAAGCACTAATATCGATAATGTAGAAAATAACGATAATAATGATAATGATAATAACGATAATAACGATAATGATAATAACGATAATAACGATAGTAACGACAATAATCATAATTATAATAACGTTAAAACAAATAATATCTTCGTCAACGATAATAATAATAACAATAATATCAATAAAAACGATAGTAACGTTAATAATAATATTACAAAAAAAGGATAATAAGGATAATAATAATAATAATAACAATAATAAAGGTCATAACGACATTAATAAGAATAAAAATAATAATAATAATAATAATATCTATGATAACGATAACTATAAAAATAATATTATTCATGACAATAATACCAATAAAAACGGTAATAACTATAATAATAAATACGATAAAGTCGATAATATCAATAAGATTATTAACAATTTTAGCGATTATATCGTTAATAATAATAACAATATTAACGATAATATCGATAAAATTAATAACAATATTAACGATCATATCTATAAAAAAAATAATAATAATAATAATAAAAGTAATAACGATAGTAGAGATAACAACAATGATAATAATAATAACGATAATAAGAATAATAAAGTTAATAAAAATAATTATAATAAAGATAACAACGATATTGACGATAATATTGATAATAAAATTAGCAATTATAACGATAACAAACGACAATAACGATAGTAAAGATAATAATGTCTTTAATAACGATAATTACAATAATAATAATAGTAACGATAATAATAATAATAATAATAATAATATTGAGAAAGACAAGAACGATATTAACGGTAATAATAATAATAATAAAGATAATTACGATAATAACGATAATAATAATAACAATAATAACGATAATAACGACATTAACGTTAATAATAATTACAATAATAACGATAATAACGACAATAATGATAACAAGGAAAATAATTATAATAATAATATCAATAGAAACGATAAAAATGGAAATACTTACGATAATAACGATAATAACGTTAATAACGATTATAACCATAATAAAATTAATAACTATATTTACGTTAATAACAATAATGATATCAGCAATAATAGCGACAATAACGGTAACAATAATAATAACATTATTGACAATATTATCGATGATAACGATAATAAGAATAACGGTAATGACAATAATAAAAATAATAGTAATAAAAATGATAATTATAATAACGTTAATAATAATAACAATGATAACGGCAATAATAATAATAATATTAATAAAGATATTAGCAATAATAATAGTAGTAATTAATAACTATTATAACGAAATTAACGATAATAACGATAACAATAATAACGATTATTACTATAATAACTAAAATAATAAAAACGAGAGACGATACTAGTAAAAATAATAATACCGATAAGAACGATAATAAATTTAATAATAATAAAAAGAATAACGATAGTAAGATATTAACGATATAAACGATGATAAAACCAAAAATCACGAAAATAAGGGTAATAATTATAACAATAATAACGATAATAACTACAATAATTATAACAATAACAACGATAATAAAAATAATAAAGATAATAAGGATAATAACGATAAAACGATAATAACGATAATAATAAATATAGTAATAATAACAATAATAACGACAATAACGATAATAATAATAATAATGATAATAGTAATAAAAACGATAATAATAAAAATAATAATAATAACAATAATAACGATAATAGTACATGTAATAATAATACTAATAACTATTATAACGATAATAACGATAATAATGATAATAATGATTATAATAACAACGATAATACCGATAATGGTATTATTAATAATATCAATAATAACTATATTTACGAAAATAATAATAACAATAATATAGAAAAGAACGATATTATCTATAATAACGAAATTAATAATAATGATATTAACTATAATAACGATGAAACTATAAAAACCACATCAATATTACGGATAATATTGATAATAATAATAATGATAATAGCAATATTAACGATAATAAAGATATTAACGATAATAATGATAAAGATAATAACGATAATAATAATAATAATAATATCTAAAATAACAATAATTACCATAATGACTATAATGACTATACTAATAATATCAATAATGACGATTATAATAATATCTATAATAAAGTTAATAACGATATTAACGATAATAATGATAATAACAATAAGACCGATAGTAATGATATGATAATAACGATTACTGTAATGATAATATTACCAATAGTTTCAATAATAACGATAATGACGTTAACAATAATAAAAATAATGACGATTTTAACGATATTACGATAATAGCAATAACGATAATAAGGATAAAAATCTTAACAATAATAACGATATTAAAGATTTTAACGATAAACATAATAAGGATATTAACGATTATAACGATAATAATGATAATAATAATAATAATAATAACATTAATAAAGTTAATAGCGTAAATAGCGATAATAGCGATAATACTTATAATAATTATAACGAATATAACGATAATATCGATAATAACGAAAGGAATGATAATTTAATATCGATAGTAACAATAATGACGACCAAGATGATAGTAACGATAATAATAATAACGATAATAACGATGATAATAATAACGATCATAAAGTTAATAATAAAAATCAAATTAAAGGTAATAACGCTAATAACAATACTAACGATAATAGCAATAATAATAATAACGATATTAAGGATAATATCGGTAATAATTGTAACAATATTAACAATAAAAACGATAATAACAATAACAACAAAAACATAAATAACGATATTAACTATGATAAAATTTATAATAATAACGACAATGACGATAATAATGATAATAATAGAAGTAATAATATCAATATTATGAGTATTAAATATAATAATGATTATAATGATAATAGCAGTAGTTATAATAACAGTAATAACAATAATAACGATAATAACGATTATAACAATGTTAACGATAATAATATTAACGATAATAACAATAATAACTATAATAATATTAATAATAATAATAAAAATAACAACGCTATTAACGATAATAATGACAGTAATAATAATAATAATAACGAAGTTAACGTTAACAATTATAATACCGATAATAACGATAATAACAATAATAATAATAGTATTAATTACGATAATGACGATATTAACGATAATTATAGTAGTAATAACAACGATAATATTAGTAATAATAACAATAATAACAATTATAGCGATAATAATGTTATTACCGATAATAATGATAATTATAATATTCATAGTAACTATAATAAGAATATTATCCATAATAATAATAACAATAATAACGATAATAACGATAATAACAATTATAAAAGAAGTATTAATAACAATATTAAGAATAATAACAATAAAAACGATAATAACAATAAAAATAGTAGTAATATAAAAAGTAAAAATTAAAATAACGATGAAAATGATTTTAACAATAATAATAATGACTATAAATAGGATAATATCGATAATAATAATAACATTAATAACTATAATTACGAAAATAAAGATTATAACGATAATAATAATAAGAGTAATATTAACCAAAATAAAGGTAATAAGGACACAATAATAATAATAATAATAACGATAATAAAGGTTATAACGATAGAAATAATAGAAAAATAACAATAATATCAATAATAATGTTAAAAAAGATAATAAAGATAATATCATTAATAATAATAACAATAATAATGATAATAGCTATAAAAAAAATAACGATATTAACGATAATATTGACAATATTAAAGATAATAATGATAATAATGTTAAAACGATAATAATTATTATAATTATAGTAGTAATAACGTTAATAACGTTATTAAAAATAAAAATAGTAAGGACAATATCTATAATAATAATAAAATTCATAACCTTAATAACGTTAATAACGATAATATCGGTAAGAATAGTGAAATTGATAACTCTAATAACGATAATAAAGATATAATATTATAAATAATAACGTTAATAACGATTAAAAAGGAAATAATAATAATTACAATATCGAAAGTAACGATAATAACGGTAAAAACGATAATAACAATAGTAATAATACTAGTAATAATTATAATGGTAATTACGATAATAAAAATAATAATAATAGTTATAATAGCATTATAACAATAACAACGATAACAACGATAATGACGATATCTATAATAACGATAAAAAAGACAATAATAATAACAATATTAATTTCATTTATAACTATAGTAACGATGATAACCATAATGACGATAATAACGATAATATCGATAATAATAATAATAATAGTAATGACAGTAATAACGATAATAACGTTAATAACGACAATAATAATAATAATAATAATAATAATAATAATAATAGTAATAATAATAACGATAATAAAGATAATGACGACAATAATAATAATAATAATAATAATATTAATAATAATAACGTTAATGACAATAATAACGATAATAATAATAATAACAATAATATTCAACACTATAATAACAATAATAACGGTTATGTTAAGAATAATATTAATAATATTAACGATATTAATGATAATAACGAAATAATCGATAATAATAATTACAATAAAAACGATAATAACTTCAATAATGATAATAATAATAATAATTATAACGATAATAACGATAATTTCGATAATAACAATATTAATAAGAGCGATAGAAACGTTAATAGTAATAATTATTAATTCGATAATAATGATATTAATGAAAATAACTATAATAATATTAATAAATATAACAATAATAACGATAATAAAGATATCATTAATAATATAAATAACGATAATGCCGATAATAACCTTAATAATAATTATAATAACAATAATAATAATAATAACCACGAAAATAACGATAATAACGATAACAATAATAATAACACTAACAATATAAATAATTACAATAGTAACGATAATAACATTATGACGATAATAATAATAATAAAATTAACGATAATAGCGATAATGAAGATATAAACGATAATAAGAATAATAATATTATAGTTATTAACGATAGAAACGACAATAAAGATAATAACAATTATAATTATAAAGATATTAATGAAAATAACGCTAATAATGATAATAAAGACAATAATAATAATAGTAATAACGACAACAATGATAATAACGATAATAATAATATCGAAAGTAACGACAATAATAATAATAATAATAATAACGATAATAATGATAATAACGATAACATCGGTAATAATAAAAACAATAATTTCGATATTAACGACATTAACGATATAATAATAATAATAATAATTTCGTTAATTATGTTAATTACGAAAATATCGGTAATAACCACGATAACGGCGAAATCGATAATTAACAATAAAATTGATAATAACGATAATAACGACATTAAATGTAATAATAATAACGATAATAACGATAATATCGATAATAATAATAGCGACAATGACGACAAAAGTAATAATAATATTAATGGTATTAACGGTAATAACAATAATAGTAATTATAATAATATCGGTAATAACGATAATAACGTATAATAATAATTACAACAATAAGAATAATAATAATAAAAATAAAAACGATGATAACGATATAGACGATAATAATAATAATATTTACAACGATGTTATGTGTAATAACGATAACATCGAGAATAATAAAAATAATATCTATAATAACGATAATAATGATAATGAAATTAATAATAATATCTAGAATAGCAATAATAACGATAATAAAATATTAATAGTAATAAGAATAAAGATAATATCGATAATAACGATAATATCGATAATAATTATAACAAAAATAACGACGATAATAATAATCATAATCGGTAATAAGGATAAATACGATAACATCGATAATAATAATTGCAATAATATCGATAATAACTATAATAACGACATTAATAATGATAATAATAATAATAATAATAATAATAATAATAATAATAATAATAATAATAACAAGGATAATAACAATAATTACGATAATAACGATAATATCGACAATGATAATAATAATATTAACGATAATAATGATAATAACGATTATAATAATAATAATAACATTAAAAACAATAAAAACGATAATAACAATAATTATAATATCATTACAAACAATAATATCGCTAATAACGATAAATACGATAATAATTATAACAATTATATCGACTATAACGATTAGAAATTTAATACTATTAACAATAATATTGCTGACAACGATAATAACGATAATTATAATCATTACATATAGATAATAAGGATTATAATGATAAGAACGAACATAACTATATAAAAGCAAATAACGGCAATTATAATAATAATAATAGCGATAAAGACGATAATGACGATAATAACGATAATGATGATAATAAGAATTATAATAATATCGATATTAACGATAATGGTAATAATAATAATAATGATAATAACGATTATAATAATAATAATAATAACGATAAAAGCTATGAAAGCGATATTAATAATAATAACGTTAATAAGGGTACTAACGATAGCAACGATAATAAATATTTCAATAAAAACGATAATAACGATATTAACGATAATAATGATAATAACAATAAGACCGATAGTAATGATACGATAATAACGATTACTGTAATGATAATATTACCAATAGTTTCAATAATAACGATAATGACGTTAATAATAAAAATAATAAAAAAATAATAACGATATTAACGACAGTAAAGATAAAAATAAAATAACAAATAATAAAAATAACAATTACAGTAATAACGATAATTACTATAAGAAAGAGAACAATAATAACGATCATAGCGTTAATAACGATAATAATAATAGCAATAATAGCGATAACATTGTTAATAACAATAATCGTAATAATAACAATAATAGTGGTAATAACGATGACAACGATAATAATAATAACATTAATAAAGATAATAACGATAATATCGATTATAATAATAACAATAAAATCGATAGTGTTGATATTAATGATAACTTTAATAACATTAATTACGATAATAACGACAATAGAAATAATAATAATACCCATAATAATATTAACAATAATAACGATAATGAAGATTTTTACGATAATAATAATAACGATATTCATGAAAATAACGATAATAATGATAATAACGATACTAATAAAAATAATAATAACAATAATAACGGTAATAACGATTATAATGATAATAACTATAATAATGATATTAACAATAAGAATAAAAGTAATAATAAAGACATTAACGTTATGAACGATATTAACGATAATAATATTAGCAATAATAACTATAATAACTATATTAAAAATAACAATAATATACGATAACAAAGATAAAAACAACAATAATAATAGTAAAACATATGAAAATAAGGATAATAACGATAATAGCGACAATAATAATAATAATAATAATAACGATAATACCGATAATAACGTTAATAATTCTTGTAGTAATAACTATAATAACGGTAATAACTATTTTTATGAAAACAATAGTAACGATAAAATCGATAATGTCTATTATAAAAATCATAAAACAACATTAATAACGATATTAACGTTAATAGCTACAATAATAATAGCAATAATTACGACAATAACGATATTAAACATAATATCGTCTTAATAATACTAATAATAACGATAATAACGATTGTAATGATAATAACGATAATAATAATTATAAAAATAACAATAATAACGATAATAACGATAATAATAGAACTAATAATAACAATGTAAACAATAATGACGATAATAACGAAATAACGATAATAACATCAGTAATAATAACAATAATAAAAATAATAACGATAATACCGTTAATATTGATAATAACAATAGCAATATTCACATTAATACCGATAATAATAATAATAATAATAATAATAACAATAATAACGACAATGACGATAAAAACGGTAATAATAATAACGATAATATCGAAAATAGTAAAAATAATAATACCGATAGAAAAAATAATAACGATAAGGACAATAATAATAAAAATAATTATAACGATTATAACGATAATAATAATAAAATTAATATCGATAATTAAGTTAATAACTATAATAATAATAACATTAATAACGATAATTACGATAACAATAATAATTATAGTAATAACAAAATTAAGGATAATAACGACAATAACGATAATAATAATAACGAGAACAGCGATAATAAGAATACATATAATAACGATAATAAAGACAATAATAATAACAATAATAATATCGATAATAACTGTAATAATGATAGTAACGATAATGACGATAATAACGATAATATCGATAATAATAATAATAATAGTAACAGTAATACCGAAAATAATGATAATAACGACAGTAATAATAATAACAATAATAATATCCATAATGCAGATAATGTCGCCAATAATAATAATTATATAATCTTAGTAATAATAACGATAATGACGATAATAATAATAGTATTAATAACAATATTAAAAATAATAACGATATTAACGATAATAACGATAATAATAATAATAATAACGACATTCTAACTATAATAAATATAATAACGATATGTTATTAACGTTAAAGAAGACAATAGTGATAATAGAAATAACGATATTAACGATAATAGCGGCAATAAAAATTATAATAATAAAGATAATAACGATATTATCGAATATAAAGATAAAAGCTATAAGAATAATAATAATAAGAACAATAACAATGATAATAACGATAATAAACATAATAACAGTAACGATGACACGACAATAATAATAACAATATTCAAGATAATAACGATAATAATAATAATAATAACGACATTGATAACTATAATAAATATAATAACGATATGATTTAACGGTAAAAACGACAATAGTAGTAACAATAATAACGATATTATCGAAAATAACGATAACAACAATAATAATAATAACAGTAATAACGATAATAACGATATAGCGATTAATAATAATAACGACAATAATGATAATAATAATAATAATATTATTATAAGGTAAACAATAATAAGATAAAATAATAATAATATTACCGATTACAAAGAAAATAATGATAATAATAGTAGTAATAATAACAATAATAACAATAACAACGGTAATAAAGGAAATAACGGTAATTATGATAATAACTATATGAATATTCTATTTAACATTGATACTAACGTTAATAACGATAATATTAATAAAATTAATAACGATAATAACGTTTATAATAATAAGAACGATAATAATATTAATAATAATAACAATATTAATTATTATAACGGTAATAACGATAATAATAGATTTAATAATAACAATATTAAAAATAATATGTATAATAACTATATTAACGACTATAATAGTAGTAATAATGACAGTAATAAAAATAATAGCCGTAAAAACGAGTTTAACGATAATAATAATAACGATAAAAACGATAATATCGATAATATTAATAACAATATTTACGATATTTTCGATATTAATGATTGTAATATTAACAAAATTAACGATCACAACGATAATAGCGAATATAATAATAACTATAATAACGACTTTAATAATAATAACAATATTATCTTTAGTAACAATAATAATAATAACGATGTTTATAATAGTAATAATAATAACTATTATAACGATACTAACGATAATATTGATAATAACTATAACTCCAATAATAACGACAATAAAGATAATCATAATAACGATAATAACGATAATAATAATAATTATAATGACGCTAATAAAGTTAATAACTACAATAATAAAAATAATATTAATATTAACAATAACGATAATAACGATAATAACGATAATATTAATAGTGATAATAACTATAATATCAATAAAAAAGATAATTACGATAATAACGATACTAATAATAACTATAATAACGATAATAAGGATAATAACGTTAATAGTTGTAACAATAAAATCGATAATAACCATAATAATAATAATAAATATAATAACTACAAAAAAAATAACTATAATAACGGTAATAATAATAATAATATTAACAATAATAACGATAACAACGACAATAGTGATAAAAGTAATAAAAATAAAATAGAAAATAAGGATTATAACGATGACAACGATAAAAATAATAACAATAATAACGATAGTAACGATAATAACGATAAAAATAATTATAATAATAACCATAAAAACGATATCATTGATTATAACGAGAATAATGATAATAATAGCTATAATAATAAAAATAATAATTTTTATTAACGATAGTAACGATAATAATAATAACAATAATATCGATAAAACGATAATAATGATAATACCGATAATAACGATAATAACATTAATAATAATAGTAATAATAAATAAAATAACAATGATAACGTTTACAATGATAATCACGATAATATTATTAATAATGATAGCAATAATAACGATAATAAAGACAATTATTTTAATAGAAGTAATAATACCAATATTAACAATGTTTGCAATAATAATGATAACAACGATAATAATAGAATTATCAATTAAATTAATAACAATAATAACGATAATAATGATAACATGGATGATAATAATAACGATAATAACGATAGTAGTAATAATAATATCGATAGTAACAATAATGACGATAATAGCGAAAATAACAATAATAAGGATAATAATGATATTATCGATAATATCGATAATAATAATAACAATATTAACGATAATATATATAAAAATAATAATAATAATAATCATAACAGTAATAACGATAATACCGATAATAACAATGATAATTATAATAGCGATAATAAGGATAATATCCATAATAATAGTAACAATAATAAAGATTACAACGATATTAACGATAATAATGACACTAATAATAACAATAATTACGATAAAATCGATAGCAATTATAAATCGATAATAACAATAACAGTTATAATCCTAATAACGATAATAATATTTATATGAATAACAATAATACGAATAATAACGATAAAAACGAAAATAATAGTAGTAATAATAACAGAATTAACACTAATAACGCTAATGACGATAATAACAATAATAATAGTAGTAATAATAATAATAATGACGATAATAGCGATAATAAGGTTAATAACGATAATAACGATAAATATAATAAACATATTAGAATAATAAAATGTTATAAATGATAACAATAACGATAGTAACGATAACATCGATAATAACAATAATACTATAAACGTTTACATCGATAATAATATTAATAATAACAATAATAACGCTAATAACGATAATAATGATATTAACTATAATAAAATTAATCACTATATTTACGTCAATAACGATAATAATATTAGCAATAATAGCGATTATAACGGTAATAACGATATCAATAATAACGATAATAACGACAATAAACATAATAATGATAACAATAATAACAACAATAACAATAAGAATGATAATAATATATACAATAAAGTCGATAATATCGATAATAATATTAACAATATTAACGATGATATCGATATTAACGAAAAATAATAATTATAATTAGACGATAATAACGGTTTATAACGGTAATAATAGTAATAACAATATCGACAATAACGATAATAACGATAATAGTAGTAATAATAATAACGATAATAAGTATAATAATAATAATAATAATAATAATAACGATAACAACGACAATAAGGATAAATATAATAATAATAATAACGATAGTAACGATTATACGAATTATTACAATAACGATTATAACGATAATAGTAATAATAATAAGAACGATAATGAATATAAAAAGATAAAAATGATAATAACTATATTAACGATAATAACTATTCTAATAATAATAATAATAAGAATAATGACGATTATAACAATAAAAATAAAATGAATAATAACGACAATAATGATAATAACGATAAAAATAATAGCAATAATATCGAATTTAACGTTAATGACGATAGTAATAATAACATTAATAACGATAATAAATTTTTCAACGATAATAATAATAATGACATTAATAATAATAATCATATTAGAGATATTAACGATAATAAAAACAATAATAATTATAACAATAATAATAATAGTAACCATAATAACGATAATATCGATAGTAACGATAGTAATAATAACGATAGTAATGATAATATCGATAATACTAATAACAATATTATTGATAATCTCGATTATAATAATAATAATAAGAACGATAATATCGAAAGTAACAATAATATTGAAAATAACGATAATAAAGACAATAACAATAATATCGATTATAACGTTAATAATACTAATAATGATAATGACGATAATAATAATAATAATAACGATATTAACGTTAATTACGTGTATGACAATAATATTAATAACGTAAATAACGATAAAAATAATAGTAATAATAACAATAATAACGATAATAATATTAAGGATAATATAGACATTATTATCAATTATAACAACGATAAATACGATAATAACGATAATGAAATTAATAATAATTAAGATAGTAACAATATTAACAATAATATCGATAATAACAATAATAAAAATAATAATAGTAATAGCAATAATAAAGATAATAATGATAATAACGATAATAACGATAATAGCGATAAGCCTAATATCGATAATAACGATAATAACGATAATAATTCTAAGAATAATATATATAACATTGGTACTAACGTTAATAACAATAATACTAATAACAATAATAACGATAATAAAATTAATAATGATCAGAACGATAATAATATTAATAATAATAACAATAATAATGATTATTACGAGTAATAACTATAATAGCCATAAAAACGATTTTAACGATAATAACAATAACGATAATAACGATAATATCGATTATAATAATAACAATATACGATAATATCGATATTAATAATTGTAATAATAACAATAACAACGATCATAACAATAAAAGCGATTATAATAATAACGACAATAATGATAATAATAATAATAATATTATCTTTAGTAAGAATAATAATGATAACGATGTATATAATAGTAATAATAATAACGATTATAAGGATAATAACGATGAAAATGATAATAACGATAATAATTATATTAATAATAGCAATAATAACGATAATAACGATAATAGAAGAAACAATAAAAATGATATTAACGAAAATAATAATAACAATTGTAACGTTAAAAACGATAATAAAAATAATAATAATAATAGTCATAACGAAAGTAAAGATAATAACGAGAACAATAATAACAATAATAGCGATAATATCGATTATAATAATACCGATAATATCGATAGTAACGATAATAATAATAGAAATAATATCAATAATAACGATAATAAAGATAGCGATAATATTATTAACCATAATAATGACAATATTAATATTATTAACAACGATAATAACGATAATAAAGTTAATAATATTAATAATAATAAAGATAATAACGGTACTAACGATAATACCGATAATAATGATAATAATGATAATCATACGAACGATAATAACGATAATAATAAATATAATAATAACGCTAATAAAGTTAATATCTACAATAATAATATTACTAATAATATTAATTATAACGTTAATAACGATAATAACGTTAATATTGATAGTAAATATAACAATAATAGCAATAATAACGATAATAAAGTTTGTGACGATATGAATATTATTGATAATAACGTCAATAGTAATTATAATAATAATAACGATAATAACGATAACAACGATAATAACAATAATAACGACAATTGCAATAGTAACGAATATAATGAAAACAATAATAACAATATCAGTAGTAAAATTATTAACGATAATAATGATATTTACGATAATAATTATATGAATAATAAAGATAATGACGATAGTAACAATAATATCGATAATAATAATAATGATAATAACGATAAGAATAAAAATAAAATTTCGATAGTAACAATAATAACGACAATTACGATAATAACGATAATAATAACACCGATAATGTCGATGATAATAATAACGATCATAAAGCTAATGACGTTAATAATATTAATATTATTAACGATATAATCGATAATAATAATAATCACAATAACATTAATAAGAATAATAACGATAATAACAATAATAACGATAATTACGATTAAAATAATAATAACGAAAATAACGATAATAACGATATTAACGATTATAATAATAATAATAATATCAAGAATAACGATAATAAGGATAATAACCATAATAACGATTATAACGAAAAAATAATAATAATAATAACAATAATAATAATAAGGATAATAAAGATAAGAGAGAATATAATAACAACCATTAAATACAAAACAACGGCAAAAATGATATTGGCAATAATAACGATAACAACTGTGATAGAAATATCAATATTAACGATATTAAAGAACACAGTAATAACAATAATAACGATAACAACGATAATAACATTAATGATAATAATGATAAAAACGAAAATAAGTATAATAACGGTAACATCGTTAATAATAATAAACATAGTAACGATAATAACGATAATAATAATACTAATACTAACGATAATAAAGATAATAATAATCGTAATAAAGATAATAACGATAATAACGCTACTAACGATAATAGAGATAATATTAAGAACAACAAAAATAATATTAACGTTAATAATTATAATAACAATTATAATAATGACGATAATAACGATAACAACGGTAATAATGATATTAACGATAATAACGATAATAACAATGATAATAATAATAATAATTAAGATAATAACGATATTTACGATAATAAGGATAATAACAATAAAAATAATAACGATAATAATGTTAATAATATAAACGATAAAGTCGATAATATCGATAATAATATTAACAAATTTAACGATAATATCGATAATAATATTAACAATATTAACGATAATATCGATCATAATAATAATATTATAAACCTTAACGTCGATAATAATAATAATAATAATAAAATTATTAACGATAATAACGATAATTACTATAATAATAATAATGAAAATATCGATAATAATATTAACGTTAAAAATAATAATAATAATAATAATAATAAAGATAATAACGATAATGACTATAATAACGATAATAACGATAATAACTATTTAACGACAATTGGGATAGTACCGAATATAATAATAACAATAAAAACAATGTTAGTAGTAAAATTAATAACGATAATAATGATATTTACGATAATAAGAATGATAATAATAGTAATAATAAAGACAAAAACGATGTAAATGATTCTAACGATAATAATAACAACAACAATAACGATAATAATGAATATGATGTTAAGAATGATAATAATATTAACTATAATAAAAACAATAATGACAATCACGATGATAAAGATAATAATTGAAGTAATAATAACAATATTAAGAATAATAAATATAATAACGATAATAACAATAATAAACGTAGTAATAAAAAAACTAATAACAATAATAACTATAAAAACGAATTTATCGATAATAATAATGGTGATATATACGATAATATCTTTAATAATAATAACTATAATAACGATAATAACGATTATAGAGATAATAATAATTATAGTAATAATAACGATATTATAAATACTAACGACAAAATAAAAATAATAATTATAATGATAATAACGGTAATAACGATAAAAATAATAGAAAAATAACAATAATATCAATAATAACGATAACAAAGATAATAACGATAATATAGATTATAATAAATAAGATAATATCAATTCCATCGATAATAACAATAACAATATTAACGATTATATCGATCATAATAACAACAATATCGACAATAATATCGGTAATAATAATAACAATAACATCAATAATAACGATAATAAAGATAACACAGATAATAATAATAAAATTAATTACGTTAATAATGATAGTTACGATAATAACGGTAATAATAATAAAATTAATAACGCTAATAACGATAATAAAGATAATAATATTATTAATAATACCGATAATATCGATTATAATGGAAATAATAATAATAACAATATCGATAATAACGATAATAACGGTAATAACGATAATGGTAATAGTAATAATAGTAGTAATAATAATGATAATTACGATAATAACGATAATAATAATAGTTATAATAATATTATTACAATAATAACAATATTAACGATAATAACGTTAATAGCGATTATAACGTTATTAAAGACAGTAATAATTATAATAATAATAAAAATAAAATTAAAGATAACAATGAAAATAATGATAATAATAGTAGTAATAATAACAATAATAACAATAATAACGATAATAACGATAATAACGAAAATAGTAGAATTAATAATAACGATTATAATAAAAATGATAATAATAATAACGATAATAACAATAATATCAATAATAATAATAACTATATTAACGATAATAACAATTATAGTAATAATAATAATAACGATTAATACGATAATAGTAATAATAATAATAAAAATATTAAAAATTTTAATCGCCAGAATACTAACAATAATACCGGTTATGATAAGAATAATATTAATAATAATGACGATAATAATGATAATTATAATAATAATAATAATAATAATAATAATAATAATATTAATAATAATAATAATAATAATAATAATAATATCATTAATACTCACAAATATAACAATATTAACGGTTATGAGAAGATTATATTATTAATAATATCGATAACAATGGTAATAATGATATAATCGATAATAATAATTACAATAATAACGATAATATCTCTAATAATGATAATAATACTAATAATTATAACGATAATAACAATAATATCGATAATAATAATATTAATAAGAGCGATAATAACGATAACAGTAGTAAGTATAAAATCGATAGTAATGATATTAATGAAAATATACATAATAATAATAATAAATATAACAATACTAACGATAATAACAATAACAATAATAACAATAAAAACGATTATTAATATAATAACGATAATAGTAAGAATAATTATAATATCGAAAATATGGTTGATTACGAAAATAACGGTAATAATGATAATAACGATAATAACGACAATAATAATAATAATAATAAAGATAATAAAGATAATAACGGTAATAGCGAATATAATAAAAACAACAATAAAGATAACAACGATATTAACAGTAATAACAATAATAACAATTACAGCGATAATAACAATAATAAGGATAATCGCGATAATAATAATAACACTAATAACAATAATATCGACAATAACGATAATTACGATAATACTAATAACAATTATAACGATAATAACGATAATGACATTAATATTAATAATAATAATAATATTGATTACAATAATAAGGATAATAGCAATACTAATAATAACAAAATTATCGATTATATTGTTTATAAAGATAATAATAGTAACGATAATAATAATTATAATAATAACTATAATTACGATAATAATAAAAGAAAAGATAATAATATTAATGATTATAAAAATAATAACGATAATAACGATAATAATAAGAACAATAACATTGATAATAACGACAATAATCATAATAACTTTAATAATAATAACAAAAATAACTATTAAAACGGTAAAACAATAATAATAATAACAATAATGACGATAATAACGGTAATAACGATAATAATAATAATAATTATGACGATAATAACGGTAATATCGCGTAATAATAAATACAACAGTAACAATATTAATAATAGCAATAATAACGATGGTAAGGAAATGGAAGATAATGGTAAAATATTAATTACAAAATTAAGGATAATAAAGATAATAACGATATAAATAATATAAATAATAATAATAATTATAATAATAAAAATAATAACTATAATAAATATAATAACGTCAATAATACAAGTAATAATAACAATACTATCATTATTAAAGATAATAAAGATAAGAACGATGATCATAAACGTAATAATGACAATAATATTCATAATAATATTAACGATAATAACGGTAATGACGATAACAATAATAACGATAATTACGATAATATCGATAATAATATTAACTATATTAACGATCATAAACATAACAGTAATAATAATAACATGTATACCGATAATAATAATAATAATACAAAAAAAAATAATAGCAATATTAACGATAATAACGATTATAATGATAACAATAATATCAAAAGTTGTAATAACGATAATATCGATAATAATGTCAATAAAGATAAAAATAATAATAATAACAATAATAACGTGAGTAATAATAACGAAAATAATAATATAAGCGGTAATAATAAAATCAATAATAACGATAATAGCGATAACAATGATAACGATAATAAAGATAATATCGATATTAATAACAACAATATAAACGAAAGTAACCTTAATAATAATAATAGTAATAACGATAAAAACGATAATAACGATAATAAAGATAATAATACTAATGATATTAACGATAATAGTAATAATTTTAATAACGATAAGAACGACAATAAAGATAATAATAATAATGATAACAATAACGAATATAAGGATAATAACGATTATAATTATAAATCTAATAACGAAAATAAGGATAATAACGATAACAACGAAAATAATAATATCAATAATAGCGATAATAACGATTTTAACGATAATATGGATAATAATAATAATAATAATAACGATAGAAACGCTAAAAACGATAATAACGAAAAAACGATGATAACGATATTAACGATAATAATAATAATCAGAATAACGATGATAACGATAATATCGATAAGAAAAAAATAAAAATAATAATGATCGTAACGATAATAAAGACAATAATAGCAGTTATAGTAACAATAATCATATTAATATCTATAATAACGATAATATCGATAATAATAACAATGACAAAGTTAATTGAAATGATAATAATAGCGATAATAACGATAATTACATTAATAATAATAACAATAATAAAGATAATACCGATATTGACATTAATAACAATAATAATAATAGCAACAATAACGATAATTAGGATACTAACGATAATATCTATAATTATAATAACATATGAACAAAAATAACGATATTATCAATCATAACAATAACGACAATAACGATAATATCGAAAATAATAATAACATTATTAACGTAAAAATCGATAATAATAATAATAATAATAATAACATTAACAACGATAATAACGATAATAAGTATAATAATAATAATGAAAATAACGATAAAAACCATATTAACGGTAATAATAATAATAATAAGAATAGTAATAATAATAACGTTAATTACGATAATAACGATAATAAAAATAGTAATTATAACGCTAATAGCAATAATGACAATAATAATGATAATAATAAATACGATAATATCGATCAATTCGATAATAATAAGAACAATATTAACGATTATATACACAAAAATAATATCAATAATAACAATAATGAAATTAATAATTTTAATAACGATAATAATAAAATTATTATTAATAACAATAATAAAGATAAAAACGATAATAAAAATAATAACTTTAATAACGGAAATAGTAACATTTTTACTAATAATAATAATAGCGATAATAACGAAAATAATGATAATAACGATTATAATAACAACGACAATATCAATAATAGTATTAATAATAATAATCATAATAACGATATTTAAGATTATAATAACTACAATAATAAAGAAAAGAACGATTAATATTTAATAACGATAATAATAATAACGATAATAACTATTATAACGATCTAACAATAATAATAACAAAAATAACAACGATAATATTAATAATAATAATAATAATATTAAAAGCAATAATATCGATAATGTAGAAAATAACGATAATAATGATAATGATAATAACGATAATAACGATAATGATAATAACGATAATAACGATAGTAACGACAATAATCATAATTTTAATAACGTTAAAACAGATAATATCTTCGTCAACGATAATAATAATAACAATAATATCAATTAAAACTATAGTAACGTTAATAATAATATTACAAAAAAAGGATAATAAGGATAATAATAATAATAATAACAATAATAAAGGTTATAACGACATTAATAAGAATAAAAATAATAATAATAATAATAATATCTATGATAACGATAACTATAATAATAATATTATTCATGACAATAATACCAATAAAAACGTTAATAACTATAATAATAAATACGATAAAGTCGATAATATCAATAAGATTATTAACAATTTTAGCGATTATATCGTTAATAATAATAACAATATTAACGATAATATCGATAAAATTAACAACAATATTAACGATCATATCTATAAAAAAAAAAATTATAATTATAATAAAAGTAATAACGATAGTAGAGATAACAACAATGATAATAATAATAACGATAATAAGGATAATAAAGTTAATAAAAATAATTATAATAAAGATAACAACGATATTGACGATAATATTGATAATAAAATTAGCAATTATAACGATAACAAACGACAATAACGATAGTAAAGATAATAATGTCTATAATAACGATAATTACAATAATAATAATAGTAACGATAATAATAATAATAATAATAATAATATTGAAAAGGACAAGAACGATAATAACGGTAATAATAATAATAATAAAGATAATTACGATAATAACGATAATAATAATAACAATAATAACGATAATAACGACATTCACGATAATAATAATTACAATAAAACGATAATAACGACAATAATGATAACAAGGAAAATAATTATAATAATAATATCAATAGAAACGATCAAAATGGTAATACTTACGATAATAACGATAATAACGTTAATAACGATTATAACCATAATAAAATTAATAATTATATTTACGTTAATAACAATAATGATATCAGCAATAATAGCGACAATAACGGTAACAATAATAATAACATTATTGACAATATTATCGATGATAACGATAATAAGAATAACGGTAATGACAATAATAAAAATAATAGTAATAAAAATGATAATTATAATAACGTTAATAATAATAACAATGATAACGGCAATAATAATAATAATATTAATAAAGATATTAGCAATAATAATAGTAGTAATTAATAACTATTATAACGAAATTAACGATAATAACGATAACAATAATAACGATTATTACTATAATAACTAAAATAATAAAAACGTTAGAAACGATACTAGTAAAAATAATAATACCGATAAGAACGATAATAAATTTAATAATAATGAAAAGAATAACGATAGTAAGATATTAACGATATAAACGATGATAAAACCAAAAATCACGAAAATAACGGTAATAATTATAACAATAATAACGATAATAACTACAATAATTATAACAATAACAACGATAATAAAAATAATAACGATAATAAGGATAATAACGATAAAACGATAATAACGATAATAATAAATATAGTAATAATAACAATAATAACGACAATAACGATAATAATAATAATAATGATAATAGTAATAAAAACGATAATAATAAAAATAATAATAATAACAATAATAACGATAATAGTACATGTAATAATAATACTAATAACTATTATAACGATAATAACGATAATAATGATAATAATGATTATAATAACAACGATAATACCGATAATGGTATTA
Organism: Vespa crabro; assembly: GCF_910589235.1. NCBI lineage: Eukaryota > Metazoa > Arthropoda > Insecta > Hymenoptera > Vespidae > Vespa > Vespa crabro. Next base: position 636,260 of record NW_025813595.1, read on the forward strand.
TTAATAATATCAATTATAACTATATTTACGAAAATAATAATAACAATAATATAGAAAAGAACGATATTATCTATAATAACGAAATTAATAATAATGATATTAACTATAATAACGATGAAACGATAAAAACCACATCAATATTACGGATAATATTGATAATAATAATAATGATAATAGCAATATTAACGATAATAAAGATATTAACGATAATAATGATAAAGATAATAACGATAATAATAATAATAATAATATCAAAAATAACAATAATTACCATAATGACTATAATGACTATACTAATAATATCAATAATGACGATGATAATAATATCTATAATAAAGTTAATAACGATAAAAATAATAATAATAATAACAATAATAACGATAACAATGATAATAACGATAATAGCGATAATAATGATAATTATAATAACGATATTAACGACAATAATAATAATAATAATGGCGTTAAAACGGATAATAAGTACGTCACCGATAATAATAATAACAATAATGTCAATAAAAACGATAATAACGTTAATAATAATAAAAAAATGACGATTTTAACGATATTACGATAATAGCAATAACGATAATAAGGATAAAAATCTTAACATTAATAACGATATTAATGATTTTAACAATAAACATAATAAGGATATTAACGATTGTAACCATAATAATGTTAATAATAATAATAATAATAACATTAATAAAGTTAATAACGTAAATAGCGATAATAGCGATAATACTTATAATAATTATATCGAATATAACGATAATAACGACAATTATGATATTAAATATAATAATAATATCGATAATAATGATTATAACGATAATAACTATATTAACTATGAAAACGACAATAATATTAATAATAATAAGGAAAATAATAATAACGTTATTGACGATAATAGCGATAAAAGTAGTAGATGTAATATCAATAATAACAATAATACCGATATAAAGATAATAACGATAATAATATTAACGATTAGAACGAAAATAGTAATAATAATAATAGCGATAATGAAGATAATAACGACAATAACGATAATAATGATAATAATAATAATTATAAAAATAATAATAATAATAATAATAATAGTTTTAAAAATAACAACAATAATGCCTTTAATAACGATAATATTTGTGGTAATGTTAAGAATCATAACAATAATAACGATATAACGATTATGACGATAACAATATTAATTATAATAACGTCTATAGTCATAATAATAATAATAACGATAATAATAATACTTATAATAACAATAATAACGACAGTAACAACAATAAAAATAATAATAATAACGATAAAATGGATAATAACTATGTCAACGATAATAATAATAACAATAATATCAATAAAAACGATAATAACGATAATAATAATAATAATAATAATAACGATATTAACGATAAGAACGATAATAATGATAATAATCTTAACAATAACAACGATATTAAAGATTTTTAGGATAATAATGATAAAGATAATATCGATAATAACGAAAGGAATAATGATTTAATATCGATAGTAACAATAATAATAATAACGATAATAACGATGATATTAATAACGATCATAAAGTTAATAATAAAAATCATATTAAAGATAATAACGCTAATAACAATACTAACGATAATAGCAATAATAATAATAACGATATTAAGGATAATATCGTTAATAACTGTAACAATATTAACAATAAATACAATAATAATAATAGCAACAAAAACATTAATAACGATATTAACTATAATAAAATTTATAATAATAACGACAATGACGATTATAATGATAATAAATGAAGTAATAATATCAATATTATGAGAATTAAATATAATAATGATTACAATGATAATAGTAGTAGTAATAATAACAGTAATAACAATAATAACGATAATAACGATTATAACAATGTTAACGATAATAATATTGACGATAATAACAATAATAACCATAATAATATTAATAATAATAATAAAAATAACAACGCTATTAACGATAATAATGACAGTAATAATTATAATAATAACAAAGATAACGTTAACAATGATAATACCGATAATAACGATAATAAAAATAATAATAATAGTATTAATTACGATAATGACGATATTAACGATAATAATATTAGTAATAATAACGATAATATTAGTAATAATAACAATAATAACAATAATAACGTTATTAACGATAATAACAATTATAATAGAAGTATTAATAACATTATTAAGAATAATAACTGTAAAAACGATAATAACAATAAAAAGAGTAGTAATATAAAAGGTAATAATTATAATAAGGGTAAATACGATTTTAACGATAATAATAAGTACATAAATAGAATAATATCGATAATAATAATAACAATATTAACGATAATATCGATAATAATAATAACATTTATAACTATAATTACGAAAATAACGATTATAACGATAATAATAATAAGAGTAATAATAACCAAAATAAAGATAATAACGACACAATAATAGTAATAATAATAATAACGATAATAACGGTTATAACGATAGAAATAATGGAAAAATAATAATAATATCAATAATAATGTTAAAACACTAATAATTATCATAATTATAGTAGTAATAATGTTAATAAGGTTATTAAAATTAAAAATAAAAATGATAATATAGATAATAATTAATAAAATTCATAACCTTAATAACGTTACTAACGATAATAACGGTAAATATAGTAAAATTGATAACTCTAATAATGATACTAAAGATATAATATTATTAAGAATAACGTTAATAAAGATTAAAAAGGAAATAATAATAATAACAATATCGAAAGTAACGATAATAACGGTAAAAACGATAATAATAATAGTAATAATACTAGTAATAATAATAATGGTAATTACGATAATAACAATAATAATAATAGTTATAATAGCATTATAACAATAATAACGATAACAACGATAATAACGATATCTATAATAACGATAATAAAGACAAAAATAATAACATTATTAATATCATCTATAACTATAATAACGATAATAACCATAATGACGATAATAACGATAATATCGATAATAATAAAAATAATAATAATAACAGTAATAACGATAATAGCGTTAATAACGACAATAATAATAATAATAATAATAATAATAATAATATTAATAATAATGATAATAATAATAATAGTAATAATAATAACGATAATAAAGATAATGACGACAATAATAATAATAATAATAATATTAATAATAATAACGATAATAATAATAATCATAACAATAATATCCACCACAATAATAACAATAATAACGGTTATGTTAAGAATAATATTAATAATATTAACGATATTAATGATAATAACGATATAATCGATAATAATAAATACAATAATAAAGATAATAACTACAATAATGATAATAATAATAATAATTATAACGATAGTAACGATAATTTCGATAATAACAATACTAATAAGAGCGATAGTAACGATAATAGTAATAACTATATATTCGATAATAATGATATTAATGAAAACAACTATAATAATAATAATAAATATAACAATAATAACGATAACAACGATAACAATATTAACGAAAATAATGTTAGTTATAACAATAATAATAACAATAATAACGATAATAAAGTTATCGTTATTAATAGAAATAACGATAATGCCGATAATAACGTTAATAATAATTATAATAACAATAATAATAATAACTATAATAACGATAATAAACATAATAACGATAATAGAGATAATAACGATAATAACAATAATAGTAATAATAACCACGAAAATAACGATTATAACGATAACAATAATAATAACACTAACAATATAAATAATTACAATAGTAACGATAATAACATTATGACGATAATAATAATAATAGTATTAACGATAATAGCGATAATGCAGATAATAACGATAATAAGGATAATAACATTATGGTTATTAACAATATAAACGACAATAAAAATAATAACAATTACAATTATAAAGATATTAATGAAAATAATGATAATAATGATAATAAAGACAATAATAATAATAATAATAACGATAACAATGATTATAACGATAATAATAATATCGAAAATAACGACAATAATAATAATAATAATAACGATAATAATGATAATAACGATAACATCGATAATAATAAAAACAATAATATCGATAATAACGATATTAACGATATAATAATACTAATAATTTCCTTAATTAGGTTAATTACGAAAATATCCATAATAACCACGATAACAGGGAAATAGATAATTAACAATAAAATCGATAATAACGATAATAACGATATTAAATGTAATAATAATAACGATAATAACTATAATATCGATAAAAATAATAGCGACAATGACGACAAAAGTAATAATAATATTAATGGTATTAACGATAATAACGATAATAGTAATTATAATAATAACGATAATAACGATAATAACGCATTATAATAATTACAACAATAAAAATAGTAACAATAAAAATAATAACGATAGAAACGATAATAAAATTAATAATAATATCGATAATAGCAATAATAACGATAATAAAATATTAATAGTAATAAGAATAAAGATAATATCGATAATAACGATAAATACGATAATAATTATAAAAATTATATCGATAATAACGATTAGAAGTATAATACTATTAACAATAATATTGCTGACAACGATAATAACGATAATGATGATAATAAGGATTATAATAATATCGATAGTAACGATAATGGTAATAATAATAATAATGATAATAACGATTATAATAATAATAATAATAACGATAGAAGCTATAAAAGCGATAATAATAATAATAACGATAATAAGGGTACTAACGATAGGAACGATAATAAATATATCAATAAAAACGATAATAACGATATTAACGATAATAATGATAATAACAATAAGACCGATAGTAATGATACGATAATAACGATTACTGTAATGATAATATTACCGATAGTTTCAATAATAACGGTAATGACGTTAATAATAAAAATGATAATAAGGTAATAACGATATTAACGACATTAACGATAAAAATAGTAATAACAATAATAAAAATAAGAATTTCAATAATAACGATAATAACTATAAGAATGAGAACAATAATAACGATTATAGCGTTAATAACGATAATAATAATAGCAATAATATCGATAACATCGTTAATAACAATAATCATAATAATAATGATAATAGTGGTAATAATGATGACAACGATAATAATAATAATAGTAATAACGATAATAACGATATTAACGAAAATAAGGATAATAATAATATCAATAATAACAATAATAGCGATATTAATGATAATAAGATTAATAAAGATAGTAACAATAATAATAATAGTAATAATAATGTTAATAACGTTATTAACGATAATAACGATAATAATAATAACAGTAATAAAGATAATAACGATAATATCTATTATAATAATAACAATAAAATCGATAGTAATGATATTAATGATAACTATAATAACATTAATTACGATAATAACGACAATAGAAGTAATAATAATACCCATAATAGTAGTAACAATAATAACGATATTGAAGATATTTATCATAATAATAATAACGATATTCACGAAAATAACGATAATAATGATAATAACGATACTAATAAAAATAATAAGAACAATAATAATCATAATAACAGTTATAATGATAGTAACTTTAAAAATGATATTAACAATAAGAATAGAAGTAATAATAAAGACATTAACGTTATGAACAATAATAACCATAATAATATTAACAATAATAACGATAATAACTATATTAAAAATAACAATAATATACGCTAACAAAGATAAAAACAACAATAATAATAGTAAAACATACGAAAATAAGGATAATAACGATAATAGCGACAATAATAATAATAATAATAACGATAATACCGATAATAACGTTAATAATTCTTGTAGTAATAACTATAATAACTATAATAACTATTTTTTTGAAAGCAATAGTAACGATAAAATCGATAATGTCGATAATAATAATAATAATAACAACATTAATAACGATATTAACGTTAATAACTATAATAATAATAGCAATAATTACGACAATAACGATATAAATGATAATAACGATAACAACGGACGCAAAATAATAATAATAGAAATAATAAAGGTCATAACGATATAAACATAATATCGTTAGTAATAATACTAATAATATCGATAATAACGATTATAATGATAATAACGATAATAACATTAATAAAAATAACAATAATAACGATAATAGCGATAATAGTAGAACTAATAATAACAATGTAAACAATAATGACGATAATAACGAAATAACGATAATGTCGATAATATTAATAACAATATTTACGATAATTTCGATATGAAAAATTGTAATCATAACAATTATAACGATCATAACGATAATAGCAACTATAATAATAAAAATAATAACAATATTAATAATAATATAATTATTGTAAATAACAATAATAATGATAACGATGTTTATAATAGTAATAATATTAACGTTTATAACGATACTAACGGTAATAATGGTAATAAAAATATTAACCATAATAACGATAATAACGGTAATAAAAACAACAATAATAACAATATTAACGAAAATAGTAATAACAATTGTAACGGAAACAACGATAATTAATATTAATATTAATAATAATAATATTAATAATAATATTAATATTAATAATATTAATAATAATAGCGAATGTAATTAATATGACGGTGACACCTATAACATTAATAACAATAATAACGATAGTAACGATAGTAACGATAATAATAGCACTTATAATAACGATAATAACGATAATAATAATAATCGTATTAAAGATAATAAAGATAATAACGATGTAAAAGTTTCTAACGCTAATAACAATTACAACCATAACGATAATAACGATTATGATGATAAGAACGATAATAATACTAATAATAATAAAAATAATACCGATAATAACAACAATAAGAATAATAATAGAAGTAATAATAACAATTATAAGATTAATAACTATAAAAACGATAATAACAATAATAATAGTAGTAATAAAAAGTAATAATTATAATAACGATAAAATCGATTTTAACGATAATAATAATGACGATAATTAGGATAATATCGATAATAATAATAACAATATTAGCGATAATACCGATAGTAATAATAACATTAATAACTATAATAATGATAATAACGTTTATAACAATAATAATAATAATAGTAATAATAACCATAATAAAGGAAATAACGACACAATAATAATAATAGTATTAATATCGATAATAACGGTAATATCGATAAAAATAATAGAAAAATAAAATAATATGAATAATAACGATAAAATATATAAAAACGATTATATCGATTATATAAAATACGATAATAACGATATTAATGATAATAATAATAACAATATTACCAATAATATCGATAATAATAAAAACAATATTGACGATAATATCGATAATAATAATAACAATAATATCAGTAATACCGGTAATAACGATAATATCGCTAATAATAATAATGATAATAATGATAATAGCGATATAAACAATAACAATATTAACGATAATATTGACAATATTAAAGATAATAATGATAATTATTTTAAAACTATAATAATTATCATAATTATAGTAGTAATAACGATAATAACGATATTTAAAATAAGAATAATAACGATAAAATAGATAATAATAATAAAATTTATAATGTTAATAACGATAATAACGATAATAACAGTAATAATAATTAAATTGATAACGCTAATAACTATAATAAAGGTATAATATCGTTAATAAGCACGATAATAATGATTATAATGGAAATAATAATAATTACAATATCGATAATAACGATAATAACGGAAAAACGATAATAATAATAGTAATAACACTAGTAATAATAATAAGGAAAATTACGATAATAACGATAATAATAATAGTTATAATAGTATTATAACAATAATAACGAGAACAACGATTATAACGATATCTATAATAACGATAATAAAGACAGTAATAATAACAATAATAATATCGAAAATAACTGTAATAATGATAGTAACGATAATGACGATAATAACGATAATATCTATAATAATAATAATAATAACAGTAATATCGAAAATAACGATAATAACGACAGTAATAATAATAAAAATAATAATATCCATATTGCAGATAATGACGCCAATAATAATAATTATAATAATATAAGTAATAAGAACGATAATGACGATAATAATAATAGTAATAATAACAATATTAAAAATAATAACGATAATAACGATAATAACGATAATAGCGGCAAAAGAAATTATAATAATAAAGATATTAACTATATTATCGAAAATAAAGATAAAAGCTATAAGAATAATAATAATATGAACAATATCAATGATAATAACGATAATAAACGTAATTACAGTAACGATGACACGACAATAATAATAACAATATTAAAGATAATAACGATAATAATAATAATAATAGCGACATTAATAACTATAATAAATATAGTAACGAAATGGTATAACGGTAAAAACTACAATAGTAGAAACAATAATAACGATATTATCGAAAATAACGATATTAACAAAAATAATAATAACAGTAATAACGATAATAACGATATAGCGATTTATAATAATAATAATAATAATAATATTAATAATCTTATAAGATAAAATAATAATAAGATAAAATAATAATAATATTAACGATTACAAAGAAAATAATGATAATAATAGTAGTAATAATAACAATAATAACAATAATAACGGTAATAAAGGAAATAAATGATAATAATTATGATAATAATTATAAGAATAATCTATTTAACATTGATACTAACATTAATAACGATAATATTAATAAAATTAATAACGATAATAACGTTTATAATAATGGGAACGATAATAATATTAATAATAATAACAATATTAATTATTATAATGATAATGACGATAATAATAGATGTAATAATAACAATATTAAAAATAATATGTATAATAACGATAATAACGACAATAATAGTAGTAGTAATGACAGTAATAAAAATAATAGCCATAAAAACGATTTTAACGATAATAATAATAACGATAATAACGATAATATCGATAATATTAATAACAATGTATACGATAATTTCGATATTAATGATTGTAATATTAACAGTATTAACGATCACAACGATAATAGCGACTATAATAATAACTATAATAACGACTTTAATAATAATAATAATAATATAATCTTTAGTAACAATAATAATAATAACGATGTTTATAATAGTAATAATAACAACGATTATAACGATACTAACGATAATATTGTTAATAACGATAATTCCGATAATAACGACAATAAAAATAATCATAATAACGATAATAACGATAATAATAGTAATTATAGTGACGCTAATAAAGTTAATAACTACAATAACAAAAATAATATTAATATTAATAATAACGATAATAGCGATAATAAGGATAATAACAACAATTATAATAATAATAATAATAATAACAATAACGATAATAACGATAAAACCAATAATAATTTCAGTAATAATAATATTATCAATATTAACGATAAAAGCGTTAAGAATAGTAACGATAATAACGATAATATTGATAATAATATTAACAATATTTACGATAATATCGATAATAGTAATAATAATAATAACAATATTAACGATCATAACGATAATAGCGATAATATTAATAAAGATAATAACGATAATAAGAAAAATAATAATATCGATAGCAACAACAATAATTATAATGATGATCATATTAGTAATACTAATAACGATTACAACGATAATAACGATAAGATCGATAACAACGATATTAATAATAAAATTAATAAGGACAATTACTGTAATAAATAAAATAATAATAGCTATAATAACTATAAGAACGATAATAATGATAATAATAGTAATAACAATAATAACGATAACAATATTAATAACAATAATAACGATTATAATGAAAATAACGATAATGATAATAATATTAATAAAAATAATGACGATAAAGCGATATTAACGATGATCACCTTAATACTGATAACAATATTAACAATAATAACGATAATCGCGATAGTAATGATAATAATATTAACAATAATATCGATAAATACAATCATACCGATAATTATAATAAATATCGAAAATAAGGATAATTAAGAGAAAAAAAGGTAATAACGAATATAACGATAATAACGGTAATAATTACAACAATAATGACGATAATAACGATAATTACGATAATAAATATAATGACGATAATAATTATAACAGTAATAACATTAATAACGATAGGAAAGATAATGAAGATAATAATAATAACTATAATTACGACAATATTAATAATAATGACGATAATAACGATATTAGCGATAATAACGATAATAATTATAAAGATAATAACGAAATTGACCATAATAAAGATAATGGTGATAATAACGATAATAATAATAATAATAGTAACAACAATAACGATAATTACAATAATAATAACAACAGCAAAAACGATAATACAGATAATAACGATAATAATAATAACAATGATAACGATAATAACGATAAGAACGATTACAATATGTCACTTTTAAAGAAAAAAGTTATAATAATTATAACGGTAATAACGATAATAACAATAACAATAATAACAATAAAAAAGATAATAGAGAAATCAACGATAGTAATTGTAATAATAAAATAATAATAACGATACTAACGATAATAACGATATTAACGATATTATCGATAATATTAACAATGATAATAACTATAATGTCTATAATAACGTTAATAACGATATTAATAATAACAATTTTAACGATCATATCGACAATAATAATTAAAATATTAAGGATAATATCGTTATTAATAATTACGATTATGATGATAATAACGATAATAACGATTATAATAATAACGATAGTAACGATAATTGTATTTATAATAATAACGACAATAACGATAATAACTATAATAATAATAATAATAATAATAATAAAGATAATAACGATATTAATGACAAAAACGATAATAATGATAACAATACAAATTATAATAATATTAATAATAATAACGACGATAATAACAATAATAATGAGAAGAACAATAAAGATAATAACGATAATAAAGATAAACATTATGTTAATAATAACGATAATAACGTTATTAGTACTAATAATAATAATAACCATAATAATTGCGTTAATGATGGTAAAAACAATAAACATGGTAACGATATTCGAAATAATAATAATGACGATAATAATGGTAATAACGATAATAACGATAATTATAATAACATTAAAAACAATAATATTAATAAAAACAATAAATATAATAACGATAATAATAATAAAATAATAACGATAATAAGGATAATGACAATAATATTAATACCACAATTAAGAATAATAATGATTATAATTATAATGATAAAAACGATAGTAATTATAATAATAATATCAATGATAAAGATAATAATAACACAAACGATAATAATAATAATAATAATAATAATAAACATAGTAATGATAATAACGATAATAATAATAACATTAATATCGATAATAACGATTATAACGATAATTTTAATACTAATAATAACAAAAATTACAATAATAATCATAAAAAATATAATACCATTAATAACGATAATTACGATATTAACGAAAAAAAAAGATAATAATAATGAAAATAATATCGATAATAAAGCTAAGAAGATAATGACAATAATAAAAAAATAATAATAAAGATGATAACGATGTTAACGATTATAACTATAATAATAATAACAATAAAACTATAATAACGATAATAAAGATAATTGTAATAACGATAATATCGATAATAGTATTAATAATTATAACGATAATAACGATAATAGTAGTAACAATAAAATCGATAATAACCATAATAATAATAATAAATAAAATTATAACAACAAAAATAACTATAATAACGGTAATAATAATAATAATATTAACAATAATAACGATAACAACGACAATAGTGATAAAAGTAATAAAAATAAAATAGAAAATAAGGATAATAACGATGACAACGATAATAAAATAACAATATTAACGATAATAACGATAATAACGATTATACGGATTATTATAATGAAGATAATAACGATAATGGCAATAATAATAATAACGATAATGACGATAATAACGATAATAATGATAGTAACTATAATAACGATAATAACAATAATAAAGATTATAATAACAATAATACCGATAATAACGATAATAAATATAATAATAATAGTAATAATAAAGATTAAAACAATTATAACGATTATAATGATAATAACGAATATAATATTAATAATAATAACAATAATAACGATAATAACGATAATTATATTAATCGAAGTAATAATATAAATATTAACAATGTTTGCAATAATAATGATAATAACGAAAATAATATCACTAATAATAACAATAATAACGATAATAACGATAATTATTTTAATAGAAGTAATAATATAAATAATAACAATGTTTGCAATAATAATGATAATAACGATAATAATAGTGGTAACAATTAAAGTAATAAAAGTAATAACGATAATAACGATAATAACTATAAGAGTAAAAATAATTTCGAGAATAACAATAATGACGATAATAACGAAAATAACGATAATAATAATAAAATTAATAACGATAATTCGTTAATAGGAATAATAATAATAACAATAATAACGATAACAACGATGATAAGGATAATAGTAATAACGATAATAACGACAATAATAATAATAATATTATCGATAATAAAGTTAATAACGATATTATTAATAATTGTAATAATAATAAAAACGATAATAACGATAATTACGATAATAATAATAATAATAATAATAACAATGAAAAAGATAAAAGTGAAAATAATAATAGTAATAATAAAAATAATAATAATATCGTTAATATCGATAATAACGATAATAATAATAACAATAATAGTAATAATAAAAATAATAATAATATCGTTAATATCGATAATAACGATAATAATAATAACAATATCAACGATAATATCCATAATAATAATAAAAATATTAAAGATAATATCGATAATAATAATAATTATAGTAATAACAGAAAAATCGACAATAAAGATAATAACCTTAATAATAATAAGGATTATAAAGATAATAACGAAAGTAACGATATTAACGATTATAATAATAACGCTAATAACGATAATAATGATAATAATATTACTAATAATAACGATAAAAACGATTATAATGGAAATAACAATAATAACAATATCGATAATAACGAAAATAACGGTAATAACGATAATAATAATATTAGTAATAGTAGTAATAATAAAAATGAAAATTACGATAATAACGATAATAATAATAGATATAATAACATTAAGACAATAATAACGATAAAAACAATAATTACGATATCCATAATAACGATAATAAATACAATAATAATAACAATAATAAAATTGATAAAACTATAATAACGATAATAAACATGACGACGGCAATGAAGATAATAATAATTATGATAATGACGATAATATCGATAATAATAATAATAATAACAACGTTAATAACTATAATAAATTTATTAACGATATGGTAATAACGATAAAGACGACAATAGTTGTAATAGTAATAACGATAATAACGATAATAATGATAATAACGGCAATAAAACTAATTAAATAAAGATAATAACGATATTTTCGTAATTAATGATGAAAGTTATAAGAATAATAATAATAAGAACAATAACATCGAAAATAACGATAATAAACCTAACAACAGTGACGATATTGCGACCTTAATAATAACAATAATAATAACGATAATATCTGTATTAACGATATCAATAATAACGAAATTAACATTAATTTCGATATTAATAATAGCAATATAAAAGATAACAACGATAACAATAATAATTTTATTGACATTAATAACTATAATAAAGGTAATATAGATATGGTATTAACGATTGAAACGACAATAGTAGTAATAATAACAAGTATAACAATAATAACGCTGATAAGGAAAATAACGTTAATATCGACAATAATAATAACAATAGTAACTATAATAACAATTATAGTAGTAATAATAATAACGATAATAAAGGTATTAATATTAATAATTCTAATAATTGTAACAAAAATAATCACCCCAATAATAACAATAATAACAATTATGATAAGAATAATATTAATAATAATAATGATAATAATGATAATAACGATATAATCAATAATAATAAATACAATAATAACGATAAAAACTATAATAATTGTAACGATAATAACGATAATATCGATAATAAAAATATTAACAAAGGCGAATAATAAACGTGAATAGTAATAATGATAAATTCGATAATAATGATATTAATGAAAATAACTATAATAATAATATTAAATAATACACTAATACGGATAATAACAATAACAATAATAACAATAATACGATTATTACGATAATAACGATAATAATAAGATTAATAATAATATCGATAATAAGGTTAATTACGAAAATAACTGTAAAAATAATAACTATAATAACGACTATAATAATAATAATAATAACGATAATAAATATAATAACGATAATAATAATAACAACAATAAAGATAATAACGATATTAGCAATATTAACGATAATAATGATAATAATAATAATAAACATAATGAAAATAACAATTATAACAATAATAACGATAATAAAGATAATAACGTAATAACGATAATAATAATAAGATTTATGAAGATATTAGCAATAATAGCGATAATAACGATAATAATAGTAAAATTAACAATAATAACAATAATAACAATTATAGCGGTAATTACAATATTAACGATAATAACGATAATAATAATAACACCAATAACAATAATATCGACAATAACGTTAATTACGATAATAATAATAACAATTATGGCGATATTAACGATAAAAATGATAATAATATTAATAATAATATCAATGACAACGATTATAACGCAAATTATGATAAGTTTATACCTAAAATAAGGATAATTATGATAAGAACTAATAATAATAATAATAACATTAAGAACGGTAATAACGATTATAATGATAATATCTATATTAACGTTATTATCAATAAGAGTAATAGTAATAATAGAGATATAGTAATAATAATGTTAATAACGTTATTAACGATAATAACGATAATAATATTAACAATTATAACGATAATAACTATATTAAAAATAATAATAATATACGATAACAAAGATAACAACAACAATAATAAAAGTATACTAAGGAAAATATGGATAATAATGATAAGAGCGTCAGTAAAAATAATATTATTTTCGATAATAACTATAATGACAATAATAATATTGAATATATTAACGATAATAACGATTAGAGTAATAACGATATTAACGACAATATTAATAATAATAATTACGATAATAATGATATTAACGTTAATAATTATAGTAATAATATCGATAATAAGTATAATAACGATAGTAATGATAATAATTTTAACGCAAAAACGATTTTAAATATTTTAACGATATTAATAATAAGTATAATAACGATAATAACGATACTAATAATAATAATAATAATAATAATAAAAATAAAAAATATAATTTGTATAATAACCATAATATTATTGGTAATGTGAAGAATAATAACAATAATAACGATAATAAGGATTATGACGATAACAATATTATTGATAATAATGTCAATAGTAATAATAATATCAATAACTATAAAATCGATATTAACGATAATAACTATAATAACGATAATTACGATAATAACGATAATAATTATAACAATACTAATAATAATATCGAAAATTAAAAAATAATAATAGCAATAATAACGATAACATTGATAATAACGATAATAATAATAACGATAATTACGATAAGAATAACAATGAAATATCGATAGTAACAATAATAACGACAAAGACGACAATAACGACAATAATAATAATGATAATGACGATGATAATAATAACGATCATATCGTTAATAACGATAATAATAATAATAATAATAATAATAATAGCAATAATAATGATATTAACGATAATAACGTAAATAACAATAATAAAAGTAACAATAATATTGATAATAACGATAATACCGATAATAACGTTAATAACAATAGTAATAATAATAATAATAATAATAATAATAATAATAATAATAATAATAAATACGATGATAGCTATAATGAGGAAAATAATAATAATTATAATAATAATTCTAACGACATAAACGAAAATAACCATAGTAATAGAACATATTATAACAATAATAACATTAATAATGTGAATAACGATAATAAAGATAATAAAATTAATAATAAAAACAATAATACAGGAAATAATTGTAATAATGATAATAACGATAAAAATAATAATATTAATAATAATTATAACAACAATAATAACGATAATAATAATTACGATAATGACGATAATAATAAAAATAATAATAACGATAATAATAATGACAATAATAACGATAACGATGGAAATAATGATAATAATGATGACATTAATAATGGTAAAAACTATAATAACGATAATAACGGTAATAATAATGACGATATTCAAAGATAAAAAAGTTAATAAAGATAATAATATTAACGATAATAACGACAAGTTTAACAATAATAATAACGATAATAACATTAATAACGATATTAGCAGTAATAATAATACTAATAACAATAATGACGATAATAAACTTATTAATAATAATAATAATAACAAGAGTAACGATAATAAATATAATAACAATATTAATAATAGCGACAATAACGAAAATAGCAATAATATTAATTTCTAAAATGACTATAATAACAATAATATTAATAACAATAATAACAATAATAATGATAATAACCTTACAAACGATAATAATAATATCAATATTAACGATAACACCAAAATAGTAATAATAAGAATAATAATAATAAAAATAAAAATGAGGATAATATCGATGACAACGAAAATAATATTAGTCAAAATATTATCGATAATAACAATAAGAACGATAATAACGTTATTCACGATAATGTCGATAATAATAATAACAATTATAACATTAATAACGATAATAGCGATAATAATGATAACAATTATAACATTAATAAAGATAATAGCGATAATAACGATAATAAAGATATTAACGATAATAATAACAGTAATTATAATAAAGATAATAACGATATTTACGATAATAACGATAATTACGATAATAATAATAAAAATAGTAACGATAACAACGATGATATCGATAATAACGATAATTATAATAATATTAACGGTAATAACGATAATTACAATAACAACGATAACAACGATGATAAAAATAATAATATAGATAATTCCGAAAATAATCATAACTATATTAAAGATAATAACGATAATAATAATAATAAAGAAAATAACACATTTAACGATAATAACGATAGTAATAATAACAATAACAACGATAATAACAATATTAATAATAACAATAATAAAATCGATAATAAGGATAATAAAAATAAGAACGATAATAGTAATAACAATAACAACAATAATAGCGATAATTACGATAATAATGTTTATTATAAGAAAGGTAATAATAATTATAATATTCATAGAAATTATAATATCGATTATACGAATGTAACGAATGTAACAGTAATAATTGTAATATTAAGTACGATAATAACGATAATAACGATAATAACGATAATAATAATAATTATAATAACGATAATAATGATAGTAAGGATAACAATAATAAGAATAATAAGTATAATAATAATATTAGCAATAATGAGGATAATATAGGTAAAAAATCATTAATGACGATAACAATATTAATAATAATAATATTAGCAATAACAACGATAACAACGATGTTATCTATAATAATAATAGCAGTAATATCGATAAAATCGATAATAATAACAATAATAAATATAATAACGATGATAACGATAATAACGATAATAACGATAGTAATAATAACTATTACAACGATTATATCGATAATAATAATTACAATATTAACAAATACATCGATAATAATAATAATAATAAAGACAATAATATCGATAATAACGATAATAACGTAAATAATAATAATAATAATAACGGTAAAAATAATAATAATAATAACGATAATTACGATAATAGCGACAATAATAATAACAATAATAACAATAATAGCCATAATGTCGATATTAACGATAATAACGATAATAATAACAACAATAATAACGAAGATAGGGATAATAATGGAAATACGATAATAATATTAATAATATAACAGATAATAACAATATAAACGATAATAAGCATTATGATAATAATAATAAGAACGATAAAATCGATAATAACGAAATTAATGATAATGACGATAATAATAATAATATTAACAACGATATTATATATAATAACGAAAACATAGAGAATAATAATAAAAATAATTTCGATAATACCGATAATAACTATAAGAAAATTAATAATAATATCGATAATAGCGATAATAACGATAATAACAATATTAATAGAAATAAAAATTTAGAAAATATCGATAAAATGGATAATAATAATAAAGTTAATAACGATAAAAACGACAGTAACTATAATAATAATAACAATTAGAACGATAATAACGAAAATAACGATAGTGACGATAATAACGAAAATAACGATAGTGACGATATTAACGAAAATAGAAATAATAATAATAACGATAATAACGATAATATCGATAATAATTATGACGAAAATAACGACAATAAGGATAAATACGATAACATCGAAAATAATAATAGCAATAATATCGACATTATCAAAAATAACGATAATAATAATAATAATAACGATAATATCGATAATAACGATAATAATGATAATAACGATAATAAAGATAATAACGATATTATCGATTATAACGAAAATAATATTTACGATAATGACGGTAATAATAATAACAATAAAGTTAATAACGATAATTACGATAATGACGATAAAATTAATAAAGATAATAACGTTAATAACGTAAATAGCGATAATAATAATAGTAATAATAACTTTAATAACGATAATAACGATTATAATGATGAGAACGATAATAATAGAAGTAATAATAACAATATTAAAAGTAATAAGTAAAATAACAAATATAACGATAATGAAAATAATAATAAAAGTAAAAATAAAAAAATAACAATAATATCGTTAATAACGATAATATCGATATTAATAATAACGATGAAAACGACAATAAAAATAATAATATCGATAATAAAGATAATAAGGACAATAATAATATTAATAATAACAATAATAACAATAAGAACGATAATAAGGATAATAATAAATACGATAAATAAGATAATATCGATAATAATATTAACAATATTAACGGTAATATGGATAGTAATTATAACAATGTTAACGATAATATCGATAATAATAATAACATATTAACGATAATATATATAAAAATAATAATAATAATAATAACGGTAATAATGATAATAACAATATTAGTAACATTAATAATAAAGATAATTACGATAATAACGATAATAATAATAACAATAATAACGATAATAACGATATTCACGAAAATAATAATTGCAATTACGACAATAATGATAATAAGGAAGATAATTATAATAATTATAATAATAAAAACGATAAAGATGATAATAATACTTACAATAATAATGATAATAACAATAATAACGATATTAATTATAATAAAATTAATAACTATATTTACGTTAACAAGGATAAGGATATTAGGAATAAGAGCGATAATAACTATAATTACGTTAATAATAATAATAACATTAATTA
Source organism: Vespa crabro (assembly GCF_910589235.1). Lineage (NCBI taxonomy): Eukaryota > Metazoa > Arthropoda > Insecta > Hymenoptera > Vespidae > Vespa > Vespa crabro. The sequence goes on from NW_025813595.1 coordinate 656,240, forward strand.
CGATATAAACGACGATAACGATAATAATAATAACGGTAATGACAATAATAATAATAATAGTAATAAGGATAATATTTATAATAACGTTAATAATAACAATATAAACGGCAATATTAATAATAATAATAAAGATAAGAACAATAATAGTAATTGCAATAACAATAGTAAACATTATAACGAAAATAACGGTAATGACGATAAGAACAAAATTAACGATAATAACAAGCTTTATAAAAATAATTAAATCTATTATAATGATAAGAACGATTGGAACTATAACATTAATAACAAATAATAACAATAATAACGTAAATAACTAAAAAAAAATAATTTAAATACGATATTAACGATAATAATTAGAATAACACTAATAACAATAATAACGACAATAATAATATAAATAAAAACGATAATGACGCTAATTACAATAATAATTATAATAATAATAATAATAATAATAATAATAATAATAATAATAATAATAATAATAATAATAAAAATAACAATAATAATAATAACAATAATAATAATATCGATAATAACAATAATAACGAAAATTATAATATTAATGACAACAATAATAACAATAATAACGATAATAATTATAATAAAAAATACGATAAAGTCGATAATATCGATAATAAAAATAACATTATTAAAGATAATATCTATAAGCATAAAAACAATAATAATGATAGTAATAAAGATAATAACGATAGTAATAGTAGTATTACTAAAATTAATAACAATAATAGCGGTATTAAGGTAATTAAAGGTAATAACGATAATTTTAATAATCATATTAACAATAATAACGATATTATCGTTGATAACAATAACAATAATAACGGTAATATCTATCATAATAATAATATTAATAACGTTAACATCGATAATAATAATAATTATAATAACATTAATAACGATAATATCGACAATAACTATAATAATAATAAAGAAAATAACGATAATAATTATATTAACGATAATAATAATAGTAATAATATCGATAATAACGATAATAATGATAATAACGAAAAAATAATAATAATATTGAGGATAATAGCGCCTATAACGGTAATAATAATAATACCAATATCGCTAATAACATTAATAACGATAATAACGATAAAGAAAAAATAATAATAATAATAATTATAATAATATCGATAATAAAGTTAATGACGACAATAATAATAATAAAAATAATATTAATAATAATAACGATAATGACGAAAATAATAATATTTATATTAACAATAATAACAATAATAACGATAATAAAGATAATAACGATAAAAATAATAATAACGACATTAATAACTATAATAAATATAATAACGATATGGTATTAAAGATAATGACGACAATATTAGTAATAGTAATAACGATAATAACGATAATAGCAGCAATAAAATAAATAATAATAAAGATAATAACGATATTATCGAAAGAAAAGATAAAAGCTATAAAAATAATACTAATAACAACAATAACAACGATAATAACGATAATAAAAATAATAACAGTAACGATAATACGACAATTATAATAACAACAATAAAAATGATAATAACGATAACAACAATAATACGGTTAATAACTATATTAACTATATCAATAATAACGGAAATAACATTAATTTCGATATTAATAATAGCAACATTAAAGATAATGACAATAATAATAATATTAATAACGACCTTAATAACTATAATGAATATAATAACGATATGGTAATAACGATAAAAACGTTAGTAGTAATAGTAATAACAATAATAACGATAATATCTATTTAATAGTCTATAAAAATAATAATAATAATAATAATATTAAAAGTAATAACGGTAATACCGAGAATAACAATGATACTAATAATAACTATAAAAAGGATAATACCTATAATAACATTAATCATAATAAAGATATCAAGGATAATAACGATAATAACAATTATAATCCTAATAACGATATATATATTTATAATAATAACAATAATACTGATAATAACGATAATAACGATAATAATAATAATAATAATAACAATAATAACACTAATAACGTTAAAAGCGATAATAAGATTATTAACGATAATAACGATAATTATTATAACCATAATAATAATAATAACGATGTTATCAATGATAACAATAACGATAATAATGATAATATCGATAGTAATGATAATATAATTAACGTTAACATCGATAATATTAATAATAATAATAACATTAATAACGACAATAACTATAATAACTATAATAATATTAACGAAAATAACGATAATAACGATATTAATGATAATAATAATAATACCAATATCGACAATAACCATAATAATGATAACAACGATAATAATAATAATAATAATAAAAATGATAGTAATAATAATAACGTTAATTACGTTAATTACTATAATATTATTAGTAATTATAACAATAATAGCAATAATAACAATAATATCGATAATAATAAAAACGATTATATCGATAATTTCAATAATAATAATAACAATATTAACGATTGTATCGATAAAAATAATAACAACAATTACAATATTAAAAATAATAATCATAATAAATATAATAATAAGATTATTATTAATACCAATAATAACGATAATAACAATAATAATGATAATAACGTTTATAATAACAACGATAATACCGATAATAGTAGTAATAATAATAACGATAATGACTATATTTACGATAAAAATAATAACAATAATCGAAATGAGAACGATATTATCTAAAATAACAATAATAATAATAACGATAATAACTAAAATAACGATGTAACGATAATAATAACAATAATATTAACAATAATATTGATAATAATAATAATAATAATAGCAATAATAACGATAATAAAGATAATAACGATAATAATGATAACGATAATAACCATAATAGTAATAATAATAATATCAAAAATAACAATACGATAATAATTACGATAATGACTATAATAACGATAATAATAATTACGATAATGGCGATGATAATAATATCTATAATAATGTAAATAACGATAATAATAATAACAAAAATATCAACAAAAACGATAATAATGATAATAACAATAATAATATTAACAATAATAACGATAATAACAATATTAAAAATCACTATAATCTACGATAACGTAGATAAAAACAAGAACAATAATAGAAAAATAACGAATATAAGGATAATAACGATAATAGCGTCAATAATAAAAAAGATTACGATAATAACGATAATAAAAAAAATAATAATAACGATAATATCGATAATAACGTTAATAATACTAGCAGTAATAACTATATTAACGGTAATAACAATGTTTAAGTATTCAGTAGTAACGATAGTATCGTTAATAATCATCATAATAATGATTATAACGAAAATGACGAGAATAACGATAATAATAATAAAATTAATAACGATAATTACGTTATAACGAAAATAATAAAAATATTAATATCGATAATAACGATAATAATATTAATAATAAGAATAATTACAATATTAAGGATAATAACGATAATAACAATAATACTAATAAAGATGACAACAATAAAAACAATAATATTAATATTAATAATAACGAAAATAAGGATAATAACGATGACAACGATAATATTAATAATAAATATCAAGATAATAACCATATTAACTTTAATAACGATACCAACGAAAATAACGAAAAAATAATAATAATATCGAAAATAAGGATAATAACGATGTCAACGATAATAATAATAACAACAAAAAGAATAATAACAATAATAAAGATAAAGTAAATAAGGTTAATAACGATTACAATGATAATAATAATAACAATACTAAAGTAATAACGATAATAACGATTATACGGATTATAACAATAACGATAATAGAAATAATAATGAGAACGGTAATGAAGATAAAACGATAAAAATGATATTAACTATAATAACAAATATAATAACGATAATAATAATAACAATAATAACGATAAATACAATAATTACGATAATAATAATAACAATAATAACGATATTAACAATAATAACTATTGTAATATTATCGATAATAACAATATTATTAATAATAATAATAACGATAATTACAATAATAACGATAACAAAATTAATAATAATAAAGATAATAACAATATTAACGATAATATCGATAATAACGATAATAAAAATAATAATTGTAATAACAATAATAAAGATAATAAAGAGAATAACAGTAATAACGATAATAACTATAGTAATAATAATGAAAATAACGATAATAATGATATTAACGATAATAATAATAATAATAATATCGATAATAACGATGATAACGAAAATAAAGAAAATAACGATAATAACAATTATAATAATTGCAATAGTAATAACGTTAATTACAATTATAACGATAAAAATAATAGTAGTTTTAAAAATAATAGAAATAATAACAATAATAATGATAATAATATATACAATTTTAACGTCAATAGAAATAATAATAATAACGATAATAAACATAATAACGATAATTATAACAATAATAATAATAATACAAATGATAACAATAATTTGCATAATAACGATAATAATAGTGGTAATGTTAAGAATAATAACAATAATAACGATAATAAAGATTATGACGATAACAATATTATTCATAATAACGTCAATAGTAATAATAATAATAATAACGATAATATCGATATTAGTAGTAATTTTAATAACGATATTAACGATATTTACGATAATAATTATAATAATAATAAAGATAATAACGATTGTAACAATAATAACTATAATTATAATAAAAATATTAATGATAATATCGAAAATTATAAAAATAATAATAGCAATAATAACGATAATATCGATAATATCGATAATAATGACATTAATAATAATAATAATAGCAATAATAACGATGTTTACGAAAATTGTAATAACATTAGTAACGAAAACAACGGTAATAACATTAATAATAATAATAATAATAAAGAAAGTAAGCATAATAACGTAGACAACTATAATATTAATAACAAATATAACGATAATAACGATAATAACGATAATAACTATAATAATAATACTAATAATGAAGATAATAAAGAAATCAATGGCAATAACTATAATAACGTTTATAATAATAATATTATTAAAGATAATAACGGTAATAACAATGCTAACAATAATAGCGATAATAATAACAACAACAGCAGCAATAATAACTATAATAACTATAGTTTATTTATAATAATAACGATAATAACGATAATAATTATAATAACAATATTAACGATAATAACAATGATAATAATAATAATAATAAAGGTAATGACGATAAAAAAGTATCTAACGTTAATAATAATAAAAGCAATAATAATGATGATAATAGAAGTAATACTAAATATATTAAGATTATTAACTATAATAACGATTATAACGATAACAGTAGTAGAAAGAATAACAATAATAACAATAATGGCGATAATAAGGTTATTACCGATAATAAGGATAATTATAATATTCATAGTAACCATAATATGGATATTACCGATAATAATAATAACCATAGCGAAAAATAATAATAATAATAAAGATAATAAAGATAATAAAGACAATAATAATAATGATAATATTAATAATAATAATAATTTTAATGACGATAATAACGGTAATAGTAGTAGATATAATATCAGTATTATCAATAAAAACGATAACAATAATAATAATAATACGGTGATTACGATAATAATGGTAATTTTAAAATAAAGATTATAAAGATAACAACTATATTAACGATAATAACGATAATAATTATAATCATATTAATGATAGTAACGATAATAACGACAATAAAAGAATAATATTAAAAATGACAGTAACAATAATAACGATAAAGCAATACTATAAATAACGATATTAACGAAAATATTGTTAATAGAAATAAAAATTTTAACGATAATATCGATAATATTAAAAATAACAATAATAATAATAAGGATAATAAAGATAACAGAGATAATAATAATAACGATTAAAAAGATAACAACGGCAATAATGATAATAGCAAAGATAACGATATCAGCTGTAATAAAAAAAACAATATTAACGATATTAAAGAAAATAGTAATAACAATAATAACGATAACAACGATATTAACATTAATAATAATAATAATAAAAACGAAAGTAAGTATAATAGCGATGACATCGATAATAATAATAAAAATAATAACGATAATAACGGTAAGAACGATTATAGCGATAATAAAATTTATAATAATATCGATAATCGCGATAATAACGATAATAATAATATTAATAGTATAAAAATAAAGATAATATCAATAATAACGATAATATCGATAATAATTATAATAAAAATAATGAAGATAATAATAATCATAATAACGGTAATAAGGATAAATAAGATAACATCGATAATGATAATAATAATAATAACGATAATAATGAAAATAACGATAATAATAATAATAATAATATTAAAAACAATGATAACGACAATAATAATAATAATAATGGCATTACAAGCAATAATATCGATAATAACGATAATCACGATAATAATTATAACAATAATATCAATAATAACGATAAGAAATATAATACTAATAACAATAATATCTTTGACAACGGTAATAACGGTAATGATAATAATTATATATAGATAATAAGGATTATAACGATAAGAACGAACATAACTATAAAAAAGTGAATAACGGCAATAATAATAATAACAATAACGATTATGAAAATGACGATAATGACGATAATAACGAAAATGACGATTATAATAATAAAGATAGTAACGATGAGAGTAATAATAATAATAATGACAATAACGATAATAATAAAAATAATAGAAACGATAATATTGATATCAACGATAATAGCGATAATAGAGATATTAACGATAATAATAAAAACAATAATAACGATAATAACAATTATAATGATACTAACGAAAATAATATTAATAAGAATAGCAATAATAACAATAATAACGATAATTAAAATAATAATATTAACGATATTAAAGATAATATTAATAACAATAGTAACGATAACAACGATAATATCCCTAATAATAATAATAATAATAAAGAAAATAAGGATAATAACGATGACAACGATAAAAATAATAACAATAATAATGATAATAATGAAAAAAATAATAATAGTAATAAAATTAATATCGCTAATAACGCTAATCACGATAATAATAATAATGATAACGACGATGAAAATAATATTAATAATAACAATAATATCGATAATAATAATAACGTAAAAAACGATAATAGCATTAATAATATTAAAGATAATAACATTAATAACGATAATAAAGGTAATAATAATAAATATGATAACGTTTATAACGATAATAACGATAATAATAATAATAATAGTAACGATAATATCGATATCAACGATAATAGCGATAATAGAGATATTAATGATAATAATAAAAACAATAATAACGATAATAACAATTATAATGATACTAACGAAAATAATATTAATAATAATAGCAATAATAACAATAATAACGATAATTAAAATAATAATATTAACGATATTAAAGATAATATTAATAACAATAGTAACGATATCAACGATAATAACGAAAATAATGATAATAACGATGACAACGATAAAAATAATAACAATAATAACGATTTTAACGTTAATAACGACAGTAATAATAACATTAATAACGATAATAACTTTATCAACGGTAATAATAATAATGACATTAATAATAATAATCATATTAGAGATATTAACGATAATAAAAACAAGAATAATTATAACAATAATAATAATAGTAACCATATTAACAATAATATCGATAATAACAATAATAAAAAGAATAATAGTAATAGCAATAAAAACGATAATAACGATATTAACGATAATAGCGATAATACTAATATCCATAATAACGATAATAAAGATAATAATTCTAAGAATAATATATATAACATTGATACTAACGTTAATAATAATAATACTAATAACAATAATAACGATAATAACATTAATAATGATTATAATGAAAATAATATTAATAATATTAACAATAATAACGATTATTACGATATTACGATAATAATAAAAGTAATAATAACTATATTAAAAATAATAAGTATAATAACGATAATAAATACAACAATAGTTGCAATAATGAAAGTAATAACAATTATAGCCATAAAAACGATTTTAACGATAATAATAATAACGATATTAACGATAATATCGATAATAATAATAACAATATACGATAATATCGATATTAATAATTGTAATAATAACAATAATAACGATCATAAAAATAATAGCGATTATAATAATAACGATAATAACTATAATAATAATAATAATATTACCGTTAGTAAGAATAATAATGGTAACGATGTTTATAAAAGTAATAATAATAACGATTATAACGATAATAACGATAAAAATGATAATAACGATGAAAATAATATTAATAATAGCAATAATAACGATAATAACGATAATAGAGGAAACAATAATAACGATATTAACGAAAATATTAATAAAAATTGTAACGTTAACAACGATAATAAAAATAATAATAATAATAATAACGAAGGTAAAGATAATAACGATAACAATAATAACAATAATAGCGATAATATCGATTATTATAATACCGATAATATCGATAATAACGATAATATTAATAGAAATAATAACAATAATAACGATATTAAAGATTACGATAATATTATTATCGATAATAATGGCAATATTAATATTATTAATAACGATAATAAAGATAATAAAGATAATAATATTTATATTAATAGAGATAATAACGATATTAACGATAATACCGATAATAACGATAATAACGATAATCATACTAAAGATAATAACGATAATAATAATGATAAAAATAACGCTAATACAGTTAATATCTAAAATAATAATATTAATAATAATATTAATAATAACGATAATAACGATGATTTCGGTAATAATGATATTAATTATAACAATAATAGCAATAATAACGATAATAATGATAATAATATATACGATTATAACGACAATAGTAATAATAATAATAACGATCTCAAAAATAATAACGAGAATAATAATAATAATAATTATAATAAAAATAAAAACAATCATTTGTATATTAACGATGATAATATTGGTAATGTTAAGAATAGTAACAACAATAACGATAAAAACGATTATGACGATAACAATATTATTGATTATAACGTCAATAGTAATAATAATAATAATAACGATAATATCGATATTAATGATAATAATAATAATTATAATAACGATAGTAACGATTATAACGATAATAACGATAATGACTATAATAATGATAATTTCGATTGTAACGAATAAATTGATAAGATTAATAACGATATTAGTAGTAATATTAATACAGATAATATCGATATTTGCGATAATAATTATATTAATAATAAAGATATTAACGATAGTAACAATAATAACGATAATAATAATAAAAATTTAATGATAATATCGAAAATTATAAAAATAGGAATAGCAATAATAACGATATTATCGATAATAATAAAAACGACAATAACTTTAAGAATAATAATAAAATATCGAAAGTAACAATAATAACGACAATTAAGATAATAACGATAATAATAATAACGATAATGACGATGATAATAATAACGTTCATAACGGTAATAACGATAATAATAATAATAATAATAATAGCAATAATAACGATATTAATGAAAATTGTAATGACATTAGTAACGAAACAACGATATAACATTAATAATTATAATAATAGAAACGAAAGTAAGTACAATAACAGAGAAACTATAATATTAAAAACAATAATAACGATAATAATGATAATAACAATAATAAAATTTATAATAATAACGATAATAACGATTATAACATTAATAATAATAATAACAATATTAACGATAATAGCAATGAGTTTCTAACGATAATAATAATAACTACAATAACTATAATAATGACTATGATGATAAGAAAGATAATAACACTAATAATAATAAAAATAATAACGACAATAACGACTATAATGATAATAATACAAGTAATAATAACAATATTAAGATTAATAACTATAATAACGATTATAACGATAATAGTATTAGTAATAATAGAAGTAATAACAATAATAACGATAATAATGCTTACAACATTGTTAACGATAAAAATATTAACGATTATAACGATAATAATCATAATAATAATAATAATATTAACGATAATATCGATCAAAATAATAATATTATAATCCTTAACGTCGATAATAATAATAATAATAATAATATTATTCACGATAATAACGATAATTATTATAATAATAATAACGAAAATAACGATAATAATAAGAATAATAACAGCAATAACATCTATAATTACGATAATAACGATATAATACGAGGATAACGGAATTAACTATAATAATAATATTAATAATAATAATAATAATAACAAAAATAACGATATTAACGATAACAGTAATAGTAATACTAACAATAATAACAAAAATATCGATAATGATGTAACGGTATTAATAATAACGATAATAATTATAATAATAATAACAATACTACCTATAAAAACGATAATAGTAATAGTAATAGTAATAATAATATCAATAATAACGAAAATAAAGATAATTATAATAACAATAATAACGATAATAGCGATAAAAATAATAACAATAATAACAATAATAACTATAATAACCATAATAACGATATTATAGTAATAAAGATAAAGATAATATCGAAAATAAGGACAATAATAATAGTAATAATAACGATAATAACGATAATATCGATAATAATTATAACGAAAATAACGTCAATAATAATATTAATATTAACGATAATAAGAAGAATAATAATGAATTCGATAATAACAATAACAATAAAATCGATAATAACGATATTAACGATAATAACGATAATAACTATAATTACGATAATAACAATAGTAATAATGACAATAATATCGAAAACAACGATAAAAACGATATTAATCGAAATAAAAGTAAGGATAATATCGGTAAAGTGGATAATAATAATAATATTATATTCCATAATAATGATATTAATGAAAATAACAAAATAATAATAGCATATATAACAATAATAACGATAATAACAATAATAATAATAACATTAATAACGATAATTACGATGATAACGATAGTAATAATTACAATAAAGACGATAACAAAGATGATAATGATAATAATAATAATAAAAATATTATCGATAATAAGGTTAATTACGAAAATAACGGTAATACATATAATAACAATAATAACGACAATAATAATAATAATAATAACGATACGAACGATAATAACAATAATAATAAATATAATAATAATGATTGTAACGTTATTAACGGCAATAACGACAGTAATAATTACAATAAAAACGGTAACCTATAATAATTATAATAACGATAATTATAAGAACAATAATTACTATAATAACGATATTAACAAAAATAATAATAATAAGAATAACAACAATAATATAGAAATAACAATAATAATAATAACAATTATAACAATAATAACGATAATAATAATAATAATAATAGTAATAATATTAATATTATGGATAATAACGATAATTACGATAATAATAACAGTATTAATAACGATGATAAGGATAATAACGATAACATCGATAATAGTAATATCAAAAATATCGATAATATCTATAATAACGATAATTATAAGAACAATAATTACTATAATAACGATATTAACAAAAATAATAATAATAAGAATAACAACAATAATATAGAAATAACAATAATAAAAATAACAATTATAACAATAATAACGATAATAATAATAATAATAATAGTAATAATATTAATATTATGGATAATAACGATAACATCGATAATAGTAATATCAAAAATATCGATAATATCTATAATAACGATAATTATAAGAACAATAATTACTATAATAACGATATTAACAAAAATAATAATAATAAGAATAACAACGATAATATAGAAATAACGATAATATTAATTAATTTATGTATTAATTTTATTATTATATTATATATATAAATATTATATATTAATAATATTATTATAAGATAAAATAATAATAATATAAAATAATAATAAGATAAAATAATAATAAGATAAAATAATAATAATATTAACGATTACAACGAAAATAATGATAATAATAGTAGTAATAATTACAATAAAAACAATAATAATGATAAACAAAAATAACGGTAATTACGATAATAATTATAAGAATAATCTATTTAACATTGATACTAACGTTAATAACGATAATATTAATAACATTAATAACGATAATAACGATAGTAGTAATAATAATATCGATAGTAACAATATCGACGATACTAAGGAAAATAACGATAATAACGATAATACTAATAAAATTAATAAGGACAATTACGTTAATAACTAAAATAATAATAGCAATAATAACTATAAAAACGATAATAATGATAATAATAGTAATAACAATAAAACGATAACAATATTAATAACAATAATAACGATTATAATGTAAGTAACGATAATGATAATAATATTAATAAAAGTAATAACGATAAAGCGATATTAACGATAATCACCTTAATACTGATATCAATATTAACAATAATATCGATAATAACGATTGTAAATATAATAATATAAACAATAATATCAATAAATACAATCATACCGATAATTATAATAATAGTAATATCGATAATAAGGATAATTAAGAAAAAAACAGTAACAACGAATATAACGATAATAACGGTAATAATTATAACAATATTGACGATAATAACGATAATTACGATAATAATTATAATGACGATAATAATTATAATAGTAATAACAATAATAACGATAGGAAAGATAATGAAATAATAATAATAACTATAACTACGACAATAGTAATAATAATGACGATAATAACGATATTAGCGATAATAATAATAATAATTATAAAGATAATAACGAAGTTGGCAATTATAACGATAATGGTTATAATAACGATAATAATAATAATAATAGTAACAACAATAACGATAATTACAATAATAATAACAACAGCAATAATGGTAATACCGATAATAACGATAATAATATTAACAATGATAACGATAATAACTATAAGTACGATTATAATAATGTCGGTATTAACGAAAACAGTAATAATAATTATATCGGTAATAACGATAATAACAATAATAATAATAACGACAAAAAGTTAATAAAGAAATCAACGATAGTAATTCTAATAATAAAATAATAATAACGATACTAACGATAATAACGATATTAACGATATTATCGATAATATTAACAATAATAATAACTATAATGTCGACAGTAACGATAATAACTAAGTAAATAATAACAATTGTAACGATAATATCGATAATAATAATTAAAATATTAACGATAATATCGATATTAATAATAATTATAATTACGATTATGACGGCAATAACGATAATAACAATAATAATAATAATAATAATAATAAAGATAATAACGGTATTAATGACAAAAACGATAATAATGATAACAAAACAATTTATAATAATATTAAAATAATAACGACGATAATAACAATAATAATGAGAAGAACAATAAAGATTAAAACGATAATAGCCATCAAAATTATGATAATAATAACGATTAAAACATTATTAGTAATAATAATAATAATAAAAATGATAATTGTGTTAATGATGATAAAAACAATAAACATAATAACGATATTAGAAATAATAATAATGACGATAATAATGTTAATAACGATAATAACGATAATTATAATAACATTAAAAACAATAATATAAATAAAAACAATAAAAATAATAACGATAATAATAATAAAATAATAACAATAATAAGGATAATAACAATAATATTAATAACACAATTAAGGATAATAATGATTATAATTATAATGATAAAAACGATAATAATTATAATAATAATACCAATGATAAAGATAATAATGATACAAACGATTATAATAATAATAATAATAACCATAGTAATGATAATAACGATAATAAAAATAACATTAATATCGATATTAACGATTATAACGATAATAATAATACTATTAATAAAAAAATAACAATAATGATCATAAAAAATATAATATCATTAATAACGATAATTACGATATTAACGAAAATAAAGATAATAATAATAAAAATAATACCGATAATAAAGCTAAGAACGATAATAACAATAATAATAATAATAATAATAATGTTGATAACGATGCTAACGATTATAACATTAATAATAATAACAATAAAAACTATAATAACGATAATAAAGATAAATATAATAACGATAATATCGATAATAGTAATAATAATTATAACGATAATAAGGGAAATAACGATAATAGTAGTAACAATAAAATCGATCATAACCATAATAATAATAATAAATATAATAATAACAACAAAAATAACAATATTAACGATCATAATAATAGTAATATTAACAATAATAACAATAACAACGGCAATAGTGGTAAAAGTAATAAAAATAAAATAGAAAATAAGGATAATAACGATGACAACGATAATAATAATAACAGTATTAACGATAATAACGATAATAACGATTATAGGTATTATTATAATAAAGATATTAACGATAATGGCAATAATTATAATAACGATAATGACAATAATAACGATAATAATGATAGTAACTATAATAACGATGATAACAATAATAACTATAAAAATAATAACAATAATACCGATAATAACTATTATAAATATAATAATAATAGTAATAATAAAGATTATAACAATAATAACGATTATAATGATAATAACGAATATAATATTAATAATATTAACAATAATAACGATAATAACGATAATTATATTAATAGAAGTAATAATAAAAATATTAACAATGTTTGCAATAATAATGATAATAACGATAATAATAGTGGTAACATTTGAAGTAATAAAAATTATAACGATAATAACGATAATAACGATAAGAGTAATAATAATATCGATAGTAACAATAATGACGATAATAACGAAAATAACGATAATAATAATAAAATTAAAAACGATAATTAAGTTAATAGTAATATTAATAATAACAATTATAACGATAACAAACGATGATAAGGATAATAGTAATAACGATAATAACGACAATAATAATAATAATAATATATAATAAATATAATAATGATAATATTAATAATTGTAATAATAATAAAAACGATAATAATGATAATTACGATAATAATAATAATAATAATAATAACAATGATAAAAATAATATTAGTAATAATTAAAATACTAATAATATCGTGAATATCGATAATAACGATAATAATAATAACAATATCAACGATAATATCCATAAAAATAATAACAATATTAAAGTTAATATCGATAATAATAATAATTATAATAATAACAGTAATATCGACAATAAAGATAACAACCTTAATAATAATAACGATTATAATGATAATAACGAAAATAACGATAATAACGATTATAACAATAACGTTCCTAACGATAATAATGATAATAATATTATTAATAATAACGATAAAAACGATTATAGGGGAAATAATAATAATAACAATATCGATAATAACGAAAATAACGGTAATAACGATAATAATAATAGTAGTAATAGTAGTAATAATAAAAATGATAAATACGATAATAACAATAATAATAATAATAGCGGTAATTACAATAATAACGATAATAACGATAATAATAATAACACTAAAAACAATAATATCGACAATAACTATAATTATGAGAATAATAATAACTAATATAGCGATAATAACGATAAGAATGATAATAAAATTAATAATAATATCAACGACAACAATTATAACGCTAATTATGATTAGTTTATACCTAAAATAAGGATAATAATAATAAGAACGATAATTATAATAACAATAATAACAATTATAATGGTAATAAGAAAAAATAATAATAATAAGACCTATAAGAACGATAATATAGATAATATTAGTCGTAATAATAACAATATTAGCAAAAATAACGATAATAACGATAACAATATTAACGATAATAACGTTAGTTATAACAATAGTAATAACAATAATAACGATAATAAAGATAACAATAATAATCAATAACGATAATGACGATAATAACGTTAATAATAATAATAACGATAATAATAATATCTATAAAAACGATAATAACCATAATAACGAAAATAACGATTATAGCGATAATAATAATAATAATAATAATATTAACGAAAATAGCGATAATAACTGTAAGAACGATATAAATGGTAGTAAAAATAAAGGTAATAACGATAATAAGGATAATAACATTAAAGTAAATAACGATAATAAAGACAATAATATTAATAATAATAACGATGATAATGATAAAAGCGATAATAATTATATCGAAAATAACGACAATAATAATAATAATAATAACGTTTATAAGGAAAATAACGATAACATCGGTAATAATAATAACAAAAATATAGATAATAACGATAAGAACGATAATAACGACATTTAATATAATAATAATAACGATAATATCGATAATAATAATAACGATAGTGACGATGATAATAATAAGAATAATAAATATAGTAGTAGTTGAAATAATAACGAAAATAAGGGTAATAAAAACGACAATAATAACGATATTAAAGAAATTAGTTTTACCAATAGTAACGAAAACAACGTTAAATACATTAATAATAATAATAATAATAACGGAAGTAAGTATACGGTGACAAATATAATATTAATAACAATTATAACTATAATAACGATAATAACGGTAATAACAATAATAATAATTGTAATAATAACAGTAATAATAATAATGATAATTACGATAATAACGATAATAATAATAATAATAAAGCCATAAATAACATTAATAAATATAATAACGATATTGTATAAACGATAAAAAAGATAATAGTAGTAATAGTCATAACGATAATAACGATAATAACGGCAATAAAAATAATAATAATAAAAATAATAACGATATTATCGAAAATAATGATAATAACGATAATAATTATAATAATAATAACGATAATAACTATAATAGAGATTATGACGGTAATAGAGACAAAACGACGATAAAAACGACAATAACGATCATAAGAATAACAAATGTAACGATAATAATGAAAATAACGATAATGACGATAAAAACGACAATAATAATAATAATTATAATAATAACAATTACAATAATAACGCTAATAACTATAATAACGAGAACAATAATAACGACCAAAACGTTAATAACAATAATATAAATTAATAGCAATAATAACAACAATATCGACATTAATAATAAAAAGCATAATAAAGTTAGTAACAATAATATTAATAGTAATAATAATGTTAATAACGTTAATAAGGATAATGACGATAATTTCGATTATAATAATAACAATAAAATCGATAGTATGGATATTAATTATAACAATAATTACATTAATTACGATAATAACGACAATAGTAATAATAATAAGAATCATAATAACGATCATAACGAAATATAACGATTATAATAATAACAGTAATAACCATAATAAAGATTTTTACGATAATATTAATAACGTTAATAACGATAATAACGATAATAATAATAATAATATCAAAGGTCATAACGATATTAACTAAAATAACGATAATCATGATAATAACGACACTAATAATAATAATAACATTAATAACGATAATAACGATTATAATGATATTTATTCTCAATAAGAGTAATAGTAAGGATAGAGATATAGTAACAATAATGTTAATAACGTTATTAACGATAATAACGATAATAATATTAACAATAATATCGATTTTAACTATATTAAAAATAATAATAATATACGATAACAAAGATAACAAAAACAATAATAATAGAAAACTAAGGAAAATATGGATAATAACGATAACAACGTCAGTAAAAATAATAATATTTTCGATAATAACTATAATGACAATAATAATATTAACGATAATATCGATAATAACGTTAATAATACTTGTAGTAATAATTATAATAACGGTGATAACTATATTTATGAAAACAATAGTAACGATAGTATCGTTAATGTCAATTATTATAGTAGTAATAATATCAATAAAAACGATAATAACAATAATAATAATAATAATAATAATGACGATATTAACGATAATAACAAAAGTACCGAAAACAACAATAACACCATTAATAATAATAATAATAATATCGGAAGTAATTAAAATAACGGAGTCAACTATAATATTAATAACAATAATAACCATAATAACGATAATAACTATAGGAATAATATTAATAATAACGATAATAACGATATTAATGGCAATATGCATAATACAGGAATATTAATAGTCATATTAAAGATAATAACGATAATAACGTTACTAACGATAATAGCGAAACTAATATTAAAAATATTAAGGATAATATCGTTTATAATTGTAACAATATTCACGATAATATCGTTAATAATAATAACAACATAAACAATAATAACGATAATAACTATAATAAAATTTATAATAATAACGATAATAATGATAATAACGATAATAACGATAATAACGATAATAATGATAATAATGATAATAACGATAATAACCATGTTAATAATAGTAATAATAAAGGTAATAACGATAGAAAAAGTTTCTAACGATAATAATAATAACAACAATAACGATAATAGTGACTATGAGGATAAGAAAGGTAATAATAACATTAAAAATAAAAATAATAACGAAAATAACGATAATAACCATAATAATAATAATAATAATGAAGATAACAACGATATTAAAGATAATAATGACAATGATAATAACAAAAATAATTATAATAACAATGATAATAGCGATAATAACAATAATAGCAATAATAATAATAGTAATAATTAAGAAAATAACGATATTAACGATAATAATATAAGCAATAATTACAATAACAACACTAATAACGATTATTGCGATAATAATAGTAATAATAAGAACAATAATAACAATAATATTGTTAATAAAGTTATTACCGATGATAATGATAATTACAATATTAATAATAACTATAATAAGGATATTACCGATAATAATAATAACGATAGTAACGATCAGAATAATATCGATGAAAACGATAAAATCGAAAATAATAATAAAAACTTTAACGATAAAATCGATTATAATAATAATTTTAACGTTAATAACCATAATAAAGAAAATAACGATAATAATAAAAACAATTAAATGATAATAACAATAATTATGATAATATCAATAATAATTATAATAGTGATAGCATTAATAACGATATTTACGATAATAATAATAATAACAAAGATAATAACATGATTAACTACAATAATGATAATAACGATAATAACGATATAGACGATAATATCTATAATTATAATAACAATATTAACGATAATAAAACTAATAATACTAACAAAATAAAGATAATAACGAAATTATCGATAATAACGATAATAATAATAGTAATAATAATAACGATAATAAACGTAATAACAACAATAATAATAATAATAATATTAATAATAATAATAATAATAATAATAACGATAATAACGATAATAACGATTATAGTGACAGTAACGTTAATAACGATTATAATCAAAACGATAATAATAATAATAATAATACAGATAACAAGGATATTAACGTTAATGACGATAATAATAACAACAATAATAAAGATACAAACGATTATAACGATAAGAACGATAATAATATTCATAAGAATAATAATAATAACAATAATAACGATAATAATGGAAGTAAAAATAACAATATTAAGAATAATATATATAATAACGATAATAACGATAATAATATTATTAGTAATAACAGTAATAACAATATTAAGGATAAAAACGATTTTAACAAGAATCATAATAAATATAATAACGATTATAATGCTAGTAACGATAATAAAAGATATAATAATAACAATATTAAGAATAATAACTATAATAACAAAAATAACGATAATAATAATAGTACTAATAACAATAATAACAACTATATTGCTAATAACGATAATAACGATAATAATAATAACAAAATTAGCAATAATATCGATAATAATAATAATAATAATAATAATAATAACAATAATTACGATAATAACGATAATAAAGTTAATAACGTTAATAATAATGGTACTAATAACAATAATAATAACATTAATGATAATAACGATAATAACGATAATATTAATAACGATAATAGCTACAATAACGATAATAATAATAATAATTATAACGATAAAGTAGATAATAACGATAATAACGATAATAATAATAATTATTATTACGATAAACAACATAATAACGATAATAATAATAGTAATTATAATAATTATTATGATAAACACGATAATAATGATATTAGTAATATTAATAATAAAGATAATTATGATAATAACGATAATAATAATAACAATAATAACGATAATAATAATAACAATAATAACGATAATAACGATATTCACGATAATAATAATTACATTTATAACGATAAAATCGACAATAATGATAATAAGGAAAATAATTATAATAATAATAATAATAAAAACGATAAAAATCGTTTAACGAAAATAACGAAAATAATAAAAACGATAGTATCGTTAATTGTAATAATCATAATACCGTATAAACGATAATAAATTTAATAATAATAAAAATAATAACGATAATAACGATAATATCGGTATAATTATAACAATAATATCGATAATTACGTTATGAGAAATAATAATAATAACAATAATAACGATAATACTAATAACCATAAAAAAGATAATAATAATTATAATAATGACAATAATAACGATACTAACGATAATAACGATAAGAACAAAATTAACGATAATAACAAGATTTATAAAAATAATAATATCTATAATAATGATAAGAACGATTAGAACTATAATAATAATAACAATAATAACAATAATAACGTAAATAATTACAAGAAAAATGATTTAAATAAGATATTAACGATAATAAATAGAATATCAGTAATAACGATAATAACGACAATATTAATAAAAATAAAAACGAAAATAACGCTATTAACAATAATAATAATAATAATGATAATAATAACAATAATAATAATAATAATAATAATATCGATAATAACAATAATAACGAAAATTATAATATTAATAACAACAATAATAACAATAATAAAGATAATAATGATAACAATAAATACGATAAAGTCGGTAATATCGATAATAATATTAACAATATTAATTATAATATCGATAATAATATTAACAATATTAAAGATAATATCGATAATAAAAATAACAATATTAACGATAATATCTATAAGCATAATAATAATAATAATAATAGTAATAACGATAATAACGATAATAATAGTAGCAATACTAACATTAATAACAATAATAGCGGTAATAAGGTAATTAACGGTAATAATGATAATTTAATTAACCATATTAGCATTAATAACGATAATATCGATAATATCTATAATAACAATAACGAAAATAACGATAATAATGATATTAACGATAATAATAATAGTAATTATATCGATAATAACGATAATAACGATAATAATAAATACGATAATATCGATAATTTCGATAATAATAATAATATTAACGATTATATCTATAAAAAAAGAACAATAATAACAATATTAAAAATAATAACCATAATAATGATAATGAAAACATTATTATTAATAACAATAATAACGATGATAAAGATAATAATGAAAATAACGATTATAATAACAACGATAATACCGATAATAATAGTAATAATAAAAACGAAAATGGCTATATTTAGGATAATAATAATTACAATAATAGAGAAAAGAACGATATTATCTATAATAACAATATTAATAATAACGATACTAACTAAAATAGCGATGTAACGATAATAATAACAATAATATTAACAATAATATTAATCATAATAATAATAATAATAGCAATAATAACGATAATAAAGATAATAGCGATAATAATAGTAACGATAATAACGATAATAATGATAAAATTAAAAACGATAATTACGTTAATAACGAAAATAATAACAGCACTAATATCGATAATAACGATAATAGTAATAACAATAATTACAATATTAAGGATAATAACGATAATAACGATAATACTAATAAAGATGACAAAAATAAATACAATAAAATTAATCTTAATAATAACGAAAATAAGGATAATAACGATGTCAACGTTAATAATAATAACAACAAAGAGGATAATAAAAATAATACAGATAAAGTAAATAAGGATAATAACGATGACAATGATAATAATAATAACATTAATAAAGAAATAACCATAATAAGGATTATACGGATTATAACAATAATAGAAATAATAATGAGAACGGTAAAGAAGATAAAACGATAAAAATGATAATAACTATAATAACAATAATAACAATAATAACTGTAATAACAATAACAATATTAACGTTAATGATGATAATAATGTTAATAATTATAAAAACAAATATAATAACGATAATAATAATAGCAATAATAACAATAAATGCAATATTAACGATAATAATAATAATAACATTAACGTAATAGAGATAATTACTATTTCAAAGATAATAAGAATAACAATAATAACGATAAAAACAATATAAACGATAACAACAATAATAATAATGATAATAACTATACTAATAGTAATAACAATAACAATAATAACGATTATAACAATAATTATAAAAAGAATAATAACGATAATAATGATAATAACGTTAATATTAATAGCAATAATAACGATTTTCACGTTAATAACGATAGTAATAATAATAATAATAACGATAATAACATTAAAAACGATAATAATAATAATGACGTGAATAATAATAATCATATTAGAAATATTAACGATAATAAAAACAATAATAATTATAACAATAATAATAAATATAATAGTAACCATAATAACGATAATATCCATTATAACGATAGTAATAATAAGGATAATGACGATAATAATAATAATAATAACGATAATAACGATAATTACGAGAATGACGATAACAATATTATTGATAATAACGTCAATAGGAATAATAATAATAATAACAATAATATCGATATTAATGATAATAATAATAATAATAATAAATATAATAACGATAGTAACGATAATAACGATAATAACTATAATAACGATAATTTCGATAGTTACGAATATAGTAATAACAATAATAACGATATTAGTAGTAATATTAATAAAGATAATAACGTTATTTATGATAATAATTATAATAATAATAAAGATATTAACGAAAGTAACAATAATAACGATAATAATAATAAAAATATTAATGATAATATCAATAAAATCTATAGTAATAATAACGACAATAACTATAAGAATAATAATAAAATATCGATAGTAACAATAATAAAGACAATTAAGATAATAATGATAATAATAATAACGATAATGACGATGATAATAATAACGATCATAACGCTAATAAAGACAATAGTAATACCAATATTAACGATAATAACGATATCAATGGCATTAACGATAATAACGTATATAAAAATAATCTTATTAAAGATAAGAACGATAATAACGATACTAACAATAATAGCGATAATAATAATAACGATTTTAAGGATAATATAGCGAATAATTGTCACAATACTCACGATAGTAATATAATAATAATAATAATAATAACAACAAAAACAATAATAACGATAATAACAATAATAAAATTTATAATAATAACGATAATAACGATTATAACGTTAATAATAATATTAACAGTATTAACGATAATAGCAATGAGTTTCTAACGATAATAATAATAACGACAATAACGATAATAATGACTATGATGATAAGAAAGATAATAATACTATTAATAATAAAAATAATAACGTGAATAACGATAATAATGATAATAATTGTAGTAATAATAACAATATTAAGATTAATAACTATAATAACGATTATAACGATAATAGTATTAATAATAATAAAAGTAATAACAATAACGATAATAATGCTTATAACATTGTTAACGATAATAATATTAACGATTATAACGATAATAACCATAATAATAATAATAATAATAAAGATAACAATGATAATAACGATAATAATGACAGTAATAAAAACAACAATGACGATAATAACATTAACAATGATAATAACGATAATAACGATAATAACAATAATAGTAATAGTAATAATTAAGATAATAACGATATTTACAATAATAAGGATAATAACAATACAAATAATAACGATAATGATGGTAATTATATACACGATAAAGTCGATAATATCGATAATAATAACAAATTTAACGATAATGTCGATTATAATATTAACAATATTAACGATATTATCGATCACAATAATAATAATAATAATAAGATTATTAACGATAATAACGATAATTACTATGATAATAATAACAAAAATAACGATAATAAAAATATTAACGATAATAATAATAATAGCAATAATAACGATATTAACGAAAATAGTAATAATATTAATAACGAAAACATCAATAATTACATTCATAATAATAATAATAATAATAAAGGAAGTAAGTATAATAACGGTGACATCTATAATATTAATAACAAATATTACGATAATAACGATAATAACGATAATAATAATACTAATAATAACGATATTAACTATATCAATGGCAATAACGATAATAACGTTTTAATTATTATAGCTAATAACGATTTAATATTATAGCTAATAACGATAATAACAATGCTAACAATAATAGCGATAATAATAATTACAACAAAAGCAATAATAACGAGAATAACTATAGTATATTTATAATAATAACGATAATGACGATAAGAATTAATATAACAATATTAAGGATAATAACAATGATAATAATAGTAATGATATAGGTAATAACGATAATAATAATAACATTAATAATAATGATAATAATAGAAGTAATAAAAACTATATTAAGAATTATGGCTATAATAACGATTATAACTATAACAGTAGTAGTAATAATAACAATAATAATAATAATAACGATAGTAACGATTTTAACAATGTTAACGATAATAATATTAACGATAATAACGATAATAACAATAATAATAATAATAATAATAAAGATAACAACGATATTAACGATAATAATGACAGTAATAATAATTATAATGACGATAAGAACGTTAACAAAGAGAATACCGATTATAACGATAATAACAATAATAATAATAGTAATAATTAAGATAATAACGATATTTACGATAATAAGGAAAATAGCAATAACAATAATAACGACAATAACAATTAAAATCCTAATAACGATATCAATATTTATAAAAATTACAATAATACTGATAATAACGAGAATAACAAAAATAATATTAGTAATAATAACAATAATAACACTAATAATGATAATAACGATATTAACGATAACAATAGTTGTAATAATAATAATAACAATAATAGCGATAATAAGGATATTACCGATAATAAGGATAATTATAAAAATCATAACAACTATAATGCGAATAATACCGATAATTATAATAACTATATTAACGATAATATCGATAATAATAATAATATTATTAATGATATGATCGATAATAATAATAATCATAATATCATTAATAACAATAATAACGATAATAACAATAATAACGATAATTACGATTAAAATAATAATAACGAAAATAGCGATAATAACGATATTTACAATTATAATAATAATAATAATAATAATATCGAGAATAACGATAATAAAGATAATAATAATAACGATTATAACGAAAAAATAATAATAATAATAACGATAATAAAGATAATAAAGACAATAATAATAATAATAATAATAATAATAATAATAATAATAATAATTTTAATGACGATAATATCGGTAATGATAATAATGACAATAATAATAATAAGGATAAGAAAGATAACAGAGATTAAAATAATAACAGTTAAAAAGATAACAACGGCAATAATCATAATAGCAAAAATAACGATAAAAACTGTGATAAAAATAGCAATATGAACGATATTAAAGAAAATAGTAACAATAATAATAACGATAACTACGATAATAACATTAATAATAATAATAATATAAACGAAAATAAGTATAATAACCGTGACATCAATAATAATAATAAAAATAATAATGATAATAACGATAATAACGATAATAATAATACTAATACTAATAATAAAGATAATAATAATCGTATTAAAGATAATAACGATAATAACGTTACTAAGGATAAAAGCGATAATTATAAGAACAACAAAAATAATATTAACGTTAATAATTATAATAACAATTATAAAAATGACGATATTAACGATAACAACGGTAATAATGATAATATCGATAATAACGATAATAACAATGATAATAATAGTAATAATAAAGATAATAACGATGTAAATGATTCAAACGATAATAATAATAACAACAATAACGATAATAACGAATATGATGTTAAGAATGCTAATAATATTAACAATAATACAAACAATAATGACAATCATGATAATAAAGATAATAATAGATGTAATAATAACAATATTAAGACTAATAAATATAATAACGATAGTAACAATAATAATAGTAGTAATAAAAAAAGTAATAACAATAATAACGATAAAAACGAATTTAACGATAACAATAAGTTTGATAATTACGATAATATCGATAAAATTAATAACTATAATAACGATAATAACGATTATAGAGTTAATAATAATTATAGTAATAATAACGATATTATAGGTGCTAACGACAAAATAATAATAATAATTATAACGATAATAACGGTAATAACGATAAAAATAATAGAAAAATAACAATAATATCAATAATAACGATAACATGGAAAATAACGATAATATCGATAATAATAAATAAGATAACACCGATTTCATCGATAATAATAATAACAATAATATCAATAATAACGATAATAAAGATAATAACGATGATATCGATATTAATAAATAGGATAATATCGGCACCATCGATAATAATAATAACAATATTAACGATAATATCGATAATAATAACAACAATATCGACAATAATATCGATAATAATAATAACAATAATAACAATAATACCGATACTAACGATAATATCGTTAATAATAATAAAGATAATAATGATAATAGCGATAAAAACAATAACGATATTAACGATAATATTGACAATATTAAAGATAATAATGATAATAATTTTAAAACGATAATAATTATCGTAATAATAATAGTAATATCGATAATAACGACAAAGAAATTAAAATAATAACGATAATATACATAATAATAATAAAATTAATAACGTTAATAACGATAATTACGATAATAACGGTAATAATAATAAAATTAATAACGCTAATAACGATAATAAAGATAATAATAATAGTAATAATAACGATAATAATGATAATAACGATATAATCGATAATAATAATTACAATAATAACGATAATATCTCTAATAATGATAATAAAACTAATAATTATAACAATAATAACGATAATATCGATAATAATATTATTAATAAGAGCGATAATAACGTTAACAGTAATAAGTATAACATCGATAGTAATGATATTAATGAAAATATCCATAATAATAATAATAAATATAACAATAGTAACGATAATAACAATAACAATAATAACAATAATAACGATTATTAATATAATAACGATAATAGAAAGAATAATATTAATATCGAATATATGGTTAATTACGAAAATTACGGTAATAATGATAATAACTATAATAACTACAATAATAATAATAAAAATAAATATAATAACGATAATAACAATAATAGCGATAAAAGTAAAAACAACAATAAAAATAACAATGATATTAACAATAATAACAATAATAACAATTATGGCGATTATAAGAATTATAACTTTAATAAAGATAATAATAATAACACTAATAACAATAATATCGATAAAAGCGATAACAATGATAACAATAATAACGTTAATAACGAAAATTACGATAATTCTGATGATAACAATAATAATGATAACGATAAATACGAAATAGTAATAATAATAATTACGATTATAAAGATAACATCGATAATAATAATAATTATAATTATTAATATAATAGCGATATAAACGATGAGAACAATAATATTAATCAAAGCAATAAAGATAATAACGATAATAATAATAATAATAATAATAACAATAACAATAACAAGGATAATAACAATAATATTAATAAAAGACTACAATAATGAGTATAAAAATAAGGATAATAATGATAATTATTATAATAATAATAAAAATAATAACGATAATAATGATACAATCTATAATAATAATAATAACAATTAACATAATAACGATTATAACGATAATAATAATAACATAAATAATTATAATAACGATTATAACGATAATAATAATACTAATAAAAACAATAATAACAGCAAGAACATTAAAAAATATAATAACATTAATAACGATAAAAACGATAATAACGAAAATAAGGATAATAATAATAACAATAATAACTATAATGACCATAATAACGATATTATAGTAATAAAAATAAAGATAATATCGATAATAAGGACAATAATAATAGTAATAATAACGATAATAACGATAATATCGATAATAATTATAACGAAAATAATGACAATAATAACTTTAATATTAACAATAATAAGAAAAATAATAATGACATCGATAGTAATAATAACAATAATATCGATAATAAGGATAATTATGAAAATGACAGTAATAACGATAATATATATAAAACGACAATAATAATAACAATAAAAACGATAATAAGGATAATAACGATAATAACGATAATAACGATAATAATAATAACAATAATGACTATAATAAAAATAATAATGATAATAACAATAATTATAATTATAATAATAATAATAAAAACGATAATAACAGTATTAATAATATCAAGAATAACTATAATAAAAAATAACGATAATAATAATAACAATTATAAAGATAATAACAATAATATCGATATTAAAGATAACTATAATAACTATGATTACGATAATAACGATATTATTAGTAATAGAAATGAAGATAATAACGGGATTAACGATAATAGCGATAGTAATAATTACAACAATAACGATAATGATGAAAATAATAATAGTAACGATAATTATAAGAACAAAAATTACTATAATAACGATATTAACAATAATAATAATAAGCATTACAACGATAATAAAGAAATTACGATAGAAATAATAACAATTATAACGATAATAATAGTAATGACCATAACAATAATAACGACAATTACGATAATATCGATAATAACATTAACATTATTAATTCATAACGATAACAGTAATAATAATAATAACATGTATAACGATAAAAACGATAATAACGGTAATAACGATGATAATAATAACTATAATAATATTAATAACGATAATAACGATAATGACGAAAATAACGATAATAATACTAGTAACAGTAACAATAATAATAAATATAATAACGTAATTGAGGATACAAACGATATTAGAGATAATAGCGATAATAAAATTAATAATAATAACTGTAATAACGATAAAGACAATAATAATAAGAAAATTAATAGCGATAATAACGATAATAAAATTAAAAATAATAATAATGGCGATATTATAGATATTAACGATAATAATAAGAACGATAATAACGACAATGGTAATAATAACAATATCGATAAGAATGATAATAACGAATATAATAATAATAATAATAATAATAAATATGATAACAATATTAACGATAATAACGCTAATAATGATAATAACGATTATAATAATAATAATAATAACAATATTAACGATAAGAACGATAATATCGGTATAATTGTAATAATATAATCGATAATTGCGTTATTAGAAGTAATAATAATAACAATAATAACGATAATGACGATAATAACGAAAATACTAATAACAACAATAAAGATAATAATAATAAGAATTACGATAATAACGATAATAACGTTAATTATAATAGTAGAAATAACAATAATATCGATAATAACTAAAATAACGATAATAACGTTAACATCGAAAAAGTAATAACAATATTAATAATATTAAAAATAATAATAACGATAACATAGAAAATAACGATAATAGTAATAACGATATTTTCGACAATAGTGCTAATAATAATAACGATAATAACAAAAATAACGATATCAATAATAACAATAATAACGATAATAACGATAAAAGCGATTTTAATGACAATGAAGACAGTAATAAGAATAATAATAATAATAATAACGATAATAATAATATTATTAATGACGATAATTACATTAACAAGGATAATAGTACTAATGACGTTTATAGTAATAATCATAATAAAGATATTAGCGATAATATCAACGATAATAATAATAATATTAACCATTATAACGATAATAAAAATAATAACTATAATAACGATAATGACAATGAAAATAATAGTAATAATAGATATATTAAAGTTAGTAAGGATAATAACGATTATAATATTAATAATAATAACGATAACTACGATAATAGCGACAATATTATTAATAATATAACGTTAATAGGTATAATTACTATATGAAAGTTAATAGTAATAACAATAATAACGATAAAAACGATAATAACGGTAATAACGATGATAATAATAACGATAATAATATTAATAACACTAATCAAAATAATAAAGGTAATAACGATATTCTAATAAGAATATTATTAATAATAATAACAATAATTTTTATAATAATATTTTTAACAATAATAACGATAATGAGGATAATCACAATAATAATGATAATAATGACGATAATATCGATATAAACAATAATATAGATTATAAAGAAAACAAATATAAAAATAATAATGATAATATCTATAATATCGGTATTAATAATTACAATATCAACGATAAAAACAATAATAATATCTATAATAATAACGATAATAGCGGTAATAATAATAATATCATTGAAAACGTTAATGACGATAATAACGATAATAACGAAAATATTATCGATAATAACGAAAATAATAATAATAGTAATATTGATAATAACAATAATAGCGATAATAATGATAATAATTACAATAATAATAACTATAATAATGATATTAATAAAAACAATATGAACAATAATAAAAATAAATCGATAGTATCGATAGTAATAATTACAATAATAACAATAATAATGATAATAATATAATAACGAAAACAATAATAAGGATAATAACGGAAATAAAGTTAAAAATAATAAATGTAATAAAGATAACAACGATAATAACGCTATTAACTATTATAACAATAACAATAATAAGGATAATACCGAACATAAAGATAATAACAATAAATATAATAACTATAACAATGATAATAACTATTACATCGATAATAATAATAATAATAATAGTAAGAATAATAATAATAAAAATAGCAATAATCACGATAATATCGATAATAATAATAATAAAAGCATAGTATAATAACGATAATAATAAAATAAACATAATAACGATATTGACGAAAACAGCGATAATAACGATAATAATAATATAAAAAATAACAATAATAATGATATTAATAATAATAACAATAATATAGATAATGAAGATAAAAACGATAATAACGATAATAATGGTGATAATATCGATAATAATAATGATAATAATAACGATAATAATGATAATAACGATAATAAATATAATATTTACGATAATATCGATGATAATAATAATAATTACGATAATAACGATAATAAAGGTAATATTCATAATAATAATATTAATATAAGAGGTCATAACTATAATAACGATAAGAATAATAATAATAACGATAATATATTTAATAGCAATAATAATCCTGATAAGCATTATAATAACGAAAATAACGATAATAACGAAAGTAATAGTTGTAATAATAACTCTAATAACGATAAAAAAAAATAACAACGTTATTAATAATAATAAAAAAATAATAACGATAATAAAGATAATAGCTATCATAATAACGATAATAACGATAATAATGGTAGCAGTAATAACAATAATTATAATAATAACGATTATAACAATAATGAGTATTACAATTATCAAGACAGTAATGATAAAAACAATAATTTTAATGATAATAATAAATATGATATCAATATTAACAGTATAATATACTAATAATAATAATAACAATAGTGATGATAATATCGATTATAATAGTAATAATAATAATAATAATAACGATAATAACAATAATAACGATATTAATAATAATAATTATAATAAAGATAATAATAAAAATAGTAATAATAATAACAATAACAATGATAATAACGATATTAACAATAATAACGATAATAATAATAACAATAATACGATAATAACGATAATAATAATAAGAATTATAACGATAATAACGATAATAGCGAAAACACCGATAATAATAATAATAATAACGATAATAATTATAATAACGGTAATAAAAGTAATAACAGTAATAATAGTAATAATAGCAATAATAAGGATAATAACGATAAAACGATTATAATAATAATGACAATAAAGATATTAGTGATTAAAACGATAATAACGATATTAACATAATAAAAATAAAGTTAATATCGAAGATAAGGGTAATAATAATAAAATTAATAACGATAAAAACGACAAATAATGATAAATGTAATAATAATTATAACGATAATAACGACAATTACCATAATAACGATAATAAGCAAAAGAACAACTGTAGTAACGATAATTACGATAATAATGGTATTAATAATAACAATAATATCATTAATGACAATAATAAAGATTATAACGGTATTAATGATAGTAACGATAATAAAAATAATAATATCAACAATTATAACGACAAGGACGTAAATAATAATAACGGTAATAACGATAATAAAAAAAATGTTAATAGCGATAATAATTATAAAAATAATAATGATAATAAACATAATTACGCTAAAAGGTTAATAATAAAAATAATAATGATAATAACAATAATAACTAAAATATCGATAATAAAAAAGATAATAATAATAATAACGATAATAAAGAAAATAACGATACTAAAAATAATAATAATGATAATGATGAGAATAATAATAATAATAACAACAATAATTACGATAATATCGATAATAATTATAACAATAATAACGATAAAACGATAATAACGATAATAATAATAACAATATTAACGTGAAAGACGATATTAACGAAAATAATAATATTATACTTAACGATAATAACGATAATAACGGAAATAGTAATCGAAATTATAACAGTAATAAAACAAATATTGATAATAACTATAATATCGATAAAATATTAACGTTAATAACGACAAAACAGATAATAATTACGATAATAACGATAATAATATTAGTAATAACAACGATAATAACAATAATAATAATAGTAGTAATAAAAGCACTAATGGCAATTATAACGTTAATAATGATAATAATGATAATAAAAACAATAATATCAACAATAATAAAGGTAATTTCCTAAATAAAAACAACGGTAATAATGTTCATAACAAAAAAACCGTAATAACGACAATAATAATATCAATAATAACTTTAATATTAATAATAACGATTATAACTATAATAATAAAAGTAATAATAATAATAAAAATAACAAAGTTAATGACATTAATAGCAATAATACTGATAATAAAGATATAAATAAAAATAATAATAATAATAACAATAATAACTCTAATAATGATAATAATAAAAATAATAATAATAATATCAATAATGACGATAGTAAGGATGATAATAATAATAATAATACCGGTAACAGAGAATATACCAATATAAGCAATAATGACGACAATATCGATAATAATAATAATAAAAGCATAGTATAATAACGATAATAATAAAATAAACATAATAACGATATTGACGATAACAGCGATAATAACGATAATAATAATATAAAAAATAACAATAATAATGAAATTAATAATAATAACAATAATAACGATAATGACGATAAAAACGATAATAACGATAATAATGATGATAATATCGATAATAATATTGATAATAATAACGATAATAATGATAATAACGATAATAACGATAATATCGGTAATAATCATAATAATAATATTAATATAAAAGGTAATAACTATAATAACGATAAGAATAATTATAATAACGATAATATATTTAATAGCAATAATAATCCTGATAAGGATTATAATAACGATAATAACGATAATAACGAAAGTAATAGTTTTAATAATAACTCTAATCACGATGAAAAAAATAACAACGGTATTAATAATAATAAAAAAATAATAACGATAATAAAGATAATAGCTATCATAATAATGATAATAACGTAAATAATGGAAGCAGTAATAACAATAATTATAATAATAACGATTATAACGATATTGAGTAATACAATTATCAAGACAGTAATGATAAAAACAATACTAATAATAATAACGATAATAGTGATAATATAAATAAAAATAATAATAATTACAATAATAACGATAATTACAATAAAAGTAAAAACAATAATAACGGTGAGAACGATTATGAGGAAAATAATAAAAACAATATAACTATATAACGATAACAACATATAATAATAATAACGATATTAACGGAAAAAATCATATTAATAACAATTATAAAGATACTAACGATTATAATGATGGTAACGATAATAATAATATTAATAACAATAATAACGATAATAACCATATGAAAAATAATAATATTAATAATAATATCAATAACAACGATAATAACGATAATTATAATAGTTATATTTCTATAATAAGGATTATAACGAATGAACGAAAATTATAGTAACAATAAAAACAATAATAATGATAATGATGATAGTAATAATAATAATAAGACCAATAATAATAATAATAATATCGATAATAATAGAAGTAATAATAACAAAAATTGCAAAAATAACGATATTGACGATAACAATAATAACGATAATAATGATAATATCGATAATTATAATAATGATAATGACGACATTTGTTATAATACTTATATCGATAATAACGGTAATAACGATAATAATAATAACAATTATAACGATAATAACGAAAATAACGATAATAACGTTGATAACAACAATTATAATAATTACAATAACAATATTAACTATAATATCGATATAATAATAACGATATTTACGACAAATGCAATAATAATAATAACGATAATAACGATAAATAGATAATAATAATAATAATATTGACGATAATAACGGTAATTACGCATAATGATGATTATGATAATATCAATAGGAATAATAACAATAATAGCGATGATATCGATTATGACTATAATAAAAATAATATAATTAAATATATTAAGGATAATAACAATAACATCGATCATAATAACAATAATATCGTTAATAACAACAATGACGATAATAACAATAATTATATAACAATAATTAAGATAATAACGATAATAACAGTATTAAGAATAATATCGATAAAAACGATTTCAACGATAATAATTGTAGTAATAATAACAATATTAAAATTACTAACAATAATAACGATTATAACAATGCTAATAATAACGATAATAACTATAATATCAATAATAATAATAATAACGTTAACGATAATGTCGGTAATAATAATATTAATAATATTAACGATAACAACTATATTAATGATAATAATAATTATAATAATAATAAAAAGAATAATAATAAAAATAATTGCGATTATAATTATAATAAAGATAATAAAAAGTATATAAATAAAAATAATAATGATAATAACAATGATAACGATGATAATGATAAGAATAATAAAGATAACAACGCTATTACCGATAATATAGATAATAATAATAATAATAGAAACAATAATAACGACAGAAACGATAATAACTATAAATTAATATCGATAATAACGATAATAGTAATAATAATAATATCAACAGTATCAATAATAACGAAAATAACAATATTAATAGTAATAATAATAATATTAATATTAATAGTAATAATAATTATAATAACGAAAATGATTGTAGTAATGATAATAACGTTAATAACGTTAAAGACGATAAAAAATATAAGAATATTAACGTTAATATCGATAATAACGATAATAGTAATAATAATAACAACAACGATTATAACGATAATAACGATATAAACAATAGGAATAATAACAATAATAACAATAAAAACAATAAGAGCAATAATAACGATAATAACGATACTAAAAATAATAATAATGATATTGCTTATAACGCTAAAAACGATAATTACGATAATAATAATAAAATCAATAAAGATAATAACGAAAATAAAAATAAAAACGAAAATAATACTAATGATTATAACCATAATAACGATAACAACGATAATAATAAAAACATTAATATCGATAATAATGTTTATAACGATAATAATAATAACAATAAAATTGATATTAACGACAATAATTATAATAACTATAATAATAATAACAATAATAACTATTAAAACGGATATAACAATAATAATACTAACAATAATGACGATAATAACGGTAATAACGATAATAATAATAATAATAATGACGATAATAACATTAATAACGCGTAATAATAATTATAATAATAACAATAGTAATAATAGCAATAAAAACGATGGTAACAGTATGAAAGATAATGATAGTAATATTAATAACAATATTAAGGATAATAACGATAACATCAATAATAATAAAAACATAAATATTGATAATAACGATAATAGCGATTATAAAAATAATAACGATAATAACGATAATAATAACATTAATAATAGCGATAATAACAATAATAACGATAATAACGATAATAACGATAATAACGACAATATCGATAATATCGATAATAATTATAACGATAATAACGACAATAATAATATTAATTTTAACGATAATAAGAATAATGATAATAACATCGATAATAATAATAATATCGTTAATAAGGGTAATTACGAAAATAACAGTAATAACGATAATATATATAAAACGATAATAATAATAATAATAAAATCGATAATAACGATATTAACGATAATATCGATAATAACTATAATTACGATAATAACAATAGTAATAATGACAATAATATCGAAAACAACGATAAAAACGATATTAATAGTAATAAAAGTAAAGATAATATCGGTAAAATGGATAATAATTATAATATTATATTCGCTAATAACGATAATAAAAATAATAATAATAATAATAACGATAATATCGCTAGTAGTAACAACTATATATTCGATAATAATGATATTAATGAAAATAACTAAAATAATAATAGTTCATATAACAATAATAACGATAATAATAATAATAATAACATCAATAACGATAATTACGATGATAACGATAATAAAAATAACGGTAATGAGAATAATAATAATAATAGTAATAACAATAATAATTATAATAACACTAATAATAAAAATAATGATAACGGCAATAATGATAATAATATTAATAAAGGTATTAGCAATGATAATAGTAGTAATTAATAACTATTACAACGAAAATAACGATTATAACGATAACAATAATAACGATTATTACTATAATAACTAAAATAATAAAAACGATAGAAACGATACTAATAAAAATAATAATACCGATAAAAACGATAATAAATTTAATAATAAAAAAAAGAATAACTATAGTAAGATATTAACGATATAAACGATAATAAACCAAATACTACGAAAATAACGATAATAATTATAACAATAATAACAATAATAACTACAATATTTATAACAATAACAACGATAATAAAAATAATAACGATAATAACCATAATAACGATAATAATAAATATAGTAATAATGACAATAATAACGACAATAACGATAATAATAATTATAATGATAATAGTAATAAAAACGATAATTATAAAAATAATAATAATAACGATAATAACGATAATAGTACATGTAATAATAATACTAATAACTATAATAACGATAATAACGATAATAATGATAATAACGATTATAATGACAACGATAATACTGATAATGTTAGTATTAATAATAATGATAATAGCGATATTTACCATAATAATAATAACAATAATATAGAAAAGAACGATATTATCTATAATAACGGTATTAAGAATAACGATATTAACAATAATAACGATAAAACGATAATAATAACATCAATATTACCGATTATATTGATAATAATAATAATGATAATAGCAATAATAAGGATAATAAAGATATTAATGATAATAATAATAATAACGACAATAACAATAATAATGATAATAATAATAATTATAATAATAATGATAATAATAATAATAATAATAATAGTATTAAAAATAATAACAATATTGTGTTCAATAACGATAATAATTGTGGTAATGTTAAGAATCACAACAATAATAACGATAATCACGATTATAACGATAGCAATATTATTGATAATAACAACTATAGTAATAATAATAATAATAACAATAATAATGATAATTAAAATAAAGATAATAACGAAATTAACTACAATAATAATAATAACAATAACGTTAAAAGGGATAATAACTATGTCAACGATAATAATAATAACAATAATATCATTAAAAACGATAATAACGATAAAAATAATAACAATAATAATAACGATATTAACGGTAAGAACGTTAATAATGGTAATAATCTATCAATAATAACGATATTAAAATTTTTTGGATAATAATAATAAGGATAATATCGATAATAATTGTAACAATATTAACAATAAAAACGATAATAATAATAACAACAAAAACATTAATAACGATATTAACTTTAATAAAATTTATTATAATAACGGCAATGACTATAATAATGATAATAATAGAAGTAATAATA
Organism: Vespa crabro; assembly: GCF_910589235.1. NCBI lineage: Eukaryota > Metazoa > Arthropoda > Insecta > Hymenoptera > Vespidae > Vespa > Vespa crabro. The sequence continues at coordinate 695,409 of NW_025813595.1, forward strand.
ACAATATTAAGAATATTAAATATATTAATAATTATAATGATAATAGTAGAAGTAATAATAACAGTAATAACAATAATAACGATAATAACGATTATAACAATGTTAACGATAATAATATTGACGATTATAACGATAATAACCATTATAATAATAATAATAATAATAATAAAAATAACAACGCTATTAACGATAATAATGACAGTAATAATAATAATAATAACGAAGATAACGTTAACAATGATAATACCGATAATATCGATAATAACAATAATAATAATATTATTAATTACGATAATGACGATATTAACGATAATAAGGATAATAACAATTACAATAAATACGATAATAACACTTATAATCCTAATAACGACATTAATAATTATAAAAATAACATTAATACAGATAATAACGATATGAACGATAATAATAGTAGTAATAATAACGATAATAGTAGTAATAATAACAATAATAACAATTATAGCGATAATAATGTTATTACCGATAATAACGATAATTATAATATTCATAGTAACTATAATAAGGATATTATCCATAATAATAATAACAATAATAACGATAATAACGATAATGGCAATTATAATAGAAGTATTAATAACAATATTAAGAATAATAACAACAAAAACTATAATAACAATAAAAATAGTAGTAATAAAAAAAGTAATAATTATAATAACGATAAAAACGATTTTAACGATAATAATAATGACGATAAATAGGATAATATCGATAATAATAATAACAATATTAACGATAATATCGATAATAATAAAATTAATAACTATGATTACGAAAATAACGATTATAACGATAATAATAATAAGAATAATTATAACCATAATAAAGATAATAACGACACAATAATAATAATAATAACGATAATAATGGTAACAACGATAGAAATAATAAAAAATAACAATAATATCAATAATAGTGTTAAAAAAGATAATAAAGATAATATCGATAATAATAATAACGATAATAATGATAATAGCGATAAAAAAAATAACGATATTAACGATAATATTGACAATATTAAAGATAATAATGATAATATTGTTAAGACGATAATAATTATCATAATTATAGCAGTAAAATCGTTAATAACTGTATTAAAAATAAAAATAATAATGATAATATAGATAATAATAATAAAATTCATAAAAAAAGTAAAATTGAAAACACTAATAACGATAAAAAAGATATAAAATTATTAATAATAACGATAATAACGATTTCAATAGAAATAATAATAATAACAATATCGACAGTAACGATAATAACGGTAAAAACGATAATAATAATAGTAATAATGCTAGTAATAATAATAATTGTAATTACGATAATAATAATATTAATAATAGTTATAATAGCATTATAACAATAATAACGTTAACAACGATAATAACGATATCTATATTAACGATAATAAAGACAATAATAATAACAATAATAATAATATTAATAATAATAATAATACCGATAATAAAGATAATGACGACAATAATAATAATAATAATATTAATATAATAACGATAATGACAATAATAACGATATTAACTACAATAATGATAATAATAATAATAATTATAACGATAATAACGATAATTTCGATAATGACAATAATAATAAGAGCGATAGTAACGTTAATTGTACTAACTATAAATTCGATAATAATGATATTAATGAAAATAACTATAATAATAATAATAAATATAACAAAGATAAGGATAACAACGATAACAATATTAACGATAATAAAGTTAGCTATAACAATAATGATAACAATAATAACGATAATAAAGATATCATTAATAATAAAAATAACGATATTGCCGATAAAAACGTTAATAATAATAAAAATAACAATTATAATAATAACTATAATGACGATAATAACCATAATAACGATAATAACGATAATAACGATAATAACAATAATAGTAATAATAACCACGAAAATAACGATAATAACGGAAAGAATAATAATAACACTAACAATATAAATAATTACAATAGTAACGATGATAACATTATGACGATAATAATAATAATAATATTAACGATAATAGCGATAATGAATATAATAACGATAATAAGGATAAAAACATTATAGTTAATAACGATAAAAACGACAATAAAGATAATAACGATTACAATTATAAAGATATTAATGAAAATAACGATAATAATGATAATAAAGGCAATAATAATAATAATAATAACGATAATAATGATAATAACGATAATAATAATATCGAAAATAACTACAATAATAACAATAATAATAACGATAATAATGATAATAACGATAACTTCGGTATTAATAAAAACAATAATATCGATAATAACGATATTAACGATATAATAATAATAATAATAATTTCGTTAATTTGTTAATTACGAAAATATCGGTAATAACAACGATAACGGTGAAATCGATAATTAACAATAAAATCGATAATAACGATAATAACGACATTAAATGTAATAATAATAACGATAATAACGATAAAATCGATAATCATAATAGCGATAATGACGACAAAAGTAATAATAATATTAATGGTATTAACGATAATAACGATAATAGTAATTATAATAATATCGATAATAACGATAATAACGATAATAAAATATTAATAGTAATAAAAATTAAGATAATATCGATAATAACGATAATATCGATAATAATTATAACGAAATTAACGACGATAATAATAATCATAATCGGTAATAAGGATAAATACGATAACATCGATAATAATAATAGCAATAATATCGATAATAACTATAATAGCGACATTAATAATGATAATAATAATAATAATAATAATACTAATAATAATAATAACAAGGATGATAACGATAATTACGATAATAACGATGTTAACGATAATAATGATAATAACAATAAGACCGATAGTAATGACACGATAATAACGATTACTATAATGATAATATTACCGATAGTTTCAATAATAACGATAATGACGATAATAATAAAAATAATAATAAGGTAGTAACGATATTAACGACAAAAACGATAAAAATGATAATAACAATAATAATAAAAATAACAATTACAATAATAACGATAATAACTATAACAATGAGAAGAATAATAACGATCATAACGTTAATAAGGATAATAATAATAGCAATAATAGCGATAACATCGTTAATAATAATAATCCTAATAATAACGATAATAGTGGTAATAACGATGACAACGGTAATAATAATATTAGTAATAACGATAATATCGATTATAATAATAACAATAAAATCGATAATAATGATGTTAATGATAACTATAATAACATTATTTACGATAATAACGACAATAGTAATAATAATAATACCCATAATAATAATAACAATAGTAACGATAATGAAGATTTTTACGACAATAAAAATAACGATAATAACGATAATAACGATAATAATAATAATATTAATAACAAATGATATAAAGATATTCACGAATATAACGATAATAATGATAATAACGATACTAATATAAATAATAATAACAATAATAACGATAATAACGATTACAAAGATAATAACTATAATAATGATATTAACAATAAGAATAAAAGTAATAATAAAGACATTAACGTTATGAACGATAATAATGATAATATCGATACTAATAAAAATATTAATAATAATAATAACGATAAAAACGATATAAACGATAACAACAATAATATTAATGATAATAACTATACTAATAGTAATAACAATAACAATAATAACGATTATAACATGAATTATAAAAAGAACAATAACGATAATAATGATAATAACGTTAAAAATAATAGCAATAATAACGATGTTAACGTCAATAACGATAGTAATAATAACATTAATAACGATAATAACATTAAAAACGATAATAATAATATTGACGTTAACAATAATAATCATATTAGAGATATTAACGATAATAAAAACAATAATAATTATAACAATAATAATAATAATAATAGTAACCATAATAACGATAATATCGATAGTAACGATAGTAATAATAACGATAGTAATGATAATATCGATAATACTAATAACAATATTATTGATAATCTCGATAATAATAATAATAATAATAATAAAAATAATATCGATAATAACGATAAAAATGATAATAACGATAATAAAGATATCAACAATAATATCGATTATAACGATAATAATAATAAAAACGATAATGACGATAATAATAATAATAATAACTATAATAACGTTAATTACGAGAATGACGATAATATTAATAACGATAAGAACGTTAATAACGTAAATAACGATAAAAATAATGGTAATAACAACAACAATAACGATAATAATATTATCGATAATATAGACATTATTATCAATTTTAACAATGATAAATTCGATAATAACGATAATAAAATTAATAATAATTAAGATAATAACAATATTAAAAATAATATCGATAATAATAATAATAAAAAAAAATATTTATAGCAATAATAACGATAATAACGATAAACGATAATAGCAAGAAGACTAATATCGATAAGAACGGTAATAAAGATAATAATTCTAAGAATAATATATATAACATTGACACTAACGTTAATATCGATAATACGAATAACAATAATAAGGATAATAACGTTGATAATGATAAGAACGATAATAATATTTATAATAATAACAATAATAACGATAATAACAATAATAGGGATTATAATAATAACGATAAGAACAATAATAATAATAATAATATTATCGTTAGTAAGAATAATAAGGTAACGATGTTTATAATAGTAATAATAATAACGATTATAACGATAATAACGATAAAAATGATAATAACGATAATAATTATATTAATAATAGCAATAATAACGATAATAACGATAATAGAAATACAATAACAACGATATTAACGATAATAAAGATAACGATAATATTATTAACGATAATAAAGACAATACTATTATTATTAATAATGATAATAACGATAATAACGATAATAACGATAAATATAATGCTAATAATAAAGCTAATAAAGTTAATATCTACAATAATAATAATAATAATAATAATAATATTAATAATGACGATAATAACGATAATAAAAGAAACAATTATAACGATATTAACGAAAATATTAATAACAATTGTAATGTTAAAAACGATAATAAAAAAAAAATAATAATAGTAATAACGAAAGTAAAGATAATAACGATAACAATTATAACTATAATAGCGATAATATTGATTATAATAATACCGATAATACCGATAATAACGATAATAACGATAATAATAATAGAAATAATAACAATAATAATGACAATAAAGATAACGATAATATTATTAACGATAATAATGACAATATTAATATAATTAATAACGATAATAACGATAATAAAAATAATAATATTAATATTAATAAAGATAATAACGATATTAACGATAATACAGATAATAACGATAATAACGATAATCATACTAGCAATAATAACGATAATAATAATGATAATAATAACGCTAATAAAGTTAATATCTACAATAATAATATTAATAATGATATTAATAATATCGATAATAACGATAATAACAATAATAATAGTGCTAATGTTAAGAATAATAACAATAATAACGATAATAACAATTATGATGAAAACAATATTATTGATAATAACGTCAATAGTAATAATAATAATAATAACAATAATTACGTTAATAAAGAAATTAACGATAATAATAATGATGATAATGACGATAAGAGTAATAATAATAATAACGATTATAACGATATTATCGATTATAATAAGAATTATAATAAAGATAATAAAGATAAGAACGATATTAATAATAACAACAAAAACGATAATAAATATAATAATGATAATAACGATAATATAAAAATAATAATATTAATGAGAAGAATAACGATGATACCGATAATAACGGTAATAATAATAATAAATATAAATATAATATCGTTAATAAGGTTAGTAATAATAATAATAATAATAATGACTATAATAATGATAACAATAATAACGATAAGGAGAAAAATAACGTTAAAAATTATAAACATAAAATCGATGACAACGATTGTAACGGTAATATTGATTATAATAACATCGATTATAAGGATAATAAAGATAAGAACGATTATAATAATAACAATAATAACAATAATAACTATAATAACGATAGTAATAATAATATATATATAGATATATATAGTAATATAGGATAAATATATAGATAGTGTTTATAAGGAAGATATTAAATAAAAGCGATAATAAAGAAAATAACGATAATAACGATAATAACAACAATAATAATAATAATAAAACGATAATAAAGACAATTTCGGTTATAATAATAACGATAATAACACAATAGTTATAATAATAATAACGATAATATAGGATAATATCGATTAAAGTAATAACAATAAAATCGATAATAAAGATAATAATAACAATAATAACAATAATAACGAAAATAACGTCAATAAAAATTATATTATGTACGATAATAACGATAAGAAAGAGATTAACGGTAATAACGATAATAACAACACTAATAATAATAATAAGAATAATAACGATAACTACATAAAGACGATAATAGTAATATTAATAATAATGAAAACAAGGATAATAACGATAACAACTATTATAATAATAATGAAAATAATAAAGATATTAACGATAATAACGATATTAATGCTAATAACAATAATAATTGCAATAATAATAACAACAATAACGTTAATATCAATAATAATGAGAACTATAATAATGATAATAAAGTTAATAACTTTAAAATTAATAACAATAATAATGATAACAACGATAATAATAATATTAATAATAATAACGAAAATAAGGATAATCTCGATGACAACGATAATAATAATAACAATAATAATGAAAATACGTTAATAATCGTAGTAGTAATAACAAAAATAACGTTAAGAACTATATTTACGGTAAAAATAGTAACGATAATAACGTTAATATCGATAATAATAATAACAATATTAACGATAATAACGATAATAGTAATAATAAAAGAGATAATAACGATAATATTGATAATAACGATAATAATAATAAGATAATAACGACAATACCAATAATAATAACATCGATAACAACGATAATAACAATAATAATATTAACAATAATATCGATAACTACTATCATTCCTATAATTATAATAATAGTAATATCGATAATAAGGATAATTACGAAAAAAACGGTAATAACGATAATAAGGGTAATAATTATAACAATAATGACGATAACAACGATAATTACGATAATAATTATAATAACGATAATTATAACAATAATAACGATGGGAAAGATTATGAAAATAATAATAATAACAATTATTACGACAATAATAATAAGAATAAGAACGATAAAACGATATTAGCGATAATAATAATAATAATAATAATAAAGATAATAACTAAATTGACCATAATAACAATAATTGTGACAATTACAATAATAATAAGAACAGCAATAACCATATTACCGATAATAACGATAATTACAATAACAATGATAACGATAATAACGATAAGTACAATTATAATAATGACGATAATAACGAAAGAAGTAATAATAATTATAACGATAAAAACGATAATATCATTAATAATAATAACAATAATAAACAAAATAAAGTTATCAAAGATAGTAATTGTAGTAATAAAAGCAGTAATGACAATACTAAAAATAATAACGATATTAACGATAATAATAATATCGATAGTAAGCAAAATATCAATAATAATATTAACAACATTAACGATATTATCGTTAATATTAGCAATAATAATAACTATAATAACGACAATAACGATAATAACAATATTAATAATAACTATAGTAACGATAATATCTATAATAATAATTAAAATATTATCGGTAATATCGATAATAATAATAAAAATAACAACGATATTATCGATAATAAATGTTATATTATTAATAATAACGATTATAACGATAATAGTATTAGTAATAATAACAATTATAACGATAATAACTGTAATGACGATAACAATAATAACAACAATTACGATATTATCGATAATAATATTAACAATATTAACGTTCATAACGATAATAACTATAATAATAAATATAATAATAACGAAAATAAAGATATCAATGATAAAAATGATAATAACGATAATGATAATAATGATATTACGGATAATTTCGATAATAATAATAATAATATTAACGATAATATCGATAATACCATTAAAATATTAATGTTATTATCGAAAATAATTGTAATAATAATAAAGATAACAACGATATTAACGATAATAACGATACAAAAAAAACAATAATAACGATAATAATATTTATGATAATAATTATAATACTGATAATAAAGATAATAACGATAATATAGAAAATAACATTAATAATAATAACAATAATAACAATTATAGCGATAATAACGATAATAATAGAGACAATAATAATAATATTAAAAAATGTAACAAAAAAATAACGATTTGTCTATAATAACGATAAAAATAGTAACGATATTATCGATAATAATAATAATAATAATAATAATAGCAATAATGACCTTAATAAAGATAACAACGATAATAATGATACGATAATAACGATAATAGTAATAATAATATCGATAGTAATAATAATTACTATAATGACGATAATAACGATTATAATAATAACGATAATGAGGATGCTAATAATAACTATAATAGCACTACTAACGATAATAATTATAAAAATAATAGCAATAATAACAATTATAACACTATTAACGTTAAAAACGATAATAACGATAATAATAGTTGAATAATAAGAAAAATAACTATAATAACGATATTATCAATCATAACAATAACGACAATAACGATAATATCGATAATAATAATAACATTATTAACGTTAATATCGATAATGATAATAATAATAAAAACATTAAAAACGATAATAAAGATAATAAGTATAATAATAATAATGAAAATAACGTTAATAACCATATTAACGATAATAATAATAATAATAAGAACAGTAATAATAATAACGTTAATTATGATAATAACGATATTAAAATAGGAATTATAACGCTAATAGCAATAATAACGAAATTAATCATAATAATAAATACGATAATATCGATCAATTCGATAATAATAATAACAATATTTACCATTATATCGACAAAAATAATATCAATAATAACAATAATAAAATTGATAATTTTTATAACGATAATAATAAAATTATTATTAATAACAATAATAAAGATAAAAACGATAATAAAAATAATAACTTTAATAACGATAATAGTAACATTATTACTAATAATAATAATAACGATAATGACGAAAATAATGATAATAACGATTATAATGACAACGACAATATCGATAATAGTATTAATAATAATAAGGATAACAACGGTATTTATGATTATAATAATAACAATAATAAAGAAAAGAACGATTAATCTTTAATAACGATGTTAATAATAACGATAATAACTATAATAACGATGTAACGATAATAATAACAAAAATAGAAACGATAATATTGATAATAAAAATAATAATATTAATAGCAACAATATCGATAATGTAGAAAATAACGATAATAATGATAATGATAATAAAGATAATACTAATAATAATAATATCAAAAATAACAATAATTACGAAAACGACTATAATAACGATAAAAATAATAACGATAATGACGATGATAATAATAGTAATAATACCGATAGTAACGATATCAATGATAATAACGATATAAACGATAATAATGATAATTATAATAACGATAATAACGATAGTAACGACAATAATAATAATTATAATAACGTTAAAAGAGATGATAACTATGTCAACGATAATAATAATTACAAAAATATTAAAAAAAACGATAGTAACGTTAATAATAATATTTCAAAAAAAGGATAATAAGGATAATAATAATAATAATAAAAATAATAAAGATTATAACGAAATTAATAAGGATAAAAATAATAATAATAATAATAATATCGATGATAACGATAATAACTATAATAATAATATTATTCATGACAATAATACCAATAATAACGGTAATAAGTATAATAATAAATACGATAAAGTCGATAATATCCATAAGATTATTAACAATTTTAACGATAATATCGATAATAATAAGAACAATATTAACGATAATATCGATAAAATTAATAACAATATTAACGATAATATCTATAAAAATAATAATAATAATAATAATAAAAGTATTAACGATAGTAGAGATAACAAAAATGATAATAATTATAACGATAATAAGGATAATAACATTAATAAAAATAATTATAATAAAGATAACAACGATATTGACGAAAGTAGCGATAATAATAATTGATAATAATGATATTAGCGATAAAAAATATAATAATGATAACAATAATGACGATAATAACGTAAATAATAATAACAATAATAACGATATTAATGATAATTAAAATAATAATAATAAAAATAATAACGATTACAAAGACAATTTCGATAGTAACAATAATAATAATTATAATAACCAGAATAACGATATTAACAATAAATAGTAGCGATATTAACGACAATATTGATAAAAATATTAGCAATTATAAAGATAACAAACGACAATAACTACAGTAAAGATAATAATATCTATACTAAAGATAATTACAATAATAATAATAGTAACGATAATAATAATAATAATAATATCGATAAAGACAATAACGATAATAACGGTAAAAATAATAATAATAAAGATAATTACGATAATAACGATAATAAAAATAACAATAATAACGATAATAACGACATTCACGATAATAATAATTACAATAATGACGATATTAACGTTAAAAAAGACAATACCGATAATAACGATAATAACAATAATAATAATAGTAATAATTAAGTTAATAATGATATTTACGATAATAAGGAAAGTAACAGTAACAATAATAACGATAATAACAATTATAATCCTCATAACGATATCAATATTTATAAAAATAACAATAATATCGATAATAACGATAATAATAATAACGAAAGTATCGATAGTATGGTTAATACCAATAACAATATTATTGATAATATCGATAATAATCTTAATAATCATAACGATAATAGCGATAATAACGATAATAATGATAATAACGATAATGAAGATATTAACGATGATAATAATAGTAATAATAAAGATAATAACGATGTAAATGATTCTAACGATAATAATAATAACAACAATATCGATAATAACGAATATGATGTTAAGAATGATAATAATATTAACAATAATAAAAACAATAATGACAATCACGATAATAACGATAAAATCGTTTTTAACGATAATAATAATGGTGATAATTACGATAATATCGATGATAATAATAACTATAATAACGATAATAACGAATATAGAGATAATAATAATTATAGTAATAATAACGATATTATGGATACTAACGACAAAATAATAATAATAATTATAACGATAATAACGGTAATAACGAATAAAAATAATAGAAAAATAACAATAATATCAATAATAACGATAACAAAGATAATAACGATAATATCGATATTAATAAATAAGATAATATCGGTATCAAGGATAATAATAATAACAATATTAACGATAATATCGACAATAATAACAACAATATCGACAATAATAACGATAATAATAATAACAATAATACCGATACTAACGATAATATCGTTAATAATAATAACGATAATGATAATAGCGATAAAAACAATAACGATATTAACGATAATATTGACAATATTAAAGAAAATAATGATAATAATTATAAAACGATAATAATTATCATAATAATAATAGTAATAACGATAATAACGATAAAAAAATTAAAATAATAACGATAATAAAGATTATAATATAAAAATTAATAACGTTAATAACGATAATTACGATAATAGAGGTAATAATAATAAAATTAATAACGCTAATAACGATAATAAAGATAATAATATTATTAATAATATCGATAATATCGATTATAATGGAAATAATAATAATAAAAATATCGATAATAACGATAATAACGGTAATAACGATAATAATAATAGCAATAATAAAAGTAATAATAATAATGATAATTACGATAATAACGATAATTCAATAATAACGATATCCATAATAACGATAATAAAGATAATATTAATAACAATAATATTATTGATAATATATATAATAACGATAATAAACGTAATGACGACAATGACGATAATAATAATTACCATAATATCGATAATGACGATAATAACGATAATAACGACAATAAAAATATTAATAATAAAGAAAATATCAATATTTTAGCAAATAACGATTATAACGTTAATAATAATAACAGTATTAACGATAATAACGATAATAGTGATTATAACGATATTAAAAACAGTAATAATTATAATAATAATAAAAAAAATATTATCGTTAACAATGAAAATAAAGATAATAATAGTAGTAATAATTACAATAATAACAATAATAACGATAATAAAGATATAGAGATAATAAAGAATAACAATCATAATAATAATGATAATAACGATAATAGTAAAATTAATAATAACGATAATAATAATAATAATAATAATAATAATAATAATAATAATAATAATAATAATAATAATAAAGATAATAACGTGTATAACGATAATAATTATAACAATAATATTGATAATAACGACAATAATCATAATAACTGTAATAATAAAAACAAAAATAACTATTAAAACGGTAATAACAATAATAATAATAACAATAATGAAGATAATAACGGTAATAACGATAATAATAATAATAATGACGATAATAACGGTAATAACAAGTAATAATAAATACAACACTAACAATAGTAATAATAGCAATAATAACGATGATAACGAAATGGAAGATAATGGTAATAATATTAATTACGAAATTAAGGATAATAACGATAACGACGATATAAATAATATAAATAATAGTAATAATTATAAGAATAATAAAAATAATAACGATAATAAATATAATAACGTTAATAATTCAAGTAATAATAACAATAATATCATTATTAAAGATAATAAAGATAAGAACGATAATAATAATCATAATAATAACAATAATATTAATAACAATATTAACGATAATAATGTTTATGACAATAATAATAATAACAGTAAAATTGATATTGAAGACAATAATTATAATAACTATAATAATAATAACAAAAATAACTATTGAACGGTTATAACAATGATAATAATAACAACAATGTCGATAATAACGATAAAACGATAACAACGATAATAATGATTATTAGAATAACGATAATAACAACAATAATAATAATAATAATAGCGTAAAAAGAGATAATAAGTACGTCGCCGATAATAATAATAAAAATAATATCAACAAAAAAGATAATAACGATAATAATAATAAAAATAATGACGATTTTAACGATATTAGGATAATAGCAATAACGATAATAAGGATAAAAATCTTAAAAATAATAACGATATTAAAGATTTAAACGAGAAACATAATAAGGATATTAACGATTATAACGATAATAATGATAATAATAATAATAATAATAACATTAATAAAGTTAATAGCGTAAATAACGATAATAGCGATAATACATATAATAATTATAACGAATATAATGATAATAACGATAATTATGAAATTAATAATAACAATAATATCGATAATAATGATTATAACGATAATAACTATATTAACTATAAAAACGACAATAAAATTAATAATAATAATGAAAATAATAATACCGTTAATGACGATAATAGCGATAATAGTAGTAGAAGTAATATCAATAATAACAATAATATCGATATAAAGATAATAACGATAATAATACTAACGATTATAACGAAAATAGTAATAATAATAATAGCGACAATAACGATAATAACGACAATAACGATAATAATGATAATAATAATAATAATTATAATAATAATAATAATAATAATAATAATAATAATAATAATAGTTTTAAAAATAATAACAATAATGCGTTTAATAACGACAAAAATTGTGGTATTGTTAAGAATCATAAAAATAATAACGATCATAACGTTTATGACAATAACAATATTATTGACAATAACGTCTATAGTAATAATAATAATAATAACGATAATAATGATAATTATAATATCGATAATATCGATAGTAACTATAATAATAATAATAATAATAACGTTAAAAGGGATAATAACTATTTAAACGATAATAATGATCACAATAATATCAATATATACGATAATAACGATAATAACGATAATAATCTTAACAATAATAATGATATTAGAGATTTTAAGGATAATAATAATTATGATAATATCGATAATAACGATAGGAATAATAATTTAATATCGATTGTAACAATAACAACGACAAAGACGATAGAACGATAATAATAATAACGATCATAAAGTTAATAATAAAAATCATATTAAAGATAATAACGCTAATAACAATACTAACGATAATACCGATAATAATAATAACGATATTAAGGATAATATCGGTAATAATTGTAACAATATTAACAATAAAAACGAAAATAATTATAACAACTAAAACATTAATAACGATATTAACTATAAAAAAATTTATAATAATAACGACAATGAAGATAATAATGATAATAATAGAAGTAATAATAACAATATTAAGAGTATTAAATATAATAATGATTATAAAGATAATAGTAGTTGTAATAATAACAGAAATAACAATAATAACGATAATAACGATTATAACAATGTTAACGATAATAATATTGACGATAATAACGATAATAACCATAATAATATTAATAATAATAATAAAGATAACAACGCTATTAACGAAAATAATGACAGTAATAATAATAATAGTAACGAAGATAACGTTAACAATGATAATACCGATAATAAAGATAATAACAATAATAATAATAGTATTAATTTTGATAATGACGATATTAACTAAACGTTAATTTCGATATTAATAATAACAATATTAAAGATAATAACGATAATAATAATAATAATAACGACATTAATAACTATAATAAATATAATAACGATATAGTATTAACGGTAAAAACAATAGAAGTATCAATAATAACGATATTATCGAAAATAACGATAATAATAATAAGAATAATAATAACCACGAATATAACGTTAATAACGGTAGCAATAATAATAACACTAACAATATAAATAATTACAATAGTAACGATAATAACATTATGACGATAATAATAATAATAATATTAACGATAATTGCGATAATGATGATAATAATGATAATAAGGATAATAACATTATAGTTATTAACGATAAAAACGACAATAAAGATAATAACAATTAAAATTATAAAGATATTAATGAAAATAACGATAATAATGATAATAAAGGCAATAATAATAATAATAATAACGTTAATAATGATAATAGGGATAATAATAATATCGAAAATAACGACAATAATAATAATAATAATAACGATCATAATGCAAATAACGATAATTTCGGAAATAATAAAAACAATAATATCGATAATAACGATATTAACGATATAATAATAATAATAATAATAATTTCGTAATTAGGTTAATTACGAAAATATCGGTAATATCCACGATAACGGGGAAATCGATAATTAACAATAAAATCGACAATATCGATAATAACGACATTAAATGTAATAATTATATCCATAATAACAATAATATCGATAATAATAATAGCGACAATGACGCCAAAAGTAATAATAATATTAATGGTATTAACGATAATAATGATAATAGTAATTATAATAATAACGATAATAACGATAATAACGCATAATAATTATTGCAACAATAAAAATAGTAATAATAAAAATAATAACGATGATAACGATATTGACGATAATAATAAAAATAATATCGTTAATAACGATAATAACGATTATAAAATTAATAATAATATCGATAATATTGATAATAACGATAATAAAACATTAATAGTAATAAAAATAACATAATATCGATAATAACGATAATATCGATAATAATTATAACGAAAATGACGACGATAATAATAATCATTATCGGTATAAGGATAAATTCGATAAAATCGATAATAATAATAGCAATAATATCGATAATAACGATAATGACGATAATAATAATATTACTAATAATAATAATAATAATAACAAGGATAATAAGGATAATTACGATAATAACGATAATATCGACAATGATAATAATAATATTTACGATAATAATGATAATAACGATAATAATAATAATAATAACATTAAAAACAATAATAACGATAATAACAATAATAATAATAGCATTACAAACAATAATATCGATAATAACGATAAATACGATAATAATTATAACAATTATATAGATAATAACGATTAGAAATATAATACTATTAACAATATTATCGCTGACAACGATAATAACGATAATTATAATAATTACATATAGATAATAAGAATTATAATGATAAGAACGAACATAAATATATAAAAGTATATAACGGCAAATATAATAATAATAATAGCGATAATGACGATAATGACGATAATAACGATAATGATGATAATAAAGATTATAATAATATCGATAGTAACGATAATGGTAAAAATATTAATAATGATAATAACGATAATAGGAATAATAATAATAACGATAAAAGCTATAAAAGCGATAATAATAATAATAACGATAATACGGGTACTAACGATAGCAAGGATAATAAATATATCAATAAAAACGATAATAACGATATTAACGATAATAAAGATAATAACAATAAGACCGATAGTAATGATACGATAATAACGATTACTGAAATGATAAAATTACCGATTGTTTCAATAATAACGATAATGACGTTAATAATAAAAATATTAATAAGCTAATAACGATATTAACGACAAAAACTATAAAAATGATAATAACAATAATAATAAAAATAACAATTACAATAATAAATATAATAACTATAAGAATGAGAACAATAATAACGATCATAGCGTTAATAATGATATTAAAAATTAGAATAAAAGTAATAATAAAGACATTAACGCTATGAATGATAAAAATGATAATAACTATACTAATAAAAATAATAATAACAATAATAAAGATAATAATAATAAAATTAATATCGATAATTACGTTAATAACTATAATAATAATAGCATTAATAACAATAATAACGGTAATAATAATAATAATAGTAATAACAATATTAAGGATAATAAAGTTAATAATGATATTATTAATAACGTTGACAACGATAAAAACAATAATATTAATATTAATAATAACGAAAATAAGGATAATATCGATAACAACGATACTATTAATAATAATTATCAAGATATTAACATAATTAACGATCATATCGATAAAAAAATAATAACATTACTAATAATAATATTAATATCAATAAAAACGATAACAACACTATTAATGAGATGAATAAGAACGATAATAACAATAATAAGGATAATAATAATTACAATAATAACGATACCAACGACAATAACAATAAAAATAATAATAATAATAACGAAAATAACGAAAATAACGATAATAACGATGTCAACGATAATAATAATAACAATAATAAGGATAATAACGATGACAACGATAATAATAATAACAATAATAATGATAATAACGATAATAACGATTATACGGATAATAGAAATACGATAATAACGATAATAATAATAACGATAATAACAATAACGTCGATAATATTAATAACAAAATTTACGATAATTACGATATTAATAATTGTAATCATAACAATAATAACGATCAAAACGATAATAGCAACTATAATAATAACGATAATAACGATATTAATAATAATATTACTATTGTAAGTAACAATAATAATGATAACGATGTTTATAATCGTAATAATAATAACGTTTATAATGATACTGACGGTAATAATGATAATAAAAATAATAACCATAATAACGATAATAATAACATTATTACTAATAATAACAGTAACGATAATAACGGTAATAAAAACAACAATAATAACAATATTAACGAAAATAGTAATTACAATTGTAACGGAAACAACGATAACAGCATTAATAGCAATAATAATAATAATAATAGCGAATGTAAGTATGATAACGGTGACACCTATAATATTAATAACAATAATAACGATAATAACGATAATAACGATAATAATAATAATCGTATTAAAGATAATAAAGGTAATAACGATACTAACGGTAATAGCGAAAATAATAATGACAACAAAAACAATATTAACGATAATATGTATAATAACAATTATTATAATGACGGTAAAAACGATAACAACGGTAATAATGATAATAACGATAATAACGATATTAACAATGATAATAATAATAATAATAAAGATAATAACGATGTAAAAGGTTCTAACGATATTAATATTTACAACAATAACGATAATAACGATTATGATGATAAGAACGATAATAATACTAATAATAATAAAAATAATTCCGACAATAACGACAATAAGATTAATAATAGAAGTATTAATAACAATTTTAAGAATTATAACTATAAAAACGATAATAACAATAATAATAGTAGTAATAAAAAAGTAATAATTATAATAACGATAAAAAAGATTTTAACGATAATAATAATGACGATAAGTAGGATTATATCGATAATAATAATAACAATATTAGCCATAATACCAATAATAATAATAGTAGTAATAATAACCATAATAAAGATTATAACGACACAATAATAATAATAATAATAATAATAACGATAATAACGGTAATATCGATAAACATAATAGAAAAATAAAATAATATCAATAATAACGATAAAAAGTATAAAAACGATTATATCGATTATATAAAATACGATAATAACGATAATATCAATAATAATAATAACAATATTAACAATAATATCGATAATAATAACAACAATATTGACGATAATATCGATAATAATAATAACAATAATATCAGTAATACCGGTAATAACGATAATATCGGTAATAATAATAATGATACTATGTTAATAGCGATATAAACAATAACAATATTAATGATAATATTGACAATATTAAAGATAATAATGATAATAATTTTAAAACAATAATAATTATCATAATTATAGTAGTAATAACGATAATAACTATATTAAAAATAAAAATAATAACGATAAAATACATAATAATAATAAAATTTATAACGTTAATAACGAGAATAACGATAATAACCGTAATAATAATATAATTGATATCGCTAATAACGATAATAAAGGTATAATATTATTAATAAGGATGATAATAATGATTATAATGGAAATAATAATAATTATAATATCGATAATAACGATAATAAAGTTAAAATGGATAATAATAATAGTAAAAACATTAGTAATAATAATAATGATAATTACGTTAATAACGATAATAATAATAGTTATAATAACAATATAACAAGAATAACGAGAACAAACGATAATAACGAAATCTATAATAACGATAATAAAGACAATAATAATAACAATAATAATATCGATAATAACTGTAATAATGATAGTAACCATAATGACGATAATAACGATAATATCGATAATAATAATAATAATAATAGTTACAGTAATATCGAAAATAACGATAATAACGGCAGTAATAATAATAATAATACCAATATTAATATCCATAATGCAGATAATGAAGCCAATAAAAATAATTATATAATATTAGTAATAATAACGATAATGACGATAATAATAATAGTATTAATAACAAAATTAAAAATAATGACGTTAATAACGATAATAACGATAATAACGATAATAATAATAATAATAATAGCGATAATAAAGATATTAACGTTAATAACGATAATAATAAAAACAATTAAAACGATAATAACAATAATTATGATAATAACAATAATAATTATAATAGTGATAGCATTGACAACGATATTTACGATAATAATAATAATAATAAGGATAATAACATTATTAATGATAATAATGATAATAAAGTTAATGACGATAATAACGATATAGACGAGAATATCGATAATTATAATAACAATATTAACGATAATAAAAATAATAATACTAACAAAACAGCGATAATAACGAAATTATCGATAATAACGATAATAAAAATAGTAATAATAATAACGATAATAATCATAAAAACAACAATAATATTAATAATAATAATATTAATAATAATAATAATAATAATAATAATGATAATAACGATTATAATGATAATGAAAAAATAATAATAGCAATTAATACGGTAAATACGATAATAAAATAGTAATAATAACGATTAGAACGATACTAACCAAAATAACGATAATAATAATAACAATTATAAAGATAATAACGATAATAATTATTATAATGATAATAACTATAAAAACGATTATAAGCGCAACGATAATAATAATAATAATAATATAGATAACAACGATATTAACGTTAATGACGATAATAATAACAACAATAATAAAGATACAAACGATTATAACGATAAGAACGATAATAATATTTATAATAATAATAATAATAACGATAATTACGATAATAATGGAAGTAATAATAAAAAAATTAAGAATAATATATATATTAACGATAATAACGATAATAATATTATTATTAATAACAGTAATAGCAATATTAACGATAAAAACGCTTATAACAAAGAATCATAATAAAGATAATAACGATAATATCAATAATAATAATAACAATATTAACGAGAATATCGACAATAATAATAATAATAATAATAATAACCTTAAGGACGATAATAACGCTAGTAACGATAATATAAGATATAATAATAACAATATTAAGAATAATAACTATAATAACAAAAATAACGATAATAATAATAGTACTAATAAAAATAATAACAACAATATTGCTAAGAACGATAATAACGATAATAATAATAACGATAATAACGATAATATGGAAAAAAATAATAACAAAATTAACAATAATATTGATAATAATAATAATAATAATAACAATAATTACGATGAAAACGATAATAACGACAATAACGATAATAATAAGAAAACTATTGTACCAATAATAACGATAATAATATAAAAGATAATGAAGGTATAATAATAATAATAACGGTAATAACGAAAAATACGATAATAACGGTATTGATAATAACGATAATAACGTTAATAACGTTAATAATAATGGTACTAATAACAATAATAATAACAATAACGACAATAAAGATAATATTAATAACGATAATAACTACAATAAAGATAATAATAATAATATTTATTACGATAAAGTCGATAATAACGATAATAGCGATAATAATAATAATAATTATTACGATAAACAACCTAATAACCATAATAATTATAGTAATTATAGTAATTATTATGATAAACACGATAATAATGATATTAATGTTAATAATAATAATAATAATAATAAAAACTTCAATAACGATATTTACGATAATATCGATAATAATTATAGTAATAATATCGATAATAACGATTATAATGGCATTAATAACAATAATTATAAGTTTAATAAAAATAATAATAAATTTAACAATATTTACGATAATGCTGATGATAATAACAATAATAACGATAACAATGATAATAAAAATAATAATAAAAATATCAATAATAAAGTTAGTTCCGATAATAATGATGATAATAATAATATTAATAACAACAATAACTGTAATAAAGATAATAACGATAATAACGATAATAAGAATAATAATAATAACAATAATATTGATGGAACAGTAATAACGATAATAACGATAATAATAATAATAATAAAAACGATAATATTTATAACAACGATAATAACGAGTATAATAAAATAATAAATAACGATAATGACGTTAATAACGATAATAATAATAACAATGATAACGATAATATAGATTATAACCATAATAATAATAACAATGATAACGTTAACATAAATAATAATAATAACGATAAAAAAGACAAAAATGATAATAAACATAATAATAACAATAATAACGTTAATAACGACAATAATTATAATAATAACAATGATAATAAAAGTAATAACGTTAATAACGACAATAATTATAATAATTATATTGATAATAACAATAATAACGAAAATAATAAATATAATGATATTAATAACGATATAGAATACATAACGATAATAATAGTAGTAATAATAACAATAATATCAATAAAGGTGTAAGGAACGTAATTGCAGAAAATATTAATAACAATAATAAGGATAATAACGATAATAGCGATAATAATGATAATATCGATACTAATAATTGTAAAAATAACAATATTAACGGTAATAACAATTATAATAATGACCACAACAACGATAATAACGTTAATAACGATAATAAAAGTAACAAAAATATTGATAATAACGATAATACCGATAATAAAGATAATAACAATAATAATAATAATAA
Source organism: Vespa crabro (assembly GCF_910589235.1). NCBI lineage: Eukaryota > Metazoa > Arthropoda > Insecta > Hymenoptera > Vespidae > Vespa > Vespa crabro. Next base: position 718,051 of record NW_025813595.1, read on the forward strand.
TAATAGTAATAATAATAATAATAATAATAATGATAATAGCTATAATGAGGAAAATAATAAAAATTATAATAATAATACTAACGATATACACGAAAATAACCATTATAATAGAACATATTATAACAATAATAACATTAATAATGTGAATAACGATAATAACGATAATAATATATCGATAAAAATGATAATATTAATATTAATAATAACAGTATTTACGATAATAAAGATAATAAAATTAATAATAAAAACAATAATAAAGGTAATAATGATAATAATGATAATAACGATAAAAATAATAATATTAATAATATTTATAATAACAATAACAACGATAATAATAATTAAGATAATGACGATAATAATAATAATAATAATAATAATAATAATCACGATAATTAGTATAATAACGATAATAATAGTAGTAATAACAAAAATAACTAATTATATAAATAAAAATAATAATGACGATAATAATAATGACAATAATAACGATAACGATGGAAATAATGATAATATCGATGACATTAATAATTGTAAAAACTATAATAACGATAATAACGGTAATAATAATGATGATATTCAAAGATGATATAGGTAATAAAGATAATAATATTAAAGATAATAGCGACAAGTTTAACAATAATAATAACTATAATAACATTAATAACGATAATAGCATTAATAATAATACTAATAACAATAATAACAATAATAAATATAATAACAACATTAATAATAGCGACAATAACGAAAACAGCAATAATATTAATTACTATAATGACTATAATAACTATAATATTACTAACAATAATAACGATAATAACGATAATAACCTTACTAACGATTATAATAATATCAATATTAACGATAACACCGAAAATAATAATAATGATAAAAATAATAATAATAATAATAATAATAAAAATGAGGATAATATCGATGACAACGAAAATAAAATTAGTCATTATAGTATCGATAATAACAATAATAACGAAAATAACGTTATTCACGATAATGTCGATAATAATAGTAACAAATATAACGGTAATAAAGTTAATAGCGATAATAACAATAACAATAATAACGATAATAAAGATATTAACGATAATAATAATAGTAATAATAATAAAGATAATAACGATATTTAGGATAATAACAATAATTGTGATAATAATAATAAAAATAGTAACGATAACAACGATGATATCGATAATGACGATAATAATAATAATATTAACGGTAATAACGATAATTACAATAATAACGATATACATAAAAATAATAATATAGATAATTCCGAAAACAATCATAACTTTATTAACGATAATAACGATAATAACGATAATAATAATAATAAAGAAAATAACGCAATTAACGATAATAGCGATGATAATAATAACAATAACAACGATAATAACAATATTAATAATAACAATAATAAAATCGATAATAAGGATAATAAAAATAAGAACGATAATAGCAATATTAATAACAACAATAATAACGATAATTACGATAATAATGTTTATAATAAGAAAGGTAATAATAATTATAATACTCATAATAATTATAATATGGATAATAACGAACGTAACAGTAATAAGTGTAATATTAAGAAAGATAATAACGATAATAACGATAATAACGATAATAATAATAACTTTAATAACGATAATAACCATAATAATGATAATAACGATAACAATAAAAAGAATAATAACAATAGTAATAATATTAACAATGATGAGGATAATATAGGTAAAAAAACTGTAATGACGATAACAATATTAATAATAATAATATTAGCAATAACAACGATAACAACGTTGTTATTTATAATAATAATAGCAATAATATCGATAAAATCGATAATGATAACAATAATAAATATAATAACGATGATAACGATAATAAGGATAATAACGAAAATAACGATAATAAAAATAGTAATAATAACTATGATAACAAAAATAACGACAATAATGATAATATCGATAGTAATAATAACAATAATAACGATGATAAGGATAATAACGGTAATAACGATAATAATAGTAATAATAATAACGATAATAACAATATTAACGATAATAAGCATTATGATAATAACAATAATAACGATAAAAACGATATAAACGATAACAACAATTATAATAATGATATTAACTATACTAATAGTAATAACAATAACAATAATAACGATTATTATAATAATTATAAAAAGAATAATAACGATAATAATGATAATAAGGTTTTTAACGTTAATAACGATAGTAATAATAACATTAATAACGATAATAACATAAAAAACGATAATAATAATAAAGACGTTAATAATAATAATCATATTAGAAATATTAACGATAATAAAAACAATAATAATTATAACAATAATAATAATAATAATAGTAACCATATAAACGATAATATCGATAATAACGATAGTAATAATAACAATAATGACGATAATAATAATAATATTAATAACAATAATAACGATAATTACGAGAATGACGATAATATTAATAACGATAATAACGTTATTAACGTAAATAACGATAAAATAATTGTAAGAATAACAATAATAACGATAAAAATATTAACGCAAATAACGATAAAAATAATAGTAATAACAACAATAATAACGATAAAAATTTTGAGCGATAATATCGACCTTATTAACAATAATAACAACGATAATTACGATAATAACGATAATAAAATTAATAATAATAAAGATAATAACAATATTAACCATAATATCGATAATAACGATAATAAAAATAATAATAGTAATAGTAATAATAACGATAATAACGATAATAGCGATAATAATAATAACGATAATAACGATATTAAAGATAATAATTCTAAGAATAATATATATTACATTGATACTAACGTTAATAACGATAATACTAATAACAATAATAACGATAATAACGTTTATTATGGTAAGAACGATAATAATATTAATAATAATAACAGTAATAACGTTAATTACGATATAAGTATAATAATAAAAGTAATAATAACAATATTAAAAATAATAAGTATAATAAAGATAATAACTACAATAATAGTAGTAATAATGAAATTAATAACAATAATAGCCATAAAAACGATTTTAACGATAATAATTATAACGATAATAACGATAATAATAATAATATTATCGTTAGTAACAATAATAATGATAACGATGTTTATAATTGTAATAATAATAACGATTATAACGATAATAACGATAATAATGATAATAACGATAATAATTATATTAATAAAAGGAACAATAATATCGATATTAACGATAATAAGAATAATATTAATAACGATATAAAAAATAATATCAATAATAACGATAATAATAGTAGAAGTAATAACAATAATAACGATAATAAAGATAACAATAATATTATTAACGATTACAATGATAATACTAATATAAATAATAACGATAATAACGAAAATGAAGATAATAATATTAATATAAATAAAGATAAAAACGATATTAACGATAAAACCGATAATACTGATTAAAACGATAGTAGCGATGATAAATATAATAAGGACAATAATAATAATAATAATAATAATAATAATAATAATAATAATAATAATAATAATAATAATAATAATAACGATAATAACGATAATAACATTAATAACATCAGTAATAATAACAATAATATCAATAATAACGATAACAAGGATAATAATAATAACAATAATATCGACAATATCGATAATTATAATAATAATATTAACGATAATTTCGGTCATTATATTAATACTATTAACAATAATAACGTAAATAACTATAATAACTATAATAATAATATCGATAATAACAATATTATTAATAATAACAACAACGAAAATTACGATAATATAAATAACAAAATTAATAATAATGAAGATAATAACAATTTTAACGATAATATCAATAGTAACGATAATAAAAATAAAAATTGTAATAGCAATAATAACGATAATAAAGAGAATAACGGTAATAACGATAATAACTGTAATAATAATAACGAAAAGAACGATAATAATGATATTAACGATAATAATAATAATAATAATATCGATTACAACGATGATAAGGAAAATAAAAATAATAACGATAATAATAGCTATAATAATTGCAATAATAATAACGTTAATTACAATAATAACGATAATAATGATAGTAATTATAAAAATAATAGCAATAATAAGAATAATAATGATAATAATATATACGATTTTAACGACGATAGTAATAATAATAATAACGATAATAAAGATAATAACGATAATAATAGCGGAAATGTTAGGAATAATAACAATAATAACGATAATAAAGATTATGACGATAACAATATTATTCATAATAACGTCAATAGTAATAATAATAATAATGACGGTAATATCGATATTAGTAGTAATATTAATAACGATAATAACGATAATTACGATAATAATAATAATAATAATAAAGATAATAACGATAGTAACAATAATAACGATAATAATAATAAAAATATTAAAGATAACGAAAATTATAAAAATAATAATAGCAATAATAACAATAATCACGATAATAACGATATTAACGACAATAATAATACTAGTAATAACGATAATAACGATATGAATGGCATTATCAATAATAACGTTTATAATAATAATCTTATTAAAGATAAGAAAGATAATAACGATACTAACAATAACAGCGATAATAATAATAACGATATTAAGGATAATATCGTTAATAATTGTAAAAATATTCACGATTGTATCGAAAATAATAATAACAACAAAAACAATAATAAAGATAATAACTATAATAAAATTTATAATAATAGAGATAATAACGATTATAACGTTAATAATAACAATAAGAATATTATCGATAATAGCAATGATAATAATAGTAATATTATAGGTAATAACAATAAGAGAGTTCCTAAAGATAATAATAATGACGACAATAACGATAATAATGAATATGATGATAAGAAAGATAATAATACATATAATAATAAAAATAATAACGACAATAACGATCATAATGATAATAATAGAAGTAATAATAACAATATTAAGAATAATAACTTTAATAACGATTATAACGATAATAGTATTAGTAATAATAACAGTTATAACAATAATAATAATAATAATGCTTATAACATTGTTAACGATAATAATATTAACGATTTTAACGATAATAACCATAATAATAATAATAATAATGAAGATAACAACGATAATAACGAAAATAATGACAGTAATAAAAACAATAATGACGATAATAACGTTATCAACGATAATAACGATAATAACAATAATAATAATAGTAATAATGATAATAATATACGCTATAAAGTCGATAATATCGATCATAATAATATTATTATAAACCGTAACGTCGATAATAATAATAATAATAATACCATTATTAACCATAATAACGATAATAACGATAATAACTATAATAATAAAAACGAAAATAAAGATAAAAATAATATTAACGAAAATAATAATAATAATAATAATAATTATAAAGATAATACAGATAATAACGATAATACAGATAATAAGGATAGTAACTATAATAACGATAATTGCGATAGTAACGAATATAATAATAACAATTATAACGATATTAGTAATAATATTAATAACGATAATAACGGTATTTACGAAAATAATTATAAGAATAATAAAAGATAATAACGATATTAACATTAATAACGATAATAATAATAACAATATTAATGATAATATCGAAAATTATAATAATAATATTAGCAATAATAACGATAATTTCGATAATATCGATAATAATAAAAACGATACTAACGATAAGAATAAAAATAAAATTAAGATAGTAACAATTATAACGACAATTACGATAATAACGACAATAATAACAACTATAATGTCGATGATAATGATAACGATCATAACACTAATAACGATAATAATAATAATAGCAATAATGACGATATTAACGAAAATATTAATAACATTAGTAACGAAAACAACGGTAATATCATTAATAATAATAATAATAATAAAGAAAGTAAGTATAATAACGGTAACAACTATAATATTAATAACAAACATAACGATAATAACGATAATAACGATAATAACGATAATAATAATACTAATAATGAAGATAATAAGGATATCAATGGCAATAACGATAATAATGTTTATAATAATAATATTATTGAAGATAATAACGGTAATAACGATGCTAACAATAATAGCGATAATAATAACAACAACAGAAGCAGTAATAACGATAATAACTATAGTTTACTTATAATAATAACGATGATAACGATAATAATTATAATAACAATATTAACGATAATAACAATGATAATAATAATAACATTAAACGTAATGACGATAAAAAGGTATCTAACGTTAATAATAATAAAAGCAATAATAATGATAATAATAGAAGTAATACTAAATATATTAAGAATAATAAATATAATAACGATTATAACAATAACAGTAGTAGTAAGAATAACAATAATAACAATAATAACGAAAATAACGATTATAAAAATGTTGACGATAATAATATTAACGATAATAACGATAATAAGCATAATAATTATTATAATTATATTAAAGATAACAACGATAATAACGATAATAATGACAATAATAGAAAACAATAATGACGATAATAACGTTAACAAAGATAATTCCGATAATAACGATAATAACAATAATAATAATAGTAATATTTAAGTTAATAACGATATTTACGATAATATGGAATATAACAATAACAATAATAACGATAATAAAAATTATAATCCTAATAACGATATCAATATGTAGAAAAATAACAATAATACTTATAATAACGAGAATAACAAAAATGATAGTAATAATAATAACAATAATATCACTAATAACGATAATAACGATAAAAACGATAATAATAGTAGTATTAATAACAGAATTAACACTAATAACGCTAATAACGATAATAACCATATTAACGGTAGTAATAATAATAATAATAATAATATTAATAATAATAACGTTAATTACGATAATAGCGATAATAAAAATAGTAATTATAACGCTAATAGCAATAATAACGATAATAATGATAATAATAAATACAATAATATCGATAAATTCGATAATAATAATAACAATATTAACAATTATATCAACAAAAATAATATCAATAATAACAATAATGAAATTAATAATTTTAATAACGATAATAATAAAATTATTATTAATAACAATAATAAAGATAAAAACGATAATAAAAATAATAACTTTAATAACGAAAATAGTAACATTATTACTAATAATAATAATAACGATAATAACGAAAATAATGATAATAACGATTATAATAACATCGACAATATCGATAATAGTATTAATAATAATAATCATAATAACGATATTTAAGATTATAATAACAATAATAAAGAAAAGAACGATTAATCTTTAATAACGATAATAATAATAACGATAATAACTATAATAACGATGTAACGATAATAAAAACAAAAATAATAACGATAATATTGATAATAATAATAATGATAATGATAATAACGATAATACGATAGTAACGACAATAATGATTATAATAACGTTAAAAGAGATAATATATATGTCAACGATAATAATAATAACAATAATATGAATAAGAACGATAGTTACGTTAATAATGATATTACAAAAAAAGGATAATAAGAATAATAATAATAATAATAACAATAATAAAGATTATAACGACATTAATAAGAAAAAAAAAATAATAATAATAATAATATCTATGATAACGATAGTAACTATAATAATAATATTATTCATGATAATAATACCAATAATAACGGTAATAAGTATAATAATAAATACGATAAAGTCTATAATATCCATAAGATTATTAACAATTTTAGCGATTATATCGATAATAATGATAACAATATTAACGATAATATCGATAAAATTAATAACAATATTAACGATAATATCTATAAAAATAATAATAATAATAATAATAAAAGTAATAACGATAGTAGAGACAACAACAATGATAATAATAATAACGATAATAAGGATAATAAAGTTAATAAAAATAATTATAATAAAGATAACAACGATATTGACGAAAGTAGCGATAATAATATATACATTAAGAAAGATAATTACGATAATAATGTTATTAGCGATAAAAATTATAATAATGATAACAATAATGAAGATAATAACGTAAATAATAATAACAATAATAAGGATAATAATGATAATTACGATAATATTAATAAAAATAATAACGATTACAAAGACAATTTCGATAGTAACGATAATAATAATTATAATAACGAGAATAACCATATTAACAATAACAATAAAAGCGATATTAACGATAATATTGATAATAATATTAGCAATTATAACGATAACAAACGGCAATAACGATAGTAAAGATAATAATATCTATAATAACGATAATTACAATAATAATAATAGTAACGATAATAATAATAATAATAATAATAATATCGATAAAGACAATAACGATAATAACGGTAATAATAATAATAATAAAGATAATTACGATAATAACGTTAATAATAATAACAAAATTAACGATAATAACGACATTCACGATAATAATAATTACAAAGATAACGATAATAACGATAATTACGATAAAACGATAATAACGATAATAATAAATATAGTAATAATAACAATAATAACGATAATAGCACATGTAATAATAATACTAATAACTATAATAACGATAATAATGATAATAACGATTATAATAACAACGATAATACCGATAATGGTATTATTAATAATATCGATAATAACGATATTTATGATAATAATAATAACAATAATATAGAAAAGAACGATATTATCTATAATAACGATATTAATAATAACGAAATTAACTATAATAACGATGAAACGATAAAAACAACATCAATATGACCGATAATATTGATAATAATAATAATGATAATAGCAATAATAACGATAATGAAGATATTAACGATAATAATGATAATGATAACAACGATAATAATAATAATAATAATATCAAAAATAACAATGATTACCATAATGACTATAATGACGATACTAATAATAACGATAATGACGTTGATAATAATATCTATAATAAAGTTAATAACGATAAAAATAATTATAATAATAACGATAATAACGATATCAATGATAATAACGATAATAGCGATAATAATGATAATTATAATAACGATATTAACGACAATAGTTAATAGCGTTAAAACGGATAATAAGTAAGTCACCGATAATAATAATAACAATAATGTCAATAAAAACGATAATAACGTTAATAATAATAAAAATAATGACGATTTTAACGATATTACCATAATAGCAATAACGATAATAAGGATAAAAATCTTAACAATAATAACGATATTAAAGATTTTAACGATAAACATAATAAGGATATTAACTATTATAAACATAATAATGATAATAATAATAATAATAATAACATTAAAAAAGTTAATAGCGTAAATAACGATAATAGCGATAATACATATAATTATTATAACAAATATAACGATAATAACGATAATTATGAAATTAATAATAATAATAATATCGATAATAATGAGTATAACGATACTAACTATATTAACTATAAAAACGACAATAATATTATTAATAATAATGAAAATAATAATACCGTTAATGACGATAATAGCGATAATAGTAGTAGATGTAATATCAATAATAACAATAATATCGATATAAAGATAATAACGATATTAATATTAACGATTATAACGAAAATAGTAATAATAATAATAGCGATAATAACGATAATAACGACAATAACGATAATAATGATAATAATAATAATAATTATATTAATAATAATAATAATAATAATAGTTTTAAAAATAATAACAATAATTCCTTTAATAACGATAATAATTGTGGTAATGTTAAGAATCATAACAATAATAACGATAATAACGATTATGACGGTAACAATATTAATGATAATAACGTCTATAGTCATAATAATAATAATAACGATAATAATGATAATTATAATAACGATAATAACGACAGTAACAACAATAATAATAATAATAATAAGGATAAAAGGGATAATAACTATGTCATCAATAATAATAATAACAATAATATCAAAAAAAACGATAATAACGATAATAATAATAATAATAATAATAACGATATTAACGATAAGAACAATAATAATGATAATAATCTTTACAATAATAACGATATTAAATATTATAAGGATAATAATAATAAGGATAATAACGATAATAACGAAAGGAATAATAATTTAATACCGATAGTAACAATAAGACGACCAAGACGATAGTAACGATAATAATAATAACGATAATAACGATGATAATAATAACGATCATAAAGTTAATAATAAAAATCATATTAAAGATAATAACGGTAATATCAATACTAACGGTAATAGCAATAATAATAATAACGATATTAAGGATAATATCGGTAATAATTGTAACAATATTAACAATAAAAACGATAGTAATAATAACAACAAAAACATTAATAACGATATTAATTATAATAAAATTTATAATAATAACGACAATGACGATAATAATGATAATAATAGAAGTAATAATATCAATATTATGAGTATTAAATATAATAATGATTATCATGATAATAGTAGTAGTAATAATAACAGTAATAACAATAATAACGATAATAACAATTATAACACTGTTAATGATAATAATATTGACGATAATAACAATAATAACCATAAAATTATCAATAATAATAATAAAAAAAACAACGCTATTAACGATAATAATGACAGTAATACTAATAATAATAACGGAGATAACGTTAACAATGATAATACCGATAATAACAATAATAATAATAGTATTAATTACTATAATGACGATATTTACGATAATAATAGTATTAATAATAACGATAATATTAGTAAAAATAACAATAATAACAATTATAGCGATAATAATGTTATTACCGATAATAATGATAATTATAATATTCATAGTAACTATAATAAGAATATTATCCATAATAATTATAACAATAATAACGATAATAACGATAATAACAATTATAATAGAAGTATTAATAACAATATTAAGAATAATAACAATAAAAACGTGAATAACAATAAAAATATTAGTAATATAAAAAGTAATAATTAAAATAACGATAAAAACGATTTTAACGATAATAATAATGACTATAAATAGGATATTATCGATAATAATAATAAAAATATTAACGATAATATCGATAATAATAATAACATTAATAACTATAATTACGAAAATAACGATTATATTGATATTAATAATAAGAGTAATAATAACCATAATAAAGATAATAAAGACACAATATTAATAATAATAATAACGATAATAAAGGTTATAACGATAGAAATAATAGAAAAATAACAATAATATCAATAATAATGTTAAAAAAGATAATAAGGATAATATCGTTAATAATAATAACGATAATAATGATAATAGCGATAAAAAAATAACGATATTAACGATATTATTGACAATATTAAAGATAATAATGATAATAATGTTAAAACGATAATAATTATCATAATTATAATAGTAATAACGTTAATAACGTTATTAAAAATAGAAATAATAATGATAATATAGATAATAATAATAAAATTCATAACCTTAATAACGTTAATAACGATAATAACGGAAAGAATAGTAAAAGTGATAACTCTAATAACGATAATAAAGATATAATATTAATAATAATAATGTTAATAACGATTAAAAAGGAAATAATAATAATAAGAATATCGAAAGTAACGATAATAACGGTAAAAACGATAATAATAATATTAATAATACTAGTAATAATAATAATGGTAATTACGATAATAACAATAATAATAATAGTTATAATAGCATTATAATAATAATAACGATAACAAAGATAATAACGATATCTATAATAACGATAATAAAGACAATAATAATAACAATATTAATATCATTTATAACTATAATAACGATAATAACCATAATGACGATAATATCGATATTGACGATGATAATAATAATAATAATAAAGATAATAACCATATTTTCGATAATAACGATAATAACGCTAATAACTTTAATAACGACAATGACGATAGTAACTATTATAATAATAACGATAATAACGATAATAGTAGTAATATTATTAACGATAATAACGATATTTACGATAATAAATATAATAATAATGAAGATAACAACGATATTAACGATAATAACGATAAAAATAATAATGAAAATAACGACAAAGAATAATAATAAAATATCAATAATAACAATAATATCGATAATGATGATATTATCGATAATAATAATAACGATAGTGACGATGATAATAATAACGATCATAAAGTTTATAATGATATTAATGAGAATAATAATTATAGTAGTAGTTGAATTAATAACGATAATAAGGGTAATAAAAACGACAATAATAACGATATTAACGGAAATAGTTATAACAATATTAACGATAACAACGATAATAAAGATATCTATAATAGCGATAATAAAGACAACAATAATATCAATAATAATATCGATAATAACTGTAATAACGATAATAACAATAATGACGATAATAACGATAATATTAAATAAGATAATAACGATAATATCGATTATAATATTAATAACAATAACGGTAATAACAATAAAAACGATAATAACGATAATAACCATAATAATATTTCTAATAACGATATTAATAACTATAATAAATATAATAACGATATGGTATTATCGATACAGGCGACAAGAGTAGTAATAGTAATAACGATAATAACGATAATAACGACAATAAAAATAATCATAATAAAAATAATAACGATATTATCGAAAATAATGATAATAACGATAATAATAATAACAATAATAACGATAATAACTATAATAGAGATTATGACGGTAATGGAAACAGAAATAATAATAATAATAATAATAATAAGAATAATAATAATAATAATAATATCAAAGATTACAACGAAAATAAAGTTAATAGTAGCTGTAATAATAACAATAATAACGATGATTATAAAAATAATAATAATAATAATAACGACAATAACGATAATATCCATAATAATAATATGAATATTAATGATAATAACAATTATAGTAATATTAATAATAATGAAATTAACAATAATGACGATAATAATAATAATATTAACAACGATTATAAGAATAATAAGGATAACATCGAGAATAATAATAACAATAATATCGATGATAGCGATAATAACGATAATAATAATAATAATTTCAAAGGTTATAACTATATTAACTCAAATATCGGTAATCATGATAATAACGATAATAATAATAATAATAATAATAACATTAAGAACGGTAATAACGATTATAATGATAATATCTATATTAACGTTATTATCAATAAGATTAATAGTAATAATAGAGATATAGTAATAATAATGTTAGTAACGTTATTAACGATAATAACGATAATAATGTTTACAATTATAACGATAATATCTATATTAAAAATAATAATAATATACGATAACAAAGATAACAACAAAATAATAAAAGTATACTAAGGAAAATATGGATAATAATGATAACAGCGTCAGTAAGAATAATAATATTTTCGATAATAAGTATAATGACAATAATAATAATGACGATATTACCGATAATAACGATTATAGTAATAATGATATTAACGACAATATTAATAATAATAATTACGATAATAATGATATTAAAGATAATAATTATAGTAATAATATCGATAATAACTATAATAATTTTAACGCAATAAAGATTTTAAATATTTTAACGATATTAATAATAAGTATAATAACGATAATAATGATACAAATAATAATAATAATAAAAATAAAAACAATAATTTGCATAATAACGATAATAATAGTGGTAATGTTAAGAATAAAAACAATAATAACGATAATAACGATTATGACGATAACAATATTATTGATAATGCCAATATTAATAATAATAATAATAACTATAAGATCGATATTAACGATAATAACTATAATAACGATAATAAATATAATAACGACAATAACTATAATAACGATAATTACGATAATAACGAATATAATAATAACGATAATGACGATAATAGTAGTAATATTAATTAGGACAATAACGATATTTACGATAATAATTATAATAAAAATAAAGATAACAACGATAGTAACAATAATAACGATAATAATTATAACAATATTAATAATAATATCGAAAATTAAAATAATAATAAAAGCAATAATAACAGTAACATCGATAATAACGAAAAAAATAATAACGATAATAACGATAACAATAATAATAAAACATCGATAGTAACAATAATAACGTCAGAGACGACAATAACGACAATAATAATAATGATAGTGACGATGATAATAATAACGATCATATCGTCAATAAGGATAATAATAATAATAATAATAATAGCAATAATAACGATATTAACGATAATAACGATAATAATAAAAACAACATTAATAAGGATATCAAAGAAAATAGTAATAACAATAGTAACGAAAACAACGATATCAATATTTATAATAACAATAATAATATCGAAAGTAATTAAAATAAGGGTGACAACTATAATATTAATAAAAATAATAACGATAATAACGATAATAACAATAGGAATAATACTAATAATAACGATAATAACGATATTAATGGCAATATCGACAATAACAGTAATATTAATAGTCATATTGAAGATAATAACGATAATAGCTTTACTAACGATAATAGCGATACTAATATTAACAATATTATGAATAATATTGTTAATAATTGTAACAATATTCACGATAATATCGATAATAATAATAACAACAAAAACAATAATAACGATAATAACTATAATAAAATTTATAATAATATCGATAATAATGATAATAACGATAATAATAAGTGAACTATTGTATCAATAATAACGATAATAACGATAATAATATAAACGATAATGAATGTATAATAATAATAATAACGATAACAACGAAATATACGATAATAACGTTATTGATAATAACGATAATGTTAATAACGATAATAATACTAATAACAATAATAATAACATTAACGATAATAATAATAATAATAATTATAGTAATTATAATAATTATTATGATAAACATGATAATAATAATATTAATGATAATAATAATAATAATAATAATAAAAACTTTAATAACTATATTTACGATAATATGGATAATAATAATAGTAATAATAACGATAATATCGATTATAATGGCATTAATAATAATAATAATAAGCTTAATAAAAATAATAATAATTTTAACAATATTTATGATAATGACGATGATAATAACAATAATAACTATAACAATGATGATAAAAATAATAATAAATATATCAATAATAAAGTTAATTACGATAATAAAGATAATAAGGACAATAATAATAACAATAATATTGATGGAACTATAATAACGATAATAACGATAATAATAATAATAATAAAAACGATAATATTTATAACAACGATGATAACGAATATATTAAAATAATAAATAACGATAATTACGTTAAAAACGATAATTATAATTCGAATTATAACGATAATAACGATAATAATAACAATAGTAGGATCTATAATACGGATAATAACGATTGTAACGATATTAATTATAACAATAATGACAATAAATATAATAATAATGATAATAACGTTAGTAACGATAATATTAATAAGTTTGAAAACGATTATAACGATATTAACGATATCAACAATAATAATAATAATAACATTAACAGGGATAATAAGCGTAGTATTGATAATAATAATAAAAATATTAACGATATTATCGATAACAATAATAATAATAATAACTATGATAACTATAATATAGATTATAACCATAATAATAATAACAATGATAACGTTAACATTAATAATAATAACGATAATAACGACAATAATGATAATAAACATAATAATAACAATAATACCGTTAATAATGACAATATTTATAATAATAATATTGATAATAAAAGTAATAACGTTAATAACGACAATAATTATAATAATTATATTGATAATAACAATAATAATGAAAATAATAAAAATAATGATATTAATAACGATATAGACAAACATAACCATAATAGTAGTAATAATAATAACAATAATATCATTAAAGGTGTAAAGAACGTTATTGCCGAAAATATTAATAACAGTAATAACGATAATAACGACAATAGCGATAATAATGATAATATCGATAATAATAATTGTAATAAAAACAATATTAACAGTAATAACAATTATAATACTGACCATAATAACGATAATAACGTAAATAACGATAACAAAAGTAACAATAATATTGATAATAACGATAATACCGATAATAACGTTAATAACAATAATAATAATAATAATAACAATATTAATAATAAAAACGATGATAGCTATATTGAGGAAAATAATAATAATTATAATAATAATACGAACGACATAAACGAAAATAACCAAAGCAATAGAACATATTATAACAATAATAACATTAATAATGTGAATAACGATAATAAAGATAATAATATATCGAAAAAAACGATAATATTAATATTAATAATAACAATATTACGATAATAAAGATAATAAAATTAATAATAAAGACAATAATACAGATAATAATGGTAATATTGATAATAACGATAAAAATAATAATATTAATAATAATTATAATAACAATAATAACGATAATAAAAATAACGATAATGACGATAATAATAAAATTAATAATAATCACGATAATTAGCATAATAACGATAATAATAATGACAATAATAACGATAACGATGGAAATAATGATAATAACGATGACATTAATAATGGTAAAACTATAATAACGATAATAACGGTAATAATAATGACGATATTCAAAGATAATAAAGGTAATAAAGATAATAATATTAACGATAATAACGACAAGTTTAACAATAATAATAACGATAATAAAAATAATAACGATAATAGCAGTAATAATAATACTAATAACAATAATGACGATAATAAACTTACTAATAATAATAATAATAACAAGAGTAACGAAAATAAATACAATAACAATATTAATAATAGCGACAATAACGAAAATAGCAATAATATTAATTAATATAATGACTAAAATAACAATAATATTAATAACAATAATAAAAATAATAACGATAATAACCTTACTAACGATAATAATAATATCAATATTAACGATAACACCGAAAATAATAATAATAAGAATAATAATAATAAAAATAAAAATGAGGATAATATCGATGACAACGAAAATAATATTAGTCATAATAGTATCGATAATAACAATAATAACGAAAATAACGTTATTCACGATAATGTCGATAATAATAATAACAATTATAACATTAATAAAGATAATATTATTAAAGATAACAATATTAATAATAATAATATTAGCAATAACAACGATAACAACGATGTTATCTATAATAATAATAGCAGTAAAATCGATAAAATCAATAATAATAACAATATTAAATATAATAATGATGATAACGGTAATAACGATAATAACGATAGTAATAATATTAATAATAACTATGATAACAAAAATAGCGATAATAACGATAATAAGGATGGTAAGAATAACGATTACAACGATTATATCGATAATAATAATTACAATATTAACAAATACATCGATAATAATAATAATAATAAAGACAATAATATCGATAAAAACGATCATAACGTATATCATAATAATAATAATAACGGTAACAATAATAATAATAATAACGATAATTACGATAATAACGACAATAATAATAACAACAATATCGTAAATAACTAAAGAAAAATGATTTAAATAAGATATCAACGATAATAAATAGAATAACAATAATAACGATAATAACGACAATAATAATATAAATAGAAACAATAATAACGCTAATAACAATAATAATAACTATAGTAATAATAATAATAATAATAATAATAATAATAATAATATCGATAATAATAACGATAATAATTATAATAATAAATACGATAAAGTCGAATATATCGATAATAAACATAACATTAATAACGATAATATCTATAAGCATAAAAAAAATAATAATAATAGTAATAACGATAATAACGATAATAATAGTAGTATTTCTAACATTAATAACAATAAAAGCGGTAATAAGGTAATTAACGGTAATAATTTTAATAACCATATTAACAATAATACCGATATTATCGTTGATAACAATAACAATAATAACAATAATATCTATAATAATAATAATATTATTAACGTTAACATCCATAATATTAATAATTATAATAACATTAATAACAATAATATCGATAATAACAATAATAATAATAAAGAAAATAACGATAATAATTATATTAACGATAATAATAATAGTTATAATATCGATAATAACTATAATAACGATAATAACGAAAAAATAATAATAATAATGAGGATAATAGCGCCTATAACGGTAATAATAATAATACCAATATCGCCAATAACGATAATAACGATAATAACGATAAAGCAAAAATAATAATAATAATAATAATAATAATAATAATAATAATAATAATAATAACGATAATAAAGTTAATGACTACAATAATAATAATAAAATTAATATTAATAATAATAACGATAATGACGATAATTATAATAGTTATATTAACAATAATAGCAATAATAACGATAATAAGGATAATAACGATAAAAATAATAATAACGACATTAATAACTATAATAAATATAATAACGATATGGTATTAACGATAATGACGAAAATATTAGTAATAGTAATAACGATAATAACGATAATAGCAGCAATAATATTAATAATAATAAAGATAATAACGATATTATCGAAAATAAAGATAAAAGCTATAAAAATAATACTAATAAGAACAATAACAACGATAATAACGATAATAAAAATACTAACAGTAACGATAATACGACAATAATAATAACAACAAAAAAAATGATAATATCGATAACAACAATAATACGGTTAATAACTATATTAACTCTATCAATAATAACGGAAATAACATTAATTTCGATATTAATAAAAGCAACATTAAAGAAAATAACGATAATAATAATAATAATAACGACCTTAATAACTATAATAAATATAATAACGATATGGTAATAACGATAAAAACGACAATAGTAGTAATAGTAATAAAAGTAATAACGGTAATATCTATTTAATAACAATTATAAAACAGATAATAACGATAATAACAATTATAATCCTAATAACGATATTAAAATTTATAATAATAACAATAATACTGATAATAACGATAAAAACGACAACAATAATAATAATAATAACAATAATGACACAAATAATGTTAAAAGCGATAATAAGATTATTAACGATAATAACGATAATTATAATAATCATATTAATAATAATAACGATGTTATCAATGATAACAATAAGGATAATAACGATAATATCGATAATAATGATAATATAATTAACGTTAACATCGATAATATTAATAATAATAATAACATTAATAACGATAATAACGATAATAACTATAAAAATAATAACGAAAATAACGACAATAACGATATTAATGATAATAATAATAATACCAATATCGACAATAACCATAATAATGATAACAACGATAATAATAATAATAATAATAAAAATAATAGTAATAATAATAACGTTAATTACGTTAATTACGATAATATTATTAGTAATTATAACAATAATGGAAAAATTACAATAATAACGATAATAATAAAAACGATTATATCGATAATTTCGATAATAATAATAACAATATTAACGATTATATCGATAATAATAATATTATTATTAATACCAATAATAACGATAATAACAATAATAATGATATTAACGGATATAATAACAACGATAATACCGATAATAGTAGTAATAATAATAACGATAATGACTATATTTAGGGTAAAAATAATAACAATAATAGAGATAAGAACGATATTATCTATAAAAACAATATTAATAATAACGATAATAACTAAAATAACGATGTAATGATAATAATAACAATAATATTAACAATAATATTGATAATAATAATAATAATAATAGCAATAATAACGATAATAAAGATATTAACGATAATAATGATAACGATAATAACGATATTAACGGTAATAGCGATAAGACTAATATCCATAATAACGATAATAAAGATAATAATTCTAAGAATAATATATTTAACATTGATAGTAACGTTAATAACAATAATACTAATAACAATAATAACGATAATAACGTTAATAATAATTAGAACGATAATAATATTAATAATAATAACAATAATAACGATTATAACGATATTACGATAATAATAAAAGTAATAATAACTATATTAAAAATAATAAGTATAATAACGATAATAACTACAACAATAGTAGCGATAATGAAAGTAATAACAATAATAGTCATAAAAACGATTTTTACGATTATAATAATAACGATATTAACGATAATATCGATAATAATAATAACAATATACGATAATGTCGATATTAATAATTGTAATAATAACAATAATACTGATAATAGAACAAGCAATAATATCGATATTAACGAAAATATTAATAAAAATTGTAACGTTAACAACGATAATAAAAATAATATTAATAATCGTAATAACGAATGTAAAGATAATAACGATAACAATAATAACAATATTAGCGAAAATATCGAAAATTATAATACTGATAATATCGATAATAACGATAATATTAATAGAATTAACAACAATAATAACGATATTAAAGATTACGATAATATTATTATCGATAATAATGGCAATATTAATATTATTAATAACGATAAAAAAGATAATAAAGATAATAATATTAATATTAATAGAGATAATAACGATATTAACGATAATACCGATAATAACGATAATAACGATAATATCGGTAATAATGATATTAATTATAACAATAATAGCAATAATAACGATTACAATGATAATAATATATACGATTATAACGACAATAGTAATGATAATAATAACGATCACAAAAATAATAACGATAATAATAATAATAATAATTATAATAAAAATAAAAACAATCATTTGTATAATAACGATAATAATAGTGGTAATATTAAGAATAATAACAATAATAACGATAATATCGATATTAATGATAATAATAATAATAATAATAATAATAATAATAATAATTATAATGACGATAGTAACGATAATAACGATATTAACGATAATGACTTTAATAACGATAATTTCGATAGTAACGAATATAGTAATAAGAATAATAACGATGTTAGTAGTAATATTAATAAAGATAATAACGATTTTTACGATAATAATTATATTAATAATAAAGATATTAACGATAGTAACAACAATAACGATAATAATAATAAAAATTTAATGATAATATCGAAAATTATAAAAATAGTAATAGCAATAATAACGATAATATCGATAATATCGATAATAATAGAAACGACAATAACTTTAAGAATAATAATAAAATATCGATAGTAACAATAATAACGACAATTAAGATAATAAAGATAATAATAATAACGATAATGACGATGATTATAATAACGATCATAACGGTAATTACGATAATAATAATAATAATAATAATAGCAATAATAACGATATTAACGAAAATTGTAATGACATTAGTAACGAAACAACGATATTAACATTAATAATAATAATAATAATAATAACGAAAGTAAGTACAATAACAGTGATAACTATAATATTAAAATCAATAATAACGATAATAATAATAACAACGACAATAATAATACTAATAATAACGATAATAACGATACTATCAATATTAGCGATAATAATAATAACGATATTAAGGATAATATCGCTAATAAATGTAACAATATTCACGATAGAATCGATAATAATAATAACAACAAAAACAATAATAACGATAATAACAATAATAAAATTTATAATAATAACGATAATAACGATTATAACGATAATAGTATTAGTAATAATAATAGTAATAACAATAATAACGATAATAATGCTTACAACATTGTTAACGATAATAATATTAACGATTATAATGATTATAACCACAATAATAATAATAATAATAATAATAATAATAATAAAGATAACAACGATAATAACGATAATAAAGACAGCAATAAAAACAACAATGACGATAATAAAGTTTACAATGATAATAACGATAATAACGATAATACAATGATAGTAATAGTAATAATTAAGATAATAACGATATTTACGATAATAAGGATAATAACAATAAAAATAATCACGATAATAATGTTAATAATAAATAAACAATAAAGACGATTATATCGATAATAATATTAACAAATTTAACGATAATATCGATAATAATATTAACAATATTAACGATAATATCGATCACAATAATAATATTATAATCCCTAACGTCGATAATAATAATAATAATAATAAAATTATTCACGATAATAACGATAATTACTATAATAATAATATCGAATATAACGATAATAATAATATTAACGATAATAATAATAATAAAAATAATAATAAAGATAATAACGATAGTAACGATAATAACGATAATAACGATAATAAAAATAATAATAGTAATAGCAATAATAACGATAGTGACAATAATAACGATAATAAAAATAATACTAATAACGATAATAACGAAAATAATAATAACGATAATAACGATAGTGTCGATAATATTAATAACAATATTTACGATAATTTCGATATTAATAATTGTAATCATAAGAATGATAACGATCATAACGATAATAGCAACTATAATAATAACGATAATAACGACAATAAGGATTATAATAGAAGTAATAATAACAAATTTAAGAATAATAACTATAAGAACGATAATAACAATAATAATAGTAGTATTAAAAAAGTAATTATTATAATAACGATAAAAACGATTTTATCGATAATAATAATGACGATAATTAGGATAATATCGATAATAATAATAACATTAAAAACTATAATAACGATAATAACGTTTATAACGATTATAATAATAATAGTAATAATAACCATAATAAAGATAATAACGACACAATAATAATAATAATAATAATAATAATAATAATAATAATAATAACGATAATATCGGTAATAACGATAAAAATAATAGAAAAATAAAATAATATCAATAATAACGATAAAAAGTATACAAACGATAATATCGATAATATAAAATACGATAATAACGATATTATCTATTATAATAATAACAATATTAACAATAATATCGATAATAATAACAACAATATTGACGATAATATCGATAAAAATAATAACAATAATATCAGTAATACCGGTAATAAAGATAATATCGCTAATAATAATAATGATAATAATGATAATAGCGATATAAACAATAACAATATTAACGATAATATTGTCAATATTAAAGATAATAATGATAATAATTTAAAAACGATAATAATTATCACAATTATAGTTGTAATAACGATAATAACGATATTAAAAATAAAAATAATAACGATAAAATAGATAATATAATAAAATTTATAACGTTAATAACGATAATAACGATAATAACAGTAATAATAATAAAATTGATAACGCTAATAACGATAATAAAGGTATAATATTATTAATAAGGACGATAATAATGATTATAATGGAAATAATAATAATTACAATATCGATAATAACGATAATGACGGTAAAAACGATAATAATAATAGTAATAATACTAGTAATAATAATAATGATAATTACGATAATAACGATATTAATAATAATTATAATAACATTATAACAATAATAACGAGAACAACGATAATAACGATATCTATAATAACGATAATAACGATAATAATAATAATAATTACGACATTATAACTATAATAAGTATAAAGACGATATGTTATTAACGTTAAAGACTATAATAGTGGTAATGGAAATAACGATAATAACGAGAATATCGGCAATAAAAATTATATTAATAAAGATAATAACGATATTATCGAAAATAAAGATAAAAGTTATAAGAATAATAAACATAATAAGAACAATAACAATGATAATAACGATAATAAACATAATAACAGTAACGATGACACGACAATAATAATAACAATATTAATAACGATAATAACGGTAACAATAATAATAAAGATAATAACTATATTAACGATATCAATAATAGCGAAAATAACGATAATTTCGATATTAATCATAACAATATTAAAGATAATATCGATAATAATAATAATAATAACGACATTAATAACTATAATAAATATAATAACGATATGGTAATAACGGTAAAAACGACAATAGTAGTAACAATAATAACAATATTATCGAAAATAACGATAATAAAAATAATAATAATAACAGTAATAACGATAATAACGATATAGCGATTATTAATAATAATAATAATATTATTATTATAAGATAAAATAATAATAAGATAAAATAATAAAAAGATAAAATAATAATAATATAAACGATTACAACGAAAATAATAATAATAATAGTAGTAATAATTACAATATAAACAATAATAACGAAAAACAAAAATAACGGTAATTACGATAATAATTATAAGAATAATCTATTTAACATTGATACTAACGTTAATAACGATAATATTAATAACATTAATAACGATAATAACGATTATAATAATAAGAACGATAATAATATTAATAAAAATAACAATATTAACAATTATAACGATAATAACGATAATAATAGATGTAATAAGAACAATATTAAAAATAATATTTATAAGAAGGATAATAACGGCAATAATAGTAGTAATAATGACAGTAATAAAAATAATAGCCATAAAAACGATTTTAACGATAATAATAATAACGATAATAGCGATAATATCGATAATATTATTAACAATATTTACGATAATTTCGATATTAATAACTGTAGTAATAGCAATATTAACGATTATAACGATAATAGCGACTATATTAATAACGATAATAATGACTTTAATAATAATAATTATAATATTATCTTTAGTAAAATTAATAATAATAACGATGATTATAATAGTAATAATAATAACGATTATTACGATTCTAACGATAATAACGACAATAAAGGAAATCATAATAACGATAATAACGATAATAATAATAATAATAATGACGCTAATAAAGTTAATATCTACAATAATAAAAATAATATTAATATTAATGATTACGATAATAACGATAATAAAGATAATAACGACAATTATAATAATAATAATAATAATAACGATAATAACGATAAAACCAATAATAATATCAATAATAATAACAATAATATCGATAATAACGATAATAACATTAATAATAATAACTATAAAAGCGATAATATCGTTAATAATAGGAGTAGTAATAACAAAATTAGGAATAATATATATATTAACGAATATTATTATTATATTTAATAACGGTAATAATGGTAGAAGAAATAACAGAAATAACAATAATAACGATAACAATATTAATAACAATAATAAGGATTATAAAGAAAATAACGATAATGATAATAATATTAATAAAAATAATAACGATAAGGCGATATTAACAATATTCACCTTAATACTGATAACAATATTAACAATAATATCGATACTAACGTTTGTAATGATAATAATATTAACAATAATATCAATAAATACAATCATACCGATAATTATAATAATAGTAATATCGATAATAAGGATAATTAAGAAAAAAACGGTAATAGCGAATATAACGATAATAACAGTAATAATTATAACAATATTGACGATAATAACCATAATTACGATAATAATTATAATAACGATAATAATTATAATAGTAAAAACATAAATAACGTTAGGAAAGATAATGAAGATAATAATAATAACTATAATTACGACAATAGTAATAATAATGACGATAATATCGATATTAGGGATAACAATAATAATAATTATAAAGATAATAACGAAATTGACCATAATAACGAGAATGGTGATAATAACAATATTAATAATAATAATAGTAACAACAATAACGATAATTACAATAATAATAACAACAGCAATAACGGTAATACCGATAATAACGATAATAATATTAACAATGATAACGATAATAACTATAAGTACGATTATAATAATGTTGCTATTAACGAAAACAGTAATAATAATTATATCGGTAATAACGATAATAACAATAATAATAATAACGATAAAAAAGTTAATAAAGAAATCAACGATAGTAATTACAATAATAAAATAATAATAACGATACTAACGATAATAACGATATTATAGATATTATCGAAAATATTAACAATAATAATAACTATAATGACGACAGTAACGATAATAACGATATAAATAATAACAAATGTAACGATAATATCGATAATAATAATTAAAATATTAACGATAATATCGATATTAATAATAATAATTATTACGATGATGACGGCAATAACGATAATAACAATTATAATAATCATAATAATAATAAAGATAATAAAGATATTAATGACAAAAACGATATTAATGATAACAAAACAATTTATATTAATATTAAAATAATAACGATGATAATAACAATAATAATGAGAAGAACAAGAAAGATTATAACGATAATAGTCATAAAAATTATGTTAATAATAACGATTATAACATTATTAGTAATAATAATAATAATAAAAATAATAATTGCGTTAATGATGATAAAAACAATAAACATAGTAACGATATTAGAAATAATAATAATGACGATAATAATGTTAATAAAGATAATAACGATAATTATAATAACATTAAAAACAATAATATTAATAAAAACAATAAAGATAATAACGATAATAAGGATAATAATAATAATATTAATAACACAATTAAGGATAATAATGATTATAAATAAAATGATAAAGATAATAATGATACAAACGATTATAATAATAATAATAATAACCATAGTAATGATAGTAACGATAATAATAATAAAATAAATATCGATAATAACGATTATAACGATAATAATAATACTATTAATAACAAAAATAACAATAATAATCATAAAAAATATTATACCATTAATAACAATTATTACGATATTAACGAAAATGAAGATAATAATAATAAAAATAATAACAATAATAAAGATAAGAACGATAATAACAATAATAATAATGATAATAATAATGTTGATAACGTTGCTAACGATTAGAACATTAATAATAATAACAATAAAAACTATAATAACGATAATAAAGCTAATTATAATAACGATAATATCGATAATAGTAATAATAATTATAACGATAATAACGATAATAACGATAATAATAGAAACAATAAAATCGATAATAACCATAATAATAATAATAAATATAATAATAACAACAAAAATAACTATAATAACGGTGATAATAGTAATAATATTAACAATAATAACAATAACAACGACAATAGTGGTAAACGTAATAAAATTAAAATAAAAATAAGGATAATATCGATGACAACGATAATAATAATAACAGTATTAACGATAATAACGATAATAACGATTATACGTATTATTATAATAAAGATAATAACGATAATGGCAATAATAATAATAACGATAATGACAATAATAACGATAATAATGATAGTAACTATAATAACGATGATAACAATAATAACGATAACAATAATAACGATAACAATAATAACAATAATACAGATAATAACTATAATAAATATTATAATAATAGTAATAATAAAGATTATAACAATAATAACGATTATAATGATAATAACGAATATAATCTTAATAATATTAACAATAATAACGATAATAACGATAATTATATTAATAGAAGTAATAATAAAAATATTAACAATGTTTTCAATAATAATGATTATAACGATAATAATAGTGGTAACAATTGAAGTAATAAAAATTATAACGATAATAACGATAATAAGGATAATAATAATTATAATATCAACGATAATATCCATAATAATAATAACAATATTAAAGATAATATCGATAATAATAATAATTATGATAATAACAGTAAAATCGACAGTAAAGAAAATAACCTTAATAATAATAACGATTATAATGATAATAACGAAAATAACGATAATAACGATTATAATAATAACGCTAATAACGATAATAATGATAATAATATTATTAATAATTACGATAAAAACGATTATAATGGAAATAACAATAATAACAATATCGATAATAACGAAAATAACGGTAATAACGATAATAATAATAGTAGTAATAGTAGTAATAATAAAAATGATAATTACGATAATAACGATAATAAAAATAGATATAATAATATTATGACAATATTAACGATAAAAAAGATAATTACGATATCCATAATAACGATAATAAAGACATTAATAATAACAGTAATAAAATTGGTAATAACTATAATAAAGATAATAAACATGACGACGACAATGAAGATAATAATAATTACGATAATGACGATAATATTGATAATAATAATAATAATAACGACGTTAATAATAAGTATAATAAATTTATTAACGATATGGTATTAACGATAAAGATGATAATAGTAGTAATAGTAATAACGATAATAACGATAATAACGATAATAGCGGCAATAAAAATTATAATAATAAAGATAATAACGATATTTTCGAAATTAATGATGAAAGTTATAAGAATAATAATGATAAGAACAATAACATCGATAATAACTATAATAAACCTAATAACATTAAAGATAATGCGACCTTAATAATAACAAAAATAATAACGATAATAACGATTACAACAATAATAACAATAATAACTATATTAACGATATCATTAATAACGAAAACAACGTTAATTTCGATATTAATAATTGCAATATAAAAAATAATAACGATAACAATAATAATATTGTCGACATTAATAAATATAATAAAGATAATATAGAAATGGTATTAACGATTGAAACGACAATAGTAGTGATAGTAATAACGATAATAAAGATAATAACAAAAACAATAATAATAATAATAAAGATAGTACAGAAATTATCGAAAATAACGTTAATAACGATCATAATAATAACAATAATAATGATAATAACGATAATAGCTATTATAACGATAATAAAGACAGTAATAATAATAATAATAATAGTAATATTAACTATTACAACTGAAATAATGATAATAATAGTAGTAACAATAACAAATATAACAATAATAACGCTAATAAAGATAATAACGTTAATATCGACAATAATAATGACAATATTAACTATAATAACAATTATAATAATAATAATAATAACGATAATAATGGTAATAATAATGATAATTCTAATAATTGTAACAAAAATAATCACCCCAATAATAACAATAATAACGTTTATGACAAGAATAATATTAATAATAATAATGATAATAATGATAATAACGATATAATCGATAATAATAAATACAACAATAACGATAAAAACAATAATAATGGTAATAATAATAATAATTATAACGATATTAACGATAATATCGATAATAATAATATTAACAAGAGCGATAATAACGTGAATAGTAATAACAATAAATACGATAATAATGATAATAATGAAGAATAACTACAATAATTATATTAAATAATACACTAATACGGATAATAACAATAACAAATAAGAACAATAATTACGATTATTACGATAATAACGATTATAATAAGAATAATAATAAAATCGATAATAAGGTTAATTACGAAAATAACGGTAAAAATGGTAATAACTATAATAACGACAATAATAATAATAATAATAACGATAATAAATGTAATAACGATAATAATAATAACAACAATAAAGATAATAACGATATTAACAATAATAACGATAATAATGTTAATAATAATAATAAAGATAATGAAAATAATAATTATACCAATAATAACAATAATAGAGATAATAACGTAATAACGATAGTAATAATAAGATTTATGAAGATATTAGCAATAATATTGATAATAACGATAATAATAGTA
Organism: Vespa crabro; assembly: GCF_910589235.1. Lineage (NCBI taxonomy): Eukaryota > Metazoa > Arthropoda > Insecta > Hymenoptera > Vespidae > Vespa > Vespa crabro. The sequence continues at coordinate 748,338 of NW_025813595.1, forward strand.
TTATTAACAATAATAACAATAATAATAATTATAGCGGTAATTACAATAATAACGATAATGACGATAATAATAATAACACTAATAACAATAATATCGACAATATCTATAATTACGATAATAATAATAACTATTATAGCGATAATAACGATAAGAATGATAATAATATTAATAATAATTACAATGACAACGATTATAACGCTAATAATGATTAGTTTATACCAAAAATAAGGATAATAATAAAAAGAACGATAATTATAATAACAATAATAACAATTATAATGGTAATAAAAAAAATAATAATAATAAGAACTATAAGAACGATAATATAGATAATAATAATCGTAGTAATAACAATACTAGCAATAATAACGATAATAACGATAACAATATTAACGATAAAAACGTTAGTTCTAACAATAGTAATAACAATAATAACGATAATAAAGATAACAATAATAATCAATAACGATAATGACGATAATAACGTTAATAATAATAATAACTATAATAATAATGACTATAAAAACGATAAAAACCATAATAACGAAAATAACGATGATAGTGATAATAATAATAATAATAATAATATTAACGAAAATAGCGATAATAACGTTAAGAACGATATAAATAGTAGTAAAAATAAAGGTAATAACGATAATAAGGATAATAAATTAAAGTAAATAACGATAATAAAGACAATAATATTAATAATAATAACGATAATAATGATAATAGCGAAAATAAATATATCGAAAATAACGGCAATAATAATAATAATAATAACGTTGATAAGGAAAATAACGATAACATCGGTAATAAAAATAACAAAAATATAGATAATAACGATAATAACGATAATAACGATATTTAATATAATAATAATTACGATAATATCGATAATAATAATAACGATAATAACGATAATATCGTTAATGATAATAATAAAATTAACAATAATATCGATAATAATAATAATAATATTAATAACAATAATTACGATAATAACGAAAATAACGATATAAATAAGAAAACTACTGTAACAATAATAACGATTATAACAATAATAATATAAACCATAATGAAGGTATAATAATAATATTAACGATAATTACGAAAAATACGATAATAACGGTTTTGATAATAACGATAATAACGTTAATAACGTTAATAATAATGGTACTACTAACAATAATAATAACATTAACGATAATAACGATAATGACGATAATATTAATAACGATAATAGCTACAATAACAATAATAATAATTATTATTATTACGACAAAGTCGATAATAACGATAATAACGATAATAATAATAATTATTATTACGATAAACAACATAATAACGATAATAATTATAGTAAATATAATAATTATTATGATAAACACGATAATAATGATATTAGTAATATCAATAATAAAGATAATTACGATAATAAAGATAATAATAATAACAATAATAACGATAATAACGATATTCACGATAATAATAATTACAATTATTACGATAAAATCGACAATAATGATAAAAAGGAAAATAATTATAATAATAATTATAATAAAAACGATAAAAATGATAATAATACTTACAATAATAGTGATAATAACAATAATAACGATATTAACTATAATAAAATTAATAACTATATTTACGTTAACAACGATAATGATATTAGTAATAATAGCGATAATAACGATAATTACGTTAATAATAATAATAACATTAATAACGATATAAACGATGATAACGATAATAATAATAACGGTAATGACAATAATAATAATAATAGTAATAACGATAATAATTATAATAACGTTAGCAATAATAACAATATGACCGGCAACATTAATAATAATAATAATATCGATAATAGCAAAAATAATAATTGCAATAACATTAGTAACCATTATAACGAAAATAACGATAATGACGATGACAATAAAAACGATTATTACGATAATAACGAAAATAATAAAAAGGATATTATCATTAATTGTAATAATCATAATACCGTATAAACGATAATAAATTTAATAATAATAAAAATAATAACGATAATAACGATAATATCGGTATAATTATAACAATATCTATAATTAAGTTATGAGAAATAATAATAATAACAATAATAACGATAATACTAATAACCATAATAAAGATAATAATAATTATAATAATGACAATAATAACGATACTAACGATAATAACGATAAGAACAAAATTAACGATAATAACAAGATTTATAAAAAAAATAATATCTGTAATAATGATAAGATCGATTAGAACTATAATATTAATAACAATAATTACAATAATAACGTAAATAACTACAAAAAAAATGATTTAAATAAGATATTAACGATAATAAAAAGAATAACAATAATAACGATAATAACGACAATAATAATAAAAATAAAAACGAAAATGACGCAAATAACAATAATAATAATAATAATAATAATAAAAATAATAATAATAATAATAATAATAATATCGATAATAACAATAATAACGAATATTTTAATATTAAAAACAACAATAATAATAATAATAACGATAATAATGATAATAATAAATACGATAAAGTCGGTAATATCGATAATAATATTAACAATATTAATTATAATATCGATAATAATATTAACAATATTAATGATAATATCGAAAATAAAAATAACATTATTAACGATAATATCTATAAGCAAAATAATAATAAAAATAATAATAATAGTAATAACGATAATAACGATAATAATAGTAGCAATACTAACATTAATAACAATAATAGCGGTAATAAGGTAATTAACGGTAATAACAATAATTTAATTAACCATATTAACAATAATAACGATATTATCGTTGATAACAATAACCATAATAACGATAATATCGATAATAATAATAATTATAATAACATTAATAACTATAATATCGATAATATCTATAATAATAATAAAGAAAATAACGATAATAACGATAATAACGACAATAATTATACTAATAATAACGTTAATAACGATACTAACAATAGCAGTGATAATAATAATAAGGATTTAAGGATAATATCGTTAATAATTTTAAAAATATTCACGATAGTATCGATAATAATAATAACAACAAAAACAATAATAACGATAATTACTATAATAAAATTTATAATAATAACGGTAATAACGATTATAAAGTTAATAATAATAATAACAATATTATCGATAATAGCAATGATAATAATAGTAATAATATTGGTAATAACAATAAAAGAGTTCCTAACGATAATAATAACGACGACAAAAACGATAATAATGACTATGATGATAAGAAAGATAATAATACAAATAATAAAAAAAATAATAACGACAATAACGATCAAAATGATAATAATAAAAGTAATAATAACAATATTAAGAATAATAACTTTAATAACGATTATAACGATAATAGTATTAGTTATTATAACAATAATAACAATAATAACGATAATAATGCTTATAACATTGCTAACTATAATAATATTAACGATTCTAAAGATAATAACCAAAATAATAATAATAATAATGATAAAGATAACAATGATAATAACGATAATAACAATAATAATAATATTAATAATAACGATAATAACGATATCAATGGCCATAACAATAATAACGTTTTAATAAATATATTATTAAATATAATAATGATAATAACGATGCTAACAATAATAGCGATAATAATAATAAAAACAAAAGCAATAATAAAGAGTATAACTACATTATATTTATAATAATAACGATAATAACGATAATAACGATAATAATTATAATAACAATATTAGCGATAATAACAATGATAATAATAGTGATAATAAAGGTAATGACGAATAAAAGTATCTAAGTATAATAATAATAACAGCAATAATAATGATAATAATTTAATTAATACTAACTAAATTAGGAATAATAACTATAATAACGATTATAACGATAACAATAGTAGTAATAATAGCAATAATAACAATAATAAAGATAATAACGATTATAACAATGTTAACGATAATAATATTAACGATAATAACGATTATAATAATAATAATAATAATAATAATAATAATAATAAAGATAACAAAGATATTAACGATAATAATGACATTAATAATAATAATAAAGACAATAATAACGTTAATAAAGAGAATACCGAAAATAACGATAATAACAATAATAATAATAGTAATAATTAAATTAATAAAGATATTTACGATATTAAGGAAAATAGCAATAACAATAATATCGATAATAACAATTATAATACTAATAACGATATCAATATATTTAAAAATAACAATAATACTGATAATAACGAGAATAACAAAAATAATATTAGTAATAATAAATTTAATAACACTAATAATGATAATAACGATATTAACGATAACAATAGTTGTAATAATAACAATAATAACAATAATAGCGGTAATAAGGTTATTACCGATAATAAGGATAATTATAATATTCATAATAACTATAATGCGAATAATACCGATAATTTTAATAACGATATTAAAGATAATATCGATAATAATAATAATATTATTAACGATATAATCGATAATAATAATAATCATAATAACATTAATAACAATAATAACGATAATAACAATAATAACCATAATTACGATTAAAATAGTAATAACGAAAATAGCGATAATAACGATATTAACGATTATAATAATAATAATAATATCGAGAATATCGATAATAAATATAATAACAATAATAACGATTATAACGGAAAAATAATAATAATAATAAGGATAATAAAGATGACAGAGATTATAATAATAACGATTAAAAAGATAACAACGGCAACAATGATTATAGCAATAATAACGATAACAACTGTGATAACAATAACAGTATTAACGATATTAAATAAAATAGTAATAACAATAATAACGATAACAACGATAATAACATTAATAATAATAATAAAAAAAACGAAAATAAGTATAATAACGGTGACATCGATAATAATTATAAAAATAATAATGATAATATCGATAATAACGATAATAATAATACTAATACTAACGATAATAAAGATAATAATAATCGTATTAAAGATAATAGCGATAATAACGCTACTAACGATAATAGCTATAATAATAAGAACAACAAAAATAATATTAACGTTAATAATTATAGTAATAATTATAATAATGACGATAATAACGATAACAACGGTAATAATGATAATAACGATAATAACGATAATAACATTGATAATAATAGTAATAATAAAGATAATAACGATGTAAATGATTCTAACGATAATAATAATAACAACTATAACGATAACAACGAATATGATGTTAAGAATGTTAATAATATTAACAATAATAAAAACAATAATGACAATCACGATAATAAAGATAATAATAGATGTAATAATAACAATATTAAGAAAAATAAATATAATAACGATAATAACAATTATAATAGTAGTAATAAAAAAAGTAATAACAATAATAACGATAAAAACGAATTTAACGATAATAATAATGGTGATAATTACGATAATATCGATAATAATAATAACTATAATAACGATAATAACGATTATAGAGATTATACTAATTATAGTAATAATAACGATATTATAGATACTAACGACAAAATAATAATAATAATTATAACGATAATAACGGTAATAACGATAATAATAATAGAAAAATAACAATAATATCAATAATAACGATAACAAAGATAATATCGATTTCATCGAAAATAATAATAACAATATTATCGATAATACCGATCATAAAAACAACAATATCGACGATTATATCGGTAATAATAATAACAATATCGACATTAATATCGATAATAATAATATCAATAATAACGATAACAAAGATAATATAGATTTCATAGAAAATAATAATAACAATATTAACGATAATATCGATCATAAAAACAACAAAATCGACGATTATATCGGTAATAATAATAACAATATCGACATTAATATCGATAATAATAATATCAATAATAACAATAAAACCGATACTAAAAATAATATCGTTAATAATAATAACGATAATAATGATAATAGCAATAAAAACAATAACGATATTAACGATAATATTGACAATATTAAAGATAATAATGATAATAATTTTAAAACGATAATAATTATCATAATAATAATAGTAATAACGATAATAACGATAAAAAAATTAAAATAATAACGATAATATAGATAATAATAATAAAATTAATAACGTTAACAACGATAATTACAATAATAACGGTAATAATAATAAAATTAATAACGCTAATAACGATAAAAAAGATAATAATATTATCAATAATACCGATAATATCGATTATAATGGAAATAATAATAATAACAATATTGATAATAACGATAATAACGGTAATAACGATGATAATAATTGTAATGATAATAGTAATAATAATAATGATTATTACGATAATAACGATAAAAATAATAGTCATAATAACATGATTACAATAATAACGATAAAAACAATAATAACGATATCCATAATAACGATAATAAAGAGAAAATTAATAACAATAATAATATTGATAATAAATATAGTAACGATAATAAACGTAATGACGGCAATAACGATAATAATAATTACGATAATAACGATAATATCGATAATAACGCTAATAATAATAATAATAACGGCATTAATAAATATAATAAATATAATAAATAAATGGTATTAACGAAAACGTCGACAATAGTAGTAATAGTAGTAACGATAATAACGATAATAACGACAATAAAATTATTAATAATAAAGAAAATACAATATTATAGCAAATAACGATAATAACGATAATAAAGATAATAATACTAATGATATTAACGATAATAGTAATAATTATAATAACGATAAGAACGATAATAAGGATAATAGTATTAATAATAACAATAACTAAAATAAGGATAATAACGATTATAATAATAATAATAATAACGAAAATAAGGATAATTACGATAACAACGAAAATAATAATAACAATAATAGCGATAATAACGATTTTAACGATAATAAGGGTAATAATAAAAATTAAAATAACTATAGAAACGGTAAAAACGATAATAACGAAAATAACGATGTTAACGATAATATCGATAATAATAAAAATAATAATAATAATAATGATCGTAACGATTATAAAGATAATAATAGCAGTAATCGTAGCAAAAATCATAGCAATAACTATAATAACGATAATATCGATAATAATAACAATGACAAAGTTAATAGAAATGATAATAATAGAGATAATAACGATAATTACATTAATAATAATAACAATAATAAAGATAATACCGATATTGACATTAATAACAATAATACTAATAGCAACAATAACGATAATTAAGAAAATAAAAATTATAATTAAGACGATACTAAGGATAAGAACAATGTCATCAAAAATATTACTAAGAAAAATAGAGATAATATCGATTATAATAATAAAAATATTAATATTTATATAGATAATTATAATAATAATATTAAAAATAATAAAAGTAATAACAATATTAACGATAATAAGGATAATAAAAAAGACGATATTTACGAATATAACGATAAAAGAAATATTAATAATACCAATAATATGGAGAATAAAGATATCGTCGATAATAATAATAACAATTATAAAGATAATATAGATATTAATATTATCAATATTTACGATAATAAGGATAATACCAATAATATGGAGAATAAAGATATCGTCGATAATAATAATAACAATTAAAAAGATAACATAGATATTAATATTATCAATATTTACGATAATAAGGATATTTTTAATAATAATAATAACGATAATAACGGTTATAACGATAAAAATATTAACGATAATAACGATATTAACGATAATGACGATAATAACAATAATAATAATAATAAAAATAAAGATAATAACGAAATTAATGGAAATAACGATAATAATAATAACATAATAACGATAATAATGATAACAACGTTAATAATTTTAGTAATTATAACAATAATATTATTACTAACGATAATAACGATATTAAAGATTCTAATAAAAACGATAATAACGTTGATATCGATAATAATAATAACAATATTAACGATAATATCGATAATAATATAAACGATAATAACAATAATAGTAATAATAATACTATCTATTATAACAATAATAATGATAATAATAATAATAATAATAACAATAATTACGATAATAAAGAAATTAACGATAATAATAATGATGATAATTACGATAATAGTAATAATAATAATAACGATTATAACGATATTATCGATTATAATAAGATTTATAATAAAGATAATAATGATAAGAACGATATTAATAATAACAACAAAATGATAATAAGGATAATAATGATAATAACGATAATAAAAAAATAATAATATTAATGAGAAGAATAACGATGATACCGATAATAACGGTAATAATAATAATAAATATAAAGATAATATCGTTAATAAGGATAGAAATAATAATAATAATATTAATGACTATAATAATGATAACAATAATAACGATAAGGAGAAAAATAACGATAAAATTTATAACAATAAAATCGGTAACAACGATATTAACGGTAATATTAATAATAATAATATCGATTATATGGATAATAAAGATAAGAACGATTATAATAATAACAATAATAACAATAATACCTATAATAACGATAGTAATAATAATATATATATTGATATATATAGTAATATTGGATAAATATATAGATAGTGTTTATAAGGATGATATTAAATAAAAACGATAATAAAGAAAATAACGATAATAACGATAATAACGACAATAATAATAATAATAATAATAAAACGATAATAAAGACAATTTCGATTATAATAATAGTGATAATAACACAATAGTTATAATAATAATAACGATAATAACGATAATATCGATTAAGGTAATAACAATAAAATCGATAATAAAGATAATAATAACAATAATAACAATAATGACGAAAATAACGTCAATAAAAATTATATTATGTACGATAATAACGATAACTACAAAAAGTCGATAATAGTAATATTAATAATAATGAAAACAAGGATAATAACGATAACAACTATTATAATAATAATTATAATAATAAAGATATTAAAGATATGAACGATATTAACAATAATAACAATAATAAAGATAATTATAATACGATATTAAAGATTACAGTAATAATAATAATATTGATAGTAATAAAAATTACGATAATGGTGAAAATAATAATAATAATAATAAAAATAATAAGGATATTAACGATAACAACTATATTAATGAAAATAAAATAATAATTACAATAATAATAACAATCATAACGTAAATATCAATAATAATGAAAACTATAATAATGATAATAAAGTTAATAACTTTAATATTAATAATAATTATAATGATAAAAACGATAAAAACAATATTAATAATAATAACGAAAATAAGGATAATCACGATGACAACGATAATAATAATAACAATAATAATGATAATACGTTAATAATCGTAGTATTAATAACAATAATAACGATAAGAACTATATTTACGGTAAAAGTAGTAACGATTATAACGTTAATATCGATAATAATAATAACAACATTAACGATAATAACGATAATAATAATACGATAATAACGACAATACCAATAATAATAAAAACGTTAACAACGATAATAATAATATAAAAATAATATCGATATCTACTATCATTCCTATAATTATAATAATAGTAATATCCATAATAAGGATAATTACGAAAAAAACGGTTATAACGATAATAACGGTAATAATTATAACAATAATGACGATAATAACGATAATAATTATAATAACAATAATTATAACAATAATAACGATGGGAAAGATTATGAAGATAATAATTATAACAATTATTACGACAAAAATAATAAGAATAATAACGATAATAACGATATTAGCGATAATAATAATAATAAATATAAAAATAATAATAAGGATTATATCGATACTAACGATAATAATACTAGCAACAGTAACAATATTAATAAATATAATAACGTTATTGAGTATACAAACGATATTAGAGATAATAGCGCTAATAAAATTAATAATAACAACTATAATAACGATAATAACAATAATAATAAGAAAATTAATAGCGATAATAAAGATAATAAAATTGATAATAATAATAATAACGATATTATAGATATTAACGATAATAATAAGAACGATAATAACGACAATAGTAATTATAACAATAACGACAATAATGATAATAACGACAATAATAATAATAATAATAATAATAAATATGATAATGATATTAACGATAATAACGCTAATAATGGTAATAACGATTATAATAATTATCATAATAACAATATTAACGATAATAACGATAATATCGGTATAATTATAATAATATAATCGATAATTGCGTTATTAGAAATAATAATAATAACAATAATAACGATAATGTCGATAATAACGAAAATACTAATAACCATAATAACGATAATAATAATAATAAGAATGACGATAATAACGATAATAACGATAATAGCGATTGTAATGACAATAAAGACAATAATAAGAATAATAATAATAATAATAACGGTAATAATAATAATATTAATAACGATAATTACATTAACAATGATAATAGTAATAATGACGTTAATAGTAATAATCGTAATAAAGATATTAGCGATAATATCAACAATAATAATAATAATAATAATATGAATATATTATTATTATTATTATATAATAATAATATAATAATGATAATAAAAATAATAACTATAATAACGATAATAACAATGAAAATAATAGTAATAATAGATATATTAAAGATAGTAAGGATTATAAAGATTATAATATTATTAATAATGACGGTAAATACGATACTAGCGAAAATAATATTAATAATATTAACGTTAATAGGTATAATTACTATATAAAAGTTAATAGTAATAGCAATAATAATAATAATGATAATAACGATAATAATAATAGCAATAATAACGATTTTTAATGTTAAGAATGATAATAATAATAACATTTATAACCATTATAACATTATCAACGATAATAATAATAATGACGTTAATAATAATAATCATAATAAAGATATTAACAATAATTTCAACAATAATAATTCTAAAAATAATAATAATAATAATAGTAACCACAAGAACGATAATATCCATAATAACGATTATAATACTAACGATAGTAACGATAATAAGGATAATAACAATAATAATATTAACGATAATATCTACATTATTGATAATATTAACAACGATAATAAAATTAATAAAAATAAATATAATAACAATAATAACGATAATATCGATAATAACGATAATAACAACAAAAATAGTATTAATAATTACATTAATAACATAATAGGCATATTAAAGATTTTAACGATAATAATAATAACGATAATAACAATAATATAGATAATATTAATATCAATATTTACGATAATTTCGATATTAATAATTGTAATAATAACAATAACAACGATCATAAAGATGATAGCGACTATTATAATAACGATAATACCAATATTAATAATAACAATATTATTGTTAGTAACAATAATAATGATAACGATGTTTATAATAGTAATAATAATTACGATTATAACGTTACTAACGATATTAACGAAAATATTAATAACATTTGTAACGTTTACAACGAAAAAAAAAAATAATAATAATAATAATAACGAAAGTAAAGATAATAACAATAATAATAATAATAATAATAGTGATAATATCGATTATAAAGATAATATTAACGATAATATCAGTCATAATATTAATAGTAATAACATTAAAAACGATAATAACGATAATAAAGATAATAACAGTAATAATAATAATAATATTAATATCAATAATAACAATAATAATGTTAGTAACGATAATAACGATAATAAAAATAATAACCATAATAACGATAATAATAACATTATTACTAATTACAATATTAATGATAATAACGGTAATAAAAACAACAATAACAACGATATTAACGAAAAAAGTGTAAGCAATTGTAACGAAAATAACGATAACAACTTTAATAATAATAGTAATAATAGCAAAGGTAAATATGATAACGGTGACTACTATAATATTAATAATAATAATAATGATATTAACGATAATACTGATGATAATAATACTAAAAATAACGATAATAACAATAATAATGAAAATCATATGAAAGATAATAACGATAATAATTATAATATTAATAAAGATATCATCTATATTAACAAGAATAACGATAATAACGATAATAACGATAATAATTAAAATCATATTAAAGATAGTAACGATAGTAGCAACAATAAAATAATAATATTAATAACAATAATAACAATAATAACGATAATAGCAATAATAATTATAACGATATTAACGATAATGTCGTGAAAAATAATAACAATATTACCGATAATATCGATAATAATAATAGTAACAATAATAATAATAAGGATAATAAAGATGATAGCGATTATAATAATAACGATAAAAAGATAACAAACGGCAATAATGATAATTGCAATATTAACGATAATAATGGTAATAAGAATAACAATAATGACGATATTAAAGAAAATAGTAATAACAATAATAACGATAACAAAGATAATAACATTAATAATATTAATAATAATATCGAAAGTAGGTATAATAACGATGCCATCAATAATAATAATAAAAATAAGAATGATAATATAGATAATAACGATAATAGTAACACTAATAATGACGATAATAACGATAACAATATAAACGATAATGAAGGTATAATAATAATAATAACGATAATAACGACAAATACGATAATAACGGTATTGATAATAACGATAATAACGTTAATAACGTTAATAATAATGGTACTAATAACAAAAATAGTAACAATAACAATAATAACGATAATAACGATAATATTAATAACGATAATAACTACAATAAAGATAATAATAATAATAATTATTACGATAAGTTGATAATAGCGATAATAACGATAATAATAATTATAATTAATACGATAAACAAACTAATAACTATAATAATTATAGTAATTATAGGTAATTATTAGCATAAACACGATAATAATGATATTAATGACAATAATAATAATAATAATAATAATAATAAAAACTTTAATAACGATATTTACGATAATATCGATAATAATAATAGTAATAATAACGATAATAACGATTACAATGGCATTAATAATAATAATTATAAGATTAATAAAAATAATAATAATTTTAACAATATTTACGCTAATGCCGATGATAATAACAATAATAACGATAACAATGATGACAAAAATAATAATAAAAATATCAATAATAAAGTTAATTACGATAATAATGATAATAATAATAATATTAATAACAACAAATTTCCGTATTAAAGATAATAACGATAATAACGATAATGAGGATAATAATAATAACGATAAAATTGATGGAACAGTAATAACGATAATAACGATAATAATAATAATAATAAAAACGTTAATATTTATAACAACGATAATAACGAATATAATGAAATAATATATAACGATAATTACGTTACTAACGATAAAAATAATTGCAATAATAAAGGTACTAACAATAATAATAACAAAAGAAGGAACAATGATACGGATAATAACGATATGAACGATATTAATAATAACGATAATGACAATAATAATAATAATAATGATAATAACGTTAGTAACGATAATATTATTAAGTATGAATACGATTATAATGATATTAACGATAACAGCAATAATAATAATAATAACATTAATAAGGATAATAAGGGTAGTATTGATAATTATAATAAAAATATTAACGATAATATCGATAACAATAATAATAATAATAACAATGATAACGATAATATAGATTATAACCATATTAATAATAACAATGATAACGTTAACATTAATAATAATAATAACGATAATAACGACAAAAATATAATAAACATAATAATAACAAAAATAACGTTAATAACGACAATAATTATAATAATAACTTTGATAATAAAAGTAATAACGTTAATAACGACAATAATTATAATAATTATATTGATAATAACTATAATAACGAAAATAATAAAAATAATGATATTAATAACGATATAGACAAACATAACCATAATAATAGTACTAATAATAACAATAATATCAATAAAGGTGTAAAGAACGTAATTGCCGAAAATATTAATAACAATAATAAGGAAAATAACGATAATAGCGATAATAATGATAATATCGATACTAATAATTGTAATAATAACAATATTAACGGTAATAAGAATTATAATATTGACCATAATAACGATTATAACGTAAATAACGATAATAAAAGTAACAATAATATTGATAATAACGATAATACCGATAATAAAGATAAAAATAAAAATAATAATAATAATAATAATAATAATAATAATAATAATAATAATAACGATAATAGCTATAATGAGGAAAATTATAAAAAATATATAAAAATAATACTAACGATATAAACGAAAATAACCATAATAATAGAACATATAACAATAATAACATTAATAATGTGAATAACGATAATAACGATAGTAAAATATCGATAATAATGATAATATTAATATTAATAATAACAATATTTATGATAATAAAGATAATAAAATTAATAATAAAAACAATAATACAGGTAACAATGACAATAATGATAACGATAATAATAATTAAGATAATGACGATAATAATAATAATAATAATCACGATAATTAGTATAATAAAGATAATAATAGTAGTAATAATAAAAATAACTAATTATATCAATAAAAATAATAATAATGATAATAATAATGACAATAATAACGATAACGATGGAAATAATGATAATGACGATGACATTAATAGTGGTAAAAACTATAATAACGATAATAACGGTAATAATAATGACAATATTCAAAGATAATAAAGGTAATAAAGATAATAATATTAACGATAATAACGACAAGTTTAACAATAATAATACCGATAATAACATTAATAACGATAATAGCAGTAATAGTAATACTAATAACAATAATAACGATAATAAATATAATAACAATATTAATAATGGCGACAATAACGAAAATAGCAATAATCTTAATTACTATAATGACTATAATAATGATAATACTAATAACAATAATAACGATAATAAAGATAATAACCTTACTAACGATAATAATGATATCAATATTAACGATAACACCGAAAATAATAATAATAATAAAAAAAATAATAATAATAATAAAAATGAGGATAATATCGATGACAACGAAAATAATATTAGTCAATATAGTATCGATAATAACAATAATACAGAAAATAACGTTATTCACGTTAATGTCGATAATAATAATGACAAATATAACGGTAATAAAGTTAAAAGCAATAATAAAAATAACAATAATAACAATAATAAAGGTATTAACGATAATAATAACAGTAATTATAATAAAGATAATAACGATATTTAGGATAATAACGATAATTACGATAATAATTATAAAAAGAGTAATTATAACAACGATGATATCGATAATGACGATAATAATATGTATAATAAATATAATAATATAGATAATTCCGAAAATAATCATAACTATATTAACGATAATAACGATAATAACGATAATGATAATAATAAAGAAAATAACGCAATTAACGATAATAGCGATAATAATAATAAAAATAACAACGATAAAAACAATATTAATAATAACAATAATAAAATAGATAATAAGGATAATAAAAATAAGAACGATAATAGCAATAACAATAACAACAATAATAACGATAATTACGTTAATAATGTTTATAATAAGAAAGGTAATAATAATTATAATATTCATAATAATTATAATATCGATAATAAGGAAAGTAACAGTAATAAGTGTAATATTATGAACGATAATAACGATAATAACGACAATGACGATAATAATAATAACTATAATAACGATAATAACGATAATAATGATAATAACGATAACAATAATAAGAATAATAACAATAATAATAATATTAACAATAATGAGGATAATATAGGTAAAAAAACAATAATGACGATAACAATATTAATAATAATAATATTAGCAATAACAACGATAACAACGATGTTATTTATAAATATAATAGCAATAATATCGATAAAATCGATAATAATAACAATAATAACTATAATAACGATAATAATAATAGTAATAATAAATATGATAACAAAAATAACGATAGTAACGATAATAACGACAGTAATAATAACAATAATAACGATGATATGGATAATAATGGTAATAGCGATAATAATAGTAACAATAATAGCGATGATAACAATATTAACGATAATAAGCATTATGATAATAATAATAAGAACGATAAAACCGATAATAACGAAATTAACGATAATGACGATAATAATAATAATATTAACAACGATATTATATATAATAACGAAAACATCGAGAATAATAATAAAAATAATATCGATAATAGCGATAATAACGATATGAAAATTAATAATAATATCGATAATTGCGATAATAACGATAATAACAATATTAATAGTAATAAATATTTGGAAAATATCGATAATAAGGATAATAATAATAAAGATAATAACGATAAAAACGACAGTAACTATAATAATAATAACAATCAGAACGATAATAACGAAAATAACAATAGTGACGATAATAAAGAAAATAAAAATAATAATAATAGCGATAATAACTATAATATCGATAATAATTATGACGAAAATAACGACAATAAGGATAAATACGATAACATCGAAAATAATAATAGCAATAATATCGATAATATCAATAATGACGATAATAATAATAATAATAATAACAAGGATAATAACGATAATTTCGATAATATTGATATTAACAATAATGATAAATATAATAATAACGATAATAATAATAATAACGATATTAATAATAATATTAACACTAAAAACAATAATAACGATAATAACAATAATAATGATAGCATTACAAACAATAATATCTATATTAACGATAAATACGATAATAATTATAACAATAATATCGATAATAACGAACAGAAATATAATAATATTAACAATAATATTGATGGGAACGATGTTAATGATAATTATAATAATTATATAATGATAATAAGGATTATAAGAATAAAAACGAATAAAACTATAAATAAGTAATAACGGCAATTATAATAATAATAATAACGATAATGACGATAATAACGGTAATGACCATAATAACGATTATAATAATAACGATATTAACAATAATACGGATATTAATAATAACAAGAATACTAAAGACAGTAACAATAATAATAATAGTAATACTAATGTTAATAACGTTATAAACGATAATAACGATAATAATAATGAAATTAATAACGATAATAGCGATAATATGGATTATAATACTAACAATAAAATAGATAATAAGGATATTAAAGATAACAATAATAAAATTAAATACGATAATAACGACGATAGTAATAATAATAATAACCATAATAATGATAATAAAGATATTAATAATAATAATAACAATAACATTAATAACGATAATAACGGTTATAATGTAAATAACCATAATAAAGATAAAACTATATTAAATAATAACTATAATAACTAATTAATAACTAAAATAAAGATTTTAACAATAAGAATAATAATAAAAGTAGAGATATTAATGTTATTAACGATAATAATAATAATAGTAACAATAGTAACGAAAATGAGGAGAAAAACGATAATAATAATAACGATAATAACAATAATAGTAATAATAATAATACCTAGAGTAACAATAATAACGATAATGACAATAATAATAATTATAATATTAAAGATTAAAACGATAATTACGTTAATAACGAAATAATAATAAAATTAATACTATAAATACGATAATAAAGACAATTATAATAAAAATATAAACGTATATAGAGATAACAACTATTTCAAAGATAATAATTATAACAATAATAACGATAAAAACGATATTAACGATAATAAAAATAATACTAATGATAATAATAATGCAAATAATAATAAAAATAACAATAATAACGATAATAACAATAATAATAAAAAGAATAATAACGATAATATTGATAATAACGATAATAATAGTAACAATAAAACGATATTAACATAATCAACGATAAAAACAATAATGACGTTAATAATAATAATCATAATGAAGATATTAACGATAACATCAACAATAATAATTATAAGAGTAATAATAATAGTAACAATAATAACTATAATATCGATATTAACGATAATAACAATAACGATAGTAACGATAATATCGATAAAACTAATAACAATATTATTGATAATATCGATAATAATAATAATAATAACGATAAAATCGCTAATAACGATAATAAGGATAATATCGATTATAAGGAAGATAATAATTACGATAATGACGGTAATAATAATAATAATAAAGATAATAACGATAATTACGATAATGACGAAAATATTAATAAAGATAATAACGTTAATAACGTAAATAGCGATAATAATAATAGTAATAAGAACAATAATAACGATAATAACGATTATAATGATAAGAACGATAATAATAGTAGTAATAATAACAATATTAAAAATAATAAGTAAAATAACGATAATAACGATAATGAAAATAATAATAATAGTAATAATAATAAAGATAATTACGATTTTAACGATAATAATAATAGTAATAATAAAAAAATAACAATTATATCGATAATAACGATAACATCGTTATTAATAATAACGATAATATCGACAATAAAAATAATAATATCGATAATAAAGATAATAACGACAATAATAATAATAAAAATAAAAAAAAAATAATAATAATAATAATATCGATAATAACAATAATAGCGAAAATAATAATATTTATAATAACAATAATAACAAATAGAACGATAATAAGGATAATAAAAAATACGATAAATAAGATAATATCGATAATAATATTAACAATATTAACGGTAATATTGATAATAATTATAACAATATTAACGATAATATCGATAATAATAATAACATATTAGCGATAATATCTATAAAAATATTAATAATAATAATAACGATAATAATGAAAAATAACGATATTAGTAATATTAATAATGAAGATAATTACGATAATAACGATAATAACGATATTCACGATAATAATAATTACAATTATAACGATAATAACGACAATAATGATAATAAGGAAAATAATAATAATAATAATAATAATAAAAACGATAAAAATGATAATAATACTTACAATAATAATGATAATAAGAATAATAACGATATTAACTATAATAAAATTAATAACTATATTTACGTTAACAACGGTAATGATATTAGGAATAAGAGCGATAATAACGATAATTACGTTAATAATAGTAATAACATTATTAACGATATAAACGATGATAACGATAATAATAATAACGGTAATGACAATAATAATAATAGTAATAACGATAATAATTATAATAACGTTTTTAATAATAACAATATTAACGGCATTATTAATAATAATATTAATAAAGATAAGAGCAATAATAATAATTGCAATAACATTAGTAACCATTATGACGAAAATAACGATCATGACGATGACTATAATAACGATTATTACGATAATAACGAATATAATAAAAACGATAGTATCGTTAATAGTAATCATAATACCGTAAAATCGATAATAAATTTAATAATAATTAAAATAATATCGATAATAACAATAATAACGAAAATTATAATATTAATAACAACAATAATAACAATAATAACGATAATAATGATAATAATAAATACGATAAAATCGTTAATATCGATAATAATATTAACAATATTAATTGTAATATCGATAATAAAATTAAAAATATTAATGATAATATCAATAATAAAAATAACATTATTAACGATAATATCTATAAGCATAAAAATAATAATAATAATAGTAATAACGATAATAATGATAATAAAAGTTGTAATATTAACAATAATAACAATAATAGCGGTAATAAGGCAATTAACGATAATAACGATATTTTAATAACCATATTAACAATAATAACGATATTATCGATGATAACAAAAACAATAATAACGATAATATCGATAATAATAATAATATTATTAACGCTAACATCGATAATAGTAATAATTATAATAACATTAATAACGATAATATCGATAATAACGATAATAATAATAAAGAAAATAACGATATTAATGATTTTAACGATAATAATAACAGTAATAATATCGATAATAACGATAATAACGATAAAGCGACAATAATAATAATAATAATAATAATAATAATAATTTCGATATAAAGATAATGACGACAATAATAATAATAAAAATAATATTAACTATAATAACGACAATGACAATAATAATCATAGTTAAATTAACAATAATAACAATAATAACGATAATAACGATGATAACGATAAAAATAATATTAACGACATTAATAACTATAATAAATATAATAATGATATGGTATTAACGATAATGACGACATTATTAGTAATAGTAATAACGATAAAACGATAATAACAGCAAAAAAATTAATAATAATAAAGATAATAACGATAGTATCGAAAATAAAGATAAAAGCTATAATAATAATACTAACAAGAACAATAATAACGATAATAACGATAATAAAAATAATAACAGTAACGATAATACGACCATAATAATAACAACAATAAAAATGATAATAACGATAATAAAGATAATAATAGTAGTAATAATAACAATAATAACACTAATAACGTCATAAGCGATGATAAGATTATTAACGATAATAACGATAATTATAATAACCATATTAATAATAATAACGATGTTATCAATGATAACAATAACGATAATAACGATAATATCGAAAATAATGATAATATAATTAACGTTAACATCGATAATATTAATAATAATAATAACATTAATAACGATAATAACGATAACAACGATAATAATAATAATAATAATAATAATAGTAATAATAATAACGTTAATTACGTTAATTACTATAATAATATTTGTAATTATAATAATAATAGCAATAATAACAATAATAACGATAATAATAAAAACGATTATATCGATAATTTCAATAATAATAATAACAATAATAACGATAATAAAGATAATAAAGATAATAATGATAACGACAATAACGATAATAGTAATAATAATAATAACAAAAATAACAATAATTACGATAATGACTAAAATAACGATAAAAATAATTACGTTAATAACGATAATAATAATAACAAAAATATTAATAAAAACGATAATAACGATATTAACAATAATAATATTAACCATAATAACGATAATTGCTATATTAAAAATAACAATAATCTACGATAGCGTAGATAAAAACAACATCAATGATAGGAAAAATAAAGAAAATAAGGATAATAACGATAATAGCGTCAATAATAAATATAATAACGATAATAACGATAATAACAATAATAATAATAACGATAATATCGATAATAACGTTATTAATACTAGTAGTAATAACTATATTAACGGTAATAACTATATTTAAGAAATCAGTCGTAACGATAGTATCGTTAATAATCATAATAATAACAATTATAACGAAAATGAGGAGAATAACGATAGTAATAATAACATTAATAACGATAATAACATTAAAAACGATAATAATAATAATGACGTAATAATAATCATTTTAGAGATATTAACGATAATAAAAAAAATAATAATTATAACAATAATAATAATAATAATAGTAACCATAATAACGATAATATCTATAATAACGATAGTAATAATAACGATAATGACGATAACAATATTAATAAAAACGATACTAACGATAATTACGAAATAAGTAGAATAATAAAAGTAATAAAAACAATATTAAAAATAATAAGTATAATAACGATAATAAGTAATATAATAGTAGTAATAATGAAAGTAATAACAATAATAGCCATAAAAACGATTTTAATGATAATAATTATAACGACAAAAACGATAATAACAATAATATTAATAACATTATTTATGATAATATCGATATTAATAATTGTAATAATAACAATAATAACGATTATAACGATAATAGCGATTATAATAAAACGACAATAACGATAATAATAATAATAATATTATCGTTAGTAACAATAATAATGATAAGGATGTTTATAATTGTAATAATAATAACGATTATAACGATAATAACGATAATAGTGATAATAACGATAATAATTACATTAATAAAAGGAACAATAATAACGATATTAACGAAAATATTAGTAACAATTGCAACGTTAACAACGATAATAAACATAATAATAATAATAATAATAATAATAACGAAAGTAAAGGTAACAACGTTAACAATAATAACAATAATAGCGATAATATCGATTATAATAATACCGATAATATCGATATTAACGATAATAATAATAATATTAATAAAGATATTAAAAATAATTTCAATAATAACAATATTAATAGTAGAAATAATAACAATAATAACGATAATAAAGATAACAATAATATTATTAACGATAACAATGATAAAATTAATATAAATAATAACGATAATAACGATTATAAAGAGAATAATAGTAATATTAATAAAGATAATAACGATATTAACGTTAATACCGTTTATAACGATTATAACGGTAGTAGCGATAATAAATATAATAACGACAATAATAATTATAATAATAATATTAACTATAATTTCGGTCATAATATTTATATTAATAACAATAATAACGAAAATAACGATAATAACTATTATAATAATATTAATAATAATAATAATAATGATAACAATAATAAGTATAATAGTAATAATAATAATAACAAAATTAACAATTATATTGATGATAAAGGTAATGATAGTAACGATGATAATAATTATAATAATAACTATAATTACGATATTAATAATAGAGAAGATAATAATACTAATTATTACAACCATATTAACGATAATAACGATAATAATAATAAAATTAATAACGATAATAACGTTTATAACGATAATAATAATAACAAAAATATCTATTAAAACGGTAATAACAAAAATAATAATAACAATAATGACGATAAAAACGGTTATAACGATAATAATAGTAATAATAATGACGAAAATAATGGTAATAAAGCGTAATAATAAATACAATAGTAACAATAGTAACAATAGCAATAATAACGATGGTAAAGAAATGGAAGATAATGGTAATCATATTAATTACGAAATTAAGGATAATAACGATAATAACGATATGAATAATATAAATATTAATAATACTTATAATAATAATAAAAATAATATCGATAATAAATATAATAACGTTAATAATAATCATAATAATAACAATAATATTCATAACAATATTAACGATAATAACGGTAATGACGATAACAATAATAACTATAATTACGATAATATCGATAATAATAACAATGAGAAAGTTGATAGAAATGATAATAAAAGCGATAATAACGTTAATTACTTTAATAATAATAACAATAATAAAGATAATACCGATATTTACATTAATAACAATAATAATAATAGCAACAATAACGATAATTAAGAAAATAAAAATTATTATTAAAACGATACTAAGTATAAGAACGATGTCATCAAAAATATTAATAAGAAAAATACAGATAATATCGATTATAATAATAAAAATATTAACAATAATAACAATAATAACAATATTAACGATAATAAGGATAATAAAAAAGACGATATTTACGAATATAATGATAAAAGAAATATTAATAATACCAATAATATGGATAATATAGGTATCGTCGATAATAATAATAACAATAAAAATGATAATATAGATATTAATATTATCAATATTTACGATAATAAGGATAATTTTAATAATAATAATAACGATAATAACGATAATGACGATAATAATAATAATAATAATAATAATAAAAATAAAGATAATAACGAAATTAATGGAAATAACGATAATAATAATATAATAATAACGATAATAACGATAATAATAACAATATTAACAATAATAACGATAATAGCGATAACAACGTTAATAAATTTAGTAATTACAACAATAATATTATTACTAACGATAATAACGATATTAAAGATTCTAATAATAACGATAATAACGTTGATATCGATAATAATAATAACAATATTAACGATAATACCGTTAATAATAATAACAATAATACTAATGATAATATTATCTATAATAACAATAATAATGATAATAATAATAATAATAACAATAATTACGATAATAAAGAAATTAACGATAATGATAATGATGATAATTACGATAATAGTAATAATAATAATAATAACGATTATAACGATATAAATAAATTATAGTAAGATTAATAATAAAGATAATAATGATAAAAACGATATTAATAATAACAACAAAATGATAATAACGATAATAATGATAATAACAATAATAAAAAAATAATAATATTAATGAGAAGAATAACGATGATACCGATAATAACGGTAATAATATTAATAAATATAAATATAATATCGTTAATAAGGATAGTAATAATAATAATAATAATAATAATGACTATAATAATGATAACAATAATAACGATAAGGAGAAAAATAACGATAAAATTTATAACCATAAAATCGATAACAACGATAATAACGGCAATATTAAGAATAATAATACCGATTATAAGGATAATAAAGATAAGAACGATTATAATAATAACAATAATAACTATAATAACGATAGTAATAATAATATATATATTGATATATTTAGTAATATAGGATAAATATATAGATAGTGTTTATAAGGACGATATTAAATAAAAACGATAAAAAAGAAAATAACGATAATAATGACAATTTCGATTATAATATTAACGATAATATCACAATAGTTATAATAATAATAACGATAATAACGATAATAACAATAATAACGACAATAATAATAATAATAAGAATAAGAAAGATAACTACAAAAAGACGATAATAGTAATATTAATAAAAATGAAAACAAGGATAATAACGATAACAACTATTATAATAATAATTATAATAATAAAGATATTAAAGATATGAACGATATTAACAATAATAACAATAATAAAGATAATTATAATACGTTAATAACGATTACAGTAATAATAATAATATTGATAGTAACAAAAATTACGATAATGGTGAAAATAATAATAATAATAATAAAAATATTAAAGATATTAACGATAACAACGATATTAATGCTAATAACAAAAATATTTACAATAATAATAATAATAATAGCGTTAATATCAATAATAATGTGATCTATAAAAATGATAATAAAATTAATAACTTCAATATTAATAACAATAATAATGATATCAAAGATAATAACAATATTAATAATTATAACGAAAGTAAGGATAATCACGATGACAACGATAATAATAGTAAGAATAATAATGATAATACATTAATAATCGTAGTAGTAATAACAATAATAACGATAAGAACTATATTTACGGTACAAATAGTAACGATAATAACGATAATAGTAATAATAAAAGTGATAATATCGATAATATTGATAATAACGATAATAAAAATACGATAATAACGATAATACCAATAATAATAACAACGATAACAACGATAATAATAATATTAATAATAATATCGATAACTACTAACATTCCTATAATTATAATAATAGTAATATCGATAATAAGGATAATTACGAAAAAAACGGTAATAAAGATAATAACGATAATAACGGTAATAATTATAACAATAATGACGATAATAACGATAATTACGATAATAATTATAATAACGATAATTATAACAATATTAACGATGGGAAAGATTATGAAGATAATAATAATAACAATTATTACGACAATAATAATAAGAATAATAACGATAATAACGATATTAGCGATAATAATACTAGTAACAGTAACAATAATAATAAATATAATAAAGATATTGAGGATACAAACGATATTAGAGATAATAGCGATAATAAAATTAATAATAATAACTATAATAACGATAATAACAATAATAATAACATTAACAGCGATAATAACGATAATAAAATTGATAATAATAATAATGCCGATATTATAGATATTAACGATAATAATAAGAACGATAATAGCGACAATAGTAATTATAACAATAATAAATATGATAACGATATTAACGATAATAACGCTAATAATGATAATAACGATTATAATAATAATCATAATAACAATATTAACGATAATAACTATAATATCGGTATAATTATAATAATATAATCGATAATTGCGTCATTAGAAATAATAATAATAACAATAATAACTATAATGACGATAGAAACGAAAATACTAATAACCATAATAACGATAATAATAATAATAAGAATAACGATAATAACGATAATAGCGATTGTAATGACAATAAAGACAGTAATAAGAATAATATTATTAATAATAACGATAATAATAATAATATTAATAACGATAATTACATTAATAACGATAATAGTAATAATGACGTTAATAGTAATAATCATAATAATGATATTAGCGATAATATCAACAATAATAATAATAATAATAACCATAATAACGATAATAAAAATAATTACTATAATAAGATAATAACAATGAAAATAATAGTAATAATAAATATATTAAAGTTAGTAAGGATAATATCGATTATAATATTAATAATAATGACGATGAATACGATACTAGCAGCAATATTATTAATAATATTAACGTTAATAGGTATAATTACTATATAAAAGTTAATAGTAATAATAATAATAACGATAAAAACGATATTAGCGATAATAACAATAATAATAATGATAATAACGATAATAATAATAGCAATAATAACGATTTTTAATGTTAAGAATGATAATAATAATAACATTTATAACCATTATAATATTTACAACGATAATAATAATAATGACGTTAATAATAATAATCATAATAAAGATATTAACAATAATTTCAACAATAATAATTCTAAAAATAATAATAATAATAATAGTAACCATAAGAACGATAATATCAATAATAACGATTATAATAATAACGATAGTAACGATAATATTGATAATAACGATAATAACTATAATAATGATAATATTAATAATTATTATAACGATAATAACGATAATATATAATAATATTAATAAGAGCGATAGTAACGTTAATAGTAATAACTATAAATTAGATAATATTGATATTAATGACAATAACTATAATAATAATAATAAATATAAAAATAATATCTATAATAACAATAACAATAATAACAATAATAACGATTATTACGATAATAAGGATAGTAATATTAACTATATTAATGATAATAAAGATAATAACGGCAATAATAAATATTATAATAATATCGATAATAAGGTTAATTACGAAAATAACGGTAATAAGGGTAATACCAATAATAACGACTATAATAACAATAATAAAAATGATACTAACGAAAATAACAACAATAGCGATTATAATAAAAACAACAATAAAGATAATAACGATATTAACAATAATAACGATAATAATAATAACAATAATACGATAATAACGATAATAATAATAAAAATTATAACGAAAATAACGATAATAGCGAAAACACCGATAATAATAATAATAATACCGATAATAAAGATAATAAAGGTAATAATAGTAATAACAGTAATAATAGTAATAATAGCAATAATAACGATAATAACGATAATGACGATTATAATAATAATGACAATAACGGTAATAGTGATTAAAACGATAATAACGATATTAACATAATAAAAATAAAGATAATATCGAAAACAAGGGCAATAATAATAAAATTGATAACGATAAAGAAGACAAATAATGATAAATGTAATAACATTAATAACAATAATAACAATAATTACAATAATAATAATAATGCCAATAACGGTAATAGTAATTAAAACGATAATAACAATATTAACATAATAAAAATAAAGATAATATCGAAAATAAGAGTAATAATAATAGAATTAATAACGATAAAAACGACAAATAATGATAAATGTAAGAACAATTATAATGATAATAACGACAATAACCATAATAACGATAATAAGCAAAAGAACAACAGTAGTAACGATAATTACGATAATAATGGTATTAATAATAGTAACAATATCATTAATAACAATAATAAAGATAATAACGGTATTAATGATAGTAAACATAATATAAATAATAATATCAACAATTATAACGATAAGGACGTAAATAATAATAACGGTAATAACGATTATATCGATACTAACGATAATAACCATAATATTAAGAATTATAATGATAATATCAATAATAACTAAAATAACGATAATAACAAAGATAGTAATAATAATAGCGATAAGAAAGAAAATAACGATACTAAAAATAATAATACTGATAATGAAGATAATAATAATAATAATAACAACAATAATTACGATAATATCGATAATAATTATAAAAATAATAAAGATAAAAACGATAATAACGGTAATAATAATAACAATATTAAAGTGAAGGACGATATTAATGAAAATAATAATATTATTCTTAACGATGATAACGATAATAACGGAAATAGAAATCGAAATAATGACAATAATAACACAAATATTGATAATAACTATAATATCGATAAAATGTTAACGTTAATAACGACAAAACAGATAATAATAACGATAATAATAATAGTAATAACAACGATAATAACAATAATGACGTTAATAGCGGTAATAATAATAATAATAATATTAATAAAATCGACAATAAGGATACTTACGGTAACAATAGTAGTAATAAAAGCACTAATGTCAATTATAACTTTAATAATGATAATAATGGAAATAAAAACAATAATATCAACAATAATAAAGGTAATTACCTAAATAAAAACAACGGTAATAACGTTCATAACAAAAAAAACCGTAATACCGACAATATTAATATCAACAATAACTTTAATAATAAAAATAACGATAATAACTGTAATAATAAAAGTAATAATAATAATAACAATAATTAAAGATAATGACAATAATAGCAATAATACTGATAATAAAGATATAAATAAAATAATAATAATAATAACAATAATAACGCTAATAATGATAATAATAAAAAAAATAATAATAATACCAAGAATAACAATAGTAAGGATGATAATAATAATAATAATATTAATAATAATAAAAATAATGATAGTAATGATAATAACGAAAATAATAGTTGTAATAATAACACTAATCAAAATAATAAAGGTAATAACGATACTAATAATAATAATAATATTTACAATAATAACGATAATTTCGATAATAATATTTTTAACAATAATTACGATAATGAGGATAGTCACAATAATAACGATAATAATGACGATAATATCGATAGTAACAATAATATTGATTATAAAGAAATCAATTATAAAAAAAAATAATGATAATATCCATAATATCGGTATTAATAATTAATTATATCTATAGTAACAATAATAACGATAATATCGATTATAATGATAAGAAAGATAATATTAATAACATTAATAAAGATAATAACGATATTAACGATAATAATAATAACAATAATAACGATAATATAGATAATACTCATAACAATATTAAAGATAACATCGTTAATAATAGTAATAATGGTAATAATAATAACTATAATAACGATAATAACGATAAGAATAATAACGATAAAAACGAGAATAGTAATAATAATAATAATAATATTTACGATATTATAGGTAAAAATAATAATAATACTAACAATAAATACGATAATAAAGAAAATAACGATAGTAACAAGGACGATAATAACGATAATAGTAATTACAAAAATATATATAGTAACAGTAATAATGATAATTACGACAATAGTAATAATAATAATAACGATAATAACGATATTGTCGATAATTATAATAATTAAATATATAATAAAAATATTAATGATAATAACGATAATAGTGATAATATCGATAATAATAATAAAAATTGCAATAATAACGATAATTACAATAATAATAAAAACAATAATAACGGTGAGAACGATAATGAGATTAATAATAAGACCAATATAACTATATTACAATAACAACGTATAATAATAATAACGATATTAACGGAAAAAAACATAATAATAACAATTATAAAGATACTAACGATTATAATGATAGTAACGGTAATAATAATATTAATAACAATAATAAAGATAAAAACGATATGAACAATAATAATATTAACAATAATATCGATAACAACGATAATAACGATAATTATAATATTTATTTTTCTATAATATGGATTATAACGAAAGAACGACAATTATAGTAACAATAAAATCAATAATAATGATAATAATGATAGTAATAATATTAATAAGACCGATAATAATAATAATATAGATAATAATAGGAATAAAAATAAAAATAACAAAAATAACGATATTAACGATAACTATAATAACTATAATTACGATAATAACAATAGTAATAATAACAATTATATCGAAAACTACGATAAAAACGATATTATTAGTAATAAAAGTAAAGATAATATCGGTAAAGTGGATAATAATAATAATATTATATTCGATAATAACGATAATAAAAATAATAATCATAATAATAACGATAATATCTCTAATAGTAACAACTATAAACTCGATAATAATGATATTAATGAAAATAACTAAAATAATAATTGTATATATAACAATAATAACGATAATAACAATGTTATTATAACATCAATAACGATAATTACGATGATAACGATAGTAATAATTACAATAATGACGATAACAAAGATGAAAATGATAATAATAATAATAAAAATATTATCGATAATAAGGTTAATTACGAAAATAACGGTAATAAAGATAATAAGAATAATAACGGCAATAATGACAATAATAATAAGGATACGAACGATAATAACGATAATAATGAATAAAATAATAATGATAATAACGTTATTATCGATAATAACGACAGTAATAATTACAATAAAAACGATAACCTATAATAATTATAATAACGATAACTATAAGATCAATAACTACTATAATAACAATATTAAAAAATAATAATAATAAGAATAACAACGATAATATAGAAATAACGATAATAATAACAACAATTATAACAATAATAACGATAATAATAATAATAATAATAATAATAATAATAATAATAATAATATTATGGATAATAACGATAATTACGATCATAATAATAGTATTAATAACGATGATAAGGATAATAACGGTACATCGATAATAGTAATATCAATAATATCGATAATAACTATAATAACGATAAGAATGAAATAATAATAATGATAATAGTGATAACAAATATAATAACGATAGTAATAATGACAAATATATCGATAATAACTGTAATGATAATAACAATAATAACGACAATTACGATAACATCGATAATAATAATAACATTATTAACGTTCATAACGATAACAGTAATAATAATAATAACATGTATAACGATAATAACGATAATGATAATACTAACAGTTACAATAATAACGATAATAACTATAACAACGATGATAATAATAACGATAGTAATTTTAATAACGATAATAACGAGACTAACGAAAATAACGATAATAAAAATAATAAGAATAAAAATAAATACGATAATAACAATAATTATTAGAACAATAACAACGATATTAAGGATAATAACGATAATGATAATAACAATAATAACGATGACAACGATAAGAACGATAATAGTAATCTTAATAATAACGAAAATAAGGATAATGACGATAACTACTATAATAATAATAATAATAATAATAATAATAATAATAATAATAAAGTCATTAACGATATTAACGAAATTAACGATAATAATTATATCGATAAGAATATAAGGATAATAACGATTACAGTAATAATAATAATATCGATAGTAACAAAAGTAAAGATAATGTCGATAAAAAAAATAATAATAATAACTATAAAAACGATATCAACGAAAACAGCGATAATAGTGGTAATAACAGTAATAATAACAATATTAACGATAATAACAATTATAATGAGAACATTAATATTGATAAAAACGGTAATAACTATAATAATAATAATAACATTATTAATGATAATAACGAAAAAAACGATATCAAAACGATAATAAAAATATTTATAATAATAACGAAAATAGAGATAATCACGATGAAAACGATAATAATATTAACAATCATAATTATAATAATGATAATACCGATAATAATAATAATAATAATAACAATAATAATCATAACAATAATAACGACAATAAAGGGAACGACGTAAATAATAATAGTAATAATAACGATAATAAGGATAATGACGATAACATCGATAATAATAATTACAATAATGATGATAATAACTATAATATTCATAATAATAATAATGATATCACCGATAATGAAGATGAAAACGATTATAATAATAATCATAATAACGATAATAACGATAATAGTAATAATAACTGTAACGATAATAACGATATTAACGATAAAAGCAATAATAATTATAACAATGAAAATGATAATAATGATAATAAAGATAATAATAATGACGATAATAGATATAATAATAATAACGATAATAAAAATAACAATAAAAAAAAACAACGATAATATCGATCATAACTGTTATATTATTTATAATAACGATAATAACGATATAAAGGAAAGTAACTATAATAACAATGATATTAATAACGTTAAAAACAATAATAAAGTTAATAACGATAATAATAGTAAGAACAATAACAATAATAACGATAATAATAATAAAATTAATAACTCCAATTGTGATAACAAGGATAATAATAACATTAATAATAACTATAATTACGATAATAACGATAATAATTGTAGTAATAATAATAATAATAACGATAATAACGTTAATAACGAAAATAAGGATTATAATATTAACGATAATATCAATAATATCGATAATAATAATAACACTACTAGCGATAATAACGATAAAAATAATAATAATAACAATAATAACGAAATTAACCATAATAACGATAAGAACGATAAGAACGATAACAATAATAATAATATTGTTAACAAAGATAATAACGATATTAACGATATTAACGATAATAGTAAAAACAATATTAAGGAAAATAAAGATAATAAAGATAATAACGATAATAATAATAATAATAACAGCAATATTATCGATAATTACGATACTAACATTAATAACGATCATAACGATTACATTAATAGTAATACTAACGATGATAACGACATTAACGACAATAATAGTAGTAATAATAACAATAATAACAATAATAACGATAATGATGTTAGCGATAATAATAATAACGACAATGATTATAATAATAATAACAATTCTAACGATAAAAGCAATAATAATAATAGTAATAGTAATAATAATAGTAATAATAACGATAATAAAAATAATTAAAATAACAATAATAACGACATTAACGATAATTGCGAATAACAATAATAATAATAATAACGATAATAGCGATAATAACGATCATAATAATAATAACAGTCACAATATTAATAATAACAATAATGACGATAATATCGATAATAATGATAATAAAGGTAATGAAGACAATAAAAATAATATTAAGTACGATAATAAAGGTAATAAAGAGAATAACGGTAACAACGAAAATAGCGATGATAATAATAACGATAACTATTATAACAATAATAAGGATAATAAAGATAATTACGATAAATATAATAATAATAATAACAAATAATATCTATAATACCTTTAATATGAATATTAGTAACAACAATAATAAAGATACTAACGTAATTAACGATAGTAATAATGACAATAATAACGACAACAAAGATGATAACTATTATAATAATAATAATAATAATAATATTATTGACAATAAGGATAATTGCGAAAATAAAGGTAATAAAAATATTAACAATAATAACGACATTAATAATAATAATAATAACGATACTAACGATAATAAAGATAATATCGATATTAACGATAATAACGGTATTAACGATAATAACGGTATTAACGATAATAACGATAGAAATAATTACAATAATAACGATAATGACGATAATAATGAGAATAACCGTAATTATAAGAACAATAATTATTATAATAACGATACTAACAATAATAATATTAAGGATAATAGCGATATTTACGATAATAATAAAAGTATTAATAATGATGATAAGGATAATAACGATAACAACGATAATAGTAATATCAGAAATATCGATAGTAATGATAATAACGATAACAAATATTATAACGATAGTAATAATAGCAATTATGTCGATTATAACTATAATGACGATAACAATAATAACGACAATTACGATATTATCGATAATAATATTAACAATATTAACGTTCATATCGATAAAAACGATAATAATAAATATAATAATAATGATAATAAAGATATCAATGATAATAATGATAATAACGATATTAATAATAACGATATTATCGATAATAATAATAATAATAATATTAGCAATAATGACTTTAATAAAGATAATAACGATAATAATGATACGATAATAACGATTATAATAATAACGATAATGAGGATGATAATAATAACTATAATAGCACTGATAAAAGTAATATTTATAATAATAATAGCAATAATAACGATAACAACTATAATAACATTATTGATAATAATAATGATAACGAAACTGAGAATAATAACGGTGTAAACGATAAGAATAATAACAATAATATCGATGATGAAGATAATAACGATAATAATAATAATAATAATAACGAAAATAACGATTATAATGATAATGACATTAATAATGCTAATAATAAGAGCAATAATATCGAAAAAAAGATAATAATATTGATAATAATAGATATTATAATTACAATATTAACATTAATAAAGATAATAATAATAATAATAGTAGTAATAATAACAATAATAACAGTATTAACAATAATAACGATAATAACAATATTATCCATAATAATATTAATAATATTAATGAAAATAACGGTAATAACGATTACGAAGATAATAATAATAATAATAAGATAATACCGACATTAATTATGATAACAATGACAACGATTAAAATAATAACAATAATACCGATAATAACGTTAATAACGACAATAATTATAATAATAATATTAATAGTAATAATAACGAAAATGATAATAACGATAATTACGATATTAATAATGATATTAAAACAATAATAAAGATAATAATGGAAATAATAATAATAATAATAATAATAATAATAATAACAATAACAAAGATAATAATGGCAATAATAATACGAATAATAATAATAATAATAATAATAATATCAATAATAACGAAAAGAAAGCTAATTATAATAGTCATAATTTCTATAATGACACTAATAACGGTAACAACAACAATAAAATATACGAAGATATCGATAATATTGATAATGATAATGACAATAATAAAAATAATAACAATAATAATGATATTAATAACAATAATATTAATAAAAATATTAACGATAATAACTATAATGGAAATAACGTTAATTACGATAATAACGATGTTAACGTTAATTATCGTAAGGAAAACGATAATGTCGATAATAATGAATACACTAATATCGATAATTTAGATAATAATAATAATAAGGAAAATAAGTGTATCAACGATAATAACGATATTAACGATATTAACGATAATAAAACTAATAATAATAGTAAGGGGTAATAAAGATTATAACGATAATAATGATAATAACAATAATAATAATTCTAATAATAAATATAATAATGATAATATAGGAAATAAGGATAATAATAATAACAATAATAACGATAATAACGATATTAATGATAATAACGACAATAATAATAATAATAATAATAATAGTAACATAATAATAATAATATCGATAATATCGATAATAACGATAATAATAATAATAATATTAACAAGGATAATAACGATAATATCGATAATATCGATAATAACCATAATGATAATAATAATAATAACGATAATAATGATAATAACGATATTAATAATAATAATAACACTAAAAACAATAATAACGATAATAACAATAATAATGATAGCATTACAAACAATAATATCGATAATAACGATAATTACGATAATAATTATAACAATAATACCGATAATAAAGATCAGAAATATAATAATATTAACAATAATATCTACGGCAACGTTATTAATGATAATTATAATAATTATATATCGATAATAAGGATTATAAGGATAAGAACGAACAAAACTATATATAAGTAAATAACGGCAATTATCATAATAATAATAACGATAATGGCGATAATAACGGTAATGACCATAATAACGATTATAATAATAACGATAGTAACGATATTAGTAATAATAATAATAATGATAATAACGTTAATAACAAAAATAATAATAAGGTAATAACGATGTTAACTACAAAAACGATAATAATGATAATAGCAATAATAATAATAATAACAATTACAATAATAACGCTAATAACTATAATATTGAGAACAATAATAACGATCTTAACGTTAATAATTGATAACGTTAATAATAATACCAATAATAGGGATAACATCGATAATAACAATAATCGTAATAATAACGATAATAGTGGTAATAACGATGACAACAATAATAATAATAACAATAATAACGATAATATGTATAATAACGGTAATAACGATAATAATAATAATAATAATAACGATAATAACGATATTTACGAAAATAAGGATAATAATAATAACAATGTTAACAATAATACCGATATTAATAATAATAAGAATAACAAAGACAGTAACAATAATAATAATAGT
The DNA here is from genome assembly GCF_910589235.1 of Vespa crabro. NCBI lineage: Eukaryota > Metazoa > Arthropoda > Insecta > Hymenoptera > Vespidae > Vespa > Vespa crabro. The sequence goes on from NW_025813595.1 coordinate 785,487, forward strand.
AATACTAATGTTAATAACGTTATAAACGATAATAACGATAATAATAATAACAGTAATAACAGTAATAACGATAATATGGATTATAATACTAACAATAAAATAGATAGTAAGGATATTAAAAGTAACAATAATAAAATTAAATACGATAATAACGACAATAGTAATAATTATAATAACCATAATAATGATAATATAGTTATTAATAATAATAATAATAATATTCATAACGATAATAACGGTTATAATTTTAATAACGATAATAACGAAATTAACAATAAGAGTAATGATAATAAAAGAGATATTAAAGATGTTAACGATAATAATAATAATAGTAACATTAGTAACGATAATGACGACAAAGACGAAATAATAATAACGATAATAACAATTATAGTAATGTTAATAATACCTAGAGTAACAATAATAACGAAAATGATAATAATAATAATTATAATAATAACGATTATAACGATAATTACGTTAAAAACGATAATATTAATAAAATTAATAACGAAAATTACGATAATAACAAAAATAATAATAGCATTAATAACAATAATAATGATAAAAATAATAATAGTTATAACAATATTAAGGAAATTAACGATAATAACGGTAATACTAATAATGATGACAACGACAAAAATAATAATATTAATATAATAAATAACGAAAATAAGGATAAGAACGATAACAACGATATATTCAATTATAATAATAATAATGATAATAACTATAATAACGAAAAAAACACTGAAAACGAGAGGAATAGGAACGATAATAACGATATAAGAATAATAATAATTACATTAATAACGATAGCAACGACAATAACGATAAAAATAATAATAATAATAACGAAAGTAAGGATAATAACGTGCCAACGATAATAATAATAACAATAATAGGGATAAGAACAATAATAATAATGAAGTAAATAAATATATTAACGATGACAACGATAATAATAATAACAATAATAAAGATAATTACGATTATAAAGATTATAAGGATTATAACAATAACGATAATAACGATATTACTAAAAATAATAAGAACGATAATAAAGATAAAACGATAAAAGTGATAATAAATATAATAACAAAAATAACAATTAAATAATAGTAATAATAGAGATATTAACGTTATTAACGGTAATAACGATAATAATAAAAACAGTAATAACGATAAAGACGATAATAACGACAATTATAATAAAAATATTAACGTATATAGAGATATCTACTATTTCAAAGACTATAATTATAACAATAATAACTATAAAAACGATATTTACGATAATAACAATAACGATAGTAACGATAATATCGATAATACTAATTACAATATTATTTATAATATCGATAATAATAATAACATATTAGCGATAATATCTATAAAAATAATAATAATAATAATAATAACGATAATAATGATAATACCGATATTAGTAATATTAATAATAAAGATAATTACGATAATAACGATAATAACGATATTCACGATAATAATAATTGCAATTATAACGATAATAACGACAATAATGATAATAAGGAAACTAATTATAATAATAAGAATAATAAAAACGATAAAGATGATAATAATACTTACAATAATAATGATAATAACAATAATAACGTATATTAACTATAATAAAATTAATAACTATATTTACGTTAACAACGATAAGGATATTAGGAATAATAGCGATAATAACTATAATTACGTTAATAATAATAATAACATTAATAACGATATAAACGATGATAACGATAATAATAATAACGGTAATGACAATAATAATAATAATATTAATAACGATAATAATTATAATAACGTTAATAATAATAACAATATTAACTGCAATATTAATAATAATAATAATAAAGATAAGAGGAATAACAGTAATAGCAATAACATTAGTAAACATTAAAACAAAAATAACGATAATGACGATGACAATAATAACAATTATTACAATAATAACAAGAATAATAAAAACGATAGTATCGTTAATAGTAATAATCATAATACCGTCAAAACGATAATAAATTTAATAATAAAAAAAAAATAACGATAATGACGATATTATCGGTATAACTATATCAATAATATCGATAATTACGTTAAAATAAGTAATACTAATAACAATAATACCGATAATACTTATAACCATAATAAAGATAATAATAATAATAATAATAATAATAATAATAATAATAACAATAATAACGATACAAACGATAATAACGATAAGAACATAATTAACGATAATAACAAGATTTATAAAAATAATTATATCTATAATAATGTGAAGAACGATTGGAACTATAATATTAATAACAATAATAACAATAATAATGTAAATAACTAAAAAAAAATGATTTAAATAAGATATTAACGATAATAAATAGAATAACAGTAAAAACGATAATAACGACAATAATAATATAAATAAAAACGATAATGACGCTAATAACAATAATAAAAATAATAATAATAGTAATAATAATACTAATAATAATAATAATAAAAATAATATCGATAATAATAAAAATAACGAAAATTATAATATTAATAACAACAATAATAACAATAATAACGATAATGATTATAATAATAAATACGATAAAGTCGATAATATCGATAATAAAAATAACATTATTAAAGATAATATCTATAAGCATAATAATAATAATAATAATATTAATAATGATAATAACGATAATAATAGTAGTATTACTAACATTAATAACAATAATAGCGGTAATAAGGTAATTAACGGTAATAACGATAATTTTAATAACCATATTAACAATAATAACGATATTATCGTTGATAACAATAACAATAATAACGATAATATCTATAATAATAATAATATTATTAACGTTAATATCGATAATAATAATAATTATAATAACATTAATAACGATAATATCGATAATAACTATAATAATTATAACGAAAAAAACGATAATAATGATATTAACGATAATAATAATAGTAATAATATAGTATTAACGATAATGACGACAATATTAGTAATAGTAATAGCGATAATAACGATAATAGCAGCAATAAAATTAATTTTAATAAAGATAATAACGATATTATCGAAAATAAAGATAAAATCTATAAAAATAATACTAATAAGAACAATAACAACGATAATAACGATAGTAAAAATAATAACAGTAACGATAATACGACAATAATAGTAACAACAATAAAAATGATAATAACGTTAGCAACAATAATACGGTTAATAAAAATATTAACTATATCAATAATAACGGAAATAACATTAATTTCGAGATTAATAATAGCAACATTAAAGATAATAACGATAATAATAATAATAATAACGACCTTAATAACAATAATAAATATAATAACGATATGGTAATAAGGATAAAAACGACAATAGTAGTAATAGTAATAACAATAATAACGATAATATCTATTTAATAATCTATAAAAATAATAATAATAATAATAATAATAAAAGTAATAAAGGTAATACCGATAATAACAATGATACTAATAATAACTATAAAAAGGATAATACCTATAATTATATTAATCATAATAAAGATAACAAGGATAACAATTATAAAACAGATAATAACGATAATAGCAATTATAATCCTAATAACGATATTAATATTTATAATAATAACAATAATACTGATAATAACGATAATAACGATAATAATAATGATAATAATAACAATAATAACACTAATAACGTTAAAAGCGATAATAAGATTATTAACGATAATAACGATAATTATAATAACCATATTAATAATAATAACGATGTTAACAATGATAACAATAACGATAATAACGATAATATCGATAATAATTATTATATAATTAACGTTAACATCGATAATATTAATAATAATAATAATATTAATAACGATAATAACGATAATAACTATAAATATAATAACGAAAATAAAGATAATAACAACATTAATGATAACGATAATAACGATAATAGTAATAGTAATAATATCAAAAATAACAATACGATAATAAATACGATAATTACTTTAATAAAGATAATAATAATTACGATAATGTTAATAATATTTATAATAACGATAATAACGATAATAATAATAACAAAAATATCAATAAAAACGATAATAACGATAATAACAATAATAATATTAACAATAATAACGATAATAACTATATTAACAATAACTATAATCTACAATAAAGTAGATAAAAACAACAACAATAATAGGAAAAATAACGAAAACAAGGATAATAACGATAATAGCGTCAATAATAAAAATAATAACGATAATAACGATAATAACAATAATAATAATAGCGATAATATCGATAATAACGTTAATAATACTAGCAGTAATAACTATATTAACGGTAATAAATATATTTTAGAAATCAGTAGTAACGATATTATCGTTAGTAATCATCATAATAACGATTATAAAGAAAATGACGAGAATAACGATAATAATAATAAAATTAATAACGATAATTACGTTAATAACGAAAATAATAACAATATTAATATCGAAAATAACGATAATAATAATAATAATAAGCATAATTACTACATTAAGGATAATAACGACAATATCGATAATAGCGATAACAATAATAACAATAGTAACTATAATAACCAACATAACGATATTACAGTAATAAAAATAAAGGTAATATCAATAATAAGGACAATAATAATAGTAATAATAACGATTACAACGACAATATTAATAATAAATATCAAGATAATAACCATATTAACTTTAATAACGATACCAACGACAATAACGAAAAAATAATAATAATAATATCGAAAATAAGGATAATAACAATGTCAACGATAATAATAATAACAACAAAAAGGATAATAAAAATAATAAAGATAAAGTAAATAAAGATAATAACGATGAAAATGATAATAATAATAACAATACTAAAGTAATAACGATAATAACGATAATAACGATTATACGGATTATATCAATAACGATATTAGAAATAATAATGAGAACGTTAAATACAATAATAAAGATAATAATAATAATAATTTAACGTAAATAGAGATAATTACTATTTCAGAGATAATAATAATAACAATAATAACGATAATAACGGTAATAACTATTGTAATAATATCGATAATAACAATATTATTAATAATAATATTAACGATAATTACAATAATAACGATAAAAAAATTAATAATAATTAAGATAATAACAATATTAACGATAATATCGATAATAACGATAATAAAAATAATTATTGTAATAACAATAATAAAGATAATAAAGAGAATAACGGTAATAACGATAATAACTATAGTAATAATAAAGAAAATAACGATAATAATAATAATAATGATAATAGTAATAAAAACGAAAATAATAATAATAACGATAATAACGATAATAGTACATGTAATAATAATACTAATAACTATAATAATAATAATAACGATAATAATGATAATAACGATTATAATAACAACGATAATATCGATAATAGTAGTAATATTAATAACGATAATAGCGATATTAACGATAATAATAATAACAATAATAAGGAAAGAACAATATTATCTAAAATAACGATATTAATAATAACGATATTAACAATAATAACGATGAAACGATAATAATAACATCAATATTACCGATAATATTGATAAAAATAATAATGATTATAGCAATAATAACGATAATAAAGATATTAACAATAATAATGGTAATGATAATAACGATAATAATAATAATAATAATATCAAAAATAACAATAATTACGATATTGACTATAATGACGATAATAATAATAACGATAATGACGATGATAATAATATCTATAATAAAGTTAATAACGATAAAAATAATAATAATAATAACGATAATAACGATATCAATGATAATAACGATAATAACGATAATAATAATAGCAATAATAGCGATAACATCGTTAATAACAATCATCGTAATAATAACGATAATAGTGGTAATAACTATGCTAACGATAATAATAATAACAATAATAACGATAATAAGGATAATAACGGAAATAACGATAATAATAATATTAATAATAAAGATAATAATGATATTTACGAAAATAAAGTTAATTATAATAGCAATAATAACAATAATACCGATATGAATAATAAAAAGTATAATAAAGATAGTAACAATAATATTAATAGTAATAATAATGTTAATAACGTTATTAAGGATAATGACGATAATTTCGATTATAATAATAACAATAAAATCGATAGTAAGGATATTAATTATAACAATAATTACATTAATTACGATAATAACGACAATAGTAATAATAATAATAACCATAATAACGATAATAACGTTAATAACGATAATAACGACAATAATAATAATAATATCAAAGGTCATAACGATATTAACTAAAATAACGATAATCATGATAATAACGATACTAATAATAATAATAATAATAATATTAATAACGATAATAACGATTATAATGATAATAACTATAATAACGTTATTATCAATAAGAGTAATAGTAATGATAGAGATATAGTAACAATAATGTTAATAACGTTGTTAACGATAATAACGATAACAATATTATCAATAATAACGATATTAACTATATTAAAGATAATAATAATATACGATAACAAAGATAACAACAACAATAATAATAGAAAACTAAGGGAAATTTGGATAATAACGATAACAGCGTCAGTAAAAATAATAATATTTTCGATAATAACTATAATGACAATAATAATATTAACGATAATATCGATAATAACGTTAATAATACTAGTAGTAATAATTATAATAACGGTTATAACTATATTTATGAAAACAATAGTAACGATAGTATCGTTAATGTCAATTATTATAGTAATAATAATATCAATAAAAACGATAATAACAATAATAATAATAATAATATTGACGATATTAACGGTAATAACGATTAGAATAAAAACAACATTAATAACGATTTTGAAGAAAATAGTAATATCAATAGTACCGAAAACAACAATAACAACATTAATAATAATAATAATAATATCGGAAGTAATTAAAATAACGGTGACAACTATCATATTAAGAACAATAATAACGATAATAACGATAATAACTATAGGAATAATACTAATAATAACGATAATAACGATATTAATGGCAATATGGATAATAACAGTAATATTAATAGTCATATTAAAGATAATAACGATAATAACGTTACTAATATTAACAAAATTAAGGAAAATATCGTTTATAATTATAACACTATTCACGATAATAACGATAATAATAATAACAACATAAACAATAATAACGATAATAATGATAATAATGATAATAACAATAATAACGATAATAATGTTAATAACGATAATAACCATGTTAATAATAGTAATAATAAAGGTAATAACGATAGAAAAAGTTTCTAACGATAATAATAATAACAACAATAACGATAATAGTGACTATGAGGATAAGAAAGATAATAATAATATTAAAAATAAAAATAATAACGATAATAACGATGATAATCATAATAATAAAAGTAATAATAACAATATTAATAATAGTAACTATTATAACGATTATAACGATAATAGTAGGAGTAATAATAACAGTAATAAAAATAATAACGATAATAACAATTATAAAAAATTAACGATTATAATATTAACGATAATAACGATAATAACCATAATAATAATAATAATAATGAAGATAACAACGATATTAACGATAATAATGACAATAATAATAACAATAATAATTATAATAACGATAACAATGATAATACCGATAATAACAATAATAACAATAATAATAATAGTAATAATTAAGATAATAACGATATTAACGATAACAAGGTTAATAACAATAACAATAATAGCGACATTAGCAATTATAATACTTTAACGATATTAATATTTATCAAAATAACAATAATATTAATAATAACGATAATAACGATAATAATAGAAGCAATAAAAACAATAATAATACTAATAACGATAATTGCGATAATAATAGTAATAATAAGAACAATAATAACAATAATATTGTTAATAAGTTTGTTACCGATGATAATGATAATTACAATATTCATAATAACTATAATAAAGATATTATCGATAATAATAATAACGATAATAACGATCAGAATAATATCGATGAAAACGATAAAATCAAAATAATAATAATTTTAACGTTAATAACCATAATAATAATAATAATAGCAATAATAACCGTAACAAGGAAAATAACGAGGATAATAATAACAATAATAACAATAATAGTAATAATAATAATATCGATAGTAACAATAATAACTATAATGACGATTATAACGATAATGATAATAACGATAATGACGATGGATATAATAACGACAATATCTTTAATAACGATAATTATAATAATAATAATAGCGATAATAAAAATATTAACGTTAATAACGATAACAATAAAAACAATTAAAACGGTAATAACAATAATTATGATAATAGCAATAATAATTATAATAGTGATAGCATTAATAACGATATTTACGATAATAATAATAATAATAACAAAGATAATAACGTGATTAACTATAATAACGATAATAACGATAATAACGATATAGACGATAATATCTATAAATATAATAACAATATTAACGATAATAAAAATAATAATACTAACAAAATAAAGATAATAACGAAATTATCGATAATAACGATAATAATAATAGAAATAATAATAACGATAATAAACGTTATAACAACAAAAATAATAATAATAATAATAATAATAATAATAATAACGATAATAACTATAATAACAATTATAATGACAGTAACGTTAAAAACAATTATAATAATAACGATAATAATAATAATAAAATATAGATAACAACGATATTAACGTTAATAACGATAATACTAACAACAGTAATAAAGTTACAAACGATTATAACGCTAGGAACGATAATAATATTTATAATAATAATAATAATAACGATAATAACGATAATAATGATAATACCGATATTAGTAATATTAATAATAAAGATAATTACGATAATAAGGATAATAACGATATTCACGATAATAATAATTGCAATTATAACGATAATAATGACAATAATGATAATAAGGAAACTAATTATAATAATAAGAATAATAAAAACGATAAAGATGATAATAATACTTACAATAATAATGATAATAACAAAAATAGCGTATATTAACTATAATAAAATTAATAACTATATTTACGTTAAAAACGATAAGGATATTAGGAATAATAGCGATAATAACTATAATTACGTTAATAATAATAATAACATTAATAACGATATAAACGATGATAACGATAATAATAATAACGGTAATGACAATAATAATAATAATATTAATAACGATAATAATTATAATAACGTTAATAATAATAACAATATTAACTGCAATATTAATAATAATAATAATAAAGATAAGAGGAATAACAGTAATAGCAATAACATTAGTAAACATTAAAACAAAAATAACGATAATGACGATGACAATAATAACGATTATTACAATAATAACAAGAATAATAAAAACGATAGTATCGTTAATAGTAATAATCATAATACCGTCAAAACGATAATAAATTTAATAATAAAAAAAAAATAACGATAATGACGATATTATCGGTATAATTATATCAATAATATCGATAATTACGTTAAAATAAGTAATACTAATAACAATAATACCGATAATACTTATAACCATAATAAAGATAATAATAATAATAATAATAATAATAATAACAATAATAACGATACAAACGATAATAACGATAAGAACATAATTAACGATAATAACAAGATTTATAAAAATAATTATATCTATAATAATGTGAAGAACGATTGGAACTATAATATTAATAACAATAATAACAATAATAATGTAAATAACTAAAAAAAAATGATTTAAATAAGATATTAACGATAATAAATAGAATAACAGTAAAAACGATAATAACGACAATAATAATATAAATAAAAACGATAATGATGCTAATAACAATAATAAAAATAATTATAATAGTAATAATAATACTAATAATAATAATAATAAAAATAATATCGATAATAATAAAAATAACGAAAATTATAATATTAATAACAACAATAATAACAATAATAACGATAATGATTATAATAATAAATACGATAAAGTCGATAATATCGATAATAAAAATAACATTATTAAAGATAATATCTATAAGCATAATAATAATAATAATAATATTAATAATGATAATAACGATAATAATAGTAGTATTACTAACATTAATAACAATAATATCGGTAATAAGGTAATTAACGGTAATAACGATAATTTTAATAACCATATTAACAATAATAACGATATTATCGTTGATAACAATAACAATAATAACGATAATATCTATAATAATAATAATATTATTAACGTTAATATCGATAATAATAATAATTATAATAACATTAATAACGATAATATCGATAATAACTATAATAATTATAACGAAAAAAACGATAATAATGATATTAACGATAATAATAATAGTAATAATATAGTATTAACGATAATGACGACAATATTAGTAATAGTAATAGCGATAATAACGATAATAGCAGCAATAAAATTAATTTTAATAAAGATAATAACTATATTATCGAAAATAAAGATAAAAGCTATAAAAATAATACTAATAAGAACAATAACAACGATAACAACGATAGTAAAAATAATAACAGTAACGATAATACGACAATAATAGTAACAACAATAAAAATGATAATAACGTTAGCAACAATAATACGGTTAATAAAAATATTAACTATATCAATAATAACGGAAATAACATTAATTTCGAGATTAATAATAGCAACATTAAAGATAATAACGATAATAATAATAATAATAACGACCTTAATAACTATAATAAATATAATAACGATATGGTAATAAGGATAAAAACGACAATAGTAGTAATAGTAATAACAATAATAACGATAATATCTATTTAATAATCTATAAAAATAATAATAATAATAATAATAATAAAAGTAATAAAGGTAATACCGATAATAACAATGATACTAATAATAACTATAAAAAGGATAATACCTATAATTATATTAATCATAATAAAGATAACAAGGATAACAAATATAAAACAGATAATAACGATAATAGCAATTATAATCCTAATAACGATATTAATATTTATAATAATAACAATAATACTGATAATAACGATAATAACGATAATAATAATGATAATAATAACAATAATAACACTAATAACGTTAAAAGCGATAATAAGATTATTAACGATAATAACGATAATTATAATAACCATATTAATAATAATAACGATGTTAACAATGATAACAATAACGATAATAACGATAATATCGATAATAATTATTATATAATTAACGTTAACATCGATAATATTAATAATAATAATAATATTAATAACGATAATAACGATAATAACTATAAATATAATAACGAAAATAAAGATAATAACAACATTAATGATAACGATAATAACGATAATAGTAATAGTAATAATATCAAAAATAACAATACGATAATAAATACGATAATTACTTTAATAAAGATAATAATAATTACGATAATGGCGATGATAATAATATTTATAATAACGATAATAACGATAATAATAATAACAAAAATATCAATAAAAACGATAATAACGATAATAACAATAATAATATTAACAATAATAACGATAATAACTATATTAACAATAACTAAAATCTACGATAAAGTAGATAAAAACAACAACAATAATAGGAAAAATAACGAAAACAAGGATAATAACGATAATAGCGTCAATAATAAAAATAATAACGATAATAACGATAATAACAATAATAATAATAGCGATAATATCGATAATAACGTTAATAATACTAGCAGTAATAACTATATTAACGGTAATAAATATATTTTAGAAATCAGTAGTAACGATATTATCGTTAGTAATCATCATAATAACGATTATAAAGAAAATGACGAGAATAACGATAATAATAATAAAATTAATAACGATAATTACGTTTATAACGAAAATAATAACAATATTAATATCGAAAATAACGATATTAATAATAATAATAAGCATAATTACTACATTAAGGATAATAAAGACAATATCGATAATAGCGATAACAATAATAACAATAGTAACTATAATAACCAACATAACGATATTACAGTAATAAAAATAAAGGTAATATCAATAATAAGGACAATAATAATAGTAATAATAACGATTACAACGACAATATTAATAATAAATATCAAGATAATAACCATATTAACTTTAATAACGATACCAACGACAATAACGAAAAAATAATAATAATAATATCGAAAATAAGGATAATAACAATGTCAACGATAATAATAATAACAACAAAAAGGATAATAAAAATAATAAAGATAAAGTAAATAAAGATAATAACGATGAAAATGATAATAATAATAACAATACTAAAGTAATAACGATAATAACGATTATACGGATTATATCAATAACGATAATAGAAATAATAATGAGAACGTTAAATACAATAATAAAGATAGTAATAATAATAATTTAACGTAAATAGAGATAATTACTATTTCAGAGATAATAATAATAACAATAATAACGATAATAACGGTAATAACTATTGTAATAATATCGATAATAACAATATTATTAATAATAATATTAACGATAATTACAATAATAACGATAAAAAAATTAATAATAATTAAGATAATAACAATATTAACGATAATATCGATAATAACGATAATAAAAATAATTATTGTAATAACAATAATAAAGATAATAAAGAGAATAACGGTAATAACGATAATAACTATACGATATAACGATATAACGATAATAAATAGTAATAATAAAGAAAATAACGATAATAATAATAATAATGATAATAGTAATAAAAACGAAAATAATAAAAATAATAATAATAACGATAATAACGATAATAGTACATGTAATAATAATACTAATAACTATAATAATGATAATAACGATAATAATGATAATAACGATTATAATAACAACGATAATATCGATATTAGTAGTAATATTAATAACGATAATAGCGATATTAACGATAATAATAATAACAATAATAAGGAAAGAACAATATTATCTATAATAACGATATTAATAATAACGATATTAACAATAATAACGATGAAACGATAATAATGACATCAATATTACCGATAATATTGATAAAAATAATAATGATTATAGCAATAATAACGATAATGAAGATATTAACAATAATAATGGTAATGATAATAACGATAATAATAATAATAATAATATCAAAAATAACAATAATTACGATATTGACTATAATGACGATAATAATAATAACGATAATGACGATGATAATAATATCTATAATAAAGTTAATAACGATAAAAATAATAATAATAATAACGATAATAACGATATCAATGATAATAACGATAATAACGATAATAATAATAGCAATAATAGCGATAACATCGTTAATAACAATCATCGTAATAATAACGATAATAGTGGTAATAACTATGCTAACGATAATAATAATAACAATAATAACGATAATAAGGATAATAACGGAAATAACGATAATAATAATATTAATAATAAAGATAATAATGATATTTACGAAAATAAAGTTAATTATAATAGCAATAATAACAATAATACCGATATGAATAATAAAAAGTATAATAAAGTTAGTAACAATAATATTAATAGTAATAATAATGTTAATAACGTTATTAAGGATAATGACGATAATTTCGATTATAATAATAACAATAAAATCGATAGTAAGGATATTAATTATAACAATAATTACATTAATTACGATAATAACGACAATAGTAATAACAATAATAACCATAATAACGATAATAACGATAATAACGATAATAACGACAATAATAATAATAATATCAAAGGTCATAACGATATTAACTAAAATAACGATAATCATGATAATAACGATACTAATAATAATAATAATAATAATATTAATAACGATAATAACGATTATAATGATAATAACTATAATAACGTTATTATCAATAAGAGTAATAGTAATGATAGAGATATAGTAACAATAATGTTAATAACGTTGTTAACGATAATAACGATAACAATATTATCAACAATAACGATATTAACTATATTAAATATAATAATAATATACGATAACAAAGATAACAACAACAATAATAATAGAAAACTAAGGGAAATTTGGATAATAACGATAACAGCGTCAGTAAAAATAATAATATTTTCGATAATAACTATAATGAAAATAATAATATTAACGATAATATCGATAATAACGTTAATAATACTAGTAGTAATAATTATGATAACGGTTATAACTATATTTATGAAAACAATAGTAACGATAGTATCGTTAATGTCAATTATTATAGTAATAATAATATCAATAAAAACGATAATAACAATAATAATAATAATAATATTGACGATATTAACGGTAATAACGATTAGAATAAAAACAACATTAATAACGATTTTGAAGAAAATAGTAATATCAATAGTACCGAAAACAACAATAACAACATTAATAATAATAATAATAATATCGGAAGTAATTAAAATAACGGTGACAACTATCATATTAAGAACAATAATAACGATAATAACGATAATAACTATAGGAATAATACTAATAATAACGATAATAACTATAGGAATAATACTAATAATAACGATAATAACGATATTAATGGCAATATGGATAATAACAGTAATATTAATAGTCATATTAAAGATAATAACGATAATAACGTTACTAACGATAATAGCGATACTAATATTAACAAAATTAAGGAAAATATCGTTTATAATTATAACACTATTCACGATAATAACGATAATAATAATAACAACATAAACAATAATAACGATAATAATGATAATAATGATAATAACAATAATAACGATAATAATGTTAATAACGATAATAACCATGTTAATAATAGTAATAAAAGTAATAATAACAATATTAATAATAGTAACTATTATAACGATTATAACGATAATAGTAGGAGTAATAATAACAGTAATAAAAATAATAACGATAATAACAATTATAAAAAATTAACGATTATAATATTAACGATAATAACGATAATAACCATAATAATAATAATAATAATGAAGATAACAACGATATTAACGATAATAATGACAATAATAATAACAATAATAATTATAATAACGATAACAATGATAACACCGATAATAACAATAATAACAATAATAATAATAGTAATAATTAAGATAATAACGATATTAACGATAACAAGGTTAATAACAATAACAATAATAGCGACATTAGCAATTATAATACTTTAACGATATTAATATTTATCAAAATAACAATAATATTAATAATAACGATAATAACGATAATAATAGAAGCAATAAAAACAATAATAATACTAATAACGATAATTGCGATAATAGTAGTAATAATAAGAACAATAATAACAATAATATTGTTAATAAGTTTGTTACCGATGATAATGATAATTACAATATTCATAATAACTATAATAAAGATATTATCGATAATAATAATAACGATAATAACGATCAGAATAATATCGATGAAAACGATAAAATCAAAATAATAATAATTTTAACGTTAATAACCATAATAATAATAATAATAGCAATAATAACCGTAACAAGGAAAATAACGAGGATAATAATAACAATAATAACAATAATAGTAATAATAATAATATCGATAGTAACAATAATAACTATAATGACGATTATAACGATAATGATAATAACGATAATGACGATGGATATAATAACGACAATATCTTTAATAACGATAATAATAATAATAATAATAGCGATAATAAAAATATTAACGTTAATAACGATAACAATAAAAACAATTAAAACGGTAATAACAATAATTATGATAATAGCAATAATAATTATAATAGTGATAGCATTAATAACGATATTTACGATAATAATAATAATAACAAAGATAATAACGTGATTAACTATAATAACGATAATAACGATAATAACGATATAGACGATAATTTCTATAAATATAATAACAATATTAACGATAATAAAAATAATAATACTAACAAAATAAAGATAATAACGAAATTATCGATAATAACGATAATAATAATAGAAATAATAATAACGATAATAAACGTTATAACAACAAAAATAATAATAATAATAATAATAATAATAATAATAATAATAATAACGATAATAACTATAATAACAATCATAATGACAGTAACGTTAAAAACAATTATAATAATAACGATAATAATAATAATAAAAATATAGATAACAACGATATTAACGTTAATAACGATAATACTAACAACAGTAATAAAGTTACAAACGATTATAACGTTAGGAACGATAATAATATTTATAATAATAATAATAATAACGATAATAACGATAATAATGGAAGTAATAATAACAATATTAAGAATAATTTATATAATAACGATAATAACGATAATAATATAATTAGTAATAACAGTAATAAGAATATTAATGATAAAAACGATTTTAACAAGAATCATAATAAAGATAATAAAGATAATAACGGTAGTAACGATAATAATAATAGTATTAATAACAATAATAAAAACTATTTTGCTAATAACGATAATAACGATAATATCGATAATAATAATAACAAAATTAACAATAATATCGATAATAATAATAATAATAATAACAATAATTACGATAATAACGAAAATAACGATAATAATAAGAAAACTATTGTAACAATAATAACGATGATAAGGATAATAATATAAACCATAATGAAGGTATAGTAATAATATTAACGATAATAACGAAAAATACGATAATAACGGTATTGATAATAACGATAATAACGTTAATAACGTTAATAATAATGATACTAATAACAAAAATAATAACATTAACGATAATAACGATAATATTAATAACGATAATAGCTACAATAACGATAAAAATAATAATTATAATTATGATAAAGTCGATAAAAACGATAATAACGATAATAATAATTATTATTATTACGATAGACAACATAATAACGATAATAATTATAGTAATTATAATAATTATTATGATAAACACGATAATAATGATATTAGTAATATTAATAATAAAGATAATTACGATAATAACGATAATAATAATATCAATAATAACGATAATAACGATATTCATGATAATAATAATTGCAATTATAACGATAAAATCTACAATAATGATAATAAGGAAAATAATTATAATAATAATAATAATAAAAACGATAAAAATGATCATAATACTTACAATAATAATGATAATAACAATAATAACATTATAAACGATGATAACGATAATAATAATAACGGTAATGACAATAATAATTATAATAGTAATAACGATAATAATTATAATAACGTTAACAATAATAACAATATGGCCGGCAATATTAATAATAATAATAATAAAGATATTAGCAAAAATAATAATTGCAATAACATTAGTAACCATTATAACGAAAATAACGATAATGACGATGACAATAAAAACGATTATGACGATAATAACGAAAATAATAAAAACGATAGTATCGTTAATTGTAATAAACATAATACCGTATAAACGATAATAAATTTAATAATAATGAAAATAATAACGATAATAACGATAATATCGGTATAATTATAACAATAATATCGATAATTTCGTTATGAGAAATAATAATAATAACAATAATAACGATAATACTAATAACCATAATGAAGATAATAATAATTATAATAATGACAATAATATCGATACTAAAGGTAAGAACAAAATTAACGATAATAACAAGATTTATAAAAATAATAATATCTATAATAATGATAAGAACGCTTAGAACTATAATATTAATAACAATAATAACAATAATAACGTAAATAACTACAAAAAAATGATTTAAATAAGATATTAAAATAATAAATAGAATAAACGTAATAACGATAATTACTACAATAATAATAAAAATAAGAACGAAAATAACGCTAATAACAATAATAATAATGATGATAATAATAAAAATAATAATAATAATAGTAATAATAATAATATCGATATTAACAAAAAATACGAAAATTAAAATATTAATAACAACAATAATAACAATAAAAACGATAATAAGTATAATAATAAATACGATAAAGTCGGTAACATCGATAATAATATTTACAGTATTAATTATAATATAGATAATAATATTAACAATATTAATGATAATATCGATAATAAAAATAACATTATTAACAATAATATCTATAAGCACAATAATAATAATAATAATAGTAATAATGATAATAAATATAATAATAGTAGAAATACTAACATTAATGACAATAATAGCGGTAATAAGGTAATTAACGGTAATAACGATAATTTAATTAACCATATTAACAATAATAACGATATTATCGATGATAACAATAACCATAATAACGATAATATGGATAATAATAATAATATTAACGTTAACATCGATAATAATAATAATTATATTAACATTAATAACGATAATATCGATAATATCTATAATAATAATAAAGAAAATAACGATAATAACGATAATTTCCATAATAATAATAATATTAACGATTATATCGATAAAAAAAAGAACAATAATAATAATATTAAAAATAATAACCATATAACGATAATGAAAACATTATTATTAATAACAATAATAACGATAATAAAAATAATAATGATAATAACGATTATAATAACAACGATAATACCGATAATAGTAGTAATAATAAAAACGAAAATGACTATATTTAGGATAATAATAATCACAATAATAGAGAAAAGAACGATATTATCTATAATAACAATATTAATAATAAAGATAATAACTAAAGAAACGATTTAACGATAATAATAACAATAATATTATCATTAATATTAATCATAATAATAATAATAATAGCAATAATAACGATAATAAAGATAATAACTATAATAATGATAACGATAATAACGATAATAATAGTAAAATTAAAAACGATAATTACGTTAATAACGAAAATAATAACAGCATTAATATCGATAATAACGATAAAAATAATAATAATAATTACTATATTAAGGATTATAACGATAAAAACGATAATACTAATAAAGATGACAACAATAAAAACAATAATATTAATATTAATAATAACGAAAATAAGGATAATAACAATGTCGACGATAATAATAATAACAACAAAAAGGATAATAAAAATAATAAAGATAAAGTAAATAAGGCTATTAACGATGACAATGATGATAATAATAACATTAATAAAGTAATAACGATAATAACGATTATACGGATTATAACAATAACGATAATAGAAATAATAATGAGAACGGTAATGAAGATAAAACGATAAAAATGATAATAACTATAATAACAATAATAACAATAATAACTGTAATAATAATAACAATATTAACGTTAATGATGATAATAATGATAATAACTATAAAAACAAATATAATAACGATAATAATAATAACAATAATTACGATAAATACAATATTAACGATAATAATAATAATAACATTAACGAAAATAGAGATAATTACTATTTCAAAGATAATAATATTAACAAAAATAACGATAAAAACGATATAAACGATAACAACAATAATGATAATGTTAATAACTATACTAATAGTAATAACAATAACAATAATAACGATTATAACCATAATTATAAAAAGAATAATAACGATAATAATGATAATAACATTAATATTAATAGCAATAATAACAATTTTAATGTTAATAACGATAGTAATAATAACAATAATAACGACAATAACATTAAAAACGATAAAAATAATAATGACGTTAATAATAATAATCATATTAGAGATATTAACGATAATAAAAACAATAATAATAATAACAATAATAATAAATATAATAGTATCCATAATAACGATAATATCCATAATAACGATAGTAATAATAAAGATAATGACGATAATAATAATAATAATAACGATAATAACGATAATTACAAGAATGACGATAATAATAATAACGATGATAACGATAATAATGTAAATAACGATAAAAATAATAGTAATAAAAACAATAATAACGATAAAAATATTAACGATAATATCAACATTATTAACAATAATTACAACGATAATTACGATAATAACGATAATATAATTAATAATAATAAAAATAATAACAATATTAACGATAATATCGATAATAACGTTAATAAAAATAATAAAAGTAATAGCAATAATAACGATAATAACGATAATAACGATATTAGCGATAATAATAATAACGATTATAACGTTAATAAAGATAATAATTATAAGAATAATCTATATAACATTGATACTAACGTTAGTAACGATAATACTAATAACAATAATAACGATAATAACGTTTATAATGGTAAGAACGATAATAATATTAATAATAATCACAATAATAACGATTATTACGATATAAGGATAATAATAAATGTAATAATAACAATATTAAAAATAATAAGTATAATAACGATAATAACTACAATAATAGTAGTAATAATGAAAGTAATAACAATAATAGCCATAAAAACGATTTTAACGATAATAATTATAACGATAATAACGATAATATCTATAATATTAATAACATTATTTAGGATTATATCGATATTAATAATTGTAATAATAACAATAATAACGATCATAACGATAAAAATTATAACCATAAAATCGATAACAACGATAATAACGATAATATTAATAATAATAATATCAATTATAAGGATAATAAAGATAAGAACGATTATAATAATAACAATAATAACAATAATAACTATAATAACGATATTAATAATAATATATATATTGCTATATATAGTAAAATATGATAAATATATAGATAGTGTTTATAAGGACGATATTAAATAAAAACGATAATAAAGAAAATAACGATAATAACGATAATAACGACAATAATATTAATAATAAAACGATAATAAAGACAATTTCGATTATAATAATAACGATAATAACACAATAGTAATAATTAAAGTGATAATAACGATAATAATAATTCGATAATAACGTCAATACCAATAATAATAAAAACGATAACAAAGATAATAACGATAATAATATTAACAATAATATCGATAACTACTATCATTCTTATAATTATAATAATAGTAATATCGATAATAAGAATAATTACGAAAAAAACGGTAATAACGGTAATGACGATAATAACGGTAATAATTATAACAATAATGACGATAATATCGATAATTACGATAATAATTATAATAACGATAATTATAACAATAATAACGATGGGAAAGATTATGAAGATAATAATAATAACAATTATTACGACAATAATGATAAGAATAATAACGATAATAAAGATATTAGCGATAATAATAATAATAATAATAAAGATAATAACGAAATTGACCATAATTACAATAAATGGGATATTTACAATAATAATAAGAACAGCAATAACCATATTATCGATAATATCGATAATTACAATAACAATGACAACGATAAAAACAATAAGTATAATTATAATAATGACAATACAAAATATAATAACGAAATTAAAGATAATAATAATATCGATAGTAAGCAAAATATCAATAATAACAATAACAACATTAACGATATTATCGTTAATATTAACAATAATAACAACTATCATAACGACAATAATGATAATAATATTAATATTAACTATAGTAACGATAATATCATTAATAATAATTAAAATATTATCGATAATATCGATAATAAAAATAAAAATAACAACGATAATATCGATAATATCTGTTATACAATTATTATCGTTATTATCGTAATTGTTAATAATAAAAATAATAACGATAATAACGTTATAACGAAAATAACGATTATATTATTAACGATTATATTAATAATATCGATAATATAAATAACAATACTAACGATAATAACGATAATAATAATAATAATAACAATAATAACGAAATTATCGATAATAGCGATAATAATAATAACGGTAATAAAGGTAATAGAAATTATAATAGTAACGATAATAACGATAAGAACGATAAAAACAACAATAATAATATTGACAACATAGATAATAACGATATTAACGCTAATAGCGACAATAATAAAAACAATATTGCCGAAAATAAAGATAATAAAGATAATAACGATAATAACGATCATAACAATAATAATAATAGTAATAATAACGATGATAACGGAATTTACTATAATAATAATATTAATAATAATAATAATAATAACAAAAATAACGATATTAACGATAACAGTAGTAGTAATACTAACAATAATAACAACACTAACTATAAAAACGATAACAATAATAGTAATAATAATAATAATATTAATAATAACGATAATAAAGATAATTATAATAACAATAATAACGACAATAACGATAATAGCGATAACAATAATAACAATAATAACGTTAATAACAAAAATTACGATAAATCTGATAATAACAATAATAATGATAACGATAATAACGAAATAGCAATCATAAAAAATAAGATTATAATGATAATATCGATAATAATAATATTTATAATAATTAATATAGTAACGATATAAACGATAAGAACAATAATATTAATAAAAACAATAAAGATAATAATGATAATAATAATAATAATAATAACAATAACAAAGGTAATAACAATAATTATAATAAGAGACTATAATAATAATTGTAAAGATAATGATAATAAAGATAATAATTATAATAATAAAAAAAATAATAACGATAATAATGATACAAACGATAATAATAATAATAACAATTAAAATAATAACGATTATAACGATAATAATAATAACATAAATAACGATAATAGCGATTATAACGATAATAATAATACTAATAATAACAATAATAACAGCAAGAACGATAAAAAATATAATAACATTAATAACGATAAAAACGATAATAACGAAAACAACGATAATAATAATAACAATAATAACTATAATAACCATAATAACGATATTATAGTAATAAAAATAAAGATAAAATTGATATTAAGGACAATAATAATAGTAATAATAACGATAATAACGATAATATCGATAATAATTATAAAGAAATTAACGACAATAATAATATTAATATTAACGATAATAAGAATAATAATAAATACATCGATAATAATAATAATGAAAATAACGATAATTAGGATAATAACGATAATGACGATAATAACGATAATAATAATAAAGAAAGTATCGGTATTAACGGTAATAACGATAATAATAATAACAATAATGACGATAATAAAAATAATATTGATAATAACAATAATAATAATTATAATAATAATAATAAAAACGATAATAACAGTAATAATAATAACAATAATAACGAAAATAAAGAAATAACGATAATAATAATAACAATTATAAAGATAGTAACAATAATATCGACATTAGCGATAACTATAATAGCTATGATTACGATAATTATAATGGTAATAGTGACCAAAATATCGAAAGCAACGATAATAACGATATTAATAGTAATAAAAATGAAGTAATATCGGTAAAGTGGATAGTAATAATAATAATAATTACTATAATATCGTTAATAATAACAACTATATTTTCGATAATAATGGCATTAATGAAAATAACTAGAATAATAATAATACATTTACCTATAAAAACGATAATAACAATAATAATATTGACATTAATAACGAAAATTACGATAATAACGATAGTAATAAAGACTATAATAACGGTAAAAAAAATGATAACGATAATAATAATAATAATAATAATATTATCGATAATAAGTATAATTACGAAAATAACGGTAATAAAGCTAATAACAATAATAACGACAAAAATAATAATAATAATAATAACGATACTAACGATAATAACGATAATAATAATAATAATAATAAAAATGGTAACGGAATTAACGATAATAACGATAGTAATAATTACAATAATAACGATAATGATGATAATAATAATAATAACGATAAATATAAAAACAATAATTACTATAATAACGATATTAAAAATAATAATAATAAGAATTACATCGATAATAAAGAATTATCGATAGTAATAATAACAATTATAACGATAATAATAGTAATGACCATAATAATAATAACGCCAATTACGATAATATCGATAATAATATTAACATTATTAACGTTCATAACGATAACAGTAATAATAATAATAACATGTATAACGATAAAAACGATAATAACGATAATATCGATGATAATAATAACGATAATAATTTTAATAACGATAATAACAATAGTAACGAAAATAACGATAATAATGATAATAATTATAAAATTAATAATAAGGATTATAACGATCATAACGATAATAATTCTAGTAACAGTAACAATAATAATAAATATAATAACGATATTGAGGATACAAACGATATTAGAGAAAATAGCGATAATAAAATTAATAATAATAACTATAATAACGATAATAACAATAATAAAAAGAACATTAATAGCGATAATAACGATAATAAAATTAATAATAATAATAATGGCGATATTATAGATATTAACGATAATAATAAGAACGATAATAACGACAATAGTAATTATAACAATAACGATAATAATGATAATAACGACAATAATAATAATAATAATAATAATAATAAATATGATAACGATATTAACTATAATAACGCCAATAATGATAATAACGTTTATAATAATAATAATAATAATAACAATATTAACGAAAGTAACGATAATATCGGTATAATTATAATAACATAATCGATAAATGTGTTATTAGAAATAATAATAAGAACAATAATAACGATAATGACGATAATAACGACAATACTAATAACCATAATAACGATAATAATAATAATATGAATAACGATAATAACGATAATAACGTTAGTAATAATAGTAGTAATAACAATAATAACAATAATTACTAAAATAACGATAATAATTGTAACGTTAATAACGTTAAGATAGAAAAAAGTAATAACAATATTAAAGATAATCAGAATAATAATAATAATAGAAATAATAATAACGAATACATAGATAATAACGATGATAATAATAACGATATTTTCGACATTAGTGCTAATAATAATAACGATAATAACGTTATCAATAATAACAATAATAACGATAGGAACGATAATAGCGATTGTATTGACAATAAGGACAGTAATAAGAATAATAATAATAATAATAACGATAATAATAATAATATTAATAACGATAATTAAATTAACAACGATAATATTAATTATGAAGTTAATAGTAATAATCATAATAAAGATATTAGCGATAATATCAACAATAATAATAATAATAGTAACCATAATAACGATAATAAAAATAATTACTATAATAACGATAATAACAGTGAAAATAATAGTAATAATAGATACATTAAAGTTAGTAAGGATAATAACGATTATAATATTAATAATAATGACGTTTAATACGGTAATAGCGACAATATTATTATTAATATTAACGTTAATAGGTATAATTACTATATAAAAGTTAGTAGTAATAACAATAATAACGTTAAAAACGATATTAACGATAATAACAATAATAATATTGATAATAACGATAATAATAATAACAATAATAACGATTTTTAATGTTAAGAATGATAATAATAATAACATTTATAACCATTATAACATTATCAACGATAATAATAATAATGACGTTAATAATAATAATCATAATAAAGATATTATCTATAATTTCAACAATAATAATTCTAAATATAATAATAATAATAATAGTAACCATAAGAACGATAATATCGATAATAACGATTATAATAATAACGATAGTAACGAAAATAAAGATAATAACGATAATAATATTAACGATAATATCGACATTATTGATAATATTAACAACGATAATTTTGATAATAACGATAATAAAATTAATAACAATAATAACGATAATATCGATAATAACGATAATAACAACAAAAATTATATTAATAATAACATTAATAACAATAATAGGCATAAAAACGATTTTAACGATAATAATAATAACGATAATAACAATAATATCGATAATTTTAATATCAATATTTACGATAATTTCGATATTTATAATTGTAAAAATAAAAATAATAACAATCATAAAGATGATAGCGACTATAATAATAACGTTAATACCGATATTAATAATATTAATATTATTGTTAGTAACAATAATAATGATAACGATGTTTATAAAAGTAATAATAATAACGATTATAACGTTACTAACGATACTAATCATAATAACGATATTAACGATAATAAAAGGAACAATAACAACGATATTAACGAAAATATTAATATCAATTGTAACGTTATCAACGATAATATAAATAAAAACAATTAATAATAATAACGAAAGTAAAAATAATAACGTTAACAATGATTGCAATAATAGTGATAATATGGTTTATAATAATAATATTGACGATAATATCAGTCATACTATTAATAGTAATAAAATTAATAACAATAATAACGATAATAAAGATAATAACAATAATAATAATAATAATATTAATATCAGTAATAACAATAATAACGTTAGTAACGATAATAACGATAATAAAATTAATAACCATAATAACGATGATAATAACATTATTACTAATGACAATAATAACGATAATAACGGTAATAAAAACAACAAAAACAACGATATTAACAAAAATATTGTTAACAATTGTAACGAAAAAGACGATAACAACATTTATAATAATAATAATAATAACAACGTAGGTAAGTATGATAACGGTGACAACTATAATATTTATAATAATAATAACGATAATAACGATAATAACGATAATAATGATAATAGTGATAATAATGATAATAACGATAATAACTATAATAATGATAATAATAATAATAATTATAACGATAATAACGTTAATATCGATCATAATATTAATAACAGCGATAGTAACGTTAATAGTAATAACTATAAATTAGATAATAATGATATTAATGAAAATAACTATAATAATAATAATAATTATAAAAATAATAACTATAATAACAGTAACAATAATAACAATAATAACGATTTTTACGAGAATAAGGATAGTAATATTGAATATAATAATGATAACAAAGATAATAACGGCAATAATAAATATTATAATAATATCGATAATAAGGTTAATTACGAAAATAACGGTAATAAGGATAATTGCAATAATAACGGTAATAATATTAATAATAATCATACTAACGAAAATAACAATAATAGCGATTATAATAATAACAACAATAAAGATAATAACGATATTAACAAAAATAACGGCAATAATAATGACAATAATACGATAATAACGATAATAATAATAACAATTATTACGATAATAACGATAATAGCGATAACACCGTTAATAATAATAATAATAATAACGATAATAAAGATAATAACGATAATAATAGTATTATCAGTAATAATAGTAATAATAGCAATAATAACGATAATAACGATAATGACGATAATAATGACAGTATTAATAACGATGATAAGCATAATAACGATAACACCGATTATAATAGTAAGAGTAAAATCGATAATAGCGATAACAACGATTTTAATAATAATGACAATAACGGTAATTGTGATTAAAACGATAATAACGATACTAACATAATAAAAATAAAGATAATATCGAAAATAAGGGTAATAATAATAAAATTAATAACGATAAAAACGATAAATTATGGTAAATGTAATAACAATTAAAAAAGATTATAACGACAAGAACACTAATAATGATAATAAGCAAAGGAACAACAGTAGTAACGATAATTACGATAATAATGGTATTAATAATAGTAATAATATCATAAATAACAATAATAAATATAATAACGTTATTAATAATAGTAACGATAATAAAAATAATAATATCAACAATTATAACGATAAGGACGCAAATAATAATATCAGCAATAACGATAAAAAAAATGTTAATAGCGACAATAATAATAAAAATAATAACAATAATAACGTTTATATCGATGCTAACGATAATAACCATAATATTAAGAAAAATAATGATAATAACAATAATAACTAAAATATCGATAATAACAAAGATAATGATAATAATAAAGATAATAAAGAAAATAACGATACTAAAAATAATAATAATGATAATGAAGATAATTATTATAATAATAACAACAATAATTACGATAATATCGATAATAATTATAACAATTATAACGATAAAGAGATAATAACGGTAATAATAATATCAATATTAACGTGAAGGATGAAATTAACGAAAATAATAATATTATTCTTAACGATAATAACGATAATAACGGAAATAGTAATCGATATAATAACAATTATAACACAAATATTGATAATAACTACAATATGGATAAAATATTAACGTTAATAACGACAAAACAGATAATAATTACCATAATAACGATTATAATAATAGTAATAGCAACGATAGTAACAATAATAGCGTTAATAGAGGTAACTATAATAATAATAATAATATTAATAAAATCGACATTAACGATACTTACGATAATAATAGTAGTAATAAAAGCAATAATGTCAATTATAACGTTAATAATTATAATAATGATAATAAAAACAATAATATCAACAATAATAAAGGTAATTACCTAAATAAAAACAAACGGCAATAACGTTCTTAACAAATAAACCGTAATATCGACAATAATAATATCAATAATAACTTTAATAATAATAATAACGATAGTAACTATAATAATAAAAAAATAATAATAATAACAATAATAAAGATAATGACAATAATAGCAATAATACTGATAATAAAGATATAAACAAAAATAAAAATAATAATAATAATATCAATAATAACGATAGTAAGGATGATAATAATAATAATAATATCGATAACAGAGATAATTCCCATAATAATAATAATAATAATAATAATAATAATAATAATAATAATAATAATAATAATAATAATAATAATAATAATAATAATTATAATGATAGTAATAATAATAACGTAAATAATAGTTGTAATATTAACACTAATCAAAATAATAAAGATAATAACGATATTAATAATAATAATATTACAATAATAAAGATAATTAAGATTATAATATTTTTAACAATAATAACGATAATGAGGATAGTCACAATAATAACAATAATAATGACGATAATAACGAAAATAACAATAATAATGATTATAAAGAAAACAATTATAAAAATAATAATGATAATATCCATAATATCGGTATTAATAATTACAATATCAACGATAAAAACAATAATAATATCAATAATAATAACAATAATAATGATATTAATAATAATAACAATAATAACGATAATGACGATAATAACGATAATAACGATAATAATGATGATAAAATCGATATTAACGATATCAAATATAATAACGATAATAATAGTAATTATAATAACGATAGTAGCAATAATAATACTAAAAATTATATTGATAATACCGATAATAATAATAATAATAATAACGATAATAATGATAATAACGATAATAAAGGAAATAGTAATATTAATAATAACATTAATAGCACCAATAACGATAATAAATATAATAATTACGATAATATCAATGATAATAATAATAATAACGATAATAACGATAACAAAAGTAATAATCAATATAATAATATTAATATAAATGTTAATATCTATAATAATGATAAGAATTATTATAATAACGATAATAAATTTAATAGCAACAATAATCCTGATAAGCATTATAGTAACGATAATAACGATAATAACGAAAGTAATAGTTGTAATAATAATTCTAATCACAATAAAAAAAAATAGCATCGTTATTAATAATAATAAAAAAATAATAACGATAATAAAAATAATAATGGTAGCAGTAATAACAATTATTATAATAATAACGATTATAACGAAATTGAGTATTACAATTATCAAGATAGTAATGATAAAAACAATAATTTTAATGATAATAATAAATATGATATCAATATTAACAGTATAATATACTAATAATAATAATAACAATAGTAATGATAATATCGATTATAATAGTAATAATAATAATAATTATAACGATAATAACAATAATAAAGATATTAATGATAATAATTTTAATAAAGATAATAATAAAATAGTAATAATAATAAAAATAATAATGATCATAACAATGTTAACGATAATAGTAATAAGAATAATAAAGATAAAAACGCTATTACCGATAATATAGATAATAATAATAATAATAGAAACAATAATAACGACAAAAACGATAATAACTGTAAACTAATATCGATAATAACGATAATATTATTAATAATAATATCGATAGTATCAATAATAACGAAAATAACTATATTAATAATAATAATAATAATATTATTAGCAATAATAATAATAATAATAATTATAATAACGAAAATAACTGTAGTAATGTTAATAACGTTGATAACGTTAAAGACGATAAAAAATATAAAAATAATAACGTTAATAACGATAATAACGACAATAGTAATAATATTAATAACAACGATTATAACGATAATAACGATATAAACAGCAGGAATAATAACATTAAAAACAATAATAACAATAATAACGATAATAACGATACAAATAACAATAATAATAATATTGCTTATAACGATATAAACGATAATAACGATAATAATTATTATCATAATAAGTATAATAACGAAAATGATATTACAAACGTTAATAATACTAATGATTATAACCATAATAACGATAACAACGATAATAATAAAAACTTTAATAACGATAATAACGTTTATAGCGATAATAATAATAACAATAAAATTGATATTAACGACAATAATTATAATAACTATAATAATAATAACAAAAATAACTATTAAAACGTTTGTAACAATAATAATAATAATAATAACGATAATAAATATAATAACGTTAATAATGCAAGTAATAATAACAATAATATCAATATTAAAGATAATAAAGATGATAGAAATAAGAATAATAATAACAATAATATCAATAGAAATCATAACAATACTAACGATAATAACGATAATAATTATATTAATAATAAAAATAATAACGATCATAATGATACAAACGGTATTAGTAATAATAACAAATAACATAATAACGATAATAGCGATAATAATAATTACATTAATAACGATAAAAACGAGTATAACGATAATAATAGTACTGATATTAATAATAATATCAGCAAGAACGACAAAAAATATAATAACATTAATAACGATAATAACGATATTATAGTAATAAAAATAAAGATAATATCGATAATAAGGACAATAATAAGTGTATTAATAACGATGATAACCATAATAACAATATTAACGATAATAAAAATAATATTGATAATAAAGATAATTATAATTATAATAATAACAATAATAACGATAATAACAGTAATACTAATAACAATAATAACGATAATAACAGTAATACTAATAACAATAATAACGATAGTAATCAAATAACGATGATAATATAACAATTATAAGGATAATAACTAGAATAACGATATTAACGATAACTATAATAACTATAATTACGATAATAACAATACTAATAATGACAATAATACCGAAAACAACGATAAAAAAGATATTAAAAGTAATAAAAGTAAAGATAATATCGGTAAAGTGGATAATAATAATAACAATATATTCGATAATAACGATAATAGAAATAATAATAATAATAATATTGATAATATCGCTAATAGTAACAACTATAAATTCGATAATAATGATATTAATGAAAATAACTAAAATAATAATAGTATATATAACAATAATAACGATAATAACAATAATAATAATAACATCAAAAACGATAATTATGATGATAACGATAGTAATAATTACCATAATGACGATAACAAATATGATAATGATAATAATAATAATAAAAATATTATCGATATTAAGGTTAATTACGAAAATAACGGTAATAAACATAATAACAATAATAACGACAATAATAATAATAATAATAAGGATACGAACGATAATAACGATATTAACAAAAATAATAATAATAAGAATAACAACGATAATATAGAAATAACGATAATAATAATAACAATTATAACAAATATAAACAATAATAATAATAATAATAATAATAATAATAATAATAATAATAATAATAATAATAATATGGATAATAACGATAATTACGATAATTATAACAGTATTAATAACGATGATAAGGATAATAATGATAACATCAATAATAGTAATATCAGTAATATCGATAATAACTATAATAACGATAAGAATGAAAATAATAATAATGATAATAGTGATAACAAATATAATAACGATAGTAATAATGACAAATATAACGATAATAACTGTAATGATGATAACAATAATGACGAAAATTACGATAATATCGATAATAATATTAACATTATTAACGTTCATAACGATAACAGTCATAATAATAACAACATGTATAACGATAATAACGATAATAATAATACTAACAGTAACAATAATAACGATAATAACTATAACAACGATGATAACAATAACGATAATATTTTTAATAACGATAATAACGATACTAACGAAAATAACGATAATAATAATAAGAAGAAGAAAAGAAAACGATAATAACAATAATTATTAGAACAATAATAACGATATGAAGGATAATAACGATAATGATATTGACAATTATAACGATAACAACGATAAGAACGTTAATAGTAATCTTAATAATAACGAAAATGTGGATAATGACGATAACAACTATAATAATAATAATAATAATAATAATAAAGACAGTAACGACATTAACGATATTAACGATAATAACAATAATATCGATAAGAATAAAATGATAATAACGATTACAGTAATAATAATAATATCGATAGTAACAAAAGTAAAGATAATGACAATAAAAAAAAAAAATAATAATAACGATAAAAACGATATCAACGATAACATCGATAACAATAATAACAATAATAACGATAATAACAATTAAAATGAGAACATTAATATTGATAAAAACGGTCATAACTATAATAATAATAATAACATTATTAATGATAATAACAATAAAAACGATATCAAAACGATAATAAAAATATTTATAATAATAACGAAAATAGAGATAATCACGATGAAAACGATAATAATAATAACAATCATAATGATAATAATGATAATAACGATAATAACGATAATGACGATAACAAGAATAAAGAGAATAACCATAACATCGATAATAATAACAATATTAACGAGAATAACGATAATAATAATAATAATAAAAACAATAAAAACGATAATAAAGATTGTAACGATAATAATATTAACGGTATTAACGACAATATTCATAATAACAATAACGTTGATAAGGATAATAACGGTAACATCGGTAATAATAATATCAAAAATATAGATAATAACGATAATAACGATAATAACGAAATTTAATATAATAATAATAACGATAATAACGGCAATAATACTAAAAATAATAATAAAAATAATACTAACGTTAATAACGATAATAAAGATAATAGTGGTAGTAGTAATATCTATATTAACAATAATAACGATAATAACGACCATAATAATATCGATAACAAAGACAAAATCGAAAAAAATGATGAAAATATTAACGATAATATCGATAATAACAATAATATTATTAACGTTAATGTCGATAATAATAATTAATATAATATTTATAATAACGATAAAAACGATAATAACGATAATGACGGTACTAATAATAGTAATAAAAAGAATAATAACAATAATAAGGATAATAACGATAACAACGATAATAACAATAACAATAATAACATTAATATCGTTAAAACTATAATAATGATGATAACGATAATAATTATAAAAGTGATAGCAATAATAACGATATTTACAATCATAATAAAATTAATAATGTTGGTGATAATAACGATATTAACGATAATAGTGATAATAACGATAATAACGATAGTAACGATAAAAATAATAATAATAATTAGGATAATAAACATAATAATAATAGTAATAATAACGATAATAACGATAATAACAATAATAACGATAAAAACCATTATAAAAATGAAAATAAAAGTAACAATAATAACAATAATAACGATAATAGCCATAATAATAATTCGATAATAACGACAATAATAATAATAATAATAACGGTTATAATGACAATAACGACAATAGCTATAATAATAATAACGATAATAACAATAATAATTATATTAATAATATTGATCGTAACAATAATAACGATAATGATGATAATAATAGTAAGAGTAATAACGATTATAACTATAATATCTATAATAACGATAATAATAATAAAATTAATAACGGTACTTACTTTAATAACAAAATAATTATTGTAATAATAACGATAAAAATGATAAAACCAATAATAATTATTATGATAAAATAGTTAATAACAACAATAGTAATATTAATAATAACGATAATAACGATTATAACGATAATAAAAACAATAAGAATAATGTCAATAACGATCCTAACGACACTAACCATGATAATAATGACAATTATGACGAAAATAACGATAATAACGATTATAACTATTTTAAGAATATTAATAATATTAACGATAATAACAAAAATAAAGATAATAATGAAAGTAATAATATCAATAATAACAATATTAAAGATAATAACGATAATTACGAAAATAATAATAATAATAATAACAATAATAATCATAATAATAATAACGACAATAAGGGGAACGACGATAATAATAATAGTAATAGTAACGATAATAAGGATAATAACGATAACATCGATGATAATAATTACAATAATGAATATAATAACTATAATAATCATAATAATAATAATGATATCAACGATAATGAAGATGAAAACGATTAGAATAATAATCATAATAACGATAATAACGATAATAGTAATAATAAATGTAACGATAATAACGATAATAACGATAATATTGATAACAACGATAATACTGATAATAACAATAATAATTATTAAAATTAAAACGATAATAATGATAATAACGATAATAATAATGACAATAATAGCTATAATAATAATAAAGGTAATAATAATAATAATAAAAAAGATAATAACGAAAATAACGATTATAATATTAACGATAATATCACTAATATCGATAATAATAATAACACGACTAACGATAATAACGATAAAAATAATAATAATAACCATAATGACGAAATTAACGATAATAACGATAATAACGATAAGAACGATAATAACAATAATAATAATATTGTTAACAAAGATAATAACGATATTAACGATATTAACGATAATAATAAAAACAATATTAACGAAAATAAAGATAATAAAGATAATAACGATAATAATAATAATAATAACAGCAATAATATCTATAATTACGATAATAACGATAATAACGATCATAACGATAATAATAATAGTAATTATAACGATGATAACGACATTAACTATAATATTAATATTTACAATAATAATAATATCAAAAATAACGATATTAACGACAATAATAGTAGTAATAATATCAATAATGACAATAATAACGATAATGATGTTAGCGATATTAATAATAACGACAATGATTATAATAATAATAACAATTCTAACGATAAAAGCAATAATAATAATAGTAATTGTAATAATAATAGCAATAATAACGATGATAAAGATAATTATAATAACAATAATACCGACAATAACGACAATGGCGAATAACAATAATAATAATAATAATATGAGCAATTACAACGATAAAAGGATAATATTTATAATGATAGATGTAATAATTACAATATTAACAATAATAAAGATAATAATAATAATAATAGTAGTAATAATAACAATAATAACAATATTTACAATAAAAACGATAATAACAATATTGTCCATAATAATAATAATAATAATACCGATAATAACGGTAATAACGACAATAATTATATTAATAATGATTATAATAATTATAATAACGATAATAACTATAATAACGATATTAATAAAAATAATGATAAATATAAAAATAATAACGATAGTGATGAAAATAAAAATTTTAATAATAACGATAATTTCTATAATAGTGATAATAATAATAACGATAATAACGATTAAATTATAATAACAATAATAATAATAATATTATTATTAACAATAATAAAGTATAACAAGAACAATAGTGACAAAAAAATTAATAATATATTAGAAAATAAGGTTAATAACGATGACAACGATAATTATAATAACAATATTAACGATAATAACGATAATAATGATTATACGGATTATAACAATAACGATAATGAGAATAATAACGATAATAATGATAGTAACTATAATAACGATTACAACAATAATAACGATAATAATAATTACGATAATACCGATAATAAAGATAATTACAATAATAACAATAGAAATAATAAAGATGATAAAAATAATAACGATTGTAATTATTATAACGATAATAATATTAATAATTTTAACATAAATATCGTTAATAACGATAATTATTTTAATAGAAGTAATAATAACAATATTAACAATGTTTGCAATAATAATGATAATAAGGATAATAATAGTGGTAACAATTAAAGTAATAAGCAGTAATAACGATAATAACCATATTAACGATAATAATAATAATAATAATAATAAGAAAAGAATAATAATAACGTTAATTACGATAATAACAATAATAAATATAGTAATTATAACGCTAATAGCAATAATAACGATAATAAAATTAATAATTTTAATAACGATAATAATAAAATTATTATTAATAACAATAATAAAGATAAAAACGATAAAAAAATAATAACTTTAATAAGGAAAATAATGATAATAACGTTTATAATAACAACGACAATATCGATAATAATATTAATAATAATAATCATAATAACGATGTTTACGATTATAATAATAACAATAATAAAGAAGAGAACGATTAATCTTCTATAACGATATTAATAATAACGATAATATCTATAATAACGATGTAACGATAATAATAATAATTTTAAGAACGTTAAAAGAGATAATATCTATGTCAACGATAATAATAATTACAATAATATCAATAAAAACGATATGAACGTTAATAATAATATTACAAAAAAAGGATAATAAGGATAATAATAATAATAATAACAATAATAAAGATTATAACGACATTAATAAGAATAAAAAAAATAATAATAATAATAATATCGATGATAACGATAATAACTATAATAATAATATTATTCATGACAATAATACCAATAATAACGGTAATAAGTATAATAATAAATACGATAGAGTCGATAATATCCATAAGATTATTATCAATTTTAGCGATAATATCGATAATAATAATAACAATATTAACGATAATATCAATAAAATTAATAACAATATTAACTATAATATCTATAAAAATAATAATAATAATAATAATAAAAGTAATTACGATAGAAGAGATAACAACAATGATAATAATAATAACGATAATAAGGATAATAACGTTAATAAAAATAATTATAATAAAGATAACAATAATATTGACGAAAGTAGCGATAATAATATTTACATTAAGAAAAATAATTACGATAATAATGTTATTAGCGATAAAAATTATAATAATGATAACAATAATGACGATAATAACGTAAATAATAATAACAATAATAACGTTAATAATGATAATTCCGATAATAATAATAAAAATAATAACTATTACAAAGACAAATTCGATAGTAACGATAATAATAATTATAATAACGAGAATAACGATATTAACAATAACAATAATAGCGTTATTAACGATAATATTGAT
The DNA here is from genome assembly GCF_910589235.1 of Vespa crabro. Taxonomy (NCBI): domain Eukaryota; kingdom Metazoa; phylum Arthropoda; class Insecta; order Hymenoptera; family Vespidae; genus Vespa; species Vespa crabro. The sequence goes on from NW_025813595.1 coordinate 823,693, forward strand.
GATAATATTAGCAATTATAACGATAACAAACGACAATAACGATAGTAAATATAATAATATCTATAATAACGATAATTACAATAATAATAATAGTAACGATAATAATAATAATAGTAATATCGATAAAGACAATAACGATAATAACGGTAATAATAATAATAATAAAGATAATTACGATAATAACGATAATAATAATAACAATAATAACAATAATAACGACATTCACGATAATAATAATTACAATAATAACGATAATAACGTCATTCACGATAATAATAATTACAATAATAAAGATAAAAAAGACAATAATGATAACATGGAAAATAATTATAATAATAATATCAATAGAAACAATAAAAATGGTAATACTTACGATTATAACGACAATAACGTTAATAACGATATTAACAACAATAATAATAAAAATAATAGCGTTAAGAGGAATAATAAGTACGTCGCCGATAATAATAATAACAATAATATCAATAAAAACGATAATAACGATAATAATAATAAAAATAAGGACGATTTTAACGATTTTACGATAATAGCAACAACGATAATAAAGATAAAACTCTGAACAATAATAACGATATTAAAGATTTTAACGATAAACATAAAAAGGACATTAAAGATTATAACGATAATAATGATAATAATAATAATAATAATAACATTAATAAAGTTAATAGCGTAAATAACGATAATAGCGATAATACTTATAACGAAAATAACGATAATAACGATAATTATGAAATTAATAATAATAATAATATAGATAATAATGATTATAACGATAATAACTATATTAACTATAAAAACGACAATAATATTAATAATAATAATGTAAATAATAATACCGTTAATGACGATAATAGCGATAATAGTAGTAGATGCTATATCAATAATAACAATAAAATCGATATAAAGATAATAACGATAATAATATTACCGATTATAACGAAAATAGTAATAATAATAATAGCGATAATAACGATAATAACGACAATAACGATAATAATGATAATAATAGAAGTAATAATATCAATATTATGAGTATTAAATATAATAATGATTATCATGATAATAGTAGTAGTAATAATAACAGTAATAACAATAATAACGATAATAACAATTATAACAATGTTAATGATAATAATATTGACGATAATAACAATAATAACCATAATATTATTAATAATAATAATAAAAATAACAACGCTATTAACGATAATAATGACAGTAATAATAATAATAATAACGAAGATAACGTTAACAATGTTAATACCGATAATAACGATAATATCAATAATAGTAATAGTATTAATTACGATAATGACGATATTAACGGTAATAATAGTAGTAATAATAACAATAATAACAATTATAGCGATAATAAAGTTATTACCGATAATATCGATAATTATAATATTCATAGTAACTATAATAAGGATATTATCCATAATAATAATAACAATAATAACGATAATAACGATAATAACAATTATAATAGAAGTATTAATAACAATATTAAGAATAAGAACAAAAAAACGATAATAACAATGAAAATAGTAGTAATATATAAATTAATAATTATTATAACGATAAAAACGATTTTGACGATAATAATAATGACGATAAATAGGATAATATCGATAATAATAATAACAATGTTAACGATAATATCGATAATAGTAATAACATTAATAACTATTATTACGAAAATAACTATTATAACGATAATAATAATAAGAGTAATAATAACCAAAGTAAAGATAATAACGACACAATAATAATAATAATAATAACGATAATAAAGGCAATAACGATAGAAATAATAGAAAAATAACTATAATATCAATAATAATGTTAAAAAAGATAATAAAGATAATATCGTTAATAATAATAACGATAGTAATGATAATAGCGATAAAAAAAATAACGATATTAACGATAATATTGACAATAATAAAGATAATAATGATAATAATGTTAAAACGATAATAATTATCATAATTAAAGTAGTAATATCGTTAATAAAGATAATAAAAATAAAAGTAATAATGATAATATAGATAATAATAATAAAATTCATAACCTTAATAACGTTAATAACGATAATAACGGTAAGAACAGTAAAATTGATAACTCTAATAACGATAATAAAGATATAATATTATTAATAATAACGATAATAACGGTAAAAACGATAATAATAATAGTAATAATAATAGTAATAATAATAATGGTAATTACGATAATAACAATAATAATAATAGTTATAATAGCATTATAACAATAATAACGATAACAACGATAATAACGATATCTATAATAACGATAATAAAGACAATAATAACAACAATATTAATATCACTTATAACTATAATAAGGATGATAACCATAATGACGATAATAACAATAATATCGATAATAATAATAAAAATAATAGCAGTAATAACGATAATAACGTTAATAACGACAATAATAATAATAATAATAATAATAATAATAATAATAATAATAATAATAATAATAATAATAATAGTAATAAAAATAACGATAATAAAGATAATGACGACAATATAATAATAATAAAAATATTAATAATAATAACGATAATGAGAATAATAACGATAATAATAATAATAATAACATTTATAATAATAACTATAATAACGATAATAACCATAATAACGACAATAACGATAATAATGATAATAACAATAATAGTAATAATAACTACGATAATAACGGTAATAACGATAACAATAATAATAACACTAACAATATAAATAATTAAAATAGTAACGATAATAACATTATGACGACAATAATAAAAATAATAATAACGATAATAATGATAATAACGATAACATAGGTAATAATAAAAACAATAATATCGATAATAACGATATTAACGATATAATAATAATAATAATAATTTCGTTAATTAGGATAATTTCGAAAATATCGGTAATAACTACGATAACGGGGAAATCGATAATTAACAGTAAAATCGACAATAAAGATAATAACTACATTAAATGTAATAATAATAACGATAATAACGATAATATCGATAAATATAATAGCGACAATGACGTCAAAAGTAATAATAATATTAATGGTATTACCGATAATAACGATAATAGTAAATATAATAATAACGATAGTAACGATAATAATGCATAATAATAATTACAACAATAAAAATAGTAATGATAAAAATAATAACGATGATAACGATATTGACGATAATAATAATAATATTAACAACGATATTATGTATAATAACAATATCATCGAGAATAATAAAAATAATATCGATAATAACGATAATAACGATAATAAAATTAATAATAATATCGATAATAGCAATAATAGCGATAATAAAATATTAATAGTAATAAGAGTAAAGATAATATCGATAATAACGGTAATATCGATAATAATTATAACAAAAATAACGACGATAATAATAATCATAATCGGTAATAAGGATAAATACGATAACATCGATAATAATAATAGCAATAATATCGATAATAACTATAATAGCTACAATGATAATAATAATATTAACGATAATAATGATAATAACGATAATAATAATAATAATAACATTAAAAACAGCATTACAAACAATAATATCGATAATAAAGATAAATACGATAATAATTATAACAATTATATCGCTAATAACGATTAGAAATATAAAACTATTAACAATAATATTGCTGACAACGATAATAACGATAATTATAATAATTACATATAGATAATAAGGATTATAATGATAAGAACGTACATAACTATATAAAAGAAAATAACGGCAATTATAATAATAATAATAGCGATAATGACGATAATGACGATAATAACGATAATGATGATAATAAGGATTATAATAATATCGATAGTACCGATAATGGTAATAATAATAATAATGATAATAACGATTATAATAATAATAATAATAACAATAAAAGCTATAAAAGCGATAATAATAATAATAACGATAATAAGGGTACTACCGATAGCAACGATAATAAATATATCAATAAAAACGATAATAACGATATTAACGATAATAATGTTAATAACAATAAGACACTATCGAACTGATACGATGTAATGATACGATAATAACGATTATTGTTATGATAATAATACCTATAGTTTCAATAATAACTATAATGACGTTAATAATAAAAAAAATAATAAGGTAATAACGATATTAACGACATTAACGATAAAAATAATAATAACAATAATAATAAAACTAACAATTACAATAATAACGATAATAACTATAAGAATGAGAACAATAATAACGATCATAGCGTTAATAACGATAATAATAATAGCAATAATAGCGATAACATCGTTAATAACAATTATCGTAATAATAACGATAATAGTGGTAATAACGATGACATAGATGTAAATAGTAATAGTAATAACGATAATAACGATATTAACGAAAATAAGGATAATGAAGATTTTTACGACAATAATAATAACGATAATAACGATTATAATAATAATATTAATAACAAAAGATATAACGATATTCACGAAAATAACGACAATAATGATAATAACGATACTAATAAAAACAAAAATAACAATAATAACGAAAATAACGATTATAATGATAATAACTATAATAATGATATTAACAATAAGAATAAAAGTAATAATAAAGACATTAACGTTATGAACGATAATAGTGATAATATCGATCCTAATAAAAATAATAAGTACAATAATAATGATAATAACGATTATAATCATAATAACTATAATAATGATATTAACAATAAGAATAAAAGTAATAATAAAGACATTAACGTTATGAACGATAATAACGATAATAAAGATAATAATATTATTAATAATACCGATAATATCGATTATAATGGAAATAATAATAATAACAATATCGATAATAACGATAATAACGGTAATAAGGATAATAATAATAGTAATAATAATAGTAATAATAATAATGATAATTACGATAATAACGATAATAATAATAGTTATAATAATATTATAACAATAATAACGATAACAACGATAATAACGATATCTATAATAACGAGAATAAAGACAATAATAATAACAATAATAATATCGATAATAACTATAATAATGATAGTAACCATATTGACGATAATAACGATAATATCGATAATAATAATAATAACAGTAATATCGAAAATAAAGATAATAACGACACTAATAATAACAATTATAATAATAATATCCATAATACAGATAATGACGCCAATAATAATAATTATAATAATATTAGTAATAACAATGATAATAACGATAATAAATATAATAACAGTAACGATGACACGACAATAATAATAACAAATTTAATAACGATAATAACGATAACAACAATAATAACGATGTTAACTATATTAACGATATCAATAATAACGAAAATAACATTTATTTCGATATTAATAATAACAATATTAAATATAATAACGAAAATAATAATAATAATAACGACATGAATAACTATAATAAATATAATAACGATATGGTTTTAACGGTAAAATCGACAATAGTAGTAACAATAATAACGATATTATCGAAAATAACGATAATATTATTAATAATAATAACAATATTAACGATCATAACGATAATAACGATAATATTAATAAGGATAATAACGATAATAAGAAAAAAAATAATATCGATAGCAACAATAATAATTATAATGATGATTATATTGGTAATACTAATAACGATTAGAACGATAATAACGATTATAATAGTAAAATTAACAAGGAAAATTACGTTAATAACTAGAATAATAATAGCAATAATAACTATAAAAACGATAATAATGATAATAAAAGTAATAATAATAATATCGATAAAAATATTAATAACAATAATAACGATTATAATGAAAATAACGATAATGATAATAATATTAATAAAAATAATGACGATAAAGCGATATTAACGATAATCTCCTTAATACTGATAACAATATTAAAAATAATAACGATAATAACGATTGAAATGATAATAATATTAACAATAATATCGATAAATACAATCATACCGATAATTATAATAATAGTAATATCGATAATAAGGAAAATTAAGAGAAAAAACGGTAATAACGAATATAACGATAATAACGGTAATAATTATAACAATAATGACGATAATAACGATAATTACGATAATAATTATAATGACGATAATAATTATAATAGTAATAACAATAAAAACGATAGGAAAGATAATGAAGATAATAATAATAACTATTATTACGACAATAGTATTAATAATGACGATAATAACGATATTAGCAATAATAACAACAATAATTAAAAAGATAATAACGAAATTGACCACAATAACGATAATGGTGATAATAACAATAATAATAATAATAATAGTAACAACAATAACGATAATTACAATAATAATAACTACAGCAATAACGATAATACCGATAATAACGATAATAATAAGAACAATGATAACGATAATAACGATAAGTACGATTATAATAATGCCGCTATTAACGAAAACAGTAATATTAATTATATCGGTAATAACGATAATAACAATAAAAATAATAACAATAAAAAAGATAATAAAGAAATCAACGATAGTAATTGTAATAATAAAATAATAATAACGATACTAACGGTAATAACGATATTAACGATATTATCGATAACATTAACAATAATAATAACTATAATGGCGACAATAACGATAATAACAATATTAATAATAACAATTCTAACGATGATATCGATAATAATAATTAAAATATTAACGATAATATCGATATTAATAATAAAAATAATTACGATTATGACGATAATAACGATAATAACGATTATAATAACAACGATAGTAACGATAATTGTATTAATAATAATAACGACAATAACGATAATAACGATGATAATAATAATAATAATAATAAAGATAATAACGATATTAATGACAAAAACGATAATAATGATAACAATACAAATTATAATAATATTAATAATAATAACGACGATAATAACAATAATAATGAGGAGAACAATAAAGATAATAACGATAATAGCGTCAATAATAAAAATAATAACGATAATAACGATAATAACAATAATAATAATAACGATAATATCGATAATAACGTTAATAATACTAGCAGTAATAAGTATATTAACGGTAATAACTATATTTAAGGAATCAGTAGTAACGATAGTATCGTTAATAATCATCATAATAACGATTATAACGAAAATGACGAGAATAACGATAATAATAATAAAATTAATAACGATAATAATAATAATAAGAATAATTACAACATTAAGGATAATAACGATAATAAAGATAATACTAATAAAGATGACAACATTAAAAACATTAATGTTAATATTAATAATAACGAAAATAAGGATAATAACGATAACAACGATAAAATTAATAATAAATATCAAGATAATAACCATATTAACTTTAATAACGATACCAACGACAATAACGAAAAAATAATAATAATAATATCGAAAATAAGGATAATAACAATGTCAACGATAATAATAATAACAACAAAAAGGATAATAAAAATAATAAAGATAAAGTAAATAAGGATAATAACGATGAAAATGATAATAATAATAACAATACTAAAGTAATAACGGTAATAACGATTATACGGATTATATCAATAACGATAATAGAAATAATAATGAGAACGGTAATGAAGATAAAACGATAAAAATGATATTAACTATAATAACAAATATAATAATGATAATATTAACAACAATAATAACGATAAATACAATAATAACGATAATAGTAATAATAATATTAACGTAAATAGAGATAATTACTATTTCAGAGATAATAATAAGAACAATAATAACGATAATAACGGTAATAACTACTGTAATATTATCGATAATAACAATATTATAAATAATAATATTAACGATAATTACAATAATAACGATAACAAAATTAATAATAATAAAGATAATAACAATATTATCGATAATATCGATAATAACGATAATAAAAATAATAATAATAATAACAATAATAAAGATAATATAGAGAATAACGGTAATAACGATAATAACTATAGTGATAATAACGAAAATAACGATAATAATGATATCAACGATAATAATAATAATAATAATATCGATAATAACGATGATAACGTAAATAAAGAAAATAACGAAAATAATAATTATAATAATTGCAATAATAATAACGTTAATTACAATTATAACGATAAAAATAATAGTAGTTTTAAAAATAATAGCAATAATAACAATAATAATGATAATAATATATACGATTTTAATGACAATAGTAATAATAGTAATAACGATAATAAACATAATAACGATAATTATAACAATAATAATGATAATAATGAAAATAATAACAATAATTTGCATAATAACGATAATAATAGTGGTAATCTTAAGAATAATAACAATAATAACGATAATAAAGATTATGACTATAACAATATTATTCATAATAACGTCAATAGTAATAATAATAATAATAACGATAATATCGATATTAGTTGTAATATTAATAACGATAATAACGATATTTACGATAATAATTATAATAATAAGAAAGGTAATAACGATAGTAACAATAATAACGATAATAATAATAAAAATATTAATGATAATATCGAAAATTATAAAAATAATAATAGCAATAATAACGATAATATCGATAATATCGATAATAATGATATTAATAAAAATAATAATAGCAATAATAACGATATTAACGAAAATTGTAATAACATTAGTAACGAAAACAACGGTAATAACATTAATAATAATAATAATAATAAAGAAAGAAAGTATAATAACGGCGACAACTATAATATTAATAACAGATATAACGATAATAACGATAATAACGATAATAATAATACTAATAATGAAGCTAATAAGGATATCAATGACAATAACTATAATAACGTTTATAATAATAATATTATGAAAGATAATAACGGTAATAACGATGCTAACAATAATAGCGTTAATAATAACAACAACAGCAGCAATAATAACTATAATATCTATAGTTTATTTATAGTAATAACGATAATAACGATATTAATTATAATAACAATATTAACGATAATAACAATGATAATAATAATAATAATAAAGGTAATGACGATAAAAAACTATCTAACGTTAATATTAATAAAAGCAATAATATTGATGATAATAGATGTAATACTAAATATATTAAGATTAATAACTATAAACGATTATAACGATAATAGTAGTAGTAAGAATAACAATAATAACAATAATAGCGATAATAAGGTTATTACCGATAATAAAGATAATGAGAATATTCATAGTAACTATAATACGGATATTACCGATAATAATAATAACCATAATAACGATTATAGCGAAAAAATAATAATAATAATAAAGATAATAAAGATAATAAAGACAATAATAATAATGATAATATTAATAATAATAATAATTTCAATGACGATAATAACGGTAATAGTAGTAGGTATAATATCAGAATTATCAATAAAAACGATAACAATAATAATAATAATACGGCTATTACGTTAATAATGGTAATAATAAAAATAAAAATTATAAAAATAACAACTATATTAACGATAATAACGAAAATAATTATAATCATATTAATGATAGTAACGATAATAAGACAATAAAAGAATAATATTAAATACGACAATAACAATAATAACGATAAAGCAATAATATTAATAACAATATTAACGATAATATCGATAATATTATAAATAACAATAATAATAATAAGGATAATAAAGATATCAGAGATAATAATAATAACGATTAAAAAGATAACAACGGCAATAATGATAATAGCAAAAATGACGATATCTACTTTAATAAAAATAACAATATTAACGATATTAAAGAAAATAGTAATAACAATAATAACGATAACAACATTATTAACTTTAATAATAATAATAATAAAAACGAAAGTAAATATAATAACGGTGACATCGATAATAATAATAAAAATAATAATGATAATAACGGTAAGAACGATAATAACGATAATAAAATTTATAATAATATCGATAATCGCGATAATAACGATAATAACAATATTAATAGAAATAAAAATAAAGATAATATCAATAATAACGATAATATCGATAATAATTATAACAACAATAAAGAAGATAATAATAATCATAATAGCGGTAATAAGGATAAATACGATAACATCGATAATGATAATAATAATAATAACGATAATAATTATAGTAACATTAAAAACAATGATAACGACAAGAATAATAATATTAATGGCATTACAAGCAATAATATCGATAATAACGATAATCACGATAATAATTATAACAATAATATCAATAATAACGATAAGAAATATAATACAAATAACAATAATATCTTTGACAACGATAATAACGATAATTATAATAATTATATATAGATAATAAGGATTATAACTATAAGAACGAACATAACTATAAAAAATTAAATAAAGGCAATAATAATAATAATAATAACGATAATGAAAATGACGATAATGACGATAATAACGATTACAATAATAAAGATAGTAACGATAAGAGAAATAATAATAATAATGATAATAACGATAATAAACAAAATAATAATAATGATAATAAAGATAACAACAATATTAACGATAATAACGAAAATAATAATAATAATATAACGATAATAAAGATAATAATTGTAATACAGATAATAACAATATTATCGATAAAAATGATAAAGATTTTAACGATAAAATAGATAATACTAATAACAAAATAAACGATAATATCGATAATAATAGTAAATATAATGACAATAAAAAAAAAATAACTAAAATAACGTAAATAATATTAACAATATTAACCATAATAGTAATAATACAAATATCGATAGTAACAAAAATAACGATAGTGAGGATAATAACGATAATAATAACAGCAATAATAACGATTTCAAAGTTAAGAACGATAATAATAATAATATTAATAACAATAATAACATTATCAACGATAATAATAATAAAGACGTTAATAATAATAATCATAATAAAGATATTAACGATGATAAAAACAATAATAATTGTAACAATAATAATAATAGTAACTATAAGAACAATAATATCGATAATAACGATATAATAATAACGAAAGTATCGATAATATCGATAATACCATCAACAATATTATTGATAATAACGATAATAATATTAATAATCATAACGATAATAGCGACAATAACGATAATAATGATAATAAAGATAATGAAGATAATCACTATAATATCGATTATAACAATAATAATAATAACAATAATGACTATAATAATAAAAATAATACCGATAATAACGATAATTACGATAATGACGATAATATTAATAACGATAATAACGTTAATAACGTAAATAAAAGTAAAAATAATAGTAATAATAACAATAATAACGATAATAAAGATAATAACGATAATAATATTAACGATAATATCGACATTATTAATATTAATAACAACGATAATTATGATAATTACGATAATAAAAGTAATAATAATAAAGATAATAACAATATTGACGATAATATTGATAATAATGATAATAACAATAATAACGATAATAACGTAAATAATAATAACGATAATAACCATAATAGCAATAATAATAAATACGATAAGAACGTAAAAAAGATAATAATAATAATAATAATAGCGATAACAACGATATTAACGACAATAACGGTAATAATTATTAATAATATCGATAATATCGATAATAATGATAATATCGATAATAATTATATTAATAATAACTATATTAACGATAATAAGGACAATAAAAAAAACAATAATAACTTTATTAACAAGAATATTAAGGACAAATGTAACGATAATAACGATAATAATATTAATAATAATAGTAATAAAAAAAGGAAAGATAACGATGACAACGATAATAATAATAGCAATAATAATGATAATAATGAAAAAAATAATAATAGTAATAACAATAATATCGCACATAACGCTAATCACGATAATAATAATAATGATAACGACGATGAAAATAATATTAATAATAACAATAATATAGCTAAAAATAATAACTTAAAAAACGATAATAGCATTAATAATATTAAAGATAAATACATTAATAACGATAATAAAGGTAATAATAATAAATATGATAACGTTTATGACGATAGTAACTATAATAATAATAATAATAGTAACGATAATATCAAAATCAACGATAATAGCTATAATAGAGATATTAACGATAATAATAAAAACAATATTAACGATAATAACAATTATAATGATACTAACGAAAATAATATTAAAAATAATAGTAATAATAACAATAATAACGATAATTAAAATAATAATATTAACAATATTAAAGATAATATTAATAACAATTGTAACGATAATTACGATAATATCCCCAATAATAATAATAATAATAACGAAAATAAGGATAATAACGATGACAACGATAAAAATAATAACAATAATAACGATAGTAACGATAATAACGATAATAATAATAATAATAACTATAGAAACGATATCAATGATTATAACGATAATAACGATAATAATAGATATAATAATAAAAATAACAACTATATTAACGATAATAATGACAATAATAATAACAATAATAATTATAATAACGATAACAATGATAATACCGATAATAACGATAATAACAATAATAATAATAGTAATAACTAAGATAATAACGATATTAACGATAACAAGGTTAATAACAATAACAATAATAGCGACAATAGCAATTATAATACTTTAACGATATTAATAATTATCAAAATAACAATAATATTAATAATAACGATAAAATCGAAAATAATAATATAATCTTTAACGATACAATCGATTATAATTATAAATTTAACGTTAATAACCATAATAATAATAATAATAATAGCAATAATAACCGTAACAAGGAAAATAACGAGGATAATAATAACAATAATAACAATAATAGTAATAATAATAATATCGATAGTAACAATAATAACTATAATGATGATTATAACGATAATGATAATAACCATAATGACGATGGATATAATAACGACAATATCATTAAAAACGATAATAATAATAATAATAATAGCGATTATAATAATATTAACGTTAATAACGATAATAATAAAAACAATTAAAACGGTAATAACAATAAATATGATAATAGCAATAATAATTATAATAGTGATAGCATTAATAACGATATGTACGATAATAATAATATTAACAAAGATAATAACACGATTAACTATAATAACGATAATAACGATAATAAAGATAATAACGATAATTATGATAATAACAATTATACTAATAACGATAATAACGATAATAGTAGGATTAATAATAAAGATAATAATAATAATAATAATAATAATAATAATAATAATACAGATAATAACAATAATATCAATAATAATAATAACTATATTAACGATAATAACAATTATACTATCAACTATAATAACGATAATTATGATAATGATAATAATAATAAAAATATTAAAAATTATAATCACCAGAATAATAACAACAATATCGGTTATGATAAGAATAATATAAATAATAATAACGATAATAATAATAATAATAATAATAGTAATAATAATAATAATAACATTAATACTCACAATAATAAAATAATAACGGTTATGAGAAGAATAATATTAATAATTTTAACGATAATAATGATAATAACGATATAATAATGATAAAATAGAATAGAATAATTACAATAATAACGATAATAACTCTAATAATGATAATAATACTAACAATTATAACGATAATAACGATAATATCGATAATAATAATATTAATATGAGCGATAATATCGTTAATAATAATAAGTATAAAATCGATAGTAATTATATATATGAAAATATCCATAATAATAATAATAAATAGAACACTACTAACGATAATAACATGAACGATAATAACAATAATAACGATTATTAATATAATAACGATAATAGCAAGAATAATAATAATATCGAAAATATGGTTAATTACGAAAATAACGGTAATAATGATAATAACTATAATAACGACAATAATAATAATAATAATAAAGATAATAACGACAATAACGATAATTACGATAATACTAATAAAAATTATAACGATAATAACGATAATAACTATAATATTAATAATATTAATAATAATGATAACAATAATAAGGATAATAGAAATAATAATAATAGCAAAATTAACGATTATATTGATTATAAAGATAATGATAGTAACGATAATAATAATTATAATAATAACTAATTACGATAATAATAATAGAAAAGATATTAAACTAATGATTATAACCATAATAGCGATAATAACGATAATAATAATAAAATTAATAACGATAATAACGATTATAACGATAATAATAATAACAATGACATTGATAATAACGACAATTATCATAATAACTGTAATAATAATAACAAAAATAACTATTAAAACGGAAATAACAATAATATTAATAGCAAATAATGACGATAATAACGGTAATAACAATAATAATAATTATAATAATGACGATAATAACGGTAATAACGCGTAATAATAAATACAACAGTAACAATATTAATAATAGCAATAATAGCGATGGTAACGAAATGGAAGTTAATGGTAATAATATTAATTACGAAATTAAGGATAATAACGATAATAACGATATAAATATTATAAATAATAATAATAATTATAATAATAATAAAAATAATAACGATAATAAATATAATAACGTTAATAATACAAGTAATAATAACAATAATATCATTATTAAATATAATAAAGATAAGAACGATAATAATAATCATAATAATAGCAATAATTTTCATAACAATATTAACGATAATAACGGTAATGACGATAACAATAATAACGACAATTACGATAATATCGATAATAATATTAGCAATATTAACGATCATAAACATAATAGTATTAATAATAACATGTATAACGATAATAACTACAATAATAATACAAAAGAAAATAATAACAATATTAACGATAATAACGATAATAAAAATAACTATAATATCATAAGTAGTAATAACGATAATATCGAAAATAATGTCGATAAAAATAAATATAATAATAATAACAATAATAACAATAATAACAATAGTAATAATAACGAAAATAATAAGAAAAGCGGTAATAATAATAACAATAATAACAATAATAGCGATAACAATGATAAAGATAATAAAGATAATATCGATAATAATAACAACAATATTGACGAAAGTAACTTTAATAATAATGATAGTAAGAACGATAAAAACGATAATAACGATAGTTAAGATAATAATAATAATGATATTAACGATAATAGTAATAATTATAATAACGATAAGAACGACAATAAAGTTAATTATAATAATAATAACAATAACGAAAATAAGGATAATAACCATTATAATAATAATAATAATAACGAAAATAAGGACAATAATGATAACAACGAAAATAATAATAACAATAATAGCGATAATAACGATTTTAACGATAATTAGGATAATAATAATAATTAAAATAACGATGGAAACGGTAAAAACGATAATAACGAAAACAAAGATGATAACGATATTAACGATAATAATAATAATCAGAATAACGATGATAACGATAATATCGATAATAATAAAAATATAAATAATAATAATGATCATAACGATAATAAAGATAATAATAGCAGTAATAGTAACAATAATCATAGTAATAACTATAATAACGATAATATCGATAATAATAAAATTGACAAAGTTAATAGAAATGATAATAATAGCGATAATAACCATAATTACGTTAATAATAATAACAATAATAAAGATAATACCGAAATTGACATTAATAACAATAATAATAATAGCAACAATAACGATAATTAAGAAAATAAAAATTATGATTAAAACGATACTAAGGATAAGAATGATATCATCAATAATATTAATAAGAAAAATAAAGATAATATCGATTATATTAATAGAAATATTAACAATCATATAGATAATTATAATAATAATATTAACAATAATAACGATAATAACAATATTAAAGATAATAAGGATAATAAAAATGATGATATTTACGAATATAATGATTAAAGAAATATTATTATTACCAATAATAAGGATAATAAAAATATCGTCGATAATAATAATAACAATAATAATGATAATATAGATATTAATATTATCACTATTAACGATAACAAGGATAATTTTAATAATAATAATAACGATAATAACGATATTAACTATAATGACGATAATAACAATAATAATAATAATAAAAATAAAGATAATAACGAAATTAATGGAAATAACGATAATAATAATAAATTCATAACGATAATAACGATAATAATAGCAATATTAACAATAATAACGATAATAGCGATAACAACGTTAATAATTCTAGTAATTATAACAATAATAATATTACTAACGATAATAACAATATCAAAGATTCTAATAATAACGATAATAACGTTGATATCGATAATAATAATAACAATATTAACGATAATATCGATAATAATAATAATGACAATAACAACAACAAAAAAGGTAACAACGATAATAATATAAACGATAATAACAATAATATTAATAATAATACTATCTATAATAACAATAATAATGATAAAAATAATAATAATAATAATAAAAATAATTACGATAATAAAGAAATTAACGATAATAATAATGATGATAATAACGATAATAGTAATAATAATAATAACGATTAAAACGGTATTATCGATTATAATACGATTTATAATAAAGATAATAAAGATAAAAACGAAATTAATAATATCAACAGAAACGATAATAACGATAATGATGATAATAACGATGATAAAAAAATAATAATATTAATGAGAAAAATAACGATGATAACGATAATAACGGTAATAATAATAATAAATGTAAATATAATATCGTTAATAAGGATAGTAATAATAATATTAATAATAATGACTATAATAATGATAACATTAATAACTATAAGGAGAAAAATAACGATAAAAATTATAACCATAAAATCGATAACAGCGATAATAACGATAATATTTATAATAATAATATCAATTATAAGGATAATGAAGATAAGAACGATTACAATAATAACAATAATAACAATAATAACTATAATAACGATATTAATAATAATATATATATTGCTATATATAGTAATATATGATAAATATATAGATACTGTTTATAAGGACGATATTAATTAAAAACGATAATAAAGAAAATAACTATAATAACGATAATAACGACAATAATATTAATATTAAAACGATAATAAAGACAATTTCGATTATAATAATAACGATATTAACACAATAGTAATAATTAAAGTGATAATAACGATAATAATAATACGATAATAACGACAATACCAAAAATAATAACAACGATAACAACGATAATAACGATAATAATATTAACAATAATATCGATAACTACTATCATTCCTATAATTATAATAATAGTAATATCGATAATAAGAATAATTAGGAAAAAAACGGCAATAACGATAATAACGATAATAACGGTAATAATTATAACAATAATGACGATAATAACGATAATCACGATAATAATTATAATAACGATAATTAGAACAATAATAACGATGGGGAAGATTATGAATATAATAATAATAACAATTATTACGACAATAATAATAAGAATAATAACGATAATAACGATATTAGCGATAATAATAATAATAATAATAAAGATAATAACGAAATTGACCATAATTACAATAAATGGGATAATTACAATAATAATAAGAACAGCAATAACCATATTATCGATAATATCGATAATTAAAATAACAATTACAACGATAAAAACAATATGTACAATTATAATAATGACGATAATAACGAGAAAAGTAATAATTATATTAAAAATAATAATTATAACGATAAAAACGATAATAAGAATAATAATAATAACAATAATAAACATAATTAAGATATCAAAAATAGTAATTGTAGTAATAAAAACCATAATAACAATACTAAAGATAATAACGAAATTAACGATAATAATAATATCGATAGTAAGCAAAATATCAATAATAACAATAACAACATTAATGATATTATCGTTAATATTAACAATAATAATAACTATAATATCGACAATAACGATAATAAAAATATTAATAATAACTATTGTAACGATAATACCAATAATAAAAATTAAATTATTATCGAAAATATGGATAATAAAAATAAAAATAACAACGTTAATATCGATAATAACTGTTATATTATTAATAATTAAGATAATAACGATAATAATTGTAGTAATAATAAAAATAATAACGATAATAACGTTAATAACGAAAATAACGATTATATTATTAACGATTATAATATTAATATCGATAATATTAATAACAATACTAACGATAATAACGATAATAATAATAATAATAACAATAATAACGAAATTAACGATAATAGCGATAATAATAATAACGATAATAACGGTAATAGAAATTATAATAATAACGATAATAACGATAAGAACGATAATGACAATAATAATAATATTGACAATAAAGATAATAACGATATTAACGCTAATAGCGATAATAATAAAAACAATATTGACGAAAATAAAGTTAATAAAGATAATAACGATAATAACGATAATAACGATCATAACAATAATAATAGTAGTAATAATAACGATGATAACGGAATTAATCATAATAATAATATTAATAATAATAATAATAATAACAAAAATAACGATATTAACGATAACAGTAGTAGTAATACTAACAATAATAACAATACTAACTATAAAAACAAAAACAATAATATTAATAGTAATAATAATAGCAATAATAACGATAATAAAGATTATTATAATAACAATAATAACGACAATAACGATAATAGCGATAACAATAATCACAATAATAACGTTAATAACGAAAATTACGATAAATCTGATAATAACAATAATAATGATAACGATAATAACGAAATAGTAATCATTATAATTACGATTATAAAGATAATATCGATAATAATAATAATTATAATAATTAATATAGTAACGATATAAACGATAAGAACAATAATATTAATAAAAACAATAAAGATAATAATGATAATAATAATAATAATAATAACAATAACAAGGATAATAACAATAATAATAATAAGAGACTATAATAAGAATTGTAAAGATAATGATAATAAAGATAATAATTATAATAATAAAAAAAATAATAACGATAATAATGATACAATCGATAATAATGATAATAACAATTAAAATAATAACGATTATAACGATAATAATAATAACAATAATAACGATAATGACGATAATAACGAAAATACCATTAGCCAAAATAACAATAATAATAATAGTAAGAATAACGGTAATAACGATAATAACGTTAATAATAATAGTAGTAATACCAATAATAACGATAATAACTAAAGAACGATAATAATAGAAACGATAATAACGTTAACATCGAAAAAAGTAATAACAAAATTAACTATAATCACAATAATAATAATAATAAAAATAATAATAACGATAACATAGATAATAACGATAAAAGTAATAACGATATTTTCGGCAATAGTGCTAATAATAATAACGATAATAACGATAATAACGATATCAATAATAACAATAATAACGATAATAACGACATAGCGATTGTAATGACAATAAAGAAAGTAATAAGAATAATAATAATAATAATAACGATAATAACAATAATATTAATAACGATAATTACATTAACAACGATAATAGTAATAATGACGCTATTAGTAATAATCATAATAAAGATATTAGCGATAATATCAACAAT
This sequence comes from Vespa crabro, assembly GCF_910589235.1. Classification (NCBI taxonomy): domain Eukaryota; kingdom Metazoa; phylum Arthropoda; class Insecta; order Hymenoptera; family Vespidae; genus Vespa; species Vespa crabro. The sequence goes on from NW_025813595.1 coordinate 843,738, forward strand.
AATAATAATAATAGTAACCATAATAAAGATAATAAGAATAATAACTATAATAACGAAAATAACAATGAAGATAATAGTAATAATAGATATATTAAAGTTAGTAAGAATAATAACGATTATAATATTAATAATAATAAAGATAAATACGATAATAGCGATAATATTATAAATAATATTAACGTTAAAAGGTATAATTACGATAATAACAATAATAATAATGATAATTACAATAATAATAATAGAAATAATAACGATTTTTAATGTTAAGAATGATAATAATAATAACATTTATAACCATTATTACATTATCAAAGATAAGAATAATAATGACGTTAATAATAATAATCATAATAAAGATATTAACAATAATTTCAACAATAATAATTCTAAAAATAATAATAATAATAATAGTAACCATAAGAACGATAATATCGATAATAACGATTATAATAATAACAACGATAGTAACGATAATAAAGATAATAACGATAATAATATTAACGATAATATCGACATTATTGATAATATTAACAACGATAATTTTGATAATAACGAAAATAAAATTAATAACAATAAAGATAATAATATATATAATCTATATTAACGATAATATTGATAATAACGATAATAACAAAAAAAAATAGTATTAATAATTACATTAATAACAATAATAGGCATAAAAAGGATTATAAAGAAAATAATAATAACGATAATAACAATAATATCGATAATATTAATATCAATATTTACGATAATTTCGATATTAATAATTGTAATAATAACAATAGTAACGATCATAAAGATGATAGCGACTATAATAATAACGATAATACCGATATTAAAAGTAATAATATTAATGTTAGTTACAATAATAATGATAACGATGTTTATAATAGTAATAATAATAAAGAATATAACGTTACTAACGATAGTAATGATAATAACGATAATATCGATAATAAAAGGAAAAATAACAACGATATTAACGAAAATATTAATATCAATTGTAACGTTTAACAACGATAATAATAATAATAATAATAATAATAACGAAAGTAAAGATAATAACGATAACAATAATTACAATAATAGTGATAATATCGATTATAATAATAATATTAACGATAATATCAGTCATAATATTAATAGTAATTACATTAAAAACGATAATAAAGATAATAAAGATAATAAAAATAATAATAATAATAACATTAATATCAATAATAACAATAATAACGATAGTAACGATAATAACCATTATAAAAATAATAACCATAATAACGATAATAATAACATTATTATTAATTGCAATAATAACGAAAATAACGGTAATAAAAACAACAATAATAACGATACTAACCAAAATAGTGTTAACAATCGTAACGAAAACAACGATAACAACATTAATAATAATAATAATAATAGCGAAGGTAAGTATGATAACGATGAAAACTATAATATTAATAATAATAATATCGATAATAACGATATTAATGGCAATAACAATAATAACGATAATTATGAAAATCATATTAAAGATAATAACGATAATGATTATAATGATAATAAAGATAACATCTATATTATCAACAATATCTATAATAACGATAAAAACGATAATAATTAAAATCATATTAAAGACAGTAACGATAGTAGCGACAGTAAAATAATAATATTAATAACAATAATAACAATAATAACGATAATAGCAATAATAATTATAACGATATTAACGATAATGTCGTTAAAAATAATAACAATATTCCCGATAATATGGATAATAATAATAATAACAATAATTATAATAAGGATAATAAAGATAATAGCGATTATAATAATAACGATTAAATAGATAACAACGACAATAATGATAATTGCAATAATAACGATAATAATGGTAATAAAAATAACAATAATGACGATATTAGAGAAAATAGTAATAAAAATAATAACGATAACAACGATAATTACCTTAATAATATTAATAATAATATCGAAAGTAGGTATAATAATGATGCCATCGATAAAAGTAATAAAAATAAGAACGATAATAAAGATACTAACGATAATAATAATACTAATATTAACGATAATAACTATTATGACATTAAAATTATAATTGATAATAACGTCAATAGTAATAATAATAATAACGATAATATCGATAATAACGATAATAATAATAATAATAATAATAATAATAATAATAATAATAATAATAATAAAGATAATAACGATATTAACGATAATAACGATAACAACGATAATAACATTAATAATATTAATAATAATATCGAAAGTAGGTATAATAACGATGCCAACGATAAAAATAATAAAAATAAGAACGATAATAAAGATAATAACGATAATAAAAATACTAATAATAACGAAAATAACGATAATAACAATAATCGTATTAAAAATAATAACGATAATAACGATACTAACGATAATAGCGATAATAATAATTACAACAAAAACAATATTAACGATAATAACTATAATAACAATTATAACAATGACGGTAATGACGATAACATTCGTAATAATGATAATAACGGTAATAACGATAATAAAAATGATAATAATTGTAATAATAATGATACTAACGATGTAAAAGTTTCTAACGATAATAATAACAACAAAAACGATAATATCTATAATGATGAAAAGAACGATAAAATTTTTAATACTAATAAAAAAAATAACGACAATAAGAACATAACGATAATAATAGTAGTTACATTAACAATATTAAGAATAATTACTATAAAAACGATAATAAAAGCAATAATAGTAGTAATAAGAAAAGTAATAATTATAATTACTATAAAAACGATTTTAACGATCATAATAATTGCAATAATTACGATAATATCGATAATAATAATAACAAAATGAACGATAATGTCGAATATAATAATAACATCAATAACTATAATAACGATAATAACGATTATACGGATTATAACAATAACGATAATGAGAATAATAACGATAATAATGATAGTAACTATAATAACGATTACAACATTAATAACGATAATAATAATTATAATAACAAACGACAATATCGATAATAGTAATAATAATGATAATAATAATAACGATATTTACGATTATAATAATAACAATAATAAAGAACAGAACGATTAATCTTTAATAACGATATTAATAATAACGATAATAATTATAATAACGATGTAACGATAATAATAATAAAAATAATAACGATAATATTGATAATAATAATATTAATATTAATAGCAATAATATCGATAATGTAGAAAATAACGATAATAATGATAATAACGATAATAGTAATAATAATAATATCAAAAATAACAATCATTACGATAACGACTATAATAACGATATAAAAAATAACGATAATAACGATAGTAACGACAATAATAATAATTATAATAACGTTAAAAGAAATAATAACTATGTCAACGATAATAATAATAACAATAATATCAATAAAAACGATAGTAACGTTAATATTAATATTACAAAAAAAGGATAATAAGGATAATAATAATAATATTAACAATAATAAAGGTTATAACGACATCAATAAGAATAATAATAATAATAATAATAATAATAATAATAATAATAATAATATCGATAAAGTCAATAACGATAATAACGGTATTAATAATAATAATAAAGATAATTACGATAATAACGATAATAATAATAACAATAATAACGATAATAACGGCATTCACGATAATAATAATTACAATAATAACGATAATAAAGACATTCACGATAATAATAATTACAATAATAACGATAATAACGACAAACGATAACAAGGAAAATAATTATAATAATAATATCAATAGAAACGATAAAAATGGTAATACTTACGATTATAACGATAATAACGTTAATAACGATATTAAACATAATAAAATTAATAACTATATTTACGTTAATAATGATAATAATATCAGCAATAATAGCGATAATAGCGACAATAAAGGTAACAATAATAATAACATTATTGACGATATTATCGATGATAACGATAATAAATATAACGGTAATGACAATAATAATAATAATAGTAATAACAATAATAATTATAATAACGTTAATAATAATAACAATGATAACGGCAATAATGATAATAATATTAGTAAAGATATTAGCAATAATAATAGTAGTAATTAATAACGAATATAACGAAAATAACAATAATAAAGATAACAATAATAACGATTATTACTATAATATCTAAAATAATAAAAACGATAGAAACGATACAAATAATAATAATAATACCGATTAATAAGATAATAAATTTAATAATAATAAAAAGAATAACGATAGTAAGATATTAACGATATAAACGATGATAAAATCAAAAAGTACGAAAATAACTATAATAAATATAACAATAATAACGATAATAACTACAATAATTAATCGATAATAACAACGATAATAAAAATAATAACGATAATAACAATAAAATCGATAATAACGAAATAATAACGATAATAACAATAATAACGACAAAAACGATAATAATATTAATAATGATAATAGTAATAAAAACGATAATAATAAAAATAATAATAATAACGATAATAACGATAATAGTACATGTAATAATAATACTAATAACTATAATAACGATAAAGATGATAATAACGATTATTTTAACAACGATAATACCGATAATGGTCGTGTTAATAATAACGATAATAACGATATTTACGTTAATAATAATAAAAATAATATAGAAAGGAACGATATTATCTATAATAACGATATTAATAATAACGATATTAACTATAATAACGATGAAACGATAATAACAACATCAATATTACCGATAATATTGATAATAATAATAATGATAATAGCAATAATAACGATAATGAAGATATTAACGCTAATTATGATAATGATAATAACGGTAATAATAATAATAATATCAAAAATAACAATAATTACGATAATGAATATAATGACGATAATAATAATAACGATAATGACGATGATAATAATATCTATAATGAAGTTAATAACGATGAAAATAATAATAATGATAATAACGATAATAACGATATCAATGATAATAATGATTATAACGATAATAATGATAATTATAATAACGATAATAACGACATTAATAATAATAATAATAGCGTTAAAAGGGATAATATTTCACCGATAATAATAGTAACAATAATATCAATAAAAACGATAATAACGATAATAATAAAAAAATAAAGATCATTTTAACGGTAATACGATAATAGCAATAACGATGATAAGGATAAAAATCTTAACAATAATAACGATATTAAAGATTTTAACGATAAAATAATTAAGGATATTAACGATTATAACGAAAATAGTAATAATAATAATAGCGATAATAACGATAATAACGACAATAACGATAATAATGATAATAATAATAATAATTATAATAATCATAATAATAATAATAATAATAACAATAGTTTTAAAAATAATAACAATAATGTGTTTAATAACGATAATAATTTTGGTAATGTTAAGAATCATAACAATAATAACGATAATAACGATTAAGACGATAACAATATTATTGATAATAACGTCTATAGTAATAATAATAATTATAATGATAATTTTAATAACGATAATAACGACAGTAATTACAATAATAATAATAATAATAATAACGTTAAAAGGGATAATAACTATGACAACGATAATAACGATAATAATAATAATAATAATATTAACGATATTGACGATAAGAACGATAATTATGATAATAATCTTAACAATAATACCGATATTAAAGATTTTAAAGAAAATAATAACAAGGATAATATCGATAATAATGATAGGAATAATAATTTAATATCGATAGTAAAAATAATAACTACAAAGACGATAGTAACGATAATAATAATAACGATCATAAAGTTAATAATAAAAATCATAATAAAGATAATAACGCTAATAACGATATTAACGATAATAGCGATAATAATAATAACGATATTAAGGATAATATCGTTAATAATTGTAACAATATTAACAATAAAAACGATAATAATAATAACAACAAAAACATTAATAACGATATTAACTATAATAAAATTTATAATAATAACGACAATGACGATAATAATGATAATAATAAAAGTAATAATAACAATATTAAGAGTATTAAATACAATAATAATTATAATGATAATAGTAGAAGTAATAATAACAGTAATAACGATAATAACGATTATAAAAATGTTAACGATAATAATATTGACGATAATAACGGTAATAACCATAATAATATTAATAATAATAATAAAGATAAAACGCTATTAACGATAATAATGACAGTAATAATAATAATAATAATAACGAAGATAACGTTAACAATGATAATACCGATAATAACGATTATAACAATAATAATAATAGTATTAATTACGATAATGAAGATATTAACGATAATAATAGTAGTAATAATACCGATAATAATAGTAATAATAAAAACAATAATAATTGTAGCGATAATAATGTTATAACCGATAATAACGATAGTTATAATATTCATAGTAACTATAATAAGGATATTATCCAAAATAATAATAACAATAATAACGATAATGACGATAATATCAAATATAATAGAAGTATTAATAATAATATTAAGCATAAAAGCATAACAATAAAAACGATAACACAATAAAAATAGTAGTAATAAAAAAAGGAATAATTATAATAACGATAAAAACGATTTTAAAGATAATAATAATAAGAATATTAACGATAATATCGATAATAATAATAACATTAATAACTATAATTACGAAAATAACGATTATAACTATAACAATAATAATAGTAATAATAACGATAATAGAGATAATAACGACACAATAATAATAATAATAACGATAATAACGGTAATAACGATAGAAATAATTGAAAACTAACAATAATATCAATAATAATGTTAAAAAAGGTAATAAAGATAATATTGACAATATTAAATATAATAACGATAATAATGATAAAACGATAATAATTATCATAATTATAGTAGTAATAACGTTAATATCGAAAATAAAAATAACAATAATAACAATAATACGGATACTAACGATGACATCGTTCATAATAATAACGATAATAATGATAATAGCGATAAAAACAATAACGATATTAACGATAATATTGACAATATTAAAGATAATAATGATAATAATTTTAAAACGATAATAATTATTAAAATAATAATAGTAATAACGATAATAACGATAAAAGAATAAAATAATAACGATAATATAGATAATAATAATAAAATTAATAACGTTAATAACGATATTTACGATAATAACGGTAATAATAATAAAAATAATAACGCTAATAACTATAATAAAGATAATAATATTATTAATTTTACCGATAATATCGATTATAATGGAAATAATAATAATAACAATATCGATAATAACGATAATAACGGTAATGACTTAAATAATAATAATAATAATAATAGTAATAATAATAATGATAATTACGATAATAACGATAATAATAATAGTTATAATAACATTATAAGAGTAATAACGATAAAAACAATAATAACGATATTCATAATAACGATTATAAAGACAATATTAATAACAATAATAATATTGATAATAACTGTGATAATTATAAGAAAGATAATGACGACAATAACGATAATAATAATTACGATAATAACGATAATATCGATAATAATAATAATAATAATAACAGTAATTATGATAATAACGATAATAACGGCAATAATAATAATTATAATAATAACAATAATATTCATAATAATGATAATGACGGCAATAATAATAATAATAATAATATTAGTACTAATAACGATAATGACGATTAAAATAATAATAATACTAACAATAATAACGACAATAACGACAATATCGTTAATAACGATAATAATAATAATAATAACGACATTAATAAATATAATAAATATAATAACGAAATGGTATTAACGATAAAATCGACAATAGTATTAATAGTAATAACGATAATAACGACAATAAAAATATTAATAATAAAGAAAATATCAATATTATAGGAAATAACGATTATAACTATAATAATAATAAAAATAATATTAACGATAACAATGAAAATAATGATAATAATAGTAGTAATATTAACAATAATAATAATAATAACGATAGTAAAGATAATAACGATAATTATGATAATAACAATTATAATAATATCGATAATTACGATAATAGTAGAATTAATAATAACGATAATAATAAAAATAGTAATAATAATAACGATAATAACAATAATATCAATAATAATAATAACTACATTAAAGATAATAACAATTATGGTAATAATAATAATAACGATAATTACGATAATAATAATAATAATAAAAAAAATATTAAAAATTTTAATCACCAGAATACTAAAAATAATACCGGTTATGATAAGAATAATATTAATAATAATAACGATAATAATGATAATAACGATATAATCGAAAATAATAATTACAATAATAACGATAATAACTCTAATAATGGTAATAATTCTAATAACTATAGCGGTAATAACAATAATATCGATAATAATAATATTAATAAGAGCGATAATAACGTTAACAGTAATAAGTATAAAATCGATAATAATGGTATTATTGAAAATATCTAGAATAATAATAATACATATAACAATAAAAACGATAATAACAATAGTAATATTGACATTAATATCGATAATTACGATAATAACGATAGTAATAAAGACTATAATAACGGTAAAAAAGATGATAACGATATTAATAATAATAATATTATTATCGATAATAAGTATAAATACGAAAATAACGGTAATAAAGATAATAACAATAATAACGACAAAAATAATAATAATAATAAAAACGATACTAACTATAATAACGATAATAATAATAATAATAATAAAGATAATAACGGGATTAACGATAATAACGATAGTAATAATTACATTAATAACGATAATGATGATAATAATAATAATAACCATAATTATAAGAAAAAAAATTACTATAATAACGGTATTAACAATAATATTAATAAGAATTACGACGATAATAAAGAAATAACGATAGTAATAATAACAATAATAACAATAATAATAGTTATGACCATAACAATAATAACGACAATTACGATAATATCGATAATTATATTAACATTATTAACGTTGATAACGAAAACAGTAATAATAATAATAACATGTATAACGATAAAATCGATACTAACAATAATAACGATGATAATAAAAACGATAATAATTTTAATAACAATAATAAAGATAATAACGAAAATAACGATAATAATAAAATAATTATAAAAATAATAATAAGGATTATAACGATCATAACGATAATAATACTACTAACAGTAACAATAATAATAAATATAGTAACGATATTGAGGATACAAACGATATTAGAGATAAAAGCGAAAATAAAATTAATAATAATAACTATAATAACGATAAAAACAATAATAATAAGAACATTAATAGCGATAATAACGATAATAAAATTAATAATAATAATAATGGAGATATTATAGATATTAACGATAATAATAAGAACGATAATAACGACAATAGTAATTATAACAATAACGATAATAATGATAATAACGACAATAATAATAATAATAAAAATAATAATAACGATAACATAGATAATAACGATGATAATAATAACGATATTTTCGACATTAGTGGTAATAATAATAACGATAATAACGATAATAATGATAATAATAATAATAATAATAGAGATAATAACGTTAATAACGTTATCAATAATAACAATAATAACGATAAGAACGATAATAGCGATTATATTGACAATAAGGACAGTAATAATAATAATAATAATAATAATAATAACGATAATAATAATAATATTAATAACGATAATTACATTAACAACGATAATTTTAATATTGACGTTAATAGTAATAATCATAATAAAGATATTAGCGATATTATAAACAATAATAATAATAATAGTAACCATAATAACGATAATAAAAATAATTACTATAATAACGATAATAACAGTGAAAATAATAGTAATAATAGATACATTAAAGTTAGTAAGGATAATAACGATAATAATATTAACGATAATATCGACATTATTGATAATATTAACAACGATCATTTTGATAATAACGATAATAAAATTAATAACGATAATAATAATAATAATAATAAAGAAAATAACCGTATTAACGGTAATAACGATAATAATAATAGCAATATTAACGATAATATAAATAATATTGATAATAAAGATAATTGTAATTATAATAATAACAATAATAACGATAATAATAGTAATACTAATAACAATAATAACGATAGTAACCAAATAAGGATAATAATAATAACAATTCTAAGGATAATAACTACAATAACGATATTAACGATAACTATAATAACTATAATTACGATAATAACAATAGTAATAATGACAATAATATCGATAACAACGATAAAAAAGATATTAATAGTAATAAAATAAAGATAATATCGGTCGAGTGGATAATAATAATAACATTATATTCGATTATAACGATAATAAAAATATTAATAATTAAAATAAAGATAATATCGCTAATAGCATCAACTATAAATTCGATAATAATGGTATTAATGAAAATAACTAAAATAATAATAGTATATATAACAATAATAACGATAATAACAATAATAATAATAACATCAATAACGATAATTACGATGATAACGATAGTAATAACTACCATAATAACGATAACAAAGATGATAATGTTAATAATAATAATAAAAATATTATTGATAATAAGGTAAATTATGAAAATAACGGTAATAAACATAATAACAATAATAACGACAATAATAATAATAATAATAAGGATACGAACGATAATAACGATAATAATAAATATAATAATAATGATAATAACGTTATTAACGATAATAAAGACAGTAATAATTACAATAAGAACGATAACCTATAATAATTATAATGACGATAATTATAGGAACAACAATTACTATAATAACGATATTAACTATAAAAATAATAATAAGAATAACAACGATAATAATAATAACAATTATAACAAATATAAACAATAATAATAATAATAATAATAATAATAATAATAATAATAATAATAATAATAATAATAATATGGATAATAACGATAATTACGATAATAATAAAAGTATTAATAACGATGATAAGGATAATAACGATAACATCGATAATAGTAATATCAATAATATCGATAATAACTTTAATAACGATAAGAATGAAAATAATAATAATGATAATAGTGATAACAAAAATAATAACGATAGTAATAATGACAAATATAACGATAATAACTGTAATGATGATAACAATAATGACGACAATTACGATAATATCGATAATAATATTAACATTATTAACGTTCATAACGATAACAGTCATAATAATAACAACATGTATAACGATAATAAGGATAATAATAATACTAACAGTAACAATAATAACGATAATAACTATAACAACGATGATAACAATAACGATAATATTTTTAATAACGATAATAACGATACTAATGAAAATAACGATAATGATAATAATAAGAATAAAAATAAAAACGATAATAACAATAATCATTAGAACAATAATAACGATATGAAGGATAATAACGAAAATGATATTGACAATAATAACGAAAACAACGATAAGAACGTTAATATTAATCTTAATAATAACGAAAATTTGGATAATGACGATAACAACTATAATAATAATAATAATAATAATAATAATAATAATAATAATAATAATAATAATAATAATAATAATAAAGACAGTAACGATATTAACGATATTAACGATAATAACAATAATATCGATAAGAATATAACGATAATAACGATTACAGTAATAATAATAATATCGATAGTAACAAAAGTAAAGATAATGACAATAAAAAAAATAATAATAATAACGATAAAAACGATATCAACGATAACAGCGATAACAATAATAATAACAATAATAACGATAATAACAATTATAATGAGAACATTAATATTGATAAAAACGGTCATAACTATAATAATAATAATAACATTATTAATGATAATAACAATAAAAACGATATCAAAACGATAATAAAAATATTTATAATAATAACGAAAATAGAGAAAATAACGATGAAAATGATAATAATAATAACAATCATAATGATAATAATGATAATAACGATAATAACGATAATGACGATATCAAGAATGACGAGAATAACCATAACATCGATAATAATAACAATATTAACGAGAATAACGATAATAATAATAATAATAAAAACAATAAAAACGATAATAAAGATTGTAACGATAATAATATTAACGGTATTAACGACAATATTCATAATAATAATAACGTTGATGAGGATAATAACGATAACATCGGTAATAAAAATATCAAAAATATAGATAATAACGATAATAATGATAATAACGACATTTAATATAATAATAATAACGATAATAACGGCAATAACACTAATAATAATAATAAAAATAATACTAACGTCAATAACGATAATAAAGATAATAGTGGTAGTAGTAATATCTATATTAACAATAATAACGATAATAACGATAATAATAATATCGATAACAAAGACAAAATCGAAAAAAATGATGAAAATATTAACGATAATATCGATAATAACAATAATAATATTAACGTTAATGTCGATAATAATAATTAATTTAATTTTTATAATAACGATAAAAACGATAATATCGATAATGACGGTAATAATAATAGTGATAAAAAGAATAATAACAATAATAAGGATAATAACGATAACAACGATAATAACAATAACAATAATAACATTAATATCGCTAATAAATATAATAATGATGGTAAAAATAATAATTATAAATATGATAGCAATAATAACGATATTAAAGATAATAGTGATAATAACGATAATAACGATAATAACAATAATAACGATAAAAACCATTATAAAAATGAAAATAGAAGTAACAATAATAACAATAATCACGATAATAACCATAATAATAATTCGATAATAACGATAATAAAAATAATAATTATAATAATAATATTGATCGTAACAATAATAAAGATAATGATGAAAATAATAGTAAGAGTAATAACGATTATAACGATAATAACTATAATAACGATAATAATAATAAAATTAATAACGGTACTTACTTTAATAACGAAAATAATTATTGTTATAATAACGATAAAAATGATAAAAGCAATAATAATTATTACGATAATATAGTTAATAACAACAATAGTAATATTAATAATAACGATAATAACGATTATAACGATAATAAAAACAAGAAGAATAAAGTCAATAACGATCCTAACGACAATAACCATGAAAATAATGACAATTATATCGAAAATAACGATAATAACGATTATAAATATTTTAAGAATATTAATAATATTAACGATAATAACAAAAATAAAGATAATAATAAAAGTAATAATATCAATAATAACAATATTAAAGATAATAACGATAATACCGAAAATAATAATAATAATAATAACAATAATAATCATAATTATAATAACGACAATAAGCGGAACGACGATAATAATAATAGTAATAATAACGATAATAAGGATAATAACGATAACATCGATAATAATAATTACAATAATGAATATAATAACTATAATAATCATAATAATAATAATGATATCAACGATAATATCAATAATATCGATAATAATAATAACACTACTAACGATAATAAAGATAAAAATAATAATAATAACAATAATGACGAAATTAGCGATAATAACGATAATAACGATAAGAACGATAATAACAATAATAATAATATTGTTAACAAAGATAATATCGATAATAATAATAATAATAATAACAGCAATAATATCTATAATCACGATAATAACGATAATAACGATCATAACGATAATAATAATAGTAATTATAACGATGAAAACGACATTAACTATTATATTAATATTTACAATAATAATAATATCAAAAATAACGGTAATAACGACAATAATAGAAGTAATAATATTAATAATGACAATAATAACGATAATGATGTTAGCGATAATAATAATAACGACAATGATTATAATAATAATAACAATTCTAACGATAAAAGCAATAATAATAATAGTAATTGTAATAATAATAGCAATAATAACGATGATAAAGATAATTATAATAACAATAATATCGACAATAACGATAATGGCGAATAACAATAATAATAATAATAACGTTAATAGCGATAATAAAGATCATAATAATAATAATTGTCACAATATAAATAATAACAATAATAACGATAATATCGATAATAAGAATAATAACGATAATAAAGACAATAAAAATAATATTAAGTACGATAATAACGGTAATAAAGAGAATAACGGTAACAACGATAATAGCGATGACAATAATGATGATAACTATTATAATAATAATAAGAATAATTAAGAAAATTACGATAAATATAATAATTATAATAACAATAATATCTAAAATATCTATAATAACGACATTAGTAACAACATTAATAAAGATACTAACGTTAATAACGATATTATCGATAGTAATAATGACAATAATAACGATAACAAAGATGATAACGATATATACTAATATATATCGAATATATAACGAATCATAATAATAATAATATTATTAATAATAAGGTTAATAATGAAATTAATGGTAATAAATATATTAACAATAATAACGACAATAATAATAATAATAATAACGATACAAACGATAATAAAGATAATAACGGTATTAACGATAATAACGATAGAAATAATTACAATAATAACGATAATGACGATAATAATGAGAGTAACGGTAATTATAAGAACAATAATTATTATAATAACGATACTAACAAAAATAATAATAAGAATTACAACGATAATAAAGAAATAAACATTATAATAATAACAATTATAACTATAATAACGATAAAAATTATAAAAACGATAATAATAATAATAATAATAAAAATAATAATAAGAAGGATACTATCGAAAATTAGGATAAAAATAAAAGTATTAATGATGATGATAAGGATAATAGCGATAAGATCGATAAAAGTAATATCAAAAATATCGATAATAATTATAATAACGATAAAAATAAAATAATAGAAACGATAATAATGATAACAAATATTATAACGATAGTAATAATAACAATTATAACGATAACAACTGTAATGACGATACCAATAATAACGACAAATACGATAATATCGATAATAATATTAACAATATTAACGTTCATAACGATAATAACAATAATAATATTTTTGACAATAATTATAATACTGATAATAAAGATAATAACGATAATATAGATAATAACGTTAATAATAATAACAATAATAACGATTATAACGATAATAACGATAATAATAGAGACAATAATAATAATATTAAAAATAATAACAAAAAAATAACGTTTTATCTATAATAACGATGTTAATAATAACGAATTTATCGATAATAATAATAATAATATTAGCAATAATGACCTTAATAAAGATAATAACGATAATAATAATAATAATATCGATAGTAATTATAATTACAATAATGACGATAATAACGATTATAATAATAACGATAATGAGGATGATAATAAAAACTATAATAGCACTAATAACGATAATAATTATAATAATAATAGCAAAAATAACGATAACAACTATAATGACATTATTGATAATAATAATGATAACGAAACTAAGTTTAATAATGGTGTAAACGATAAAAATAATAACAATAATATCGGTGATAAAGATAATAACGGTAATAATAATAATAATAATAACGAAAATAACGATTATAATGATAATAACGTTAATAATGCTAATGATAAGAGCAATAATAACGATAAAAGGATAATAATTATAATGATAGAGGTAATAATTACAATATTAACAATAATAAAGATAATAATAACAATAGTAGTAATAATAACAATAATAACAGTATAAACAATAAAAACGATAATAACAATATTGTCCATAATAATAATAATAATAATACCGATAATAACGGTAATAACGACAATAATTATATTAATAATAATTATAATAGTAATAATAACGATTATAACTATAATAACGATATTAATAAAAATAATGATAAATATAAAATTAATAACGATAGTGATGAAAATAAAAATTTTAATAATAACGATAATTTCTATAATAGTGATAATAATAATAACGATAATAACGATTAAATTATAATAACAATAATAATAATAATATTATAATTAACAATAATAACGATAACAAGAACAATAGTGATAAAAAAATTAATAATAAAATAGAAAATAAATTTAATAACGATGACAACGATAATTATAATAACAATATTAACGATAATAACGATAATAATGATTATACAGATTATAACAATAACGATAATGAGAATAATAACGATAATAATGATAGTAAATATAATAACGATTACAACAATAATAACGATAATAATAATTACGATAAAACCGATAATAAAGATAATTACAATAATAAAGATAGTAATAATAAAGATGATAACAATAATAACGATTGTAATGATTATAACGATTATAATATTAATAATTTTAACATAAATATCGTTAATAACGGTAATTATTTTAATAGAAGTAATCATAACAATATTAACAATGTTTGCAATAATAATGATAGTAAGGATAATAATAGAGGTAGCAATTAAAGTAATAACAGTAATAACGATAATAACAACAATAAGGATAATAGTAATAACGATATTAACGACAGTAGTAATAATAATATCGATAGTAACAATAATGACGATAATAACGATAATTACGATGTTAATAATGATAATAATAATAATATTAATAACGATAATTACGTTAATAAAGATAATAATATTAACAATAATAACGAAAACAACGATAATAAGGATAATAGTAATAACGATAATAACGACAATAATAATTTCAAAAATTTTGATAAAAACGATAATAACAATAATAATAATAATAGTAATAATAATGAAAACTATAAAAACGACAATTACGATATTAATAATGATAATAATAACAATAAAAAAGATAATAACGGAAATAATAATAATAATAATAATAATAACAATAATAATTACAATAATAAAGATAATAATGACAATAATAATACGAATAATAATAATAATAATAATATCAATAATAACGAAAATATCGCTAATAATAATAGTCATAATATCTATAATAACACTAACAACGGTAACAACAACAATAATATATACAAAAATATCGATAATTTTGATAATGATAATATCAATAATAAGAATAATAACAATAATAATGGTAATAATTACAATAATATTAATAAAAATAATAACGATAATAACGAGAATAACGATAATATCGATTATTGCGATATAACGATTTTAATAAAAATAAACGATATAAACGATAATATTAGTAATAATAATGACGATAATAACGATATTTACGATAATAATAATAATAATAATAAATATAACAGCGATATTAACGATAATATCTATAATGGAAATAACGATAATTAAGATAATAACGATGTTAACGTTAATAATAGTGAGGATAACGATAATGTCGATAATAATAACTACACTATTAACGATAATTAAGATAAAAATAATAATAATAAGGATAATAACTCTATCAAAGATAATAACGATAATAACGACATTAACGACAATAAAACTAATAATCATAATAAGGGGTAATAAAGAATATAACGATAATATTGATTATAACAATAATAATAATTGTAATAATAAAGATAATAATGATAATATAGGAAATAAGGATAATAATAATAACAATAATATCGATAATAACGATATTAATGATAATAACGACAATGATAATAATAGTAATAATAATTAAAACGATAATAACGATTATAATAATAATAATAACAAGAATAAAGATAATAACGACAATAATAATTATAAAAATAATAATAATAATAGTATCGATAATATCGATAATAAAAATAATAATAATATTATAAAAAACAACAATGACAATAATAACGATAATAAGGATAAAAATAATTATGATAAAGTCGATAATATCGATAATAGTATTAACAATATTAATGATATTATCGATAATATTATTAACAATATTAACGATAATATCGTTAATAATAATAACATTATTAACGATAATATATATAAAAATTATAACAGTAATAATAATAACAGTAATAACGATAATACCGATAATAACGATGACAATAATAATAACGATAATAAGGATAATAAACATAATAATAGTATTAATAATAAAGATAACAACGATTATAACGATAATAATGACAGTAATAATAACAATAATAACGATAATAACGATAATAATTATAATACCGATAATAGCGATAATAACAGTTAAAATCCTCTTAACGATATTAATATTTATAATAATAACAATAATACTGATAATAACGATAATAATGATAATAATAGTAGTAATAATAACAATTATAACCCTAATATCGTTAAAAACGATAATAACGATAATAATAGTTTAATAATAACAATAATAACAATATTATCAATCAAAACAATAACGACAATAACGATAATATCGATAATAATAATAATAATAATAATAATAACATTAACGACGATAATAATGATAATAAGTATAATAATAATAATGAAAAAAACGATAATAACCATATTAACGATAATAATAATAATAATAAGAAGAAGAATAGTAATAATAATAGCGTTAATTACGATAATAACGATAATAAATATAGTAATTATAACACAAATAGCAATAATAACGATAATAATGATAATAATAAATACGATAATATCGATAAATTCGATAATAATAATAGTAATATTAACGATTATATCGACAAAAATAATATCAATAATAACAATAATAAAATTAATAATTTTAATAACCATAATAATAAAATTATTATTAATAACAATAATGAAGATAAAAACGATACAAAAATAATAACTTTAAAAACGAAAATAATGATAATAACGATTATAATAACAACGACAATATCGATGATAGTATTAATAATAATAAACATAAAACGATGATTACGATTATAATAATAACAATAATAAAGAAAAGAACGATTAATCTTTAATAACGATATTAATAATAACGATAATAACTATAATAACGATTTAACGATAATAATAATTACAATAATATCAATAAAAACGATAGTAACGTTAATAATAATATTTCAAAAAAAGGATAATAAGGATAATAATAATATAATAACAATAATAAAGATTATAACGACATTAATAAGAATAAGAATAATAATAATAATAATAATATCGATGATAACGATAATAACTATAATAATAATATTTTTCATGACAATAATACCAATAATAATGGTAATAAGTATAATAATAAATACGATAAAGTCGATAATATCCATAAGATTATTAACAATTTTAGCGATAATATCGATAATAATAATAACAATATTAACGATAATATCAATAAAATTAATAACAATATTAGCTATAATATCTATAATAATAATAATGGTAATAATAATAAAAGTAATAACGATAGTAGAGATAACAACAATGATAATAATAATAACGATAATAAGGATAATAAGGTTAATAAAAATAATTATAATAAGGATAACAATAATATTGACGAAAGTAGCGATAATAATATTTACATAAAGAAAGATAATTACGATGATAATAATAAAAATAATAACGATTACAAAGACAATTTCGATAGTACCGATAATAATAATTATAATAACGAGAATAACGATATTAACAATAACAATAATAGCGATATTAACGATAATATTGATGATAATATTAGCAATTATAACGATAACAAACGACAATAACGATAGTAAAGATAATAATATCTATAATAACGATAATAACAATAATAATAATAGTAAATATAATAATAATAATAGTATTATCGATAAAGACAATAAAGATAATAACGGTAATAATTATAATAATAAAGATAATTACGATAATAACGATAATAATAATAACAATAATAAAGATAATAACGACATTCACGATAATAATAATTACAATAATAACGATAATAACGTCATTCACGATAATAATAATTACAATAATAAAGATAATAACGACAATAATGATAACAAGGAAAATAATTATAATAATAATATCAATAGATACGATAAAAATGGTAATACTTACGATTATAACGATAATAACGTTAATAACGATATTAACCATAATAAAATTAATAACTATATTAACATAATAACGATAATAATTTCAGCAATAATAGCGATAATAGCTACAATAACAGTAACAATAATAGTAACATTAATGACAATATTATCGATGATAACGAAAATAAAAATAACGGTAATGACAATAATAATAATATTAGTAATAAAAATAATAATTATAATAACGTTAATAATAATAACAATGATAACGGCAATAATGATAATAATATTAATAAAGATATTAGCAATAATAATAGTAGTAATTTATAACTATTATAACGAAATAAACGATAATAACGATAACAATAATAATGATCATTACTATAATAACTAAAATAATAAAAACGATAGAAACGATACTAGTAAAAATAATAATACCGATAAAAACGATAATAAATTTAATAATAATAAAAAGAATAACGATAGTAAGATATTAACGATATAAACGATGATAAAATCAGAAACTACGAAAATAACGATAATAATTATAACAATAATAACGATAATAACTACAATAATTATAACAATAACAACGATAATAAAAATAATAACGATAATATCGATAATAGTACATGTAATAATAATACTAATAACTATAATAACGATAATAACGATAATAATTATAATAACGATTAAAATAACAACGATAATAATGATAATAACAATAATAGTAATAATAACTACGATAATAACGGGAATAACGATAACAATAATAATAACACTAACAATATAAATAATTACAATAGTAACGATAATAACATTATGAAGATAATAATAATAATAATATTAACGATAATAATGATAATAACGATAATAATAATATCGAAAATAACGACAATAATAAAAATAATAATAACGATAATAATGATAATAACGATAACATAGGTAATAATAAAAACAATAATATCGATAATAACGATATTAACGATATAATAATAATAATAATAATAATTTCGTTAATTAGGATAATTTCGAAAATAACGATAATAACTACATTAAATGTAATAATAATAACGATAATAACGATAATATCGATAAAAATAATAGCGACAATGACGACAAAAGTAATAATAATATTAATAGTATTAACGATAATAACGATAATAGTAAATATAATAATAACGATAGTAACGATAATAACGCATAATAATAATTATAACAATAAAAATATTAATGATAAAAATAATAACGATGATAACGATATTGACGATAATAATAATAATATTAACAACGATATTATGTATAATAACGATATCATCGAGAATAATAAAAATAATATCGATAATAACGATAATAACGATAATAAAATTAATAATAATATCAATAATAGCAATAATAGCGATAATAAAATATTAATAGTAATAAGAATTAAGATAATATCGATAATAACGGTAATATCGATAATAATTATAACGAAAATAACGACGATAATAATAATCATAATCGGTAATAAGGATAAATACGATAACATCGATAATAATAATAGCAATAATATCGATAATTACTATAATAACGACAATGATAATAATAATATTAACGATAATAATGATAATAACGATAATAATATTAATAATAACATTAAAAACCATAATACCGATAATAACAATAATAATAACAGCAACACACAATAATATCGATAATAAAGATAAATACGATAATAATTATAACAATTATATCGATAATAACGATTAGAAATATATTACTATTAACAATAATATTGCTGACAACGATAATAACGATAATTATAATAATTACAAATAGATAATAAGGATTATAATGATAAGAACGTACATAACTATATATAAGAATATAACAGCAATTATAATAATAATACTAGCGATAATGACGCTAATGACGATAATAACGATAATGATGATAATAAGGAATATAATAATATCGATAGTAGCGATAATGGTAATAATAATAATAATGATAATAACGATTATAATAATAATAATAATAACAATAAAAGCTATAAAAACGATAATAACGATATTAACGATAATAATGATAATAACAATAAGACACTATCGGTCTGATACGATGTAATGATACGATAATAACGATTACTGTAATGGTAATATTACCGATAGTTTCAATAATAACGATAATGACGGTAATAATAAAAATAATAATAAGGTAATAACGATATTAACGACATTAACGATAAAAATAATAATAACAACAATAATAAAAATAACAATTACAATAATAACGATAATAACTATAAGAATGAGAACAATAATAGCGATAACATCGTTAATAACAATAATCGTAATAATAACGATAATAGTGGTATTAACGATGACAACGATGTAAATAGTAATAGTAATAACGATAATAACGATATTACCGAAAATAAGGATAATAATAACAGCAATAATAACAATAATAGCGATATTAATGATAATAAGAATAATAAAGATAGTAACAATAATAATAATAGTAATAATAATGTTAATAACGTTATTCACGATAATTACGATAATACTAATAACAGTAATAAAGATAATAGCGATAATATCGATTATAATAATAACAATAAAATCGATAGTAATGATATTAATGATAACTATAATAACATTAATTACGATAATAACGACAATAGTAATAATAATAATACACATAATAGTATTAACAATAATAACGATAATGAAGATTTATACGATAATAATAATAACGATAATAACGATTATAATAATAATATTAATAACAAAGGATATAACGATATTCACGAAAATAACGATAATAATGATAATAACGATACTAATAAAAACAAAAATAACAATAATAACGAAAATAACGATTATAATGTTAATAACTATAATAATGATATTAACAATAAGAATAAAAATAATAATATAGATATTAACGTTATGAACGATAATAACGATAATAATATTAACAATAATAACGATTATAACTATATTAAAAATAACAATAATTTACGTTAACAAAGATAAAAACAACAATAATAATAGTAAAACATACGAAAATAAGGATAATAATAATAATAATAATAACGATAATACTGATAATAACGTTAATAATTCTAGTAGAAATAACTATAATAACGTTATAAATATATACGTTATTATAGTATATATTTTTATGAATATAATAACTATTTTTATGAAAACAATAGTAACGATAAAATCGATAATGTCGATTATAATAATAATAATAGCAACGATAATAACGATATTAACTATAATAACTATAATAATAACAGCAATAATTACGACAAAAACGATATAAATGATAATAACGATAACAACGGACACAAAATAATAATAATAGAAATAATAAAGGTCATAACGATATTAAACATAATATCGTTAGTAATAATACTAATAATAACGATAAAAACGATTATAATGATAATAACGATAATAATAGAAGTAATAATAACAATGTAATCAATAATGACGATAATAACGAAATAACGATAATAAAATTAGTATAATTACAATAATAAAAATAATAACGATAATACCGTTAATAATGGTAATAATAATAGCAATATTCACATTAATTCCGATAATAATAATAATAATAATAATAACAATAATATCGACAATTACGATAAACACGATAATAAAAATAACGATAATATCGAAAAAAGTAATAATAATAATACCGATAGAAAAAATAATAACGATAAGATCAATAATAATAATAATAATTATAACAATGATAACGATAATTACAGTAATAACAATAATAATAATAAAATTAATATTGATAATTACGTTAATAACTATAATAATAATAGCAATAATAACGATAATAACGATAATAGTAATAATAATAGTAATAACAATTTTAAGGATAATAACGATAATAACGATAATACTAATAACGATGACAACGATAAAAACAATAATATTAACATTAATATTAACGAAAATAAGGATAATATCGATAACAACGATACTATTAATAATAATTATCAAGATAATAACATAATTAACGATCATAACGATAAAATGATAGTAACTTTACTAATAATAAAACTAATAACAATAATAACGATAAGAACACTAATAATGAGAAGAATATGAACGATAATAACAATAATAAGGATAATTATAATTACAATAATAACGATACCAACGACAATAACGATAAAAATAATAATAATAATAACGAAAATAACGATAATAATGATGTCAACAATAATAATAATAACAATAATAAGAAGAATAACGATGACAACGATAATAATAACAATAATAAAGATAATAACGATAATAACGATTATACGGATTATAACAATACGATAATAACGATAATAATAATAACTATAATTACGATAAAAACGATATTAACGATAATAAAAATAATAATAAAGATAATAACGATATTAATAATAATAATAATAACAATAATAACGATAATAACAAAAATATTAAAAAGAATAATAACGATTATAATGATAATAACGATAATACTAATAGCAATAATGACGATTTTAACGTTAAGAACGAAAAAAATAAAACCCTAAATGAATATTATAACATTATCAATAATAATAATAATAATGATGTTATTAATAAACATCATAAAAAAGATATTAACGATAATAACTACAATAAAAATTATAACAAGAATAATAATAATAATAATAGTAACCACAAGAACGAAAATATCGATAATAACAATTATTTTAATAATGATAGTAACGATAATATCGATAATATTAATAACAATATTATTGATAAGATCGATAATAATAATAATAATAATAATATCGATAATATCGATAGTAAAAATAATGATAATAACGATAGTAAAGATAATAACTATAATATCGACTATAACAATAATAATAATAACGATAATAACAATAATTACGATAATGACGATAATATTAATAACGATAATAACGATAATAACGTAAATAACGACAATAATAATAGAAATAATAACAATAACAACGTTAATAAAGATAATAACGATAATAATATTAACGATAATATCGACAATATTAATAATAATGGCAACGATAATTATGATAATAATGATCGTAAAACTAATAACAATATAGATAATAACAATATTAACGATAATAACGATAATAACGATAATAACAGTAATAATAGTAATAGCAATAATAACAATAGTAACGATAATAACGATAATAACGATAATAATAATAACGATAATAGCGATAATGTCGACAATATTGATAACAATATTTACGATAATTTCGATATTAATAATTGTAATCTTAACAATAATAACGATCATAACGATAATAACAATATTAATTATAATATTATTATTGTAAGTAACAATAATAATGATAACGATGTTTATAATAGTAATAATAATAACGTTTATAACGATACTAACGGTAATAATGATAATAAAAATAATTACATTAAAATCGATAATAACGGTAATAAAAACAACAATAATAACAATATTAACGAAAATAGTAATAACAATTGTAACGGAAACAACGATAATGGCATTAATAATAATAATAATAATGGCGAATATAAGTATAATAACGGTGACACCTATAATATTAATAACAATAATAACGATAATAACGATAATAACGATAATAATAGCACTAATAATAACGATAATAACGATAATAGTAATAATCGTGTTAAAGATAATAAAGATAATAACAACGGTAATAATGATAAAAACGATAATAACGATATTAGCAATGATAATAACAGCAATAATAAAGATATTAACGATGTAAATGGTTCTAACGCTAATAATAATTACAACAATAACGATAATAACGATTATGATGATAAGAACGGTAAAAATACAAATAATAATAAAAATAATACCGACATTAACAACAATAAGAATAATAATAGAAGTAATAATAACAATTTTAAGAATAATAACTATAAAAACGATAATAACAATAATAATAGTAGTAATAACCATAATAAAGATAATAACGGCACAATAATAATAATAATATTAATAACCATAATAACGGTAATATCGATAAAAATAATAGAAAAGTAAAATAATATCAATAAAAACGATAAAAAGTATAAAAACGATAATATCGATAATATGAAATACAAATATTAACGATATTATCGATAATAATAATAACAATATTTACAATAATATCGATAATAATAACAACAATATTGACGATAATATCGATAATAATAATAATAATAATAACAGTAATATCGAAAATAACGATAATAACGACAGTAATAATAATAATTATAATAATAATATCCATAATGCAGATAATGACGCCAATAATAATAATTATAATAATATTAGTAATAACAAGGATAATAACGATAATAATGGTTGAAGTAATAACTGAAATAACAATAATAATGATAGAGACGAAATTAACGTTAAGAATAGTAACGATTATAACGATATTATTGATAATTATAATAACAATATTTACAATAATATCGACAATAGTAATAAGAATCATAACAATATTAACGATCATAACGATAATAACGATAATATTAATAAAGATAATAACGATAATAAGAAAAAAAATATTATCGATAGCAACAATAATAATTATAATGATGTCTATATTGGTAATACTAATAACGATTAGAACGATTATAACGATAATAACGATTATAATAATAAAATTAATAAGGACAATTACGTTAATAACTAAAATAATAATAGCAATAATAACTATAAAACCGATAATAATGATAATAAAAGTAATTACAATAATAACGATAACAATATTAATAACAATAATAACGATTATAATGAAAATAACGATAATGATAATAATATTAATAAAAATAATGAAGATAAAGCGATATTAACGATAATCACCTTAATACTGATAACAATATTAACAATAATAACGATAATAACGATTGTAATGATAATAATATTAACAATAATATCGATAAATACAATCATATCGATAATTATAATAATAGTAATATCGATAATAAGGAAAATAATAATAACGGTAATAATTATAACAATAATGACGATAATAACGATAATTACGATAATAATTATAATGACTATAATAATTATAATAGTAATAACAATAAAAACGATAGAAAAGGTAATGAAGAAAATAATAATAACTATAATTACGACAATAGTAATAATAATGACGCTAATAACGATATTAGCAATAATAACAATAATAATTATAAAGATAATAACGAAATTGACCATAATAACGATAATGGTGATAATAACAATAAAAATAATAACAATAAAAAAGATAATGAAGACATCAACGATAGTAATTGTAATAATAAAATAATAATAACGATACTAACGGTAATAACGATATTAACGATATTATCGATAACATTAACAATAATAATAACTATAATGACGACAATAACGATAATAACGATATTAATAATAACAATTTTAACGATGATATCGATAATAATAATTAAAATATAAAAGATAATATCGATATTAATTATAATAATAATTACGATAATGACGATAATAATGATAATAACGATTATAATAACAACGATAGTAACGATAAATATATTAATAATAATAACGACAATAACGATAATAACGATAATAATAATAATAATAATAATAAAGAAAATAACGATATTAATGACAAAAACGATAATAATGATAAAAAATACAAATTATAATAATATTAATAATAATAACGACGATAATAACAATAATAATGAGAATAACAATAAAGATAATAACGATAATAGCCATAAAAATTATGTTAATAATAACGATAATAACGTTATTAGTGTTAATAATAATAATAACAATAATAATTGCGTTAATGATGATAAAAACAATAAAAATTGTAACGATATTCGAAATAATAATAATGACGATAATAATGGTAATAACGATAACAACGATAATTATAATAACATTAAAAACAATAATATTAATAAAAACAATAAATATAATAACGATAATAATAATAAAATAATAACAATAATAAGGGTAATAACGATAATATTAATAACACAATTAAGGATAATAATGATTATAAATATAATGATAATAACGATAGTAATTATAATAATAATATCAATGATAAAGATAATAATGATACAAACGATAATAATAATAATAATAATAATAACCATAGTAATGATAATAACGATAATAATAATAACATTAATATCGATAATAACGATTATAACGATAATATTAATACTAATAATAACAAAAATAACAATAATAATCATAAAAAATATTTATTCCATTAATAATGATAATTACGATATTAATGAAAATAAAGATAATAATAAAAATAATATCGATAATAAAGCTAAGAACGATAATAACAATAATAATAAAAATAATAATAAAGATGATAACCATGTTAACGATTGTAACTATATTAATAATAACAATAAAAGCTATAATAACGATAATAAAGATAATTGTAATAACGATAATAACGATAATAGTAGTAACAATAAAAACGATAATAACCGTAATAATAATATTAAATATAATAATAACAACAAAAATAACCATAATAACGGTAATAATAATAATAATATTAAAAATAATAACGATAACAACGACAATAGTGATAAAAGTAAAAAAATAAAATAGAAAATAAGGATAATAACGATGACAACGATAATAATAATAACAATATTAACGATAATAACGATAATAACGATTATACGGATTTTTATAATAAAGATAATAACGATAATGGCAATAATTATAATAACGATAATGACAATAATAAAGATAATAAAGATAGTAACTAAAATAACGATGATAACAATAATAATGATAATAATAACATTAATACCGATAATAACGATAATAAATATAATAATAATAGTAATAATAAAGATTATAACAATAATAAAGATTATAATGATAATAACGAATATAATATTAATAATGATAACAATAATTACGGTAATAACGATAATTATATTAATAGAATTAATAATAAAAATATTAACAATGTTTGCAATAATAATGATAATAACGATAATAATATTGGTAACAATTAAAGTAATAAAAATAATAACGATAATAACGATAATAAGGATAATAATAACGATAATAACGATAAGAGTAATAATAATATCGATAGTAACAATAATTACGATAATAACGAAAATAACGATAATAATAATAAAATTAATAAAGATAATTCGTTAATAGTAATAATAATAACAAAAATAATAACGATAACAACGATGATAAGAATAATAGTAATAACGATAATAACGACAATAATAATAATAATATTATCGATAATAAAGATAATAACGATAATATTAATAATTGTAATAAAATAAAAACAATAATTACGATAATTACGATAATAATAAGAATAATAATAATAACAATGATAAAGATAATAGCGAAAATAATAATACTAATAATAAAAATAATAATAATATCATTAATATCGATAATAACGATAATAATAATAACAATATCAATGATAATATCCATAATAATAATAACAATATTAAAGACAATATCGAAAATAATAATAATTATAATAAATACAGTAATATCGACAATAAAGGTAATAACCTTAATAATAATAAGGATTATAACGATAATAACGAAAATAACGATATTAACGATTATAATAATAACGCTAATAACGATAATAATGATAATAATATTATTAATAAGAAAAAGATAAAAACGATTATAATGGAAATAACAATAATAACAATATCGATAATAACGAAAATAACGGTAATAACGATAATAATATTATTAGTAATAGTAATAATAATAAAAATGATAATTACGATAATAACGATAATATTAATAGATATAATAACATTATGACAATAATAACGATAAGAACAATAAATAAGATATCCATAATAACGATAATAAAGACAATAATAATAACAATAATAAAATTGATAATAACTATAATAACGATAGTAAACATGCAGACGGCAATGAAGATAATAATTATAACGATAATAACGATAATATCGATAATCATTATATTAAGAAGAGCGATAATAACGTGAACAGTAATAACTATAAATTCGATAATAATGATATTATTGAAAATAACTATAATATTAATATTAAATAATACTCTAATACGGATAATAACAATAACAATAATAACAATAATACGATTATTACGATAATAACGATAATAATAAGATTAATAGTAATATCGATAATAAGGTTAATTACGAAAATAACGGTAAAAATGATAATAACTATAATAACGACAATAATAATAATAATAATAACGATAATAAATATAATAGCGATAATAATAATAACAACATCAAAGATAATAACGATATTAACAATAATAAAAATAATAACGTAATAACGATATTTATAATAAGATTTATGAAGATATTAGCTATAATAACGATAATAACGATAATAATTGTAATATTAACAATAATAACAATAATAACATTAATAGCGGTAATTACAATATTAACGATAATAACGATAATAATAATAACACTAATAACAATAATATCGACAATAACGTTAATTACGATAATAATAATAACAATTGTAGCGATAATAACTATAAGAATGATAATAATATTAGTAATAATATCAATGACAACGATTATAACGCTAATTATTAAAAGATTATACCTAAAATAAGGATAATAATGATAGGAACGATAATTATAATAACAATAATAATTATAATGATTATAACGAAAAAATAATAATAATAAGACCTATAAGAACGATAATATAGATAATAATAATAGTAATAATAACAATATTAGCAAAAATAACGATATTAACGATAACAATATTAACGATAACGTTAGTTATAACAATATTAATTACAATAATAACGATAATAAAGATAACAATAATAATCAATAACGATAATGACGATAATAACGTTAATAATATCAATAATAACTATAATAATAATAACTATAAAAACGATAATAACCATAATAACGAAAATAACAATGATAGCG
This sequence comes from Vespa crabro, assembly GCF_910589235.1. Classification (NCBI taxonomy): domain Eukaryota; kingdom Metazoa; phylum Arthropoda; class Insecta; order Hymenoptera; family Vespidae; genus Vespa; species Vespa crabro. The sequence goes on from NW_025813595.1 coordinate 875,081, forward strand.
ATAATAATAATAATAATAATAATATTAACGAAAATAGCGGTAATAACGGTAAGAACGATATAAATAGTAGTAAAAATAAACGTAATAACGATAATAAGTATAATAACAATAAAGTAAATAACGATAATAAAGACAATAATATTAATAATTATAACGATAATAATGATAATAACGATAAAAATTGAATCGAAAATAACGACAACAATAATAATAATAATAACGTTGATAAGGATAATAACGATAACATCGGTAATAATAATAACTAAAATATAGATAATAACGATAATAACGACATTTAATATAATAATAATAACGATAATATCGACAATAATAATAACGATAATGACGACAAAACTAATAATAATATTAATGGTAATAACGATAATAATGAAAATATCAATAATAATTATTACGTAAATGACAACGATAATAATAATCATAATAACGATAATAAGGATAAATACGATAACATCGATAATAATAATAGCAACATTAACAATAATATCAATAATAACTATGATAATCATAGTAATAATAATAACAACAATAAAGATAATAATAATAATAATAATATTAATATCGATAATAACCATAATAACGATAATAGCGATATTAATTATAATAATTATAACAAAAATAACGTCAACAACGATAATTATGATTAAAATAATCATAAAAATATCGATAATAATGATTATAACGATAATAAATATAAAAACGACAATAATATTGATAATAATAATGAAAATAATAATAAAGTCGATGACGATAATAGCGATAATAGTAGGAGTAGTAATATCAATAATGACAATAATAATAATAAAAAAGATAATAACGATAATTATATTTACGAATATAATGAAAATAGAAATAATAATAATAACGATTATACCGATAATAACGATAATAACGATAAGAACAATAATCATAATAATAATAATAATAATAATAATAAAAACAATAATTTGAATAATAACGATATTAATAGTGGTAATGTTAAGAATAATAACAATAATAACGATAATATTGATTATGACGATAACAATATTATTGTAAATAACTTCAACAGTAATAATAATAATAACGATAATATCGATATTAACGATGATAATAATAATAATAATAAAGATAATAACGATATTTTCGATAATAACGAAAATAACGCTAATAACTTTAATAACGATAATGACGATAGTAACGATTATAATAATAACGATAATAACGATAATAGTAGTAATATTATTAACGATAATAACGATATTTACGATAATAACGATATAACGATAAAAATAATATTGATAATAACGACAAAGAATAAAAATAAAAAATCATTAGTAACAATAAAAACGATAATGACGATATTATCGATAATAATAATAACGATAGTGACGATGATAGTAATAACAATCATAAAGTTTATAATGATAATAATAAGAATAATAATTATAGTAGTAGTTGAATTAATAACGATAATAAGGGTAATAAAAACGACAATAATAACGATATTAACGGAAATAGTTATAACAATATTAACGATAACAACGATGATAAAGATATCTTTAATAGCGATAATAAAGACAACAATAATATTAATAATAATATCGATAATAACTATAATAACGATAATAACAATAATGACGATAATAACGTAAATAATAAATAAGATAATAAAGATAATATCGATAATAATAATATAATAATAACGGTAATAACGATAATAATGATAATAACGACAATAATAATAATAATAATAACAATTACAATAATAAATCTAATAACTATAATAATGAGAGCAATAATAACGACCAAAACGTTAATAACGATAATAATAATAGCAATAATAACAATATTACAGATATTAATAATAAAAAGCATAATAATATTAGTAACAATAAAATTAATCTTAATAATAATGTTAATGACATTATTAACGATATTAACGATAATTTCGAATATAATAGTAACAATAAAATCGATAGTAAGGGTATTAATTATAACAATAATTACATTAATTACGATAATAACGACAAAAGTAATAATAATAGTAACCATAATAACGATAATAGCGATAATAAAGATAATAATAATAATAATTTCAAAGATTATAACGATATTAACTAAAATATCGATAATCATGTTAATAACGATACTAATAACAATAATAATAAAATTAAGAACAGTAAGAACGATTATAATGATAATATCTATATTAACGATATTATCAATTAGAGTAATAGTAATAATAGAGATATAGTAATAATAATGTTAATAACGTTATTAACGATAATAACTATAATAATATTAACAATTATAACGATAATAACTATATTAAAAATAATAATAATATACGATAACAAAGATAACAACAACAATAATAAAAGTATACTAAGGAAAATATGGATAATAACGATAACAGCGTCAGTAAAAATAATATTTTCGATAATAACTATAATGACAATAATAATATTAACGATAATATCGATAATAACGTTAATAATACTAGTAGTAATAATTATAATAACGGTGATAACTATATTTATGAAAACAATAGTAACGATAGTATCGTTAATGTCAATTATTATTGTAATAATAATATCAATAAAAACGATAATAACAATAATAATAATAATAATAATGACGATATTAACGATAATAACGATTATAGTAATAACGATATTAAAGACAATATTAATAATAATAATTACATTAATAATGATATTAACGATAATAATAATAGTAATAATATCGATAATAACTATAATAACGATAGTAATGATAATAATTTTAACGCAGAAACGATTTTAAATATTTTAACGATATTAATAATAAGAATAATAACGATAAGAACGATACTAATAATAATAATAATAACGATAATAAAAACAAAAACAAAAATTTGTATAATAACGATAATAATAGTGGTAATGTTAAGAATAATAACAATAATAACGATAATAACGAATATGACGATAAAAATATTATTGATAATAATTTCAATAGTAATAATAATAATAATAACTATAAGATCGATATTAACGATAATAACTGTAATAACGATAATAACTATAATAACGATAATAGTAGTAATATTAATTAGGACAATAACGATTTTTACGATAATAATTATAATGAAAATAAAGATAACAACGATAGTAACAATAATAAGGATACTAATAATAACAATATTAATAATAATATCGAAAATTAAAATAATAATAATAGCAATAATAACGATATTAACGATAATAACGATAATAATAAAAACAACATTAATAACGATATTAAAGAAAATAGTAATAACAATAGAAACGAAAACAATGGTAACAACATTAATAATAATAATAATAATATCGAAAGTAATTAAAATAACGGTGACAACTATAATATTAATAACAATAATAACGATAATAACGATAACTATAGTAATAATAATAATAATAACGATAATAACGATATTAATGGCAATATCGATAATAACAGTAATATTAATAGTAATATTGAAGATAATAACGATAATAACGTTACTAACGATAATAGCGATACTAATATTAGCAATATTAAGGATAATATCGTTAATAATTGTAACAATATTCACGATAATATCGATAATAATAATAACACAAAAACAATAACAACGATAATAACTATAATAAAATTTATAATAAGCACGATAATAACCATGATAATAATAGTAATAATAAAGGTAATAACGACAGAAAAAGTTTCTAACGATAATAATAATAACAACAATAACGATAATAGTGACTATGATGATAAGAAAGATAATAATAATAATAAAAATAAAAATAATAACGAAAATAACGATGATAATCATAATAATAAAAGTAATAATAACAATTTTAAGATTAGTAACTATAATAACGATTATAACGATAATAGTAGGAGTAATAATAACAGTAATAAAAATAATAACGGTAATAAAAATTAAAGGAAATTTAACGATTATAATATTAACGATAATAAGGATTATAACCATAATAATAATAATAATAGTGAAGACAACAACGATATTAACGATAATAATAACAGTAAAAATAACAATAATTATTATAGTAACGATAACAATGATAATACCGAAAATAACGATAGTAACAATAATAATAATAGTAATAATTAAGATAATAACGATATTAACGATAGTAAGGTTAATAACAATAACAATAAAAACAACAATAGCAATTATAATCCTTTAACGATATTAATATTTATCAAAATTACAATAATATTGATAATAACGATAATAACGATAATAATTGTAGCAATAATAACAATGATAACACTAATAACGATAATTGCGATAATAATAGTAATAATAATAACAATAATAACAATAATATTGTTAATAAGGTTTACCGATGATAATGATAATTATAATATTCATAATAACTGCAATAAAGATATTATCGATAATAATAATAACGATAATAACAAAAAGAAAAATATCGATGAAAACGATAAAATCGAATATAATAATGAAAACTTTAACGATAAAATCGATATTAATAATAATAAATTTAACGTTAATAACCATAATAATAATAATAATAATAGCAATAATAACCGAAACACGGAAAATAACGAGAATAATAATAACGATTATAACAATAATAGTAATAATTATAATATCGATAGTAACAAGAATAACTATAATGACGATAATAGCAATAATGATAATAACTATAATGACGATGGATATAATAACGATAATATCTTTAATAACGATAATAATAATAATATTAATAGCGATATTAAAGGTATTAACGTTAATAACGATAATAATAAAAACAATTAAAACGATATTATCAATAATTATGATAATAAAAATAATAATTATAATAGTGATAACATTAATAACGATATTTTCGATAATAATAATAATAATAAAGATAATAATATTATTAACGATAATAACGATAATAAAGAAAATAACGATAATAATAAAAACAATTAAAACGATAATAACAATAATTATGATAATAGCAATAATAATTATAATAGTGATAGCATTAATAACGATATTTACGATAATAGCAATAATAACAAAGATAGTAACATGATTAACGATAATAACGATAATAACGATAATAAAAATAATAATACTAACAAAATAACGTTAATAACGAAATTATCGATAATAACAATAATAATAATAGTAATAATAATAACGATAAAAAACCTAATAACAATAATAATAATAATAATAATAATAATATTAATATTGATAATAATAATTATAATAATAACGATAATAACGATAATAACGATAATAAAAAAATAATAATAGCAATAAAATCGGTAAATACGATAATAATAATAGTAATAATAACGATAATAACGAAACAAACCACAATAACGATAATAATAATTACAATTATAACGATAATAACGACAATAATGATGATAAGGATAATAATTATAATAATAATAATAATAAAAACGATAAAGATGATAATAATACTTACAATAATAATGATAATAACAATAATAACGATATTAACTATAATAAAATTAATAACTATATTTACGTTATCAACGATAAGGATATTTGGAATAATAGCGATAGTAACTATAATTACGTTAATAATAATAATTGCCTTAATAACGATATAAACGATGATAACGATAATAATAATAACGGTAAGGACAATAATAATAATAATAGTAATAACGATAATAATTATAATAACATTAATAATAATAACAATATTAACGGCAATATTAATAATAATAATAATAAAGATAAGAGCAATAATAATAATTGCAATACCATTAGTAAACATTATAACGAAAATAACGATAATGACGATGACAATAATAACGATTATTACAATAATAACAAAAATAATAAAAACGATAGTGTCGTTAATAGTAATAATCATAATACCTTAAAAAAGATAATAAATTTAATAATAAATAAATAATAACGATAATAACGATATTATCGGTATAATTATAACAATAATATCGATAATTTCGTAATAAGAAGTAATAATAATTACAAATATAACGATAATACTAATAACCATAATAAAGATAATAATAATTATAATAATAACAATAATAACGATACTAACGATAATAACTATAAGAAAAAAATTAACGATAATAACAAGATTTATTAAAATAATAATAACGATAATAACGATAATAGCGGCAACAAAAATTATAATAATAAAGATAATAACGATATTATCGAAAATAAAGATAAAAGCTATAAGAATAATAATAATAAGAACAATATCAATGACAATAACGATAATAAACATAATAACAGTAACGATAATACGACAATAATAATAACAATAATAAAAATGATAATAACGATAACAACAATAATAAGCTTAATAACTATATTAACTATATCAATAATAACGGAAATAACATTAATTTCGATATTAATAATAGCAAAAATAAAGATAATTACGATAATAATAATAATAATAACGACCTTAATAATTATAATAAATATAATGACGATATGGTATTAACGATAAAAACGATAATTGTAGTAATAGTAATAACAATAATAACGATAATATCTATTTATTAATCTATAAAAATAATAATAATAATAATAATAAAAGTAATAACGGAAATACCGATAATAACAATGATACTAATAATAAATATAAAAAGGATAATAACTATAATAATATTAATCATAATAAAGATAACAACGATAATAACGATAATAATAGTAAGAATAATAACAATAATAACACTAATAACGTTAAAAGCGATAATAAGATTATTAACAATAATAACGATAATTATAATAACCATATTAATAATAAAAACGATGTTATCAATGATGACAATAACGATAATTACGATAATATAGATAATAATGATAATATAATTAACGTTAACATCGATAATATTAATAATAATAATAACATTAATAACGATAATAACGATAATAACTATTATAATAATAACGAAAATAACGATAATAACGATAACAACGATAATAATAATAATAATAATAAAAATAATAGTAATAATAATAACGTTAATTACGTTAATTACGATAATATTATTAGTAATTATAACAATAATAGCAATAATAACAATAATAAGGATAATAATAAAAACGATTATATCGATAATTTCAATAATAATAATAACAATATTAACGATTATATCGATAAAAATAATAACAATAATAACAATATTAAAAATAATAATCATAATAACGATAATAATAACATTATTATTAATGACAATATTGACGATAATAACGATATTTATATTAATAATAATAGCAATAATAGAGATAAGAACGATATTATCTATAATAACAATATTAACAATAACGATAATAACTAAAATAACGATGTAACGATAATAATAACAATAATATTAACAATAATATTGATAATTATAATAATAATAGTAGCAATAATAACGATGATAAAAATAATAACAATAATAATAATAACGATAATAACGATAATGGTAATAATAATAATATAAAAAATAACAATAATTACGATAAAGACTATAATAACGATAATATAATTACGGTAATGGCAGTTTTAATAATATCTATAATAACGTTAATAGCGATAATAATAATAGCAAAAATTTCAATAAAAACGATAATAACGATAATAACAATAATAATATTAACAATAATAACGATAATAACTATATTAAAATTAACAATAATCAACGATAACGTAGATAAAAGCAACAACAATAATAGGAAAAATAACGAAAATAAGGATAATAACGTTAATAATACTAGCAGTAATAAATTATATTAACGGTAATAACTATATTTAAGAAATCAGTAGTAACGATAGTATCTTTAATAATCATCATAATAACGAAAATGACGATAATAACGATAGTAATAATAAAATTAATAACGATAATTACGTTAATAACGAAAATAATAACAGCATTAATATCGATAATAACCATAATAATAATAATAAGAATATTTACAACATTAAGGATAATATCAATAATAAAGATAATACTAATAAAGATGACAACAATAAAAAAATTAATATTAATATTAATAATATCGAAAATAAGGATAATAACGATGTCAACTATAATTATAATAACAACAAAAAGGATAATAAAAATAATAAAGATATAGTAAATAAGGATAATAACTATGACAATGATAATAATAATAACAATACTAAAGTAATAACGATAATAACGATTATACGGATTATATCAATAACGATAATAGAAATAATAATGAGAACGGTAAAGAAGATAAAACGATAAAAATGATAATAACTATAATAACAAATATAATAACGATAATAATAATAACAATAATAAGTATAAAAACGATATAAACGATAACAACAATAATAATAATGAAAATAACTATAGTAATAGTAATAACAATAACAATAATAACGATTATAACAATAATTATAAAAAGAATAATAACGATACTAATTATAATGACGTTAATAATAATAATCATATTAGAGATATTAACGATAATAAAAACAATAATAATTATAACAAAAATAATAATAACGATAATAACGATAATAACGATAATTACGATATAAGGATAATAATAAAAATAATAATAACAATATTAAAAATAATAAGTATAATAACGATAATAAGTACTATAATAGTAGTAATAATGAAAGTAATAAAAATAATAGCCATAATAACGATTTTAACGATAATAATTATAACGATAATAACGATAATATCTAAAAAATTAATAACATTATTTATGATAATATCGATATTAATAATTGTAATAATAACAATAATAACGATTGTAACAATAATAACGATAATAATGATCGTAACGATAATAAAGATAATAATAGCAATAATAGTAACAATAATCATAGTAATAACTATAATAACGATAATATCAATAATAATAAAATTGAGAAAGTTAATAGAAATGATAATAATAGCGATAATAACCATAATTACGTTAATAATAATAATAATAATAAAGATAATACCGATATTGACATTAATAACAATAATAATAATAGCAACAATAACGATTATTAAGAAAATAAAAATTATGATTAAAACGATACTAAGGATAAGAACGATATCATCAATAATATTAATAAGAAAAATAAAGATAATATCGATTATATTAATAAAAATATTAACAATTATATAGATAATTATAATAATAATATTAACAATAATAACGATAATAACAATATTAACGATAATAAGTATAATAAAAATGACGATATTTACGAATATAACGATAAAAGAAATATTAATAATACCAATAATAAGGATAATAAAGATATGGTCGATAATAATAATAACAATTATAATGATAATATTGATATTAATATTATCAATTTTAACGATAATAAGTATAATTTTAATAATAATAATAACGATAATAACGGTTTTAACGATAAATATAATAACGATAATAACGATATTAACAATAATGTCGATAACAATTATAATAATAATAAAAATAAAGATAATAACGAAATTAATGGAAATAACGATAATAATAATAAGATAATAATAAAAATATTAACAATAATAACGGTAATAGCAATAATAAAGATTCAAATAATAACGATAATAATGTTGATATCGATAATAACAATAATACTAATAATAATACAATAATAATGATAATATTAATAATAATAATAACAATAATTACGATAATAAAGAAATTAAAGATAATAAGAATGATGATAATGACGATAATAGTAATAATAATAATAACGATTATAACGATATTATCGATTATAATAAGATTAATAATAAAGATAATAAAGATTAAAACGATATAATGATAATAACGATAATAAAAAAATAATAATAGTAATGAGAAGAATAACGATGATACCGATAATAACGGTAATAATAATAATAAATATAAACATAATATCGTTATTAAGGATAGTAATAATAATAATAATAATAATGAATATAATAATGATAACAATAATAACGACAAGGAGAAAAATAACGATAATAATTATAACCATAAAATCGATAACAACAATAATAACGGTAATATTAATAATAATAATATCGATTAAAAGGATAACAAAGATAAGAACGATTATAATAATAACAATAATAACAATAATAAATATAATAACGATAGTAATAATAATATATATATATTGATATATATAGTAATATAGGATAAATATATAGATAGTGTTTATAAGGACGACATTAAATAAAAACAATAATAAAAAAAAAGGGATAATAACGATAATAACGACAATAACAATAATAATAAAACGATAATAAAGACAATTTCGATTATAATAATAACGATAATAACGATAATATCGATTAAAATAATAACAATAAAATCGATAACAAAGATAATAATAACAATAATAACAATAATAACGAAAGTAACGTCAATACAAATTATACTATATACGATAATAACGATAAGAAAGAGAAAAACGGTAATAACGATAATAACGACAATAATAATAATAATAAGAATAATAACGATAACTACAAAAAGACGATAATAGTAATATTAATAATAATGAAGACAAGGATAAAAACGATAAGTACTATTATAATAATAATAATAATAATAAAGATAGTAACGATATGAACGATATTAACAATAATAACAATAATAAAGATAATTATAATACGATAATAACGATTACAGTAATAATAATAATATTGATAGTAACAAAAATTACGATAAAGGTGAATATAATAATAATAATAATAAAAATAATAAGGATATTAACGATAGCAACTATATTAATGCTAATAACAATAATAATTACAATAATAATAACAATAATAACGTTAATATCAATAATAATGAGAACTATAATAATGATAATAAAGTTAATAACTTTAATATTAATAACAATAATAATGATAACGATAATAACGATATAGTAAAAGTAATAATTATGATAATAAAGATAATATCGATAATAATAATAATTATTACAACCAATATAATAACGATATAAGCGATAAGAACAATAATATTAACAAAAACAATAAAGATAATAACGATAAAAATAATAATTATAATAACAATAACAAGGATAATAACAATAATAATAATAAAAGACTATAATAATGATTATAAAGATAATAATAATAAAGACAATAATTATGATAATAAAAAACATAATAACGATAATAATGATACAAACGATAATAATAATAATAACAATTAACATAATAACGATTATAACGATAATAATAATACTAATAGTAACAATAATAACAGCAAGAACGATAAAAAATATAATAACATTAATAACGATAAAAACAATAATAACGAAAATTACGATAATAATAATAACAATAATAACTATAATAACCATAATAACAATATTATAGTAATAAACATAAAGATAATATCGATAATAGGGACAACAATAATAGTAATAATAACGATAATAACGATTATATCGATAATAATTATAACGAAAATAACGACAATAATATTATTAATATTAACGATAATAAGAATAATAATAATAACATCGATAATAATAATAACACTAATATCGTTAATAAGGGTAATTACGAAAATAACAGTAATAACGATAATATATATAAAACGATAATAATAATAATAACAAAATCGATAATAACGATATTAACGATATTAACGATAATAACGATAATAACGATAATAATAATAATAATAATAATAATGATGATAATATCGCTAGTAGTAACAACTATAAATTCGATAATAATGATATTAATGAAAATAACTAAAATAATAATAGTATATATAACAATAAGAACGATAATAACAATATAAATGATACCATCAATAACGATAATTACGATGATAACGATAGTAATAATAACAATAATGAAGATATCAAAGATGATAGTGATATTAATAATAATAAAAATATTATCGTTAATAAGGTTAATTAGGAAAATAACGGTAATAAAGATAATAACAATAATAACGACAATAATAATAATAATAAGGATACGAACGATAATAACGATAATAATAAATATAATAATAATGATAATAACGTTATTAACGATAATAACGAAAGTAATAATTACAATAACAAGGATAACCTATAATAATAATAATAACGATAATTATAAGAACAATAATTTCTATAATAACGATATTAACAAAAATAATAATTATAAGAATAACAACGATAATATAGAAATAACGATAATAATAATAACAATTATAACAATAATAACCATAATAATAATAATAATAATAATAATAATAATAATAATAATAATAATAATAATAATATTATTATGGTTATTAACGATAATTACGATAATAATAACAGTATTAATAACGATGATAAGGATATTAACAATAACATCGATAATAGTAATATCAATAATATCGATAATAACTATAATAACGATAAGAATGAAAATAATAATAATGATAATAGTGATAACAAATATAATAACGATAGTTATAATGACAAATATGACGATAATAAGTGTAATGATGCTAACAATTATAACGACAATTACGATAATATCGATAATATTATTAACATTATTAACATTAATAACGATAACAGTAATAATAATAATAAAATGTATAATGATAATAAGGATAATAATAATACTAACAGTAACAATAATAACGATAATAACTATAATAACGATGATAATAATAACGATAATAATTTTAATAACGATAATAACGATACTAACTAAAATAACGATAATAATAATAATAAGAATAAAAATAAAAACGAAAATAACAATAATTAATAGAAAAATAATAACGATATTAAGGATAATAACGATAATAATAATAACAATATGAACAATATCAACGATAAAAACGATAATAGTAATCTTAATAATAACGAAAATAAGGATTATAACGATAACAACTATAATAATAATAATAATAATAATAATAAGGACAGTAACGATATTAATGATATTAACGATAATAACAATAATATCGATAAGAATAAAGCGATAATAACGATTACAATTTAATAATAATACCGATAGTCACAAAAGTAAAGATAATGACGATAAAAATAATAATAATAATAACGATGAAAACGATATAAAAGATAACACCAATAATAATGATAATAACAATAATAATAACAATAATGACGATAATAACAATTATAATGAGAACATTAATATTGATAATAACGGTAATAACTATAATAATAATAATAACATTATTAATGATAATAACAATAAAAACGATATCAAAACGATAATAAAAATATTTATAATAATAACGAAAATAGAGATAATCACGATGAAAACGATAATGACGATAACAATAACAACGAGAATAACCATAATATCGATAATAATATCAATATTAACGAGAATAACGATAATAATAATAATAATAAAGGCAATAAAAATGATAATAAAGATTGTAACGATAATAATATTAACGGTATTAACGACAATATTCATAATAATAATAACGTTAATAACGATAATATGGATAATTACGATAATAATAATATCGATAATGACGGTAATAATAATAATAATAATAAGTATAATAACGATAATTACGATAAAAGCGATAATAACGATAACGATAATGACGATAATTACGATTTTAACGATAATAATAATAATAATAATATCTACAATAACGATAATAGCGATAATAACAATAATAACAATTATAACAATAATAACTATAATAATAAGAACGACAATAAAGGGAACGACGATAATAATAATAGTAATAATAAAGATTATAAGGATAATAACGTTAACATCGATAATAATAATTACAATAATGATGATAAAACTATAATAATCATAATAATAATAATGATATCAACGATAATGAAGATGAAAACGATTATAATAATAATCGTAATAACGATAATAGCGATAATATTGATAACAACGATAATAACGATAATAACAATAATAATTATAAAACTGAAAACGTTAATAATGATAATAACGATAATAATAATGACGACAATAGCTATAATAATAATAACGGTAATAATAATAATAATAATAACCATAATATCTATAATAACGATACTAAAAATAACAATAATAAATATAATAATAGCAATAACGATTACAACGATAATTAAAATTACATTATAGCCGATAATTATGATAATTACGATAATAATGAAAAGAATATAAACAATAACAATAATAACGAAAAAATTATAATAACGATAATAAAATTATAATAACGATAACAACGATAATAATAATTATAATAATAACAATAACACTAATAATGATAGTAACGATAATAAACATAACAATAAGAACGAAAATAACTATAATAACGATAATAAAAAAACAATAAAAAAAAACAACGATAATATCGATCATACCTGTTATATTATTTATAATAACGATAATAAAGATAAAAAGGAAAGTAACTATAATAACAATGATACTAATAACGTTAGAAACAATAATAAAGTTAATAACGATAATAATAATAAAATTAATAACACCAATTATTATAACAAGGAAAATAATAACATTAATAATAACTATAATTACGATAATAGCGATAATAATTGCAGTAATAATAATAATAATAACGATAATAACGTTAATAACGAAAATAACGATTATAATATTAACGATAATATCAATAATATCGATAATAATAATAGCACTACTAACGATAATAACGATAAAAATAATAATAATAACAATAATAACGTAATTATCTATAATAACGATAATAACGATAAGAACGATAATAACAATAATAATAATATTGTTAACAAAGATAATAACGATATTAACGAAATTAACGATAATAATAAAAACAATATTAACGAAAATAAAGTTAATAAAGATAATAACTATAATAATAATAGTAATAATAACGATGATAACGACATTAACTATAATAATAATATTAATAATAATAATAATAACAAAATAACGATATTAACGACAATAATAGTTAATAACGATAATATCAATAACAATAATAACAATAATAACGATAATGATGATATATAAGTTAATAACGTGAACAATAGTTAATAACGATAATAATAATAACAATAATAACAATAATAACGATAATGATGATAGCGATAAAAATAATAAAGACAATGATTATAATAATAATAATAATAATTCTAACGATAAACGCAATAATGATAATAGTAATAGTACTAATAATAGCAATAATAACGATAATAAAGATAATTATAATAACAATAATAACGACAATAACGATAATGGCGAATAACAATAATAATAATAATAACGATAATAGCGATAATAACGATCATAATAATAATAAAAGTCACAAAATTAATAATAACAATAATAACGATAATATCGATAATAATGATAATAACGATAATAAAGACAATAAAAATAATATTAAGTACGATAATAATGGTAATAAAAAGAATAACGGTAATAACGATAATAGCGATGATAATAATAACAATAACTATTATAATAATAATAAGAATAATAAAGATAATTACGATAAATATAATAATAATAATAACAATAATATCTATAGTATCTTTAATAGTGATATTAATAACAACAATAATAAAGATTCTAACGTTAATAACGATATTATCGATAGTAATAATGACAATAATAAAGATAACAAAGATGATAACGATAATAATAATAATAATAATAATAATAATAATAATAATAATAATAATAATAATATTAAGGATAATAGCGATAATTACGATAATAATAAAAGTATTAATAATGATTGTAAGTATAATAACGATAACTTCGATAATAGTAATATCAAAAATATCGATAATAACGATAATAACGATAAGAATAAAATAATAATAACGATAATAACGATAACTAATATTATAACGATAGTAATAATAGCAATTATAACGATAATAACTGAAATCACGATAACAATAATAACGACAATTACCATATTATCGATAATAATATTAACAATATTAACGTTCATGACGATAATAACGATAATAATAGAGACAATAATAATAAAATTAGAAATAATAACAAAAAAATAAGGATTTATCTATAATAACGATATTAATAATAACGAAAATATCGATAATAATAATAAGAATAATAGCAATAATGACCTTAATAAAGATAATAGTAATAATAATATCGATAGTGATAATAATTACATTAATGACGATAATAACGATTATAATAATAACGATAATGAGGATGATAATAAAAACTATAATAGCACTAATAACGATAATAATTATAATAATAATAGCAAAAATAACGATAAGAACTATAATAACATTATTGATAATAATAATGATAATAATAACGAAAATAACGATTATAATGATAATAACGTTAATAATGCTAATAATAAGAGCAATAATAACGATAAAAGAATAATAATTATAATAATAAATGTAATAATTACAATATTAACAATAATAAAGATAATAATAATAATAGTAGTAGTAATAATAACATTAATAACAGTATTAACAATAAGAACGATAATAACAATATTATCCATAATAATAATAATAATATTAACGAATAAAACGGTAATAACGATAATGATATTAATAATAATAAAATTAATAACGATAATAACGATTATAACGGTTACGAAGATAATAATAATAATAATAAGATAATAGCGATATATATGATAATATCGATGACAACGATTAAAATAATAACAATAATACCGATAATAACGGTAATAACGACAATAATTATATTAAAAATAATTATAATAATAATAATAACGATAATAACGATAATAACGATATTATTAAAAATAATGATAGATATAAAAATAATAACGATAGTGATAAAAATAAAAATTTTAATAATAAAGATATTTTCTATAATAGTGATAATAATAATAACGATAATAACGATTAAATTATAATAACAAAAATAATAATAATATTATTATTAACAATAATAAAGATAACAACGACATTAGTGATAAAAATATTATAATAAAATAGAAAATAAGGTTAACAACGATGACAACGACAATTATAATAACAATATTAACGATAATAACGATAATAACGATTATACGGATTATAACAATAGCGATAATGAGAATAATAAGGATAATAATGATAGTAACTATAATAACGATTACAACAATAATAACGATAATAATAATTACGGTAAAACAGATAATAAAGATAATTACAATAATAACAATAGTAATAATAAAGATGATAACAGTAATAACGATTGTAATGATTATAACGATAATAATATTAATAATTTTAACATAAATAACGTTAATAACGATAATTATTTTAATAGAAGTAATAATAACAATATTAACAATGTTTGCAATAATAATGATAGTAAGGATAATAATAATGGTAACAATTAAAGTAATAACAGTAATAACGATAATAACAAAAATAAGGATATTAATAATAACGATAATAACAATAGTTGTAATAATAATATCGATAGTAACAATAATGACGATAATAAGGAAAATAACAATAATAACGACAATAAAAATAAAATTAATAAC
The DNA here is from genome assembly GCF_910589235.1 of Vespa crabro. Classification (NCBI taxonomy): domain Eukaryota; kingdom Metazoa; phylum Arthropoda; class Insecta; order Hymenoptera; family Vespidae; genus Vespa; species Vespa crabro. Next base: position 892,575 of record NW_025813595.1, read on the forward strand.
GATAATACGTTGATAAAGATAATAATATTAACAATATTAACGATAACAACGACAATAAGGATAATAGTAATTACGATAATAACGACAATAATAATTTTTAAAATATTGATAAAAACGATAATAACAATAATAATAATAATAATAGTAATAATAATGAAAACGATAATAACGATAATTACGATATTATTAATGATAATAATAATAATATTAATAACGATAATTACGTTAATAAAGATATTAGTACATGTAATAATAATTCTAATAACTATAATAACGATAATAACGATAATAATGATAATAATGATTATAATAACAACGATAATACCGATAATGGTAGTATTAATAATAACGATAAAAACGATATTTACGATAATAATAATAACAATAATATAGAATAGAACGATATTATCTATAATAACGATATTAATAATAACGATATTAACTATAATAACGATGAAAAGATAATAACATCATCAATATTACCGATAATATTGATAATAATAATAATGATAATAGCAATAATAACGATAATAAAGATATTAACGATAATAATGATAATGATAATAACGATAATAATAATAATAATAAAATCAAAAATAACAATAATTACGATAATGACTATAATGACGATAATAATAATAACGATAATGACGATGATAATAATATCTATAATAATGTTAATAACGATAAAAATAATAATAATAATAATAACGATAATAACGATATCAATGATAATAATGACAATAACGATAATAATGATAATTATAATAACGATAATAACGTCAATAATAATAATAATAATAATAGCGTTAAATGGGATAATAACTATGTCACCGATAATAATATTAACAATAATATCAAAAAAAACGATAATAACGATAATAATAATAAAAATAAAGACGATTTTAACGGTATTACGATAATAGCAATAACGATGATAAGGATAAAAATCTTAACAATAATAACGATATTAAAGATTTTAACGATAAACATAATAAGGATATTAACGATAATAACTATAATAATGATAATAATAATAATAATAATAACATTAATAAAGTTAATAGCGTAAATAAAGATAATAGATATAATACCTATAATAATTATAACGAAAATAACGATAATAACGATAATTATGAAATTAATAATAATAATAATATCGATAATAATGATTATAACGATATAACTATATTAACTATAAAAACGACAATAATATTATTAATAATAATGAAAATAATATTACCGTTAATGACGATAATAGCGATAATAGTAGTAGAAGTAATATCAATAATAACATTAATATCGATATAAAGATAATAACGATAGTAATATTACTGATTATAACGGAAATAGTAATAATAATAATAGCGATAATAACGGTAATAACGAAAATAACGATAATAATGAAAATAATAATAATAATTATAATAATAATAATAATAATAATAATAGTTTTATAAATAATAACAATAATGTGTTTAATAAAGATAATAATTGTGGTAATGTTAAGAATCATAACAATAATAACGATAATAACCATTATGACGATATCAATATTATTGATAATAACATCTACAGTAATAATAATTATAATAACGATAATAACGATAGTAACTACAATAATAATAATAATAATAATAATAACGATAAAAGGGATAATATCTATGTCAACGATAATAAAAATAACAATAATAACAATAAAAACGATAATAACGATAATAATAATAATAATAATAATAATAATAATAACGATATTATCGATAAGAACGATAATAATGATAATAATCTTAACAATAATAACGATATAAAGATTTTAAGGATAATAATAATAAGGATAATATCGATAATAACGATAGGAATAATAATTTAATATCGATAGTAAGAATAATAACGACAAAAACGATAGTAACGATAATCATAATAACGGTAATAACGATGATAATAATACGATCATAAAGTTAATAATAAAAATCATATTAAAGATAATAACGCTAATAACGATACTAACGATAATAGCGATAATAATAATAACGATATTAAGGATAATATCGTTAATAATTGTAACAATATTAATGATAAAAACGATAATAATAATTACAACAAAAACATTAATAACGATATTAACTATAATAAAATGTATAATAATAATGACAATGACGATAAGAATGATAATAATAGAAGTAATAATAACAATACTAAGAATATTAAATATAATAATGATTATAATGAAAATAGTAGTAGTAATAATAGAAGTAATAACAATAATAACGATAATAATGATTATAACAATGTTAACGATAATAATATTGACGATAATAACGATAATAACCATAATAATTATAATAATAATAATAAAGATAACAACGCTATTAACGATAATAATGAGAGTAATAATAATAATAATAACGAAGATAACGTTAACAATGATAATACCGATAATAACGATAATAAAAATAATAATAATAGTAATAATTACGATAATGACGATATTAACGATAATAAGGATAATAAAAATAACATTAATACTAATAATAATCGTATTATCCTTAATACGATTATTATTATTATCGTTATTATCGTTATTATTGTTATTAATATTATAGGTGTCATCGTTATTATACTTACATTCGCTATTATTATTATTATTATTATTAATGCTGTTATCGTTGTATCCGTTACAATTGTTATTTCTATTTTCGTTAACATTGTTATTAATGTTTGTTTTTATTACCGATATTATCGTTATTATTGTTATTAGTAATAATGTTATTATTATCGTTATTATGGTTATTATTTTTATTATCATTATTACCGTTAGTATCATTATAAACATTATTATTATTACTATTATAAACAACGTTATCATTATTATTGTTACTTACAATAATAATATTATTATTAATATCGTTATTATCGTTATTATTATAGATGCTATTTTCGTTATGAACGTTATTATTGTTATGATTAAAATTATTAATATCGAAATTATCGTAAATATTGTTATTAATATTATCGACATTATCGTTATTATCGTTATTATCGTTATTAGTATTATTGCTATTATAGTTATTATCGACTCTATCGTAATTATTGCTATTACTACTATTATTTTTATTATCGTAATTATCGTTATTATCGTCAATATTGTTATTATCTTTATTGTTATTAGTTTTACGATCATTATTATCATAATTATCGTTTTCATTATTATTAATAATATCGGTATTATTGTTAATATTATTATCGCTATTATCTTTATAATCGATGTTTAATTATATAATAATAGTAGTAATAACAACGATAATAGTAGGAATAATAACAATAATAACAATTACAGCTATACTAATGTTATTACTGATAATAACGATAATTATAATATTCATAGTAACTATAATAAGGATATTATCCATATTAATAATAACAATAATAACGATAATAACGGTAATAACAATTATAATAGAAGTATTAATAACAATATAAAGAATAATAACAATAAAAACAATAATAACAATAAAAATAGTAGTAATAAAAAAAAGTAATATTTATAATAACGATAAAAACGATTTTAACGATAAAAATAATGACGATAATTAGGATAATATCGATAATAATAATAACAATATTAACGATAATATCAATAATAATAATAACATTAATAACTATAATTACGAAAATAACGATTATAACGATAATAATAATAATCGTAATAATAACCATAATAAAGATAATAACGACACAATAATAATAATAATAACTATAATAACGGTAATAACGATAGAAATAATAGAAAAATAACAATAATATCAATAATAATGTTAAAAAAGATAATAAAGATAATATCGTTAATAATAATAACGATAATAATGATAATAGCGATAAAAAAATAACGATATTAACGATAATATTGACAATATTAAAGATAATATTGATAATAATGTTAAAACGATAATAATTATCATAATTATAGTAGCAATAATGTTAATAACGACATTAAAAATAGAAATAATAATGATAATATAGATGAAATAATAATAAAATTCGTAACATTAATAACCTTAATAATGATAATAACGGTAAAAATAGTAAAATTGATAACTCTAATAACGATAATAATGATATAATATTATTAATAATAACGATAATAACGATTACAATGGAAATAATAATAATAATAATAACAGTATTATCGAAAATAACGATAATAACGAAAGTAATAATAATAATAATAATAACAATAATAATAATAATATCCGTAATTCAATAATAATAATAATTATAATAATATTAGTAATAATAACGATAATGACTATAATTATAATAGTATTAATAACAATATTAAAAATAATAACGATAATAACGATAACAACGATATTAATAATAATAATAACGACGTTAATATCTAGAATAAATTTATCAACGATATGGTATTAACGATAAAGGCGGCAATAGTAGTAATAGTAATAACGATAATAACGATAATAATGATAATAACGGCAATAAAAATAATTAAATAAAGATAATAACGATATTTTCGAAATTAATGATGGAAGTTATAAGAATAATAATAATACCAACAATAACATCGATAATAAGGATAATTAACCTAATAACAGTAACGATAATGCGACCTAAATAATAACAATAAAAATAACGATAATAACGATAACAACAATAATAACGATAATAATTACATTAACGATATCAATAATAACGAAAATAACGTTAATTTCGATAGTAATAATAGCAATATAAAAGATAATAACGATAATAATAATAATATTATCGACATTAATAACTATAATAAAGGTAATATAGATATGGTATTAACGTTTGAAACGACAATAGTAGTAATAGTAATAACGTTAATAACTATCATAATAATAACAATAATAATGATAATAACGATAATGGCTATTATAACGATAATAAAGACAGTAATAATAATAATAATAATAGTAATATTAACTATTACAACAGAAATAATGATAATAATAGTAGTAATAATAACAAATATAACATTAATAACGCTAATAAAGAAAATAACGTTAATATCGACAATAATAATAACAATATTAACTATAATAACAATTATAGTAATAATAATAATAACGATAATAAAGGTAATAAAATTATAATTCTAATAAATGTAACAAAAATAATCACCCCAATAATAACAATCATAACGGTTATGACAAGAATAATATTTATAATAATAATGAAAATAATGATAATAATGATATAATCGATAATAATAAATACAATATTAACGATAATAACTATAATAATGGTAATAATAATAATAAATATAACGATAATAACGATAATATCGATAATAATAATATTAACAAGATCGTGAATTGTGAAAACAACAAACTCCATAATAATGATATTAATCAAAATAACTATAATAATAATATTAAATAATACACTAATACGGAAAATAACAGTAATAATAATAACAATAATACGATTAATACGATAATAACGATAATAATAAGATTAATAATAATATCGATAATAATGTTAATTACGAAAATAACGGTAAAAATGATAATAACTATAATAACGACAATAATAATAATAACAATAACGACAATAAATATAATAGCGATAATAATAATAACAACAATAAAGATAATAACAATATAAACAATAATAACGATAAAAATGATAATAATAATAATAAAGATAATGCAAATAGTAATTATAACAATAATAACAATAATAAAGATAATAACGTAATAACGATAATAATAGTAACAATAATAACAATAATATCGACGATGACGATAATTACGATAATAATAATAACAATTATAGCGATAATAACGATAAGAATGACAATAATATTAATAACAATATCAACGACAACGATTATAACGCTAATTATGATAAGTTTATATCTAAAATAAGGATAATAATGATAAGAACGATAATTATAATAACAATAATAACAATTAAAATGGTTATAACGAAAAAATAATAATAATAAGACCTATAAGAACGATAATATAGATAATAATAGTAGTAATAATAACAATATTAGCAAAAATAACGATAATAACGATAACAATATTAACGATAATAAAGTTAGTTATAACAATATTAATAACAGTAATAACGATAATAAAGATAACAATAATAATCAATAACGATAATTACGATAATAACGTTAATAATAAGAATAATAATTATAATAATAATAACTATAAAAACGATAATAACCATAATAACGAAAATAACGATGATAGCGATAATAATATTAATAATAATAATAATATTAACGCAAATAGCGATAATAACGGTAAGAACGATATAAATAGTAGTAAAAATAAACGTAGTAACGATAATAAGGATAATAACATTAAAATAAATAACGATAATAATGCCAATAATATTAATAATAATAACAATAATAATTATAATAACGATAATAATTATATCGTAAATAACGACTATAATAATAATAATAATAATAACGTTGATAATGATAATAACGATTCATAGGTAATAATAATAACAAGAATATAGATAATAACGTTAATAACGATAAAAACGACATTTAATATAATAATAATAACGATAATATCGATAATAATAATAAAGATAATGACGACAAATGTAATAATAATATTATTGGTAATAACGATAATAATGATAATATCGATAATAATTCTAACGAAAATGACGACGATAATAATAATCATAATAAGGATAGTAAGGATAAATACGATCACATCGATAATAATAATAGCAACATTAACATTAATATCATAAAAAAAGATGATAAACAAATAATATTAAAAATGTTAACGATAATAACGATAATAACAATAATAATAATGGTAATAATTAAGATAACAACGATATTAACGATAATAATCACAATAACAATAACAATAATAGCAGCACTAGCAATTATAATCCTTTAACGATATTAATATTTATCAAAATAACAATAATATTGATAATAACGATAATAACGATAATAATAGTAGCAATAATAACAATAATAACACTAATAACGATATTTGCGAAAATAATAATAATAATAAGAAAAATAATAACATTAATATTGTTAATAAGGTTATTACCGATGATAATGATAATTACAATATTCATAATAACTATAATAAGGATATTAACGATAATAATAATAACGATAATAACGATCAGAATAATATCGATGAATACGATAAAATCGAAAATAATAATAAAAACATTAACAATAAAATCGATAATAATAATAATTAAAACGTTAATAACCATAATAATAATCATAATAATAGCAATAATAACCGTAACAAGGAAAATAACGAGGATAATAATAAAAATAATAACAATAATAGTAATAATTATAATATCGATAGTAACAATAATAACTATAATGACGACTATAACGATAATGATAATAACGATAATGACGATGGATATAATAACGATAATATCTTTAATAACAATAATAATAATAACAATAATAGCGATAATAAAGATATTAACGTTAATAGCGTTAATAATAAAAACAATTAAAACGATAATAACAATAATTATGATAATAACAATAATAATTATAATAGTGATAGCATTAATAACGATATTTACGATAATAATAATAATAATAAAGATAATAACATTATCAACGATAATAACGATAATAAAGTAAATAACAATAATTATAAAAACAATTAAAACGATAATAACAATAATTATGATAATAGCAATAATAATTATAATAGTGATAGCAATAATAACGATATTTACGATAATAATAATAATAAGAAAGGTAATAACATAACTATCGAAAATAACGATACTAACGATAATAACGATATTGACGATAATATCGATAATTATAATAACAATATTAACGATTATAAAAATGATAATACTGACAAAATAAAGATAATAACGAAATTATCGATAATAACGATAATAATAATGGTAATAATAATAACGATAATAAACGTAATAACAACAATAATAATAATAATATAATATTAATAATAATAATAATAATAATAACGATAATAACGATTATAATGACAGTAACGTTAATAACGATTATAATCATAACGATAATAATAATAATAATAATAAAGATAACAACGATATTAACGTTAATGACGATAATAATAAAAACAATAATAAAGATACAAACGATTATAACGATAAGAACGATAATAATATTTATAATAATAATAATAATAACGATAATAACGATAATAATGGAAGTAATAGCAACAATATTAAGAATAATATATATATATAATAACGATAATAACGATAATACTATAATTAGTAATAACAGAAATAAAAATATTAAGGATAAAAATGATTTTAACAGGAATCATAATAAAGATAATAACGATAATGTCGATAATAATAATAACAATATTAACGAGAATATCGACAATAATAATAATAGTAATAATAATAATAATAACCTTAATAACGATAATATCGCTAGTAACTATAATAAAAGATATAATAATAACAATATTAAGAGTAATAACTATAATAACAAAAATAACGATAAAAATAATAGTACTAATAACAATAATAACAACAATATTGCCAATAACGATAATAGCGATAAAAATAATAACGATAATAGCGATAATATCGATAATAATAATAAAAAAATTAACAATAATATCGATAATAATAATAATAATAATAACAATAATTTCAATAATAACGAAAATAACGATAATAATAAGAAAACTATTGTAACAATAATAACGATAATAACGATAATAATATAAACCATAATGAAGGTATAATAATAATATTAACGATAATAACGAAAAATACGATAATATCGGTATTGATAATAACGATAATAACGTTAATAACGTTAATAATTATGGTACTAATAACAATAATAATAACATTAACGATAATAACGATAATATCGATAATATTAATAACGATAATAGCTACAATAACGATAATAATAATAATTATTGTTACGATAAAGTCGATAATAACGATAATAAAGATAATAATAATAATTTTTATTACGATAAACAACATTATAACAATAATAGTTATAGTAATTATAATAATTATTATGATAAACACGATAATAATGATATTAGTAATATTAATAATAAAGATAATTACGATAATAACGGTAATAATAATAACAATAATAACGATAATAACGATATTCACGATAATAATAATTACAATTATAACGATAAAATCAACAATAATGATATAAGGAAAATAATTATAATAATAATAATAATAAAAACGATAAGAATGATAATAATACTTACAATAATAATGATAATAACAATAATAACGATATTAACTATAATAATATTAATAATTATATTTACGTTAACAACGATAATGATATTAGTAATAATAGCGATAATAAAGATAATTGCGTTAAATATAATAATAACATTAATAACGATATAAACAATGATAAGGATAATAATAATAACGGTAATGACAATAATAATAATAATAGTAATAACGATAATAATCATAATAACATTAATAATAATAACAATATTAACGGCAATATTAATAATAATATTAATAAAGATAAGAGCAATAATAATAATTGCAATAACATTAGTAACCATTATAACGAGAATAGCGATAATGACGATGACAATAATAACCATAATTACGATAATAACGAAAATAATAAAAACGATAGTCTCGTTAATAGTAATAATCATAATACCGTAAAAACGATAATAAATTTGATAATAATAAAAATATTAACGATAATAACGATATTATCGGTAAAAATATAACAATAATATTGACAATTACGTTATAAGAAATAATAATAATAACAATAATAACGATACTAACGATATTAACGATAAGAACAAAATTAACGATAATAACAATATTTATAAAAATAATAATATCTGTAATAATGATAAGAACGATTAGAACTATAGTATTACAACAATAATAACAATAATAACCTAAATAACTACAAAAAAAATGATTTAAATAAGATATTATCGATAATAAATAGAATAACAGTAATAACGGTAATAACGACAATAATAATAAAAATAAAAACGAAAATAACGATAATAATAATAATAATAATAATAATAATAATAATAATAATAATAATATCGATAATAATAATAAAAATATTAATTATAATATCGATAATATTATTAACAATATTAATGAGAATATCGATAATAAAAATAACATTATTAACGATAATATCTATAAGCATATTATTAATAATAATAATAGTAATAACGGTAATATGGATAATAATAGTAGCAATACTAACATTAATAACAATAATAGCGGTTATAAGGTAATTAACGGTAATAACGATAATTTAAATAACCATATAAACAATAATAAAGATATTATCGATGATAATAATAACCATAATAACGATAATATCGATAATAATAATAATATTATTAACGTTAACATCGTTAACAATAATAATTATAATAACATTAATAACGATAATATCGATAATATCTATAATAATAATAAAGAAAATAACGTTAATAATGATATTAACGATAATAATAATTGTAATAATATCGATAATAACGATAATAACGATAATAAAGATAATAATGATAATAACGATTATAATAACATCGATAATACCGATAAGAGTAGTAATAATAAAAACGATAATGACTATATTTAGTATTATAATAATTACAATAATAGAGAAAGGAACGATATTATCTTTATTAACAATATTAATAATAACGATAATAACTAAAATAACGATGTAACGATAATGATAAGAATAATATTAACAATAATATTAATAATAATAATAATAATAATAGCAATAATAATGATAATAAAGATAATAACGATAATAATGATAACGATAATAACGATAATAATAATAAAATTAAAAACGATAATTACGTTAATAACGAAAATAAGAACTGCATTAATATCGATAATAACGATAATAATAATAATAATAATTACAATATTAAGGATAATAACGATAATAACGATAATACTAATAAAGATGACTACAATAAAAACAATAATATTAATATTAATAATAACGAAAATAAGGATAATAACGATGTCAAGGATAATAATAATAACAACAAAAAGGATAATAAAAATAATAAAGAAAAAGTAAATAAGGATAATAACGATGACAATGATAATAATAATAACATTAATAAAGTAATAACGATAATTACGATTATACGGATTATAACAATAACGATAATAGAAATAATAATCAGAACGGTAATGAGGATAAAACGATAAAAAAGATAATAACTATAGTAACAATAATAACAATAATAACTGTAATAATAATAACAATATTAGCGTTAATGATGATAATAATGATAATAACTATAAAAACAAATATAATAACGATAATAATAATAACAATAATAACGATTAATACAATATTAACGACAATAATAAAAATAACATTAACGTAAATAGAGATAATTACTATTTCAAAGATAATAGTAATAATAATAATAACGATAAAAACGATATAAACAATAGCAACAATAATAATAATGATAATTACTATATTAATAGTATTAACAAAAACAATAATAACGATTATAGCAAAAATTATAAAAATAATAATCACGATAATAATGATAATAACGTTAATAATAATAGCAATAAAATCGATTTTAACGTTAATAACGATAGTAATAATAATAATAATAACGAAAGTAAGTACAATAACGGTGACAATTATAATATTAATAACAATAATCACGATAATAACGATAATAACGACAATAATAATAGTAATAATAACGATAATAACGATATCAATGGAATTAACGATAATAACGTTTATAATAATAATCTTATAAAAGATAAGAACGATAATAACGATACTAACAATAACAGCGATAATTATAATAACGATATAAAGGATAATATCGTTAATAATTGTAAAAATATTCACGATAGTTTCCATAATAATAATAACAACAAAAACAATAATAACGATAATAAATATAATAAAATTATAATAATAACGGTAATAACGATTATAAAGTTAATAATAATAATAATAATATTATCGATAATAGCAATGATAATAATAGTAATAATATTGGTAATAACGATAAAAGAGTTCCTAACGATAATAATAATGACGACAATAACGATAATAATGACTATGATGATAAGAAAGATAATAATACTAATAATAATAAAAACAATAAGGACAATAACGATCATAGTGATAATAATAAGAATAATAATAACAATATTAAGAATAGTAACTTTAATAACGATTATAACAATGTTAACGATAATAATATTAACGATAATAACGATAATAACAATAATAATAATAATAATAATAATAAAGATAACAACGATATTAACGATTATAATGACAGTAATAATAACAATAATGACGATAATAACGTTAACAAAGAGAATACCGATAATAACGATAATAACAATAATAATAATATTAATAATTAAGTTAATAAAGATATTTACGATAATAAGGAAAATAGCAATAAAAATAATAACGATAATAACAAAAGTAATATTAGTAATAATAAATATAATAACACTAATAATGATTATAACGATATTAACGATAACAATAGTTGTAATAATAACAATAATAACAATTATAGCGATAATAACGATATTACCGTTAATAAGGATAATTATAATATTCATAATAACTATAATGCGAATAATACCGATAATTATAATAACGATATTAACGATAATATCGATAATAATAATAATATTATCAACGATATAATCGATAATAATAATAATCGTAATAACATTAATAACAATAATAACGATAATTACGATTAAAATAATAATAACGAAAATAAACGATAATAACGATATTAACAATTATAATAATAATAATAATAACGAGAATAACGATAATAAGTATAATAACCATAATAACGATTATAACGATAAAATAATAATAATAATAATGATAATAAAGATAATAAAGGCAATAATAATAATAATAATATTAATAGTAATAATAATTTTAATGACGATAATATCGGTTAAATAATAATAATCACATTAATAATAATACGGTTAATAAAGATAACAGAGATTATAATAATAACGATTAAAAAGATAACAACGGCAATAATGATAATAGCAATAATAACGATAACAACTGTGATAAAAATAACAATATTAACAATATTAAATTTAATAGTGATAACAATAATACCGATAACAACGATAATAACAATAACAATAATAATAATAATAATAATAATAAAAACGAAAATAAATATAATAAAGGTGACATCGATAATAATAATAAAAATAATAATGATAATAACGATAATAACTATAATAATAATAATAATACTAACGAAAATAAAGATATTAATAATCGTATTAAAGATAAGAACGATAATAACGCTACTAACGATAATAGCGATTATAATAAGAACAACGAAAATAATATTAACGTTAATAATTATAGTAACAATTATAATAATGACGATAATAACGATAACATCGGTAATAATGATAATAACGATAAAAACGATAATTTAAAAGATAGTAATAGTAATAATAAAGATATTAACTATGTAAATGATTCTAACGATAATAATAATAACAACTATAACGATAATAACGAATATGATGTTAAGAATGATAATAATATTAACAATAGTAAAATCAATAATGACATTCACGGTAATAAAGATAATAATAGAAGTAATAATAACAATATTTAGAATAATTAATATAATAACGATAATAACAATAGTAATAGTAGTAATAAAAAAAGTAATAACAATAAGAACGATAAAAACGAATTTAACGATAATAATAATTGTGATAATTACGATAATATAGATAATAATAATAACAATATTAACGATAATAACGGTAATAACGATAAAAATAATAGAAAAATAACAATAATATCAATAATAACGATAACAAAGATAATAACGATAAAATCGATAATAATAAATAAGATAATATCGATTTCATCGATAATAATAATAACAATATTAACGATAATATCGATCATAAAAACAATAATATCGACGATAATATCGGTAATAATAATAACAATATCGACAGTAATATCGATAATAATAATAATAATAATAACAATAATACCGATACTAACGATAATATCGTTAATAATAATAACGATAATAATGATAATAGCGATAAAAACAATAACGATATTAACGATAATATTGACAATATTAAAGATAATAATGATAATAATTTTAATAGGATAATAATTATCATAATAATATTAGTAATAACGATAATAACGATAAAAAAATTTAAATAATAACGATAATATAGATAAAAATAATAAAATTAATAACGTTAATAACGATAATTACGATAATAAAGGTATTAATGATAATAATAATAGTAATAATAATAGTAATAATAATAATGATTATTACGATAATAACGATAATAATAATAGACATAATAACATTATTACAATATTAAGGATAAAAACATTAATATCGATATCCATAATAACGATAATAAAGATAACATTAATAACAATAATAATATTGATAATAACTATAATAACAAAAATAAACATAATGACGACAATAACGATAATAATAATTACGATAATAACGATAATATCGATAATAGCGATAATAATAATAATAATAACGGCATTAATAAATATAATAAATATAATAACGAAATGGTATTAACGATAAAATCGACAATAGTAGTAATTGTAATAACGATAATAACGATAATAGTAATAAGTATAAAATCGATAGTATTGATATTAATGAAAATATCCATAATAATAATAAATAGAACACTACTAACGATAATAACAATAACCATAATAACAATAATAACGATTATTAAAATAATAACGATAATAGTAAGAATAACAATAATATCGAAAGTATGGTTAATTACGAAAAAAACGGTAATAATGATAATAACTATAATAACGTCAATAATAATAATAATAATAATAAAGATAATAGCGATAATAACGATAATAGCGATTATAATAAAAACAAAATAAAGATAACAACAATATTAACAATAATAACAATAATAACAATTATAGCGATAATAACAATAAAAACGATAATGACGATAATACTAATAACAATAATAACAATAATATCGACAATAACGATAAATACGATAATACTAATAACAATTATAACGATAATAACGATAATAACAATAATATTAATAATAATAATAATAATGATAACAATAATAAGGATAATAGCAATAATAATAATAACAAAATTAACGATTATATTGATAATAAAGATGATGATAGTAACGATAATAAAAATTATAATAATAACTAATTACGATAATAATAATAGAAAAGATAATAATACTAATGATTATAACAATAAAAACGATAATAACGATAATAATAATAAAATTAATAACGATAATAACGATTATAACGATAATAATAATAACAATAACATTGATAATAACGACAATAATCATAATAACTATAATAATAATAACAAAAATAACTATTAAAACGGTAATAACAATAATAATAATAACAATAATGACGATAATAACGGTAATAATGGTAATAATAATTCTAATAATGACAATAATAACTGTAATAACGCGTAATAATTAATACAACTGTAACAATAGTAATAATAGCAATAATAACGATGATAACGTAATGGAAGATAATGGTAATAATATTAATTACGAAATTAAGCTTAATAACGATAATAACGATATAAATAATAATAATAATTATAATAATAATAAAAATAATAACGATAATAAATATAATAACGTTAATAATACAGTTAATAATAACAATAATATCACTATTAAAGATAATAAAGATAATATCGATAATAATAACAACAATATTAACGAAAGTAACCTTAATAATAATAATAGTAATAACGATAAAAACGATTAAAACGATAATAAAGATAATAATACTAATGATATTAACGATAATAGTAATAATTATTATAACGATTAGAACGACAATAAAGATAATAATAATAATAATAATAATAATAACGAAAATAAGGATAATAACGATTATAATAATAATAATAATAACGAAAATAATGATAATATCGAAAACAACGAAAATAATAATAACAATAATAGCGATAATAACTATTTTAACGATAATAAGGATAATACTAATAATTAAAATAACGATAGAAACGGTAAAAACGATTATAACGAAAATAACGATGATAATGATATTAACGATAATAATAATAATCAGAATAACGATGATAACGATAATATCGATAATAATAGAAATAATAATAATAATAATGATCGTAACGATAATAAAGATAATAATAGCAGTAATAGTAACAATAATCATAGTAATAACTATAATAACGGTAATATCGATAATAATAACAATGACAAAGTTAATAGAAATGATAATAATAGCGATAATAACGATAATTACTTTAATAATAATAACAATAATAAAGATAATACTAATATCAATAATAATAATGACAATATTAACGATAATAACGATATTAGTAATAATAAAAGTGATAATAACGATAATAATGATAATAATGATAATAATAATACGATGATAAAGACAATACCAATAATAATAACAACGATAACAACGATAATAATAATATTAACAATAATATCGATAACTACTATCATTCCTATAATTATAATAATAGTAATATCGATAATAAGGATAGTAAATATAATAACAATGATATTAATATCGATAAAAACAATAAAATTAATAACGCCGACTATGATAACAACGAAAATAATAATATTAATAATAAAGATAATTACGATAATAACGATAATAATTGTAGTAATAATAAAAATAATAACGATAATAACGTTAATAACGAAAATACCGATTATATTATTAACGATTATATTAACAATATCGAAAATATTAATAACAATACTAACGATAATAACGATAATAATACTAATAATAACAATAATAACGATATTAACGATAATAGCGATAATAATAATGACGATAATAACGATAATAGAAATTATAATAATAACGATAATAACGATAAGAATGGTAATAACAATAATAATAATATTGATAACAAAGATAATAACGATAATAACGTAAATAGCGATAATAATAAAAACGATATTAACGAAAATAAAGATAATGAAGATAATAACGATAATAATAAGAATAATAACAGCAATAATATCTATAATAAAGATAATAACGACAATAACGATCATAACAATAATAATAATAGTAATAATAACGATGATAACGTAATTAACTATAATAATAATATTAATAATAGTAATAATAATAACACAAATAACGATATTAACGATAAAAGTAGTAGTAATACTAAAAATAATAACAATACTATCGATAATGATTTTAACGGTATTAATAATAACGATAATAATTAAAATAATAATAACAATTCTAACTATAAAAACGATAATAATAATCGTAATAGTAATAATAATAGCAATAATGACGATAATAAAGATAATTATAATAACAATAATAACGACAATAACGATAATAGCGGTAACAATAATAACAATAATAACGTTAATAAAGAAAATTACGATAACTCTGATAATAACAATAATAATGATAACGATAATAACGAAATAGTAATCATAATAATTACGATTATAAAGATAATATCGATAATAATAATAATTATAATAATTAATATAGTAACGATATAAACGATAAGAACAATAATATTAATAAAAACAATAAAGATAAAAATGATAATAATAATAATCATAATAACAATAACAAGGATAATAACAATAAGAATAATAAAAGACTATAATAATGATTATAAAGATATTGATAATAAAGATAATAATTATAATAATATAAAAAATAATAACGATAATAATGATAGAAACGATAATAATTATAATGACAATTAACATAATAACGATTATAACGAAAATACTAATAACATAAATAACGTTAATAACGATTATAACGATAATAACGATAATAATAATAACAATAATAACTATAAAAACCATAACTACGATATTTTAGTAATAAAAATGAAGATAAAATCGATAATAAGGACAATAATAATAGTAATAATAACGATAATAACGATAATATCGATAATAATAATTATATCGATAATAAGGGTAATTATGAAATTAGCAGTAATAACGATAAATTATATAAAACGACAATAATAATAATAACAAAAACGATAATAAGGATAATAACGATAATAACGATAATGATAGTAATAATAATAAAGTAAGTATCAGTATTAACGGTAATAACGATAATAATAATAACAATAATGACGATAATAAAAATAATATTGATAATAACAATAATTATAATTATAATAATAATAATAAAAACGATAATATCAGTAATAAAAATAACAATAATAACGAAAATAAAGAAATAACGGTAATAATAATATCAATTATAAAGATAGTAACAATAATATCGATATTAGCGATAACTATAATAACTATGATTACGATAATGACAATGGTAATAATGACCAAAATATCGAAAACAATTAAAATAACGATATTAATAGTAATAAAAATGAAGTAATATCGGTAAAGTGGATAGTAATAATAATAATATATACGATAATAACTATAATATCGTTATTAGTAACAACTATAAAATCGATAATATTGGTATTAATAAAAATAACTAGAATAATAACAATACATATAACAATAAAAACGACAATAACAATAATAATATTGACATTAATTACGATAATTACGATAATAACGATAGTAGTAAAGACTATAATAACAGTAAAGAAGATGATAACGATTATAATAATAATAATAATAATATTATCGGTAATAAGTATAATTACGAAATTAACGGTAATAAAGATAATACCAAAAATAACGACAACAATAATAATAATAATAATAACGATACCTACGATAATAACGATAATAATAATAATAATAATAAAGATAATAACGGGATTAACGACAATAACGATAGTAATAATTACAATAATAACGATAATGATGATAATAATAATAATAACGGTAATTATAAGAACAAAAATTACTATAATAACGATATTAGCAATAATAATAATAAGAATTAGAACGATAATAAAGAATTATCGATAGTAATAATAACAATTATAACGATAATAATAGTAATGACCATAACAATAACAACGACAATTACGATAATATCGATAAAAATATTAACCTTATTAACGTTCATAATGATAACAGTAATAATAATAATAACATGTATAACGATAAAAACGATAATAACGATAATAACGATGATAATAATAACGATAATAATTTTAATAAAGATAATAACAATAATAACGAAAATAACGATATTAATAATAATAACTATAAAAATAATAATTAGGATTATAACGATCATAACGATAATAATAATAGTTACAGTAACAGTAATAATAAATATAATAACGATATTGAGGATTCAAACGATATTAGAGACAATAGCGATAATAAAATTAATAATAATAACTATAATAACGATAATAACAATAATAATAAGAACAATAATAGAACATTATAGTTATTAAAGATAATAACATGAACGATAATAACGACAATAGTAATTATAACAATAACGATAATAATGATAATAACGACAATAATAATAATAATAATAAATATGATAACTATAATAACGATAATAACGCTAAAAATAATAATAACGGTTATAATAATAATAATAATAACAATATTAACGATAACAGCGATAATATCGGTATAATTATAATATTATAATCGATAATTGCATTACTAGAAATAATAATAATAAGAATAATAACGATAATGAAGATAATAACGAAAATACTATTAGCCATAATAACAATAATAATAATAAGAATAACGATAATAACGATAATAACCTTAATAATAATAGTAGTAATAACAATAATAACGATAATAACTATAATAACGGTAATAATAGTAACGATAATAACGTTAACATCGAAAAAAGTAAGAACAAAATTAACGATAATCACATTAATAATAAAAATAAAAATAATAATAACGATAACATAAATAATAACGATAATAGTAATAACGATATTTTCGGCAAAAGTGCTAATAATAATAACGATAATAACGATATCAATAATAACAATAATAACGATAATAACGATAATAGCGATTGTAATGAGAATAAAGACAGTAATAAGAATATTAATAATAATAATAACGATAATAATAATAATATTAATAACGATAATTACTTTAACAACGATAATAGTAATAATGACGTTAATAGTTATAATCATAATAAAGATATTAGCGATAATATCAACAATAATAATAATAATAATAACCATAATAAAAATAATAAAAATAATAACTATAATAACGAAAATAACAATGAAAATAATAGTAATAATAGATATATTAAATTTAGTAAGGATAATAACGATTATAATATTATAATAATATTAACTATTATTATAATACTAAATATTAATAATTAATTATTAATAATATTAACGTTAATAGGTATATTTATTATATTAAATTTAATAGTAATAAAAAAAATAACGATAAAAACGATATTAACGATAATAACAATAATAATAATGATAATAACGATAATAATAATAGCAATAATAATGATTTTTAATGTCAAGAATGATAAGAATAATAACATTTATAACCATTATAACATTATCAGCGATAATAATAACAATGACATTAATAATAATAATCATAATAAACATATTAACATTAATTTCAACAAAAATAAATCTAAAAATAATAATAATAATAATAGTAACCAAAAAAACGATAATATCGATAATAACGATTATAATAATAACGATAGTAACGATAATAAAGATAATAACGATAATAATATTAACGATAATATCTACATTATTGATAATATTAACTACGATAATTTTGATAATAACGAAAATAAAATTAATAACAATAAAGATAATATCAATATTAACGATAATATTGATAATAACGATAATAACAAAAAAAATAATATTAATAATTACATTAATAATAATAATAGGCATAAAGACGATTTTAACGAAAATAATAATAACAATAATAACAATAATATCGATAATATTAATATCAATATTTACGATAATTTGGATATTAATAATTGTTATAATAACAATAGTAACGATCATAAAGATGATAGCGACAATAATAATAACGATAATACCGATATTAATAATAATAATATTAATGTTAGTAACAATAATAATGATAACGATGTTCATAATAGTTATAATAAAAACGAATACAACGTTACTAACAGTATTAATGATAATAACGATAATAACGATAATAAAAGGTACAATAACAACGATATTAACATAAATATTAATAACAATTGTAACGTTAACAACGATAATAAAAAAAATTATAATAATAATAATAACGAAAGTAAAGATAATAACGATAACAATAATTACATTAATAGTGATAATATCAATTATAATAATAATATTAACGATAATATAAGTCATAATATTAATAGTAATAACATTAAAAACGATAATAACGATAATAAAGATAATAACAATAATAATAATAATAATATTAATATCAATAATAATAATAATAACGTTAGTAACGATAATAACGATAATAAAAATAATAACCATAATAATGATAATAACGGTAATAAAAAAAAATAATAACGATTTTAACGAAAATAGTGTTAACAATTGTAACGAAAACAACGATAACAACATTAATAATAATAATAATAATAGCGAAGATAAGTATGATAACGTTGAAAACTATAATATTAATAATAATAATATCGATAATAACGATACTAATGATAATAATAATACTAAAAATAACGATAATAACGATATTAATGCCAATAACGATAATAACGATAATAACGATAATAACGATAATAATTAAAATCATATTAAAGATATTAACGATAGTAGCGACAGTAGAATAATAATATTAATAACAATAATAACAATAATAACGATAATAGAAATAATAATTATAACGATATTAACGATAATGTCGTTAAAAATAATAACAATATTACCGATAAAATCGATAATTATAATTATAACAATAATGATAATAAGTATAATAAAGAAAATAGCGATTATGATAATAACGAATAAATTGATAACAACGACAATAATGATAATTGCAATAATAACGATAATAATGGTAATAGAAATAACAATAATGACGATATTAAAGGAAATAGTAATAACAATAATAACGATAACAACGTTAATAACATTAATAATATTAATAATAATGTCGAAAGTAGGTATAATAACGATGCCATCGATAGAAGTAGTAAAAATAAGAACGATAATAAAGACAATAACGATAATAATAATACTAATAATAACGATAATAACAATAATAATAATACAAATAATAACGATAATAACGATAATAATAATATTCGTATTAAAAATAATAACGATAATAAATATACTAACGATAATAGCGATAATAGTAATTACAAGAACAATATTAACGATAATAACTATAATAAAAATTATACTAATGACGGTAATAACGATAACAATCATAATAATGATAATAACGATAATAATGAAAATAAAAATGATAATAATAGTAACAATAAAAATACTAACGATGTAAAAGTTTCTAACGATAATAATAATAACAAAAATAACGATAATAACTATAATGATGATAAGTTCGATAATAATTTTAATACTAATAAAAACAGTAACGACAATAAGGACAATAACGATAATAACAGTAGTTATATTAACAATATTACGAAAAATTACTATAAAAACGATAATAAAAGCAATAATAGTAGTAATAAGAAAAGTAATAATTATAATTGAGATAAAAACGATTTTAACAATCATAATAATTGCAATAATTACGATAATATCGATAATAATAATAACAATATGAACGATAATATCGAATATAATAATAACATTAATAACTATAATAACGATAATAACGATTATAAAGATAATAATAATAATAATAATAATAATAATAACAATAATAAAAATAATAATGACGCAATAATAATAATAATAATAATATTAATAACGATAATAACGGTAATAACGATAAAATCAATAATAACAATAGTTAGAATACTAATAACAATAATAATGACATTTACGATATTAACGATAATAATAATACTTATAATAACATTATAAAAATAATAACGATAACAACAATAATAACGATATCTATAATAACGATACTAAAGACAATAATAATAATAATAATAATATCGATATTAACTATAATAACGATAATAACCATAATGGCGATAATAACGGAAATATCGGTAATAATAATAATAATAATAAAACTGATAACGACAATAACGACAATAATAATAATAATAATAATAATAATAATAATAATAATAATAATAATAATAATAATAATAATAATGATACTAACGAAAATAGCAATAATAGCGATTCTAATAATGACAACAATAAATATAATAACGATATTAACAATATTAACGATAATAATAATAACAATAATACGATAATAACGATAATAATAATAACAATTATAACGATAATAACAATAATGGAGAAAACACCGATAAAAATAATTACAATAACGATAATAAAAATAATAACGGTAATAATAGTAATAACAGTAATAATAGTAATAATAGCAGTAATAACGATAATAACGATAATGACGATAATAATAACAGTATTAATAACGATGATAAGGATAATGACGATAACACAGATAATAATAATTACATTAATACCGATAATAACGATAATAACGATTATAATAATAATGACAATAACGGTAATGGTGATTAAAACGATAATAACGATATTAACATAATAAAAATAAAGATAATCTCGAAAATAATGGTAATAATAATAAAATTAATAACGATTAAAACGACAAATAATGATAAATTTAATAACAATTATAACGATAATAACGACAATAACCATAATAACAATAATGAACAAAAGAACAACAGTAGTAATGATAATTGCGATAATAATGGGATTAATAATAGTAATAATATCATTAATTACAATATTGAAGATAATAACCGTATTATTGATAGTAACGATAATAAAAATAATAATATCAACAATTATAACGATAAGAACGTAAATAATAATAACGGTAATAACGATAATAAAAAAAATGTTAATAACGATAATAATTATAAAAATAATAATGATAATAAACATAATTACGCTAATAAAGATAATAATAAAAATAATAATAATAATAACAATAATAACGATTATATCGATACTATCGATAATAACCATAATATTGAGAATAATAATGATAATAACAATATTAACTAAAATATCGATAATAACAAAGATAATAATAATAATAACGATAATATAGAAAATAACGATACAAAAAATAATAATAATGATAATGAAGATAATAATAATAATAATAATGATAACAAGAATAATTACGATAATATCGATAATAATTATAACAATAATAACGATAAAATCGATAATAACGGTAATTAATAATAATAATATTAACGTGAAGGACGATATTAACGAAAATAATAATATTATTCTTAACGATAATAAAGATAATAACGGAAATATTATTCGAAATAATAACAATAATAACACAAATATTGATAATAACTATAATATCGATAAAATATTAACGTTAATAACGACAAAACAGATAATAAGTACGATAATAACGATAATAATAATAGTAATAAAAACGATAATAACAATAATAACGTTAATAGCGATAATAATAATAATATGATTATTAATAAAATCGACAATGACGATACTTACGATAATAATAGTAGTAATAAAAGAACTAATGTAAATTTGAACGTTAATAATGATAATAATGATAATAAAAACAATAATATCAACAATAATAAAGGTAATTACCTAAATGAAAACAAACGGTAATAACGGTCATAACAAAAAAACCGTAATAACGACAATGATAATATCAATAATAACTTTAATAATAATAATAACGATTTTAACTATAATAATAAAAGTAATAATAATAATAAAAATAATAAAGATAATGACAATAATAGCAAATAATGTTGATAATAATGATATAATAAAAATAATAATAATAATAACAATAATAACGCTAATAATGATAATAATACAAATAATAATAATAACATCAATAATAACGATAGTAAGGATGATAATAATAATAATAATATCGATAACAGAGATAATACCCATAATAATAATAATAATAATAATAATAATAATAATAATAATAATAATAATAATAATAATAATGATAGTAATGATAATTACGAAAATAATAGTTGTAATAATAACACTAATCAAATTAAAAAAGGTAATAACGATATTAATAATGATAATATTAACAATAATAACGATAATGAGGATAGTCACAATAATAACGATAATAATGACGATAATATCGATAGTAACAATAATATTGATTATAAGGAAAACAATTATAAAAATAATAATGATAAATCGATAATATCGATATTAATAATTACAATAATAACAAAAATAATGATAATAATATAATAACGAAAACAATAATAAGGATAATAAAGGAAAAAAACGTAATAATAATAAATATAATAACGATAACAACGATATTAACGATATTAACTATTATAATAATAACAATAATAAGGATAATACCGAAAATAAAGATAATAATAATAAATATAATAACTATAACAATGATATTAAATATTATATCGATAATAATAATAATAATAGTAAGAATAATAATAATAATAAAAGGAAAAAAGATAATAACGAAAATATTAATAACAATAGTGACGTTAATAAAGATAATATTAATAATAATAAAAAACAAAATTTACGATAATAACAATATTAATAGCTATAATCATGATAATATCGATAATAATAGTAATAAAAGCATAGTATAATAACGATAATAATAATAATCATAATAACGATAGTAGTAATAATAATACTAACAATTATATCGATAAAATCGATAATAATAATAATAATAATAACGATAATAACGATAATAACGGTAATAATCATAATAATAATATTAATATAAAAGGTAATAACTATAATAATGATAAGAATAATTATAATAATGATAATAAATTTAATAGCAATAATAATCCTGATAAGCATTAAAATAACGATAATAACGATAATAACGAAAGTAATAGTTATAATAATTACACTAATCACGATAGAAAAAAATAACAACGTTATTAATAATAATAAAAAAATAATAACGATAATAAAGATAATAGCTATCATAATAACGATAATAACGATAATAATGGTAGCAGTAATAACAAAAATTATAATAATAACGATTATAAAGATATTGAGTATTACAATTATCAAGATAATAATGATTAAAACAATAATTTTAATAATAATAATAAATATGATATCAATATTAACAGTATAATATACTAATAATAATAATAACTATAGTAATGATAATATCGATTATAATAGTAATAATAATAATAATAATAACGATAATAACAATAATAACGATATTAATGATAATAATAAAAAAGGTAATAACAATATTAACGATAATAACGATAATAATAACACAATAATAACGATATTATCGATTATAATGAAGATAAAGATAATATTTATAACATTAATAACGATAATAAATATATTAACGATAATAATAATAACAATAATAACGATAATATAGATAATACTCATAACAATATTAAAGATAATATCGATAATAATAGTAATAATGGTAACAATAATAACTATAATAACGATAATAACGATAATTATACTAACGATAAAATCGAGAATAGTAATAATAATAATAATAATATTTACGAAATTATCGATAAAAATAATAATTATAATAACAATAAATGCGATAATAAAGAAAATAACGACAGTAACAATGACGATAATAACGATAATAATAATTACAAAAATATATATATTAACAATAATAATGATAATTACGACAATGTTAATAATAATAATAACGATAATAACGATATTGTCGATAATAATAATAATTAAAAATATAATAACAATATTAATGATAATAACGATAATAGTAATAATTTCGATAATAATAATAATTACAATAATAACGATAATTACAATAATAATAAAAACAATAATAACGGTGAGAACGATAATGAGGAAAATAATAAATACAATATAACTATATTTCGATAACAACGTATAATAATAATAACGATATTAACGGAAAAACCATAATAATAACAATTATAAAGATACTAACGATTATAATGATAGTAACGACAATAATAATATTAATAACAATAATAATGATAATAACGATATGAACAATAATAATATTATCAATAATTTCGATAACAACGATAATAACGACAATTATAATAGTTATATTTCTATAATATGGATTATTACGAAAGAACAACAATTATAGTAACAATAAAAACAAATAATAATGATAATAATGATAGTAATAATATTAATAAGACCGGTAATAATAATAATATCGATAATAATAGAAGTAATAATTACAAAAATAACAAAAATAACGATATTGACGATAACAATAATAACGTTAATAACGATAATATCGATAATTATAATAACGATAATGACGACATTTGTAATAATAATTATAACGATAATAACGGTAATAACGAAAATAATAATAACAATTATAACAATAATAACGAAAATAACGATAATAACATTAATAACTACAATTATAATAGTTACAATAACAGTATAAAGGATAATATCGAAATAATAATAACGATATTTACGACAAATGTAATAATAATAATAACGATAATAACGATAAAAAGATAATAATAATAATAATATTGACGATAATAACGGTAATTACGAATAATGATAATTATGATAATAACATGAGTAATAATAACAATAATAACGATGATATCGATAATGAGTATAATAAAAATAATATTATCAAATATATTGAGGATAATAACGTTAACATCGATCATATGAACAATAATATCGTTAATAACGACAATAACGATAATGACAAAAACTATATAACAATAATTAAGATAATAACGGTAATAACAGTAAACATATTAATAATAATAAGAATATTAACAATAATATCGATAAAAACGATTTCAACGATAATAATTGGAATAATAACAACAATAATAACATTAATAACTATAATAAAGATATTAACCATACTAATAATAACGATAATAACTATAACAACGATGATAATAATAACGATAATAATTTTAATAACGATAATATCGATACTAACGAAAATAACGATACTAACGAAAATAACGATAATAATAATAATAAGAATAAAAATAAAAACAAAATAACAATGATTATTAGAACAATAGTAACGATATTAAGGATAATAACTATAATGATTATAACAATAATGACGATAACAACGGTAGGAACGATAATAGTAATCTTAATAATAACGAAAATAAGGATAATGACGATAACAACTATAATAATAATAATAATAATAATAATAAAGAAAGTAAAGATATTAACGTTATTAACGATAATAACAATAATATCGATAAGAATAATACGATTATAACGATTACAGTAATAATAATAATATCGATAGTAACAAAAGTAAAGATAATGACGATAAAAAAAAATTATAATAACGATAAAAACGATGTCAACGATAACAGCGATAATAATGTTAATAACAATAATAATAACAATAATAACGATAATAACAATTATAGTGAGAACATTAATATTGATAATAACGGTAATAACTATAATAATAATAATAACATTATTAGTGATAATAACTATAAAAACGATATCAAATCGATAATAAAAATATTTATAATAATAACGAAAATAGAGATAATCACGATGAGAACGATAATAATAATAATAATGATAATGATAATAACGATAATAACGAGAATAACCATAATATCGATAATAATAACAATAATAACGATAATAACGATAATAACAATTATAATAGAAGTATTAATAACTATATTAAGAATAATAACAATATAAACGATAATAACAATAAAAATAGTAGTAATATAAAAATTAATAATTATAATAACGATAAAAACGATTTTAACGATAATAATAATGACGATAAATAGGATAATATTGATAATAATAATAACAATATTATCGATAATATCGATTATAATAATAACATTAATAACTATACTTACGAAAATAACGATTATATCGATATTAAAAATAAGAGTAATAATAACCAAAATAAAGATATTAACGCCACAATAATAATAATAATAATAACGATAATAACGGTAATAACGATAGAAATAATAGAAAAATAACTATAATAACAATAATAATGTTAAAAAAGATAAAAAAGATAATATCGTTAATAATAATAACGATATTAACGATAATATTGACAATATTAAAGATAATAAAGATAATAATGTTAAAACAATAATAATTATCATAACAATAATAGTAATAACGTTAATAACGATATTAAAAATAAAAATAATAATGATAATACAGATAATAATAAGAAAATTAATAACATTAATAACGTTAATAACGATAATAACGGTAAAAATAGTAGAATTGATAACTGTAATAACGATTAAAATGGAAATAATAATAATGACAATTTCGAAAGTAACGATAATAGCGGTAAAAACGCTAATAAGTGATAATACTAGCAATGATAATAATGGTAATTACGATGATAACAATAATCATAATAGTTATAATAGCATTATGACAATAATAACGATAACAACAATGATAACGATATATAAAATAACGATAATAAAGACAATAATAATAACAATATTAATATCATTTATAACAATAATAACGATGATAACCACAATGACGATAATAACGATAAAATCGATAATAATAATAATAATAATAACAGTAATAACGATAATACGTTAATAACGTCAATAATAATAATAATAATAATAATAATAATAATAATAATAATAATAATAATAGTAATAATAATACCGATAATAAAGATAATGACGACAATAATAATAATAATAATAATATTAATAATAATAAAGATAATGACAATAATAACGATAATAATAATAATAATAACAATAATATTCACCACATTAATAACAATAATAACGTTTATGTTAAGAATAATATTAATAATATTAGCGAAAATAATGATAATAACGATATAATCGATAATAATAATCACAATAATAACGATAATAACTACAGTAATGATAATAATAATAATAATTATAACGATAATAACGATGATTTCGATAATAACAATATTAATAAGAGCGATAGTAACGTTAATAGTAATAACTATAATTTCGATATTAATGATATTAATGAAAATAACTATAATAATAATAATAAATATAACAATAATAACGATAATAATGATAAAAATATTAACGATAATAAAGTTAGTTATAGCAATAATAATAACAATAATAACCATAACAAAGATATCATTAATAACATAATTAACGATAATTCCGATAATAACGTTAATAATAATAATAATAAAAATTATAATAAAAACTATAATAACGATAATAATTATAATAACGATAATAACGATAATAACGATAATAACAATATTAGTAATAATAACCACGAAAATAACGATAATAACGATAACAATAATAATAACATTTACAATATAAATAATTACAATAGTAACGATAATAACATTATGACGATAATAATAATAATAATATTAACGATAATAGCGATAATGAAGATAATAACGATAATAAGGATAATAACATTATAGTTATTAACGATAAAAAAGACAATAAAGATAATAACAATTAAAATTATAAAGGTATTAATGAAAATAATGATAATAATGATAATAAAGATAATAATAATATCGAAAATAACGACAATAGTAATAATAATAATAACGATAATAATTATAATAACGATAACATCGGTAATAATAAAAACAATAATATCGAAAATAACGATATTAACTATATAATAATAATAATAATTTCGCTAATTAGGTTAATTACGAAAATATCGGTAATAACCACGATAACAGGGAAATCGATAATTAACAATATAATCGATAATAACGATAATAAAGACATTAAATGTAATAATAATAACGATAATAACGATAATATCGATAATAATAATAGCGACAATGACGACAAAAGTAATAATAATATAAATGTTATTAACGAAAATAACGATAATAGTAATTATAATAATAACGATAATAACGATAATAACGCATAATAATAATTACAACAATAAAAATAGTAATAATAAAAATAATAACGATGATAACGATATTGACGATAATAATAAAAATATTAACAACGATATTAAGTATAATAACGATATCATCGAGAATAATAAAAATAATATCGATAATAACGATTATAACGATAATAAAATTAATAATAATATCGATAATAGCGATAATAACAATAATAAAATAATAATAGTAATAAAAATAAAGATAATATCGATATTAACGATAAATTCGATAATAATTATAACAATTATATCGATAAATACGATTAGAAATATAATACTATTAACAATAATATCGCTGACAACTATAATAACGATAATTATAACAATTACATATAGATAATAAGGATTATAATGATAAGAACGAACATAACTATATAAAAGAAAATAACGGCAAATATAATAATAATAATAGCGAGAATGACGATAATGACGATAATAACGATAATGATAATAATAAGGATTATAATAATATCGATAGTAACGATAATGGTAATAATAATAATAATGATAATAACGATAATAAAAATAATAATAATAACGATAAAAGCTATAAATGCCATAATAATAATAATAACGATAATAAGGGTACTAACGATAACAACGATAATATATATATCAATAAAAA
Source organism: Vespa crabro (assembly GCF_910589235.1). NCBI lineage: Eukaryota > Metazoa > Arthropoda > Insecta > Hymenoptera > Vespidae > Vespa > Vespa crabro. Next base: position 924,483 of record NW_025813595.1, read on the forward strand.
CGATTATAACGATATTAACGATAATTGTGATAATAACAATAAGACCGATAGTAATCATAGGATAATAACGAATACTGTAATGATAATATTATCGATAGTTTCAATAATAATGATAATGACGTTAATAATAAAAATAATAATAAGGTAATAACGATATTAATGACAAATACGATGATAATGATAATAACAATAATAATAAAAATAACAATTACAAAAATAACGATAATAACTGTAAGAATGAGAACAATAATAACGATCATAGCGTTAATAACGATAATAATAATAGCAATAATAGCGATAACATCATTAATAACAATAATCGTAATAATAACGATAATAGTGGTAATAACGATGACAACGATAATAATAATAATAGTAATAACGATAATAACGATATTAACGAAAATAAGGATAATAATAATAACAATAATAAGTATAATAACGATTATAATGATAATAACTATAATAATGATATTAACAATAAGAATAAAAATAATAATAAAGACATTAAATTTATGAACGATAATAATGATAATAACGATACTAATAAAAATAATGATAACAATAATAAAGAAAAAAACGATTATAATCATAATAACTATAATAATGATATTAACATTAAGAATAAAAGTAATAATAAAGACATTAACGTTATGAACGAATATAACGATAATAATATTAACTATAATAACGATAATAACTATATTAAAAATAACAATAATATATGAAAACAAAGATAAAACAACAATAATAATAGTGTAACATAGCAAAATAAGGATAATAACGATAATAGCGACAATAATTATAATAATAATAACGATAATACCGATAATAACGTTAATAATTCTAGTAATAATAACTATAATAACGGTAATAACTATTTTTATGAAAACAATAGTAACGATAAAATCGATAATGTCGATGATAATAATAATAATAACAGCGATAATAACGATATTAACGATAATAACTATAATAATAATAGCAATATTTACGACAATAACGATATAAATGATAATAACGATAACAACGGACACAAAATAATAATAATAGAAATAATAAAGGTCATAACAATATTAAACATAATATCGTTAGTAATAATACTAATAATAACGATAATAACGATTATAATGATAATAACGTATATTACATTAATAGAAATAACAATAATAACGATAAAAGCGATAATAATAGAACTAATAATAACAATGTAAACAATAATGACGATAATAACGAAATAACGATAATAACATTAGTAATAATAACAATAATAAAAATAATAACGATAATAATGACAATAATAATAGCAATATTCACATTAATACCGATAATAATAATAATAACATCTATAACGACAATGACGATAAAAACGATAATAATAATAACGATAATATCGAAAATAGTAATAATAATAATAACGATAGATAAAATAATAACGATAAGGACAATAATAATAATAATAATTATAAAGATTATAACGATAATTACAATAATAACGATAATAATAATAAAATTAATATCGATAAATACGTAAATAACTATAATAATAATAGCATTAATAACGACAATAACAATAATAATAATAATAATAGTAATAACAATATTAAGGATACTAACGATTATAACGATAATACTAATAACGATGACAACGATAAAAACAATAATATTAATATTAATAATAACGAAAATAAGGATAATATCGATAACAACGATACTATTAATAATAATTATCAAGATAATAACATAATTAACGATTACATCGATAAAATGATAATAACATTACTAATAATAATAAAAATAACAATAAAAACGATAAGAACACTAATAATGAGATGAATATGAACGATAATAACAATAATAAGGATAATAATAATTACAATTATAACGATAACAACGACAATAACAATAAAAATAATAATAATAATAACGAAAATAACGATAATAACGATGTCAACGATAATAATTATAACAATAATAAGGATAATAACGATGAAACGATAAATATAATAACAACAATAAAGATAATAACGATAATGACAATTATACGGATTATAATAATACGATAATATCGATAATAGTAATAATAATAAGAACGATAATGAAGATAAAACGATAAAAATGATAATAACTATAATACCGATAATTGCAATAATAACTGTAATAATAATAGCAATATTATCGTTAATCATGATAATAAAGTTAATAACAATAATAACGAAAATAACAATGAAAATAGTTGTAATAATAAAGATATTAAAGATAGTAACGCTATGAACGATAATAATAATAACAATAATTACAACAAAACCATATTAACGATAATAACAATAATAATAAATATAATAACGACATTAATAATAATAATAATAACAATAATAACGATAATAACAAAACTAATATAAAGAATAATAACGATTATAATGATAATAACGATAATAATAATAGCAATAATGACGATGTTAACGTTAAGAACGAAAAAAATAAAACCTTAAATGACCATTATAACATTATCAATGATTATAATAATAATGACGTTAATAATAATCATCATAAAAAAGATATTAACGATAATAACTACAATAAAAATTATAACAAAATAATAATAATATTAGTATCCACAAGAACGTTAATATAGATAATAACAATTATAATAATAACGATAGTAACGATAATATCGATCATATTAAAAACAATATTATTGATAAGATCGATAATAATAATAATAATAATAACGATAATATCGATAGTAAAAATAATAATGATAATAAAGTTAGTAAAGATAATAACTATAATATCGACTATAACAATAATAATAATTACGATAATCACTATATATACGATAATGACGATAATATTAATAACGATAATAACGCTAATAACGTAAATAACGACAATAATAATAGAAATAATAACAATAACAACGACAATAGAGATAATAACGATAATATCGACATTATTAATAATAATGACAACAATAATTATGATAATAATGTTCGTAAAACTAATAAAAATAAAGATAATAACAATATTAACGATAATAACGATAATATCGATAATAAAAATAATAATAGTAATAGCAATAATAACGATAGTGACGATAATAACTATAATAGCAATAATACTAATAACGATAATAACGCTAATAATAATAATGATAATAACAATAAGGTCGATAATATTAATAACAATATTCTCGATAATATCGATATTAATAATTGTAATCATAACAATAATAACGATCATAACGATAATAGCAACTATAATAATAACGATAACAACGACATTAATAATAATATTATTACTGTAAGTAACAATAATATTGATAACGATGTTTATAATCGTAATAATAATAACGTTTATAATGGTTCTGACGTTAATAATGATAATAAAAATAATAACCATAATAACGATAATAATAACATTATTACTAATAACAATAGTAACGATAATAACGGTAATAAAAACAACAATAATAACAATATTAAAGAAAATATTAATAACAATTGTAACGGAAACAACGATAACAGCATTAATTATAATAATAATAATAGCGAATGTAAGTATGATAACGGTGACACCTATAATATTAATAATAATAATAACGATAATAACGATAATAACCATAATAGTAGCACTGATAATAACGATAATAACGATAATAATAATAATCGTAATAAAGATAATAAACATAATAACGATACTAACGATAATAGCGAAAATAATAATGACAACAAAAACAATATTAACGGTAATAAGTATAATAACAGTTATTATAATGACGGTAAAAACGATAAAAACGGTAATAATGATAATAACGATAATAGCAATATTAACAATGATAATAATAGCAATAATAAAGATAATAACGATGTAAAAGTTTCTAACGATAATAATATTTACAACAATAACGATAATAACGATTATGATGATAAGAACAATAATAATACTAATAATAATAAAAATAATACCGACAATAACGACAATCAGAATAATAATAGAAGTAATAATAACACTTTTAAGAATAATAACTATAAAAACGAGAATAACAATAATAATAGTAGTAATAAAAAAGTAATAATTATAATAACGATAAAAACGATTTTAACGATAATAATAATGAGGATAAGTAGGATAGTATCGATAATAATAATAACAATGTTAGCCATAATACCGATAATAATAATAGTAGTAATAATAACCATAATAAAGATTATAATTACACAATAATAATAATAATAATAGTAACGATAATAACGGTAATATCGATAAAAATAATAGAAAAATAAAATAATATCAATAATAGCGATAAAAAGTATAAAAACGATTATATCGATAATATAAAATACGATAATAACGTTATTATCGATAATAATAATAACAATATTAACAATAATATCGATAATAATGACAACAATATTGACGATAATATCGATAATAATAATAATAATAATATCAGTAATACCGGTAATAACCATAATATCGCTATTAATAATAATGATAATAATGATAATAACGATAGAAACAATGACAATATTAACGATATTATTGACAATATTAAAGATAATAATGATAATAATTTTAAAACGATAATAATTATCATAATTATAGTAGTAATAACGATAATAACGATATTAAAAATAAAAATAATAACGGTACAATAGATAATAATAATAAAATTTATAACGTTAATAACGAGAATAACGATAATAACGGTAATAATAATAAAATTAATATCGCTAATAACAATAATAAAGGTATAATATTATTGATAAGGACGATAATAATAATTATAATGGAAATAATAATAATTACAATATCGATAATAACTATAATAACGATAAAATGGATAATAATAATAATAATAATAACATTAGTAATAATAATAATGTTAATTACGATAATAACGGTAATAATAATAGTTATAATAACATTATAACAATAATTACGAGATAAACGATAATAACGATATCTATAATAACTGTAATAATGATAGTAACCATAATGACGATAATTACGATAATATCGATAATAATAATAATAATAGTAACAGTAATATCGAAAATAACAATAATCACGATAGTACTAATAATAATAATAATAATATCCATAATGCAGATAATGACGCCAATAATAATAATTATATAATATTAGTAATAATAACGATAGTGACGATAATAATAATAGTATTAATAACAATATTAAAAATAATAACGATAATAACGATAATAACGATAATAACAATAATAACGATAATAACTATATTAACGATATCAATAATAACGAAAATATCTTTAATTTCGATATTAATAATAACAATATTAAAGATAATAACGATAATAATAATAATAATAACGACATTAATAACTATAATAAATATAATAACGATATGGTATTAACGGTAAAAACGACAATAGTAGTAACAATAATTACGATATTATCGAAAATAACGATAATAACAATAATAATAATAACAGTAATAATGATAATAATGATAGAGCGATTAATAATAATAATAATAATAATAATATTGTAAGATAAAATAATAATAAGATAAAATAATAATAATATTAACGATTACAACGAAAATAATGATAATAATAGGAGTAATAATAACATACTTAGGAATAATATGTATAGTAACGATAATGACGGTAATAATGGTAGAAGTAATATCAGAAATAACAACAATAACGATATAAACGATATTAACGTTAAGAATAGTAACGATAATAACGATAAAATTGATTACAAAAATAACAATATTTACGATAATATCGATAATAGTAATAATAATAATAATATTAACGATCATAACGATTATAGCGATAATATTAATAAAGATAATAACGATAATAAGAAAAATAATAATATCGATAGCAACAATAATAATTATAATGATGATTATATTAGTAATACTAATAACGATTACAACGATAATAACGATAATAACGATAATAATAAAAAAATTAATAAGGACAATTACGTTAATAACTAAAATAATAATAGCAATAATATCTATAAAAACGATAATAATGATAATAAAAGTAATAACAATAATAACGATAACAATATTAATAACAATAATAACGATTATAATGTAAATAACGATAATGCAATACCGGTATACCAACAAGTACCAATAATATTAATAAAAATAATAACGTCAAAGCGATATTAACAATAATCACCTTAATTCTGATAACAATATTAACAATAATAACGATAATAACGATTGTAATGATAATAATATTAACAATAATATCGATAAATACAATCATACCGATAATTATAATAATAGTAATATCGATAATAAGGAAAATTAAGAGAAAAAACGGTAATAACGAATATAACGATAATAACAGTAATAATTATAACAATAATGACGATAATAACGATAATTACGATACTAATTATAATGACGATAATAATTATAATATTAATAACAATAAAAACGATAGGAAAGATAATGAAGATAGTAATAATAACTATAATTACGACAATATTAATAATAATGACGATAATAACGATATTAGCGATTATAACAATAATGATTATAAAGAAAATAACGAAATTGACCATAATAACGATAATGGTGATAATAAACATAATAATAATAATAATAGTAACAACAATAACGATAATTACAATAATAATAACAACAGCAATAACGGTAATACCGATAATAACGATAATAATAATAACAGTGATAACGATAATAACGATAAGTACGATTATAATAATGTCGATATTAACGAAAACAGTAATAATAATTATATCGGTAATAACAATAATAACAATAATAATAATAACAATAAAAAATATAATAAAGAAATCAACGATAGTAATTGTAATAATAAAATAATAATAACGATACTAACGATAATAACGATATTAACGATATTATCGATAATATTAACAAAAATAATAACTATAATGACGACAATAACGATAATAACGATATTAATAATAACCATTGTAACGATACTATCGATAATAATAATTAAAATATTAACGATAATATCGATATTAATAATAATAATAATTACGATTATGACGATAATAACGATAATAACGATTATAATAATAACGACAGTAACGATAATAACGATAATAATAATAATATTAATAAAGACAATAACGGTATTAATGACAAAAACGATAATAATGATAACAATACAAATTATAATAATATTAATAATAATATCGACGATAATAACAATAATAATAAGAAGAACAATAAAGATAATAACGATAATAACCATAAAAATTATGTTAATAATAACGATAATAACGTTATTAGTAGTAATAATAATAATAACAATAATAAAAGCGTTAATGATGCTAAAAACAATAAACATAGTAACGGTATTAGAAATTATAATAATGACGATAATAATGGTAATAACGATAATTATAATAACACTAAAAACAATAATAATAATAAAGACAATAAAGATAATAACGATAATAATAATGAAATAATAACAGTAATAAGGATAATAACAATAATATTAATAACACAATTAAGGATAATAATGATTATAAATATATTGATAATAACGAAAATAATAATAATAATAATATCAATGATAAAGATAATAATGATACAAACAATAATAATAATAATAATAATAATAATAATAATAATAATAATAATAATAATATCCATAGTAATGATAATAACGATAATAATAATAACATTAATATCGATAATAACGATTATAACGATAATAATAATACTAATAATAACAAAAATAACAATAATAATCATAAAAAATATAATACCATTAATGATGATAATCACGATATTAACGAAAATAAAATAGTAATAAAAATAATATCGATAATTAAGCTAAGAACGATAATAAAAATAATATAATAACAATAAAAACTATAATAACGATAATAAAGATAATTATAATAACGATAGTATCGATAATATTAATAATAATCATAACGATAATAACGATAATAACGATAATAGTAGTAACAATAAAACGATAATAACCATAATAATAATAATAAATATAATAATAACAACAAAAATAACTATAATAATGGTAATAATAATAATAATATTAACAATAATAACGATAACAACGGCAATAGTGATAAAAGTAATAAAAATAAAATAGAAAATAAAGATAATAGCGATGACAACGATAATAATAATAACAATATTAACGATAGTAACGATAATAACGATTATACGGATTATTATAATAAAGATAATAACGATAATGGCAATAATACTAATAACGATATTGACAATAATAACGATAATAATGGTAGTAACTATAGTATCGATGATAACAATAATAACGGTAATAAAAATATCAATAATACCGATAATAACGATAATAAATATAATAATAATAGTAATAATAAAGATTATAACAATAATAACGATTATAATGATAATCACGAATATAATATTAATAATAATAACAATAATAACGATAATAACGATAATAACGATAGTAGTAATTATAACAATATTATCAAAATTAAAGATAATAACGATTACAATATTATCGATAATAAAGTAAGTTATAACAATATTAATTACAATAATAACGATAGTAAAGATAACAATAATAATTAATAACGTTAATGCCATTAATAACGTTAATAATAATAATAATAACTATAATAATAATAACTATAAAAACGATAATAACCATAATATCGAAAATAACGATGATAGATATAATAAAACTAAAAATAATAATATTAACGAAAGTAGTGATAATAACGGTAAGAACGATATAAATAGTAGTAAAATTAAACGTAATAACGATAATAAGGATAATAACATTAAAGTAAATAACGATAATAAAGACAATAATATTAATAATAATAGCGATAATAATGATAATAACGATAATAATTATATCGAAAATAACGACAATAATAATAATAATAATAACGTTGATAACGATAATAACGATAATAACGATAATAGCGATATGAATTATAATAATTATAACAAAAATAACGTCAACAACGATAATTATGATAATAATATTAATAAAAATTTCGATAATAATGATTATAACGATAATAACTATAAAAACGACAATAATATTGATAATAATAAAGAAAATAATAATAAGGTCGATGACGATAATAGCGATAATAGTTGGAGTAGTAATATCAATACTAACAATAGTAATGATAAAAAAGATAATAACGATAATTATATTTACGATTATAATGGGAATAGTAATAATAATAATAACGATTATACCGATAATAACGATAATAACGATAATAATAATAATAATATTCATAATAATAAAAATAAAACAATAATTTGTATAATAAAGATAATAATAGTGATAATGTTAAGAATAATAAAATTAATAACGATAATATCGATTATGACGATAACAATATTATTGTTAATAACTTCAATAGTAATAATAATAATAACGATAATAAAGCTAATAACTATAATAACGATAATGACGATAGTAACGATTATAATAATAACGATAATAACGATATTTACGATATAAATTCTAATAATAATAAAGATAAAAACGATATTAACGATAATAACGATAATAATAATAATGATAATAACGACAAAGTATAATAATAAAATATCAATAGTAACAATAATAACGATAATGACGATAAAATCGATAATAATAATAACGATAGTGACGATGATAATAATAACGATCATAAAGTTTATAATGATAATAAAAAGAATAATAATTATAGTAGTAGATGAAATAATAACGATAATAAGGGGAATAAAAACGACAATAATAACGATATTAACGAAAATAGTTATAACAATAGTAACGAAATCAACGATAATTACATTAATAATAATAATAATAATATCGGAACTAAGTATAATAACGGTGACAAATATAGCATTAATAACAATTATAAATATAATAATGATAATAACAGCAATAACAATAATAATAATTGTAATAATAACAGAAATAATAATAATGATAATTACGATAATAACGATAATAATAATAGTTATAATAACATTATAACAATATTAACGATAACAACGATAATAAAGATACCTATAATAGCGATAATAAAGACAACAACAAAAACAATAATAATATCGATAATATCTATAATAATGAAAATAACAATAATGACGATAATAACGTTAATAATAAATAAGATAATAACGATAATATCGATAATAATAATAATAATAATAACAGTAATAACGATAATAGCGATAATAAAGACAATAATAATAATAATAATAATATCGATAATAAAGATAATGACGCCAATAATAATAATAATAATAATAATAATAGTAATAATAATAATAATAATAATATTAATAATAAAAACGATAATGACGATAATAATAATAGTAATAATATCAGTAATAACAACAAAAACTATAATAAATATAATAACGATAATAATAATAATAATATCGACAAAAATAACAATAGTAAATATAATAACTATATGGTATTAACGATAAAGAAGATAATTGTAGTAATAGTAATAACGACAATAACGATAATAACGATAATAATAATAACAATATTAATGATAATAACAATTATAATAATATTAATTATAACGAAATTAACGATAATGACGATAATAATAATAATATTAACAACGATTATAAGGATAATAACGATAACATCGAGAATAATAAAAACAATAATATCGATAATAGCTATAATAACGATAATAACATTATTAATAGAAATAAGAATAAAGATAATATCGATAATATGTGTAATAATCATAAAGCTTATAACGATAAAAACGAAAATAACGAACAAAAGAATAACAAATGTAACGATAATAAGGAAAATAACGATAATGACGATAATAACGACAATAATATTAATAATAATAACAATTGCAATAATAAGGCTAATAACTATAATAATGAGAACAATAATAACGACCAAAACGTTAATAACGATAATAATAATAGCAATTATAGGGATAACATCGATAATGACAATCATCGTAATAATAACGATAATAGTGGTAATAACTATGATAACGATAATAATAATAGCAATAATAACAATAATACCGATATTAATAATAAAAAGCATAATAAAGTTAGTAACGATTATATTAATAGTAATAATAATGTTAATAACGTTAATAATGATAATGACGATTATTTCGATTATAATAATAACAATAAAATCGATATTAAGGATATTAATTATAACAATAATTAGATTAATTACGATAATAACGACAATAGTAATAATAATAATAACCATAATAATGATAATAACGAAATATAACGATTATAATAATAACAGTAATAACGATAATAAAGATTTTTACGATAATATTAATAACCATAATAACGATAATAACTTTAATAATAATAATAATATCAAAGGTTATAACGATATTAATAAAATAACGATAATCATGATAATAACGATACTAATAATAATAATAATATCATTAATAACGATAATAACGATTATAATGATAATAACTATAATAACGTTATTATCAATAAGAGTAATAGTAATAATAGAGATATAGTAATAATAATGTTAATAACGTTATTAACGATAATAACGATAATAACTATATTAAAAATAATAATAATATACTATAACAAAGATAACAACAACAGTAATAATAGAAAACTAAGGAAAATATGGATAATAATGATAAAAGCTTCAGTAAAAATAATAATATTTTCGATAATGACTATAATGACAATAATAATATTAACGATTTTATCGATAATAATATTAATAATACTAGTAGTAATAATTATAATAACGGTGATAACTATATTTATGTAAACAATAATAACGATAGTACCGTTAATGTCAATTATTGTAGTAATAATAATATCAATAAAAACGATAATAACAATAATAATAATAATAATAATGACGATATTAACGATAATAACGATTATAGTAACAACGATTTTATCGACAATATTAATAATAATAATAACGATAATAATGATATTTACGGTAATAATAATAGTAATAATATCGATAATAACTATAATAACGATAGTAATGATAATAATTTTAACAATATAAACGATTTTAAATATTTTAACGATAATAATAATAAGTATAATAACGATAATAACGAAACTAATAATAATAATAATAATAATAATAATAATAAAAATAAAAACAAAAATTTGTATAATAACGATAATAATAGTGGTAATGTTAAGAATAATAACAATAATAACGATAATAACGATTATGACGATAAAAATAGTATTGATAATAACGTCAATAGAAATAATAATAATAATAACTATAAATCGCTATTATCGATAATTACTATAATAACGATAATTACGATAATAACGATTATAATAATAAGGATAATAACGATTTTAGTGATAATATTAATAACGATAGTAACGATATTTATAATAATAATTATAATAAAAATAAAGATAACAACGATAGTAACAATAATAACGATAATAATAATAACAATATTAATAATAATATCGAAAATTAAAATAATAATAATAGCAATAATAACTATTACATCGATAATAACGATAATAATAATAACGATAATTACGATAAGAATAATATTAAAATATCGATAGTAACAATAATAACGACAAGGACGACAATAACGACAATAATAATAACGATAATGTCGATGATAATAATAAGGATCATAAGGCTAATGACGATAATAATAATAATAATGGCAATAATAACGATATTAACGAAAATAGTAATAACAATAGTAACGAAAACAACGGTAATAACATTAATAATAATAATAATAATAAAGAAAGTAAGTATAATAACGGTGACAACTATAATATTAATAACAAATATAACGATAATAACGATAATAACGATAATAATAATACTAATAATGAAGATAATAAGGATATCAATGGCAATAACGATAATAACGTTTATAATAATAATATTATTAAAGATAATAACGGTAATAACGATGCTAACAATAATAGCGATAATAATAACAACAACAGCAGCAATAATAATTATAATTACTATAGTTTATTTAAAATAATAACGATAATAATGATAATAATTATAATAACAATATTATCGATAATAACAATAATAATAATAATAATAATAAAGGTAATGACGATAAAAAAGTATCTAACGTTAATAATAATAAAAGCAACAATAATGATAATAATAGAATTAATACTAAATATATTAAGATTAATAACTATAATAACGATTATAACGATAACAGTAGTAGTAAGAATAACAATAATAACAATAATAGCGATAATAAGGTTATTACCGATAATAAGGATAATTATAATATTCATAGTAACTATAACACGGATATTAACGATAATAATAAAAACGATAATAACGATAATATCGATAATAATAATAATATTATTAACGATATAATCGAAAATACTAATAATCATAATAACATTAATAACAATAATGACGATAATAACAACATTAACGATAATTACGATTAAAATAATAATAACGAAAATAACGATAATAACGATATTAACGATTATAATAATAATAATAATAAAGATAATAAATATAATAAAGACAATAATAATAATGATAATATTAATAATAATAATAATTTTAATGTCGATAATAACGGTAATAGTAGTAGATATAATATCAGTATTATTAATAAAAACGATAACAATAATAATTATAATAACGGTTATTACGATAATAATGGAAATAATAAAAATAAAGATTATAAAGATAACAACTATATTAACGATAATAACGATAATAATTATAATCATATTAATGATAGTAACGATAATAACGACAATAAAAGAATAATATTAAAAACGACTATAACAATAACAACGATAAAGCAATAATGTTAATGACGATATTAACGATAACATTGTTAATAGTAATCAAAATTTTAACGATAATATCGAAAATATTAAAAATAACAATAATAATAATATGGATAATAAAGATAACAGAGATTATAATAATAACGATCAAAAAGATAACAACGGCAATAATGTTAATAGCAATAATAACGATAACAACTGTAATAAAAATAACAATATTAACGAAATTAAAGAAAATAGTATTAACAATAATAACGATAACAACGATATTAACATTAATAATAACAATAATAAAAACGAAAGTAAGTATAATAAGGGTGACATCGATAATAATAATAAAAATAATAACGATAATAACGGTAAGAACGATAATAACGATAAAAAAATTTATAATAATATCGATAAACGCGATAATAACGATAATAACAATATTAATAGTAATGAGAATAAAGATAATATCAATAATAACAATAATATCGATAATAATTATAACAAAAATAATGAAGATAATAATAATTATAACGGTAGTAAGGATAAATACGATAACATCGATAATGATAATAATAAAAATAACGATAATAATGATAATAACGATAGTAATAATAATAATAACATTAAAAACAATGATAACGACAATAATAGTAATAATAATGGCATTACAAGCAATAGTATCGATAATAACGATAATCACGATAATAATTATAACAATAATATCAATAATAACGATAAGAAATATAATACTAATAACAATAATATCGATGACAACGATAATAACGATAATTATAATAATTATATAGAGATAATAAAGATTATAACGATAAGAACGAAGATAACTATAAAAAAGTAAATACTGGCGATTATAATAATAATAATAACGATAATGAAAATGACGATAATGACGATAATAACGATTATAATAATAAAGATAATAAAGATAATAGTAATAATAATAATAATGATAATAACGATAATAAACAAAATAATAATAATGATAATAAAGATAACAACAATATTAACGATAATAACGATAATAATAATAATAATATAACGATAATAAACATAATAATTGTAATACACATAATAACGATATTATCGATAAAAATAATAAAGATATTAACGATAAAATAGATAATAATAATAACAAAATAAACGATAATATCGATAATAATAGAACATATAATGACAATAAGAACAAAAATAACGAAAGTAACGTAAATAATATTAACGATAATAACGATAATAGTAATAATACAAATATAGATAGAAACAAAATTAACGATAGTGAGGATAATAACGATAATAATGACAGCAATAATAGCGATTTTAAAGTTAAGAAAGATAATAATAATAATATTAACAACAATAATAACATTATCAACGATAATAATAATAAAGACGTTAATAATAATAATCATAATAAAGATATTATCGATAATAAAAACAATAATAATTATAACAACAATAATAATAATAGCAACTATAAGAACGATAATATCGATAATAACGATAATAATAATAACAAAAGTATCGATAATATCGATAATACCATCAACAATACTATTGATAATATCGATAATAATATTAATAATCATAACGATATTAGCGATAATAACGATAATAATGATAATAACGATAATGAAGATAATCACTATAATATCGATTATAACAATAATAATAATAACAATAATGACGATAATAATAAAAATAATACCGATAATAACTATAATTACGATAATGACGATAATATTAATAACGATAATAAAGATAATAACGATAAAAATATTAACGATAATATCGACTTTATTAATAATAATAACAACGATAATTATGATAATAACGATAATAAAAGTAATAATAATAAAGATAATAACAATATTAACGATAATATTGATAATAATGATAATAAGAATAATAACGATAATAACGTTAATAATAATAACGATAATAACCATAATAGTAATAATAATAATTACGATAAGAACGTAAAAAAAGATAATAATAATAATAATAATAATAGCGTTAATAACGATAATAACGACAATAACGGTAATAATTATTAATAATAACGATAATATCGATAATATTGATAATATCGATAATAATTATATTAATAATAACTATAATAACGATAATAAGGACAATAAAATAAACAATAATAACTTTATTAACAAAAATATTAAGGATAATTATAACGATAATAACGATAATAATAATAACAATAATAAAAATAACGAAAGTAAAGATTAACGATGACAACGATAATAATAATAGCAATAATAATGAAAAAAATAATAATTGAAATAACAATAATATCGCAAATAATGCAAATCACGATAATAATAATAATGATAACGACGATGAAAATAAAATTAATAATAACAATAATATCGAGAGTAATAATAACGTAAAAAACGATAATAGCATTAATAATAATAAAGATAATAACATTAATAATGATAATAAAGGTAATAATAGTAAATATAATAACGTTTATAACGATAATAAATTAATAATAATAATAACAATAACGATAATATCGATATAAACGATAATAACGATAATAGAGATATTAACGATAATAATAAAAACAATAATAACGATAATAACAATTATAATGATACTAACGAAAATAATATTAATAATAATAGCAATAATTACAATATTAACGATAATTAAGATAACAATATTAACGATATTAAAGATAATATTAATAACAATAGTAACGATAACAACGATAATAAACCTAATAATAATTATAATTATAACGAAAATGAGGATAATAACGATGACAAAGATAAGAATAATAACAATAATAACGATAATAATAATAATAATAACGATAGAAACGATATCAATGATTATAATGATAATAACGATAATAATAACTATAATAATAAAAATAAGAACGATATTAAAGATAGTAACGATAAAAATAATAACAATAATATCGATAAAACGATAATAATGATAATTCCGATAATAACGATAATAACATTATTAATAATAGTAATAAAAAATACAATAACAATAATTACGATAATAACGACAATTATTTTAATAGTAGTAATAATAACAATATTAACAATGTTTACAATAATAATGATAACAACGATAATAATAGTATTAACAATGAAATTAATAAAAGTAATAACGATAATAAAGAAAATAAGGATGATAATAATAACGATAGCAGTAATAATAAAATCGATAGTAACAATAATGACGATAATAACGAAAATAACAATAATAAGGATAATAATGATGTTAGCGATAATATCGGTAATAATAATAACAATATTAACGATAATATCGATAATAATAATAACAATATTAACGATAATATCTATAAAAATAATAATAATAATAATAATAACAGTAATAACGATAATACCGATAATAACAATGATAATTATAATAGCGATAATAAGGATAATAACCATAATAATAGTAACAATAATAAAGATAACAACGATATTAACGATATTAATGACTGTAATAGTAACAATAATAACGATAAAAACGATAGAAACGATAATAATAGTAGTAATAATAACAAAATTAACCCTAACAACACTAATAACGATAATAACAATAATAATAGTAGTGATAATAATAACAATAACGATAATAACGATAATATCGATAATAATATTAATATTATAAATGTTAACATCGATAATAATAATAATATCATTAATAACGATAATAACTATAATAACGATAATAGCTACAATAAAATTTATAAATATATTTACGTCAACAACGATAATAATATTATCAATAATAGCGATTATAACGATAATAACGTTAATAATAATAATATTAATAATACCTGTAATATCAATTATAAAGGAAATAATATTAATAACAATATTGAAAATAACGATAATAATAATTGTAATAATAATAGTAATAATAATAACCATTATTACGATAATAACGATAAAAATAATAGTAATAATAACATTATTACAATAATAATGATAAAACAATAATAACGATATCCATAATAACGATAATAAAGACAATATTAACAACAATAAAATATTGATAATAACAATAACAACGACAATAAACATAATGACGACAATAACAATAATAATAATTACGATAATAACGATAATATCGATAATAACAATAATAATAATAATAATAACGGCATTAATAAATATAATAAATATAATAACGAAATGGTATTATCGAAAAAATCGACAAAAGTAGTAATAGTAGTAACGATAATAACGATAATAACGAAAATAGAAATATTAATAATAAAGAAAATATCAATTTTATAGCAAATAACGATTATAACGATAAAAATAATAACAATATTAACAATAATAACGATAATAGCGATTATAACGATATTAAAGACAGTAATAATTAAAATAATAATAAAAATAATATTAACGATAACAATGAAAATAATGATAATAATAGTAGTATTAGTAACAATAATAACAATAATAACGATAATAAAGATAATAACGATAATTATGATAATAACAATCATACTAATAACGATAATAACGATAATAGTAGAATTAATAATAACGATAGTAATAATAATAATAATAATAATACAGATAATAACAATAATATCAATAATAATAATAACTATTTTAACTATAATAATAATTATACTATTAATTATAATAACGATAATTATGATAATGATAATAATAATAAAAATATTAAAAATTATAATCACCAGAATAATAACAACAATACCAATTATGATAAGATTTATATAAATAATAATAACGATAATAATAATAATAATAATAATAATAATAATAATAATAATAATATCATTAATACTCACAATAATAACAATAATAACGGTTATGAGAAGAATAATATTAATAATTATAACGATAAAAATGAAAATAACGATATAATAATGATATAATAGAATAGAATAATTACAATAATAACGATAATAACTCTAATAATGATAATAATACTAATAATTATAACGATAATAACGATAATATCGATAATAATAATATTAATAAGAGCGATAATAACGTTAATAGTAATAAGTATAAAATCGATAGTAATGATATTAATGAAAATATCCATAATAATAATAATTAATAGAACACTTCTAACGATAGTAACAAGATCAATAATAACAATAATAACTATTACAAGTATAATAACGATAATAGCAAGCATAATAATAATATCGATAATATGGTTAATTACGAAAATAACGGTAATAATGATAATAACTATAATAACGACAATAATAATAATAATAATAAAGATAATAACGATAATAACGATAATAGCGATTATAATAAAAACAAAATAAAGATAACAAGGATAATAACAATAATAACATTAATAACAATTATAGCGATAATAACAATAATAACGATATTAACAATAATAATAATAACACTAATAACAATAACATCGACAATAACGATAATTACGATAATACTAATAACAATTATAACGATAATAAAAATAATAACAATAATATTAATAATATTAATAATAATGAGTACAATAATATGGATAATAGAAATAATAATTATAACAAAATTAACGATTATACTGATTATAAAGATAATGATAGTAACGATAATAATAATTATAATAATAACTAATTACGATAATAATAATAGAAACGATAATAAAACTAATGATTACAACCATAATAACGATAATAACGATAATAATAATAAAATTAATAACGATAATAACGATTATAACGATAATAATAATAACAATAACATTGATAATAACGACAATAATGATAATAACTGTAATTATAATAACAATAATAACTAATAAAACGGAAATAACAATAATATTCATAACAATATTAACGATAATAACGGTAATGACGATAAAAATAATAACGATAATTACGATAATATCGATAATAATATTAACAATATTAACGATCATAAGCATAATAGTATTAATAATAACATGTATAACGATAATAACTATAATAATAATAGAAAAGAAAATAATAACAATATTAACGATAATAACGATAATAAAAATAACTATAATATCAAAAGTAGTAATAACGATAATATCGATAATAATGTCAATAAAAATAAAGATAATAATAATAACAATAATTACAATAATAACGATAGTAATAATAACGAAAATAATAAGAAAAGCGGTAATAATAATAACAATAATAACAATAATAGCGATAAAAATGATAACGATAATAAAGATAATATCGATAATAATAGCAACGATATTAACGAAAGTAACCTTAATAATAATAATAGTAAAAACGATAAAATCAATAATAACGATAGTTAAGATAATAATACTAATGATATTAACGATAATAGTAATAATTATAATAACGATAAGAACGACAATAAAGTTAATAATAATAATAATAACAATAACGAAAATAAGGATAATAATGATTATAATAATAATAATAATAACGAAAATAAGTATAATAATGATTAAAACGTAAATAATAATAACAATAATAGCGATAATGACGATTTTAACGATAATAAGGATAATAATAATGATTAAAATAACGATGGAAACGGTAAAAACGATAATAACGAAAATAACGATGATAACGATATTAACGATAATAATAATAATCAGAATAACGATGATAACGATAATATCGATAATAATAAAAATATAAATAATAATAATGATCGTAACGATAATAAAGATAATAATATCAGTAAGAGTAGCAATAATCATAGTAATAACTATAATAACGATAATATCGATAATAATAACAATGACAAAGTTAATAGAAATGATAATAATAGCGATAATAACGATAATTACTATAATAATAATAACAATAATAAAGATAAAACCGATATTGACATTAATAACAATAATAATAATAGCAACAATAACGATAATTAAGAAAATAAAAATTATAATTAAAACGATACTAAGGATAAGAACGATATCATCAATAATATTAATAAGAAATATAAAGATAATATCGATTATATTAATAAAAATATTAACAATTATATAGATAATTATAATAATAATATTAACAATAATAACGATAATAACAATATTAAGGATATATAATGATAATAAAAATGATGATGTTTACGAATATAATAATTAAAGAAATATTATTATTACCAATAATAAGGATAATAAGAAAATCGTCGATAATAATAATAACAATAATAATGATAATATAGATATTAATATTATCATATTAACGACAATAAGGATAATTTTAATAATAATAATAACAATTATAACGGTTTTAACGACATATATGATAACGATAATAACGATATTAACGATAATGACGATAATAACAATAATAATAATAATAAAAATAAAGATAATAAAGAAATTAATGGAAATAACGATAATAATAATAAATTCATAACGATAATAACGATAATAATAACAAAATTAACAATAATAACGATAATAGCGATAACAACGTTAGTAATTCAAGTAATTATAACAATAATAATATTACTAACGATAATAACGATATCAAAGATTCTAATAATAACGATAATAACGTTGATATCGAAAATAATAATAACAATATTAACGATAATATCGATAATAATAATAATGACAATAACAACAACAAAAAAGGTAATAACGATAATAATATACAAGATAATAACAATAATATTAATAATAATACTATCTATAATAAGAATAATAATGATAAAAATAATAACAATAATAATAAAAATAGTAACGATAATAAAGATAAAAACGATATAAATAATATCAACAAAAAAGATAATAACGATAATAGTGATAATAACGATAATAAAAAAATAATAATATTAATGAGAAAAATAACGATGATACCGATAATAACGGTAATAATAATAATATATATAAACATAATGTCGTTAATAAGGATAGTAATAATAATATTAATAATAATGACTATAATAATGATAACATTAATAACTATAAGGAGAAAAATAACCATAAAAATTATAACCATAAAATCGATAACAACGATAATAACGGTAATATTAATAATAATAATATCAATTATAAGGATAATAAAGATTAGAACGATTATAATAAAAACAATAATAACAATAATAACTATAATAACGATATTAATAATAATATATATATTGCTATATATAGTAATATATGATAAAAATATAGATAGTGTTTATAAGGACGATATTAAATAAAAACGATAATAAAGAAAATAAAGATAATAACGATAATATTGATAATAACGATAATAATAATACGATAATAACGACAATACCAATAATAATAACAACGATAACAAAGATAATAACGATAATAATATTAACAATAATATCGATACCTACTATCATTCCTATAATTATAATAATAGTAATATCGATAATAAGAATAATTACGAAAAAAACGGTAATAACGATAATAACGTTAATAACGGTAATAATTATAACAATAATGACGATAATAACGATAATTACGATAATAATTATAATAACGATAATTATAACAATAATAACGATGGGAAAGATTATGAAGATAATAATAATTACAATTATTACGACAATAATGATAAGAATAATAACGATAAAAACGATATCAGCGATAATAATAATAATAATAATAATGATAATAACGAAATTGACCATAATTACAATAAATGGGAAATTTACAATAATAATAAGAACAGCAATAACCATATTATCGATAATATCGATAATTACAATAACAATGACTACGATAAAAACAATAAGTACAATTATAATAATGACGATAATAACGAAAAAAGTAATAATAATTATAACGATAAAAACGATAAGAAGAATAATAATAATAACAATAATAAACATAATTAAGATATCAAAAATAGTAATTGTAATAATAAAAACAATAATAACAATACAAAAGATAATAACGAAATTAACGATAATAATAATATCGATAGTAAGCAAAATATCAATAATAACAATAACAACATTAACGATATTATCGTTAATATTAACAATAATAATAACTATAATAGCGACAATAACGATAATAACAATATTAATAATAACTATAGTAACGATAATACAAATAATAATAATTAAAATATTATCGATAATATCGTTAATAAAAATAAAAATAACAACGATAATATCGATAATAACTGTTATATTATTAATAATTACGATAATAACGATAATAATTGTAGTAATAACAAAAATAATAACGATAATAACGTTAATAACGAAAATAACGATTATATTATTAACGATTATATTAATAATATCGATAATATTAATAACAATACTAACCATAATAACGATAATAATAATAATAACAATAATAACGAAATTAACGATAATAACGATAATAATAATAACGATAATAACGGCAATAGAAATTATAATAATAACGATAATAACGATAAGAACGATAATGCCATAATAATAATATTGACAACATAGATAATAACGATATTAACGCTAATAGCGATAATAATAAAAACAATATTGACGAAAATAAAGATAATAAAGATAATAACGATAATAACGATAATAATACGAATAATAACAGCAATAATATCTATAATAACGATAATAACGACAATAACGATCATAACAATAATAATAATAGTAATAATAACAATGATAACGGAATGAACTGTAATAATAATATTAATAATAATAATAATAATAATAACAAAAATAACGATATTAACGATAACAGTGGTAGTAATACTAACAATAATAACAATACTAACTATAAAAACGATAACAATAATAGTAATAGTAATAATAATAGCAATAATAACGATAATAAAGATAATTATAATAACAATAATAACGACAATAACGATAATAGCGATAACAATAATAACAATAATAACGTTAATAACGAAAATTACGATAAATCTGATAATAACAACAATAATGATAACGATAATAACGAAATCATAATAATTACGATTATAAAGATAATATCGATAATAATAATAATTATAATAATTAATATAGTAACGATATAAACGATAAGAACAATAATATTAATAAAAACAATAAAGATAATAATGATAATAATAATAAAAATAATAATAATAACAAGGATAATAACAATAATAATAATAAGAGACTATAACAATAATTGTAAAGATAATGATAATAAAGATAATAATTATAATAATAAAAAAAATAATAACAATAATAATGATACCAACGATAATAATAATAATAACAATTAAAATAATAACGATTATAACGATAATAATAATAACATAAATAACGATAATAGCGATTATAACAATAATAATAAAACTAATAATAACAATAATATCAGCAAGAACGATAAAAGATACAATAACATTAATATCGATAAAAACGATAATAACGAAAATAACGATAATAATAATAACAATAATAACTATAATAATCATAATAACAATATTAGAGTAATAAAAATAAAGATAAAATCGATAATAAGGACAAGAATAGTAGTAATAATAACGATAATAACGATAATATCGATAAGAATTATAACGAAAATAACGACAATAATAATGTTAATATTAACGTTAATAGGAATAATAATAAATACATCGATAATAATAATAATGATAATAACGATAATTAGGATAAAAACGATAATGAATATTAACGATAATAATAATAATAATAATAAAGAAAGTATCGGTATTAACGGTAATAACGATAATAATAATAACAATTATTACGATAATAACCATAATAGCGATAACACCGTTAATAATAATAATAATAACGATAATAAAGATAATAACGATAATAATAGTAATATCAGTAATAATAGTAATAATAGCAATAATAACGATAATAACGATAATGACGATAATAATGACAGTATTAATAACGATGATAAGGATAATAACGATAACACCGATTATAATAGTAAGAGTAAAATCGATAATAACGATAACAACGATTTTAATAATAATGACAATAACGGTAAAAGTGATTAAAACGATAATAACGATACTAACATAATAAAAATAAAGATATTATCGAAAATAAGGGTAATAATAATAAAATTAATAACGATAAAAACGACAAATAATGGTAAATGTAATAACAATTATAAAGATTATAACGACAATAACCAGAATAATGATAATAAGCAAAAGAACAAACAGTAGTAACGATAATAAAAATAATAATATCAACAATTATAACGATTAGGACGCAAATAATAATAACGGCAATAACGATAAAGAAAATGTTAATAGCGATAATAATAATAAAAATAATAACAATAATAACGATTAT
This sequence comes from Vespa crabro, assembly GCF_910589235.1. NCBI lineage: Eukaryota > Metazoa > Arthropoda > Insecta > Hymenoptera > Vespidae > Vespa > Vespa crabro. Next base: position 949,566 of record NW_025813595.1, read on the forward strand.
ATCGATGCTAAGGATAATAACCATAATATTAAGAAAAATAATGATATTAACAATAATAACTAAAATATCGATAATAACAAAATAATGATAATAATAAAGATAATAAAGAAAATAACGATACTAAAATAATAATAATGATAATGAAGATAATAATAATAATAATAACAACAATAATTACGATAATATCGATATAATTATAACAATTATAACGATAAAGAGATAATAACGGTAATAATAATATCAATATTAACGTGAAGGATGAAATTAACGAAAATAATAATATCATTCTTAACGATAATAACGTTAATAACGGAAATAGTAATCGATATAATAACAATAATAACACAAATATTGATAATAACTACAATATGGATAAAATATTAACGTTAATAACGACAAAACAGATGATAATTACGATAATAACGATAATAATAATAGTAATAGCAACGATAATAAAAATAATAGCGTTAATAGAGGTAACTATAATAATAATAACAATATTAATAAAATCGACAATAACGATACTTACGGTAATAATAGTAGTAATAAAAGCAAAAATGTCAATTATAACGTTAATAATGATAATAATGATAAAAAAACAAAAATATCAACAATAATAAAAGTAATTACCTAAATAAAAACAAACGGCAATATAGTTCATAACAAAAAAACCGTAATAACGACAATAATAATATCAATAATAACTTTAATAATTATAATAACGATAATAACGATAATAATTATAATAATAATCAAATAATAACGATCATAATGATACAAACGGTAATAGTAATAATAACAAATAACATAATAGCGATAATAGCGATAATAATAATAACATTAATAACGATAAAAACGATTATAACGATATTAATAGTACTGATAATAATAATAATATCAGCAAGAACGACAAAAAATATAATAACATTAATAACGATAATAACGATATTATAGTATTAAAAATAAAGATAATATCGATAATAAGGACAATAATAATAGTAATAATAACGATAATAACGATATTAACGATAATAACGATAATAACGATAATAACGACAATAATAATAATAATAATAAAGAAAATAACCGTATTAACGATAATAACGATAATAATAATAAGAATATTAACGATAATATAAATAATATTGATAATAAAGATAATTATAACTATAATAATAACAATAATAACGATAATAACGGTAATAGTAATAACAATAATAACGATAGTAACCAAATAACGATAATAATAATAACAATTATAAGGATAATAACTAGAATAACGATATTAACGATAACTATAATAAATATAATAACGATAATAACAATAATAATAATAACATCAATAACGATAATTACGATGATAACGATAGTAATAGTTACCATAATGATGATAACAAAGATGATAATGATAATAATAATAATAAAAATATTATCGATAATAAGGTTAATTACGAAAATAACGGTAATAAACATAATAACAATAATAACGACAATAATAATTATAATAATAAGGATACGAACGATAATAACGATAATAATAAATATAATAATAATGATAATAACGTTATTAACGATAATAACGAAAGTAATAATTATAATAAGAACGATAACCTATAATAATTATAATAACGATAATTATAAGAACAATAATTACTATAATAACGATATTAACAAAAATATTAATAATAAGAATAAAAACGATAACATAGAAATAACGATAATAATAATAACAATTATAACAAATATAAACAATAATAATAATAATAATAATAATAATAATAATAATAATAATAATAATAATAATAATATGGATAATAACAATAATTACGATAATAATAACAGTATTAATAACGATGATAAGGATAATAACGATAACATCGATAATAGTAATATCAATAATATCGATAATAACTATAATAACGATAAGAATGAAAATAATAATAATGATAATAGTGATAACAAATATAATAACGATAGTAATAATGACAAATATAACGATAATAACTGTAATGATGATAACAATAATGACGACAATTACGATAATATCGATAATAATATTAACATTATTAACGTTCATAACGATAACAGTCATAATAATTACAACATGTATAAAGATAATAACGATAATAATAATACTAACAGTAACAATAATAACGATAATATTTTTAATAATGATAATAACGATACTAACGAAAATAACGACAAGAAAAATAATAAGAATAAAAAAAACGATAATAACAATAATAATTAGAACAATACTAACGATATGAAGGATAATAACGATAATGATATTGACAATAATAACGATAACAACGATAAGAACGTTAATAGTAATCTTAATAATAACGAAAATGTGGATAATGACGATAACTACTATAATAATAATAATAATAATAATAATAATAATAATAATAATAATAATAATAATAATAATAATAATAATAATAATAAAGACATTAACGACATTAACGATATTAACGATAATAACAATAATATCGATAAGAATAAAACGATAATAACGACTACAGTAATAATAATAATATCGATAGTAACATAAGTAAAGATAATGACAATAAAAAAAATAATAATAATAACGATAAAAACGATATCAACGATAACAGCGATAACAATAATAATAACAATAATAACGATAATAACAATTATAATGAGAACATTAATATTGATAAAAACGGTCATAACTATAATAATAATTATAACATTATTAATGATAATAACAATAAAAACGATATCAAAACGATAATAAAAATATTTATAATAATAGCGAAAATAGAGATAATGACGATGAAAATGATAATAATAATAACAATCATAATGATAATAATGATAATAACGATAATAACGATAATGACTATAACAAGAATAACGAGAATAATCATAACATCGATAATAATAACAATATTAACGAGAATAACGATAATAATAATAATAATAAAAACAATAAAAACGATAATATAGATTGTAACAATAATAATATTAACGGTATTAACGACAACATTCATAATAATAATAACGTTGATAAGGATAATAACGATAACATCGGTAATAATAATATCAAAAATATAGATAATAACGATAATAATGATAATAACGACATTTAATATAATAATAATAACGATAATAACGGCAATAATACTAATAATAATAATAAAAATAATACTAACGTTAATGACGTTAATAAAGATAATAGTGGTAATAGTAATATCTATATTAACAATAATAACGATAATAACGATCATAATAATATCGATAACAAAGACAAAATCGAAAAAAATGATGAAAATATTAACGATAATATCGATAATAACAATAATAATATTAACGTTAATGTCGATAATAATAATTAATATAATGTTTATAATAACGATAAAAACGATAATAACGATAACAACGATAATAACAATAACAATAATAAAATTAATATCGCTAATAACTATAATAATGATGATAACGATAATAATTATAAAAGTGATAGCAATAATAACGATATTTTCAATCATAATAAAATTAATAATGTTAGAGATAATAACGATATTAACGATAATAGTGATAATAACGATAATAACGATAGTAACTATAATAATAATAATAATAATTAGGATAATAAACATAATAATAATAACAATAATAACGATAAAAACCATTATAAAAATGGAAATAGAAGTAACAATAATAACAATAATCACGATAATAGCCATAATAATAATTCGATAATAACGATAATAATAATAATAATAATAACGGTTATAATGACAATAACGATAATAGCTATAATAATAATAACGATAATAACAATAATAATTATAATAATAATATTGATCGTAACAATAATAATGATGATAATAATAGTAAGAGTAATAACGATTATAACGATAATAACTATAATAACGATAATAATAATGAAATTAATAACGGTACTTACTTTTATAACGAAAATAATTATTGTAATAATAACGATAAAAATGATAAAACCAATAATAAATATTACGATAATATAGTTAATAACAACAATAGTAATATTAATAATAACGATAATAACGATTATAACGATAATAAAAACAATATGAATAAAGTCAATAACGATCCTAACGACAATAACCATGATAATAATGACAATTATAACGAAAATAACGATAATAACGATTATAACTATTTTAAGAATATTAATAATATTAACGATAATAACAAAAATAAAGATAATAATAAAAGTAATAATATCAATAAAAACGATATTAAAGATAATAACGATAATACCGAAAATAATAATAATAATAACAATAATAATCATAATAATAATAACGACAATAAGGGGAACGACAATAATAATAATAGTAATAATAACGATAATAAGGATAATAACGATAACAACGATAATAATAATTACAATAATGAATATAATAACTATAATAATCATAATAATAATAATGATTTCAACGATAATGAAGATGAAAACGATTACAATAATAATCATAATAACGATAATAACGAGAATAGTAATAATAAATGTAACGATAATAACGATAATAACGATAATATTGATAACAACGATAATAGCGATAATAACAATAATAATTATAAAAATGAAAACGTTAATAATGATAATAACTATAATAATAATGACGCACATAGCTATAATAATAATAAAGGTAATAATAATAATAATAAAAAAGATAATAACTTTAATAACGAAAATAACGATTATAATATTAACGATAATATCAATAATATCGATAATAATAATAACACTACTAACGATAATGGCGATAAAAATAATAATAATAACAAAAATGACGAAATTAACGATAATAACGATAATAACGATAAGAACGATAATAACAATAATAATAATATTGTTAACAAAGATAATAACGATATTAACGATATTAACGATAATAATAAAAACAATATAAACGAAAATAAAGATAATAAAGATAATAACAATAATAATAATAATAATAACAGCAATAATATCTATAATTACGATAATAACGATAATAACGATCATATCGATAATAATAATAGTAATTATAACGATGATAACGTCATTAACTATATTATAAATATTTACAATAATAATAATATCAAAAATAACGATATTAACGACAATAATAGTAGTAATAATATCAATAATGACAATAATAACGAAAATTATGTTAGCGATAATAATAATAACGACAATGATTATAATAATAATAACAATTCTAACGATAAAAGCAATAATAATAATAGTAATTGTAATAATAATAACAATAATAACGATGATAAAGATAATTATAATAACAATAATATCGACAATAACGATAATGGCGAATAACAATAATAATAATAATAACGTTAATAGCGATAATAACGATCATAATAATAATAACAGTCACAATATTAATAATAACAATAATAACGATTATATCGATAATAAGGATAATAACGATAATAAAGACAATAAAAATAATATTAAGTACGATAATAACGGTAATAAAGAGAATAACGGTATTAACGATAATAACGATGGAAATAATTACAATAATAACGATAATGACGATAATAATGAGAATAACGATAATTATAAGAAAAATAATTATAATAATAACGATACTAACAATAATAATAATAAGAATTACAACGATAATAAAGAAATAAACATAATAATAATAACAATTATAACTATAATAACGATAAAAACTATAAAAACGATAATAAAAATAATAATAATAATAGCACAAATAACGATAACAACTATAATAACATTATTGATAATAATAATGATAACGAAACTAAGCTTAATAATGGTGTAAACTATAAAAATAATAACAATAATATCGGTGATAAAGGTAATAACGGTAATAATAATAATAATAATAACGTAAATAACGATTATAATGATAATAACGTTAATAATGCTAATAATAAGAGTAATAATAACGATAAAAGGATAATAATTATAATGATAGATGTAATAATTCGAATATTAACAATAATAAAGATAATAATAATAATAATAGTAGTAATAATAACAATAATAACAGTATTAACAATAAAAACGATAATAACAATATTGTCCATAATAATAATAATAATAATACCGATAATAACGGTAATAACGACAATAATTATATTAATAATGATTATAATAATAATAATAACAATAATAACTGTAATAACGATATTAATAGAAATAATGATAAATATAAAAATAATAACGATAGTGAAAAAAAAATTTTAATAATAACGATAATTTCTATAATAGTGATAATAATAATAACGATAATAACGATTAAATTATAATAACAATAATAATAATAATATTATTATTAACAATATTAACGATAACAAAGACAATAGTGATAAAAAAATTAATAATAAAATAGAAAATAAGGTTAATAACGATGACAACGATAATTATAATAACAATATTAACGATAATAACGATAATAATGATTATACGGAGTATAACAATAACGATAATGAGAATAATAACGATAATAATGATAGTAACTATAATAACGATTAAACAATAATGACGATAATAATAAATACGATAATACCGATAATAAAGATAATTACAATAATAACAATAGTAATTATAAAGATGATAACAATAATAACGATTGTAATGATTATAACGATAATAATATTAATAATTTTAACATAAATATCGTTAATAACGTTAATTATTTTAATAGAAGTAATCATAACAATATTAACAATGTTTGCAATAATAATGTTAGTAAGGATAATAATAGTGGTAACAATTAAAGTAATAAGCAGTAATAACGATAATAACAACAATAAGGATAATAATGATAACGATATTAACGACAGTAGTAATAATAATATCGATAGTGACAATAATGACGATAATAACGAAAATAACGATAATAACGATAATAATAATAAAATTAATAACGATAATTACGTTAATGAAGATAACAATATTATCAATAATAACGAAAACAACGATAATAAGGATAATAGTAATAACGATAATAACGACAATAATAATTTTAAAAATATTGATAAAAACGATAATAACGATATTAATAATGATAATAATATCAATAATAAAGATAATAACGGAAATAATAATAATAATAATAATAATAATAATAATAACAATAATAATAATTGCAATAATAAAGATAATAATGACAATAATAATACGAATAATAATAATAATAATGATATCAATAATAACGAAAAGAACGTTAATAATAATAGTCATAATATCTATAATGACACTAATAACGGTAACAACAACAATAATATATACGAAAATATCGATAATTTTGATAATGATAATATCAATAATAAGAATAATAACAATAATAATGATAATAATAACAATAATATTAATAAAAATAATAACGATAATAACGATAATAACGATTATTGCGATAATAACGATTATATTAAAAATTTACGATATAAACGATAATATTAGTAATAATAATGACGATAATAACGATATTTACGATAATAATAATATTAATAATAAACATAACAACGATATTAACGATAATATCTATAATGGAAATAACGATAATTACGATAATAACGATGTTAACGTTAATAATAGTAAAGATAACGATAATGTCGATAATAATAACTACACTATTAACGATAATTAAGATAAAAATAATAATAATAAGGATAATAACTGTATCAAAGATAATAACGATAATAACGATATTAACGACAATAAAACTAATAATCATAATAAGGAGTAATAAAGATTATAACGATAATATTGATAATAACAATAATAATAATTGTAATAATTAAGATAATAATAATAATATAGGAAATAAGGATAATAATAATAACAATAATAACGATAATAACGATGTTAATGATAATAACGACAATGATAATAATAGTAATAATAATTAAAACGATAATAACGATTATAATAATAATAATAACAAGATTAAAGATAATAACGACAATAATAATTATGAAAATAATAATAATAATAGTATCGATAATATCGATAATAACGATAATATTAATATTATTAATAACAACAATGACAATAATAACGATAATAAGGATAATAATAAATATGATAAAGTCGATAATATCGACAATAGTATTAAAAATATTAATGATATTATCGATAATAATATTAACAATATTAACAATAATATAGATAATAATAATAATATTATTAACAATAATATATATAAAAATTATAACAATAATAATAATAACAGTAATAACAATATAACGATAATAACGATGATAATAATAATAACGATAATAAGGATAATAACCATAATAATAGTATTAATAATAAAGATAACAACGATTTTAACGATAATAATGACAGTAATAATAACATTAATAACGATAATAACGATAACAATTATAATACCGATAATAGCGATAACAACAATTAAAATCCTATTAACGATATTAATATTTATAATAATAACAATAATACTGATGGTAATAATAGTAGTAATAATAACAATTATAACCCTAATATCGCTAAAAACGATAATAACGATAATAATAGTCTAATAATAACAATAATAACAATAATAACGATAATAATGTTATTAACGATAATATCTATAATTATAATAACCATATTAACAATAATAACAATATTATCAATCATAACAATAACGACAATAACGATAATATCTATAAAGATAATAATAATAATAATAATAAAAGTAATAACGATAGAAGAGATAACAACAATGATAATAATAATAACGATAATAAGGATAATAACGTTAATAAAAATAATTATAATAAAGATAACAATAATATTGACGAAAGTAGCGATAATAATATTTACATTAAGAAAGATAATTACGATAATAAAGATATTAGCGATAAAAATTATAATAATGATAACAATAATGACGATAATAACGTAAATAATAATAACAATAATAACGTTAATAATGATAATTACGATAATAATAATAAAAATAATAACGATTACAAAGACAATTTCGATTGTAACGATAATAATAATTATAATAACGAGAATAACGATATTAACAATAACAATAATAGCGATATTAATGATAATATTGATGATAAAATTAGCAATTATAACGATAACTAACGACAATAACGATAGTAAAGATAATAATATCTATAATAACGATAATTACAATAATTATAATAGTAACGATAATAATAATAATAATAATATCGATAAAGACAATAACAATAATAACGGTAATAATAATAATAATAAAGATAATTACGATAATAACGATAATAATATTAACAATAATAAGGATAATAACGACATTCACGATAATAACTAGAATATTTATAACAATAACAACGATAATAAAAATAATAACGATAATAACGATAATAACGATAATAATAAATATAGTAATAATAACAATAATAACGACAATAATATAACAATATATAATAACGATAATAATATTAACAATAATAAGGATAATAACGACATTCACGATAATAACTAGAATATTTATAACAATAACAACGATAATAAAAATAATAACGATAATAACGATAATAACGATAATAATAAATATAGTAATAATAACAATAATAACGACAATAACGATAATAATGATAATAATGATAATAGTAATAAAAACGATAATAATAAAAATTATAATATTAACGATAATAACGATAATAGTACATGTAATAATAATACTAATAACTATAATAACGAAAATAACGATAATAGTTATAATAACGATTAAAATAACAACGATAATACCGATAATGGTATTATTAATAATAACGATAATAACGATATTTACGATAATAATAATAACAATAATATAGAAAAGAATGATATTATCAATAATAACAATATTAATATTAACGATATTAACTATAATACCGATGAAACGATAATAATAATATCAATATTATCGATAATAATGATAATAATAATAATGATAATAGCAATAATAACGATAATAAAGATATTAACGATAATAATGATAATGATAATAATGATAATAATAATAATAATAATATCAAAAATAACAATAATTACCATAATGACTATAATGACGATAATAATAATAACGATAATGACGATGATAATAATATCTATAATAAAGTTAATAACTATAAAAATAATAATAATAATAACAATAATAACGATATCAATGATAATAACAATAATAGCGATAATAATGATAATTATAATAACGATATTAACAACAATAATAATAATAATAATAGCGTTAAGAGGGATAATAAGTACGTCACAGATAATAATAATAACAATAATATTAATAAAATCGATAATAACGATAATAATAATAAAAATAAGGACGATTTTAACGATTTTACGATAATAGCAATAGCGATAATAAAGATAAAACTCTTAACAATAATAACCATATTAAAGATTTTAACGATAAACATAATAAGGATATTAACGATTTTAACGATAATAATGATAATAATAATAATAATAATAACATTAATAAAGTTAATATCGTAAATAACGATAATAGCGATAATTATGAAATTAATAATAATAATAATACCGATAATAATGATTATAACGATAATAACTATATTAACTATAAAAACGACAATAATATTAATAATAATAATGAAAATAATAATACCGTTAATGACGATAATAGCGATAATAGTAGTAGATGCAATATCAATAATAACAATAATATCGATATAAAGATAATAATGATAATAATATTACCGATTATAACGAAAATAGTAATAATAATAATAGCGATAATAACGATAATAACGACAATAACGATAATAATGACAGTAATAATAATAATAATAACGAAGATAACGTTAACAATGATAATACCGATAATAACGATAATATCAATAATAATAATAGTATTAATTACGATAATGACGATATTAACGATAAAAATAGTAGTAATAATAACGATAATAGTAATAATAATAACAATAATAACAATTATAGCGATAATAAAGTTATTACAGATAATAACGATAATGATAATATTCATAGTAACTATAATAATGATATTATCCATAATAATAATAACAATAATAACGATAATAATGATAATAACAATTATAATAGAAGTATTAATAACAATATTAAGAATAAGAAAAATAAAAACGATAATAACAATAAAAATAGTAGTAATATAAAAATTAATAATTATAATAACGATAAAAACGAATTTAACGATAATAATAATGACGATAAATAGGATAATATCTATAATAATAATAACAATGTTAACGATAATATCGATAATAATAATATCATTAATAAATATAATTACGAAAATAACGATTACAACGATAATAATAATAAGAGTAATAATAACCAAAATAAAGATAATAACGACACAATAATAATAATAATAATAACGATAATAACGGCAATAACGATAGAAATAATAGAAAAATAACTATAATATCAATAATAATTTTAAAAAAGATAATAAAGATAATATCGTTAATAATAATAACGATAGTAATGATAATAGCGATAAAAAAAATAACGATATTAACGATGATATTGACAATATTAAAGATAATAAAGATAATAATGTTAAAACGATAATAATTATTATAATTATAGTGGTAATAACGTTAATAACGATAATAGAAATAAAAATAATACTGATAATATAGATAATAATAATAAAATTCGTAACCTTAATAACGTTAATAACGAAAATAACGTTAAGAATAGTAAAATTGATAACACTAATAACGATAATAAAGATATAATATTATTAATAATAACGATAATAACAGTAAAAACGATAATAATAATAGTAATAGTACTAGTAATAATAATAATGGTAATTACGATAATAACAATAATAATAATAGTAATAATAGCATTATAACAATAATAACGAAAACAACGATAATAACGATACCTATAATAACGATAATAAAGACAATAATAACAACAATATTAATATCATTTATAACTATAATAACGATGATAACCATAATGACGATAATAACGATAATATCGATAATAATAATAATAATAATAAGAGTAATAACGATAATAACGTTAATAACGACAATAATAATTATAATAATAAAAATAATAATAATAATAATAGTAATAAAAATAACGATAATAAAGATAATGACGACAATAATAATAATAATAATAATATTAATAATAATAACGATAATGACAATAATAACGATAATAATAATAATAATAACAATTATAATAATAACTGTAATAACGATAATAACCATAATAACGACAATAACGATAATAATGATAATAACAATAATAGTAATAATAACTACGATAATAACGATAATAACGATAACAATAATAATAACACTAACATTATAAATAATTACAATAGTAACGATAATAACATTATGACGATAATAATAATAATAATATTAACGATAATAGCGAGAATGAAGATAATAACGATAATAAGGATAATAACATGATAGTTATTAACGATAGGGACGACAATAAAGATAATAACAATTACAATTATAAAGATATTAATGAAAATAACGATAATAATGATAATAAATACAATAATAATAATAATAATGATAACGATAATAATGATAATATCGATAATAATAATATCGAAAATAACGACAGTAATAAAAATAATAATAACGATAATAATGATAATAACGATAACATAGGTAATAATAAAAACAATAATATCGATAATAATGATATTATCGATATAATAATAATAATAATAATTTCGTTAATTAGGATAATTTTGAAAATATCGGTAATAACTACGATAACGGGGAAGTCGATAATTAACAATAAAATCGATAATAACGATAATAACGACATTAAATGTAATAATAATAACGATAATAACGATAATTTCGATAATAATAATAGCGACAATGACGATAAAGTAATAATAATATCAATGGTATTAATGATAATAACGATAATAGTAAATATAATAGTAACGATATTAACGATATTAACGCATAATAATAATTACAACAATAAAAATAGTAATGTTAAAAATAATAACGATGATAAAGATATTGACGATAATAATAATAATATTAACAACGATATTATGTATAATAACGATATCATCGAGAATAATAAAAATAATATCGATAATATCGATAATAACGATAATAAAAATAATAATAATATCGATAATAGCAATAATACCGATAATAAAATATTAATAGTAATAAGAATAAAGATAATATCGATAATAACGGTAATATCGATAATAATTATAACGAAAATAACGACGATAATAATAATAATAATCGTTAATAAGGATAAATACGATAACATCGATAATAATAATAGCAATAATATCGATAATAACTATAATAACGACAATGATAATAATAATATTAACGACAATAATGATAATAACGATAATAACTATAATAACGATAATAACAATGAAAATCCTAGTAATAATAGAGGTATTAAAGATAGTAACGATAATATCGATAATAATAATAACTATAATTACGATAAAAACGATATTAATGATAATAAAAATAATAATAAAGATATTAACGATATTAATAATAATAATAATAACAATAATAACGATAATAACTAAAATACTAAAAAGAATAATAACGATTATAATGATAATAACGATAATACTAATAGCAATAATGACGATTTTAACGTTAAGAACGAAAAAAATAAAACCTTAAATGAATATTATAACATTATCAATGATAATAATAATAATGACGTTAATAATAATCATCATAAAAAAGATATTAACGATAATAACTATAATAAAAATTATAACAAGAATAATAATAATAATATTAACCTCAAGAACGAAAATATCGATAATAACAATTATTAGAATAACGATAGTAACTATAATAACGATAATAATAATAACGATAATAGCGATAATGTCGACAATATTGATAACAATATTTACGATAATTTCGATATTAATAATTGTAATCATAACAATAATAACGATCATAACGATAATAACAATATTAATAATAATATTATTATTGTAAATAACAATAATAATGATAACGATGTTTATAATAGTAATAATAATAACGTTTATAACGATACTAACGGTAATAATGATAATAAAAATAATAACAATAATATCGATAATAACGGTAATAAAATCAACAATAATAACAATATTAACGAAAATAGTAATAACATTTGTAACGGAAACAACGATAATAGCATTAATAATAATAATAATAATAGCGAATGTAAGTATAATAACGGTGACACCTATAATATTAATAACAAATAATAACGATAATAACGATAATAACGATAATAATAGCACTAATAATAACGATAATAACGATAATATTAATAATCGTATTAAAGATAATAAAGATAATAACGATACTAACGATAATAGCGAAAATAATAATGACAACAAAAACTTTATTAACGAGAATAAGTATAATAACAATTATTATAATGACGGTAAAAACGATAACAACGGTAATAATGTTAAAAACGATAATAACGATATTAGCAATGATAATAATAGCATTAATAAAGATATTAACGATGTAAAAGTTTCTAACGCTAATAATAATTACAACAATAACGATAATAACGATAATGATGATAAGAACGGTAATAATACTAATAATAATAAAAATAATAACGACATTAACAACAATAAGAATAATAATAGAAGTAATAATAACAATTTTAAGAATAATAACTATAAAAACGATAATAACAATAATAAAAGTAGTAATAATAAAGTAATAATTATAATAACGATAAAAACGATTTTAAAGATAATAATAATTACGATAATTAGGATAATATCGATAATAATAATAACAATATTAGCGATAATACCGATAATAATAATAGCATTAATAACTATAATAACGATAATAACGTTTATAACGATAATAATAATAGTAATATTAACCATAATAAAGATAATAACGACACAATAATAATAATAATAATAATAACGATAATAACGGTAATATCGATAAAAATAATATAAAAATAAAATAATATCAATAGAAACGATAAAAAGTATAAAAACGATTATATCGATAATATAAAATACAAATATTAACGATATTATCGATAATAATAATAACAATATTACCAATAATATCTATAATAATAACAACAATATTGACGATAATGTCGATAATAATAATAACAATAACATCAGTAATAGCGGTAATAACGATAATATCGCTAATAATAATAATGATAATAATGATAATAGCGATAGAAACAATAACAATATAAACGATAATATTGACAATATTAAAGATAATAATGATAATAATTTTAAAACGATAATAATTATCATAATAATAGTAGTAATAACAATAACAACGATATTAAAAATAAAAAAAATAACGATAAAATAGAAAAAAACAATAAAATTTATAACGTTAATAAGGTTAATAACGATAATAACGGTAATAATTATAAAATTGATTACGTTAATAACGCTAATAAAGGTATAATATTATTAATAATGACGCTAATAACGGTAATAATGGAAATAATAATAATAACAATATCGAAAATAACAATAATAACGGTAAAAACGATAATAATAATAGTAATAATTCTAGTAATAATAATAATTATAATTACGATAATAACGTTAATAATAATAGTTATAATAATATTATAACAATAAAAACGATAACAACGATAATAACGATATCTATAATAACGAGAATAAAGACAATAATAATAATAACAGTAATAACGATAATAACGATATAGAGATTAATAATAATATTAATAATAATATTAATATTGTAAGATAAAATAATAATAAGATAAAATAATAATAATATTAACGATTACAAAGAAAATAATGATAATAATAGTAGTAATAATAACAATAAAAACAATAATAATGATAATAAAGGAAATAACGGTAATTAAAAAAATAATTTTCAGAATTATCTATTTAACATTGATACTAACATAATACCGAAAATATTAATAAAAGTATTAACGATAATAACGTTTATAATAATAAGAACGATAATAATATTAATATTAATAACAGTATTAACTATTATAACGTTAATAACGATAATAAAAGATGTAATAATAACAATATTAAAAATAATATGTATAATAACGATAATAACGATAATAATAATAACAATAAAATCGATAATATCGTTAATAATAGGAATAATTATAACAAAATTAGGAGTAATATATATAGTAAGGATAATAACGGTAATAATGGTAGAAGTAATAACTGAAATAACCATAATAATGATAGAGACGAAATTAACGTTAAGAATAGTAACGATAATAACGATAATATTGATAATAATAATAACAGTATTTACGATAATATCGATAATAGTAATAATAATAATAACAATATTAACGATCATAACGATAATAACGATAATATTAATAAAGATAATAATAATAATGAGAAAAAAAATAATATCGATAGCAACAATAATAATTATAATGATGATTATATTGGTAATACTATTAACGATTAGAACGATAATAACGATAACAACGATAATAATAATAAATTTAATAAGGACAATTACGTTAATAACTAAAATAATAATAGCAATAATAACTATAAAAACGATAATAATGATAATAAAAGTAATAACAATAATAACGATAACAATATTAATAACAATAATAACGATTATAATGAAAATAACGATAATGATAATAATTTTAATAAAAATAATGACGATAAAGCGATATTAACGATAATCACCTTAATACTGATAACAATATTAACAATAATAACGATAATAACGATTGTAATGATAATAATATTAACAATAATATCGATAAATGCAATCATACCGATAATTATAATAATAGTAATATCGATAATAAGGAAAATTAAGAGAAAAAACGGTAATAACGAATATAACGATAATAATGGTAATAATTATAACAATAATGACGATAATAACGATAATTACGATAATAATTATAATGACGATAATAATTATAATAGTAATTACAATAAAAACGATAGGAAAGATAATGAAGATAATAATAATAACTATAATTACGATAATAATAATGACGATAATAACGATATTAGCAATAATAACAATAATAATTATAAAGATAATAACGAAATTGACCATAATAACGATAATGGTGGTAATAACAATAATAATAATAATAATAGTAACAACAATAATGATAATTACAATAATAATAACAACAGCAATAACGGTAATACCGATAAAAACGATAATAATATGAACAATGGTAACGATAATAACGATAAGTACGATTATAATAATGCCGCTATTAACGAAAGCAGTAATAATAATTATAACGGTAATAACGATAATAACAATAAAAATAATAACAATAAAAAAGATAATAAAGAAATCAGTGATAGTAATAGTAATAATAAAATAACAATAACGATACTAACGGTAATAACGATATTAACGATATTATCGATAACATTAACAATAATAATAACTATAATGACGACAATAACGATAATAACGATATTAATAATAACAATTTTAACGATGATATCGATAATAATAATTAAAATATTAACGATAATATCGATATTAATAATAATAATAATTACGATTATGACGATAATAACGATAATAACGATTATAATAACGACGATAGTAACGATAATTGTATTAATAATAATAACGACAATAACGATAATAACGATAATAATAATAATAATAATAATAAAGATAATAACGGTATTAATGACAAAAACGATAATAATGATAACAATACAAATTATAATAATATTAATAATAATAACGACGATAATAACAATAATAATGAGAAGAACAAAAAAGATAATAACGATAATAGCCATAAAAATTATGTTAATAATAACGATAATAACGTTATTAGTAATAATAATAATAATAACAATAATAATTGCGTTAATGATGCTAAAAACAATAAACATAGTAACGGTATCAGAAATTATAATAATGACGATAATAATGGTAATAACGATAATTATAATAACACTAAAAACAATAATATTAATAAAAACAATAAAGATAATAACGATAATAATAATAAAATAATAACAATAATAAGGGTAATAACAATAATATTAATAACACAATTAAGGATAATAATGATTATAAATATAATGATAATAACGATAGTAATTATAATAATAATATCAATGATAAAGATAATAATGATACAAACGATAATGATAATAATAATAATAATAACCATAGTAATGATAATAACGATAATAATAATAGCATTAATATCAATAATAACGATTATAACGATAATAATAATACTGATAATAACAAAAATAACAATAATAATCATAAGAAATATTTATACCATTAATAGTGATAATTACGATATTAAGGAAAATAAAGATAATAATAACAACAAAAATATCGATAAAGCGGTAATAATAATAATAATATTAACAATAATAACGATAACAACGACAAAAGTGATAAATGTAAAAAAATAAAATAGAAAATAAGGATAACAACGATGACAACGATAATAATAATAACAATATTAACGATAATAACGATAATAACAATTATACGGATTATTATAATAAAGATAATAACGATAATAACAATAATAACGATAATAATGATAGTAACTAAAATAAAGATCATAACAATAATAATGATAATAATAACATTAATACCGATAATAACGATAATAAATATAATAATAATAGTAATAATAAAGATTATAACAATAATAACGATTATAATGATAATAACGAATATAATATTAATAATAATAACAATAATTACGATAATAACGATAATTATATTAATAGAAGTAATAAGAAAAATATTAACAATGTTTGCAATAATAATGACAATAACGATAATAATAGTGGTAACAATTAAAGTAATAAAAATAATAACGATAATAACGATAATAAGGATAATAATAATAACGATAATAACGATAAGAGTAATAATAATATCGATAGTAACAATAATTACGATAATAACGAAAATAACGATAATAATAATAAAATTAATATAGATAATTCGTTAATTGTAATAATAATAACAACAATAATAACGATAACAACGATGATAAGAATATTAATTAACGACAATAATAATAATAATATTATTGATAATAAAAATAATAACGATAATATTAATAATTGTAATAATAATAAAAACGATAATAACGATAATTACGATAATAAAAATAATAATAATAGCAATGATAAAGATAATAGCGAAAATAATAATAGTAATAATAAAAATAATAATAATATCATTAATATCGATAATAACGATAATAATAATAACAATATCAACGATAATATCAATAATAATAAGAAAAATATTAAAGATAATATCGTTAATAATAATAATTATAATAAATACAGTAATATCGACAATAAAGATAATATCCTTAATAATAATAAGGATTATAATGATAATAACGAAAATAACGATATTAACGATTATAATAATAACGCTAATAACGATAATAATGATAATAATATTATTAATAATAAAGATAAAAACGATTATAATGGAAATAACAATAATAACAATATCGATAATAACAAAAATAACGGTAATAACGATAATAATAATATTAGTATTAGTAGTAATAATAAAAATGATTATTACGATAATAACGATAATATTAATAGATATAATAACATTATGATAATAATAACGATAAAAACGATAAATAAGATATCCATGATAACGATAATAAAGACAATAATAATAACAATAATGAAATTGATAATAACTATAATAACGATAGTAAACATGAAGACGGCAATGAAGATAATAATTAAAAAGTTAGTAACGATAATATCGATAATCATTATATTAAGAAGAGCGATAATAACGTGAATAGTAATAACTATAAATTCGATAATAATGATATTAATGAAAATAACTATAATAATAATATTAAATAATACACTAATACGGATAATAACAATAACAATAATAACAATAATACGATTATTACGATAATAACGATAATAATAAGATTAATAGTAATATCGATAATAAAGTTAATTACGAAAATAACGGTAAAAATGATAATAACTATAATAACGACAATAATAATAATAAAGATAATAAATATAATAGCGATAATAATAATAACAACAACAAAGATAATAACGATATTAACAATAATAACGATAATAATGATAATAATAATAATAAATATAATGAAAATAATAATTATAACAATAATAACAATAATAAAGATAATAACGTAATAACGATAATAATAATAAGATTTATGAAGATATTAGCTATAATAATGATAATAACGATAATAATTATAACGTAAATGACGACGATAATAATAATCATAATAACGATAATAAGGATAAATAAGATAACATCGATAATAATAATAGCAACATTAACAATAATATCAATAATAACAATGATAATCATAGTAATAATAATAACAACAATAAAAATAATAATAATAATAACATTAATAACGATAATAACCATAATAACGATAATAGCGATATTAATTATAATAATTATTACAAAAATAACGTCAACAACGATAATTATGATAAAAATAATCATAAAAATATCGATAATAATGATTATAACGATAATAAATATAAAAACGACAATAATATTGATAATAATAATGAAAATAATAATAAAGTCGATGACGATAATAGCGAAAATAGTAGGAGTAGTAATATCAATAATAATAATAATAATAATAAAAAAGATAATAACGATAATTATATTTACGATTATAATGAAAATAGTAATAATAATAATAACGATTATACCAATAATAACGATAATAACGATAAGAACAATAATAATAATAATAAGAAAAATAAAAACAATAATTTGTATAATAACGATAATAATAGTGGTAATGTTAAGAATAATAACAATAATAACGATAATAACGATTATGACGATAAAAATATTATTGATAATAATGTCAATAGTAATAATAATAATAATAACTATAAGAACGATATTAACGATAATAACTGTAATAGCGATAATAACTATAATAACGATAATATTAGTAATATTAATTAGGACAATAACGATATTTACGATAATAATAATAATAAAAATAAAGATAACAACGATAGTAACAATAATAAGGATAATAATAATAACAATATTAATAATAATATCGAAAATTAAAATTAATAATAATAGCAATAATAACGATATTAACGATAATAACGATAATAATAAAAACAACATTATTAACGATATTAAAAAAAATAGTAATAACAATAGTAACGAAAACAACGGTAACAACATTAATAATAATAATGATAATATCGAAAGTAATTAAAATAACGGTGACAACTATAATATTAATAACAATAATAACGATAATAACGATAATAACTATATTAATAATACTAATAATAACGATAATAATGATATTAATTGCAATATCGATAATAACAATAATATTAATAGTCATATTGAAGATAATAACGGTAATAACGTTACTAACGATAATAGCGATACTAATATTAACAATATTAAGGATAATATCGTTAATAATTGTAACAATATTCACGATAATATCGATATTAATAATAACACAAAAACAATGATAACGATAATAACTATAATAAAATTTATAATAATAACGATAATAACCATGATAATAATAGTAATAATAAAGGTAATAACGATAGAAAAAGGTTCTAACGATAATAATAAGAATAACAATAACGATAATAGTGACTATGATGATAAGAAAGATAATAATAATAATAGAAATAAAAATAATAACGAAAATAACGATGATAATCATAATAATAAAAGTAATAATAACAATTGTAAGAATAGTAACTATTATAACGATTATAAAGATAATAGTAGGAGTAATAATAACAATAATAAAAATAATAACGGCAATAAAAATTAAAAGGAAGTTAACGATTATAATATTAACAATAATAACGATAATAACCATAATAATAATAATAATGGTGAAGACAACAACGATATTAACTATAATAATAACAGTAATAATAACAATAATTATTATAATAACGATAACAATGATAATACCGATAATAACGATAATAACAATAATAATAATAGTAATAATTAAGATAATAACGATTATAACAATAATAGTAATAATTATAATATCGATTGTAACAAGAATAACTATAATGACGATAATAGCGATAATGATACTAACTATAATGACGATGGATATAATAACGATAATATCTTTAATAACGATAATAATAAAAATATTAATAGCGATATTAATGATATTAACGTTAATAACGATAATAATAAAAACAATTAAAACGATAATAACAATAATTATGATAATAACAATAATAATTGTAATAGTGATAGCATTAATAACAATATTTACGATAATAGTAATAATAATAAAGATAATAACATTATTAACGATAATAACGGTAATAAAGAAAATAACGATAATAATAAAAACAATTAAAACGATAATAACAATAATTATGATAATTGCAATAATAATTTTAATAGTGATAGCATTAATTACGATATTTACGATAATAGCACTAATAACAAAGATAATAACATGATTAACCATAATAACGATAATAGAAATAATAATACTAACAAAATAACGTTAATAACGAAATTATCGATAATAACGATAATAATATTAATAATAATAATAACGATAGAAAACATAATAACAATAATAATAATAATAATAATATTAATATTAATGATAAAAATTATAATAATAACGATAATAACGATAATAACGATAATAAAAAAATAATAATTGCAATAAAAACGGTAAATACGATAATAATAATAGTAATAATAACGATAATAACGACACAAACCACAATAACGATAATAATAATAACAATTATAACGATAATAACGATAATAACGATTATAATGACAATAACGTTAATAACGATTATAATCATAACGATAATAATAATAATAATAATATAGATAACAACAATATTAACGTTAATGACGATAATATTAACAACAATAATAAAGACACAAACGATTATAACGATAAGAACGATAATAATATTTTAATAATATTAATAATAACGATAATAACGATAATAATGGAAGTAATAATAATAATATTAAGAATAATATATATAACAACGATAATAACTTTAATAATATTATTAGTAATAACAGTAATAACAATATTAACGAGTATATCGACAAAAGTAATAATATTAATAATAATATACTTAATAATTAAAATAACGCTACTAACGATAATAAAATATATTATAATAACAATATTAAGAATAATAACTATAATAACAAAAATAACGATAATCTTAATAGTACTAATAACAATAATAACAACAATATTGCTAATAACGATAATAACGATAAAAACGATAATATCGGTAATTATAATAACAAAATTAACAATAATATCGATAATAATAATAATAATAACAATAATTACGATAATAACGATAAAAACGATAATGTTAAGAAAACTATTGTAACAATAATAACGATAATAACGATAATAATATAAACGATAATGAAGGTATAATAATAATAATAACGATAATAATGAAAAATACGATAATAACGGTATTGATAATAACGATAATAACGTTAATAACGTTAATAATAATGGTACTAATAACAATAATAATTACATTAACGATAATAGCCATAATAATTATAACGATAAACAACATAATAATCATAATAATTTTAGTAATTATAATAATTATTATGATAAACACGATAATAATGATATTAATGGTAACAATAATAATAATAATAATAATAAAAACTTTAATAACTATTTTTACGATAATATCGATAATAATAATAGTAATAATAACGATAATAACGATTATAATTGCATTAATAATATTAATAATAAGATTAATAAAGATAATAATAATTTTAACAATATTTACGATAATGACGGTGATAATAACAATAATAACGATAACAATGATGATAAAAATAAAAATAAAAATATCAATAATAAAGTTAATTACGATAATAAAGATAATAATAATAATTTTAATAACAACAATAACTGTAATAAAAATAATAACGATAATAACGATAATAAGGATAATAATAATAACAATAATATTAATGGAACAATAATAACGATAATAACGATAATAATAATAATTATAAAAACGATAATATTTATAACAACGATGATAACGCATATATTAAAATAATAAATAACGATAATTACGTTAATAACGATGATAATAATTGCAATAATAACGCAAATAACGATAATAATAACAATAGTAGGAACAATAATACGGATAATAACGATATTAACGATATTAATAATAATAATAATAATGACAATAAATATAATAATAATGATAATAACGTTAGTAACGGTAATATTAATAAGTATGAAAACGATTATAATGATATTAGCGATAAAAACAATAATATTAATAATAACATTAATAAGGATAATAAGGGTATCATTGATAATAATAATAAAATTATCAACGATAATATCGATAACAATAATAATAATAATAACAATGATAACGATAATATAGATTATAACCATAATAATTATAACAATGATAACGTATAATAATAATAATAATAATAACGATAATAACGGCAATAATGATAATAAACATAATAATAACAATAATAACGTTAATAACGACAATAATTATAATAATAACTTTGATAATAAAA
Source organism: Vespa crabro (assembly GCF_910589235.1). Taxonomy (NCBI): domain Eukaryota; kingdom Metazoa; phylum Arthropoda; class Insecta; order Hymenoptera; family Vespidae; genus Vespa; species Vespa crabro. The sequence continues at coordinate 974,244 of NW_025813595.1, forward strand.
GTAATAATGTTAATAACGACAATAATTTTAATAATTATATTGATAATAACAATAATAACGAAAATAATAAAATATAATGATATCAATAAAGATATAGAAAAACATAACCATAAAAATAGTAGTAATAATAACAATAATATCATTAAAGGCGGAAAAGAACGTTATTTCCGAAAATATTAATAACAGTAATAACGATAATAACGATAATAGCGATAATAATGATAATATCGATAATAATAATTGTAATAATAACAATATTAATAATGACCATAATAACGATAATAACGTAAATAACGATAATAAAAGTAACAATAATATTGATAATAACGATAATATCGATAATAGCGTAAATAAAAATAATAATAATAATAATAATAAGAATAATAATAATAATAATAATAACGATGATAGCTATAATGAGGAAAATAATAATAAATATAATAAAAATTATAACGACATAAACAAAAATAACCATAGCAATAGAACATATTATAACAATAATAACATTAATAATGTGAATAACGATAATAAAGATAATCATATATCGATAAAAACAATAATAATAATATTAATAATAATAATATTCACGATAATAAAGATAATAAAATTAAAAATAAAAACAATAATACAGATAATAATAATGATAAAGATAATAACGATGAAAATAATAATATTAATAATAATTATAACAACAATAATAACGATAATTACGATAATAATGTTTATAATAAGAAAGGTAATAATAATTATAATATTCATAATAATTATAATATCGATAATAACGAATGTAACAGTAATAATTGTAATATTAAGTACGATAATAACTATAATAACGACAAAAACGATAATAATGATAATATCGATAACAATAATAAGAATATTAACAATAATAATAATATTAACAATAATGAGGATAATATAGGTAAAAAAAACATTAATGACGATAACAATATTAATAATAATAATATTAGCAATAACAACGATAACAACGATGTTATCTATAATAATAATAGCGGTAATATCGATAAAATATATAATAATAACAATAATAAATATAATAATGATGATAACGATCATAACGATAATAACGATAGTAATAATAGTAATAATAACTATGATAACAAAAATAACGATAATAACGATAATAACGATAGTAATAATAAAGATTACAACGATTATATCGATAATAATAATTACAATATTAACAAATACATCGATAATAATAATAAAAAAATGACAATAATATCGATAATAACGATCATAACGTATATAATAATAATAATAATAACGGTAACAATAATAATAATAATAACGATAATTACGATAATAGAGACAATAATAATAACAATAATAACAATTATAGCCATAATGTCGATATTTACGATAATAACGATAATAATAATAACAATAATAACGATGATAAGGATAATAATGGTAATAACGATAATAATAGTAATAATAAAAACGATAATAACAATATTAACGATAATAAGCATTATGATAATAATAATAAGAACGTTAAAATCGATAATAACGAAATTGAAGATAATGACGATAATAATAATAATATTAACAACGATATTATATATAATAAAGAAAACATCGAGAATACTAATAAAAATAATATAGATAATAGCGATAATAACGATAAGAAAATTAATAATAATATCGATAATAGCGATAATAACGATAATAACGATAATAACAATATTAATAGAAAAAAAAATTTAGAAAATATCGATAATAAGGATAATAATAATAAAGTTAATAAGGATAAAAACGACAGTGACTATAATAATAATAACAATTAGAACGATGATAACGAAAATAACGATAGTGACGATAATAACGAAAATAAAAATAATAAAAATAACGATAATAACGATAATATCGATAATAATTATGACGAAAATATCGACAAAAAGGATAAATACGATAACATCGAAAATAATAATAGCAATAATATCGATAATATCAATAATAACGATAATAATAATAATAATATTAACAAGGAAAATAACGATAATTTCGATAATATCGATAATAACAATAATGATAATAACGATATTAATAATTATAATAACACTAAAAACAATAACAACGGTAATAACAATAATAATGATAGCATTACAAACAATAAAATCGATAATAACGATAATTGCGATAATAATTATAACAATAATATCGATAATAAAGAACAGAAATATAATAATATTAAAAATAATATCGATGGCAACGATATTACTCATAATTATAATAAATATATATCGATAATAAGGATTATAAGGATAAAAAATACTAAACTATAAATAAGTAAATAAGGCAATTATAATAATAATAATAACGATAATGACGATAATAACGGTAATGACCATAATAACGATTATAATAATAACGATAGTAACGATATTAGTAATAATAATAATAATGATAATAACGTTAATAACAAAAATAATATTAAGGTAATGACGATGTTAACGACAAAAACGATAATAATGATAATCGCAATAATCATAATAATAACAATTACAACAATAACGCTAATAACTATAATTTTGTGAACAATAATATCGATAATAAAGTTAATAACAATAATAATAATAGCAATAATAGCGATAACATCGATAATAACAATAATCGTAATAATAACTATAATAGTGGTAATAACGATGACAACGATAATAATAATATCAATAATAACGATAATATGGATAATAACAGTAATAACGATAATAATAATAATAATAATAACGATAATAACGATATTAACGAAAATAATGATAATAATAATAACAATATTAACAATAATACAGATATTAATAATATTAAGAATAATAAAGACAGTAACATTGACAGTAATAGTAATACTAATGTTAATAACGTTATAAACGATAATAACGATAAAAATAATAACAGTAATAAATATAAAGACGATAATATGGTTTATAGTACTAACAATAAAATAGATAGTAAGGATATTAAAGGTAACAATAATAAAATTAAATACGATAATAACGACAATAGTAATAATAATAATAACCATAATAATGATAATAAAGATATTACTATTAATAATAATAATAATATTACTAACGATAATAACGGTTATAATCCTAATAACGATATTTATATTTATAATAATAACAATACTACTGATAATAACAATAATAACGATAATAATAGTAGTAATAATAACAATAATAACACTAATAACGTTAAAAGGGATAATAAGAATATTAACAATAATAACGATAATTATAATAACCATATTAATAATAAAAACGATGTAATCAATGATGACAATAACGATAATAACGATAATATAGATAATAATGATAATATAATTAACGATATCACCGATAATATTAATAATAATAATAACATTAATAATGATAATAACGATAATAACTATAATAATAATAACGAAAATAACGATATTAATGTTAATAATAATAATACCAATATCGACAATAACCATAATAACGATAACAACGATAATAATAATAATAATAATAAAAATAATAGTAATAATAATAACGTTAATTACGTTAAATACGATAATATTATTAGTAATTACAACAATAATATCAATAATAACAATAATAACGATAATAATAAAAACGATTATATCGATAATTTCCATAATAATAATAACAATATTAACGATTATATCGATAAAAATAATAACAATAATAACAATATTAAAAATAATAATCATAATAACTTTAATAATTTTAATAACGATAATAACAATAGTAACGAAAATAACGATAATAATAATAATAATTATAAAATTAATAGTAAGGATTATAACGATCATGACGATAATAATACTAGTAACAGTAACAATAATAATAAATGTAATAACGATATTGAGGATACAAACGATATTAGAGACAATAGCGATAATAAAATTAATAATAATAACTATAATAACGATAATAACAATATATAATAATAATAATATTAATATCAATAATAACAATAAAAACTTTAGTAACGATAATAACGATTATAAAAATAATAACCATAATAACGATAATAATAACATTATTACTAATTACAATAATAACGATAATAACGGTAATAAAAACAACAATAATAAGGATACTAACCAAAATAGAGTTAACAATTGTAACGGAAACAACGATAACAACATTAATAATAATAATAGTAATAGCGAAGGTAAGTATGAAAACGATGAAAACTATAATATTAATAATAATAATATCGATAATAACGATATTAATGGCAATAACGATAATAACGATAATTATGAAAATCATATTAAAGATAATAACGATAATAATTATAATAATAATAAAGATAACATCTATATTATCAACAATAACGATAATAACGATAATAACGATAATAACTAAAATCATATTAAAGACAGTAACGATAGTACCGACAGTAAAATAATAATATTAATAACAATAATAACAATAATAACGATAACAGCAATAATAATTATAACGATATTAACGATAATGTCGTTAAAAATAATAACAATATTACCGATAATATCGATAATAATAATAATAACAATAATAATAATGAGGATAGTAAAGATAATAGCGATTATAATAATAACGATTAAATAGATAACAACGACAATAATGATAATTGCAATAATAACGAAAATAATGGTAATAAAAATAACAAAAATGACGATAATAAAGAAAATAGTAATAACAATACTAACAATAACAACGATAATTACCTTAATAATATTAATAATAATATCGAAAGTAGGTATAATAACGATGCCATCAATAAAAATAATAAAAATAAGAACGATAATAAAGATAATAACGATAATAATAATACTAATAATAACGATAATAACGATAATAACGATTATGACATTAAAATTATTATTGATAATAACGTCAATAGTAATAATAATAATAACGAAAATAACGATAATAACAATAATTGTATTAAAAATAATAACGACAATAACGATACTAACGATAATAGCGATAATAATAATTACAACAAAAACAATATTAACGATAATAACTATTATAACAATTATAACAATGACGGTAATAACGATAACAATCGTAATAATGATAATAACGGTAATAACGATAATAAAAATGATAATAATTGTAATAATAAAGATACTAACGATGTAAAAGTTTCTAACGATAATAATAACAACAAAAACGATAATAACTATAATGATGAAAAGTACGATAAAAATTTTAATATTAATAAAAATAATAACGACAATAAGGACAATAACGATAATAATAGTAGTTACATTAACAAAATTAAGAATAATTACTATAAAAACGATATTAAAAGCAATAATAGTGGTAATAAGAAAAGTAATAATTATAATTACGATAAAAACGATTTTAACGATCATAATAATTGCAATAATTACGATAATATCGATAATTATAATAACAATATCAACGATAATATCGAATATAATAATAACATCAATAACTATAATAACGATAATAGCGATTATAAATATAATAATAATAATAATAATAACAATAATAAAGATAATAATGATAATAATTTAAAAACGATAAAAATTATCATAATTATAGATGTAATAACGATACTAACGATATTAAAAATAAAAATAATAACGATAATATCGATAATAATAATAAAATTCATAACGTTAATAATGATAATAACGATAATAACGGAAATTAAAAAAAAATTGATAACGCTAATAATGATCATAAAGATATAATATTATTAATAATATTGATAATAGTGATTGTAATGGAAATAATAATAATAACAATATCGAAAATAACGATAATAACAGTAAAATAAATAATAATAATAGTAAGAATAATAATAATAATAATAATGGTAATTACGATAATAACGATAACAACAATAATAACGATATCTATAATAACAATAATAAAGACAATAATAATAATAATAATAATAATATCAATAATAAATATAATGGCGACAATCATAATAATAATAATAATATTAATAATAATAACGATAATAACGATAATAATAATAGTATTAATAAAAATATTAAAAATAATAACGATAATAACCATAATTACGATACTAATAATAATAATAACGACATTAATAACTATAATATATATAATAAAGATATGGTATTGACGATAAAGGCGACAGTAGTAGTAATAGTAATAACGATAATAACAGAAATAGCGGCAATAAAATAATAATAATAAAGATAAAAACGATATTATCTAAAATAACGATAGAAGTCATAAGATTAATAAAAATATGAACAATAACAACGATAATAACGACAATAAACATAAAAACAGTAACGATAATACGACAATAACAATAACAATAATAATAACGATAATAAAGATAAAACAATAAAAACGATAATAACTATATTAACGATATCAATAATAACGAAAATAACGTTAATTTCGATATTAATAATAGCAATATTAAAGATAATAACGATAATAATAATAATAACGACATTATTAACTATAATAAATATAATAACGATATGGTATTAACGATAACAACGACAATAGTAGTAATAATAATAATGATAAAAACGATAATAACCACAATAGAAATAATAATTATAAAGATAATAACGATATTATCGAAAATAACGATAATAACGGTAATAATAATAACAATAAAATCAATAATAACGATAATGGGATTATAACGATAATAAGGACAGTAATAATATTAATACTAGTAATAATAATAATAATAATTATTATTATAATATTAATGATTACATGGAAAATAATAATAATAATGGTAGTAATAATACCAATAATTACAATAATAACGATAGAAAAGATAATAATGATAATTACGGTAATAAAAATTATAACGATTATTACGATAATAAAGATAGTAATATTGACTATAATAATGATAACGAAGATCATAACGGCAATAATAAATATTATAATAATATCGATAATAAGGTTAATTACGAAAATAACGGTAATAAAGATAATAACAATAATAACGACAATAATAATAATAATGATAATGATACTAACGAAAATAGCAATAATAGCAATTATAATAAGAACAACAATAAAGATAATAACGATATTAACATAATAAAAATAAAGATAATATCGAAAATAATGATAATAATAATAAAATTAATAACGATTAAAACAACAAATAATTATAAATGTAATAACAATTATAACGATAATAACGACAATATCCATAATAACGATAATAAGCAAAAGAAGAACAGTAGTAACGATAATTACGATAATAATGGTATTAATAATAGTAATAATAACATTAATAACAATAATAAAGATAATAACCGTATTATTGATAGTAACGATAATAAAAATAATAATATCAACAATTATAACGATAAGAAAGTAAATAATAATAACAGTAATAACGATAATAAAAAAAATGTTAATAACGATAATTATAAAAATAATAATGATAATAAACATAAATACGATAATAAAAATAATTATAATAATAATAATAATAATAACAATAATAACGATTATATCGATACTAACGATAATAACCATAATATTGAGAATAATAATTATAATAACAATAATAACTAAAATATCGATAATAACAAAGATAATAATAATAATAACGATAATAAAGATAATAACGATACTAAAAATAATAATAATGATAATGAAGATAATAATAATAATAATAACAACAATAATAACGATAATATCGGTAATAATAACGGTAATAGTAATCGAAATAATAACAATAATAACACAAATATTGATAATAACTATAATATCGATAAAATATTAACGTTAATAACGACAAAACAGATAATAAGTACGATAATAACGATAATAATAATAGTAATAACAACGATAATAACAATAATAACGTTAATAGCTGTAATAATAATAATATAATTATTAATTAAATCGACAATAACGATACTTACGATAATAATAGTAGTAATAAAAGTATTAATGTCAATTATAACGTTAATAATGATAATAATGATAATAAAAACAATAATATCAACAATAAGAAAGGTAATTACCTAAATGGAAACAACGGTAATAACTTTCATAACAAAAAAACCGTAATAACGACAATGATAATATCAATAATAACTTTAATAATAATAATAACGATAATAACTATAATAATAAAAGTAATAATAATAATCACAATAATAAAGATAACAATCACGATAAAACGATATTAATAATAATATTGATTATAAGGAAAACAATTATATAAATAATAATGATAATATCCATAATATCGATATTAATAATTACAATATCAACGTTAGAAACAATAATAATATCAATAATAATAAAGATAATAGCGGTAATAATAATAATATCATTGAAAACGCTAATGACGAAAATAACGATAATAACGAAAATATTATCGATAATAACGATAATAATAATAATAATAATATTGATAATAACAGTAATAGCGATAATAATGATAATAATTACAATAGTAATAACTATAATAACGATAATAATAAAAACAATATGAACGATAATTATGATAAATCGATAATATCGATATTAATAATTATAATAATAACAATAATAACGATAATAATATAATAACGAAAACAATAATAAGGATAATAACGATATTAACTACTATAACAATAACAATTATAAGGATAGTACCGAAAATAAAGATAATAATTATAAATATAATAACTATAACAATGATATTAACTATTATATCGATAATAATAATAATAATAGTAAGACTAAAAATAATAATAAAATGAAAAAAGAAAATAACGAAAATATTAATAACAATAGTAACGTTAATAAAGATAATAATAATAATAATAAAAACATAATTTACGATAATAACAATAAGAATGATTATAATAACAATAACAATAGCTATAATCACGATAATATCGCTAATAATAAGCATAAAAGCGTAGTATAATAACGATAATAATAAAATAAACATAATAACGATATTAACGATAACAGCGGGAATAACGATAATAATAATAAAAATAATAACAATAATAATGATATTAATAATAATAGCAATAATAACGATAATGACGATAATAACGATAATAACGATAATAATGATGATAATATCGATAGTAACGATATCAAAGATAATAACGATAATAATAATAATGATAATAACGATAGTAGTAATAATAATACTAACAATTATATCGATAATATCGATAATAATAATAATAATAATAACGATATTATTGATACTAACGATAATAAAGGAAATAGTAATAGTAATAATAACATTAATAACACCAATAACGATAATAAATATAATAATTACGATAATATCGATGATAATAATAATAATAACTATAATAACGATAATAACGGTAATAATCAGGATAATAATATTATTATAAAAGGTAATAACTATAATAATGATAAGAATAATTATAATAACGATAATAAATTTAATAGCAATAATAATCCTGATAAGCATTAAAATATCGATAATAACGATAATAACGAAAGTAATAGTTGTAATAATTACTCTAATCACGATAAAAAAAAATGACAACGTTATTAATAATAATAAAAAAATAATAACGATAATGACGATAATAATGGTAGCAGTAATAACAAAAATTATAATAATAACGATTATAACGATATTGAGTATTACAATTATCAAGATAATAATGATTAAAACAATAATTTTAATAATAATAATAAATATGATATCAATATTAACAGTATAATATACTAATAATAATAATAACTATAGTAATGATAATATCGATTATAATAGTAATAATAATAATAATAATAACGAAAATAACAATAATAACGATATTAATGATAATAATAAAAAAGGTAATAACAATATTAACGATAATAACGATAATAATAACACAATAGTAACGATATTATCGATTATAATGATAATAAAGATAATATTTATAACATTAATAACGATAATAAAGATATTAAGGATAATAATAATAACAATAATAACGATAATATAGATAATACTCATAACAATATTAAAGATAATATCGATAATATTAGTAATAATGGTAACAATAATAACTATAATAACGATAATAACGATAATAATACTAACGATAAAAACGAGAATAGTAATAATAATAATAATAATATTTACGAAATTATCGAAAAAAATAATCATAATAATAACAATAAATACGATAATAAAGAAAATAACGATAGTAACAATGACGATAATAACGATAATAATAATTACAAAAATATATATAGTAACAATAATAATGATAATTACGACAATATTAATAATAATAATAACGATAATAACGATATTGTCAATAATAATAATAAATAAAAATATAATAACAATATTAATGATAATAACGATAATAGTGATAATATCGATAATAATAATAATAATTACAATAATAACGATAATTACAATAATAATAAAAACAATAATAACGGTGAGAACGATAATGAGGATACTAATAAAAACAATATAACTATATTACGATAACAACGTATAATATTAATAACGATATTAACGGAAAAAACCATAATAATAACAATTATAAAGATACTAACGATTATAATGATAGTAACGATAATAAATATATTAATAACAATAATAAAGATAATAATGATATGAACAATAATAATATTAACAATAATATCGATAACAACGATAATAACGATAATTATAATAGTTATATTTCTATAATAAGGATTATAACGAAAGAACGACAATTAGAGTAACGATAAAAACAAATAATAATGATAATAATGATAGTAATAATATTAATAAGACCGATAATAATAATAATATCGATAATAATAGAAGTAATAATAACAAAAATAACAAAAATAACGATATTGACGATAACAATAATAACGATAATATCGATAATTATAATAACGATAATGACGACATTTGTAATAATAAATATAACGATAATAATGGTAATAACGATAATGATAATAACAATTATAACGATAATAACGAAAATAACGATAATAACATTAATAACAAAAATTATATAATTTCAATAACAGTATAAACAATAAAATCGATACAATAATAACGATATTTACGACAAATGTAATAATAATAATAACGATAATAACGATAAAAAGATAATACTAATAATAATCTTGAAGATAATAACGGTAATTACGCATAATGATAATTATGATAATAACAATAGTAATAATAACAATAATAACGATGATATCGATTATGAGTATAATAAAAATAATATTATTAAATATATTGAGGATAATAACGATAACTACAATAACGACTATAACGATAATAACAATAATTATATAACAATAATAAAGATAATAACGATAATTACAGTAAACATATTAATAATAATAACAATATTAACAATAATATCGATAAAAACGATTTCAACGATAATAATTGTAGTAATAATAACAATAGTAATATTAATAACGATAATAACGATATTAACCATACTAATAATAACAATAATAATAATAATAACGATAATAACACTTATAATGAGAACATTAATATTGATAATAACGGTAATAACTATAATTATAATAAGAACATTATTAATGATAATAACAATAAAAACGATATCAAAACGAAAATAGAAATATTTATAATAATAACGAAAATAGAGATAATCACGATGAAAACGATAATAATAATAACAATCCTAATGATAATAATGATAATAACGATAATAACGATAACAATAATAATAATAATAACGAAAATAACGATAATGACGATAACAATAATAACGAAAATAACCATAATATCGATAATAATAGCAATATTAGCGAGAATAACGATAATAACAAAATAATAAAAACAATAAAAACCATAATAAAGATTGTAACGATAATAATATTAACGGTATTAACGACTATATTCATAATAATAATAACGATAATAAGGATAATAAGGATAATTACGATAATAATAATATCGATAATGACGGCAATAATAATAATAATAATAAGGATATTAACGATAATTACGATAATAGTGATAATAATGATAACGATAATGACGATAATTAAGATAATAACGATAATAATAATAATAATAATATCTACAATAACGATAATAGCGATAATAACGAAAAAATAATAATAATAATATCAATAATAACAATATAAACGGCAATAATACTAATAATAATAATAAAAATAATACTAACGACTATAAAGATAATAGTAGTAGTAGTAATATCTTTATTAACAATAATAACGGTAATAACAATCATAATAATATCGATAAATACAAAATCGAAAACAATGATAAAAATATTAACGAGAATATCGATAATAACAATAATAATATAAACATTAATGTCCACAATAAAAATTAATACAATATTTATAATAAAAATAATAACGATAATAACAATAATAACGGTAATAATAAATACGTTAAAATCGATAATAATAATTACAGTAATAACGATAACAACGATAATATCAATAACAATAATAACATCAATATCGTTAATAACTATAATAATGATGATAACGATAATAATTATAAAAGTGATAGCAATAATAACGATATTTACAATAATAATAAAATTAATAATGTTAGAGGTAATAACGATATTAACAATAATAATGATAATAACGATAATAACGTAAGTAACGATAATAATAATAATAATAATTATGATAATAAACATAATATTAATAATAATAATGATATCGATAATAACGATAATAAAAATAATAACGATAATAACGATATTAACCATTATAAAAATGAAAATAGAAGTAACAATAATAACGATAATCACGATAATAGCCATAATAATAATTCGATAATAACTATAATAATAATAATAATAATAACGGTTAAAACGACAATAACGATAATAGCTATAATAATGATAACGATAATAACGATAATAATTATAATAATAATATTGATCGTAACAATAATAACGATAATGATGATAATAATAGTAATAGTAATAACGATTATAACGATAATGACTATAATAACGATATTAATAATAAAATTAATAACGATACTTACTATAATAACGAAAATAAATATTGTAATAAAAACGATAAAAGAGATAAAAGCAATTAAATAATTACGATTATAACGTTAATAACAACAATAGTAATATAATTATGACGATAATAACGATTATAACGATAATAAAAATAAGAAGAATAAAGTCAATAACGAACCTAACGACTATAACAATGATAATAATAACAATTATAAGGAAAATAACGATTATAACGATTATAGTAATAATAACTGTAACGATAATAGCGATAATAACAATAATAATTATAACAATGAAAAATATAATAATGATAATAACGATAATAATAATGACGATAATATCTACAATAACGATAGAAAAAATAACAATGATAAATATAATAATAGGAACAACGATTGCAACGATAATTAAAATTACATTAAAGACGACAATTATGATAATTACGATAATAATGAAAAGAATATAAACAATAACAATAATAACGAAAAAATTATTATAAGGATAATAAAAATTATAATATCAATAACAACGATAATAATAATTACAATAATAACAATAACACTAATATTGATAATAACGATAATAAACATAACAATAAGTACGAAAATAACTATAATAACGATAATAAAAATAACAATAAAAAAAAACAACGAGAATATCGATCATAACTGTTATATTGTTTATTATAACGATAATAACGATAAAAAGGAAAGTAACTATAACAACAATGATATTAATAAAATTAAAAACAATAATAAAGTTTATAAAGATAATATTAATAAAATTAAAACGCCAATAATAACAAGGAAAATAATAACATTAATAATAACCATAATTACGATAATAACGATAATAATTTTAGTAATAATAATAATAATAGCGATAATAACGTTAATAACGAAAATAACAATTACAATATTAACGATAATATCAATAATATCGATATTAATAATAACAATAATAACAATAATACCGATACTAACGATAATATCGTTAATAATAATAACGATAAAAATGATAATAGCGATAAAAACAATAACGATATTAACGATAATATTGAGAATATTAAAGATAATAATGATAATAATTTTAAAACGATAATAATTATCAAAATAATAATAGTAATAACGATAATAACGATAAAAAAATAAAATAATAATGATAATTACGATAATAACGGTAATAATAGTAAAAATAATAACGCTAATAACTATAATAAAGATAATAATAATATTAATTATACCGATAATATCGATTATAATGGAAATAATAATAATAACAATATCGATAATAACGATAATAACGGTAATAACGATAATAATAATAATAATAATAATAGTAATAATAATAATGATAATTACGATAATAACGATAATAATAATAGTTATAATAACATTATTACAGTAATAACGATAAAAACAATAATAACGATATTCATAATAACGATTATAAAGACAATATTAATAACAATAATAATATTGATAATAACTATAATAATTATAAGAAAGATAATGACGACAATAACGATAATAATAATAACGATAATAACGATAATATCGATAATAATAATAATAATAATAACAATAATTATGACAATAACGATAATAACGGCAATAATAATAATTATAATAATAACAATAATATTCATAATAATGATAATGTCGGCAATAATAATAATAATAATAATATTAATACTAATAACGATAATGACGATAAAAATAATAATAATACTAACAATAATAACAACAATAACGACAATATCGTTAATAACGATAATAATAATAATAATAACGACATTAATAAATATAATAAATATAATAACGAAATGATATTAACGATAAAATCGACAATAGTAGTAATAGTAATAACGATAATAACGACAATAAAAATATTAATAATAAAGAAAATATCAATATTATAGGAAGTAACGATTATAACTGTAATAAGAATAAAAATATTAACGAAAATAACGAAAATAGCGATTATAACGATATTAAAGACAGTAAAAATTATAATAATAATAAAAAAATTATTAACGATAACAATGAAAATAATGATAATAATAGTACTAATAATAACAATAATAATAATAATAACGATAGTAAAGATAATAACGATAATTATGATAATAACAATTATAATAATATCGTAAATAACGATAATAGTAGAATTAATAATAACGACAATAATAAAAATAGTAATAACAATAACGATAATAACAATAATATCAATAATAATAATAACTTTATTAACGATAATAACAATTATGGCAATAATAATAATACCGATAATTACGATAATAATAATAATAATAAAAAAAATATTAAAAATTTTAATCACCAGAATACTAACAATAATACCGGTTATGATAAGAATAATATTAATAATAATAACGATAATAATGATAATAACGATAATAACTCTAATAATGGTAATAATACTAATAATTATAACGGTAATAACAATAATATCGATAATAATAATATTAATAAGAGCAATAATAACGATAACAGTAATAAGTATAAAATCGATGGTAATGATATTAATGAAAATATCTATAATAATAATAATAAATATAACAATACTAACGATAATTACAATAATAATAATAACAATAATACGATTATTAATATAATGACGATAATAGTAAGAATAATTTTAATATCGAAAATATGGTTGATTACGAAAATAACGGTAATAATGATAATAACAATAATAACGATAAAAATAATAATAATAATAATAACGATACTAACGATAATAACGATAATAATAACAATAATAATAAAGATAATAACGGGATTAACGATAAATACGATAGTAATAATTACAATAATAACGATAATGATGATAATAATAACAATAACCATAATTGTAAGAAAAAAAATTACTATAATAACGATATTAACAATAATATTAATAAGAATTACGACGATAATAAAGAAATAACGATAGTAATAATAACAATTACAACGATAATAATAGTTATGACCATAACAATAATAACGACAATTACGATAATATCGATAATTATATTAACATTATTAACCTTGATAATGATAACAGTAATAATAATAATAACATGTATAACGATAAAAACGATACTAACAATAATAACGATGATAATAAATACGATAATAATTATAATAACGATAATAACGATAATAATAACAATAATTATAAAAATAATAATAAGGATTATAACGATCATAACGATAATAATACTAGTAACAGCAACAATAATAACAAATATAGTAACGATATTGAGGATACAAACGATATTAGAGATAAAAGCGAAAATAAAATTAATAATAATAACTATAAAAACGATAAAAACAATAATAATAAAAACATTAATAGCGATAATAACGATAATAAAATTAATAATAATAATAATGGCGATATTATAGACATTAACGATAATAATAAGAACGGTAATAACGACAATAGTAATTATAACAATAACGATAATAATGATAATAACGACAATAATAATAATAATAGAAATAATAATAACAATAACATAAATAATAACGATGATAATAATAACGATATTTTCGACATTAGTGCTAATAATAATAACGCTAATAACGATAATAACGATAATAATAATAATAATAATAGAGATAATAACGATAAGAACGATAATAGCGATTATATTGACAATAATGACAGTAATGAGAATAATAATAATAATAATAACGATAATAATAATAATATTAATAACGTTAATTACATTAACAACGATAATATTAATAATGACGTTAATAGTAATAATCATAATAAAGATATTAGCGATAATATCAAACATAATAATAATAATAGTAACCATAATAACGATAATAAAAATAATTACTATAATAACGATAATAAGAGTGAAAATAATAGTAATTATAGATATATTAATGTTAGTAAGGATAATAACGATTATAATATTAATAATAATGACGTTTAATACGGTAATAGCGACAATATTATTATTAATATTAACGTTAATAGGTATAATTACAATATAGAAGTTAATAGTAATAAAAATAATAACGTTAAAAACGATATTAACGATAATAACAATAATAATATTGATAATAACGATAATAATAATAGCAATAATAATGATTTTTAATGATAAGAAAGATAATAATAATAACATTTATAACCATTATAACATTATCAACGATAATAATAATAATGACGTTAATAATAATAATCATAATAAAGATATTATCTATAATTTCAACAATAATAACTCTAAAAATAATAAGAATATTAATAGTAACCATAAGAACGATAATATCGATAATAACGATTATAATAATAACGATAGTAACGATAATTTTGATAATAACGATAATAAAATTAATAACGATAATAATAATAATAATAATATAGAAAATAACCGTATTAACGGTAATAACGATAATAATAATAACAATATTAACGATAATATAAATAATATTGATAATAAAGATAAATATAATTAAAATAATAACAATAATAACGACAATAACAGTAATACTAATAACAATAATAACGATAGTAACCAAATAACGATAATAATAATAACAATTATAAGGATAATAACTAGAATAACGATATTAACGATTACTATAATAACTATAATTACGATAATAACAATAGTAATAATGACAATAATATCGATAACAACGATAAAAAAGATATTAATAGTAATAAAAGTAAAGATAATATCGGTAAAGTGGATAATAATAATAACATTATATTCGATAATAAGGATAATAAAAATAATAATAATAATAATAATGATAATATCGCTAATAGTAACAACTATAAATTCGATAATAATGATATTAATGAAAATAACTAAAATAATAATAGTATATATAACAATAATAACGATAATAACAATAATAATAATAACATCAATAACGATAATTACGATGATAACGATAGTAATAATTACCATAATGACGATAACAAAGATGATAATGATAATAATAATAATAAAAATATTATTGATAATAAGGTTAATTACGAAAATAACGGAAATAAAAATAATAACAATAATAATGACAATAATAATAATAATAATAAGGATACGAACGATAATAACGATAATAATAAAGATAATAATAATGATAATAACGTTATTAACGATAATAACGACAGTAATAATTACAATAAGCACGATAACCTATAATAATTATAATAACGATAATTATAAGAACAATAATTACTATAATAACGATATCAACAAAAATAATAATAATAAGAATAACAACGATAATATAGAAATAACGATAATATAGAAATAACGATAATAATAATAACAATTATAACAAATATAAACAATAATAATAATAATAATAGTAATAATAATAATAACAATAATAATAATAATAATAATAATAATAATAATATGGATAATAACGATAATTACGATAATAATAACAGTATTAATAACGATGATAAGGATAATAACGATAACATCGATAATAGTAATATCAATAATATCGATAATAACTATAATAAAGATAAGAATGAAAATAATAATAATGATAATAGTGATAACAAATATAATAACGATAGTAATAATGACAATTATAACGATAATAACTGTAATGATGATAACAATAATGACGACAATTACGATAATATCGATAATAATATTAACATTATTAACGTTCATAACGAAAACAGTCATAATAATAACAACATGTATAACGATAATAACGATAATAATAATACTAACAGTAACAATAATAACGATAATAACTATAACAAAGATGATAACAATAACGATAATATTTTTAATAATGATAATAGCGATACTAACGAAAATAACGATAATGATAATAATAAGAATAAAAATGAAAACGATAATAACAATAATTATTAGAACAATAATAACGATATGAAAGATAATAACGATAATGATATTGACAATAATAACGATAACAACGATAAGAACGTTAATAGTAATCTTAATAATAACGAAAATGTGGATAATGACGATAACTACTATAATAATAATAATAATAATAATAATAATAATAATAATAATAATAATAATAATAATAATAATAATAATAATAAAGACAGTAACGACATTGACGATATTAACGATAATAACAATAATATCGATAAGAATAAAACGATAATAACGATTACAGTAATAATAATAATATCGATAGTAACAAAAGTAAAGATAATGACGATAAAAAAAATAATAATAATAACGATAAAAACGATATCAACGATAACAGCGATAACAATAATAATAACAATAATAACGATAATAACAATTATAATGAGAACATTAATATTGATAAAAACGGTCATAACTATAATAATAATAATAACATTATTAATGATAATAACAATAAAAACGATATCAAAACGATAATAAAAATATTTATATTAATAACGAAAATAGAGATAATCACGATGAAAACGATATTAATAATAACAATCATAATGATAGTAATGATAATAACGATAATAACGATAATGACGATAACAAGTATAACGACAATAACCATAACATCGATAATAATAACAATATTAACGAGAATAACGATAATAATAATAATAATAAAAACATTAAAAACGATAATAAAGATCGTAACGATAATAATATTAACGGTATTAACGACAATATTCATAATAATAATAACATTGATAAGGATAATAACGATAACATCGGTAATAATAATATCAAAAATATAGATAATGACATTAATAACGATAATAACGACATTTAATATAATAATAATAACGATAATAACGGCAATAATACTAATAATAATAATAAAAATAATACTAACGTTAATGAGGATATTAAAGATAATAGTGGTAGTAGTAATATCTATATTAACAATAATAACGATAATAACGCTCATAATAATATCGATAGCAAAGACAAAATCGAAAAAAATGATGAAAATATTAACGATAATATCGATAATAACAATAATAATATTAACGTTAATGTTGATAATAATAATTAATATAATGTTTATAATAACGATAAAAACGATAATAACGATAATGACGGTAATAATAATAATAATAAAAAGAATAATAACAATAATAAGGATAATAACGATATCAACGATAATAAGAATAACAATAACAACATTAATATCGTTAATAACTATAATAATGATGATAACGATAATAATTATAAAAGTGATAGCAATAATAACGATATTTACAATCATAATAAAATTAATAATGTTAGAGATAATAACGATATTAAAGATAATAGTGATAATAACGATAATTACGATAGTAACGATAATAATAATAATAATAATTAGGATAATAAACATAATAATAATTATAATAATAACGATAATAACGATAATAACAATAATAACGATAAAAACCATTATAAAAATGAAAATAGAAGTAACAATAATAACAATAATCACGATAATAGCCATAATAATAATTCGATAATAACGATAATAATAATAAAAATAATAACGGTTATAATGACAATAACGATAATAGCTATAATAATAATAACGATAATAACAATAATAATTATAATAATAATATTGATCGTGACAATAATAACCATAATGATGATAATAATAGTAAGAGCAATAACGATTATAACGATAACTATAATAACGAAAATATTAATAAAATTAATAACGATACTTACTTTAATAACGAAAATAATTATTGTAATAATAACGATAAAAATGATAAAACCAATAATAATTATTACAATAATATAGTTAATGACAACAATAGTAATATTAATAATAACTATAATAACGATTATAACGATAATAAAAACAATAAGAATAAAGTCAATAACGATCCTAACGACAATAACCATGATAATAATGACAATTATAACGAATATAACGATAATAACGATTGTATCTATTTTAAGAATATTAATAATATTAACGATAATAACAAAAATAAAGATAATAATAAAAGTAATACTATCAATAATAACAATATTAAAGATAATAACGATAATACCGAAAATAATAATAATAATAATAACAATAATAATCATAATAATAATAACGACAATAAGGGGAACGACGATAATAATAATAGTAATAATAACGATAATAAGGATAATAGCGATAAGATCGATAAAAGTAACATCAAAAATATCGATAATAACTATAATAACGATAAAAATAAAATAATAGTAACGATAATAACGATAACAAATATTATAACGATAGTAATAATAACAATTACAACGATAATAACTGTAATGACGATACCAATAATAACGACAATTATGATATTATCGATAATAATATTAACAATATTAACGTTCATAACGATAATAACGATAATAATAAATATAATAATAACGATAATAAAGATATCAATGATAATATTAACGATAATATCGATAATACCATTAACAATATTAATGTTATTATCGATAATAATTGTAATAATAATAACAATAAAAACGATATTAACGATAATAACGATAAAGAAAGTAATAAAAATAACGATAATAAAGATAATAATGATAATTTCGATAATAATATTTTTGACAATAATTATAATAATGATAATAAAGATAATAACGATAATATAGATAATAACGTTAATAATAATAACAATAATAACGATTATAACGATAATAACAATAATAATAAAGACAATAATAATAATATTAAAAATAATAACAAAAAAATAACGTTTTATCTATAACAACGATGTTAATAATAACGAAATTATCGATAATAATAATAATAATAATAGCAATAATGACCTTAATAAAGAAAATAACGATAATAATGATACGATAATAACGATAATAATTATAATAATATCGATAGTAATTATAATTACAATAATGACGATAATAACGATTATAATAATAACGATAATGAGGATGATAATAAAAACTATAATAGCAGTAATAACGATAATAATTATAATAATAATAGCAAAAATAACGATAACAACTATAATAACATAATTGATAATAATACTAATAACGAAACTAAGCTTAATAATGGTGTAAACGATAAAAATAATAACAATAATATCGGTGATAAAGATAATAACGGTAATAATAATAATAATAATAACGAAAATAACGATTATAATGATAATAACTTTAATAATGCTAATAATAAGAGCAATAATAACGATAAAAGGATAATAATTATATTGATAGATGTAACAATTACAATATTAACAATAATAAAGTTAATAATAATAATAGTAGTAGTAATAATTACAATAATAACAGTATTAACTATAAAAACGATAATATCAATATTGTCCATAATAATAATAATAATAATACCGATAATAACGGTAATAACGACAATAATTATATTAATAATGATTATAATAATAATATTAACGATAATAACGATAATAACGATATTAATAAAAATAATGATAAATATAAAAATAATAACGATATTGATGAAAATAAAAATTTTAATAATAACGATTATTTCTATAATAGTGATAATAATAATAAATATCGTTAATAACTATAATTATTTTAATAGAAGTAATCATAACAATATTAACAATGTTTGCAATAATAATGATAGTACGGATGATAATAGTGGTAGCAATTAAAGTAATAACAGTAATAACGATAATAACAACAATAAGGATAATAATAATAACAATAATAACGATAATAACAATATTAATGGTAATAACGACAATGATAATAATAGTAATAATAATTAAAACGATAATAACGATTATAATAATAATAATAACAAGAATAAAGATAATAACGACAATAATAATTATAAAAATAATAGTAATAATAGTATCGATAATTTCGATAATAACGATAATAATAATATTATTAATAACAACAATGACAATAATAACGATAATAAGGATAATAATAAATATGATAAAGTCGATAATATCGACAATAGTTTTAACAATATTAATGATATTATCGATAATAATATTAACAATATTAACGATAATATCGAAAATAATAATAACATTATTAACGATAATATATATAAAAATTATAACAATAATAATAATAACAGCAGAAACGATAATACGGATAATAACGATGATAATAATAATAACGATAATAAGGATAATAACCATAATAATAGTATTAATACTAAAGATAACAACGATTTTAACGATAATAATGACAGTAATAATAACAATAATAACGATAATAACGATAACAATTATAAAACCGATAATAGCGATAATAACAATTAAAATACTGTAACGATATTAATATTTATAATAATAACAATAATACTGATAATAACGATAATAATGATAATAATAGTAGTAATAATAACAATTAAAACCCTAATATCGTTAAAAACGATAATAACGATAATAATAGTTTAATAATAACAATAATAACAATAATAACGATAATAAGGTTATTAACGATAATATCTATAATTATAATAACCGTATTAACAATAATAACAATATTATCAATCAAAACAATAACGACAATAACGATAATATCGATAATAATAATAATAATAATAATAATAACATTAACGACGATAATAATGATAATAAGTATAATAATAATAATGAAAATAACGATGATAACCATATTAACACTAATGATAATAATAATAATAATAAGAATAGTAATAATAATAACGTTAATTACGATAATAACGATAATAAATATAGTAATTATAACGCTAATACCAATAATAACGATAATATTGATTATAATAAATACGATAATATCGATCAATTCGATAATTATAATAGTAATATTAACGATTATATCGACAAAAACAATATCAATAATAACAATGATAAAAATAATAATTGTAATAACGATAATAATAAAATTATTATTAATAACAATAATGAAACACAAACGATAAAAAAATAATAACTTTAATAACGAAAATAATGATAATAACGATTATAATAACAACGACAATATCGATAATATTATTAATAATAATAATCATAATAATGATGTTTACGATTATAATAATAACAATAATAAAGAAAAGAACGATTAATCTTTAATAACGATATTAATAATAACGATAATAACTATAATAACGATGTAACGATAATAATAATAATTAAAATAACGTTAAAAGAGATAATATCTATGTCAACGATAATAAAAATTACAATAATATCAATAAAAACGTTAGTAACGTTAATAATAATATTACAAAAAAAGGATAATAAGGATAATAATAATATAATAACAATAATAAAGATTATAACGACATTAATAAGAATAAAAATAATAATAATAATAATAATATCGATGATAACGATAATAACTATAATAATAATATTATTCATGACAATAATAACGGTAATAAGTATAATAATAAATACGATAAAGTCGATAATATCCATAAGATTATTAACAATTTTAGCGATGATATCGATAATAATAATAACAATATTAACGATAATATCAATAAAATTAATAACAATCTTAACGATAATATCTATAAAAATAATAATGATAATAATAATAAAAGTTATAACGATAGTAGAGATAACAACAATGATAATAATAATAACGATAGTAAAGATAATAATATCTATAATAACGATAATTACAATAATAATAATAGTAACGATAATAATGTTAATAGTAATATCGATAAAGACAATAACGATAATAACGGTAATAATAATAATAATAAAGATAATTACGATAATAACAATAATAATAATAACAATAATAACGATAATAACGACATTCACGATAAAAATAATTACAATAATAACGATAATAACGTCATTCACGATAATAATAATTACAATAATAAAGATAATAATGACAATAATGATAACAAGGAAAATAATTATAATAATAATATCAATAGAAACGATAAAAATGGTAATACTTACGATTATAACGATAATAACGTTAATAACGATATTAACCATAATAAAATTAATAACTATATTAACACTAATAACGATAATAATTTCAGCAATAATAGCGATAATAGCTACAATAACAGTAACATTAATAATAACATTAATGACAATATTATCGTTGATATCGATAATAAAAATAACTGTAATGACAATAATAATAATAATAGTAATAAAAATAATAATTATAATAACGTTAATAATAATAACAATGATAACGGCAATAATGAAAATAATATTAATAAAGATATTAGCAATAATAATAGTAGTAATTTATAACTATTATAACGAAATAAACGATAATAACGATAACAATAATAACGATTATTACCATAATAACTAAAATAATAAAAACGATAGAAACGATACTAGTAAAAATAATAATACCGATAAAAACGATAATAAATTTAATAATAATAAGAAGAATAACGATAGTAAGATATTAACGATATAAACGATGATCAAACCAAAAATACGAAAATAACGATAATAATTATAACAATAATAACGATAATAACTACAATAATTATAACAATAACTACGATAATAAAAATAATAACGATAATAACGATAATAACGATAATAACGATAATAACGATAATAATTAATATAGTAATAATAACAATAATAACGACAATAACGATAATAATGATAATAATGATAATAGTAATAAAAACGATAATAATAAAAATTATAATAATAACGATAATAACGATAATAGTACATGTAATAATAATACTAATAACTATAATAACGAAAATAACGATAATAATTATAATGACGATTAAAATAACAACGATAATACCGATAATGGTATTATTAATAATAACGATAATAACGATATTTACGATAATAATAATAACAATAATATAGAAAAGAATGATATTATCAATAATAACAATAATGATAATAATAATAATGATAATAGCAATAATAACGATAATAAAGGTATTAACGATAATAATGATGATAATAATAATAATAATATCAAAAATAACAATAATTACCATAATGACTATAATGACGATAATAACAATAACGATAATGACGATGATAATAATATCTATAATTAAGTTAATAACTATAAAAATAATAATAATAATAACGATAATATCGATATCAATGATAATAACGATAATAGCGATAATAATGATAATTATAATAACGATATTAAAAACAATAATAATAATAATAATAATAGCGTTAAGAGGGATAATAAGTACGTCACAGATAATAATAATAACAATAATATTAATAAAATCGATAATAACGATAATAATAATAAAAATAAGGACGATTTTAACGATATCACGATAATAGCAATAGCGGTAATAAAGATAAAACTCTTAACAATAATAACCATATTAAAGATTTTAACGATAAACATAATAAGGATATTATCGATTTTAACGATAATAATGATAATAATAATAATAATAATAACATTAATAAAGTTAATAGCGTAAATAACGATAATAGCGATAATTATGAAATTAATAATCATAATAATATCGATAATAATGATTATAACGATAATAACTATATTAACTATAAAAACGACAATAATATTAATAATAATAATGAAAATAATAATACCGTTAATGACGATAATAGCGATAATAGTAGTAGATGCAATATCAATAATAACAATAATATCGATATAAAGATAATAACGATAATAATATTACCGATTATAACGAAAATAGTAATAATAATAATAGCGATAATAACGATAATAACGACAATAACGATAATAATGATAATAATAATAATAATTATAATAATAATAATAATAATAATAATAGTTTTAAAAATAATAACATTAATGTCTTTATTAACGACAATAATTGTGGTAATGTTAAGAATCATAACAATAATAACGATCATAACGATTATGACGATAACAATATAATTGATAATAACGTCTATAGTCATAATAATTATAATAACGATAATATTGATAATTATAATAACGATAATAACGATAGTAACGACAATAATAATAATAATAATAATAATAACGATAAAAGGGATAATATCTATGTCAATGATAATAATAATAACAATAATATCAATAAAAACGATAATAACGATAATAATAATAATAATATTAATAATAACTATATTAACGATAAGAACGATAATAATGATAATAATTTAACAATAATAACGATATTAAAGATTTTAAGGATAATAATAATAAGAATAATAACGATAATAACGAAAGGAATAATAATTTAATATCGATAGTAACAATAATAACGACAAAGTCGATAGTAACGATAATAATAATAACGATAATAACGATGATAATAATAACGTTCATAAAGTTAATAATAAAAATGATATTAAAGATAATAACAGTAATATCAATACTAACGTTAATAGCGATAATTATAATATCGATATTAATGATAATATCGGTAATAATTGTAACAACATTAACAATAAAAAGGATAATAATAATAACAACAAAACCATTATTAACGATATTAACTATAATAAAATTTATAATAATAACGACAATGACGATAATAATGATAATAATAGAAGTAATAATAACAATATTAAGAGTATTAAATATAACAATGATTATAATGAGGATAGTAGTAGTAATAATAGCAGTAATAACAATAATAACGATAATAACGATTATAACAATGTTAACGATAATAATATTGACGATAATAACGATAATAGCCATAATATTATTAATAATAATAATAAAGATAACAACGCTATTAACGATAATAATGACAGTAATAATAATAATAATAACGAAGATAACGTTAACAATGATAATACCGATAATAACGATAATATCAATAATAATAATAGTATTAATTACGATAATGACGATATTAACGATAATAATATTAGTAATAATAACAATAATAGTAATAATAAAAATAATAATAATATCATTAATATGGATAATAACGGTAATAATAATAACAATATCAACGATAATATCCATAATAATAATAACAATATTAAAAATAATATCGATAATAATAATAATTATAATAAAAACAGTAATATCGACAATAAAGATAATAACCTTAATAATAATAAGGATTATAATGATAATAACGAAAATAACGATACTAACGATTATAATAATAACGCTAATAACGATAATAATGATAATAATATTATTAATAATAACGATAAAAAAGATTATAATGGAAATAACAATAATAACAATATCGATAATAACGAAAATAACGCTAATAACGATAATAATAATATTAGTAATATTAGTAATAATAAAAATGATAATTACGATAATAACGATAATATTAATAGATATAATAACATTATAACAATAATAACGATAGAAACGATAAATAAGATATCCATAATAACGATAATAAAGACAATAATAATAACAATAATAAAATTGATAATAACTATAATAACGATAGTAAACATGAAGACGGCAATGAAGATAATAATTATAACGATAGTAACGATAATATCGATAATCATTATATTAAGAAGAGCGATAATAACGTGAATAGTAATAACTATAAATTCGATAATAATGATATTAATGAAAATAACTATAAAAATAATATTAAATAATACACAGATACGGATAATAACAATAACAATAATAACAATAAAACGATTATTACGATAATAACGATAATAATAAGATTAATAGTAATATCGATAATAAGGTTAATTACGAAAATAACGGTAAAATGATAATAACTATAATAACGACAATAATAATAATTATAATAACGATAATAAATATAATAGCGATAATAATAATAACAACATCAAAGATAATAACGATATTAACAATAATAACGATAATACAGATAATAATAATAATAAATATAATGAAAATAATAATTATAACAATAATAACAATAATAAAGATAATAACGTAATAACGATAATAATAATAAGATTTATGAAGATATTAGCTATAATAAGGATAATAACGATAATAATTGTAATGTTAACAATAATAACAATAATAACAATAATCGCGGTAATTACAATATTAACGATAATAACGATAATAATAATAACACTAATAACGATAATATCGATAATAACGTTAATTACGATAATAATAATTACAATTGTAGCGATAATATCGATACGAAAGATAATAATATTAATAATAATATCAATGACAACGATTATAACGCTAATTATTAAAAGATCATACCTAAAATAAGGATAATAATGATAGGAACGTTAATTATAATAACAATAATAATTATAATGATAATAACGAAAAAATAATAATAATAAGACCTATAAGAACGATAATATAGATAATAATAGTAGTAATAATAACAATATTAGCAAAATTAACGATAATAACGATAACAATATTAACGATAATAACGTTAGTTATAACAATATTAATAACAATAATAACGATAATAAAGATAACAATAATAATCAATAACGATAATTACGATAATAACGTTAATAATAAGAATAATAATTATAATAATAATAACTATAAAAACGATAATAACCATAATAACGAAAATAACAATGATAGCGATAATAATAATAATAATAATAATAATATTAACGAAAATAGCGGTAATAACGGTAAGAACGATAAAAATAGTAGTAAAAATATACGTAATAACCATAATAAGTAAAATAACATTCAAGTAAATAACGATAATAAAGACAATAATATTAATAATTATAACGATAATAACGATAATAACGATAATAATTGAATCGAAAAAAACCACAATAATAATAATAATAATAACGTTGATAAGGATAATAACGATATCATAGGTAATAATAATAACAAAAATATAGATAATAACGATAATAACGATAATAACGACATTTAATATAATAATAATAACGATAATATCGATAAGAATAATAACGATAATGACGACAAAAGTAATAATAATATTAATGGTAATAACGATAATAATGATAATATCGATAATAAATATAACGTAAATGACGACGATAATAATAATCATAAAAACGATAGTAAGGATAAATACGATCACATCGATAATAATAATAGCAACATTAACATTAATATCAAAAAGAAAGATGATAACCATAATAATATTAATAATGTTAACGATAATAACGATAATAACGATAATAGTAATGACGACAATAACGACAATATTAATAATATTAATAAGGATAACAACGATAATACCGATAATAACGATAATAACAATAATAATAATAGTAATAATTAAGATAACAACGATATTAACGATAATAAGGACAATAACAATAACAATAATAGCATCACTAGCAATTATAATCCTTTAACGATATTAATATTTATCAAAATGACAATAATATTTTTAATAACGATAATAACGATAATAATAGTAGCAATAATAACAATAATAACACTAATAACGATAATTGCGAAAATAATAGTAATAATAAGAAAAATAATAACATTAATATTGTTAATAATGTTATTACCGATGATAATGATAATTACAATATTCATAATAACTATAATAAGGATATTATCGATAATAATAATAACGATAATAACGATCAGAATAATATCGATGAAAACGATAAAATCGAAAATAATAATAAAAACATTAACAATAAAATCGATTATAATAATAATTTAAACGTTAATAACCATAATAATAATCATAATAATAGCAATAATAACCGTAACAAGGAAAATAACGATGATAATAATAAAAATAATAACAATAATAGTAATAATTATAATATCGATAGTAACAATAATAACTATAATGACGATTATAACGATAATGATAATAACGATAATGACGATGGATATATTAACGATAATATCTTTAATAACAATAATAATAATAATAATAATAATAGCGATAATAAAGATATTAACGTTAATAGCGATAATAATAAAAACAATTAAAACGATAATAACAATAATTATGATAATAACAAAAATAATTATAATAGTGATAGCATTAATAACATAATTTACGATAATAATAATAATAATAAAGATAATAACATTATTAACGATAATAACGATAATAAAGTAAACAACAATAATTATAAAAACAATTAAAACGATAATAACAATAATTATGATAATAGCAATAATAATTATAATAGTGATAGCATTAATAACGATATTTACGATAATAATAATAATAACAAAGGTAATAACATAATTAACGATAATAACGATGCTAACGATAATAACGGTATAGACGATAATATCGATAATTATAATAACAATATTAACGATTATAAAAATAATAATACTAACATAATAAAGATAATAACGATAATAATAATAGTAATAATAATAACGATAATAAACGTAATAACAACAATGATAATAATAATAATAATATTAATAATAATAATAATAATAATAAGGATAATAACGATAATAACGATAATAACGATAATAAAAAAATAATGATAGCAATAAAAACGGTAAATACGATAATAAAAATAGTAATAATAACGACAATAACGATACTAACCACAATAACGATAATAATAATAACAATTATAACGATAATAACGAAAATAACAATTATAATGACAATAGCGTCAATAACGATTATAATCATAACGATAATAATAATAATAATAATATAGATAACAGCAATATTAACGTTAATGACGATAATAATAATAACAATAATAAAGATACAAACGAATATAACGATATGAATGATAATAATATTTATAATAATAGTAATAATAAAGATAATAACGATAATAATGGAAGTAATAATAACAATATTAAGAATAATATATATAATAACGATAATAACGATAATAATATTATTAGTAATAACAGTAATTACAATATTAACGATAAAACGATTTTAACAAGAATCATAATAACGATAATAACGATAATATCGATAATATTAATAACAAAATTAACAATAATAACGATAATAAGGATAATAATAATATCAATAATATTGATGGAACAGTAATAACGATAATAACGATAATAATAATAATAATAAAAACGATAATATTTATAACAACGATGATAACGAATATAACAAAATAATAAATACCGTTAATTACGTTAATAACGATAATAATAATTGCAATAATAACGTTAATAACGATAATAATAACATTAGTATGAACAATAATACGGATAATAACGATATTAACGATATTAATAATAATGATAATGACAATAATAATAAGAATAATGATAATAACGTTAGTAACGATAATATTAATAATTAGGAAAACGATTATAATGATATTAACGATAACAATAATAATAATAATAATAACATTAATAAGGATAATAAGGGTAGTATTGATAATAACAATAAAAATATTAACGATAATATCGATAACAATAATAATAATAATAACAATGATAACGTTAACATTAATAACAATAATAACTATAATAACGACAATAGCGATAATAAACATAATAATAACAATAATAACTATAATAACGCCAATAATTAAAATAATAACATTGATAATAAACGTAATAACATTAATAACGACAATAATTATAATAATTATATTGATAATAACAATAATAACGAAAATAATAAAAATAATGATATTAATAACGATATAGAAAAACATAACCATAATAATAGTAGTAATAAAAACAATAATATCAATAATGGCGTAAAGCACGTCATTGCCGAAAATATTAATAACAATAATAACGATAATAACGATAATAGCGTAAATAATGATAATAAAGTAACAATAATATTGATAAAAACGATAATAACGATAATAACGTTAATAACAATAATAATAATAATAATAATAATAATAATAATAATAATAATAATAATAATAACGATAATAGCTATAATGAGGAAAATAATAATAATTATAATAATAATACTAAGGATATAAACGAAAATAACCATAATAATAGAACATATTATAACATTAATAACATTAATAATGTGAATAACGATAATAACGATAATAACAAATCGATAATAACGATAATATTAATATAAATAATAACAATATTTCCGATAATAAAGATAATAAAATAAATAATAAAAACAACAATACAGGTAATAATGATAATAATGATTATAATCATAATAATTATAATATTAATAATAATTATAATAACAATAAATAGAATAATAACGATAATAATAGTAGTAATAATAATAATAACTAATTATATCAATAAAAATAATAATAACGATAATAATAATGACAAATATAACGATAAGGATGGAAAGAATGATAATAATGATGACATTAATAATGGTAAAAACTATAATAACTATAATAACGGTAATAATAATAACAGTAATAACGATAATAACGATAATATGGATTACAAAACTAACAATAAAATAGATTGTAAGGATATTAAAGATAGAAACAATAACATTAAAAACAATAATAACGACAATAGTAATAATAACAATAACCATAATAATGATATTACAGATACTAATAATAATAATAATAATAATATTAATGATGATAATAACGGTTATAATGTTAATAACTATAATAACGATACTAACAATAAGAATAATAATAATAAGAGATATATTAAAGTTATTAACGGTAATAATAATAATAGTAACAATAGTAACGAAAATGACTACAAAAACGATAATAGTAATAACGATAATAACAATAATAGTAATAATAATAATACCTATAGTAACAATAATAACGATAATGACAATAATAATAATTATAATAATAACGATAATAACGATAATTACGTTAATAACGAAAATAATAATATAATTAATAACGATAATTACGATAATAACGAAAATAATAATAGCATTAATAACGATAATTATGATAATAATAATAATAATAATTATAACAATATTAAGGATATTAACGATGATAACGATAATACTAATAACGATGACAACGACAAAAATAATAATATTAATATAATTAATAACGAAAATAAGGATAATAACGATAAAAACGATAAAATCAATAATAATAATAATAATGATAATAATTATAATAACGAAAAAAACACTAATAACGAGAGGAATAGGAACGATATTAACGATATAAAAATAATAATAGTTACATTATTAAGGATAACAACGAAAATAACTATAAAAATAATAATAATAATAACGAAAGTAAGGATAATAACGTGCCAACGATAATAATAATAATAACAATAATAAGGATAAGAACAATAATAATAATGAAGTAAATAAAGATAATAACGAAGACAACGATAAAAATAATAACAATAATAAAGATAATTACGAAAATAACTACTATAAGGATTAGAACAATAACGATAATAACAATGTTACTAATAATAATAAGAACGATAATGAAGATAAAACGATAAAAGAGATAATAACTATAATAACAAAAATAACAATTAAATAATAGAAATAATAGAGATATTAACGTTATTAACGATAATAACGATAATAATAAAAACAGTTATAACGATAAATACGATAATAACGACAACTATAATAAAAATATAAACGTATATAGAGATAATTACATTTTCAAAGATAATAATTATATCAATAATAACGATAAAAACGATATTAACGATAATAACAATAACATTAATGATAATAATGACGCTAATAATAATAAAAATAACAATAATAACGATAATAACAATAATGATAAAAAGAATAATAACGATAATATTGATAATAACGATAATAATAATAACAATAATAACGATATTAACATAATCAACGATAATAACAATAATGACGTTAATAAACATAATCATAATGAAGATATTAACGATAACATCAACAATAATATTTATAATAATAATAATAATAGTAACCGTAATAATTATAATATCGATAATAACGATAATAACAATAACGATAGTAACGATAATATCGGTAATACTAATAACAATATTATTGATAATATCGATTATAATAATAATAACGATAATTTCGATGATAACGATAATAATGATAATAACGATAATAAAGATAATAACGATAATATCGATTATAACGAAAAGAATAATTACGATAATGACGGTAATAATAAAAGTAATAAATATAATAACGATAATTACGATAATAACGATAATATTAATAAAGATAATAACGTTAATAATGTAAGTAGCGCTAATAATAATAGTAATAATAACAATAACGATAATAACGATTATAATGATAAGAACGATAATAATAGAAGTAATAATAACAATATTAAAAATAATAAGTATCATTACGATAATAATGATAATGAAAATAATATTAATAGTAATTATAATAAAGATAATTACGATATTAACGGTAGTAATGTTAGTAATAATAAAAAAATAACAATAATATCGTTAATAACGATAATATCCATATTAATTATAACGATGATAACGACAATAAAAATAATAATGTCGATAATAAAGATAATAACGACAATAATAATAATAATAATAATAATAATAATAATAATAATTATAATAATAAAAAAAAATAATAATAATAATATCGATAATAACAATAATAACGATAATAATAATATTAATAATAACAATAACAACAATAGGAACGATAATAAGGATAATAATGATTACGATAAATACGATAATATCGATAATGATATTAACAATATTAACGTTAATATTGATAATAATTATAACAATATTAACGATAATATCGATAATAATAATAACATATTAACGATAATATCTATAAAAATAATAATAATAAGAATAACGATAATAATGATATTAGTAATATTAATAACGATAATAACGAAAATAATGATAGTAAGGAAAATTTTTATAATTATAATAATAATAAAAACGATAAAAATGATAATAATACTTACAATAATAATGATAATAACAATAATAACGATATTAACTATATTAAAATTAATAACTATATTAACGTTAACAACGATAATGATATGAAGAATAATAGCGATAATAACGATAATTACCTTAATAATAATATTAACATTAATAACGATATAAACGATGATAACGATAATAAAAATAACGATAATGACGATGACAATAATAATGATTATTACGATAATAACAAAAATAATAAAAACCATAGTTTCGTTAATAGATATAATCATAATACCGTAAAAACGATAATAAATTTAATAATAATAAAAATAATAATGATAATAACGATATTATCGGGATAATTATAACAATAATATCGATAATTACGTTATTTGAAATAATAATAATAACAATAATAACGATAATACTAATAACCATAATAAAGATAATAATAATAATAATAATAATAACAATAATAACGATACTAACGATAATAACGATATGAACAAAATTAACGATAATAACAAGATTTATAAAAATAATAATATCTATAATAATGATAAGAACGATTAGAACTATAAAGTTACTAACAATAATAACAATAATAACATATATAACTACAAAAAAATGATTTAAATAAGATATTAACGATAATAAATAGAATAACAGTAATAACGATAATAACGACAATACTAATAAAAATAAAAACGATAATAACTCTAATAACAATAACAATAATAATAATAATAATAATAATAATAATAATAATAATAATAATAATAATAATAATAATAATATCGATAATAACAATAATAACGAAAATTATAATATTAATAACAACAATAATAACTTTAATAACGATAATAATGGGTGATAATAAATACGATAAAGTCGATAATATCGATAATAATATTAACAATATTAATTATAATATCGATAATAATATGAAAAATATTAATGATAATATCGATAATAAAATGAACATTATTAACGATAATATCTATAAGCATAACAATAATAATAATAATAGTAATAACGATAACTATAATAATAGTAGTAATACTAACATTAATAACAATAATAGCGGTAATAAGGTAATTAACGGTAATAACGATATTTATAATAACCATATTAACAATAATAACGATATTATCGATGATAACAATAACAATAATAACCATGATATCGAAAATAATAATAATGTTATTAACGATAACATCGATAATAATAATAATTACAATAAAATTAATAACGATAATATCGATAATAACTATAATAATAATAAAGAAAATAACGATAGTAATGATATTAACGATAATAATAATAGTAATAATATCGATAATAACGATAATAAAGATAATAGCGAAAAAATAATAATAATAATGAGGAAAATAACGCCTATAACGGTGATAATAATACCTATATTGCCAATAACGATAATAACGATAATAGCGATAAAACGAAAATAATAATAATAATAATAATAATAATAATAATATCGATAATAAAGATAATGACGACAATAATAATAATAAAAATAATATTAATAATAATAACGATAATGACGATAATAATAATAGTTATATTAACAATAATAACAATAATAACGATAATAACGATAATAACGATAAAATTAATAATAACGTCATTAATAACTATAATAAATATAATAACGATAAGGTCTTAACGATAATGACGACAATAGTATTAATAGTAATAACGACAATAACGATAATAACAGCAATAAAATTAATAATAATAAAGATAATAACGGTATTATCGAAAATAAAGATAAAAGCTATAATAATAATAATACTAATAAGAATAATAACAACGTTAACAACGATAATAAGAATAAAAACAGTAATGATAATACCACAATAATAAAAACAACAATAAAAATGATAATAACGACAACAACAATAATAAGGTTAATAACTAAATTAACTATATTAATAATAACGGAAATAACATTAATTTCGATATTAATAATAGCAACATTAAAGACAATAACGATAATAATAATAACAATAACGACCTTAATAACTATAATAAATATAATAACGATATGGTATTAACGATAAAGACGACAAAAGTAGTAATAGTAATAACAATAATAACGATCATATCTATTTAATAATCTATAAAAATAATAATAATAATAATAATAATAAAAGTAATAACGGTAATACCGATAATAACAAAGATACTAATAATAACTATAAAAAGGATAATAACTATAATAATATTAATCATAATAAAGATAACAACGATAACAACGATAACAATTACAAAACAGATAATAACGATAATAATAATTATAATCCTAATAACAATATTAATATTTATAATAATAACAATAATACTGATAATAAGGATAATAACTATAATAATAATAGTATTAATAACAATAATAACACTAATAACGTTAAAAGCGATTATAAGGTTATTAACGATCATAACGATAATTATAATAACCATATTAATAATAATAACGATGTTATCAATGATAACAATAACGATAATAACGATAATATCGATAATAATAAAAATATAATTAACGTTAACATCAATAATATTAATAATAATAGTAACATTAATAACGACAATAACGATAATAACTAAAATAATAGTAACGAAAATAACGATAATAACGATATTAATGATAATAATAATAATACCAATATCGACAATAACCATAATAACGATAAGAGCGATAATAATAATAATAATAATAATAATAATAATAGTAATAATAACAACGTTAATTACGTTAATTACGATAATAATATTAGTAATTATAACAATAATAGCAATAATAACTAGAATATCGATAATAATAATAACATATTAACGATAATATCTATAAAAATATTAATACCAATAATAACGATAATAACGATAATAATGATAATAACGATTTTAATAACTACGATAATACCGATAATAGAAGTAATAATAATAACGATAATGACTATATTTAGGATAATAATAATAACAATAATAGAGATAAGGACGATATTATCTATAATAACAATATTAATAATAACGATAATAACTAAAATAAAGATGTAACGATAATAATAACAATAATATTAACAATAATATTGAAAATAATAATAATAATAATAGCAATTATAACGATAATAAAGATAATAAAGATAATAATGATAACGATAATAACGATAATAGTAATAATAATTATATCAAAAATAACAATAA
Source organism: Vespa crabro (assembly GCF_910589235.1). Classification (NCBI taxonomy): domain Eukaryota; kingdom Metazoa; phylum Arthropoda; class Insecta; order Hymenoptera; family Vespidae; genus Vespa; species Vespa crabro. The sequence goes on from NW_025813595.1 coordinate 1,013,114, forward strand.
TTACGATCATGACTATAATAACGATAATAATAATAACAAATATATCAATAAAAACGATAATAACGATAATAACAATAATAATATTAAAAATAATAACGATAATAACAATATTAAAAATAACAATAATCCACGATAACGTAGATAAAAACATCAACAATAATAGGAAAAATAACGAAAATAAGGATAATAACGATAATAGCGTCAATAATAAAAATAATAACGATAATAACGATTATAACAATAATAATAATAACGATAATATCTATAATAACGTTAATAATACTAGTAGTAATAAGTATATTAACAGTAATAACTATATTTAAGAAATCAGTAGTAGCGATAGTATCGTTAATATTGATAATAATAACGATTATACCGAAAATGACGAGAATAACGATAATAATAATAAAATTAATAACGATAATTACGTTAATAACGAAAACAATAACAGCATTAAAAACGAAATTACGATAATAATAATAATAATTACAAAATTAAGGATAATAACGATAATAACGATAATACTAATAAAGATGACAACAATAATAACAATAATATTAATATTAATAATAACGAAAATAAGGATAATAACGATAACAACGATAATATTAATATTAAATATCAAGATAAAAACCATATTAACTTTAATAACGATAGAAACGACAGTAACGATAAAAATAATAATAATAATATCGAAAATAAGGATAATAACGATGTCAATGATAATAATAATAACAACAAAAAGGATAATAAAAATAATAAAGATAAAGTAAATAAGGATAATAACGATGACAATGATAATAATAATAACAATAATAAAGTAATAACGATAATAACGATTATACAGATTATAACAATAACGATAATAGAAATAATAATTTGAACGGTAATGAAGATAAAACGAAAAAAATGAAAATAACTATAATAACAAATATAATAACGATAATAATAATAACAATAATAACGATAATAATAATAATAACATTAACGTGAATAGTGATAATTACTATTTCAAAGATAATAATAATAACAATAATAACGATAAAAACGATATAAACGTTAATAACAATAATAATAATGATAATAACTATACTAATAGTAATAATAATAACAATAATAACGATTTTAGCAATAATAATAAAAAGCATAATGACGATAATAATGATAATAACATTAATAATAATAGCAATAATAACGATTTAAACGTTAATAACGATAGTAATAATAATATTAATAAGGTTAATAACATTAAAAACGATAACAATAATATTGACGTTAATAATAATAATAATATTAGAGATATTAACGATAATAAAAACAATAATAATTAAAAGAAATATTAATAATACTAATAGTAAGCATAATATAGATATTAACGATAGTAATAATAACGATAATGACGATAATAATATTAATAATAAAGATAATAACGATAATTAGGAGAATGACGATAATATTAATAACGATAATAACGTTAATAAGGTAAATAACGGTAAAATAATAGTAATAATAACAATAATAACGATAAAATTATTAACGATAATATCGACATTATTAACAATAATAACAACGATAATTACAATAATAACGATAATAGAATTAATAATAATAAAGATAATAACAATATTAACGATAATATCGATAATAACGATAATAAAAATAATAATAGTAATAGCAGTAATAACAATAATAACGATAATAACGATAATAGCGATAATAACATTTATAATGGTAAGAACGATAATAATATTAATAATAATAACAATAATAACGATTATTACGATATAAGGATAATAATAAAAGTAATAATAATAATATTAAAAATAATAAGTATAATAACGATAATAACTACATTAATAGTAGTAATAATGAAAGTAATAACAATAATAGCCATAAAAACGATTTTAACGATAATAATTATAACGATAATAGCGATAATATCTATAATATTAATAACATTATTTATGATAATATCGATATTAATAAATGTAATAATAACAGTAATAACGATCATAACTATAATAATAATAACGAAAATTAAGATAATAATAATATTAACGATCATAACAATGATAATAATAATGATAATAAAAGGTAATGACGATAAAAAATTATTTAACGTTAATAATAATAAAAGCAATAATAATGATAATAATAGAAGTAATACTAAATATATTAAGATTAATATCTATAATAACGATTATAACGATAACAATAGTAGTAAGAATAACAATAATAACAATAATAACGATATTAACGATAATAATAGTTGAAGTAATTACAATGATAACAATAATAGCGATAATAACGTTATTGCTGATAATTAGAATAATTATAATATTCATAAAAAATATAATACGGATATTACCGATAATAATCATAACGATAATAACGATAATAATAATAATATTATTAACGATATAATCGAAAATAATAATAATCAAAATTACATTAATAACAATAATAACGATAAAAACAACAATAACGAGAATTACGATTAAAATAATAATACCGAAAATAACGATAATAACGATATTAACGATTATAATAATAATAATAATATCGAGAATAACGATAATAAGTATAATAAACATAATAACGATTATAACGAAAAAAAAATAATAATAATAACAATAATAATAATAAGGATAATAAAGATAACAGAGATTATAATTATAACGATTAAAAAGATAACAACGGCAATAATGATAATAGCAATAATAACGATAACAACTGTGATAAAAATAACAATATTAACGATATTAAAGAAAATAGTAATGACAATAATAACGATAACAACGATAATAACATTAATAATAATAATAATAATAAAATGAAACTAAGTATAATAACGGTGACATCGGTAATAATAATAAAAATAATAATGATAATAACGATAATAACGATAATAACGCTACTAACGGTAATAGCGATATAAATAAGAACAACAAAAATAATATTAACGTTAATAATTATATTAACAATTATAATAATGACGATAATAACGATAACAACGGTAATAATGATAATAACGATATTAACGATAATAACAATGATAATAATAGTATTAATAAAGTTAATAACGAAATAAATGATTTTAACGATAATAATAATAACAACAATAACGATAATATAGAATATGATGTTAAGAATGATAATAATATTAACAATAATAAAAACAATAATGACAAACAAGATAATAAAGATAATAATAGAAGTAATAATAACAATATTATGAACAATAAATATAATAACAATAATAATAGTAGTAATAAAAAATGTAATAACAATAATAACGATAAAAACGAATTTAACGATAATAATAATGGTGATAATTACGATAATTTCAATAATAATAATAACTATAATAACGATAATAACGATTATGGAGATAATAATAATTATAGTAATAATAACGATATTATAGATACTAACGACAAAATAATAATAATAATTATAACGATAATAACGGTAATAACGATAATAATAATAGAAAAATAACAATCATATCAATAATAACGATAACAAAGTTAATAACGATAATATCGATCATAATAACAACAATATCGACGACAATATCGGTAATAATAATAACAATAATATGAATAATAACGATAATAAAGATAAAAACGATAATATCTATATTAATAAATAGGATAATATTGGTATCATCGATAATAATAATAACAATATTAATGATAATATCGATATTAATAACAACAATATCGACAATAATAACGATAATAATAATAACAATAATAACAATAATACTGATACTAATGATAATATCGTTAATAATAATAACGATAATAATGATAATAGCGATAAAAACAATAACGATATTAACGATAATATTGACAATATTAAAGATAATAATGATAATAATATTAAAACAATAATAATTATCATAATAATAGTAGTAATAACGTTAATAACGATATTAAAAATAAAAATAATAATGATAATACAGATAATAATAAGAAAATTCATAACATTAATAACGTTAATAAAGATAATAACGGTAAAAATAGTAAAATTGATAACAGTAATAACAATTAAAATGGAAATAATAATAATGACAATATGGAAAGTAACGATAATAACGGTAAAAACGATAATAAGTAATAATACTAGTAATGATAATAATGGTAATTACGATGATAACAATAATCATAATAGTTATAATAGCATTATGACAATAATAACGATATATAAAATAACGATAATAAAGACAATAATAATAACAATATTAATATCATTTATAACAATAATAACGATGATAACCACAATGACGATAATAACGATAATATCGATAATAATAATAATAATAATAACATTAATAACGATAATACGTTAATAACGTCAATAATAATAATAATAATAATAATAATAATAATAATAATAATAATAATAATAGTAATAATAATACCGATAATAAAGATAATGACGACAATAATAATAATAATAATAATATTAATAATAATAAAGATAATGACAATAATAACGATAATAATAATAATAATAACAATAATATCCACCACAATAATAACAATAATAACGGTTATGATAAGAATAATATTAATAATATTAACGATAATAATGATAATAACGATATAATCGATAATAATAATTACAATAATAACGATAATAACTACAGTAATGAAAATAATAATAATAATTATAACGATAATAACGATAATTTCGATAATAACAATATTAATAAGAGCGATAGTAACGTTAATAGTAATAACTAAATAATAAATTCGATATTAATGATATTAATGAAAATAACTATAATAATAATAATAAATATAACAATAATAACGATAATAACGATAAAAATATTAACGATAATAAAGTTAGTTATAGCAATAATAATAACAATAATAACGATAATAAAGATATCTTTAATAATATAATTAACGATAATGCCGATAATAACGTTAATAATAATAATAAAAAAAATTATAATAATAACTTTAATAACGATAATAACTATAATAACGATAATAACGATAATAACGATAATAACAATAATAGTAATAATAACCACGAAAATAACGATAATAACGATAACAATAATAATAACATTGACAATATAAACAATTACAATAGTAACGATAATAACATTATGACGATAATAATAATAATAATATTAACGATAATAGCGATAATGAAGATAATAACGATAATAAGGATAATATCATTATAGTTATTAACGATAAAAAAGACAATAAAGATAATAACAATCAAAATTATAAAGATAGTAATGAAAATAGTGATAATAATGATAATAAAGGTAATAATAATATCGAAATTAACGACAATAGTAATAATAATAATAACGATAGTAGTAATAGTAATAACGATAATAACGATAATAACGATAATAATAATAACAATTTTAATGATAATAACAATTATAATAATATTAATAATAACGAAATTAACGATAATGACGATAATAATAATAATATTAACAACGATTATAAGGATAATAACGATAACATCGAGAATAATAAAAACAATAATATCGATAATAACAATAATAACGATAATAACATTATTAATAGTAATAAGAATAAAGATAATATCGATAATATGTGTAATAATCATAAAGCTTATAACGATAAAAACGACAATAACGAACATAAGAATAACAAATGTAATGATAATAATGAAAATAACGATAATGACGATAATAACGACAATAATATTAATAATAATAACAATTGCAATAATAAGGCTAATAACTATAATAATGAGAACAACAATAACGACCAAAACGTTAATAACGATAATAATAATAGCATTAATAGGGATAACATCGATAATAACAATCATCGTAATAATAACGATAATAGTGGTAATAACTATGATAACGATAATAATAATAACAATAATAACGATAATAAGGATAATAACGGAAATAACGATAACAATAATATTAATAATAAAGATAATAATGATATTTACGAAAATAACGATAATAATAATAGCAATAATAACAATAATACCGATATAAATAATAAAAAGCATAATAAAGTTAGTAACGATTATATTAATAGTAATAATATTGTTAATAACGTTATTAATGATAATGACGATTATTTCGATTATAATAATAACAATAAAATCGATAGTAAGGATATTAATTATAACAATAATTAGATTAATTACGATAATAACGACAATAATAATAATAATAATAACCATAATAACGATAATAAAGAAATATAACGATTATAATAATAACAGTAATAACGATAATAAAGATTTTTACGATAATATTAATAACGATAATAACGATAATAACATTAATAATAATAATAATATCAAAGATTATAACGATATTAATAAAATAACGATAATCATGATAATAACGATACTAATAATAATAATAATAACATTAATAACGATAATAACGATTATAATGATAATAACTATAATAACGTTATTATCAATAAGAGTAATAGTAATAATAGAGATATAGTAATTATAATGTTAATAACGTTATTAACGATAATAACGATAATAATATTAAAAATAATAACGATAATAACTATATTAAAAATAATAATAATATACTATAACAAAGATAACAACAACAGTAATAATAGAAAACTAAGGAAAATATGGATAATAATGATAAAAGCTTCAGTAAAAATAATAATATTTTCGATAATGACTATAATGACAATAATAATAATAACGATATTATCGATAATAATATTAATAACACTAGTAGTAATAATTATAATAACGGTGATAACTATATTTATGAAAACAATAGTAACGATAGTACGGTTAATGTCAATTATTATAGTAATAATAATATCAATAAAAACGATAATAACAATAATAATAATAATAATAATGACGATATTAACGATAATAACGATTATATTAATAACGATTTTAACGACAATATTAATAATATTAATAACGATAATAATGATATTTACGGTAATAATAATAGTAATAATATTGATAATAACTATAATAACGATAGTAATGATAATAATTTTAACAATAAAAACGATTTTAAATATTTTAACGATAATAATAATAAGTATAATAACGATAATAACGAAACTAATAATAATAATAATAATAATAATAGCAATAATAACGATATTAACGATAATAACGATAATAATAAAATCAACATTAAAATCGATATTAAAGAAAATAGTAAATACAATAGTAACGAAAACAGCGATAACAACATTAATAATAATAATAATAATATCGAAAGTAATTAAAATAACGGTGACAACTAGAATATTAATAACAATAATAACGATAAAAAAGATAATAACTATAGTAATAATACTAATAATAACGATAATAACGATATTAATGTCAATATGGATAATAACAGTAATATTAATAGTCATATTAAAGATATTACGATAATAACGTTACTAACAATAATAGCAATACTAATATTAACAATATTAAAGATAATATCGTTAATAATTGTAACAATATTCACAATAATATCGATAATAATAATAACAACAAAAACAATAATAATGATAATAACTATAATAATATTTATAATAATAACGATAATAATAATAACAACAATAGCGATATTAGTAACTATGATGATAAGAAAGATAATAATAATAATAAAAATGAAAATAATAACGAAAATAACAAAGATAATCATAATAATAAAAGTAATAATAACAATTTTAAGAATAGTTACTATTATAACGATTTTTACGATAATAGCAAATGTAATAATAACACCAATAAACATTATAACGATAATAACAATTATGAGAAAGTTAACGATTGTAATATTAACGATAATAACAATAATAACCTAAATAATAACAATAAAAATTAACATAATAACGATATTAACGATAATAAGGATAATAACAATAACAATAATGACGACAAAATCAATTATAATACTTTAACGATATTAATACTTATCAAAATAACAATAATATTGATAATAACTATAATAACGTTAATAATAGTAGCAATAATAACAATAATAACACTAATAACGATAATTGAGATAATAACAGTAATAATAATAACAATAATAACAATAATATTGTTAATAAGGTTATTACCGATGATAATGATAATTATAATCTTCATAATAACTATAATAAGGTTATTACCGATAATATTAATAACGATAATAACGTTCAGAATAATATAGATGAAAACGATAAAATCGAAAATAATAATAAAAATTTTAAAGATAATATCGATAATAATAATAACAATATTAACGAGAATATCGACAATAATAATAATAATAATAATAACCTTAATGACGATAATAACGTTAGTAATGATAATATAAGATATAATAATAACAATATTAAGAATAAAAACTATAATAACAACAATAACGATAATAATAATAGTACTAATAACATTAATAACAATATTGCTAATAACGATAATAACGATAATAATAATAACGACAATAACGATAATATCGAAAAAAATTATAACAAAATTAACAATAATATCGATAATAATAATAACAATAACAACAAAAATAACGATAATAACGATAATTACAATAACAATTATAAAAATAGTAACGATAAGAACGATGATATCGATAATACCGATAATAATAATAATATTAACGGTAATAACGATAATTACAATAATAACGATATAAATAAAAATAATAATATACATAATTCAAAAAATTATCATAAATATATTAACGATAATAACGATAATATTGATAATAATAATAATAAAGAAAATAACTCAATTAACGATAATAGCTATAATAATAATAACAATAACATCGATAATAACAATATTAATAATAACAATAATAAAATCGATAATAAGGATAATAAAAATAAGAACGATAATAGCAATAACAATAACAACAATAATAACGATAATTACGATAATAATGTTTATAATAATTAATGTAATAATAATTATAGAATTCATAATAACTATAATATCGATAATAACGAACGTAACAGTACTACTTCTAATATTAAGGGCGATAATAACGATAATAACGATAATAACGATAATAATAATAACTATAATAACGATAATAACGATAATATTGATAATAACGATAACAATAATAAGAATAATAACAATAATAATAATATTAACAAAAATGAGGATAATATAAGTATAAAAAACAGTAATGACGATAACAATATTGATAATAATAATATTAGCAATAACAACGATAACATCGATGTTATTTATAATAATAATTGCAATAATATCGATAAAATCGATAATAATAACAATAATAAATTTAATAACGATGATAACGATATTAACGATAATTATAAACAGAATAATAACGATAATAATGATAATAACGTAAATAATAATAGCAATAATATCGATTTTAACGTTAATAACGATAGTAATAATAACATTAATAACGATAATAACATTAAAAACGATAAAAATAATAATGACGTTAATAATAATAAACATATTAGAGATATTTACGATAATAAACAATAAAAATTATAAAAAAAAATAAAAATAATAATAGTAACAATAGTAACGATAATATCGATAATAACGATAGTAATAATACCAATAATGACGATAATAATAATAACAATATGGATAATAACGATAATAACGAGAATGACGATTATATTAATAACGATAATAACGTTATTAACGTAAATAACGATAAAATAATAGTAATAAAAACAATAATAACGATAAAAAAATAGTAATAATAACAATAATAATGATAAAAATATTAACGATAATATCGACATTATTAACAATAATAACAACGATAATTACGATAATAACGATAATAAAATTAATAATAATAATTGTAATAACAATAATAACGATAATATCGATAATAACGATAATGATGATAATAACGATAATAATAGTAGAAATAATAACAATAATAACGATAATAAAGACAACAATAATATTATTAACGATAACAATGATAATATTAATATAAATAATAATGATAATAACGACAATAAAGATAATAATATTAATATTAATAAAGATAATAACGACATTACCGATAAAACCGATTTTAGCGATTATAACGATAGTAGCGATTATAAATATAATAACGATAATAACGATAATAATAATAACAATAATGTCGATAATATCGATAATTATAATAATAATATTAACGATAATTTCGGACATAACATTAATACTAATAACAATAATAACGATAATAACGATAATAACTATTATAATAATATCGATAATAACAATATTATTAATAATAATAACAACGATAATTACGATTATAACGATAATAAAATTAATAATAATAAAGATAATAACAAGTTTAACGATAATACCAATAGTAACGATAATGAAAATAAAAATTGTAATAGCAATAATAACGATAATAAAGAGAATAACTGTAATAACGATAATAACTATAATAATAATATCGAAAATAACGATAATAATGATATTAACGATAATAATAATAATAACAATATCGATAATAACGATGATAACGAATATAAAGATAATAACGATAATAATAGTTATAATAATTGCAATAATAATAACGCTAATTACAATAATAACGATAATAATGATAGTAATTATAAAAATAATTTCAATAATAACAATAATAAAGATAATAATATATACGATTTTAACGACAATAGTAATAATAATAATAACGATAATAAAGATAATAACGATAATTATAATAATAACAATAATAATAATAAAAATAATAACAATAATTTGCGTAATAACGATAATAATAGTGGTAATGTTAAGAATAATAACAATAATAACGATAATAAAGATTATGACGATAACAATATTATTCATAATAACGTCAATAGTAATAATAATAATAATAACGGTAATATCGATATTAGTAGTAATATTAATAACGATAATAACAATATTTACGATAATAATTATAATAATAATAAAGATAATAACGATAGTAACAATAATAACGATAATAATAATAAAAGTATTAATGATAATATCGAAAATTATAAAAATAATAATAGCAATAATATCGATAATATCGATAATAGCGATAATAATGAAATTAATAATAATAGTAATAGCAATAATAACGATATTAACGAAAATTGTAATAACATTAGTAACGAAACAGCGATATTAACATTTATAATAATAATAATAATAACGAAAGTAAGTACAATAACGGTGACAACTATAATATTAATAACAATAATCACAATAATAACGATAATAACGATAATAATAATACTAATAATAACGATAATAACGATATCAATGGCATTAACGATAATAACGTTTGTGATAATAATCTTATTGAAGATAATAACGGTAATAACGATGCTAACAATAATAGCGATATTAATAACTTACAACAGAAGCAATAAAAACGATAATAACTATAGTTTACTTATAATAATAACGATGATAACGATAATAATTAAGATAACAATTTTAACGATAATAAAAATGATAATAATTATAATAATAAAGGTAATGACGATAAAAAAGTATCTAACGTTAATAATAATAAAAGCAATAATAATGATAATAATAGAAGTAATACTAAATATATTAAGAATATTAACTATAATAACGATTATAACAATAACAGTAGTAGTAAGAATAACAATAATAACAATATTAACGATAATAACGATTATAAAAATGTTAACGATAATAATATTAACGATAATAACGATAATAAGCATAATAATAATTATAATTATAATAAAGATAACAACGATATTAACGATAATAATGACAATAATAGAAAACCATTATGACGATAATAACGTTAACAGAGATAATACCGATAATAACGATAATGACAATAATAATAATAGTAATAATTAAGTTAATAACGATATTTACGATAATAATAGTTGTAATAATTACAATAATAACAATAATAGCGATAATAAGGTTATTACCTATAATAAGGATAATTATAATATTCAAAATAACTATAATACGGATATTACCGATATTAACAATAACCATAATAACGATTATAACGAAAAAATAATAATAATAATATTGATAATAAAGATAATAAAGACAATAATAATAATGATAATATTAATAATAATAAAAATTTTAATGACGATAATAACGGTAATAGTAGTAGATATAATATCAGTATTATCAATGAAAACGATAACAATAAAAATAATAACGGTTATTACGATAATAATGCTAATAATAAAAATAAAGATTATAAAGATAACAACTAAATTAACGAAAATAACGATAATAAAAGAATAATATTAATAAGGACAATAATAATAATTACGATAAAGTATTAATATTAGTATCGAAATTAATGATAATATTGTTAATAGTAATAAAAATTTTAACGATAATATCGACAATATTAAAAATAACAATAATAATAATAAGAATAATAAAGATAACAGAGATTAAAATAGTAACGATTAAAAAGATACCAACGGCAATAATGATAATAGCAATAATAACGATAACATCTGTAATAAAAATAACAATATTAACGATATTAAAGAAAATAGTAATAACAATAATAACGATAACAACGATAATAACAATAATAATATTAATAAAAAAGCGAAAGTAAGTATAATAACGGTGACATCGATAATAATAATAAAAATAATAATGATAATAACGTTAATAAGGATAATAATAATACTAATACTAACGATAATAAAGATAATAATAATCGTATTAAAGATAAGAACGATAATAACGCTACTAACGATTATAGCGATAATAATAAGAGCAACAAAATTAATATTAACGTTAATAAATATAATAACAATTATAATAATGACGAAAATAACGATAATAATGGTAATAATAATAATAACGATAATAACGATAATAACAATGATAATAATAGTAATAATTAAGATAATAACGATATTTACGATAATAAGGATAATAACAATAAAAATAATAACGATAATAATGTTAATAATATAAACGATAAAGTCGATAATATCGATAATAATATTAACAAATTTAACGATAATATCGATAATAACATTAACAATTTTAACGATAATATCGATTATAATAATTATATTATAAACCTTAACGTCGATAATAATAATTATAATAATAATATTATTAACGATAATAACCATAATTACTATAATAATAATTACGAAAATAACGATAATAATATTAACGTTAATAATAATAATAATAATAATAATAAAGATAATTACCATAGTAACTATAATAACGATAATAATGATAATAACTATTAAACGACAATTGGGATAGTACCGAATATAATAATAACAATAATAACAATATTAGTAGTAAAATTAATAACGATCATAATGATATTTACGATAATAACTATGATAATATTAGTAATAAAAAAAGTAATAACAATAATAACGATAAAAACATATTTAACGATAATAATAATGGTGATAATTACGATAATATCGATAATAATAATAACTATAATAACGATAATAACGATTATAGAGATAATAATAATTATAGTAATAATAACGATATTATAGATACTAACGACAAAATAATAATAATAATTATAACGATTATAACGGTAATAACGATAAAAATTATAGAAAAATAACAATAATATCAATAATAACGATAACAAAGATAATAACGATAATATCGATAATAATAAATAAGATAATATCGATTTCATCGATAATAATAATAACAATATTAACGATTATATCGATCATAATAACAACAACATCGTCAATAATATCGGTAATAATAATAACAATAATATCAATAATAACGATAATAAAAATAATAAAGATAATATCGATATTAATAAATAGGATAATATCGGTATCATCGATTATAATAATAATAATAATAACAATAATACCGACATTAACGATAATATCGTTAATAATAATAACGATAATAATGATAATAGCGATAAAAACAATAACGATATTAACGATAATATTGACAATATTAAAGATAATATTGATAATAATTTTAATAATTATCATAATTATAATAGTAATAACGATAATAACAATAAAAAAAATAAAATAATAACGATAACATACATAATAATAATAAAATTAATAACGTTAATAACGATAATGACGAAAATAACGGTAATAATAATAAAATTAATAATGATAATAACGAAAATAAAGATAATAATATTATTAATAATACCGATAATATCGATAATAACGATAATAACGTTAATAATAATAATAATAATAGTAATAATAATAGTAATAATAATAATGATAATTACGATAATAACGATAATAATAATAGTTATAATAACATTATTACAATAATAACGATAAAAACAATAATAACGATATCCATAATAACGATTATAATGACAATATTAATAACAATAATAATATTGATAATAACTATAATAACAATAAGAAACATAATAACGACAATAACGATAATAATAATTACGATAATAACGATAAAATCGTTAATAATAATAATAATAATAATAATAACAGTAATAACGGTAATAACGATAATAAAGGTAATAATAAGAATTATAATAATAACAATAATATCCATAATAATAATAATGACGACAATAATAATAATAATAATAATATTAATAATACTAACGATAATGACGATAATAATAATAATAATAATACTAACAATAATAACAACAATAAGGACAATAACGTTAATAACGATAATAATAATAATAATAACGACAATAATAAATATTATAAATACAATAACGAAATGGTATTAACGATAAAATCGACAGTAGTAGTAATAGTAATAACGATAATAACGACAATAAAAATATTAATAATAAAGAAAATATCAATATTATAGCAAATAACGATTATAACGATAATAATAATAGCAATATTAACGATAATAACGATAATAGCGATTATAACGATATTAAAGACTGTAATAATTATAATAATAATAAAAGTAATATTAACGATTACAATGAAAATAATGATAATAATAGTAGTAATAATAACAATAATAACAATAAAACCGATAGTAAAGTTAATAACGATAATTATGATACTAACAATTATAATAATAACGATAATAATATAAATAATAATAATAATAACGATAATAACAATAATATCAGTAATAATAATAACTATATTAACGAAAATAACAATTACAGTAATAATAATAATAACGATAATTGCGATAATACAAATAATAATAATAAAAATATTAAAAATTTTAATCACCAGAATACTAACAATAATACCGGTTATGATAAGAATAATATTAATAATAATAACGATAATAATGATAATAATAATAATAATAATAATAATAATAATAATAATAATAATAATAATATCATTAATACTCACAATAATTACAATAATAACGGTTATGAGAAGAATAATATTAATAATAATATCGATAATAAGGATAATAACGATAAAATCGATAATAATGATAATAATACTAATAATTATAACGATAATAACAATAATATCGAAAATAATAATATTAATAAGAGCGTTAATGACGTTAACAGTAATAATTATAAAATCGATAGTAATGATATTACAGAAAATATCCATAATAATAAAAATAAATATAACAATACTAACGATAATAACAATAACAATAAGAACAATAATAACGATTATTTATATAATACCGATAATAGTAAGAATAATTATAATATCGAATATATGGTTGATTACGAATATAACGGTAATAATAATAATAACTATAATAACGACAATAATAATAATAATAATAAAGATAATAACGATAATAACGATAATAGCGAATATAATAAAACAACAATAAAGATAACAACGATATTAACAATAATAACAATAATAACAATTATAGCGATAATAACAATAATAACGATAATCGCGATAATAATAATAACACTAATAACAATAATATCGACAATAACGATAATTATGATAATACTAATAACAATTATAACGATAATAACGATAATAACAATAATATTAATAATAATAATAATAATGACAACAATAATAAGGATAATAGCAATAATAATAATAACAAAATTATCGATTACATTGTTTATAAAGGTAATGAAAGTATCGATAAGAATAATCATAATAATAACAATAATATTCATAACAATATTAACGATAATAACGGTAATGACTATAACAATAATAACGATAATTACGATAATATCGATAACAATGATAATAATAATAAAGATAATATCGATAATAATAACAACAATATAAACGAAAGTAACCTTAATGATAATAATAGTAATAACGATAAAAACGATAATAACGATAATAAAGATAATAATACTAATGATATAACAATAATAGTAATAATTATAATAACGATAAAAACGACAATAAAGATAATAATAAAATTAATAACAATAATGAATATAAGGATAATAACGATTATAATAATAATAATAATAACGAAAATAAGGATAATAACGATAACAACGAAAATAATAATAACAATAATAGCGATAATAACGATTTTAACGATAATAAGGATAATAATAATAATTATAATAACGATAGATACAGTAAAATCGATAATAACGAAAAAACGATGATAACGATATTAACGGTAATAATAATAATCAGAATAACGATGATAACGATAATATCGATAATAAAAAAAATAATAATAATAATGATCGTAACGATAATAAAGACAATAATAGCATTTCTAGTAACAATAATCATGGTAATAACTATAATAATGATAATATCGATAATAATAACAATGACAAAGCTAATAGAAATGATAATAATAGTGATAATAACGATAATTACTTTAATAATAATAACAATAATAAAGATAATACCGATATTGACATTAATAACAATAATAATAATAGCAACAATAACGATAATTAGGAAAATAAAAATTATAATTAAAACGATACTAAGGATAGGAACGATATCATCAATAATATTAATAAGAAAAATAAAGATAATATCGATTATATTAATAAAAATATTAACAATTATATAGATAATTATAATAATAATATTAACAATAATAACGAGAATAACAATATTAACTATAATAAGGATAAAAGAATGACGATATTTACGAATATGAAGATAAAAGAAATATTAATAATACCAATAATAAGGTTCATAAAGATATCGTCGATAATAATAATAACAAAAATAATGATAATATCGATATTAATATTATCAATATTAACGATAATAAGGATAATTTTAATAATAATAATAACGATAATAACGGTTTTAAAGATAAATATAATAGCTATAATAACGATTTTATCGATAATGACGATAATATCAATAATAATAATAATAAAAATAAAGACAATAACGAAATTAATGGAAATAACGATAATATTAATAAAATAATAACGATAATAACGATAATAATAAAAATATTAACCATAATAACGATAATAGCGATAACAACGTCAATAATTTTAGTAATTATACAATAATAATATTACTACCGATAATAACGATGTTAAAGATTCTAATAATAACGATAATAACGTTGATATCGATAATAATAATAGCAATATTAACGATAATAAAGATATAAACGATAATAATGATAATGATAATAACGATAATAATAATAATAATAATAATATCAAAAATAACAATAAGTACCATAATAACTATAATGACGATAATAATAATAACGATAATGAAGATGACAATAATATCTATAATAAAGTTAATAACAATAAAATTATTAATAATAATAACGATAATAACGATATCAATGATAATAACGATAATAGCGATAATAATGATAATTATAATAACGATATTAACGACAATAATAATAGTAATAATAGCGTCAAAAGGGATAATAAGTACATTAAAATGACGATTTTAACGATATTACGATAATAGCATTAACTATAATAAGGATAAAAATCTTAACAATAATAACGATATTAAAGCTTTTAACGATAAAAACATTAAGGATATTAACGATTATAACGATAATAATGATAATAATAATAATAATAATAACATTAATAACGTTAAAAGCGTAAATAACGATAATAGCGATATTACTTATAATAATTATAACGAATATAACGATAATAACGATAATTATGAAATTAATAATAATAATAATATCGATATTACTTATAATAATTATAACGAATATAACGATAATAACGATAATTATGAAATTAATAATAATAATAATATCGATAATAATGATTATAACGATAATAACTATATTAACTATAAAAACAACAATAATATTAATAATAATAATGAAAATAATAATACCGTTAATGACAATAATAGCGATAATAGTAATAGTAAATGTAATATCAATAATAAAAGTAATATCGATATAAAGATAATAACGATAATAATATTAACGATTATAACGAATATAGTAATAATAATAATAGCGATAATAACGATAATAACGACAATAACGATAATAATGATAATAATAATAATAATTATAATAATAATAATAATTATAATAATAGTTTTAAAAATAATAACAATAATGCATTTAATAACGATAATAACGATAGTAACAACAATAATAATAATAATAATAATAACGATAAAAGGGATAATAACTATGTCAACTATAATAATAATAACAATAATATCAATAAAAACGATAATAACGATAATAATAATAATGATAATAATAATAACGATATTAACGATAAGAAATATAATAATGATAATAATCTTAACTATAATAAAGATATTAAAGATTCTAAGGATAATAATAATAAGGATATTATCGATAATAACGAAAGGAATAATAATTTAATATCGATAGTAACAATAATAACGACAAAGATGATAGTAACGATAAAAATAATACCCACAATAACGATGATAATAATAACGATCATAAAGATAATAATAAAAAACATATTAAAGATAATAACGCTAATAACAATACTAACGATAACAGCGATAATTATAATAAAGATATTAAGGATAATATTGGTAATAATTGTAACAATATTTACAATAAAAACGATAATAATAATAACAACAAAAACATTAATAACGATATTAACTATGATAAAATTTATAATAATAACGACAATGACGATAATAATGATAATAATAGAAGTAATAATATCAATATTATGAGTATTAAATATAATAATGATAATAATGATAATAGTAGTAGTTATAATAACAGTAATAACAATAATAACGATAATAACGATTATAAGACTGTTAACGATAATAATATTGACGATAATAACGATAATAACCATAATAATATTAATAATAATAATGAAGATAACAACGCTATTAACGATAATAATGACAGTAATAATAATAATAATAACGAAGATAACGTTAACAATGATAATACCGATAATAACGATAATAACAATAATAATAATAGTATTAATAACGATAATGACGATATTAACGATAATAATAGTAGTAATAATAACGATAATAGTAGTATAACAATTATAATAGAAGTATTAATAACAATATTAAGAATAATAACAATAAAAACGATAATAACAATAAAAATTGAAGTAATATAAAAAGTAATAATTATAGTAACAATAAAAACGATTTTAACGATTATAATAATGACGATATATAGGATAATATCGATAATAATAATAACAATATTAACGATAATATCGATAATAATAATAACATTAATAACTATAATTACGAAAATAACGATTATAACGATAATAATAATAAGAGTAATATTAACCAAAATAAAGATAATAACGACACAATAATAATAATAATAATAACGTTAATAACGATAGAAATAATAGAAATAAAACAATAATATCAATAATAATGTTATAAAAGATAATAAAGATAATATCGTTAATAATAATAACGATAATAATGATAACAGCGAGAAAAAAATAACGATATTAACGATAATATTGACAATATTAAAGATAATAATGATAATAATGTTAAAACGATAATAATTATCATAATTATAGTAGTAATAACGTTAAAAACGATATTAAAAATAAAAATAATAATGATAATATAGATAATAATCATAAAAGTCATAACCATAATAACGTTAATAACGATAATAACGGTAAGAAAAGTAAAATTGGTAACTCTAATAACGATAATAAAGATATAATATTATTAATAATAACGATAATAACGGTAAAAACGATAATAATGATAGTAATAATACTAGTAATAATAATAATGGTAATTACGATAATAACAATAATAATAATAGTTACAATAGCATTAAAACAATAATAACGATAACAACGATAATAACGATATCTATAATAACGATAATAAAGACAATAATAACAACAATATTAATATCATTTATAGCTATAATAATGATGATAACCATAATGACGATAATAACGATAATATCGATAATAATAATAATAATAATAATATCATTAATAAGGATAATAACGTTAATAACGACAATAATAATAATAATAATAATAATAATAATAATAATAATAATAATAATAATAATAATAATATTAATAGTAATAATAATAACGATAATAAAGTTAATGACGACAATAATAATAATAATATTAATAAAAATAACAATAATGAAAATAATAACGATAATAATAATAATAATAACAATAATATTCACCACAATAATAACAATAATAACGGTTATGATAAGAATAATATTAATAATATTAACGATTTTAATGATAATAACGATATAATCGATAATAAAAATTACAATAGTAACGATAATAACTACAATAATGATAATAATAATATCAATTATAAAGATAATAAGGATTATAATCATAATAACTATTATAATGATATTAACAATAAGAATAAAAGTAATAATAAAGACATTCACATTATGAACGATAATAACGATAATAATAATAACAATAATAACGATTATAAGGATAATAATGTTAATAACGATAATAATAGTAATAATAAAAACGATAATAACAATATTAACGATAATAAGCATTATGATAATAATAATAAGAACGATAAAATCGATAATAACGAAATTAACGATAATAACGATAATAACGGTAATGACCATAATAGCGATTATAATAATAACGATAGTAACGATATTAGTAATAATAATAATAATGATAATAACGTTAATAACAAAAATAATAATAAGGTAATAACGATGTTAACGACAAACACGATAATAATGATAATAGCAATAATAATAAAAATAACAATTACAATAATAACGATAATAACTATAAGAAAGGGAACAATAATAACGATCATAGCGTTAAAAACGATAATAATAATATCAATAATAGCGATAACATCGTTAATAACAATAATCGTAATAATAACGATAATAAGGATAATAACGGTAATAACGATAATAATAATAATAATTATAATAACGATAATAACGATATTACGAAAATAAGGATAACAATAATAACATTATTAATAATAATAACGATATTAATAATAATAAGAATAATAAAGACAGTAACAATAATAATAATAGTAATACTAATGTTAATAACGTTATAAACGATAATAACGGTAATATGGATTATAATACTAACAATATAATAGATCGTAATTAAGGTTATAAAAGGTAACAATGATTATATTAAATACGATAATAACGACAATAGTAATAATAATAATAACCATAATAATGATAATAAAGATAATAATAATAATAATAATAATATTAATAACGATAATATCGATTATAACGAAAGTAATAATTACGATAATGACGGTAATAATAATAATAATAAAGTTAATAACGATATTTACGATAATGACGATAATATTAATAAAGATAATAAGGTTAATAACGTAAATAGCGATAATAATAATAATAATAATAATAATAAAAATTATAATAATAATAATATAGATAATAACAATAATAACGAAGATAATAATATTAATAATAACAATAATAACAATGAGAACGATAATAAGCATAATAATAAATACGATAAATAAGATAATATCGATAATAATATTAACAATATTAATGTTAATATGGATAATAATTATAACAATATTAACGATAATATCGATAATAAGAATAACATATTAACGATAATATCTATAAAAATAATAATAATAATAATAACGAAAATAATGATAATAACGATATTAGTAATATTAATAATAAAGATAATTACGATAATAACGATAATAATAATAACAATATTAACGATAATAACGATAATCACGATAATAATAATTACAATTATAACGATAATAACGACAATAATAATAGTTATATTAACAATAATAACAATAATAATGATAATAACGAAAATAATGATAGATAGAATAATAACGACATTAATAACTATAATAAATATAATAACGATATGGTATTGACGATAATGACAACAATATTAGTAATAGTAATAACGATAATAACCATAATAACAGCAATAAATTTAATAATAATAAAGATAATAACGATATTATCGAAAATAAAGATAAAAGCAATAATAATAATACTAATAAGAACTATAACAACGATAATAACGATAATAGAAATAATAACAGTAACGATAATACGACAATAATAATAACAACAATAAGAATGATAATAACAATAACAACAATAATAAGGTTAATAACTATATTAACTATATCAATAATAACAGAAATAACATTAATTTCGAAATTAATAATAGCAATATTAAAGATAATAACGATAATAATAATAATAATAACGACCTTAATAACTATAATAAATATAATAACGATATGGTATTAACGATAAAAACGACAATAGTGGTAATAGTAATAACAATAATAACGATAATATCTAATTAATAAACTATAAAAATAATATTAATAATAATAATAAAAGTAATAACGGTAATACCGATAATAACAATGATACTAATAATAACTGTAATAAGGATATTAACTATAATAATATTAATCATAATAAAGATAACAAGGATAATAACGATAACAAATACAAAAGAGATAATAACGATAATAACAATTATAATCCTAATAACGATATTAATATTTATAATAATAATAATAATACTGATAATAAGGATAATAACAATAATAATTATAGTAATAATAACAATAATAACACTATTAACGTTAAAAGCGATAATAATATTATTAACGATAATAACGATAATTATAAAACCATATTAATAATAATAACGATGTTATCAATGATAACAATAACGATAATAACGATAATATCGGTAATAATGATAATATAATTAACGTTAACATCGATAATATTAATAATAATAATAACAATAATAACGATAACAACAATAATAACTATAATAATAATAACGAAAATAACGATAATAACGATATTAATGATAATAATAATAATACCAATAACGACAATAACCATAATAACGATAACAACTATAATAATAATAATAATAATAAAAATAATAGTAATAATAATAACGTTAATTACGTTAATTACAATAATATTATTGGTAATTATAACAATAATAGCAATAATAACGATAATAATAAAAACGTTTATATCGATAATTTCAATTAAAATAATAACAATATTAACGATTATATCGACAAAAATAATAACAATAATAACAATATTAAAAATAATAATAATTACATATAACATAAACGATAATAATAACATTATTATTAATACCAATAATATTGATAAAAACGATAATAATAATAATATCGATTATAATAACAACGATAATACCGATAATATTAGTAATAATAATAACGATAATGACTATATTTAGGATAATAATAATAAGGATAATAGAGATAAGAACGATATTATCTATAATATCAATATTAATAATAACGATAATAACTAAAATAACGATGTAACGATAATAACGATAATAATGATAATAACGATAATAATTATATTAATAAAAGGAACAATAATAACGATATTAACAAAAATATTAGTAACAATTGTAACGTTAACAACGTCAATAAACATAATAATAATAATAATAATAACGAAAGTAAAGATAACAATAATGACAATAATAGCTATAATATCGATTATAATAATACCGATAATATCGATATTAACTATAATAATAATAAAATTAATAACGTTATTAAAAATAATTTCAATAATAACAATAATAATAGTAGAAATAATAACAATAATAACGAAAATAAAGATAACAATAGTATTATTAACGATAACAATGATAATATTAATATAAATAATAACGATAATAACGATAATAAAGATAAGAATATTAATATTAATAAAGATAATAATGATATTAACGATAATACCGATAATAACGATTATAACGGTAGAAGCGATAATAAATAAAATAACGAAATAATAAGAATAATAATAATAATAATAATAAAAAAAAAATAATAATGACGATAACAACGATAATAACATTAATAATATCTGTAATAATAACAATAATATCAATAATAACGGTAATAAAGATAATAATAATAACAATAATATAGATAATATCGATAATTATAATAATAATATTAACGATAATTTTGGTCAAAATATTAATACTAATAACAATAATAACGATATTAACGGTAATAACTATTGTAATAATACCGATAATAACAATATTATTAATAATAATAATAACGATAATTACGATTATAATGATAACAAAATTAATAATAATAAAGATAATAAGAATATTAACGATAATACCGATAATAACGATAATAAAAATTATAATTGTAATAACAATAATAAAGATAATAAAGAGAATAACGGTAATAACGATAATAACTATAATAATAATAACGAAAATGATATCAACGATATCATTTATGATATCAACGATAATAATAATTATAATAATTTCAATAATAATAACGTAAATTACAATAATAACGATAATAATAATAGTAATTATAAAAATAATAGCAATAATAACAATAATAAAGAAAATAATATATACGATTTTAACGACAATAGTAATAATAATAATAAAGATAATAAATATAATAACGATAATTATAATAATAACAATAATAATAATAAAAATAATAACAATAATTTTCATAATAACGATAATAATAGTGGTAATGTTAAGAATAATAACAATAATAACGATAATAAAGATTATGACGATAACAATATTATTCATAATAACGTCAATAGTAATAATAATAATAATAACGATATTATCGATATTAGTATTAATATTAATAACGATAACAATATACACGATAAAGACGATAATATCGATAATAATATTAACAAATTTAACTATAATATCCATATTAATTTTAACAATATTAATGATAATATCGATCATAATAATAATATTATAAAACGTAACGTCTATAATAATAATAATAATAATAACATTATTAACGATAATATCGATAATAACTATAATAATAATAACGAAAATAAAGATAATAATAATATTAACGTTAATAATAATAATAATTATAATAATAATAATAAAGATAATACCGACAGTCACGATAATATAGATAATAACGATAATAACTATAATAACGATAATTGCAAAAGTAACGAATATAATAATAACAATAATAACGATATTATTTGTAATATTCATAACGATAATAACGATATTTACGATAATAATTATAAGAATAATAAAAGATAATAACGATAGAAACATTAATAACGATAATAATAATAACAATATTAATGATTATATCGAAAATTATAATAATACTAACAGCTATAATAACGATAATATCGATAGTATCGATAATAATAAAAACGATAATAACGATAAGAATAAAAATAAAATTTCGGTAGTAACAATAATAACGACAATTACGATAATAAAGATAATAATAACAACAATAATGTCGATGATAATGATAACGATCATAAAAATAGTAACGATAATAATAATAATAGCAATAATAACGATATTAACGAAAATATTAATAACATTAGTAACGAAAACAACGGTAATATCTTTAATAATAATAATAATAATAAAGAAAGTATAATAACGGTGACAACTATAATATTAATAACAAATATAACGATAATAACGATAATAACGATTATAATTATGATAACAATATTAACGATAATATCAATGATAATAATTATAATAATAAAGGTAATGACGATAAAAAAGTATCTAACGTTAATAATAATAAAAGCAATAATAATGATAATAATAGAAGTAATACTAAATAAATTAAGAATAATAACTTTAATAACGATTATAACAATAACAGTAGTAGTAAGAATAACATTAATAACAATAATAACGATAATAACGATTATAAAAATGTTAACGATAATAATATTAACGATAATAACGATAATAAGCATAATAATAATTATAATTATAATAAAGATAACAACGATATTAACGATAATAATGACAATAACAGAAAACAATAATGACGATAATAACGTTAACAAAGATAATACCGATAATAACGATAATGACAATAATAATAATAGTAATAATTAAGTTAATAACGATATTTACGATAATAATAGTTGTAATAATTACAATAATAACAATAATAGCGATAATAAGGTTATTACCGATAATAAGGATAATTATAATATTCATAATAACTATAATCCGGATATTACCGATATTAATAATAACCAAAATAACGATTATAACGAAGAAATAATAATAATAATATCGATAATAAAGATAATAAAGACAATAATAATAATGATAATATTAATAATAATAAAAATTTTAATGAAGATAATAACGGTAATAGTAGTAGATATAATATCAGTATTATCAATAAAAGCGATAACAATAATAATAATAACGGTTATTACGATAATGATGCTAATAATAAAAATAAAGATTATAAAGATAACAACTATATTAACGATAATAACGATAATAAAAGAATGATATTAATAAGGACAATAATAATAATTACGATAAAGCAATAATATTATTATCGAAATTAATGATAATATTGTTAATAGTAACAAAAATTTTAACGATAATATCGACAATATTAAAAATAACAATAATAATAATAAACATAATAAAGATAACAGAGATTACAATAATAACGATTAAAAAGATAACAACGGCAATATTGGTAATAGCAATAATAACGATATCATCTGTAATAAAAATAACAATATACGATATTAAAGAAAATAGTAATAACAATAACAACGATAACAACGATAATAACAATAATAATAATAATAATAAAAACGAAAGTAAGTATAATAACGGTGACATCGATAATAATAATAAAAATAATAACGATAATAACTGTAAGAACGATAATAACAATAATAAAATTTATAATAATATCGATAATGGCGATAATAACGATAATAACAATATTAATAGTAATGAGAGTAAAGATAATATCAATAATAACGGTAATATCGATAATAATTATAACAAAATTAATGAAGATAATAATAATCATCATAACGGTAATAAGGATAAATACGATAACATTGATAATGATAATAATAATAATAACGATAATAATGATAATAAAGATAGTAATAATAATAATAACATTAGAAACTATGATAACGAAAATAATAATAATAATAATGGCATTACAAGCAATAGTATCGATAATAACGATAATCACGATAATAATTATAACAATAATATCAATAATATCGATAAGAAATATAATACTAATAACAATAATATCGATGACAACGGTAATAACGATAATTATAACAATTATATATAGATAATAAAGATTATAAGGATAAGAACGAAGATAACTATAAGAAAGAAAATAACGGCAATTATAATAATAATTATAACGATAATGAAAATGACGATAAAGACGATAATAACGAAAATGAAGATAATTACGTTTAGAATAATAAAGATAGTAACGATAATAGTAATAATAATAATAATGATAATAACGATAATAAATAAAATAATAATAATGATAATAAAGATAACAACAATATTAACGATAATAACGATAATAATAATAATAATATAACGATAATAAAGATAATAATTGTAATATAGATAATAACGATATTATCGATAAAAATAATAATGATATTAACGATAAAATAGATAATAATAGTAACAAAATAAACGATAATATCGATAATAATAGTAAATTGAATGACAATAGAAACAAGAATAACGAAAATGACGTAAATAAAATTAACGATAAAAACGATAATAATAATAATACAAATATCGATAGTAACAAAAATAACGATAATGAGGATAATAACGATAATAATAACAGCAATAATAACGATTTTAAAATTAAGAACGTTAATAATAATAATATTAATAACAATAATAATATTATCAACGATAATAATAATAAAGACGTTACTAATAATAATCATAATAAAGATATAAACGATAATAACAACAATAATAATTATAACAATAATAATAATAGTAACTACAAGAATGATAATAACGATTATAACGATAATAATAATAACGAAAGTAACGATAATATCGATAATACCAATAACAATATTATTGATAATATCGATAATGATATTAATAATCATAACGATGATAGCGATAATAACGATAACTACGATAATGACGATAATTTTAATAACCATAATAACGTTAATAACTTAAATAAAGGTAATAATAATAGTAATAATAACAATAAGAACGATAATAAAGATATTGACGATAATAATATTAACGAAAATACCGACACTATTAATAATAACAACGATAATTATGATAATAACGATTATAAATGTAATAATAATAAGGATTATAACAATATTAACGATAATATTGATAATAATGATAATAACAATAATAACGATAATAACGTTAATAATAATAACGATAATA
This sequence comes from Vespa crabro, assembly GCF_910589235.1. Classification (NCBI taxonomy): domain Eukaryota; kingdom Metazoa; phylum Arthropoda; class Insecta; order Hymenoptera; family Vespidae; genus Vespa; species Vespa crabro. The sequence goes on from NW_025813595.1 coordinate 1,041,858, forward strand.
ACTATAATAGCAATAATAATAATTACGATAAGAACGTAAATAACGATAATAATAATAATAATAATAATAGTAGCGATAATAACGATATTAACGACAATAACGGTAATAATTATAACAATAATAACGATAATATCGGTAATATTGATAATATTGGTAATAATTATATTAATAATAACTATAATAACCATAATAAGGACAATAAAATAAAGAATAATAACTGTATTAACAAAAATATTAAGGACAATTATAACGATAATAACGATAATAATATTAATAATAATAATAATAAATACGAAAGTAAAGATAATAACGTTGACAACGATAATAATAATAGCAATAATAATGATAATAATGAAAAAAAAATAATAGTAATAACACTAATATCGCTAATAACGCTAATGACGATAATAATAATAATGATAACGACGATGAAAATAATATTAATAATAACGATAATATGGATAATAATAATAACGTAAAGAACGATTATAAAGGTAATAATAGTAAATATAATAACGTTTATAACGATAATAACGATAATAACGATATTAACTATAATAACGATAATAGTGATATTAACGATAAAAATAATAACAATAATAACGATAATAACAATTATAATGATACTAGCGAAAATAATATTAATAATACTAGCAATAATAACAATAATAACGATAAAAAATAACAATATTAACGACATTAAAGCTAATATTAATAACAATAGTAACGATAACAACGATAGTAACCCTAATAATAATAATAATAATAACAATAATAAAGATAATAACGAAGACAACGATAAGAATAATAACAATAATAACGATAGTAGCGATAATAACGAATAATAGCAATAATAATAAAAATAACAACGTTATTAACATATAATAATAATAATAACGATAATAATAATAATAATAATAACGATAATATCGATAGTGGTAACAATAATATCAATTGTAAAAATAATGACGATAATGACGATAATAATAATAATAAAAATAACGGTAATAACGATAATAACTATAATAATAATAATATTAGTATTAAAAATAATAACGATAATAACGATAATAACGCTAATAATATTATTCATAATGACCATAATAACTATAATTACGATAATGACGATAATTATAATAACAAAATTAACGATATTAACGATAATAATAATTATAATAATTACAACAATAAAGATAATAACGATAATAATTGTAGTAGTGATAAAAGTAATAATATTTAAAAAGTTAAAATGTCTTTAACAATAATAAAAATAACGATTTTAGCGATAATAATGATAATGAAAATAATAATAATAGTATTAATAATAACGGTAATTACGTTATAAACGATAATATTAATAGTAATCATTACAAAAATAACAATAATAACGTTATTAACGATAATCACGATATCATTAATAACGATAATAACGACAATATACCTAATAATGATAACAATAATAACAATAATAACGATAAGAATGATAATAATATATACGATAAATTTGATAATATCGATAACAATATTAACAATATTAACGATGATATCGATATTAACGAAAAATTATAATAAAAATGACGATACTAACGCTTTATAACGGTAATAATAGTAATAACAATATCTACAATAACGATAATAACGATAATAGTAGTAATAATAATAACGACAATGAGGAAAATAATAATAATAATAATAATAATAATAACGATAACAACGACAATAAGGATAAAAATAATAATAATAATAATGATAATAAAGATTATACGATTTATAACAATAACGATTATAACGATAATAGTAATAATAATAAGAACGATAATGAAGATAAAAAGATAAAAATGATAATAACTATAATAGCGATAATAACTATTCTAATAATAATAATAAGAAGAATAATAACGATTATAACAATAAAAATAAAAAGAATAATAACGACAATAATGATAATAACGATAATAATAATAGCAATAATAACGAATTTAACGTTAATAACGATAGTAATAATAACATTTATAATGACAATAAATTTCTCAACGATAATAATAATAAAGACATTAATAATAATAATCATACTAGAGATATTAACGATATTAAAAACAATAATAATTATAACAATAATAATAATAGTAACCATAATAACGATAACATCGATAGTAACGATAGTACTAATAACGATAGTAATGATAATATCGATAATACTAATAACAATATTATTGATAATCTCGATAATAATAATAATAATAACAATAACGATAATATTGATTATAAAGATAATAATGATAATAAGGATAATAAAGATAATAACAATAATATCGATTATAACGATAATAATAATAATAACGCTAATGAGGATAATAATAATAATAATAACGATAATAATGTTAATTACGAGAATGACAATAATATTAATTACGATAATAACGTTAATAACTTATATAACGATAAAAATAATAGTAATAATAACAATAATAACAATAATAATATTAAGGATAATATAGACATTATTATCAATTATAACAACGATAAATACGATAATAACGATAATAAAATTAATATTAAATAAGATAATAACAATATTAACAATAATATCGATAATAACAGTAATAAAAATAATAATAGTAATAGCAATAATATCGATAATAACGATAATAACGATAATAGAGATAAGACTAATATCGATAAAACGATAATAAATATAATAATTCTAAGAATAATATTTATAACATTGATACTAACGTTAATAACAATAATACTAATAACAATAATAAAGATAATAACGTCAATAATGATCAGAACGATAATAATATTAATAATAATTACAATAATAACAATTAATACGACATTACGATAATAAAAAAAGGAATAATAACTATATTAAAAATAATAAGTATAATAATCATAATAACTAAAATAATAGTAGCAATAAAGAAAGTAATAACAATAATAGTCATAAAAACAATTTAAACGATAATAATAATAACGATAATAAGGATAATATCGATTATAATAATAACAATATACGATAAAATCGATATTAATAATTCTAATGATAACAATAATAACGATCATAACAATAATAGCGATTATAATAATAATGATAATAATGATAATAATAATAATAATATTATCGTTAGTAAAAATAATAATGATAACGATGTTTATAAAAGTAATAATAATAACGATTATAACGATAATAACGATAAAAATGATAATAACGATAATAATTAGATTAGTAATTGCAATAATAACGATAATAACGATAATAGAAGAAACAATAATAACGATATTAACGAAAATATTAATAACAATTGTAACGTTATCAACGATAATAAAAATAATAATAATCATAGTAATAACGAAAGTAAAGATAATAACGATAACAATAATAACAATATTATCGATAATATCGATTATAATAATACCGATAATATCGATAATAACGATAATAATAATAGAAATAATAACAATAATAACGATAATATAGATAGCGATAATATTATTAAGGAAAATAATGACAATATTAATATTATTAATAACGATAATAACGATAATAAAGATAATAATATTAATAATAATAAGGATAATAACGGTATTAACGATAATACCGATAAGAACGATAATAACGATAATAAATATAACGATAATATTATTAAAGATATTAGTGACAATATTAATATTATTAATAACAATAACAACGATAATAAAGATAATAATATTAATATTAATAAAGATAATAACGATATTAACGATAATACCGATAATAACGTTAATAACGATAATCATACTAACGATAATAACGATAATGATAATGATAATAATAACACTAATAAAATTAATATCTGTAATAATAATAATAATAATAATAATAATAATATTAATAATAACGATAATAACGATAATAAAAGGAACAATAATAACGATATTAACGAAAATATTAATAACAATTCTAATGTTAACAACGATAATAAAAATAATAATAATAATAATATTAACGAAAGTAAAGATAATAACGATAACAATAATAACAATAATAGCGATAATATCGATTATAATAATACCGATAATATCGATAATAACGATAATAATAATAGAAATAAAAACAATAATAACGATAATATAGATAGCGATAATATTATTAAGGAAAATAATGACAATATTAATATTATTAATAACGATAATAACGGTAATAAAGATAATAATATTAATATTAATAAGGATAATAACGGTATTAACGATAATACCGATAATAACGATAATAACGATAATCATACTAACGATAATAACGATAATAACGGTAATAATGATAGTAATTAAAACAATAATAGCAGTAATAACGATAATAATGATAATAATATATACGATTATAACGACAATAGTAATAAAAATAAGAACGATAACAAAAATAATTAGAATAATAGTAATAATAATAATTATAATAAAATTAAAAACAATCATTTGTATAATAACGATAATAATAGTAGTAATGTTAAGAATAATAACAATAACTACGATAATATCTATAATAACTATAATTCCGATAGTAACGAATATAGTGATAACAATAATAACGATATTAGTAGTAATATTAATAAGGATAATAACAATATTAACAATAATATCGATAATAATAATAATAACAAAATTAACGATAATAGCAATGAAATTCTAACGATAATAATAATAACAACAATAACGATAATACTGAATATGATGATAAGAAAGATAATAACACTAATAATAATAAAAATAATAACGACAATAACGACAATAATGATAATAATAGAAGTAATAATAACAATATTAAGATTAATAACTATAATAACGATTATAACGATGATAGTATTAGTAATAAAAAAAGAAATAACAATAATAACGATAATAATGCTTGCAATATTGTTAACGGTAATAATATTAAAGATTATAACGATAATAACCATAATAATAATAAAAATAATAAAGATAACAACGATAATAACGATAATAATGACAGTAATAAAAACAACAATGACGATAATAACGTTAACAATGAAAATAACGATAATAACGTTAATAACAATAATAGTAATAGTAATAATTAAGATAATAACGATATTTACGATAATAAGGATAATAACAATAAAAATAATAACGATAATAATGTTAATAATATAAACGATAAAGTCGATAATATCGATAAAAATATTAACAAATTTAACGATAATATCGATAATAAAATTAACAATATTAACGATAATATCGATCATAATAATAATATTATAAACCTTAACGTCGATAATAATAATATTAATAATAACATTATTAACGATAATAATCATAATTTCTATAATAATAATAACGAAAATAACGATAATAATATTAGCAATAATAATAATAATAATAATAATAAAGATAATTACGATAGTAACTATAATAACGATAATAACGATAATAACTATTAAACGACAATTGGGATTGTACCGAATATAATAATAACAATAATAACAATATTAGTAGTAAAATTAAAAACGATAATACTGATATTTACGATAATAACTATGATAATAATAGTAATAATAAAGGTAATAACGATGTAAATGATTCTAACGATAATAATGATAACAACAATAACGATAATAACGAATATGATGTTCAGAATGATAATAATATTAACTATAATAAAAACAATAATGACAATCACGATATTAAAGATAATAATAGAAGTAATAATAACAATATTAAGAATAATAAATATAATAACGATAATAACAATAATAATATTAGTAATAAAAAAAGTAATAACAATAATAACGATAGAAACGAACTTAAAGATAATAATAATGGTGATAATTACTATAATATCGATAATAATAATAACTATAATAACGATAATAAAGGTTATAGAGATAATAATAATTATAGTAATAATAACGATATTATAGATACTAACGATAAAATAATAATAATAATTATAACGATTATAACGGTAATAACGATAAAAACTATAGAAAAATAACAATAATATCAATAGAAACGATAACAAAGATAATAACGATAATATCGATAATAATAAATAAGATAATATCGATTTCATCGATAACAATAATAACAATATTAACGATTATATCGATCATAATAACAACAAAATCGACAATAATATCGATAATAATAATAACAATAATATCAATAATAGCGATAATAAAGATAATAAAGATAATATCGATATTAATAAATAGGATAATATCGGTATCATCGATAATAATAATAACAATAATAACAATAATACCGATACTAACGATAATATCGTTAATAATAATAACGATAATAATGATAATAGCGAAAAAAACAATAACGATATTAACGATAATATTGACAATATTAAAGATAATAATGATAATAATTTTAAAATGATAATAATTATCATAATAATAATAGTAATAACGATAATAACATTAAAAAAAATAAAATAATAACGATAATATAGATAATAATAATAAAATTAATAACGTTAATAACGATAATTACGATAATAACGGTAATAATAATAAAATTAATAATGCTAATAACGAAAATAAAGATAATAATATTATTAATAATACCGATAATATCGATAATAACGATGATAACGGTATTAACGATAATAATAATAGTACTAATAATAGTAATAATAATAATGATAATTACGATAATAACGATAATAATAATAACTATAATAACGATAGAATCGATAATAATAATAATAATAATAATAGTAATAACGGTAATAACGATAATAAAGTTAATAATAAGAATTATAATAATAACAATAATATCCATAATAATGATAATGACGACAATAATAATAATAATAATAATATTAATAATACAGACGATAATGACGATAATAATAATAATAATACTAACAATAATAACAACAATAACGACAATAACGTTAATAACGATAATAATAATAATAATAACGACATTAATAAATATTAGAAATTTAATAACGAAATGGTATTAACGATAAAATCGACAATAGTAGTAATAGTAATAACGATAATAACGATAATAACGACAATAAAAATATTAATAATAAAGAAAATATCAATATTAAAGCAAATAACGATTATAACGATAATAATAATAACAATATTAACGATAATAACGATAATAGCGATTATAACGATATTAAAGACAGTAATAATTATAATAATAATAAAAATAATATTAACGATAACAATGAAAATAATGATAATAATAGTAGTAAACATAATAATAATAACAATAATAACGATAGTAAAGGTAATAACGATAATTATGATAATAACAATTATAATAATAACGATAATAACGATAACAGTAGAATTAATTATAACGATAATAACATAAATAATAATAATAATAACGATAATAACAATAATATCAATAATAATAATAACTATATTAACGATAATAACAATTATAGTAATAATAATAATAACGATAATTACGATAATAATAATAATAATAATAAAAATATTAAAAATTTTAATCACCAGAATACTAACAATAAAACCGGTTATGATAAGAATAATATTAATAATAATAACGATAATAATGATAATAATAATAATAATAATAATAACAATAATAATAATAATAATAATAATAATAATAATAATAATAATAATAATATCATTAATACTCACAAGAATAACAATATTAACGGTTATGAGAAGAATAATATTAATAATAATATCGATAGTAATGATAATAACGATATAATCGATAATAATGATATTAATGAATATATCCATAATAATAAAAATAAACATAACAATAATAACGTTAATAACAATAACAATAATAACAATAATAACGATTATTAATATAATAACAATAATAGTAAAAATAATTATAATATCGAAAATATGGTTGATTACGAAAATAACGTTAATAATGATAATAACTATAATAACGACAATAATAATAATAATAATAAAGATAATAACGATAATAACGATAATAGCGAATATAATAAAAACAACAATAAATATAACAATGATATTAACAATAATAACAGTAATAACAATTATAGCTATAATAACAATAATAACGATAATCGCGATAATAATAATAACACTAATAATAGATATTAACAATAATAACAATTATAGCTATAATAACCATAATAACGATAATCGTGATAATAATAATAACACTAATAACAATAATATCGACAATAACGATAATTACGATATACTAATAACAATTATAACGATAATAACGATAATAACAATAATATTAATAATAATAATAATAATGACAACAATAATAAGGATACTAGCAATAATAATAACAACAAAATTATCGATTACATTGTTTATAAAGGTAATGAAAGTATCGATAATATTAATTATAATAATAACTATAATTACGATAATAATAATAGAAAAGATAATAATACTAATGTTTATAACCATAATAAAGATAATAACGATAATAATAAAAAAATTAATAACGATAATAACGTTTATAACGATAATAATAAGAACAATAACATTGATAATAACGAGAATAATCAAAATATCTGTAATAATAATAATAAAAATAACTATTAAAACGGTAATAACAAAAAGAATAATAATAATAATGAGGATAATAACGGTATTATCGCGTAATAATAAATACAACAGTAACAAAAGTAATTATAGCAATAATAGCGATGGTAACGAAATGGAAGATAATGGTAAAACATTAATTACAAAATTAAGGATAATAACGATAATAACGATATAAATAATATAAATAATATAATAATTATAATAATAATAAAAATAATAACTATAATAAATATGATAACGTTAATAATACAAGTAATAATAACAATAATATCATTATTAAAGATAATAAAGATAAGAACGATAATAATAATCATAATAATAACAATAATATTTATAACAATATTAACAATAATAACGGTAATGACGATAACAATAATTTCGAGAATTACGATAATATCGATAATAATATTAACAATATTAACAATCATAAACATAATAGTAATAATAATAAAGTGTATACCGATAATAATAATAACAATACAAGAAAAATAATAACAATATTAACGATAATAACGATAAAAATAACAACAATAATATCAACAGTAGTAATAACGATAATATCGATAATAATGTCAATAAAGATAAAAATAATAACAATAACAATAATAACGTTATTAATAATAACGAAAATAATAATAGAAGCGGTAATAATAATAATAATAATAACGATAATAGCAATAACAATGATAATGATAATAAAGATAATATCGATAATAATAACAACAATATAAACGAAAGTAACCTTAATGATAATAATAGTAATAACGATAAAAACGATAATAACGATAATAAAGATAATAACACTAATGATATTAACGATAACAGTAATAATTATAATAACGATAAAAACGACAATAAAGATAATAATAATAGTAATAACAATAATGAATATAAGGATAATAACGATTATAATAATAATAATAATAACGAAAATAAGGATAATAACGATAACAACGAAAATAATAATAACAATAATAGCGATAATAACGATTTTAACGATAATAAGGATAATAATAATAATTATAATAACAATAGATACAGTAAAATCGATAATAACGAAAAAACGATGATAACGATATTAACGATAATAATAATAATCAGAATAACGATGATAACGATAATATCGATAATAAAAAAAATAATAGTAATAATGATCGTAACGATAATAAAGACAATAATAGCATTTCTAGTAACAATAATCATAGTAATAACTATAACAACGATAATATCGAAAATAATAACAATGACAAAGTTAATAGAAATGATAATAATAGCGATATTAACGATAATTACTTTAATAATAATAACAATAATAAAGATAAAACCGATATTGACATTAATAACAAATATAATAATAGCAACAATAACGATAATTAGGAAAATAAAAATTATAATTAAAACGATACTAAGGATAAGAACGATATCATCAATAATATAAATAAGAAAAATAAAGATAATATCGATTATATTAATAAAAATATTAACAATTATATAGATAATTATAATAATAAAATTAACAATAATAACGATAATAACAATATTAACGATAATAAGGATAATAAAAATGACGATATTTATGAATATAACGATAAATAAATAATAATAATACCATTAATAAGGATAATAAAGATATCGTCGACATTAATAATAACAATAATAATGATAATATAGATATTAATATTATCAATATTAACGATAATAAGGATAATTTTAATAATAATAATAACGATAATAACGGTTTTAACGATAAATATAATTACGATAATAACGATTTTAATGATAATGACGATAATATCAATAATAATAATAATAATAATAATAATAAAGATAATAACGAATGTAATGGAAATAACGATAATAATAATAAAATAATAACGATAATAACGATAATAATAAAAATATTAACAATAATAACGATAATAGCGATAACAACGTTAATAATTTTATTAATTATAACAATAATAATATTACTAACGATAATAACGATTTTAAAGATTCTAATAATAACGATTATAACGTTAATATCGATAATAACAATAATACTAATAATAATACTATCTATAATAACAATAATAATGATAATTATAATAATAATAATAACAATAATTAAGATAATAAAGAAATTAACGATAATAATAATGATGATAATGACGATAATAGTAATAATAATAATGACGATTATAACGATATTATCGATTGTAATAAGACTTATAATAAAGATATTAAAGATAAAAACGATATTAATAATATCAATAAAAACGATAATAACTATAATAATGTTAATAACGATAATAAAAAAAAAATAATATTAATAAGAAGAATAACGATGATACCGGTAATAACGGTAATAATAATAATAAATATAAATATAATATCGTTATTAATGATAGTAATAATAATAATAATAATAATGACTATAATAATAATAACAATAATAACGATATGGAGAAAAATAGCGATAAAATTTTTAACCATAAAATCGATAACAACGATAATAATGGTAATATTAATAATAATAATATCGACTATAAGGATAATAAAGATAAGAACGATTATAATAATAACAATAATAACTATAATAACGATAGTAATAATAGTATATATATTGATATCTATAGTAATATAGGATAAATATATAGATAGTGTTTATAAGGACGATATTAAATAGAAACGATAATAAGGAAAATAACGATAATAACAATAATAACGAAAATAATAATAATAAAACGATACTACAGACAATTCCGATTATAATAATAACGATAATAACGATAATATCGATTAAAGTAATAACAATAAAATAGATAATAAAGAAAATAATAAAGATAATAACAAAAATAACGAGAATAACGTCAATAAAAATTATATTATGTACGGTAATGACAATAAGAAAGAGGTTAACGGTAATAACGATAATATCGACAATAATAATAATAATAGGAATATTAACGATAACTACAAAAAGACGATAATAGTAATATTAATAATAATGAAAACAAGGATACTAACGATAACAACTATTATAATAATAATAATAGTAATAGTAATAATAATAGAAATAATAACGATAATAAAGATAATTACAATAACAATAATAACGACAATATCGATAATAGCGATAACAATAATAACAATAGTAACTATAATAACCATAATAACGATATTACAGTAATAAAAATATAGGTAATATCGATAATAAGGACAATAATAATAGTAATAATAACGATAATAACGATAATATCGATAATAATTATAACGAAAATAACGACAATAACATTATTAATATTAACGATAATAAGAATAATAATAATGACATCGATAATAGTAATAACAATAATATCGATAATAAGAGTAATTATGAAAATAACAGTAATAACGATAATATATATAAAACGACAATAATAATAATAATAAAAACGATAATAAGGATAATAACGATAATAAAGATAATAACGTTAATAATAATAATAATAATAAAGTAACGGTATTAACGGTAATAACGATAATAATAATAACAATAATGACGATATTAAAAATAATAATGATAATAACAATAATTATAATTATAATAATAATAATAAAAACGATAATAACAGTAATAATAGTAACAATAATAACGATAATAAAGAATTAACGATAATAATAATAATAAAAATTATAAAGATAATACTAATAATAGCGATAACTATAATAACTATGATTACGATAATAACAATAGTAATAATGACCAAAATATCGAAAACAACGATAATAACGATATTAATAATAATAAAAATGAAGATAATATCGGTAAAGTGGATAGTAATAAAAGAATATATACGATAATAACGATAATAACGATAATAATAATAATAATAATAACTTTAATATCGTTAATAGTAACAACTAAAAATTCGATAATAATGGTATTAATGAAAATAACTAGAATAATAATAATACAATTAACAATAAAAACGATAATAACAATAATAATATTGACATTAATAACGATAATTACGATAATAACGATAGTAATAAAGACTATAATAACGGTAAAAAAGATGATAACGATAATAATAATAATAATAATAATATTATCGATAATAAGTATAATTACGAAAATAAGGGTAATAAAGATATTAACAAATAATAACGACAAAAATAATAATAATAATAATAACGATACTAACGATAATAACGATAATAATAATAATAATAATAAAAATGATAACGGGATTAACGATAATAACGATAGTAATAATTACAATAATAACGAATAATGATGATAATAATAATAATAACGATAAATATAAGAACAAAAATTACTATAATAACGATATTAACAATAATAATCATAAGAATTACAACGATAATAAAGAATTATCGATAGTAATAATAACAATTATAACGATAATAATAGTAATGACCATAACAATAATAACGACAATTACGATAATATCGATAATAATATTAACATTATTAACGTTCAGAACGATAACAGTAATAATAATAATAACATGTATAACGATAAAAACGATAATAACGATAATAACGATGATAATAATAACGATAATAATTTTAATAACGATAATAACGATAATAACGAAAATAACGATAATAATAACGATAATTATAAAAATAAAAATAAGAATTATAACAATCATAACGATAATAATACTAGTAACAGTAACAATAATAATAAATATAATAAAGATATTGAGGATACAAACGATATTAGACATAATAGCAGTAATAAAATTAATAATAATAAATATAATAACGATAATAACAATAATAATAAGAACATTAATAGCGATAATAACGAAAATAAAATTAATAATAATAATAATGGCGATATTATAGATATTAACGATAATAATAAGAACGATAATAACGACAATAGTAATTATAACAATAACGATAATAATGATAATAACGACAATAGTAATAATAATATTAAATATGTTAACGATATTAACGATAATAACGCTAATAATAATAATAACCATTATAATAATAATAATAATAACAAAATTAACGAAAATATCGATAATATCGGTATAATTATAATAATATAATCGATAATTGTGTTATTAGAAATATTAATATTAACAATAATAACGATAATGACGATAATAACGAAAATACTAATAACCATAATAACGATAATAATAATAATAAGAATAACGATAATAACGATAATAACGTTAACAATAATAGTAGTAATAACAATAATAACAATAATAATTAAAATAACGATAATAATAGTAACGATAATAAAGTTAACATCAAAAAAAGTAATAACAATATTAACGATAATCACAATAATAGTAATAATGAAAATAATAATAACGATAACATAGATAATAACGATGATAATAATAACGATATTTTCGACAATAGTGCTAATAATAATAAAGATAATACGATAATAACGATAATAATAACAATAATAATAGAGATAATAACGATATTAACGATTATAAAGATAATAATGATAATAACGATAATAATAATAATAATAATAATTACAATAACGATAATAACGATATCAATAATAATAACAATGACGATAAGAACGATAATAGCGATTGTAATGACAATAAAGACAGTAATAGGAGTAATAATAATAATAATAACGATAATAATAATAATATTAATAACGATAATTTCATTAACAACGATAATAGTAATAATGACGTTAATAGTAATAATCATAATAAAGATATTAGCGATAATATCAACAATAATAATAATAAAAACCATAATAATAATAATAAAAATAATAACTATAATAACGATAATAATAGTGAAAATAATAGTAATAATAGATGTATTAAATTTAGTAAGGATAATAACGATTATTATATTAATAATATTAACGTTAAATACGATAATAGCGACAATATTATTATTAATATTAACGTTAATAGTTAGAATTACTATATAAAAGTTAATAGTAATAACAATAATAACGATAAAAACGATATTAACGATAATAACAATAATAATATTGATAATAATTATAATAATAATAGCAATAATAACGATTTTTAATGTTAAGAATGATAATAATAGTAACATTTATAACCATTATAACATTATCAACGATAATAATAATAATGACGTAGATAATAATAATCATAATAAAGATATTAACTATAATTTCAACAATAATAATTCTAAAAATTGTAATAATAATAATAGTAACCATAAGAACGATAATATCGATAATAACGATTATAATAATAACGATAGTAACGATAATAAAGATAATAACAATAATAATATTAACGATAATATCGACATTATTGATAATATTAACAACGATAATTTTGATAGTAACGATAATAAAATTAATAACAATAATAACGATAATGTCGATAATAACGATAATAACAACAAAAATAGTATTAATAATTACATTAATAACAATAATAGGCATAAAAACGATGTTATGATAATAATAATAACGATAATAACAATAATATCGATAATATTAATATCAATATTTACGATAATTTCGATATTAATAATTTTAATAATAACAATAACAACAATCATAAAGATGATAGCGACTATAAAAATAACGATAATACCGATATTAAGAATAATAATATTATTGTTAGTAACAATAATAATGATAACGATGTTTATAATAGTAATAATAATAACGATTATAACGTTACTAACGATATTAATGATAATAAGGATATTAACGATAATAAAAGGAACAATAACAACGATATTAACGAAAATACTAATAGCAATTGTAACGTTATAATAATATAAAATAATAATAATAATAATAACGAAAGTAAAAATAATAACGATAACAATAATAACAATAGTAGTGATTATATCAGTCATAATATTAATAGTAATAACATTAAAAACGATAATAACGATAATAAAGATAATAATAATAATAATGATAATAATATTAATATCAATAATAACAATAATAACGTTTTAACGATAATAACGATAATAAAAATAATAACCATAATAACGATAATAATAACATTATTACTAATTACAATAATAACGATAATAAAGGTAATAAAAACAACAATAATAAGGATATTAACGAAAATAGTGTTAACAATTGTAACGAAAACGACGATAACAACATTAATAATAATAATAATAATAGCGAAGGTAAGTATGATAACGGTGACAACTATAGTATTAATAATATTAATAACGATAATAACGATAAAAATGATAATAATAATTCTAAAAATAAAGATAATAACGTTATTAATGGCAATAACGATAATAACGATAATAATTAAAATCATGTTAAAGATAGTAACGATAGTAGCGACAATAAAATAATAATATTAATAACAATAATAACAATAATAACGATAATAGCAATAATAATTATATCGATATAAACGATAATGTCGTTAAAAATAAGAACAATATTACCGATAATATCGATAGTAATAAAAATAATAATAATAATAAGGATAATAAAGATAATAGCGATTTTAATAACAACGATTAAAAAGATAACAACGACAATAATGATAATTGCAATAATAACGATAATAATGGAAATAAAAATAACAATAATGACGATATGAAAGAATATAGTAATAACAATAATAACGATAAAAACGATAATAATATTAATCATGTTAATAATAATATCGAAAGTAGGTACAATAACGATGCCATCGATAAAAATAATAAAAATAAGAACGATAATAAAGATCATAACGATAATAATAATACTAATAATAACGATAATAACGATAATAATAATAATCGTATTAAGGATAATAACGATAATAACGATTATGACATTAAAATTATTATTGATAATAACGTCAATAGTAATAATAATAATAATGATAATATCGATATTAACGATAATAATAATAATAATAATAATAATAATAATAAAGATAAGAACATTATTAACGATAATATCGATAATAACACTAATAACTATAATAACGACAAGAATAATAATAAAATATCTATAGTAACAGTAATAACGATAATGAAGATAACAACGATAATAACATTAATAATAATAATAATAATAACGAAAGTAATTATAATAACGATGTCATCGTTAATAATAATAAAAATAAGAATGATAATAAAGATATTAACGATAATAATAATACTAATAATAACGATAATAACGATTCTAACTATAATAGCGATAATAATAATTAGAACAAAAACAATATTAAGGATAATAATTATAATACACATTATAATAATGACGGTAATAACGATAACAATCCTAATATTGATAATAACGATAATAAAAATGGTAATAATAATAATAATAATGATACTAACGATGTAAAAGATTCTAACGATAATAATATTAATAATAATAAAAATAAAAACGACAATAAGGACAATAACGATAATAATAGTAGTAATATTAATAATATTAAGAATAATAACTTTAAAAACGATAATAACCGCAATATTAGTAGTAATAAAAAAAGTAATAATTATAATTACGATAATATCGACAATAATAATAACAATATTAACGATAATATCGAATATAATAATAACATTAATAACTATAATAACGATAATAACGATTATAAAGATAAGAATAATGATAATAATAATAATAACAATAATAAAGATAATAATGACAAAATAATAATAATAATAATAATAATAATAATAATATAATAACGATAATAATAGTTATAACGATAAAAATAATGGAAACATAACAATAATATGAATAATAACTATTAAAAAGATAATAACGATAATATCGTTAATAATAAATACGATTATAACCAAATCATCGATAATAATAATAACAATATTTACAATAATATCGATTATAATATCAACAGTATTGTCGATAATACCGATAATAATAAAAAACAATAATTACAGTAATAACGATAATAGCGATAATATCGTAAATAATAATAACGATAATAATGATAATAGCGATAAAAACAATAACGATATTAACGATAATATTGACAATATTAAAGATGATAATGATAATAATTTAAAAACGATAATAATTATCATAATTATAGTAGTAATAACGATAATAACGATATTAAAATTTAAAATGATAACGGTAATAGAGATAATAATAATAAAATTCATTACGTTAATAATGATAATAACGATTATAACGGAAATTATAAAAAAAATTGATAACGCTAATAACGATAATAAAGAAATAATATTAATAATAATAACGATAATAACGATAATAATAATAGTATTAATAAAAATATTAAAAATAATAACGATAATAATGATAATAATAACGACATTAATAACTATAATAAATATAATAAAGATATGGTATTAACGATAACAGTAGCAGTAATAGTAATAACGATAATAACAAAAATAGCGACAATAAAATAAAAATAATAAAGATAATAACCATATTATCTAAAATAACGATAAAAGCTATAAGATTAATAATAATAAGATCAATGACAACGATAATAAAGACAATAAACATAAAAACAGTAACGACAATACGACAATAATAATAATAATAATAATAATGATAATATAATAATAATAATAATAATAATAATAATAATAATAATATTAATGATTACAACGAAAATAATGATAATTATGGTAGTAATAATACCAATAATTACAATAATAACGATAATAAAGATAACAAAGATAATAACAATAATAATATTTATGACAATAATTATAATACTGATAATAAAGATAATAACGATAATATAGATAATAACATTAATAATAATAAAAATAATAACGATTAGAACGATAATAACGATAATAATAGAGACAATAATAATAATATTAAAAATAATAACAAAAAAATAACGAATTATCTATAATAACGATATTATCGATAATAATAATAATTTTAATAGCAATAATGACCTTAATAAAGATAATAACGTAAATAATGAAGCGATAATAACGATAATAGTAATAATAATATCGATAGTAATAATAATTACAATAATGACGATAATAACGATTAGAAATAATAACGATAATGAGGATGATAATAATATCTATAATAGCACTAATAACGATAATAATTATAATAATAATAGCAATAATAACGATAACAACTATAATAACATTATTCATAATAATAATGATAACGAAACTAAGAATAATAATTGTATAAACGATAAAAATAATAACATTAATATCGGTGATAAAGATAATAACGGTAATAATAATAATAATAATAACGAAAATAATGATTATAATGATAATAACGTTAATAATGCTAATAATAAGAGCAATAATAACGATAAAAGGATAATAATTATAATAATAGATGTAATAATTACAACATCAACTATAATAAAGATAATAATAATAATAATAGTAGTAATAATAACAATAATAACAGTATAAACAATAAAAACTATAATAAAAATATTATCCATAATAATAATAATACTATTAACGATTATAACTGTAATAACGATAATGACATTAATAATAATAGAATTAATTACGATAATAACGTTTATAACGTTAATAATGATAGCAATAATAACGATAATAAGGATAGTAATAATAATAATAGTAATAGAAATAATATCGAAAATAACGGTAATAACGATTACGAAGATAATAACAATAATAATAAGATAATAACGATATAAATGATAATATCGATGACAACGATTAAAATAATAACAATAATACCAATAATAACAGTAATAACGACAATAATTATATTAATAATAATTATAATAATAATAATAACGATAATAGCGATAATAACGATATTATTAAAAATAATGATAAATATAGAAATAATAACTATAGTAATGAAAATAAAAATTTTAATAATAACGATATTTTCTATAATAGTGATAATACTAATACCGATAATAACGATTAAATTATAATAACAAAAATAATAATAATATTATTATTAACATTAATAATGATAACAAGGACAATAGTGATAATAATATTAATAATTTTAACATAAATGTCGTTAATAACGATAATTATTCTAATAGAAGTAATAATAACAATATTAACAATGTTTGCAATAATAATGATAGTAAGGATAATAATAGTGGTAACAATTAAAGTAATAACAGTAATAACGATAATAACAATAATAAGGATAATAATAATAAAGATAATAACGATAGTAGTAATAATAATATCGATAGAAACAATAATGACGATAATAACGAAAATAACGATAATAACGATAATAATAATAAAATTAATAACGATAATTACGTTAATAAAGAAAATAATATTAACAATAATAACGATAACAACGATAATAAGGATAATAGTAATAACGATAAAAACAATAATAATAATAATAGTAATAATAATGAAAACGATAAGAACAATAATTACGTTATTAATAATGATAATAATAACAATAATAAAGATAATAACTGAAATAATAATAATAATAATAATAATAATAATAATAATAATAATAATAATAATAATAATAATAACAATAATATAGATAATAATGACTATAATAATACGAATAATAATAATAATAAGAATATCAATAATAACGAAAAGAGCGCTAATAATAATAGTCATAATATCTATAATGACACTAATAACGGTAACATCAACCATAATATATACGAAAATATCGATAATTTTGATAATTATAATATCAATAATAAGAATAACAACAATAATAATAATAATAATCAAAATAATATTTATAAAAATAATAACGATTATAACGGTAATAACGATATTAACGACAATAAAACTAATAATAATAATAAGGGGTAATAGAGATTATAACGATAATAATGATAATTACAATAATAATAATTGTAATAATAAAGATAATAATGATAATATAGGAAATAAGGATAATAATAATAACAATAATAACGACAATAACGATATAAATGATAATAACGACAATGATAATAATAGTAATAATAATTAAAACGATAATAACGATTATAAAAATAATAATAATAACAATAATAAAGATAATATGGACAATAATAATTATAAAAATAATAATAATAATAATATCGATAATAACGATAATAACGATAATAATAATATTATAAATAACAACAATGACAATAACAACAATAATAATGATAATAATTAAAATAATATTTATAAAAATAATAACGATAATAACGATAATAACGATATTAACGACAATAAAACTAATAATAATAATAAGGGGTAATAGTGATTATAACGATAATAATGATAATGACAATAATAATAATTGTAATAATAAAGATAATAATGATAATATAGGAAATAAGGATAATAATAATAACAATAATAACGACAATAACGATATAAATGATAATAACGACAATGATAATAATAGTAATAATAACTAAAACGATAATAACGATTATAATAATAATAATAATAACAATAATAAAGATAATATGGACAATAATAACGATAATAAGGATAATAATAAATACGATACAGCCGATAATATCGACAATAATATTAACAATATTAATGATACTATCGATAATAATATTAACAATATTAACGATAATATCGATAATAATAATAACATTATTAACGAAAATATATATATATAGGAAAATTATAACAATAATAATAATAACAGTAATAACAATAATACTGATAATAACGATAATAACGATAATAATAGTAGTAATATTAACAATTATTAAACTAATAACGTTAAAACAATAATAACGATAATAATAGTTTAATAATAACAATAATAACAATAATAACGACAATAACGATAATATCGATAAAAATAATAACATTCTTTACGTTAACATCGATAAAAATAATAATAATAATAACATTAACGTCGATAATAACGATAATAAGTATAATAATAATAATGAAAATAACTATAATAAGCATATTAACGATAATTATAACAATAATAAGAATAGTAATAATAATAACGTTAATTACGATAATTAAGATAATAAAAATAGTAATTATAACGATAATAGTAATAATAACTATAATAATGATAATAATAAATAAGATAATATCGATCAATTCGATAATAATAATAACAATATTAACGATAATATCGATTAAATTAATAACAATATTAACGATAATATCTATAAAAATAATAATAATAATAATAATAAAAGTAAGAACGATAGTAGAGATAACAACAATGATAATAATAATAACGATAATAAGGATAATAACGTTAATAAAAATAATTATAATAAAGAAAACAACGATAATGACGAAAGTAGCGATAATAATATTTTCAATAAGAAAGATAATTACGATAATAATGATATTAGCGATAAAATTTATAATAATGATAACAATAATGACGATAATAATGTAAATAATAATAACAATAATAACGATAATAACGACATTCACGATAATAATAATTACAATAATAACGGTAATAACGACAATAATGATAACATGGAAGATAATTATAATAATAATATCAATAGAAACGATAAATTGGTAATACTTACGATTATAACGATAATAACGTTAATAACGATATTAACCATAATAAGATTAATAAATATATTTACGTTAATAACGATAATAATATCGGCAATAATAGCAGTAATAGCGACAATAACGGTAACAATAATAATAACATTATTGACAATATTATCGATGATAACGATAATAAAAATAACGGTAATGACAATAATAATAATAATAGTAATAAAAATAATAATTATAATAACGTTAATAATAATAACAATGATAACGGCAATAATGATAATAATATTAATAAAGATATTAGCAATAATAATAGTAGTAATTAATAACATTTATAACGAAATTAACGATAATAACGATAACAATAATAACGATTATTACTATAATAACTAAAATAATAAAAACGATAGAAACGATATTAGTAAAACTAATAATACCGATAAAAACGATAATAAATTTAATAATAATAAAAAGAATAACGATAGTAAAAAATTAACGATATAAACGATGATAAAACCAAAAACTACGAATATAACGATAATAATTATAACAATAATAACGATAATAACTACAATAATTATAACAATAACAACGATAATAAAAATAATAACAATAATAACGACAATAACGATAATAATAATAATACTGATAATAGTAATAAAAACGATAATAATAAAAATAATAATAATAACGATAATAACGATAATAGTACATGTTATAATAATACTAATAACTACAATAACGATAATAACGATAATAATGATAATAACGATTATAATTACAACGATAATACCGATAATGGTATTATTAATAATAACGATAATAAGGATATTTACGATAATAATAATAACAATAATATAGAAAAGAACGATATTATCTAGAATAACGATATTAATAATAACGATATTAACAATAATAACGATGAAACGATAATAATAACATCTATATTACCGATAATATTGATAATAATAATAATGATAATAGCAATAATAACGATAGTAAAGATATTAACGATAATAATGGTAATGATAATTACGATAATAATAATAATAATAATATGAAAAATAACAATAATTACCATAATAACTATAATGACGATAATAATAATAGCAATAATTGCGATAACATCGTTAATAACAATATACGTAATAATAACGATAATAGTGGTAATAACGATGACAACGATAATAATAATAATAGTAATAACGATAATAACGATATTAACGAAAATAAGGATAATAATAATAGCAATAATAACAATAATAGCGATATTAATTATAAAAAGAATAATAAAGACAGTAACAATAATAATAATAGTAATAATAATGTTAATAACGTTATTAACTATAATAACGATAATAATAATAACTGTAATAAAGATAATAACGATAATATCGATTATAATAATAAGAATTAAATCGATATTAATGATATTAATGATAACTATAATAACATTAATTAGGATAATAACGACAATAGTAATAATAATAATACCCATAATAATATTAACAATAATAACGATAATGAAGATTTTTACGATAATAATAATAACGAAAATAACGATAATAACGATAATAATAATAATATTAATAACAAAGGATATAACGATATTCACGAAAATAACGATAATAATAAAAATAATAATAAAAATAATAACGATAATAACGATTATAATTATAATAATTATAATAATGATATTAACAATAAGAATAAAAGTAATAATAAAGACATTAACGTTATGAGCAATAATAATGATAATAAGGATACTAATAATAATAATAATAACAATAATAAAAATAATAACGATTATTGATATATTGATATTAACAATAAGAATAAAAGTAATAATAAAGACATTAACGTTATGAACGATAATAACGATAATAATAATAACAATAATAACGATTATAAGGATAATAATGTTAATAACGATAATAATAGTAATAATAAAAACGATAATAACAATATTAACGATAATAAGCATTATGATAATAATAATAAGAACGATAAAATCGATAATAACGAAATTAACGATAATGACGATAATAATAATAATATTAAAAACGATATTATATATAATAACGAAAACATCGAGAATAATAATAAAAATAATATCGATAATAGCGATAATAACGATAAGAAAAATAATAATAATATCGATAATAACGATAATAACGATAATAACAATATTAATAGAAATAAAAATTTAGAAAATATCGATAATAAGGATAATAATAATAAAGTTAATAACGATAGAAACGACAGTAGCTACAATAATAATAACAATTAGAACGATAATAATGATAATAACGATATTATTAATAATAATAACACTAAAAACAATAATAACGATAAGAACAATAGTAATGATAGCATTACAAACAATAATATCGATAATAAAGATAATTACGATGATAATTATAACAATAATATCGATAATAAAGGACAGAAATAAAATAATATTAACAATAATATCGATGGCAACGATATTAATGATAATTATAATAATTATATATCAATACTAAGGATTATAAGGATAAGAACGAACAAAACTATAAATAAGTAAATAACGGCAATTATAATGATAATAATAACGATAATGACAATAATAAAGGTAATGACCATAATAGCGATTATAATAATAACGATAGTAACGATATTAGTAATAATAATAATAATGATAATAACGTTAATAACAAATATAATAATAAGGTACTAACGATGTTAACGACAAACACGATAATAATGATAATAGCAATAATAATAAAAATAACAATTACAATAATAACGATAATAACTATAAGAAAGAGAACAATAATAACGATCATAGAGTTAATAACGATAATAATAATAGCAATAATAGCGATAACATCGTTAATAACAATAATCGTAATAATAACGATAATAAGGATAATAATGGTAATAACGATAATAATAATAATAATAATAACGATAATAACGATATTTACGAAAATAAGGATAATAATAATAACAATATTAACAATAATACCGATATTAATAATAATAGGAATAATAAAGACAGTAACAATAATAATAATAGTAATACTAATGTTAATAACGTTATAAACGATAATAACGATAATATGGATTATAATACTAACAATATAATAGATCGTAATTATAGTTATTAAAGGTAACAATAATTATATTAAATACGATAATAACGACAATAGTAATAATAATAATAACCATAATAATGATAATAAAGATATTAATAATAATAATAATAATAATAATATTAATAACGATAATAACGGTTATAATGTTAATAACTATAATAACGATATTAACAATAGGAATAATAATAATAATAGAGATATTAAAGTTACTAACGATAATAATAATAATAGTAACAATAATAACGAAAATGACGACAAAAACGATTATAATAATAACGATAATAACAATAATAGTAATATTAATAATTCCTATAGTAACAATAATAACGATAATGACAATAATAATAATTATAATAATAACGATTATAAGGATAATTACGTTAATAACGATAATAATAATAAAATTAATAACGAAAGTTACGATAATATCGAAAATAATAATAGCATTAATAACGATAATAATGATAATAAAAATAAAAGTTTTAACAATATTAAGGATATTAACGATAATAACGATAATACTAATAACGATGACAACGACAAAAATAATAATATTAATATAAATAATAACGAAAATAAGGATAATAACGATAGCAACGATATAATCAATAATAATAATAATAATGATAATAACTAAAATAACAAATAAAACACTGATAACGAACTGAGGAACGATAATAATGAAATAAGAATAATAATAATTACATTAATAACGATAACAACGACAATAGCGATAAAAATAATAATAATAATAACGAAAGTAAGGATAATAACGTTCCAACGATAATAATAATAATAATAATAAGTATAAGAACAACAATAATAATGAAGTAAATAAAGATATTAACGATGACAACGATAATAATAATAACAATTATAAGGATAATTACGATTATAACGATTATAAGGATTATAACAATAACGATAATAACGATTTTACTAATAATAATAAGAACGATAATGAAGATAAAACGATAAAAGTGATAAGAACTATAATAACAAAAATAACAATCAAATATTAGTATTAATAAAGATATTAACGTTATTAACGATAATAACGATAATAATTAAAACAGTAATAAAGATAAATACGATAATAACGAAAATTATAATAAAAATATTAACGTATATAGAGATAAATACTATTTCAAAGATAATAATTATAACAATAATAACGATAAAAACGATATTAACGATAATAACAATAACGGTAGTAACGATAATATCGATAATACTAATAACAATATTATTGATAATATCGATAATAATAATAATAATGACGATAATATCGATAATAACGATAATAATGATAATAACGATAATAACGATTATAACGAAAATAATAATTACGATAATGACGCTAATAATAAAAATAATAAAGTTAATAACGATAATTACGATAATGACGATAATATTAATAAATATAATAAGGTTAATAACGTAAATAGCGATAATAATAATAGTAATAATAATAATAGTAACGATAATAACGATTATAATGATAAGAACGATAATAATAGAAGTAATAATAACAATATTAAAAATAATAAGTAAAATAACGATAAAAAAGATAATGAAAATAATAATAATAGTAAAAATAATAAAGATAATTACGATATTAACGATAATAATAAAAGTAATAATAAAAAAATAACAATAATATCGTTAATAACGATAATAACGATATTAATAATAACGATAATAACGATAAGAACGATAATAAGGATAATAATAAATACGATAAATAAGATAATATCGATAATAATAATCGATAATATCTATAAAAATAATAAAAATAATAATAACGATAATAATGATAATAACGATATTAGTAATATTAATAATAAGGATAATTACGATAATAACGATAATAATAATAACAATAATAATGATAATAACGATAATCACGATAATAATAATTACAATTATAACGATTATAACGACAATAATGATAATAAGGAAAATAATTATAATAATAAAAATAATAAAAACGATAAAGATGATAATAATACTTAAAATATTAATGATAATAACAATAATAACGATATTAACTATAATAAAATTAATGACTATATTTACGTTAACAACGATAAGGATATTAGGAATAATAGCGATAATAACTGTAATTACGTAAATAATAATAATAACATTAATTACGATATAAACCATGATAACAATAATAATAATAACGGTAATGACAATAATAATAATAATAGTAATAATCATAATAAAAATAATAATGATAATTATAATAACAATAAAAACGATACTAACGATAATAACGATAAGTACAAAATTAACGTTAATAACAAGATTTATCAAAATAATAAAATCTATAATAATGATAAGAACGATTAGAAATATAATATTAATAACAATAACAACGATAATAACGTAAAAAACTAAAAAAAATGATTTAAATAAGGTATTAACGATAATAAATAGAATGACAGTAATAACGATGAAAACGACAATAATTTCATAAATAAAAACGATAATGACGCTAATAACAATAATAATAATAATAATAATAATAATAAAAATAATAATAATAATATTAATATCGAAAATAACAATAATAACGAAAATTATAATATTAATAACAACAATAATAACACTAATAACGATAATAACGATAATAATAAGTACGATAAAGTCGATAATATCGATAATAATATTAATAATATTAATGATAATTTCGATAATAAAAATAACATTATTAACGATAATATCAATAAGCATAAAAATAATAATAATAATAGTAATAACGATAATAACGATAATAATAGTAGTATTACTAACATTAATAACAATAATAGCGGTAATAAGGTAATAAACGGTAATAACGATAATTATAATAACCATATTAACAATAATAACGATATTATCCATGATAACAATAACAATAATGACGATAATATCTATAATAATAATAATATTATTAACGTTAACATCAATGATAATACTAATTATAATAACATTAATAACGATAATATCGATAATAACTATAATAATAATAAAGAAATTAACGACAATAATTATATTAACGATAATAGCAATCGTAATAATATCGATAATAACGATAATAACGATAATAACGAAAAAATAATAATAATAATGAGGATAATAACGCCTATAACGGTAATAATAATAATACCAATATCTACAATAACGATAATAACGATAAAGCGAAAATAATAATAATAATAATAATAATAATATCGATATTAAAGATAATGACGACAATAATAATAATAAAAATAATATTAATAATAATAACGATAATGACGATAATAATAATAGTTATATTAACAATAATAACAATAATAAGGATAATAACGATAATAACTATAAAAATAATAATAACGACAATAATAACTATAATAAATATAATATCGATATGGTATTAACAATATTGACGACAATATTAGTAATAGTAATAACGATAATAACCATAATAACAGCAATAAAATTAATAATAATAACAAGATAGTAAAGATATTATCGAAAATAAAGATAAAAGCTATAATAATAAGACTAATAAGAACAATAACAACGATAATAACGATAATAAAAATAATATCAGTAACTATAAAACGACAATAATAATAACAACAATAAAAATGATAATAAAGATTACCACAATAATAAGGTTAATAACTATATTAACTATATCAATAATAAAGGAAATAACATTAATTTCGATATTAATAATAGCAACATTAAAGATAATAACGATAATAATAATAATAATATTAATAACCTTAATAACTATAATAAATATAATAGCGATATGGTATTAACGATAAAAACGGCTATAGCAGTAATAGTAATAACAATAATAACGATAATATCTATTTAAAAATCTATAAAAATAATAATAATAATAATAATAAAAGTAATAACGGTAATACCGATAATAACAATGATACTAATAATAACTATAATAAGGATAATAACTATAATAATATTAATCATAATAAAGATAACAACGATAATAACGATAACAATTATAAAACAGATAATAACGATAATAACAATAATAATCCTAATAACGATAATAATATTTATTATAATAACTGATAATAACGATAATAACGATAATAATAGTAGTAAGAATAACAATAATATTGACAATAACGATAATAACGATAATAATAGTAGTAATAATAACAACAATAACACTAATAACGTTAAGAGCGATAATAAGATGATTAACGATAATAACGATAATTATAATAACCATATTAATAATAATAACGATGTTATCAATGATAACAATAACAATAATAACGATAATATCGATAATAATGATAATATAATTAACGTTAAAATCGATAATATTAATAATAATAATAACATTAATAACGATAATAACAATAATAGCTATAATAATAATACCGAAAATAACGATAATAACGATATTAATGATAATAATAATAATACCAATATCGACAATAACCATCATAAAGATAATAACGATAATAATAATAATAATAATAAAAATAATAGTAATAATAATAACGTTTATTACGTTAATTACGATAATATTATTAGTAACTATAACATTAATAGTAATAATAACAATAATAACGATAATATTTTATATTAATAATAACGATTATTATTAATACCAATAATACCGATTATAACGATAATAATAATAATATCGATAATAATAAAAACGATAATACCGATAATAGTAGTAATAATAATAACGATAATGACTATATTTAGGATAATAATAATAACAATAATAGAGATAAGAACGATATTATCTATAATAACAATATTAATAATAACGATAATAACTAAAATAACGATGTAACGATAATAATAACAATAATATTAACTATAATATTGATAATAATTATAATAATAATAGCAATAATAACGATAATAAAGATAATAACGATAATAGTAATAATAATAATATCAAAAATAACAATAATTACGATAATGACTATAATAACAATAATAATAATTACGATAATGGCGTTGATAATAATATCTATAATAACGTTAATAACGATAATAATAAAAACAAAAATATCAATAAAAACGATAATAACTATAACAACAATAATAATATTAACAATAATAACGATAATAATTATATTAAAAATAACAATAATCTACGATAACGTAGATAAAAACAACAACAATAATAGGAAAAATAACAAAAATAAGGATAATAACGATAATAGCGTCAATAATAAAAATAATAACGATAATAAAGATAACGATATTAACGATAATAGTAATAATAATAATATCAAAAATAACAATAATTACGATAATGACTATAATAACAATAATAATAATTACGGTAATGGCGATGATAATAATATCTATAATAACGTTAATAACGATAATAATAATAACAAAAATATCAATAAAAACAATAATAACTATAATAACAATAATAATATTTACAATAATATCGATAATAACTATATTAAAAATAACAATAATCTACAATAACGTAGATAAAAACAACAACAATAAAAGGAAAAATAACAAAAATAAGGATAATAACGATAATAGCGTCGATAATAAAAATAATAACGATAATAACGATAATAACAATAATAATAATAACGATAATATTGATAATAACATTAATAATACTAACAGTAATAACTATATTAACGGTAATAACTATACTTAAGAATTCAGTAGTAACGATAGTATCGTTAATAATCATCATAATAACAATTATAACGAAAATGACGAGTTAACGATAATAATAATAAAATTAATAACGATAATTACGTTAATAACGAAAATATTAAAAGCATTAATATTGATAATAACGATAATAATAATAATAAGAATAATTACAACATTAAGGATAATAACGATAATAACGATAATACTAATAAAGATGACAAAAAAAAAAACAAATAGTATTAATATTAATAATAACGAAAATAAGGATAATAACGATAACAACGATAATATTAATATTTAATATCAAGATAATAACCATATTAACTTTAGTAACGATACCAACGACAGTAACGATGAAAATAATAATAATAATAATATCGAAAATAAAGATAATTACGATGTCATCGATAATAATAATAACAACAAAAAGGACTATAAAAATAATAAAGATAGAGAAAATAAGGATAATAACGATGACAATGATAATAATAATAACAATACTAAAGTAATAACGACAATAACAATTATAAGGATTATATCAATAACGATAATAGAAATAATAATGAGAACGGTAATGAAGTTAAACGATTAAAATGATAATAACTATAATAACAAATATAATAACGATAATAATAATAACAATAATAACGATAAAAACGATATAAACGATAACAACAGTAATATTATGATAATAACAATACTAACAGTAATAACAATAACAATAATAACGATTATAACAATAATTATAAAAAGAATAAGATCAATAATAATAATAATGAAGTTAATAATAATAATAATAATAGAGATATTAACTATAATAAAAACAATAATAATTATAACAATAATAATAATAATAATAGTAACCATAATAACGATAATATCGATAATAACGATAGTAATAATAACGATAATTACGATAATAATAGTAATAATAACGATAATAACGATAATTACGATATAAGGATAATAATAAAAGTAATAATAACATTATTAAAAATAAAAAGTATAATAACGATAATAAGTACTACAATAGTAGTAATAATGAAAGTAATAAAAATAATAGCCATAAAAACGATTTTAACGATAATAATTATGACGATAATAACGATAATATCTATAAAATTAATAACATTATTTATGATAATATCGATACTAATAATTGTAATAATAAAAATTATAACGATTATAACGATAATAGCGATTAAAATAAAAGGAAAATAACGATAATAATAATAATAATATTATTGTTAGTAACAATAATAATGATAACGATGTTTATAATTGTAATAATAATAACGATTATAACGATAATAACGATAATAATGAAAATAACGATAATAATTATATTAATAAAAGGAACAATAATAACGATATTAAAAATAATTTCAATAATAACAATAATAATAGTAGAAATAATAACAATAATAACAATAATAAAGATAACAATAATATTATTAACGATAACAATGATAATATTAATATGAATAATAACGATAATAGCGATAATAAAGATAAGAATATTAATATTAATAAAGATAATAAAGATATTAACCATAGTACCGATAATAACGATTATAACGGTAGTAGCGATAATAAATACAATAACGAAATGATGATAATAATAATAATAATAATAATAATAATAATAATAATAATAATAATAATAATAATAATAATAATAATAATAATAATAATAATAATAATAATAATAATAATAATAATAATAATAATAATGACGATAATAACGATAATAGCATTAATAATATCTGTCATAATAACAATAATATCAGTAATAACGATAATAACGATAATAATAATAACAATAATATAGATAATATCGATAATTATAATAATAATATTAACGATAATTTCGGTCAAAATATTAATACTAATAACAATAATAACGATAATAACAGTAATAACTATTGTAATAATATCGATAATATCAATATTATTAATATTAATAATAACGATAATTACGATAATAACGATAACAAAATTAATAATAATAAAGATAATAACAATATTAACGATAATAACGGCAATAAAGATAATAAAAATAATAATTGTTATAACAATAATAAAGATAATAAAGAGAATAACGGTAATAACGATAATAACTATAATAATAATAACGAAAATAACGATAATAATGATATCAACGATAATAATAATAATAATAATATCGATAATAACGATGATAACGAAAATAAAGATAATAACGATAATAATAATAATAATAATTGCAATAATAATTACGTTAATTACAATATTAACGATAATAATAATTGTAATTATAAAAATAATAGCAATAATAACAGATGTTAGTATTAATATTAATAACGATAATAATTTACACGATAAAGTCGATAATATCGATAATAATATTACCAAATTTAACTATAATATCGATATTAATATTAACAATATTAACGATAATATCGATCATAATAATAATATTATAAAACGTAATGTCTATAATAATAATAATAATAATAACATTTTAACGATAATAACTATAATAACTATAAAAATAATAACGAAAATAAAGATAATAATATTAAAGATAATACCGATAGTAACGATAGTAACGATAACAACGATAATAACTATAATAAAGACAATTGCCATAGTAACGATTATAATAATAACAATAATAACGATATTAGTAGTAATATTAATAACGATAATAACGATATTTACGATAATAATTATAAGAATAATAGAAGATAATAACGATAGCAACAATAATAACGATAATAATAATAACAATATTAATGATTAGATCGAAAATTATAATAATAATAATAGCATTAATAACTATAATATCGATAATATCGATGATAATAAAAACGATAATAACGATAAGAATAAAAATAATATTTCGATAGTAACAATTATAACGACAATTACGATAATAACTATAATAATAACAACGATAATGTCGAAGATAATAATAACGATCATAACGCTAATGACGATAATAATAATAATAAAAATAGCAATAATAACGATATTAACGAAAATAGTAATAACAATTGTAACGAAAACAACGGTAATAACATTAATAATAATAATAATAATAAAGAAAGTAAGTATAATAACGGTGACAACTATAATATTAATAACAAATATAACGATAATAACGATAATAACGATAATAATAATACTAATAATGAAGATAATAAGGATATCAATGGCATAAACGATAATAACGTTTATAATAATAATATTATTAAAGATAATAACGGTAATAACGATGCTAACAATAATATCGATAATAATAACAACAACAGCAGCAATAATAATTATAATAACTATAGTTTATTTAAAATAATAACGATAATAACGATAATAATGACAATGATAATAATAATAATAATAAAGGTAATGACGATAAAAAAGTATCTAACGTTAATATTAATAAAAGCAAGAATAATGATAATAATAGAATTAATACTAAATATATTAAGATTAATAACTATAATAACGATTATAACGATAAAAGTAGTAGTAAGAATAACAATAATAACAATAATAGCGATAATAAGGTTATTACCGATAATAAGGATAATTATAATATTCATCGTAACTATAATACGGATATTATCGATAATAATAATAACGATAATAACGATAATATCGATAATAATAATAATATTATTAACGATATAATCAAAAGAAATAATAATCATAATAACATTAATAACAATAATGACGATAATAACAACATTAAAGATAATTACGATTAAAATAATAATAAGGAAAATAACGATAATAACGATAATAACGATTATAATAATAATAATAATAATAAAGATAATAAAGATAATAAAGACAATAATAATAATGATATTATTAATAATAATAATAATTTTAATGTCGATAATAACGGTAATAGTAGTAGATATAATATCAGTATTTTCAATAAAAACGATAACAATAATAATAATAATAATAACGGTTATTACGATATTAATGGTAATAATAAAAATAAAGATTATAAAGATAACAACTATATTAACGATAATATTGTTAATAGTAATAAAAATTTTAACGCTAATATCGATAATATTAAAAATAACAATAATATTAATAAGGATAATAAAAATAACAGTGATTATAATAATAACGATTAAAAAGATAACAACGGCAATAATGTTAATAGCAAAAATTACGATAACAACTGTAATAAAAATAACAATATTAACGATATTAAAGAAAATAGTAATAACAATAATAACGATAACAACGATATTAACATTAATAATAACTATAATAAAAACGAAAGTAAGTATAATAACGGTGACATCGGTAATAATAATAAAAATAATAGCGATAATAACGGTAAGAAAGATACTAACAATAATAAAATTTATAATAA
Organism: Vespa crabro; assembly: GCF_910589235.1. NCBI lineage: Eukaryota > Metazoa > Arthropoda > Insecta > Hymenoptera > Vespidae > Vespa > Vespa crabro. Next base: position 1,077,047 of record NW_025813595.1, read on the forward strand.
TATCGATAATCGCGATAATAACGATAATAACAATATTAATAGTAATGAGAATAAAGATAATATCAATAATAACGGTAATATCGATAATAATTATAACAAAAATAATGAAGATAATAATAATCATCATAACAGAAATAAGGATAAATACGATCACATCGATAATGATAATAATAATAATAACGATAATAATGATAATAACGATAGAAATAATAATAATAACATTAAAAACAATGATAACGAAAATAATAATGATAATAATGGTATTACAAGCATTAGTATCGATAATAACGATAATCACGATAATAATTATAACAATAATATCAATAATAACGATAAGAAATATAATACTAATAACAATAATATCGATGACAACGATAATAACGATAATTATATAGAGATAATAAAGATTATAACGATAAGAACGAAGATAACTATAAAAAAGTAAATACCGGCGATTATAATAATAATAATAACGATAATGAAAATGACGATAATGACGATAATAACGAAAATGACTATAATAACGATTATAGTAATAAAGATAATAACGATAATAGCAATAATAATAATAATGATAATAACGATAATAAACAAAATAATAATAATGATAATAAAGATAACTACAATATTAACGATAATAACGATAATAATAATAATAATATAACGATAATAAACATTATAATTGTAATACAGATTATAACGATATTATCGATAAAAATAATAAAGATATTAACGATAAAATAGATAATAATAATAACAAAATAAACGATAATATCGATAATATTAGTAAATATAATGACAATAAAAACAAAAATAACAAAAATAACGTAAATAATATTAACGATAATAACGATAATAGTAATAATACAAATATAGATAGAAACAAAAATAACGATAGTGAGGATAATAACGATAATAATGACAGCAATTATAGCGATTTTAAAGTTAAGAACGATAATAATAATAATATTAACAACCATAATAACATTATCAACGATAATAATAATAAAGACGTTAATAATAATAATCATAATAAAGATATTAACGATAATAACAACAATAATAATTATAACAATAATAATAATAGTAACTATAAGAACGATAATATCGATAATAACGATAATAATAATAACGAAATTATCGATAATATCGATAATACCATCAACAATACTATTGATAATATCGATAATAATATTAATATTCATAACGATAATAGCGATAATAACGATAATAATGATAATAACGATAATGAAGATAATCACTATAATATCGATTATAACAATAATAATAATAACAATAATGACGATAATAATAAAAATAATACCGATAATAACGATAATGACGATAATGACGATAATATTAATAACGACAATAACGTTAATAACTTAAATAAAGGAAATAATAATAGCAATAATAACAACAATAACGATAATAAAAATAATGACGATAAAAATATTAACGATAATATCGACATTATTAATAATAATAACAACGATAATTATGATAATAACGATAATAAAAGTAATAATAATAAAGATAATAACAATATTAACGATAATATTAATAATAATGATAATAACAATAATAACGATAATAACGTTAATAATAATAACGATGATAACCATAATAGTAATAATAATAATTACGATAAGAACGTAAAAAAAGATAATAATAATAATAATAATAATAGCGATAATAACGATATTAACGACAATAACGGTAATAATTATTAATAATAACGATAATATCGATAATATTGATAATATCGATAATAATTGTATTAATAATAACTATAATAACGATAATAAGGACAATGAAATAAACAAAAACAACTTTATTAACAAAAATATTAAGGATAATTATAACGATTATAACGATAATAATAATAACAATAATAATAATAACGAAAGAAAAAATAAAAACGATGACAACGATAATAATAAAAGCAATAATAATGATAATAATAAAAAAAATAATAATTGAAATAACAATAATATCGCAAATAACGCTAATCACGATAATAATAATAATGATAACGACGATGAAAATAATATTAATAATATCAATAATATCGATAATAATAATAACGTAAAAAACGATAATAGCATTAATAATAATAAAGATAATAACATTAATAACGATAATAAAGGTAATAATAATAAATAAAATAACGTTTATAACGTTAATAACGGTAATAATAATAATAATAATAATAATAACGATAATATCGATATAAACGATAATAACGATAATAGAGATATTAACGATAATAATAAAAACAATAATAACGGTAATAACAATTATAATGATACTAACGAAAATAATATTAATATTAATAGCAATAATTACAATATTAACGATTATTAAGATAACAATATTAACGATATTAAAGATAATATTAATAACAATAGTAACGATAACAACGATAATAACCCTAATAATAATTATGAAAATAACGAAAATGAGGATAATAACGATGACAACGATAAAAATAATAACAATAATAACGATAATAATAATAATAATATCGATAGAAACGATATCAATGATTATAATGATAATAACGATAATAATAGCTATAATAATAAAAATAACAACGATATTAAAGATAGTAACGATAATAATAATAACAATAATATCGATAAAACGATAAGAATGATAATACCGATAATAACGATAATAACATTATTAATAATAGTTATAAAAAATAAAATAACAATAATAACGATAATAAAGATAATAAGGATGATAATAATAGCAGTAATAACGATAGCAGTAATAATAATATCGAAAGCAACAATAATGACGATAATAACGAAAATAACAATAATAATGATAATAATGATGTTAGCGATAATATCGGTAATAATAATAACAATATTAACGATAATATCTATAATAATACTAACATTATTAACGATAATATCTATAAAAATAATAATAATAATAATAATAACAATAATGACGATAATACCGATAATAACAATGATAATTATAATAGCGATAATAAGGATAATAACCATAATAATAGTAACAATAATAAAGATAACAACGATATTAACGATAATAATGACAGTAATAATAACAATAATAACGATAAAAACGATAACAATTAAAAATCGATAATAACGATAATAACAGTTATAATCCTAATATCGATAATAATATTTATATGAATTACAATAATACTAATAATAACGATAGAAACGATAATAATAGTAGTAATAATAACAAAATTAACACTAATAACGCTAATAACGATAATAACAATATTAATAGTAGTAATAATAATAATAATAACGATAATAGCGATAATAAGGTTATTAACGATAATAACGATAAATATAATAACAATATTACAAAAATAAAAATGTTATAAATGATAACAATAACGATAGTAAATATAATATGGATAATAATAATAAGAACATTAATAACGATAATATCTATAATAAGGATATTAGCTACAATAAAATTTATAACTATATTTACGTCAATAACGATAATAATATTAGCAAAAATAGCGATTATAACGATAATAACGTTAGTAATAATAATAATAATAATAAATATAATTTCTATAATAATAGTAGTAATAACATTAATATCTTTTATAACGAAAATAACGATAATAACGATAACAATAATAACGATTAAAACGATAATAACGAAAATAATAAAAACGATAAAAACTATAATAGTAATAATAATAATACCGATAAAAACGATAATAAATTTAATAATAATAAAAATAATTACGATAATGAATATATTAACGATATAAACGATGATAAATTCAAAAACTGCGATAATAACGATAGTAATAATTATAATAATTAAGATAAAAAAGATATTAACGATAGTAATGATAATAATTATAACAATATTAACGATATTAACGATAATAAATATAATAACGATAATAACGATAGTAACGATGTGAACGATAATAATAAAAACGATTATAAAGCTAATACCGATAATAATTATAACAAAATTAACGATATTATCTATTATAATAACTATAATAATAACAACAATAACGATAATAACGTTAATAATAGAGATAATTATAACAATAATAAGAATAATAATTATAATAAAGATATTAACGATAATAATTGTAGTAGTGATAAAAGTAATAATATCAAAAAAGATAAAATGACTTTAAAAATAATACAAATAACGATTTTAGCGAAAATAATGATAATGAAAATAATAATGATAGTAATAATAATAACGGCGATTACGATATAAACGATAATATTAATAGTAATCATTACAAAAATAACAATAATAACGTTAATAACGATAATAACGATATCAATAATAACGATAATAACGACAATAATCATAATATTGATGATAACAATAACAACAATTTTAACGATAAGAATGATAATAATATATACGATAAAGTCGATAATATCGATATTAATATTAACAATATTAACGATGATATTGATATAAAAGAAAAATAATAATAATAATGACGATAATAACGGTTTATAACGGTAATAATAGTAATAACAATATCGACAATAACGATAATAACGATAATTACAATAATAACGATTATAATAATAACGATAATAACGATAAAAATAATAATAATAATAATAACGATAATAACGATTATACGATTTATAACAATAACGATTATACCGATAATAGTAATAATAATAAGAACGCTAATGAAGATAAAAAGATAAAAATGATAAGAACTATAATAACGATAATAACTATTCCAATAATAATAATAATAAGAATAATAACGATTATAACAATAAAAATAAAAAGAATAATAACCACAATAATGATAATAGCGATAATAATAATAGCAATAATAACGATTTTAACGTTAATAACCATAGTAATAATAACATTAATAACGGTAATAATTTTATCAACGATAATAATAATAATGACATTAAAAATAATAATCATATTAGAGATATTAACGATAATAAAAACAGTAATAATTATAACAATAATAATAATAATAAAAATAACGATAATATCGATAATAAGGATAATAATGATAATAACGATAATAAAGATAATAACATTAATTACGAGAATGACGATAATATTAATAACGATAATAACGTTAATAACGTAAATAACGATATAAATAATAGTAATTATAACAATAATAACGATAATAATATTAACGAAAATATAGACATTATTATCAATTATAACAACGATAAATACGATAATAACGATAATGAAATTAATAATAATTAAGATAATAACAATATTAACAATAATATCGATAATAAAAATAATAAAAATAACAATAGTAATAGTAATAATAACGATAATAACGATGATAACGATAATAGCGATAAGACTAATATCGATAAAACGATAATAAAGATAATAATTCTAAGAATAATATATATAACATTGATTCTAACGTTAATCACAATAATACTAATAACAATAATAATGATAATAACGTTAATAATGATCAGAACGATAATAATATTAAGAATAATAACAATAATAACGATTATTACGATATTACGATAATAATAAAAGTAATAATAACTATATTAAAGATAATAAGTATAATAACGATAATAACTACAATAATAGTAGCAATAATGAAAGTAATAACAATAATAGCCATAAAAACGATTTTAACGATAATAATAAGAACTATAATAACGATAATATCCATAATAATAATAACAATATACGATAATATCGATATTAATAATTTTAATAATAACAATAATAACGATCATAACAATAATAGCGATTATAATAATAACGATAATAACGATAATAATAATAATAATATTATCGTTAGTAAGAATAATAATGTTAACGATGATTATAATAGTAATAATAATAACGATTATAACGATAATAACAATAAAAATCATAATAACGATAATAACGATAATAGAAGAAACAATAATAACGAAATTAACGAAAATATTAATAAAAATTGTAACGTTAAAAACGATAATAAAAATAATAATAAAAATAGTAATAACGAATGTAAAGATAATAACGATAACAATAATAACAATAATAGCGATAATATCGATTATAATAATACCGATAATATCGATAATATCTTTAATATTAATAGAAATAATAACAATAATAACGATATTAAAGATAACGATAATATTATTAACGATAATAATGACAATATTATTATTATTAATAACGATAATAAAGATAATAAAGATAATAATAATAATATTAATAGAGAAAATAACGATATTAACGATAATACCGATAGTAACGATAATCATACTAAAGATAATAACGATAATAATAATGATAATAATAACGCTAATAAAGTTAATATCTACAATAAAAATATTAATAATAATATTAATAATAACGATAATAACGATAATATCGGTAATAATGATAGTAATTATAACAATAATAGCAATAATAACGATAATAATGATAATAATATATACGGTTATAACGACAATAGTAATAATAATAATAACGATCTTAAAAATAATAAAGATAATAATAATAATAACAATTATAATAAAAAAAAAAACAATCATTTGTATGATTGACGATAATAATAGTGGTAATGTTAAGAATAATAACAACTATAACGATAATAATGATGATGACGATAACAATATTATTGATAATAACGTCAATAGTAATATTAATAATAATAACGATAATATCGATATTAATGATAATAATAATAATAATAATAATTATAATAACGATAGTAACGATAATAACGATAATACGATAATTACTATAATAACGATAATTTCGATAGTAAGGAATATAATAATAACAATAATAACGATATTAGTAGTAATATTAATAAAGATAATATCGATATTTATGATAATAATTATATTAATAATAAAGATATTAACGATAGTAGCAATAATAACGATAATAATAATAAAAATATTAATTATAATATCGAAAATTTTAAAAATAGTAATAGCAATAATAACGATAATAGCGATAATATCGATAATAATAATAACGACAATAACTATAAGAATAATAATAAAATATCGATAGTAACAATAATAACGACGATTAAAATAATAACGATAATAATAATAACGATAATGACGTTGATAATAATAACGGTCATAACGGTAATAACGATAATAATAATAATAATAATAATAGCAATAATAATGATATTAACGAAAATTGTAATGACTTTAGTAACAAAACAACGATATTAACATTAATAATAATAATAATAATAATGACGAATGTAAGTATAATAACAGTGATAACTATAATATTAATAACAATAATAACGATAATAACGATAATAACGTCAATAATAATACCAATAATAACGATAATAACGATATCAATGGCATTGACGATAATAATTTTTATAAAAATTACCTTATTATGATAAGAACGATAATAACGGTACTATCAATAATAGCGATAATAATAATAACGATAATAACTATAATAATGACTATGATGATAAGAAAGATATTAGCACTAATAATAATAAAAATAATAACGACAGTAACGATAATAATGATAATAATAGAATTAATAATAACAGTATTAAGATTAATAGCTATAATAACGATTATAATGATAATAGTATTAGTAATAATAAAAGTAATAACAATAATAACGATAATAATGCTTACAACATTGTTAATAATAATAATATTAACGATTGGAACGATAAAAATCATAATAATAATAATAATAATAATAATGAAGATAACAACGATAATAACGATAATAATGACAGTAATAAAATCAACAATGACGATAATAAAGTTAACAATGATTATATCGATAATAACGATAATAACAATAATAGTAATAGTAATAATTAAGATAATAACGATATTTACGATAATAAGGATAATAACAATAAAAATAATATCGATAATAATATTAATAATATACTCAATAAAGACGATAATATCGATAAAAATATTAACAAATTTGACGATAATATAGATAATAATATTAACAATATTAACGATAATATCGATCATAATAATAATATTATAATCCTTAACGTCGATAATAATAATAATAAAAATAATAATAATAACATTATTCACGATAATAATGATAGTAACGATAATAACGATAATAACAATAATAACGACAATTGCGATAGAAACGAATATAATAATGAAAATAATAACAATATTAGTAGTAATATTATTAACGATAATAACGATATTAACGATAATAAGTATAATAAAAATCATATTTACGGATATAACGATAAAAGAAATATTAATAATATCAATAATAAGGATAATAAGGATATCGTCGATAATAATAATAACATTAATAATGATAATATTGATATTAATATTATCAATATTAACGATAATAAGGATAATTTTAATAATAATAATATATACAATATTAACAATAATAATAATAATATACAATATTAACAATAATAACGATAATAGCAATATTAAAGATTCTAATAATAACGATAATAACGTTGATATCGATAACAATAATAACAATATTAACGATAATATCGATAATAATAATAATGACAATTATAAAAATAAAAAAGGTAATAACGATAATAATATAAACGATAATAACAATAATACTAATAATAATACTATCTATAATAACAATAATAATGATAATAATAATAATAATAATAACAATAATTACGATAATAAAGAAATTAACGATAATAATAATGATGATAATGACGATAATAGTAATAATAATAATAACGATTATAACGATATTATCGAAAATAATAAGATTTATAATAAAGATAATAATAATAAAAACGATATTAATAATAACAACAAAAACGAAAATAACGATAATAATGATAATAACGATAATAAAAAAATAATAATATTAATGAGAAGAATAACGATGATACCGATAATAACGATAATAATAATAATAATAATATCAATAATAACGAAAAGAACGCTAAAAATAATAGTCATAATATCTATAATGACACTAATAACGGTAACAACAACAATAATATATACGAAAATATCGAAAATATTGATAATGATATTAACATTAATAAGAATAATAACAATAATAATGATAATAATAACAATAATATTAATAAAAATAATAACGATAATAACGATAATAACGACAATAACGATAATTGCGATAATAAAGATTATAATAAAAATTAACGATAAAAACGATAATATTAGTAATATTAATGACGATAATAACGATATTTAAGATAATAATAATAATCACAATAACGATGATAACGATAATATCGATAATAATAAAAATAATAATAGTAATAATGATCGTAACGATAAAAAAGATAATAATAGCAGTAATAGTAACAATAATCATATTAATAACTAGAATAACGATAATATCGATAATAATAACAATGACAAAGTTAATAGAAATGATAATAATAGCGATAATAACGATAATTACTTTAATAATAACAACAATAATAAAGATAATAATAAAATGACATTAATAACAATAATAATAATAGCAACAATAACGATAAATAAGAAAATAAAAATTATTATTAAAACGATACTAAGGATAAGAAAGATATCATCAATAATATTAATATGAAAAATAAAGATAATATCGATTATATTAATAAAAATATTAACAATTATGAAGATAATTATAATAATAATATTAACAATAATAACGATAATAACAATATTAACGATAATTGGGATAATAAAAATGACGATATTTACGAATATAACGATAAAAGGAATATTAATAAGAACAATAACAAGGATAATAACAATAATAATAATAAAAGACTATAATAATAATTATAAAGATAATGATAATAAAGATAATAATTATAATAATCAACAAAATAATAACGATAATAATGAAACAAACGATAATAATAATAATAACAATTAACATAATAACGATTATAACGATAATAATAATAACATATTAACGATAAAAACGATTATAACGATAATAGTAATACTAATAATAACAATAATAACAGAAAGAACGACAAAATATATAATAACATTAATAACGATAATAACGATATTAACGAAAATGACGATAATAATAATAGCAATAATAACTATAATAATCATAATATCAATTTTATAGTAATAAAAATAAAGATAATATCGATAATAAGGACAATAATAATAGTAATAATAACGATAATAACGAAAATATCGATAATATTTAGAACGAAAATAACAGTAATAACGATAATATATATAAAACGATAATAATAATAATAATAATAAAATCGATAATAACGATATTAACGATAATAATAATAATAACGATAATAACGATAATAATAATAATAATAATAATAATAATAAAAATAACCGTATTAACGGTATTAACGATAATAATAATAACAATAATAACGATGATATAAATAATATTGATAATAACGATAATTATAATTACAATAATAACAATAATAACGATTGTAACCAAATAACGATAATAATAATAACAATTATAAGGATAATAAATAGAATAACGATATTAACGATATTTACAAAAAATAATTATAATAATAATAAAGATAACAACGATATTAACGATAATAACGATAATAATAATAATGATAATGAAGACAAAGAATAATTATAAAATATCAATAGTAACAATAATAACGATAATTACGATAATATCGATAATAATAATAACGATAGTGACGATTATAATAATAACGATCATATGATTTATGATGATAATAATAAGAAAAATAATTATAGTAGTAGTTGAAATAATAACGATAATAAGGGTAATTATAACGACAATAATAACGATATTAACGAAAATAGTTATAACAATAGTAACGAAAACAACGATAATTATATTAATAATAATAATAATAATAACGGAAGTAAGTATAATAACGGTGACAAATATAATAACATTAAAAACTATAACTATAATAACGATAACAACGATAATAAATATATCTATAATAGCGATAATAAAGACAACAATAATAACAATAATAATATCAATAATAATTATAATAACCATTATAACAATAATGACGATAATATCGTTAATAATAAATAAGATAATAACGATAATATCGATAATGATAATAATAATAATAACAGTAATAACGATAATAACGATAATAACGATAATAATAATAATAATAATAATAATAACGATAATGACGATAATAATAATAGTAATAATAACAATAATGAAAATAAATACGATAATAACGATAATAACGATAATTATATTACTAATAACGACATTAATAACTATAAAAAATATAATAACGAAATGGCATTAACGATACAGGCGACAATAGTAGTAATAGTAATAACAATAATAAGGATAATAACGGCAATAAAAATAATAATAATAAAGATATTAACGATATAATCGAAAATAATGATATAAGCTATAAGAATAATAATAATAAGAACAATTACAACGATAAAAAAGAAAATAAACATAATAACTGTAACGATAACACCACAATAATTTTAACAATAATAATAACTATAATAACGATAACAACAATAATAACAATGATTAACGACATCAATTATAACGATATAACGTTAATTTCGATATTAATAATAGCAATATTAAAGATAATAAAGATAATAATAATAACAATATTAATGATAATAACAATTATAGTAATATTAATAATAATGAAATTAACGATAACGACAATAATAATAATAATAATATTAACAACGATTATAAGAATAATAAAGATACCATCGAGAATAATAGTAACAATAATATCGATAATAGCGATAATAACGATAATAACATTATTAATAATAATAAGAATAAAGATAATATCGATAATATGTGTAATAATAATAAAGTTTATAACGATAATAACGACAATAACGATCATAAGAATAACAAATGTAACGATAATAATGAATATAACGATAATGACGATAATAACGACAATAGTAATAATAATAATAACAATTACAATAATAACGCTAATAACTATAATATTGTGAACAATAATAACGATCATAACGTTAATAACAATTATAATCATAGCAATAATAGCGATAACATTGATAATAACAATAATCCTAATAATAACGATAATAGTGGTAATAACGATGATAATAATAACAATAATGACGATAATAAGGATAATAACGGTAATAACGATAATAATAATAATAAAAATAACGATATTTACGAAAATAAGGATAATAATAATAACAATATTAACAATAATACCCATATTAATAATAAAAAGAATAAAAAGACAGTAAAAATAATAATAATAGTAATACTAATATTAATAACGTTATAAACGATAATAACGATAATAATACTAACGGTAATAACGATAATAACGATAATACGGATTATAATACTAACAATAAAATAGATAGTAAGGATATTAAAAGTAACAATAATAAAATTAAATACGATAATAACGACAATAATAATAATAATAATAACCATAATAATGATAATAAAGTTATTAATAATAATAGTAATAATAATATTAATAACGATAATAACGGTTATAATGTTAATAACTATAATAACGATATTAACAATAAGAATAATAATAATAGAGATATTAAAGTTATTAACGATAATAATAATAATAATAATAACAATAGTAACGAAAATGACGACAAAAACGAAAATAAAAATAACGATAATAACAATAATAGTAATATAAATAATACCTATAGTAACAATAATAACGATAATGGCAATAAGAATAATTATAATAATAACGATTATAACGATAATTACGTTAATAACGATAATAATAATAAAATTAATAACGAAAATTACGATAATAACAAAAATAATAATAGCATTAATAACGATAATAATGATAATAATAATAATAATAGTTATAACAATGCTAAGGATATTAACGATAATAACGATAATGCTAATATCGATGACAACGACAAAAATAATATTAATATAATTAATAACGATAATAAGGATAATAACGATAACAACGATATAATCAATAATAATAATAATAATGATAATAACTATAATAACGAAAAAACACTAATAACGATAGGAAAAGGAACGATAATAACGATATAAGAATAATAATAATTACAATAATAACGATAACAACGACAAAAGCGATAAAAACAATAATAATAATAACGAAAGTAAGGATAGTAACGTGCTAACGATAATAATAATAACAATAATAAGGATAAGAACAATAATAATGATGAAGTAAATAAAGATTTTAACGTTGACAACGATAATAATAATAACAATAATAAAGATAATTACGATTATAAGGATTATAATAATAACGATAATAACGAAATTACTAATAATAATAAGAACGATAATGAAGATAAAACGATAAAAGTGATAATAACTATAATAACAAAAATAACAATTAAATAATAGTAATAATAGATATATTAACGATTTTAACGATAATAACAATAACGATAGTAACGATAATATCGATAATACTAATAACAATATTATTGATAATATCGATAATAATAATAATATTAGCGATAATATCGATAATAACAATAATGACGATAATAATAATAATAATAATATTAACATTAATAACAATAAGAAAGATAATAAGGATAGTAATAAATACGATAAATAAGATAATATCGATAATAATATTAACAATATTAACGGTAATATGGATAATAATAATAACATATTAACGATAATATCTATAAAAATAATAATAATCATAATAACGATAATTATGATAATAACGATAATAACGATATTCACGATAATAATAATTACAATTATAACGATAATAAAGACAATAATGATCATAAGAAAATAATTATAATAATAATAATAATAAAAACGATAAAGATGATAATAATACTTACAATAATAAGGATAATAACAATAATAACGATAATAACTATAATAAAATTAATAACTATATTTACGTTAACAACGATAAGGATATTAGGAATAATTGCGATAATAACTGTAATTACGTTAATAATAATAATAACATTAATAACGGTATTAGAACAATAATAACAATAGCAATACCATTAGTAAAAATTACAACGAAAATAACGAAAATGACGATGACATAATAACGATTATTACAATAATAACAAAAATAATAAAAACGATAGTATCGTTAATAGTAATATTCATAATACCTTAAAAAGGATAATAAATTTAATAATAAAGAAAATAATAACGATAATAACGATATTATCGGTATAATTATAACAATAATATCGATAATTACGTTATAGGAGGTAATAATAATAACAATAATAACGATAATACTAATAACCATAATAAAGATAATAATAATAATAATAATAACAATAATAACGATACTAACGATAATAACGATAAGAACAAAATTAACGATAATAATAAGATTTATAAAAATAATAATATTTATAATAATGACATGAACGATTAGAACTATAATATTAATAACAATAATAACAATAATAACGTAAATAACTAAAAAAAATGATTTAAATAAGATATTAACGGTAATAAATAGAATAACAGAAATAACGATAATAACGACAATAATAATATAAATATATACGATAATGACGCTAATAATAATAATAATAATAACGATAATAATGATAATAATAAATACGATAAAGTCGATATTATCGATAATAATATTAACAATATTAATGATAATATCGATAATAAAAATAACATTATTAACGATAATATCTATAAGCATAAAAATAATAATAACAATAGTAATTATAACGATAATAAGGATAATAATGATAACATCGATAATAATAATTACAATAATGATGATAATAACTATATTAATCATAATAATAATAATAATGATGTCTACGATAATGAATAATAGTAATAATAACTGTAACGATAATAACGATAATAACGATAATAATGATAACAACGATAATAATGATAATGACAATAATAATACAAATAAAAATAAAGATAAGAACATTATTAACGTAAATGACGATATTAATAATAATAATAATAACGATAATAACCATTATAATGGTAATAACGATAATAACGGTAATAACGATTATAAAAATAACGTTAATAACGATAATAGTATAATAATATTAACGATAATAACGATAATAACGATAATAATAATAGTAATAATAATATAGATAACAAGGATATTAACCTTAATATCGATAATAATAATAACAATAACAACGATTATGACGATAAAAATTAAAATAACGATAATAAAGATAATAACAAGAATAATAATAGTTATAATAAGGAGAATAATGATACTAAAAATTTTAACGATAATCATAATAACTATAATAACGATAATAACGATAATAAATTTAGTAGTAATAACAATTATAATAGTAATAACAATAAAAACGATTTTAACGGTAATAATAATAACGATAATAACGATAATATCGATAATAAAAAAAACAATATTAACGATAATATCGATATAAATAATAATAACAATTACGATTATGACGATAATAACGATAATAACGATTATAATAATAACGATAGTAACAATAATTGTATTATTAATAATAACAACAATAACGATAATGCCGATAATAATAATAATAATAATAAAGATAATAACGATATTAACAACAATAACGATAATAATGATAACAACAATAAATACAAAAATAATAATAATAATAATATTAATAACGATAATAATGATAATAACGATAATAGCGATTTTAATTATAATAATAATGGCGAAAATAACGTCAACAACCATAATTATGATAATAATAATAATAATAAAAATATCGATAATAATGATTATAACGATAATAACTATAAAAACGACAATAATATTGATAATAATAATGAAAAAAATAATAAAGTCGATAACGATAATAGCGATAATAGTAGGAGTAGTAATATCAATATTAACAATAATAATGACAATAAAGATAATAACGATAATTATAATTACGATTTTAATGAAAATAGTAATAATAATAATAACGATAATAATAATAAAATTTATAACGCCAATTATGATAACAACGAAAATAATAACATTAATAATAACTATAATTACGATAATAACGATAATAATTGTAGCAGTAATAATAATAATAACGATAATAAAGTTAATAACGAAAATAACGATTATAATAATAACGATAATATCAATTATATCGATAATTATAATAACACTACTAACGATAATAACGATAAAAATAATAATAATAAATATAGTAACGAAATTAACGATAATAACGATAATAACGATATTAACGATATTAACGATAATAATAATAGTAATAATAAAGATGATAGTGACATTAACAATAATAATAATATTAATATTAATAATAATAACAAAAATAACGATATTAAAGACAAAAATAATAGTAATAATTACAATAATAACAATAATAACGATAATGTTGTTAGCGATAATAATAATAATAACGACAATGATTATAATAATATCAACAATTCTAACGATAAGAACGATAATAATAATAGTAATTGTAATAATAATAGCAATAATAACGACAATAATGATAATATCGAATAACAATAATAATAATCATAAGGATAATAACGAAAATTACGATAATACTGATAATAACAATAATAATGGTAACGATAATAACGTAATAGTAATAATAGTAATTACGATTATAAAGATAATATCGATAATAATAATAATTATTATAATTAATATAATATCGATATAAACGATAAACACAATAATATTAATAAAAACAATAAAGATAATAACGAAAATACTAATAAAAATAATAACAATAAAATGGGTAATAACAATAATAATAATAACATTATTAACGATAATAATGATTATAAAGATAATGCTAATAACGAAAATAATAATACCAACGATAATAATAATATTAATATTAACCATAATAACAATAATAACGATAATAATAACAACATTAATATCGATAATAACTTTTATTACGATAATAATAATACTAATAATAACAATAAAAACAATAATAACGATAAAAAATATAATAACATTAATAACGACAATAAAGGTATTAACGAAAATAAAGATAATAATAATAACAATAATATCGATAATAACGCTAGGAACAATAATAACGAAAACAATAATAATAAAAATAAATATGATAACTATGTTAACGATTATAAAAATAATAATAATAACAATAATAACTATAATAACGAAAATAATGTTTATAATAATAACATTAATATTGATAATAAAGATAAGAATGATAATTATAATAACACTAATAACGATAATAGCGATAATAACGATCATAATAATAATAACAGTAAAAATATTAATAATAATAATAATAACAATAATATCGATAATAATGATAATAACAATAATAAAGACAATAAAAATAATATTAAGTACGATAATAACGGTAATAAAGTGAATAATGGTAATAACGATAATAGCGATGATAATAATAACGATAACTATTCACGATAACGACATTCACGATAATAATAATTACAATAATAACGATAATAACGATAATAATGGTAACAAGGAAAATAATTATAATAATAATATCAATAGAAACGATAAAAATGGTAATACGATAATAACGATAATAACGTTAATAACGATATTAACCATATTAAAATTAATAAATATATTTACTTTAATAACGATAATAATATCAGCAATAATAGCGATAAAAACGACAATAACGTTAACAATAATATTAACATTATTGACGATATTATGGATGATAACGATAATAAAAATAACGGTAATGACAATAATAATAATAATAGTAATAACGATAATACTTATAATAACGGTAATAATGATAACAATGATAAAGGCTATAATGATAATAATAATAATAAAGATAATAGCAATGATAATAGTAGTAATTAATATCTATTATAACGAAAATAACGATAATAACGATAACAATACTAACGATTATTACTATAATAACTAAAATAATAAAAACGATAGAAACGATAATAGTAATAATAATAATACCTATAAAAACGATAATAAATTTAATAATAATAAAAATAATAACGATATTATGATATTAACGATATAAACGATGATAAAACATAAAAATACGAAAATAACAATAATAACAATAACAATAATAACGATAATAACTACAATAATTATAACATTAACAACGATAATAAAAATAATAACGATAATAACGATAATAACGATAAAACGATAATAACGATAATAATAAAAATAGTAATAATAACAATAATAACGATAATAACGATAAAAACGATAATAAATTTAATAATAATAAAAATAATAACGATAGTATGATATTAACGATATAAAAGATGATAAAACCTAAAACTACGAAAATAACGATAATAATTATAACAATAATAACGATAATAACTACAATAATTATAACAATAATAACGATAATAACGATAAAATCGATAATAACGTAATAACAACGATAACAACAATAATAACGACAATAACGATAATTATAATAATAACGATAATAATAATAATAACGATAATTATAAAAATAATAATAATAACGATATTAACGATAATAGTACGTGTAATAATAATACTAATAACAATAATAACGATAATATCGATTATAATAATAACTATAATAAAGATAATAACGATATTAATAATAATATAATAACAAAAATAACGACAATTCCGATAATAATAATAATAATAATAATAACGAAAATATGAATAATATTGACTACAACGATAATAATAATAACAATAATAATAATGACGTAAATAATGATAATAACTATAATAACGATAATAACATTAATAACAGTAATAATAATATCAATAATAACGTTAATGATGATAATAAAGATAATAACCATAATAACGATAATAACAATGAAATTAATAGTAAAAATAGAGATGTTAACGTTATTAACGAAAATAACGATAATAATAACAACAAAAATAATGATATATTCGATATTAACTACAATAATAATAATAATATTAACGTAAATATAGACAATTACTACTTCAAAGCTAATAATTGTAACAATAATAACCCTAAAGCGATATAAACGATAATAACAATAATTATAATGATAGTAAGAATAATAATAATAATAATAATAATAACAATAATAACGATAATAACAATAATAAAAAAGAGAATAATAACGATAATAATCATAATACCGATAATAATAATAATAATATAGATTTCAACGTTATTAACAATTATAATAATAACATTAATAACGATAATAACATTATCAACGATAATAACAATAATGACCTTAATAATAATTTTCATAATAAAGATATTATCGATGAGGACAACAATAATAATTCTAACAATAGTAATAATAATAATGATCATAGTAACGATAATATCTATAATAACGAGAATAATAATAACGATTGTAACAATAATATCGAAAATTTTAATAAGAATATTATTGGTAACTTCGATAATAATAATAATAATAATAACAGTAATAATGATAATAACGATAATAACAATGTTAACGATAATAATAATAACGAAAATAAAGATAATAATGATATTAACGATAATAATAATAATAATAATATCGATAATAACGATAATAACAATAATAACGATAATACCGATAATAACGAAAATAAATTAATAATAATGACGATAGTAACGCTTATAACGGTAATAATAATAATAACAATATCGACAATAATGTTAAAGAGATAATAACGATAATAATAATAATAATAATAGTAATAATATTAACGTTTATTACGATAACAACGATAATAATAATAGAAATTATAACAATAATAGCAATAAAAGCGATTATAACGATATTAATAAATACGATAATATCGATAATTTCGATAAAAATTATAACAATATTAACGCTTGTATCGAAAAAAATAAATACAATCATAATAACGATAATAATAACATTATTATTATTAACAATAATAACAATAGTAATAATAAAGATAATAACAATAATAACGATTATAGTGATAATAATTTTAATAATATTAATAATATTAACAATAATAACGATAATAATGATAATTATTTTAATCGAAATATTAATAACTATAATAACGATACTTCCGAATATAATAATACCGATAATAACACAATAGTTATAATAATAACAACTATAATAACGATAATATCGATTATAGTAATAACAATAAAATCGAAAATAACGATATTAATAATAACAATAATAGCAATAATAACGTGAATAAAAATTATAGTATGTACGTTAATAACGATAAGAAAGAGATTAACGGTAATAACGATAATAACGGTAATAATAATAATAATAAGAATAATAACAATAACAACAAAAAGACGATAATAGTAATATTAATAATAAGGAATACTAGGATAATAACGATAACAAACTATTCTAATAATATTAATAACAATAAAGATAGTAACGATATGAACGATATTAACGATAATAGCAATAATAAAAAAAATAATTATACGATAATAACGATTATAGTAATAATAATAATATCGATAGTAACAAAAGTTTCGATAATGGTGATAATAATAATAATAATAATAAAATTAATAAATATATTAAAGATAACAACGATATTAATGGTAATAACAATAATAATTACAATAATAATAACAATAATAACGATGATAACAACAATAATGATACCAATGATAATATCAATATTAATAATAATAACGAAAATAAGAATAGTCACGGTGACAACTATAATAATAATAACAGTAATAGTAATAATAAAAATAATAACAACGATAATATTGATAATAACGATAATATTAATACGATAATAACGACAATACTAATAATAGTAACAACGATAACAGCGATAATAACGAATATAATAATAATAATAATAAAGATAATAACGATATTAACGACAAAAACGATAATAATGATAACAACAATCAATATAAAAAGAATAATAACAATAACAATGATAATAACAATAATAATGAGAACTATAATAAAGATAATAAAGATAATAAAGATAATAACGATAATTATCATAATAATAATAACTGTATTAACGATAATAACGATAGAAATAAATACAATAATAACGTTAATGACGAAAGTAATGAGAATAACGATAATTATAATATCAATAATTACTATATTAACGATACTAACAATAATAATAAGAAGAATTAAACGATAATAAAGAAATAACGATAATAATAATAACAATTATAACTATAATAATAATATTAATATTAAGAATAATAGCGATAATTACGATCATAATAAAAGTATTAATAATGATGATAAGGATAATAACGATAACATCGATAATAGCAATATCAAAAATATCGATAATTACTATAATAACGATAAGAATAAAATGATAGTATCGATAATAACGATAACAAACATTATAACGTTAGTAATAATAACAATTATAAACATAATAAATGTAATGACGATAACAATAATAACGACAATTACGATATTAACGATAATAATATTAAAGAAATTAACGTTCATAACTATAATATCGATAATAACAAATATAACAATAACGATAATAAAGATATCAATGTCAATAATGATAATAACGATAATGATAATAACGATATTACCAATAATTTCGATAATAATAATAATAATATTAACGATAATATCGATAATACCATTAACAATATTAATGTAATTATCGATAATAATTATAATAATAATAAAGATAACAACTATATTAACGATAATAACGATAAAAAAAAACAATAATAACGATAATAAAGATAATAGAGATAATAACGAGAAAATATATATGAAAATAATTATAATACTAATAATGAAGATAATAACGATAATATAGATAATAACGTTAATAATAATAACAATAATAACGTTTATAACGATAATAACGATAATAGTAATAATAATATCGATAGTAATAATAATTACAATAATGACGATAATAACGATTATAATGATAATAACGTTAATAATGCTAATAATAAGAGCAATAATAACGATAAAAACGATAATAATGATAATAATAGATATAATAATTCCAATATTGACAATAATAAAGATTATAACAAAAATAATAGTAGTAATAATAACAATAATAACAGTATTAACAATAATAACGTTAATAACAATATTATCCATAATAATAATAATAATATTATCGATTATAACGGTAATAACGATAATAACGTTAATAATAATTAAATTAATAACGATAATAAAGTTTATAACGTCAATAATAATAGCAATAATAACGATAATAAGAATAGAAATAATAATAATAGTAATAAAAATAATATCGCAAATAACGGTAATAACGATTTCGAAGATTGTAATAATAATTATAACGATAATAGCTATATCAATGATAATAACGATGACAACGATTAAAATAATAACAATAATACCGATAATAACGGTAATAACGACTATAATTATATTAATAATAATAATAATAATAATAATAGTAATAATAAAGATAATAACGATGGAAAAGATTATAACGATATAATAATAATTACAACAATTACGATAATAACGATTATGATGATAACAACGATAATAATATTAATTATAATAAAAATAATAACGACAATCACGATAATAACGATAATAATAGAAGTAATAATAACAATATTAAGAATAATAACTATAATAAAGATAATAACAACAATAATATTAGTAATAAAATAAGTAATAACAATAATAACGATAAAAACGATTTTAACGATAATAATAATGATGATTATTTCGTTAATATCGATATTAATAATAACAATAATAACTATAATAACGATAATAACGATTATTATAATAATAATAATAATAGCAATAATAAAGATAATAAAGATAATAACGACAAAATAATAATAATAATAATAACGATAATAACGGTAATAACGATAATAATAATAAAAATAATAACGACAATAACGATAATAACGATAATAATAGTATTAATAATAACAATATTATGAATAATAACTATAAGAACGATAGTAAAAATAATACTAGTAGTAAAAAAGGAATAATTATTGTATCGATAAAAACGAATTTATCGATAACAATAATGACGATAATTACGATAATATCGATAATAATAATAACAATAATAACTTTAATACCGAAAATAACGATTGAATCGTTAATAATAATAACGATAATAATAGTAATAACGATAAAAACAATAACGATATTAACGATAATATTGACAATCTTAAAGATAATAATGATAATAATTTTAAAACGATAATAATTATCATAGTAATTGTAGTTAAAACGATAATAACGATTTTAATGTAATTAATAATAATAACAATATCGATAATAACGATAATAACGGTAATAACGATAATAATAATAGTAATAATATCAATAATTACAATAATAACGATAATAACGATAATAACTATAATAATAATAATAATAGCGACATTATTAACTATAATAAATATAATAACGATATGGTATTAACGATAAAGACGACAATAGTAGAAATAGTAATAACGATAATAAAAATAATAACTGCAATAAAAATAATAATAATAAAGATAATAACGATATTATCGAAAATAACGGTAAAAGCAATAAGAATAATAATAATAAGAACAATAACAACAATAATAAGGAAAATAAACATAATAACAGTAACGATAATGCGACAATAATAATAACAAAAATAATAACGATAATAACGATAACAACAATAATAACGATAATAAGTATATTAAATATATCAATATTAACGAAAATAACGTCTATTTCAAAATTATAAATAGCAATATGAAAGATAATAACGATATTATCGAAAATAACGATAATAACGATATTAGTAATAACAATAATAACGATAATAACGATAATAGCGATTATAAAGTTAATAGCGATTATAACGATAATAATGACAGTAATAATAATAATAATAAGGAGAATAATATTAACGAGCACAACGAAAATAATAATAATAATAGTAGTAATATTAACAATAATAACAGTAATAACGATAAAAAAGATAATAACAATAATTACAGATATAACAATTATAATAATAACGATAAAAGCGATAATATTAGTAATAATAATAACGATAATATCGACAATAATAATAATAATAATAATAACGATAATAACGATAATAACGATTATTACGGTAATAACGATAGTAATAATGGAATAATAATTATAATAATATTAACGATATTAAGGATAATAACGATAATAGCGATTATAATAATAACAACGATTAAGATAATAACGATATTAACAATAATAAGGATAAGATTAATAACAATAATAACTATTACAACGATAATAATAATAACACTAATAACAATAATAACGACAATAACGATAATTACGATAATAATAATAACAATTATAACGATAATAACGCTTTTAACGACAATAATATTAACAATAATATCAATGACAACGATTATAACGATTATATGATAAGTTTATACCTAAAATAAGGATAATAATGATAAGAACGATAATTATAATAACAATAATAACAATTATCATGGTAATAACTAAAAAATAATAATAATAAAACCTATAAGAATGATAATATTGATAATATTAGTAGTAATAATAACATTATTAATAAGAAGAACGATAATAACGATATTAACGATAACAATATTATCGATAATAACGTTACTTTTAATAATAATAATAACAATAATAACGATAATAAAGATAACATTAATAATTATAATAACAATAATGCCGATAATTACGTTAATAATCCTAATAATAACAATAATACTAATAACTATAATAACGATAATCACCATAATAACGACAATAACGATAATAGCGATATAACAATAATAATAATAATAATTACGAAAATAACGATAATAACGATAATAATAATAATAACACTAACAAAATTAATAATAGCAATAGTAAATATAATAACGTTTATGTCGATAATAATAAAAATAAATATAACGATAGTACTGATAATAAAGGTAATAACGATATTAATAGTAGTAAAAATAGAGGTAATAACGATAATAAGGACAATAACATTAATGTTAATAACGGTAAAACGACATTAACGATAATAATAATTACAAATGTATAGATAATATTGGAAATAACGATAATGTCGATAAAAATGACAATAATAATAATAATAATAACAATAATATTGATAATAACGATAATAACGATCATAACGAAAATATTAATAATAATACCGTTAATTAGGTTGATTACGAAAATAACGGAAATAACCACAATAACGGCAAAATCGATAATTAACGATATAATCGATAATAACAAAATTAACGAAAATAACGATAATAATGACATTAAATATAATAATATTAACCATAGTGACGGCAAAAGTAATAATACTGTTAATGGCAATAACGATAATAACGATAAAAAGTATAATAACAATTACATTAAAAACGATACCAACGATAAAAGTAATAATAATAATAACGAAAATAAGGATAATAATGATGTCAACGATAATAATAATAACAATAATAAGGATAATAACAATATTAATAATGAAGTAAATAAGAATAATATCGAAGACAACGATAATAATAATAACAATAATAAAGATAATAACGATAATAACGATTATACGGATTATAACATTAACGATAATAACGATAATAGTAATAATAATAAGAAAAATAATATAGATAAAACGATAAAAAAGATAATAAATATAATAACGAAAATAACAATAATAACTGTAATAATAATAACAGTATTAACGTAAATGATGACAATAAATAAAATGAATTTAATAACGATAATAACATTGAAAATAATGGATATAATACATATATTAAAGTTAGTAACGATAATAACGATAATAATAATAACAATAATAACAATAAATACGACAATAACGCCAATAATAATAATAATATTAACGTAAATAGAGATTATTACTATTTCAAAAATAATAATAATAACAATAATAACGTTAAAAACGAAATTAACGATGATAAGAATAATAACGATAACAACGATAATAACGATAATAACCATATTATCGATAATAAGTACAATATTAACGATAATAACGACTATGGTAATAATAATAATGACAATAATAACGATAATAACGATAATAATGATATTAATAATAATAATAATAATAATAAATACAATAATTAGTATAATAACGATAATAATAGTAGTAATGTTAACAATAATAAAAAAATAATAACGATAATAACGATTATGACGATGACAATATTAATGATAATATAGACAATAGTAATAATAATAATAATGATAAAATCGATATTAAAGATAATAATAATAACAATAATGATAATCACGATTCAACGCTAATAACGATAACGTTACTAACGATAATGACGTTAATATCGATAATAATAATAATAATATTAACAATAATAACAATAATAACGATATTAACGACTATTATAATAACGATAATAACGGTAATCATGATAATAATAATAACGAAAACAATGATAATAACAAAACTAGCGAAACTAATAATAACGACAATAACGATATTATCGATAATAATAATACCAATATTAATAACATTAAAACAGATTATAACGATAATCACAATAATAATAATAATGATAATGACGAGAATAATAATAACAAGAATAACGATAATATCGATAATAATGATAATAACGATAATAATTATATTAAAATTGCAATAATAACAATAATAACGATAATAAAAATAACGATATTGACGATAATAATGATAATAATAATAATAATAAAAATAATAACGATAACAACGATAATAAAGGTAATAACGATAATAATAACAGTAATAATAATAATAATACAATAATAACTATAATAAGGACAATAACGATAATAATAATAACGATAATAACGATTATATATACAATAATAATAACAATATTAACGATAATGTCGATAATAATAATAATAATAAGAAAAATAATAAAGATAATGACGATCATAAAGATAATAACGATAATAATAATAATAAAAGCTATATCAATAATAACGATAATGACGATAATAGAAGTAATGTTAATAACGATGAAAATGATATTTCCGATAATAATAATAATAATAAAGGTAACAGCGATATAAAGGTTAATAACGATAATAATAATAAGTATAATAATGATAATATCTATACTTTTAATAATATTAAGAACGATGATAAAGTTAAATAATAGTAAAAATAACTACAATAGCGATAATAAGGATAGTAACGATAATAATATTAACGGTAATAACGGTAATATTAATAATAATAACAACGATAATTACGATATAAACAATATTAATATTAATAATAATAAAGATAATAACGATATAAAGGATAATACCCCTAATAACGATAATAACGATAATAATGATAAAAATGACAATAATAATAATAATAATAATAATAATAATAATAATAATAATAATAATAATAATAATAATAATAAAAACGCTAATATTCATAATAACGAGAATAAGGATAATAATAATACCGGTAATAACGATAATAAAGTTAATAGTAACAATAATAATAAAAATAATAATAATAATAATAACGATAAGAACGATGGTAACGTTTATAACAACAAAGATAATAACGATAACAACGTTAGTAATGATAATAACGAGAATAGCGATAATAACAATAATAATAATACAAATAATAAAGATAATAAGGATATTAAAGATTCTATCGATAATAATATTAACTAAATTAACGATAATAACGGTTGTGATGATAAGAACAATAATGAAATAAATAATAATAAAAATAATAACCACAATAATGTTCATAACGATAAAAATAGAAGAAATAATAGCAATATTAAGAATAAAAATTATAATAACGATAATAACGATAATAATAGTAGTAGTAATAGCAGTAATAACAATAAAAGCTATAAAACGTATTCAACATTAATAATAATAACGATAAAGATAAGATCGATAATAATAATATCAATATTTACGATAATATCGAAAATAATAATAATAATAATAACTAGAATAACTATAATGACGAAAATAATAATTATAATAATAACGATAATAACGATAAAAATAATAATAATAATCACGATAATAACAATAATAACGATAATAACGATTATGACGATAACAATATAAATGATAATATCGAAAATAGTAATATTAATGATAATGATAATATCGATAGTAACGATAATAATAATAATAATAATAATAATAATGATAATAATGATAATAACGATAATGATGATAATATCGGTAATAATAATAACAATATTAACGTTAATATCGATAATAATAGTAATAATAATAATAACAATTATACCGATAATAACGATCATAGGGATAATAATAATAACGATAATAACGATGATAATAATAATAATAATATCTATTGTAACAATAATAACGATAGTGGTGGTAATAATAGTAATTATATTAACGATTCTGATGGTAATAACGTAAATAACGTTAATAATAATAATATTAATAATGATAATTACGTAAATAACGACAATAATAATAGTAATAATAGCGATAATAATAATAGGTATAATAAGCGTTATAACGACATTAACGAGTATAACGTTAATAATAATAACGATAATAACGATAATATAGATAATATTATTATCATTATAAACGAAAATAACAATAAGAATAATAATAATAATAATAGTAATAAAAATAATAACGATAATAACCATAATAATTATAATAACAATAATAATAATAGTAATAATGAAGCTAATAACAATAATAACGAAAATAATATTAAAATCAATAACCTTTATAACGATAATAAAGATAATAATATTTTTAATAATAACGATAATAACGAACATAACGGTGATAATAGTAATAACAATATCGATATTAACGGTAATAACTATAATAACGATAATGATAATAATAATAATAGTAATAATTATAACGTTAAATATGTTAATGACGATGACAACGATAATAATAATAACAATAATGACGATAGTAACGATAAAAAAGATAATAATAATAATAATAATAATAACGATAATAACGATATCAATGTTAATAACGATACTAACGATAATAATGATAATAATAATAACGATAATAAGGATAATAATCATAACGATAATAACGATAATATCGATTAAAATAATAGCAATAATAACGATAATTTAGATAATAATAATAATAATAACAATAATGACGATAATAATGATAATAGATTTTATAAAAATAAAATTAAAACTATGATAGTAATAATAATTATGATGATAGTAATGATTATAACGATAATAATAATATTAATAATAACGATAATAAAGATATCAATGATAATAACGATAATAACGATAAGAATGATCATCATATTAACGATAATAATGATAATAATCATTACGATAATAACGATAATATCGATAGAAGTAATAGCAATAATAAAGATTATACAGATAATAATAATAATCATAATAACAATAATTACAGTAATAACGGTTATAATATTAATAATATTAACAAAAATGACTATAGTAATGATTATAACGATAATAACGATAATAACGATAATAAAGATAATAATAAAAAAATAATAATAATAACCTTAATATCGATAATAAAAGTTATAATAAAAACAGCAATAACAAATATAACGATAATAACGTTAATAATATTAATAATAATAAGAACAATAACTAAAATATTGATAATACAGGTAATAATAATAATAATATCTGTAATAACGATAATTATGATAGTCATAATAATAACAATATCTATAGTAACAACAACAATAATAATAATGTAAATAATAATAATAATAATAACGATAATAACGACAATAGCGATAATAAAAATAAAATTAATAAAGATAATTACGGTAATAACGATAATAATTATATCAATAGTACCGATAATAACGATAATAATAGTAATAATAATAATTACAATACTAACGATATTAACGATTATAATAATATCGATAAAGACGATAATAACAATAATTATAATAGCGATATTAACGATAATAACGATAATAATAGTAACGAAAATAACAATAATAATTATATTAATAATTACGATAATAACGATAGTAACGATTATAATAATAATAATAGTGATATTTACAATAGTAACGATAATAATAATAGCAATTTTAGTGATAATAACGGTAATAATAATATGAATAATAACAATAACGATAAAAACGATAATAACGATAATAATGATAATAACGAATATAATAATAATAATATGAATTATTACTATAATAACGATTATATTTAAAAAAATTATAATAATAACAATAATAACTATTGTAACGATAATAACGAAAATAAGCATAATAACGATAAAAATAATATTAATAACGATAATATCTATAATAACGGTATTAATGATATTTATAATATTAATAATAAAGATAATAAAGTTATTAATAGTAGTAATAAAAACACTAATAACAACAATATCGATCTTAGCGATAATAATGATAATAAAGATATTTTTTTTTTATTTTTTATTTTTTTTTGACGTCTGTGAATGCCAATTTTTACATACTGACCTAGGGTCCCTGCCCGCTAGAGGAATCCTTTACCATTTGGTTCCCCCGTTATAGTCCCTGGAGTGTCGGGCTCATCGTTGGAATAGACACTACCGACTAAACGCATTTCCATCCTAGTGGCATAGTGAAACCATCCCTGCACCGCTTTGTAGCATTACATCGGGATGACACCACTGCCTCATGTCCCTAAACTGGTCTCTCTCATTCGGTTCTAAGTGACAGGAACCTGGAGCAACGTTGGTGGCACGTCTATGGGCCATCCATAACCATCTTCTTCTTGCGTAAGATTTCCCTCACGTAACAGGCCACGCTGTACCACTTTTTCTGCCCTCGCAGCATTTTCTCGACATTGTTGTCCAGCGAGATGTCCCCAAGCTCCTGCTCTAAGGCAAGTCATTCGGCGCTCCACCAGGTACATATGAAGAACGTGTGGTTTGTATCTTCTTTGATCAAATCCCCATAGGGGCAGTTCCCGTCTGCTACTTTCCCCATTTTTGCGAGGAAGGAGAGGAACAGGCCATGCCATGTTAAGAATTGGGTGAGGTAGAAACTTACCTCACCCGCCTTTCGGTTTATCCAGTTGTCAAGTCGACCGTTGAATCGGGCAGTCCATCTGCCCCTAGGTTCCTGCTCCCATCTGCTTTGCCAGGTCTCGATGCTGTCAGACTCGGCTTTCTATGATGCCTCCTCCTTCCCCAGAACGGGATTATGCTGATGGACGAATTGTCTCTCCTTGGCTAGTAGGTCGATCGGGATTACCCCGATGACAACTAGCACTGCAGGCTCTGAGACCGTGCTGTAGGAGCACGCGATTCGGAGAGTGCTCCTCTTGTGTACCGCGACTATGCGCTTGCGATATATCTATTATCGCAACGCCTCGGCCCATACTTCCGCGACGTATAGCATCACTCCATCGGCGGCACGCATCCGTATTCGCCTAATGCAAGGTCGGGGGCCGTTGTCATTGGCCATAAGTGTGCCCAGCGTGGCTACAACTTTTGCCGTCTTGTCAGCCGCTCTTATTATATGCTCTCCGTAATTGAATTTGCAATCGCGGATTACTCCAATGTACGTGATAGATTGCTTTGCCTGGACCGTCGCATCTCCTACTGTGAAATTGCGCAAGGTGTTGATGCGCGTCTGCGTTAGTAGCACGATCTCTGTTCTCTTTGCTGCTACGGATAGCAAGTTCTCTTCCATCCAGAAGATGACTCTGCGCATGACCTGGTTGAGCAGCAGCTGTGCCCCCTCCGTGTCTCTTACAGTTATGACAACTGCAATGTCGTCTGCGTACCCAACCAAGAAAGCGCCTTCAAGGACTGCCATATGGAAGATACCATCGTTGAAAATATTCTAGATATCCGGTCCTAGTATGGAACCCTAAGCTGACCGCGATGTCAACTCCAAGCTTTTTGGACCAGTATTGTACTCAAGGAAGCGCTCGTTCAGATAATCCTCGAGTATTCGAAGTATGTACCCCGGAACTCTGAAATTAAGTTCCAGCGCTTCCATTGCCCAGTCCAACCTGATGGAGTTGAAGGCATTTCTCTAAGGTGGCCAGCAGACACAAATGGCGGGAATGGTGATTCCCGCGCTCAGTCATTTTTGCGGCCATGACAACCTTCTGAACTGCGTGGATGGTGGAGAGGCCGGATCGAAATCCATATAGGCAGGCAGCAAGATCCCCCGCGGCCCTCACGGCTGCGTGCATCCGTGGCCTAAGCAGCTTCTCCAGGAGCTTGCCAGCCTCATCGAGCATACATGTAGGCTTGTAAGCAGCCTCTGCTGGTCCCTTGCCCTTGATGATGAGCACACGCTTCGCTTTCTTCCACGGGGCCGAGAAGATGCCCTCATTGAGGCAAATGTCGTATACGTTTAGCAAGAGCTCAAGGTGACTCTGCGAGACGGGTTTAATTACTTCCGCAGGTAGTCCGTCAGGAACAGGAGCTTTCTTGTTCCGCATAGAAGATGCGGCCCTGAGTAGCTCCTCTTCCATAAATTGTGGCGCCTCTGTTATTTCCAGGCGCAGCCATTCTAATTTTTCTCTTCGGCTGTGAGGGGAATACAGTATGCAAAGTAACGATATTAACGATAATAACGATGATACCGATTATAAAGATAATAATGATTACAATAATAACGATTATAATAATAACAATAATTTCGAAAATATGGATAATAACGATGACAACGATAATATAAATAATAATAACGATTATAACAATAATAATAATAGTAATAATAAAGATTATAGCAATAATAACGTTTATAATGATAATAACGATAATAATATTAATAATATTAACATTAATAACGATAATAACGATAATTATTTTAATAGAAGTAATAAAAACAATATTAAGAATGTTTGCAATAATAATGATAGAAGCCACAATAATAGTGGTAACAATTAAAGTAATAACAATAATAACGATAATGACGATAATAAGGATAATAATAATAACGATAATAACGATAATAATAATAAAATTAATAACGATAATTATGTTAATAAAAATAATAATGGTAACATTAATAACGATAACAAAGACAATAAGGATAATAGTAATAACGATAATAAAGGCTATAATAATAATAAAAATATCAATAATAACGATAAGAACGATAATATTAAAAATAGTAATAATAATAAAAACGATAAAGACGATATTTACGATAATAATAATAATAGTTATAACAATACTAAAGATAATAACAAAAATAATAATAATAATAATAATAATAATATTAATATCGTTAATAACGATAATAACGATAATAATAATAGTAATAATAACAATAATAACGATAATAAAATTAATAGCGTTATTAATAAACACGATAATATCGATAATAACGATAATCATTATAACAATATTAACGTTAATCACCATAATAATAATAACGATATTAACGATAATATCGGTAATAATAATAATTATAATAATAACAATAAAAACGACAATAAAGATATTAACTTCAATAATAATAACGATTATAATGATAATAACGATAATAACGATAATAACGATAATAATAAAAACGACAATAAAGGTAATGGTAAATTTAATATTAACGATAATAACGATAATAATAATAATAATAGTAAAGATAAAAGCGATAATAATGTTAGAAACAATAATAATATAACATTAATAACGATAATATAGATAATAATGTTAATAACAATAATAATAATAACATTATTAACGAAAATATAGATAATAATGATAATAACGATAATAATGGTAGCAGTAATAACAATAATTATAATAATAACGATTATAGAGATATTGAGTATTACAATTATCAAGATAGTAATGATAATAAAAATAATTTTAATAATAATAAAAAATATGATATCAATATTAACAGTATAATATACTGATAATAATAATAACAATAGTAATGATAATATCGATTATAATAGTAATAATAATAATAATAATAATAGATAATAACAATAATAATGATATTAATGATAATAATGATAATAACGATTATAACTATAATAACGATACCAACAATAACATTAGTAATAATAATAATAAAAAAGGTAATAACAATATTAACGATAATAACGATAATAATAACACAATAATAACGATAATAATAACACAATAATAACGATAATATCGATTATAATGATTATAAAGATAATATTAATAACATTAATAACGATAATAACGATATTAACGATAACAATAATAGCAATAATAACGATAACATAGATAATTCTCATAACAATATTAAAGATAATGTCGATAATAATAGTAATATTGGTAACAATAATAACTATAATATCGACAAAATCGATAATAATACTAACGATAAGAACGAGAATAGTAATAATAATAATAATAATTACGATATTATCGTTAAAAATAATAATAATAATAACAATAATTACGATAATAAAGAAAATAACGATAGTAACAATGACGATAATAACGAAAATAGTAATTGCAATAATATATATAGTAACAATAATAATGATAATTACGAAAATAGTAATAATAATAATACCGATAATAACAATAATAACGATATTATTGATAACAATGATAATAAAGATAATAATAAAAGTAGTAATAATAACAACAAATAGATATAATAATAATAAAGAGATTAACGGAAAAAACAATAATAATACTAACAATTATAAAGATACTAACCATTATAATGATAGAAACGATAATAATAATAATATTAATAACAATAATAACGACAATAACGATATGAACAATAACAATATTAACAATAATATCGATAAAAACGATAATGACGATAATTATAATAGATATATTTCTATAACAAAGATTATAACGAAAGGACGACAATTATAGTAACAATAAAAACAATACTAATGATAATAATGATAGTAATAATATTAATAAGACCGATAATAATAATAATATCGATAATAATGGAAGTAATAATAACAAAGATAACAATAATAACGATATTGACGATAACAATAATCACGATAATAACGATATTAACGATACTAATAAAAACGATAATAACTATAATTTCGATAATAGTAATAACAATGTTAACGATAATGTCGGTAAAAATAATAATAATAATAATAACGACAATAACTATAATAAAGATAATATAAATAACATTAACGATAATAACGATAATATCGAATATAATAATTACAATAAAAACGATAACAGAAAAATTAATAATAGCCATAAAAACAATAATGAAGATAATAACGTCAATTAAAATAATATCAAGCACAGTAGTAACGATAATAAGATATATAACTGTAATAGCGATATTAAAGACAATAATAATAATAATAATAACGATAAAAATGATATTAACAATAATAATAATAATAATAATAATAATAATAATAATAATAATAAGGATAATAACGATAATAGTAATAATAAAAATAATAATAACAATAATATAGATATCATCGATAATAGTAATATAGATAATAACGAAAATAATAATAAATATAATAACGATAATAACGATAATAATAATTATAATAAAAATAAAAATAATAATTATAAAAATAATTGCGATTATAAATATAATAACCATAATAAAAAGAATATTAATAAAAATAATAATGATAATAGCAATGATAACTATAATATTAATAAGAATAATAATGATAACAACGTTATTACCGATAATATAGAAAATAATAATAATAATAAAACAATAATAACTATAAAAAAGATAATAACTATAAACTAAAATCGATAATAACGATAATAGATATAAAAATAATATCGATAGTATCAATAATAACGAAAATAACTATATTAATAATAATAATAAAAATAATAATAATAATAATAATAATAACGAAAATAACTATAGTAATGATAATAACGTTAATAACGATAAGGACGAAAAAAAAATTAAAATAATAACGTTAATAACGATAATAACGGCAATAGTAATAATAATAATAATCACGATTATAACAATAATAACGATATTAACAGTAGGAATAATAACAATAAAAACTATAATAAATATAATAACGATAATAACGATAATAATAATAATAATAATTATAATAATCCTAATAATAATAAGGATAATAAATATAATAACGTTAATAGTACAAGTAATAATAACATTAATATCATTATTAAAGATAATAAAGATAATAACAATAATAATAATAATAATAATAATAATAATATAAATAGTAATTATAACAAAATTAACGATAATAACGATAATAAACATAATAATAATAAAAATAATAACGATTATAATGATACAAACGATAATAGTAATAATATCAAATTACATAATAACGATAATAATGATAATAATAATAACATTAATAACGATAAAAACGATTATAACGATAATAATAATACTAATAATAACAATAATAACAGCAAGAACGATAAAAAATATAATAACATTAATAACGATAATAACCATATTAACGAAAAAAACGATAATAATAATAGCAATAGTAACTATAATAATCATAATAACGATATTATAGTAATATAAATAAAGATAATATCGATAATAAGGACAATAATAATACTAATAATAAAGATAATAACGATAACGTCGATAATAATTATAAAGAAAATAACGACAATAATAATATTAATATTAAAGATAATAAGAATAATAATAATAACATCGATAATAATAATAACAATAATATCGTTAATAAGGGTAATTACGAAAATAACAGTAATAACGATAATATAAATAAAATGACAATAATAATAATAATAAAATCGATAATAACGATATTAACGATAATAACGGTAATAACGATAATAAGGATAATAATAATAATAATAATAAAGAAAATAACGGTATTAACGGTAATATCGATAATAATAATAACAATAATAACGATAATAAAAATAGTATTGATAAT
This sequence comes from Vespa crabro, assembly GCF_910589235.1. Taxonomy (NCBI): domain Eukaryota; kingdom Metazoa; phylum Arthropoda; class Insecta; order Hymenoptera; family Vespidae; genus Vespa; species Vespa crabro. The sequence continues at coordinate 1,113,916 of NW_025813595.1, forward strand.
AACCATAATTTTAATTACAATAATAATAATATTGACGATAATAACGATATTAATAAAGACAATAATAACAGTAACAAAGATGATAACGATATTAATATTAATAATAATATTATCGATAATAGGGTTAATTACGAAAATAACGGTAATAAAGATTATAACAATAATAACAACAATAATATTAGAAATAATAACGATACAAACGATAATAACGATAATAATAATAATAATAATAATAATAATAATAATAATAATAATAATAATAAAGATAATAACGCTATTAACGATAAAAAAGATGGTAATAAATACAATAAGAGCGATAATGACGATATTAATGAAAATAACGATAATTATAAAAACAATAATTACTATAATAACGATATTAACAATAATAAGAATAAGAATAAAAACGATAATAAAGAAATAACGATAATTATAATAGCAATAATAACTATAAAGACGATAAAAACTACAATAACGATAATAATAAAATTAATAATAATATCATTATGGATAATAACGATAATTAAGATAATAATAACATTATTAATAACAATAATGAAGATAATAACGTCAATTAAAATAATATCAAGCACAGTAGTAACGATAATAAGGTAAATAACTGTAATAGCGATATTAAAGACAATAATAATAATAATAATAACGATAAAAATGATATTAACAAAGATAATAATAATAATAATAATAATAATAATAATAATAATAATAAGGATAATAACGATAATAGTAATAATAAAAATAATAATAACGATAATAGCGATAACAAATATAATAACGATAGTAATAATAACAATTACAACGATTAATAACAGTAATGACGAAAACAATAAGAACGACAACTACTATTTTATCGTTAATAATATTAACAATATTAACGTTCATAATAAAAACAGTAATATTAATAGTGACATGTATAACGATAATAACGATAACAATAATAGTAAAAGTAACAATAATAACGATAATAACGATAACAACGATGATAATAATAACGATAATCATTTTAATAACGATAATAACGATAATAAAATAAATATCGATTATAATAATAATATTAATAAAAATAATAATTGGTATAATAACGATTATAACGATGATAATAATAGTAATAGTGACAATAATAATGAAGATAATAACGAAATTGATGATTCAAACGATATAGAGATAATGGCGATAATAAAATTAATAATAATGATAATTATAATAACAATAGTAATAAGAACAATAATAGCGGTAATAAAGATAATAAGGATAGTAATAATAATAATAATAATAATGACAACAACGATAAAAACGATATTAATGATAAATTCAATAATACTAAAAATATAATAACTATAATAACGATAATAAGGATAATTACGATAATAATAATAACGATAATGACGGTAATAATAATAATGATAATAAGGATAATAACGATAATTACGATAATAGCGATAATAATGATAACGATAGTGGCGATAATTACGATAATAACGATAATAATAATAATAATATCTACAATAACGATAAAAGCGATAATAACGAAAAATAATAATAATAATAACAATAATAACGATAATAACGACAATAATACTAATAACAATAATAATAATACTAACGTTAATGACGATAATAAAGATAATAGTAGTAGTAGTAATATCTATATTAACAATAATAACGATAATAACGATCATAATAATATCGATAATAAAGAAATAATCGAAAACAATGACAAAAATATTAACGATAATATCGATAATGACAATAATAATATTAACGATAATGTCGATAATAATAATTAATATAATATTTATAATAACGATAATAACGATAATAACGATAATAACGGTAATACCAATAATAATAATAATAATAATAACAATAATAATCATAACAATAATAGCGATAATAACGATTAAATCTATCTTAAGAATATTAATAATATTAACGATAATAACGAAAATAACGATAATAATAGAAGTAATAATATCAATAGTAACAATATTAAAGATAATAACGATAATAACGATAATAATAATAATAATAACTATAAAAATCATAACAATAATAACGATAATAACGGGAACGACGATACTAATATTAGTAATAATAACGATAATAAGGATAATAACGATAACATCGATAATAATAATTACAATAATGGCGATAATAACTATAATAATCATAATAATAATAATGATATCAACGATAATGAAGATGAAAACGATTATAATAATAATCATAATAACGATAATAAAGATAATAGTAATAATAACTGTAACGATAATAACGATAATAACGATAATACTGATAACAACGATATTAACGATAATAACAGTAATAATACTAATAAACATAAAGATAAGAACGATATTAATGTAAATAACGATATTAATATTAATAATAATAACGATAATAACCATTATAATGGTAATAACGATAATAACGGTAATAACGATAATAATAATAACGTTAATAACGATAATAGTACAATAATATTAACGATAATTACGATAATAACGATAATAAGAATAATAATAATAATATAGATAACAACGATATTAACCTTAATATCGATAATAATAATAACAATAACAACGATTATGACGATAATAATTAAAATAACTATAATAACGATAATAACAGGAAAAATAATAGTTATAATAAAGAGAATAATGATACTAAAAATTTTAACGATAATAATAATATAAATAATAATGGTAATAACGGTTACAATGTTAAGAACGATAATAATGTTAATAATAATAATAATAATAACAAATATTCCGATAAAAAATATTTTTACGATAATCATAATAACTATAATAACGATAATAACGATAATAATTGTAGTAGTAAAAACAGTTACAATATTAATAACGATAAAAACGATTTTAACGGTAAAAATAATAACGATAATAACGATAATATCGATAATAAAAATAACAATATTGACAACGATAATATCAGTAATGATAGTAATAATAATAATATTATAACGATAATAACGATAGTAATAATATCGATAATAACGATAATAATCATAATAATAATATTGATATTAACAATAATAACGATAATAACGATAATAATATTAACTAAGATAATGATAATAACAATAAAATTTTAAAACGATAATAATTATAATAATAACGAAACTAAGAAGAATAACGGTGTAAAAGATAATAATAATAATAATAATATCGATAATAACGATAATAACAATAATAACGATAATACCGATAATAACGAAAATAAAATAATAATAAGGACGATAATAACACTTATAACGATAATAATAATAATAATTATAACAATAATAGCAATAATAACGATAATAAAGAAAACAAAAATAATAACCACAATAACGATAATAATAGCATTATTACTAATAACAATAATAACGATAATAACAATAATAGTGATAATAACGATTATAATAACAATGATAATATAGATAATGGAATTATTAATAATAACGATAATAACGATATTTACGATAATAATAATAACAATAATATAGAAAATTTCGATATTATCTATAATAACGATATTTATAATTACGATAATAACTATAATAACAATGAAAGGATAATAATAACATCAATATTAACGATTATATTGATAATAATAATAATAATAATATCAAAAATAACAATAATTACGATAATGACTATAATAACGATAACAATAATAAAAATAATGAAGATATTAACGATATTACGATAATAGCAATAACGATAATAAGGATAAAAATCTTAACAATAAAAACGATATTAAAGATTTTAACGATAAAAATAATAAGGATATTAACGATAATAACGATAATAATGATAATAATAATAATAATAATAACATTAATAAAGTTAACAGCGTAAATAACGATAATAGAGATAATAATTATAATAATTATAACGAAAATAAGGATAATAACGATAATTATGAAATTAATAATAATAATGATATCGATAATAATGATTATAACGATAATAACTATATTAACTATAAAAACGACAATAATATTAATAATAATAATGAAAATAATATTACCGTTAATGACGATAATAGCGATAATAGTAGTAGAAGTAATATCAATAATAACAATAATATCGATATAAAAATAATAACGATAATAATATTAACGGTTATACCGAAAATAGTAATAATAATAATAGCGATAATAACGATAATAATTGTGTTAATGTTAAGAATAATAACAATAATAACGATAATTATAATAACGATAATAACGGTAGTAACTACAATAATCATAATAATAATAACGTTAAAAGGGATAATAACTATGTCAACGATAATAATAATAACAATAATATCAATAATAACGATAATAACGGTAATAATAATAATAATAATAATAATAATAATAATAACGATATTAACGAAAAGAACGATAATAATGATAATATTCTTAGCAATAATAACGATATTAAAGATTTTAAGGATAATATCGTTAATACTTGTAACAATATTCACAATAATAACGATAATAATAATATTAACATAACGTTATTACCTTTATTATCGTCATTATGATTACCGTTATTATTGTTATTATCCGTAATATCGTTAATATCGTTATTATCTTTATTACTATAAAAATAATTATCGTTATTATCGTTATTATACTAATTATCGTCAAAATCGTTATTATCTTTATTATTATTAGTTTTATTATTACTATGATTAACATCGATATTTTCGTTATTATTAGTAATACTATTGTCGAAATTATCATTAATAATGTTATCGTCATAATATTTATTATCGTTATTATTGTTATTAATGTTATTATTACCACTTTTATTATTAATTTTATACAAAGTATCGTTATTATCATTATCATTATTATTACTATTATTATCGTCATATTAGTTAATATCGTTATTATTATTATTACTATTGCCGTAATTTTCGTTATTGTTATTATCGTTATTATCGTAAATATCGTTATAAATATTATTAATATTTTCGTTATTATTCGTATATTAATATGTGCGATAGTAACGTTAATAGTTATAACTATAAATTCGATAATAATGATATTAATGAAAATATCTATAATAATTATAATAATGATGAAAATGATAATAACGATAACTTCGGTAATAATAATAACAATAATATCGATAATAGAGATAATAACGATAATAACTATAATAATAATAATAAAAATTTCGTTAATTAAGTTAATTACGAATATAACGGTAATAACCACAATAACGGGAAAATCGATAATTAACGATATAGACGATAATAACGAAATTAACGATAATAACGAAAATAACGACATTAAATGTAATAATAATAACTATAATAACGATAATATCGATAATAATAACGATAATGACAACAAAAGTAATACTAATATTACTGGTAATAACGATAATGATGATAATGATAATAATAATAATAATAACAATAATAACAATAATAATCACCAAAATAATAACAATAAAAACGATTATGACAAGAATAATATTAATAATAATAACGATAATAATGATAATAACGATATAATCGATAATAACAATTACAATAATAACGATAATTACTATAATAATGGTAATTATAATAATAATTATACCGATTATAACGATAATATCGATAATAATATTAATAAGAGCGATAATAACGTTAATATTATGATCTATAAATTCGATAATAATGATATTAATGAAAATAACTATAATAATAATAATAAATATATCAATAATAACGATATTAACAATAACAATAATAACAATAATAACAATAATACGATTATTACGGTAATAACAAAAATAATAAGATTAATAAAAATATCAATAATAAGTTTAATTACGAAAATAACGGTAAAAACGATAATAACTACAATAACGATAATAATAATAATAATAATAATGATAATAACGATAATAGCGATTTTAATAATAACAACAATAAAGATAATAACGATATTAACAATAATAACGATAATAATAATAACAATTATGGCGATAATAACGATATTAACGATAACAATAATAATAATAATAATATCAATGACAAAGATTTATAACGCTAATTATGATATGTTTATACCTAAAATTAGGATAATAATGGTAAGAACAATAATTATAATAACAATTATAACAATTTTAATGGTAATAACGAAAAATAATAATAATAAGGCCCATTAGAACGATAATATAAATAATAATAGTAGTAATAATATAAATATTAGCAAAAATATCGATAATAGCGATATTAACGATAACAATATTAGCGATAATAACATTAGTTATAAAAAAATTAATAACAATTATTACGAAATTAAAGATAGTATTAATAATCAATAATATAATAATGCCGATAATAACGTTAATAATAAAAATAATAACAATAATAATATTACCTATAATAACGCTAATAACCATAATAACGATAATAACAATAATAGCGATAATAATAATAATAATAATGATAATAATAATATTAACGATAATAGCGATAACAACAGTAATAACGATATTAATAGTAGTAAAAATAAAGGTAATAACGTTAATAAGGATAATAACATTAAAGTTAATATAGATAATAAAGACAATAATAATAATAATAATAACGATAATAATGATAATAACGATAATAATTATATCGAAAAAAACGACAATAATAATAATAATATCATCAATAATAACTATAATTACGATAATAACGATAATAATGATATTAACGAAAATAATAGTAGTAATAAGAACAATAATAACAATACTAACGATAATGATGATTACGATAGTAATAATAACGATAATAATTATAAAAATAATAACAATACTAACGATAAGAATGATAATAATTATAGTAATAGTAATAATAATGGCAATAAGAACGATAATAAAGATAAATTTATTAACGATTATAAGGACAATAACGATAAAAGCGATAATAATATTATCAATATTAACGTTCATAACATTAACAGTAATAATAGAAATAACATGTTTAACGGTAATAACAATAATAACGAAAATGCTGATAATAATAATGATAATAATAAAAATAATAAAAATGAAAATAACAATCATAACGATAATTTTCCTAGTAATAGTAACAATATTAATAAAGCTAATAACGTTATTGAGGAAACAAACGATATTAGAGACAAGAGCGATAATATTAATAATTATAACCATAATAACGATAATAACATTAATAATAAGAACAATGATAGCGTTAATAAAGATAATAAGGATAATAATAATAATAATAATAATAATAATAATAATAATGACAACATCGATAAATACGATAGTAATGATAAATTCAAGAATAATAATAAATTTAATAACTATAATAACGATGATAACAATAATAATGAGAACAATAATAATGATAATAATGTTAAAAACAATAATAATAATGATTACGGAAATAAGGATAATAACGATGAAAACGATAATAAAAATAACAATAATAACGGTAATATCGATAATAATATCAATAATAATAACATTAATAACGATAATAATATTAATAATAATAATAATTACGATATTATAGAAAATAGCGATAATAGTAAGAACGATAATAAAGACAAAAGTAATTATAACAATAACGATAATAACGATAATAACGATAATAGTAATAATAATAATAAATGTGATAACGATATTAACGATAAAAACGCTAATGAAGATAATAACGATAATGATAATAACGATAATGAAGATGGTTATAATAAAGATAATATCTTTAAAAACGATATTAATATTAATAATAATAATAGCGATAATAACGATATTAATGATAATAACGATAATAATAAAAGCAATTATAACGATAATAACAATAATTATGGTAATAACAATAATAATTATAATAGTAATAGCATTAATAACGATATTTACGATAATAATAATAATAATAAAGATAATAACATTATTAACGATAATAAAAATAATAACGATAATAATAATAGTAATAATAATAACGATAATAAACATAATAACGATAATCATAATAATAATAATAATAATAACTATAATAACGATAATAACGATAATGACGCTAATAAAAAAATAATAATAGCAATAAAAACGAAAAATACGATAATAAAAATAGTAATAATAACGATAATAACGATACTAACGACAATAACGATAATAATAACAACAATAATTACGATAATAACGATAATAACGATAATGATTATAATAATAATAACGATAATAACTACAATATTAATGATAATAATAACGATAAAAATTATAATAACGATAACAACGATATTAATAATAATAACAATAATAATAATAATAATAATAATAAAAATAGTTAGTATAATAAGGATAATAATATTAGCAATCATAAAAATTATAACAATAATAACGATAATAACGATAACAAAGATAACTATATTAAAGATAAAAACGATAATAATAATAACAATAATAATGATAAAAAAGTTTAAGGGAATTAATAAAAATAATAATAAAGATAATATAGATATTAACGAAATTAACGCTAATAATTATAACAATAATAACGATAATAATTATAATTACTACAATAATATTAATAATAATAATAATAATGACGAAAAAAAAGATAAAAACAGTAATAATAATAACTATTATAACGACATTAGTAATAATAAGAATAACGATAATATCGATATTAACATTAATAATAATAATATTAATAAAGTTTATAACGATATTAATAATACTAATAATAACAATAAAAACGATAATAACGTTAATAACGATAGTAATAATAATAATAATAATAACGATAATATCGTTGTCAACGATAATAACGATAAGAATAATAACAGTAATAAGGATAAGAACGATAATAATGACAATAACGGTAAAAATTAAAATAATTATTACAATATTAACGTATTAACGTTCATAAAGGAAACAATAATAACGATAATAACGATAATAACTAATATAATAGTAACAATAATAACGATAAAAACGACACTAATAATAATAATAATAAGAATCATAACGATAATTACGATCATAATGACAATAAAGTCAATAACAATAATAATAATAATAACGACAATAACGAAAATGACGATAATAACGATAGTAATAATAATAATAATAATAATAATATTAATTATAATAATAATAATAATAATATCGATAATAAAGATAAAAACGACGATAACATTAATGTAATAACGACAATATTAATAATAATGATAACGATAATAACCATAATAACGATAGTAATATTGATAATAATAATGATAATTTCGATATTAATGACAATAACGATAATAATATTAAAAATAATAATAACGATAATAACGATATTACCAATAATAATAATAACGATAATATCGTTAAAGGTAATAATAATAATAATAGCAACATTATCGAAAATAACGATAATAGTAATAATGATAAAGAAGATAATAATAATAATCATAAGAACGATAATAACGATAATTACAATAATAACGATAATTACGATAATAACGATAATAATAATAACGATAATAACGATAATAGCAACAATAATAACGATAATGAAAAGAGTAATAATAATATTTATAACAATAATAATGATAATTATGATTATCATAATAACGATAATAACAATACTAATGATAATAACGGTAATGACGATAGTAATAAGAGTCATAATAAGATAATAACGGTAATAATAGTAATAAAAATATTGATAATTAGAATATATCGTTAAAAACGACATAAATGATAACAATATTAACCATAATAACGATAAAAACGATAAGAAATATAATTATAATAAAATTATTAACGATAATTACTTTTATTACGATAATAACGATAATAATAAAAAGAATAATAACGATAATTATGATAATAACGATAATAATAATAATAATAATAATAATTTTACCATTATAAACGATAATAGCGATATTAATGATAATTACAATAATATTATTAATATTAATAAAAATAATAACGATAATATAGATAATAATAATTATTATAAATAAGATAAAACCGAAAATAGCAATAATATCAATAGTAATAATAACGATAATAAGGATATCTTGCGACAATAACGATAATAATAAACACATCAATAACGGTAATAACGATAATAATAGTAATAACGTTAATGTTATTGAAGATAATAACAATAATAACCATAATAAAAATAATAATAAAATTCATAAAATCAATAATAACGATAATAACGATAATAATAGTATTAATTACGATAAGAACGATAATAACAATAAAAACGATAACAAGAATAATGATAATAACGATAATAACGGTAATAGCGGTAACATTAATTACGATAATAGCGATAATAACGATAATAAAGATAATAATAAGATCAATAATAGCGATAATAAGGATGACATCGATAATAATATTAACAATAATATCAATTGTAACAATAATAATAATAATTGAAGCAATAATAACGCTAATAACGATAACAACGATAATTACGTTAATAATACCATCAATATTAACCATAATAACGAAACTAATAAATACGAATATAATATTAATGATGATAATGATAATAAAGATAAAAACAATAATAACGACAACAATAATATCGATAATAACGATAATTATTATAATGATTATAATAAAACTAATAGTAATAATACCATGATGACATTATTAACGATAATCATAATAGGGATAATAACAACATTAACAATAATAACGATAATTAAGAAAAAAATGATAAATAATAATAACAACAATAACGATAAAAACGGTAATAACGTTACTAATAATAATAGTAATATTGATAATAACGATAATAACGATAATAACAATAATAAAAAATATTATATTAATATTCTTAACGGTAATACCGATAATAACGATATAAATAATAATAACAATAATAATAATAATAACGATATAAACGGTAATAACAAAAATGACGATAATAATAATAATAACAACATTGATAATAACGATAATAACGATAATAACGATAGAAATAATAGAAAAATAACAATAATATCAATAATAACGTTAAAAATGATAATAACGATAATATCGATAATAATAATAACAGTAATAATCGTATTTCCGATCATAACGATAATATCGTTAATAATAATAACGATAATAATGATAATAGAGATAAAAAAAATAACGATATTAACGATAATATTGTCAAAATTAAAGATAATAATGATAATAATATTAGAACGATAATAATTATCATAATTACAGTAGTAATAACATAAATAACGATATTTAAAATAAAAATAATAACGATAATATAGGTAATAATAATAAAATTCATAACGTTAATAACGTTAATAACGTTAATAACGATAATAACGGTAAAAATAATAAAATTGATAACGCTAATAACGATAATAAAGATATAATATTATTAATAATAACGATAATAACGATTATAATGGAAATAATAATAATAACAATAACAAAAATAACGATAATTTCGGTAAAATGATAATAATAACAATAATAATACTAGTAATAATAATAATTATAATTACGATAATAACAATAATAAAAATAGCTTTAATAACATTATAACAATAATAACGAAAACAACGATAATAACGATATATATAGAAACTATTATAAAGACAATAATAATAACAATAATAATATCGATAATAACTATAATAACGATAATAACCATAATGACGATAATAACGATAATATCGATAATAATAATAATAATAATAACAGTAATAACGATAATAACCATAATGACGATAATAACGATAATATCGATAATAATAATAATAATAATAACAGAAATAGCGATAATAACGTTAATAACGACAATAATAATAATAATAATAATAATAATAATAATAATTATTATAATAATAATATTAATAATAATAACGATAATGACGATAATAATGATAATAATAATAATAGGAACAATAATATTCACCATAATAATAACAATAATAACGGTTTTGATAAGATTAATAATAATAATAATATCGATAATGGTGATAATAATAATAATAATAATAATAACAATATTAACAATAATAATCACCAAAATAACAACAATAATAATCACAACAATAATAACAATAAAAACGATTATGACAAGAATAATATTACTAATAATAACAATAATAATGATAATATCGATTATAACTATAATAATGATAATATTAGTTATAATTATAACGATAATAATGATAATATCGATAATAATAATTTTAATAAGAGCGATAGTAACGTTAATAGTAATAACTATAAATTAGATAATAATGATATTAATGAAAATAACTATAATAATAATAATAAATATAACAATAATAATGATAATAACAATAATAATAATAACAATATCAGCGATTATTACGATAATAACGATAGTAATATTGACTATAATAATGATAACAAAGAAAATAACGGTAATAATAAATATAATAATAATATCGATAATAAGGTTAATTAAGAAAATAACGTTAATAACGATAATAACTATAATGACGACAATAATAATAATAATAATAACGATAGTAACGAAAATAACAATAATAGCGATTATAATAATAACAACAATAAAGATAATAACGATATTAACAATATGAGCGATAATAATAATAACAATAATAACGATAATAACGATAAATATAATAAAACTAATAACAATAATTTCGACAATAACGATATTTACGATACTAATAATAGCACTTATAACGATAAAAACGATAATATCGATTATAATATTAACAATAATATCAATGACAACGATTTTAACGATTATTATGATAAGTTTATTCCTAAAATAAGGATAAATATGATAGGAACGATAATTATAATAACAATTATAATGGTAATAACGAAAAAATAATAATAAGACCTATAAGTACGATAACATAGATAATAATAGTAGTATTAATAACAATATTAGCAAAAATAACGATAATGACGATATTAACGATAACAATATTAACGATAATAACGTTAGTTATAACAATAATAATAACAATAATAACGATAATTAGATAACATTCATAATAATAATTACGATAATGCTTATAATATCGTTAATAATAGTAATAATAACAAAAATAATAATAACTATAATAACGATAATAATAATAATAACACTAACAATATTAGTAATTACAGTAGTAACAATAATAACATTATGACGAAAATAATAATAATAATATTAACGACAATAGCGATAATAGAGGTATTAACGATAATAAGGATAATAACATTCTAGTTAATAAAGATAAAAACGTCAATAACGATAATAATAACTACAATTATAACGAAAATATTGAAAATAACGGTAATAACGATAATAAAGACAATAATAATAATAATATTAACGACAATAAGGATAATAACGATAACATCGGTAATAATAATAACAATAATATCGTTAATTAGGTTTATTACGAAAATAACGGTAATAACCTCAATAACGCGAAAATCGATAATTAACAATAAAATCGATAATAACGAAATTAACGATAATATCGATAATAATAATAACGACGATAATAAGGGTACTAACGATAGCAACGATTATAACTATATCAATAAAACGATAATAACGATAATAACGATAATAATGATAATTACAACAAGACCGATAGTAATAATACGATAATAACGATTACAGTAATGATAGTAGTACCGATAGTTTCAATAATAACGATAATATCGTTAATAATAGGAGTAATAATAACAAAATTAGGAATAATATATATAGTAACGATAATAACGGTAATAATGGTAGAAGTAATAACAGAAATAAATAAAATAACGAAAAAAACGATATTAACGTTAAGAACAATAACGATAATATCGATAATATTGTTAATGATAATAACAATATTTACGATAATATCGATAATTGTAATAATAATATCAATATTAAGGATCATAACGATAATAGCGATAATAATAATAACGATAATAACGATAATAAGAAAAATAATAATATCGATAGTAACAATGATAATTATAATGATGAATATATTAGAAATACTAATAACGATTACAACGATAGTAACGATAATAACAATATTAATAAGAAAATGAATAATAACAATTACGTCAATAACTGAAATAATGGTAGCAATAATAACTATAAAAACAATAATAATGATAATAAAAGTAATAGCAAAAATAACGATTATAATGATAATAACGATAATGATAATAATATTAATAAAAATTATAAGGATAAAGCGATATTAACGAAAATCATCTGAATACTGATAACAATATTAACAATAAAAACGATAATAACGATAATAATGATAATAATATTAACAATAATATCGATAACTACAATCAAACCGTTAATTATAAAAATAGTAATATCGATAATAAGGATAAATACAAGAAAAACGGTAACAATGATAATAACGGTAATAATTATAAAAATAATGACGATAATAACGATAATTACGATAATAACTATAATGACGGTAATTATTATAATAGTAATAAAAATTATAAAGATAGTAAAGATAATGAAGATAATAATAATAACTATAATTACGACAATAGTAATAATAATGACGATAATAATGATATTAGCGATAATAATAATAATAATAATAATAATACCGTTAATTAGGTTAATTACGAAATTAACGGTAATCACCACAATAACGGAAAAATCGATACTTAACAATAAAAGCGATAATAGCGAAATTAACGATAATATTGATAATAATAATAACGGTAATGACGACAAAAGTAATAATAATATTAACAACGATTTTAAGTATAATAACGATAACATCGAGAATAATAATAAAAATAATATAGATAATAACGACAATAACGATAATAAAATTAATAATAATATCGAAAATATCGATAATAACGATAATATCGATAAAAATTATAACGAAAATAACGACGATAATAATAATCATAATCGTTAATAAGGATAAATAAGATAACATCGATAATAATAATAACAATAATATCGATATCAAAATGATAATAAAAATATTTATAATAATAACGAAAATAAGGATAATCACGATGACAAGGATAATAATAATGACAATAATAATGATAATAATGTTAATAACGATAATAACGAAAATAATAATAATAATAATAACGATAATAACGATAATGAGGATAAATATAATAACGAGAATAACCATAATGTCGATAATAATAACAATATTAACGTGAATACCGATAATAATAATAATAATAATAATAACAATAGAAACGATAATAAAGATTATATCCATAAAAATATTAACGATATTGACGACAATATTCATAATAATAATAACGATAATAACGATAATAACGATAATAACGATAATAATAATAGCGATAATAAAGATAATAATAATAATAATAATATTGATATTGCCGATAATAACGATAGTGATGATAATAATAATAATAATAATAATATTGACAATAACGATAACAGAGATAATAACGAAAAAGAAAAAATAATAATGACAATAATAAAGATAAAACGTCAATAATAGTAATAATAATAATAGAAATAATAATAACATTAATGACGATAATGATGATAATAGTAGTAGTAGTAATATCTATACTAACAAAAATAACGATAATAATGATCATAATAATATAGATAACAACGATAAAATTGGAAATAATATTAAAAATATTAACGATAATATCGATAATAATAATAATATTGTTAACGTTAATATCGATAATAATAATAATTACAATAATAATAATAAAGATAATAATAATAGTAATAACAACAATAATATCAATAATAAATATAATAACGATTATAACAATAATAACGATAAAAATAAATACGGTAATATATATAATAATAATAACAATAATAAGGATAATAACGACAATAATAACAACAATTATTACAGTTACAATGGTAGCCACGATAATAACAATAATAGTAATAACATTAATAACATTAGTAACGATAATAACTATAATAATGATAATAACGATATTAATTAGGCAGGTGATAGCAATAATAACGATATTTACGATAATTTTAATTACAATAATAATAAAGATAATAACCATAATAACGATAATGACGATGATATAGATAATAATAAAAAAAATATTAAGTATAATGATAACAATAATAATAACAAAATTACGAAAATCAAGATAGTAACGATAATGATAATAATAATAATTACGATAATAAACATAATAATAATAATAATAACGATAATAACAATAATAACGATAATAATATAAATAATATTATCGATAAAAACGATAATAATATAAGTAATATTAACGATAATAAAGATAATTATTTTAATAGAAGTCAT
The DNA here is from genome assembly GCF_910589235.1 of Vespa crabro. Lineage (NCBI taxonomy): Eukaryota > Metazoa > Arthropoda > Insecta > Hymenoptera > Vespidae > Vespa > Vespa crabro. Next base: position 1,130,204 of record NW_025813595.1, read on the forward strand.
AATAACAATATTAACAATGCTTGCAATAATAACGATAATAACGATAATAAGGATAACAATAATAACGATTATAACGATAGTACTAATAATCATATCGATAGTAACAATAATGACGATAATACCGATAATGACGATCATAACAACAGTAATGATAAAATTAATAACAATAATAACGTTAATAAAGGTAATAATAATTACAAATATAACGATAATTTTAATAATAGCAATAATAATAAAAACGATAATAACGATAATTAAGATAACAATAATAATAATAATAACAATAATAAAGATAATAAGGAAATATTAATAATAATAATATTAATAATAAAAATAAAAACAACAATTTGTATAATAACGATAATAATAGGGGTAATGATAAGAATAATAACAATAATAACGATAATATCGATTATGACGATAACAATATTATTGTAAATCACGTCGATAGTAATAATAATAATAATAACAATAATAACGATATTAGCGATAATATTAAAAATAATAATAATAAAGACAATAACTCAAATAAAGTAATAATAATAATAATAATAATTATGACAATAATAACGATAATAATAGTAGAAATAACAACAGTTATAACGATAATGACGATAATAATATTAACAATAATAACGATAATAACAATAATAACAATAATAATAATAGTAATAATAAAGATAATAACAATAATAACGATTATAATGATAATAACGATAATAATATAAATAATATTAACAATAATAAGGATAATAACGATAATTATATTAATAGAAGTAATAATAATAATATTTACAATCCTTGCAATAATAATGATAATAACGATAATAATAGTGGTAACAATTAAAGAAATAACAATAATAATGATAATAACGATAATAAGGAAAATAATAACAACGATAATTACGATAGTAGTAATAATAATATCGATAGAAACAACAATGACGATAATATCGAAAATGACGATATTAACGATAATAATAATAAAAATAATAACGATAATTACGTTAATAAAGGTAATAATAATAAAAATAATAACGATAACAATGATAATAAGGATAATAACCATAATAACGATAATAACGAAAAAATAATAATAACATAAACGATAATAAAGATAAATACGACAATAATAACAATAATATTATTAATAATAATAATAACTTTAATGACGATAAAAACGATAATAGTAGTGGAAATAATATCAATATTAATAATAGAATAGATAACAATAATATAAATAATAACGACTCTTACGATAATAACGTTAATAACAATAATAATGATAAAGGTAACAACAATATTTACGATTATAACGATAATAATTATAATCATATAAAGATAGTAACGATAATAACGATAATAGAGTAATAATATTAATAACGATAATAACAATAATAAAGATAATAACAATAATATTAATAACGATATTATCGATAATATCGTTAATAATAATAACAATATTAACAATAATATCGATAATAATAATAATAACAATAATAATTATAAGGATAATTAAGATTATAACAATTATAATAATAATGATTAAAAAGATAACTACGACAAAGTTGATAATAGCGGTAATAACAAAAACAATATTAACGATAATAACTATAATAACAATTATCATAATGATGATAATAACGCTAACAACGGTAATAATGATAATAACGATAATAACGATAAAAACGATAATAACAATGATAATAATAGTAATAATAAAGATAAGAAAGATGTAAAAGATTCTAACGGTAATTATAATAACAACATTTACGATAATAACGGTTATGATGATAACAACGATAATAATATTAATTATAATAAAATTAATAACAACAATCATGATAATAACGATAATAATAGAAGTAATAATAACAAATATTAAGAATAATAACTATAATAATGATAATAACAATAATTATAGTGTTAATAAAATAAGTAATAACAATAATAACAATAAAAACGATTTTAACGATAATAATAATGATGATAATTTCGATAATATCGATATTAATAATAACAATAATAACTATAATAACGATAATAACGATTATTACAATCATAATATAAAAAGTAATAATAACGATAATAAAGATAATAACGACAAAATAATAATAATAATAATAACGATAATACCGGTAATAACGATAAAAATAATAGGAAAATAACAATAATATCAATAATAACGATAATAAAGATAATAACGGTAATATCGATAATAATAAATACGATAATATCGAAATCAGAGATAATAATAATAACAATATTAAAGATATTATCGATAATAATGAGAATATTAAAGATAAAAATGATAATAATTTTAAAACGATAATAATTATAATAATAATAGTAGAAATAACGTTAATAACGATATTAAAAATAAAAATAATAACCATAATATAGATAATAATAATAAAATTAATAACGCTAATAACGATAATAATGATAATAATATTATTAATAATAACGATAATAACGATTATATTGGAAATAACAAAAATAACAATATCGAAAATAACGATAATAAGGGTAATAACGATAATAATAATAGTAGTAATAGTAGTAATAATAAAAATGACAATTACGTTAATAACGATAGTAATAATAGATATAATAACATTATAACAATAATAACGATAAAAACGATAATAATAATATCCATAATAACGATAATAAGGACAATAAAAATAACTATAATAATATTGATAATAACTATAATAACGATATTAATCATAATGACGACAATAGCAATAATAATAATTACGATAATAACGATAATATCTATAATAACGATAGTAATAATAATAATAACGACATTAATAACTATAATAAATATAATAACGATATTGAATTAATGATAAATACGTCATAGTAGTAATAGTAATAACGATCATAACGTTAATAACGGTAATAATAATAGCAATAATAGCGATAACATCAATAATAACAATAATCGTAATAATAACGGTAATAGTGGTAATAACGATGACAACGATAATAATAACAATAATAAAGATAATAAAGATAATAACGGTAATAACGATAATAATGATAATAATAATAAAGATAATAATGATATACGAAAATGACGATAATAATAATAGCAATAATAACAATAAAACCGATATTAATAATGAAAAAGATAATAAAGATAGTAACAATAATATTTATAGTAATAATAATGTTAACAATTTTATTAACGATAATAACGATAATTTCGATTGTAATAATAACAATAAAATCGATAGTAAGGATATTAATGATAACAATGAAAACATTAATTACGATAATAACGACAATAGTAATAATTATAATAACCATAATAACGATAATAAAGAAATATAACGATAATAATAATAATAATAACAAAGGTTATAACGATATTAACTAAAATAACGATGATCATGATATTAACGACACTAATAATAATAATAATAACATTAACAAAGATAATAACGATTATAATGATAATAACTATAATAACGTTATTATCAATAAGAATAATAGTAATAATGGAGATACTAACGTTATTAACAATAATAACGATAATAACTATATTAAAAATAATAGTAATATACGATAACAAAGATAAAAACAACAATAATAATACTAACGTAAAAAAGGATAATAATGGAAATAGCGTCAATAAAAATAATATTATTAACGATAATATCGATAATAACGTTAATAATACTAGTAGTAATAATTATAATATTGGTGATAATTATATTTATGAAAACAATAGTAACGATAATATCGTTAATAATTATTATTATAGTAACAATAATATCAATAAAAACGATTATAACAATAATAATAATAATAATAATAATAAAAACGATATTAACGATAATAAAGATTATAGTAATAACGATATTAACGATAATATTAATAATAATAATAACGATAATAATAATAATAACGATAATAATAATAATAATAATAATAATAATAATAATAATAATAATAATAAAAATAAAAACTATAATTTGAATAATAACGATAATAATAATGATAATGTTAAGAATAATATCAATAATAACGATAATAACGATTATGACGATAAGAATATTATTGATAATGTCAATAGTAATAATAATAATAATAAAGATAATAAAGATAATAAAGATAATAAAGATAATAATGACAATAATACTAATAATAATAATAAAAATAATAATGACTTTAAAGATGATAATAACGATAATAGTAGTAGTAATAATATCAATATAACCAATAACAACGATAACAATAATAATAATAATAACGATTATGACGATAATAACGATAATAATAATAATAATAATAACGATATTAACGATAATATCGTTAAAAATATTAACAATATTAACGATAATATCGATAATAATATTAATAACAATAATAATAATAAGAGAAATAAAGATAAAAGCGATTATAATAATAACGATTAAAAAGATAACAACGACAATAATGATAATAGCAATAATAACGACAATAACAGTGATGAAAATAACAATAATAACGATGTTAAAGATAATAGTAATAATTATAATAACGATAACAAAGATAACAACATTAATAATATTATTAATAATAACGAAAGTAAGTATATTAACGCTGCCATCGATAATAATAATAAAAATAATAACGATAATAATAATACTAATAATAACGATAATAGCGATAATAATAATAATCATATTAAAGAAAATAGTCATAATAACGATACTAACGATAATAGCGATAATAATAATAACAACAAAAACAATATTAACGATTATAATTTTAATAACAATTACAATAATGACGTTAAAATGCGGTAACAACGGTAATGATGATAATAACGATAATAACGATAATAACAATGATAATAATAGTAATAATAAAAAAATAACTATGTAAAATATTCTAACGATAATAATAATAACAACAATAATGATAATAACGATTTTGATGATAAGAACGATAATAATATTAATAATAATAAAAATAATAACGACAATAACAATAATAAGGATAATAATAATATTAATAATAACAATATTATGAATAATAACTATAAGAACGATAGTAAAAATAATAATAGTAGTAATAAAAAAAGGAATAATTATAATATCGATAAAAACGATTTTAACGATAATAATAATGACGATAATTACGATAATATCGATTATAATAATGACAACATTAAGAATAAAATCAATAATAATAACAAGAATAAAAAATTTAATACCGAAAATAACGATTAAATCGTTAATAATAATAACGATAATAATGATAATAGCGATAAAACAATAACTATATTAAAGATAATATTGACAATATTAAAGACAATAATTGTAATAATATTAAAACGATAATAATTATCATTGTAATAGTAGTAATAACGATAATAACGATATTAAAAAAAAATAATAACGATAATATAGATAATAATAATAAAATTAATAACGTTAATGACAATAATAACGATAATAACGATAATTATAATAAAATTAATAACGCTAATAACAACAATAAAGATAATAATATTATTAATAATAACGATAATAACGATTATAATGTAAATAATAATAATAACAATATCGATAATAACGATAATAACGACAATAATATTAATAATATAAACGTAAATAGAGATATTTACTATTTCAAAGATAATAATAATAACAATAATAACGATAAAGACGATATTAACTATAATAACAATAATAATACAGATAATAACGATATTAACGATGGAAACGATAATTGTAATAATAGAGATAAAAATAATAATAAGAGTAGCAATAGTAACGATAATAACAATAATTATAAGAACAGTAATAACGATATTGAAGATATTAACGACAATGATAATAACAATCATAATGATAACAACGATAATAACGATAATAGTAATCATAATAATAACGAAAATAAGGATTATAACGATAACAACTATAATAATAATAATAATAATAAAGACAGTAACGATATTATCGATATTGACGATAATAACAATAATATCGATAAGAATAATAGGATATTAACGATTAGAGAAATAACAATAATATCGATAGTAACAAAAGTAACGATAATGACGATAAATATAATAACAATAATAACGATAATAACAATTATAATGAGAACATTAACAATGATAATAAAGGTAATAACTTTAATAATAATAACAACATTATTAATATTATAACTGTAATAATTATAATAATAATAAAAATAAAAACGATATCAAAACGATAATAAAAATATTTATAATAATAACGAAAAGAAAGATAATCACGATGAAAGCGATGATAATAATAACAATAATAATGATAATAATGATAATAACGATAATAATAATAATAATAATAACGATAGTAACAATAATCACGATAATGATGATAATAATAGTAATAGTAATAACGAGTATAAGGATAATAACCATAATAACGAAAAGAGTAATAAAATTAAAAACGGTACTTACAGTAATAACGACAATAATTATTGAATTAATAATGATAAATACAATAATAAAAATAATAATAATAACGTTAATAACGATAAAAGCAAAAATTATAATTACGATAATAACCTTAATAACGACAATAGAAATATGAATAATAGCGATAATAACGATTATAAAGATAATAAGAATATTAATAATATTAACGATAATAACGATAATAAGGATAATAATAGGAGTAATAATATCAATAATAACAATATTACAGATAATAACGATAATACCGATAATAATAATAATAGTAATAATAACAATAATAATCATAAAAATAATAACGATTAAAACGGGAATGACGATAATTATAATAGTAATAATAACAATTATAAGGATAATTACGGTAACGTCAATAATAATAATTACAATAATGACGTTAATAACTACAATAATCATAATAATAATAATGATATTATCGATAATAAAGACAAGAACGATTGTAATAATAATTATAATAACGATAATAACGAAAATAGAAATAATAACTGTAACAATAATAACAATAATAACGATAATATTGATATCAACGATAAAAATGATATTAACAATAATAATACTAATAAAAGTGAAGATTAAAACGATATTAACGATAATAACGATAATAATACTAACTACAATAATGATAATTACAATAATAATTAAAATACTGATAATAATAATAATAATAATGACAATAAATAATAATAGCAATAAATAGCGATAATAACGGAAATAAAATTATCAATAATAACGATATTAACGAAAATAATAATAACAATAATAACGATAACAACGTTAATAACATTATTAAGAATAATAATGATAACGAAACTAAGAATAATAAAGGTGTAAACGATTATAATAATAGTAAGAATAATATTGATGATAACGATTATAAAGATAATAATAATAATAATAATAATAACGATAATAACGATAATAGCGATAATAATAAAAATAATAAAAACTTTGATAACGATATCAATGACAATAATGATCATAACGATAATAATAATACCGATGTTACCGATAATTTCTATAATAATAATAACAATATTAACGATATGATCGATAATACCATTAACAATATTAATCTTATTATCGATAATAATAGTAATAATAATAAAGATATCAACGATATTAACGATAATAACGATAAAAAAATAGCAATTATATCGATAATAAAACTAATAAAGAAAATAACAAAAATAATGTTAATGACAATAATTATAATAGTAATAATAAAGATAATAACAAAAAAATATAGATAATAGCATTAATAATAACAATAATAACGATAATAACGATAATAATAGAAGTAATAATTACAATATTAACAATAATAAAGATAATAATGTTAATACTAGTAGTAATAATAACAATAATAACAGTATTAAGAATAATAACGTTAATAACGATAATAACGGTAATAATAATAACTATAATAAGGAAAATATCGAGAATAATGGTAAACATAATGACAATAATAAAGACAATAACGATTAAAACTATAATAATATTAACGATAATAACGATATTAACGTTAATACCGAGATAAACGATAATAACGATAATCATAATAACGATAATAGCGATAATACCGATATTAACGATAATACAGAAAATCATAATAACAATAATATCGATAATAAAGATAATAAAATAACGATAATATCGATAATAAAGATTACAACGACAATGATAATAATAATAAGACTGATAACGATATTAACGATATAAGGATAAATAAATCATTAATAATAATAATAATATCAATAATAACTATAATAACTATAATAAGGGTACTAATAATAACGATAATAACGTTAATAACGGTAATAAAGATAATAAAGATAATAATGATAATAATAATAACGATAATAACGACAATAATTATAATATTAATAGCGATAATAACGATATTAACGAAGATAATAATGAAAATAATAACGATAACAACGATAATAACATTAATAAAAATAATAACGAAAGAAAGGATAATAACGGTGAAAATGATATTAATAATAACAATAATAATGATAATAACATTAATAACGATAATAACAATAACATTAATAACGATAACATGTATATCAACGATAATAACGATAAAAAAGATATTAATAATAATTATAATAAAGATAATAACGATATTAACGAAAATAGAAATAATAATCATAATAACAATAATAGCAATAATAACGATAATAGCGTTAATATTAATAAGAATATTAACGATAATATCAATAATAATAATAATACTTATAATAATAACAATAATAACGATAAAAAAATAAATAACGAAAATAACGATAAAATAATGATAATAATAATGACACAACGACGATAATACCAATAATATTAATAACCATAATGACGGTAATAATAATACTAATAACGATAATAACGATAATTACGTTTATACCGAAAAGAATAGTAACGATAATGAAGGTAATAATAATATTAATTACGAATATAACGATATTTACGATAATATTAATAATAATAATTAACAAGATAACAGCGATATTAACGATAAATCGATATTAATAATAACGATACAAAGGATACTAACGGTGAAAACGATTATATTATTAACAATAATAACGATAATAAGGAAAATAAGAATAACGATAAGGACGATAATAATAATAATAATAAAAATAATAACGATAATTACGATAATAAAGTAACAATAATAAGGGTAATAAATATAATAGTAGTAATAATATTAACGATAATAACAATATTTACGATAGTAATAATATTAATAATAAAGATAGCCACGAAATTAACGATTAAATCGATATTAATAATTACAATAATAACGATATAACTACATTAATGGTAATTACGATAATAACGTTAATAATAATAATAATAATAACGATAATAAAGTTAATAACGACAATAATAATAATAATAATAATAATAATAATAATAATAATAATAATAATAATAACGATAATAATAACAACGATAATGAGGGTAATAATATTAATAATAACGATTATATTCACAATTACGATAATAACGATAATAATAATAACGATAATAACGATATTAACGATAATAATAATAAAAATTATAATAAAATAATAATAATAACAATAATAATAATAATAATATAAATTATAGCGATATTAACGATAATAACGGCATTAATAATAACGAAAGTTAGGATAATAACGATGACAATAATAAAAATGAAATCAATAATAACGGTAATATCGATAATAATAATGACGATAATGACGGTAATAATAATAATAAAAACGATAATAACGATAATAATAAAAATGATAGTAATATCAATTACAAAAATAATATAGATAATATCGATATTAACAATAATAATAATAATGATAATGACGGTAATAATAATAATAACAACGATTATAACGATAATAACGGTAATAATAATATCAATAATGACGATAATAATAATTATAATCCTATTAACGAAAATAATATTTATAATAATCACAATAATATTGTAAATAACGATAATAACAATAATAATAGTCGTTATAAAAACAATACTAACAATTATAAATGCAATAACGATAAAAATGATAATAATAATAACAATAAAAACGATAATAGGATATTAATGATAATTACAATAATATTATTAATATTAATAAAAATAATAGCGATAATGTAGATAATAATAATTATTATAATTACGATAAAACCGATGATAGCTATAATATCAATAGTAATAATAACGATAATAAGGATAATACCGATAATAATAATAACAATAATATCAATTGTAACAATAATAATAATAATTGAAACAATAATAACGCTAATATCGATAACAACGATAATTACTTTAACAATACTATCAATATTAACCATAATAATGAAATTAATTATGACGAAAATAATATCAATGATGATAATAATAATAAAGATAATAACAATAATAACGACAACAATAATAACGATAATAACGATAATAATCATAATAATAATAATAACAATAATAACAATTTTAACGATATAATCGTTAATAACGATATTATCGATAATAATAATATCAATAGTAAAGATAAAAACAGTAATATTAATAATAATAGTAACAATAATAACGATAATAACGATAATAATGTTCATAAGGGTAATAATAATAATAGAATTAACAACTATAACGATAATAACGATTATATAGATGGTAATAAAAATAATAATAACAATAATAAAAGTAATAACAATAAGCGGTAATAAGGATAATCATGATGACAATAATAAAGTTAATAACGATAAGTATTATAATGCCGTTAATAATAATAATAATAATAATAATAACAATTATTACGGTAATAAAGTTAATAATTATAACAATAATATCGATGATATCGGTAATAACGACATTAATAACAACAATAATAATACCCATAATAACTATAATTCCGATGATAACAATAATAGTAACTATAATAATAACAACAATATCGATAATTAATTTAATAATAATAAAATTAATAATAATAATTACGATCATAAAGATAAAAATAATTACAAATAATATAGATGACAAAAATAATATTAATGATAATAATAATAATAACAATGATAATAAAAATAATAAAAATAATGACGATAATAACGACAATAATAATAAAATTAAAAACGATAATTACGATAATAACGATACAACTAATAATAATAATAAGGATAATAACGATAATAACGGAAATAATAATAACAATAATTTTGATAATAACGATAATAATAATAATAGTAATAATGATAATACAAAATAATAACGTTAGTAGTAATAATAATAATGACGAAAATAGCTATAATAACGTTAATAAATATATTAATGAAAACAATAAAAAAGATAATAACGGTAATAAAGATAATAATAATAATATCGATTTTAACGATAATAACGATAATAATAATTGTAATAATAACGATAATTACGATAATAAAGGTAATAATAATAATAATAATAAAAACTGTAATAACGATAATAACGATAATCATAATAATAATTATAGCAATAGTAACGATAATAACGATAATAATATTACTAATAATAATTACAATACTAACGATATTAACGATTATAGTAATATCGATAATGACGATAATAATAATAATTATAATAATAATATTAACGATAATAACGATAATAATAGTAACGAAAATAACAATAATATTTATGTTAATAATAACGATAATAATGATAATAACGATAAGAATAATAATAATAATATCGATAACATCATAATAACGATAATTACGAAAATTATAATTATAATTTCTACGATAAACTTCATAATAACGATCATAACGATAACAATAATAATAATTATAACGAGAAACAACATAATAACGATAATAATGATAATACTAATAATAATTATTATGATAAACTCGATAAGATTGTTAATAACGATAATAATAATAATTAAAACTTTAATAACTATAATTACGATAATATCAACAATGAAAATAGTATTAATATCGATAGTAACGATAATAACGTTTATAACGATAATAATATTAGAAAAATAACATTAATAGCGATAATAGCAGTAATAATAATATTAATTTTAACGTCACTAATGATATTTATGATAATAACGGTAATAATAATAATAATAATAATAATATCGATAATAACGGTAACAACGGTTAAAACGAAAATAATAATAAAGAAATTACAATAATTACAATAATAACTATAACAACTATAAAAACGATAAAAATAATAAAGATAATAAAGATTATAACGATAATAATATTAATGATAATATCGATAATAATGATAATAACGATATTATAGATAATAATAATAACAATATTAATGATAACATCGAAAACGATAATAATATTAATTAAAATGCTAACAATAATAATTATAATAACTATAATAATAATAATATAAATATATAAATAAATTAATAATAAAAATGAAAACGATAATATTAATAAAAATAATAACGATTATAACGTTAATAAAGATAAAAATGATAATAATAATAATAAAAATAATAACGATAATACGACAAGAATATTAATAATAATATTGATAAAAACAATAATAAATGTAATAATAATAATAATCATAATAATAATAATAACGATATGATCCAAAATATCCATAATAATAGTGGTAAAAGTAACAATAACAGTAATAACGTTAAGAACGATTTTGACGATAATATGAATAACAATAATAACGATAATAACGAAAATACCGATAACAATACTAAAGATAATATGGATTATAATCACAAAAATAAAGATAATATGGATTATAATAACAATAATATGAACGATAATAACGATATTAACAATAATAACGAAAATAACGATAATAATAATAATAATAATTAGAGAAAGAATAATGATATTATACAAAATATCGATAATAATAATTACGAAAATAAAGGCAATAGTAATAATAATAATAATAATATTAAGGATAATATCAATGATAATAACAAGAATAATAATTATAACAACGATAAAAACGATAATCATAATAATAAAGACAATAACGATATTAACGTTAATAACGATAATAAAAATACGATTACAACGAATACAGTAATAATAATAATATCGATAGTAACAATAATAACGATAATGCCGATAATAATAATAATAAAAATAATAAAGATAATAAAGAGATTACCGATAAGAGCTATAATAATGATAATAACAATAACAATAACAATAATAATAATAATCACAATAATAACAATAATAACAATGATAATAAGAACAATAATAACGATAACTACTTTACTAACCATAAAAATAATAGCAATATTAACGATAACAACCAAATAATAATAATAATAATTTCATTAATAATAATAATTATAATAATAATAATAATGAAAATGAGGATAATAACGATGACAACAAAAATAATAATAGTAATAATATCGATAATAAAAATAATAAAGAAAATAACGTTAATAATAATAATAATAATCAAGATAATAACGTTATTTCAGATAATAACGATTGTAATATTAACAATAATGACAATAATAACGATAATAATGATTATAATGATAACAACGATAATAACGATAAAATCTATTAAAATATTAACAATAAAATCGATAATAACGATATTAATACTAATAATAATAACAATAATAACGATAATTACGACAATAACGATATTAATAATAATAATAACATCGATAATAAGGAGAAGAACGATTAGAACGATAATATATTAAAATTTTAACAATATTAAAGATATAACGACAATAAACATAATATTAAGTACGATAAGAAGGTTATTAAAGGTAATACCGATAATATTAATAATAGTAATATAGTTAATAACTATATTAAAGAAAATAGCGATAATAACAATAACAATAATAACGATAATAACGATATTAACGGTAATTATAACAAAAATAATAATAAAGCTAATACCGTTAATTAAGATGATAACGATAATTATGATAGTAATAATAAATATAGTAACGATACCAACGATGATAATGATAATAACGATAATAATAATAATAATAACGATAATAAAGATAATAACAAAAATAACGGTTTTATAAAAATAATAATATAGATAATATTGATAATAATAATAACTATTTTAACGATAATAACGATAATAATAATAATAAAGAAAATAACGCTATTAAAGAAAATAACAGAAATACTAATAATAATAATAGTGATAATAACGATAATAAAGATAATAACGAAAAAAGCAAAAACAATTATATCAATGATAACGATAATAACAATAATTATAATAACAATAACGATAATATCGATAATATTTACAATAATAATAATAATAGAAACGATAATAACGATGATAATAATAATATAAACGATAAGACACGATAATAGCGATAATAATAGTAGTATTTATAACAATAATAACAATTATAACGATAATACCGATAATAACGATAACAATAATAATAACTATATACGATAATATCGATAATAATAATAACAATAATAACGATTATGAAGATAATAATAATAATGATTGTAATACTAATAATAATGATATTAACGATAATAACTATAATAAATATAATTACGATAATAACGTCAATAGCGATTATAAGGATAATAATAATAGTAATAATAACAATAATAACAATAATAAAGATTATAACGATAACAATATTAACGATAATTTCGATAATGTTAATAATAATAAAAACGATAATAATATGAATAATAATAAAGATTATAACGATATTAACGATAGTAAGGATAATAATGATAATAACGAGAATAACGATAATATAGATAATAATAATAACAATATTAACGAAAATATCGATATTAATAATAATAATAATAATAAAAATAATAACGATAATAACGATAATAACGATTACAATAATAACGATAATAATAATAGTACTAATAACAATAATAAATGTAATATCGTTAATAACCATAATATAAAAACGACATTAAAAATAATATTGGTAGTAATATTAACAATAATAATTATAATTACGTTAGAAACGATTTTAATGATAATAATAATTCCAATAACAATAATTAAGATAATAATGTTAATAAAGATAATATCGATATTAACGATAATAATATTAATAATAATAAAAATAAAGATAATAATGTTATTAACGATAAAGACGATAATAAAGAATGTAACCATAATAACAATAATGATGATAATATCGATAATAATAATAATGATAAAAACATTCTTAAGGATAATAATAATAACGATTATAACGATAAAAACGATAATAACGATAATAATAATAAAATTTATAATGATAATAACGTTAATAACTAAATTAATAATAGCAATAATAACGATAAAACCGATAATAATGACATTAATAGTAGTAACTACAATAACGATAATAGCAAGAATAATAATTACGATAATAGTAATAATAATAATGGCGATAATAACGATATTAACAACAATAACGATAATAAGAATAACAATTATTACGATAATTTCGAAAATAATATTAATAACGATAATAATTATTTTAATAATAGCAATTATAACGATAATAACGATAATAATATTAATAATAATAATAATAACGAAGGTAATGATTATATCTATGACATCTATGTTATAATAATAACAATAATAACGATTATATCGCTAATAACGATAATAATAATAACGATAATGACGATGGAAATAATATTAATAAAACGAAAATAACGAAAATTTCGATATTAATGATAATAATGATAATGTAAATAACGATAATTACGAAATTAATAATGATAATAACAGCAATAATAAAGATAATAAAGAAATTAAAAATAATAATAATAAAAATAATAATAATAAAATCGATAATAACTATAATAACGATAACAACAATGATAAAAATAATAACAATAATAATGATAATAATATCAATAATATTAATAAACATAAAAACGATAATGACGATAATAACGATAATAAGGATAATAACGATAATAAAAATAATGATAACAACAATATTGACTGTAACGTCGATAAAAACAATAATATTAATATCGATAATAAAGATAATATCTATAATAATAATAACGATAGTAACAATAATAATGATAATAACGATAATAACACTTTTAACAATAATAATAATAGTAATAATAAAGATAATGAAGATATTAAAGATTCTAACGATAATAATAATATTTATAAGAACAATAATACATATTATAACGAAAATAATAATAATAATAATAATTATAACAACGATAATAACGATAATAACGTTAATAATAATAGTAATAATGACAATGATAGCAATAATGACGATAATAACGATAACAAAAATATTAATTATAACGCTAATAATGATATTAATAATAATAATAATGACAATAAAAACGACAATAACGATAATACTGATAATTACGTTAATAACGATTATAAAAATAATAATAATAGTAATATTAATGATAACGACGATATTAAAGATTCTAACGATGATAATAATAAAAATAATAACGATAATAACGATTATAATGATATGAACGATAATAATATTCATAATAATAACAATAATAACGATAATAACGATAATAATAACAATAATAATAATAATAATAATAATAAAAATAATAACGATAATTACGCTAATAACGATAGTAATAATAACGATAATAACGATAATAGCAATAATAATAATTAAGATAATAACGTTAATAACGATATTAACGATAATATCGATAATAATAATATTAACAATAATAATGACAATATTAATAAAAATAATAATAATGATGATGATAATAACGATATTAACGATAATAATAATAATATTAATAATAAAGATAATAACGTTATTAAACATAAAAACGATTATAACGATTATAATGATAAGATCGATAATAATGTTATTTGAAATAACAATAATAACAAAAATAACAATAATATTAATGACGATATTACCGATAATAACGATTATAGTAATAACGATATTAACGACAATATTAATAATAATAATAACGATAATAATGATATTAACCATAATAATGATAGTAATGATATCGATAATAACTATAAAAACGATAATAATGATAATGATTTTAACAATAAAAACGATTTTAAATATTTTAACGATATTAATAAGTATAATAACGATACTAACGATACTAATATTAATAATAATAATAATAATAAAAATAAAAACAATAATTTGTGTAATAACGATAATAATAGTGGTAATGTTAAGAATAATAACAATAATAACGATAATAACGATTATGACAATAACAATATTATTGATAATAATGTCAATAGTAATAATAATAATAATAACTATAAGATCGATATTAACGATAATATCTATAATAACGATAATAACTATAATAACGATAATTACGACAATAACGACAATTATAATAACGATATTAACGATAATAATGATAATAATAAAAACATCATTAATAACGATATAAAAGAAAATAGTAATAACAATAGTAACGAAAACAACGATAACAACATTAATAATAATAATAATAATATCGAAAGTAATTAAAATAACGGTGACAACTATAATATTAATAACAATAATAACGATAATATCGATAATAACTATAGTAATAATACTAATAATAACGATAATAACGATATTAATGGCAATATGGATAATAACAGTAATATTAATAGTCATATTAAAGATAATAACGATAATAACATTACTAACGATAATAGCGATACTAATATTAACAATATTCAGGATAATATCGTTAAAAATTAAAACAATATTCACGATAATATCGGTAATAATAATAACAACAAGAACAATAATAACGATAATAAATATAATAAAATTTATAATAATAACGATAATAACGATAATAACGATAAAACCGATTGTAGTGACAATAAAGACAGTAGTAAGAATAATAATAATAATAATAACGATAATAATTATATTCATAACGATAAAAACATTAACAACGATAATAGTAATAATGACGTTAATAGTAATAATCATAATAAAGATATTAGCGATAATATCAACAATAATAATAATAATAGTAACCATAATAACGATAATAAAAATTATAACTATAATAACGATATTAACAATGAAAATTATAGTAATAATAGATATATTAAAGTTAGTAAGGATAATAACGATTATAATATTAATAATAATAACGTTAAATACGATAATAGCGACAATATTATTAATAATATTAACGTTAATAGGTATAATTACTAAATAAAAGTTAATAGCAATAACAATAATAACGATAAAAAAGATAATAACGATAAATCGATAATAATAAATACGATAATAACCATATCATCGATAATAATAATAACAATATTTAAAATAATATCGATTATAATAACAACAATATTGACGATAATACCGACAATAATAAAAACAGCAGTAACAGTAATGACGATAATATCGATAGTATCGTTAATAATAATAACGATAATAATGATAATAGCGATTAAAACAATAACGATATTAACGATAATATTGACAATATTAAAGATAATAATGATAATAATTCAAAAACGATAATAATTATCATAATTATAGTAGTAATAACGATAATAACGATATTAAAAATAAAAATAGTAACGATAATATAGATAATAATAATAAAATTCATAACGATAATAAAGATAATAACGATAATAACGGAAATTATAAAAAAATTGATAACGCTAATAACGATAATAAATATATAATATAATTAATAATAACGATAATAACGATTATAATGGAAATAATAATAATAACAATAACGTAAATAACGATAATAACGGTAAAATCAATAATAACAATAGTAAGAATACTAGTAATAATAATAATGAAAATTACGATAATATGGATAATAATAATAGTTATAAAAACATTATAAATATAATAACGATAACAACAATAATAAAGAAATCTGTAATAACGATAATAAAGACAATAATAATAATAATAATAATGAAATCGATATTTACTATAAAAACGATAACAACCATAATAGCGATAATAACGGAAATATCGATAATAATAATAATAATAATAAATAACAGTAATAACGATAATAACGATAATAACGACAATAATAATAATAATAATAATAATATTAATAATAATAATAATATGGATAATAAAGATAATGGCGACAAACATAATAATAATAATAATATTAATAATAATAACGATAATAACGATAATAATAATAGTATTAATATCAATATTAAAAATAATACCGATAAAAACCATAATAACGATAATAATAATAATAATAACGACATTAATAACTATAATAAATATAGGAAAGGTATGGTCTTAACGATATAGGCGACAGTAGCAGTAATAATAATAACGATAATAACAAAAATAGCAGCAATAAAATTAAATTAATAATGATAATAACGTTATTATCTAAAATAACGATAAAAGCTATAAGATTAATAATAATCAGAACAATAACAACGATAAAAACGAAAATTAACATAAAAACAGTAACGATAATAAGACAAAAATAATAACAATAATAATAACGAAAATAACGATAAAACAATAATAACGATAATAACTATACTAACGATATCAATAATAACAAAAATAACGTTAATTTCGATATTAGTAATAGCAATATTAAAGATAATAACGATAATAATAATAATAATAACGACATTAATAACTATAATAAATATAATAATGGTATTAACGATAATAACGACAATAGTAGTAATAATAATAATAATAAAAAAGGTAATAACGAAAATAAAAATAATAATAATAAAGATGATATCGATATTATCGAAAATAACGATAATAACGGTAATAATAATATCAATAATATCAATAATAACACTAATAGCGATTATAACGATAATAAGGAAAGTAATAATAATAATAATATTAATAATAATAATAATATTAATGATTACAACGAAAATAATGATAATGTTAGTAGTAATAATACCAATAATTACAATAATAACGATAAAAAAGATAATAATGATAATTACGATAATAACAACTATAATAACAACGATAATAACGATAATATCGATAATAATAATAACAATATTAACGATAATAACAGATATAGTAATAATAATAATAACGATAATAATAATAATAGTATCAATAATATTCCCCACAATAATATCAATATTAATGGTTATGATAAGAATAATATTAATTATAATAACGATAATAATGATAATAACGATAATATCTATAATAATGATAATAATAATAATAATTATATCGATAATAACGATAATATCGATAATAATATTAATAAGAGCGATAGTAACGTTAATAGTAATAACTATAAATTAGATAATAATGATATTATTGAAAATAACTATAATAATAATAATAAATATAAAAATAATAACTATAATAAAAATACCAATAATAACAATAATAGCGACATTAATAATAATAATAATAATGATAATAACGAAAATAACAATAATAGCGAATATAATAATGACAACAATAAAGATAATAACGTTTTTAACAATAATACCGATAATAATAATAACAATAATACATTAATAACGATAATAATAATAACAATTATAACGATAATAACGATAATAGCGAAAACACCGATAATAATAATAATAATAACAATATTAAAGATAATAACCGTAATAATAGTAATAACAGTAATAATAGTATTAAATGCAATAATATCGATAATAACGATAATGACGATTATAATAATAATGACAATAACGATAATAGTGATTAAAACGATAATAACGATATTAACATAATATAAATTAAGATAATATCGAAAATATGTGTAATAATAATAAAATTATTAACGATAAAAACGACAAATAATGATATATGTAATAACAATTATAACGATAATAACGACAATAACCATAATAACGATAATAAGCAAAAGAACAACAGTAGTAACGATAATTACGATAATAATTTCATTAGTAATAGTAATAATATCATAAATAACAATAATAAAGAGAATAACGGTATTAATGATAGTAGCGATAATAAAAAAAATAATAACAACAATTATAACGATAAGGACGTAAATAATATCAACGGTAATAACGATAATAAAAAAAAATGTTAATAGCAATAATAATTATAAAAATAATAATGATAATAAACATAATTACGCTAATAAAGATAATAATAAAAATAATAATAATAATAACAATAATAACTATAATATCAATAATAACAAAGATAATAATAATAATAACGGTAATAAAGAAGAGAACGATACTAAACATATTAATGATGATAATGAAGATAATAATAATAATTATAGCAAAAATAATTACGATAATTTCGATAATAATTATAAAAATAATAACGATAAAAACGATAATAACGGTAATAATAATAACAATATTAACGTGAAGGACGATATTAACAAAAATAATAATATTATTCTTAACAATAATAACGATAATAACGGAAATAATAATCGAAATAATAACAATAATAACACAAATATTGATAATAGCTATAATCTCGAAAAAATATTAACGTTAATAACGACAAAACAAATAATAACTACAATAATGACGATAATAATAATAGTAATAACAAAGATAATAACAATAATAACGTTAATAGCGGTAATAATAATAATAATAATATTAATAAAGTCGACAATAACGATACTTACGATAATAATAGTAGTAATAAAAGCACTAATCTCAATTATAATTATAATAATGATAATAATGATAATAAAAACAATAATATCAACAATAATAAAAGTAATTACCTAAATAAAAACAACGGTAATGACGTTTATAACTAAAAAAACGTAATAACGACAATAATAATATCAATAATAACTTTAATATTAATAATAACGATAATAACTATAATAATAAAAGAAATAGTAATAATAACAATAATAAAGATAATGACAATAATAGCAATAATACTGATAATAAAGATATAAATAAAAATAATAATAATAATAACAATAATAACGCTAATTATGATAAAAATAAAAATAATAGTAATAATATCAATAATAAGGATAATAAGGATGATAATAATAATAATAATTCCGATAACAGAGATAATACCCATAATAATAATAATAATAATAATAATAATATTAATAATAATAATAATAATGATAGTAATGGTAATAACGAAAATAATAGTTGTAATAATAACATTAATCCAAATAATAAAGGTAATAACGATATTAATAATAATAATATTAACAATAATAACGATAATTTCGATAATAATATTTTTAACAATAATAACGATAATGAGGATAGTCGCAATAATAACGATAATAATGACGATAATATCGATAGTAACAATAATATTGATAATAAAGAAAACAATTATAAAAATAATAATGATAATATCCATCATATCGGTATTAATAATTACAATATCAACGATAAAGACAATAATAATATCAATAATAATAACGATAATTGCGATAATAGTAATAATATCAATGAAATCGCTAATGACAATAATAACGATAGTAACGAAAATATTATCGATAATATCGATAATAATAACACAATAATAACGACAATATCGATTATAATGATAATAAAGATAATATTAATATCATTAATAACGATAATAACAATATTAACGATAATAATAATAACAATAATAACGATAATATAGATAATACTCCAAACAATATTAAAGATAATATCGATAATAATAGTAATAATGATAACAATAATAACTATAATAACGATAATTACAATAGTAATGATGACAATAATATCGAAAACAAAGATAAAAACGATATTAAAAGTAATAAAAGTAAAGATAATATCGGTAAAGAGGATAATAATAATAATATTATAATCGATAATAAAGATAATAAAAATAATAATAATAATAATAACGATAATATCGCTAATAGTAACAACTATAAATTCGATAATAATGAAATTAATGAAAATAACTAAAATAATAATAGTACATATAACAATAATAACGATAATAACAATGATATTAATAACATCAATAACGATAATTACGAAGATAACGATAGTAATAATTACAATAATGACGATAACAAAGATGATAATGATAATAATAACAATAAAAATATTATCGATAATAAGGTTAATTACGAAAATAACGGTAATAAAGATAATAACAATAATAATGACAATAATAATAATAATAATAACGATACGAACGATAATAACGATAATAATAAATAATATAATAAGTATAATAACGTTATTAACGTTAACAACGACAGTAATAATTACAATAAAAACGATAACATATAATAATTATAATAACGATTATTATAAGAACAATAATTACTATAATAACGATATTAACAAAAATAATAATAATAAGAATAACAACGATAATATAGAAATAACGATAACAATAATAACAATTATGACAATAACAACGATAATAATAATAGTAATAATAATTATAATAATAATAATAATAATTATAATAATAATAATAATAATAATAATAATATTATGGATAATAACGGTAATTACGATCATAATAACAGTATTAATAACGATGATAAGGATAATAACGATAACATCGATAATAGTAATATCAATATTATCGATAATAACTATAATAACGATAAGAATGAAAATAATAATAATGATAATAGTGATAACAAATATAATATCGATAGTAATAATGATAAATATAACGATAATAACTGTATTGATGATAACAATAATAACGACAATTACGATAATATCGATAATAATATTAACATTATTAACGTTCATAACGATAATAACGATAATAATAAATATAATAATAACGATCATAAAGATAATTATGATAATAACGATAATAATATTTATGACAATAATTATAATATTGATAATAAAGGTAATAACAATAATATAGATAATAACATTAATAATAATAACAATAATAAGGATTATAGCGATAATAACGATAATAATAGAGACAATAACAATAATATTAAAAATTATAACAAAAAAAATAACGATTTGTCTATAATAACGATAAAAAAATAACGATATAATCGATAATAATAATAATAATAATAATAATAATAATAGCAATAATGACCTTAATAAAGAAAATAACGATTATTATGATACAATAATAACGATAATAGTAATAATAATATCGATAGTAATAATAATTACAAAATGAAGATAATAACGATTTGATAATAACGATAATGTGGATGATAATAATAACTATAATAGCAATACTAACGATAATAATTATAATAATAATAGCAATAATAACGACAACAACAATAATAACATTATAGATAATATAATGATAAACGAAACTAAGAATAATAACGGTTTAAGGACAAAAATAATAAAAATAATATCGATGATAAGGATAATAACGATAATAATAATAATAATAATAATAACGAAAATAACGATTATGATGATAATACCGTTAATAGTGTTAATAATAAGAGCAATAATAACGATAAAACGATAATAACGATAATAATAGATTTAATAATTACAGTCTTAAAATAATAAAGATAATAATAATAATAATAGTAGTAATAATAACAATAGTAACAGTATTAACAATAATAACGAAAATAACAATATTATCCATAATAATAATAATAATATTTACGATTATGACGGTAATAACGATAATGTCATTAATAATAATAAAAATAATAACGATAATAAAGTTTATAACATTAATAATAAGGATATTAAAAATAATTATAGTAATAAAAATAATATCGAAAATAACGGTAACAACTATTACGAAGATAATAATAATAATAATAAGATAATAGCAATATAAATGATAATAGCGATGACAACAATTAAAATAATTACAATAGTACCGATAATGACGGTAATAACGACAATAATTATATTAATAATAATAATAATAATAACGATAATAACGATAAAATCGATATTAATAAAAATAATGATAAATATAACAAAAATAACGATAGTGATGAAAATAAAAATTTTAATAATAACGAAAACTTCTATAATAGTGATAATAATAATAACGATAATAACGATAAAATTATAATAACAATAATAATAAGAATATTATTATTAACAATAATAACGATAACAACGATAATCGTGATAAAAATATTAATAATAAAATAGAAAATAAGGTTAATAACGAAGACAACGATAATTATAATAACAATATTAACGATCATCACGATAATAACAATTATACGGTTTATAACAATAACGATAATGAGAATAATAATGAAAATAATGATAGTAACTATAATAACGATTACAACAATAATAACGATAATAATAATAACGATAATACCGATAATAAAGATAATTACAATAATAATAATAGTAATAATAAAGATGATAACAATAATAACGATTGTAATGATTATAACGATAATAATATTAATAATTTTAACATAAATAACGTTAATAACGATGGTTATTTTAGTAGAAGTAAAAATAACAATATTAACAATGTTTGCAATAATAATGATAGTAAGGATAATAATAGTGGTAACAATTAAAGTAATAACAGTAATAACGATAAGAACAATAATAAGGATAATAATAATCACGATAATAACGATAGTAGTAATAATAATATCGATGGTAACAATAATGACAATATTAGCGAAAATAACGATAATAACGTTAATAATAATAAAATTAATAACGATAATTACGTTAATAAAGATAATAATATTAACAATAATAACGATAACAGCGATAATAAGGATAATAGTAATAACGATAATAACGACAATAATAATTTTAAAAATATTGATAAAAACGATAACAATTATAATAATAATAGTAATTATAATGAAAACAATAATAACTATAATTACGAAATAAATAATGATAATAATAACAATAATAAAGATAATAACGAAAATAAAAATAATAATAATAATAATAATAATAATAATAATAATATCAATATTAACGTAAAGAACGCTAATAATAATAGTCATAATATCTATAATGACAGTAATAACGGTAACAACAACAATAATATATACGAAAATATCGATAAAATTGATAATGATAATAACAATAATAAAAACAATAACAATAATAATGATAATAATAACAATAATACTAATAATAACGACAATAACAATAATAATAGTAGTAATAATAACAATTATAACACTAATAACGTTAAAAACGATAAAAACGATAATAATATTTGAATAATAACAATAATAACAATAATAACATTAAAAACGATAATAACGATAATAAGAATAATAATAATAATGAAAGTAACGATAATAACGATATTAACGATAATAATAATAATAATAAGAATAGTAATAATATTAACGTTAATTACGAAAATAACGATAATAAAAATAGTAATTATAACGCTAATAGTAATAATAACGATAATAATCATAATAATAAATAGGATAATATCGAAAATAATGATAATAACGATATTTATGATTATAATAATAACCATAATAAAGAAAAGAACGATTAATCTTTAATAACGATATTAATAATAACGATAATAACTATAATAACGATGTAACGATAATAATAACATAAATAGAAACGATAATATTGATAATAATAATAATAATATTAATAGCAATAATATCGATAATGTAGAAAATAACGATAATAATGATAATGATAATAAAGATAATACTAATAATAATAATATCAAAAATAACAATAATTACGATAACGACTATAATAACGATAAAAATAATAACGATAATAACTATATTAACGATATTAATAATAATGAAAATAACGTTAATTTCGATATTAATAATAACAATATTAAAGGTAATAACGATAATAATAATAATAAAAACGACATTAATAACTATAATAAATATAATAACGATATGGTAATAATGGTAAAAACGACAATAGTAGTAACAATAATAACGATATTATCGAAAATAACGATAATAACAATAATATTAATAACAGTAATAAAGATAATAACGATAGAGCGATTAATAATAATAATAATAATAATAATAATAATAATAACAATAATATAAGATAAAATAATAATAAGATAAAATAATAATAATATTAACGATTACAACGAAAATAATGATAATAATAATAGCAATAATAACAATAATAACAATAATAACGATAATAAAGAAAATAACGGTAATTACGATAATAATTATAAGAATAATCTATTTAACATTAATACTAACGTTGATAACGATAATATTAATAAAATTAATAACGATAATAACGATTATAATAATTAGAATGATAATAATATTAATAATAAGAACAATATTAACTATTATAACGATAATAACTATAATTATAGATGTAATAATAACAATATTAAAAATAAAATGTATAGTAACGATAATAACGACAACAATAGTAATAATAATGACAGTAATAAAAATAATATTCATAAAAACGATTTTAACGATAATAATAATAACGATAATAACGATAATATCGATATTATTAATAACAATATTTATGATAATTTCGATATTAATAATTATAATCATAACAATATTAACGATTATAACGATAATAGCGATAATATTAATAAAGATAATAACGATAATAAGAAAAATAATAATATCGATAGCAACAATAATAATTATAATGATGATTATATTAGTAATACTAATAACGATTACAACGATAATAACGATAATAAGGATAATAATAATAAAATTAGTAAGGACAATTACGTTAATTACTAAAATAATAATAACAATAATAGCTATAAAAACGATAATTATGATAATAAAAGCAATAACAATAATAGCGATAACAATATTAATAACAATAATAACGATTATAATGAAAATAACGATAGTGATAATAATAATAATACAAATAATAACGTTAAAGCGATATTAACGATAAACACCTTAATACTGCTAAAAATATTAACAATAATAACGATAATAACGATTGAAATAATAATAATATTAACAATAATATCGTTAAATACAATCATACCGATAATTATAATAATAGTAATATCGATAATAAGGATAATTAAGAAAGAAACGGTAATAACGAATACATCGATAATAACGGTAATAATTATAACAATAATGACGATAATAACGATAATGACGATTATAATTACAATTTCGATAGTAATTATAATAGTAATAACAATAGGAAAGATAATGAAGATAATAAATAACGATAGGAAAGATAATGAAGGTAATAGTAATAACTATAATTACGACAAAAGTAATAATAATGACGATAATAACAATATTAGCGATAATAATAATAATAATTATAAAGATAATAACGAAATTGACCATAATAAAGATAATGATGATAATAACGATAATAATATTAATAATAGTAACAACAATAACGATAATTACAATAATAATAACAACAGCAATAACGGTAATACCGATAATAACGATAATAATAATAACAATGATAACGATAATAACGATATTAAAGATATTATCGATAATATTAACAATAATAATAACTATAATGACGACAATAACGATAATAACGATAATTATAATAACACTAAGAACAATAATATTAATAAAAACAATAAAGATAATAACGATAATAATAATAAAATAATAACAATAATAAGGATAATAACAATATTATTAATAACACAATTAAGGATAATAATGATTATAAATATAATGATAATAACGATAATAATTATAATAATAATTTCAATGATAAAGATATTAATGATACAAACGATAATAATAATAGTAATAATAATAACCATAATAATGATAATAACGATAATAATAAGAACATTAATATCGATAATAACGATTATAACGATAATAATAATACTAATAATAACAAAAATAACAATAATAATCATAAAAAATATAATACCATTTATGACGATAATCACTATATTAACGAAAATAAAGATAATAATAATAAAAATAATATCGATAATTAAGCTAAGAACGATAATAACAATAATAATAATAATAATAATAATAATAATAATAATAATAATAATAAAGATGATAACGAAGTTAACGATTATAACTATAATAATAATAACAATAAAAGCTATAATAACGATAATAAAGATAATTACAACGATCATATTGATAATAGTAATAATAATTATAACGATAATAACGATAATAACGATAATAGTAGTAACAATAAAATCGATAATAACCATCATAATAATAATAAATATAATAATAACAACAAAAATAACTATAATAATGGTAATAATAATAATAATATTAACAATAATAACGATAACAACGATAATAGTGATGAAATTAATAAAATTAAAATAGAAAATAAGGATTATAACGATGACAACGATAATAAATATAATAATAATAGTAATAATAAAGATTATAACAATAATAACGATAATAATGATAATAACGAATGTAATATTAATAATAATAACAATAATAACGATAATAACGATAATTATATTAATAGAAGTAATAATAAAAATATTAACAATGTTTGCAATAATAATGATAATAACGATAATAATAGTGGTAACAATTTAAGTAATAAAAATTATAACGATAATAACGATAATGAGGTTAATAATAATAACGATAATAACGACAAGAATAATAATAATATTAATAATAATATCAATGACAACGAATATAACGCTAATTATGATACGTTTATACCTAAAATAAGGATAATATTGATAAGAACGATAATTATAATAAAAATAATAACAATTATAATGTTAATAACGTAAAAATAATAATAATAAGACCTATAAGATCGATAATATAGATAATAATAGTAGTAATAATAACAATATTATCAAAATTAACGATAATAACGAAAACAATATTAACAATAATAACGTTAGTTAAACAATTATATAACAATAATATCGATAATAAAGATAACAATAATAATAAATAACGATAATGCCGTTAATAACTTTAACAATAATAATAATAACTATAATAATAACTATAAAAACGATAATAACCATAATAACGAAAATAACGATGATAGCGATAATAATAATAAAAATAATAATATTAACGAAAATAGCGATAATAACGGTAAGAAAGATATAAATAGTAGTAAAAGTAAACGTAATAACGATAATAAGGATAATAACATTAAAGTAAATAACGATAATAAAGACAATAATATTATTAATAATAACGATAATAATTATAATAACGATAATAATTATATCGAAAATAACGACAATAATAATAATAATAATAATAACGTTGATAATGATAAGAGCGATAACATCGGTAATAATAATAACAAAAATATAGATAATATAGATAATAACGATAATAACGACATTTAATATAACAATAATAACGATAATATCGATAATAATAATAACGATAATTACGACAACAGTAATAATAATATTAACGGTAATTACGATAATAATGATAATATCGATAATAATTATAACGTAAATCACGTCGATATTAATAATCATAATAACGATAATAAGGATAAATACGATAACATCGATAACAATAATAGCAACATTATCAATAATATAAATAAAAACGATGATAACCGTAATAATAATAATAATAATAATGATAATAATAATAATAATAATAATAACAACATTAATAATAATAATAACGATAATAACGATAATAATAATAATAATATTAATAATAATAAAAATAAATACTATAATTTGTATAATAACGATAATAATAGTGGTAATGTCCAGAATAATAACAATAATAACGATAATATCGATTATGACGATAACAATATTATTGTTAATAACTTCAATAGTAAAAATAATAATAACGATAATAAAGCTAATAACTATAATAACGATAATGGCGATACTAACGATTATAATAATAACGATAATGACGATAATAGTAGTAATATTATTAACGATAATAACGATATTTACGATAATAATTATAATAATAATAAAGATAACAACGATATTAACAATAATAACGAAAATAATTATAATGATAATAACGACAATGTATAATAATAAAATATCAATAGTAACAATAATAACCATAATGACGATAATATCGATAATAATAATAACGATAGTGACGATGATAATAATAACGATCATAAAGTTTATAATGATAATAATAAGTATAATAATTATAGTAGTAGTTGAAATAATAACGATAATATGGGTAATAAAAACGACAATAATAACGATATTAACGAAAATAGTAATAACAATAGTAAGGAAAAGAAAGATAATTACATTAATAATAGTAATAATAATAACGGAAGTAAGTATAATAACGGTGACATATATAACATTAATAACAATTATAACTATAATAACGATAATAACGGTAATAACAATAATAATAATTGTAAAAATAACAGAAATAATAATAATGATAATTACGATAATAACCATAATAATGACAGTTATAATAACATTATAACAATATTAACGATAACAACGATAATAATGATATCTATAAGAGCGATAATTAAGACAACAATAATAACAATAATAATATCGATAATAATAATAATAATAATAACAGTAATAACGATAATAACGACAATAAAGACAATAATAATAATAATAATATCGATAATAAAGATAATGACGCCAAAAATAATAATAATAATAAAAATAATAATATTAATAATCATATTAATAATAAGAACGATAATGACGATAATAATAATAGTAATAACATCAATAATAACAACAAAAACGATAATAACGGTAACAAAGATAATAATAATAATAATATCGACATAAATAGCAATAATAAATATAATAACGATATGGAATTAACGATAAAAAAGATAATGGTAGTAATAGTAACAACGATAATAACGATAATAACGACAATAAAAATAATCATAATAAAAATAATAACGATATTATCGAAAATAATTATAATAATGATAATAATAATAACAATAATAACGATAATAACTATAATAATGATTATGACGGTAATAGAGACAGTAATAATAATAATAACAGTAATAATAATAATAATAATAATAATAATAATAATAATATTAAAGATTACAACGAAAATAATGATAATAATATCAGTAATAATAACAATAATAAAGATAATAATAATAATAATAATAATAACGATAATAACGATAATATCGATAATAATATTAACAATATTAATGATAATAACAATTATAGTAATATTAAAAATAACGAAATTAACGATAATGACGATAATAATAATAATATTAACAACGATTATAAGAATAATAACGATAACATCGAGAATAATAACAACAGTAATATCGATAATAGCGATAATAACGATAATAACATTATTAATAGTAATAAGAATAAAGATAATATCGATAATATGCGTAATAATCATAAAGTTTATAACGATAAAAACGACAATAACGATCATAAGAATAACAAATGTAACGATAATAATGAAAATAACGATAATGACGATAATAACAAAAATAATAATAATAATAATAACAATTACAATAATAACGCTAATAACTATAATAATGAGAACAATAATAACGACCAACACCTTAATAACGATAATAATAATAGCAATAATAGCGATAACATCGATAATAACAATCATCGTAATAATAACAATAATAGTGGAGATAACTATGATAACGATAATAATAATATTAATAATAAAGAAAATAATGATATTTAACAAAATAACGATAATAATAATAGCAATAATAACAATAATACCGATATTAATAATAAAAAGCATAATAAAGTTAGTAACAATAATATTAATAGTAATAATAATGTTAATAACGTTATTAACGATAGTGACGATAATTTCGATTATAATAATAACAATAAAATCGATAGTAAGGATATTAATTATAGCAATAATTACATTAATTACGATAGAAACGACAAAAGAAATAATAATAATAACTATAATAACGATAATAACGAAATTTAACGATTATAATAATAACAGTAATAACGATAATAAAGATTTTTACTATAATATCAATAACGATAATAATGATAATAACGATAATAATAGTAACAATATAGAAGGTTATAACGATATTAACTATAATAACGATAATCATGATAATAACGATAATAATAATAATAATAGTACATTAATAACGATAATAACGATTATAATGATAATAACTTTAATAACGTTATTATCAATAAGAATAATAGTAATAATAGAGATATAGTAATAATAATGTTAATAACGTTATTAACGATAATAACGATAATAATATTAACTATAATGACGATAGTAACTATATTAAAAATAATAATAATATACGATTACAAAGATAACAACAACAATAATAATAGAAAACTAAGGAAAATATGGATAATAACGGTAACAGCTTCAGTAAGAAAAATAATATTTTACAACGATAATAACGATTATAATAAAATAATAAATAACGATAATTACGTTAATAACGATAATAATAATTGCAATAATAACGGTAATAATAATAATAATAACAATAGTAGGAACAATAATACGGATAATAACGATGTTAACGATATTAATAATAACGATAATGACAATAATAATAATAATAATGATAATAACGTTAGTAATGATAATATTATTAAGTAGAAAACGATTATAATGATAATAACGATAACAGCAATAATAATAATAATAACATTAATAAGGATAATAAGGGTAGTATTGATAATAATAATAAAAATATTAACGATAATATCGATAACAATAATAATAATAATAACAATAATAACGATAATAACGGTTATGAAAATGTTGACGATAATAATATTAACAATAATAACGATAATAAAAATTATAATCCTAATAACGATATCAATATGTATAAAAATAACAATTATACTGATAATAACGAGAATAAAAAAAATGATAGTAGTAATAATAACAATAATAACACTAATAACGATAATAACGATATTAATAATTATAATACACAGATATTATAATAATAATACACAGATAATAAGGATTATAACGATAAGAACGAACATAACTATAAAGAAGTAAATAACGGCAATTATAATAATAATAACGATAATGAAAATGACGAAAATGACGATAATAACGATTGTAATATTAAAGATAGTAACGATAATAGTAATAATAATAATAATGATTATAAAGATAACAACATTATTAACAATAATAACGATAATAATAATAATAATATAACGATAATAAAGATAATAATTGTTATGTAGATAATATCGATATTATTGGTAAAAATAATAATGATATTAACGATAAAATAGATAATAATAATAACAAAATAAACGATAATATCGATAATAATAGTAAATATAATGACAATAAATACAAAAATAACGAAAATGACGTAATAATATTAACGATAAAAACGATAATAGTAATAATACAAATATCGATAGTAACAAAAATAACGATAATGAGGATAATAACGATAATAATAACAGCAATCATAACGATTTTAAAGTTAAGAACGATAATAATAATAATATTAATAACAATAATAACATTATCAACGATAATAATAATAAAGACGTTAATAATAATAATCAAAACAATGATATTAACGATAATAACAACAATAAT
This sequence comes from Vespa crabro, assembly GCF_910589235.1. Classification (NCBI taxonomy): domain Eukaryota; kingdom Metazoa; phylum Arthropoda; class Insecta; order Hymenoptera; family Vespidae; genus Vespa; species Vespa crabro. The sequence continues at coordinate 1,164,666 of NW_025813595.1, forward strand.
AATTATAACATTAATTATAATAGTAACTATAAGAACGATAATATCGATAATAACGATAATAATAATAACGAAAGTATCGATAATATCGTTAATACCATAAACAATATTATTGATAATATCGATAATAATATTAATAATCATAACGATAATAGCGATAACAACGATAATAATGATAATAACGATAATGACGATAATAATAAAAATAATAACGATAATAACGATAATTACGATAATGACGATAATATTAATAACGAAAATAACGTTAATAACGTAAATAAACGTAATAATAATAGTAATAATAACTATAATAACGAAAATAAAGATAATAACGATAATAATATTAACGATAATATCGAAATTATTAATAATAATAACAACGATAATTATGATAATAACGATAATAAAAGTAATAATAATAAAGATAATAACAATATTAACGATAATATTGATAATAATGATAATAACAATAATAACGATAAAAACGTTATTAATAATAACGATAATAACCATAATAGCAATAATAATAATTACGATAAGTACGTAAATAACGATAATAATAATAATAATAATAATAATAATAATAGCGATAATAACGATATTAATGACAATAACGGTAATATTTATGACAATAATAACGATAATATCGATAATATTGAAAATATCGATAATATTATATTAATAATAACTATAATAACGATAATAAGGACAATAAAATAAACAATAAGAACTGCATTAACAAAAATATTAAGGACAATTGTAACAATAATAAAGATAATAATAATAATAATAATTATAATATCGAAAGTAAAGATAATAACGATGTCAACGATAATAATAATAGCAATAATAATGATAATAATGAAAAAAATAATAATAGTAATAACAATAATATCGCTAATAACGCTAATTACGATAATAATAATAATGATAACGACGATGAAAATAATATTAATAATAACGATAATATCGATAATAATAATAACGTAAAAAACGATAATAGAATTAATATTAATAAAGATAATAACATTAATAACGATAATAAAGGTAATAATAATGAATATAATAACGTTTATAACAATAATGACGATAATAACGATATTGAATATAATAACGATAATAATAATAAAATAATAAGGATATTAAGAATATTAACGATAACAACTATAATAACAATTATATTAATAACGATAATAACGATAATATCAATAATAATAATAACAATATTGACGACAATAATAATAATAATAATAAATATTTTGACGATAATAACGATAATAATAATAATAATAGCAACGATATTTTCGATATCAACGATAATAACGATAATAACAATTATAATGATACTAACGAAAATAATATTTATAATAGTAGCAATAATAACAATAATAACGATGAAAAAATAATTATATTAACGATATTAAAGATAATATTAATAACAATAATAACGATAACAACGATAATAACCCTAATAATAATAATAATAATAATAACGAAAATAAGGATAATAACGATGACAAACGATAAAAATAATAACAATAATAACGATAGTAACGATAATAACGATAAAAATAATAATAATAATAATGATAAAAACGATATCAATCATTATAACGATAATAATGATAATAATAGCTATAATAATAAAAATAACAATATTTATTAACGATAGTAACGATAATAATAATAACAATAATATCGATAAAACGATAATAATGATAATACCGATAATAACGATAATAACATTAATAATAATAGTAATAATAAATAAAATAACAATAATAACGTTTACAATGATAATCACGAAAATATTATTAATAATGATAGCAATAATAACGATAATAAAGACAATTATTTTTATAGAAGTAATAATACAATATTAACAATGTTTGCAATAATAATGATAACAACGATAATAATAGAATTATCAATAACGATAATAATATTTATATGAATAACAGTAATACTAATAATAACGATAAAAACAAAAATAATAGTAGTAATAATAACAGAATTAACACTAATAACGCTAATAACGATAATAACAATAATAATAGTAGTAATAATAATAATAATAATGATAATAGCGATAATAATGTTAATAACGATAATAACGAAAAATATAATAACCATATTACAAAAATAAAAATGTTATAAATGATAACAATAACGATAGTAACGATAACATCGATAATAATAATAATACTATAAACGTTAACATCGATAATAATATTAATAATAACAATAATAACGCTAATAACGATAATAACGTTATTAACTATAATAAAATTAATCACTATATTTACGTTAATAACGATAATAATATAAGCAATAATAGCGATTATAACGATAATAACGATATCAATAATAACGATAATAACGACAATAAACATAATAATGATAACAATAATAACAACAATAACAATAAGACTGATAATAATATATAAGATAAAGTCGATAATATCGATAACAATATTAACAATATAAACGATGATATCGATATTAACGAAAAATAATAATAATAATGACGATAATAACGGTTTATAACGGTAATAATAGTAATAACAATATCGACAATAACGATAATAGTAGTAATAATAATAACGATAATAAGTATAATAATAATAATAATAATAATAATAACGATAACAACGACAATAAGGATAAATATAATAATAATAATAACGATACTAACGATTATACGAATTATAACAATAACGATTATAACGATAATAGTAATAATAATAAGAACGATAATGTAGATAAAAAAGATAAAAATGATAATAACTATATTAACGATAATAACTATTCTAATAATAATAATAATAAGAATAATAACGATTATAACAACAAAAATAAAATGAATAATAACGACAATAATGATAATAACGATAATAATAATAGCAATAATATCGAATTTAACGTTAATAACAATAGTAATAATAACATTAATAACGATAATAAATTTTTCAACGATAATAATAATAATGACATTAATAATAATAATCATATTAGAGATATTAACGATAATAAAAACAATAATAATTATAACAATAATAATAATAGTAACCATAATAACGATAATATCGATAGTAACGATTATATCGAAAATACTAATAACAATATTATTGATAATCTCGATAATAATAATAATAATAAGAACGATAATATCGAAAGTAACGATAAAATTGAAAATGACGATAATAAAGATAATAACAATAATATCGATTATAACGATAATAATAATAATAACGATAATGACGATAATAATAATAATAATAATAAGGATAATAACGTTAATTACGTGAATGACAATAATATTAATGACGATAATGACCTTAATAACGTAAATAATAGTAATAATAACAATAATAACGATAATAATATTAAGGATAATATAGACATTATTCTCAATTATAACAACGATAAATACGATAATAACGATAATAAAATTAATAATAATTAAGATAATAACAATATTAACAATAATATCGATAATAACAATAATAAAAATAATAATAGTAATAGCAATAATAACGATAATAATGATAATAACGCTAATAACGATAATAGCGATAAGACTAATATCGATAATAACGATAATAAAGATAATAATTCTAAGAATAATATATATAACATTGATACTAACGTTAATAACAATAATACTAATAACAATAATAACGATAATAACATTAATAATGATCAGAACGATAATAATATTAATAATAATAACAATAATAACGATTATTACGAGTAATAACTATAATAGCCATAAAAACGATTCTAACGATAATAATAACAACAACAATAACGATAATAACGAATAAGATGTTAAGAATGATAATAATATTAACTATAATAAAAACAATAATGACAATCACGATAATAAAGATAATAATAGAAGTAATAATAACAATATTAAGAATAATAAATATAATAACGATAATAACAATAATAAACGTAATAATAAAAAAAGTAATAACAATAATAACGTTAAAAACGAATTTAACGGTGATATTTACGATAATATCGATAATAATAATAACTATAATAACGATAATAACGATTATAGAGATAATAATAATTATAGTAATAATAACGATATTATAAATACTAACGACAAAATAATAATAATAATTATATAGATAATAACGATAAAAATAATAGAAAAATAACAATAATATCAATAATAACGATAACAAAGATAATAACGATAATATCGATAATAATAATAACAATATTAACGATAATATCGATAATAATAACAACAATATCGACAATAATATCGATAATAAGAATAACAATAATAACAATAATGCCAATACTAACGATAATATCGTTAAAAATAATAACGATAATAATGATAATAGCGATAAAAACAATAACGATATTAATGATAATATTGACAATATTATAGATAATAATGATAATAATTTTAAAACGATAATAATTATCATAATAATAATAGTAATAACCATAATAACGATAAAAAAAATAAAATAATAACGATAATATAGATAATAATAATAAAATTAATTACGTTTGTAACGATAATTACGATAATAACGGTAATAATAATGAAATTAATAACGCTAATAACGATAATAAAGATAATAATATTATTAATAATCCAGATAATATCGATTATAATGGAAATAATAATAATAACAATATCGATAATAACGATAATAACGGTAATAACGATAATAATAATAGTAATAATAGTAGTAATAATAATGATAATTACGATAATAACGATAAAAATTATAGTTATAATAATATTATTACAATAATAACGATAAAAACACTAATAACGATGTCCATAATAACGATTATAAAGACAATATTAATAAAATAATAATATTGATAATAACTATAATAACGATAAGAAACATAATGACGAAAATAACGATAATAATAATTACGATTATAACAATAATATCAATAATAACGATAAGAAATATAATACTAATAACAATAATATCTTTGACAACGAAAATAACGATAATTATAATAATAATATACAGATAATAAGGATTATAACGATAAGAACGAACAAAACTATAAAAAAGTAAATAACGGCAATTATAATAATAACAATAACGATTATGAAAATGACGATAATGACGATAATAACGAAAATGACGATTATAATAATAGAGATAGTAACAATAAGAGTAATAATAATAATAATGATAATAACGATAATAAACGAAATAATAATAATGATAATAAAGATAACAACAATATTAACGATAATAACGATAATAATAATACTAATATAACGATAATAAAAATAATAATTGTAATAAAGATAATAACAATATTATCGATAAAAATATTAAAGATTTTAACAATAAAATAGATAATAATAATAACAAAATAAACGATAATATCAATAATAATAATAACGTAAAAATCGATAATAGCATTAATAATATTAAAGATAATAACATTAATAACGATAATAAACGTAATAATAATATACATGATAACGTTTATAACGATAATAACGATAATAATAATAATAATAGTAACGATAATATTGATATCAACGATAATAGCGATAATAGAGATATTAACGGTAATAATAAAAACAATAATAACGATAAAAACAATTATAATGATACTAACGAAAATAATATTAATAATAATAGCAATTATAACAATAATAACGATAATTAAAATAATAATATCAACGATATTAAAGATAATATTAATAACAATAGTAACGATAACAACGATAATATCCCTAATAATAATATGAATAATAACGAAAATAAGGATAATAACGATGACAACGATAAAAATAATAACAATAATAACGATAATAATAATAATAATAGCGATAGAAACGATATCAATGATTATAACGATAATAACGATAATAATAAGTTTAATAATAAAAATAACAACGATATTAACGATAGTAACGATAATAATAATAACAATAATATCGATAAAAACGATAACAATTATAAATCGATAATAACGATAATAGCAGTTATAATCCTAATAACGATAATAATATTATATGAATAACAATAATTATAATAATATCGATAATAACGATAATAATAGTAGTAATAATAACAGAATTAACACTAATAACGCTAATAACGATAATAACAATAATAATAGTAGTAATAATAATAATAATAACGATAATAGCGATAATAAGGTTAATAACGATAATAACGATAAATATAATAACCATATTACAAAAATAAAAATGTCATAAATGATAACAATACCGATAGTAACGATAACATCGATAATAATAATAATATTATAAACGTTAACATCGATTATAATAATAATAATAACATTAATAACGATAATAAAGTTAATATTATTAATAATAATAAATATAATTACAATAATAATATTAGTAATAACATTAATAACTATCATAACGAAAATAACGACAATAACGATAACAATAATAACGATTAAAACGATAATAACGAAAATAATAAAAACGATAAAAACTATAATAGTAATAATAATTATAACGAAAATAACGTTAATAAATTTAATAATAATAAAAATAATAACGATAATGAATATATTAACAATATAAACAATGATAAAATCAAAAACTGCGATAATAACGATAGTAATAATTATTATAATTAAGATAAAAAAGATATTAACGATAGTAACGATAATAATTATAACAATAATAACGATAATAACGATAATAACGATAGTAACGATGTGAATGATAATAATAATAACGTTTATATAGATAATACCGATAATAATAATAATAATAATAACGATAATAACGATAGTGGTAATAATAATATCAATAGTAAAAATAATGACGATAATGACGATAATAATAATAATAATAAAAATAACGATAATAACGATAATAACTATAATAATAATAATATATGTATTAAAAATAATAACGATAATAACGATAATAACGCTAATAATATTATTCATAATGACCATAATAACGATAATTACGATAATGATGATAATAATAATAACAAAATTATCGATATTATCGATAATCATAACTATAATAATAACAACAATAACGATAATAACGTTAATAATATAGATAATTATAACAATATTAAGAATAATAATTATAATAAAGAGAATAACGATAATAATTGTAGTAGTGATAAAAGTAATAATATTAAAAAAGCTAAAATGACTTTAACAAAAATACAAATAACGATTTTAGTGATAATAATAATAATGAAAATAATAATAATAGTAATAATAATAACGGTAATTACGATATAAACGATAATATTAATAGTAATCATAACAAAAATAACTATAATAACGTTAAAAACGATAATAACGATATCAATAGTAACTATATTAACGACAATAATCATAATAATGATAACAATAATTAAAATAATAACGATAAGAATGATAATAATATATACGATAAATTCGATAATATCGATAATAATATTAACAATATTAACGATGATATCGATATTAACGAAAAAAATAATAATAATGAAGTCAATAACGTTTTATAACGGTAATAATAGTAATAACAATATCGACAATAACGATAATAACGATAATTACATTAATAACGATTATAATAATAACGATAATTAGGATAATAGTAGAAATAATAATAAAAATAATAAGGATAATAATAATAATAATAATAATAATAATAATAATAATCACGATAAAAGGACAATTAGGATAAAAATAATAATAATAATAACGATAATAACGATTATACGATTTATAACACTAACGATTATAACGATAATAGTAATAATAATAAGAAATCTAATAAAGATAAAAAAATAAAAATGATAATAACTATAATAACGATAATAACAATTCTAATAATAATAATAATAAGAATAATAACGATTATAACAATAAAAATAAAAAGAATAATAACGACAATAATGACAATAACGAAAATAATAATAGCAATAATAACGATTTTAACGTTAATAACGATAGTAATAATAACATTAATAACGATAATAACATTATCAACGATAATAATAATAATGACATTAATAATAATAAGCATATTAGAGATATTAACGATAATAAAAACAAGAATAATTATAACAATAATAATAATAATAACCATAATAACGATAATATCGATAATAACGATTGTAATAATAACGATAGTAATGATAATATCGATAATACTAATAACAATATTATTGATAATCTCGATAATGATAATAATAATAATAATAACGATAATATCGATAATAAAGATAATAATGATAATAACGATAATAAAGATAATAACAATAATATCGATAATAACGATAATAATAATAATAACGGTATTGACGATAATAATAATAATAATAACGATAATAACGTTAATTACGAGAACGACGATAATATTAACAACGATAAATACGATAATAACGATAATAAAATAAATAATAATAATTAAAATAATAACAATAATAACAATAATATCGATAATAACAATAATAAAAAGAATAATAGTAATAGCAATAATAACGATAATAACGATATTAACGATAATAGCGATAAGACTAATATCCATAATAACGATAATAAAGATAATATTTCTAAGAATAATATATATAACATTGATACTAACGTTAATAACAATAATACTAATAACAATAATAACGATAATAACATTAATAATGATTAGAATGATAATAATATTAATAATATTAACAATAATAACGATTATTACGATATTACGATAATAATAAAAGTAATAATAACTATATTAAAAATAATAAGTATAATAACGATAATAACTACAACAATAGTAGCAATAATGAAAGTAATAACAATTATAGCCATAAAAACGATTTTAACGATAATAATAATAACGATATTAACGATAATATCGATAATAATAAGAACAATATACGATAATATCGATATTAATAATTGTAATAATAACAATAATAACGATTATAACAATAATAGCGATTATAATAATAACGATAATAACTATAATAATAATAATAATATTATCGTTAGTAAGAATAATAATGATAACGATGTTTATAATAGTAATAATAATGATTATAACAGTAATAACGAGAAAAATGATAATAACGATAATAGAAGAAACAATAATAACGATATTAACGAAAATATTAATAATAAATGTAACGTTAACAACGATAATAAAAATAATAATAATAATAGTAATAACGAAGGTAAAGATAATAACGATAACAATAATAACAATAATAGCGATAATATCGATTATAATAATAACGATAATATCGATAATAACGATAATATTAATAGAAATAATAACAATAATAACGATATTAAAGATTACGATAATAATATTAGCGATAATAATGGCAATATTAATATTATTAATAACGATAAAAACGATAATAAAGATAATAATATTAATATTAATAGAGATAATAACGATATTAACGATAATACCGATAATAACGATAATAACGATAATCATACTAAAGATAATAACGATAATAATAATGATAAAAATAACGCTAATACAGTTAATATCTACAATAATAATATTAATAATAAATTTAATAATAACGATAATAACGATGATATCGGTAACAATGATATTAATTATAACAATAATAACAATAATAACGATAATAATGAAAATAATTTATACGATTATAACGACAATAGTAATAATAATAATAAAGATCTCAAAAATAATATCGATAATAATAATAATAATAATTATAATAAAAATAAAAACAATCATTTGTATAATAACGATGATATTGTTAACGGTGGTAATGTTAAGAATAGTAACAATAATAACGATAAAAACGATTATGACAATAACAATATTATTGATAATAACGTCAATAGTAATAATAATAATAAAAACGATAATATCGATATTAATGATAATAATAATAATAATAATAATTATAATAACGATAGTGACGATAATAATTATAATAACGATAATGACTATAATAATGATAATTTCGATTGTAACGAATATAGTAATAAGAATAACAACGATATTAGTAGTAATATCAATAAAGATAATAACGATATTTGCGATAATAATTATATTAATAATAAAGATATTAACGATAGTAATAATAATAACGATAATAATAATAAAAATTTAATGATAATATCGAAAATTATAAAAATAGTAATAGCAATAATAACGATAATATCGATAATAATAAAAACGACAATAACTTTAAGAATAATAATAAAATATCGAAAGTAACAATAATAACGACAATTAAGATAATAACGATAATAATAACAACGATAATGACGATGATAATAATAACGATCATATCGGTAATAACGATAATAATAATAATAATAATAATAGCAATAATAACGATAATAACGAAAATTGTAATGACATTAGTAACGAAACAACGATATTAACATTCAAAATTATAATAATAATAACGAAAGTAAGTACAATAACAGTGATAACTATAATATTAAAAACAATAACAACGATAACAATGATAATAACGACAATAATAATAATAACAACAATAATAACGAAATTAACGATAATATCGATAATAATAATAACGATAATAACGATATTAGTAATTACAATAATAACGATAATAACGATAAGAACGATAATAACAGTAATAATAATATTGACAACAAACATAATAACGATATTACCGCTAATTGAGATAATAATAAAAACAATATTATCGAAAATAAAGATAATAAAGATAATAACGATAATAATAAGAATAATAACAGCAATAATATCTATAATTACGATAATAACGACAATAACGATCATAACGATAATAATAATATTAATAATAACGAGGATAACGGAATTAACTATAATAATAATATTAATAATATTAATAATAATAACAAAAATAACGATATTAACGATAACAGTAGTAGTAATACTAACAATAATAAGAAAAATATCGATAATGATGTAACGGTATTAATAATAACGATAATAATTATAATAATATTAACAATACTACCTATAAAAACGATAGTAATAATAGTATTAGTAATAATAATAGCAATAATAACGATAATAAAGATAATTATAATAACAATAATAACGACAATAACGATAATAGCGATAACAATAGTAACAATAATAACTATAATAACCATAATAACGATATTATAGTAATAAAGATAAAGATAATATCGATAATAAGGAAAATAATAATAGTAATAATAACGATAATAACGATAATATCGATAATAATTATAACGAAAATAACGTCAATAATAATATTAATATTAACGATAATAAGAATAATAATAATAAAATCGATAATAACAACAACAATATAATCGATAATAACGATATTAACGATAATAACGATAATAACTATAATTACGATAATATCAATAGTAATAATGACAATAATATCGAAAACAACGATAAAAACGATATTAATCGTAATAAAAGTAAGGATAATATCGGTAAAGTGGATAATAATAATAATATTATATTCGATAATAATGATAATATAAATAATAATAATAATAACGACAATAATAATAATAATAATAACGATACGAACGATAATAATAATAATAATAAATATAATAATAATGATTATAACGTTATTAACGATAATAACGACAGTAATAATTACAATAAAAACAGTAACCTATAATAATTATAATAACGATAATTATAAGAACAATAATTACTATAATAACGATATTAACAAAAATAATAATAATAAGAATAACAACGATAATATAGAAATAACGATAATAATAAGAACAATTATAACAATAATAACGATAATAATAATAATAATTATAATAATAATATTAATATTATGGATAATAACGATAATTACGGTACTAATAACAGTATTAATAACGATGATAAGGATAATAAGGATAACATCGATAATAGTAATATCAAAAATATCGATAATAACTATAATAACGATAAGTATAAAATAATAGTAACGATAATAACGATAACAAGTATTATAACGATAGTTATAATAACAATTATAACGATTATAACTGTAAGGACGATAACAATAATAACGACAATTACGATATTATCGATAATAATACTAACAATATTAACGTTCATAACGATAATAACGATAATTATAAATATAATAATAATGATAATAAAGATATCAATGATAATAATGATAATAACGATAATGATAATAACGATATTACCGATAATTTCAATAATAATAATAATAATATTAACGATAATATCGATAATACCATTTACAATATTATTGTTATTATCGATAATAATTGTAATAATAATAAAGATAACAATGATAATAACGATAATAACGATAAAAAAATAACAATAATAATGATAATAAAGATAACAATGGTAATAACGATAATAATATTTATGACAATAATTAAAATACTGATAATAAAGATAATAAAGATAATATTGATAATAACGTTAATATTAATAACAATAATAACGATTATAATTATAATAACGATAATAATAGAGACAATAATAATAATATTAAAAATAATAACAAAAAAATAACGATTTATCTATAATAACGATATTAATAATAACGATATTATCAATAATAATAATAATAATAATAGCAATAATGACCTTAATAAAGATAATAACGATAATAAAGATACGATAACAACGATAATAGTAATAATAATATCGATAGTAATAAGAATATCAATAATGACGATTATAACGATTATAATAATAACGATAATGAGGATGATACTAATAACTATAATAGCACTAATAACGATAATAATTATAATAATAATAACATTAATAACGATAACAACTATAATAACATTATTGATAATAATAATTATAAAGAAACTAAGAATAATAACGGTGAAAACGATAAGAATAATAACATTAATATCGATGATAACGATAATAACGATAATGATAATAATAATAATAACGAAAATAACGATTATTATGATAATAACGTTAATAATAAGAGCAATAATAAGAGCATGCTAATAATAAGAGCAATAATAACGATAAAACGATAATAATGATAATAATAGATGTAATAATTACAATATTAACAATAATAGAGATAATAACAATATTATCCATAATAATAATAATAATATTAACGATTATAACGGTAATAACGATAATGACATTAATAATAATAATATTAATAACGATAATAATGTTTATAACGTAAATAATAATAGCAATAATAACGATAATAAGGATAGTAATAATAATAATAGTAATAAAATTAATATCGAAAATAACGGTAATAACGATTACGAAGATAATAATAATAATAAGATTATAGCGATATAAATGATAATAACAATGACAACGATTAAATTAATAACAATAATACCGATAATAACGGTAATAACGACAATAATTATATTAATAATAATTACAATAATAATAATAAAGATAATAAAGTTAATAACGATATTAATAAAAATAATGATAAATATAACAATAATAACGATAAAAACGATTAAATTATAATAACAATAGTAATAATAATATTATTATTAACAATAATAAAGATAACTACGACAATAGTGATAAAAATATTCATAATAAAATAGAAAATAAGGTTAATAACGAGGACAACGATAATTATAATAACAATATTAACGATAATAACGATAATAACGATTATACGGATTATAACAATAACGATAATGAGAATAATAAAGATAATAATGGTAGTAACTATAATAACGATTACAACAATAATAACGATAATAATAATTACGGTAATACCGATAATAAATATAATTACATTAATAACAATAGTAATAATAAAGATGATAAGAATAATAACGATTGTAATGATTGTAACGATAATAATATTAATAATTTTAACATAAATATCGTTAATAACGGTAATTATTTTAATAGAAGTAATAATAACAATATTAACAAAGTTTGCAATAATAATAGTGGTAACAATTAAAGTTAGTAAGGATAATAATAGTGGTAACAATTAAAGTAATAATAGTAATAACGATAATAACAATTATAAAGACAATAATAATAACGATAATAACGATAGTAGTAATAATAATATCGATAGTAACAATATTGAAGATACTAACGAAAATAACGATAATAACGATAATAATATCAAAATTAATAACGACAATTATGTTAATAAAGATAATAATATTAACAATAATAACGATAACAACGATAATAAGGATAATAGTAATAACGATAATAACGACAATAATAATTTTTAAAATATTGGTAAAAACGATAATAACAATAATTATAATAATAGCAATAATAATGAAAACGATAAAAACGATAATTACGATATTATTAATGATAATAATAACAATAATTAAGATAATAACGGAAATAATAATAATAATAATAATAATAATAATAGTAATTAAAATAATAAAGATAATAATGATAATAATAATACGAATAATAATAATAATAATAATATCAATAATAACGAAAAGAACGCTAAAAATATTATCTATAATGTCATTAATAACGGTAACAACAACAATCATATATACGAAAATATCGATAATATTGATAATGATAATAACAATAATAAGAATAATAACAATTATAATGATAATAATATCAATAATATTTATAAAAATAATAACTATAATAACGATAATAACGATAATAAAGATAATTGCGATAATAACGATTATAATAAAAATTAACGATAAAAACGATAATATTAGTAATAATAATGACGATAATAACGATATTTACGATAATAATAATAATAATAATAATAATAATAATAAATATAACAACGATATAAACGATAATAACTATAATTGAAATAACGATAATTACGATAATAACGATGTTAACGTTAATAATAGTAAGGATAAAGATAATGTCGAAAATAATAACTACACTATTACCAATAATTTAGATAATAATAATAATAATAATAAGAAGAAGAATAACTGTATCAACGATAATAACGATAATAACGATATTAACGACAATAAAACTAATAATAATAATAAGGGGTAATATAGATTATAACGATAATAATGATAATGACATCAATAATAATTGTGATAATATAGATAATAATGATAATATAGGAAATAAGGATAATAATAATAACAATAATAATGATAATAACGACAATAATAATAATAGTAATAATAATTAAAACGATAATAACGATTATAATAATAATAGTAATAACAATAATAAATATAATAACGACAATAATAATTATAATAATAATAATAATAATAATATCGATAATAACAATAATAATAATGACGTAAATAATGATAATAACTATAATAACGATAATAACAATCATTACGTAAATATCAATAATAATGAAAACTATAATAATGATAATAAAGTTAATAACTTTAATATTAATAATAATAATAATGATAACAATGATAGTAACAATATTAATAATAATAACGAAAATAAGGATAATCACGATGACAACGATAATAATAATAACAATAATAATGATAATACGTTAATAATTGTAGTATTAATAACAATAATAACGATGAGAACTATATTTACGGTAAAAATAGTAACGATAATAACGTTAATATCGATAATAATAATAACAACATTAACGATAATAAAGATTATAGTATTAATAAAAGTGATAATAACGATTATATTGATAATAACGATAATAATAAAATCATAATAACGACAATACCAATAATAATAACAACGATAACAACGATAATAATAATATTAATAATAATATCGATATCTACTATCATTCCTATAATTGTAATAATAGTAATATCGATAATAAGGATAATTACGAAAAAAACGGTTATAACGATAATAACGATAATAACGGTAATAATTATAACAATAATGACGATAATAACGATAATTACGATAAAAATTATAATAACGATAATTATAACAATAATAACGATGGGAAAGATTATGGAGATAATAATAATAAAAATTATTACGACAATAATAATAAGAATAATAACGATAATAACGATATTAGCGACAATAATAATAATAGATATAAAAATAATAATAAGGATTATAACGACACTAACGATAATAATACTAGTAACAGTAACAATAATAATAAATATAATAACGTCATTGAGGATACAAACGATATTAGAGATAATAGCGATAATAAAATTAATAGAAATAACTATAATAACGATAATAATAATAATAATAAGAACATTAATAGCGATAATAACGAAAATAAAATTGATAATAATAATAATGGCTATATTATAGATATTAACGATAATAATAAGAACGATAATAACGACAATAGTAATTATAACAATAACGATAATAATGATAATAACGACAATAATAATAATAATAATAATAAATATGATAATGATATTAACGATAATAACGCTAATAAAGATAATAACGATTATAATAATAATCATAATATCAATATTATGATAATAACGATAATATCGGTATAATTATAATAATATAATCGATAATTGCGTTATTAGAAATAATAATAATAACAATAATAACGATAATGACGATAATAACGAAAATACTAATAACCATAATAACGATAATAATAATAATAAGAATTACTATAATAACGATAATAACGATAATAGCGATTGTAATGACAATAAAGACAGTAATAATAATAATAATAATAATAATAACGGTAATAATAATAATATTAATAACGATAAATACATTAACAACGATAATAGTAATAATGACGGTAATAGTAATAATCATAATAAAGATATTAGGGATAATATCAACAATAATATTAATAATAATAACCATAATAACGATAATAAAAATAATAACTATAATAACGATAACAACAATGAAAATAATAGTAATAATAGATATATTAAAGTTAGTAAGGATAATAAAGATTATAATATTATTAATAATGACGATAAATACGATACTAGCGACAATATTATTAATAATATTAACGTTAATAGGTATAATTACTATATAAAAGTTAATATTAATAACAATAATAATAATGATAATAACGATAATAATAATAGCAATAATAACGATTTGTAATGTTAAGAATGATAATAATAATAACATTTATAACCATTATAACATTATCAACGATAATAATAATAATGACGTTAATAATAATAATCATAATAAAGATATTAACAATAATTTCAACCATAATAATTCTAAAAATAATAATAATTATAATAGTAACCATAAGAACGATAATATCGATAATAACGATTATAATAATAACGATTGTAACTATAATAAAGATAATAAAGATAATAATATTAACGATAATATCTACATTATTGATAATATTAACAACGATAATAAAATTAATAAAAATAAATATAATAACAATATTAACGATAATAACGATAATAACGATAATAATTAAAATCATATTAAAGATAGTAACGATAGTAGCGACAATAAAATAATAATATGAATAACAATAATAACAATAATAACGATAATAGCAAAAATAATTATAACGATATTAACGATAATGTCGTTAAAAATAATAACAATATTAACGATAATATCGGTAATAATAATAATAACAATAATAATAATAAGGATAATAAAGATAATAGCGATTATAATAATAACGATTAAATATATAACAACGACAAAAATGATAATTGCAACAATAACGATAACAACGATAATAACATTAATAATATTAATAATAATATCGAAAGTAGGTATAATAACGATGCATTCGATAAAAGTAATAAAAATTAGAACGATAATAAAGATAATAACGATAATAATAATACTAATAATAACGATGATAACGATAATAATAATAATCGTATTAAGGATAATAACGATTATGACTTTAAAATTATTATTTATAATAACGTCAATATTAATAATAATAATAACAGTAGTAATAATAATAGTAATTATAGTAATAATAATAATATCGATATTAACGATAATAATAATAATAATAATAATAATAATAATAATAATAATAATAAAGATAATAACGATATTTACGATAATAAAAATAATAACACTAATAACTATAATAACGACAAGATTAATAATAAAATATCTATAGTAACAATAATAACTATAATGACGATAACAACGATAATAATATTAATAATATTAATAATAATGACAAAGTAAGTATAATAACGATGCCATCAATAATAATAATAAATATAAGAATGATAATAAAGATAATAACGTTAATAATAACACTAATAATAACGATAATAACGATAATAACAATAATCGTATTAAAAATAATAACGATAATAACGATACTAACGATAGTAGCGATAAAAATAATTACAACAAAAACAATATTACCGATAATAACTATAATAACAATTATAATAATGACGGTAATAACGATAACAATCGTAATAATGATAATAACGATAATAACGATAATAAAAATGATAATAATAGTAATAATAATGATACTAACGATGTAAAAGATTCTAATGATAATAATAATTACAATAACGATAATAACTATAATGATGATAAGAACGATAATAATATTAATTATAATAAAAATAATAACGACAATAAGGACAATAACGATAATAATAGTAGTAATATTAACAATATTAATAATAATAACTATAAAAACGATAATAACAGCAATAATAGTAGTAATAAAAAAGTAATAATTATAATTACGATTATGACGATTTTAACGATAATTACAATTGCAATAATTACGATAAATCGATAATAATAATAACAATATTAACGATAATATCGAATATAATAACAACATTAATAACTATAATAACGATAATAGTGATTATAAAGATAATAATAATAATAATAATAATAATAATAATAATAATAATAATAATAATAATAACAATAATAACGGTTATGTAAAGAATAATATTAATAACATTAAAGATAATAATGATAATAACAATATAATCGATAATAATAATTACAACAACAACGATAATAACTACAATAATGATAATAATAATAATAATTTCGATAATAACAATATTAATAAGAGCGATAGTAACGTTAATAGTAATAACTATAAATTCGGTAATAATGATATTAATGAAAATAACTATAATAATAATAATAAATATAACAATAATAACGATAATAACTATAACTATATTAACGATAATAAAGTTAGTTATAACAATAATAATAACAATAATAACGATAATAGAGATATCATTAATAATATAAATAACAATAATGCCGATAATAACGTTAATAATAATAATAATAACAATTATAATAATAACTAAAATAACAATAATAACAATAATAACGATAATAACGATAATAGCGATAATAACAATAAGAGTAATAATAACCACTAAAATAACGATAATAATGATAACAATAATAATAACACTATCAATATAAATAATTACAATAGTAACGATAATAACGTTATGACGATAATAATAATACTAATATTAACGATAATAGCGATAATGAAGATAATAACGATAATAAGGATAATAACATTATTGTTATTAACGATAAAAACGACAAATAAGGATAATAAAAATTACTATTACAAAGATATTAATGAAAATAACGATAATAATGATAATTAAGACAATAATAATAATAATAATAACGTTAATAATGATAATAACGATAATAATAAAATCGAAATTAACGTCAATAATAATAATAATAATAATAACGATAATAATGATAATAACGATAACATCGGTAATCATAATAACGAAAATATAGATAATAACGATAATAACGATAATAACGACATTTAATATAATAATAATAACGATAATATCGCTAATAATAATAACGATAGTGACGACAAAAGTAATAATAATATTAATGGTATTAACGATAATAACGATAATAGTAATTATAATAATAACGATAATAACGCATAATAATAATTACAACAATAAAAATAGTAATAATAAAAATAATAACGATGATAACGATATTGACGATAATAATAATAATAAAAACGATATTAAGTATAATGACGATATCATCGAGAATAATAAAAATAATATCGATAATAACGATAATAACGATAATAAAATTAATAATGATATCGATAATAGCGATAATAACGATAATAAAATATTAATAGTAATAAAAATAAAGATAAAATCGATAATAACGATAATATCGATAATAATTATAACGGAAATATCGACGATAATAATAATCATATTCGATAATAAGGATAAATACGATAACATCGATAATAATAATTGCAATAATATCGATAATAACTATAATAACGACAATAATAATAATAATAATAATAATAATAATAATAATAACAAGGATAATAACGATAATTACGATAATAACGATAATATCGACAATGATAATAATAATATTAACGATAATAATGATAATAACGATAATAATATTAATAATAACATTAAAAACAATAATAACGATAATTGCAATATTAATAACAGCATTACAAACAATAATATCGATAAGAACGATAAATACGATAATAATTATAATAATAATAATAACAATTAGTTATATAATACTATTAACAATAATATCGCTGACAACGATAATAACGATAATTATAATAATTATATATAGATAATAAGGATTATAATGATAAGAACGAACAAAACTATATAAAAGAAAATAACGGCAATTATAATAATAATAATAGCGATAATAACGATAATGACGATAATAACGATAATAATGATAATAAGGATTATAATAATATCGATAGTAACGATAATGGTGATAATAATAATAATGATAATAACGATTATAATAATAATAATAATAACGATAAAAGCTTTAAAAGGGATAATAATAATAATAACGATAATAAGGATACTAACGATAGTAACGATAATAAATATATCAATTAAAACGATAATAACGATATAAACGATAAAAATGATAACAACAATAAGACCGATAGTAATGATACGATAATAACGATTACTGTAATGATAATATTACCGAAAGTTTCAATAATAACGATAATAACATTAGTAATAATAACAATAATAAAAATAATAACGATAATTCCGTTAATATTGATAATAATAATAGCAATATTCACATTAATAACGATAATAATAATAATAATAATAATAATAACAATAATAACGACAATGACTATACAAACGATAATAAAAATAACGATAATATCGAAAATAGTAAAAATAATATTACGGATAGAAAAAAAATAACGATAAGGACAATAATAAGAATAATAATTATAACGATTAAAACGATAATTACAATAATAACGATAATAATAATAATAATAGTAATAACAATATTAAGGATAATAACGACAAAAACGATAGTACTAATAACGATGTCAACGATAAAAACTATAATAATATTATTAATATTAACGAAAATAAGGATAAAATCGATAACAACGATACTATTAATAATAATTATCAAGATAATAACATAATTAACGATCATAACGATAAAATGATAATAACATTACTAATAATAATAATATTAACAATAATAACGATAAGAACACTAATAATGAGAAAAAGATGAACGATAATAACAATAATAAGGATAATAATAATTACAATAATAACGATAACAACGACAATAACGATAAAAATAATAATAATAATAATAACGAAAATAACAATAATAACGATGTCAACGATAATAATAATAAAATAATAAGGATAATAACGATGACAACGAGAATAATAATAACAATAAGATAGATATTAACGATAATAACGATTATACGGATTATAAGAATACGATAATATCGATAATAGTAATAATTATAAGAACGATAATGAAGATAAAACGATAAAAATGATAATAACTATAATAACGATAATTGCAATAATAACTGTAATGATAATAGCAATAATATCAGTAATACCGGTAAGAACGATAATAATTATAGTAATAATACTAGTAATAATAATGATAATTACGATAATAACGATAATAATAATAGTTATAATAACATTATAACAAGAATAACGAGAACAACGATAATAACGAAATCTATAATAACGATAATAAAGACAATTATAATAACAATAATAATATCGAAAATAACTGTAATAATGATTGTAACCATAATGACGATAATAACGATAATATCGATAGTAATAATAATAATAATAACAGTAATATCGAAAATAACGATAATAACGACAGTAAAAATAATAATAATAATAATAATACTATCCATAATGCAGATAATGACGCCAATAATAATAATTATAATAATATTAGTAATAATAACGATAATGGCGATAATAATAATAGTATTAATAACAATATTAAAAATAATAACGATAATAACTATAATAAACATAATATAATAATATTAATGAAGATAACAACGATATTAACGATAATAATGACAGTAATAATAACAATAATAATTATTATAACGATAACAATGATAATACCGATAATAACGATAATAACAATAATAATAAAAGTAATAATTAAGATAATAACGATACCAACGATAATAAGGATAATAACAATAACAATAATAACGACAATAGCAATTATAACACTTAACGATATTTATATTTATCAAAATAACAATAATATTAATAATAATGATAATAACGATAGTAATAGTAGCAATAATAACAATAATAACACTAATAACGATAATTGCGATAATAATAGTAATAATAATAACGATAATAACAATAATATAGTTAATAAGGTTATTACCGATGATAATGATAATTATAATATTCATAATAACTATAATAAGGATATTATCGATAATAATAATAACGATAATAACGATAAGAATAATATCGATGAAATCGATGAAATCGAAAATAATAATAAAAACTTTAACGTAAAAACCGAGAATAATAATAATAATTTTATTGTTAATAACCTTAATAATAATAATAATAATAATAGCAATAATAACCGTAACAAGAAAAATAACGAGGATAATAATAACGATAATAACAATAATAGTAATAATTATAATATCGATAGTAACAATAATAACTATAACGACGATAATAACGATAATATCTTTAATAACGATCATAACAATAAAAATTATAATAGTGACAGCATTAATAACAATATTTACGATAATAATAATAATAATAAAGATAATAACATTAATAACGATAATAACGATAAGAAAGAAAATAAGGATAATTATAATAACAATTAAAACGATAATAACAATAATTATGATAATAACAATAATAACAATAATAGTGATTGCTTTAACAACGATATTTACGATAATAAAAATAATAATAAAGTTAATAACATTATTAACGATAATAACGATAATAACGATAATGACGATATAGACGATAATATCGATAATTATAATAACAATATTAACGATAATAAAAATAATAATACTAACAAAATAACGATAATAAAGAAATTATCGATAATAGCGATAATAATAATAGTAATAATAATAACGATAATAAACATAACAACAACAATAATAATAATAATACTATTAATAATAATAATAATAATAATAATAATAATTACGATAATAACGATAATAACGATAATGAAAAAATAATAATAGCAATAATAACGGTAAATACGATAATAAGAATAGTAATAATAACGATAACAAAGATACTAACCACAATAACGATAATAATAATAACAATTATAACGATAATAACGATAATAACTATTATAATGACAATAACGTTAATTACGATTATAATCGTAACAATAATAATAATAATAATAATATAGATAACAACGATATTATCGTTAATGAAGATAATAATAAAAACAATAATAAAGACACAAACGATTATAACGATAAGAACGATAATAATATTTATAATAATAATAATAATAACGATAATAACGATAATAATAAATATAATAATAACAATATTATGAATAATAACTATAATAACAAAAACAACGATAATAATAATAGTACTAATAACAATAATAACAATTATTGCTAATAACGATAATAACGATAATATTAATAACGATAATAATAATAATAATTATTAAGATAAAGTCGATAATAACGAATATAACGAAAATAATAATAATAATTATTACGAAAAACAACATAATAACCATAATAATTAAAGTAATAATAATAATTATCATGATAAACATGTTAATAATGATATTAATGATAATAATAATAATAATAATAAATAAAACTTAATAACTTCATTTACGATAATATCGATAATAATAATAGTAATAATAACGATAATAACGTTTATAATGGCATTAATAATAATAATTATAAGATTAATAAAAATAATAAAAATTTTAACAAATATTTACGATAATGCCGATGATAATAAGAATAATAACGATAACAATGATGATAAAAATGATAATAAATATGTTAATAATAAAGTTAATTACGATAATAAAGATAATAATAATAATAATATTAATAACATCAATAACTGTAAAAAAGATAATAACGATAAGAACGATAATAAGGATAATAATAATAACAATAATATTGATGGATCTGTAATAACGATAATAACGATAATAATAATAATAATAAAAACGATAATATTTATAACAACGATAATAAATAACGATAATTACGTTAAGAACGATAATAGCAGTAATCATAATACTAATAACAATAATAACGATAATAAACTTATTAATAATAATAATAATAACAAGAGTAACGATAATAATTATAATAACAATATTAATTAAGCGACAATAACGAAAATAGCAATAATATTAATTACTGTAATGATCATAATAACGATAATATTAATAACAAGAATAACGATAATAACGATAATAACCTTACTATCGATAATAATAATATCAATATTAACAATAACGCCGAAAATAATAAAAATAATAATTATAATAATAATAATAATAATAATAATAATAATAAAATGAGGAAAATATCGATGACAACGCAAATAATATTAGTCATAATAGTATTAATAATAACAATAATAACGAAAATAACGCTATTCACGATAATGTCGATAATAATAATAACAATTATAAATGTAATAAAGTTAATAGCGATAATAACAATAACAATAATAACGACAATAAAGGTATTAACGATAATAATAACAGTAATAATAATAAAGATAATAATGATATTTACCTTAATATGGATAATTAAGATTATAATAATAAAAATAGTAATGGTAACAACGATGATATCGATAATAACGATAATAATAATAATATTAACAGTAATAACGATAATTACAATAATAACGATATAGTTAAAAATAATAATATAGATAATTCCGAAATTAATCATAACTATATTTACGATAATAACGATAAAAATAATAATAGTAATAATAATATCAACGATAATAACGGTAATAACGATAATAATAATAATAAATAAAATAACGCAATTAACGATAATAACGTTAATAATAATAACAATAACAACGATAATAACTATATTAATAATACAATAATAAAATCGATAATGAGGATAATAAATATAAGAACGATAATAGTAATAACAATAACAAAAATAATAACGATAATTACGATAATAATGTTTATAATAAGAAAGGTAATAATAATTATAAAATTCATAATAATTATAATTTCGATAATAACGAACGTAACAGTAATAATTGTAATATTAAGAACGATAATAACGATAATAATGATAATAACGATAACAAAAATAAGAATAATAACAATAACAATAATATTAACAATAAAGAGGATAATATAGATAAAAAAAACAGTAATGCCGATAACAATATTAATAATAATAATATTAGCAATAACAACGATAACAACGATGTTATCTATATTTATAGCAGTAATATCGATAAAATCGATAATAATAACAATAATAAATATAATAACGATGATAACAATAAAAACGATAATAACGATAGTTATAATAGTAATAATAACTATGATAACAAAAATAACGATAATAAAGATAATTGCGATAGTAATAATAACGATTACAACGATTATATCGATAATAATAATTACAATATTAACAAATACATCGATAATAATAATAATAATAATGACAATAATATCGATAATAACGATCATAACGTATATAATAATAAAAATAATAACGATAATTACGATAATAACGAAAATAATAATAACAATAATAATAATAATAGCCATAATGTCGACAGTAAGGATAATAACGATAATAATAATAACAATAATTACGATGATAAAGATAATAATTGTAATAACGATAATAATAGTAATAATAATAACAATAATAACAATATTAACGAAAATGAGCATTATGATAATAATAATAAGAACGATAAAATCGATAATAACGAAATTAACGATAATGACGATAATAATAATAATATTAACAACGATATTATATATAATAACGAAAACATCGAGAATAATAATAACAATAATATCGATAATAGCGATAATAACGATAAGAAAATTAATAATAATATCGATAATAGCGATAATAACGATAATAACAATATTAATAGTAATAAAAATTTAGAAAATATCGATAATAATAATAATAATAATAATAAAGTTAATAACGATAAAAACGACAGTAACTATAATAATAATAACAATTATAACGATAATGACGAAAATAACGATAGTGATGATAATAATAAAAATAAAAATAATAATTATAACGATAGTAACAATAATATCGAGAATAATTATAACGAAAAAAACGACAATAAAGATAAATACGATAACATCGAAAATAATAATAGCAATAATTTCGATAATATCGATAATAACAATAATGATAATAATAATAATAACAATAGTAATGATAATAACGATGACAACGATAATAATAATAACAATAATAACGATAATAAGGATAATGACGGTAATAATAATAATAATAAACATAATTACGATAATTACGATAATGACGATAATATTATAAAAGGATAATAACGTTAATAACGTAAATAGCGATAATAATAATAGTATTAATAACAATAATAACGATAATAAGGATTATAATGATAAGAACGATAATAATAGAAGTATTAATAACAATATTAAAATAATAAGTAAAATAATGATAATAAAAGTAATGAAAATAATAATAATAACAGTAATAATAATAAAGATAATAACGATATTAACGATAATAATAATAGTAATAATAAAAAAATAACAATAATATAGTTAAAAAGTGATAATATCGATATTAATAATAACGATAATAACGACAATAAAAGTTATAATATCGATAATAAAAATAATACCGACAATAATAATAATAATAACAATAATAATAATAATAATAATAATAATAATAATAATAACAATAATAATAATAATAATAATAATATTGATAATAACAATAATATCGATAATAATAATATTAATAATAACAATGATAACAATAAGAACGATGAAAAGTATAATAATAAATACGATAAATACGATAATATCGATAATAATATTATCAATATTAACGGTAATATTTGATATTAATTATAACAATATTAACGATAATATCGATAATAATAATAACATATTAACGATAATATCTATAAAAATAATAATAATAATAATAATAACGATAATAACGATAATAACTATATTAGTAATATTAATAATAAAGAATATTAGGATAAGAACGATAATAATAATAAAAATAATAACGATAATAATGATAATAATAATAATAATAATAGTAATAAAGATAATAACGATAATAATAGTAGTAATACTAACATTAATTTAAATAATAGCGGTAATAAGGTAATTAACGCTAATAACGATAATTATAATAACTATACTAACAATAATAACGATATTATCTATGATAACAATAACAATAATAACGATAATATCGATAAAAATAATAATATTATTAACGTTAACATCGATAATAATAATAATTATAATAACATTAATAACGATAATATCGATAATAACTATAATAATAATAACGAAAATAACGATAAGAACGATATTAATGTAAATAATAATAATACCAATATCGACAATAAACATAATAACGATTACAACGATAATAATAATAATAATAATAATAATAATAATAATAATAATAATAATAATAATAATAGTAATAATAATAACGATAATTATGTTAATTACGATAATAATATTAGAAATTATAACAATAATAGCAATAATTACTATAATAACGATAATAATAAAAACGATTTTATGGATAATTCAATAATAATAACATTATTAACGATTATATCGATAAAAATAATAACAATAATAACAATATTAAAAATAATAATCATAATAACGATAATAATAAGATTATTATTAATACCAATAATAACGATAATTACGATAATAATATTAGAAATTATAACAATAATAGCAATAATTACTATAATAACGATAATAATAAAAACGATTATATCGATAAATCAAAAATAATAACAAAATATTAACGAATATTTCGATAAAAATAATAACAATAATAACAATATTAAAAATAATAATCATAATAACGATAATAATAACATTATTATTAATTCCAATAATAACGATAATAACGATAATAATGATAATAACGATTATAATAACAACGATAATACCGATAATAGTAGTAATAATATTAACGATAATGACTATATGTAGGATAATAATAATAACAATAATAGAGATAAGAACGATATTATCTATAATAACAATATTAATAATAACGATAATAACTAAAATAACGATGTAACGATAATAATAACAATATTATTATCAATAATATTGATAATGATAATAATAATAATAATAGCAATATTAACGATAATAAAGATAATAACGATAATAATGATATCGAAAATAACGATAATAGTAATAATAATAATATCAAAAATAAAAATAATTACGATAATGACTATAATAACGATAATAATAATAACGATAATGGCGATTATAATAATATCTATAATAACGTTAATAACGATAATAATAATAACAAATATATCAATAAAACGATAATAACGATAATTACAATAATAATATTAACAATAACAACGATAATAACTATATTAAAAATAACAATAATCTACGATAACGTAGATAAAAACAACAACAATAATAGGAAAAATAACGAAATTAAGTATAATAACGATAATAGCGTCAATTTTAAAAATAATAACGATAATAACGATAATAACAATAATAATAATAACGATAATATCGATAATAAAGTTAATAATACTAGAAGTAATAACTATATTAACGGTAATAACTATATTTAAGAAATCAATAGTAACGATAATATCGTTAATAATCATAATAATAACGATTATAACGAAAATGACGAGAATAACAATAATAATAATAAAATTAATAACGATAATTACGTTAATAACGAAAATAATAACAGCATTAATGTAGATAATAACGATAATAATAATAATGATAATAATAATAATTACAATATTAAGGATAATAACGATAATAACGATAATACTAATAAAGAAGACAATAATAAAAACAATAATATTAATATTAATAATAACGAAAATAAGGATAATAACGATGAAAACGATAATATTAATAATAAATATCAAGATATTAACCATATTAACTTTAATAACGATACCAACGACAATATCGATAAAAATTATAATAATAATATCGAAAATAAGGATAATAACGATGACAATGATAATAATAAAAACAAAAATAAAGAAATAACGATAATAACGATTATACGGATTATAACAATAACGATAATAGAAATAATAATGAGAACGGTAATGAAGATAAAACGATAGAAATGATAATAACTATAATAACAATAATAATGATAATAACTGTAATAATAATAACAATAATAACGATAAAAACGATATAAACGATAACAACAATAATAATAATTATAATAACTATACTAATAGTAATACCAATAACAATAATATCGATTATAACAATAATTATAAAAAGAATAATAACGATAATAATGATAATAACGTTAATAATAATAGCAATAATAACGATTTTAACGTTAAAACGATAGTAATAATAACATTAATAACGATAATAACATTAAAACCGATAAAAATAATAATGACGTTAATAATAATATCCATATTAGAGATATTAACGATAATAAAAACAATAATAATTATAATAAAAATAATAATAATAATAGTAACCATAATAACGATAATATCGATAATAACGATAATATCGATAATAACGATAGTAATAATAACGATAATGACGATAATAATAATAATAATAACCATAATAACGATAATTACGAGAATGACGATAACAATAATATTGATAATAACGTCAATAGGAATAATAATAATAATAACGATAATATCGATATTAATGTTAATAATAATAATAATAATAAATATAATAACGATAGTAACGATAATAACGATAATAAGGATAATACCTATAATAACGATAATTTCGATAGTAACGAATATAGTAATAACAATAATAACGATATTAGTAGTAATATTAATAAAGATAATAACGATATTTATGATAATAATTATAATAATAATAAAGATATTAACGATAGTAACAATAATAACGATAATAATAATAAAAATATTAATAATAATATCGATAAAACCTATAGTAATAATAACGACAATAACTATAAGAATAATAATAAAATATCGATAGTAACAATAATAAAGACAATTAAGATAATAATGATAATAATAATAACGATAATGACGATGATAATAATAACGATCATAACGCTAATAACGACAATAGTAATACTAATATTAACGATAATAACGATATCAATGGCATTAACGATATTAACGTTTATAAAAATAATCTTATTAAAGATAAGAACGATAATAACGTTACTATCAATAATAGCGATAATAATAATAACGATTTTAAGGATAATATCGCGAATAATTGTCACAATACTCACGATAGTATCGATAATAATAATAACAACAACAACAATAATAACGATAATAACAATAATAAAATTTATAATAATAACGATAATAACGATTATAACGTTAATAATAATATTAACAGTATTAACGATAATAGCAATGAGTTTTTAACGATAATAATAATAACGACAATAACGATAATAATGACTATGATGATAAGAAAGATAATAATACTATTAATAATAAAAATAATAACGTCAATAACGATAATAATGATAATAATTGAAGTAATAATAACAATATTAAGATTAATAACTATAATAACGATTATTACGATATTAGTATTAATAATAATAAAAGTAATAACAATGATAACGATAATAATGCTTATAACATTGTTAACGATAATAATATTAACGATTATAACGATAATAACCATAATAATAATAATAATAATAAAGATAACAATGATAATAACGATAATAATGACAGTAATAAAAACAACAATGACGATAATAATTAACAATGATAATAACGATAATAACGATAATAACAATAATAGTAATAGCAATAATTAAGATAATAACGATATTTACATTAATAAGGATAATAACAATAAAAATAATAACGATAATGATGTTAATTATATACACGATAAAGTCGATAATATCGATAATAATAATAGCAAATTTAGCGATAATGTCGATTATAATATTAACAATATTAACGATATTATCGATCATAATAAAAATATTATAAACTTTACCGTCGATAATAATAATAATAATAATAACATTATTAACGATAATAACGATAATTACTATGATAATAATAACGAAAATAACGATAATAAAAATATTAACGATAATAATAATAATAATCGCAATAATAACGATATTAACGAAAATAGTAATAACATTAATAACGAAAACATCGATAATAACATTAATAATAATAATAATAATAATAAAGAAAGTAAGTATAATAACGGTGCCATCTATAATATTAATAACAAATATTACGATAATAACGATAATAACGATAATAATAATACTAAAAATGACGATATTAACGATATCAATGGCAATAACGATAATAACATTTTAATAAATATATTATTATAGCTAATAACGATAATAACAATGCTAACAATAATAGCGATAAGAATAATTACGACAAAAGCAAAAATAACGAGAATAACTATAGTATATCTATAATAATAACGATAATAACGATAATAACGATAAGAATTAATATAACAATATTAACGAAAATAACAATGATAATAATAGTAATAATAAAGGTAATAACGATAAAAAAGTATCTAACGATAATAATAATAACATTAATAATAATGATAATAATAGAAGTAATAAAAACTATATTAAGAATAATGACTATAATAACGATTATAACTATAACAGTAGTAGTAATAATAACAATAATAACTATAATATCGATAGTAACGATTTTAACAATGTTAACGATAATAATATTAACAATAATAACGATAATAACAATAATAATAATAATAATAATAAACATAACAACGATATTAACGATAATAATGACAGTAATAATAAATATAATGACGATAATAACGTTAACAAAGAGAATACCGATTATAACGATAATAACAATAATAATAATAGCAATAATTAAGTTAATAACGATATTTACGATAATAAGGAAAATAGCAATAACAATAATAACGACAATAACAATTAAAATCCTAATAACGATATCAATATTTATAAAAATTACAATAATACTGATAATAACGAGAATAACAAAAATAATATTAGTAATAATAACCATAATAACACTAATAATGATAATAACGATATTAACGATAACAATAGTTGTAAAAATAATAATAACAATAATAGCGATAATAAGGATATTACCGATAATAAGGATAATTATAAAATTCATATAAACTATAATGCGAATAATACCGATAATTATAATAACGATATTAACGATAATATCGATAATAATAATAATCATAATATCATTAATAACAATAATAACGGTAATAACAATAATAACGATAATTACGATTAAAATAATAATAACGAAAATAGCGATAATAACGATATTTACAATTATAATAATAATAATAATAATAATAATATCGAGGATAACGATAATAGAGATAATAATAATAACGATTATAACGAAAAAATAATAATAATAATAACGATAATAAAGATAATAAAGACATTAATAATAATAATAATAATAATAATAATAATAATAATAATTTTAATGACGATAATATCGGTAAAGATAATAATCACAATAATAATAATAAGGATAAGAAAGATAACAGAGATTATAATAATAACGGTTAAAAAGATAACAACGGTAATAATCATAATAGCAATAATATCGTTAAAAACTGTGATAAAAATAGCAATATTAACGATATTTAAGAAAATAGTAACAATAATAATAACGATAAATACGATAATAACATTAATAATAATAATAATAATAACGAAAATAAGTATAATAAAGGTGACATTAATAATAATAATAAAAATAATAATGATAATAACGATAATAACGATAATAATAATACTAATACTAACGATAATAAAGATAATAATAATCGTATTAAAAATAATAACGATAATAACGCTACTAACGATAATAGCGATAATAATAAGAACAACAAAAATAATATTAACGTTAATAATTATAATAACAATTATAATAATGACGATAATAACGATAACAACGGTAATAATGATAATAACGATAATAACGATAATAACAATGATAATAATAGTAATAACAAAGATAATAACGATGTAAATGATTTAAACGATAATAATAATAACAACAATAACGATAATAACGAATATGATGTTGAGAACGCTAATAATATTAACAATAATACAAACAATAATGACAATTACGATAATAAAGATAATAATAGATGTAATAATAACAATATTACGAATAATAAATATAATAACGATAATAACAATAATAATAGTAGTAATAAAAAAAGTAATAACAATAATAACGATAAAAACGAATTTAACGAGAATAATAAGTGTGATAATTACGATAATATCGATAATAATAATAACTATAATAACGATAATAACGATTATAGAGATAATAATAATTATAGTAATAATAACGATATTATAGGTACTAACGACAAAATAATAATAATAATTATAACGTTAATAACGGTAATAACGATAAAAATAATAGAAAAATAACAATAATATCAATAATAACGATAACATGGAAAATAACGATACTATCGATAATAATAAATAAGATAACATCGACATAGTCGATAATAATAATAACAATATCGATAATAATAATAAAAATAATAACAATAATACCGATACTAACGATAATATCGTTAATAATAATAAAGATAATAATGATAATAGCGATAAAAACAATAACGATATTAACGATAATATTGACAATATTAAAGATAATAATGATAATAATTTTAAAACGATAAAATTATCGTAATAATAATAGTAATATCGATAATAACGACAAAGAAATTAAAATAATAACGATAATATAGATAATGATAATAAAATTAATAACGTTAATAACGATAATTACGATTATAACGGTAATAATAATAAAATTAATAACGCTAATAACGATAATAAAGATAATAATATTATTAATAATACCGATAATATCGATTATAATGGAAATAATAATGATAACAATATCGATAATAACGATAATAACGGTAATAACGATAATAATAATAGTAATAATAATAGTAATAGTAATAATGATAATTACGATAATAACGATAATAATAATAGTTATAATAACAATATTACAATAATGACGATAAAAACAATAATAACGATATACATAATAAGAATTACGATAACAATAAAAACGATATCCATGATAAGAAACATTATGACGACTATAACGATAATATTAATAACGATAATAACAACAATAACGGCTATAATAATAATTATAATTATAACAATATCCATAATAATGATAATGACCGCAATAATAATAATAATAATAATATTAATAATAATAACGATAATGACGATAATAATAATAATAATAATAACAATAATAACAACAATTACGACAATAACGATAATAACGATAATAATAATAATAATAACGACATTAATAAATATAATAAATATAATAACGCAATGGTATTAACGAAAAAATCGACAATAGTAGTAATAGTAATAACGATAATAACGATAATAACGACAATAAAAATATTAATAATAAATAAAATATCAATATTATAGAAAATAACGATTATAACGATAATTATAATAACAATATTAACGATATTAACGATAATAACGATAATAGTAGAATTACTAATAACGATAATTGTAATAATAATAATAGTAATAATAACGATGATAATGATAATAACGATATAATCGATAATAATTACAATAATAACGATAATATCTTTAATAATGATAATAAAACTAATAATTATAACAATAATAACGATAACATCGATTAGAATATTATTAATAAGAGCGATAATAACGTTAACAGTGATAAGTATAACATCGATAGTAATGATATTAATGAAAATATCCATAATAATAATAATAAATATAACAATACTAACGATAATAACAATAACAATAACAACAATAATAACGATTATTAATATAATAACGATAATAGAAAGAATAATAGTAATATCGAAAATATGGTTAATTACGAAAATTACGGTAATAATGATAATAACTATAATAACGACAATAATAATAATAAAAATAAATATAATAACAATAATAACGATAATAGCGATTATAGTAAAAACAACAATAAAAATAACAATGATATTAACAATAATAACAATAATAACATTTATGGCGATAATAACAATTATAACTTTAATAAAGATAATAATAATAACACTAATAACAATAATATCGTCAATAACGATAATTACGATAATATTAATAACAATTATTATGATAATAACGGTAATATCAATAATATTAATAATAATAATAATAATGATAAAAATAATAAGGATAATAGCAATAATAATAATAACAAAATTATCGATTATATTGATTATAAAGATAATGATAGTAGCTATAATAATAATAAAAATAATAACTATAATTACGATAATAATAATATAAAAGATAATAATACTAATGATTATAACCATAATAACTATAAAAACGATAATAATAATAAAATAAATAACGATAATAACGTTTATGACGATAATAATAATAACAATGACATTGATAATAAGGACAATAATCATAATAACTGTAATAAAAATAACAGAAATAACTATTAAAACGGTATTAACAATAACAATAATAACAATAATAACGATAATAACGGTAATAATGACAATAATAGTAATAATAATGACGATAATAACGGTAATAACGCGTAAAAATAAATACAACAATAGCAATATTAACGATGGTAACGAAATGGAAGGTAATGGTAATAATATTAATAACGAAATTAAGTATAATAATTATAATGACGATATAATAATATTAATGATAATAATAATTATAATAATAATAAAAATAATAACGATAATAAATATAACAACGTTAATAATACAAGTAATAATAACAATAATATCATTATTAAAGATAATAATGATAAGAACGATAATAATAATCATAATAATAACAATAATATTCATAACAATATTAACGATAATAACGGTAATGAAGATAACAATAATAACGATAATTACGATGATATCGATAATAATATTAACAATATTAATCATCTTAATCATAATAGTAATAAAATAACATGCATAACGATTAAAACTATAATAATAATACAAAAAAAATAATAACAATAATAACGATAAAAACGATAATAATAATAACAGTAATATCAAATGTAGTAATAAGGATAATATCGATAATAATGTCAATAAAGATAAAATTAATAATAATAGCAATGTTAACAATAATAACGATAGTAATAATAACGAAAATAATAATAAAAGCGGTAATAATAATAACAATAATAACGATAATACCGATAACAATGATAACGATATTAAAGATAATATCGATAATATTAACAACAATATTAATGAAAGTAACATTAATAATAATAATAGTAATAACGATAAAAACGATAATAACGATAATAAAAATAATAATAATAATTAAATTAACGATAATAGTAATAATTATAATAACGATAATAACGACAATAAAGATAATAATAATAATATTAACAATTACGAAAATAAGGATAATAACGATTATAATAATAATAATAATAACGAAGATAAGGATAATAACGATAACAATGAAAATAATAATAACAATAATAACGAATTAAACGATAATAAGGCTAATAATAATAATTATAATAACGATAGAAACGGTAAAAAAGGTAATAAAAAAGATAACGATGATAACGATATTAACGATAATCATTATAATCAGAATAACGATGATAACGATAATATCGATAATAATAAAAATAATAAAAATAATAACAATAATAATGATCGTAACGATAATAAAGATAATAATAGCTATAATAGTAACAATAATCATAGTAATAACTATAATAACGATAATATCGATAATAATAACAATGAAAAAGTTAATAGAAATGATAATAATTGCGATAATAACGATAATTTCTTTAATAATAATAACAATAATAAAGATAATACCGATAATGACATTAATAACAATAATAATAAAAGCAACAATAACGATAATTATGAAAATAAAAAATATAATTAAAACCATACTAAGGATAAGAAGGATATCATCAATAATATTAATAAGGAAAATAAGGATAATATCGATTATATTAATAAAAATATTAACAATTATATAGATAATTATAATAATAATATTAACAATAATAACGATAATAACAATATTAACGATAATAAGGATAATAAAAATGACGATATTTACGAATATAACGATAGAAGAAATATTAATAATACCAATAATAAGGATAATAAAGATATCGTCGATAATAATAATAACAATAATAATGATAATCTAGATATTAATATTATCAATATTAAAGATAATAAAGATAATTTTAATAATAATAATAACGATAATAACGGTATTAACGATAAATATAATAACGATAATAACGATATTAACGATAATGACGATAATATCAATAATAATAATAAAAATAATGATAATAACGAAATTAGTGGAAATAACGATAATAATAATAATATTGACAATAATAACGATAATAGGGATAACAACGTTAATAATTTTAGTAATTATAACAATAATAATATTACTAACGATAATAACGATATTAAAGATTCTAATAATAACAATAATAACGTTGATATCGATAATAATAACAATATTAACGATAATATCGATAATAATAATAATGAAAATAACAACCACAAATAAGGTAATAGCGTTAATAATATAAACGATAATAACAATAATACTAATAATAATACTATCTATAATAGCAATAATAAGGATAATAATAATAATAATAATATCAATAGTTACAATAATAAAGAAATTAACGATAATAATAATGATGATAATGAAAATAATAGTAATAACAATAATAACGCTTATAACGATATTATCGATTATAATAATATTTATAATAAAGATAAAAGCAATATTAATAATAACAACAAAAACGATAATAACGATAATAATGATAATAACGATACTTAAAAAATAATAATCTTAATGAGAAGAATAACGATGATACCGATAATAACGGTAATAATAATAATATATTTAAATATAATATCGTTAATAAGGATAGTAATAATAATAGTAATAATAATAATAATCACTATAATAATGATAACAAAAATAACGATAAGGAGAAAAATAACGATAAAAATTATAACCATAAATTCGATAACTACGATAATAACGGTAATATTAATAAAAATAATATCGATTATAACGATAACAAAGATAAGAACGATTATAATAATAACAATAATAACAGTAATAACAATAATAACAATAATAACAATAATAACTATAATAACAGTAGTAATAATAATATATATTGATATATATAGTAATATAGGATAACTATATAGATAGTGTTTATAAGGAAGATATAAAATAAAATCGACAATAAAGAAAATAATGATAATAGCGATAATAAGGACAATAATAATAATAATAAAACGATAATAAAGACAATTTCGGTTATAATAATAACGATAATAACACAATAGTTATAATAATAATAACGATAATAACGTTAATATCGATTAAAGTAATAACAATAAAATGGAGAATAAAGATAATAATAACAATAATAACAATAATAATGAAAATAACGTCAATAAAAATTATATTATGAACGATAATAACGATAAGAAAGAAATTAACGGTAATAACGATAATAACAGCAATAATAATAATAATAAGAATAATAACGATAACTACAAAAAGAAGATAATAGTAATATTAATAATAATGAAAACAAGGATAATAACGATAACAACTATTATAATAATAATAATAACAATAAAGATAGTAAAGATATGAACGATATTAATAATAAAAACAATAATAAAGATAATTATAATACGATAATAACGATTACAGTAATAATAATAATATTGATAGTAACAAAAATTACGATAATGGTGAAAATAATAATAATAATAATAAAAATAATAAAGATATTAACGATAACAACGATATTAATGCTAATAACAATAATAATTACAATAATAATAACAATAGTAACGTTAATATCAATAATAATGAGAACTATAATAATGATAATAAAGTTCATAACTTTAATATTAATAACAATATTAATGATAACAAGGATAATAACAATATAAATAATAATAACGAAAATAAGGATAATCACAATGACAACGATAATAATAATAACAATAATAATGATAATACGTTAGTAATCGTAGTAGTAATTACAATAATAACGATAAGAACTACAATTACGGTAAAAATAGTAACGATAATAAAGATAATATCGATAATAACAATAACAATATTAACGATAATAACGATAATAGTAATAATAAAAGTGATAATAACGATAATATTGATAATAACGATAATAATAATACGATAATAACGACAATACCAATAATAATAGCATAGATAACAACGATAATAACGATAATAATATTAACAATAATATCGATAACTACTATCAATCCTATAATTATAATAATAGTAATAACGATAATAAGGATAATTACGATAAGTACAATTATAATAATGACGATAATAACGAAAAAAGTAATAATAATTATAACGATAAAAACGATAATAACAATAATAATAACAATAATAAACATAATAAAGATATCGACGATAGTAATTGTAGTAATAAAAACAGTAATAACAATACTAAAGATAATAACGATATTAACGATAATAATAATATTGATAGTAAGCAAAATATCAATAATAAAAAGAACAACATTAACGATATTATCGATAATATTAACAATAATAATAACTATAATAACGACAATAAGGATAATAAAAATATTAATAATAACTATAGTAACGATAATACAAATAAAAATAATTAAAATATTATCGATAATATCGATAATAAGAATAAAAATAACAACGATAATTACGATGATAATTATAATAACGATAATTATAACAATAATAATGATGGGAAAGTTTATGAAGATAATAATAATAACAACTATTACTACAATAATAATAAGAATAATTACGATACTAACAATAATAATTGTAGTAATAATAAAAATAATAACGATAATAACGTTAATAACGAAATTACCATTATATTTTTAACGATTATATTAATAATATCGATAATATTAATAACAATACTAATGATAATAATGGTAATAATAATAATAATAACAATAATAACGAAATTAACGATAATAGCGATAATATTAATAACGATAATAACGATAATAGTAATTATAATAATAACGATAATAACGATAAGAACGACAATAACAATAATAATAATATTGATAACAATGATAATAACGATATTAACGCTAATGGCGATAATAATAAAAACAATATTGGCGAAAATAAATATAATAAAGATACAATAGTTAATAATAAGATTAATAACAACAATAATATCTATAATTACGATAATAACGACAATAACGATCATAACGAAAATAATATTAGTAATAATAACAATGATAACGGAATTAACTATAATAATAATATTAATAATAATAATAATAATAACAAAAATATCGATCTTAACGATAACAATAGTAGTAATACTAACAATAATAACAATACTATCGATAATGATGTTAAAGGTATTAATAATAACGATAATAATTATAATAATAATAACAATACTAACTATAAAAACGATGTTAATAATAGTAATAGTAATAATAATAGCAATAATAACGATAATAAAGATAATTATAATAACAATAATAACGACAATAACGATAATAGCGATAACAATGATAACAATAATAACGTTAATAACGAAAATTATGATAATTCTGATGATAACAATAATAATGATAACGATAAAAACGAAATAGTAATAATAATAATTACGATTATAAATATAATATCGATAATAATAATAATTATAATAATTAATATAATAGCGATATAAACGATAAGAACAATAATATTAATCAAAGCAATAAAGATAATAACGATAATAATAATAATAATAACAATAACAAGGATAATAACAATAATAATAATAAAAGACTACAATAATGAGTATAAAGATAAGGATAATAAAGATAATTATTATAATAATAATAAAAATAATAAAGATAATAATGATACAATCTATAATAATAATAATAACAATTAACATAATAACGATTTTAACGATAATAATAATAACATAAATAATTATAATAAAATAAATAAATAATAACAGCAAGAACGATAAAAAATATAATAACATTAATAACGATAAAAACGATAATAAAGAAAATAAGGATAATAATAATAACAATAATAACTATAATAACCATAATAACGATATTAAAGTAATAAAAATAAATATAATATCGATAATAAGGACAATAATAATAGTAATAATAACGACAATAACGATAATATCGATAATAATTATAACGAAAATAATGACAATAATAACTTTAATATTAACGATAATAAGAATAATAATGATGACATCGATAGTAATAATAACAATAATATCGATAATAAGGGTAATTATGAAAATGACAGTAATTACGATAATATATATAAAACGACAATAATAATAAAAATAAAAACGATAATAATGATAATAACAATAATTATAATTATAATAATAATAATAAAAACGATAATAACAGTATTGATAATAACAATAATAACGATAATAAAAAATAACGATAATAATAAAAACAATTATAAAGATAATAACAATAATATCGATATTAGCGATAACTATAATAACTATGATTACGATAATAACAATAGTAATAATGATCAAAATATCGAAAACAACGATAATAACGATATTAATAGTAATAAAAATGAAGATAATAACGGGATTAACGATAATAACGATAGTAACAATTACAACAATAACGATAATGAGGTTGATAATAATAACTATAATAGCACTAATAACAATAATAATTATAATTACAATAGCAATAATAACAATAACAAGTATAATAACATTATTGATAATAATAATGATAACGTAACCAAGAATAATAACGGTGTAAACGATAAAAATAATAACAATAATATCGATGATAAAGAAAATAACGATATTAATAATAATAATAATATCGAAAATAACGATTATAATGACAATAACGTTAATAATGCTAATAATAAGAGCAATAATAACGATAATAACGATAATAACGATAATAATGATAATAATAGATGAAATAATTACAATATTAACAATTTTATAGATAATAATAATAATAATAGTAGTAATAGTAACAATAATAACAGTATTACCAATAATAACGATAATAACAATATTATCCATAATAATAATAATAATATTAACGATTGTAACGGTAATAACGATAATGACATTAATAATAATAAAATTAATAACGATAATAACGTTTATAACCT
Organism: Vespa crabro; assembly: GCF_910589235.1. Lineage (NCBI taxonomy): Eukaryota > Metazoa > Arthropoda > Insecta > Hymenoptera > Vespidae > Vespa > Vespa crabro. The sequence continues at coordinate 1,207,541 of NW_025813595.1, forward strand.
AAGTAATAATAGCAATAATAACGATAATAAGGATAGTAATAATAATAATAGTAATAAAAATAATACCGATAATAACGGTAATAACGACAATAATTAATTAATAATAATAATAATAGTAATAATAACAATAATAACGATAGTAACGATATTAATAATAATAATGATTAATTTAACAATAATAACGATAGTGATGAAAACAAAAATTTTAGTAATAACGATAATTTCTATAATAGTGATAATAATAATAACGATAATAGCGATAAAATTATAATAACAATAATAATAAAAATATTATTATTAACAATAATAACGATAACAGCGACAATAGTGATAAGAATATTAATAATAAAATAGAAAATAATGTTAATAACGATGACAACGATAATTAAAATATCAATATTAACGATAATAACGTTAATAACGATTATACGCATTATAACAATTCGATAATGAGAATAATAACGATAATAATGATAGTAACTATAATAACGATTACAACAATAATAACGATAATAATAATAACGATAATAGCGAAAATAAAGATAATTACAATAATAATAATAGTAATAAAAAGATGATAACAATAATAACGATTGTAATGATTATAACGATAATAATAATAATTTTAACATAAATAACGTTAATAACGATAATTATTTTAATTGAAGTAATAATAACAATATTAACAATGTTTGCAATAATAATGATATAAGGATATTATAGTGGTAACAATTAAAGTAATAACGATAATAATCATAATAATAATTACGATAATATCGATCAATTCGATAATAATAATAACAATATTAACCATTATATCGACAAAAATAATATCAATAATAACAATAATAAAATTAATAATTTTAAAAATGCAGATAATAAAAATATTATTAATAACAATAATAAAGATAAAAGCGATAATAAAATTAATAACTTTAATAACGATAACAATAACATTATTACTAATAAATAATAATAACGATAATAACGAAAATAATGATAATAACGATTATAATAACAACGACAATATCGATAATAGTATTAATAATAATAATTTATATATTATAATAATTTACGATTATAATAATAACAAAAATAAAGAAAAGAACGATTAATCTTTAATAACGATATTAATAATAACGATAATAACTGTAATAACGATGTAACGATAATAATAACAGAAATAATAACGATAATATTGATAATAATAATAATAATAATATTAAAAGCAATAATATCGATAATGTAGAAAATAACGATAATAATGATATTGATAATAACGATAATAGTAATAATAATAATATCAAAAATAACAATAAGTACGATAACGACTATAATAACGATAAAAATAATAACGATAATGACGATGATAATGATAACTATACTAACGTTAATATCGATAATAATAATAGCAATAATACCAATAGTAACGATGTCAATGATATTAACGATAATAACGATAATAACGATAGTAAAGACTATAATAATAATTATAATAACGTTAAAAGAGATAATTACTATATCAACGTTAATAATAATATTACATAAAAAGGATAATAAGGATAATAATAATGATAATAACAATAATAAAGATCATAACGACATTAATAAGAATAAAAATAATAATAATAATAATAATATCGATGATAACGATAATAGCTATAATAATAATATTATTCATGACAATAATACCAATAATAACGGTAATAAGTATAAAAATAAATACGATAAAGTCGATAAAATCCATAAGATAATTAACAACTTTAGTTATAATATCAAGACAATTTCGATAGTAACTATAATAATAATTATAATAACCAGAATAACGATATTAACAATAAATAATAGCGATATTAACGATAATATTGATAATAATATTAGCAATTATAACGATAACAAACGACAATAACGATAGAAAAGATAATAATATCGATAAAGACAATAACGATAATAACGGTAATAATAATAATAATAAAGATAATTACGATAATAACGATAATAATAATAACAATAATAACGATAATAACCACATTCACAATAATAAAAATTACAATAATAACGATAATAACGGCATTCGCAATAATAATAATTACGATAATAACGATAATAACGATATTAACCATAATAAAATTAATAACTATATTTACGTTAATAACGATAATAATATCAGCAATAATAGCGATAATAGCGACAATAACGGTAACAATAATAATAACATTATTGACGATATTATCGATGATAACGATAATAAAAATAACGGTAATGAGAATAATAATAATAATAGTAATAACAATAATAATTATAATAAAACTAATAATAATAATAATGATAACGGCAAAAATGATAATAATATTAATAAAGATATTAGCAATAATAATAGTAGTAATTAATAACTATTATAACGAAAATAACGATAATAACGATAACAATAATAACGATTATTACTATAATAACTAAAATAATAAAAACGATAGAAACGATACTAGTAAAAATAATAATACCGATAAAAACGATAATAAATTTAATAATAATAAAAAGAATAACTATAGTAAGATATTAACGATATAAACGATAATAAACCAAAAACTACGAAAATAACGATAATAATTATAACAATAATAACAATAATAACTACAATAATTATAACAATAACAACGATAATAAAAATAATAACGATAATAACGATAATAACGATAATAATAAATATAGTAATAATGACAATAATAACGACAATAACGATAATAATAATTATAATGATAGTAGTAATAAAAACGATAAATATAAAAATAATAATAATAACGATAATAACGATAATAGTACAAGTAATAATAATACTAATAACTATAATAACGATAATAACGATAATAATGATAATAACGATTATAATAACAACGATAATACTGATAATGTTAGTATTAATAATAATGATAATAGCGATATTTACGATAATAATAATAACAATAATATAGAAAAGAACGATATTATCTATAATAACGATATTAAGAATAACGATATTAACTATAATAACGATGAAACGATAATAATAACATCAATATTACCGATAATATTGATAATAATAGTAATGATAATAGCAATAATAACGATAATAAAGATATTAACGATAATAATAATAATAACGGCAATAACAATAATAATGATAATAATAATAATTATAATAATAATAAAAATAATAATAATAATAATAATAATAATAATAATAATAGTTTTAAAAATAATAACAATAATGTGTTTAATAACGATAATAATTGTGGTAATGTTAAGAATCATAACAATAATAACGATAATAACGATTATGATGATAGCAATATTATTGATAATAACGACTATAGTAATGATAATAATAATAACTATAATAATGATAATTAAAATAACGATAATAACGATATTAACTACAATAATAATAATAATAATAATAACGTTAAAAGGGATAATAACTATGTCAACGATAATAATAATAACAATAATATCATTAAAAACGATAATAACGATAAAAATAATAATAATAATACTAACGATATTAACGGTAAGAACGATAATAATGGTAATAATCTTTCAACAATAACGATATTAAAAATTTTTTGGATAATATTAATAAGGATAATATCGATAATAACGATAGGAATAATAATTTAATTTCGATAGTAACAATAATAACGACAAAGACGATAATAACGATAATAATAATAACGCTAATAACGATACTAAAGATAATAGCGATAATAATAATAACGATAATAAGGATAATATCGTTAATAATTGTAACAATATAAACAATAAAAACGATAATAATAATAACAACAAAAACATTAATATCGATATTAACTATAATAAAATTTATTATAATAACGACAATGACGATAATAATGATAATAATAGAAGTAATAATAACAATATTAAGAATATTAAATATAATAATGATTATAATGATAATAGTAGTAGTACTAATAACAGTAATAACAATAATAACGATAATAACGATTATAACAATGTTAACGATAATAATATTGACGATTATAACGATAATAACCATAATAATAATAATAATAATAATAAAGAAAACTACGCTATTAACGATAATAATGACAGTAATAATAATAATAATAACGAAGATAACGTTAACAATGATAATACCGATAATATCGATAATAACAATAATAATAATTGTATTAATTACGATAATGACGATATTAACGATAATAATAGTAGTAATAATAACAATAATAACAATTATAGAGATAATAATGTTATTACCGATAATAACGATAATTATAATATTCATAGTAACTATAATAAGGATATTATCCATAATAATAATAACAATAATAACGATAATAACGATAATAACAATTATAATAGAAGTATTAATAACAATATTAAGAATAATAACAATAAAAACTATAATAACAATAAAAAGAGTAGTAATAAAAAAAGTAATAATTATAATAACGATAAAAACGATTTTAAAAATAATAATAATTACGATAAATAGGATAATATCGATAATGATAATAACAATATTAACGATAATATCGATAATAATAACATTAATAACTATGATTACGAAAATAACGATTATAACGATAATAATAATAAGAATAATAGTAACCAAAATAAAGATAATATCGACACAATAATAATAATAATAATAACGATAATAATGGTAATAACGATAGAAATAATAAAAAATAACAATAATATCAATAATAGTGTTAAAAAAGATAATAAAGATAATATCGTTAATAATAATAACGATAATAATGATAATAGTGATAAAAAAATAACGATATTAACGATAATATTGACAATATTAAAGATAATAATGATAATACTGTTAAGACGATAATAATTATCATAATTATAGTAGTAATATCGTTAATAACTGTATTAAAAACAAAAATAATAATGATAATAATATATAATAATAATAAAATTCATAAAAATAGTAAAATTGAAAACACTAATAACGATAAAAAAGATATAAAATTATTAATAATAACGATAATAACGATTACAATTGAAATAATAATAATAACAAAATCGACAGTAACGATAATAACGGTAAAAACGATAATAATAATAGTAATAATACTAGTAATAATAATAATGGTAATTACGATAATAACAATAATAATAATAGTTATAATAGCATTATAACAATAATAACGATAAGAACGATAATGACGATATCTATATTAACGATAATAAATACAATAATAATAACAATAATAATAACGTTTATAACATTAATTACGATGATAACCATAATGACTATAATAACGATAATATTGATAATAATAATAATAATAATAACAGAAATATCTATAATAACGTTAATAACGACAATAATAATAATAATAATAATAATATTAATAATAATAATAATTGCGATAATAAAGATAATGACGACAATAATAATAATAATAATATTAATATAATAACGATAATGACAATAATAAAGATAATAACTACAATACTGATAATAATAATAATAATTATAACGATAATAACGGTAATTTCGATAATGAAAATAATAATAAGAGCGATTGTAACGTTAATTGTACTAACTATAAATTCGATAATAATGATATTAATGAAAATAACTATAATAATAATAATAAATATAACAAAGATAACGATAACAACGATAACAATATTAACGATAATAAAGTTAGTTATAACAATAATAATAACAATAATAACGATAATAAAAATATCATTAATAATAAATATAACGATAATGCCGATAAAAACGTTAATAATAATAATAATAATAACAATTATAATAATAAATATAATAACGATAATAACCATAATAACGATAATAACGATTATAACGATAATAACAATAATAGTAATTATAACCACGAAAATAACGATAATAACCATACCAACGATAATAACGATAATAACGAAAATAACAATAATAGTAATAATAACCACGAAAATAACGATAATAACGAAAACAATAATAATAACACTAACAATATAAATAATTACAATAGTAACGATAATAACATTATGACGATAATAATAATAATAATATTAACGTTAATAGCGATAATGAAGATAATAACGATAATAAGGATAATAACATTATAGTTAATAACGATAAAAACGACAAAAAAGATAATAACAATTACAATTATAAAGATATTAATGAAAATAACGATAATAATGATAATAAAGACAATAATAATAATAATAATAACGATAATAATGATAATAAAGACAATAATAATAATAATAATAACGATAATAATGATAATAACGATAATAATAATATCGAAAATAACTACAATATAATAATAATAATAACGATAATAATGATAATAACGATAACATCGGTATTAATAAAAACAATAATATCGATAATAACGATATTAACGATATAATAATAATAATAATTTCGTTAATTATGTTAATTACGAAAATATCGGTAATAACCACAATAACGGTGAAATCGAAAATTAACAATAAAATCGATAATAACGAAAATAACGACATTAAATGTAATAATAATAACGATATTAACGATAATATCGATAATAATAATAGCAATAATGACGACAAAAGTAATAATAATATTAAAGTTATTAACGATAATAACGATAATTGTAATTATAATAATATCGATAATAACGATAATAACGATAATAAAATATTAATAGTAATAAAAATAAAGATAATATCGATAATAACGATAATATCGATAATAATTATAAGGAAAATAACGTCGATAATAATAATCACAATCGGTAATAAGGATAAATACGATAACATCGATAATAATAATAGCAATAATATCGATAATAACTATAATAGCGACATTAATAATGATAATAATAATAATAATAATAATAATAATAATAACAATGATGATAACGATAATTACGACAATAACGATATTAACGATAATAATGATAATAACAATAAGACCGATAGTAATGACACGATAATATCGATTACTGTAATGATAATATTACCAATAGTTTCAATAATAACGATAATGACGGTAATAATAAAAATAATAATAAGGTAATAACGATATTAACGACAAAAACGATAAAAATGATAATAACAATAATAATAAAAATAACAATTACAATAATAACGATAACAACTATAAGAATGAGAACAATAATAACGATCATAGCGTTAATAAGGATAATAATAATAGAAATAATAGCGATAACATCGTTAATAACAATAATCGTAATAATAACGATAATAGTGGTAATAATGATGACAACGGTAATAATAATAATAGTAATAACGATAATAACGATATAAACGAAAATAAGGATAATAATAATAAAAATAATAACAATAATAGCGATATTAATGATAATAAGAATAATAAAGATAGTAACAATAATAATAATAGTAATAATAATGTTAATAACGTTATTAACGATAATAACGATAATAATAATAACAATAATGAAGATAATAACGATAATATCGATTATAATAATAACAATAAAATCGATAATAATGATGTTAATGATAACTATAATAACATCATTTACGATAATAACGACAATAGTAATAATGAAGATTTTTACGATAATAATAATAACGATAATAACGATAATAACGATAATAATAATAATATGAATAACAAAGGATATAACGATATTCACGAAAATAACGATAATAATGATAATAACGATACTAATAAAAATAATAATAACAATAATAACGATAATAACGTTTACAATGATAATAACTATAATAATGATATTAACAATAAGAATAAAAGTAATAATAAAGACATTAACGTTATGAACGATAATAATGATAATAACGACACTAATAAAAATAATAATAAAAATAATAACGATAAAAACGATATAAACGATAACAACAATAATAATAATGATAATAACTATATTAATAGTAATAACAATAAGAATAATAACGATTATAACATGAAATATAAAAAGAACAATAACGATAATAATGATAATAACGTTAATAATAATAGCAATAATAACGATTTTAACGTTAATAACGATAGTAATAATAACATTAATAACGATAATAACATTAAAAACGATAATAATAATAATGACGTTAATAATAATAATCATATTAGAGATATTAACGATAATAAAAACAATAATAATTATAACAATAATAATAATAATAATAGTAACCATAATAACGATAATATCGATAATAGCGATAGTAATAATAACGATAATGACGATAATAATAGTAATAATAACGATTATAACGATAATTACGAGAATGACGATAATATTAATAACGATAATTACGTTAATAACGTAAATTACGATAAAATAATAGTAATAATAACAATAATAACGATAAAAATATTAGCGCAAATAACGATATAAATAATAGTAATAATAACTATAATAACGATAAAAATATTAACGATAATATCGACATTATTAACAGTAATAACAACGATAATTACGGTAATAACGATAATAAAATTAATAATAATGAAGATAATAACAATATTAACGATAATATCGAAAATAACGATAATAAAAATAATAAAAGTAATAGCATTAATAACGATAATAACGATAATATCGATAATAGCGATAATAATATTAACGATAGTAAATATAATAAAGATAATAATTCTAAGAATAATATATATAACATTGATACTAACGTTAATAACGATATTACTAATAACAATAATAACGATAATAACACTTATAATGATAAGAACGATAATATTATTAACAATAATAACAATAATAACGATTATTACGAAATAAGGATAATAATTAAAGTAATAATAACAATATTAAAAATAATAAGATTAACAACGATAATAACTACAATAATAGTAGTAATAATGAAAGTAATAACAATAATAGCCATATAAACGATTTTAACGATTATAACGATAATAACGATAATATCTATAATATTAAAAACATTATTTAGAATAATATCGATATTAATAATTGTAATAATAACAATAATAATTATCATAACGATAATAGCGATTATAATAAAAATATTATCGTTAGTAACAATAATAATGATAACGATGTTTATAATTGTAATAATAATAATGATTATAATGATAGTAACGATAAAAATGATAGTAACGATAATAATTATATTAATAAAATGAACAATAATAACGATATTAACGAAAAGATTAGTAACAATTGTACTGTTAACAACGACAATAAACATAATAATAATAATAATAATAATAACGAAAGTAAAGATAACAACGATAATAATAATCACAATAATAGCGATAATATCGATAACAATAATACCGATAATATCGATATTAATGATAATAAAAATAACATTAATAACGATATAAAATTAATATCAATAATAACGATAATAATAGTAGAAATAATAACAATAATAAAGATATCAGTAATATTATTAACGATAACAATGATAATATTAATATAAATAATAAGGATAATAACGATAATAAAGATAATAATATTAATAGTAATAAAGATAATAATGATAATAACGATAATACCGATAATAACGATTATAACGATAGTAGCGATAATAAATATAATAACGACAATAATAATTATAATAATAATTATAATAATAATAATAATAATAATAATAATAATAATAATAATAATAATAATTACGATAATTACGATAAAAAATAATAACAATAATATCGATTATATCGATAATTATAATAATAATATTTACGATAATTTCGGTCATAATATTAATAATAATAACAACGATAATTACGATAATAACGATAACAAAATTCATAATAATAAAGATAGTAACAATTTTAACAATAATATCGATAATAACGATAATAAAAATAATAATTGTAATAACATTAATAACGATAATAAAGAGAATAACGGTAATAACGATAATAAAGATAATAATAATAATGAAAATAACGATAATAATGATATTAACGATAATAATAATAAAAATAATATCGATAATAACGATGATAACGAAAATAATGATAATAACGATAATAATAGTTATAATATTTGCAATAGAAATAACGTTAATTACAATAAAAACGATAATAATAATAGTAATTATAAAAATAATAGCAATAATAACAATAATAATGCTAATAATATATACAATTTTAACGAAAATAGTAATAACAATAATAACGATAATAAAGATAATAACGATAATGATAATAATAATAATAATAATAATAATAAAAATAGAAACAATAATTTGCATAATAACGATAATAATACTGGTAATATTAAGAATAATAACAATTATAACGATAATAAATATTATGACTATAACAATATTATTCATAATAACGTCAATAGTAATAAAAATAATAATAACGATAATATCGATATTAGTAGTAATATTAATAACTATTATAACGATAATTACGATAATAATTATAATAATATTAAAGATAATAACGATAGTAACAATAATAACGATAATAGTAATAAAAATATTAATGATAATACCGAAAATTATAAAAATTATAATAACAATTATCACGATAATCACGATAATAACGACAATAATAATACTAATAACAACGATAATAACAATATTATCGATAATACAAAGGATAATAATAGTAATAATATAAGTAATAACGATAAAAGTGTTCCTAACGATAATAACAATGACGACAATAACGATAATAATGACTATGATGATAAGAAAGATAATAATACTAATAATAATAAAAATAATAACGACAATAACGATCATAATGATAATAATAGAAGTAATAATAACAATATTAAGAATATTAACTTTAATAACGATTATAACGATAATAACCATAATAATAATAATAATAATAAAGATAACAACGATAATAACGATAATAATGACAGTAATAAAAACAATAATGACGATATTAACGTTAACAACGATAATAACGATAATAACAAAAATAACAATAATAATAATATTAATGAATATGATAATAACGATATTTACGATAATAAGGATAATATCAATAAAAATAATAACGATAATAATGATAATAATATACAAGATAACGTCGATATTATCGATAATAATATTATCAAATTTAACTATAATATCGATAATAATATTAACAATATTAACGATAATATCGAATATAATAATAATATTATAAACCGTAACGTCGATAATAATAATAATAATAATAATATTATTAACGATAATAACGATAATAACTATAATAATAATAACGAAAATAAAAATAATAATAATATTAACGATAATAATAATAATAATAATAATAATAATAATAATAATAATAATAATAATAATAATAAAGATAGTACCAAAAGTAACGATAATAACGATAATAACGATAATTGCGATAGTAACGAATATAATAATAACAATAATAACGATATTAGTAGTAATATTAATAACGTTAATAACGATATTTTCGATAATAATTATAAGAATAATAAAAGATATTAATGATAGCAACAATAATAACGATAATAATAATACCAATATTAATGATAATATCGAAAATTATAATAATAATAATAGCAATAATAACGACAATTACGATAATAACGATAATAATAACAACGATAATGTCGATGATAATAATAACGATCATAACGATAATAACGAAAATATTAATAATATTAGCAATAATAATAATATTAAATAAAATAGTAATAACATTAGTAACGAAAACAACGATAATAACATTAATAATAATAATAATAATAAAGAAAGTATGTATAATAATGGTGACAACTATAATATTAATAACAAATATAACGATAATAACAATAATAGCGATAATAAGGTTATAACCGATAATAAGGATAATTATAATATTCATAATAACTATAATACGGATATTACCGATAATAATAATAACGATAATAACGATAATATCGATAATAATAATAATATTATTAACGATATAATCGAAAATAATAATAATCAAAATAACAGTAATAAAAATAATAACGATAATAACAACAATAACGATAATTACGATTAAAATAATAATAACGAAAATAACGATAATAACGATATTAACGATTATAATAATAATAATAATTTCGATAATAACGATAAAAAGGATAATAACCATATTAACGATTATAACGAAAAAATAATAATAATAATAACGATAATAAAGATAATAAAGGCAATAATAATAATATTAATATTAATGATATTATTAATTTTAATGACGATAATAACGGTATTGGTAGTAGATATAATATCAGTATTATCAATAAAAACGATAACAATAATAATAATAACGGTTATTGCAATAATAATGCTAATAATAAAAATAAAGATTATAAAGATAACAACTATATTAACGATAATAACGATAATAATTATAATCATATTAATGATAGTAACGATAATGACGACAATAACAATAATAACGTTAAAGCAATAATATTAATAACGATATTAACAATAATATTGTTAATAGTAATAAAAATTTTAACGATAATATCGATAATATTCAAAATATAAATAATGATAATAAGGATAATAAAGATTACAGAGATTATAATAATAACGATTATAGCAAAAATAATTGCCAATAAATTGGCAATAATGATAATAGCAATAATAACGATAACAACTGTAATTAAAATAACAATATTTACGATATTAAAGAAAATAGGAATAACAATAATAACGATAACAACGATAATAACATTAATAATAATAATAATAATAAAAACGAAAGTAAGTATAATAACTGTGACATCGATAATAATAATAAAAATAATAACGTTAATAACGGTAAGAACGATAATAACGTTAATAAAATTAATAATAATATCGAAAATCGCGATAATAACGATAATAACAATATTAATAGTAATAAAAATAAAATAATATCAATAATAACGATAATATCGATAATAATTATAACAAAAATATTGAAGATAATAATAATCATTATAAGGGTAATAAGGAAAAATACGATAACATCGATAATGATAATAATAATAATGACGATAATAATGATAATAACGATAATAATAATAATAAAAATAAAATTAAAAACAATGATAACGACATTAATAATAATAATAATGGCATTACAAGCAATAATATCGATAATAATAATAATCATAATAATAATTATAACAATAAAATCAATAATAACGATAAGAAATATAATACTTATAACAATAATATCGTTGACAACGAAAATAACGATAATTATAATAATAATATATAGATAATAAGGATTATAACGATAAGAACGAACATAACTATACAAAAGTAAATAACGGCAAATATAATAATAATAATAACGATAATGAAAATGACGATAATGACGATAATAACGAAAATGACGATAATAACGATTATAATAATAAAGATAGTAACGATAATAGTAATAATAATAATAATGATAATAACGATAATAAAGAAAATAATAATAATGATAATAAAGATAACAAAAATATTAACGATAATAACGATAATAATAATAATAATATAACGACAATAAAGATAATAATTGTAATACAGATAATAACGGTATTATCGATAAAAATAATAATGATATTAACGGTAAAATAGATAATAATAAAAACAAAATAAACGATAATATCGATAACAATAGTAAATATAATGACAATAAAAACAAAAATAACGAAAATAACTAAAATAATATTAACGATAATAACGATAATATTAATAATACATATATCGATAGTAATAAAAATAACGATAATGAGGATAATAATGATAATAATAACTGCAATAATAACAATTTTATAGTTAAGGACGATAATAATAGTAATATTAATTACAATAATAACATTATCAACGATAATAATAATAAAGACGTTAATAATAATAATCATAATTAAGATATTAACGATAATAACAACAATAATAATTATAACAATATTAATAATAGTAACTATAAGAACGATAATATCGATAAAAACGATAATAATAATAACGAAAGTAACGATAATAACGATAATAATATTAATATTCATAACGATAATAGCTATAATAACGATAATAATAATAATAACGAGAATGAAGATAATCACTATAATATCGATTATAAAAATAATAATAATAACATTATTGACGATAATAATAAAAATAATAACGATTAATAGCGATAATTACGATAATGACGATAATATTAATAACGTTAATAACGTAAATAAACGTAATAATAATAGTAATAATAACAATAATAACGAAAATAAAAATAATAATGATAATAATATTAACGATAATATCGACATTATTAATAATAATAACAACGATAATTATGATAATAACGATAATAAAAGTAATAATAATAAAGATAAAATAATTTTAACGATAATATTGATAATAATGATAATAACAATTATAACGATAATAACGTTAATAATAATGACGATAATAACCATTATAGCAATAATAATAATTACGATAAGAACGTAAATAACGATAATAATAATAATAATAATAATAGCGATAATAACGATATTAACGACAATAACGGTAATAATTATAACAATAATAACGATAATAAAGATAATATAGATAATATCGATAATAATTATATTAATAATAACGATAATAACGATAATAATATTAATAATATATATAATGAGGAAAGTAAAGATAATAACGATGACAACGATAATAATAGTAGCAATAAAAATAATAATAATGAAAAAAATAATAAATGTAATAACAATAAAATCGCTAATAACGCTAATTATGTTAATAATAATAATGATAACAACGAAGAAAATAATATTAATAATAACGATAATATCGATAATAATAATAACGTAAAAAACGATAATAGCATTAATAATAATAAAGATAATAACATTAATAACGATAATAAAGGTAATAATAATGAATATAATCACGTTTATAACGATAATAACGATAATAACGATATTAAATATAATAACGATAATAATAATAATAAGGATATTATAAATATTAACGATCACAACGATAATAACAATTATATTAATAACGATAATTACAATAATATCGATAATAATAATAACAATATTGACAACAATAATAACAATAATTATAACGATTTTGACGATTATAACGATAATTATAACAATAATAGAAACGATAATATCGATATCAACGATAATAACGATAATAGAGATAATAACGATAATAATAATAACAATAATAACGATATTAACAATTGTAATGATACTAACGAAAATAATATTAACAATAAAACCAATAATAACAATAATAACAATAATAAAAATAACAATATTAACGATATTGAAGATAATATTAATAACAATAGTAACGATAACAACGATAATAACCCTAACAATAATAATAATAATAACGAAAATAAGGATCATAACGATGACAACGGTAAAAATAATAATAATAATAACAATAATAACGATTATACGATTTACAACAATAACGATTATAACGATAATAGTAATAATAATAAAAACGCTAATGAAGATAAAAAGATAAAAATGATAATAACTATATTAACGATAATAACCATTCTAATAATAATAATAATAAGAATAATAACGATTATAACAGTAAAAATAAAAATTATAATAACGACAATAATGATAATAACGATAATAATAATAGCATTAATATCGATTTTAACGTTAATAACGATCGTAATAAGAACATTAATAACGATAATATCATTATCAACTATAATAATAATAATGACATTAATAATAATAATCATACTAGAGATATTAACGATGATAAAAACAATAATAATTATAACAATAATAATAATAGTAACCATAATAACGATAATATCGATAGTAACGATAGCAATAATAACGATAGAGATGATAATATCGATAATACTAATAACAATATTATTGATAATCTCGATAATAATAATAATAACAATAATAAAAATAATAACGATAATAACGTTAATTACGAGAATGACGATAATGTTAATAACGATAAGAACGTTAATAACGTTAAATACGATAAAAATAATAGTAATAACAACAACAATAACGATAATAATATTAACGATAATATAGAAATTATTATCAATTTTAAGAACGATAAATACGATAATAACGATAATAAAATTAATAATAATTAAGATAATAACAATATTAAAAATAATATCGATAATAATAATAATAATAAAAATAATAGTAATAGCAATAATAACGATAATAACAACAATAACGATAAAAATGATAATAACGATAATAATTATATTAATAATAGCAATAATAACGATAATAAAGATAATAGAAATACAATAACAACGATATTAACAATAATAAAGAGAACGATAATATTATTAACGATAATAATGACAATACTAATATTATTAATAATGATAATAACGATAATAAAGATAATAATATGAATATTAATAAAGATAATAACGATATTAACGATAATACCGATAATAACGATAATAACGATAAATATAATGTTAATAATAAAGCTAATAAAGTTAATATCTACAATAATAATAATAATAATAATAATATTAATAATGACGATAATAACGATAATAAAAGAAACATTTATAACGATATTAAAGAAAATATTAAAAACAATTGTAATGTTAAAAACGATAATAACAAAAATAATAATAATAGTAATAACGAAAGTAAAGATAATAACGATAACAATGATAACTATAATAGTGATAATATTGATTATAATAATACCGATAATATCGATAATAACAATAATAATAATAGAAATAATAACAATAATAACGACAATAAAGATAACGATAATATTATTAACGATGACAATGACAATATTAATATAATTAATAACGATAATAACGATAATAAAGATATTAATATTAATATTTATAAAGATAATAACGATATTAACGATAATACAGATAATAACGATAATATCGATAATCATACTAGCGATAATAACGATAATAATAATGATAATAATAACGCTAATAAAGTTAATATCTACAATAATGATATTAATAATAATATTAATAATATCGATAATAACGATAATAACGATAATAATAGTGGTAATGTTAAGAATAATAACAATAATAACGATAATAACGATTATGATGAAAACAATATTATTGATAATAACGTCAATAGTAATAATAATAATAATAACAATAATTACGATAATAAAGAAATTAACGATAATAATAATGATGATAATGACGATAATATCAATAATAATAATAACAACATTAACGATATTATCGTTAATATTAGCAATAATAATAACTATAATAACGACAATAACGATAATAACAATATTAATAATAACTATAGAAACGATAATATCTATAATAATAATTAAAACATTATCGGTAATAACGATAATAATAATAAAAATAACAACGATATTATCGATAATAACTGTTATATTATTAATAATAACGATAATAACGATATTAACGATAATAAGGATAGTAACTTTAATAACAATGATATTAATATCGATAAAAACAATAAAGTTAATAACGCCGATTATGATAACAACGAAAATAATAATATTAATAATAAAGATAATTACGATAATAACGATAGTATTTGTAGTAATAATAAAAATAATAATGTTATTAACGTAAATAACGAAAATAACGATTATATTATTAACGATTACATTATTAATATCGATAAAATTAATATCAATACTAAAGATAATAACGATAATAATAATAATAATAATAATATAACGATATTAACGATAACAGTAGTAGTAATACTAACAATAATAACAATACTATCGATAATGATGTTAACGGAATTAATAATAACTATAATAATTATAATAATAATAACAATACTAACTATAAAAACGATAACAATAATAGTAATAGTAATAATAATAGCAATAATAACGATAATAAAGATAATAATAATAACAATAATAACAACAATAACAATAATAGCGATAACAATAATAACAATAATAACGTTAATAACGAAAATTACGATAATTCTGATAATAACAATAATAATGATAACGATAATAACGAAATATTAATAATTATAAATACGATTATAAATATAATATCGAAAATAATAATAATTATAATAATTAATATAATAACGATATAAACGATAAGAACAATAATATTTTTAAAAACAATAAAGATAATAACGATAATAATAATAATAATAACAATAATATTATTAAAAACAATAAAGATAATAACGATAATAATAATAATAATAACAATAACAAGGATAATAACAATAATAATAATAAGAAACTATAATTATGATTATAAAGAAAATGATAATAAAGATAATAATTATAATAATAAAAAAAGAGTAACGATAATAATGATACAAACGATAATAATAATTATAACAATTAACATAATAACGATTATAACGATAATAATAATAACATAAATAACGATAATAACGATTATAACGATAATAATAATACTAATAATAACAATAATAACAGCAAGAACGATAAAAAATATAATAACATTAATAACGATAAAAACGATAATAAAGAAAATAACGATAATAATAATAACAATAATAACTATAATAACCATGATAATGATATTATGGTAATAAAAATAAAGATAATTTCGATAATAAGGACAATAATAATAGTAATAATAACGATAATAACGATAATATCGATAATAAGAATAATTATAATGACATCGATAATAATAATAACAATAATATCGATGATAAGGGAAATTATGAAAATAAAAGTAATGACGATAATATATATATGACGATAATAATAATAATAATAATCAAAACGATAATAAGGATAATAACGATAATAACGATAATAACGATAATAATAATAATAATGATATAGAAAGTGACGGCATTAACGGTAATGACGATAATAATAATAACAATAATGACGATAATAAAAATAATATTGATAATAACAATAATTATAATTATAATAATAATAATAAAAACCATAATATCAGTAATAATAATAACAATAATAACGATAATAAAGAAATAACGGTAATAATAATAACAATTATAAAGATAATAACAACAATATCGATATTAGCGATAACTATAATAACTATGATTACGATAATAACAATAGAAATAATGACCAAAATATCGAAAACAAAGATAATAACGATATTAATAGTAATAAAAATGAAGTAATATCGGTAAAGTGGATAGTAATAATAATAATATATAGGATAATAAGGATAATAATAATAATAATAATAACTATAATATCGTTAATAGTAACAACTATAAATTCGATAATAATGGTATTAATGAAAATAACTAGAATAATAATAACACATATAACAATAAAAACGATAATAACAATACTAATATTGACATTAAAAACGATAATTACGATAATAACTATAGTAATAAGTACTATAATAACGGTAAAATGATATTAACGATAATAATAATAATAATAATATTATCGATAATAAGTATAATTACGAAAATACCGATAATAAAGATAATAACAATAATAACGACAAAAATAATTATAATAATAATAACGATACTAACAATAATAACGATAATAATAATAATAATAATAAAGAAAATGACGGGATTAACGTCAATAACGATAGTAATAGTTACTATAATAACGATAATGATGATAATAATAATAATAACGATAATTATAAGAACAAAAGTTACTATAATAACGATATTAACAATAATAATAAGAAGATTAATAGCTATAATAAAGATAATAAAATTAATAATAATAATAATGGCGATATTATAGGTATTAACGATAATAATAAGAACGATAATAACGACAATAGTAATTATAACAATAACGATAATAATGATCATAACGACAATAATAATAATAATAATAATAAGTATGATAAGGATATTAACGATAATAACGCTTATAATGATAATAACGGTTATAATAATAATAATAATAACAATATTAACGATAATCACATTAATAATAATAATAAAAATAATAATAATGATAACATAGATAATAACGATAATAGTAATAACGATTTTTTCGACAATAGTGATAATAATAATAACGATAATAACGATAATAGCGATTGTAGTGACAATAAAGACAGTAATAAGAATAATAATAATAATAATAACGATAATAATAATAATACTAATAACGATAATTACATTAACAACGATAATAGTAATAATGACTTTAATAGTAATAATCATAATAAAGTTATTAGCGATAATATCAACAATAATAATAATAATAGTAACCATAATAACGATAATAAAAATAATAACTATAATAACGATAATAACAATGAAAATAATAGTAATAATAAATATATATAAAAGTTAGAAAGGATAATAACGATTATAATATTAATAATAATAACGTTAAATACGATACTAGTGACAATATCATTAATAATATTAACGTTAATAGGTATAATTAATAAATAAAAGTTAATAGTAATAACAATAATAACGTTAAAAACGATATTAAAGGTAATAACAATAATAATAATGATAATAACGAAAATAATAATAGCAATAATAACGATTTTTAATGTTAAAAATGATAATAATAATAACATTTATAACCATTACAACATTATCAACGATAATAATAATAATGGCGTTAATAATAATAATCATAATGAAGATATTAACAATAATTTCAACAATAATATTCTAAAAATAATAATAATAATAATAGTAACCATAAGAACGATAATATCGATAATAACGATTAAAATAATAACGATAGTAACGATAATAAAGATAATAACGATAATAATTTTAACGATAATATCGACATTATTGATAATATCAACAACGATAATTTTGATAATAACGGTAATAAAATTAATAACAAAAAAGATAAAAACAATATTAACAATTAAATATCGATTGTAACAATAATAACGACAAAGACGATAGTAACGATAATAATAATAACGATAATAATAATAACGATCATAAAGTTAATAATAAAAATCATATTAAAGATAATAACGCTAATAACAATACTAACGATATTACCGATAATAATAATAACGATATTAAGGATAATATCGGTAATAATTGTAACAATATTAACAATAGAAACGATAATAATAATAACAACTAAAACATTAATAACGTAATTAACTATAATAAAATTTATAATAATAACGACAATGAAGATAATAATGATAATAATAGAAGTAATAATAACAATATTAAGAGTATTAAATATAATAATGATTATAAAGATAATAGTAGTAGTAATAATAACAGTAATAACAATAATAACGATAATAACGATTATAACAATGTTAACGATAATAATATTGACGATAATAACGATAATAACAATTGTAATAGAAGTATTAATAACAATATTAAGTATAATAACAATAAAAACGATAATAGAAATAAAAATAGTAGTAATATAAAATGTAATAATTATAATAACAATAAAAACGATTTTAACGATAATAATAATGACGATAAATAGGACATTATCGATAATAATAATAACAATAATAACGATAATATCGATAATAATAATAACATTAATAACTATAATTACGAAAATAACGATTATAACGATGATAATAATAAGAGTAATAATAACCACGAAAATAACGTTAATAACGATAGCAATAATAATAACACTAACAATATAAATAATTACAATAGTAACGATAATAACATTATGACGATAATTATAATAATAATATTAGCGATAATAGCGATAATGAAGATAATAACGATAATAAGGATAATAACATTATAGTTATTAACGATAAAAACGACAATAAAGAAAATAACAATTACAATTATAAAGATATTAATGAAAATAACGATAATAATGATAATAAAGACAATAATAATAATAGTAATAACGATAATAATGATAATAACGATAATAATATAATCGAAAATAATGACAATAATAATAATAATAACATTAATAATGGTAATAACGATAACATCGGTAATAATGAAAACAATAATATCGATAATAACGATATTAACGATATAAAAATAATAATAATAATTTCGTTAATTAGGTTAATTACGAAAATATCGGTAATAACCACGATAACGGGGAAATCGATAATTAACAATAAAATCGATAATAACGATAATAACGACATTAAATGTAATAATTATAACGATAATAACAATAATGATAATAGTAATTATAATAATAACGATAATAACGATAATAACGCATAATAATAATTACAACAATAAAAATAGTAATAATAAAAATAATAACGATGATAACGATAATGACGATAATAATAAAAATAATACCGTTAATAACGATAGTAACGATAATAAAATTAATAATAATATCGATAATACTGATAATAACGATAATAAAATATTAATAGTAATTAAAATAAGATAATATCGATAATAACGATAATATCGATAATAATTATAACAAAATGACGACGATAATAATAATCATTATCGGTATAAGGATAAATACGATAACATCGATAATAATAATACCAATAATATCGATAATAACCATAATGACGACAATAATAATATTAATAATAATAATAATAATAATAACAAGGATAATAACGATAATTACGATAATAACGATAATATCGACAATGATAATAATAATATTTACGATAATAATGATAATAACGATAATAATAATAATAATAACATTAAAACCAATAATAACGATAATAACAATAATAATAATAGCATTACAAACAATAATATCGATAATAACGATAAATACGATAATAATTATAAAAATTATATCGATAATAACGATTAGAATTATAATACTATTAACAATAATATCGCTGACAACGATAATAACGATAATTATAATAATTTCATATAAATATTAAGAATTATAATGATAAGAACGAACATAACTATATAAAAGTATATAACGGCAAATATAATAATAATAATAGCGATAAAGACGATAATGACGATAATAACGATAATGATGATAATAAGGATTATAATAATGTCGATAGTAACGATAATGGTAATAATAATAATAATGATAATAACGATTATAATAATAATAATAATAACCATAAAAGCTATAAAAGCGACAATAATAATAATAACGATAATAAGGGTACTAACGATAGCAAGGATAATAAATATATCAATAAAAACGATAATAACGATGTTAACGATAATAAAGATAATAACAATAAGACCGATAGTAATGATACGATAATAACGATTACTGAAATGATAATATTACCGATTGTTTTAATAATAACGATAATGACGTTAATAATAAAAATATTAATAAGGTAATAACGATATTAACGACAAAAACGATAAAAATGATAATATCAATAATAATAAAAATAACAATTACAATAATAAAGATAATAACTATAAGAATGAGAACAATAATAACAATCATAGCGTTAATAATGATAATAATAATAGCAATAATAGCGATAACATCGTTAATAACAATAATCGTAATAATAACGATAATAGTGGTAATAACGATGACAACGATAATAATAATAATAGTAATAACGATAATAACGATATTAACCAAAATTAGGATAATAATAATAGAAATAATAACAATAATGGCGATATTAATGATAATAAGAATAATAAAGATAGTAACAATAATAATAATAGTAATAATAATGTTAATAACGTTATTAACGATAATAACGATAATAATAATAACAGTAATATAGATAATAACGATAATATCGATTATAATAATAACAATAAAAACGATAGTAATGATGTTAATGATAACAATAATAACATTATTTACGATAATAACGACTATAGTAATAATAATAATTATCATAATAATAATAACAATAATAACGATAATGAAGATTTTTACGATAATAATAATAACGATAATAACGATAATAATAATAATTTTAATAACAAAGGATATAACGATATTCAGGAAAATAACGATAATAATGATAGTAACGATACTAATAAAAATAATAATAACAATAATAACTATAATAACGATTATAATGATAATAACTATAATAATGATATTAACAATAAGAATAAAAGTAATAATAAAGACATTAACGTTATGAACGATTATAATGATAATAACGATACTAATAAAAAAAATAATAACAATAATAAAGATAATAATAATAAAATTAATATCGATAATTACGTTAATAACTATAATAATAATAGCATTAATAACAATAATAACGATAATAATAATAATAATAGTAATAAAAATATTAAGGTTAATAAAGATATTAATGATATTACTAATAACGATGACAACGATAAAAACAATAACCTTAATATTAATAATAACGAAAAGAAGGATAATATCGATAACAACGATACTATTAATAATAATTATCAAGATAATAACATAATTAACGATCATATCGTTAAAATGATAATAACATTACTAATAATAATATTAATATCAATAAAAACGATAACAACACTATTAATGAGATGAATATGAACGATAATAACAATAATAAGGATAATAAGAATTACAATAATATCGATACCAACGACAATAACAATAAAAATAATAATAATAATAACGAAAATAACGATAATAACGATGCCAACGATAATAATAATAACAATAATAAGGATAATAACGATGACAACGATAATAATAATAACAATAATAATGATAATAACGATAATAACGATTATACGGATAATGGAAATACGATGATATCGATAAATGTAATAATAATAAGAACGATAATGAAGATAAAACGATAAAAATGATAATAACTATAATAACGATAATAACAATGAAAATAGTAGTAATAATAGAGATATTAAAGATAGTAACGATAATAACGATAATAATAATAACGATAATAACAATAACGTCGATAATATTAATAACAAAATTTACGATAATATCGATATTAATAATTGTAATCATATAAATAATAACGATCATAACGATAATAGCAGCTATAATAATAACGATAATAATGATATTAATAATAATATCACTATCGTAAGTAACAATAATAATGATAACGATGTTTATAATCGTAATAATAATAACGTTTATAATGATACTGACAGTAATAATGAAAATAAAAATAATAACCATAATAACGATAATAATAACATTATTACTAATAATAACAGTAACGATAATAACGATAATAAAAACAGCTATAATAACAATATTAACGAAAATAGTAATTACAATTGTAACGGACCAACGATAACAGCATTAATAATAATAATAATAATAGCGAATGTAAGGATGATAACGGTGACACCTATAATATTAATAACAATAATAACGATAATAACGATAATAATAAAAATCGTATTAAAGATAATAAAGATAATAACGATACTAACGGTAATAATGAAAATAATAATAACAACAAAAACAATATTAACGATAATAAGTGTAATAACAATTATTATAATGACGGTAAAAACGATAACAACGGTAATAATGATAATAACGATAATAACGATATTAATAATGATAATAATACTAATAATAAAGATAATAACGAAGTAAACGGTTCTAACGATATGAATATTTACAACAATAACTATAATAACGATTATGATGATAAGAACGATAATAATACTAATAATAATAAAAATAATTCCGACAATGACGACAATAAGAATAATAATAGAATTATTAATAACAATTTTAAGAATAATAACTGTAAAAACGATAATAACAATAATAATAATAGTAATAAAAAAGTAATAATTATAATAACGATAAAAACGATTTTAACGGTAATAATAATGACGATAAGTAGGATAATATCGATAATAATAATAACAATATTAGCCATAATACCGATAATAATAATAACAATAATAACGGTATAATTAAAAATAATAGAAAAATAAAATAATATCAATAATAACGATAAAAAAAATAAAAACGATTATATCGATTATATAAAATACGATAATAACGATATTATCGATAATAATAACAACAATATTAACAATAATATCGATAATAATAACAACAATATTGACGATAATATTGATAATAATAATAACAATAATATCAGTAATACGGGTAATAACGATAATATCGGTAATAATAATAATGATACTATGTTAATAGCGATATAATCAATAACAATATTAACGATAATATTGACAATATTAAAGATAATAATGATAATAATTTTAAAACAATAATAATTATCATAATTATAGTAGTAATAACGATAATAACTATATTAAAAATAAAAATAATAACGATAAAAGAGATAATAATAATAAAATTTATAACGTTAATAACGAGAATAACGATAATAACGGTATTAATAATAAAATTGATATCGCTAATAACGATAATAAAGGTATAATATTATTAATAAAGATGTTAATAATGATTATAATGGAAATAATAATAATTACAATATCGATAATAACGATAATAACGTTAAAATGGATAATAATAATTGTAATAACATTAGTAATAATAATAATGATAATTACATTAATAACGATAATAATAATAGTTATAATAACATTATAACAAGAATAACGAGAACAACCATAATAACGAAATCTATAATAACGATAATAAAGACAATAATAATAACAATAATAATATCGATAATAACTGTAATATTGATAGTAACCATAATGACGATAATAACGATAATATCGATAATAATAATAATAATAATAGTTACAGTAATATCGAAAATAACGATAATAACGACAGTAATAATAATAATAATATTAATATCCATAATGCAGATAATGACGCCACTTAAAATAATTATATAATATTAGTAATAATAACGATAATGACGATAATAATAATAGTATTAATAACAATATTAAAAATAATAACGATAATAACGATAATAACGATAATAATAATAATAATAACGACATTATAACTGTAATAAATATAATAACGATATGTTATTAACGTTAAAGACGACAATAGTGATAATAGAAATAACGATAATAACGATAATAGCGGCAATAAAAATTATAATAATAAAGATAATAACGATATTATGGAAAATAAAGATAAAAGCTATAAGAATAATAATAATAAGAACAATATCAATGATAATAACGGTAATAAACATAATAACATTAACGATGACATGACAAAAATAATAACAATATTAATAACGATAATAACGAAAACAACAATAATAAAGATAATAACTATATTAACGATATCAATAATAACGAAAATAACGTTAATTTCGATATTAATAATAACAATATTAAAGATAATAACGATAGGGCGATTAATAATAATAATAATAATAATAATATTATTATATGATAAAATAATAATAAGATAAAATAATAATAATATTAACGATTACAACGAAAATAATGATAATAATAGTAGTAATAATAACAATTATAACAATAATAACGATAATAAAGAAAATAACGGTAATTACGATATTAATTATAAGAATAATCTATTTAACATTAATACTAACGTTGAAAACGATAATATAAATAAAATTAATAACGATAATAACGATTATAATAATAAGAACGATAATAATATTAATAATAAAAACAATATTAACTATTATAACGATAATAACGTTAATAATAGATGTAATAATAACAATATTAAAAATAATATGTATAATAACAATAATAACAACAATAATAGTAGTAATAATGACAGTAATAAAAATAATAGCCATAAAAACGATTTTAACGATAATAATAATAACGATAATAACGATAATATCGATATTATTAATAACAATACTTATGATAATTTCGAAATTAATAATTGTAATCATATCAATATTAACGATTATAACGATAATAGCGACTATAATAATAACTATAATAACGACTTTAATAATAATAATAATATTATCTTTAGTAACAATAATAATAATAACGATGTTTATAATAGAAATAATAAAAACGATTATAACGATATTTATAACGATATTATAAATATAACGATTAAAACGATAATATTGATAATAACGATAATACCGATAATAACGACAATAAAGATAATCATAATAACGATAATAACGATAAAGATAATATAAATAATGGCGCTAATAAAGATAATAACTACAATAATAAAAATAATAATAATAATAATAACGATGATAACGATAAAACCAATAATAATTTCAGTAATAATAACAATAATATCAATAATAACGATAATAACCATAATAGTAATAATTATAATATCGATAGTAACAGTAATAACTATAATGACGATAATAACGATAATGATAATAACGAAAATGACGATGGATATAGAAACGATAATATCTTTAATAACGATAATAATAATAATAATAATAGCGATAATAAAGATATTAACGTTAATAACGATAATAATGAAAACAATTAAAATGTTAATAACAATAATTATGATAATAATAATAATAATTATAATAGTGATAGCATTAACAACGATATTTAAGATAATAATAACAATAATAAGGATAATAACATTATTTACGATAATAATGATAATAAAGTTAATGACGATAATATCGATAATTATAATAACAATATTAACGATAATAAAAATAAAAATACTAACAAAACAGCGATAATAACGAAATTATCGATAATAACGATAATAATAATAGTAATAATAATAACGATAATAATCATAAAAACAACAATAATATTAATAATAATAATATTAATAATAATAATAATAATAATAATAATAATAACGATAATAACGATTTTAATGATAATGAAAAAATAATAATAGCAATTAATACGGTAAATACGATAATAAAATAGTAATAATAACGATTAGAACGATACTAACCACAATAACGATAATAATAATAACAATTATAAAGATAATAACGATAATAATTATTAGAATGACAATAACTATAAAAACGATTATAATCACAACGATAATAACGATAATATGGAAAAAAATAATAACAAGATTAACAATAATATTGATAATAATAATAATAAAAATAACAATAATTACGATAATAACGATAATAAAATTAATAATAATAAAGATAATAACAATATTAACGATAATATCGACAATAACGATAATAAAAATAATAATAGTAATAGCAATAATAACGATAATAACGATAATAGCGATAATAATAATAACGATAATAACGATAATAAAGATAATAATTCTAAGAATAATATATATAACATTGATACTAACGTTAATAACGATAATACTAATAACAATAATTACAATAAAAACGTTTATTATGGTAAGAACGATAATAATATTAATAATAATAACAGTAATAACGATTATTACGATATAAGTATAATAATAAAAGTAATAACAACAATGTTAAAAATAATAAGTATAATAAAGATAATAACTACAATAATAGTAGTAATAATGAAAGTAATAACAATAATAGCCATAAAACGATTTTAACGATAATAATTATAACGATAATAACGATAATAATAATAATATTATTAATATTAATTAGGATAATATCGATATTAATAATTGTAATAATAACAATAAAAACGATCGTAACGATAATAGCGATTATAATAAAAACGATAATAACGATAATAATAATAATATTATCGTTAGTAACAATAATAATGAAAACGATGTTTATAATTGTAATAATAATAACGATTATAACGATAATAACGATAATAATGATAATAACGATAATAATTATATTAATAAAAGGAACAATAATATCGATATTAACGATAATAAGAATAATATTAATAACGATATTAAAAATAATAACAATAATAACGATTATAATAGTAGAAATAATAACAATAATAACGATAATAAAGATAACAATAATATTATTGACGATAACAATGATAATATTAATATAAATAATAACGATAATAACGATTAAAACGATAGTAGCGATAATAAATATAATAACGACAATAATAATAATAATAATGATAATAATAATAATAATAATAATAATAATAATAACGATAATAACGATAATAACATTAATAACATCAGTAAAAATACCAATATTTTACCAATAATAACGATAATAACGACAATAATAATAAAAATAATATCGATAATATCGATAATTATAATAATAATATTAACGATAATTTCAGTAATTATATTAATACTAATAACAATAATAACGATAATAACGATAATAAAGAGAATAACGTTAATATCGATAATAACTATAATAATAATAACGAAAATAACGATAATAATGATATTAACGATAATAATAATAATAATAATAATATCGATTACAACGATGATAACGAAAATAAAAATAATAACGATAATAATAGTTATAATAATTGCCATAATAATAACGTTAATTACAATAATAACGATAATAATAATAGTAATTTTAAAAATAATAGCAATAATAAGAATAATAATGATAATAATATATACGATTTTAACGACAATAGTAATAATAATAATAACGATAATAAAGATAATAACGATAATAATAGCTGTAATGTTAGGAATAATAACAATAATAACGATAATAAAGTTTATGACGATAACAATATTATTCATAATAACGTCAATAGAAATAATAATAATAATGACGGTAATATCGATATTAGTAGTAATATTAATAACGATAATAACGATAATTACGATAATAATAATAATAATAATAATAAAGATAATAACGATAGTAACAATAATGACGATAATAATAATAAAAATATTAAAGATAATAACGAAAATTATAAAAATAATAATAGCAATAATAAAAATAATATCGATAATATCGATAATAATGAAATTAATAATGATAGTAATAGCAATAATAACGATATTAAAGAAAATTGTATTAACATTAGTAACGAAACAACGATATTAACATTTATAATAATAATAATAAAAACGAAAGTAAGTACAATATCGGTGACAACTATAATATTAATAAAAATAATCACGATAATAACGATAATAACGACAATAATAATACTAATAATACCGATAATAACGATATCAATGGCATTATCGATATTAACGTTTATAATATTAATCTTATTAAAGATAAGAAAGATAATAACGATACTAACAATAACAGCGATAATAATAATAACGATATTAAGGATAATATCGTTAATAATTATAAAAATATTCACGATAGTATCGATAATAATAATAACGACAAAAACAATAATAACGATAATAACTATAATAAAATTTATAATAATAACGATAATAACGATTATAACGTTAATAATAATAATAACAATATTATTGATAATAGCAATGATAATAATAGTAATAATATAGGTAATAATAATAAGAGAGTTCCTAACGATAATAATAATGTGACAATAACGATAATAATGAATATGATGATAAGAAAGATAATAATACTTATAATATTAAAAATAATAACCACAATAACGATCATAATGATAATAATAGAAGTAATAATAACAATATTAAGAATAATAACTTTAATAACGATTATAACGATAATAGTATTAGCAATAATAACAGTTATAACATTAATAACAATAATAATGCATATAACATTGTTAACGATAATAATATTAAAGATTTTAACGATAATAACCATAATAATAATAATAATAATGAAGATAACAACGATATTAACGATAATAATAACAGTAATAAAAACAATAATGACGATAATATCGTTAACAACGATAATAACGATAATAACGATGCTAACAATAATAACGATAATAATAACAACAACAGAAGCAATAATAACGATAATAACTATAGTTTACTTATAATAATAACGATGATAACGATAAAAATTATAATAACAATATTAACGATAATAACAATGATAATAACAATAATATTAAAGGTAATGACGATAAAAAAGTATCTAACGTTAATAATAATAAAGGCAATAATAATGATAATAATAGAAGTAATACTAAATATATTAAGAGTAATAACTATAAAACGATTATAACAATAACAGTAGTAGTAAGAATAACAATACTAACAATAATAACGAAAATAACGATTATAAAAATGTTGACGATAATAATATTAACGATAATAACAATAATAAGCATAATAATTAATATAATTATATTAAAGATAACAACGATAATAACGATAATAATGACAATAATAGAAAACAATCATGACGATAATAACGTTAACAAAGATAATACCGATAATAACGATAATAACAATAATAATAATAGTAATAATTAATTTAATAACGATATTTACAATAATATGGAAAATACCAATAACAATAAAAACGATAATAAAAATTATAATCCTAATAACGATATCAATATGTATAAAAATAACAATAATACTGATAATAACGAGAATAACAAAAATGATAGTAGTAATAATAACAATAATATCACTAATAACGATAATAACGATATTAACGATAATAATAGTTGTAATAATTACAATAATAACAATTATAGCGATAATAAGGTTATTACCGATAATAAGGATAATTATAATATTCATAATAACTATAATACGGATATTACGGATAATAATAATAACGATAATAACGATAATAACGATAATATCGATAATAATAATATTATTATAAACGATATATTCGAAAATAATGATAATCATAATAACATTAATAACAATAATAACGATAATAACAACAATATTAACGATTATAATATTAATAATAATATCGATAATAACGATAATAATGATAATCACGATAATAATTATAACAACAATACAAATAATAACGATAAGAAATATAATACAAATAACAATAATATCGTTGACAATGAAAATAACGATAATTATAATAATAATATATAGATAATAAGGATTATAACGATAAGAACGAACATAACTATAAAAAAGTAGATAACGGCAAATATAATAATAATAATAACGATAATGAAAATGACGATAATGACGATAATAACGATTATAATAATAAAGATAGTAACGATAATAGTAATAATAATAATATAGATAATAAAGATAACAACAATATTAACAATAATAACGATAATAATAATAATAATATATCGATAATAAAGATAACAATTGTTATATAGATAATAACGATATTATCGATAAAAATAATAATGATATTAACGATAAAATAGATAATAATAATAGGAAAATAAACGATAATATCGATAAAAATAGTAAATATAATGACAATAAAAACAAAAATAACGAAAATGACGTAAATAATATTAACGATAAAAACGATAATAGTAATAATACAAATATCGATAGTAACAAAAATAACGATAATAAGGATAATAACGATAATAATAACAGCAATCATAACGATTTTAAAGTTAAGAACGATAATAATAATAATATTAATAACAATAATAACATTATCAACGATAACAATAATAAAAACGTTAATAATAATAATCATAATAAAGATATTAACGATAATAACAACAATAATAATTATAGCAATAATAATAATAGTAACTATACGAACGATAATATCGATAATAACGATAATAATGATAATAACGATAATGAAGATAATCACTATAATATCGATTATAACAATAATAATAATAACGATAATGACGATAATAATAAAAATAATAACGATAATAACGATAATTACGATAATGACGATAATATTAATAACGATAATAACGTTAATAACGTAAATAAAGGTAATAATAATAGTAATAATAACAATAAGAAGGATAATAAAGATAATAACGATTATAATATTAACGATAATATCGACATTATTAATAATAATAACAAAGATAATTATGATAATAACGATAATAAAAGTAATAATAATAAAGATAACAATATTAACGATAATAATGGTAATAATGATAATAACAATAATAACGATAATAACGTTAATAATAATATCGATAATAACCATAATAGCAATAATAATAATTACGATAAGAACGTAAATAACGATAATAATAATAATAATAATATTAATAATAATAGCGATAATAACGATATTAACGACTATAACGGTAATAATTATAACAATAATAACGATAATATCGATATTATTGATAATATCGATAATAATTATATTAATAATAACTATAATAACGATAATAAGGACAATAAAATAAACAATAATAACTGTATTAACAAAAATATTAAGGACAATTGTAACGATAATAACGATAATAAAAATAGTAATTATAACGCTAATAGCAATAATAACGATAATAATGATAATATTAAATACGATAATATCGATCAATTCGATAATAATAATAACAATATTAACAATTATATCAACAAAAATAATATCAATAATAACAATAATGAAATTAATAATTTTAATAACGATAATAATAAAATTATTATTAATAACAATAATAAAGATAAAAACGATAATAAAAATAATAACTTTAATAAAGAAAATAGTAACATTATTCTATTAATAATAATAACGATAATAACGAAAATAATGATAATAACGATGACATTAATAATGGTAAAACCTATAATAACGATAATATTGATAATAATAATAATAATATTAATAGAAATAATATAGATAATGTAGATAATAACAATAATAATGATAATGATAATAACGATAATACGATAGTAACGACAATAATAATTATAATAACATTAAAAGAGATAATATCTATGTCAACGATAATAATAATAACAATAATATCAATGAAAACGATAGTAACGTTAATAATAATATAACAAAAAAAGGATAATAAGAATAATAATAAAAATAATAACAATAATAAAGATTATAACGACATTAATAAGAAAAAAAATAATAATAATAATAATATCGATGATAACGATAATAACTATAATAATAATATTATTCATGACAATAATACCAATAATAACGGTAATAAGTATACTAATAAATACGATAAAGTCTATAATATCCATAAGATTATTAACAATTTTAGCGATTAAATCGATAATAATGATAACAATATTAACAATAATATCGATAAAATTAATAACAATATTAACGATAATATCCATAAAAATAATAATAATAATAATAATAAAAGTAATAACGATAGTAAAGATAAAAACAATGATAATAATAATAACGATAATAAGGATAATAAAGTTAATAAAAATAATTATAATAAAGATAACAACGATATTGACGCAAGTAGCGATAATAATATTTACAATGAGAAAGATAATTACGATAATAATGATATTAGCGATAAAAATTATAATAATGATAACAATAATAAAAACGATAATAATAAAAATAATAATAATAACGATAATAAGGATAATAGCACATGGAATAATAATACTAATAATTATAATAACGATAATAATGATAATAACGATTATAATAACAATGATAATACCGATAATGGTATTAGTAATAATATCGATAATAACGATATTTATGATAATAATAATAACAATAACATAGAAAAGAACGATATTATCTATAATAACGATATTAATAATAACGACTATAATAACAACTATAATAACGATGAAACGATAAAAACAACAACAATATGACCGATAATATTGATAATAATAATAATGATAAAAGCAATAATAACGATAATGAAGATATTAACGATAATAATGATAATGATAATAACGATAGTAATAATAATAATGATATCAAAAATAACAATAATTACCATAATGACTATAAAGACGATACTAATAATAACGATAATGACGATGATAATAATATCTATAATAAAGTTAATAACGATAAAAATAATTATAATAATAACGATAATAACGATATCAATGATAATAACGATAATAGCGATAATAATGATAATTATAATAACGATATTAACGACAATAATAATAATAATAATAATATCGTTAAAACGGATAATAAGTACGTCACCGATAATAATAATAACAATAATGTCAATAAAAACGAAAATAACGTTTCTAATAATAAAAATTATGACGATTTTAACGATATTACCATAATAGCAATAACGATAATAAGGATAAAAATCTTAACAATAATAACGATATTAAAGATTTTAACGATAAACATAATAAGGATATTAAGTTTTGTAACGATAATAATGATAATAATAATAATAATAATAACATTAATAAAGTTAATACCGTAAATACCGATAATAGCGATAATACTTATAGTAATTATAACGAATATAACGATAATAACGATATTATGAAATTAATAATAATAATAATATCGATAATAATGAGTATAACGATTCTAACTATATTAACTATAAAAACGACAATAATATTAATAATAATAATGAAAATAATAATACCGTTAATGACGATAATAGCGATAATAGTAGTAGATGTAATATCAATAATAACAATAATATCGATATAAAGATAATAACGATAATAATATTAACGATTATAACGAAAATAGTAATAATAATGCGATAATAATAATAGCCATAATAATGATAATTATAATAACGATAATAACGACAATAACGATAATAATGATAATAATCATAACAATAATAACGATATTAAAGATTATAAGGATAATAATAATAAGGATAATATCGATAATAACGAAAGGAATAATAATTTAATATCGATAGTAACAATAATTACGACAAAGACGATAGTAACGATAATAATAATAACGATAATAACGATCATAAAGTTAATAATAAAAATCATATTAAAGATAATAACGCTAATAACAATACTAACGATAATAGCAATAATAATAATAACGATATTAAGGATACTATCGGTAATAATTGTAACAATATTAACAATAAAAACGATAATAATAATAACAACAAAAACATTAATAACGATATTAATTATAACAAAATTTATAATAATAACAACAATGACGATAATAATGATAATAATAGAAGTAATAATATCGATATTATGAGTATTAAATATAATAATGATTATCATGATAATAGTAGTAGTAATAATAACAGTAATAACAATAATAACGATAATAACAATTATAACAATGTTAACGATAATAATATTGACGATAATAACAATAATAACCATAATATTATTAATAATAATAATAAAAATAACAACGCTATTAACGATAATAATGACAGTAATAATCATAATAATAACGAAGATAACGTAAACAATGAAAATACCGATAATGACAATAATAATAATAGTATTAATTACGAAAACGACGATATTAACGATAATAACAGTAGTAATAATAACAATAATAATTGTAATAATAACAATAATAACAATTATAGCGATAATAATGTTATTACCGATAATAATGATAATTATAATATTCATAGTAACTATAATAAGAATATTACCCATAATAATAATAACAATAATAACGATAATAACGATAATAACAATTATAATAGAAGTATTAATAACAATATTAAGAATAATAACAATAAAAACGATAATAACAATAAAAATAGTATTAATATAAAAAGTAATAATTAAAATAACGATAAAAAAGATTTTAACGATAATAATAATGACTATAAATAAGATAATATCGATAATAATAATAAAAATATTAACGATAATATCGATAATAATAATAACATTAATAACTATAATTACGAAAATAACGATTATATCGATAATAATAATAAGAGTAATAATAACCATAATAAAGATAATAAAGACACAATAATAATAATAATAATAAGGATAATAAAGTTTATAACGATAGAAATAATAGAAAAATAACAATAATATCAATAATAATGTTAAAAAAGATAATAAAGATAATATCGTTAATAATAATAACGATAATAATGATAATAGCGATAAAAAAAATAACGATATTAACGATATTATTGACAATATTAAAGATAATAATGATAATAATGTTAAAACGATAATAATTATCATAATTATAGTAGTAATAACGTTAA
The DNA here is from genome assembly GCF_910589235.1 of Vespa crabro. NCBI lineage: Eukaryota > Metazoa > Arthropoda > Insecta > Hymenoptera > Vespidae > Vespa > Vespa crabro. The sequence continues at coordinate 1,245,259 of NW_025813595.1, forward strand.
TAACGTTATTAAAAATAGAAATAATAATGATAATATAGATAATAATAATAAAATTCATAACCTTAATAACGTTAATAACGATAATAACGGTAAGAATAGTAAAAGTGATAACTCTAATAACGATTAAAAAGGAAATAATAATAATAAGAATATCGAAAGTAACGATAATAACGGTAAAAACGATAATAATAATAGTAATAATACTAGTAATAATAATAATGGTTATTACGATAATAACAATAATAATAATAGTTATAATAGCATTATAATAATAATAACGATAACAAAGATAATAACGATAACTATAATAACGATAATATAGACAATAAAAATAACAATATTAATATCATTTATAACTATAATAACGATGATAACCATAATGACGATAATATCGATATTAACGATGATAATAATAATAATAATAAAGATAATAACGATATTTTCGATAATAACGATAATAACGCTAATAACTTTAATAACGACAATGACGATAGTAACTATTATAATAATTACGATAATAACGATAATAGTAGTAATATTATTAACGATAATAACGATATTTACGATAATAAATATAATAATAATAAAGATAACAACGATATTAACGATAATAACGATAAAAATAATAATGATAATAACGACAAAGAATAATAATAAAATATCAATAGTAACAATAATATCGTTAATGATGATATTATCGATAATAATAATAACGATAGTGACGATGATAATAATAACGATCATAAAGATTATAATGATAATAATGAGAATAATAATTATAGTAGTAGTTGAATTAATAACGATAATAAGGGTAATAAAAACGACAATAATAACGATATTAACGGAAATAGTTATAACAATATTAACGATAACAACGATAATAAAAATATCTATAATAGCGATAATAAAGACAACAATAATATCAATAATAATATCGATAATAACTATAATAACGATAATAACAATAATTACGATAATAACGATAATATATAATAACATAATAACGATAATATCGATTATAATAATAATAACAATAACGGTGATAACGATAAAAACGATAACAACGATAATAACGATAATAATATTTCAAATAACGACATTAATAACTTTAATAAATATAATAACGATATGGTATTATCGATACAGGCGACAATAGTAGTAATAGTAATAACGATAATAACGATCATAACGACAATAAAAATAATCATAATAAAAATAATAACGATATAATCGAAAATAATGATAATAACGATAATAATAATAACAATAATAACGATAATAAATATAATAGAGATTATGACGGTAATGGAGAAAGTAATAATAATAATAATAATAATAATAATAATAATAATAATAATAATAATTATAATAATAATAATATTAAAGATTACAACGAAAATAAAGATAATAATAGCAGTAATAATAACAATAATAACGATGATAATAAAAATAATAATAATAATAATAAGGACAATAACGATAATATCGATAATAATAATATGAATATTGATGATAATAACAATTATAGTAATATTGATAATAACGAAATTAACGATAATGACGATAATAATAATAATATTAACAACGATTATAAGAATAATAAGGATAACATCGAGAATAATAACAACAATAATATCGATAATAGCGATAATAACGATAATAATAATAATAATTTCAAAGGTTATAACGATATTAACTAAAATATCGGTAATCATGATAAGAACGATAATAATAATAATAATAATAATAATAACATTAAGAACGGTAATAACGATTATAATGATAATATCTATATTAACGTTATTATCAATAAGAGTAATAGTAATAATAGAGATATAGTAATAATAATGTTAACAATTATAACGATAATAACTATATTAAAAATAATAATAATGTACGATAACAAGGATAACAACAACAATAATAAAAGTATACTAAGGAAATTATGGATAATAATGATAACAGCGTCAGTAAGAATAATAATATTTTCGATAATAAGGATAATGACAATAATAATAATGACGATATTAACGATAATATCGATTATAGTAATAACGATATTAACGACAATATTAATAATAATAATTACGATAATAATGATATTAAAGAAAATAAATATAGTAATAATATCGATAATAACTATAATAACGATAGTAATGATAATAATTTTAACGCAAAAACGATTTTAAATATTTTAACGATATTAATAATAAGTATAATAACGATAATAATGATACTAATAATAATAATAATAAAAATAAAAACAATAATTTGCATAATAACGATAATAAGTGGTAATGTTAAGAATAATAACAATAATAACGATAATAACGATTATGACTATAACAATATTATTGATAATAATGTCAATAGTAATAATAATAATAATAACTATAAGATCGATTTTAACGATAATAACTATAATAACGGTAATAACTATAATAACGATAATAACTATAATAACGAAAATTACGATAATAACGAATATAATAATAACGATAATGATGATAATAGCAGTAATATTAATTAGGACAATAACGATATATACGATAATAATTATAATAAAAATAAAGATAACAACGATAGTAACAATAATAACAATAATATTTATAACAATACTAATATTAATATTGTTATTGAAAATTAAAATAATAATAATAGCAATAATAACGATAACATCGATAATAACGATAATAATAATAACGATAATAACGATAAGAATAATAATAAAATATCGATAGTAACAATAATAACGACAAAGACGACAATAACGACAATAATAATAATGATAATGACGATGATATTAATAACGATCATATCGTTAATAACGATAATAATAATAATAATAATAATAGCAATAATAACGATATTAACGATAATAACGATAATAATAAAAACAACATTAATAACGATATCAAAGAAAATAGTAATAACAATAGTAATGAAAACAATGATAACAATATTTATAATAACAATAATAATATCGAAAGTAATTAAAATAAGGGTGACAACTATAATATTAATAACAATAATAACGATAATAACGATAATAACAATATTAATAATACTAATAATAACGATAATAACGATATTAATGGCAATATCGATTATAACTGTAATATTAATAGTCATATTGAAGATAATAACGATAATAACCTTACTAACGATAATAGCGATAATAATATTAACAATATTAAGGATAATATCGTTAATAATTGTAACAATATTCTCGATAATATCGATAATAATAATAACAACAAAAACAATAATAACGATAATAACTATAATATAATTTATAATAATATCGATAATATTGATAATAACGATAATAATAAGTAAACTATTGTATCAATAATAACGATAATAACGATAATAATATAAACGATAATGAATGTATAATAATAATAATAACGATAACAACGAAAAATACGATAATAACGTTATTGATATTAACGATAATGTTAATAACGATAATAATAATGGTACTAATAACAATAATAATAACATTAACGATAATAATAATATTAATGATAATAATAATAATACTAATAATAAAAACTTTAATAACTATATTTACGATAATATAGATAATAATAATAGTAATAATAACGATAATAACGATTATAATGGCATTAATAATAATAATAATAAGATTAATAAAAATAACAATAATTTTAACAATATTTACGATAATGACGATGATAATAACAATAATAACGATAACAATGATGATAAAAATAATAATAAAAATATCAATAATAAAGTTAATTACGATAATAAAGTTAATAAGTATAATAATAATAACAATAATATGGATGGAACTATGATAACGATAATAACGATAATAATAATAATAATAAAAACGATAATATTTATAACAACGATGATAACGAATATATTAAAATAATAAATAACGATAATTACGTTAAAAACGATAATAATAATTCGAATTATAACGATAATAACGATAATAATAACAATAGTAGGATCAATAATACGGATAATAAAGATATTAACGATATTAATAATAACAATAATGAAAATAAATATAATAATAATGATAATAACGTTAGTAACGATATTATTAATAAGTTTGAAAACGATTATAATGATATTAACGATAACAACAATAATAATAATAATAACATTAACAGGGATAATAAGTTTATATAATATTATTATATAATATATTATATAATAATATTAATAACGATATAGATAAACATAACCATAATAATAGTAATAATAATAACAATAATATCATTAAAGATGTAAAGAAAGTTATTGCCGAAAATATTAATAACAGTAATAACGATAATAACGATAATAGCGATAATGATTATATCGATAATATTAATTATAATAATAACAATATTAACAGTAATAACAATTATAATACTGACCATAATAACGATAATAACGTAAATAACGAAAACAAAAGTAACAATAATATTGATAATAACGATAATACCGATAATAACGTTAACAATAATAATAATAATAATAATAACAATAATAATAATAAAAACGATGATAGCTATAATGAGGAAAATAATAATAATTATAATAATAATACGACCGACATAAACGAAAATTACAAGATAACAACGATGATATAGATAATAACGATAATAACGATAATAATAATAACTATAATAACGATAAAAATGATAATAACGATAACAATAATAAGAATAATAACAATAATAATAATATTAACAATAATGAGGATAATATAAGTAAAAAATCATTAATGACGATAACAATATTAATAATAATAATATTAGCAATAACAACGATAACAACGATGTTATCTATAATAATAATAGAAGTAAAATCGATAAAATCGATAATATTAACAATAATAAATATAATAAAGATGATAACGGTAATAACGATAATAACGATAGTAATAATAGTAATAATAACTGTGATAACAAAAATAGCGATAATAACGCAAATAACGATAGTAAGAATAACGATTACAACGATTATATCGATAATAATAATTACAATATTAACAAATACATCGATAATAATAATAATAATAAAGACAATAATATCGATAAAAACGATCATAACGAATATAATAATAATAATAATAACGGTAACAATAATAATAACAATAATAACAATAATAGCCATAATGTCGATATTAACGATAATAACGATAATAATCGTAATAATAAAAATGATAATAAAAATATTAACGATAATAAGCATTATGATAATAATAATAAGAACGATTAAATCGATAATAACGAAATTAACGATATTGACGATAATAATAATAATATTAACAACGATATTATATGTAATAACGAAAAAATCGAGAATAATAATAAAAATAATATCGATAATAGTGATAATAACGATAAGAAAATTAATAATAATATCGATAATAGCGATAATAACGATAATAACAATATTAATAGAAATAAAAATTTATATTAACAAATACATCGATAATAATAATAATAATAAAGACAATAATATCGATAAAAACGATCATAACGTATATAATAATAATAATAATAACGGTAACAATAATAATAATAATAACGATAATTACGATAATAACGACAATAATAATAACAATAATAACAATAATAGCCATAACGTCGATATTAACGATAATAACGATAATAATCGTAATAATAAAAATGATAATAAAAATATTAACGATAATAAGCATTATGATAATAATAATAAGAACGATTAAATCGATAATAACGAAATTAACGATATTGACGATAATAATAATAATATTAACAACGATATTTTATATAATAACGAAAACATCGAGAATAATAATAAAAATAATATCGATAATAGCGATAATAACGATAATAACGATAATAACAATATTAATAGAAATAAAAATTTAGAAAATATCGATAATATGGATAATAATAAAGTTAATAACGATTAAAACGACAGTAATTATAATAATAATAACAATAAGAACGATAATAAGGAAAATAACGATAGTGACGATAATGACGAAAATAATAATAATAATAATAACGATAATAACGATAATATCGATAATAATTATGACGAAAATAACGACAATAAGGATAAATACGATAACATCGAAAATAATAATAGCAATAATATCGATAATATCAATAATAACAATAATGATAATAATAATAATAACGATAATAATGGTAATAACGATATTAATAATAATAATAACACTAAAAACAATAATAACGATAATAACAATAATAATGATAGCATTACAAACAATAATATCGATAATAACGATAATTACGATAATAATTATAACAATAATATCGATAATAAAGAACAGAAATATAATAATATTAACAATAATATCGATGGCAACGATATTAATGATAATTATAATAATTATATATCGATAGTAAGGATTATAAGGATAAGAACGAACAAAACTATATATAAGTAAATAACGGCAATTATAATAATAATAATAACGATAATGACGATAATAACGGTAATGACCATAATAACGACTATAATAATAACGATAATACTAATAACGATGACAACGACAAAAATAATAATATAAATATAATTAATAACGAAAATAAGGATAATAACGATAACAACGATATATTCTATTATAATAATAATAATAATAATAACTATAATAACGAAAAAAACACTGATAACGAGAGGAATAGGAACGATAATAACGATATAAGAATAATAATATTTACATTAATAACGATAGCAACGACAATAACGGTAAAAATAATAATAATAATAACGAAAGAAAGGATAATAACGTGCCAACATTAATAATAATAACAATAGTAAGGATAAGAACAATAATAATAATGAAGTAAATAAATATATTAACGATGACAACGATAATAATAATAAAAATAAAAAAGATAATTACGATTATAACGATTATAAGGATTATAACAATAACGATAATAACGATATTACTAATAATAATAAGAACGATAATGAAGATAAAACGATAAAAGTGATAATAACTATAATAAAAAAATTAACAATTAAATAATAGTAATAATAGAGATATTAACACTATTAACGATAATAAAGATAATAATAAAAACCGTAATAACGATAAATACGATAATAACGACAATTATAATAAAAATAATAACGTATGTATAGATAACTACTATTTCAAAGATAATAATTGTAACAATAATAACGATAAAAACGAAATTAACGATAATAACAATAACGATAATAACGATAATATCGATTATACTAATTACAATATTATTGATAATATCGATAATAATAATAATAACGATAATATCGACAATAACGATAATAATGATAATAACGATAATAAAGATAATAACGATAATATCGATTATAACGAAAATAATAATTACGATAATGACGGTAATAATAATAATAGTAAAGTTAATAACGATAATTACGATAATGACGATAATATTAATAATGATAATAATGTTAATAACGTAAATAGCGATAATTATAATAGTAACAATAACAATAATAACGATAATAACAATTATAATGATAAGATCGATAATATTAGAAGAAATAATAACAATATTAAAAATAATAAGTATAATAACTATAATAACGATAATGAAAATAATAATAATCGTAATAATAATAAAGATAATATCGATATTAACGATAATAATAATAGTAATAATAAAAAAATAACAATAATATCGTTAATAACGATAATAAAAATAATAAATGTAATAACAATAATAATGATAATAGAGAGAATAATGGTAATAACGAAAATAACTATAGTAATAATAACGAAAATAACGATAATAATGATATCAACGATAATAATAATAATAATAATATCGATAATAACGATGATAACGAAAATAAAGAAAATAACGATAATAATAATTATAATTATTGCAATAATAATAACGTTAATTACAATTATAACAATAAAAATAATAGTAGTTTTAAAAATAATAGCAATAATAACAATAATAATGAATAAATATATACGATTTTGACGACAGTAGTAATAATAATAATAACGATAATAAACATAATAACGATAATTATAACAATAATAATAATAATAATAAAAATAATAACAATAATTTGCATAATAACGATAATAATAGTGGTAATGTTAAGAATAATAACAATAATAACGATAATAGAGATTACGATGAAAACAATATTATTCATAATAACGTCAATAGTAATAATAATAATAATAACGATAATAATAATACTAATAATGAAGATAATAAGGATATCAAAGGCAATAACTATAATAACGTTTATAATAATAATATTATTATAGATAATAGCGGTAATAACGATGCTAACAATAATAGCGATAATAATAACAACAACAGCAGCAATAATAACTATAATAACAATAGTTTCTTTATAATGATAACGATAATAACGATAATAATTATAATAACAATATTAACGATCATAACAATGATAATAAAAATAATAATAAAGGTAATGACGATAAAAAAGTATCTAACGTTAATAATAATAAAAGCAATAATAATGATGATAATAGAAGTAATACTAAATATATTAAGATTAATAACTATAATAACGATTATAACGATAACAGTAGTAGTAGGAATAAAAATAATAACAATAATAGCGATAATAAGTTTATTACCGATAATAAGGATAATTATAATATTCATAGTAACTATAATTCGGATATTACTGATAATAATAATGACCATAATAACGATTATAGCGAAAAAAAATAATAATAATAAAGATAATAAAGATAATAAAGACAATAATAATAATGATAATATTAAGAATAATAATAATTTTAATGGCGATAATAACGGTAATAGTAGTAGATATAATATCAGTATTATCAATAAAAACAATAACAACAATAATAATGATACGGTTATTACGATAATAATGGTAATAATAAAAATAAAGATTATAAAGATAACAACTATATTAACGATAATAACGATAATAATTATAAAAATATTAAATATAGTAACGATAATAAGGACAATAAAAGAATAATATTAAAAACGACAATAACAATAATAACGATAAAGCAATAATATTAATAACGATATTAACGATAATATTGTTAATAGTAATAAAAATTTTAACGATAATATCGATAATATTAAAAATAACAACAATAATAATAAGGATAATATAGATAACAGAGATAATAATAATAACGATTAAAAAGATAACAACTGCAATAATGATAATAGCCAAAATAACGATATCAACTGTTATAAAAATAACAATATTAACGATATTAAAGAAAATAGTAATAACAATAATAACGATAACAACGATATTAACATTAATAATAATAATAATAAAAACGAAAGTAAGTATAATAACGGTGACATCGATAGTAATAATAAAAATAATAACGATAATAACGGTAAGAACGATAATAACGATAATAAAATTTATAATAATATCGATAATCGCGATAATAACGATAATAACAATATTAATAGTAATAAAAGTAAAGAAAATATCAATAATAACGATAATATCGATAATAATTATAACAAAAATAATGAAGATAATAATAATCATAATAACGGCAATAAGGATAAATACGATAACATCGATAATGATAATAATAATAATAACGATAATAATGATAATAACGATAATAATAATAATAATAACATTGAAAACAATGATAACGACAATAATAATAATAATAACGGCATTACAAGCAATAATATCGATAATAACGATAATCACGATTATAATTATAACAATAACATCAATAATAACGATAAGAAATATAATACTAATAACAATAATATCTTTGACAACGATAATAACGATAATTATAATAATTATACATAGATAATAAGGATTATAACGATAAGAACAAACATAACGATAAAAAATTAAATAAAGGCAATTATAATAATAATAATAACGATAATGAAAATGACGATAATGACGATAATAACGATTATAATAATAAAGATAGTAACGATAAGAGTAATAATAATAATAATGATAATAACGATAATAAACAAAACAATAATAATGATAATAAAGATAACAACAATATTAACGATAATAACGATAATAACGATAATGACTATAATAACGATAATTTCGATAGTAACGAATATAGTAATAAGAATAATAACGATATTAGTAAAAATATTAATGAAGATAATAACGATACTATCAATAATAGCGATAATAATAATAACGATATTAAGGATAATATCGCTAATAAATGTAACAATATTCACGATAGTATCGATAATAATAATAACAACAACAAAAATAATAACGATAATAACAATAATAAAATTTATAATAATAACGATAAAAACGATTATAACGTTAATAATAATAATAACAATATTAACGATAATAGCAATGAGTTTCTAACGATAATAATAATAACGACAATAACTATAATAATGACTATGATGATAAGAAAGATAATAACACTAATAATAATAAAAATAATAACGACAATGACGATAATAATGATAATGATAGAAGTAATAATAACAATATTAAGATTAATAACTATAATAACGATTATAACGATATTAGTATTAGTAATAATAAAAGTAATAACAATAATAACGATAATAATGCTTACAACATTGTTAACGATAATAATATTAACGATTATAACGATAATAACCATAATAATAATTATAATAATAAAGATAACAATGATAATAACGATAATAAAGACAGTAATAAAAACAACAATGACGATAATAACGTTTACAATGATAATAAAGATAATAACGATAATACAATAATAGTAATAATAATAATTAAGATAATAACGATATTTACGATAAGGATATTAACAATAAAAATAATCACGATAAGAATGTTAATAATAAATAAACAATAAAGACGATAATATCGATAATAATATTAACAAATTTAACGATAATATCGATAATAATATTAACAATATTAACGATAATATCGATCATAATAATAATATTATAATCCTTAACGTCGATAATAATAATAATAATAATAATAATAAAATTATTCACGATAATAACGATAATTACTATAATAATAATAACGAAAATAACGATAATAATAATATTAACGATAATAATAATAATAAAAATAATAATAAAGATAATAACGATAGTAACGATAATAACGAAAATAACTATAATAACGACAATTGCGATAGTAACGAATATAATGATAACAATAATAACAATATTAGTAGTAATATTATTAACGATAATAACGATATTTACGATAATAATTATAAGAATAATAAAGATAATAACGATAGTAAAAATAATAACGATAATAATAATAACAATATTAATGATAATTTCGAAAATTATAATAATAATAATAGCAAAAATACGATAATATCAATAATATCGATAATAATATTAATGATAATAACGATAAAAATAAAAATAAAATTTCGATAGTAATAATAATAGCGACAATTACGATAATAACGATAATAATAACAACGATAATTTCGATGATAATAATAACGATCATAACGCTAATAAAGATAATAATAATAATATTATTAACGATATAATCGATAATAATAATAATCATAATTACATTAATAACAATAAAACGATAATAACAATAATAACGATAATTACGAATAAATAATAATAACGAAAATAACGATAATAAAGATATTAACGATTATAATAATACTAATAATATCGAGAATAACGATAATAAGGATAAGAACCATAATAACGATTATAACGAAAAAAAATAATAATAATAACGATAATAAAGATAATAAAGACAAGAATAATAATAATAATACTAATAATAATAATAATTTCAATGACGATAATATCGGTAATGAAAAAAAAAACAATAATAATAATAAGGATAAGAATGATAACAGAGATTATAATAATTACGATTAAATAGATAACTACGGCAATAATGATAATGGCAATAATAACGATAACAACTGTGATAAAAATAGCAAAATCAGCGATATTAAAGAAAATTGTAATAAGAATAATAACTATACCAACGATAATAATATTAATAATAATAATAATAAAAACGAAAATAAGTATAATAACGGTGACATCGATAATAATAATAAAAATAATAATGATAATAACGATAATAACAATAATAATAATACTAATACTAACGATAATAAAGATAATAATAATCGTATTAAAGATAATAACGATAACAACGGTAATAATAATAATAACGATAATAACGATAATAACAATGATAATAATAGTAACAATAAAGATAATAACGATGTAATTGATTCTAATGATGATAATAATAACAACAATAATGATAATAACGAATATGATGTTAAGAATGAAAATAATATGAACAATATTAAAAACAATAATGACAATCAAGATAATAAAGATAATAATAGAAGTAATAATAACAATATTAAGAATAATAAATATAATAACGATAATAACAATAATAATAGTAGTAATAAAAAAAGTAATAACAATAATAACGATAAAAACGTTTTTAACGATAATAATAATGGTGATAATTACGATAATATCGATGATAATAATAACTATAATACCGATAATAACGATTATAGAGATAATAATTATTATAGTAATAATTACGATATTATAGATACTAATGACAAAATAATAATAATAAAAATAACGATAATAACGGTAATAACGAATAAAAATAATAGAAAAATAACAATAATATCAATAATAACGATTACAAAGATAATAACGATAATATAAATAAAAATAAATTAGATAATATCGATTTCATCGAAAATAATAATAACAATATTAAGGATAATATCGATCATAACAACAACAATATCGACGATAATATCGATAATAATAATAACAATAATATCAATAATAACGATAATAAAGATAATAACGATAATATCGATATCAATAAATAGGATAATATCGGTATCAAAGATAATAATAATAACAATATTAACGATAATATCGATAATAATAACAACAATATCGACAATAATATCGATAATAATAATAACAATAATAACATTAATACCGATACTAACGATAATATCGTTAATAATAATAACGATAATAATGATAATAGCGATAAGAACAATAACGATATTAACGATAATATTGACAATATTAAAGATAATAATGTTAATAATTATAAAACGATAATAGTTATCATAATAATAATAGTAATAACGATAAAAAAATTCAGATAATATCAATAATATGGATAATAATAATAAAATTAATAACGTTAATAATGATAATTATATAATAACGGTAATAATAATAAAATTAGTAACGCTAATAACGATAATAAAGATAATAATATTATTAAAAATACCGATAATATATATTATAATGGAAATAATAATAGTAACAATATCGATAATATCGATAATAACGGTAATAAAGATATTAATAATAGTAATAATAACAGTAATAATAATAATGATAATTACGATAAAAATGATAATAATAAAATTGTAATAATGTTATTATGACTAACAACGATAAAAACAATAATAACGATATCCATAATAACGGTAATAAAGACAATATTAATAACAATAATAATATTGATAATAACTATAATAACGATAATTAACATAATGACGACAATAACGATAATAGTAATTACGATAGTAACGATAATATCGATAATAATAATAATAATAATAATAACAGTAATAACGATAATAACGATAATAACGGCAATAATAATATTTATAATAATATCAATAATATCCATAATAATGATAATGACGGCGATAATAATAATAATAATAATGTTAATAATAATAACGGTAATGACATAATAATAATAACAATAATAACAACAATAACGACAATAACGATAATAACGATAATAATAATAATAATAACGACATTAATAAATATAATAAAAATAATAATGATTATAACGATAATAACGATAATAATAGAGACAATAATAATAATAATAAAAATAATAACGATTATAACGAAAATAACGATAATAATAGGGACAATAATAATAATATTAAAAATAATAACAAAAAAATAACGATTTATCTATAATAACGATATTAATAATAACGATATTATCAATAATAATAATAATAATAATATTAATAGCAATAATGACCTTAATAAAGATAAAAACGATAATAATGATATGATAATAACGATAATAGTAATAATAATATCGATATTAATAATAATTTCAATAATGACGATAATAACGAATATAATAATAACGATAATGAGGATGATAATAATAACTACAATAGCAATAATAACGATAATAATTATAAGAATAATAGCAATAATAACAATAACAACTATAATAACATTATTGATAATAATAATTATAACGAAACTAAGAATAATAACGGTGTAAACGATAAAAATAATAACAATAATATCGATGATAAAGATAATAACGATAATAATAATAATAATAATAATAACGAAAATAACGATTATAATGATAATAACGTGAATAATGCTAATAATAAGAGCAATAATAACGATAAAACGAAAATAATGATAATAATAGATGTAAAAATTCCAATATTTACAATAATAACGATAATAACAATATTATCCATAATAATAATAATAATATTAACGATTATAACGGTAATAACGATAATGACATTAATAATAATAAAATTAATAACGATAATAACGTTTATAACGTAAATAATAATAGCAATAAAAACGATCATGAGGATAGTAATAATAATAATAGTGATAAAAATAATATCGAAAATAACGTTAATAACGATTACGAAGATAATAATAATAATAATAATAAGATAATAGCGATATAAATGATAATAAGGATGACAACGATTAAAATAATAACAATAATACCGATAATAACGGTAATAACGACAATAATTATATTAATAATAATTATAATAATAATAATAACGATAATAACGATAATAACGATATTAATAAAAATAATGATAAATATAACAATAATAACTATAATAACAATTAAATTATAATAACAATAATAATAATAATATTAATATTAACAATAATAAAGATAACAACAACAATAGTGATAAAAATATTAATATTAAAATAGAAAATATGGTTAATAACGATGACAACGATAATTATAATAGCAATATTAACGATAATAACGATAATAACGATTATACGGATTATAACAATAACGATAATGAGATTAATAACGATAATAATGGTAGTAACTATAATAACGATTACAGCAATAATAACGATAATAATAATTACGGTAATACCGATAATAAAGATAATTACAATAATAACGATAGTAATAATAAAGATGATAAGAATAATAACGATTGTAATGATTATAACGATTCTAATATTAATAATTTTATAATAAATAACGTTAATAACGATAATTATTTTAATAGAAGTAATAATAACAATATTAACAATGTTTGCAATAATAATAGTGGTAACAATTAAAGTAATAACAATAATAACGATAATAACAATAATAAGGATAATAATAATAACGATAATAACGATAGTAGTAATAATAATAATGTCGATAGTAACAATAATGACGATACTAACGAAAATAACGATAATAATAATAAAATTAATAACGATAATTACGTTAATAAAGATAATAATATTAACAATAATAACGATAACAACGATAATAAGGATAATAGTAATAACGATAATAACGACAATAAAAATTTTAAAAATTTTGATAAAAACGATAATAACAATAATTATAATAATAGTAATAATAATGAAAACGATAAAAACGATAATTACGGTATTAATAATAACAATAATAAAGATAATAAGGGAAATAATAATACGAATAATAATAATAATAATAATAATATCAATAATAACGAAAAGAACGCTAAAAATAATAGTCATAATATCTATAATGACAATAATAACGGTAACAACAACAATAATATATACGAAAATATCGATAATATTGATAATGAAAATAACAATAATAAGAATAAAAAGAATAATAATGATAATAATAACAATAATATTAATAAAAATAATAACGATAATAACGATAATAACGATAATAACGATAATTGCGATAATAACGATTATAATAAAAATTAACGACAAAAACGATAATATTAGTAATAATAATGACGATAATAATACGATATTTACAATAATAATAATAATAATAATAAATATAACAACGATATTAACGATAATAACTATAATTGAAATAACGATAATTACGATAATAACGATGTTAACGTTAATAATAGTAAGGATAACGATAATGTCGAAAATAATAAATACACTATTATCGATAATTTAGTTAATAATAATAATAATAAGAATAATAACTGTATCAACGATAATAACGATAATAACGATAATAACGATATTAACGACAATAAAACTAATCATAATAAAAGGGGTAATAAAGATTAGAACGAAAATAATAATAATGACAATAATAATAATTGTAACAATAAAGATAATAATGATAATATAGGAAATACAGATAATAATAATAACAATAGTAACGATAATAACGATATTAATGATAATAACAACAATAATAATAATAGTAATAAAAATTAAAACGATAATAACGATTATAATAATAATAATAATAACAATAATAAAGATAATGACGACAATAATAATTATATTAATAATAATAATAATAATATCCATAATATCGATAATAACTATAATAATAATATTATTAATTACAACAATGACAATAATAACGATAATAATGGTAATAACCACAATAATAATATTAATAATATAGATAACAACGATTTTAACGATTATAATGACAGTAATAATAACAATAATAACGATAATAACGATAATAGTTATAATACCGATAATAGCGATAATAACAACTAAAATCCTATTAACGTTATTAATATTAATAATTATAAAAATAATACTGATAGTAACAATAATAACGATAATAATAGCAGTAATAATAACAATTATAACACTAATAACGTTAAAAAAGATAATAAAGAAAATAATAGTTTAATAATAACAATAATAACAGTAAAAACGATAATATGGTTATTAACGATAATATCTATAATTATAATAACCATATAAACAATAATAACGATATTATCATTAATAACAATAACGACAATAACGATTATATCGATAATAATAACAACATTATAAACGTTAACATCGATAATAAGAATAATAATAATAACATGAACAACGATAGTAAAGATAATACGTATAATAATAATAATGAAAATAACGATAATAACCATATTAAGGATAATAATAATAATAAGAAGAATAGTAATAATGATAACGATAATTACGATAATAACGATAATAATAATAGTAATTACAACGCTAATAGCAATAATAACGATAATAATGATAATAACGTTTATAATAACAACGGCAATACCGATTTTAGTATTAATAATAATAATGATAATAACGATATTTACGATTATTATAATAACAATAATAAAGAAAAGAACGATTAATCTTTTACTAACGATATTAATAATAACGATAATAACTGTAATATCGATGTAACGATAATAATAACAAAAATAATAACGATAATATTGATTATAATAATAATAATATTAATAGCAATAATATCGATAATGTAGAAAATAAGGATAATAATGATAATGATAATAACGATAATAGTAATAATTATAATATCAAAAATAACAATAAGTACGATAACAACTATAATAACGTTAAAAATAATAACGATAATGATGATGATAGTAATAACTATACTAACGTTAATATGGATAATAATAATAGTAATAATACCTATAGTAACGATGTCAAAGATATTAACAATAATAACGATAATAATGATAATTATAATAACGATAATAACGATAGTAACGACAATTATAATAATTATAATAACGTTAAAAGAGATAATAACTATGTCAACGATAATAATAATAACAATAATATCAATAAAAACGATAGTAACGTTAATAATAATATTACAAAAAAAGGATAATAAGGATAATAATAATAATAATAACAATAATAAAGATTATAACGATATTAATAAGAATAAAAGTAATAATAATAATAATAATATCTATGATAACGATAATAACTATAATAATAATATTATTCATGACAATAATACCAATAATAACAGTTATAACTATAATAATAAATACGATAAAGTCGATAATATCCATAAGATTATTAACAATTTTAGCGATAATATCGATAAAATTAATAACAATATTAAGGATAATATCTATAAAAATAATCATAATAATAATAAAAGTAATAACGATAGTAGAGATATCAACAATGATAATAATAATAACGATAATAAAGATAATAAAGTTAATAACAATAATTATAAAAAAGATAACAACGATATTAACGAAAGTAGCGAAAATAATATTTACAATAAGAAAGATAATTACGATAATAATGATAGTAGCGATAAAAATTACAATAATGATAACTATATTGACGATAATAACGTAAATAATAATAACAATAATAACGATAATAATGATAATTACGATAATAATAATAAAAATAATAACGATTACAAAGACAATTTCGATAGTAACGATAATAATAATTATAATAACGAGAATAACAATATTAACAATAAAAATAATAGCGATATTAACGATAATATTGATAATAATATTAGCAATTATAACGACAACAAACGACAATAACGATAGTAAAGTTAATAATATCTATAATAATGATAAATGCATTAATAATAATAGTAACGTTAATAATAATAATAATAATATCGATAAAGACAATAACGATAATAACGGTAATATTAATAATAATAAAGATAATTACGATAATAACGATAATAATAATAACAATTATAACGATAATAACGACATTCATGAAAATAATAATTACAATAATAACGATAATAACCACAATAATGATAACATGGAAAATAATTATAATAATAATATCACTAGAAACGATAAAAATGGTAATACTTACGATTATAACGATAATAACGTTAATAACGATATTAACCATAATAAAATTAATAACTACGTTTACGTTAATAACGATAATATTATCAGCAACAAAAGCGATAATAGCAACAATAACGGTAAAAATAATAATAACATTATTGACGATATTATCGATGATAACGATATCAAAAATAACGGTAATGACAATAATAATAATAATAGTAATAACAATAATAATTATTATAACGATAATAATAATAACAACGATAACGGCAATGATGATAATAATATTAATAAAGATATTAGCAATAATAATAGTAGTAATTAATAAATATTATAACGAAAATAATGATATTAACGATAACAATAATAACGATTATTACTATAATAAGTAAAATAATAAAAATGATAGAAAAGATACTAGTAATAATATTAATAACGATAAAAACGATAAAAAATATAATAATAATAAAAAGAATAACGATAGTAAGATATTAACGATATAAACGCTGATAAAACCAAAAACTACGAATATAGCGATAATAATTATAACAATAATAACGATAATAACTACAATAATTATAACAATAACAACGATAATAAAAATAATAACGATAATAACGATAATAACGATAAAACGATAATAACGATAATAATAAATATAGTAATAATAACAATAATAACGATAATAACGATTAAATCGATAATAACGTAATAATAAGGATAATCACAATAATAACGACAATAACGATAATAATAATAATAATGATAATAGTAATAAAAACGATAATAATAAAAATAATAATAATAACGATAATAACGACAATAGTTCATGTAATAATAATACTAATAACTATAATAATGATAATAACGATTATAATAACAACGTTAATACCGATTATGCTAGAATTAATAATAACGATAATAACGATATTTACGATAATAATAATAACAATAATATAGAAAAGAACGATATTATCTATAATAACGATATTAATAATAACGATATTACCTATAATAACGATGAAACGAAAATAATACCATCAATATTACCGATAATATTGATAAAAATAATAATGATAATAGCAATAATAACGATAATAAAGATATTAACAATAATAATGGTAATGATAATAACGATAATAATAATAATAATAATAATATCAAAAATAACAATAATTACGATAATGACTATAATGACGATAATAATAATAACGATAATGACGATGATAATAATATCTGTAATAAAGTTAATAACGAAAAAAAAAATAATAATAATAACGATATTAACGATATCAACGATAACAGCGATAATAATGATAATAACAATAATAATAACAATAATAACGATATTAACAATTATAATGAGAACATTAGTATTGATAATAACGGTAATAACTATAATTATAATAATAACATTATTAATGATAATAACAATAAAAACGATATCAAAACGATAATAAAAATATTTATAATAATAACGAAAATAGAGATAATCACGATGAAAACAATAATAATAATAACAATCATAATGATAATAATGATAATAACGATAATAACGAGAACAATAACAATAATAATACCGATAATAACGATAATGACGATAACAATAATAACGAAAATAACCATAATATTGATAATAATAACAACATTAATGATAATAACGATACTAATAAAAATAATAATAACATTAATAACGATAATAACGATTATAATCATAATAACTATAATAATGATATTAACAATATGAATAAAAGTAATAATAGAGACATTAACGTTAAGAACGATAATAACGATAATAATATTAACAATAATAAAGATAATAACTATATTAAAAATAACTATAATATATGATAACAAAGATAAAAACAACAATAATAATTGTAAAACAAACGAAAATAAGGATAATAACGATAATACCGATAATAACGTTAATAATTCTAGTAGTGATAACTATAATAATGGTAATAACTATTTTTATGAAAACAATAGTAACGATAAAATCGATCATGTCGATTATAATAATAATAATAACAGCGATAATAACGATATTAACGAAAATAACTATAAATATAATAGCAATAATTACGACAATAACGATATAAATGATAATAACGATAACAACGGACACAAAATAAAAATAATAGAAATAATAGAGATCATAACGATATTAAACATAATATCGTTAGTAATAATAATAATAATAACGCTAATAACGATTGATATGATAATAACGATAATAGCGATAATAATAGAACTAATAATAACAATGTAAACAATAATGACGATAATAACGAAATAACGATAATAACATTAGTAATAATAACAATAATAAAAATAATAACGATAATACCGTTAATATTGATAATTTTAATAGCAATATTCACATTAATACCGATAATAATAATAATAATAATAATAATAACATTATAACGACAATGACGATAAGAACTATAATAATAATAACGATAATATCGAGAATAGTAATAATAATAATACTGATAGAAAAAATAATAACGATAAGGACAATAATAATAATAATAATTATAACGATTATAACGATAATTAGAATAATAACGATAATAATATTAAAATTAACATCGATAATTACGTTGATAACTATAATAATAATAGCATTAATAACGATAATAACGATAATAAAAATAATAATAGTAATAACAATATTAAGGATAATAACGATAATAATGATATTACTAATAACGGTGACAACGATAAAAACAATAATATTAATATTAATAATAACGAATAAAAGGATAATATCGATAACAAGGATACTATTAATAATAATTATCAAGATAATAACATAATTATCGATCATATCGATAAAATGATAATAACATTACTAATAATAATAATAATAACAATAATAACGATAAGAACACTAATAATGAAAAGAATATGTACGATAATAACAATAATAAGGATAATAATAATTACAATAATAACAATACCAACGACAATAACGATAAAAATAATAATAATAATAAGGAAAATAACGATAATAACGATGTCAACGATAATAATAATAACAATAATAAGGATAATAACGATGACAACGATAATAATAACAATAATAAAGATAATAATTATAATAACGATAATACGGATTATAACAATATGATAATATCCATAATAGTAATAATAATAAGTACGATAATGAAGATAAAACAATAAAAATGATAATAATTATAATAACGATAATTGCAATAATAACTGTAATAATAATAGCAATATTAACGTTAATCATGATAATAAAGATAATAACTATAATAACGATACTAACAATGAAAATAGTAGTAATAATAGAGATATTAAGGATATTAACGATAATACCGAGAATAATAATAACAATAATTACGATAAAAAAGATATTAACGATTATAACAATAATAAAAATATAGTAACGATATTAATAATAATAATAATAATAACAATAATAACGATAATAACAAAAATAATAAAAAGAATAATAACAATTATAATGATAATAACGATAATAATAAAGGCAATAATGACGATTTTAACGTTAAGAACGAAAAAAATAAAACTTTAAATGACCATTATAAAATTATCAATGATAATAATAATAATGACGTTAATAATAATCATTATAAAAAAGATATTAACGATAATAACTACATTAAAAATAATAACAAAAATAATAATAATAATAGAAACCACAAGAACGAAAATATCGATAATAACAATTATAATAGTAAAGATAGTAACGATAATATTGATAATATTAATAACAATATTATTGATAAGGTCGATAATAATAATAATAATAATAACGTTAATATCGATGGTAAAAATAATAATGATAATAACGATAGTAAAGATAGTAACTATAATATCGACTATAACAATAATAATAATAACGATAATAACGATTATTACGATAATGACGATAATATTAATAACGATAATAACGTTAATAACGTAAATAACGAAAATAATAAAAGAAATATTAACAATAACAACCATAATAAAGATAATAACGAAAATAATAAAAGAAATATTAACAATAACAACGATAATAAAGATAATAACGATAATAATATTAACGATAATATCGACAATATTAATAATAATGACAACGATAATTATGATAATAATGATCGTAAAACTAATAACAATAAAGATAATAACAATATTAACGATAATAACGATAATAACGATAATTAAAATAATAATAGTAATAGCAATAATAACGATAGTGACAATAATAACGATAATAGCAATAATACTAATAACGATAATAACGAAAATAATAATAACGATAAGAACGATAAAAATAATAACAATAATATCAGTAATACCGGTAATAACGATAATATCGCTAATATTAATAATGATAATAATGATAATAGCGATATAAACAATAACAATATTAACGATAATATTGTCAATATTATAGATAATAATGATAATAATTTTAAAACGATAATAATTATCATAATTATAGTTGTAATAACGA
This sequence comes from Vespa crabro, assembly GCF_910589235.1. Classification (NCBI taxonomy): domain Eukaryota; kingdom Metazoa; phylum Arthropoda; class Insecta; order Hymenoptera; family Vespidae; genus Vespa; species Vespa crabro. The sequence goes on from NW_025813595.1 coordinate 1,268,691, forward strand.
TAATAACGATATTAAAAATAAAAATAATAACGATAAAATAGATAATAATAATAAAATTTATAACGTTAATAACGATAATAACGATAATAACAGTAATAATAATAAAACTGATAACGCTAATAACGATAATAAATATATAATATTATTAATAAGGACGATACTAATGATTATAATGGAAATAATAATAATTACAATATCGATAATAACGATAATGACGGTAAAAACGATAATAATAATAGTAATAATACTAGTAATAATAATAATGATAATTACGATATTAACGATATAAATAATAGTTATAATAACATTATAACAATAATAACGAGACAACGATAATAACGATATCTATAATAACGATAATAATGACAATAATAATAACAATAATAATATCGATAATAACTGTAATAATGATAGGAACCATAATGACGATAAAAAGCATAATATCGGTAATAATAATAATAATAATAACACTAATATCGAAAATATCGATATTAACGACAGTAATAATAATAATTACGACATTATAACTATAATAAGTATAATGACGATATGTTATTAACGTTAAAGACGATAATAGTGGTAATGGAAATAACGATAATAACGAGAATAGCGGCAATAAAAATTATAATAATAAAGATAATAACGATATTATCGAAAATAAAGATAAAAGTTATAAGAATAATTATAATAAGCACAATAACAATGATAATAACGATAATAAACATAATGACAATAACGATGACACGACAATAATAATAACAATATTAATAACGATAATAACGATAACAACAATAATAAAGTTAATAACTATATTAACGATGTCAATAATAACGAAAATAACGATAATTTCGATATTAATAATTGCAATATAAAAAATAATAACGATAACAATAATAATATTGTCGACATTAATAAATATAATAAAGATAATACAGAAATGGTATTAACGATTGAAACGACAATAGTAGTAATAGTAATAACGATAATAAAGATAATAACAACAACAATAATAATAATAATAAAGATAGTACAGAAATTATCGAAAATAACGTTAATAACGATCATAATAACAACAATAATAATGATAATAACGATAATAGCTATTACAACGATAATGAAGACAGTAATAATAATAATAATAATAGTAATATTAACTATTACAACAGAAATAATGATATAAATAGTAGTAATAATAACAAATATAACAATAATAACGCTAATAAAGAAAATAACGTTAATATCGACAATAATAATAACAATATTAACTGTAATAACAATTATAATAATAATAATAATAACGATAATAATGGTAATAATTATAATAATTCTAATAATTGTAACAAAAATAATCACACCAATAATAACAATAATAACGTTTATGACAAGAATAATAGTAATAATAATAATGATAATAATGATAATAACGATATAATCGATAATAATATATACAACAATAACGATAAAAACAATAATAATGGTCATAATAATAATTATAATGATATTAACGATAATATCGATAATAATAATATTAACAAGAGCGATAGTAACGTGAATAGTAATAACTATAAATACGATAATAATGATAATAATGAAAATAACTACAATAATAATATTAAATAATACACTAATACGGATAATAACAATAACAATAATAACAATAATTACGATTATTACGATAATAACGATTATAATAATATTAATAATAATATCGATAATAAGGTTAATTACGAAAATAACGGTAAAAAAGGTAATAACTATAATAACGACAATAATAATAATAATAATAACGATAATAAAAGTAATAACGATAATAATAATAACAACAATAAAGATGATAACGATATTAACAATAATAACGATAATAATGATAATAATAATTATAAAGATAATGAAAATAATAATTATAACAATAATAACAATAATAAAGATAATAACGTAATAACGATAATAATAATAAGATTTATGAAGATATTAGCAATAATAATGATAATAAAGATAATAATAGTATTATTAACAATAATAACAATAATAATAATTCTAGCAGTAATTACAATAATAACGATAATGACGATAATAATAATAACACTAATAACAATAATATCGACAATAACTATAATTACGATAATAATAATAACTATTATAGCGATAATAACGATAAGAATGATAATAATATTAATAATAATAACAATGACAACGATTATAACGCTATTAATGATTTGTTTATACCTAAAATAAGGATAATAATAAAAAGAACGATAATTATAATAAGAATAATAACAATTATAATGGTAATAAAAAAAAATAATAATAATGAGACCTATAAGAACGATAATATAGATAATATTAGTCATAGTAATAACAATATTAGCAAAAATAACGATAATAACGATAACAATATTAACGATAAAAACGTTAGTTATAATAATAGTAATAACAATAATAACGATAATAAAGATAACAATAATAATCAATAACGATTATGACGATAATAACGTTAATAATAATAATAACTATAATAATAATAACTATAAAAACGATAATAACCATAATAACGAAAATAACGATGATAGCGATAATAATAATAATAATAATAATATTAACGAAAATAGCGATATTAACGTTAAGCACGATATAAATAGTAGTAAAAATAAAGGTAATAACGATAATAAGGATAATAACATTAAAGTAAATAACGATAATAAAGACAATAATATTAATAATAATAACGATAATAATGATAATAGCGATAATAATTACATCGAAAATAACGGCAATAATAATAATAATAATAACGTTGATAAGGAAAATAACGATAACATCGGTAATAATAAGAACAAAAATATAGATAATAACGATAATAACGATAATAACGATATTTAATATAATAATAATTACGATAATATCGATAATAATAATAACCATAACAACGATAATATAGATAATTATAATAACAAAATTATCAATAATATAGATAATAATAATAATAAGATTAATAACAATAATTACGATGATAACGAAAATAACGATATAAATAAGAAAACTATTGTAACAATAATAACGTATATATAATATAAACCACAATGTAGGTATAATAATAATATTAACGATAATAACGAAAAATACGATAATAACGGTATTGATAATAACGATAATAACGTTAATAACGTTAATAATAATGGTACTAATAACTATAATAATAACATTAACGATAATAACGATAATGACGATAATATTAATAACGATAATAGCTACAATAACAATAATAATAATAATTATTATTACGATAAAGTCGATAATAACGATAATAACGATAATAATAATAATTATTATTACGATAAACAACATAATAACGATAATAATTATAGTAATTATAATAATTATTATGATAAAAACGATAATAATGATATTAGTAATATTAATAATAAAGATAATTACGATAATAACGATAATGATAATAACAATAATAACGATATTAACTATAATAAAATTAATAACTATATTTACGTTAACAACGATAATGATATTAGTAATAATAGCGATAATAACAATAATTACGTTAATAATAATAATAACATTAATAACGATAATAACGATAATAGCGATTATAACGATATTAAAGACTGTAAAAATTATAATAATAATAAAAATAATATTAACGATAACAATGAAAATCATGATAATAATAGTAGTATTAATAACAATAATTACAATAATAACGATAATAAAGATAATAATAGAATTAATAATAACGATAATAATAATAATAATAATAATAATAATAATAATACTGATAATAACAATAATATCAATAATAATAATAACTATATTAAGGATAATAACAATTATACTATTAATAATAATAACGATAATTACGATAAAGATAATAATAATAATAAAAATATTAAAAATTATAATCACCAGAATAATAACAACATTTTATGATAAGAAATAAGGTTATGATAAGAACAATATAAATAATACTAACGATAATAATGATAATAATAATAATAATAATAATAATAATAATAATAATAATAATATGATTAATACTCACAATAATAACAATAATAACGGTTATGAGAAAATTAATATTAATAATTATAACGATAATAAGGATAATAACGATATAATAATGATATAATCGAATAGAATAATAACAATAATAACGATAATAACTCTAATAATGATAATAATACTAATAATTATAACGATAATAACGATAATAACAATAATAATAATTATAATAATGACGATACTAACGGTAATAACGCGTAATAATAAATACAACAGTAGCAATAGTAATAATAGCAATAATAACGATGGTAACGAAATGGAAGGTAATGGTAATAATATTAATTACGAAATTAAGGAAAATAACGATAATAACGATATAAATAATATAAATAATGATAATAATTATAATAATAATAAAAATAATAACGATAATAAATATAATAACGTTAATAATACAAGTAATAATAACAATAATATCATTATTAAAGATAATAAAGATAAGAACGATAATAATAATCATAATAATAACAATAATAATCATAACAATATTAACGATAATAACGGTAATGACGATAACAATAATAACGATATTTACGATAATATCGATAATAATATTAATAATATTAACGATCATAAACATAATAGTAATGATAATAACATGTATAACGATAAGAACTATAATAATAATACAGAAGAAAATAATAACAATATTAACGTTAATAACGATAATAAAAATAAATATAATATCAAAAGTAGTAATAACGATAATATCGATAATAATGTAAATAAAAATAAAAATAATAATAACAACAATAATAACAATTATAACGATAGTAATAATAACGAAAATAATAATAAAAGCGGTAATAATAATAACAATAATAACGAAAATAATGATAACAATGATAACGATAATAAAGATAATATCGATAATAATAACAACAATATTAACGAAAGTAAACTTAATAATGATAATAGTAATAACGATATAAACGATAATAACGATAATAAAGATAATAATACTAATGATATTAAAGATAATAGTAATTATTATAATAACGATAAGAACGACAATATAGTTAATAGTATTAATAATAACAATAACGAAAATAAGGATAATAACGATTATAATAATAATAATTATAACGAAAATAAGGATAATAACGATAAAACGAAAATAATAATAACAATAATAGCGATAATAACGATTTTAACGATAATAAGGATAATAATAATAATTAAAATAACTATAGAAACGGTATAAACGATAATAACGAAAATAACGATGTTAACGATAATATCGATAATAATAAAAATAATAATAATAATAATGATCGTAACGATAAGAAAGATAATAATAGCAGTAATCATAACAATAATCATAGCAATAACTATAATAACGATAATATCGATAATAATAACAATGACAAAGTTAATAGAAATGATAATAATAGCGATAATAACGATAATTACTTTAATAATATTAACAATGATAAAGATAATACCGATAGTGACATTAATAACAATAATAATAATAGCAACAATAACGATAATTAAGAAAATAAAAATTATAATTAAAACGATACTATGGATAAGAATGATGTCATCAAAAACATTACTAAGAAAAATAGAGATAATATCGATTTTAACAATAGAAATATTAACAATTATATAGATAATTATAATAATAATATTAACAATAATAACAATAATAACAATAATAACGATAATAAGGATAATAAAAAAGACGATATTTTCGAATATAACGATAAAAGAAATTTTAATAATACCAATAATATGGAAAATAAAGATATCGTCGATAATAATAATAACAATTAAAATGATAATATAGATATTAATATTATCAATATTTACGATAATAAGGATATTTTTAATAATAATAATAACGATAATAACGGTTATAACGATAAAAATAATAAGGATAATAACGATATTAACGATAAGACGATAATAACAATAATAATAATAATAAAAATAATAATAACGATAACATAGATAATAACGATAATAGTAATAACGATAACATAGATAATAACGATAATAGTATTAACGATATTTTCGACAATAGTGCTAATAATAATAACAATGATAATAACGATATGAATAATAACAATAATAACGATAATAACGATAATAATAATATTATTAATGACGATAATTACAGTAACAACGATAATAGTACTAATGACGTTTATAGTAATAATCATAATAAAGATATTAGCGATAATATCAACAATAATAATAATAATAGTAACCATAATAACGATAATAAAAAAAATAACTATAATAACGTTAATAACAATAAAAATAATAGAAATAATAGATATATTAAAGTTAGTAAGAATAATAACGATTATAATATTAATAATAATAACGATAAATACGATAATAGCGACAATATTATTAATAATATAACGTTAATAGGTATAATTACTATATAAAAATTAATAGTAATAACAATAATAATAATGATAATAACGAAAATAATAATAGCAATAATAATGATTTTTAATGTTAAGAATGATAATATTTATAACATTTATAACCATTATAACATTATCAACGATAATAATAGTAATGACTTCAATAATAATAATCATAATAAAGATATTAACAATAATTTCAACAATAATAAATCTAAAAATAATAATTATAATAATAGTAACCATAAGAACGATAATATCGATAATAACGATTATAATAAAAACGATAGAAACGATAATAAAGATAATAACGATAATAATATTAACGATAATATCGACATTATTGATAATATTAACAACGATAATTATGATAATAACGATAATAAAATTAATAACAACAAAGATAATAACAATATTATCGATAATATCGATAATAACGATAATAATAATAACGACAATAACAATAATATTGATAATATTAATATAAATATTTACGATAATTTCGATATTAATAAATGTAATAATAACAATAATAACGATCATAAAGATGATAGCGACTTTAATAATAACGATAATACCGATATTAATAATAATAATATTATTGTTAGTAACAATAATAATGATAACGATGTTTTTAAAAGTAATAATAATAACGATTATAACGTTATAACGATATTAATGACAATAACGATAATAACGATAATAAAAGGAACAATAACAACGATATTAACGAAAATATTAATAGCAATTGTAACGTTAACAACGATAATAAAAATAATAATAATAATACCGAAAGTACAAATAATAACGATAACAATAATAACAATAATAGTGATAATATCGTTTATAATAATAATATTAACGATAATATCAGTCATAATATTAATAGTGTTAACATTAAAACGATAATAACGATAATAAAGATAATAACAGCAATAATAGTAGTAATAAAAAAAGTAATAATTATAATTACGATATAAACAATTTTAACTATAATAATAATTGCAATAAATACGATAATATCGATAATGATAATAACAATATTAACGATAATATCGAATATAATAATAACATTAATAATTACAATAACGATAATAAGGATTATAAAGAAAATAATAATAATAATAATAATAATAACAATAATAAAGATAATAATGACACAATAATAATAATAATAATAATAATAATAATAATAATAATAACAATAACGATATTAACGGTAATAACGATAAAAGTAATAGAAAAATGACAATAATATCAATAATAACGATAAAAAAGATATTAAGGATAATATCGTTAATAATAAATACGATAATAACCATATCATCGATAATAATAATAACAATATTTACAATAATATCGATTATAATAACAACATTATTGACGATAATACCGATAAAGATAAAAACAATAATAACAGTAATAACGATAATAACGATAATATCGTTAATAATAATAACAATAATAATGATAATAGGGATAAAAACAATAACGATATTAACGATATTATTGACAATATTAAAGATAATAATGATAATAATTTAAAAACGATAATAATTATCATAATTATAGTAATAATAACGATAATAAGGATATTAATAATAAAAATAATAACGATAATATAGATAATAATAATATAATTCATAACGTTAATAATGATAATAACGATAATAACGGAACTTATAAAAAAATTGATAACGCTAATAACGATAATAATAATAGTTATAATAACATTATAAAAATAATAACGATATCAACAATAATAACGATATCTATATTAACGATAATAAAGACAATAATAATAATATTAATAATAGTAATGATAATAACGATAATAATAATAGTATTAATAACAATATTAAAAATAATAACGATAATAACCATAATAACGATGATAATTATAATAATAACGACATTAATAACTATAATAAATATAACAAAGATATGGTATTGACGATAAAGGCGACAGTAGTAGTAATAGTAATAACGATAATACTAAAAATAGCGGCAATAATATAATAATAATAACGATAATAACGATAAAACAATAATAACGATAATAACTTTATTAACGATATCAATAATAACGAAAATAACGTTAATTTCCATATTAATAATACCAATATTAAAGATAATAACGATAATAATAATAATAATAACGACATTAATAACTATAATAAATATAATAACGATAAGGTATTAATGATAATAACGACAATAGTAGTAATAATAATAATGATATAAACGATAATAACGACAATAAAATAATAATAATAATAAAGATAATATCGATATTATCGAAAATAACGATAATAACGTTAAAAATAATAACAATAATATCAATAATAACTATAATAGCGATTATAACGATAATAACGACAGTAATAATAATAATAATAATAATAATAATAATAATAATAAAAATAATAATAATAATAATAATAAAAATATTAATGATTACAACGAGAATAATGATAATAATGGTAGTAATAATACCAATAATTACAATAATAACGATAAAAAGGATAATAATGATAAATACGATAATAACAGTTATAATAACAACGATAATAACGATAATATCGATAAAAATAATAACAATATTAACGATAATATCAGATATAGTAATAATAATAATAACGATAATTACGATAATAACGATAATAATAATAAACCTAACAATAATATTCCCCACAATAATAACAATAATAATGGTTATGATAAGAATAATAATAATTGAAATTACGATAATAATGATAATATTAATAATAATAATTATAATAATAATAATAATAATAATAATAATAACAATAATAACAATAAAAACGATTATGATAAGAATAATAATAATAATAATAACGATAATAATGATAATAACGATAATAAATATAATAATGATAATAATAATAATAATTATAACGATAATAACGATAATATCAATAATAATATTAATAAGAGCGGTAGTAACGTTAATAGTAATAACTATAAATTAGATAATAACGATATTAAAGAAAATATGTATAATAATAATAATAAATATAAAATAATAACTATAATAACAATAGCAATAATAACAATAATAACGATTATTACGATAATAAGGATAGTAATATTGTCTATAATAATGATAACAAAGATAATAACGGCAATATAAAAAATTATAATAATATCGATAATAAGGTTAATTACAAAAATAACGGTAATAAGGACAGTAGCAATAATAACGGCAATAATAATAATAATAATAATGATACTAACAATAACAATAATAGCGATTATAATAATAATAACAATAATACGATAATAACGATAATAATAATAAAAATAATACGATAATAACGATAATAATAATAACAATTATAACGATAATAACCATAATAGCGAAAACACCGATAATAATAATAATAATAACGATAATAAATATAATAACGGTAATAAAAGTAATAACAGTAATAATAGTAATAATAGCAATAATAAGGATAATAACGATAATAACGATTATAATAATAATGACAATAACGATATTACTGATTAAAACGATAATAACGATATTAACATAATAAAAATAAAGTTAATATCGAAGATAAGGTAATAATAATAAAAATAATAACGATAAAAACGACAAATAATAATATTATAATAATATCATTACAATACAATTCAATTACAATTACAATACATCACAAATACAAATAATAATATTATACTTAACGGTAATAACGATAATAACGGAAATAGTAATCGAAATAATAACAATAATAAAACAAATATTGATAATAACTATAATATCGATAAAATATTAATGTTAATAACGACAAAACAGATAATAATTACGATAATAACGATAATAATATTAGTAATAACAACGATAATAACAATAATAACGTTAGTAGCAGTAATAATAATAATAATTAATAAAATCGACAATAACGATACTTACGATAATAATAGTAGTAATAAAAGTACTAATGTCAATAATTATTTTAATAATGATAATAATGATAATAAGAACAATAATATCAACAATAATAACGGTAATTACATAAATAAAAACAACGGTAATAACGTTCATGACTAAAAAACCGTAATAACGACAATAATAATATCGATAATAACTTTAATATTAATAATAATGATAATAACTATAATAATAAAAGAAATAATAATAACAACAATAATAAAGATAATGACAATAATAGCAATAATACTGATAATAAAGATATAAATAAAAATAATAATAATAATAACAATAATAACGCTAATTATGATAAAAATAAAAATAGTAATAATAATATCAATAATAACGATAATAAGGATGATAATAATAATAATAATTCCGATAACAGAGATAATAAACATAATAATAATAATAATAATAATAATAATGATAATAATAATAATAATATTAATAATAATAATAATAATAATAATAATAATAATGATAATAATAATAATAATATTAATAATAATAATAATAATAATGATAGTAATGATAATAACGATATTATAGTAGTAAAAATAAAAATAATATCAATAATAAGGACAATAATAATAGTAATAATAACTATAATAACGATAATATCGATAATAATTATAACGAAAATAACGACAATAATAATATTAATATTAACGATAATAAGAATAATAATAATAACATTGATAATAATAATAACAATAATATCGTTAATAATGGTAATTACGATAATAACAGTAATAACGATAATATATATAAAACGATAATAGTAATAATAATAAAATCGATAATAACGATATTAACGATAACAGTAATACTAATAACAATAATAACAATAGTAACCAAATAACGATAATAATAATAACAATTATAAAGATAATAACTAGAATAACGATATTATTGATAACTATTATAACTATAATTACGATAATAACAATAGTAAAGATGACAATAATATCGAAAACAACGATAAAAACGATATTAAAAGTAATAAAAGTAAAGATATTATCGGTAAAGTGAATAAAAAAACTAATATTATAATCGATAATAAAGATAATAAAAATAATAATAATAATAATAACGATAATATCGCTAATAGTAACAACTATAAATTCGATAATAATGATATTAATGAAAATAACTAAATTAATAATAGTACATATAACAATAATAAAGATAATAACAATGATAATAATAACATCACTAACGATAATTACGATGATAACGATAGTAATAATTACAATAATGACGATAACAAAGATGATAATGATAATAATAATAATAATATTATTATCGTTAATAAGGTTAATTACGAAAATAACGGTAATAAAGATAATAACAATAATAACGACAATAATAATAAGAGGAATAACGATACGAACGATAATAATGATAATAATAAATATAATAATAAGAATAATACCGATAGTAACGATAATAATCACAATAAAAACGATAATCTATAATAATTATAATAACGATTATTATAAGAACAATAATTACTATAATAACGATATTAACAAAAATAATAATAAAAAGAATAACAACGATAATGTAGAAATAACGAAAACAATAATAACAATTATAACAATAATAACGATAATAATAATAGTAACAATAATAATAATAATAATAATAAAAATAATAATAATAATATTATAGATAATAACGATAATTACGATCATAATAACAGTATTAATAACGGTGATAAGGATAATAACGATAACATCGATAATAGTAATATCAATAATATCGATAGTAACTATAATAACGATAAGAATGAAAATAACGATAATGATAATAGCAATAATGACGATAACAACGATAAGAACGATAATAGTAATCTTAATAATAACGAAAATAAGAATAATGACGATACAACTATAATAATAATAATAATAATAATAATAATAATAATAATAATAATAATAATAATAATAATAATAATAATAATAATAATAATAATAAAGGCAGTAAATATATTAACGATAATAACAATAATATCGATAAGAATAAAACGATAATAACGATTACGGTAATAATAATAATATCGATAGTAACAAAAGGAAAGATAATGACGATAAAAATAATAATAATAATAACGATAAATACGATATCAACGATAACAGCGATAATAATGATAATAACAATAATAATAACAATAATAACGATAATAACAATTATAATGAGAACATTAATATTGATAATAACGGTAATAACTATAATTATAATAATAACATTATTAATGATAATAACAATAAAAACGATATCAAAACGATAATAAAAATATTTATAATAATAACGAAAATAGAGATAATCACGATGAAAACAATAATAATAATAACAATCATAATGATAATAATGATAATAACGATAATAACGAGAACAATAGCAATAATAATACCGATAATAACGATAATGACGATAACAATAATAACGAAAATAACCATAATATTGATAATAATAACAACATTAATGAGAATAACGATAATAATAAAATAATAAAAACAATAAGAACGATAATAAAGATTGTAACGATAATAATATTAACGGTATTAACGACAATATTCATATTAATAATAACGATAATAACGATAATAAGGATAATTACGATAATAATAATATCGATAATGACGGTAATAATAATAATAATAATAAGGATAATAACGATAATTACGATAATAGTGATAGTAATGATAACGATAATGAAGATAATTACGATAATAACGATAATAATAATAATAATAATAATAATATCTACAATAACGATAATAGCGATAATAACGAAAAATAAATAATAATAATATCAATAGTAACGATAATAACGGCAATAATACTAATAATAATAATAAAAATAATACTAACGTTAATGACGATAATAAAGATAATAATAGTAGTAGTAATATCTATATTAACAATAATAACGTAATAACAATCATAATAATATAGATAAAGACAAAATCGAAAACAATGATAAAAATATTAAGGAGAATATCGATAATAACAATAATAATATTAACGTTAATGTAGATAATAATAATTAATATAATAATTATAATAACAATAATAACGATAATAACGATAATAACGGTAATAATAATAGTAATAAAAAAAATAATATCAATAATAAGGACAATAACGATAATAACAATAATAACGATAATAATAAATACGTTAATATCGATAATAATAATAACAGTAATAACGATAATAACGATAATAACAATAATAAGAATAACATTAATATCGTTAATAACTATAATAATGATGATAACGATAATAATTATAGAAGTGATAGCAATAATAACGATATTTACAATAATAATAAAATTAATAATGATAGAGATAATAACGATATTAACGATAATAATGATAATAACGATAATAACGAAATTAACGATAATAATAATAATAATAATTAGGATAATAAACTTAATAATAATAATAATAATGATATCGTTAATAACGATAATAACAATAATAACGATAATAACGATAATAACCATTATAAAAATGGAAATAGAAGTAACAATAATAAAGATAATCACGATAATAGCCGTAATAGTAATTCGATAATAACGATAATAATAATAATAATAATAACGGTTATAACAACAATAACGAAAATAGCTATAATAATAATAACGGTTATAACAACAATAACGATAAAAGCTATAATAATAATAACGATAATAACGATAATAATTATAATAATAATATTGATCGTAACAATAATAACGATAATGATGATAATAATAGTAATAGTAACAACGATTATAACGATAATAACTATAATAACGATAATAATAATAAAATTAATAACGATACTTACTTTAATAACGAAAATAAATATTGTAATAATAACGATAAAAGAGATAAAAGCAATAATAATAATTACGATAATAACGTTAATAAAAACAATAGTAATATTAATAATAACGATAATAACGATTATAACGATAATAAAAATATGAAGAATAAAGTCAATAACGAACCTAACGACAATAACGATGATAATAATCACAATTATAAGGAAAATAACGATAATAACGATTATAACTATTTTACGAAAATTAATAATATTAACGATAATAAAGAAAATAAAGATAATAATAAAAGTAATATTATCAATAATAACAATATTAAAGATAATAACGATAATACCGATAATAATAATAATAATAATAACAATAATAATCATAACAATAATAACTACAATAAAGGGAACGACGAAAATAATAATAGTAATAATAACTATAATAAGTATAATAACGATAACATCGATAATAATAATTACAATAATGACGATTATAACTATAATAATAAGAATAATAATAATAATAATAATAGTTTTAAAAATAATAACAATAATGTGTTTAATAACGATTATGACGATAATAATATTATTGATAATAACGTCTATAGTAATAATAATAATAATAACTATAATAATGATAATTATAATAACAATAATAACGACAGTAGCTACAATTTTAAAACGATAATAATTATCATAATTATAGTAGTAATAACGATAATAACGATATTAAAAATAAAAATAATAACGATAAAATAGATAGTAAAGGTATAATATTATTAATATGGATGATAATAATGGTTATAATGGAAATAATAATAATTAAAGAATCGATAATAACGATAATAACGTTAAAATGGATAATAATAATAGTAATAACATTAGTAATAGTAATAATGATAATTACGATAATAACGATAATAATATTAGTTATAATAACATTATAACAAGAATAACGAGAACAACGAAAATAACGATATCTATAATAACGATAATAAAGACAATAATAATAACAATAATAATATCGATAATAACTGTAAAAATGATAGTAACCATAATGACGATTATAACGATATTATCGATAATAATAATAATAATAGTAACAGTAATATCGAAAATTACGATAGTAAAGATAGTAATAATAATAATAATAAAAATATCCATAATGCAGATAATGTCGCCAATAATAATAATTATATAATATTAGTAATAATAACGATAATTACGATAATAATAATAGTATTAATAACAATATTAAAAATAATAACGATAATAACGATAATAATAATAATAATTACGACATTATAACTATAATAAATATAATAACGATATGTTATTAACGTTAAAGACGACAATAGTGATAATAGAAATAACGATAATAACGATAAAAGCGGCAAGAAAAATTATAATAATAAAGATAATAACAATATTATCGATAATAAAGATGAAAGGTAAAAGAATAATAATAATAATTACAATATCAATGATAATATCGATAATAAACATAATAACAGTAACGATGACATGACAATAATAATAACAATATTAATAACGATAATAACGATAACAACAATAATAACGATAATAACTATTTTAACGATATCAATAATAACGAAAATAACGTTAATTTCGATATTAATAATAACAATATTAAAGATAATAACGATAATAATAATAATAATAACGACATTAATAACTATAATAAATATAATAACTATATGGTATTAACGGTAAAAACGACAATAGTAGTAACAATAATGACGATATTATCGAAAATAACGAAAATAACTATAATAATAATAACAGTAATAACGATAATAACGATAGAGCGATTAATAATAATAATAATAATAATAATATTATAAGATAAAATAATTATAAGATAAAATAATAATAATATTAACGATTACAACGAAAATAATGATAATAATAGTAGTAATAATAACAATAATAACAATAATAACGATAATAAAGAAAATAATGGTAATTACGATAATAATTATAAGAATAATCTATTTAACATTAATACTAACGTTGATAACGATAATATTAATAAAATTAATAACGATAATAACGATTATAATAATAAGAACGATAATAATATTAATAATAAAAACAATAATAACTATTATAACGATAATTACGATAATAATAGATGTAATAATAACAATATTAAAAATAATATGTATAATAACGATAATAACTACAATAATAGTAGTAATAATGACAGTAATAAAAATAATAGCCATAAAAACGATTTTAACGATAATAATAATAACGATAATAACCGTAATATCGATATTATTAATAACAATATTTATGATAATTTCGATATTAATAATTGTAATCATAACAATATTAATGATTATAACGATAATAGCGACTATAATAATAACTATAATAACGACTTTATTAATAGTAATAATATTATCTTTAGTAACAATAATAATAATAACGATGTTTATAATAGTAATAATAATAACGATTATAACGGTATTTAGAACGATATTATAAATATAACGATTACAACGATAATATTGATAATAACGATAATAATAATAATAATAATAATGACGCTAATAAAGTTAATAACTACAATAAAAAAATAATATAAATATTAATAATAACGATAATGACGATAATAACGATAATATTAATAGTAATAATAGCTATAATATAAATAATAAAAATAATGACGATAATAACGATTATAATAATAACGATAATAAGGATAATAAGGATAATAACAACAATTATAATAATAATAATAATAATAACGATAATAACGATAAAACCAATAATAATTTCAGTAATAATAACAATAATATCAATAATAACGATAATAATGATAATAATAATAACAAGAAAATCGATAATATCGTTAATAATAGGAGTAATAATAACAAAATTAGGAATAATATATATAGTAACTATAATAACGGTAATAATGGTAGAAGTAATAACAGAAATAACAATAATATCGATATAAACGATATTAACGTTAAGAATAGTAACGATAATAACGATAATATTGATAATAATAATAACAATATTTACGATAATATCGATAATAGTAATAATAATAATAATAACAATATTAACGATCATAACGATAATAGCAATAATATTAATAAAGATAATAACGATAATAAGAAAAATAATAATATCGATAGCAACAATAATAATTATAATGATGATTATATTAGTGATACAAATAACGACTACAACGATAATAACGATAATAACGATAATAATAATAAAATTAGTAAGGACAATTACGTTAATAACTAAAATAATAATAGCAATAGTAACTATAAAAACGATAATAATGATAGTAAAAGTAATAACAATAATAACGATAACAATATTAATAACAATAATAACGATTATAATGAAAATAACGATAGTGATAATAATATTAATAAAAATAATAACGTTAAAGCGATATTAACGATATCACCTTAATACTTGTAAATATATTAACAATAATAACGATAATAACGATTGTAATGATAGTAATATTAACAATAATATCGATAAATACAATTATACCGATAATTATAACAATAGTAATGTCAATAATAAGGATGATTAAGAAAAAAACGGTAATAACGAATATATCGATAATAACGGTAATAATTATAACAATAATGACGATAATAACGATAATGACGAATATAATTATAATGACGATAGTAATTAATAACAATGAGAAGATAATGAAAAATAGGAAAGATAATGAAGATAATAAATAACGATAGGAAAGATAATGAAGATAATAATAATAACTATAATTACGACAATAGTAATAAAAACGACAATATAACGATATTAACGAAAATAGTAATAACAATAGTAACGGTAAGAACGATAATTACATTAATAATAATAATAATAATAACGGAAGATAGTATAATAACGGTGACATATATAACATTAATAACAATTATAACTATAATAACGAAAATAACGGTAATAACAATAATAATAATTGTAAAAATAACAGAAATAATAATAATGATAATTACGATAATAACCATAATAATAATAGTTATAATAACATTATAACAATATTAACGATAACAACGATAATAATGATATCTATAATAGCGATAATATAGACAACAATAATAACAATAATAATATCGATAATAACTATAATTACAATAATAACAATAATGACGATAATAACGTTACTAATAAATAAGACAATAATGATAATATCGATAATAATAATAATAATAATAACAGAAATAACGTTAATAACGACAATAATTATAATAATTATAATGATAATAACAATAATAACGAAAATAATAAAAATAATGATATTAATAACGATATAGACAAACATAACCATAATAATAGTAATAATAATAACAATAATATCAATAAAGTTGTAAAGAACGTAATTGCCGAAAATATTAATAACAATAATAAGGATAATAACGATAATAACGATAATAATGATAATATCGATACTAATAATTGTAATAATAACAATATTAACGGTAATAACAATTATAGTAATGACCATAATAACGATAATAACGTAAATAACGATAATAAAAGTAACAATAATATTGATAATAACGATAATACCGATAATAAAGATTATAACAATAATAATAATAATATTAATAATAATAATAATAATAAAAATAATAATGATAATAGCTATAATGAGGAAAATAATAAAAATTATAAAAATAATACTAACGATATAAACGAAAATAACAATAATAATAGAACATATTATAACTATAATAACATTAATAATGTGAATAACGATAATAATGATATTATTGATATTAATAATAACAATATTTACGATAATAAAGATAATATAATTAATAATAAGAACAATAATACAGGTAATAATAATAATAATAATAATTGCGATAATAACGATATTAACGACAATAACGGTAATAATTATAACATTAATAACGATAATATCGATAATATTGATAATATCGATAATAATTATATAAATAATGACTATAATAACGATAATAAGGACAATAAAATAAACAATAATAACTGTATTAATAAAAATATTAAGAACAATTTTAACGATAATAACAATAATAATTATAATAATAATAATAATAACGAAAGTAAAGATAATAACGATGTCAACGATAATAATAATAGCAATAATAATGATAATAATGAAAAAAATAATAATGGTAATAACAATAAAATCGCTAATAACGCTAATTACGATAATAATAATAATGATAACGACGATGAAAATAATATTAAAAATAACGATAATATCGATAGTAATAATAACGTAAAAAACGATAATAGCATTAATAATAATAAAGATAATAACATTAATAACGATAATAAAGGTAATAATAATAAATAAAATAACGTTTATAACAATAATAACGATAATAACGATATTGACAATAATAACGATAATAATAATAAAATAATAAGCATATTAAGAATATTAACGATAACAACTATAATAACAATTATGTTAATAACGATAATAACGATAATATCGATAATAATAATAATAATATTGACGACAATAATAATAATAATAATAAAGATTTTGACGATAATAACGATAATAATAATAATAATAGCAACGATAATTTCGATATCAACGAAAATAACGATAATAGAGATATTAACGATAAAAATAATAACAATAATAACGATAATAACAATTATAATGATACTAACGAAAATAATATTAATAATAATAGCAATAATAACAATAATAACGATAAAAAAATGACTATATTAACGATATCAAGGATAATATTAATAACTATAGTAACGATAACAACGATAATAACCCTAATAATAATAATGATAACGAAAATAAGGATAATAACGATGACAACGATAAAATTAATAACAATAATAATGATAATTGTAGCTATAATAATAAACATAACAACGATATTAACGATAGTAACGATAATAATAATAACAATAATATCGATAAAACGATAATAATGATTATACCGATAATAACGATAATAACATTAATAATAAGAGTAATAATAAATAAAATTACAATAATAACGTTTACAATGATAATCACGATAATATTATTAATAATGATAACAATAATAATGATAATAACGACAATTATTTTAATAGAATTAATAATAACAATATTTTCAATGTTTGCAATAATAATGATAATAACGATAATAATAGTATTAACAATTAAATTAATAACAATAATAACGATAATAAAAATAACAAGGATGATAATAATAACGATAATAACGATAGTAGTAATAATAATATCGATAGTAACAATAATGACGATAATAGCGAAAATAACAATAATAAGGATAATAATGATATTATCGATAATAATAATAACAATATTAACGATAATATTTATAAAAATAATAATAATTATAATCATAACAGTAATATCGATAACAACGATAATAACAATGATAATTATAATAGCGATAATAAGGATAATATCCATAATAATAGTAACAATAATAAAGATAACAACGATATTAACGATAATAATGACAGTAATAATAACAATAATTACGATAAAAACGATAGCAATTATAAATCGATAATAACGATAACAGTTATAATCCTAATAACGATAATGATATTTATATGAATAACAATAATACTAATAATAACGATCAAAACGTTAATAATAGTATTAATAATAACAGAATTAACAGTAATAACGCTTAAATAGATAATAACAATAATAATAGTAGTAATAATAATAATAATAACGATAATAGCGATAATAAGGTTAATAACGATAATAACGATAAATATAATAACAATATTACAAAAATAAAAATGTTATAAATGATAGCAATAACGATAGTAACGATAACATCGATAATAATATTAATAATAACATTAATAACGCTAATAACGATAATAACGATATTAACTATAATAAAATTAATAACTATATTTACGTCAATAACGATAATAATATTAGCATTAATAGCGATTATAACGATAATAACGATATCAATAATAACGATAATAACGACAATAAGCATAATAATGTTAACAATAATAACAACAATAACAATAAGAATGATCATAATATATACGATAAAGACGATAATATCGATAATAATATTAACAATATTAACGATGATATCGATATTAACGAAAATTAATAATAATAATGATGATAATAACGGTTTATAACGGTAATAATAGTAATAACAATATCGACAATAACGATAATAACGATAATAGTAGTAATAATAATAACGATAATAAGGATAATAATAATAATAATAATAATAGCAATAATAACGATAACAACTACAATAAGGATAAAAATAATAATAATAATAACGATAGTAACGATTATACGATTTATAGCAATAACGATTATAACGATAATAGTAATAATAATAAGAACGATAATGAAGATAAAAAGATAAAAATGATAATAATTATAATAACGATAATAACTATTCTAATAATAATAATAATAAGAATAATAATGATTACAACAATTATAATAAAACGAATAATAACGACAATAATGATAATAACGATAATAATAATAGCAATAATAACGATTTTAACGTTAATAACGATAGTAATAATAACATTAATAACGATATTAACGTTTTCAACGATAATAATAATAATGACATTAATAATAATAATCATATTAGAGATATTAACGATAATAAAAAAATAATAATTATAACAATAATAATAATAGTAACCATAATAACGATGATGTCGATAGTAACGATAGTAATAATAACGATAGTAATGATAATATCGATAATACTAATAACAATATTATTGATAATCACGATATTAATAATAATAATAATAACGATAATATTAATAATAACGATAATATTGAAAATAACGATAATAAAGATAATAACAATAATATCGATTATAACGATAATAATAATAATAACGATAATGACGATAATAATAATAATAATAATAAAGATAATAACATAATTACGAGAATGACAATAATATTAATAACGATAATAACGTTAATAACATAACTAACGATAAAAATAATAGTAATAATAACAATAATAACGATAATAATATTAAGGAAAATATAGACATTATCATCAATTATAACAACGATAAATACGATAATAACGATAATAAAATTAATAATAATTAATATAATAACAATATTAACAATAATATCGATAGAAACAATAATGAAAATAATAATAGTAATAGCAATAATAACGATAATAACGATAATAACGATAATAACGATAATAGCGATAAGACTAATATCGATAATAACGATAATAAAGATAATAATTCTAAGAATAATATATATAACATTGATACGAACGTTAATAACAATAATACTAATAACAATAATAACGATAATAAAGTTAATAATGATCAGAACGATAATAATATTAATAATAATTACAATAATAACGATTATTACGAGTAATAACAATAATAGACATAAAAACGATTTTAACGATAATAATAAAAACGATAATAACGATAATATCGATAATAATAATAACAATATTAGATAATATCGATATTAATAATTGTAAAAATAACAATAATAACGATCATAACAATAATAGCGATTAAAATAATAATGATAACAACGATAATAATAATAATAATATTATCTTTAGTAAGAATAATAATGATAACGATGTTTATAATAGTAATAATAATAACGACTATAACGATAATAACGATATTAATGATAATAACGATAATAATTATATTAATAATAGCAATAATTACGATAATAACGATAATAGAAGAAACAATAAAAATGATATTAACGAAAATATTAATAACAATTGTAACTGTAAAGACGATAATAAAAATAATGATAATAATAGTAATAACGAAAGTAAAGATAATAACGAGAACAATAATAACAATAATAGCGATGATATCGATTATAATAAAGCCGATAATATCGATATTAACGATAATAATAGTAATATTAATAACGATATTAAAAATAATATCGATAAGAGCGATAATAATAACAGAAATAATAACGATAATATTATTAACGATATTAATGACAATATTAATATTATTAATAGCGATAATGACAATAATAAAGATAATAATATTAATATTAATAAAGATAATAACGATATTAACGAAGATACCGATAATAACGATAATAACGATAATCATACTAACGATATTAACTTTAATAATAATGATAATAATAACGATAATAACGGTAATAATAATAGTAATTATAACAATAATAGAAATATTATCGATAATAATGATAATAATATATACGATTATAACGACAATAGTAATAATAATAATAAAGATAACAAAAATAAAACGATAACAAAAATAAAACGATAACAAAAATAAAACGATAATAGTAATAATAATAATTATAATATAAATAAAAACAATCTTTTTTATAATAACGATAATAATAGTGGTAATGTTAAAATAATAACAATAATAACGATAATAACGATTGTGACGATAACAATATTATTGTTAATATCGTCAATAGTAATAATAATAATAATAACGATAATATCGATATTAATGATAATAATAATAATAATAATAAATATAATAACGATAGTAACGGCAATAACGATAATAACAATAATAACTATAATAACTATATTTTCGATAGTAACGAATATAGTAATAACAATAATAACGATATTAGTAGTAATATTAATAAAGATAATAACAATATTTACGATAATAATTATAATAATAATAAAGATCTTAACGATAGTATCGATAATAGCGATAAAAATAATAAATATATTAATGATAATATAGATATTAATAATAATATGAATAATAAGACAGTAACAATAATAATAATAGCAATACTGATGTTAATAACATTTTAAAAGATAATAACGATAATAACAATAACAGCAATAACGATAATAACGATAATATGGATTATAATACTAACAATAAAATAGATCGTAATTATCGTTATTAAAGGTAACAATAATATTATTAAATACGATAATAACGACAATAGTAATAATAATTATAACCATAATAATGATAATAAAGATATTAATAATAATAACAATAATAATATTAATAACGATAATAACGGTTATAATGTTAATAACTATAATAACGATATTAACAATAAGAATAATAATAATAATAGAGATATTAAAGTTATTAACGATAATAATAATAATAGTAACAATAGTAACGAAAATGACGACAAAAACGATAATAATAATAACGATAATAACAATAATAGTAATATTAATAATACCTATAGCAACAATAATAACGATAATGACAATAATAGTAATTATAATAATAACGATTATAACGATAATTACGTTAATAACGATAATAATAATAAAATTATTAACGAAAATAATAATAGTATTAATAACGATAATAATGATAATAAAATAATAATAGTTATAACAATATTAAGGATATTAACGATAATAACGATAATACTAATAACGATGACAACGACAAAAATAATAATATTAATATTATTAATAACGAAAATAAGGATAATAACGATATCAACGATATAATCAATAATGATAATAATAATGATAATAACTATAATAACGAAAAAAACACTGATAACAAGAGAAATAGGAACGATAATAACGATATAAGAAATAATAATAATTACATTAATAACAATAACAAAGACAATAGCGATAAAAATAATAATAATAATAACGAAAGTAAGGATAATAACGTGCCAACGATAATAATAATAACAATAATAAGGATAAGAACAATAATAATAATGAAGTAAATAAAGATATAACGATGACAACGATAATAATAATAACAATAATAAAGATAATTACGATTATAACGATTATAAGGATTATAACAATAACGATAATAACGATATTACTAATAATAATAAGAACGATAATGAAGATAAAACGATAAAAGTGATAATAAATATAATAACAAATATAACAATTAAATAGTAGTAATAATAGAGATATTAACGTTATTAACGGTAATAACGATAATAATAAAAACAGTAATAAAGATAAATACGATAATAACGCCAATTATAATAAAAATATTAACATATATAGAGATAACTACTATTTCAAAGATAATAATTATAACAATAATAACGATAAAACGATATTAACGATAATAACAATAACGATAGTAACGATAATATCGATAATAACGATAATAATGATAATAACGATAATAGAGATAATAACGATAATATCGATTATAACGAAAATAATAATTACGATAATGACGGTAATAATAATAATAATAAAGTTAATAACGATAATTACGATAATGACAATAATATTATTAAAGATAATAACGTTAATAACGTGTATAGCCATAATAATAATAGTAATAATAACAAAAATAACAAATAATAAGTCGATAATATCGATAACAATATTAACAACTTTAACGATGATATCGATAATAATATTAACAATATTAACGATAATATCGATCATAATAATAATATTATAAACCTTAACGTCGATAATAATAATAATAATAACATTATTAACGATAATAACGATAATTACTATAATAATAATAACGAAAATAACGATAATAATATTAACGATAATAATAATAATAATAATAATAATAAAGATAATAACGATAGTAACTATAATAACGATAATAACGATAATAACTATTAAACGACAATTGGGATAGTACCGAATATAATAGTAACAATAATAACAATATTAGTGGTAAAATTAATAACGATAATAATGATATTAACGATAATAACAATAATAATAATAGTAATAAAAAAAGTAATAAGAATAATAACGATAAAAAAGGATTTAAGGATAATAATAATGGTGATATTTACGATAATATCGATAATAATAATAACTATAATAACGATAATAACGGTAATAAAGATAAAAATAATAGAAAAATAACAATAATATCAATAATAACGATAATAAAGATAATAACGATAATATCGATAATAATAAATAAGATAATATCGATTTCAACGATAATAACAATAACAATATTAACATTTATATCGATCATAATAACAACAATATCGACAATATTATCGGTAATAATAATAACAATAAAATCAATAATAACGATAATAAAGATAATAACAATAATATCGATATTAATAAATCGGATAATATCGGTATCATCGATAATAATAATAACAATAATAACAATACTAACGATAATATCGTTAATAATAATAACGATAATAATGATAATAGCGATAAAAACAATAACGATATTAACGATAATATTGACAATATTAAAGAAAATAATGATATTAATTTTAAAACGATAATAATTATCATAATAATATAAGTAATAACTATAATAAAGATAAAAAAAATAAAATAATAACGATAATATAGATAATAATAATAAAATTAATAAGGTTAATAACGATAATTACGATAATAACGGTAATAACAATAAAATTAATAACGCTAATAACGATAATAAAGATAATAATATTATTAATAATATCGATAATATCGATTATAATGGAAATAATAATAATAACAATATCGAAAATAACGATAATAACGGTAATAACGATAATAATAATAGTAATAATAATAGTAATAATAATGATAATTACGATAATAACAATAATAATAATAATATTAATAATAATAACGATAATGACGATAATAATAATAATAATACTAACAATAATAACAACAATAACGACAATAACGTTAATAACGATAATAATAATAATAATAACGACATTAATAAATATAATAAATATAATAACGAAATGGTATTAACGATAAAAACGAAATAGTAGTAATAGTAATAACAATAATAACAATAATAACTACAATATAAATATTAATAATAAAGAAAATATAAATATTATAGCAAATAACGATTCTAACGATAATAATAATAACAATATTAACGATATTAACGATAATAGCGATTATAACGTTATTAAAGACAGTAATAATTATAATAATAATAAAAATAATATTAACGATAACAATTAAAATAATGATAATAATAGTAGTAATAATAACAATAATAACAATAATAACGATAATAAAGATAATAACGATAATTATGATAATAACAATTATAATAATAACGATAATAAATATAATAGTAGATTTAATAATAACGATTATAATAAAAATAATAATAATAATAACGATAATAACAATAATATCAATAATAATAATAACTATATTAACGATAATAACAATTATAGTAATAATAATAATAACGATAATTATGATAATAATAATAATAATAATAAAAATATTAATAATTTTAATCACCAGAATACTAACAATAATACCGGTTATGATAAGAATAATATTAATAATAATAACGATAATAATGATAATAATAAGAATAATAATAATAATTATAATAATAATAATAATAATATCATTAATACTCACAATAATAACAATAATAACGGTTATGAGAAGAATAATATTAATAATAATATCGATAATAATGATAATAACGATATAATCGATAATAACTCTCATAATGATAATAATACTAATAATTATAACGATAAGAACAATAATATCGATAATAATAAAATTAATAAGAGCGATAATAACGTTAACAGTAATAAGTATAAAATCGATAGTAATAATATTAATGAAAATATCCATAATAGTAATAATAAATATAACAATACTAACGATAATAACAATAACAATAATAACAATAATAACGATTAATAATATAATAACGATAATAGTAAGAATAAATATAATATCGAAAATATGGTTGATAACGAAAATAACGGTAATAATGTTAATAACTATAATAACGACAATAATAATAATAATAATAAAGATAATAACGATAATTACGGTAATAGCGAATATAATAAAAACAACAATAAAGATAACAACGATATTAACAATAATAACAATAATAACAATTATAGCGATAATAACAATAATAACGATAATCGCGATAATAATAATAACATTAATAACAATAATATCGACAATAACAATAATTACGATAATACTAATAACAATAATAATAATAATAATGACGATAATAACGGTAATATCGCGTAATATAAATACAACAGTAACAATAGTAATAATAGCAATAATAACGATGGTAACGAAATAGAAGATAATGGTAAAATATTAACTACAAAATTAAGGATAATAACGATAATAACAATATAAATAATATAAATAATAATAATAATTATAATAATAATAAAAAAATAACTATAATAAATATAATAACGTTAATAATACAAGTAATAATAACAATAATATCATTATTAAAGATAATAATGATAAGCACGATAATAATAATCATAATAATGACAATAATATTCATAATAATATTAGCGATAATAACGGTAATGACAATAACAATAGTAAAGATAATTACGATAAAGTCGATAATAATATTAACAATATTAACGATCATAAACATAATAGTAATAATAATAACAAGTATACCGATAATAATAATAATAATACAAAAAAAAATAATAATAATATTAACGATAATAACGATAATAATAATTACAATAATAACGTTAGTAATAATAACGAAAATAAAGATAATAATACTAATGATATTAAAGATAATAATAATAATTACAATAACGATAACAACGACAAAAAAGATAATAATAATAATAATAACAATAACGAATATAAGGATATTAACGATTATAATAATAATAATAACGAAAATAAGAATAATACCGATAACAACGAAAATATTAATAACAATAATAGCGAAAATAACGATTTTAACGATAATAAGGATAATAATAATTATAATAACGATAGAAACGGTAAAAACGATAATAACGTAAAAACGATGATAACGATATTATCAATAATAATAATAATCAGAATAACGATGATAACGATAATATCGATAATAAAAAAAATAATAATAATAATGATCGTAACGAAAATAAAGACAATAATAGCAGTAATAGTAACAATAATCATAGTAATAACTATAATAACGATAATATCAATAATAATAACAATGACAAAAGTTAATAGAAATGATAATTAAATGCGATAATAACGATAATTATGTTAATAATAATAACAATAATAAAGATAATACCGATATTGATATTAATAACAATAATAATAATAGCAACAATAACGATAATTAAGAAAATAAAAATTATAATTAAAACGATACTAAGGATAAGAACGATATCATCAATAATATTAATAAGAAAACAAAGATAATATCGATTATATTAACAAAAATTATAACAATTTTGAAGATAATTATAATAATCATATTAACAATAATAAAGATAATCACAATATTAACGATAATAAGGATAATAAAAATGACGATATTTACGAATATAACGATAAAAGAAATATTAATAATACCAATAATAATGATAATATAGGTATTAATAATTACGATATTAAGGATAATTTTAATAATAATAATAACGATAATAACGGTTTTAACGATGAATATAATAACGATAAAAACGATTTTAATGATAATGACGATAATATCAATAATAATAATAATAAAAATATAGATAATAACGAAATTAATGGAAATAACGATAGTAATAATAAAATAATAACGATAATAACGATAATAATAAAAATATTAACAATAATAACGATAATAGCGATAACAACGTTAATAATTTTAGTAATTATAACAATCATAATATTACTAACGATAATAACGATATTAAAGATTCTAATAATAACGATAATAACGTTGATATCCTTAATAATAATAGCAATATTAACGATAATATTGATAATAATAATAATGACAATAACAACAACAAAAAAGGTAATAACGATAATAATATAAACGATAATAACAATAATGCTAATAATAATACTATCTATAATAACAATATTATGATAATAATAATAATAATTATAACAATAATTACCATAATAAAGAAATTAACGATAATAATAATGATGATAATGATGATAATAGTAATTATAATAATAACGATTATAACGATATTATCGATTATAATAAGATTTATAATAAAGATAATAAAGATAAAAGCGATATTAATAATATCAACAAAAACGATAATAACGATAATAATGATAATAACGATAATAAAAAAATAATAATATTAATGAGAAGAATAACGATGATACCGATAATAACGGTAATAATAATAATAAATATAAATATAATGTCGTTAATAAGGATAGTAATAATAATATTAGAAATAATGACTATAATAATGATAACAATAATAACGATAAATATTATAACCATAAAATCGATAACAACGATAATAACGGTAATATTAATAATAATAATATCGATTATAAGGATAAAAAAGATAAGAACGATTATAATAATAACAATAATAACAATAATAACTATAATAACGATAGTAATAATAATATATATATTGATATATATAGTAATATAGAATGAATATATAGATAGTGTTTATAAGGACGATATTAAATAAAAACGATAATAAAGAAAATAACGATAATAACGATAATAAGGAAAATAATAATAATAATCGAACGATAATAAAGACAAATTCGATTGTAATAATAACGATAATAACACGATAGTTATAATAATAATAACGATAATAACGATAATTTCGATTAAAGTAATAACAATAAAATCGGTAATAAAGATAATAATAAAAATAATAACAATAATAACGAAAATAACGTCAATAAAAATTATATTATGTACGGTAATAATGATAAGAAAGAGATTAACGGTAATAACGATAATAACGACAATAATAATAATAATATGAATAATAACCATAACTACAAAAAGACGATAATAGTAATATTAATAATAATGAAAACAAGGATACAAACGTAAAAACTATTATAATAATAATAATAATAATGAAGATAGTAACGATATGAACGATATTAACAATAATAACAATAATACAGATAATTATAATACGATATTAACGATTACAGTAATAATAATAATAATGATAGTTACAAAAATTACGATAATGTTAAAAATAATAATAGTAATAATAAAAATAATAAAGATATTAACGATAACATCTATATTAATGATAATAACAATAATAATTACAATAATAATAACAATAATAACGTTAATATCAATAATAATGAAAACTATAATAATGATAATAAAGTTAATAAATTTAATATTAATAACAATAATAATGATAACAACGATAATAACAATATTAATAATAATAACGAAAATAAGGATAATCACGATGACAACGATAATAATAATAACAATAATAATGATAATACGTTAATAATCGTAGTAGTAATAACAATAATAACGATAAGAACTATATTTACGGTAAAAAAAGTAACGATATTAACGTTAATATCAATAATAAAAATAACAACATTAACGACAATAACGATAAGAGTAATAATAAACGTGATAATAACGATAATATTGATAATAACGATAATAATAATACGATAATAACGGGAATACCAATAATAATAACAACGATAACAACGATAATAATAATATTAATAATAATATCGATAACTACTATCATTCCTATAATTATAATAATAGTAATATCGATAATAAAGATAATTACGGAAAAATCGGTAATAACGATAATAACGATAATAACGGTAATAATTATAACAATAATGACGATAATAAAGATAATTACGATAATAATTATAATAACGATAATTATAACAATAATTACGATGCGAAAGATTAAGAAGATAATAATAATAATTATTACGACAATAACAATAAGAATAATAACGATAATAACAATATTAGCGATAGTAATAATAATAATAATAAAAATAATAACGAAATTGACCATAATAACCATAATTGTGATAATTACAATAATAATAAGAACAGCAATAACCATATAACAGATAATAAAAATAATAATAATAACAATAATAAACATAATAAAGATATCAACGATAGTAATTGTAGTAATAACGATAATAAAGATAATAACGATATTAACAATAATAATAATAATGATAGTAAGCAAAATATCAATAGTAATAATAACAACATTAACGATATTATCGTTAATATTAACAGTAATAATAACTATAATAACGACAATAACGATAATAACAATATTAATAATAACTATATTAAAGATAATACCAATAATAATAATTAAAATATTATCGATAATATCGATAATAATAATAAAAATAACAACGATAATATCGATAATAACTGTTATATTATTAATAATAACAATAATAACGATAATAAGGATAGTAACTATAATAACAATGGTATTAATATCGATAAAAACAATAAAATTAATAACGCCGATAATGATAAAAACGAAATTAATAATATTAATAATAAAGATAATTATGATAATAATGATAGTAACTGTAGTAATAATAAAAACAATAACGATAATAACGTTAATATCGAAAATTACGATTATATTATTAACGATTATATTAATAATATCGATAATATTAATAACAAAACTAACGATAATACCGATAATAATAATAATAATAACAATAATAACGATAATATATACTAGCGATAATAATAAAAACAATATTAACGTAAATAAAGATAATAAAGATAATAATGATAATGATAAGAATAATATCAGAAATTATAACCATATTTACGGTAATAACGACAATAACGATCATAACGATAATAAAAATAGTAATAATAACGATGATAACGGAATTAAGTATAATAATAATATTAATAATAACAATAATAACAAAAACAACGATATTAACGATAACAGTAGTAGTAATACTAACAATAATAGCAATACTATCGATAATGATGTTAACGGTAATAAAAATAACAATAATAATTATAATAATAATAACAATACTAACTATAGTAACGATAATAATAATAGTAATAGTAATAATAATAGCAAAAATAACGATAATAAAGATATTTACAATAACAATAATAAAGAAAAAAACGATAATAACGATAATAATAATAATAACAATAACCAGGATAATAACAATAATAATAATAAAAGACTATAATAATGATTATAAAGATAATGATAATAAAGATAATAATTATAATAATAAAAAAATAATAACGATAATAATGATACAAACGATTATAATAATAATAATAACAATTAACATAATAACGATTATAACGATAATAATAATAACATAAATAACGATAATACGATTATAACGATAAAAATAATACTAATAATAACAATAATGACAGCAAGAGCGATAAAAAATATGATAACATTAATAACGATAAAAATGATAATAACGAAAATAACGATAATAATAATAACAATAGTAACTATAATAACCATAATAACGATATTACAGTAATAAAGATAAAGATAATATCGATAATAAGGACAATAATAATAGTAATAATAACGATAATATCGATAATAAGGGTAATTATGAAAATAACAGTAATAACGATAATATATATAAAACGACAATAATAATAATAATAAAAACGATAATAAGGATAATAACGATAATAACAATAATAACGATAATAACAGTGAAAATAATAGTATTAATAGATATATTAAAGTTAGTAAGGATAAAACGATTATAATATTAATTATAATAACGTTAAATACGATAATAGCGACAATATTATTATTAATATTAACGTTAATAGGTATAATAACTATATAGAAGTTAACAGTAATAACAATAATAACGATAAAAACGATATTAACGATAATAACAATAATAATATTGATAATAACGATAATAATAATAGCAATAATAACGATTTTTAATGTTAAGAATGATAATAATAATAACATTTATATATAACGATAATAATAATAATCACGTTAATAATAATAATCATAATAAAGATATTAACTATAATTTCAACAATAATAATTCTAAAAATAATAATAATAATAGTAACCATAAGAACGATAATATCGATAATAACGATTACAATAATAACGATAGTAATGATAATAAATATAATAAAGATAATAATATTAACGATAATATCGACATTATTGATAATATTAACAACGATAATTTTGATAATAACGATAATAAAATTAATAACAATAAAGATAATATCAATAATAGCGATAATATCGATAATAACGATAATAACAACAAAAATAGTATTAATAATTACAGTAATAACAATAATAGGCATAAAAACGATTTTGACGATAATAATAATAACGATAATAACAATAATATCGATAATATTAATATCAATATTTACTATAATTTCGATATTAATAATAGAAATAATAACAATAATAACAATCATAAAGATGATAGCGACTGTAATAATAATGATAATACCGATATTAATAATAATAATATTATTGTTAGTAACAATAATAATGATAACGATGTTTATAGTAGTAATAATAATAACGATTATAACGTTACTAACGATATAAATGATAATTACGATATTAACGAAAATAGTGTTAACAATTGTAACGAAGACAACAATAACAACATTAATAATAATAATAATAATAGCGAAGGTAAGTATGATAACGGTGACAACTATAATATTAATAATAATAATAACGATAATAATAATAAGGATAATAAAGATAATAGCGATTATAATAATAACGATTAAAAAGATAACAACGACAAATAATGATAATTGCAATAATAACGATAATAATGATAATAAAAATAACAATAATAACGATATTAAAGAAAATAGTAATAATAATAATAACGATAACAACGATAATAACATTAATCATACTAATAATAATATCGAAAGTAGGTATAATAACGATGCCATCGATAAAAATAATAAAAATAAGAACGATAATAATGATAATAACGATAATAATAATACTTATAATAACGATAATAACGATAATATTAATAATCATATTAAGGATAATAACGATAATAACGATTATTACATTAAAATTATTATTGATAATAACGTCAATAGTAATAATAATAATAACGATAATATCGATATTAACGATAATAATAATAATAATAATAATAATAATAATAATAATAATATCGCCATTAAAAACTATAATAAAAATAATAACGATATGATATTAACGATATTAACAACAATAGTAGTAATAATAATAATAATTAAAACGATAATAACGATATTAACATAATAAAAATGAAGAGAAAATCGAAAATAAGGGTATTAATAATAAAATTTATAACGATTAAAACGACAAATTATTTTAATTGTAATAACAATTATAACGATAATAACGACAATAACCATAATAACGATTATAAGCAAAAGAATAGCAGTAGTAACGATAATTACAATAATAATGGTATTAATAATAGTAAAAATATCATAAATAACAATAATAAAGATAATAACGGTATTAATAATAGTAATGATAATAAAAATAATAATATCAACAATTATAACGATAAGGACATAAATAATAATAACGGTAATAACGATAAAAAAAATGTTAATTGCGTTAATAATTATAAAAATAATAATGATAATAAACATAATTACGCTAATAAAAGTAATAATAAAAATAATAATAATAATAACAATAATAACGATTAAGAAAAGTAATGATAATAACAATAATGACTAAAATATATATAATAACAAAGATAATGATAATAATAACGATAATAAAGAAAATTACGATACTAAATATAATAATAATGATAATGAAGATAATAATAATTATAATAACAACAATAATGACGATAATATCGATAATAATTATAACAACAATAACGATATAAACGATAATAACAGTAATAATAATAACAATATTAACGTGAAGGATGATATTAACGTAAATAATAATATTATTCTTAAAGAAAATAACGATAATAGCGGAAATAGTAATCGAAATAATATCAATAATAACACAAATATTGATAATAACTATAATATCGATAAAATATTAAAGTTAATAACGACAGAACAGATAATAATTACGATAATAACGATAATAATAATAGTAATAACAACGATAATAACAATAATAGCGTTAATAGCGGTAATAATAATAATAATAATATTAATAAAATCGACAATAACGATACTTACGATAATAATAGTAGTAATAAAAGAACTAATGTCAATTATAACGTTAATAATGATAATAATGATAATAAAAGCAATAATATCAACAATAATAAAGGTAATTACCTAAATAAAAACAAACAGTAATAACATTCATAAAAAAACCATAATAACGACAATAATAATATCAATAACAACTTTAGTAATAATAACAATAATAACACTAATAATAATAATGATAATAATAATAATAATAATAATAATAATAATAATAAAAATAATGATAGTCATGATAATAACGAAAATAATAGTTGTAATAATAACACTAATCAAAATAATAAAGGTAATAACGATATTAATAATAATAATATTAACAATAATAAAGATAATTTCGATAATAATATTTATAACAATAATAACGATAATGAGGATAGTCACAATAATAACGATTATAATGACGATAATAACGATAGTAATAATAAAATTGATTATAAAGAAAACAATTATAAAAACAATAATGATAATATACATAATATCGGTATAAATAATTACAATATCAACGATAAAAACAATAATAATATCAATAATAATAACGATAATAGCGGTAATAATAATAATATCATTGAAAACGCTAATGACGATAATAACGGTAATAACGAAAATATTATCGACAATAACGATAATAATAATAATAATAATAATATTGATAATAACAATAATAGCGATAATAATGATAATAATTACAATAATAATAACAATAATAACGATAATAATAAAAACAATATGAACGATAATAATGATAAATCGATAATATCGATATTAATACATACAATAATAACAATAATAACGATAATAATATAATAAAAAAACAATAATAAGGATAATAACGGAAATAAAGGTAATAATAGTAAATATAATAACGATAACAATGATAATAACTATATTATCAATTATAAAAATAACAATAATAAGGATAATACCGAAAATAAATATAATAACTATAACAATGATAATAACTATTATATCGATAATAATAAAAGTAAGAATAATAATAATAATAAAAGGAAAAATGATAATAACGAAAATTTTAATAACAATAGTAGCGTTAATAAAGATAATAATAGTAATAATAAAAACAAAATTTACGATAATAACGATAAGATTGATTATAATAATAATAATAATAATAATACCTATAATCACGATAATATAGATAATAATAATAATAAAAGCATAGTATAATAACGATAATAATAAAATAAACATAATAACGATATTAACGATAACAGCGGTAATAACGATAATAATAATATAAATAATAACAATAATAATGATATTAATAATAATAACAATAATAACGATAATGACGATAATAACGATAATAACGATAATAATGATGAT
Source organism: Vespa crabro (assembly GCF_910589235.1). Lineage (NCBI taxonomy): Eukaryota > Metazoa > Arthropoda > Insecta > Hymenoptera > Vespidae > Vespa > Vespa crabro. The sequence goes on from NW_025813595.1 coordinate 1,306,345, forward strand.
AATATCGATAGTAACGATATCAAAGATAATAACGATAATAATAATAATTATAATAACGATAGTGGCAATAATAATACTAACAATTATATCGATAATATCGATAATAGTAATAATAATAATAACGATAATAATTATAATAACGATAATAAAGGAAGTAGTAATAGTAATTATAACATTAATAACTCCAATAACGATAATAAATATAATAATTATGATAATATCGATGATAATAATAATAGTAACGATAATAGCGATAATAACGGCAATAGTAATAATAATAATAACAACGATTATAACGATAATAATAATATATACAGTAGGAATAATAACATTAAAGACAATAATAACAATAATAACGATAATAACGAAACTAATAACAATAATAATAATATTGCTTATAACGCTATAAACGATAATGACAATAATAATAATAAAACCAATAAAGATAATAACGATAATAATTATTATAATAATAAGTATAATAACGAAAATAATAATACAAACGATAATAATACTAATGATTATAACCATAATAACGATAACAACGATAATAATAAGAACATTAATAACGATAATAACGTTAATAAAAGCAATAGCAATATTAATAATAACGATAATAACGATTATAATGATAATAAAAATAATAAGAATAAAGTCAATAACGATCCTAACGACAATAAAGATGATTATAATAACAATTATAAAGAAAAGAACGATAATAACGATTATAACTATTCTTGGAATATTAAAAATATTATCGATAATAACGAAAATAAAGATAATAATAAAAGTAATAATATCAATAATAACATTATGAAAGATAATAACGATAATACCGAAAATAATACAAGTAATTATAACAATAATAATCATAACAATAATAACGACAATAAGGGGAACGACGATAATAATAATAGTAATAATAACGACAATAAGGATAATAACAATAACATCGATAATAATAATTACAATAATGATGATAATAACAATAGTAATATAATAATAATAATGATATCAACGATAATGAAGATGAAAACGATTATAATAATAATCATAATAACGATAATAACGATAATAGTATTAATAACTGTAACGATAATAGCGATAATAACCATAATAATAATGACGATAATAGCTATAATAATAATAAAAATGGTAATAATAATAATAATAATAATAATAATAATAACGATGATATCTATAATAACGATACTAAATGTAACAATAATAATAATAATAACGATAATATCTATAATAACGATACTAAAAATAACAATAATAAAAAAAATAATAGAAATAACGATTATGATGATAATTAATATTACGTTAAAGACGATAATTATGATAATTACGATAATAATGAAAAGAATATAAACAATAACAATAATGACGAAAAAATTATAATAACGGTTATAAAAATTATAATAACGATACCAACGATAAAAAGGAAAGTAACTACAATAACATTGATATCAATAACGTTAAAAACAATAATAAAGTTAATAACGATAATAATAGTAAGAACAATAACAATAATAACGATAATAATAATAAAAATAATAACGATAAGAACGATAATAACCATAATAATAATAATATTGTTAACAAAGATAATAACGATATTAACGATATTAACGATAATAATAAAAACAATATTAACGAAAATGAAGATAACAAAGGTAATAACGATAATAATAATAATAATAACAGCAATAATATCTATAATTACGATAATAACGATAATAACGATCATAACGATAGTAATAATAGTAATAATAACGATGATAACGACATTAACTATATTATTAATATTTGTAATAATAATAATATTAAAAATAACGATATTAACGACAATAATAGTAGTAATAATTACAATAATAACAATTATAACGATAATGATGTTAGCGATAATAATAATAACAATTCTAACGATAAAAGCATTAATAATAATAGTAATAGTAATAATAATAGCAATAATAACGGTAATAAATAATTATAATAACAATAATAACAAAATAACGATAATGGCGAATAACAATAATAATAATAATAAGGATAATAGTGATAATGACGATCATAATAATAATAACAGTTACAATATTAATAATAACAATAATAAAGATAATATCGATAATAAGGATTAAAACTTTAATAAAGACAATAAAAATAATATTAAGCACGATAATAAAGGTAATAAATAGATTAACGGTAATAACGATAATAGCGATGATAATAATAACGATTACTATTATAATAATAATAAGAAAAATAAAGATAATTACGATAAATATAATAATAATAATAATAATAATATCTATAATATCTATTATAACGGTATTAGTAACAACAATAATAAAGATACTAACGTTAATAACGATATTAACGATAGTAATAATGACAATAATAACGATAACAAAGATGATAACGATAATTATAATAATAATATTATTATTGATAATAAGGTTATTTATGAAAATAACGGTAATAAAAATATTATCAATAATAACGACAATAATGATAATAATAATAATAACGATACTAACGATAATTAAGGTAATAACGGAATTAACGATAATAACGGTATTAACGATAATAACGAGAGAAATAATTATAATAATAATGATAGTATTAATAACAATTATAACTATAATAACGATAATAACTATAAAAACGATATTAATAATAATAATAATAATAATAATAATAATAATAATAATAATAATAATAATAATAATAATAATAACTATAAGGATAATATCGATAATTACGATAATAATAAAAGTATTAATAATGATGATAAGGACAATATCGATAACATCGATAATAGTAATATCAAAAATATCGATAATAACTATAATAACGATAAAAATGAAATAATAGTAACGATAATAACGATAACAAATATTATAACGATAGAAATAATAACAATATAAATAACTGTAATGACGATAACAATAATAACGACAATTACGATATTATCGATAATAATATTAACAATATTAACGTTCATAACGATAATAACGAAAATAATAAATATAATAATAACGATAATAAAGATATCAATGATAATATTGATAATAACGATAATGAAAACAACGATATTACCGATAATTTCGATAATAATAATAATAATATTAACGATAATATCGGTAATTCCATTAACAATATTAATGTTTTATCGATAATAATTGTAATAATAATAAAGATAACAACGATAATAACGATAATAACGATAAAAAAAGTAACAATAATAACGATAATAAAGATAATAATGATAATAACGATAATAATATTTATGACAATAATTATATGACTGATAATAAAGATAATAACGATAATATAGATAATAACGTTAATAATAATAACAATAATAACGATTATAACGATAATATCGATAATAATAGAGACAATAATAATAATATTAAAAATAATAACAGAAAAATAACGATTTATCTATAATAACGATATTAATAATAACGAAATGTTCGATAATAATAATAATAATAATAATAGCAATAATGACCTTAATAAAGATAATAACGATAAAAATGATACAATAATAACGATAATAGTAATAATAATATCGATAGTAATTATAATTACAATAATGACGATAATAACGAATATAATAATAACGATAATGAGGATGATAATAAAAACTATAATAGCACTAATAACGATAAGAATTATAATAATAATAGCAAAAATAACGATAACAACTATAATAATATTATTGATAATAATAATGATGACGAAACTAAGCTTAATAATTGTGTAAACGATAAAAATAATAACAATAATATCGGTGATAAAGATAATAACGGTAATAATAATAATAATAATAAAGATAATAACGACTATAATGATAATAACGTTAATAAAGCAAATAATAAGAGCAATAATAACGATAAAAGGATAATAATTATAATAAAAGATGTAATAATTACAATATTAACAATAATAAAGATAATAATAATAATAATAGTAGTAATAATAACAATAAAAACAGTATTAACAATAAAAACGATAATAACAATTTTATCCATAATAATAATAATAATATTAACGATTATAACGGTAATAACGATAATGACATTAATAATAATAAAATTAATAACGATAATAACGTTTATAACGTAAATAATGATAGCAATAATAACGATAATATGTATAATAATAATAATAATAGTAATAAAAATAATATCGAAAATAACGGTAATAACGATTACGAAGATAATAATAATAATAATAATATAATAGCGATATAGATGATAATAACGTTGACAACGATTAAATTAATATCAATAATACCGATAATAACGGTAATAACGACAATAATTATATTAATAATAATTATAATAATAATAATAACGATAATAATGATAATAACGATATTAATAAAAATAATGATAAATATAAAAATTATAACGATAGTGTTGAAATTATAAATTATAATAATAACGATAATTTCTATAATAGTGATAATAATAATACCGATAATCCCGATTAAATTATAATAACAATAATAATAATATTATTATTATTAACAATAATAATGATAACAAGGACAATAGTGATAAAAATATTAATAATAAAATAGAAAATAAGGTTAATAACGATGACTACGATAAATATAATAACAATAATAACGATAATAACGATAATAACAATAAAAACGATTATACGGATTATAAAAATAACGATAATGAGAATAAGAACGATAATAATAATTACGATAATACCAATAATATAGATAATTACAATAATAACAATAGTAATAATAAAGATGATAACAGTAATAACGATAGTAATTATTATAACGATAATAATATTAATAATTTTAACAAAAATATCATTAATAACGATAATTATTTTAATAGAAGTAATAATAACAATATTAACAATGTTTCCAATAATATTGATAGTAAGGATAATAATAGTGGAAACAATTAAAGTGATAACAGTAATAACGATGATAACAATAATAAGGAAAATAATAATAACGATAATAACGATAGTAGTAATAATAATATCGATAGTAACAATAATAACGATAATAACTTTATTAACGATGCAACGATAATAATAACAAAAATAAAAACGATAATAATAATAATATGATAATAATAATAATAATATTAATAGCAATAATATCGATAATGTACAAAATAACGATAATAATGATAATGATAATATCAATAAAAACGATAGTAACGTTAATAATAATATTACAAAAAAGGATAATAAGGATAATAATAATAATAATAACAATATTAAAGATTATAACGACATTAATAAGAATAAAAATAATAATAATAATAATAATATCTATGATAACGATAATAACTATAATAATAATATTATTCCTGACAATAATACCAATAATAACGGTAATAAGTATAATAATAAATACGATAAAGTCTATAATATCCATAAGATTATTAACAATTATAGCGATTATATCGATAATAATAATAACAATATTAACGATAATATTGATAATAGTAATAACAATATTAACGATAATATCTATGAAAATAATAATAATAATAATAATAAAAGTAATAACGATAGTAGAGATAACAACAATGATAATAAGGATAATAAAGTTAATAAAAATAATTATAATAAAGATAACAACGATATTGACGAAAGTAGAGATAATAATATTTACATTAAGAAAGATAATTACAATAATAATGATATTAGCAATAAAAATTATAATAATGATAACAATAATGAAGATAATAACGCAAATAATAATAACAATTATAGCGACAATAATGTTATTACCGATAATAATGATAATTATAATATTCATAGTAACTATAATAAGAATATTATTCATAATAATAATAACAATAATAACGATAATAACGATAATAACAATTATAAAAGAAGTATTAATAACAATATTAAGAATAGTAACAATAAAAACGATAATAACAATAAAAATAGTAGTAATATAAAAAGAAATAATTATAATAACGATAAAAACGATTTTAACGATAATAATAATGACTATAAATAGGATAATATCGATAATTATAATAACGATATTAACGATAATATCATTAATAATAATAACATTAATAACTATAATTACGAAAATAACGATTATAACGATAATAATAATAAGAGTAATATTAACCAAAATAAAGATAATAACGACACAATAATAATAATAATAATAACGATAATAAAGGTTATAACGATAGAAATAATAGAAAAATAACAATAATATCAATAATAATGTTAAAAAAGATAATAAAGATAATATCGTTAATAATAATAACGATAATAATGATAATAGCGATAAAAAAAATAACGATATTAAAGATAATATTGACAATATTAAAGATAATAATGATAATAATGTTAAAACGATAATAATTATTATAATTATAGTAGTAATAACGTTAATAACGTTATTAAAAATAAAAATAATAATGACAATATATATAATAATAATAAAATTCATAACCTTAATAACGTTAATAACGATAATATCGGTAAGAATAGTGAAATTGATAACTCTAATAACGGTAATAAAGATATAATATTATAAATAATAACGTTAATAACGATTAAAAAGGAAATAATAATAATAACAATATCGAAAGTAACGATAATAACGGTAAAAACGATAATAATTATAGTAATAATACTAGTAATAATAATAATGGTAATTACGATAATAACAATAATAATAATAGTTATAATACATTATAACAATAATAACGATAACATCGATAATAACGATAACTATAATAACGATAATAAAGATAATAATAATAACAATATTAATATCATTTATAACTATAATAACGATGATAACTATAATGACGATAATAACGGTAATATCGATAATAATAATAATAATAGTAATAACAATAATAACGATAATAAAGTTAATAACGACAATAATAATAATAATAATAATAATAATAATAATAACGATAATAAAGATAATGACGACAATAATAATAATAATAATAATATTAATTATAATAACGATAATGACAATAATAACAATAATAATAATAATAACAACAATATTCACAACAATAATAACAATAATAACGGTTATTTTAAGAATAATATTAATATTATTAACGATATTAATGATAATAACGAAATAATCGATAATAATAATTACAATAATAACAATATTAACTTCAATAATGATAATAATAATAATAATTATAACGATGATAACGATAATTTCGATAATAACAATATTAATAAGAGCGATAAAAATGTTAATAGTAATAATTATTAATTCGATAATAATGATATTAATGAAAATAACAATAATAATAATAATAAATATAACAATAATAACGATAACAACGATAACAATATTAACGATAATAATGTTAGTTACAACAATAATAAAAACAATAATAGCGATAATAAAGATATCATTAATAATAAAAATAACGATAATGCCGATAATAACCTTAATAATAATTATAATAACAATAATAATAATAACTATAATAACGATAATATCCATAATAACGATAATAACGATTATGACAATAATAGTAATAATAACCACGAAAATAACGATAATTAGGTTAACAATAATAATAACACTAACAATATAAATAATTACAATAGTAACGATAATAACATTATGACGATAATAATAATAATAATATTAACGATAATAGCGATAATGAAGATAATAACGATAATAATGATTACAAGGATTATAATAATATCGATAGTAACGATAATGCTAATAATAATAATAATGACAATAACGATTATAACAATAATAATAATAACGATAAAAGCTATGAAAGCGATAATAATAATAATAACGATAATAAGGGTACTAACAACAGCAACGATAATAAATATATGAATAAAAACGATAATAACGATATTAACGATAATAATGATAATAACAATAAGACCGATAGTAATGATACGATAATAACGATTACTGTAATGATAATATTACCGATAGTTTCAATAATAACGATAATGACGTTAATAATAAAAATAATAATAAGGTAATAAAGATATTAACGACATTAAAGATAAAAATAATAATAACAAATAATAAAAATAACAATTACAATAATAACGATAATTACTATAAGAAAGAGAACAATAATAACGATCATAGCGTTAATAACGTTAATAATAATAACATCGTTAATAACATATGATCGTAATAATAACGATAATAGTGGTAATAACGATGACAACGATAATAATAATAATAGTAATAACGATAATAACGATATTAACGAAAATAAGGATAATAATAATAGCAATAATAACAATAATAGCGATATTAATTATAATAAGAATAATAAAGGGAGTAACAATAATAATAATAGTAATAATAATGTTAATAACGTTATTAACGATAATAACGATAATAATAATAACAGTAATAAAGATAATAACGATAATATCGATTATAATAATAACAATAAAATCGATAGTAATGATATTAATGATAACTATAATAACATTAATTACGATAATAACGACAATAGAAATAATAATAATACCCATAATAATATTAACAATAATAACGATAATGAAGATTCTTACGATAATAATAATAACGATATTCATGAAAATAACGATAATAATGATAATAACGATACTAATAAAAATAATAATAACAATAATAACGATAATAACGATTATAATGATAATAACTATAATAATGATGTTAACAATAAGAATAAAAGTAATAATAAGGACATTAACGTTATGAACGATAATAACGATAATAATATTAACAATAATAACTATAATAACTATATTAAAAATAACAATAATACACGATAACAAAGATAAAAAGAAAAATAATAATAGTAAAACATACGAAAATAAGGATAATAACGATAATAGCGACAATAATAATAATAATAATAACGATTATAACGATATTAACTATAATAGCTATAATAATAATATCAATAATTACGACAATAACGATATAAATGATAATAACGATAACAAGGGACACAAAATAATAATAATAGAAATAATAAAGGTCATAACGATATTAAACATAATATCGTCTTAATAATACTAATAATAACGATAATAGCGATAATAATAGAACTAGTAATAACAATGTAAACAATAATGACGATATTAACGAAATAACGATAATAACATCAGTAATAATAACAGTAATAAAAATAATAACGAAAATACCGTTAATATTGATAATAACAATAGCAATATTCACATTAATACCGATGATAATAATAATAATAATAATAACAATAATAACGACAATGACGATAAAAACGGTAATAATATCGAAATATCGATTATATCGAAAATAGTAAAAATAATAATACCGATATAAAAAATAATAACGATAAGGACAATAATAATAAAAATAATTATAACGATTATAACGATAATTACAATAATAACGATAATAATAATAAAATTAATATCGATAATTAAGTTAATAACTATAATAATAAGAGCATTAAGAACTATAATTACGATAACAATAATAATAATAGTAATAACAATATTAATGATAAAAACGACAATAACGATAATACTAATAACGATAATAACGGTAAAAACGATAATAATAGTAGTAATAACACTAGAAATAATAATAATGAAAATTACGATAATAACGATAATAATAATAGTTATAATAACATTATAACAATAATAACGAGAACAACTATAATAACGATATCTATAATAACGATAATAAAGACAATAATAATAACAATAATAATATCGATAATAACTGTAATAATGATAGTAACGATAATGACGATAATAACGATAATATCGAAAATAATAATAACAATAGTAACAGTAATATCGAAAATAATGATAATAACGACAGTAACAATAATAATAATAATAATATCCATAATGCAGATATTGACGCCAATAATAATAATTATATAATAATAGTAATAATAACGATAATGACGATAATAATAATAGTATTAATAACAATATTAAAAATAATAACGATAATAACGATAATAACGATAATAATAATAATAATAACGACATTATAACTATAATAAATATAATAACGATATGTTATTAACGTTAAAGACGACAATAGTGATAATAGAAATAACGATATTAACGATAATAGCGGCAATAAAAATTATAATAATAAAGATATTAACTATATTATCGTAAATAAAGATAAAAGATATAAGAATAATAATAATAAGAACAATAACAATGGTAATAACGATAATAAACATAATAACAGTAACGATGACACGACAATAATAATAACAATATTAAAGATAATAACGATAATAATAATAATAATAACGACATTAATAACTATAATAAATATAATAACGATATGATTTAACGGTAAAAACGACAATAGTAGTAACAATAATAACGATATTATCGAAAATAACGATAATAACAATAATAATAATAACAGTAATAACTATAATAACGATATAACGATTAATAATAATAATAATAATAATAATAATAATAATAATAATATTATAAGGTAAACAATAATAAGATAAAATAATAATAATATTAACGATTACAAGTAAATAATGATAATAATAGTAGTAATAATAGCAATAATAACAATAATAACGGTAATAAAGGAAATATCTGTAATTATGATAATAACTATAAGAATATTCTATTTAACATTGATACTAATGTTAATAACGATAATATTAATAAAATTAATAACGATAATAACGTTTAAAATAATAAGAACGATAATAATATTAATAATAATAAAAATATTAATTATTAAAACGGTAATAACGATAATAATAGAAGTAATAATAACAATATTAAAAATAATATGTATAATAACGATAATAACGACTATAATAGTAGTAGTAATGACAGTAATAAAAATAATAGCCATAAAAACGATTTTAACGATAATAATAATAGCGATAATATCGATAATATCGATAATATTAATAACAATATTTACGATAATTTCGATATTAATGATTGTAATATTAACAATATTAACGATCACAACAATAATAGAGAATATAATAATAACTATAATAACGACTTTAATAATAATAACAATATTATCTTTAGTAACAATAATAATAATAACGATGTTTATAATAGTAATATTAATAACGATTGTAACGATACTAACGATAATATTGATAATAAAGATAATTCCAATAATAACGACAATAAATATAATCATAATAACGATAATAATAATAATTATAATGACACTAATAAAGTTAATAACTACAATAATAAAAATAATATTAATATTAACAATAACGATTATAACGATAATAACGATAATATTAATAGTGATAATAACTATAATATCAATAATAAAGATAATTACGATAATAACGATAATAATAATAACGATTATAACGATAATAAGGATAATAACGACAATTATAATTATAATAATAATTATAACGGTAATAACGATAAGACCAATAAAAAATTCAGTAATAATAACAATAATATCAATAATAACGATAATAACGATAACAATAATAACAATAAAATCGATAATATCCTTTATAATAGGAGTAATAATAACAAAATAAGGAATAATATATATAGTAACGATAATAAAGATAATAATGGTAGAAGTAATAACAGAAATAACAATAATAACCATAAAAATGATATTAACGTTAAGAATAGTAACTATAATAACGATAATATTGATAATAATAATAACAATATTTACGATAATATCGATAATAGTAATAATAATAATAACAATATTAACGATCATAACTATAATAGCGATAATATTAACAAAGATAATAACGATAATAAGAAAAATAATAATATCGATAGCAACAATAATAATTATAATGATGATTATATTAGTAATACTAATAACGATTACAACGATTAACAATAATAATAACTATAATGACGACAATAACGATAATAACGATATTAATAATAAAAATTTTAACGATGATAGCGATAATAATAATTAAAATATTAACAATAATATCGATATTAATAATAATAATAATTACGATTATGACGTTAATAACGATAATAACGATTATAATAATAACGATAATAACGATAATTGTATTAATAATAATAACGACAATAACGATAATAACGATAATAATAATAATAATAATAATAATAAAGATAATAACGATATTAATGACAAAAACAATAATAATGATAACAATACAAATTATAATAATATTAATAATAATAACGACGATAATAACAATAATAATGAGAAGAACAATAAAGATAATAACGATAATAGCCATAAAAATTATGTTAATAATAACGATAATAACGTTATTAGTACTAATAAAAATAATAACAATAATAATTTCGTTAATAATGATAAAAACAATAAACATAGTAACGACATTCGAAATAATAATGACGATAATAATGGTAATACCGATAATAGCGATAATTATAATAACATTAAAAACAATAATAATAATAAAAACAATAAATATAATAACGATAATAATAATAAAATAATAACGATAATAAGGATAATAACAATAATATTAATAACACAATTAAGGATAATAATGATTATAAATATAATGATAATAACGATAGTATTTATAATAATAATATCAATGATAAAGATAATAATGACACAAAGGATAATAATAAAAATAATAATAATAATAATAATAATAATAATAATAATAATAAACATAGTAATGATAATAACGATAATTACGATATTAACAAAAATAAAGATAATAATAAAAAAATAATATCGATAATAAAGCTAAGAACGATAATAAAAATAATAATAATAATAATAATAAGAATGATAACAATGTTAACGATTATAACTATAATAATAATAACAATAAAAACTATAATAACAATAATAAAAGTAATTGTAATAACGATAATATCGATAATAGTAATAATAATTATAACGATAATAACGATAATAGTAGTAACAATAAAATCGATAATAACCATAATAATAATAATAAATATAATAACATAACAAAAATAACTATAATAACGGTAATAATAATAATAAAATTAACAATAATAACGATAACAACGACAATAGTGATAAAAGTAATAAAAATAAGATAGAAATTAAGGATTATAACGATGACAACGATAATAGTAATAACAATATTAACGATAATAACGATAATAACGATTATACGGATTATTATAATAAAGCTAATAACGATAATGGCAATAATAATAATAACGATAATGACAATAATAACGATAATAATGATAGTAACTATAATAACGATGATAACAATAATAAAGATAATAATAACAATAATACAGATAATAATGATAATAAATATAATAATAATAGTAATAATAAAGATTAAAACAATAATAACGATTATAATGATAATAATGAATATAATATTAATAATAATAACAATAATAACGATAATAACGATAATTCGTTAATAGTAATAATAATAATAACAATAATAACGATAACAACGATGATAGGGATACTAGTAATAACGATAATAACGACAATAATAATAATAATTTTATCGATAATAAAGATAATAGCGATAATATTAATAATTGTAATAATAATAAAAACGATAATAACGATAATTACGATAATAATAATAATAATAATAATAATAATAATAACAATGATAAAGATAATAGCGAAAATAATATAAGTAATAATAAAACTGTTAATAATATTGTTAATATCGATAATTAACGATAATAATAATAACAATATCAACGATAATATCCATAATAATAAAACAATATTAAAGATAATATCGATAATAATAATAACTATAGTAATAACAGTAATATCGACAATAAAGATAATAACCTTAATAATAATAAGGATTATAATGATAATAACGAAAATAACTCATTATTATAGTTATTAGCGTTATTATTGTAATTGTTATTATTCTTATTATTATTGTCGTTATTATCGTCATTATCGTTATTTTCATTATTATCGTTACATTTGTTATTCTTATGATCGTTATTGTCGATTTTATCGTTATAAACTTTATTATTATTACACATATTATCGATATTATCTTTATTCTTATTACTATTAATAATGTTATTATCGTTATTATCGCTATTATCGATATTGTTTTTATTATTATTCTCGATGTTATCGTTATTATTCTTATAATCGTTGTTAATATTATTATTATCATCGTCATTATCGTTAATTTCGTTATTATTAATATTACTATAATTGTTATTATCATTAATATTGATATTATTATTATCAATATTATCGTTATTATCGTTATTATTATTATTATTATTTTTATTATCATGGTTATTTTTGTTATTATTACTGCTATTATTATCTTTATTTTCGTTGTAATCTTTAATATTATTATTATTATTATTATTATTATTATTATTATTATTATTATTATTATTATTATTATTATTATTATTATTATTATTATTATTATTATTATTACTGTCTCCATTACCGTCATAAGCTCTATTATAGTAATTATCGTTATTATTGTTATTATTATTATCGTTATTATCATTATTTTCGATAATATAGTTATTATATTTATTCTGATTATTTTTATTGTCGTTATTATCGTTATTATCGTTATTACTATTACTACTATTGTCGCCTGTATCGTTAATACCATATCGTTATTATATTTATTGTAGTTATTAATGTCGTTATTAGTAATGTTATTATCGTTATTATCGTTATTATCGTTTTTATCGTTATTACCGTTATTGTTATTATTATTATAATCGATATTATCGTTATTATCTCATTTATTATTATCGTTATTATCGTCATTATTTTTATTATCGTTATTATAGTTATTATCGATATTATTATTGATATTATTGTTGTCTTTATTATCGCTATTATAGATTTCTTTATTATCGTTGTTATCGTTAATATTGTTATAACTATTTCCGTTAATATCGTTGTTATTGTCGTTTTTATTACCCTTATTATCGTTATTAATTCATCTACTACTATAATTATTATTCTCATTATTATCATTATAAACTTTATGATCGTTATTATTATCATCGTCACTATCATTATTATTATTATCGATAATATCATCCTTATCGTTATTATTGTTACTATTGATATTTTATTATTATTCTTTGTCGTTATTATCGTTATTATTTTTATCGTTATTATCGTTAATATCGTTGTTATCTTTATTATTAAACTTATTATCATAAATATCGTTATTATCGTTAATAATATTACTACTATTATCGTCATTATCGTTATTATTATTATCGATATTATCGTTATTATTATTATATTAAATGTCGTTATTATCGTTATCATCGTTATTATCTATATTTTTGTTATTATTATTACCGATGTTATCGTTATTCTCCTTATCAACGTTATTATTATAATTATTGTCGTTATTTTCGATATAATTATTATCGTTATTATCATTATTATCGTTATAATTATTAATATTATTGTCTTTATTATCGTTATTTACTTCAATGTTATTAACCTCATTATTGTTATTACGTTTATTTTTAATACTATTTATATCGTTCTTACCGTTATTATCGCTATTTTCGTTAATATTATTATTATTATTATTATTATCGCTATCATCGTTATTTTCGTAATTATGGTTATTATCATTTTATAGTAATTATATTATAGTTATTATTATTATTATTAACGTTATTATCGTCATTATCGTTATTGATTATTATTGTTGTCTTTATTATCGTTATTATTGTTATTAATATTGTTATAACTAACGTTATTATCGTTAATATTGTTATCGTTATTATCGTTATTTTTGCTAATATTGTTATTATTACTACTATTATTATCTATATTATCGTTCTTATTATTATTATTTTTTCGTTATTATCATTATGTCTGTTATTATTGTTATTATAATTACCGTTCTTATCATTAATATCCTTATTTTAGGTATAAATTTATCATAATTAGCGTTATAATCGTCTTCATTGATATTATTATTAATATTATTATCATTCTTATCGTTATTACCGCCATAATTGTTATTAATATTATTGTAATTAACGTTATTGTCGATATTATTATTATTGGTGTTATTATTATTATCGTTATTATCGTTAATATTATAATTACCGCTATAAATGTTATTATTGTTATTATTATTAATATTACTATTATTATCGTTATTATCGATATTATTGCTAATATCTTCATAAATCTTATTATTATTATCGTTATTACGTTATTATCTTTATTATTGTTATTATTGTTTTAATTATTATTTTCATTATCTTTATTATTATTCTTATCATTATTATCGTTATTATTGTTAATATCGTTTTTACTTTATTGTTGTTATTATTATTATCGCTATTATATTTATTATCGTTATTAATATTATTATTATAGTCGTTATTATAGTTATTATTTTTACTTTCGTAATTAACCTTATTATCGATTTTATTATTAATCTTCTTATTTTCGTTATTATCGTAATAATCGTATTATTGTTATTATTGTTAATGTTATTATCCGTATTAGTGTATTATTTAATATTATTATTATAGTTATTTTCATTAATATCATTATTATCGAATTTATAGTTATTACTATTCCCTTTATTATCGCTTTTGTTAATATTATTATTATCGATATTATTGTTATTATCGTTATAATTATTATTATTATTACAATTATTATAGTTTTCATAGTTATTATTGTATTTATTATTATCGATTATATCGTTATTATCATAACCGTTATTATTGTTATTATTGGGGTGATTATTTTTGTTAAAATAATTAGAATTATTAATATTATTACCTTTATTATCGTTATTATTATTATTACTATAATTGTTATTATAGTTAATATTGTTATTATTATTGTCGATATTATCGTTATTTTCCTTATTAGCGTTATAATTGTTATTATTACTACTATTGTCGTTTCAATCGTTAATACCATATCTATATTACCATTATTATAGTTATTAATGTCGATGATATTATTATTGTTATCGTTATTATCTTTTATATTGCTATTATTAATATCGAAATTAACGTTATTTTCGTTATTATTGATATCGTTAATATAGTTATTATCGTTATTATTGTTGTTATTGTTATTATCGTTATTATTATTGTTATTATTAAGGTTATTATCGTCAATGTTATTAGGTTTATTATCGTTATTATCGATGTTATTGTTCTTATTATTATTATTCTTATAACTCTCATCATTAATTTCGAAAATATCGTTATTATCTTTATATAAATAGTTTTATTGCCGTTATTATCATTATTATCGTTATTATCGTTATTACTATTACTACTATTGTCGTCTTTGTCGTTATTACCATATCGTTAATAAATTTATTATAGTTATTAACGTCGTTATTATTATTATTATTATCGATATTATCGTCATTATCATAATTATTATTATCTTCATTGCCGTCGTCATGTTTATTATCGTTATATAGTTATTATTAATTTTATTATTGTTATTATTATTGTCTTTATTATCGTTATTATGAATATCGTAATTATCGATTTTATTATTATTATTGTCATAATGTTATTATATCTAGTATTATTATCGTTATTATCGTAATTATCATTTTTATAATTACTACTATTATTAATATTATTATTATAATAACGTTAAATACGATAATAGCGACAATATTATTATTAATATTAACGTTAATAGGTATAATAACTATATAGAAGTTAACAGTAATAACAATAATAAAGATAAAACCGATATTGACATTAATAACAATAATAATAATAGCAACAATAACGATAATTAAAAAAATAAAAATTATAATTAAAACGATACTAAGGATAAGAACGATATCATCAATAATATTAATAAGAAATATAAAAATAATATCCATTATAATAATAAAAATATTAACAATTATATAGATAATTATAATAATAATATTAACAATACTAACGATAATAACAATATTAAAGATATATAAGGATAATAAAAATGATGATATTTACGAATATAATGATAAAAGAAATATTATTATTACCAATAATAAGGATAATAAAAATATCGTCGATAATAATAATAACAATAATAATGATAATATAGATATTATTATTATCAATATTAAAGACAATAAGGATAATTTTAATAATAATAATAACAATTATAACGGTTTTAACGATATATATAATAACGATAATAACGATATTATCGATAATGACGATAATAACAATAATAATAATAATAAAAATAAAGATAATAACGAAATTAATGGAAATAACGATAATAATAATAAATTCATAACGATAATAACGATAATAATAACAAAATTAACAATAATAAAGATAATAGCGATAACAACGTTAATAATTCTAGTAATTATAACAATAAAAATATTACTAACGATAATAACGATATCAAAGATTCTAATAATTACGATAATAACGTTGATATCGATAATAATAATAACAATATTAACGAAAATATCGATAATAATAATAATGACAATAACAACAACAAAAAATGTAATAGCGATAATAATATACAAGATAATAACAATAATATTAATAATAATACTATCTATAATAACAATAATAATGATAAAAATAATAATAATAATAATAAAAATAATAACGATAATAAAGAAATTAACGATAATAACGTTAATAACGAAAATAACGATTATATTATTAACGATTATATTAATAATATCGATAATATTAATAACAATACTAATAATAATAACGATAATATTAATAATAATAACAATAATAATGAAATTAACGATAATAGCGATAATAAAAATAACGATAATAACGATAATAGAAATTATAATAATAACGATAATAACGATAAGAACGATAATGCCATATTAATAATATTGACAACATAGATTATAACGATATTAACGCTAATAGCGATAATAATAAAAACAATATTGACGAAAATAAAGATAATGAAGAAAATAACGATAATAACAATAATAATAAGAATAATAACAGCAATAATATCTATAATTACGATAATAACGATAATAACGATCATAACGATAATAATAATAGTAATAATAACGAAGAAAACGGAATTAACTGTAATAATAATATTAATAATAATAATAATAATAACAAAAATAACGATAATAACGATAACAGTAGTAGTATTACTAACAATAATAACAATACTAACTATAAAAACGATAACAATAATAGTAATAGTAATAAAAATAGCAATAATAACGATAATAAAGATAATTATAATAACAATAATAACGACAATAACGATAATAGCGATAACAATAATAACAATAATAACGTTAATACCGAAAATTACGATAAATCTGATAATAACAATAATAATGATAACGATAATAACGAAATAATAATCATAATAATTACGATTATAAAGATAATATCGATAATAATAATAATTAGAATAATTAATATAGTAACGATATAAACGATAAGAACACTAATATTAATAAAAACAATAAAGATAATAATGATAATAATAATAATAATAATAATAACAATAACAAGGATAATAACAATAATAATAATAAGAGACTATAATAATAATTGTAAAGATAATGATAATAAAGATAATAATTATAATAATAAAAAAAACAATAACAATAATAATGATACAAACGATAATAATAATAATAACAATTAAAATAATAACGATTATAACGATAATAATAATAACATAAATAAAGATAATAGCGATTATAACGATAATAATAAAACTAATAATAACAATAATAACAGCAAGAACGATAAAAAATATAATAACATTAATAACGATAAAAACGATAATAACGAAAATAACGATAATAATAATAACAATAATAACTATAATAACCACTATTAACGATATTATAGTAATAAAAATAAAGATAATATCGATAATAAGGACTATAATAATAGTAATAATAACGATAATAACGATAATATCGATAATAATTATAACGAAAATAACGAGAATAATAATATTAATATTAACGATAATAAGAATAATAATAAATGAATCGATAATAATAATAATGATAATAACGGTAATTAGGATAATAACGATAATGACGATAATAGCGATATTAATAATAATAATAATAATAAAGAAAGTATCGGTACTAACGGTAATAACGATAATAATAATAACAATAATGACGATAATAAAAATAATATTGATAATAACAATAATCATAATTATAATAATAATAATAAAAACGATAATAACAGTAATAATAATAACAATAATAACGAAAATAAAGAAATAACGATAATAATAATAACAATTATAAAGATAGTAACAATAATATCGATATTAGCGGTAACTATAATAGCTATGATTACGATAATGACAATGGTAATAGTGACCAAAATATCGAAAGCAACGATAATAACGATATAAATAGTAATAAAAATGAAGTAATATCGGTAAAGTGGATAGTAATAATAATAATATATACGATAATAACGACAATATCCATAGTAATAATAATAATAATTACTATAATATCGTTAATAGTAACAACTATAAATTCGATAATATTGGTATTAATGAAAATAACTAGAATAATAATAATACATTTAACAATAAAAATGATAATAACAATAATAATATTGACATTAATAACGAAAATTACGATAATAACGATAGTAATAAAGACTATAATAACGGTAAAAATGATGATAACGATAATATTAATAATAATAATAATATTATCGATAATAAGTATAATTACGAAAATAACGGTAATAAAGATAATAACAATAATAACGACAAAAATAATAATAATAATAATAACGATACTAACGATAATAACGATAATAATAATAATAATAATAAAAATGATAACGGGATTAACGATAATAACGATAGTAATAATTACAATAATAACGAATAATGATGATAATAATAATAATAACGATAAATATAAGAACAAAAATTACTATAATAACGATATTAAAAATAATAATAATAAGAATTACAACGATAATAAAGAATTATCGATAGTAATAATAACAATTATAACGATAATAATAGTAATGACCATAACAATAATAACGACAATAACGATAATATCGATAATAATATTAACATTATTAACGTTCATAACGATAACATTAATAATAATAATAACATGTATAACGATAAAAACGATAATAACGATATTATCAATGATAATAATAACGATAATAATTTTAATAACGATAATAACAATAATAATAAGAACATTAATAGCGATAATAGTAATTATAACAATAACGATAATAATGATAATAACGACAATAATAATAATAATAATAAATATGATAACGATATTAACGATACTAACGCCAATAATGATAATAACGTTTATAATAATAATATTAATAACAATATTAACGAAAATAACGATAATATCGGTATAATATGAATAACATAATCGATAATTGTGTTATTAGAAATAATAATAATAACAAAAATAACGATAATGACGATAATAACGAAAATACTAATAACCATAATAACGATAATAATAATAATATGAATAACGATAATAACGATAATAACGTTAACAATAATAGTAATAATAACAATAATAACCATAATAACTAAAATAACGATAATAATAATAACGTTAATAACGTTAAGATCGAAAAAAGTAATAACAATATTAATGATAATCACAATAATAATAATAATGGAAATAATAATAACGATAACATAGATAATAACGATGATAATAATAACGATATTTACGACATTAGTGCTAATAATAATAACGATAATAACGATAATAACGATAATAATAATAATAATAATAGAGATAATAACGATATTAACGATTATAAAGACAATAATGATAAAAACAATAATAATAATAATAATAATAACAACGATAATAACGATAATAACGTTATCAATAATAACAATAATAACGATAAGAACGATAATGGCGATTGTATTGACAATAAGGACAGTAAAAAGAATAATAATAATAATAACGATAATAATAATAATATTAATAACAATAATTACATTAACAACGATAATATTAATAAAGACGTTAATAGTAATAATCATAATAAAGATATTAGCGATAATATTAACAATAATAATAATAATAGTAACCATAATAACGATAATAAAAATAATTACTATAATAACGATAATAACAGTGAAAATAATAGTAATAATAGATATATTAAAGTTAGGATAATAATGATTATAATGTTAATAATAATGACGTTTAATACGGTAATAGCGACAATATTATTATTAATATTAACGTTAATAGGTATAATTACTATATAAAACTTAATACTAATGACAATAATAACGTTAAAAACGATATTAACGATAATAACAATAATAATATTGATAATAACGATAATAATAATAGCAATAATAACGATTCCTTATGTTAAGAATGATAATAATAATAACATTTATTACCATTATAACATTATCAACGATAATAATAATAATGACGTTAATAATAATAATCATAATAAAGATATTATCTATAATTTCAACAATAATAATTCTAAAAATAATAATAATAATAATAGTTACCATAAGAACGATAATATCGATAATAACGATTATAATAATAACGATAGTAACGATAATAAAGATAATAACGATAATAATATTAACGATAATAAAGACATTATTGATAATATTAACAACGATAATTATGATAATAACGATATTAAAATTAATAACAATAATAACGAAAATATCGATAATAACGATAATAACAACAAAAAATATATTAATAATTACATTAATAACAATAATAGGCATAAAAACGATTTTAACGATAATAATAATAACGATAATAACAATAATATCGATAATATTAATATCAATATTTACGATAATTTCGATATTAATAATTGTAATAATAAAAATAATAACAATCATAAAGATGATAGCGACTATAATAATAACGATAATACCGATATTAATAATAATAATATTATTGTTAGTAACAATAATAATGATAACGATGTTTATAAAAGAAATAATAATAACGATTATAACGTTAGTAACGATATTAATGATAATAACGATATTAACGATGATAAATGGAACAATAACAACGATATTAACGAAAATATTAATAACAATTGTAACGTTATCAAGGATAATAAAAATAAAAATAATAATAATAATAACGAAAGTAAAAATAATAACGATAACAATAATTACAATAATAGTGACAATATCGTTTATAATAATAATATTGACGATAATATCAGTCATAATAATAATAGTAATAAAATTAAAAACGATAATAACGATAATAAAGATAATAATAATAATAATAATAATAATATTAATATCAATTATAACAATAATAACGTTAGTAACGATAATAACGATAATAAAAATAAAAACCATAATAACGATAATAATAACATTATTACTAATTACAATAATAACGATAATAACGGTAATAAAAACAACAAAAACAACGATAATAACAAAAATATTGTTAACAATTGTAACGAAAACGACGATAACAACATTTATAATAATAATAATAATAACAACGAAGGTAAGTATGATAACGGTGACAGCTATAATATTTATAATAATAATAACGATAATAACGATAATAATGATAATAATTATAATAATAATAAAAATAATAACGATCATAATGATACAAACGGTAATAGTAATAATAACAAATAACATAATAACGATAATAGCGATAATAATAATAACATTAATAACGATAAAAACGATTATAACGATAATAATAGTACTGATATTAATAATAATATCAGCAAGAACGACAAAAAATATAATAACAATAATAACGATAATAACGATATTATAGTAATAAAAATAAAGATAATATCGATAATAAGGACAATAATAATAGTAATAATAACGATAATAACGATATTAACGATAATAACGATAATAACGATAATAATAATAATAATAATAATAAAGAAAATAACCGTATTAACGATAATAACGATAATAATAATAACAATATTAACGATAATATAAATTATATTGATAATAAAGATAATTATAATTATAATAATAACAATAATAACGATAATAACAGTAATACTAATAACAATAATAACGATAGTAACCAAATAACGATAATAATAATAACAATTATAAGGATAATAACTAGAATAACGATATTAACGATAACTATAACAACTATAATTACGATAATAACAATAGTAATACTGACAATAATATCGATAACAACGATAAAAAAGATATTAATAGTAATAAAAGTAAAGATAATATCGGTATAGTGGATAATAATAATAACATTATATTCGATAATAACGATAATAAAAATAATAATAATAATAATAATGATAATATCGCTAATTGTAACAACTATAAATTCGATAATAATGATATTAATGAAAATAACTAAAATAATAATAGTATATATAACAATAATAACGATAATAACAATAATAATAATAACATCAATAACGATAATTACGATGGTAACGATAGTAATAATTACCATAATGACGATAACAAAGATGATAATGATAATAATAATAATAAAAATATTATTGATAATAAGATTACTTACGAAAATAACGTTAATAAACATAATAACAATAATAACGACAATAATAATTATAATAATAAGGATACGAACGATAATAACGATAATAATAAATATAATAATAATGATAATAACGTTATTAACGATAATAACGACAGTAATAATTACAATAAGAACGATAACCTATAATAATTATAATAACGATAATTATAAGAACAATAATTACTATAATAACGATATTAACAAAAATAATAATAATGAGAATAACAACGATAATATAGAAATAACGATAATAATAATAACAATTATAACAAATATAAACAATAATAATAATAATAATAATAATAATAATAATAATAATAATATGGATAATAACGATAATTACGATAATAATAACAGTATTAATAACGATGATAAGGATAATAACGATAACAACGATAATAGTAATATCAATAATATCGATAATAACTATAATAACGATAAGAATGAAAATAATAATAATGATAATAATGATAACAAATATAATAACGATAGTAATAATGACAAATATAACGATAATAACTGTAATGATGATAACAATAATGACGACAATTACGATAATATCGATAATAATATTAACATTATTAACGTTCATAACGATATCAGTCATAATAATTACAACATGTATAACGATAATAACGATAATAATAATACTAACAGTAACAATAATAACGATAATAACTATAACAACGATGATAACAATAACGATAATATTTTTAATAACGATAATAACGATACTAACGAAAATAACGACAATAATAATAATAAGAATAAAAAAAAAACCATAATAACAATAATTATTAGAACAATAATAACGATATGAAGGACAATAACGATAATGATATTGACAATAATAACGATAACAACGATAAGAACGTTAATAGTAATCTTAATAATAACGAAAATGTGGATAATGACGATAACTACTATAATAATAATAATAATAATAATAATAATAATAATAATAATAATAATAATAATAATAATAATAATAATAATAAAGACAGTAACGACATTAACGATATTAACGATAATAACAATAATATCGATAAGAATAAAACGATAATACGATTACAGTAATAATAATAATATCGATAGTAACAAAAGTAAAGATAATGACGATAAAAAAAATAATAATAATAACGATAAAAACGATATCAACGATAATAGCGACAACAATAATAATAACAATAATAACGATAATAATAAATATAATGAGTACATTAATATTGATA
Source organism: Vespa crabro (assembly GCF_910589235.1). Lineage (NCBI taxonomy): Eukaryota > Metazoa > Arthropoda > Insecta > Hymenoptera > Vespidae > Vespa > Vespa crabro. Next base: position 1,332,161 of record NW_025813595.1, read on the forward strand.
AAAACGGTCATAACTATAATAATAATAATAACATTATGAATGATAATAACAATAAAAACGATATCAAAACGATAATAAAAATAATTATAATAATAACAAAAATAAAGGTAATAATAAAAGTAATAATATCAATAATAACGATATTAAAGATAATAACGATAATAAGGATAATAACGATAACAACGATAATAATAATTACAATAATGAATATAATAACTATAATAATCATAATAATAATAATGATATCAACGATAATGAAGATGAAAACGACTACAATAATAATCATAATAACGATAATAACGATAATAGTAATAATAAATGTAACGATAATAACGATAATAACGATAATAACAATAGTAATTATAAAAATGAAAACGATAATAATGATAATAACGATAATAATAATGACGATAATAGCCATATTAATAATAAAGGTAATAATAATAATAATAAAAAAGATAATAACGTTAATAACGAAAATAACGATTATCTTATTAACGATAATATTAATAATATCGATAATAATAATAACACTACTAACGATAATAACGATAAAAATAATAATAATAACAAAAATGACGAAATTAACGATAATAACGATAATAACGATAAGAACGATAATAGCAATAATAATAATATTGTTAACAAAGATAATAAAAGATATTAACAATAATAATAAAAACAATATTAACGAAAATAAAGATAATAAAGATAATAACGATAATAATAATAATAATAATAATAACAGCAATAATATCTACAATTACGAAAATAACAATAATAACGATAATGACGATAATAAGGATAATAACGATAATAAAGACAATAAAAATAATATTAAGTACGATAATAACGGTAATAAAGAGAATAACGGTAACAACGATAATAGCGATGACAATAAAAATGATAACTATTATAATAATAATTAGAATAATAAAGAAAATTAAGATAAATATAATAATAATAATAACAATAATAACTATAATATCTATAATAACGACATTAGTAACAACAATAATAAAGATACTAACTTTAGTAACGAAAGTAACGATAGTAATAATAACAATAATAACGATAACAAAGATGATAACGATATATAATAATATATATCGAATATATAACTTATAATAATAATAATAATATTATTAATAATAAGGATAGTAATGAAATTAACGGTAATAGAAATATTTACAATAATAACGACAATAATAATAATAATAATAAAAATACTAACGATAATAAAGATAATAACGGTATTAACGATAATAACGATAGAAATAATTACAATAATAACGATAATGACGATAATAATGAGAATAACGATAATTATAAGAAAAATAATTATTATAATAACGATACTAACAATAATAATAATAAGAATTACAACGATAATAAAGAAATAAACATAATAATAATAACAATTATAACTATAATAACGATAAAAACTACAAAAACGATAATAATAATAATAATAGCAAAAATAACGATAACAACTATAATAACATTATTGATAATAATAATGATAACGAAACAAAGCTTAATAATGGTGTATACTATAAAAATAATAACAATAATATCGGTGATAAAGGTAATAACGGTAATAATAATAATAATAATAACGAAAATTACGATTATAATGATAATAACGTTAATAATGCTAATAATAAGAGCAATAATAACGATAAAAGGATAATAATTATAATGATAGATGTAATAATTACAATATTAACAATAATAAAGTTAATAATAATAATAATAGTAGTAATAATGACAATAATAACAGTATTAACAATAAAAACGATAATAACAATATTGTCCATAATAATAATAATAATAATACCGATAATAACGGTAATAACGACAATAATTATATTAATAATGATTATAATATTAATAATAACGATAATAACTATAATAACGATATTAATAAAAATAATGATAAATATAAAAATAATAACGACAGTGATGAAAATAAAAATTTTAATAATAACGATAATTTCTATAATAGTGATAATAATAATAACGATTATAACGATTAAATTATAATAACAATAATAATAATATTATTATTATTAACAATATTAACGATAACAAGAACAATAGTGATAAAAAAATTAATAATAAAATAGAAAATAAGGTTAATAACGATGACAAAGATAATTATAATAACAATATTAACGATAATAACGATAATAATGATTGTACGGATTATAACAATAACGATAATGAGAATAATAACGAAAATAATTATAGTAACTATAATAACGATTACAACAATAATAACGATAATAATAAATACGATAATACCGATAATAAAGATAATTACAATAATAACAATAGTAATAATAAAGATGATAACAATAATAACGATTGTAATGATTATAACGATAATAATATTAATAATTTTAACATAAATATCGTTAATAACGATAATTATTTTAATAGAAGTAATCATAACAATATTAACAATGTTTGCAATAATAATGATAGTAAGGATAATAATAGTGGTAACAATTAAAGTAATAAGCAGTAATAACGATAATAACAACAATAAGGATAATAATAAAAACGATATTAACGACAGTAGTAATAATAATATCGATAGTAACAATAATGACGATAATAACGAAAATAACGATAATAACGATAATAATAATAAAATTAATAACGATAATTACGTTAATGAAAATAACAATATTATCAATAATAACGATAACAACGATTATAAGGATAATAGTAATAACGATAATAACGACAATAATAATTTTAAAGATATTGATAAAAATGATAATAACAATAATAATAATAATAGTAATAATAATGAAAACGATAATAACGATAATTACGATATTAATATTGATAATAATAATAATATTAATAACGATAATTACGTTAATAAAGATAATAATATTAACAATAATAACGAAAGCAACGATAATAAGGGTAATAGTAATAACGATAATAACGACAATAATAATTTTAAAAATATTGATAAAAACGATATTAACAATAATAATAATAATAGTAATAATAATGAAAACTATAAAAACGATAATAACGATATTAATAATGATAATAATAACAATAATAAAAATAAAACGGAAATAATAATAATAATAATAATAATAATAATAATAATAATAAAGATAACAATGACATTAATAATACGAATAATAACAATAATAATAATATCAATAATAGCGAAAAGAAAGCTAATAATAATTGTCATAATATCTATAATGACACTAATATCGGTAACAACAACAATAATATATACGAAAATATCGATAATTTTGATAACGATAATATCAATAATAAGAATAATAAGAATAATAATGATAATAATAACAATAATATTAATAAAAATAATAACGATAATAACGATAATAACGATAATAACGATTATTGCGATAATAACGATTATAATAAAAATTAACGATAAAAACGATAATATTAGTAATAATAATCACGATAATAGCGATATTTACGATAATAATAATAATAATAATAAATATAACAACGATATTAACGATAATATATATAATGGAAATAACGATAATTACGATAATAACGATGTTAACGTTAATAATAGTAAAGATAACGATAATGTCGATAATAATAACTACACTATTAACGATAATTAAGATAAAAATAATAATAATAAGGTTAATAACTTTATCAAAGATAATAACGATAATAACGATATTAACGACAATAAAACTAATAATCATAATAAGGGTAATAAAGATTATAACGATAATATTGATATTAACAATAATAATAATTGTAATAATTAAGATAATAATTATAATATAGGAAATAAGGATAATAATAATAACAATAATGACGATAATAACGATATTAATGATAATAACGACAATGAAAATAATAGTAATAATAATTAAAACGATAATAACGATTATAATAATAATAATAACAAGAATAAAGATAATAACGACAATAATAATTATAAAAATAATAATAATAATCGTATCGATAATATCGATAATAACGATAATAATAATATTATTAATAACAACAATGACAATAATAACGATAATAAGGATAATAATAAATATGATAAAGTCGATATTATCGACAATAGTATTAACAATATTAATGATATTATCGATAATAATATTAACAATATTAACAATAATATCGATAATAATAATAATATTATTAACGATAATATATATAAAAATTATAACAATAATAATAATAACGTTAATTACGATAATAACGATAATAAATATAGTAATTATAACGCTAATAGCAATATTAACGATAATAAAATTAATAATTTTAATATCGATAATAATAAAATTATTATTAATAACTATAATAAAGATAAAAACGATAAAAAATAATAACTTTAATAACAAAAATAATGATAATAACGATTATAATATCAACGACAATATCGATAATAGTATTAATAATAATAATCATAATAAGGATGTTTACGATTATAATAATAACAATAATAAAGAAAAGAACGATTAATCTTTAATAACGATATTAATAATAACGATAATATCTATAATAACGATGTAACGATAATAATAATAATTATAATAACGTTAAAAGAGATAATATCTATGTCAACGATAATAATAATTACAATAATATCAATAAAAAAGATGGTAACGTTAATAATAATATTACAAAAAAAGGATCATAAGGATAATAATAATAATAATAACAATAATAAAGATTATAACGACATTAATAAGAATAAAAATAATAGTAATAATAATAATATCGATGATAACGATAATAACTATAATAATAATATTATTCATGACAATAAAACCAATAATAACGGTAATAAGTATAATAATAAATACGATAAAGTCGATAATATCCATAAGATTATTAACAATATTAGCGATAATATCGATAATAATAATAACAATATTAACAATAATATCAATAAAATTAATAACAATATTAACGATAATATCTATAAAAATAATAATAATAATGATAATAAAAGTAATAACGATAGAAGAGATAACAACAATGATAATAATAATAACGATAATAAGGATAATAACGTTAATAAAAATAATTATAATAAAGATAACAATAATATTGACGAAAGTAGCGATAATAATATTTTCATTAAGAAAAATAATTACGATAATAATGATATTAGCAATAAAAACTATAATAATGTAAAAAATAATGACGATAATAACGTAAATAATAATAACAATAATAACGTTAATAATGATAATTACGATAGTAATAATAAAAATAATAACGATTACAAAGACAATTTCGATAGTAACGATAATAATAATTATAATAACGAGAATAACGATATTAACAATAACAATAATAGCGATATTAACGATAATATTGATGATAATATTAGCAATTATAACGATAACAAGCGACAATAACGATAGTAAAGATAATAATATCTATAATAATGATAATTACAATAATTATAATAGTAACGATAATAATAATAATAGTAATATCGATAAAGACAATAACGATAATAACAGTAATAATAATAATAATAAAGATAATTACGATAATAACGATAATAATAATAACAATAATAACGATAATAACGACTTTCACGATAATAATAATTACAATAATAAAGATAATAAAGACAATAATGATAACAAGGAAAATAATTATAATAATAATATCAATAGAAACGATAAAAATGGTAATACTTACGATTATAAAGATAATAACGTTAATAACGATATTACCCATAATAAAATTAATAACTGTATTAACAATAATAACGATAATAATTTCAGCAATAATAGTGATAATAACTACAATAACAGTAACAATAATAATAACATTAATGACAATATTATCGATGATATCGATAATAAAAATAACGGTAATGACAATAATAATAATAATAGTAATAAAAATAATAATTATAAGAACGTTAATAATAATAACAATGATAACGGCAATAATGATAACAATATTAATAAAGATATTAGCAATAATAATAGTAGTAATTTATAACTATTATAACGAAATAAACGATAATAACGATAACAATAATATCGATTATTACCATATTAACTAAAATAATAATAAAGATAGAAACGATAATAGTAAAAATAATAATACCGATAAAAACGATAATAAATTTAATAATAATAAAAAGAATAACGATAGTAAGATATTAACGATATAAACGATGATCAAACCAAAAACTACGAAAAAACGATAATAATTATAACAATAATAACAACAATAACTACAATAATTATAACAATAACAACGATAATGAAAATAATAACGATAATAAAGATAATAACGATAATAATAAATATAGTAATAATAACAATAATAACGACAATAACGGTAATAATGATAATAATGATAATAGTAATAAAAACGATAATAATAAAAATTATAATAATAACGATAATAACGATAATAGTACATGTAATAATAATACTGATAACTATAATAACGAAAATAACGATAATAATTATAATAACGATTAAAATAACAACGATAATACCGATAATGGTATTATTAATAATAACGATAATAACGATATTTACGATAATAATAAAAACAATAATATAGAAAAGAATGATATTATCAATAACAACAATATTAATATTAACGATATTAACTATAATAACGATGAAACGATAATAATAATATCAATATTATCGATAATAATGATAATAATAATAATGATAATAGCAATAATAACGATAATAAAGATATTAACGATAATAATGATAATGATAATAATGATAAAATAATAATAATATCAAAAATAACAATAATTACTATAATGACTATAATGACGATAATAATAATAACGATAATGACGATGATAATTATATCTATAATAAAGTTAATAACTAGAAAAATAATAATAATAATAACGATAATAACAATATCAATGATAATAACGATAATAACGATAATAATGATAATTATAATAACGATATTAACAACAATAATAATAATAATAATAGCGTTAAGAGGGATAATAAGTACGTCACAGATAATAATAATAACAATAATATTAATAAAAACGATAATAACGATAATAATAATAAAAATAAGGACGATTTCAACGATTTTACGATAATAGCAATAACGGTAATAAAGATAAAACTCTTAACAATAATAACGATATTAAAGATTTTAACGATAAACATAATAAGGATATAAACGATTATAACGATAAAAATGATAATAATAATAATAATAATAACATTAATAAAGATTATAGCGTAAATAACGATAATAGCGATAATACTTATAATAATTAAAACGAATATAACGATAATAACGATAATTATGAAATTAATAATAATAATAATATCGATAATAATGATTATAACGATAATAATTATATTAACTATAAAAACGACAATAATATTAATAATAATAATGAAAATAATAATACCGTAAATGACGATAATAGCGATAATAGTAGTAGATGCAATATCAATAATAATAATAATATCGATATAAAGATAATAACGATTATAATATTACCGATTATAACGAAAATAGTAATAATAATAATAATAATAATAATAATAATAATAATAATAACAATATTAACGATAAGAACGATAATGATGATAATAATTTAACAATAATAACGATATTAAAGATTTTAAGGATAATAATAATAAGGATAATAAATATAATAACGAAAGGAATAATAATATAATATCGATAGTAACAATAATAACGACAAAGACGATAGTAACGATAATAATAATAACGATAATAACGATGATAATAATAACGATCATAAAGTTAATAATAAAAATGATATTAAAGATAATAACGATATTAAGGATAATATCGGTAATAATTGTACCAACATTAACAATAAAAACGATAATAATAATAACAACAAAAACATTAATAACAATATTAACTATAATAAAATTTATAATAATAACGGCAATGACGATAATAATGATAATAATAGTGGTAATAATAACAATATTAAGATTATTAAATATAACAATGATTATAATGAGAATAGTAGTAGTAATAATAACAGTAATAACAATAATAACGATAATAACGATTATAACAATGTTAACGATAATAACATTGACGATAATAACGATAATAACCATAATAATATTAATAATTATAATAAAGATAACAACGCTATTAACGATAATAATGACAGTAATAATAATAATAATAACGAAGATAACGTTAACAATGATAATACCGATAATAACGATAATTTCAATAATAATAATACTATTTATTACGATAATGACGATATGAACGATAATAATAGTAGTAATAATAACGATAATAGTAGTAATAATAACAATAATAACAATTATAGCGATAATAAAGTTATTACCGATAATAACGATAATTATAATATTCATAGTAACTATAATAAGGATATTAACCATAATAATAATAACAATAATATCGATAATAACGATAATAACAATAATAATAGTAGTAAAATATAAATTAATAATTATAATAATGATATAAACGATTTTAACGATAATAATAATGACGATAAATAGGATTATATCGATAATAATAATAACATTAATAACTATAATTACGAAAATAACGATTACAACGATAATAATAATAAGAGTAATAATAACCAAAATAAATATAATAACGACACAATAATAATAATAATAATAACGATAATAACGGCAATAACGATAGATATAATAGAAAAATTACTATAATATCAATAATAATGTTAAAAAAGATAATAAAGATAATATCGTTAATAATAATTACGATAGTAATGATAATAGCGATAAAAAAATAACGATATTAACGATAATATTGACAATATTAAAGATAATAATGATAATAATGTTAAAACGATAATAATTATCATAATTATAGTAGTAATAACGTTAATAACGATATTAAAAATAAAAATAATAATGATAATATAGATAATAATAATAAAATTCATAACCTTAATAACGTTAATAACGATAATAACGGTAAGAATAGTAAAATTGATAGCTCTAGTAATGATAATAAAGATATAATATTATTAATAATAACGATAATAACGGTAAAACCGATAATAATAATAGTAATAATACTAGTAATAATAATAATGGTAATTACGATAATAACAATAATAATAATAGTTATAATAGCATTATAACAATAATTACGATAACAACGATAATAACGATATCTATAATAACGATAATAAAGACAATAATAACAACAATATTAATATCACTTATAACTATAATAACGATGATAACCATAATGACGATAATAACGATAATATCGATAATAATAATAATAATAATAACAGTAATAACGATAATAACATTAATAATGACAATAATAATAATAATAATAATAATAATAATAATAATAATAATAATAATAAAAATAGTAATAAAAATAACGATAATAAAGATAATGACGACAATAATAATAATAATAAAAATATTAATAATAATAACGATAATGAGAATAATAACGATAATAATAATAATAATAACAATTATAATAAGAACTATAATAACGATTATAACCATAATAACGACAATAACGATAATAATGATAATAACAATAATAGTAATAATAACTACGATAATAACGATAATAACGATAACAATAATAATAACACTAACAATATAAATAATTACAATATTAACGATAATAACATTATGACGATAATAATAATTATAATATTAACGATAATAGCGATAATGAATATAATAACGATAATAAGGATAATAACATAATAGTTATTAACGATAAAAACGACAATAATTATAATAACAATTACAATTATAAAGATATTAATGAAAATACCGATAATAATGATAATAAATACAATAAGAACAATAATAATAACGATAATAATGATAATAACGATAATAATAATATCGAAAGTAACGACAATAATAAAAATAATAATAACGATAGTAACGATAATAACGCATAATAATAATTACAACAATAAAAATAGTAATGATAAAAATAATAACAATGATAACGATATTGACGACAATAATAATAATAATAAAAATATTAATAATAATAACGATAATGAGAATAATAACGATAATAATAATAATAATAACAATTATAATAAGAACTATAATAACGATAATAACCATAATAACGACAATAACGATAATAATGATAATAACAATAATAGTAATAATAACTACGATAATAACGATAATAACGATAACAATAATAATAACACTAACAATATAAATAATTACAATATTAACGATAATAACATTATGACGATAATAATAATTATAATATTAACGATAATAGCGATAATGAATATAATAACGATAATAAGGATAATAACATGATAGGTATTAACGATAAAAACGACAATAATTATAATAACAATTACAATTATAAAGATATTAATGAAAATATCGATAATAATGATAATAAATACAATAAGAACAATAATAATAACGATAATAATGATAATAACGATAATAATAATATCGAAAGTAACGACAATAATAAAAATAATAATAACGATAGTAACGATAATAACGCATAATAATAATTACAACAATAAAAATAATAATGATAAAAATAATAACGATGATAACGATATTGACGATAATAATAATAATATTAACAACGATATTATGTATAATAACGATATCATCGAGAATAATAAAAATAATATCGATAATAACGATAATAAAATTAATAATAATATCGATAATAGCAATAATAGCGATAATAAAATATTAATAGTAATAAGAATAAAGATAATATCGACAATAACGGTAATATCGATAATAATTATAACGAAAATAACGATAATAACGATTAGAAATATAATACTATTAACAATAATATTGCTGACAACGATAATAACGATAATTATAATAATTACATATAGATAATAAGGATTATAATGATAAGAACATACATAACTATATAAAAGAAAATAACGGCAATTATAATTATAATAATAGCGATAATGACGATAATGACGATAATAACGATAATGATGATAATAAGGATTATAATAATATCGATAGTACCGATAATGGTAATAATAATAATAATGATAATAATGATTATAATAATAATAATAATAACAATAAAAGCTTTAAAAACGATAATAATAATAATAACGATAATAAGGGTACTACCGATAGCAACGATAATAAATATATCAATAAAAACGATAATAACGATATTAACGATAATAACGATTACTGTAATGATAATATTACCGATAGTTTCAATAATAACGATAATGACGTTAATAATAAAAATAATAATAAGGTAATAACGATATTAACGATATTAACGATAAAAATAATAATAACAATAATAATAAAAATAACAATTACAATAATAACGAAAATAACTATAAGAATGAGAACAATAATAACGATCATAGCGTTAATAACGATAATAATAATAGCAATAATAGCGATAACATCGATAATAACAATAATCGTAATAATAACGATAATAGTGGTAATAACGATGAGAACGATGTAAATAGTAATAGTAATAACGATAATAACGATATTAACGAAAATAAGGATAATAATAATAGCAATAATAACAATAATAGAGATATTAATGATAATAAGAATAATAAAGATAGTAACAATAATAATATTAGTAATAATAATGTTAATAACGTTATTCACGATAATAACGATAATACTAATAACAGTAATAAAGATAATAGCGATAATATCGATTATAATAATAACAATAAAATCGATAGTAATGATATTAATGATAACTATAATAACAATAATTACGATAATAACGACAATAGTAATAATAATAATACCCATAATAATATTAACAATAATAACGATAATGAAGATTTTTACGATAATAATAATAACGATAATAACGATAATAACGATTATAATAATAATATTAATAACAAAGGATATGACGATATTCACGAAAATAACGATAATAATGATAATAACGATACTAATAAAAACATAAATAACAATAATAACGAAAATAACGATTATAATGATAATATCTACAATAATGATATTAACAATAAGAATAAAAGTAATAATAAAGTCATTAACGTTATGAACGATAATAGTGATAATAACGATACTAATAATAATAATAATTACAATAATAGATAATAACGATTATAATCATAATAACTATAATAATGATATTAACAATAAGAATAAAAGTAATAATAAAGACATTAACGTTATGAACGATAATAACGATAATAATATTAACTATAATAAAGATTATAACTATATTAAAAATAACAATAATATACGATAACAAAGATAAAAACAACAATAGTAATAGTAAAACATACGAAAATAAGGATAATAATAATAATAATAATAACGATAATACCAATAATAACGTTAATAATTCTAGTAGTAATAACTATAATAACGGTAATAACTATTTTTATGAAAACAATAGTAACAATAAAATCGATAATGTCGATTATAATAATAATAATAACAGCGATAATAACGATATTAACGATAATAACTATAATAGTAATAGCAATAATTACCACAATAACGATATAAATGATAATAACGATAACAACGGACACAAATTAATAATAATAGAAATAATAAAGGTCATAACGATATTAAACATAATATCGTTAGTAATAATACTAATAATAACGATAAAAACGATTATAATGATAATAACGATAATAACATTAATAAAAATAACAATAATAACGATAATAGCGATAATAATAGAACTAATAATAACAATGTAAACAATAATGACGATAATAACGAAATAACGATAATAAAATTAGTATAATAGCAATAATAAAAATAATAACGATAATACCGTTAATATTGATAATAATAATACCAATATTCACATTAATACCGATAATAATAATAATAATAATAATAACAATAATATCGACAATGACGATAAAAACGATAATAATAATTACGATAATATCGAAAAAAGTAATAATAATAATACCGATAGAAAAAATAATAACGATAAGGACAATAATCATAATAATAATTATAACTATTATAACGATAATTACAGTAATAACTATAATAAAAATAAAATTAATATCGATAATTACGTTAATAACTATAATAATAATAGCAATAATTACGATAATAACGATAATAGTAATAATAATAGTAATAACAATATTAAGGATAATAACGATAATAACGATAATACAAATAACGATGACAACGATAAAAACAATAATATTAATATTAATATTAACGAAAATAAGGATAATATCGATAACAACGATACTATTAATAATAATTATCAAGATAATAACATAATTAACGAACATAACGATAAAATGATAGTAACATTACTAATAATAATATTAATAACAATAATAACGATAAGAACACTAATAATGAGAAGAATATGAAAGTTAATAGCAATAATAAGGAAAATTATAATTACAATAATAACGATACCAACGACAATAACGATAAAAATAATAATAATAATAACGAAAATAACGATAATAACGATGTCAACAATAATAAAGGTAATAACGATAATAACGATTATACGGATTATAACAATACGTTAATATCGATAATTGTAATAATAATAAGAACTATAATGAAGATACAACGATAAAAATGATAATAACTATAATAAAGATAAATGCAATAATAACTGTAATAATAATGGCAATATTAACGTTAATCATGATAATAAAGATAATAACTATTATAACGATAATAACAATGAAAATACTAGTAATATTAGAGATATTAAAGTTAGTAACGATAATAACGATATTAATAATAACAATAATTACGATAAAAACGATATTAACGATAATAAAAATAATAACAAAGATAATAACGATATTAATAATAATAAAAATAACAATAATAACGATAAGAACAAAAATATTAAAACGAATAATAACGATTATAATGATTATAACGATAATACTAATAGCAATAATGACGATTTTAACGTTAAGAACGAAAAAAATAAAACCTTAAATGAATATTATAACATTATCAATGATAATAATTATAATGACGTTAATAATAATCATTATAAAAAAGATATTAACGATAATAACTACAATAAAAATTATAACAAGAATAATAATAATAATAGTAACCACAAGAACGAAAATATCGATAATAACAATTATTTTAATAACGATAGTAACGATAATATCGATAATATTAATAACAATATTATTGATAAGATCGATAATAATAATAATAATACTAACGATAATATCGATAGTAAAAATAATAATGATAATAACGATAGTAAAGATAATAACTATAATAACGACTATAACAATAATAATAATAACGATAATAACGATAATTTCGATAATGCGATAATATTAATAACGATAATAACGATAATAACGTAAATAACTACAATAATAATAGAAATAATAACAATAACAACGATAATAAAGATAATAACGATAATAATATTACCGATAATATCGTCATTATTAATAATAATGACAACGATAATTATGATAATAATGATCGTAAAACTAATAACAATAAAGATAAACACAATATTAACGATAATAACAATAATAACGATAATAAAAATAATAATAGTAATAGCAATAATAACAATAGTGACGATAATAACGATAATAATGATAATAATAATAACGATAATAGCGATAATGTCATATACAATACTGATATACAATATTGATAACAATATTTACGATAATTTCGATATTAATAATTATAATCATAACAATAATAACGATCATAACGATAATAACAACTATTATAATAACGAAAATAACAATATTAATAATAATATTATTATTGTATGTAACAATAATAATGATAACGATGTTTATAATAGTAATAATAATAACGTTTATAACGATACTAACGGTAATGATGATAATAAAAATATTCACAATAATATCGATAATAACGGTAATTAAAACAACAATAATAACAATATTAACGAAAATAGTAATAACAATTGTAACGGAAACAACGATAACAGCATTCATAATAATAATAATAATAGCGACTGTAAGTATAACAACGGTGACACCTATAATATTAATAACAATAATAACGATAATAACGATAATAATAGCACTAATAGTATCGATAATAACGATAATAGTAATCGTTAAATAATAATCGTATTAAAGATAATAAAGATAATAACGATACTAACAATTATACCGAAAATAATAATGACAACAAAAACTTTATTAACGAGAATAAGTATAATAACAATTATTATAATGACGGTAAAAACGATAACAACGGTAATAATGATAAAAACGATAATAACGATATTAACATTGATAATAATAGCAATAATAAAGATATTAACGATGTAAAAGGTTCTAACGCTAATAATAATTACAACAATATCGATAATAACGATTATGATGATAAGAACGGTAATAATACTAACAATAATAAAAACAATACCGACATTAACAACAATAAGAATAATAATAGAAGTAATAATAACAATTTTAAGAATAATAACTATAAAAACGATAATAACAATAATAATAGTAGTAATAATAAAGTAATAATTATAATAACGATAAAAACGATTTTAACGATAATAATAATAACGATAATTAGGATAATATCGATAATAATAATAACAATATTAGCGATAATACCGATAATAATAATAGCATTAATAACTATAATAACGATAATAACGTTTATAACGATAATAATAATAATAGTAATAATAACCATAATAAAGATAATAACGACACAATAATAATAATAATAACAATAACGATAATAACGGTAATATCGATAAAAATAATAGAAAAATAAAATAATATCAATAATAACGATAAAAAGTATAAAAACGATAATATCGATAATATAAAATACAATAATAACGATATAATCGATAATAATAATAACTATATTACCAATAATATCGATAATAATAACAACAATATTGACAATAATATCGATAATAACGATTGTAATGATAATAATATTAACAATAATATCGATAAATACAACCATACCGATAATTATAATAATAGTAAAATCGATAATAAGGAAAATTAAGAGAAAAAACGGTAATAACGAATATAACGATAATAACGGTAATAATTATAACAATATTGACGATAATAACGATAATTCCGATAATAATTATAATGACGATAATAATTATAATAGTAATAACAATAAAAACGATAGGAAAGATAATGAAGATAATAATAATAACTATAATTACGACAATAGTAATAATAATGACGATAATAACGATATAAGCGATAATAGCAATAATAATTATAAAGATAATATCGAAATTGACCATAATAACGATAATGGTGATAATAACAATAATAGTAATAATAATAGTAACAACAATAACGATAATTACAATAATAATAACAACAGCAATAACGGTAATACCGATAATAACGATAATAATAATAACAATGATAACGATAATAACGATAATAATAATAATAATAATAATAATAATAAAGATAATAACGATATTGTTGACAAAAACGATAAGAATGATAACAGTACAAATTATAATAATATTAATAATAATAACGACGATAATAACAATAATAATGAGAAGAACAATAAAGATAATAACGACAATAGACATAAAAATTATGTTAATAATAACGATAATAACGTTATTAGTATTAATAATAATAATAACAATAATAATTGCGTTAATGATGATAAAAACAATAAACATTGTAACGATAATCGAAATAATAATAATGACGATAATTATGGTAATAACGATAATAACGATAATTATAATAACATTAAAAACAATAATATTAATAAAAACAATAAATATAATAACGATAATAATAATAAAATAATAACAATAATAAGGGTAATAACAATAATATAAATAACACAATTTAGGATAATAATGATTATAAATATAATGATAATAACGATAGTAATTATAATAATAATATCAATGACAAAGATAATAATGATACAAACGATAATAATAATAATAATAATAATAACCATAGTAATGATAATAACGATAATAATAATAACATTAATATCGATAATAAGGATTATCACGATAAAATTAATACTAATAATAACAAAAATAACAATAATAATCATAAAAAATATTTATACCATTAATAATGATAATTACGATATTAACGAAAATAAAGATAATAATAATAAAAATAATATCGATAATAAAGCTAAGAACGATAATAACAATAATAATAAAAATAATAATAAAGATGATAAAGATGTTAACGATTATAAATATATTAATAATAACAATAAAAGCTATAATAACGATAATAAACATAATTGTAATAACGATAATATCGATAATAGTAATAATAATTATAACCATAATAACGATAATAACGATAATATTAGTAACAACAAAATCGATAATAACCATAATAATAATAACAATATTAACGATAATAACGATAATAACGATTTTACGGATTATTATAATAAAGATAATAATGATAATGGCAATAATTATAATAACGATAATGACTATAATAAAGATAATTATATTAATAGAAGTAATAATAAAAATATTGACAATGATTGCAATAATAATGATAATAACGATAATAATAGTGGTAACATTTAAAGTCATAAAAATAATAACGATAATAACGATAATAAGGATAATAATAATAACGATAATAACGATAAGAGTAATAATAATATCGATAGTAACAATAATTACGATAATAACGAAAATAACGATAATAATAATAAAATTAATAACGATAATTCGTTAATAGTAATAATAATAACAACAATAATAACGATTACAACGATGATAAGGATAATAGTAATAACGATAATAACGACAATAATAATAATAATATTATCGATAATAAAGATAATAACGATAATATTAATAAGTGTAATAATAATAAAAACGATAATA
Organism: Vespa crabro; assembly: GCF_910589235.1. NCBI lineage: Eukaryota > Metazoa > Arthropoda > Insecta > Hymenoptera > Vespidae > Vespa > Vespa crabro. The sequence continues at coordinate 1,350,086 of NW_025813595.1, forward strand.
ACGATAATTACGATAATAATAATAATAATAATAACAATGATAAAGATAATACCGAAAATAATAATAGTAATAATAAAAATAATAATAATATCATTAATATCGATAATAACGGTAATAATAATAACAATATCAACGATAATATCCATAATAATAATAACAATATTAAAGATAATATCGATAATAATAATAATTATAATAAAAACAGTAATATCGACAATAAAGATAATAACCTTAATAATAATAAGGATTATAATGATAATAACGAAAATAACGATATTAACGATTATAATAATAACGCTACTAACGATAATAATGATAAAAATATATTTAATAATAACGATAAAAACGATTATAATGGAAATAACAATAATAACAATATCGATAATAACGAAAATAACGGTAATAACTATAATAATAATATTAGTAATAGTAGTAATAATAAAAATGATAATTACGATAATAACGATCATATTAATAGATATAATAACGTTATGACAATAATAACGATAGAAACGATAAATAAGATATCCATAATAACGATAATAGACAATAATAATAACAATAATAAAATTGATAATAACTATAATAACGATAGTAAACATGAAGACGGCAATGAATATAATAATTATAACGATAATAACGATAATATCGATAATCATTATATTAAGAAGAGCGATAATAACGTGAATAGTAATAACTATAAATTCGATAATAATGATATTAATGAACATAACTATAATAATAATATTAAATCATACACTAATACGGATAATAACAATAACAATAATAACAATAATACGATTATTACGATAATAACGATAATAATAAGATTAATAATAATATCGATAATAAGGTTAATTACGAAAATAACGGTAAAAATGATAATAACTATAATAACGACAATAATAATAATAATAGTAATAACGATAATAAATATAATAGCGATAATAATAATAACAACATCAAAGATAATAACAATATTAACAATAATAACGATAATAAAGATAATAATAATAATAAGTATAATGAAAATAATAATTATAACAATAATAACAATAATAAAGATAATAACGTAATAACGATAATAATAATAAGATTTAAGAAGGTATTAGCTATAATAACGATAATAATTGTAATATTAACAATAATAACAATAATAACAATAATAACGGTAATTACAATATTAATGATAATAACGATAATAATAATAACACTAATAACAATAATATCGAAAATAACGATAATTACGATAATAATAATAACAATTGCAGCGATAATATCGATAAGAATGATAATAATATTAATAATAATATCAATGACAACGATTATAACGCTAATTATTAATAGATTTTACCTAAAATAAGGATAATAATGATAGGAACGATAATTATAATAACAATAATAATTATAATGATAATAACGAAAAAATAATAATAATAAGACCTATAACAACGATAATATAGATAATAATAGTAGTAATAATAACAATATTAGCAAAAATAACGATAATAACGATAACAATATTAACGATAATAACGTTAGTTATAACAATATTTATAACAATAATAACGATAATAAAGATAACAATAATAATCAATAACGATAATGATGATAATAACGTTAATAATAATAATAATAACTATAATAATAATAACTATAAAAACGATAATAACCATAATAACGATAATAACAATGATAGCGATAATAATAATCATAATAATAATATTAACGTAAATAGCGGTAATAAAGGTAAGAACGATATAAGTAGTAGTAAAAATAAACGTAATAACCATAATAAGGACAATAACATTCAAGTAAATAACGATAATAAAGACAATAATATTAATAATTATAACGATAATAATGATCATAACGATAATTATTGAATCGAAAATAACGACAATAATAATAATAATAATAACGTTGATAAGGATAATAACGATATCATCGGTAATAATAATAACAAAAATATAGATAATACCGATAATAACGATAATAACGACATTTAATATAATAATAATAACGATAATATCGATAATAATAATAACAATAATGACGACAAAAGTAATAATAATATTAGTGGTAATAACGATAATAATGATAATATCGATAATAATTATAACGTAAATGACGACGATAATAATAATCATAATAACGATAATAAGGAAAAATACGATAACATCGATAATAATAATAGCAACATTAACAATAATATCAATAAAAACGATGGTAATCATAGTAATAATAATAACAACAATAATAATAATAATAATAATAACATTAATAAAGATAATAACCATAATAACGATAATAGCGATATTAATTATAATAATTATAACAAAAATAACGTCAACAACGATAATTATGATAAAAATAATCATAAAAATATCGATAATAATGATTATAACGATAATAAATATAAAAACGACAATAATATTGATAATAATAATGAATATAATAATAAAGTCGATGACGATAATAGCGATAATAGTAGGAGTAGTAATGTCAATAATAACAATAATGATAATAAAAAAGATAATAACGATAATTATATTTACGATTATAATAAAAATAGTAATAATAATAATAACGATTATACCGATAATAACGATAATAACGATAAGAACAATAATAATAATAATAATAATAATAATAATAATAATAATAAAAATAAAAACAATAATTTGTATAATAACGATAATAATAGTGTTAATGTTAAGAATAATAACAATAATAACGATAATATTGATTATGACGATAACAATATTATTGTAAATAACTTCAACAATAATAATAATAATAACGGTAATAACGATAATAACGATAATAACGACAATAATAATAATAATAATAACAATTAAAATAATAACTCCAATAACTATAATAATGAGAACAATAATAACGACCAAAACGTTAATAACGATAATAATAATAGCAATAATAACAATATTACAGATATTAATAATAAAAAGCATAATAATGTTAGTAACAATAAAATTAATATTAATAATAATGTTAATGACATTATTAACGATAATAACGATAATTTGGAATATAATAATAACAATAAAATCGATAGTAAGGATATTAATTATAACAATAATTACATTATTTACGATAATAACGATCAAAAGTAATAATAATAGTAACCATAATAACGATAATAACGATAATAACGATAATAATAATAATAATTTCAAAGGTTATAACGATATTAACTAAAATATCGATAATCATGATAATAACTATACTAATAATAATAATAATAAAATTAAGAACAGTAAGAACGATTATAATGATAATATCTATATTAACGTTATTATCAATTAGAGTAATAGTAATAATAGAGATATAGTAATAATAATGTTAATAACGTTATTAACGATAATAACGATAATAATATTAACAATTATAACGATAATAACTATATTAAAAATATTAATAATATACGATAACGAAGATAACAACAACAATAATATAAGTATACTAAGGAAAATATGGATAAAAACGATAACAGCGTCAGTAAAAAAATAATATTTTCGATAATAACTATAATGACAATAATAATATTAACGATAATATCGATAATAACGATAATAATACTAGTAGTAATAATTATAATAACGGTGATAACTACATTTATGAAAACAATAGTAACGATAGTATCGTTAATGTCAATTATTATTGTAATAATAATATCAATAAAAAAGATAATAACAATAATAATAATAATAATAATGACGATATTAACGATAATAACGATTATAGTAATAACGATATTAACGACAATATTAAAAATAATAATTACGATAATAATGATATTAAAGATAATAATAATAGTAATAATATCGATAATAACTATAATAACGATAGTAATGATTATAATTTTAACGCAAAAACGAATTTAAATATTTTAACGATATTAATAATAAGAATAATAACGATAAGAATGATACTAATAATAATAATAATAATAATAATAATAAAAATAAATACAATAATTTGTATAATAACGATAATAATAGTGGTAATGTTAAGAAAAATAACAATAATAACGATAATAACGATTATGACGATAAAATTATTATTGATAATAATGTCAATAGTAATAATAATAATAATAACTATAAGATCGATATTAATGATAATAACTGTAATAACGATAACAACTATAATAACGATAATTACTATAATAAGGATTAAAATAATAACTATAATAACGATAATTGTAGTAATATTAATTAGGACAATAACGATATTTACGATAATAATTATAATAAAAATAAAGATAACAACGATAGTAACAATAATAACGATAATATTATAACAATATTAATAATAATATCGAAAATTAAAATAATAATAATAGCAATAATAACGATATTAAAGAAAATAGTAATAACAATAGTAACGAAAACAACGATAACAACATTAATAATAATAATTATAATATCGAAAGTAATTAAAATAACGGTGACAACTATAATATTAATAACAATAATAACGATAATAACGATAGTAACTATAGTAATAATACTAATAATAACGATAATAGTGACTATGATGATAAGAAAGATAATAATAATAATAAAAATAAAAATAATAACGAAAATAACGATGATAATCATAATAATAAAAGTAATAATAACAATTTAAGAATAGTAACTATTATAACGATTATAACGATAATAGTAGGAGTAATAATAGCAGTAATAAAAATAATAACGGTAATAAAAATTAAAAGAAAGTTAACGATTATAATATTAACGATAATAACGATAATAACCATAATAATAATAATAATAATAATGAAGACAACAACGATATTAACGATAATAATGACAGTAATAATAACAATAATTATTATAATAACGATAACAATGATAATACCGATAATAACGATAATAACAATAATAATAATAGTAATAATTAAGATAATAACGATATTAACGATAATGAGGATAATAACAATAACAATAAAAACAACAATAGCAATTATAATCCTTTAACGATATTAATATTTATCAAAATTAAAATAATATTGATAATAACGATAATAATTGTAGCAATAATAACAATGATAACACTAATAACGATAATTGCGATAATAATAGTAATAATAATAACAATAATAACAATAATATTGTTAATAAGGTTATTACCGATGATAATGATAATTATAATATTCATAATAACTATAATAAGGATATTATCAATAATAATAATAACGATAATAACGATAAGAAAAATATCGATGAAAACGATAAAATAGAATATAATAATAAAAACTTTAACGATAAAATCGATATTAATAATAATAAATTTAACGTTAATAACCATAATAATAATAATAATAATAGCAATAATAACCGTAACACGGAAAATAACGAGAATAATAATAACGATTATAACAATAATAGTAATAATTATAATATCGATAGTAACAAGAATAACTATAATGACGATAATAGCGATAATGATAATAACTATAATGACGATGGATATAATAACGATAATATCTTTAATAACGACAATAATAATAATATTAATGGCGATAATAAAGATATTAACGTTAATAACGATAATAATAAAAACAATTAAAACGATAATAACAATAATAATTATAATAGTGATAGCATTAATAACGATATTTACGATAATAATAATAATAATAAAGATAATAACATTATTAACGATAATAACGATAATAAAGAAAATAATGATAAAAATAAAAACAATTAAAACGATAATAACAATAATTATGATAATAGCAATAATAATTATAATAGTGATAGCATTAATAACGATATTTACGATAATAGCAATAATAACAAAGATAATAACATGAATTAACGATAATAACGATAATAAAAATAATAATACTAACAAAATAACGTTAATAACGAAATTATCGATAATAACGATAATAATAATAGTAATAACAATAACGATAAAAAACATAATAACAATAATAATAATAATAATAATAATATTAATATTAATAATAATAATTATAATAATAACGAAAATAACGATAATAACGATAATAAAAAAAGAATAATAGCAATAAAAACGGTAAATGCGATAATAATAATAGTAATAATAACGATAATAACGAAACAAACCATAATAACGATAATAATAATTACAATTATAACGATAATAACGACAATAATGATAATAAGGAAATTAATTATAATAATAATAATAATAATAAAAACGATAAAGATGATAATAATACTTAAAATAATAATGATAATAACAATATTAACGATATTAACTATAATAAAATTAATAACTATATTTACGTTAACAACGATAAGGATATTAGGACTAATAGCGATAATAACTATAATTACGGTAATAATAATAATAGCCTTAATAACGATATAAACGATGATAACGATAATAATAATAACGGTAAGGACAATAATAATAATAACAGTAATAACGAAAATAATTATAATAACATTAACAATAACAATAACAATATTAACGGCAATATTAATGATAATAATAATAAAGATAAGAGCAATAATAATAATTGCAATAACATTAATAAACATTATAACGAAAATAACGATAATGACGAGGACAATAATAACGATTATTAAAATAATAACAAAAATAATAAAAACGATAGTATCGTTAATAGTAATAATCATAATAGCGTAAAAAAGATAATAAATTTAATAATAAATAAATAATAACGATAATACTAATAACCATAATAAAGATAATAATAATAATAATAATAACAATAATAACGATACTAACGATAATAACGATAAGAATAAAATTAACGATAATAACAAGATTTATAAAAATAATAATATCTATAATAATGATAAGAACGATTAGAACTATAATATTAATAACAATAATAACAATAATAACGTAAATAACTAAAAAAAATGATTTAAATAAGATATTAACGATAATAAATAGAATAACAGTAATAACGATAATAACGACAATAATAATATAAATAAAAACGATAATTACGCTAATAACAATAATAATAATAATAATAATGATGATAATAATAATAATAATAATAATAATAATAATAATAATATCGATAATAACAATAATAACTGAAATTATAATATTAATAACAACAATAATAACAATAATAGCGATAATAATGATAATAATAAATACGATAAAGTCAATAATATCGATAATAATAATAACAATATTAACGATAATATCTATAAGCATAAAAATAATAATAATAATAGTAATAACGATAATAACGATAATAATAGTAGTATTACTAACATTAATAACAATAATAGCGGTAATAACGTAATTAACGATAATAACGATAATTATAATAACCATATTAAAAATAATAACGATATTATCGATGATAACAATAACAATAATAACGATAATATCTATAATAATAATAGTATTATTAACGTTAACATCGACAATAATAATAATTATAATAACATTAATAACGATAATATCGATAATAACTATAATAATAATAAACTAAATAACGATAATAATTATATAAACGATAATAATAATAGTAATAATATCAATAATAACAATAAAAACGATAATAACGAAGAAATAATAATAATAATGAAGGTAAAAGCGCCTATAACGGTAATAATAATAATACCAATGTCGCCATTAATGATAATAACGATAATAACGATATAGCGAAAATAATAAAAAAAAAAAATAATAATAATAATATCGATAATAAAGTTAATGACGACAATAATAATAATAAAATTAATATTAATAATTATAACGATAATGACGATAATAATAATAGTTATATTAACGATAATAACAGCAATAAAATTAATAATAATAAAGATAATAACGATATTATCGAAAATAAAGATAAAAGCAATAATAATAATACTAATAAGAACGATAACATCGATAATAACGATAATAAAAATTATATCAGTAACGACAAAATGACAATAATAATAACAACAATAAAAATGATAATAACGATAACAACAATAATAAGGTTAATAACTATATTAACTACATCAATAATAACGGAAATAACATTAATTTCGATATTAATAATAGCAACATTAAAGGTAATAACGATAATAATAATAATAATAACGATCTTAATAACTATAATAAATATATTAATGATATGGTATTAACGATAAAAACGATAATAGTAGTAATAGTAATAACAATAATAACGATAATATATATTTATTAATCTATAAAAATAATAATAATAATAATAATAAAAGTAATAACGGAAATACCGATAATAACAATGATACTAATAATAAATATATAAAGGATAATACTTATAATAATATTAATCATAATAAAAATAACAACGATAATAACGATAACAATTATAAAACAGATAATAACGATAATAATTATTATAATCCTAACGATATTAATATTTATAATAATAACAATACTACTTATAATAACGATAATAACGATAATAATAGTAGTAATAATAACAATAATAACACTAATAACGTTAAAAGCGATAATAAGATTATTAACGATAATAACAATAATTATAATAACCATATTAATAATAAAAACGATGTTATCAATAATGACAATAACATTAATAACGATAATAACGATAATAACGATAATAACTATAATAATAATAACGAAAATAACGATAATATCGATATTAATGATAATAATAATAATACCAATATCGACAATAACCATCATAACGATAACAACGATAATAATAATAATAATAATAAAAATAATAGTAATAATAATACCATTAATTACAATAATTACGATAATATTATTAGTAATTATAGCAATAATAGAATAATAACAATAATAACGATAATAATAAAAACGATTATATCGATATTTTCAATAATAATAATAACAATATTAACGATTATATCGATAAAAATAATAACAATAATAACAATATTAAAAATAATAATCATAATAACGATAATAATAACATTATTATTAATACCAATAATGACGATTATGACGATATTTAGAATAATAATAATAACAATAATAGAGATAAGAACGATATTATCTATAATAACAATATTAATAATAACGATAATAACTAAAATAACGATGTAACGATAAAAATAACAATAATATTAACTTTAATATTGATAATAATAATAATAATAGTAGCAATAATAACGACGATAAAAATAATAACGATAATAATGATAACGATAATAACGATAATAGTAATAATAATAATATCAAAAATAACAATAATTACGATAATGACTATAATAACGATAATAATAATAACAAAAATATCAATAAAAACGATAATAACGATAATGACAATAATAATATTAACAATAATAACGATAATAACTATATTATAAATAACAATAATCAACGATAACGTAGATAAAAGCAACAACAATAATAGGAAAAATAACGAAAATAAGGATAATAATGATGATAGCGTCAATAATAAAAATAGTAAAGATAATAACGATAATAATAATTATAATAATTGCAATAATAATAACGTTAATTACAATAATAACGATAATAATAATAGTAATTATAAAAATAATAGCATTAATAACAATTACAATGATAATAAACGATTTTAACGACAATAGTAATAATAACAATAACGATAAAAAAGATAATAACGATAATTATAACAACAATAATAATAATAAAAATAATATCAATAATTTGCATAATAACGATAATAATAATGGTAATGTTAAGAATAATAACAATAATAACGATAATAAAGATTATGACGATAAAAATTTTATTCATAATAACGTCAATGATAAAAATAATAGTAATAACGATAATATCGATATTAGTTGTATTATTAATAACGATAATAACGATATTTACGATAATAATTATAATAACAATAAAGATAATAACGATAGTAACAATATTAACGATAAAAATAATAAAAATATTAATGATAATATCGAAAATTATAAAAATAATAATAGCAATAATAACGATAATATGGATAATATCGATAATAATGATATTAATAATAATAATAATAGCAATAATAACGATATTAACGAAAATTGTAATAACATTAGTAACGAAACAACGATATTAACATTAATAATAATAATAATAAAAGCGAAAGTAAGTACAATAACGGTGACAACTATAATGTTAATAACAATAATCACGATAATAACGATAATAGCGACAATAATAATACTGATAATAACGATAATAACGATTTCAATGGCATTAACGATAATAACGTTTATAATAATAATCTTATTAAAGATAAGAACGATAATAACGATATTAACAATAACAGCGATAATAATAATAACGATATTAAGGATAATATCGTTAATAATTGTAAAAATATTCACTATAGTATCGATAATAATAATAACAATAAAAACAATAATAACGATAATAACTATAATAAAATTTATAATAATAACGATAATAACGATTATAACGTTAATAATAATAATAACAATATTACCGATAATAGCAATGAGTTTCTAGCGACAATAATAATAAAGACAATAACTATAATAATGTCTATGATGATAAGAAAGATAATAACACTAATAATAATAAAAATAATAACGACAATAACGATAATAATGATAATAATAGAAATAGAAATAACAATATTAAGATTAATAATTATAATAACTATTGTAACGATAATAGTATTAGTAATAATAAAAGTAATAACAATAATAACGATAATAATGCTTACAACATTGTTAACGATAATAATATTAACGATTATAACGATAATAACCATAATAATAATAATAATAATAAAGATAATAACGATAATAACGATAATAATGACAGTAATAAAAACAACAATGACAATAATAACGTTAACAAAGATAATAACAATAATAACGACAATAACAATAACAGTAGTAGTAATAATTAAGATAATAACGATATTTACGATAATAAGGTTAATAACAATAAAAATAATAACGATAATAATGTTAATAATATACACAATAAAGACGATAATATCGATAATAATATTAACAATATTAACGATAATATCGATCATAATAATAATATTATAATCCTTAACGTCGATAATAATAATAATAATAATAACATTATTCACGATAATAAAGATAATTACTATAATAATAATAACGAAAATAACGATAATAATAATATTAACGAATATAATAATAATAAAAATAATAATAAAGATAATAACGATAATAACGATAATAACGATAATAACGATAATAACTATTGTAACGACAATTACGATAATAACGATAATAATAACAACGATAATGTCGATGATAATAATAACGATCATATCGCTAATAACGATAATAATAATAATATTATTAACGATACAATCGATAATAATAATAATCATAATAACATTAATAACAATAATAACGATAATACAATAATAACGATATTTACGATTAAAATAATAATAACGAAAATAACGATAATAACGATATTAACGATTATAATAATAATAATAATATCGAGAATAACGATAATAATGATAATAACCATAATAACGATTATAACGAAAAAATAATAATATTAATACCGATAATAAAGATAATAAAGACAATAATAATAATAATAATATTAATAATAATAATAATTTTAATGACGATATTATCGGTAATAATAATAAAAACAATAATAATAATAAGGATAATAAAGATAACAGAGATTATAATAATAACGATTAAATAGATAGCAACTGCAATAATGATAATGGCAATAATAACGATAACAACTGTGATAAAAATAACAATATTAACGATATTAAAGAATATAGAAATAACAATAATAACGATAACAACGATAAAAATATTAATAATAATAATAATAAAAATGAAAATAAGTATAATAACGGTGACATCGATAATACTAATAAAAATAATAATGATAATAACGATAATAACAATGATAATAATAGTAATAATAAAGATAATAACGATGTAAATGATTCTAATGATAATAATAATAACAACAATAACGATAATAACGAATATGATGTTAACAATGATAATAATATTAACAATAAAAAGAAAAATAAAGACAATCACGATAATAAAGATAATAATAGAAGTAATAATAACAATATTAAGAATAATAAATATAATAACGATAATAACAATAATAATAGTAGTAATAAAAAAAGTAGTAACAATAATAACGATAAAAACGTTTTTAACGATAATAATAATGGTCATAATTACGATAATATCGATAATAATAATTATAATAACGATAATAACGATTATAGAGATAATAATAATTATAGTAATAATAACGATATTATAGATACTAACGACAAAATAATAATAATAATTATAACGATAAAAACGGTAATAACAAATAAAAATAATAGAAAAATAATAATATCAATAATAACGATAACAAAGATAATTACGATAATATCGATAATAATAAATTAGATAATATCGATTTCATCGAAAATAATAATAATAATATTAACGATAATATCGATCATAATAACAACAATATCAACGATAATGTCGGTATTAATAATAACAATAATATCAATAATAACGATAATAAGATAAGAATGATAATATCGATATTAATAAATAGGATAATATCGGTATGAATGATAATAATAATAACAATATTAACGATAATATCGATAATAATAACAACAATATCGACAATAATATCGATAATAATAATAACAATAATAACAATATTACCGATACTAACGACAATATCGTTAATAATAATAACGATAATAATGATAATGGCGATAAAAACAATAACGATATTAAAGATAATAATGATAATAATTATAAAACGATAATAATTATCATAATAATAATAGTAATAACGATAATAACGATAAAAAAATTAAAATAATAACGATAATAAAGGTAATAATAATAAAATTAAAAACGCTAATAACGATAATAAAGATAATAACAATAATAATAATAACTATTTTAACGATAATAATAATTATAGTAATAATAATAACGATAATTACGATAATAATAATAATAATAATAATAATAATAATAAAAATATTAAAAATTATAATCACCAGAATAATAACAATAATACCGGTTATGATAAGAATAATATTAATAATAATAACGATAATAATGATAATAATAATAATAATAATAATAATAATAATAATAATAATAATAATAATATCATTAATACTCACAATAATAACAATAATAACGGTAATGAGAAGAATAATATTAATAATAATAACGATAATACTGATAATATCCATATAATCGATAATAATAATTACAATAATAACGATAATAACTCTAATAATGATATTAATACTAATAATTATAACGATGAAAACGATAATATCGATAATAATAATATTAATAAGATCGATAATAACGTTAATAATAATAAGTACAAATCGATAGTAATGATATTAATGAAAATATCCATAATAATAATAATAAATATAACAATACTAACGATAATAACAATAACAATAATAACAATTATAACGATTATTAATATAATAACGATAATAGTAAGAATAATAATAATATCGAAAATAACGATAATAACAATAATAGCGATTATAATAAAAACAACAATAAAGATAACAACGACATTAACAATAATAACAATAATAATAATTATAGCGATAATAACAATAGTAACGATAATCAAGATATTAATAATAACACTAATGACAATAATATCGACAATAACGATAATTACGATAATGCTAATAACAATTTTAAGGATAATAACGATAATAACCTTAATATTAATAATAATAATAATAATGATAACAATAATAAGGATAATAGCAATAATAATAATAGAAAAGGTAATAAGACTAATGATTATAACCATTATAACGATAATAACGATAATAATAATAAAATTAATAACGATAATAACGTTTATAACGATAATAATAATAACAATAACATTGATAATAACGGCAGTAATCATAATAACTGTAATAATACTAACAAAAATAACTATTAAAACGGTAATAACAATAATAATAATAACAAAAATGACGATAAAACTGTAATAATGATAATAATAATAATAATAATGACGATAATAACGGTAAAAACGCGTAATAATAAATACAATAGTAACAATAGTAATAATAGCAATAATAACGATGCTAACGAAATGGAAGATAATGGTAATAATATTAATTACGAAAATAAGGATAATAATGATACTAACGATATAAGTAATATAAATAACAATAATATTATTATTATAGATAATTAAGATAAGAACGATAATAATAATCATAATAATAACAATAATATTCAGAACAATATTAACGATAATAACGGTAATAAAGATAATAATGATAATAACGATTATAATAACAACGATAATACTGATAATAGTAGTAATAATAAAGACGTTAATGACTATATTTAGTATAATATTAATTACAATAATAGAGAATGGAACGATATTATCTTTATTAACAATATTAATAATAACGATAATAACTAAAATAACGATGTAACGATAATGATAAGAATAATATTAACAATAATATTAATAATAATAATAATAATAATAGCAATAATAACGATAATAAAGATAATAACGATAATAATGATAACGATAATAACGATAATAATAATAAAATTAAAAACGATAATTACGTTAATAACGAAAATAAGAACAGCATTAATATCGATAATAACGATAATAATAATAATAATAATTACAATATTAATGATAATAACGATAATAACGATAATAATCATAAAGATGACAACAATAAAAACAATAATATTAATACTAATATTAACGAAAATAAGGATTATAACGATGTCAAGGATAATAATAATAACAACAAAAAGGATAATAAAAATAATAAAGATAAAGTAAATAAAGATAATAACGATGACAATGATAATAATAATAACAATACTAAAGATATTACAATAATAAAGATTAAACGGATTATAACAATAACGATAATAGAAATAATATTGAGAACGGTAATGAGGATAAAACGATAAAAATGATAATAATTATAATAACTATAATAACAATAATAACTGTAATAATAATAACAATATAAACGTTAATGATGATAATAATGATAATAACTATAAAAACAAATATAATAACGATAATAATAATAACAATAATAGCGATTAATACAATATTAACGGCAATAATAATAATAACATTAACGTAAATAGAGATAATTACTATTTCAAAGATAATAATAATAATAATAATAATGATAAAAACGATATAAACGATAACAACAATAATAATAATGATAATTAGTATACTAATATTAATAACAATAACAATAATAACGATTTTAGCAATAATTATAAAAATAATAATCACGATAATAATGATAATAACGTTAATAATAATAGCAATAAAAACGATTTTAACGTTAATAACGATAGTAATAATATTAATAATAACGATAATAACATTAAAAACGTAAATAATAATAATGACGTTAAAAACAATAATCATATGAGAGATATTAACGATAATATAAACAATAATACTTATAACAATAATATTAATATAATAGTAACCATAATAACTATAATATCCATAATAACGATAGTAATAATAACGATAATGACGATAATAATAATAATAATAACGATAATAACGATAATTACGAGAATGACGATAATATTTATAACGATAATAACGATAATAACGTAAATATCGATAAAAATAATAGAAATAAAAACAATAATAACGACAAAAACATTAACGATAATATCGACATTATTAACAATAATAACAACGATAATTACGATAAAAACGATAATAAAATTAATAATAATAAAAATAATAATAATATTAACGATAATATCGATAATATCGATAATAATAATAAAAATATCAACGATAATATCGATAATAACACTTATATTATTAATAATAACGATAATAACGATAATAACGATAATACGATAATAAGGATAGTAAATATAATAACAATGATATTAATATCGATAAAAACAATAAAATTAATAACGCCGATTATGATAACAACGAAAATAGTATTATTAATAATAAAGATAATTACGATAATAACGATAGTAATTGTAGTAATAATAAAAATAATAACGATAATAACGTTAATAACGAAAATAACGATTAAATTATTAACGATTATATTAACATTATCGAAAATATTAATAACAATATTAACGATAATAACGATAATAATAATAATAATAACAATAATAACGAAATTAACGATAATAGCGATAATAATAATAACGATAATAACGGTAATAGAAATTATAATAATAACGATAATAACGATAAGAATGATAATAACAATAATAATAATATTGATAACAAAGATAATAACGATATTAACGCTAATAGCGATAATAATAAAAACAATATTAACGAAAATAAAGATAATGAAGATAATAACGATAATAATAAGAATAATAACAGCAATAATATCTATAATAAAGATAATAACGACAATAACGATCATAACAATAATAATAATAGTAATAATAACGACGATAACGTAATTAACTAAAATAATAATATTAATAATAATAATAATAATAACACAAATATCGATATTAACGATAAAAGTAGTAGTAATACTAACAATAATAACAATACTATCGATAATGATGTTAACGGTATTAATAATAACGATAATAATTAAAATTATAATAACAATTTAACTATAAAGACGATAATAATAATCGTAATACTAATAATAATAGCAATAATAACGATAATAAACATAATTATAATAACAATAATAACGACAATAACGATAATAGCGATAACAATAATAACAATAATAACGTTAATAAAGAAAATTACGATAATTCTGATAATAAAAATTATAATGATAACGATAATAACGTAATAGTAATCATAATAATTACGATTATAAAGATAATATCGATAATAATAATAATTAGAATAATTAATATAGTAACGATATAAACGTTAAGAACAATAATATTAATAAAAACAATAAAGATAATAATGATAATAATAATAATAATAATAACAATAGCAAGGATAATAACAATAATAATAATAAAAGACTATAATAATGATTATAAAGATATTGATAATAAAGATAATAATTATAATAATAAAAAGAATAATAACGATAATAATGATAGAAACGATAATAATAATAATAACAATTAAAATAATAACGATTATAACGATAATAACGATAATAACAATAACAATAATAACTATAATAACCATAATTACAATATTATAGTAATAAAAATGAAGATAAAATCGATAATAAGGACAATAATAATAGTAATAATAACGATAATAACGATAATATCGATAATAATTACAACGAACATAACGACAATAATATTATTAATAATAATGATAATAAGAATAATAATAATTATATCGTTAATAAGGGTAATTATGAAAATAGCAGTAATAACGATAAATTATATAAAACGGCAATAATAATAATAATAAAAACGATAATAAGGATAATAACGATAATAACGATAATAACGATAATAACGATAATAATAGTAATAATAATAAAGAAAGTATCGGTATTAACGTTAATAACGATAATAATAATAACAATAATGACGATAATAAAAATAATATTGATAATAAAAATAATTATAATTATAATAATAATAATAAAAACGATAATAACAGTAATAATAATAACAACAATAACGAAATTAAAGAAATAACGATAATAATAATAACAATTACAAAGATAGTAACAATAATATCGATATGAGCGATAACTATAATAAATATGATTACGATAATGACAATGGTAATAATGAACAAAATATCGAAAACAACGATAATAACGATATTAATAGTAATATTAATGAAGTAATATCGGTAAAGTGGATAGTAATAATAATAATATATACGATAATAACGATAATAACGATAATAATAATAATAATAATAACTATAATATCGTTATTAGTAACAACTATAAATTCGATAATATTGATATTAATTAAAATAACTAGAATAATAATAATACATATAACAATAAAAACGACAATAACAATAATAATATTGACATTAATAACGATAATTACGATAATAACGATAGTAATAAAGACTATAATAACGGTAAAGGAGATGATAACGATTATAATAATAATAATAATAATATTATCGATAATAAGTATAATTACGAAAATAACGGTAATAAAGATAATACCGATAATAACGACAAAAATAATAATAATAATAATAACGATACCTACG
Source organism: Vespa crabro (assembly GCF_910589235.1). Taxonomy (NCBI): domain Eukaryota; kingdom Metazoa; phylum Arthropoda; class Insecta; order Hymenoptera; family Vespidae; genus Vespa; species Vespa crabro. The sequence goes on from NW_025813595.1 coordinate 1,368,326, forward strand.
ATAAAAACGATAATACTAATAATAATAATAAAGATAATAACGGGATTAACGACAATAACGATAGTAATAATTACAATAATAATGATAATGATGATAATAATAATAATAACGATAATTATAAGAACAAAAATTACTATAATAACGATATTAACAATAATAATAATATGAATTAGAACGATAATAAAGAATTATCGATAGTAATAATAACAATTATAACGATAATAATAGTAATGACCATAACAATAATAACGACAATTACGATAATATCGATAATAATATTAACATTATTAACGTTCATAATGATAACAGTAATAATAATAATAACATGTATAACGATAAAAACGATAATAACGATAATAACGATGATAATAATAACGATAATAATTTTAATAACCATAATAATAATAATAACGAAAATAACGATATTAATAATAATAACTATAAAAATAATAATTAGGATTATAACGATCATAACGATAATAATACTAGTTACAGTAACAGTAATAATAAATATAATAGCGATATTGAGGATACAAACGATATTAGAGACAATAGCGATAATAAAATTAATAATAATAACTATATTAACGATAATAACAATAATAATAAGAACATTAATAGCGATAATAACGATAATAAAATTAATAATAATAATAATGTCGATATTATAGCTATTAAAGATAATAATATGAACGATAATAACGACAATAGTAATTATAACAATAACGATAATAATGATAAAAACGACAATAATAATAATAATAATAAATATGATAACGATATTAACGATAATAACGCTAAAAATGATAATAACGGTTATAATAATAATAATAATAACAATATTAACGATAATAGAGATAATATCGTTATAATTATAATATTATAATCGATAATTGCGTTATTTGAAATAATAATAATAAGAACAATAACGATAATGACGAAAATAACGAAAATACTATTAGCCATAATAACAATAATAATTATAATAAGAATAACGATAATAACGATAATAACGTTAATAATAATAGTAGTAATAACAATAATAACGATATTAACTAAAATAACGATAATAATAGTAAGGATAATAACGTTAATATCGAAAAAAGTAATAACAAAATTAACGATAATCATAATAATAATAATAATAAAAATAATAATAACGATAACATAGATAATAACGATAATAGTAATAACGATATTTTCTGCAAAAGTGCTAATAATAATAACTATAATAACGATATCAATAATAACAATAATTACGATAATAACGATAATAGCGATTGTAATGACAATAAAGACAGTAATAAGAATAATAATAATAATAATAACGATAATAATAATAATATTAATAACGATAATTACATTAACAACGATATTAGTAATAATGACGTTAATAGTTATAATCATAATAAAGATATTAGCGATAATATCAACAATAATAATAATAATAGCAACCATAATAAAGATAATAAAAATAATAACTATAATAACGAAAATAACAATGAAAATAATAGTAATAATAGATATATTAAATTTAGTAAGGATAATAACGATTATAATATTATAATAATAACGATGAATACGATAATAGCGACAATATTATTAATAATATTAAGGTTAATAGGTATATTTATTATATTTAAGTTAATAGTAATAAAAAAAAATATAGAAAAACGATATTAACGATAATAACAATAATAATAATTATAATAACGATAATAATAATAGCAATAATAACGATTTTTAATGTCAAGAATGATAAGAATAATAACATTTATAAACATTATAACATTATCAACGATAATAATAATAATGACATTAATAATAATAATCATAATAAAGATATTAACATTAATTTCAACAATAATAAATCTAAAAATAATAATAATAATAATAGTAACCATAAGAACGATAATATCGATAATAACGATAATAATATTAACGATAATATCTACATTATTGATAATATTAACAACGATAATTTTGATAATAACGAAAATAAAATTAATAACAATAAAGATAATATCAATATTAACGACAATATTGATAATAACGATAATAACAAAAAAATAGTATTAATAATTACATTAATATCTATAATAGGCATAAAGACGATTTTAACGAAAAAAATAATAACGATAATAACAATAATATCGATAATATTAATATCAATATTTACGATAATTTCGATATTAATAATTGTAATAATAACAATAGTAACGATCATAAAGATGATAGCGACTATAATAATAACGATAATACCGATATTAATAATAATAATATTAATGTTAGTAACAATAATAATGATAACGATGTTTATAATAGTTATAATAAAAACGAATACAACGATACTAACGATATTAATGATAATAAGGATAATAACGATAATAAAAGGAACAATAACAACGATATTAACGAAAATATTAATAACAATTGTAACTTTAACAACGATAATAAAAAAAAAATAATAATAATAATAACGAAAGTATAGATAATAACGATAACAATAGTTACATTAATAATGATAATATCAATTATAATAATAATATTAACGATAATATCAGTCATAATATTAATAGTAATAACATTAAAAACGATAATAACGATAATAAAGATAACAACAATAATATTAATAATAATATTAATATCAATAATAACAATAATAACGTTAGTAACGATAATAACGGTAATAAAAATAATAACCATAATAACGATAATAATAACATTATTACTAATTACAATAATAACGATAATAACGGTAATAAAAACAAAAATAATAACGATTTTAAAATAGTGTTAACAATTGTAACGAAAACAACGATAACAACATTAATAATAATAATAATAATAGCGAAGGTAAGTATGATAACGTTGAAAACTATAATATTGATAATGATAATATCGATAATAACGATAATAATGTTAATAATAATACTATAAATAACGATAACAACATTAATAATAATAATAAGAATGGCGAAGTTAAGTATGATAACGTTGAAAACTATAATATTAATAATAATAATATCGATAATAACGATAATAATTATAATAATAATACTAAAAATAACGATAATAACGATATTAATGGCAATAACGATAATAACGATAATTCTGAAAATCATATTAAAAATAATAACGATAATAATTATAATAATAATAAAGATAACATCTACATTAACAATAATAACGATAATAACGATAATAACGATAATAATTAAAATCATATTAAAAATATTAACGATAGTAGCGACAGTAGAATAATAATATTAATAATAATAATAACAATAATAACGATAATAGAAATAATAATTATAACGATATTAACGATAATGTCGTTAAAAATAATTACAATATTTCCGATAATATCGATAATTATAATAATAACAATAATAATAATAAGTATAATAAAGATAATAGCGATTATAATAATAACGATTAAATAGATAACAACGACAATAATGATAATTGCAATAATAACGATAATAATGGTAATAAAAATAACAATAATGACGATATTAAATAAAATAGTAATAACAATAATAACGATAACAACGATAATAACATTAATAATATTAATAATAATATCGAATGTACGTATAATAACGATGCCATCGATAAAAATAATAAAAATAAGGACGATAATAAAGATAATAACGATAATAATAATACTAATAATAACGATACTAACGATAATAGCGATAATAATAATTACAAGAACAATATTAACGATAATAGCTGTAATAAAAATTATAATAATGACGGTAATAACGATAACAATTGTAATAATGATAATAACGATAATAATGATAATAAAAATGATAATAATAGTAATAATAAAGATACTAACGATGTAAAAGTTTCTAACGATAATAATAATAACAACAATAACGATAATAACTATAATGATGAAAAGTTCGATAATAATTTTAATACTAATAAAAATAATAAGGACAATAAGGACAATAACGATAATTACAGTAGTTATATTAACAATATTACGAGTAATTACTATAAAATCGATAATAAAAGCAATAATAGTAGTAATAAGAAAAGTAATAATTATAATTAAGATAAAAACGATTTTAACAATCATAATAATTGCAATAATTACGATAATATCGATAATAATAATAACAATATGAACGATAATATCGAATATAATAATAATATTAATAACTATAATAACGATAATAACGATTATAAAGATAATAATAATAATAATAATAATAACAATAATAAAGATAATAATGGCACAATAATAATAATAATAATAATATTAATAACGATAATAACGGTAATAACGATAAAATCAATAATAACAATAGTTAGAATACTAATAATAATAATAATGACAATTACGATATTAACGATAATAATAATATTTATAATAACATTATAAAAATAATAACGATAACAAAAATAATAACGATATCTATAATAACGATAATAAAGACAATAATAATAATAATAATAATATCGATATTAAATATAATAACGATAATAACGACAATAATATTAATAATAATAATAATATCGATAATAAAGATAATGACGACAATCATAATAATAATAATAATATTAATTATAATAACGATAATAACGATAATAACGATAATAATAATAATAATAATAACGACATTAATAACTATAATAAATATAATAAATATATGGTATTAACGATAAAAGCGACAGTAGTTGTAATAGTAATAACGATAATAACAGAAATAGCGGCAATAAAATAATAACAATAAAGATAATAACGATATTATCTAAAATAACGATAAATGTTATAAGATTAATAAAAATAAGAACAATAGCAACGATAATAACAACAATAAACATAAAAACAGTAACGATAGTACGACAATAATAATAACAATAAAAATAACGATAAAAAAGTTAGAAACAATAAAAACGATAATAACTATATTAACGATAACAATAATAACGAAAATAACGTTAATTTCGATATTAATAATAGCAATATTAAAGATTATAACGTTAATAATAATAATAACGACATTAATAACTATAATAAATATAATAACGATAAGGTATTAACGATAATAACGACAATAGTAGTAATAATAATAATGATAAAAACGATAATAACGACAATAAAAATAATAATAATAAAGAAAATAACGATATTATCGAAAATAACGATAATAACGGTAATAATAAGAACAATAATATCAATAATAACAATAATAGCGATTATAACGATAATAAGGACAGTAATAATAATAATAATAATAATAATAACAATAATAATAATATCAATGATTACAACGAAAATAATAATAATAATGGTAGTAATAAAAACAATTAACAAACGATAAAAAAGATAATAATGATAATTACGATAATAACAATTATAATAACAGCGATAATAACGATAATATCATTAATAAGAATAACAATATTGACGATAATAACAGATATGGTAATAATAATAATAACAATAATTACGATAATAACGATAATAATAATAATAGTAACAAAAATATTCCCCACAATAATAACAATAATAATTGTTATGATAAGAATAATATCAATTATAATAACAATGATAGTGATAATAACGATAATAATTATAATAATGATAATTATAATAATAATTATAACGATAATAACGATAATATTAATGATAATATTAATAAGATCGATAGTAACGTTAATAGTAATAATTATAAATTAGATAATAACGATACTAACGATAATAACTATAATAATAATAATAAATGTCAAAATAATAATTATAATAACAATAACAATAATATCAATAATAACGATTATTACGATAATAAGGATATTAATATTGACTATAATAATGATAACGAAGATAATAACGGCATTAATAAATATTATAATAATGTCGATAATAAGGTTAATTACGAAAATAACGGTAATAAATATAATAACAATAATAACGACAATAATAATAATAATAATAATAATAATAATAATGATACTAACGAAAATAGCAATAATAGCGATTATAGTAATAACAACAATAAAGATAATAACGATATTAACAATATTAACGATAATAATAATAACAATAATACGATAATAACGATAATAATAATAACTATTATAACGATAATAAAGATAATAGCGAAAACACCGGTAAAAATAATAATAATAACGATAATAAAAATAATAACGGTAATAATAGTAATAACAGTAATAATAGTAATAATAACGATAATAACGATAATGACGATAATAATAACAGTATTAATAACGATGATAAGGATAATGACGATAACACCGATAATAATAATAACAGATATACCGATAATAACGATAATAACGATTATAATAATAATGACAATAACGGTAATGGTGATTAAAACGATAATAACGATATTAACATAATAAAAATAAAGATAATCTCGAAAATAATGGTAATAATAATAAAATTAATAATGATTAAAACGACAAATAATGATAAATTTAATAACAATTATAACGATAATAACGACAATAACCATAATAACAATAATAAGCAAAAGAACAACTGTAGTAACGATAATAAAAATAATAATATCAACAATTATAACGATAAGGACGTAAATAATAATAACGGTAATAACGATAATAAAAAAAATGTTAATAACGATAATAATTATAAAAATAATAATGATAATAATCATAATTACGCTAATAAAGATTATAATGAAAATAATAATAATAATAACAATAATAACGATTATATCGATACTAACGATAATAACCATAATATTGAGAATAATAATGATAATAACAATATTAACTAAAATATCGATAATAACAAAGATAATAATAATAATAACGATAATAAAGAAAATAACGATACTAAAAATAATAATAATGAAAATGAAGATAATAATAATAATAACAAGAATAATTACGATAATATCGATAATAATTTTAACAATAATAACGATAAAAACGATAATAACGGTAATAATAATAACAATATTAACGTGAAGGACGATATTAACGAAAATAATAATATTATTCTTAACGATAATAAAGATAATAACGGAAATATTATTCGAAATAATAACAATAATAACACAAATATTGATAATAACTATAATATCGATAAAATATTAACGTTAATAACGAAAAAACAGATAATAAGTACGATAATAACGATAATAATAATAGTAATAAAAACGATAATAACAATAATAACGTTAATAGCGATAATAATATTTTTAACAATAATAACGATAATGAGGATAGTCACAATAATAATGATAATAATGACGATAATATCGATAGTAACAATAACAATAATAACAATAATAACGATAATAATATAATAACGAAAACAATAATAAGGATAATAACGGAAATAAACGTAATAATAATAAATAAAATAAAGATAACAACGATATTAACGATACTAACTATTATAATAATAACAATAATATGGATAATACCGAAAATAAAGATAATAATAATAAATATAATAACTATAACAATGATATTAAATATTATATCGATAATAATAATAATAATAATAGTAAGAATAATTATAATAATAAAAGGCAAAAAGATAATAACGAAAATATTAATAACAATAGTGACGTTAATAAAGATAATAATAATAATAATAAAAACCAAATTTACGATAATAACAATAAGAATGATTATAATAACAATATTAATAGCTATAATCACTATAATATCGATAATAATAATAATAAAAGCATAGTATAATAACGATAATAATAATAATCATAATAACGATAGTAGTATTAATAATACTAACAATTATATCGATAAAATCGATAATAATAATAATAATAATAACGATATTAATGATAATAACGATTATAAAGGAAATAGTAATAGTAATAATAATATTAATAACACCAATAACGATAATGTAATAATTACAATAATATCTGTGATAATAATAATAATAACGATAATAACCATAATAACGGTAATAATCATAATAATAATATTAATATAAAAGGTAATAACTATAATAATGATAAGAATAATTATAATAACGATAATAAATTTAATAGCAATAATAATCCTGATAAGCATTAAAATAACGATAATAACGATAATAACGAAAGTAATAGTTGTAATAATTACTCTAATCACTATAAAAAAAAATAACAACGTTATTAATAATAATAAAAAAATAATAACGATAATAAAGATAATAGATATCATAATAACGATAATAACGATTATAATGGTAGCAGTAATAACAAAAATTATAATAATAACGATTATAACGATATTGAGTATTACAATTATCAAGATAATAATGATTAAAACAATAATTTTAATAATAATAATAAATATGATATCAATATTAACAGTATAATATACTAATAATAATAATAACTATAGTAATGATAATATCGATTATAATAGTAATAATAATAATAATAATAATAACGATAACAACAATAATAACGATATTAATGATAATAATTATAATAAAGTTAATAATAAAAATAGTAATAATAATAACAATAATAATGATAATAACGTTAATAACTATAATAAGGATACCAACATTAATAACAATAATAATAATAATAATAAAATAGTTAATAACAATATTAACGATAATAACGATAATAATAACACAATAATAACGATATTATCGATTATAATGATAATAAAGATAATAATTATAACATTAATAACGATCATAAAGATATTAACGATAATAATAATAACAATAATAACGATAATATAGATAATACTCATAACAATATTAAAGATAATATCGATAATAGTAATAATAATAATAATAATATTAACGATCATAACTATAATAGCGATAATAACAATAACAATAATATCGTTAAAAAGGATAATTACGAAAATAACAGTAAAAGCGATAATATGTATAAAACGATAATAATAATAATAAAATCGATAATAACGAAATTAAGGATAATAACAGTAATACTAATAACAATAATAACGATAGAAACCGAATAACGATAATAATAATAACAATTATAAAGATAATAACTAGAATAACGATATTATCGATAACTATAATAACTATAATTACGATAATAAAAATAGAAATGATGACAATAATTTCGAAAACAACGATAAAAACGATATTAATAGTAATAAAAGTAAAGATAATATCGGTAAAGTGGATAAAGATAATAATATTATAATCGATAATAATGATAATAAAAATAATAATAATAAAAGTAACGATAACATCGCTAATATTAACAACTATAAATACGATAATAATAATATTAATGAAAATAACTAATATAATAATAGTACATATAACAATAATAACGATAATGACAATAATAATAATAACATCAATACCGATAATTACGATGATAAAGATAGTAATAATTACAATAATGACGATAATAACAGTATTGATGATAACAATAATAACGACAATTACAATAATATCGATAATATTATTAACATTATTAACGTTCATAACGATAACAGTAATAATAATAATAACATGTATAACGATAATAACGATAATAATAATACTAACAGTAACAATAATATCGATAATAACTATAACAACGATGATAATAATAATGATAATAATTTTAATAACGATAATAACGATACTAACGAAAATAACGATAATAATTATAATAAGAATAAAAATGAAAACGATAATAACAATAATTATTAGAACAATAATAACGATATTAAGGATAATAAGGATAACGATAATAAAAATAAATACGATAACAACGATAAGAACGATAATAGTAATCTTAAAAATAAAGAAAATAAGGATAATGACGATAACAACTATAATAATAATAATAATAATAATAATAATAATAATAATAATAATAATAATAAAGACAGTAACGATATAAACGATATTAACGATAATAACAATAATATCGATAAGAATAAAAAGATAATAACGATTACAGTAATAATAATAATAACGATAGTAACGAAAGTAAAGATAGTGACGATAAAAATTATAATAATAATAACGATAAAAACGATATCAACGATAAGAGAGATAATAATGATAATAACAATAATAATAACAATAATAACGATAAAAACAATAATAATGAGAACATTAATATTGATAATAACGGTAATAATTATATTTATAATTATAATAATAACATTATTAATGATAATAACAATAAAAACGATATCAAAACGATAATAAAAATATTTATAATAATAACGCAAATAGAGATAATCACGATGAAAGTGATAATAATAATAACAATCATAATGATAATAATGATAATAACGATAATAACGATAACAATAATAATAATATTCACGATAATAACGATAATGACGATAACAATAATAACAAAAGTAACCTTAATATCGAAAATAATAACAATATTAACGAGAATAACGATAATAATAAAATAATAAAAACAATAAAAGCGATAATAAAGATTGTAACCATAATAATATTAACGGTATTAACGACAATATTCTTAATAATAATAACGATAATAACGATAATAAGGATAATTACGATAATAATAATATCGACAATGACGGTAATAATAATAATAATAATGATAATAACGATAATTACGATAATAGTGATAATAATGATAACGATAATGACGATAATTACGATAAAAACGATAATAACGAAAAAATAATAATAATAATATCAATAATAACGATAATAAGGGCAATAATACTAACGTTAATGACGATAATAAAGATAATAGTAATAGTAGTAATATCTATATTAACAATAATAACGATAATAACAATCATAATAATATCGGAAAAGACAAAATCGAAAACAATGATAAAAATATTAACGAGAATATCGATAATAACAATAATAATAATAACGTTAATGTCGATAATAATAATTAATATAATATTTTTATTAACAATAATAACGATAATAACGATAATAACGGTAATAATAATACTAATAAAAAAAATAATATCTAAAATAGGGATAATAACGATAATAACAATAATAACGATAATAATTAATACGTTAATATCGATAATAATAATAACATTAATAACGATAACAACGATAATAACACTAACAATAATAACATTATTATCATTAATAACTATAACAATGATGATAACGATAATAATTATAAAAGTGATAGCAATAATAACGATATTTACAATAATAAAAAAATTAATAATGTTAGAGATAATAACGATATTAATGATAATAATGATAATAACGATAATAACTATAGTAACGATAATAATAATAATAATAATTAGGATAATAAACACAATAATAATAATAAAAATGATATCGATAATAACGATAATATCAATAATAACGATAATAGCGATAATAACCATTATAAAAATGAAAATAGATGTAACAATAATAACGATAATAACGATAATATTCATAATACTAATTCGATAATAACGATAATAATAATAATAATAACGGTTATAACGACAATAAAGATAATAGCTATAATAATAAAAACGATAATAACCATTATAAAAATGAAAATAGAAGTATCAATAATAACGATAATCACGATAATAGCCATATTAATAATTCGATAATACCGATAATAATAATAATAATAATAACAATAATAATCATAACAATAATAACGACAATAAAGAGAACGACGATAATAATAATAGTAATAATAACTATAATAAGGATAATAACGATAACATCGATAATAATAATTACAATAATGATGATAATAACTATAATAATCATAATAATAATAATGATAACTACGATAATGAAGATGAAAACGATTATAATAATGATCATAATAACGATAACAACAATAATAATTATAACAATGAAAACGATAATAATGATAATAACAATAATAATAATGACGATAATATCTATAAAAACGATACTAAAAATAACAATAATAAATATAATAATAGAAATAACGATTACAACGATAATTAAAATTACATTAAAGACGATAATTATGATAATTACGATAATAATGAAAGGAATATAAACAATAACAATAATAACGAAAAAATTATAATAACGATAATAAAAATTATAATAACGTTAACAACGATAATAATAATTATAATTATAACAATAACACTAATAATGATAGTAACGATAATAAATATAACAATAAGTACGAAAATAACTATAATAACGAAAATAAAAATAACAATAAAAAAAACAGCGATAATATCGATCATAACTGTTATATTACTTGTAATAACGATAATAACGATAAAAAGGAAAGTAACTATAATAACAATGATATTAATAACGTTCAAAACAATAATGAAGTTAATAAAGATAATATTAATAAAATTAATAACGCCAATGATAACAAGGAAAATAATAACATTAATAATAACTATAATTACGATAATAACGATAATAATAGTAGTAATAATAATAATAATAACGATAATAACGTTAATAAAGAAAGTAACGATTATAATATATACGATAATATCAATAATATCGATATTAATAATAACACTACTATGGATAATAACGATAAAAATAATAATGATAACAATAATAACGAAATTAACGATAATAACGATAGGAACGATAATAACAATAATAGTAATATTGTTAACAAAGATAATAACGATATTAACGATATTAACGATAATAATGAAAACAATATTAACGAAAATAAAGATGATAAAGATAATAACGATAATAATAATAATAACAGCAATAATATCTATAATTTCGATAATAACGATAATATCGATCATAACGATAATAATAATAGTAATAATAACGATGATAACCACATTAGCTATAATAATAATATTAATAATAATAATAATAACAATAATATCGATATTAACGACAATAACAGTAGTAATAATAACAATAATAAGAATAATAACGATAATGATGTTAGCGATTATAATAAAAACAATATTAGCGATAATACCGATAATAACAATAACATTAATGACTATAATAACGATAATAACGTTTATAACGATAATAGAAATAATAGTAATAAGAACCATAATAAAGATAATAACGACACAATAATAGTAATAATAAGAATAACGATAGTAACGGTAATATCGATAAAAATAATAGAAAAATAAAATAATATCAATAATAACGATAAAAAGTATATAAACGATAATATCGATAATATAAAATACGATAATAACGATATTAACGATAATAATAATAACAATATTAGCAATAATACCGATAATAATAACAACAATATTGACATTAATATCGATAATAATAATAACAATAATATCAGTAATACCGGTAATAACGATAATATCGATAATAATAATAATGATAATAGCGATATAAGCAGTAACAATATTATCGATAATATTGACAATATTAAATATAATAATGACAATAATTTTAAAACGATAATAATTATCATAATTATAGTAGTAATGACGATAATAACGATATTAAAAATAAAAATATTAACGATAAAATAGATAAAAATAATAAAATTCATAATGATAATAACGATAATAACGATAATAACGATAATAAAGTTATAATATCATTAATAAGGACGCGAAAATGATTATAATAGAAATAATAATAATTACAATATCGATAATAACGATAATAAAGGTAAAATGGATAATAATAATAGTAATAACATTAGTAATAATAATAATGATAATGACTATAATAACGATAATAATAATAGTTATAATAACATTATAAAAATAATAACGAAAACAACGATAATAACGATATCTATAAAAACGATAATAAAGACAATAATAATAACAATAATGATACCGATAATAACTGTAATAATGATAGTAAACATAATGGCGATAATAACGATAATATCGATAATAATAATAATAATAGTAACAGTAATATCGAAAATAACGATAATAACGACAGTAATAATAATAATAATAAAAATATCCATAATGCAGATAATGTCGCCAATAATAATAATTATATAATATTAGTAATAATAACGATAATGACGATAATAATAATAGTATTAATAACAATATTAAAAATAATAACGATAATAACGATAATAATAATAATAATAACGACATTATAACTATAATAAATATAATAACGATATGTTATTAACGTTAAAGACGACAATAGTTGTAATAGAAATAACGATAAAAACGATATTAACGTTAAGAATAGTAACGATAATAACGATAATATTGATAATAATAATAACAATATTTACGATAATATCGATAATAGTAATAATAATAATAACAATATTAACGATCATAACGATAATAGCAATAATATTAATAAAGATAATAACGATAATAAGAAAAATAATAATATCGATAGCAACAATAATAATTATAATGATGATTATATTAGTAATACTAATAACGATTACAACGATAATAACGATAATAACGATAATAATAAAAAAATTAATAAGGACAATTACGTTAATAACTAAAATAATAATAGCAATAATAACTATAAAAACGATAACAATGATAATAAAAGTAATAACAATAATAACGATAACAATATTAATAACAATAAAAACGATTATAATATAAATAACGATAATGCAATACCGGTATACCAACAAGTACCAATAATACTAATAAATATAATAACGTTAAAGCGATATTAACGATAATCACCTTAATTCTGATAACAATATTAACAATAATAACGATAATAACGATTGTAATGATAATAATATTAACAATAATATCGATAAATTCAATCATACCGATAATTATAATAATAGTAATATCGATAAGAAGGAAAATTAAGAGAAAAAACGGTAATAACGAATATAACGATAATAACGGTAATAATTATAACAATAATGACGATAATAACGATAATTACGATAATAATTATAATGACGATAATAATTATAATAGTAATAACAATAAAAACAATAGGAAAGATAATGATGATAGTAATAATAACTATAATTACGACAATAGTAATAATAATGACGATAATAACGATATGAGCGATTATAACAATAATAATTATAAAGATAATAACGAAATTGACCATAATAACGATAATGGTGATAATAACGATAATAATAATAATAATAGTAACAACAATAACGATAATTACAATAATAATAACAACAGCAATAACGGTAATACCGATAATAACGATAATAATAATAACAGTAATAACGATAATAACGATAAGTACGATTGTAATAATGTCGA
This sequence comes from Vespa crabro, assembly GCF_910589235.1. NCBI lineage: Eukaryota > Metazoa > Arthropoda > Insecta > Hymenoptera > Vespidae > Vespa > Vespa crabro. Next base: position 1,383,476 of record NW_025813595.1, read on the forward strand.
TATTAACGAAAACAGTAATAATAATTATATCGGTAATAACAATAATAACAATAATAATAATAACAATAAAAAAGATAATAAAGAAATCAACGATAGTAATTGTAATAATAAAATAATAATAACGATACTAACGATAATAACGATATTACCGATATTATCGATAATATTAACAATAATAATAACTATAATGACGACAATAACGATAATAACGATATTAATAATAACAATTGTAACGATACTATCGATAATAATAATTAAAATATTAACGATAATATCGATATTAATAATAATAATAATTACGATTATGACGATAATAACGATAATAACGATTATAATAATAACGACAATTACGGTAATAACGATAATAATAATAATATTAATAAAGATAATAAGGGTATTAATGACAAAAACGATAATAATGTCAACAATACAAATTATTATAATATTAATAATAATATCGACGATAATAACAATAATAATAAGATGAACAATAAAGATAATAACGATAATAGCCATAAAAATTATGTTAATAATAACGATAATAAAGTTATTAGTAATAATAATAATAATAACAATAATAATTGCGTTAATGATGCTAAAAACAATAAACATTGTAACGATATTCGAAATAATAATAATGACGATAACTATGGTAATAACGATAATAACGATAATTATAATAACATTGAAAACAATAATATTAATAAAAACAATAAATGTAATAACGATAATAATAATAAAATAATAACAATAATAAGGGTAATAACAATAATATAAATAACACAATTTAGGATAATAATGATTATAAATATAATGATAATAACGATAGTAATTATAATAATAATATCAATGATAAAGATAATAATAATAACATTAATATCGATAATAACGATTATAACGATAATAATAATACTAATAATAACAAAAATAACAATAATAATCATAAAAAATATAATACCATTAATGACGATAATCACGATATTAACGAAAATAATGAAAGTAATAAAAATAATATCGATAATTAAGCTAAGAACGATAATAACAATAATAATAATAACAATAAAAACTATAATAACGATAATAAAGATAATTATAATAACGATAATATCGATAATATTAATAATAATTATAAAAATAATAACGATAATAACGATAATAGTAGTAACAATAAAACGATAATAACCATAATAATAATAATAAATATAATAATAACAACAAAAATAACAATAATAATGGTAATAATAATAATAATATTAACAATAATAACGATAACAACGGCAACAGTGATAAAAGTAATAAAAATATAATAGAAAATAAGGATAATAACGATGACAACGATAATAATAATAACAATATTAACGATAATAACGATAATAACGATTATACGGATTATTATAATAAAGATAATAACGATAATGGCAATAATAATAATAACGATAATGACGATAATAACGATAATAATGATAGTAACTATAATATCGATGATAACAATAATAACGATAATAATAATAACAATAATACCGATAATAACGATAATAAATATAATAATAATAGTAATAATAAAGATTATAAAAATAATAACGATTATAATGATAATCACGAATATAATATTAATAATAATAACAATAATAACGATAATAACGATAATTACATTAATTGAAGTAATAATAAAAATATTAACAATGTTTGCAATAACAATGATAATAACGATAATAATAGTGGTAACAATTAATGTAATAAAAATAATAACGATAATAACGATAATAAGGATAATAATAATAACGATAATAACGATAAGAATGATAATAATATTAATAATAATATAAATGACAATGATTAAAACGATAATTATGATACGTTAATACCTAAAATAAGGATAATAATGATAAGAACGATAATTATAATAACAATAATAACAATTATAATGGTTATAACGAAAAAATAATAATAATAAGACCTATACGGACGATAATATAGATAATAGTAGTAGTAATTATAACAATATTATCAAAATTAAAGATAATAACGATTACAATATTATCGATAATAACGTTAGTTATAACAATATTAATTACAATAATAACGATAATAAAGATAACAATAATAATTAATAACGTTAATGCCGTTAATAACGTTAATAATAATAATAATAACTATAATAATAATAACTATAAAAACGATAATAACCATAATATCGAAAATAACGACGATAGATATAATAAAAATAATAATAATAATATTAACGAAAGTAGTGATTATAACGGTAAGAACGATATAAATAATAGTAAAATTAAACGTAATAACGATAATAAGGATAATAACATTAAAGTAAATAACGATAATATAGACAATAATATTAATAATAATAGCGATAATAATGATAATAACGATAATAATTATATCGAAAATAACGACAATAATAATAATAATAATAACGTCGATAAGGATAATAACGATAACATCGGTAATAAAAGTAACAAAAATATAGATAATAATGATAATAACGATAATAACGTCATTTAATATAATAATAATAACGATAATATCGATAATAATAATAACGATAATGACGACAAAAGTAATAATAATATTAATGGTAATAACGATAATAATGATAATATCGATAATAATTATAACGTAAATGACGACGATTATAATAATCATAACAACGATAATAAGGATAAATACGATAACATCGATAATAATAATAGCAACATTAACAATAATATAAACAAAAACGATGATAACCGTATAATAATAATAATAATAATAATAATGATAATTTTAATAATAATAATAATAATAATAATAATGATAATTTTAATAATAATAATAATAATAATAATAACAACATTAATAACGATAATAACGATAAAACGATAATAGCGATATGAATTATAATAATTATAACAAAAATAACGTCAGCAACGATAATTATGATAATAATATTAATAATAATTTCGATAATAATGATTATAACGATAATGACGATAGTAACGATTATAATAATAACGATAATAACGATATTTACGATATTAATTATAATAATAATAAAGATAAAAACGATATTAACGATAATAACGATAATAATAATAATGATAATAACGATAAAGTATAATAATAAAATATCAATAGTAACAATAATAACGATAATGACGATAATATCGATAATAATAATAACGATAGTGACGATGATAATAATAACGATCATAAAGTTTATAATGATAATAAAAAGAATAATAATTATAGTAGTAGTTGAAATAATAATGATAATAAGGGTAATAAAAACGACAATAATAACGATATTAACGAAAATAGTTATAACAATAGTAACGGAATCAACGATAATTACATTAATAATAATAATAATAATAATAACGGAAGTAAGTATAATAACGGTGACAAATATAGCATTAATAACAATTATAACTATAATAATGATAATATCGGTAATAACAATAATAATAATTGTAATAATAACAGAAATAATAATAATGATAATTACAATAATAACGATAATAATAATAGTTATAATAACATTATAACAATATTAACGATAACAACCATAATAAAGGTATCTATAATAGCGATAATAAAGACAACAACAAAAACAATAATAATATCGATAATATCTATAATAATGATAATAACCATAATGACGATAATAACGTTAATAATAAATAACAGTAATAACGATAATAGCGATAATAAAGACAATAATAATAATAATAATAATATCGATAATAAAGATAATGACGCCAATAATAATAATAATAATAATAATAATAATAATAATAATAATAATAATAATAATAATAATAATAATAATAATAATAATAATAATCATATTAATAATAAAAACGATAATGACGATAATAATAATAATAATATCGACAAAAATAACAATAGTAAATATAATAACGACATGGTATTAACTATAAAAAAGATAATAGTAGTAATAGTAATAACGATAATAACGATAATAACGATAATAATAATAACAACTTTAATGATAATAACAATTATAATAATATTAATAATAACGAAATTAACGATAATGACGATAATAATAATAATATTAACAACGATTATAAGGATAATAACGATGACATCGAGAATAATAAAAACAATAATATCGATAATAGCTATAATAACGATAATAACATTATTAATAGTAATAAGAATAAAGATAATATCGATAATATGTGTAATAATCATAAAACTTATAGCGATAAAAACGACAATAACGAACATAAGAATAACAAATGTAACGATAATAATGAAAATAACGATAATGACGATAATAACGACAATAATATTAATAATAATAACAATTGCAATAATAAGGCTAATAACTATAATAATGAGAACAATAATAACGACCAAAACGTTAATAACGATAATAATAATAGCAATAATATGGATAACATCGATAATAACAATCATCGTAATAATAACGATAATAGTGGTAATAACTATGATAACGATAATAATAATAACAATAATAACGATAATAAGGATAATAACGGAAATAACGATAACAATAATATTAATAATAAAGATAATGATATTTACGAAAATAACGATAATAATAATAGCAATAATAACAATAATACCGATATTAATAATAAAAAGCATAATAAAGTTAGTAACGATTATATTAATAGTAATAATAATGTTAATAACGTTATTAATGATAATGACGATTATTTCGATTATAATAATAACAATAAAATCGATAGTAAGGATATTAATTATAACAATAATTAGATTAATTACGATAATAACGACAATAGTAATAAAAATAATAACCGTAATAACGATTATAACGAAATATAACCATTATAATAATAACAGTAATAACGATAATAAAGATTTTTACGATAATATTAATAACGACAATAACGATAATAACTTTAATAATAATAATAATATCAAAGATTATAACGATATTAATAAAATAACGATAATCATGATAATAACGATACTAATAATAATAATAATAACATTAATAACGATAATAACGATTATAATGATAATAACTATAATAACGTTATTATCAATAAGAGTAATAGTAATAATAGAGATATAATAATAATAATGTTAATAACGTTATTAACGATAAAAACGATAGAAATATTAAAAATAATAACGATAATAACTATATTAAAAATAATAATAATATACTATAACGAAGATAACAACAACAGTAATAATAGATTACTAAGGAAAATATGGATAATAATGATAAAAGCTTCAGTAAAAATAATAATATTTTCGATAATGACTATAATGACAATAATAATATTAACGATATTATCGATAATAATATTAATAATACTAGTAGTAATAATTATAATAACGGTGATAACTATATTTATGAAAACAATAGTAACGATAGTACCGTTAATGACAATTATTATAGTAATAATAATATCAATAAAAACGATATAACAATAAAAATAATAATAATAATGGCGATATTAACGATAATAACGATAATAGTAATAACGATTTTAACGACAATATTAATAATAATAATAACGATAATAATGATATTTACGGTAATAATAATAGTAATAATATTGATAATAACTATAATAACGATAGTAATGATAATAATTTTAACAATAAAAACGATTTTAAATATTTTAACGATAATAATAATAAGTATAATAACGATAATAACGAAACTAATATTAATAATAATAATAATAATAATAAAAATAAAAACAAAAATTTGTATAATAACGATAATAATAGTGGTAATGTTAAGAATAATAACAATAATAACGATAAAAACGATTATGACGATAAAAATAGTATTGATAATAACGTCAATAGTAATTATAATAATAATAACTATAAGATCGCTATTATCGATAATAACTATAATAACGATAATTACGATAATAACGATTATAATAATAACGATAATAACGATTATAGTGATAATATTAATAACGATAGTAACGATATGTATAATAATAATTATAATAAAAATAAAGATAACAACGATAGTAACAATAATAACGATAATAATAATAACAATATTAATAATAATATCGAAAATTGAAATAATAATAATAGCAATAATAACTATAACATCGATAATAACGATAATAATAATAACGATAGTTACGATAAGAATAATATTAAAATATCGATAGTAACAATAATAACGACAAAGACGACAATAACGACAATAATAATAACGATAATGAAGATGATAATAATAACGATCATATCGTTAATAACGATAATAATAATAATAATAATAATAGCAATAATAACGATATTAACGATAATATCGATAATAATAAAAACAACGTTAATAACGATATTAAAGAAAATAGTAAATACAATAGTAACGAAAACAACGATAACTACATTAATAATAATAATAATAATATCGAAAGTAATTAAAATAACGGTGACAACTAGAATATTAATAACAATAATTACGATAATAAAGATAATAACTATAGTAATAATACTAATAATAACGATAATAACGATATTAATGGTAATATGGATAATAACAGTAATATTAATAGTCATATTAAAGATATTACGATAATAACGTTACTAACGATAATAGCAATACTAATATTAACAATATTAAAGATAATATCGTTAATAATTGTAACAATATTCACGATAATATCGATAATAATAATAACAACAAAAACAATAATAATGATAATAACTATAATAATATTTATAATAATAACGATAATAATAATAACAACAATAACGATAATAGTGACTATGATGATAAGAAAGATAATAATAATAATAAAAATGAAAATATTAACGAAAATAACGATGATAATCATAATAATAAAAGTAATAATAACATTTTTAAGAATAGTTACTATTATAACGATTTTTATGATAATAGTAGGAGTAATAATAACACCAATAAAAATTATAACGATAATAACAATTATAAGAAAGTTAACGATTATAATATTAACGATAATAACGATAATAACCTAAATAATAATAATAAAAATTAACATAATAACGATATTAACGATAATAAGGATAATAACAATAACAATAATGACGACAAAATCAATTATAATACTTTAACGATATTAATATTTATCAAAATAACAATAATATTGATAATAACTACAATAACGTTAATAATGGTAGCAATAATAACAATAATAACACTAATAAGGATAATTGAGATAATAATAGTAATAATAATAACAATAATAACAATAATATTGATAATAAGGTTATTACCGATGATAGTGATAATTATAATATTCATAATAACTATAATAAGGATATTATCGATAATAGTAATAACGATAATAACGTTCAGAATAATATCGATGAAAACGATAAAATCGAAAATGATAATAAAAATTTTAACGATAATATCGATAATTATAATAATAATTTTAAAGATAATAACCATAATAATAATAATAATAATAATAGCTATAATAAACGTAATAAGGAAAATAACGAGGATAATAATAACGATAATAACAATAATAGTAATAATTATAATTTCGATAGTAACAATAATAATTATAATGACGATAATAACGATAATGATAATAACGATAATGAAGATGGATATAGTAACGATAATATCTTTAATAACGATAATAATAATAATAATAATAGCGATAATGAAGATATTAAAGTTAATAACGATAATAATGAAGACAATTAAAACGATAATAACAATAATTATGATAATAACAATAATTATTATAATATAGATAGCAGTAATAACGATATTTACGAAAATAATAATAATAATAATAAAGATAATAACATTATTAACGATAATAACGATAATAACGATAATAAAGATAATAACGATATAGACGATAATATCGATAATTATAATAACAATATTAACGATAATAAAAATAATAATACCAACAAAACAACGATAATAACGAAATTATCGATAATAATATTATTATTTATAACAGTAATAGCAATATTAACAATAAAAACACTTATAACAAAGAATCATAATAAAGATAATAACGATAATATCGATAATAATAATAACAATATTAACGAGAATATCGACAATAATAATAATAATAATAATAATAACCTTAATGACGATAATAACGCTAGTAATGATAATATAAGATATAATAATAACAATATTAAAAATAATAACTATAATAACAACAATAACGATAATAATAATAGTACTAATAACATTAATAACAATATTGCTAAAAACGATAATAACGATAATAATAATAACGACAATAACTATAATATCGAAAATAATTATAAAAAAATTAACAATAATATCGATAATAATAATAACAATAATAACAAGAATAACGATAAAAACGATAATTACGATAATAATTATAAAAATAGTAATGATAACAACGATGATATCGATAATAACGATAATAATAATAATATTAACGGTAATAACGATAATTACAATAATAACGATATAGATAAAAATAATAATATACATAATTCAAAAAATAATCATAACTATATTAACGATAATAACGATAATATTGATAATAATAATAATAAATGAAATAACTCAATTAACGATAATAGCTATAATAATAATAACAATAACATCGATAATAACAATATTAATAATAACTATTATAAAATAGATAATAAGGGTAATAAAAATAAGAACGAAAATAGAAATAACAATAACAACAATAATAACGATAATTACGATAATAATGTTTATAATAATAAATGTAATAATAATTATAGTATTCATAATAATTATAATATCGATAATAACGAACGTAACAGTAATAATTGTAATATTAAGAGCGATAATAACGATAATAACGATAACAATAATAAGAATAATAACTATAATAATAATATTAACAAAAATGAGGATAATATAAGTAAAAAAAACAGTACTGACGATAACAATATTGATAATAATAATATTAGCAATAACAACGATAACAACGATGTTATTTATAATAATAATAACAACAATAATATCGATAAAATCGATAATAATAACAATAATAAATTTAATAACGATGATAACGATATTAACGATAATAACGATAGTAATAATAGTAGTAATAACAATGATAACAAAAATAACGATAATAACAATAATAACGGAAGTAATAATAACGATTACAACGATTATATCGATAATAATAATTACAATATTAACAAATACATCGATAATAATAATAATAATAATGACAATAATATCGATAATAACGATCATAACGTATATAATAATAATAATAATAACGGTAACAATAATAATAATAATAACGATAACTACGATAATAACGACAATAATAATAACGAAAATAAAAATAATAATAAAAACGATAATAATGATAATATCGTTAATAATTATGACGAAAATAACGACAATAATGATAAATACGATAACATCGAAAATAATAATAGCAATAATATCGATAATATCAATAATAACGATAATAATAATAATAATAATAGCAAGGATAATAACGATAATTTCGATAATATTGATCATAACAATAATGATAAATATAATAATATGATAATAATGATAATAACAATATTAATAATAATAATAACATATAAGAACAATAATAACGATAATTACAATAATAATGATAGCGTTACAAACAATAATATCGATAATAACGATAATTACGATAATAATTATAACAATAATATCGATAATAAAGAATAGAAATATAATAATATTAACAATAATATCGATGGCAACGATGTAAATGATAATTATAATAATTATATATCGATAATCAGGATTATAAGGATAAGAACGAACAAAATTATAAATAAATAAATAAACACAATTATAATAATAATAATAACGATAATGTCGGTAATAACGGTATTGACCATAGCAACGATTATAATAATAACGATAGTAACGATAGTAGTAATAATAATAATAATGATAATATCGGTAATAACGTTAATAACAATAATAATAATAGCAATAATGGCGATAATAAGGATAATAACGGTAATAACTATAATAATAATAATAATAATAACGATAATAACGATATTTACGATAATAAAGATTATAATAATAGCAATATAAACAATAATATCGATATAAATAATAATAAGAATACTAAAGACAGTAACAATAATGAAAATAGTAATACTAATGTTAATAACGTTATAAACGATAATAACGATAATAATATTAACAGTAATAAAGATAATAACGATAATATGGATTATAATACTAACAATAAAATAGATAATAAGGATATTAAAGATAACAATAATAACATTAAATACTATAATAACGACAATAGTAATTATAATAGTAACCATAATAATGATAATAATAATAATAATAGTAATAACAATATTAAGGAAATTAACGATAATAACGATAATATTAATAACGATGAAAACGACAAAAATAATAATATTAATATAATTAATAACGAAAATAAGGATAATTACGATAACAACGATAAAATCAATAATAAAAATAATAATGATAATAACTATAATAACAAAAAAAACACTAATAACGAGAGGAATAGGAACGATAATAACGATAAAAGTATAATAATAATTACATTAATAACGATAACAACGAAAATAACGATAAAAATAATAATAATAATAACGAAAGTAAGGATAATAACGTGCCAACAATAATAATAATAACAATAATAAGGATAAGAACAATAATAATAATAAAGATAATAACGAGGAAAGCGATAATAATAATAACAATAATAAAGGTAATTACGATAATAACGATTATAAGGATTATAACAATAACGATAATAATGATATTACTAATATTAATAAGAACGATAATGAAGATAAAACGAATAAAAGTGATAATAACTAATATAACAAAAATAACAATTAAATAATAGTAATAATAGAGATATTAACGCTATTAACGATAATAACGATAATAATAAATACAGTAAAAACGATAAATACGATAATAACGACAATTATAATAATAATATAAACGTATATAGAAATAATTACTATTTCAAAGATAATAATTATAACAATAATAACGATAAAAACGATACTAACGCTATTAACAATAATAATAATGATAATAACGATGCTAATAATAATAAAAATAACAATAATAAATATAATAATAATAAAAAAAAGAATAATAACGTTAATATTGATAAAAACGATAATAATAATAACAATAATAACGATATTAACATAATCAACGATAATAACAATAATGACGTTAATAATAGTAAGCATAATGAAGATGTTAACGATAACATCAACATTAATAATTTTAATAATAATAATAATATTAACCATAATAAATATGATATCGATAATAGCGATAATGACAATAACAATAGTAAAGATAATATCGATAATACTAATAACAATATTATTGATAATATCGATAATAATAATAATAATAACGATAATATCGATAATAACGTTAATAATGATAATAGCGATAATAAAGATAATAACGATAATATCAATTATAACGAAAATAATAATTACGATAATAACGATAATAATGAAAACAACGATAATAAGGATAATAACGATTACAACGATAATATTAATAATAAATATCAAGATAATAACCAAATTAACTTTAATAACGATACCAACGACAATAATAATAATAATAAATCTAAAAATAATAATAATAATATCGAAAATAAGGATAATAACGATATCAACGATAATAATAATTACAACAAAAAGGATAATAAAAATAATAAAGATAAGGTAAATAAGGATAATAATGATGACAATGATATTAATAAGAACAATAATAAAGTAATAACGATAATAACGATTATACGGATTATAACAATAACGATAATAGAAATAATAATGAGAACGGTATTGAAGATAAAACGATAAAAATGATAATGTCTATAATAACAATAATAACAATAATAAATGTAATAATAATAACAATATTAACGTTAATGATGATAATAAAAATAATAACTATAATAACAAATATAATAACGATAATAATAATAACAATATTAACGATAAATACAATAATAACGATAATAATAATAATAACATTAACGTAAATAGAGATAATTACTATTTTAAAGATAATAATAATAACAATGATAACGATAACAACGATATAAACGATAACAATAGTAATAATAATGATAATAACTATACTAATAGTAATAACAATAACAATAATAACGATTATAACAATAATTATAAAAAGAATAATAACGATAATAATAATAATAAGGTAAATAATAATAGCAATAATATCGATTTTAACGATAATAAAGATAGTAATAATAACATTAATAACGATAATAACATTAAAAACGATAATAATAATAATGACGTTAATAATAATAATCATATTAGAGATATTTACGATAATAAAAACAATAAAAATTATAAAAATAATAATAATAATAATAGTAACAATAATAACGATAATTACGAGAATGACGATAATATTAATAACGATAATAACGTTATTAACGTAAATAACGATAAAATAATAGTAATAATAACAAAAATAATGATAAAAAAATAGTAATAATAACAATAATAATGATAAAAATATTAACGATAATATCGACATTATTAACAATAATAACAACGATAATTACGATAATAACGATAATAAAATTAATAATAATAAATGTAATAACAATATTAACGATAATATCGATAATAACGATAATGATGATAATAACGATAATAATAGTAGAAATAATAACGATAATAACGATAATAACTATTATAATAATATCCATAATAAAAATATTATTAATAATAATAACAACGATAATTACGATAATAACGATAACAAAATTAATAATAATAAAGATAATAACAAGTTTAACGATAATATCAATAGTAACGATATTGAAAATAAAAATTGTAATAGCAATAATAACGATAATAAAGAGAATGACGGTAATAACGATAATAACTATAATAATAATATCGAAAATAACGATAATAATGATATTAACGATAATAATAATAATAACAATATTGATAAAAATGATGATAACGAATATAAAGATAATAACGATAATAATAGTTATAATAATTGCAATACTAATAACGCTAATTACAATAATAACGATAATAACGATAGTAATTATAAAAATAATAGCAATAATAACAATAATAAAGATAATAATATAAACGATTTTAACGACAATATTAATAATAATAATAACGATAATAAAGATAATAAAGATAATTATAATAATAACAATAATAATAATAAAAATAATAATAATAATTTGCAAAATAACGATAATAATAGTGGTAATGTTAAGAATAATAACAATAATAACGATAATAAAGATTATGACGATAACAATATTATTCATAATAACGTCAATAGTAATAATAATAATAATAACGATAATATCGATATTAGTAGTAATATTAATAACGATAATAACAATATTTACGATAATAATTATAATAATAATAAAGATAATAACGATAGTAACAATAATAACGATAATAATAATAAAAGTATTAATGATAATATCGAAAATTATAAAAATAATAATAGCAATAATATCGATAATATCGATAATAGCGATAATAATGAAATTAATAATAATAGTAATAGCAATAATAACGATATTAACGAAAATTGTAATAACATTAGTAACGAAACAGCGATATTAACATTTATAATAATAATAATAATAATAACGAAAGTAAGTACAATAACGGTGACAACTATATTATTAATAACAATAATCACAATAATAACGATAATAACGGTAATAATAATACTAATAATAACGATAATAACGATATCAATGGCATTAACGATAATAACGTTTGTGATAATAATCTTATTGAAGATAATAACGGTAATAACGATGCTAACAATAATAGCGATAATAATAACTTACAGCAGAAGCAATAATAACGATAATAACGGTTTTAACGATAAATATAATAACGATAATGACGATAATATCAATAATAATAATAATAAAAATAAAGACAATAACGAAATTAATGGAAATAACGATAATATTAATAAAATAATAACGATAATAACGATAATAATAAAAATATTAACAATAATAACGATAATAGCGATAACAACGTTAATAATTTTAGTAATTATAACAATAATAATATTACTAACGATAATAACGATATTAAAGATTCTAATAATAACGATAATAACGTCGATATCGATAATAATAATAGCAATATTAACGATAATAGCGATAATAATAATAATGACAATAACAACAACAAAAAAGGTAATAACGATAATAATATAAACGATAATAACAATAATACTAATAATAATACTATCTATAATAACAATAATAATGATAATAATAATAATAATAACAACAATAATTACGATAATAAAGAAATTAACGATAATAATAATGATGATAATGACGATAATAGTAATAATAATAATAACGATTATAACGATATTATCGATTGTAATAAGACTTATAATAAAGATAATAAAGATTAAAACGATATTAATAATATCAACAAAAGCAATAATAAAGATAATAATGATAATAACGAAAATAATAAAATAATAATATTAGTAAGTAGAATAACGATGATACCGATAATAACGGTAATAATAATAATAAATATAAGTATAATATCGTTAATAATGATAATAATAATAATAATGACTATAATAATAATAACAATAATAAGGATAAGGAGAAAAATAACGATAGAAATTATAACCATAAATTCGATAACAACGATAATAATGGTAATATTAATATTAATAATATCGATTATAAGGATAATAAAGATAAGAAAGATTATAATAATAACAATAATAACTATAATAACGATAGCAATAATAATATATATATTGATATATATAGTAATATAGGATAAATATATAGATAGTGTTTATAAGGACGATAATAAATAAAAACTATAATAAAGAAAATAACGATAATAACGATAATAACGACAATAATTATAATAATAAAACGATAATAAAGACAATTTCGATTATAATAATAACGATAATAACAAAATAGTTATAATAATAATAACGATAATAACGATAATATCGATTAAAGTAATAACAATATAATCGATAATAAAGATAATAATAAAAATAATAACAAAAATAATGAAAATAACGTCAATAAAAATTATATTATGTACGGTAATGACGATAAGAAAGATGTTAAAGGTAATAACGATAATATCGACAATAATAGTAATATTAATAATAATGAAAACAAGGATAATAACGATAACAACTATTATAATAATAATAATATTAATAGTAATAAAAATAGCAATAATAACGATAATAAAGGTAATTACAATAACAATAATAACGACAATATCGATAATAGCGATAACAATAATAACAATAGTAACTATAATAACCATAATAACGATATTACAGTAATAAAAATAAAGGTAATATCGATAATAAGGACAATAATAATAGTAATAATAATGATAATAACGATAATATCGATAATAATTATAACGAAAATAACGACAATAACATTATTAATATTAACGATAATAAGAATAATAATAATGAAATCGATAATAATAATAACAATAATATCGATAATAAGGGCAATTATGAAAATAACAGTAATAACGATAATACATATAAAACTACAATAATAATAATAATAAAAACGATAAGAACGATATTAATGATAATAATAATAATAACGATAATAAAGATAATAATAATAATAATAATAAAGTAACTGTATTAACGGTAATAACGATAATAATAATAACAATAATGACGATATTAAAAATAATATTGATAATAACAAAAATTATAAATAAATAATAATAATAAAAACGATAATAACAGTAATAATATTAACAATAATAACGATAATAAAGAATTAGCGATAATAATAATAAAAATTATAAAGATAATACTAATAATATCGGTAATAGCGATTACTATAATAACTATGATTACGATAATAACAATATTAATAATGACCAAAATGTCGAAAACAACGATAATAACGATATTAATAATAATAAAAATGAAGATAATATCGGTAAAGTGGAAAGTAATAAAATAATATATACGATAATAACGATAATAACGATAATAATAATAATAACTTTAATATCGTTAATAGTAACAACTAAAAATTCGATAATAATGGTATTAATGAAAATAACTAGAATAATAATAATACATATAACAATAAAAACGATAATAACAATAATAATATTGACATTAATAACGATAATTACGATAATAACGATAGTAATAAAGACTATAATAACGGTAAAAAAGATGATGACGATAATAATAATAATAATAATAATAATAATATTATCGATAATAAGTATAATTACGGAAATAACGGTAATAAAGATAATAACAATAATAACGACAAAAATAATAATAATAATAATAACGATACTAACGATAATAACGATAATAATAATAATAATAATAAAGATAATAACGGGATTAACGATAATAACGATAGTATTAATTACAATAATAACGATAATGAAGATAATAATAATAATTACGATAATTATAAGAACAAAAATTACTATAATAACGATATTAACAATAAAATTAATAAGAATTACTACGATAATAAAGAAATAACGATAGTAATAATAACAATTATAACGATAATAATAGTAATGACCATAACAATAATAACGACAATTACGATAATATCGATAATAATATTAATATTAGTAACGTTCATAACGATAACAGTAATAATAATAATAACATGTATAACGATAAAAACGATAATAACGATAATAACGATGATCATAATAACGATAATAATTTTAATAACGATAATAACGCTAATAACGAAAATAACGATAATAATAACAATAATTATAAAAATAATAATAAGGATTATAACTATCATAATGATAATAATACTAGTAACAGTAACAATAATAATAAATATAATAACGATATTGAGGATACAAACGATATTAGACATAATAGCGGTAATAAAATTAATAATAATAACTATAGTAACGATAATAACAATAATAATAAGATTATTAATAGCGATAATAACGATAATGAAATTAATAATAATAATAATGGCGATATTATAGATATTAACGATAACAATAAGAACGATAATAACGACAATAGTAATTATAACAATAACAATAATAATGGTAATAACGACAATAACAATAACAATATTAACGAAAATAACGATAATATCGCTATAATTATTATAATATAATCGATAATTGTGTTATTAGAAATATTAATAATAACAATAAAAACGATAATGACGATAATAACGAAAATACTAATAACCATAATAACGGTAATAATAACAATAAGAATAACGATAATAACGATAATAACGTTAACAATAATAGTAGTAATATCAATAATAACGATAATAGCTAAAATAACGATAATAATAGTAACGATAATAAAGTTAACATCGAAAAAAGTAATAACAATATTAACGATAATCGCAATAATAATAATAATGAAAATAATAATAACGATAACATAGATAATAACAATGATAATAATAACGATATTTTCGACAATAGTGCTAATAATAATAACGATAATATCGATAACAACGATAATAACAACGAAATAGTATTAATAATTACATTAATAACAAGAATAGGCATAAAAACGATGTTACGATAATAATAATAACGATAATAACTATAATATCGATAATATTAATATCAATATTTACGATAATTTCGATATTAATAATTGTAATAATAACAATAATAACAATCATAAAGATGATAGCGACTATAAAAATAACGATAATACCGATATTAAGAATACTAATATTATTGTTAGTAACAATAATAATGATAACGATGTTTATAATAGTAATAATAATAACGATTATAACGTTACTAACGATATTAATGATAATAACGATATTAACGATAATAAAAGGAACAATAACAACGATATTAACGAAAATATTAATAATAATTTTAACGTTATCAACGACACTAAAAATAATAATAATAATAATAATAACGAAAGTAAAAATAATAACGATAACAATAATAACAATAATAGTGATAATATCAGTCATAATATTAATAGTAATAACATTAAAAACGATAATAACGATAATAAAGATAATAATAATAATAATGATAATAATATTAATATCAATAATAACAATAATAACGTTAGTAAAGATAATAACGATAATAAAAATAATAACCATAATAACGATAATAATAACATTATTACTAATTACAATAATAACGATAATAGAAGTAATAAAAACAACAATAATAACGATATTAACGAAAATAGTGCTAACTATTGTAACGAAAACGACGATAACAACATTATAATAATAATAATAATAGCGAAGGTAAGTGTGATAACGGTGACAACTATAATATTAATAATAATAATAACGATAATAACGATAATAATGATAATAATAATTCTAAAAATAGAGATAATAACGTTATTATTGGCAATAGCAAAAATAACGATAATAATTAAAATCATATTAAAGATAGTAACGTTAGTAGCTACAATAAAATAATAATATTAATAACAATAATAACAATAATAACGATAATAGCAATAATAATTATATCGATATTAACGATAATGTCGTTAGAAATAATAACAATATTACCGATAATATCGATAATAATAATAATAATAATAATAATAAGGATAATAAAGATAATAGCGATTTTAATAACAACGATTAAAAAGATAACAACGACAATAATGATAATTGCAATAATAACGATAATAATGGTAATAAAAATAACAATAATGACGATATGAAAGAATATAGTAATAACAATAATAACGATAACAACGACAATAACATTAATCATGTTAATAATAATATCGAAAGTAGGTATAATAACAATGCCATCGATAAAAATAATAAAAATAAGAACGATAATAAAGATCATAACGATAATAATAATACTTATAATAACGATGATAACGATAATAACAATAATCGTATTAAAAATAATAACGATAATAACGATACTAACTATAATAGCGATAATAATAATTAGAACAAAAACAATTTTAACGATAATAATTATAATAACAATTATAATTATGACGGTAATAACGATAATAATCCTAATATTGATAATAACGATAATAACGATAATGAAAATGATAATAATAATAATAATAATGATACTAACCATGTAAAAGATTCTAACGATAATAATATTAATAATAATAAAAATAGAAACGACAATAAGGACAATAACAATAATAATAGTAGTAATATTAAGAATATTAAGAATAATAACTGTAAAAACGATAATAACCGCAATATTAGTAGTAATAAAAAAAGTAATAATTATAATTACGATAATATCGATAATAATAATAGCAATATTAACGATAATATCGAATATAATAATAACATTAATAACTATAATAACGATAATAACGATTATAAAGATAATAATAATGATAATAATAATAATAACAATAATAAAGATAATAATGACAAAATAATAATAATAATAATAATAATAATAATAATAATAACGATAATAATAGTTATAACGATAAAAATAATAGAAAAATAATAATAATATGAATAATAACTATAAAAAAGATAATAACGATAATATCGATAATAATAAATACGATTATAACCATATCATCGATAATAATAATAACAATATTTACAATAATATCGATTATAATAACAACAGTATTGACGATAATACCGATAATAATAAAGAACAATAATTACAGTAATAACGAGAATAGCGATAATATCGTCAATAATAATAACGAGAATAATGATAATAGCGATAAAAACAATAACGATATTAACGATAATATTGGCAATATTAAAGATGATAATGATAATAATTTAAAAACGATAATAATTATCATAATTATAGTAGTAATAACGATAATAACGATATTAAAAGTTAAAATGATAACGATAATATAGATAATAATAATAAAATTCATTACGTTAATAATGATAATAACGATAATAACGGAAATTATACAAAAATTGAAAACGATAATAACGATAATAAAGAAATAATATTAATAATAATAACGATATTAACGATAATATTAATAGTATTAATAACAATATAAAAATAATAACGATAATAACAATAATAACGATAATAATGATAATAATAACGACATTAATAAATATGTTAAATATAATAAAGATATGGTATTAACGATAACAGTAGCAGTAATAGTAATAATGATAATAACAAAAATAGCGAATATAAAATAAAAATAATAAAGATAATAACGATATTATCTAAAATAACGTTAAAAGCTATAAGATTAATAATAATAAGAACAATGACAACGATAATAAAGACAATAAACATAAAAACAGTAACTACAATACGACAATAATAATAATAATAATAATAATAATAATAATAATAATAATAATAATAATAATAATAATAATATTAATGATTACAACGAAAATAATGATAATAATGGTAGTAATAATACCAATAATTACAATAATAACGATAATAAAGATAATAATGATAATAACGTAAATGATATTTATGACAATAATTATAATACTGATAATAAAGATAATAACGATAATAATGATAATAACGTTAATAATAATAACAATAATAACGATTAAAACGATAATAACGATAATAATAGAGAAAATAATAATAATATTAAAAATAATAACAAAAAAAATCACGTATTATCTATAATAACGATATTAATAATAACGATATTATCCATAATAATAATAATTTTAATAGCAATAATAACCTTAATAAAGATAATAACGTAAGTAATGAAACGATAATAACGCTAATAATAATAATAATATCGATAGAAATTATAATTACAATAATGACGAAAATAACGATTATAATATTAACGATAATGAGGATGATAATAATATCAATAATTGCACTAATAACGATAATAATTATAATAATAACAGCAATAATAACGATAACAACTATAATAACATTATTCATAATAATAATGATAACGAAACTAAGAATAATAATTGTGTAAACGATAAAAATAATAACATTAATATCGGTGATAAAGATAATAACGGTAATAATAATAATAATAATAACGAAAATAACGATTATAATGATAATAACGTTAATAATGCTAATAATAAGAGCAATAATAACGATAAAAGGATAATAATTATAATAATAGATGTAATAATTACAACATCAACAATAATTAAGATAATAATAATAATAATAGTAGTAATAATAACAATAATAACAGTATAAACAATAAAAACGATAATAAAAATATTATCCATAATAATAATAATAATATTAACGATTATAACGGTAATAACGATAATGACATTAATAATAATAGAATTAATTACGATAATAACGTTTATAACGTTAATAATGATAGCAATAATAACGATAATAAGGATAGTAATAATAATAATAGTAATAAAAATAATATCGAAAATAACGGTAATAACGATTACGATGATAATAATAATAATAATAAGATAATAGCGATATAAATGATAATATCGATGACAACGATTTAAATAATAACAATAATACCAATAATAACAGTAATAACGACAATAATTATATTAATAATAATTATAATAATAATAATAACGATAATAGCGATAATAACGATATTATTAAAAATAATGATAAATATAAAAATAATAACGATAGTGATGAAAATAAAAATTTTAATAATAACGATATTTTCTATAAAAGTGATAATACTAATTCCGATAATAACGATTAAATTATAATAACAATAATAATAATAATATTATTATTAACATTAATAACGATAACAAGGACAATAGTGATAATAATATTAATAATTTTAACATAAATGTCGTTAATAACGATAATTATTTTAATAGAAGTAATAATAACAATATTAACAATGTTTGCAATAATAATGATAGTAAGGATAATTATATTGGTAACAATTAAAGTAATAACAGTAATAACGATAATAACAATAGTAAGGATAATAATAATAAAGATAATAAAGATAGTGGTAATAATAATATCGATAGAAACAATAATGACGATAATAACGAAAATAACGATAATAACATATATATAGTAATAATAACTATAATAATGATAATAATAAATAAGATAATATCGATCAATTCGATAATAATAATAACAATATTAACGATAATATCAATTAAATTAATAACAATATTAACAATAATATCTATAAAAAAAAATAACAATAATAATAAAAGTAAGAACGATAGTAGAGATAACAACAATGATAATAATTATAACGATAATAAGGATAATAACGTTAATAAAAATAATTATATTAAGATAACAACGATAATGACGAAAGTGCGATAATAATATTTTCAATAAGAAAGATAATTACGATAATAATGATATTAGCGATAAAATTTATAATAATGATAACAACAATGACGATAATAATGTAAATAATAATAACAATAATAACGATAATAACGACATTCACGATAATAATAATTACAATAATAACGATAATAACGACATTCACGATAATAATAATTACAATAATAACGATAATAATGACATTCACGATAATAATAATTACAATAATAACGATAATAATGATAACAAGGAAGAAAATTATAATAATAATATCAATAGAAACGATAAATTGGTAATACTTACGATTATAACGATAATAACAATACTAACGATAATAACTACAAAAATTATAGCAATAACAAAGATAATAAAATTAATAACAATAATAACGACAATAACGATAATAATAATTATAATGATAATAGTAATAAAAACGATAATAATAAAAATAATAATAATAACGATAATAACGATAATAGTACATGTTATAATAATACTAATAACTATAATAACGATAATAACGATAATAATGATAATAACGATTATAATTACAACGATAATACCGATAATGGTATTATTAATAATAACGATAATAAGAATATTTACGATAATAATAATAACAATAAAATAGAAAAGAACGATATGATCTAGAATAACGATATTAATAATAACGATATTAACAATAATAACGATGAAACGATAATAATAACATCAATATTACCGATAATATTGATAATAATAATTATGATAATAGCAACAATAACGATAATAAAGATATTAACGATAATAATGTTAATGATAATTACGATAATAATAATAATAATAATATCAAAAATAACAATAATTACCATAATAACTATAATAACGATAATAATAATAGCAATAATAGCGATAACATCGTTAATAACAATAATCGTAATAATAATGATAATAAGGATAATAACGGTAATAACGATAATAATAATAATAATAATAACGATAATAACGATATTTACGAAAATAAGGATAGTAATAATAACAATATTAACAATAATACCGATATTAATAATAATTGGAATAATAAAGACAGTAACAATAATAATAATAGTAATACTAATGTTAATAACGTTATATACGATAATAACGATAATATGGATTATAATACTAACAATATAATAGATCGTAATTATGGTTATTAAAAGTAATAATAATTATATTAAATATGATAATAACGACAATAGTAATAATAATAATAACCATAATAATGATAATAAAGATATTAATAATAATAATAATAATAATAATATTAATAACGATAATAACGTTTATAATGTTAATAATTATAATAACGATATTAACAAAAGGAATAATAATATTAATAGAGATATTAAAGTTATTAACGATAATAATAATAATAGTAACAATAATAACGAAAATGACGACAAAAACGATAATAATAATAACGATAATAACAATAATAGTAATATTAATAATAACTATAGTAACAATAATAACGATAATGACAATAATAATAATTATAATAATAACGATTATAAGGATAATTACGTTAATAACGATAATAATAATAAAATTAATAACGAAAGTTACGATAATAACGAAAATAATACTAGCATTAATAACGATAATAATGATAATAATAATAATAATAGTTATAACAATATTAAGGATATTAACGATAATAACGATAATACTAATAACGATGACAACGACAAAAATAATAATATTAATATAAATAATAACGAATATAAGAATAATAACGATAACAACGATATAATCAATAATAATAATAATAATGATAATAACTATAATAACAAAAAAAACACTGATAACGAGAGGAATAGGAACGATAATAACGAAAAAATGAAGTAAATAAAGATATTAACGATGACAACGATAATAATAATAACAATTATAAAGATAATTACGATTACAACGATTATAAGGATTATATCTATAACGATAATAACGATTTTACTAATAATAATAAGAACGATAATGAAGATAAAACGATAAAAGTGATATTAACTATAATAACAAAAATAACAATTAAATAATAGTATTAATAGAGATATTAATGTTATTAACGATAATAACGATAATAATGAAAACAGTAATAAAGATAAATAAGATAATAACGAAAATTATAATAAAAATATTAACGTATATAGAGATAAATACTATTTCAAAGTTAATAATTATAACAATAATAACGATATAAACGATATTAACGATAATAACTATAACGATAGTAACGATAATATCGATAATACTAATAACAATATTATTGATAATATTGGTAATAATAACAATAATGACGATAATATCAATAATAACGATAATAATGATAAAAACGATAATATCGATTATAACGAAAATAATAATTACGATAATGACGGTAATAATAATAATAATAAAGTTAATAACGATAATTACGATAATGACGATAATATTAATAGAGATAATAAGTTTAATAAGGTAAATAGCGATAATAATAATAATAATAATAATAATAATAATAAAATTAATAATAATAATATTATCGATAATAACAATAATAACGATAATAATAATATTAATAATAACAATAATAACAATAAGAACGATAATAAGGATAATAATAAATACGATAAATAAGATAATATCGATAATAATATTAACAATATTAACGGTAAAATGGATAATAATTATAACAATATTAACGATAATATCGATAATAATAATAACATATTAACGATAATATCTATAAAATTAATAAAAATAATAATAACGATAATAATGATAATAACGATATTAGTAATATTAATAATAAGGATAATTACGATAATAACGATAATAATAATAACAATAATAACGATAATGACGATAATCACGATAATAATAATTACATTTATAACGATAATAAGGACAATAATGATTATAAGGAAAATAATTATAATAATAAAAATAATAAAAAAGATAAATATGATAATAATACTTACAATAATAATGATAATAACAATAATAACGATATTAACTATAATAAAATTAATAACTATATTTACGTTAACAACGATAAGGATATTAGGAATAATAGCGATAATAACTATAATTACGTAAATAAAAATAATAACATTAATAACGATATAAACCATGATAACAATAATAATAATATCGGTAATGACAATAATAATAATAATAGTAATAACGATAATAATTATAATAACGTTAATAATAATAACAATATTAACTGCAATATTAATAATAATAATAATAAAGATAAGAGCAATAATAATAACTGCAATAACATTAGTAAACATTATAACGAAAATAACAATAATGACGATGCCAATAATAACGATTATTAGAATAATAACAAAAATAATAAAACGATAGTATCGTTAATAGTAATAATCATTATACCGTAAAAACGATAATAAATTTAATAATAAAAGAAATAATAAAGATAATAACGATATTATCGGTATAATTATAACAATAATATGGATAATTACGATATAAGAAGTAATAATAATAACAATAATAACGATAATACTAATAACCATAATAAAGATAATAATAATAATAATAATAACAATAATAACGATACTAACGATAATAACGATAAGAGCAAAATTAACGATAATAACAAGATTTATCAAAATAATAAAATCTATAATAATGATAAGAACGATTAGAAATATAATATTAATAACAATAATAACAATAATAACGTAAATAACAAAAAAAAATGATTTAAATAAGATATTAACGATAATAAACAGAATGACAGTAATAACGATGAAAACGACAATAATAACATAAATAAAAACGATAATGACGCTAATAACAATAATAATAATAATAATAATAATAATATTAATATCGATAATAACAATAATAACGAAAATTATAATATTAATAACAACAATAATAACAATAATAACGATAATAATGATAATAATAAGTACGATAAAGTCGATAATATTGATAATAATATTAATAATATTAATGATAATATCGATAATAAAAATAACATTATTAACGATAATATCAATAAGCATAAAAATAATAATAATAATAGTAATAACGATAATAACGATAATAATAGTAGTATTACCAACATTAATAACAATAATAGCGGTAATAAGGTAATAAACGGTAATAACGATAACTATAATAACCATATTAACAATAATAACGATATTATCGATGATAACAATAACAATAATCAAGATAATATCTATAATAATAATAATAATATTAACGTTAACATCGATGATAATAATAGTTATAATAACATTAATAACGATAATATCGATAATAACTATAATAAAAATAAAGAAAATAACGTTAATAATTATATTAACGATAATAACAATAGTAATAATATCGATAATAACGATACTAACGATAATAACGAAAAAATAACAATATTAATGAGGATAATAGCGCCTATAACGGTAATAATAATAATATC
This sequence comes from Vespa crabro, assembly GCF_910589235.1. NCBI lineage: Eukaryota > Metazoa > Arthropoda > Insecta > Hymenoptera > Vespidae > Vespa > Vespa crabro. The sequence goes on from NW_025813595.1 coordinate 1,410,300, forward strand.
AATATCGCCAATATCGATAATAACGATAAAGCGAAAATAATAATAATAATAATAATAAAAATAATATCGATATTAAAGATAATGACGACAATAATAATAACAATTATATTAACAATAATAACAATAATAAGGATAATAACGATAATAACTATAAAAATAATAATAAGGACAATAATAACTATAATAAATATAATAACGATATTGTATTAACGATAATGACGACAATATTAGTAATAGAAATAACGATAATAACCATAATAACAGCAATAAAATTAATAATAATAATAAGATAATAAAGATATTATCGAAAATAAAGATAAAAGCAATAATAATAATAATAATAAAAACAATAACAACGATAATAACGATAATAAAAATAATAACCGTAACTATAATACGACAATAATAATAACAACAATAAAAATGATAATAAAGATGACAACAATAATAAGGTTAATAACTATATTAACTATATCAATAATAAAGGAAATAACATTAATTTCGATATTAATAATAGCAACATTAAAGATAATATCGATAATAATAATAATAATAACAACCTTAATAACTATAATAAATATAATAACGATATGGTATTAACGATAAAAACGGCAATAGTAGTAATAGTAATAACAATAATAACGATAATATCTATTCAATAATCTATAAAAATAATAATAATAATAATAATAAAAGTAACAACGGTAATACCGATAATAACAATGATACTAATAATAACTATAATAAGGATAATAACTATAATAATATTAATCATAATAAAGATGACAACGATAATAACGATAACAATTATAAAACAGATAATAACGATAATAACAATTATAATCCTAATAACGATATTAATATTTATAATAATAACAATACTACTCATAATAACGATAATAACGATAATAATAGTAGTAAGAATAACAATAATAATGATAATAACGATAATAACGATAATAATAGTAGTAATAACAACAATAATAACACTAATAACCTTAAAAGCGATAATAAGATGATTAACGATAATAACGATAATTATAATAACCATATTAATAATAATAACGATGTTATCAATGATAACAATAACATTAATAACGATAATATCGATAATAATGATAATATAATTAACGTTAAAATCGATATAATTAGTAATAATAATAACATTAATTACGATAATAACAATAATAACTATAATAATAATACCGAAAATAACGATAATAACGATATTAATGATAATAATAATAATACCAATATCGACAATAACCATCATAACGATAACAACGATAATAATAATAATAATAATAATAAAAATAATAGTAAAAATAATAACGTTAATTACGTTAATTACGATAATATTATTAGTAACTATAACAATAATAGCAATAATAACAATAATAACGATAATAATAAAAAAGGTTATATCGATAATTTCAATAATAATAATAACAATATTAACGATTATATCGACAAAAATAATAACAATAATAACAATCTTGAAAATAATAATCATAATAACGATAATAATATCATTATTATTAATACCAATAATACCGATAATAACGATAATAATAACAATATCGATTATAATAACAACGATAATACCGATAATAGTAGTAATAATAATAACGATACTGACTATATTTAGAATAATAACAATAATAGAGGTAAGAACGATATTATCTATAATAACAATATTAATAATAACGATAATAACTAAAATAACGATGTAACGATAATAATAACAATAATATTAACAATATTATTGATAATAATAATAATAATAATAGCAATAATAACATTAACAAAGATAATAACGATAATAATGATAACGATATTAACGATAATAGTAATAATAATAATATCAAAAATAACAATAATTACGATAATGACTATAATAACAATAATAATAATTACGATAATGGCGATGATAATAATATCTATAATAACGTTAATAACGATAATAATATAAACAAAAATATCAATAAAAACGATAATAACTATAAGAACAATAATAATATTAACAATAATAACGATAATAATTATATTAAAAATAACAATAATCTACGATAACGTAGATAAAAACAACAACAATAATAGGAAAAATAACAAAAATAAGGATAATAACAATAATAGCGTCAATAATAAAAATAATAACGATAATAAAGATAACGATATTAACGATAATAGTAATAATAATAATATCAAAAATAACGATAATAACGATAATGACTATAATAACAATAATAATAATTACGGTAATGGCGATGATAATAATTTCTATAATAACATTAATAACGATAATAATATAAACAAAAATATCAATAAAAACGATAATAACTATAAGAACAATAATAATATTAACAATAATAACGATAATAATTATATTAAAAATAACAATAATCTACGATAACGTAGATAAAAACAACAACAATAATAGGAAAAATAACAAAAATAAGGATAATAACAATAATAGCGTCAATAATAAAAATAATAACGATAATAACGATAATAACAATAATAATAATAACGATAATATTGATAATAACATTAATAATACTAGCAGTAATAACTATATTACCGGTAATAACTATATTTAAGAAATCAGTAATAACGATAGTATCGTTAATAATCATCATAATAACAATTATAACGAAAATGACGAGTTAACGATAATAATAATAAAATTAATAACGATAATTACGTTAATAATTTAATATCAAGATAATAACCATATTAACTTTAATAACGATACCAACGACAGTAACGATAAAAATAATAATAATAATATCGAAAATAAGGATAATTACGATGTCAACGATAATAATAATAACAACAAAAAGGACAATAAAAATAATAAAGTTAAAGAAAATAAGGATAATAAGGATGACAATGATAATAATAATAATAATACTAAAGTAATAACGATAATAACGATTATAAGGATTATATCAATAACGATAATAGAAATAATAATGAGAACGGTAATGAAGATAAAAAGATAAAAATGATAATAACTATAATAACAAATATAATAACGATAATATTAATCATAACAGTAATATATGATACATAATATATATATCATAATATAATAGATAATAACAGTAATATTATGATAATAACAATACTAACAGTAATAACAATAACAATAATAACGATTATAACAATAATTATAAAAAGAATAAGACCGATAATAATAATAATATTAACAATAATAACAATATCAACGATAATAATAATAAAGACGTTAATAATAATAATCATAATAAAGATATTAACGATAATAACAACAATAATAATTATAAAAATAATAATAATAGTAACTGTAAGAACGATAATATCGATAATAACGATAATAATAACGAAAGTATCGATAATATCGATAATAATATTAATAATCATAACGATAATTGCGATAATAACGATAATAATGATAATAACGATAATGAAGATAATCACTATAATATCGAATATAACAAAAATAATAATAACAATAAGGACGATAATAATAAAAATAATACCGATAATAACGATAATTACGATAATGGCGATAATATTAATAACGATAATAACGTTAATAACGTAAATAAAGGTAATAATAATAGTAATAATAACAACAATAACAATAATAAAGATAATGACGATAATAATATTAATGATAATATCGACATTATTAATAATAATAACAACGATAAATATGATAATAACGATAATAAAAGTAATAATAATAAAGATAATATCAATATTAACGATAATATTGATAATAATGATAATAACAATAATAACGATAATAACGTTAATAATAATAACGATGATAACCGTAATAGTAATAATAATAATTACGATAAGAACGTAAAAAAAGATAATAATAATCATAATAATAATAGCGATAATAACGATATTAACGACAATAACGGTAATAATTATTAATAATAACGATAATATCGATAATATTGATAATATCGAAAATAATTATATTAATAATAACTATAATAACGATAATAAGAACAATATAATAAACAATAACAACTTTATTAACAAAAATATTAAGGATAATTATAACGATAATAACGATAATAATAATAACAATAATAATAATAACGCAAGAAAAGATAATAACGATGACAACGATGATAATAATAAAAGCAATAATAATGATAATAATGAAAAAAATAATAATTGAAATAACAATAATATCGCAAATAACGCTAATCACGATAATAATAATAATGATAACGACGATGAAAGTAATATTAATAATAACAAAAATATCGATAATAATAATAACGTAAAAAACGATAACAGCATTAACAATAATAAAGATAATAACATTAATAACGATAATAAAGGTAATAATAATAAATATAATAACGTTTATAACGATAATAACGATAATAATAATAATAATAATAATAATAATAATTACGATAATATCGATATAAATGATAATAATGATAATAGAGATATTAACGATAATAATAAAAACAATAATAACGATAATAACGATTATAATGATACTAACGAAAATAATATTAATAGTAATAGCAATAATTTCAATATTAACGATAATTAAGATAACAATATTAACGATATTAAAAAGAATATTAATAACAATAGTAACGATAACAACGATAATAACCCTAATAATAATTATAATAATAACGTAAATGAGGATAATAAAGATGAAACGATAAGAATAATAACAATAATAACGATAATAATAATAATAATAACGATAGAAACGATAATAACGATGATAATAATAGTAATAATAATGATAATAACGATGTAAAAGATTCTAACGATAATAATAATAACAAAAATAACGATAACGAATATGATTTTAAGAATGATAATAATATTAACAATAATAAAAACAATAATGACAATCACGATAATAAAGATAATAATAGAAGTAATAATAACAATATTAAGAATAATCAAGATAATAACGATAATAAAAATATTAATAGTAGTAATAAAAGAAGTAATACGATAATAACGATCAAATAGTTTTTAACGATAATAATAATGGTGATAATTACGATAATATCGATGATAATAATAACTATAATAACGATAATAACTATTATAGAGACAATAATAATTATAGTAATAATAACGATAATATCGATTATAATGGAAATAATAATAATAATTATAACGATAATAACAGTAATAACGAATAAAAATAATAGAAAAATAACAATAATATCATCAACAACGATAACAAAGATAATAACGATAATATCGATATTAATAAGTAAGATAATATCGGTATCAACGATAATAATAATAAAAATATTAACGATAATATCGACAATAATAACAACAATATCGACAATAATAACGATAATAATAATAACAATAATAACAATAATACCGATACTAACGATAATATCGTTAATAATAATAACGATAATGATAAGAGCGATAAAAACAATAACGATATTAACGTTAATATTGACAATATTAAAGATAATAATGATAATAATTATAAAACGATAATAATTATCATAATGATAATAGTAATAACGATAATAACGATAAAAAAATTAAAATAATAACGATAATATAGATTATAATATTAAAATTAATAACGTTAATAACGATAATTACGATAATAAAGGTAATAATAATAAAATTAATAACGCTAATAACGATAATAAAGATAATATTATTATTAATAATACCGATAATATCGATTATAATGGAAATAATAATAATAACAATATCGATAATAACGATAATAACGGTAATAAATAATACAATAGTATTAATAAATAACGATAATAACGTAATAATAAATACAATAGTAACAATAGTAATAATAGCAATAATAACGATGGTAAAGAAATGGAAGATAATAGTAATAATATTAAATATGAAATGAAGGATAATAACGATAATATCGATATAAATAATACAAATAACAATAATAATTATAGTAATAATAAAAGTAATAACGATAATAAATATTATAAGGTTAACAATACATGTAATAATAACAATAATATCATTATTAAAGATAATGAAAATAAGAACGATAATAATAATCATAATAATAACAATAATATTCATAATAATATTAACGATAATAACGGTAATGACGATAAAAAACATAATAACGAAAATATCGATAATAATAAATTAGATAATATCGATTTCATCGAAAATAATAATCACAATAATAACGATGATAACAATATTAACGATAATAAGTATAATAAAAATGATATTTACGAATATAACGATAAAAGAAATATTAATAATATCAATAACAAGGATAATAAGGATATCGTCGATAATAATAATAACATTAATAATGATAATATAGATATTAATATTATCAATATTAACGATAATAAGGATAATTTTAATAATAATAATATATACAATATTAACAATAATAATAATAATATACAATATTAACAATAATAACGATAATAGCAATATTAAAGATTCTAATAAAAACGATATTAACGTTGATATCGATAACAATAATAACAATATTAACGATAATATCGATAATAATAATAATGACAATTACAACAATAAAAAAGGTAATAACGATAACAATATAAACGATAATAACAATAATACTAATAATAATACTATTTATAATAACAATAATAATGATGATAATAATAATAATAATAACAATAATTACGATAATAAAGGAATTAACGATAATAATAATGATGATAATGACGATAATAGTAATAATAATAATAACGATTATAACGATATTATCGAATATAATAAGATTTAAAATAAAGATAATAAAGATAAAAACGATATTAATAATAACAAAAAAAACGATAATAACGATAATAATGATAATAACAATAATAAAAAAATAATAATATTAATGAGAAGAATAACGATGATACCGATAATAACGATAATAATAATAATAAATATAAATATAATATCGTTAATAAGGATAGTAATAATAATAATAATAATAATGACTATAATATTGATAACAATAGTAACGATAAGGAGAAAAATAACGATATAAATTATAACCATAAAATCGATAACAACGATAATAACGGTAATATTAATAATAATAATATCGATTATAAGGATAATAAAGATAAGAACGATTATAATAATATCAATAATAACTATAATAACGATAGTAATAATAATATATATATTGATATATATAGTAATATAGGATAAATATATAGATAGTTTTTATAAGGACAATATTCAATAAAAACGATAATAAAGAAAATAACGATAATAACGATAATAACGACAATATTAATAATAATAAAACGATAATAAAGACAATTTCGATTATAATAATAACGATAATAACACAATAGTTATAATAATAATAACGATAATAACGATAATATCGATTAAAGTAATAACAATAAAATCGATAATAAAGATAATAATAAAGATAATAACAAAAATAACGAGAATAACGTCAATAAAAATTATATTATGTACGGTAATGACGATAAGAAAGAGGTTAACGGTAATAACGATAATATCGACAATAATAGTAATAATAAGAATAATAACGATAACTACAAAAAGACGATAATAGTAATATTAATAATAATGAAAACAAGGATAATAACGATAACAACTATAATAATAATAATAAAGATAGTAATGATATGAACGATATTGACAATAATAACAATAATAAAGATTATTATAATACGATAATAACGATTACAGTAATAATAATAATATTGATAGTAACAAAAATTACGATAATGGTGAAAATAATAATAATAATTTAAAAAAATAATAAAGATATTAACGATAGCAACGATATTAATGCAAATAACAATAATAATTACAATAATAATAACAATAATAACGTTAATATCAATAATAATGAGAATTATAATAATGATAATAAAGTTAATAACTTTAATATTAATAACAATAATAATGATAACATCGATAATAACATTATTAATAATAATAATAATTAATAAAAAAAATATTATTATTAACAATAATAAAGAGAACAACGACAATAGTGAAAAAATATTAATAATAAAATAGAAAATAAGGTTAATAACGATGACAACGATAATTATAATAACAATATTAACGATAATAAAGATAATAACGATTATACGGATTATAACAATAACGATAATGAGAATAATAACGATATTATTGATAGTAACTATAATAACGATTACAACAATAATAATGATAATAATAATTACGTTAATACCGATAATAAAGATAATTACAATAATAAAAATAGAAATAATAAAGATGATAACAATAATAACGATAGTAACGATTATAACGATAATAATATTAATAATTTTAACATAAATAACATTAATAACGATAATTATTTTAATAGAAGTAATAATAACAATATTAACAATGTTTGCAACAATAATAGTGGTAGCAAATAAAGATAGTAAGGATAATAATAGTGGTAACAATTAAAGTAATAACAGTAATAACGATAATAACAATATTAAAGATAATAATAATAACGATAATAATGATAGTAGTAATAATAATATCGATAGTAACAATAATGACGATAATAACGAAAATGACGATAATAGCGATAATAATAATAAAATTAATAACGATAATTACGTTAATAAAGATAATAATATTAACAATATTAACGATAACAACGACAATAAGGATAATAGTAATAACGATAATAACGGCAATAATAATTTTAAAAATATTGATAAAAACGATAATAACAATAATAATAATAATAGTAATAATAATGAAAACGATAATAACGATAATTACGATATTAATAATGATAATAATAGTAAAATTAATAACGATAATTACGTTAATAAAGATAATAATATTAACAATAATAACGATAACAACGATAATAAGGATAATAGCCATAACGATAATAACGACAATAATAATTTTAAAAATATTGATAAAAACGATAATAACAATAATAATAATAATAGTAATATTAATGAAAACGATAATAACGATAATTACGATATTAATAATGGTAATAATAGTAAAATTAATAACGATAATTACGTTAATAAAGATAATAATATTAACAATAATAACGATAACAACGATAATAAGGATAATAGCAATAACGATAATAACGACAATAATAATTTTTAAAATATTGATAAAAACGATAATAACAATAATAATATTAATAGTAATAATAATGAAAACGATAATAACGATAATTACGATATTAATAATAATAATTATAGTAAAATTAATAACGATAATTACGTTAATAAAGATAATATTATTAACAATAATAACGATAACAACGATAATAAGGATAATAGCAATAACGATAATAACGACAATAATAATTTTAAAAATATTGATAAAAACGATAATAACAATAATAATAATAATAGTAATAATAATGAAAACGATAAAAACGATAATTGCGATATTAATAATGATAATAATAACAATAATAAAGATAATAACAAAATAATAATAATAATAATAATAATAATAATAATAATATTAATTACAATAATAAAGATAATAATGACAATAATAATACGAATAATAATAATTATAATAATATCAATAATAACGAAAAGAACGCTAAAAATAATAGTCATAATATCTATAATGACACTAATAACGATAACAACAACAATAATATAAACGAAAATATCGAAAATATTGATAATGATATTAACATTGATAAGAATAATAACAATAATAATGATAATAATGACAATAATATTAATAAAAATAATAACGATAATAACGATAATAACGACAATAACGATAATTGCGATAATAAAGATTATAATAAAAATTAACGATAAAAACGATAATATTAGTAATATTAATGACGATAATAACGATATTTACGATAATAATAATAATAATAATAAATATAACAAAGATATTAACGTTAATAACTATAATTGAAATAACGATAATTACGATTATAACGATGTTAACGGTAATAATAGTAAATATAACGATAATGTCGATTATAATAACTACACTATTAACGATAATTTAGATAATAATAATAATAATAAGAATAACAACTGTATCAACGATAATAACGATAATAACGATATTAACAACAAAAAAACTAATAATAATTATAAGGGGTAATAAAGATTATAACGGTATTAAAGATAATGACAATAATAATAATTGTATTAATAAAGATAGTAATGATAATATTGGAAATAAGGATAATAATAATAACAATAATAACGATAATAACGATATTAATGATAATAACAACAACAATAATAATAGTAATAATAATTAAAACGATAATAACAATTATAATAATAATAAAAATAACAATAATAGAGATAATAACGACAATATTAATTATAATAATAATAATAATAATAATATCGATAATATCGATAATAACAATAATAATAATATTATTAATTACAACAATGACAATAATAACGATAATAAGGATAATAATAAATACGATAAAGTCGATAATATCGACAATAGTATTAACAATATTAATGATATCGATAATAATATTAACAATATTAACGATAATATCGATAATAATAATAACATTATCAACGATAATATATATAAAAATTATAACAATAATAGTAATAACAGTAATAACGATAATAACAATAATAACGATAATAACCATAACAATTATAATACCGATAATAGTGATAATAACAATTAAAATCCTATTAACGATATTAATATTTCTAATAATAGCAATAATACTGATAATAACAATAATAATAGTAGTAATAATAACAATTATTACACTAATAACGTTAAAAACGATAATAACGATAATAATAGTTTAATAATAATAATAATCACAATAATAACGAGAATAAGGTTATTAACGATAATATCTATAATTATAATAACCGTATAAACAATATTATCGATATTATCAACCATAACAATAACGACAATAACGATAATATCGATAATAATAACAACATTATTAACGTTAACATCGATAATAATAATAATAATAACATTAACAACGATAGTAACGATAATAAGTATAACAATAATACTGAAAATAACGATAATAACCATATTAACGATAATAATAATAATAATAAGAATAGTAATAATAATAACGTTAATTACGATAATAATTATAATAATAACAGTAATTACAACGCTAATAGCAATAATAACGATAATAATGATCATTTCGATAATAATAATAACAATAATAACGATTATATCGATTAAAATAATATCAATAATAACAATAATAAAATTAATAATTTTAATAACGATAATAATAAAATTATTATTAATAACAATAATAAAGATAAAAACGATAAAAAAATTATAACTTTAATAACGATAATAGTAACATTATTAGTAATAATAATAATAACGATAATAACGAAAATAATGATAATAACGATTATAATAACAACGACAATATCGATAATAGTATTAATAATAATAATGATAATTATGATATTTACGATTATTATAATAACAATAATAAAGAAATGAACGATAAATCTTTAATAACCATATTAATAATTACGATAATAACTATAATTACGATGTAACGATAATAATAACGATAATATTGATAATAATAATAATCATATTAATGGCAATAATATCGATAATGTAGATAATAACGATAATAACGATATTTACGATAATAATTATAAGAATAATAAAAGATAATAACGATAGCAACAATAATAACGATAATAATAATAACGATATCAATGATAATAACGATAATGACGATAATAATAATAGCAATAATAGCGATAACAGCGTTAATAACAATAATCGTAATAATAACGATAGTAGTGGTAATAACGATGAAAACGATAATAATAATTATAGTAATAACGATAATAACGATATTGACGAAAATAAGGATAATAATAATAGCAATAATAACATTAATAGCGATATTGATGATAATAAGAATAATAAAGATAGTAACAATAATAATAGTAGTAATAATAATGTTAATAATGTTATTAAAGATAATAACGATAATAATAAAAATAATAATAACAATAATAACGATAATAACTATATTAAAAATAACAATAATATATGATAACAAAGATAAAAACAACAATAATAATAGTAAAACATACGAAAATAAGGATAATAACGATAATATCGACAATTACGTTAATAATTCTAGTAGTAATAACTATAATAACAATAATAACTATTTTTATGAAAACAATAGTAACGATAAAATCGATAATGTCGATTATAATAATAATAATAACAGCGATAATAACGATATTAAAGATAATAACTATAAATATAATTACAACAATTACGACAATAACGATATAAATGATAATAACGATAACAATGGACACAAAATAATAATAATAGAAATAATAAAGTTCATAACGATATTGAACATAATAACTTTATTAATAATACTAATAATAACGATAATAACGAATATAATCATAATAACGATAATAACATTAATAAAAATAACAATAATAACGATAATTGCGATAATAATAGAACTAATAATAACAATGTAAGCAATAATGACGATAATAACGAAATAACGATAATAACATTAGTAATAATAACAATAAGAAAAATATTAACGATAATACCGTTAATATTGATAATTATAATAGCAATATTCTCATTAATACCGATAATAATAATAATAATAATAATAATAATAATAATAATAATAATAATAATAATAATAATAATAATAATAATAACAATAATAACGACAATGACGATAAGAACGATAATAATAATAACGATAATATCGAAAATAGTAATAATAATAATACCGATGGGCAAAATAATAACGATAAGGACAATAATAATAATAATAATTATAACGATTATAACGGTAATTACAATAAGAACGATAATAATAATAAAATTAATGTCGATAATTACGTTAATAACTATAATAATAATTGCATTAATAACGAAAATAACGATAATAATATTAATAATAGTAATAACATTATTAAGGATAATAACGATAATAACGATAACACTAATAACAATGACAACGATAAAATCAATAAAATTAATATTAATAATAACGAAAATAAGGATAATATCGATAACAACGATACTATTAATAATAATTATCAAGATAATAACATAATTAACGATCATATCGATAAAATGATAATAACATTACTAATAATAATAATAATTACAATAATAACGATAAGGACACTAATAATTAGAAGAATATGGACGATAATAACAATAATAAGGATAATAATAATTACAATAATAACGATACCAACGACAATAACGATAGAAATAATAATAATAATAACGAAAATAACCATAATAACGATATCAACTATAATAATATTAACAATAATAAGGATAATAACGATGACAACGATAATAATAACAATATTAAAGATACTAACGATAATAACGATTATACGGATTATAACAATATGATAATATCGATAATAGTAATAATAATAAGAACGATAATGAAGATAAAACGATAAAAATCAACTATAATAACGATAATTGCAATAATAACTGTAATAATAATAGCAATATTAACGTTAATCAAGATAATATAGATAATAACTATAATTACGATAAGAACAATGAAAATAGTAGTAATAATAGAGATATTAAAGATAGTAACGATAATAACGATAATAATAACAACAATAATAACGATAATAACAAAAATAACAAAAAGAATATTAACGCTTATAATGATAATAACGATAATAATAATAGCAATAATGACGATTTTAACGTTAAGAACGAAAAAAATAAAACCTTAAATGACCATTATAACATTATCAATGATAATAATAGTAATGACGTTAATAATAACCATCATAAATAGATATTAACGATAATAACTACAATATAAATTATAACAAAAATAATAATATTAATAGTAACCACAAGAAAGAAAATATCGATAATAACAATTATAATAATAACGATAGTAAGAATAATTTCGATAATATTAATAACAATATTATTGTTAAGATCGATAATAATAATAATAATAATAACGATAATATCGATAGTAAAAATAATAATGATAATAACAATAGTAAAGATTATAACTATAATATCGACTATAACAATAATAATAATAAGGATAATAACGATAATTACGATAATGACGATAATATTAATAACGATAATAACGTTAATAACGTAAATAACGACAATAATAATAGAAATAATAACAATAACAACGATAATAAAGATAATAACGATAATAATACTATCGATAATATCGACAATATTAATAATAATGACAACGAAAATAATGATAATAATGATCGTAAAACTAATTACAATAAAGATAAGAACAATATTAACGGCAATAACGATAATAACGATAATAAAAATAATAATAGTAATAGCAATAATAACGATAGTGACGATAATAACGATAATAGCAATAATACTAATAACGATAATAACGATAATAATACCAACGATAATAACGATAATGTCGATAATATAAATAACAATATTTACGATAATTTCGATATTAATAATTGTAATCATAACAATAATAACGATCATAACGATAATAGCAACTATAATAATAACGATAATAACGATATTAATAATAAAATTAATAACGATAATTACGATAATAGTAATAATAATAATAACAATAATAACGATAACAACGATGATAAGGATAATAGTAATAACGATAATAACGACAATAATAATAATAATAATATTGATAATAAAGATAATAACGATAATATTAATAATTGTAATAATAAGAAAAACGATAATAAAGATAATTACTATAATAATAATAATAATAATAACAATGATAAAGATAATAGCGAATATAATAATAGTAATAATAAAAATAATAATAATATCGTTAATATCGATAATTACGATAATAATAGTAATAATATCAACGATAATATCCATAATAATAATAACAATATTAAAGATAATAACGATAATAATAATAATTATAATAATAATAACAGTAATATCGACAATAAAGATAATAGCCTTAATAATAATTACGATTGTAATGATAATAACGAATATAACGATAATAACGATTATAATAATAACGCTAATAACGATAATAATCATAATATTATTATTAATAATAACGATAAAGACGATTATAATGGAAATATCAATAATAACAATATGGATAATAACGAAAATAACGGTAATAACGATAATAATAATAGTAATAATAGTAGTAATAATAAAAATGATAATTACGATAATAACGATAATTATAATAGATATAATAACATTAGGACAATAATAACGATAAAAAAGATAATTACGATATTCATAATAACGATAATAAACATGACGACGACAATGAAGATAATAATAATTACGATAATGACGATAATATCGTTAATAATAATAATAATAGCGACGTTAATAACTATAATAAATTTATTAACGATATGGTATTAACGATAAAGACGACAATAGTAGTAATAGTAATAATGATAATAACGATAATAATGATAATAAAGGCAATAAAACTAAATAAATAAAATAACAACGATATTTTCGAAATTAATGATGAAAGTTATAAGAATAATAATAATAAGAATAATTACATCGATAATAAGGATAATAAACCTAATAACAGTAACGATAATGCGCTCTTAATAATAGCAATAATAATAACGATAATAACGATAACAACAATAATAACGATAATAACTATATTAACGATATCAATAATAACGAAAATAACGTTAATTTCGATATTAATAATAGCAATCTAAAAGATAATAACGGTAACAATAATAATATTATCGACATTAATAACTACAATAAAGGTAATAAAGATATGGTATTAACGATTGAAACGACAATAGTAGTAATAGTAATAACGATAATAACGATAATAACATAAACAATAATAATAATAATAAAGATAGTAAACAAATTATCGAAAATAACGTTAATAACGATCATAATAATAACAATAACAATGATAATAACGATAATAGCTATTATAACGAAAACAACGACAATAATAATAATTATAATAATAGTAATATTAACGATTACAAAAGAAATAATGATAATAATAGTAGTAATAATAACAAATATAATAATAATAACGCTAATAAAGAAAATAACGATAATATCGTCAATAATAATAACAATATTAACTATAATAACAATGATAGTAATAATAATATTAACGCTAATAAAGGTAATAATAGTCATAATACTAATAATTGTAACAAAAATAATCACCCCAAAAATAACAATAATAACGGTTATGACAAGAATAATATTAATAATAATAATGATAATAATGATAATAACAATATAATCTATAATAATAAATACAATAATAACGGTAATAACTATAATAATGGTAATAATAATAATAATTATAACGATAATAACGATAATATCGATAATAATAATATTAGCAAGAGCGATAAGAGCGTGAATAGTAATAACCATAAATTAGATAATAATGATATTAATGAAAATAACTATTATAATAATATTAAATAATAAACTAATACGGACAATAACAATAACAATAATAACACAAATACGATTATTACGATAATAACGATAATAATAAGATTAATAATAAAATCGAAAATAAGGATAATTACGAAAATAACGGTAAAAGTGATAATAACTATAATAACGACAATAATAATAATAATAATAACGATAATTAATATAATAGCGATAATAATGATAATAATAATAATTAAGATAATGAAAATAATAATTATAACAATAATAACAATAATAACAATTATAGAGGTAATTACAATAATAACGATAATAACGATAATAATAATAAAAATAATAACAATAATATCGACAATAACGATAATTACGATAATAATAATAACAATTATAGCGATAATAACGATAAGAATGATAATAATATTAATAATAATATCATTGACAACGATTATAACGCTAATTATGATAAGTTTATACCTAAAATAAGGATAATAATAATAAGAACGATAATTATAAAAATAATAATAACAATTATAATGATAATAAAGAAAAAATAATAATAATAAGACCTATAAGAACGAAAATATAGATAATATTAGTAGTAATAATAACAATATCAGCAAAAATAACGATAATAACGATAATAATATTAACAATAATAACGTTAGTCATATCAATATTGATAACAATAATAACTATAATAAAGGTAACAATAATAATCAATGACGATAATGACGATAATAACGTTAATAATAATAATAATAACTATAATAATAATAACTATAAAAACGATAATAACCGTAATAACGAAAATAAGGATGATAGCAATAATAATAATAATAATAATAATAATATTAACGAAAATAGCGATAATAACGGTAAGAATAATATAAATAGTAGTAAAAATAAACGTAATAAAGATAATAAGGATAATAACATTAATGTAAATAACGATAATAAAGCCAATAATATTAATAATAATAACCATAATAATGATAGTAACGAAAATAATTATAACGAAAATGACGACGATAATAATAATCATAACAACGATAGTAAGGATAAATACGATAATATCGATAATAATAATAGCAACATTAACATTAATATCAATAAAAACGATGATATCCATAATAATAATAATAATGTTAACGATAATAATGATAATAACGATAATAGCCGTTTTAGTTATAATAATTATAACGAAAATAACGTCAACAACGATAATTATGATAATAATAATAATAAAAATAACGATAATAATGATTATAACGATAATATCTATAAAAACGACAATAATATTGATAATAATAATGAAAAAAATTATAAAGTCGATGACTGTAATAGCGATAATAGTAGGAGTAGTAATATCAATAATAACAATAATAATGACAATAAAGGTACTAACTATAATTATATTTACGATTATAATGAAAATAGTAATAATAATAATAACGATTATACCGATAATAACGAAAATAACGATAATAATAATAATAATAATAATAATAATAATAATAATAATAATAATAATAAAGATAATAACGATATTAACGATAATAACGATGATTACGCTAATAACTATAATAACGATACTGACGATAGTAACGATTGTAATAATAACGATAATAACGATAATAGTAGTAATATTATTAACGATAATAACGATATTTACGAGAATAATTAAATTATAATATAGATAATAACGATATTAACGATATAAACGATAATAATATTAATGATAATAACGACAAAGAATAATAATAAATATCAACTGTAAAAACAATAACGATAATGACGATAATATCGATAATAATAATAACGATAGTGACGATGATAATAATAACGATCATAGAGATTATATTGATAATAATTAGAATAATAATTATAGTAGTCGTTGAAATAATAACGATAATAAGGGTAATAAAAACGACAATGATGACGATGTTAACGAAAATAGTTATAACAATAGTAACGAAAACAACGGAAAATACATTAATAATAATAATAATAATAACGGAGGTAAGTATATTAACGGTGACAAATATAATATTAATAACAATTATAACTATAATAACGATAATAACGGTAATAGCAATAATAATAATTGTAATAATAACAGTTATAATAATAATGATAATTACGATAATAACGATAATAATAATAGTTAAAATAACATTATTACAATATTAATGATAACAACGATAATAAAGATATCTATAATAGCGATAATAAAGACAACAATAATAACAATAATAATATCGATAATAACTATAATAACGATAATAACGATAATAATATTACTAATAACGACATTAATAAATATAATAAATTTAATAGCGATATGGTATTAACGATACAGGTGACAATAGTAGTAATAGTAATAACGATAATAAGGATAATAACGGCAATAAAAATAATAATAATAAAGTTAGTAACGATATAAACGAAAATAAAGATATAAGCTATAAGGATAATAATAATAAGAACAATAACAACGATAATAAAGATAATAAACATAATAACAGTAACGTTAATACGATAATAATAATAACAATAATAATAACGATAATAACGATAACAACAATAATAACAATGACTAACGACATCAATTATAAGAATATGACGTTAATTTCGATATTAATAATAGCAATATTAAAGATAATAACGATAATAATAATAATAATAACGACATAAATAACAATAATAAATATAATAACGATATGGTATTAACGATAAAAAAGATAATAGTAGTAATAGTAATAACGATAATAACGATAATAACGACAATAAAAAAAATCATAATAACGATAATAACAATAATAGAGATTGCGACGGTAATAGAGACAGTAATAATAATAATAATAATATTAAAGATTACAACGAAAATAATGATAATAATAGCAGTAATAATAACAATAATAACGATAATAATGCAAGTAAAAATAACAATATTAAGAATAATATATATAATATCGATACTAACGATAATAAAATAATTAGTAATAACAGTAATAACAATATTAAGGATAAAAATGATTTTTACAAGTATCATAATAAAGATAATAACGATAATAACTATAATAATAATAAAAATATTAACGAGAATATCGACAATAATAATAATAATAATAATAAAAATATTAACGAGAATATCGACAATAATAATAATAATAATAATAAAAACCTTAATAACGATAATAACGCTAGTAAGGATAATAAAAGATATGATAATAACAAATTTAAGAATAATTACTATAATAACAAAAATAACGATAATAATAGCACTAATAACAATAATAACAACAATATTGCACATAAGGATAATAACAATCATAATAATAACGATAATAACGATAATATCGATAATAATATTAACAAAATTAAGAACAATATCGATAATTATAATAATAATATTAACAATAATTACGATAATAACGTTAATAACGATAATAACGATAATAATAAGAAAACTATTGTAACAATAATAACTATAATAACGATAATAATATAAACGATAATGAAGGTGTAATAATAATAATAAGGATATTAACGAAAAATACGATAATAACGGTATTGATAATAATGATAATAACGTTAATAACGTTAATAATAATGGTATTAATAACAATAATAATAACATTGATGATAATAAGGATAATAACGATAATATTAATAACGATAATAACTACAATAACGATTATGATAATAATAATTATTACAATATGACGATAATAACGATAATAACAATAATAATAATAATAATTCTTACGATAAACAACATAATAACAATAATAATTATAGTAATTATAATAATTATTATGATAAACACGATAATAATGATATTAATGATAATAATAATTATAAAAATAATAAAATACTTCATTAACTATATTTACGATAATGCCGATGATAATAACAATAATAACGATAACAATGATGATAAAAATAATAATAAAAATATCAATTTTAAAGTTAATTACGATAATAAAGATAATAATAATAATATTAATAACAACAATAGCTGTAATAAAGATAATAACGATTATAACGATAATAAGGATAATAATAATAACAATAATATTGATGGAACAGTAATAACGATAATAACGATAATAATAATAATAATAATAATAATAACGATAATATTTATAACAACGAAAATAACGAATACAATAAAATAATAAATAACGATAATTACGTTAATAACGATAATAATAATTGTAATAATAACGATAATAACGATAATAATAACAATAGTAGGAACAATAATACGGATAATAACGATATTAACGATATTAATAATAACGATTATGACAATAATAATAATAATTATGATAATAACGTTAGTAACGATAATATTAATAAGTATGAAAACGATTATTATGATATTAACGATAACAACAATAATAATAATAATAACATTAATAAGGATAAAAGGGTAGTATTGATAATAATAATAAAAATATTAACGATAATATCGATAACAATAATAATAATAATAACAATGATGACGATAATATAGATTATAACCATAAAAATAATAACAATGAAAACGTTGACATTAATAATAAAAATAACGATAATAACGACAATAATGATAATAAACATAACAGTATCAATAATAAGGTTAATAACGACAATAATTATAATAATTATATTGATAATAACAATAATAAAGAAAAAAATTAAAATAATGATATTAATAACGATATAGACAAACATAACCATAAATATAATAGTAATGATAACAATAATATCATTAAAGGCGTAAAGAAAAAAAATTAATAATAATAACGATAATAACAATAATAGCGATATTAATGATAATAACGATAATAATAATTGTAATAATAACAATATTAACGGTAATAACACTTATAATAATGACCATAATAACGATAATAACGTAAATAACTATAATAAAATTAACAATAATATTGATAATAACGATAATACCGATAATAACGTTAATAACAATAGTAATAATAATAATAAAAATAATAATAATAATAACGATAATTGCTATAATGAGGAAAATAATAATAATTATAATAATATTACTTAAAATATAAACGAAAATAACCATAATAATAGAACATATTAAAAACAAATAATATTAATAATGTGAATAACGATAAAAACGATAATAATATATCGATAATAAAGATAATAAAATTAATAATAAAAACAATAATACAGGTAATAATGATAATAATGATAAAAACGATAAAAACAATAATATTAATAATAATTATAATAACAATAATAACGATAATAATAATTACGATAATGACGATAATAATAATAATAATAATAATAATTGGTATAATAACGATAATAATAGTGGTAATAATAATAATAACTAATTATATCAATAAAAAGAATAATAACGATAATAATAATGACAATAATAACGATAACGATGGAAATAATGATAATAACGTTGACATTAATAATGATAAAATCTATAAAAACGATAATAACGGTAATAATAATGACGATATTCAAAGATAATAAAGGTAATAAAGATAATAATATTAAAGACAATAACGACAAGTTTTACAATAATAATAAGGATAATAGCATTAATAACGATAATAGAAGTAATAATAATACTAATAACAATAATAACGATAATAAGCTTATTAATAATAATAATAATAACAAGAGTAACGATAATAAATATAATAACAATATTAATAATAGCGAAAATAACGAAAATAGCAATAATATTAATTACTATAATGACTATAATAACGATAATATTAAAAACAATAATAACGATAATAACGATAATAACCGTACTAACGATAATAATAATATCAATATTAACGATAACATCGAAAATAATAATAATAATAATAATAATAATAATAATAATAATAAAAATGAGGATAATATCGTTGAAAACGAAAATAATATTAGTCATAATAGTATCGGTAATAACAATAATAACGAAAATAAGGTTTTTCACGAAAATGTCGATAATAATAATAACAATTATAACAGTAATAAAGATAATAGCGGCAATAACAATAACAATAATAACGATAGTAAAGACATTAACGATAATAATAACAGTAATAATAATAAAGATAATAACGATATTTAAAATAAAAAAAGATAATTACGATAATAATAATAAAAATAGCAACGATAACAACGATGAAATCGATAATAACGATAATAATAATAATATTAACGGTAATAGCGATAATAATAATAATAGTAATAATAATAACAACGATAATAACGATAATAACGATAATAACGATAATAATAATAATAAAGAAAATAACGCAATTAACGATAATAACAATAATAATAATAACAATAACAACGATAATAACAATATTAATAATAACAATAAAAAAATTGGTCATAAGGATAATAAAAATATGAACGATAATAGTAATAACAATAACAACAATAATAACGATAATTACCATAATAATGTTTATAATAAGAAAGGTAATATTAATTATAATATTCATAATAATATAATATCGATTTTAAGTAACGTAACAGAAATAATTGTAATATAAGAACGATAATAACGATAATAATAATAACTATAATAACGATAATAACGATAATAATAATAATAACGATAAGAAAAATTAGAATAATAACAATAATAATAATATTAACGATAATGAGGATAATATAGGTAAAAAAAACAGTAATGACGATAACAATATTAATAATAATAATATTAGCAATAACAACGATAACAACGGTGTTATCTATAATAATAATTGCAGTAATATCGATAAAATCCATAATAATAACAATATTAAATAAATAACGATGATAACGATAGTAACGATAATAACGATAGTAATAATAGTAATAATAATTATGATAACAAATATAACGATAATAACGATAATAACGATAGTAATAATAACGATTACAACGATTATATCGATAATAATAATTACAATACTAACAAATACATCGATAATAATAATAATAATAATGACAATAATATCGATAATAGCGATCATAAAGTATATAATAATAATAATAATAACGGTAAAAATAATAATAATAATAAAGACAATTACGATAATAACGACAATAATAATAACAATAATAACAATAATAGCCATAATGTCGATATTAAAGATAATAACGATAATAATAATAACAATAATAACGATGATAACGAAAATAACTATAGTGACGATAATAACGAAAATAATGATAGCATTACAAACAACAATATCGATAATAACGATAATTACGATAATAGTTATAACAATAATATAGATAATAACGAAAGGATATATAGTAATATTAACAATAATATGGATGGCAACGATATTAATGACAATTATAATAATTATTAATCTATAATAAGGATTATAAGGATAAGAACGAACAAAACTATTAATAAGTAAATAACGGCAATTATAATAATAATAATAACGATAATGACGATAATAACAGTAATGACCATAATAACGATTATAATAATAACGATAGTAACGATATTAGTAATAATAATAATAATGATAATAACGATAATAACGTTAATAACAAGAATAATAATAAAGTAATAACGATGTTAACGACAAAAACGATAATAATGATAATAGCAATAATAATAATAACAATAACAATAATAACGCTAATAACTATAATAATGTGAACAATAAAAACGATCATAACGTTAATAACAATAATAATAATAGCAATAAGAGAGATAACATCGATAATAGCAATGATCGTAATAATAACGATAATAGTGGTAACAACGATGACAACGATAATAATAATAACAATAATAACGATAATAAGGATAATAACGGTAATACCGATAATAATAATAATAATAATAACGATAATAACGATATTTACGAAAATAAGGATAATAAAAATAGCAATATTAACAATAATACCGATATTAATAATAATAAGAATAATAAAGACAGTAACAATAATAATAATATAAACACTAATGTTAATAAAGTTTTCAACGATAAAAACGACAATAGTAATAATAATAATAACCATAATAATGATAATAAAAATACTAATAATAATAATAATAATAATAACAGTATTAACGATAATAACGGTTATAATCTTAATAACTATAATTACGATAATAACGAATATATTAATAGCATTAATAACGATTTAATGATGATAATAATAATAATAATAGTAATAACAATTTTAAGGATATTAACGATAATAGCGATAATACTAATAACGATGACAACGACAAAAATAATAATAATATAATTAATAACGAAAATAAAGATAATAACGATAATCGCGATAAAATCAATAATAATAATAATAATGATAATAACTATAATAACGAAAAAAACAATAATAACGAGAGGAATAGGAACGATAATAAAGATATAAGAATAACAATAATTATATTTATAACGATAACAACGACAATAACGATAAAAATAATAATAATAATAACGAAAGTAAGGATAATAACGTGCCAACGATAATAATAATAACAATAATAAGGATAAGAACAATAATAATAATGCAGTAAATAAAGATAAGAACGATGACAACGATAATAATAATAATAATAATAATAAAGATAATTACGATAATAACGATTATAAGGATTATAACTATAATGATAATAACGATATTACAAATAATAATAACAACGATAATGAAGATAAAACGATAAAAGTGGTAATAACTATAATAACATCAATAATAATTAAATAATTGTAATAATAGAGATATTAACGATATTAACGTTAATAACGATAATAATAAAAACAGTAATAAAGATAAATACGATAATAACGACAATTATAATAATAATAAAAAGAATAAAAACGATAATAATGATAATAACGATAATAATAATAACAATAATTGCGATATTAACATAATCAACGATAATAACAATAATGACGTTAATAATAATAATCATAATGAAGATATTAACGATAACATCAACAATTATTATAATAATAATAGTAACCATAATAAGTATAATATCGAAAATAACGATAATAACAATAACGATAGTAACGATAATACCGATAATACTAATAACAATATTGTTGATAATATCGATAATAATAATAATAATAACGATAATATCGATAATAACGATAATAATGATAATAACGATAATAAAGATAATAATAATGATCATAATAACATTAATAACAATAATAACGATAATAACAATAATAGCGATAATTACGATTAAAATAATAATAACGAAAATAACGATAATAACGATATTAACGATCATAATAATTATAATAATATCGAGAATAACGATAATAAGGATAATATCCATAATACCGATTATAACGAAAAAATAATAATAATAATAACGATAATAAAGATTATAATGACAATAATAATAATAATAATATTTATAATAATAATAATTTTAATGACGATAATATCGGTGATAATAATAATAACAATAATAATAATAAGGATAATAAAGATAACAGAGATTATAATAATAACGATTAAAAATATAACAACGGCAATAATGATAAAAGCAATAATAATGATAAAAACTGTGACAAAAATAACAATATTAACGATATTAAAGAAAATAGTAATAACAATAATAACGTTAACAACGATAATAACATTAATTATAATAATAGTGAAAACGAAAATACGTATAATAACGGTGACATCGATAGTAATAATAACAATTATAAGGATAATAACGATAATAATGATAATAACAATAATAATAGCAGTAATAAAAAAGTAATAACAATAATAACGATAATATCGATAATAATAATAACTATAATAACGATAATAACGATTAAAGAGATAATAATAACTATAGTAATAATAACGATATTATAGATACTAACGACAAAATAATTATAATTATTATAACGATAATAATGGTAATAACGATAAAAATAATAGAAAAATTACAATAATATCAATAATAACGATAACAAATATAATAACGATAATATCGATAATAATAAATAAGATAACATCAATAACATCGATAATAATGATAACAATATTAACGATATAATCGATCGTAATAACAACAATATCGACGATAATATCTGTAATAATAATAACAATATCGACAATAATATCGATAATAATAATACAATAATAACAATAATACCGATACTAACGATAATATCGTTAATAATAATAACGATATTAATGATAATAGCGATAAAAACAATAACGATATAAACGATACTATTGACAATATTAAAGATAATAATGATAATAATTTTAAAACGATAATAATTATCATAATAATAATAGTAATAACGATAATAACGATAAAAAAATTAAAATAATAACGATAATATAGATAATAATAATAAAATTAATAACGTTAATAACGATAATTAAGATAATAACGGTAATAATAATAAAATTAATAACGCTAATAACGATAATAAAGATAATAATATTATTAATAATACCGATAATATCGATTATAATGGAAATAATAATAATAACAATATTGATAATAACGATAATAACGGTAATAACGATAATAATAATAATAATAATAAGAATATTAAAATTATAATCACCAGAATAATAACAATAATACCGTTTATGATAAGAATAATATTAATAATAATAACGAAACAATAATAATAATTATAATTATAATAATAATAATAATAATAATAATAATATCATTAATACTCACAATAATAACAATAATAACGGTTATGAGAAGAATAATATTAATAATAATAACGATAATAATGATAAAAACGATATATTGGATTAGAATAATTACAATAATAACGATAATATATCTAATAATGATAATAATACTAATAATTATAACGTTAATAAAAATAATATCGATAATAATATTATTAATAATAGCGAAAATAACGTTAATAGTAATAAGTATAAAATCGATAGTAATGATATTAATCAAAATATCCATAATAATAATAATAATAAATATAACAATACTAACGATAATAACAATAACAATAATAACAATAATAACGATTATTATTATAATAACGATAATAGTAAGAATAATAATAATATCGAAAAAATGGTTAATTACGAAAATAACGGTAATAACGATAATAACTACAAAAACGACAATAATAATAATAATAATAAAGAAAATAACGATAATAACGATAATAGCGATTATAAAAAATATAACAATAAAGATAACAAAGATATTAATAAATAATAACAATAATAACAATTATAGCTATAATAACAATAATAACGATAATAACGATAATAATAATAACACTAATAATAATAATATCGACAATAGCGATAATTACGAAAATAATAATAACAATTATAATGATAATAAAGATAATAACAACAATATTAATAGAAATAATAATAATGATAACAATAATAAGGATAATAGCAATAATAATAATAACCAAATTAACGATTATATTGATTATAAAGATAATGATAGTAACGATAATAATAATTATAATAATAACTATAATTACGATAATAATAATAGAAAAGATAATACTACTAATGATTATAACCATAATAACGATAATAACGATAATAATAATAAACTTAATGATGATAATAACGATTATAACGATAATAATAATAACAATAACATTGATAATAACGACAATAATCATAATTAGTGTAATAATAATAACAAATATAACTATTAAAACGGTAATAACAATAATAATATTAACAATAATGACGATAATAAAGATAATAACGATAATAATAATAATAATAATCACGATATTAACGGTAATAACGCGTAATAATAAATGCAACAGTAACAATAGTAATAATAGCAATAATAACGATGGTAAAGAAATAGAAGATAATGGTAATAATATTAATTAAAAATTAAGGATAACAACAAGTATAACGATATAAATAATATAAATAATAATAATAATTATAATAATAATAAAAATAATAACGATAATAAATATAATAACGTTAATAATAAAAGTAATAATAACAATAATATCATTATTAAAGATAATAAAGATAAGAACGATAATAATAATCATAATAATAATAATAATATTCATAACAATATTGACGATAATAACGGTAATGACGATAACAATAATAACGATCATAAACATAATAGGAATAATAATAACATGTATAACGATTATAACTATAAGAATAATACAAAGAAAAATAATAACAATATTAACGATAATAACGATAATAATAATAACAATAATATCAAAAGTAGTAATAACGATAATATCGATAATAATGTCAATAAAGATAAAATTAATAATAATAACAATAATAACAATAAAAACGATAGTAATAATAACGAAAAAAATAATAAAAGCGATAATAATAATAACAATAATAACGATAATAGCGATAACAATGATAACGATAATAAAGATAATATCGATAATAATAACAACAATATTAACGAAAGTAACCTTAATAATAATAATAGTAATAACGATAAAAACGATAATAACGATAATAAAGATAATAATACTAATGATATTAACGATAACATTAATAATTATAATAACGATAAGAACGACAATAAAGATAATAATAATAATAACAACAATAACGAAAATGAGGATAATAACGATAATAATAATAATAATAATAACGAAAATAAGGATAATAACGATAACAACGAAGATAATAATAACAATAATAGCGATAATAACGATATTAACGATAATAATATAATCACAATAACGATGATAACGATAATATCGATAATTATAAAAGTAATAATAGTAATAATGATCGTAACGATAAAAAAGATAATAATAGCAGTAATAGTAACAATAATCATATTAATAACTATAATAACGATAATATCGATAATAATAACAATGACAAAGTTAATAGAAATGATAATAATAGCGATAATAACGATAATTACTTTAATAATAATAACAATAATAAAGATAATAATGATATTGACATTAATAACAATAATAATAACAGCAACAATAACGATAATTAAGAAAATAAAAATTATTATTAAAACGATACTAAGGATAAGAAAGATATCATCAATAATATTAATAAGAAAAATAAAGATAACATCGATTATATTAATAAAAATTTTAACAATTATGAAGATAATTATAATAATAATATTAACAATAATAACGATAATAACAATATTAACGATAATTAGGATAATAAAAATGACGATATTTACGAATATAACGATAAAAGGAATATTAATAATAACAATAACAAGGATAATAACAATAATAATAATAAAAGACTATAATAATAATTATAAAGATAATGATAATAAAGATAATAATTATAATAATCAACAAAATAATAACGATAATAATGATACAAACGATAATAATAATAATAACAATTAACATAATAACGATTATAACGATAATAATAATAACATATTAACAATAAAAACGATTATAACGATAATAATAATACTAATAATAACAATAATAACAGCAAGAATGATAAAAAATATAATAACATTCATAACGATAAAAACGATAATAACGAAAATAACGATAATAATAATAACAATAATAACAATAATAACCATAATAACGATTTTATAGTAATAAAAATAAAGATAAAATCGATGAAAAGGACAATAATAATAGTAATACTAACTATAATAACGATAATATCGATAATAATTATAACGAAAATAACGACAATAATAATATTAATATTAACGATAATAAGAAAAATAATAATTACATCGATAATAATAATAATAATTATATCGATAATAAGGGTAATTATGAATATAGCAGTAATAACGATAAATTATATAAAAAGACAATAATAATAATAATAAAAACGATAATAACGATAATAATAATAATAATAATAATAATAATAATAAAGAAAGTATCGGTATTAACGGTAATAACGATAATAATAATAACAATAATGAAGATAATAAGAATAATATTGATAATAACAATAATTATAATTATAATAATAATAATAAAAACGATAATAACAGTAATAATAATAACGATAATAACGAAAATAAAGATATAACTATAATAATAATAACAATTATAAAGATAGTAACAATAATATCGATATTAGCGATAACTATAATTACTATGATTACGATAATAACAATGGTAATAATGAACAAAATATCGAAAACAACGATAATAACGATATTAATAGTAATAAAAATGAAGTAATATCGGTAAAGTGGATAGTAATGATAATAATATATACGATAATAACGATAATAAGGATAATAATAATAATAATAATAACTATAACATCGTTAATAGTAACAACTATAAATTCGATAATAATGGTATTAATGAAAATAACTAGAATAATAATAATACATATAACAAAAAAAAAGATAATAACAATAACAATATTGACATTAATAACGATCATTACGATAATAACGATAGTAATAAAGACTATAATAACGGTAAAAAAGATGATGACGATAATAATAATAATAATAATAATAATAAAATTATCGATAATAAGTATAATTACGGAAATAACGGTAATAAAGATAATAACAATAATAACGACAAAAATAATAAGAATAATAATAACGATACTAACGATAATAACGATAATAATAATAATAATAATAATAATAATAATAAAGATAATAATGGGATTAACGATAATAACGATAGTAATAATTACAATAATAACGATAATGATGATAATAATAATAATAACGATAATTATAAGAACAAAAATTACTATAATAACGATATTAACAATAATAATAATAAGAATTACAACGATAATAAAGAATTATCGATAGTAAATATAACAATTATAACGATAATAATAGTAATGACCATAACAATAATAACGACAATTACGATAATATCGATAATAATATTAACATTATTAACGTTCATAACGATAACAGTAATAATAATAATAACATGTATAACGATAAAAACGATAATAAATTTAATAACGATAATAACAATAACAACGAATATAACGATAATAATAATAATTATTAAAAAAATAATAATAAGGATTATAACGATCATAACGATAATAATTCTAGTAACAGTAACAATAATAATAAATATAATTACGATATTGAGGATACAAAAGATATTAGAGACAATAGAGATAATAAAATTAATAATAATAACTATAATAACGATAATAACAATAATAATAAGAAAATTAATAGCGATAATAACGATAATAAAATTAATAATAATAATAATGGCGATATTATAGTTATTAAAGATAATAATATGAACGATAATAACGACAATAGTAATTATAACAATAACGATAATAATGATAATAACGACAATAATAATAATAATAATAAATATGATAACGATATTAACGATAATAACGCTAAAAATGATAATAACGGTTATAATAATAACAATAAAAACAATATTAACGATAATAACGATAATATCGGTATAATTATAATAATATAATAGATATTTGCGTTATTAGAAATAATAATAATAACAATAATAACGATAATGACGATAATAACGAAAATACTATTAGCCATAATAACGATAATAATTATAATAAGAATAACGATAATAACGATAATAACGTTAAAATCGAAAAAAGTAATAACAAAATTAACGATTATCACAATAATAATGATAATAAAAATAATAATAACGATAACATAGATAAAAACGATAATAGTAATAAAGATATTTTCGACAATAGTACTAATAATAATAACGTTAATAACGATATTAACGATATCAATAATAACAATAATAACGATAATAACGAAAATAGCGATTGTAATGACAATAAAGACAGTAATAAGAATAATAATAATAATAATAACGATAATAATAATAATATTAATAACGATAATTACATTAACAACGATAATAGTAATAATGACGTTAATAGTAATAATCATAATAAAGATATTAGCGATAATATCAATAATAATAATAATAATAGTAACCATAATAAAGATAATAAAAGTAATAACTATAATATCGAAAATAACAATGAAAATAATAGTAATAATGGATATATTAAAGTTAGTAAGGATAATGACGATTATAATATTAATAATAATAACGATAAATACGATAATAACGATGTTAACGTTAATAATAGTAAGGATAACGATAATGTCGATAATAATAACTACACTATTAACGATAATTTAGATAATAATAATAATAATAATGATAATAACTGTATCAACGATAATAACGATAATAACGATATTAACAACAATAAAACTAATAATAATAATAAGGGGTAATGAAGACTATAACGATAATAATGATAATAACAATAATAAGAATTGTCATAATAAAGATAATAATGATAATATGAAAAATAAGGATAATAAAAATAACAATAATAACGATAGTAACGATATCAATGATAATAACGATTATAATAATAATAATAATAACAATATTAAAGATAACAACGACGATAATAATAATAATAATAATAATAATAATAATAATAATAATAATAATAATAATAATAATAATAATAATATTGATAATGACGATAATAACAATAGTAATAATATTATTAATAACAACAATAACAATAATAACGATAATAAGGATAATAATAAATACGATAAAGTCGATAATATCGACAATAGTCTAAACAATATTAATGATATTATCGATAATAATATTAACAATATTAAGGATAATATCGATAATAATAGTAACATTATTAACGATAATATATATAAAAATTATATCAATAATAATTATAACAGTAATAAAGATAATACCGATAATAACAGTGATAATAATAATAACGATAATAAGCTTAATAACCATAATAATAGTATAAATAATAAAGATAACAACGATTTTAAAGATAATAATACAGTAATAATAACAATAATAGCGATAATAACGATAACAATTATAATATCGATACTAGCGATAAAAACAATTATAATCCTAATAAGGATATTAATATTTATAATAATAACAATAATACTTATAATAACGATAATAACGATAATAATAGTAGTAATAATATCAATTATAACACTAATAGCGATAATAAGGTTATTAATGAAAATATCGATAATTATAATAATATATTAACAATAATAACGATATTATCAATGATATCAATGACGACAATAACGATAATATCGATGTAATAAAAACATTATTAAAGTTAACATCGATAATAATAATAATAATAATAACATTAACAACGATTACAACGATATTAACGATAATAACAACAATAATAAGAATAGTAATAATAATAACGTTAATTACGATAATAACGATAATTATAATAGTAATTATAACGCTAACAGCAATAATAACGATAATAATGTTAATAATAAATACGATAATATCGATCATTTCGATAATAATAATAACAATATTTACGATTATAACGACAAAAATAATATCAATAATAACAATAATAAAATTAATAATATTAATAACAATAATAATAACATTATTATTCATAACAATAATAACGATAGAAACGATAATAAAAATAAGAAACATAATAACGATAATAGTATCATTATTACTAACAATAATAATAACGATAATATTGATAATAATAATAATAATATTAATAGCAATTATATCGATAATGAAGAAAATAACGATAATAATGATAATGAAAACAACGATAATAGTAATAATAATAATATCAAAAATAACAATAATTACGATAACGACTATAATAAATATAAAAATAATAACGTTAATGAAGATGATAATAATAATTATAATAACGTTAATAACGATAATAATAATGGTAATAAAACCAATAGTAACGATATCAATGATAATAACGATAATAACGATAATAATGATAATTATAATAACAATAATAACGATAGTGACGACAATAATAATAATTATAATAACGTTAAAGGACATAATATTTATGTCAACGATAATAATAATAACAATAATATCAATAAAGACGATAGTAACGTTAATAATAATATTAAAAAAAACGATAATAAGGATAATAATAATAATAATAACAATAATAAAGATTATAACGACATTAATAAGAATGAAAATAATAATAATAATAATATAATCGATGATAACGATAATAACTATAATAATAATATTATTCATGACAATAATACCAATAGTAATGGTAATAAGAATAATAATATATAAGATAGAGTCGATAATATCCATAAGATGATCAACAATTTTAGCGATAATATCAATAATAATAATAACAATATTGACGATAATATCGATAAAATTAATAACAATATTTACAATAAAATCTTAAAAATAATAATAATAATAATAATAAAAGTAATAACGATAGTAGAGATAACAACAATTATAATAATAATAACGATAATTATGATAATAACGTTAATAAAAATAATTCTAATAAAGGTAACAACGATATTGACGAAAGTAGCGATAATAATATTTACTATAAGAAAGATAATTACGATAATAATGATATTAGCGATAAAAATTATAATAATGATTACAATAATAACGATAATAACGTAAATAATAATAACAATAATAATGATAATAATGATAATTACGATAAAAATAATAACGATTACAAAGACAATTTCGAAAGTAACGATAATAATTATAATAACGAGAATAACGATACTAACAATAACAATAATAGCGATATTAAAGATAATATTGATAAAAATATTAGCAATTATAACGATAACAA
The DNA here is from genome assembly GCF_910589235.1 of Vespa crabro. Taxonomy (NCBI): domain Eukaryota; kingdom Metazoa; phylum Arthropoda; class Insecta; order Hymenoptera; family Vespidae; genus Vespa; species Vespa crabro. Next base: position 1,445,430 of record NW_025813595.1, read on the forward strand.
ACGACAAAAACGATAGTAAAGATAATAATATCTATAATAACGATAATTACAATAATAATAATAGTAACGATAAAAATAATAATAATAATATCGATAAAGACAATAACGATAATAACGGTAATTATAATAATAATAAAGATAATTACGATAATAACGATAATAATAATAGCATTTATAACGATAATAACGACATTCACGATAATAATAATTACAATAATAACGATAATAACGATAATAATGGTAAGAAGGAAAATAATTATAATAATAATATCAATAGAAACGATAAAAATGGTAATACTTACGATAATAACGATAATAACGTTAATAACGATATTAATCATAATAAAATTAATAAATATATTTACATTAATAACGATAATAAAATCAGCAATAATAGCGATAATAACGACAATAACGTTAACAAATAATATTAACATTATTGACGATATTATGGATGATAACGATAATAAAAATAACGGTAATGACAATAATAATAATAATAGTAATAACGATAATACTTATAATAACGTTAATAATGATAACAATGATAAAGGCAATAATGATAATAATAATAATAAAAATAATAGCAATGATATTAGTAGTAATTAATAACTATTATAACGAAAATAACGATAATAACGGTAACAATACTAACGATTACTACTATAATAACTAAAATAATAAAAACGATAGAAACGATAATAGTAATAATAATAATTCCGATAAAAACGATAATAAATTTAATAATAATAAAAATAATAACGATAGTATGATATTAACGATTTAAACGATGCTAAAACCTAAAACTACGATAATACCGATAATAACGATAAAACGATAATAACGGTAATAATAAAAATAGTAATAATAACAACAATAACGATAATAACGATAATATCGATTATAATAATAACTATAATAAAGATAATAACGATATTAATAATAATATAAACACAAAAATAACGACAATAACGATAATAATGGGATTAGTAATAGTAATAATGAAGATAATTACGATAATAACGATATTCACGATGATAATAATAACAATAATAACGATAATAACGATATTAAATATAGTAACGATAATAACGATAATTATCATAATAATAATAACTGTATTAACGATAATAACGATAGAAACAAATACAATAATAACGTTAATGACGAAAATAATGATAATAACGATAATTATAATAACAATAATTACTATAATAACGATACTAACAATAATAATAAGAAGAATTACAACGATAATAAAGAAATAACGATAAGAATAATAACAATTATAACTATGATAATGATAATAACTATAATAACGATAATAATAATAATAATAATAATAATAATAATAATAATAATAATAATATTAATATTAAGAATAATAGCGATAATTACGATCATAATAAAAGTATTAATAATGATGATAAGGATAATAACGATAACATCGATAATAGTAATATCAAAAATATCGATAATAACTATAATAACGATAAGAATAAAATAATAGTAACGATAATAACGATAACAAATATTATAACGTTAGTAATAATAACAATTATAACGATAATAAATGTAATGACGATAACAATAGTAACGACAATTACGATATTAACGATAATAATATTAAAGATATTAACGTTCAACACGATAATAACGATAATAACAAATATAACAATAACGATAATAAAGATAATAAAGATAATAACGAGAATAATTTATATGAAAATAATTATAATACTGATAATGAAGATAATAACGATAATATAGATAATAACATTAATAATAATAACAATAATAACGTTTATAACGATAATAACGTTAATAGTAATAATAATATCGATAGTAATAATAATTACAATAATGACGATAATAACGATTATAATGATAATAACGTTAATAATGCTAATAATAAGAGCAATAATAAGGATAATAACGATAATAATGATAATAATAGATGTAATAATTCCAATAATGACAATAATAAAGATTATAACAAAAATAATAGTAGTAATAATAACAATAACAACAGTATTAACAATAATAACGTTAATAACAATATTATCCATAATAATAATAATAATATTATCGATTATAAAGGTAATAACGATAATAACGTTTATAACGTCAATAATAGTAGCAATAATAACGATAATAAGGATAGAAATAATAATAATAGTAAAAAAATAATATCGAAAATAACGATAATAACGATTTCGAAGATTGTAATAATAATTATAACGATAATAGCTATATCAATGATAATAACGATGACAACGATTAAAATAATAACAATAATACCAATAATAACGGTAATAACGACTATAATTATATTAATAATAATAATAATAATAATAATAATAAAGATAATAACGATAATAACGAAAAAATAGAAAATAATAGTAGCAATATTAACGATAATAACGATATTAATAAAAATAATGATAAATATAACAATAATAACGATAGTGATGAAATAAAAATTTTAATAATAACGATAATTTCTTTAATAGTAATAATAATAATAACGATAATAATGATAAAATTATAATAACAATAATAATAATAATATTGATTTTAACAATCATAACGATATCAACGACAATAGTGATAAAAATATTAATAATAAAATAGAAAATATGGTTAATAACGATGACAACGATAATTATAATAACAATATTAACAACAATAACGATAATAACGATTATACGGATTATAACAATAACGGTAAAGACAATAATAACGATAATAATGATAGTAACTATAATAACGATTACTACAATAATAACGATAACAATAATAACGATAATACATATAATAAAGATAATTACAATAATAATAATAGTAATAATAAAGATGATAACAATAATAACGATTGTAATGATTATAACGATAATAATATTAATAATTTTAACATAAATAACGTTAATAACGATAATTATTTTAATACAAGTAATAATAACAATATTAACAATGTTTGCAATAATAATGATTGTAAGGATAATAATAGTGGTAACAATTAAAGTAATAACAGTAATAACGATATTAACAAAAATAAGGATAATAATAATAACGATAGTAGTATTAATAATATCGATAGTAACAATAGTGACGATAATAACGAAAATAACGATAATAACGATAATAATAATAACATTAATAACGATAATTACGTTAATAAAGATAATAATATTAACAATAAGAACGATAATGACGATAATAAGGGTAATAGTAATAACGATAATAACGACAATAATAATTATAAAAATATTGATATAAACGATAATAACAATAATAATAATAATTGTAATAATAATAAAAACGATAATGACGATAATTACGATATTAATAATGATAATAATAACAATAATAAAGATAATAACGGAAATAATAATAATAATAATAATAATAATAATAATAATAATAATAACAATAATAAAGATAATAATGACAATAATAATACGAATAATAATAATAATAATATCAATAATAAAGAAATGAACGCTAATAATAAAAGTCATAATATCTATAATGACCATAATAACGGTAACAACAACAATAATAAATAGGAATATATCGATAATATTGATAATGATAATAACAATAATAAAAATAATAGCAATAATAATGATAATACTATCAATGATATTAATAAAAATAATAACTATAATGACGATAATAACGATAATAACAATAATAACGATAATTGCGATTATAATAAAATGATTATAATAAAAATTAGCGATAAAATCGATAATATTAGTAATAATAATAACGACAATAACGATAATAACGATAATAATAGTATTAATAATAACAATATTATGAATAATAACTATCAGAACGATAGTAAAAATAATACTAGTAGTAAAAAAGGAATAAATATTGTATCGATAAAAACGAATTTAACGATAACAATAATGACGATAATTACGATAATATCGATAATAATGATAATAATAATAACTTTAATACCGAAAATAACAATTGAATCGTTAATAATAATAACGATAATATTGGTAATATCGATAAAAACAATAACGATATTAACGATAATATTGACAATCTTAAAGATAATAATGATAATAATTTTAAAACGATTATAATTATCATAGTAATTGTAGTAAAAACGATAATAACGATTATAATGTAAATAATAATAATAACAATATCGATAATAACGATAATAACGGTAATAACGATAATAATAATAGTAATAATATCAATAATAACAATAATAACGATAATAACGATAATAACTATAATAATAATAATAATAGCGACATTATTAACTATATTAAATATAATAACGATATGGTATTAACGATAAAGACGACAATAGTAGAAATAGTAAGAACGATAATAAAAATAATAACTGCAATAAAAATAATAATAATAAAGATAATAACGATATTATCGAAAATAACGATAAAAGCAATAAGAATAATAATAAGAAGAACAATAACAACAATAATAAGGAAAATAAACATAATAACAGTAACGATAATACGACAATAATAATAACAAAAATAATAACGATAATAACGATAACAACAATAATAACGATAATAAGTATATTAAATATGTCAATATTAACGAAAATATCGTGCATTTCGAAATTATAAATAGCAATATGAAAGATAAAAACGATATTATCGAAAATAACGATAATAACGATATTAGTAATAACAATAATAACGATAATAACGATAATAGCGATTATAACGATAATAATGACAGTAATAATAATAATAATAATAAGAATAATATTAACGATCACAACGAAAATAATAATAATAATAGTAGTAATATTAACAATAATAACAGTAATAACGATAAAAAAGATAATAACAATAATTACAGATATAACAATTATAATAATAACGATAAAAGCGATAATATTAGTAATAATAATAACGATAATAACGATAATATCGATTATTACGGTAATAACAATAGTAATAATGAAATAATAATTATAATAATATTAACGATAATAAGGATATTAACGATAACAATATTATCGATAATAACGTTACTTTTAATAATAATAATAAAAATAATAACGATAATAAAGATAACATTAATAATTATAATAACGATAATGCCGATAATTACGTTAATAATCCTAATAATAACAATAATACTAATAACTATAATAACGATAATAAACATAATAACGACAATAACGATAATAGCGATAATAACAATAATAATAATAATAATTACGAAAATAACGATAATAACGATAATAACAATGAAAATAATGGATATAATACATATATTAAAGTTAGTAACGATAATAACGATAAGAATAATAACAATAATAACAATAAATACGTCAATAACGACAATAATAATAATAATATTAACGTAAATAGAGATTATTACTATTTCAAAGATAATAATAATAACAATAATAACGATAAAATCGAAATTAACGATGATAACAATAATAACGATAACAACGATAAAAACGATAATAATAATCAAAATAATAACGAAAATAAGGATTATAACGATAACAACTATAATAATAATAATAATAGTAATAAAGGCAGTAACGATATTATCGATATTAGCGATAATAACATTAATATCGATAAGAAAATTACGATATTAACAATTACAGTAATAATAATAATAATATCGATAGTAACAAAAATAACGATAATGACGATGAAAATAATAACAATAATAACGTTAAAAACGATATCAACGATAACAGCGATAATAATGATAATTACAATAATAATAACAATAATAACGATTATAACAATTATAATGCGAACATTAATAATGATAATAACTGTGATAACTTTAATAATAATAATATCATAATAAATAATTATAACTGTAATAATCATAATAATAATAACAATAAAAACGACATAAAAACGATAATAAAAATATTTATAATAATAACGAAAAGAAGGATAATGACGATGAAAGCGACAATAATAATAACAATAATAATGATAATATCGATAATAACGATAATAATATTAACAAAATTAACGACAATATTCATAATAATAATAAAGATAATAACGATAAAAGCAATAATTATAATTACTATAATAACGTTAATAACGACAATAGTAATATGAATAATAACGATAATATCGATAATAATAATAATAGCAATAACAATAAAAACAATAATAACGATAATAACGATTATAATAATAGCGATAATAACGATAACAACGATAATAACGGTAATGTCGATGATAGAAATAATAATGAGAAACATTATAACGATAATAACGATAATAATAATAAGGACAATATATATAACATTGATACTAAAGTCATTAACGACAATAATCATAACAATAATAACGATAATAATTATATTAAAATTGCAATAATAACAATAATAACGATAATAAAAATAACGATATTGACGATAATAACGATAATAATAATAATATTAATAACGATAACAACGATAATAAAGGTAATAACGATAATAATAACAGTAATAATAACAATAATACAATAATAACTATAATAAGAACAAAAACGATAATAATAATAACGATAATAACGATTATATATACAATAATAATAACAATATTAACGATAATGTCCATAATAATAATAATAATAAGAAAAATAATAAAGATAATGACGATCATAAAGATAATAACGATAATAATAATAATAAAAGCAATATCAATAATAACGATAATAACGATAATAGAAGTAATGTTAATAACGATGAAAACGATATTTCCGATAATAATAATAATAATAAAGGTAACAGCGATATTAACGTTAATAACGATAATAATAATAATGATAAGAACGATAATAACAATTTTAACGATAATAATAATAAGTATAATGATGATAATATCTATACTTTTAATAATATTAAGAACGATGATAACGTTAAATAATAGTAAAAGTAACTACAATAGCGATAATAAGGATAGTAACGATAATAATATTAACGGTAATAACGGTAATATTAATAATAATACAACGATAATTACGATATAAACAATATTAATATTAATAATAATAAAGATAATAACGATATAAAGGATAATACCCCTAATAACGATAATAACAATATTAACGTTAATATCGATAATAATAATAATAATAATAATAACAATTATGCCGATAATAACGATCATAGGGATAATAATAATAACGATAATAACGATGATAATAATAATAATAATATCTATTGTAACAATAATAACGATAATGGTGGTAATAATACTAATTATATTAACGATTCTGATGGTAATAACGTAAATAACGTTAATAATAATAAAATTAATAATGATAATTACGTAAATAACGACAATAATAATAGTAATAATAGCGATAATAATAATAGGTATAATAAGCGTTATAACGACATTAACGAGTATAACGTTAATAATAATAACGATAATAACGATTGCAACGATAATAATATTAAGGTTATTAACGACAAAATTCATAATAATAATAACGATAATAAGGATAATAACGATAATTACGATAATAGCGATAATAATGATAACGATAGTGGAGATAATTACGATAATATCGATAATAATAATAATAATATCTATAATAACGATAAAAGCGATAATAACGAAAAATAATAATAATAATAACAATAATAACGATAATAGCGACAATAATACTAATAATAATAATAATAATACAAACGTTAATGACGATAATAAAGATAATAGTAGTAGTAGTAATATCTATATTAACAATAATAACGATAATAACGATCATAATAATATCGATAATAAAGAAATAATCGAAAACAATGACAAAAATATTAACGATAATATCGATAATAACAATAATAATATTAACGTTAATGTCGATAATAATAATTAATATAATGTTTATAATAACGATAATAACGATAATAACGATAATAACGGTAATACCAATAATAATAATAATAACAACAATAATAATCATAACAATAATAACGATAATAACGATTAAATCTATCTTAAGAATATTAATAATAAATAATAATATTAATAATAATAATAACGAAAATAAGGATAATAATAGAAGTAATAATATCAATAATAACAATATTAAAGATAATAACGATAATACCGATAATAATAATAATAATAATAACTATAAAAATCATATCAATAATAACGATAATAACGGAAACGACGATAATAATAATAGTAATAATAACGATAATAAGGATAATAACGATAACATCGATAATAATAATTACAATAATGACGATAATAACTATAATAATCATAATAATAATAATGATATCAACGATAATGAAGATGAAAACGATTATAATAATAATCATAATAACGATAATAACGATAATAGTAATAATAACTGTAACGATAATAACGATAATAACGATAATACTGATAACAATAATAACGATAATAACAATTATAGTAATAATAATAATAACGATAATAACGATAATAACGATAATAATAATAATATTAATAATAATAATAATAAAATAATAATAATAATATTTGTAACGATAATAACACTAATAACGAGAAGAACAGGAACGATAATAACAATCATAAGGATAATGATATATTACAATAATAAAGATAACAACGACAATACCGATAAAAATAATAATAATAATAATGAAAATATGAATAATAACGATGTCAACGTTTCTAATTATAACTATAATAAAAACGACGTAAATACTGATAATAACGATGACAACGATCATAATAATAACAATAATAAGGATTAAAACGATTATACGGATTATAATAATAACTATAATAACGATAATAGTAATAATAATAAGAACGATCATGAAGATAAAACGGTAAATATGATAATAACTATAATAACGATAATAACAATAATAACTGTAATAATATTATCAATATTAAGGATAATGATGATAATAAATATAATAACTGTAATAACCATAATAACAATGAAAATAATAGTAATAATGGAGATGTTAACGTTATTAAGGATAATAACTATAATAAATACAACAAAAATAACGATAAATTCGATAATAACTACAATAATAATAATAATATTAACGTAAATATAGATAATTACTACTTCAAAGATAATAATAATAACAATAATAACGATGAAAACGATATAAACAATAATAACAATAATAATACTAATAATAATAATAATAACAATAATAATAAAGAGAATAATAAAGATAATAATGATAATATTGAAGATAATAATAACAATAATAACGATTTCAACATTACTAATGATTATAAGAATAACATTAATAACGATAATAATATTATCAACGATAATAACAATAATGACCTTAATAATATTATTCATAAAAATGATATTAACGACAATAACAACAATAATAATTATAACAATAATAATAATAATAATAATAATAATAACCATAAATCGATAATAACGATAATAAAGATAATAAAGATAATATCGATTATAACGATAATAATAATAACGATAATGACGGTAATAATAATAATAATAACGATAATAACGATAATTATATAAGTAATAATAACAATATTTAAAATAATAAGTATAATAAATAACATAACGATAATGAAAATAATAATAATAGTTATAATAATAACAGTATTACGATATTACCGTTAGTAATAATAGTAATAATAACAAAAATAACAATAATATCGTTAATAACGATAATAACGATATCAATAAAAACGATAATAACGAATATAAAAATAATAATATCTACAATAAAGATAATAACGACAATAATAGTAATAATAATAACAATAATAACAATAAAAACGATAATAGGGATAATAATAAATACGATAAAGTCGATAATATCGATAATAATATTAACTATATTTAAGATAATATCTATAAACATAATAATAATAATAATAATAATAACGATAATAACGATAATAACAATGTTAACGATAATAATAATAACGAAAATAACTATAATAATGATATTAACGATAATAATAATAATAATAATATCGATAATAACGATAATAACAATAATAACGATAATACCGATAATAACGAAAATAAAATAATAATAAGGACGATAAAACGCTTATAACGGTTATAATAATAATATCAATATCGACAATAACGATAATAGGGATAATAACGATAATAATAATAATAATTATAACAATAATAGCAATAATAACGATAATGAAGAAAACAAAAATAATAACCACAATAACGATAATAATAACATTATTGCTAATAACAATAATAACGATAATAACAATAATAATGATAATAACGATTATAATAACAATGATAATACAGATAATGATATTATTAATAATAACGATAATAACGTTAATTACGATAATAATAATAACAATAATATAGAAAAGATCGATATTATCTATAATAACGATATTTATAATTACGATAATAACTACAATAACAATGAAACGATAATAATAACATCAATATTACCGATTATATTGATAATAATAATAATAAAATATCAAAAATAACAATAATTACGATAATGACTATAATAACGATAATAATAATAAAAATAATGACGATATTAACGATATTACGATAATAGCAATAACGATAATAAGGATAAAAATCTTAACAATAAAAACGATATTAAAGATTTTAACGATAAAAATAATAAGGATATTAACGATAATAACGATATTTATGATAATAATAATAATAATAATAACATTAATAAAGTTAATAGCGTAAATAACGATAATAGCGATAATAATTATAATAATTATAACGAAAATAAGGATAACAACGATAATTATGAAATTAATAATAATAATAATATCAATAATAATGATTATAACGATAATAACTATATTAACTATAAAAACGACAATAATATTAATAATAATAATGAAAATAATAATACCCTTAATGACGATAATAGCGATAATAGTAGTAGAAGTAATATCAATAATAACAATAATATCGATATAAGGATAATAACGATAATAATATTAACGATTATACCGAAAATAGTAATAATAATAATAGCGATAATAACGATAATAATTGTGTTAATGTTAAGAATAATAACAATAATAACGATAATAATGATAATTATTATAACGATAATAACGATAGTTACTACAATAATAATAATAATAATAACGTTAAAAGGGATAATAACTATGTCAACGATAATAATAATACCAATAATATCAATACTAACGTTAATAACGGTAATAATAATAATAATAATAATAACGATATTAACGAAAAGAACGATAATAATGATAATATTCTTATCAATAATAACGATATTAAAGATTTTAAGGATAATAATAATAAGGATAATATAGATAATAACGATAGGAATAATAATATAATATAAATAGTAACAATAATAACGACAAAGACGATAATAATGATAATAATAATAACGATAATGACGATGATTATAATAACGATCATAAAGTTAATAATAAAAATCATATTAAAGATAATAACGCTAATAACGATACTAATGATAATAGCGATAATAATAATAACGATATTAAGGATAATATCGTTAATAATTGTAACAATATTCATAATAATAACGATAATAATAATATTAACATAACGTTATTATCTTTATTATCGTCATTATGATTACCGTTATTATTGTTATTATCGGTAATATCGTTAATATCGTTATTATCTTTATTATTATAAAAATAATTATCGTTTTTATCCTAATTATCGTCAAAATCGTTATTATCTATATTATTATTAGTTTTATTATTACTATGATTAACATCGATATTTTCGTTATTATTAGTAATACTAATGTCGTAATTATCATTAATAATGTTATCGTCATAATATTTATTATCGTTATTATTGTTATTAATGTTATTATTTCCACTTTTATTATTAATTTTATACAAAGTATCGTTATTATCTTTATCATTATTATTACTATTATTATCGTTATATTCGTTAATATCGTTATTATTATTATTACTATTGCCGTTATTATCGTTATTGTTATTATCGTTATTATCGTAAATATCGTTATAAATATTATTAATATTTTCGTTATTATTCGTATATTAATAAGAGCGATAGTAACGTTAATAGTAATAACTATAAATTCGATAATAATGATATTAATGAAAATAACTATAATAATAATAATAATGATGAAAATGATAATAACGATAACTTCGGTAATAATACTAACAATAATATCGATAATAAAGATAATAACGATAATAACTATAATAATAATAATAAAAATTTCGATAATTAAGTTAATTACGAAAATAACGGTAATAACCACAATAACGGGAAAATCGATAATTAACGATATAGTCGATAATAACGAAATTAACGATAATAACGATAATAACGACATTAAATGTAATAATAATAAATATAATAACGATAATATCGATAATAATAACGATGATGACATCAAAAGTAATACTAATATTACTGGTAATAACGATAATGATGATAATGATAATAATAATAATCATAACAATACAAACTATAATAATCACCACAATAATAACAATAATAATCACCAAAATAATAACAATAAAAACGATTATGACAAGAATAATATTAACAATAATAACGATAAAAATGATAATAATAATTATAACGATAATGATAAGAATATTAATAATAATAATAAAAATAATAAAGATAATAACGTAATAACGAAATAATAATAAGAATTATGAAGATAATAATAATAATATCGGAAATAACGATAATAATGGTAATATTATCAACAATAACAATTATAGCGGTAATAACAATAATAACGATAATAACGATAATAATAATTACACCAATAACAATAATATCGACAATAACGATAATTACGATAATAATAATAACAATTATGGCGATAATAACGATATTAACGATAATAATAATAATAATAATAATAATATCAATGACAAAGATTTATAACGCTAATTATGATATGTTTATACCTAAAATTAGGATAATAATGGTAAGAACAATAATTATAATAACAATTATAACAATTTTAATGGTAATAACGAAAAAATAATAATAATAAGGCCTATTAGAACGATAATATAAACAATAATAGCAGTAATAATAACAATTATAACAATACTAACGGTAATGATGATTACGATAATAATAATAACGATAATAATTATAAAAATAATAACAATACTAACGATAAGAATGTTAATAATAATAGTAATAGTAATAATAATAGCAATAACTACGATAATAAAGATAAATTTATTAACGATTATAAGGACAATAACGATAAAAGCGATAATAAAATTATCAATATTAACGTTCATAACATTAACAGTAATAATAAAAATAACAAGTTTAACGGTAATAACAATAATAACGAAAATACTGATAATAATAATAATAATAATAAAAATAATAAAAATGAAAATAACAATCATAACGATAATCTTCCTAGTAATAGTAACAATATTAATAAAGCTAATAACGATATTGAGGAAGCAAACGATATTAGAGATAATAGCAATAATATTAATAATAATAACTATAATAACGATAAAAACATTAATAATAAGAACAATGATAGCGTTAATAAAGATAATAAGGATAATAATAATAATAATAATAATAATAATAATAATAATAATAATAATGATAACATCGATAAATACGATAGTAATGATAAATTCAAGAATAATAATAAATTTAATAACTATAATAACGATAATAACAATAATATTGAGAACAATAATAACGATAATAATGTTAAAAACAATAATAATAATGATTAGGGAAATAAGGATAATAACGATGACAACGATAATAGAAATAACAATAATAACGGTAATATCGATAATAATATCAATAATAATAACATTAATAACGATAATAATATTAATAATAATAATAATTACGATATTATAGATAATAGCGATAATAGTAAGAACGATAATAAAGACAATAGTAATTAAAACAATAACGATAATAACGATAATAACGATAATAGTAATAATAATAATAAATGTGATAACGATATTAACGATAATAACGCTGATGAAGATAATAACGATAATAATAACAATAATAATAAAAATATTAACGATAATAACAATAATAACAATGAGGATAATAAAGACAATAACTCCATAAAAATTAATAATAATAATAATAATAATAATAATAATAATAATAATAATAATAATAATTACAATAATAACGATAATAACGATAATAATAGTAGTAATATTAATAATAATAATGATAATGACGATAATAAAATTAATATTAATAACGATAATAACGTTAATAACAATAATTAAAATAATAATAATAAAGATAATAAGGATAATAACGATACAAACGAAAATTGTGATAATAGAGATAATAATAATAATAAGAATAGCAATTATAACGATAATAACAATAATTATAAGAACAGTAATAACGATATTAAGAATATTAACGACAATGATAATAACAATCATAACGATAACAACCATAAAAACGATAATAGTAATCATAATAATAACGAAAATAAGGATTATAACGATAACAACTATAATAATAATAATAATAATGAAGACAGTAACGATAATATCGATATTATCGATAATAACAATAATATCGATAAGAATAATACGTTAATAACTTTTACAGTAATAATAAAAATATCGATAGTAACAAAAATAACGATAATTACGATAAAAATAATAACAATAATAACGATAATAACAATTAAAATGAGAACATTAATAATGATAATAACGGTAATAAATTTAAGAATAATAAAAACATTAATAATTATTATAATTGTAATAATTATAGTAATAACAATAAAAACGACATCAAAACGATAACAAAAATATTTATAATAATAACAATAATAATGATAATAACGATAATAACGATAATATTAATAACAAGATTAACGACAATATTCATAGTAATAATAAAGATAATAACGATAATAATAAATAATTAGATATAATAATAATAACGAAAATAACGATAATAATTATAATAATAATATCGATAGTAACAATAATCACGATAATTATGATAATAATAGTAATAGTAATAACGATTATTACGATAATAACCATAATAACGAAAATAGTAATAAAATTAAAAACTATACTTACGATAATAACGAGAATAATTATTGCAATAATAAACATAAATACGATAATAAAAATAATAATAATAACGTTATTATCGAAAAAAGCAATAATTATAATTACGATAATAACGTTAATAACGACAATAGTAATATGAATAATTACGATAATAAAGATTATAACGATAAAAAAAATAATAAGTATAAATTCAATAACGATTCTAACGACAATAACGAAGATAATAATAACAATTATAACGAAAATAACGATAATAATAAAAGTAATAATATAAATAATAACAATATTAAAGATAATAACGATGCAAACGATAATAATAATAATAGTAACAATAACAATAATAATCATAAAAATAATTACGATTATAACGGGAATGACTATAATAATAATAGTAATAATAACTATAATAAAGATAATTACGATAACATCGATAATAATAATTACAATAATGACAATGATAACTATTATAATTATTATAATAAAAATTATTTTATCGATAATGAAGACAAAAACGATTGTAATAATAATCATAATAGCAATAATAACGATGATAAAGGAAATAAAATTATCAATAATAACGATATTAACGAAAATAATAATAACAATAATATCGATGATAACAGTAATAAAGATAATAATAATAATAATAATAATAACGATAATAACGATAATAACAATAATAATAAAAATAATCATAACTATAATAACGATATCAATGATAATAATGATAATAACGATATTGATAATAACGATGTAACCGAAAATATCGTTAATAAAAATAACAATATTAACGACAACAACGATAATAAGATTTATAAAAATAATTATAATAACGAAAGAAAGGATAATAACGGTGATAATGATAATAATAATAACATTAATGATAATATCATTAATAACGATAATAACAATAGTATTAGTAACGATAACATCGATAAAAACGATATTAATAACAATCATAATAATGATAATAACGATATTAACGAAAATAAAAATTATAATTATTATAACAATAATAGCAATAATAACGATAACAGCGTTAATATTAATAATAATATTAACGATAATATCGATGATAATAATAACAAAATTAACGATAATATCGTTAATAAGAATATTAACACTAACAATAATAACGATTATAATGATAATAACGATCATTTTAATATCGATATTAACGATAATAGTAATTATAATGTGAAATATAATAACGAAAATAACGATAATAATAATAAGGACAATATATAGAACATTGATATTAAAGTTAATAACGACAATAATGATAACAATAATAACAATAATAACGATAATAACGATAATAACCATATTGTCGATAATAATAACAAATTTTAACGATAATGTTAATAACAAATAATAATAACAATAGTAAATATAAGAAAGATAATAAAAATAATAATATTAAAGAAAATAACGTCAATAGTAATAATAAAAATAACAATAATAACGATAATAACGATAATAATGATAATAATAATAATAATAATATTGTTAATAACAATAATTAGTATATTACCGATAATAATAGTGGTAATGATAACAATAAAAAAAATAACGATAATAACGATTCAACGCTAGGAACGATAATAACTATACTAACGATAATGACGATAATATCGATAATAATAATAATAATATTAGCAATAAAAACAATAATAACGATAATAACGACAATTATAATAAGGATAATAACGTTAATAATGATAATAATAATAAAGAAAACAATGATAATAACAAAATTAACGATACTAATAATAAAGACAATAACGATATACTCGATAATAATAATAATAATAATAGAAATAATAAACATAATAAGGATATTAAAGTTTCTAACGATAATAATATTAACTAAATTAACGATAATAACAGTTGTGATGATAGGAACGATAATAAAATAAATAATAATAAAAATAAAAACCTCAATAACAATAATAACGATAAAAATAAAAGAAGTAATAGGAATGTTATGAATAAAAATTATTATGACGGTAATAACGATAATAATAGAAGAAATAATAACAGTAATAACAATAATAGCGATGAAAACGTATTTAATATCAATAATAATAACTATAACGATAAGATGGATAAAAATAATATCAATATTTACGATAATATCGATAATAATAATAATAATAATAACTATAATAACTATAATGACGAAAATAACAATTATAATAATAACGATAATAAAGATAGTAACGTTAATAATAATAATAAAAATAATAATTATAATAATGATATTAAGTACAATAACTATAATAATGTTGGTAATCTTGTCAATAATAACAATAATAACGATAATAAAGATTATGACGATAACAATATTAATGATAATATCGACAATAGTAATAATAATGATAATGATAATATCGATAGTAACGATAATAATAATAATAATAGTATCTATTGTAACAATAATAACGATAATGATGATAATAATAGTAATTATATTAACGATTCTGACGATAATAACGAAAATAACGTTAATAATAGTAAAATAATAACGATAATTTCGTAAATAACGACAATAATAAACGTAATAATAGCGATAATAACGATAACAATAATATGAATAATATGCCTAATAACGACATTAACGACGATAACGTTAATAATAATAACGATAATAACGATAATATCGAAAATATTATTAACAATATTAACGAAAATATCATTAAGTATAATAATAATAAAAAAAGTTATAAAAATAATAACGATAATAACGATAATAATGATGATAACCATAATAATGATAAGAATGATCATCATATTAACGATAATAAGGATAATAATCATTACGATAATAACGATAATATCGATAAAAGTAATAGAAATAATAACGATTATATCAATAATAATAATAATAATAATAATAACGATAATAACAATAATAACGGTTATAATATTAATAATAATAACGAAAATGATTATAGTAATGATTATAACTATAATAAGGTTAATAACGGTAATAAAAATAAAAATAAAAACTTCAATAACGATAATAACAAAATTAGTGATATTAATAATAAAGCTAAAAACGATAATAACGATAATAACGAATCATAATAATATCGATAAACACGATAAAATCGAAAATAATAATAAAAACATTAACGATAAAATCGATAAAAATAATAATAATTTTAACGTTAATAACCATAATAAAAATAATAATAATAGCAATAATAACCATAACAAGGAAAATAACGATGATGATATTAACGAAAATAACGATAACAGTAATAAATATAATATCGATAGTAACAATAATAACTATAAAGACGATAATAACGGTAATGATAATAACGATAATGAAGATGGTTATAATAAAGATAATATCTTTAATAACGGTATTAATATTAATAATAATAATAGCGATAATAACGATATTAATGATAATAACGATAATAATAAAAGCAATTATAACGATAATAACAATAATTATGGTAATAACAATAATAATTATAATAGTGATAGCATTAATAACGATATTTACGATAATAATAATAATAATAAAGATAATAACATTATTAACGATAATAAAAATAATAACGATAATAACGTTATAGACGATAATATCGATATTGATAATAAAAATATTAACGATAGAAATAATAATAATATTAACAAAATAACGATAATAACGAAATTATCGATAATAACGATAATAATAATAGTAATAATAATAACGATAATAAACATAATAACGATAATCATAATAATAATAATAATAACTATAATAACGATAATAACGATAATGACGCTAATAAAAAAATAATAATAGCAATAAAAACGAAAAATACGATAATAAAAATAGTAATAATAACGATAATAACGATAATGATTATAATAATAATAACGATAATAACGACAATATTAATGATAATAATAACGATAAAAATGATAATAACGATTACAACGATATTAATAATAATAACAATAATAATAATAATAATAATAATAAAAATAGTTATTATAATAAGGATAATAATATTAGTAACCATAAAAATTATAACAATAATAACGATAATAACGATAACAAAGATAACAATATTAAAGATAATAACGATAATAATAATAACAACAATAATAATGGTAAAAAAGTATAAGGGAAATAATAAAAATAATAATAAAGATAATATAGATATTAACGATATTAACGCTAATAATTATAACAATAATAACGATAATAACTATAATTACTACAATAATATTAATAATAATAATAATAATAAAGTTTATAACGATATTAATAATACTAATAATAACAATAAAAACGATAATAACGTTAATAACGATAGTAATAATAATAATAATAATAACGACAATATCGATATCAACGATAATAACGATAAGAATAATAACAGTAATAAGGATAAGAATGATAATAATGACAATAACGGTAAAAATTAAAATAATTATTACAATATTAACGTATTAACGTATATAAAGGAAACAATAATAACGATAATAACGATAATAACTAATATAATAGTAACAATAATAACGATAACAACGACACTAATAATAATAATAATAAAAATCATAACGATAATTACGATCATAATGACAATAAAGTCAATAACAATAATATTAATAATAACGACAATAACGAAAATGACGATAATAACGATAGTAATAATAATAATAATAATAATAATAATATTAATTATAATAATAATAATAATAATAATAATAATAATATCGATAATAAAGATAAAAACGACGATAACATTAATGTAATAACGACAATATTAATAATAATGATAACAATAATAACCATAATAACGATAGTAATATTGATAATAATAATGATAATTTCGATATTAATGACAATAACGATAATAATAATAATAACAATAATAACGATAATAACGATAATAACGTTAATACCGATAATAATAATAACGATAATATCGTTAAAGGTAATAATAATAATAATAGCAACAGTATCGAAAATAACGATAATAGTAATAATGATATAGAAGATAATAATAATAATCATAAGAACGATAATAACGATAATTACAATAATAGCGATAATTACGATAATAACGATAATAAAAATAACGATAATAACGATAATAGCAACAATAATAACGATAATGAAAAGAGTAATAATAATATTTATAACAATAATAATGATAATTATGATTATCATAATAACGATAATAGCAATACTGTTTAATGATAATAACGGTAATGACGATAGTAATAAGAGTCATAATAAGATAATAAGAATAATAATAGTAATAAAAATATTGATAATTAGAATATATCGTTAAAAACGACATAAATAATAACAATATTAACAATAATAACGATAAAAACGATAAGAAATATAATTATAATAAAATTATTAACGATAATTACTCTTATTACGATAATAACAATAATAACCATAGTAAAAATAATAATAAAATTCATAAAATCAATAATAACGATAATAATAGTATTAA
Organism: Vespa crabro; assembly: GCF_910589235.1. Classification (NCBI taxonomy): domain Eukaryota; kingdom Metazoa; phylum Arthropoda; class Insecta; order Hymenoptera; family Vespidae; genus Vespa; species Vespa crabro. The sequence continues at coordinate 1,466,005 of NW_025813595.1, forward strand.
TTACGATAAGAACGATAATAACAATAAAAACGATAACAAGAATAATGATAATAACGATAATAACGGTAATAGCGGTAACATTAATTACGATAATAAAGATAATAACGATAATAAAGATAATAATAAGATCAATAATAACGATAATAAGGATGACATCGATAATAATAATAACAATAATATCAATTGTAACAATAATAATAATAATTGAAACAATAATAACGCTAATAACGATAAGAACGATAATTACGTTAATAATACTATCAATATTAAACATAATAACGAAACTAATAAATACGAAAATAATATTAATGATGATAATGATAATAAAGATAAAAACAATAATAACGACAACAATAATATCGATAATAACGATAATTATTATAATGATTATAATAAAACTAATAGTAATAATGACCATGATGACATTATTAACGATAATCATAATAGGGATAATAACAACATTGACAATAATAAGGATAATTAAGAAAAAAATAATATATAATAATAACAACAAAAACGATAAAAACGGTAATAACGTTACTAATAATAATAGTAATATTGATAATAACGATAATAACGATAATAACAATAATAAAAAATATTATATAAATATTCTTAACGGTAATAACGATAATAACGATATAAATAATAATAACAATAATAATAATAATAACGATATAAACGGTAATAACAAAAATGACGATAATAATAATAATAACAACATTGATAATTACAATAAAACGTTAAAAAAGATATTAATAATAACAATATTAACAATAATGACGATAAGAACGATAATAACTATAATTATAATAAAATTAATAACGATAGTTACTATAATGTCGACAATAACGATAATAATAACAACAATAATAACGATAATTATTGTAATATCGATAATAACTCAAATAATAAAATCAATATTAATTTTAAAAGTAATAACGATAATAAAGATAATAATAATAACAATATTATCGATAATATGGATAATGACGATATTATTATTATTAGTAATAACAATAATGAAGATAATAACGATACATACGATTATAACGATAATAATAATAATAATGATGATGATACTAAAGATATAACATTAATAATGAAAATAATAATAATTATAATAGCGATTATAACAATAAAACCATAATAACGATAAAAATTATAATGTCGAAAATATTAATAATATTAACAGTAATATCGTATATAGCGATAATAATAATAATCATAATAACGATAATAACGATAGTAAAGGTAATAAAATTAATAATAATATCGATAATAACGGTAATAAGAGGTAATAAATATAATAATAATAACAATACTAACTATATTAGCGATAAAAACGACAATGACGATCATAATTCTAATACTAACAATAATAACGATCATAGCGATAATATTAATTACAATAATACCGATAATAACGATAATAGCAATAATAATATTAACATAAATAATGATAATAAAGTTTATAACGATAATATTAATAATAAGAATAACATGAACAACGATAATAACAATAATAACGTTAATAACAATATTATCGGTAATAATAATACACAATAATATATATAATATCGATAATAATAATAATAATAATAACGATACTATCGATAATAACGATAATAATCATAATAATAATAATAACAATATTAACAATATGAACGATATAATCATTAATAACGATATTATCGATAATAATAATATCAATAGTAAAGATAAAAACAGTAATATTAATAATAATAATAACAATAATAACGATAATAACGATTATATAGATGGTAATAAATATAATAATAACAATAATAAAAGTAATAACAGTAAAAACGGTAATAACGATAATCATGATGGCAATAATAAAGTTAGTAACGATAATTATTATAATGCCGTTAATAATAATAATAATAATAATAACAATTATTACGGTAATAAAGTTAATAATTATTACAATAATATCGATGATAACGGTAATAACGACATTAATAACAATAATAATAATACCCATTATAAATATAATAACGATGATAACAATAATAGTAATTATAATAATAACAACAATAACGATAGTAACTTTAATAATAATAAAATTAATAATAATATTTACGATCATAAAGTTAAAAATAATTTCAAATAATATGGATGACAAAATTAATATTAATAATAATAATAACAATAACAATGATTCTAAAAATAATAAAAATAATAACGACAATAACGATAATAATAATAAAATTAATAACGATAATTACGATAATAACGATAATAATTATAGCAATAGTAACGATAATAACGATAATAATGGTAATAATAATAATTACAATACTAACAATATTAACTATCATAATAATATCGATAATGACGATAAAATAATAATTATAATAGCGATATTAACGATAATAACGATAATAATAGTAGCGAAAATAACAATAATAATTATGTTAATAATAACGATAATAACGATAGTAACGATTATAATAATAATAATAACGATAATATCTATAATAACTGTATTAATGATATTTATAATATTAATAATAAAGATAATAAAGTTATTAATAGTAGTAATAAAAACACTCATAACAACAATAACGATCATAGCGATAATAATGATAATAAGGATAATTTTTTTTATTTTTTATTTTTTTTGACGGTCTGTGAATGCCAATTTTTACGCACTTACCTAGGGTCCCTGACCGCTAGAGGAACCCTTTACCATTTGGGTCCCCCGTTATTGTCCCTGGAGTGTCGGGCTCATCGTTGGAATAGACACTACCGACTAAACGCATTTCCATCCTAGTGGCATAGTGAAACCATCCCTGCACCGCTTTGTAGCATTACTTCGGAATGACACCACTGCCTCATGTCCCTAAACTGGTCTCTCTCATTCGCTTCTAAGTGGCAGGAACCTGGAACAACGTTGGTGACACGTCAATGGGCCATCCATAACCATCTTCTTGTTGCGTAAGATTTCCCTTACGTAACAGACCACCCTGTTCCACTTCATCTGCCCTCGCAGCATTTTCTCGACATTGTTGTACAGCAAGATGTCCCCAAGCTCCTGCTCTAAGGCAAGTCATTCGGCGCTCCACCGGGTACATATGAAGAACGTGTGGTTTGCATCTTCTTTGATCGAATCCCCATAGGGGCAGTTGCCGTTTGCTACTTACCCCATCTTTGCGAGGAAGAAGAGGAACAGGCCATGCCATGATAAGAATTGGGTGAGGTAGAAATTTACCTCACCCGCCTTTCGGGTTATCCAGTTGTCAAGTCGACCATTGAGTCGGGCAGTCCATCTGCCCCTAGGTTCCTGCTCCCATCTGCTTTGTCAGGTCTCGATGCTGTTAGACCCGGCTTACTATGATGCCTCCTCCTTCCCCAGAACGGGCTTCTGCTGATGGACGAATTGTCTCTCCTTGGCTAGTAGGTCGATCGGGATTACCCCGATGACAATTAGCACTGCGGGCTCTGAGACCGTGCTGTAGGAGCACGCGATTCGGAGAGTACTCCTCTTGTGTACCGCGACTATGCGCTTGCGATATTTCTCTTATCGCAACGCCTCGGCCCATACTTCCGCGACGTATAGCATCACTTCATCGGCGGCACGCATCCGTATTCGCCTAATGCAAGGTCGGGGGCCGTTGACATTGGCCATGAGTGTGCCCAGAGTGGATACTACATTTGCCGCCTTGTCGGATGCCATTATTATATGCAATCCGTAATTGAATTTGTAATCGAGCATTACTTCTAGGTACCTGACGGACGGCTTATTCTGCACCATCGTGTCTCCTACGGAGAAGCTGCGCAAGGTGTTGATACGCTTCTTCGTTAGTATCACGATCTCTGTTTTCTGGGCTGAAAAGGATAGCCCGTGCTCTTCCATCCAGTTGATGACTCGGCGCATGACCTAGTTGAGCAGCATCAGTGCCCCCTCCGTGTCGTTTGGGGTGAGATATACACTGATATAAGTCGTCGAGTTTTGTCTCACCCAAACGTATACACATCCGGATCCTTGATCGGGCACACGTATTTGTCAGCGATCTGGGATCCAAATGGCCGCGGTGACCAATTCGTATGCGTATCATCCTATTCCTGCTGTGTCCTGGTATTGTTCGCTGATTAAAACGATATCAGCTTTATCTCAGAGCGGAGCTGGTTTAGAAGGAGGTGCAAGGTCCTGCTCCTATTGAGATTACCCTGATTATAATGATAATAACAATAATATTAAAATCAATAATAACGATAATGGCGATAATAATATATATAACAATTATAATGATAATGACGAAAATAACGATAATAATAATAACGATAATAGCGATAATAGAAATAATAATAAAAATGATAAAAACGATAATAACAATGGTAACGTTAATAATAATAGAATTAATACAGATAATAACTATAATAACGATAATAATAATAGGCATAATAACGATATTAACGATAATAATAATAATAATAAAAACAAAATAGCGATAATAACGATAATAACGATAATAACGATAATGACGGTAATAATAATAATAATAATAACACAAATAGCAATAACATTGATAAAAACTATAAAAACGGTAATAATAAAAATAATAATAATAAAAACAATAATAACAATGTTAACGGTAATACAATAATAACGAAAATAATGACAATAATTACGTTTATAAATATAATAACGATAATAATAATATTAATAATAACGATAATCACGATAATAAAGTTAATAATAATAATAACAATATCGATAATAACGATAATAACGGTAATATAGATAATAATAATAACAATAAAAAAGAAAATATAGATTTTAATAATAATAATAATAGCGATATAAACGATAACAACGATAATAATAATAGTAATAATAACGATAATTACGATAATGTTGGTAATAATAATAATAATAATATCGATAATAACGATAATAACGGTAATAAATATAATAATAATAAAAATAATAAAGAAAATAACGATAATATCGATAATAATAATTATAATAACTAAAATTATAACGACAATAAAAATAACGATAATAACGATAATATCGATAATGAGATAATAATATTATCAATAATAACGATAATAATAATATTCATAAACACAATAATAAAGACAATGACGATAATAACGATTATATAAAAAACGATAACAACACTAATAGTAATAATAATAATAATATTAATAATAACGTTAATATCGAATATAATTATCATTATAATAAAGATAATGGCGATATTAACGATAATGACGATAATAATAATAACAACAGTAACGCTAATTACGATAATAATTATCAAAACATAGTTAATAATATTTATAATATCAATACTAACGATAATAAAAATAATAGCATTAACAATAATGTCGATAATGACGATAAAAACGATAATAACGATCATTACGGTAAAAATATTATTAATAATAACAATAATAATAATAATAACGATATTAAGGATAATAACGATACCGTCAATAATAATAATAGTAATAACAATAAAAACATTAATGATACTAATGATATTATCGATAATCGTAATAATAATAATAATAACGATAATAACAGTTATAATGATAATAATTATAATAATAACAATATTAAAAATAATAACTGTAATAACGATAACAACGATAATAATTGTAGTAATAATAACAATAATAACATTACTAACGATAATAACGATATTAAAGATTATAATAATTACGATAATAACGATAATATAAATAATAATAATAACAATATCAACGAAAATTCCGATAATAATAATAATGACAATAATAACGACAAGAGAGGTGATAACGATAATATCGATAATAATAATATGGATTGTAACAATAAAAGCGATTATAATAATAAAAATAATAACGATAATTACGATATTAGCGATAATAATAATAACAATAATAACCATAATAAGGGTAATATCTAAAATAACGATAATAACGATAATAACAGTAATAGTAACAATAATAATAACGATGCTAACGATAATAACACCAATAATAATGATAATAATAATAATAATAAATATAACAATGGTAACGATATTACCGATAAATACGATTATATAATAACGATGATAACGAAAATATTAATAATAATTATGACGATAATAACGATATTCACCATAATAATAATAATAATAATAAAGATAATAACGATATCAACGATAATAATTGTAGTAATAAAAACAATAATAAGTATACTAACATTAATAACGATACTAACGATAATAATAATATCGATAGTAAGGAAAATACCGATAATAGTAATAAGAATAACAACTATAATAACGTTGAATTCGATAATAATAGTAATAATAACAACAAAAATATCATTAATAAAGAAGAATTAATAAAGACAATAACGGTAATTATCATAACATTTATAACGATGAAAACCAAAATAAGGATAATAGCGTTAATAACGGCAATTATAATAATAATAATAACGATGTTAACGATAATAACGATAGTAATGTTAATAACGTTAATTATTATATTAATAATAAATATAATTACGACAGTATTAATAATAATAATAACGGTAATAACGATATAAACGATAATAATAATAATAATAAATATAATAACGATATTAATCATAATAACGATAATAGTTATAATAACTATAACAAAAAAAATAATAATAACAATAATAAAAAAAATTACAATAATAATGACAATAATAATATCAATAATAACGATATAACGATAATAATAAAGATAATAACGATATTAACGGACATAAAGATAATAATAATAATAACGATAATAATGATAACGATAATAACGATAATTTCGGTAATAACATTTAAAATATTAACGAAAAAATCGATAATAATAATAATAATAATAACAATCATTACGATAAGAACGATAAAATCGGTAATAACGATAATAATAATTACGATAATGCCGGTAATAATAATAACGATAATAACGTTACTAACGATAATAACGAAAAGAACGATAATGACGATAATAACGATAATAATAATAATATAACCATAATAACGATATTAATGATAGTATCGATAATAACGATAATAATAAAAAAGATAAAGACGGTAATAATAATAATAATAACAATAATAACGAAAATAACAATAAATATAATTACAATATTATCGATAATGACGATAATGTCAATAATAACGATAACAATAATAAGGTTTATAACTATAGTATCGATATAATTATCATCAATAATACCGTTTATAGCGATAATAATAATTATTATAATAAAAATAATAATGAACATAAATATATAATAATGATAATAATTATAACAATATGAACGATAATAACGCAATTATTAGGAATAATAATAAGAATAATAACGATAATATAAAATATAACGATAATTATAATATCATTAATAGCGATAATAAAGTTAATAACTATATTGACAATAAGAACAATAATAATAATAACGATAAGAAAGGTAATAATAATAACAACAATATAGATAATAACTGTAATAAGGATAATAATAATAACAATTATAACGAGAAAATCGATAATAATAATTATAACGATAATAAAAATAATACTAAAAATAACAAAAAACGATAATAATAATAAAAATATCAATAATAACGTTAATATCGATAAGAAGGATAAGAGTAATAATAATAATATCGATAACATCAATAATAGAGATATTAACAAAAATAATAATTATAATTGCTACGATAAACTTCATAATAACGATATTAACGATAATAATAATAATAATTATAACGATAAACAACATAATAACGATAATAATGATAATACTAATAATAATTATTATGATAAACACGATAAGAATGATAGTAACGATAATAATAATAAGTAAAACTTTAATAACTATAATTACACTAGTATCAACATTAATAATAGTAATAATATCAATAGTAACGATAATAATGGTTATAACTATAATAATATTAGAAAAATAATATTAATAACGATAATAGTAATAATTATAATAATAATAATAATAATAATAATTTTAACGTCACTAATGATATTTATGATAATATAATGATATAACGGAAAAATAATAATAATAATAATATCGATAATAACTGTAACAACGGTTACAACGATAATAATAATAAAGAAATTACAATAATTACAATAATAACGATAACAATTATAAAACGATAATAATAATAAAGGTAATAAAAATAATAACATTCATAATAAAAACAATATAATTATATTAACAGTTATGAGGACAATAACGATTATAATAACAATAACAACAATAATATTGATAATAATAAAAACAATAATAACTATAATAACGGTAATAACGAAAATAATAATATAAACAATAACGATAAAATAATAGCAATAATAACGATAATAACGATAATAATAATAACAATATTAACGATAATTTTGATAATAATAATAATAATAAGGATAATAACTGTTACAACGATAATAACGATTATAACGATATTAACGACAATAAAACTAATAATAATAATAAGGGGTAATAGAGATTATAACGATAATATTGATAATGACAATAATAATAATTGTTATAATATAGATAATAATGATAATATAGGAAATAAGGATAATAATAATAACAATAATAACGATAGTAACGATATTAATGATAATAACCACAATAATAATAATAGTAATAATAATTAAAACGATAATAACGATTATAATAATAATAATAATAACAATAATAAAGATAATATGGACAATAATAATTATAAAAATAAAAATAATAATAATATCGATAATATCGATAATAACGATAATATTAATATTATTAATAACAACAATGACAATAATAACGATAATAAGGATAATAATAAATACGATAAAGCCGTTAATATCGACAATAATATTAACAATATTAATGATACTATCGATAATAATATTAACAATATTAACGATAATATCGATAATAATAATAACATTATTAACGATAATATATATAAAAATTAATACAATAATAATAATAACACTAATAATGATAATACCGATAATAACGATGATAATAATAAAAACGATAATAAGGATAATAACCACAATAATAGTATTAATAATAAAGATAACAACGATTTTAACGATAATACTGACAGTAATAATAACAATAAAAACGATAATAATGAAAACAATTATAATACCGATAATAGCGATAATAACAATTAAAATCCTATTAACGATTTTAATATTTATAATAATAACAATAATACTGATAATAACGATAATAACGATAATAATAGTAGTAATAATAACAATTATTACACTAATAATGTTAAAAAGATAATAACGATAATATTAGTTCAATAATAACAATAATAACAATAAAAACGATAATAAGGTTATTAACGATAATATCTATAATTATAATAACCATATTAACAATAATAACGATATTATCAATCGTAACAATATCGACAATAACGATAATATCGATAATAATAATAACATTATTAACGTTAACATCCATAAAAATAATAATAATAATAACATTAACAACGATAATAACGATAATAAGTATAATAATAATAATGAAAATAACTATAATAACCATATTAACGATAATAATAACAATAATAAGAATAGTAATAATAATAACGTTAATTACGATAATAACGATAATAAAAATAGTAAATATAACGTTAATAGCAATAATAACGATAATAATGATAATAATAAATAAGATAATATCGATTAAATTAATAACAATATTAACGATAATGTCTATAAAAATAATAATAATAATAATAATAAAAGTAAGAACGATAGTAGAGATAACAACAATGATAATAATAATAACGATAATAATGATAATAACGTTAATAAAAATAATTATAATAAAGATAACAACGATATTGACGAAAGTAGCGATAATAATATTTTCAATAAGAAAGATAATTACGATAATAATGATATTAGCGATAAAATTTATAATAATGATAACAATAATGAGGATAATAGCGTAAATAATAATAACAATAATAACGATAATAACGACATTCACGATAATAATAATTACAATAATAACGATAATAACGACAATAATGATAGCAAGGAAGATAATTATAATAATAATATCAATAGAAACGATAAATTGGTAATACTTGCGATTATAACGATAATAACGTTAATAACGATATTAACGCTAATAAATTTAATAACTATATTTACGTTAATAACGATAATAATATCAGCAATAATAGCTGTAATAGCGATAATATCGGTAACAATAATAATAAAATTATTGACAATATTATCGATGATAACGATAATAAAAATAACTGTAATGACAATAATAATAATAATAGTAATAAAAATAATAATTATAATAACGTTAATATTAATATCAATGATAACGGCAATAATGATAATAATATTAATAAAGATATTAGCAGTAATAATAGTAGTAATTTATAACTATTATAACGAAATTAACGATAATAACGATAACAATAATAACGATTATTACTATAATAACTAAAATAATAAAAATGATAGAAACGATACTAGTAAAAATAATAATACCGATAAAAACGATAATAAATTTAATAATAATAAAAAGAATAACGATAGTAAGATATTAACGACATAAAAGATGATAAAACCAAAAACTACGAATATAACGATAATAATTATAACAATAATAACTATAATAACTACAATAATTATAACAATAACAACGATAATACAAATAATAACAATAATAACGATAATAACGATAAAACGATAATAACGATAATAATAAATATAGTAATAATAACAATAATAACGACAAAAACGATAATAATAATAATAATGATAATAGTAATGAAAACTATAATAATAAAAATAATAATAACAATAATAACGATAATAACGATTATAATTATAATAACTATAATAATGATATTAACAATAAGAATAAAAGTAATAATAAAGACATTAACGTTATGAACGATAATTATGATAATAACGATACTAATAATAATAATAATAACAATAATAAAGATAATAACGATTATAATCATAATAACTATTATAATGATATTAACAATAAGAATAAAAGTAATAATAAAGACATTCACGTTATGAACGATAATAACGATAATAATAATAACAATAATAACAATTATAAGGATAATAATGTTAATAACGATAATAATAGTAATAATGAAAACGATAATAACAATATTAACGATAATAAGCATTATGATAATAATAATAAGAACGATAAAATCGATAATAACGAAATTAACGATAATGACGATAATAACGGTAATGACAATAATAACGATTATAATAATAACGATAGTAACGATATTAGTAATAATAATAATAATGATAATAACGTTAATAACAAAAATAATAATAAGGTAATAACGATGTTAACGACAAACACGATAATAATGATAATAGCAATAATAATAAAAGTAACAATTACAATACTAACGATAATAACTATAAGAAAGAGAACAGTAATAAAGATCATAGCGGTAATAACGATAATAATAATATCAATAATTGCGATAACATCGTTAATAACAATAATCGTAATAATAACGATATTACGAAAATAAGGATAACAATAATAACAATATTAATAATTATAAAGATATTAATAATAATAAGAATAATAAAGACAGTAACAATAATAATAATAGTAATACTAATGTTAATAACGTTATAAACGATAATAACGATAATATGGATTATAATACTGACAATATAATAGATCGTAATTATGGTTATTAAAGGTAACAATGATTATATTAAATACGATAATAACGACAATATTAATAATAATAATAACCATAATAATGATAATAAAGATATTAATAATAATAATAATAATATTAATAAAGATAATATCGATTATAACGAAAATAATAATGAGGATAATGACGGAAATAATAATAATAATAAAGTTAATAACGATAATTACGATAATGACGATAATATTAATAAAGATAATAAGGTTAATAACGTAAATAGCGATAATAATAATAATAATAATAATAATAATAATAAAAATTATAATAATAATAATATAGATAATAACAATAATAACGATAATAATAATATTAATAATAACAATAATTACAATAAGAACGATAATAAGCATAATAATAAATACGATAAATAAGATAATATCGATAATAATATTAACAATATTAATGGTAATATGGATTATAATTATAACAATATTAACGATAATATCGATAATAATAATAACATATTAACGATAATATCTATAAAAATAATAATAATAATAATAACGATAATAATGATAATAACAATATTAGTATTATTAATAATAAAGATAATTACGATAATAACGATAATAATAATAACAATAATAACTATAATAACGATTATCACGATAATAATAATTACAATTATAACGATAATAACGACAATAATAATAGTTATATTAACAATAATAACAATAATAATGATAATAACGATAATAACGATAGAAATAATAATAACGACATTAATAACTATAATAAATATAATAATGATATGGTATTGACGATAATGACGACAATATTAGTAATAGTAATAACGATAATAACCATAATAACAGCAATAAAATTAATAATAATAAAGATAATAACGATATTATCGAAAATAAAGATAAAAGCTATAATAATAATACTAATAAGAACAATAACAACGATAATAACGATAATGAAAATAATAACAGTAACGATAATACGACAATAATTATAACAACAATAAAAATGATAATAACAATAACATCAATAATAAGGTTAATAACTATATTAACTATATCAATAATAACGGAAGTATCATTAATTTCGAAATTAATAATAGCAGCAATAAAGGTAATAACGATAATAATAATAATAATAACGACCTTAATAACTATAATAAATATAATTACGATATGGTATTAACGATAAAAACGACAATAGTGGTAATAGTAATAACAATAATAACGATAATATCTATTTGATAAACTATAAATATATCATTATTAATAATAATAAAAGTAATAACGGTAATACCGATAATAACAATGATACTAATAATAACTGTAATAAGGATAATAACTATAATAATATTAATCATAATAAAGATAACAAGGATAATAACGATAACAATTACAAAACAGATAATAACGATAATAACAATTATAATCCTAATAACGATATTAATATTTATAATAATAACAATAATACTGATAACAAGGATAATAACTATAATAATAATAGTAATAATAACAATAATAACACTAATAACGTTAAAAGCGATAATAAGATTATTAACGATAATAACGATAATTATAAAAAGAATATTAACGATAATAATATTAATGACGTTAATAATAATAATTATATTAGAGAAATTAACGATCATAAAAACAATAATAATTTTAACAATAATAATAATAATAATAGTAACCATAATAACGATAATATCGATAATAACGATAGTAATAATAGCGATAATGACGATATTAATAATAATAATAACAATAATAACGATAATTACGATATAAGGATAATAATAAAAGTTATAATAACAATATTAAAAATAATAAGTATAATAACGATAATAAGTATTATGATAGTAGTAATAATGAAAGTAATAAAAATTATAGCCATAAAAACGATTTTAACGATAATAATTATGACGATATTTATGATATTATCGATATTAATAATTGTAATAATAACAATAATAACGATTATAACGATAATAATGATAATAACGATAATAACGATAATAATTATATTAATAAAAGGAACAATAATAATGATATTAACGAAAATATTAGTAACAATTTTAACGTTAACAATGTCAATAAACATAATAATAATAATAATAATAATAATAATAACGAAAGTAAAGATAACAATAATGACAATAATAGCTATAATATCGATTATAATAATAACGATAATATCGATATTAACGAATATAATAATAATATTAATAACGATATTAAAAATAATTTCAATAATAACAATAATAATAGTAGAAATAATAACAATAATAACGAAAATAAAGATAACAATAGTATTATTAACGATAACAATGATAATATTAATATAAATAATAACGATAATAACGATAATAAAGATAAGAATATTAATATTAATAAAGATAATAAAGATATTAACGATAATACCGATAATAACGATTATAACGGTAGTAGCGATAATAAATAAAATAACGAAATAATAATAATAATAATAATAATAAAAATAATAATGACGATAACAACGATAATAACATTAATAATATCTGTAATAATAACAATAATATCAATAATAACGATAATAACGATAATAATAATAACAATAATATCGATAATATCGATAATTATAATAATAATATTAACGATAATTTCGGTCATAATATTAATACTAATAACAATAATAACGATATTAACGGTAATAACTATTGTAATAATACCGATAATAACAATATTATTAAAAATAATAATAACGATAATTTCGATAATAATGATAACAAAATTAATAATAATAAAGATAATAACAATATTAACGATAATACCGTTAATAACGATAATTAAAATTATAATTGTAATAACAATAATAAAGATAATAAAGAGAATAACGGTAATAACGATAATAACTATAAAAATAATAACGAAAGTGATAGCAACGATATCATTTATGATATCAACGATAATAATAATAATAATAATTTGAATAATAACGATGATAACGGAAATAAAGATAATAACGATAATAATAATTATAATACTTTCAATAATAATAACGTAAATTACAATAATAACGATAATAATAATAATAATTATAAAAAGAATAGCAATAATAACAATAATAAAGTTAATAATATATACGATTTTAACGACAATAGTAATAATAATAATAACGATAATAAATATAATAACGATAATTATAATAATAACAATAATAATAATAAAAATAATAACAATAATTTGCATAATAACGATAATAATAGTGGTAATGTTAAGAATAATAACAATAATAACGATAATAAATATTATGACGATAACAATATTATTCATAATAAAGTCAATAGTAATAATAATAATAATAACGATAATATCGATAATAGCGATATTAATGAAATTCATTAGAATAATAATAGCAATAATAACGATATTAACGAAAATTGTAATAACATTCGTAACGAAACAACGATATTAACATTTATAATAATAATAATAATAACGAAAGAAAGTACAATAACGGTAACAACTATAATATTAATAACAATAATCACAATAATAACGATAATAACGATAATAATAATACTAATAATAACGATAATAATGATATCAATATCATTAACGATAATAACGTTTATAATAATAATCTTATTGAAGAATAGAACAATAATAACGATAATAACTATAATAAAATTTATAATAATAACGATAATAACGATAATAACGATCATAATGATAATTATAGAGTAATAATAACAATATAAAGAATAATAACTTTAATAACGACCATAACGATAATAGTAATAGTAATAATAACAGTACTAACAATAATAAGAATAATAATGTTTATAACATTGTTAACGATAGTAATATTAACGATTTTAACGATAATATCCATAATAATAATAATAATAATGAAGATAACAACGATAATAACGATAATAATGAGAGTAATAAAAACAATAATAACGATAATAACGTTAACAACGATAATAACGATGATAACGATAATAACAATAATAATAATTGTAATAATTATGATAATAACGACATTTACGATAATAAGGATAATAACAATAAAAATAATAACGATAATAATGATAATAGTATACACGATAATGTCGATAATATAGATAATAATATTAACATATTTAATTATAATATCGATAATAATATTAACAATATTAACGATAATATCGATTAATAATAATATTATAAAACATAACGTCGATAATAATAATAATAATAATAACATTATTAACGATAATAACGATAATAAATATAATAATAATAACGAAAATAAAGATGATAATAATATTAACGATAATAATAATAATAATAATAATAAAGATAATACCGATAGTAACGATAATAACGATAATAACGATAATAACTATAATAACGGTAATTGCGATAGTAACGAATATAATAATAACAATAATAACGATATTAGTAATAATATTAATAACGATAATAACGATATTTACGATAATAATTATAAGAATAATAAAAGATAATAACGATAGCAACATTAATATGGATAATAATAATAACAATATTAATGATAATATCGAAAATTATAATAATACTAATAGCTATAATAACGATAATATCGATAATATCGATAATAATAAAAACGACAATAACGATAAGAATAAAAATAAAATTTCGGTAGTAAGAATAATAACGACAATTACGATAATAACGATAATAATAACAACTATAATGTCGATGATAATGATAACGATCATAAAACTAGTAACGGTAATAATAATAATAGCAATAATAACGATATTAACGAAAATATTAATTACATTAGTAACGAAAACAAAGGTAATATCTTTAATAATAATAATAATAATAAAGAAAGTAAGTATAATAACGGTGACAACTATAATATTAATAATAAATATAACGATAATAACGATAATAACGATAATAATAATACTAATAATGAAGATAATAAGGATATCAATGGCAATAACGATAATAATGTTTATAATTATAATATTATTAAAGGTAATAACGGTAATAACGATGCTAACAATAATAGCTATAATAATAACTTACAACAGAAGCAATAATAACGATAATAACCATAGTTTACTTATAATAATAACGATGTTAACGATTATAATTATGATAACAATATTAACGATAATAACAATGATAATAATTATAATAATAAAGGTAATGACGATAAAAAAGTATCTAACGTTAATAATAATAAAGCAATAATAATGATAATAATAGATGTAATACTAAATAAATTAAGAATAATAACTATAATAACGATTATAACAATAACAGTAGTAGTAAGAATAACATTATAAAAATGTTAACGATAATAATATTAACGATAATAACGATAATAAGCATAATAATAATTATAATTATAATAAAGATAACAACGATATTAACGATAATAATGACAATAACAGAAAACAATAATGACGATAATAACGTTAACAAAGATAATACCGATAATAACGATAATGACAATAATAATAATAGTAATAATTAAGTTAATAACGATATATACGATTATAATAGTTGTAATAATTACAATAATAACAATAATAGGGATAATAAGGTTATTACCGATAATAAGGATAATTATAATATTCATAATAACTATAATACGGATATTACCGATATTAATAATAACCAAAATAACTATTATAACGAAGAAATAATAATAATAATATCGATAATAAAGATAATAAAGACAATAATAATAATGATAATATTAATAATAATAAAAATTTTAATGACGACAATAACGGTAATAGTAGTAGATATAATATCAGTATTATCAATAAAAACGATAACAATAATAATAGTAACGGTTATTACGTTAATGATGCTAATAATAAAAATAAAGTTTATAAAGATAACAACTATACTAACGATAATAACGATAAGAAAGAATAATATTAATAAGGACAATAATAATAATTACGGTAGCAATAATATTATTATCGAAATTAATGATAATATTGTTAATAGTAATAAAAATTTTAACGATAATATCGACAATATTAAAAATAACACTAATAATAATAAGCATAATAAAGAAAACAGAGATTACAATAATGACGATTAAAAAGATAACAACGGCAATAATGATAATAGCAATAATAACGATAACATCTGTAATAAAAATAACAATATTAACGATATTAAAGAAAATAATAATAACAATAATAGCGATAACAACGATAATAACATTAATAATAATAATAATAAAAACGAAAGTAAGTATAATAACGGTGACATCGATAATAATAATAAAAATAATAACGATAATAACTGTAAGAACGATAATAACAATAATAAAATTTATAATAATATCGATAATGGCGATAATAACGATAATAACAATATTAATAGTAATGAGAGTAAAGATAATATCAATAATAACGGTAATATCGATAATAATTATAACAAAAATAATGAAGATAATAATAATAATAATAACGATAATAATGATAATAACGGTAATAATAATAATAATAATAACGGCATTACAAGCAATAATATCGATAATAACGATAATCACGATAATAATTATAACAATAATATCAAAAATAACGATAAGAAATATAATACTAATAACAATAATATCGTTGACAACGAAAATAACGATAATTATAATAATAATATATAGATAATAAGGATTATAACGATAAGAACGAACATAACTATAAAAATGTAAATAAGGGCAAATATAATAATAATAATAACGATAATGAAAATGACGATAATGACGATAATAACGAAAATGACGATAATAACATTATAATAATAAAGATAGTAACGATAATAGTAATAATAATATAACGATAATAAATATAATAATTGTAATATAGATAATAACGATATTATCGATAAAAATAATAATTATATTAACGATAAAATAGATAATAATAATAACAAAATAAACGATAATATCGATAATAATAGTAAGTTGAATGACAATAAAAACAAAAATAACGAACATGACGTAAATAATATTAACGATAAAAACGATAATAATAATAATACAAATATCGATAGTAACAAAAATAACGATAATGAGGATAATAACGATAATAATAACAGCAATAATAACGATTTTAAAATTAAGAACGATAATAATAATAATATTAATAACAATAATAACATTATCAACAATAATAATAATAAAGACGTTAATAATAATAATCATAATAAAGATATTAACGATAATAAAAACAATAATAATTATAGCAATAATAATAATAGTAACTAAAAGAATGATAATATCGATTATAACGAAAATAATAATAACGAAAGTAACGATAATATCGATAATACCAATAACAATATTATTGATAATATCGATAATAATATTAATAATCATAACGATAATAGCGATAATAACGATAATTACGATAATGACGATAATATTAATAACCATAATAACGTTAATAACTTAAATAAAGGTAATGATAATAGTAATAATAACAATAAGAACGATAATAAAAATATTAATGATAATAATATTAACGAAAATACCGACATAATTAATAATAACAACGATAATTATGATAATAACGATAATAAATGTAATAATAATAAGGATAATAACAATATTAACGATAATATTGATAATAAAGATAATAACAATAATAACGATAATAACGATAATAATAAGAACGATAATAACCATAATAGCAATAATAATAATAACGATAATAACGTAAATAACGATAATAATAGTAATAATAATAATAATAGTAGCGATAATAGCGATATTAACGACAATAACGGTAATAATTATAACAATAATAACGATAATATCGATAATATTGATAATATCGATAATAATTATATTAATAATAACTATAATAACGATAATAAGGACAATAAAACAAAGAATAATAACTGTATTATCAAAAATATTAAGGACAAATATAACGATAATAACGATAATCATATTAATAATAATAATAATAAAGATAATAACGATGACAACGATAATAATAATAGCAATAATAATGATAATAATGAAAAAAATAATAATAGTAATAATAATAATATCGCTAATAACGCTAATTACGATAATAATAATAATGATAACGACGATGAAAATAATATTAATAATAACGATAATATCGATAATAATAATAACGTAAATAACGATAATAAACGTAATAATAGTGAATATAATAACGTTTATAACGATAATAACGATAATAACGATATTAACTATAATAACGATAATAGAGATATTAACGATAAAAATAATAACAATAATAACGATAATAACAATTATAATGATACAAACGAAAATAATATTAATAATACTAGCAATAATAACAATAATAACGATAAAAAAATAACAATATTAACGACATTAAAGCTAATATTAATAACAATAGTAATGATAACAACGATAGTAACCCTAATAATAATAATAATAATAACGAAAATAAAGATAATAACGAAGACAACGATAAAAATAATAACAATAATAACGATAGTAACGATAATAACGAAAATAATAATAATAATAATAACGATAAAAACGATATCAATGATTATAACGAAAATAACGATAACAATAGCAATAATAATAAAAATAACAACGATATTAACATATAGTAATAATAATAACGATAATAATAATAATAATAATAACGATAATATCGATAGTGGTAACAATAACATCAAGAGTAAAAATAATGACGATAATGACGATAATAATAATAACAATATTATTGATAATTTCGATAATAATAAAAATAATAATAATAACGATAATATTGATTATAAAGATAATAATGATAATAACGATAATAGAGATAATAACAATAATATCGATTATAACGATAATAATAATAATAACGCTAATGACGATAATAATAATAATAATAACGATAATAATGTTAATTACGAGAATGGCAATAATATTAATTACGATAATAACGTTAATAACTTATATAACGATAAAAATAATATTAATAATAACAATATTAACAATAATAATATTAAGGATAATATAGACATTATTATCAATTATAACAACGATAAATACGATAATAACGATAATAAAATTAATATTAATTAAGATAATAACAATATTAACAATAATATCGATAATAACAATAATAAAAATAATAATAGTAATAGCAATAATAACGATAATAACGATAATAACGATAATGGAGATAAGACTAATATCGATAAAACGATAATAAATATAATAATTCTAAGAATAATATATATAACATTGATACTAACGTTAATAACAATAATACTAATAACAATAATAACGATAATAACGTCAATAATGATCACAACGATAATAATATTAATAATAATAACAATAATAACAATTAATACGACATTACGATAATAATAAAAGTAATAATAACTATTTTAAAAATAATAAGTATAATAATCATAATATCTAAAATAATAGTAGCAATAATGAAAGTAATAACAACAATAGCCATAAAAACAATTTTAACGATAATAATAATAACGATAATAACGATAATATCGATTATAATAATAACAATATACGATAAAGACGATATTAATAATTCTAATGATAACAATAATAACGATCATAACAATAATAGCGATTATAATAATAATGATAATAATGATAATAATAATAATATTATTATCGTTAGTAAAAATAATAATGATAACGATGTTTATAAAAGTAATAATAAAAAAGATTATAACGATAATAACGATAAAAATGATAATAACGATAATAATTATATTAGTAATTGCAATAATAACGTTAATAACGATAATAGAAGAAACAATAATAACGATATTAACGAAAATATTAATAACAATTGTAACGTTATCAACTATAATAAAAAAAATAATAATAATAATATTAACGAAAGTAAGGATAATAACGATAACAATAATAACAATAATAGCGATAATATCGATTATAATAATACCGATAATATCGATAATAACGATAATAATAATAGAAATAATAACAATAATAACGATAATATAGATATCGATAATATTATTAACGATAATAATGACAATATTAAAATTATTAATAACGAAATAACGATAATAAAGATAATAATATTAATATTAATAAAGATAATAACTATATACTATCGATAATATCGTTAATAATATTAACGATAATAATGATAATAGCGGTAAAAACAATAACGATATTAACGATAATATTGACAATATTAAAGATGATAATGATAATAATTTAAAAACGACAATAATTATCATAATTATAGTAGTAATAACGTTAATAACGATATTAAAATTTAAAATGATAACGAAAATATAGATAATAATAATAAAATTCATTACGTTAATAATGATAATAACGATAATAACGGAAATTATAATATTATTATAAATTTATCTATAATAACAATATTAATAATAACGATATTATCGATAATAATAATAATTTTAATAGCAATAATGACCTTAATAAAGATAATAACGTAAATAATGAAACGATAATAACGATAATAGTAATAATAATATCGATATTAATAATAATTACAATAATGACGATAATAACGATTATAATAATAACGATAATGAGGATGATAATAATATCTATAATAGCACTAATAACGATAATAATTATAATAATAATAGCAATAATAACGATAACAACTATAATAACATTATTCATAATAATAATGATAACGAAACTAATAATAATAATTATGTAAACGATAAAAATAATAACATTAATATCGGTGATAAAGATAATAACGGTAATAATAATAATAATAATAACGAAAATAACGATTAGAATGATAATAACGTTAACAATGCTAATATAAGAGCAATAATAACGATAAAAGGATAATAATTATAATAATAGATGTAATAATTACAACATCAACTATAATAAAGATAATAATAATAATAATAGTAGTAATCATAACAATAATAATAGTATAAACAATAAAAACTATAATAAAAATATTATCCATAATAATAATAATAATATTAACGATTATAACGGTAATAACGATAATGACATTAATAATAATAGAATTAATTACGATAATAACGTTTATAACGTTAATAATGATAGCAATAATAATGATAATAAGGATAGTAATAATAATAATAGTAATAAAAATAATATCGAAAATAACGGTAATAACGATTACGAAGATAATAATAATAATAATAAGATAATAGCCATATAAATGATAATATCGATGACAACGATTAAAATAATAACAATAATACCAATAATAACAGTAATAACGACAATAATTATATTAATAATAATTGTAATAATAATAATAACGGTAATAGCGATAATAACGATATTATTAAAAGTAATGATAAATATAAAAATAATAACGATAGTGATGAAAATAAAAATTTTAATAATAACGATATTTTCTATAATAGTGATAATACTAATACCGATAATAACGATTAAATTATAATAACAATAATAATAATAATATTATTATTAATGTTAATAACGATAACAAGGACAATAGTGATAATAATATTAATAATTTTAACATAAATGTCGTTAATAACGATAATTATTTTTAAAGAAATAATAATAACAATATTAACAATGTCTGCAATAATAATGATAGTAAGGTTAATAATAGTGGTAACAATTAAAGTAATAACAGTAATAACGATAATAACAATAATAAGGATAATAATAATAAAGATAATAACGTTAGTAGTAATAATAATATCGATAGAAAAAATAATGACGGTAATAACGAAAATAACGATAATAACGATAATAATAATAAAATTAATAACGATAATTACGTTAATAAACAAAATAATATTAACAATAATAACGATAACAACGATAATAAGGATAATAGTAATAACGATAATAACGACAATAGTAATTTTAAAAATATTGATAAAAAAGATAATAAGAATAATAATAATAATAGTAATAATAATAAAAACGATAAAAATAATAATTACGATATTAATAATAATAATAACAATAATAAAGATAATAACTGAAATAATAATAATAATAATAATAATAATAATAATAATAATATAAATAATAAAGATAATAATGACTATAATAATACGAATAATAATAATAATAAGAATATCAATAATAACGAAAAGAGCGCTAATAATAGTCATAATATCTATAATGACACTAATAACGGTATCATCAACCATAATATATACGAAATTATCGATAATTTTGATAATTATAATATCAATAATAAGAATAACAACAATATTAATGATAATAATCAAAATAATATTCATAAAAATAATAACGATAATAACGATAATAACGATATTATCGACAATAAAACTAATAATAATGATAATGGGTAATAGAGATTATAACGATAATAATGATAATGACAATAATAATAATTGTAATAATAAAGATAGTAATGATAATATAGGAAATAAGGATAATAATAATAACAATAATAACGATAATAACGATATAAATGATAATAACGACAATGATAATAATAGTAATAATAATTAAAACGATAATAACGATTATAATAATAATAATAATAACAATAATAAAGATAAAATGGACAATAATAATTATAAAAATAATAATAATAATAATATCGATAATATCGATAATAACGATAATAATAATATTATTAATAACAACAATGACAATAATAACGATAATAAGGATAATAATAAATACGATAAAGCCGATAATATCGACAATAATATTAACAATATTAATGATACTATCGATAAGAATATTAACAATATTAACGATAATATCGATAATAATAATAACATTATTAACGATAATATATATATGAAAATTATAACAATAATAATAATAACAGTAATAACAATAATACAGATGATAATGATAATAACGGTAATAATAGTAGTAATAATAACAATTATTAAATTAATAACGTTAAAACGATAATAAAGATAATAATAGTTTAATAATAACAATAATAACAATAATAACGATAATAAGGTTATTTACGATAATATCTATAAAAAAAATAATAATAATAATAAAAGTAAGAACGATAGTAGAGATAACAACAATGATAATAATAATAACGATAATAATGATAATAACGTTAATAAAAATAATTATAATAAAGATAACAACGATAATGACGAAAGTATCGATAATAATATTTTCAATAAGAAAGATAATTACGATAATAATGATATTAGCGATAAAATTTATAATAATGATAACAATAATGACGATAATAATGTAAATAATAATAACAATAATAACGATAATAAGGACAATAATGATAACAAGGAAGATTATTATAATAATATTATCAATAGAAACGATAAATTGGTAATACTTACGATCATAACGATAATAACGTTAATAACGATATTAACCATAATAAGATTATTAACTATTTTTACGTTAATAACGATAATAATATCAGAAATAATATAGGTAATAGCGACAATAACGTTAACAATAATAATAACATTATTGACAATATTATCGATGATAACGATAATAAAAATAACGGTAATGACAATAATAATAATAATAGTAATAAAAATAATAATTATAACAACGTTAATAATAATAACAATGATAACGGCAATAATGATAATAATATTAATAAAGATATTAGCAATAATAATAGTAGTAATTAATAACATTTATAACGAAATTAACGATAATAACGATAACAATAATAACGATTATTACTATAATAACTAAAATAATAAAAACGATAGAAACGATATTAGTAAAAATAATAATACTGATAAAAACGATAATAAATTTAATAATAATAAAAGGAATAATGATAGTAAAAAATTAAAGATATAAACGATTATAAAACCAAAAACTACGAATATAACGATAATAATTATAACAATAATAACGATAATAACTACAATAATTATAAAAATAACAACGAAAATAAAAATAATAACAATAATAACGACAATAACGATAATAATAATAATACTGATAAAAGTAATAAAAACGATAATAATAAAAATATTAATAATAACGATAATAAAGATAATAGTACATGTTATAATGATACTAATAACTATAATAACGATAAAAACGATAATAATGATACTATCGTTTATAATTACAACGATAATACCGATAATGTTATTATTAATAATAACGATAATAAGGATATTTACGATAATAATAATAACAATAATATAGAAAAGAACGATATGATCTAGAATAACGATAATAATATTAACGATATTAACAATAATAACGATGAAACGAAAATAATAACATCAATATTACCGATAATATTGATAATAATAATAATGATAATAGCAATAATAACCATAATAAAGATATTAACGATAACAATGCAAATGATAATTACGATAATAATAATAATAATAATATCAAAAATAACAATAATTACCATAATAACTATAATGACGATAATAATAATAGCAATAATAGCGATAACATCGTTAATAACAATAATCGTAATAATAACGAAAATAGTGGTAATAACGATGACATCGATAATAATAATAATATTAATATCGATAATAACACTAATAACGAAAATTATAATATTAATAACAATAATAACAATAATAACGATAATAATGATAATAATAAGTACGATAAAGTCGATAATATCGAAAATAATATTAATAATATTAATGAAAATATCGATAATAAAAATAACATTATTAACGATAATATCAATAAGCATAAAAATAATAATAATAATAGTAATAACGATAATAACGATGATAATAGTAGTATTACTAACATTAATAACAATAATAGCGGTAATAAGTTAATAAACGGTAATAACGATAATTATAATAACCATATTAACAATAATAACGACATTATCGATGATAACATTAACAATAATAACGATAATATCTATAATAATAATAATATTATTAACGTTAACATCGATGATAATAATAATTATAATAACATTAATAACGATAATATCGATAATAACTATAATAATAATAAAGAAAATAACGATAATAATTATATTAACGATAATAACAATAGTAATATTATCGATAATAACGATAATAACGATAATAACGAAAAAATAATAATAATAATAATAATAATACCAATATCTCCAATAACGATAATAACGATAAAGCGAAAATAATAATAATAATAATAATAATAATAATAATAATAATAATAATAATAATATCGATATTAAAGATAATGACGGCAATAATAATAATAAAAATAATATTAATAGTAATAACGATAATGACGATAATAATAATAGTTATATTAACAATAATAACAATAATAAGGATAATAACAATAATAACTATAAAAATAATAAAACGACAATAATAACTATAATAAATATAATAACGATATGGTATTAACAATAATGACGACAATATTAGTAATAGTAATATCGATAATAACCATAATAACAGCAATAAAATTAATAATAATAACAAGATAATAAAGATATTATCGAAAATAAAGATAAAAGCTATAATAATAATACTAATAAGAACAATAACAACGATAATAACGATAATAAAAATAATATCAGTAACTATAATACGACAATAATAATAACAACAATAAAAATGATAATAAAGATGACAACAATAATAAGGTTAATAACTATATTAACTATATCAATAATAAAGGAAATAACATTAATTTCGATATAAATAATAGCAGCATTAAAGATAATAACGATAATAATAATAATAATAATAACCTTAATAACTATAATAAACATTATAACGATATGGTATTAACGATAAAAACGGCAATATTAGTAATAGTAGTAACAATAATAACGATAATATCTATTTAATAATCTATAAAAATAATAATAATAATAATAATAATAGTAATAACGTTAATACCGATAATAACAATGATACTAATAATAACTATAATAAGGATAATAACTATAATAATATAAATCATAATAAAGATAACAACGATAATAACGATAACAATTATAAAACAGATAATAACGATAATAACAATTATAATCCTAATAACGATAATAATATTTATAATAATAACAATACTACTGATAATAACGATAATAACGATAATAATAGTAGCAAGAATAACAATAATACTGATAATAACGATAATAACGATAATAATAGTAGTAATAATAACAATAATAACACTAATAACGTTAAAAGCAATAATAAGATGATTAACGATAATAACGATAATTATAATAATCATAATAATAATAATAACGATGTTATCAAT
The DNA here is from genome assembly GCF_910589235.1 of Vespa crabro. Classification (NCBI taxonomy): domain Eukaryota; kingdom Metazoa; phylum Arthropoda; class Insecta; order Hymenoptera; family Vespidae; genus Vespa; species Vespa crabro. The sequence continues at coordinate 1,493,931 of NW_025813595.1, forward strand.
GATAACAATAACAATAATAACGATAATATCGATAATAATGATAATATAATTAACGCTAAAATCGATAATATTAATAATAATAATAACATTAATAACGTTAATAACAATTATAACTATAATAATAATACCGAAAATAACGATAATAACGATATTAATGATAATAATAATAATACCAATATCGACAATAACCATCATAACGATAACAACGATTATAATAATAATAATAATAAAAATAATAGTAATAATAATAACGTTAATTACGTTAATTACGATAATATTATTAGTAACTATAACAATAATAGCAATAATAACAATAATAACAATAATAATAAAAAAGTTTATATCGATAATTTCAATAATAATAATAACAATATTAACGATTATATCGACTAAAATAATAACAATAATAACAATATTAAAAATAATAATCATAATAACGATAATAATATCATTATTATTAATACCAATAATACCGATTATAACGATAATAATAATAACAATATCGATTATAATAACAACGATAATACCGATAATAGTAGTAATAATAATAACGATAATGACTATATTTAGGATAATAATAATAACAATAATAGAGATAAGAACGATATTATCTATAATAACAATATTAGTAATAACGATAGTAACCAAAATAACGATGTAACCATAATAATAACAATAATATATACAATAATATTGATAATAATTATAATAATAATAGCAATAATAACGAAAATAAAGATAATAACGATAATAGTAATAATAATAATATCAAAAATAACAATAATTACGATAATGACTATAATAACAATAATAATAATTACGGTAATGGCGATGATAATAATATCTATAATAACGTTTATAACGATAATAATAATAACAAAAATATCAATAAAAACAATAATAACTATAAAAACAATAATAATATTAACAATAATAACGATAATATCTATATTAAAAATAACATTAATCTACGATAACGTAGATAAAAACAACAACAATAAAAGGAAAAATAACAAAAATAAGGATAATAACGATAATAGCGTCTATAATAAAAATAATAACGGTAATAACGATAATAACAATAATAATAATAACGATAATATTGATAATAACATTAATAATACTAGCAGTAATAACTATATTAACGGTAATAACTATATTTAAGAAATCAGTAGTAACGATAGTATCGTTAATAATCATCATAATAACAATTATAACGAAAATGACGAGTTAACGATAATAATAATAAAATTAATAACGATATTTACGTTAATAACGAAAATAATAAAAGCATTAATATCGATAATAACGATAATAATAATAATAAGAATAATTACAACATTAAGGATAATAACGATAATAACGTTAATACTAATACAGATGACAACAATAAAAACAACAATATTAATATTAATAATAACGAAAATAAGGATAATAACGATAACAACGATAATATTAATATTTAATATCAAGATAATAACCATATTAACTTTAATAACGATACCAACGACAGTAACGATAAAAATAATAATAATAATAATATCGAAAATAAGGATAATTACGATGTCAACGATAATAATAATAACAACAAAAGAGACAATAAAAATAATAAAGATAAAGAAAATAAGGATAATAACGATGACAATGATAATAATAATAACAATACTAATATAATAAGGATAATAACGATTATAAGGATTATATCAATAACGATAATAGAAATAATAATGAGAACGGTAATGAAGATAAAACGATAAAAATGATAATAACTATAATAACAAATATAATAACGATAATAATAATAACAATAATAACGATAAAAACGATATAAACGATAACAACAGTAATATTATCATAATAACAATACTAACAGTAATAACAATAACGAAAATAACGATTATAACAATAATTATAAAAAGAATAAGACCGATAATAATAATAATGAAGTTAATAATAATAATAATATTAGAGATATTAACTATAATTAAAACAATAATAATTATAACAATAATAATAATAATAATAGTAACCATAATAACGATAATATCGATAATAACGATAGTAATAATAACAATAATATCGATAATATCGACAATTATAATAATAATATTAACGATAATTTCGATCAAAATATTAATACTAATAACAATAATAAAGATAATAACGGTAATAACTATTGTAATAATATCGATAATAACAATATTATTAATAATAATAATAACGATAATTACGATAATAACGATAACAAAATTAATAATAATAAAGATAATATCAATGTAACGATAATACCGGTAATAACGATAATAAAAATTTTAATTGTAATAACAATAATAAAGATAATAAAGAGAATAACGGTAATAACGATAATAACTATAATAATAAAAAGAAAATGATATCAACGATATCATTTATGATATCAACGCTAATAATAATAATAATAATATGGATAATAACGATGATAACGAAAATAAAGATAATAACGATAATAATAATTATAATAATTTCAATAATAATAACGTTAATTACAATAATAACGATAATAGTAATAGTAATTATAAAAATAATAGCAATAATAACAGATGTTAGTATTAATATTAATAACGAAAATAATATACACGATAATGTCGATAATATCGATAATAATATTACCAAATTTAACTATAATATCGATATTAATATTAACAACATTAACGATAATATCGATCATAATAATAATAATAATAATAACATTATTAACGATAATAACGATAATAACTATAAATAATAACGAAAATAAAGATAATAATAATATTAACGATAATAATAATAATAATTATAATAATAATATTAAAGATAATACCGATAGTAACGATAATAACGATAACAACGCTAATAACTATAACAAAGACAATTGCGATAGTAACGAATATAATAATAACAATAATAACGGTATTAGTAGTAATATTAATAACGATAATAACGATATTTACGATAATAATTATAAGAATAATAAAAGATAATAACGATAGCACCAATAATATCGATAATAATAATAACAATATTAATGATTATATCAAAAATTATAATAATACTAATATCTATAATAACGATAATATCGATAATATCGATAATAATAAAAACGATAATAACGATAAGAATAAAAATAATATTTCGATAGTAACAATTATAACGACAATTACGATAATAACGATAATAATAACAACGATAATGTCGATGATAATAATAACGATCATAACGCTAATGACGAAAATAATAATAATAATAGCAATAATAACGATATTAACGAAAATAGTAATAACAATAGTAACGAAAACAACGGTAATAACATTAATAATAATAATAATAATAAAGAAAGTAAGTATAATAACGGTGACAACTATAATATCAATAACAAATATAACGATAATAACGATAATAACGATAATAATAATTCTAATAATTAAGATAATATGGATATCAATGGCAATAACGATAATAACGTTTATAATAATAATATTATTAAAGATAATAACGGTAATAACGATGCTAACAATAATAGCGATAATAATAACAACAACAGCAGCAATAATAATTATAATAACTATAGTTTATTTAAAATAATAACGATAATAACAATAATAATTATAATAACATTATTAACGATAATGACAATGATAATAATAATAATAATAAAGGTAATGACGATAAAAAAGTATCTAATGTTAATAATAATAAAGCAACAATAATGATAATAATAGAATTAATACTAAATATATTAAGATTAATAACTATAATAACGATTATAACGATAACAGTAGTATTAAGAATAATAATAATAATAATAATAGCAATAATAACGATATTAACGACAATAACGGTAATAATTATTAATAATAACGATAATATCAATAATATTGATAATATCGATAATAATTGTATTAATAATAACTTTAATAACGATAATAAGGACAATAAAATAAACAATAACAACTTTATTAACAAAAATATTAAGGATAATTATCACGATAATAACGATAATAATAATAACAATAATAATAATAACGAAAGAAAAGATAATAAAGATGACAACGATAATAATAATAGCAATAATAATGATAATAATGAAAAAAATAATAATTGAAATAACAATAATATCGCAAATAACGCTAATCACGATAATAATAATAATAATAACGACGATGAAAATAATATTAATAATAACAATAATATCGATAATAATAATAACGTAAAAAACGATAATAGCATTAATAATAGAAAAGATAATAACATTAATAACGATAATAAAGGTAATAATAATAAATAAAATAACGTTTATAACGATAATAACGATAATAATAATAATAATAATAACGTAAAAAACGATAATAGCATTAATAATAGAAAAGATAATAACATTAATAACGATAATAAAGGTAATAATAATAAATAAAATAACGTTTATAACGATAATAACGATAATAATAATAATAATAATAATAATAATGATAATAGAGATATTAACGATAATAATAAAAACAATAATAACGATAATAATAATATAAATAATAATAACATCGATAATGTCGATGATAATAATAACACGCATAACGCTAATAACGATAATAATAATAATATTATTAACGATATAATCGATAATAATAATAATCATAATATCATTAATAAAAATAATACCGATAATAACAATAATAACGATAATTACGATTAAAATGATAATAACGAAAATAACGATAATAACGATATTAACGATTATAGTAATAATAATAATAATAATAAGGATAATAATTATAATAAAGGCAATAATAATAATAATAATATTAATAATAATAATAATTTTAATGACGATAATATCGGTAATAATAATAAAAACAATAATAATAATAAGGATGATAAAGATAACAGAGATTATAATAATAACGATTAAATAGATAACAACGGCAATAATGATAATAGCAAAAATAACGATAACAACTGTGATAAAAATAACAATATTAGCGATATTAAAGAAAATAGTAATAACAATAATAACGATAACAACGATAATAATATTAATAATAATAATAATAAAAACGAAAATAAGTATAATAACGGTGACATCGATAATAATAATAAAATTATAATGATAATAACGATAATAACGATAATAACGATGATAATAATAGTAATAATAAAGATAATAACAATGTAAATGTTTCTAACGATAATAATAATAACAACAATAACGATAATAACGAATATGATTTTAAGAATGATAATAATATTAACAATATTAAAAACAATAATGACAATCACGATAATAAAGATAATAACGATAATAACAATAATAATAGTAGTAATAAAAAAAGTAATACGATAATAACGATAAAATAGTTTTTAACGATAATAATAATGGTGATAATTACGATAATATCGATGATAATAATAACTATAATAACGATAATAACGATTATGGAGATAATAATAATTATAGTAAATATAACGATATTATAGATACTAACGACAAAATAATAATAATAATACTAACGATAATAGCAGTAATAACGAATAAAAATAGTAGAAAAATAACAATAATATCAACAATAATGATAACAAAGATAATAACGATAATATCGATAATAATAAGTAAGATAACTTCGGTATCAACGATAATAATAATAACTATATTAACGATAATATCGACAATAATAACAACAATATCGACAATAATAACGATAATAATAATAACAATAATAACAATAATACCGATACTAACGATAATATCGTCAATATTTATAACGATAATGATAATAGCGATAAAAACAATAACGATATTAACGTTAATATTGACAATATTAAAGATAATAATGATAATAATTATAAAACGATAATAATTATCATAATAATAACAGTAATAACGATAATAACGATAAAAAAATTAAAATAATAACGATAATATAGATTATAATAATGATATTAATAACGTTAATAACGATAATTACGATAATAAAGGTAATAATAATAAAATTAATAACGCTAATAACGATAATAAAGATAATATTATTATAAATAATACCGATAATATCGATTATAATGGAAATAATAATAATAAAAATATCGATAATAACGATAATAACGGTAATAAAGATAATAATAATAGTAATAATAATAGTAATAATAATAATGATAATTACGATAATAATGATAATAATAATAGTCATAATAACATTATTACAATAATAACGATAAAAACAATAATAACGATATCCACAATAACGATAATAAATACAATATTAATAACAATAATAATATTGATAATATCTATAATAACGATAATATACATAATGACGACAATAATGATAATAGTAATTACGATAATAAGGATAAATAAAAAAATAACAATAATATCAACAATAACGATAAAAAAGATAATAACAATAATACCGGTTATGATAAGAATAATATTAATAATAATAACGATAATAATGATAACAATAATAATAATAATAATAATAATAATAATAATAATAATAATAATAATAATAATAATAATAATAATATCATTAATACTCACAATAATAACAATAATAACGGTTATGAGAAGAATAATATTAATAATAATAACGATAATAATGATAATAACCAAATAATCGATAATAATAATTACAATAATAACGATAATAACAATAATAATGATAATAATACTAATAATTATAACGATACTAACGATAATATTGATAATAATAATAATAGGATCGATAATAACGTTAATAGTAATAAGTATAAAATCGGTAGTAATGATATTAATGAAAATATCCATAATAATAATAAAAAATATAACAATACTAACGATAATAACAATAACAATAATAACAATAATTACGATAATAATAATAGAAAAGATAATAATTCTAATAATTATAACCATAATAACGATAATAACGATAATAATAATAATATTAATAACGATAATTACGTTTATAACGATAATAATAATAACAATAACATTGATAAAAACGACAATATTCGTAATAACTGTATTAATAATAACAAAAATAACTATTAAAACGGTAATAACAATAATAATAATAACAATAATGACGGTAATAACGGTAATAACGATAATAATAATAAAATAATGACGATAATAACGGTAATATCGCGTAATAATAAATACAATAGTAACAATAGTAATAATAGCAATAATAACGATGGTAAAGAAATGGAAGATAATGGTAATAATATTAAATACGAAATGAATGATAATAACGATAATATCGATATAAATAATACATATAACATTAATAATTATAGTAATAATAAAAGTAATAACGATAATAAATATAATAGCTTTAATAATACAAGTAATAATAACAATAATATCATTATTAAAGATAATGAAGATATGAACGATAATAATAATCATAATAATAACAATAATATTCATAATAATATAAACGATAATAACGGTAATGACGATAAAAAACATAATAACGAAAATATAGATATTAATAAATTAGATAATATCGATTTCATCGAAAATAATAATAACAATAATAACGATAATAAGTATAACAAAAATGATATTTACGAATATAACGATAAAAGAAATATTAATAATATCAATAATAAGGATAATAAGGATATCGTCGATAATAATAATAACATTAATAATGATAATATAGATATTAATATTATCAATATAAGCGATAATAAGGATAATTTTAATAATAATAATATATACAATATTAACAATAATAATAATAATATACAATATTAACAATAATAACGATAATAGCAATATTAAAGTTTCTAATAATAACGATAATAACGTTGATATCGATAACAATAATAACAATATTAACAATAATAACGATAATAGCAATATTAAAGTTTCTAATAATAACGATAATAACGTTGATATCGATAACAATAATAACAATATTAACGATAATATCGATAAAAAAATTAAAATAATAACGATAATATAGAAAATAATAATAAAATTAATAAAGTTAATAACGATAATTACGATAATAACGGTAATAATAATAAAATTAATAACGCTAATAACGATAATAAAGATAATAGTATTATTAATAATACCGATAAAATCGATTATAATGGAAATAATAATAATAACAATATTGATAATAACGATAATAACGATAATAACAATAATAATAATAGTGATAACAATAGTAATAATAATAATGATTATGACGATAATAACGATAATAATAATAGTCATAATAACATTATTACAACAATTACGATAAAAACAATAATAACGATATCCATAATAACCATAATAAAGACAATATTAATAACAATAATAATATTGATAATAACTACAATAACGATAATAATAATAATAATAATAAAGATAATAACGGTAATAACGATAATAGCGATTATAAGAATATTAATAAGAGCGAAAATAACGTTAATAGTAATAAGTATAAAATCGATAGTAATGATATGAATGAAAATATCCATAATAATAATAATAAATAGAACACTACTAACGATAATAACAATAACAATAATAACAATAATAACGATTATTAATATAATAACGATAATAGTAAGAATAATAATAATATCGAAAATGTGGTTAATTACGGAACTAACGGTAAAAATGATAATAACTATAATAATGACAATAATAATAATAATAATAAAGATAATAACGTTAATGACGATAATAGCGATTATAAAAAATTCAACAATAAAGATAACAAAGATATTAATAAATAATAACAATAATAACAATTATAGCGATAATAACAAAAATAACGATGATAACGATAATAATAATAACACTAATAACAATAATATCGACAATAACGATAATTACGATAATACTAATAACAATTATAACGATAATAACGATAATAACAATAATATTAGTAATAATAATAATATTGATAACAATAATAAGGATAATAGCATTAATAATAATAACAAAATTAACGTTTATATTGATTATAAAGATAATGATAGCAACGATAATAATAATTATAATAATAACTAATTACGATAATAATAATAGAAAGGATAATAATACTAATGATTATAACCATAATGACGATAATAACGATAATAGTAAAATTAATAATGATAATAACGATTATAACGATAATAATAATAACAATAACATTGATAATTACGACAATAAACATAATAACTGTAATAATAATAACAAAAATTTCTATTAAAACGGTAATAATAATAATAATAATAACAATAATGACGATAATAACTGTAATAATGATAAAAATAATTATAATAATGACGATAATAACGGTAATAACGCGTAATAATAAATACAACAGTAACTATAGTAATAATAACAATAATAACGATGGTAACGAAATGGAAGATAATGGTAATAACGAAATTAAGGATAATAACGATAATAACGATTTAAATAATATAAATAATAATAATAATTATATTAATAATAAAAATAATAACGATAATAAATATAATAACGTTAATAATAAAAGTAATAATCACAATAATATCATTATTAAAGATAATAAAGATAAGAACGATAATAATAATCATAATAATAACAATAATATTCATAACAATATTAACGATAATGACGGTAATGACGATAACAATAATAACGATAATTACGATGATATCGATAATAATATTAACAATATTAACAATCATAAACATAATAGATATAATAATAACATATATACCGATAATAATAATAATAATACAAAAAAAAATAGTAATAATATTAACGATAAGAACGATAATAATAATAACAATAACGAATATAAGGATAATAACGATTATAATAGTAATAATAATAACGAAAATAATGATAATAACGATAACAACGAAAATAATAATAACAATAATAGCGATATTAACGATTATAACGATAATAAGGATAATAATAATAATTTTAATAACGATAGAAACAGTAAAATCGATAATAACGAAAAAACGATGATAAGGATGTTAACGATAATAATAATAATCTGAATAACGATGATAACGATAATATCGATAATAATAAAAGTATAAATAATAATAATGATCGTAACGATAATAAAGACAATAATAGCAGTTATATTAACAATAATCATAGTAAAAACTATAATAACGATAATATCGATAATATTAACAATGACACAGATAATAGAAATGATAATAATAGCGATAATAACGATAATTACTTTAATAATAATAACAATAATAAAGATAATACCGATATTGACATTAATAATAATAATAATAATAGCAACAATAACAATAATTAAGAAAATAAAATAATATCGATTATATTAATAAAAATATTAACAATTATATAGATAATTATAATAAAAATATTAACAATAATAACGATAATAACAATATTATCGATAATAAGGTTAATAAAAATGACGATATTTACGAATATAACGATAAAAGAAATATTAATAATACCAATAAAGAGGATAATAAAGATATCGTCGATAATAATAATAACAATAATATTGATAATATAGATAGTAATATTATCCATATTAAGGAAAATAATGATAATTTTAATAATAATAATAACGATAATAACGGTTTTAGTGATAATATAATAACGATTTTAACGATATTAACGATAATGACGATAATATCAATAATAATAATAATAAAAATAAAGATAATAACGAAATAAATGGAAATAACGATAATAATAATAAATTCATAACGATAATAACGATAATAATAAAAATATTAACAATAATAACGATAATAACGATTAGAACGTTAATAATTTTAGTAATTATAACAATAATAATATTACTAACGATAATAACGATATTAAAGATTCTAATAATAACGATAATAACGTTGATATCGATAATAATAATAACAATATTAACGATAATATCGATAATAATAGTAATGACAATAACAACAACAAAAAAGGTAATAACGATAATAATATAAACGATAATAACAATAATACTAATAATAATACTATCTATAATAACAATAATAATCATAATAATAATAATAATAATAACAATAATTACGATAATAAAGAAATTAACGATAATAAAGAAATTAACGATTATAATAATGATGATAATGACGATAATAATATTAATAATAATAACGATTATAACGATATTATCGATTATAATAAGATTTATAATAAAGATAATAAAGATAAAAACGATATTAATACTATCAACAAAAACAACAATAACGATAATAATGATAATAACGATAATAAAAAAATAATAATATTAATGAGAAGAATAACGATGATACCGATAATAACGGTACTAATAATAATAAATATTAATATTATATCGTTAATAAGGATAGTAATAATAATAATAATAACAATGACTATAATAATGATAACAATAATAACAATAAGGAGAAAAATGACGATAAAAATTACAACAATAAAATCGATAAAAACGATAATAATGGTAATATTAATAATAATAATATCGATTATAAAAATATTGAATATAAGAACGATTATAATAATAACAATAATAACTATAATAACGATAGTAATAATAATATATATATTGATATATATAGTAATATAGGATAAATATATAGATAGTGTTTATAAGGACGATATTAAATAAAAACGATAATAAAGAAAATAACGATTATAATACTAACGATAATAACACAATAGTTATAATAATAATAACGATAATAACGATAATATCGATTAAAGTAATAACAATAAAATCGATAATAAAGATAATAATAAAAATAATAACAATAATAACGAAAATAACGTCAATAAAAATTATATTATGTACGGTAATAACGATAAGAAAAAGATTAACGGTAATACCAATAATAAGGACAATAATAATAATAATAAGAATAATAACGATAACTACAAAAAGACGATAATAGTAATATTAATAAAAATGAAAACAAGGATAATAACGATAACAACTATTACAATAATAATAATAATAATAAAGATAGTAACGATATGAACGATATTAACTATAATAACAATAATAAAGATAATTATAATACGATAATAACGATTACAGTAATAATAATAATATTGATAGTAACAAAAATTACGATAATGGTGAAAATATTAATAATAATAATAACAATAATAATGATAACAACGATAATAAAAATATTAATAATAATAACGAAAATAAGGATAATCACGATGACAACGATAATAATAATATCAATAATAATGATAATACGTTAATAATCGTAGTAGTAATAACAATAATAACGATAAGTTCTATATTTACGGTAAAAATAGTAACGATAATAACGATAATATCGATAATAATAATAACAATATTAACGATTATAACGATAATAGTAATAATAAAAGTGATAATAACGATAATATTGATAATAACGATAATAATAATACGATAATAACGACAATACCAATAATAATAACAACTATAACAACGATAATAATAATATTAACAATAATATCGATAACTACTATCATTCCTATAATTATAATAATAGTAATATCGATAATAACGATAATTACGATAATAATTATAATAATAATAAAGATAATAACGAAAATGACCATAATAACAATAATTGTGCTAATTACAATAATAATAAGAACAGCAATAACCATATTACCGATAATAACGATAATTACAACTACAATGACAACGATAAAAACGATAAGTACAATTATAATAATGACGATAATAACGAAAAAAGTAATAATAATTATAACGATAAAAACGATAATAACAATAATAATAATAACAATAATAAACATAATAAAGATATCAACGATAGTAATTGTAGTAATAACGATACTAAAGATAATAACGATATTAACGATAATAATATTATCGATAGTAAGCAAAATATCAATAATATTAATAACAACATTAACGATATTATCGTTAATATTAACAATAATAATAACTATAATAACGACAATAACGATAATAACAATATTAATAATAACTATAGTAACGATAATACCAATAATAATAATTAAAATATTATCGATAATATCGAAAATAATAATAAAGATAACAACGATAATATCGATAATAACTGTTATATTATTAATAATAACGATAATAACGATAATAAGGACAGTAACTATAATAACAATGATATTAATATCGAAAAAACAATAAAATTAATAACGCCGATTATGATAACAACGAAAATAATAATATTAATAATAAAGATAATTACGATAATAACGATAGTAATTGTATTAATAATAAAAATAATAACGATAATAACGTTAATAACGAAAATAACGATTATATTATTAACGATTATATTAATAATATCGATAATATTAATAACAATACTAACGATAATAACGATAATAATAATAATAATAACAATAATACCGATATTAACGATACTAGCGATAATAATAAAACAATGTTAACGTAAATAAAGATAATAAAGATAATAATGATAATAATAAGAATAATAACAGTAATAATTTCTATAATTACGATAATAACGACAATAACGATCATAAGAATAATAATAATAGTAATAATAACGATGATAACGGAATTAACTTCAATAATAATATTAATAATTATATTATTAACAAAAATAACAATATTAATGATAACAGTAGTAGTAATACTAAGAATAATAGCAATACTATCGATAATGATGTTAACGGTTTAATAATAACGATAATAATTATAATAATATTAACAATACTAACTATAAAAACGAAATAATATTAGTAATAGTAATAATAATAACAATAATAACGATAATAAAGATAATTACAATAACAATAATAACGACAATAACGATAATAGCGATAACAATAATAACAATAATAATGATAACGATAATACAGATATAGTAATAATAATAATTACGATTATAAAGATAATATCGATAATAATAATAATTATAATAAATAATATAATAACGATATAAACGATAAGAACAATAATATTAATAAAAACAATAAAGATAAGAACGATAATAATAATAATAATAATAACAATAACAAGGATAATAACAATAATATTAATAAAAGACTATAATAATGTTTATAAAGATAATGATAATAAACATAATAATTATAATAATAAAAAAAATAATAACGATAATAATGATACAAACGATAATAATAATAATAACATTTAACATATTAACGATTATAACGATAATAATAATAAAATAAATATCGATAATAACGATTGTAACGATAAAAATAATACTAATAATAACAATAATAACAGCAAGAATGATAAAAAATATAATAACTTTAATAACGATAAAAACGATAATAACGAAAATAACGATAATAATAATAACAATAGTAACTATAATAACCTTAATGGCGATATTACAGTAATAAAAATTAAGATAATATCGTTAATAAGGATAATAATAGTAGTAATAATAACAATAATAATGATAATATCGATAATAGTTATAACGAAAATAACGACAATAACAATATTAATATTAACGATAATAAGAATAATAATAATGACATCGATAATAATAATAACAATAATATCGATAATACGGGTAATTATGAAAATAACAGTGATAACGATAATATATATAAAACGATAATAATAATAATAATAAAAAAGATAATAAGGATAATAACGATAATAACGGTAAGAACGATAATAATATTAATAATAATAAAGAAAGTAACTGTATTAACCGTAATAACGATAATAATAATAATAATAAAGACGATAATAAAAATAATATTGATAATTACATGAATTATAATTATAATAATAATAATAAAAACGATAATAACAGTAATAATAGTAACAATAATAACGATAATAAAGAAATAACGATAATAATAATAATTATAAAGATAATAACAATAATTTCGATATTAGCGATAACTATAATAACTATGATTACGATAATAACAATAGTAATAATGACCATAATAACGAAAATAGATACTAACGATATTAATAGTAATAAAAAAGAAAATAATATCGGTAAAGTGGATAGTATTAAAATAATATATACGATAATAACGATAATAACATTAATAATAATAATAATAATAACTATAATATCATTAATAGTAACAACTAAAAATTCGATAATAATGGTATTAATGAAAATATCTAGAATAATAATAATACATATAACAATAAAAACGATAATAACAATAGTAATATTGACATTAATAACGATAATTACGATAATAACGATAGTAATAAAGACCATAATAACTATAGATACTAACAATAATAACGATGATAATAAAAACGATAATAATTTTAATAACGATAATAACGATAATAACGAAAATAACGATAATAATAAAATAATTATAAAAATAATAATAAGGATTATAATGATCATAACGATAATAATACTAGTAACAGTAACAATAATAATAAATATAGTAACGATATTGAGGATACAAACGATATTAGAGATAAAAGCGAACATAAAATTAATAATAATAACTATACTAACGATAAAAACAATAATAATAATAACATTAATAGCGATAATAACGATAATAAAATTAATAATAATAATAATGGAAATATTATAGATATTAACGATAATAATAAGAACGATAATAACGACAATAGTAATTATAACAATAACGATAATGACAATAATAATAATAATAAAAATAATAATAACGATAACATAGATAATAACGATGATAATAATAACGATATTTTCGACATTAGTGCTAATAATAATAACGATATTAACGATAATAACGATAATAATAATAATAATAATAGAGATAATAACCTTAATAACGTTATCAATAATAACAATAATAACGATAAGAACGATAATAGCGATTATATTGACAATAAAGACAGTAATAAGAATAATAATAATAATAATAATAACGATAATATTAATAATATTAATAACGTTAATTACATTAACAACGATAATATTAATAATGACGTTAATAGTAATAATCATAATAAAGATATTAGCGATAATATCAACAATAATAATAATAATAGTAACCATAATAACGATAATAAAAATAATTACTATAATAACGGTAATAACAGTGAAAATAATAGTAATAATAGATATATTAAAGTTAGTAAGGATAATAACGATTATAATATTAATAATAATGACGTTTAATACGGTAATACCGACAATATTATTATTAATATTAACGTTAATAGGTATAATTGCAATATAAAAGTTAATAGTAATAACAATAATAACGTTAAAAACGATATTAACGATAATAACAATAATAATATTGATAATAACGATAATAATAATAACAATATTAACGATTTTTAATGTTAAGAATGATAATAATAATAACATTTATAACCATTATAACATTATAAACGATAATAATAATAATGACGTTAATAATAATAATCATATTAAAGATATTTTCTATAATTTCAACAATAATAATTCGAAAAATAATAATAATAATAATAGTAACCATAATAACGATAATAAAAATAATTACTATAATAACGATAATAACAGTGAAAATAATAGTAATAATAGATACATTAAAGTTAGTAAGGATAATAACGATAATAATATTAACGATAATATCAACATTATTGATAATATTAACAACCATAATTTTGATAATAACGATAATAAAATTAATAACGATAATAATAATAATAATAATAATATGGATAATAACGATAATAACAATAATAATTATAAAAATGAAAGCGATAATAATAATAATAACGATAATAATAATGACGATCGTAGCTGTAATAATAATAAAGGTAATAATAATAATAATAGAAAAGATAATAACGTTAATAAAGAAAATAACGATTATAATATTAACGATAATATCAATAATATCGATAATAATAAAAACACTACTAACGATAATAACGATAAAAATAATAATAATAACAATAATGACGAAATTAACGATAATAACGATAATAACGATAAGAACGATAATAACAATAATAATAATATTGTTAACAAAGATAATAACGGTAATAATAATAATAATAACAGCAATAATATCTATAATTACGATAATAACGATAATAACGATCATAACGATAATAATAATAGTAATTATAACGATGAAAACGACATTAACTATAATATTAATATTTACAATAATAATAATATCAAAAATAACGATATTAACGACAATAATAGAAGTAATAATATCAATAATGACAATAATAACGATAATGATGTTAGCGATAATAATAATAACGACAATGATTATAATAATAATAACAATTCTAACGATAAAAGCAATAATAATAATAGTAATTGTAATAATAATAGCAATAATAACGATGATAAAGATAATTATAATAACATTAATATCGACAATAACGATAATGGCGAATAACAATAATAATAATAATAACGTTAATAGCGATAATAACGATCATAATAATAATAACAGTCACAATATAAATAATAACAATAATAACGATAATATCGATAATAAGGATAATAACGATAATAAAGACAATAAAAATAATAATAAGTACGATAATAACGGTAATAAAGAGAATAACGGTAACAACGATAATAGCGATGACAATAATGATGATAACTATTATAATAATAATAAGAATAATTAAGAAAATTACGATAAATATAATAATAATAATAACAATAATATCTATAATATCTATAATAACGACATTAGTAACAACAATAATAAAGATACTAACGTTAATATCGATATTAACGATAGTAATAATGACAATAATAACGATAATAAAGATGATAACGATATATAATAATATATATCGAATATATAACGAATAATAATAGTAATAATATTATTGATAATAAGGTTAATAATGAAATTAACGGTAATAAAAATATTAACAATAATAACGACAATAATAATAATAATAACGATACTAACGATAATAAAGATAATAACGGTATTAACGATAATAACTATAGAAATAATTACAATAATAACGATAATGACGATAATAATGAGCGTAACTATAACTATAAGAACAATAATTATTATAATAACGATACTAGCAATAATAATAAGAAGAATTAAAACGATAATAAAGAAATAACCATAATAATAATAACAATTATAACTATAATAACGATAAAAACTATAAAAACGATAATAATAATAATAATAATAATAATAATAATAATAATAATAATAATAATAATAATAATAATAATATTAAGGATAATATCGATAATTACGATAATAATAAAAGTATTAATAATGATGATAAGGATTATAGCGATAAGATCGATAAAAGTAATATCAAAAATATCGATAATAACTATAATAACGATAAAAATAAAATAATAGTACGATAATAACGATAACAAATATTATAACGATAGTAATAATATCAATTATAACGATAATAACTGTAATGACGATACCAATAATAACGACAATTACGATATTATCGATAATAATATTAACAATATTAACGTTCATAACGATAATAAAGATAATAATATTTTTGACAATAATTATAATACTGATAATAAAGATAATAACGATAATATAGATAATAACGCTAATAATAATAACAATAATAACGATTATAAGGATAATAACGATAATAATAGAGACAATAATAATAATATTAAAAATAATAACAATAAAATAACGTTTTATCTATAATAACGATGTTAATAATAACGAAATTATCGATAATAATAATAATAATATTAGCAATAATGACCTTAATAAAGATAATAACGATAATAATGATACGATAATAACTATAATAATAATAACAATATCGATAGTAATTATAATTACAATAATGACGATAATAACGATTATAATAATAACGATAATGAGGATGATAATAAAAACTATAATAGCACTAATAGCGATAATAATTATAATAATAATAGCAAAAATAACGATAACAACTATAATAACATTATTGATAATAATAATGATAACGAAACTAAGCTTAATAATGGTGTAAACGATAAAAGTAATAACACTAATATCGGTGTTAAAGATAACAACGGTAATAATAATAATAATAATAAAGAAAATAACGATTATAATGATAATAACGTTAATACTGTTAATAATAAGAGCAATAATAGCGATAAAATGATAATAATTATAATGATAGATGTAATAATTACAATATTAACAATATTAAAATGTAATAATAATAATAATAGTAGTAATAATAACAATAATAACAGTATTAACAATAAAAACGATAATAACAATATTGTCCATAATAATAATATTAATAATACCGATAATAACGGTAATAACGACAATAATTATATTAATAATAATTATAATAGTAATAATAACGATAATAACGATAATAACGATATTAATAAAAATAATGATAAATATAAAAATAATAAGGATAGTGATGAAAATAAAAATTAAAATAATAACGATAATTTCTATAATAGTGGTAATAATAATAACGATAATAACAATTAAATTATAATAACAATAATAATAATAATATTATTATTAACAATAATAAAGATAACAAGAACAATAGTGATAAAAAAATTAATATTAAAATAGAAAATAAAGTTAATAACGATGACAACGATAATTATAATAACAATATTAACGATAATAACGATAATAATGATTATACGAATTATAACAATAACGATAATGAGAATAATAACGATAATAATGATAGTAACTATAATAACGATTACAACAATAATAACGATAATAATAATTACGATAATACCGATAATAAAGATAATTACAATAATAACAATAGTAATAATAAATATGATAACAATAATAACGATTGTAATGATTATAACGATAATAATATTAATAATTTTAACATAAATAACGTTAATAACGATAATTATTTTAATAGAAGTAATCATAACAATATTAACAATGTTTGCAATAATAATGATAGTAAGGATAATAATAGTGGTAGCAATTAAAGTAATAACAGTAATAACGATAATAACAACAATAAGGATAATAGTAATAACGATATTAACGACAGTAGTAATAATAATATGTATAGTAACAATAATGACGATAATAACGATAATTACGATATTAATAATGATAATAATAATAATATTAATAACGATAATTACGTTAATAAAGATAATAATATTAACAATAATAACGAAAACAACGATAATAAGGATAATAGTAATAACGATAATAACGTCAATAATAATTTTGAAAATATTGATAAAAACGATAATAACAATAATAATAACAATAGTAATAGTAATGAAAACTATAAAAACGATAATTACGATATTAATAATGATAATAATAACAATAATAAAGATAATAACGGAAATAATATTAATAATAATAATAATAATAATAATAATAATAATAATAATGATTACAATAATAAAGATAATAATGACAATAATAATACGAATAATAATAATAAAAATAATAACGATTACAAAGACAATTTCGATAGTACCGATAATAATAATTATAATAACGAGAATAACGATATTAACAATAACAATAATAGCGATATTAACGATAATATTGATGATAATATAAATAATAACGATAATAACGATAATAACGATAATAATAAATATAGTAATAATAACAATAATAACGACAATAACGATAATAATAATAATAATGATAATAGTAATAAGTACGATAATAATAAAAATTATAATAATAACGATAATAACGATAATAGTACATGTAATAATAATGCTAATAACTATAATAACGTTAATAACGATAATAATTATAATAACGATTAAAATAACAACGATAATAATGATAATAACAATAATAGTAATAATAACTACGATAATAACGGTAATTACGATTACAATAATAATAACACTAACAATATAAATAATTACAATAGTAACGATAATAACATTATGAAGATAATAATAATAATAATATTAACGATAATAATGATAATAACGATAATAATAATATCGAAAATAACGACAATAATAAAAATAATAATAACGATAATAATGATAATAACGATAACATAGGTAATAATAAAGACAATAATATCGATAATAACGATATTAACGATATAATAATAATAATAATAATTTCGTTAATTAGGATAATTTCGAAAATATCGGTAATAACTACGATGACGGGGAAATCGATAATTAACAATAAAATCGAAAATAACGATAATAACTACATTAAATGTAATAATAATAACGATAATAACGATAATATCGATAAAAATAATAGCGACAATGACGACAAAAGTAATAATATTATTAATGGTATTAACGATAATAACGATAATAGTAAATATAATAATAACGATAGTAACGATAATAACGCATAATAATAATTACAACAATAAAAATAGTAATGATAAAAATAATAACGATGATAACGATATTGACGATAATAATAATAATATTAACAACGATATTATGTATAATAACGATATCATCGAGAATAATAAAAATAATATCGATAATAACGATAATAACGATAATAAAATTAATAATAATATCGATAATAGCAATAATAGCGATAATAAAATATTAATAGTAATAAGAATAATGATAATATCGATAATAACGGTATTATCGATAATAATTATAACGAAAATAACGACGATAATAATAATCATAATCGGTAATAAGGATAAATACGATAACATCGATAATACTAATAGCAATAATATCGATAATAACTATAATATCGTCAATGATAATAATAATATTAACGATAATAACGATAATAACGATAATAATAATAATAATAACATTAAAAACAATAATACCGATAATAACAATAATAGTAACAGCATTACAAACAATAATATCGATAATAAAGATAAATACGATAATAATTGTAACAATTATATCGATAATAACGATTAGAAATACAATACTATTAACAATAATATTGCTGACAACGATAATAACGATAATTATAATAATTACATATAGATAATAAGGTATGTAATGATAAGAACGTACATAACTATATAAAAGAAAATAACGGCAATTATAATAATAATAATGGCGATAATGACGATAATGACGATAATAACGATGATGATGATAATATGGAATATAATAATATCGATAGTACCGATAATGGTAATAATAATAATAACGATAATAATGATAATAACAATAAGACACTATCGGTCTGATACGATGTAATGATACGATAGTAACGATTACTGTAATGGTAATATTACCGATAGTTTCAATAATAACGATAATGATGTTAATAATAAAAATAATAATAAGGTAATAACGATATTAACGACATCAACGATAAAAATAATAATAAGAATAATAATAAAAATAACAATTACAATAATAACGATAATAACTATAAGAATGAGAACAATAATAGCGATAACATCGTTAATAACAATAATCGTAATAATAACGATAATAGTGGTAATAACGATGACAACGATGTAAATAGTAATAGTAATAACGATAATAACGATATTACCGAAAATAAGGATAATAATAATAATAATAATAACAATAATAACGATATTAATGATAATAAGAATAATAAAGATAGTAACAATAATTATAATAGTAATAATAATGTTAATAACGTTATTCACGATAATAACGATAATAATAATAACAGTAATAAAGATAATTGCGATAATATCGATTATAATAATAACAATAAAATCGATAGTAATGATATTAATGATAACTATAATAAGATTAATTACGATAATAACGACAATAGTAATAATAATAATGCCCGTAATAATATTAACAATAATAACGATAATGAAGATTTTTACGATAATAATAATAACGATAATAACGATAATAACGATTATAATAATAATATTAATAACAAAGGATATAACGATATTCACGAAAATAACGATAATAATGATAATAACGATACTAATAAAAACAAAAATAACAATAATAACGATAATAACGATTATAATGATAATAACTATAATAATGATATTAACAATAAGAATAAAAGTAATAATAATGACATTAACGTTATGAACGATAATAGTGATAATAACGATACTAATAAAAATAATAATTACAATAATAAAGATAATAACGATTATTATCATAATAACTATAATAATGATATTAACAATAAGAATAAAAGTAATAATAAAGACATTAACGTTATGAACGATAATAACGATAATAATATTAACAATAATAACGATTATAACTATATTAAAAATAACAATAATATACGATAACAAAGATAAAAACAACAATAATAATAGTAAAACATACGAAAATAAGGATAATAATAATAATAATAATAACGATAATACTGATAATAACGTTAATAATTCTAGTAGAAATAACTATAATAATGGTAATAACTATTTTTATGAAAACAATAGTAACGATAAAATCGATAATGTCGATTATAATAATAATAATAGCAACGATAATAACGATATTATCTATAATAACTATAATAATAATAGCAATAATTACGACAATAACGATATAAATGATAATAACGATAACAACGGACACAAAATAATAATAATAGAAATAATAAAGGTCATAACGATATTAAACATAATATCGTTAGTAATAATACTAATAATAACGATAAAAACGATTATAATGATAATAACGATAATAATAGAACTAATAATAACAATGTAAACAATAATGACGATAATAACGAAATAACGATAATAAAATTAGTATAATAACAATAATAAAAATAATAACGATAATACCGTTAATATTGGTAATAATAATAGCAATATTCACATTAATTCCGATAATAATAATAATAATAATAATAACAATAATATCGACAATTACGATAAAAACGATAATAATAATAACGATAATATCGAAAAAAGTAATAATAATAATACCGATAGAAAAAATAATGACGATAAGATCAATAATAATAATAATAATTATAACGATTGTAACAATAATTACAGTAATAACAATAATAATAATAAAATTAATATCGATAATTACGTTAATAACTGTAATAATAATAGAAATAATAACGATAATAACGATAATAGTAATAATAATAATAATAACAATATTAAGGATAATAACGATAATAACGATAATAACGATAATTCTAATAACGATGACAACGATAAAAACAATAATATTAACATTAATATTAACTAAAATAAGGATAATATCGATAACAACGATACTATTAATAATAATTATCAAGATAATAACATAATTAACGATCATAACGATAAAATGATAGTAACATTACTAATAATAATATTAATAACAATAATAACGTTAAGAACACTAATAATGAGAAGAATATGATCGATAATAACAATAATAAGGATAATTATAATTACAATAATAACGATACCAACGATAATAACGATAAAAATAATAAAAATAATAAAGAAAATAACGATAATAACGAAGCCATCAATAATAATAATAACAATAATAAGGATAATAACGATAACAACGATAATAATAATAACAACAATAAAGATAATAACGATAATGACAATTATACGGATTATAACAATACGATAATATCGATAATAGTAATAATAATAAGAACGATAATGAAGATAAAACGATAAAAATGATAATAACTATAATAACGATAATTGAAATAATAACTGTAATAATAATAGCAATATTATCATTAACCATGATAATAAAGTTAATAAAAATAATAACGAAAATAACAATGAAAATAGTTGTAATAATAAAGAAATTAAAGATAGTAACGCTAAGAACGATAATAATAATAACAATAATTACGACAAAACCATATTAACGATAATAACAATAATAATAAATATAATAACGACATTAATAATGATAATAATAACAATAATAACGATAATAACAAAAATAATATAAAGAATAATAACGATTATAATGATAATAACGATAATAATAATAGCAATAATGACGATGTTAACGTTAAGAACGAAAAAAATAAAACCTTAAATGACCATTATAACATTATCAATGATGATAATAATAATGACGTTAATAATAATCATCATAAAAAAGATATTAACGATAATAACTACAATAAAAATTATAACAAAATAATAATAATAATAGTGGCCACAAGAACGTTAATATCGATAATAACAATTATAATAATAACGATAGTAACGATAATATCGATCATATTAATAACAATATTATTGATAAGATCGATAATAATAATAATAATAATAACGATAATATCGATAGTAAAAATAATAATGATAATAACGTTAGTAAAGATAATAACTATAATATCGACTATATCAATAATAATAATTACGATAATCGCTATATTTACGATAATGACGATAATATTAATAACGATAATAACCCTAATAACGTAAATAACGACAATAATAATAGAAATAATAACAATAACAACGATAATAGAGATAATAACGATAATATCGACATTATTAATAATAATGACAACGATAATTATGATAATAATGTTCGTAAAACTAATAAAAATAAAGATAATAACAATTTTAACGATAATAACGAAAATATCGATAATAAAAATAATAATAGTAATAGCAATAATAACGATAGTTACGATAATAACGATAATAGCAATAATACTAATAACGATAATAACGCTAATAATAATAACGATAATTGCAATAAGGTCGATAATATTAATAACAATATTCTCGATAATTTCGATATTAATAATTGTAATCATAACAATAATAACGATCATAACGATAATAGCAACTATAATAATCACGATATCAACGACATTAATAATAATATTATTATTGTAAGTAACAATAATATTGATAACGATGTTTATATTCGTAATAATAATAACGTTTATAATGATTCTGAAGTTAATAATGATAATAAAAATAATAACCATAATAACGATAATAATAACATTATTACTAATAACAATAGTAACGATAATAACGGTAATAAAAACAACAATAATAACAATATTAACGAAAATATTAATAACAATTGTAACGGAAACAACGATAACAGCATTAATTATAATAATAATAATAGCGAATGTAAGTATGATAACGGTGACACCTATAATATTAATAATAATAATAACGATAATAACGATAATAACCATAATAATAATAATCGTATTAAAGATAATAAACATAATAACGATACTGACGATAATAGCGAAAATAATAATGACAACAAAAACAATATTAACGGTAATAAGTATAATAACAGTTATTATAATGACGGTAAAAACGATAAAAACGATAATAATGATAATAACGATAATAACAATATTAACAATAATAATAATAGCAATAATAAAGATAATAACGATGTAAAAGTTTCTAACGATAATAATATTTACTACTATAACGATAATAAGAACAATAATAATACTAATAATAATAAAAATAATACCGACAATAACGACAATCAGAATAATAATAGAAGTAATAATAACAATTTTAAGAATAATAACTATAAAAACGAGAACAACAGTAATAATAGTAGTAATAAAAAAGTAATAATTATAATAACGATAAAAACGATTTTAACGATAATAATAATGAGGATAAGTAGGATATTATCGATAATAATAATAACAATATTAGCCATAATACCGATAATAATAATAGTAGTAATAATAACCATAATAAAGATTATAATTACACAATAATAATAATAATAATAGTAACGATAATAACGGTAATATCGATAAAAATAAAAGAAAAATAAAATAATATCAATAATAACGATAAAAAGTATAAAAACGATTATATCAATAATATAAAATACGATAATAACGATATTATCGATAATAATAATAACAATATTAACAATAATATCGATAATAATAACAACAATATTGACGATAATATCGATAATAATAATAATAATCATATCAGTAATACCGGTAATAACGATAATATCGCTAATAAAAATAATGATAATAATGTTAACAGCGATATAAGCAATAACAATATTAACGATAATATTGACAATATTAAAGATAATAATGATAATAATTTTAAAACGATAATAATTATCATAATTATAGTAGTAATAACGATAATAACGATATTAAAAATAAAAATTATAACGATACAATAGATAATAATAATAAAATTTATAACGTTAATAACGAGAATAACGATAATAACGGTAATAATAATAAAATTGATATCGCTAATAACAATAATAAAGGTATAATATTATTAATAAGGACGATAATAATAATTATAATGGAAATAATAATGATTACAATATCGATAATAACTATAATAACGATAAAATGGATAATAATAATAATAATAATAACATTAGTAATAATAATAATGTTAATTACGATAATAACGATAATAATAATAGTTATAATAACATTATAACAATAATTACGAGATAAACGATAATAACAATATCTATAATAACTGTAATAATGATAGTAACCATAATGGCGATAATAACGATAATATCGATAATAATAATAATAATAGTAACAGTAATATCGAAAATAACGATAATCACGACAGTAATAATAATAATAATAATAATATCCATAATGCAGATAATGACGCCAATAATAATAATTATATAATATAAGTAATAATAACGATAGTGACAATAATAATAATAGTATTAATAACAATATTAAAAATAAGAACGATAATAACGATAATAACGATAATAATAATAATAATAACGACATTATAACTATAATAAATATAATAACGATATGTTATTAACGTTAAAGACGACAATAGTGGTAATAGAAATAACGATAATAACGATAATAGCGGCAACAAAAATTATAATAATAAAGATAATAACGATATTACCGAAAATAAAGATAAAAGCTATAAGAATAATAATAAGAAGAACAATATCAATGACAATAACGATAATTAACATAATAACAGTAACGATGACACGACAATAATAATAACAATATTAATAACGATAATAACGATAACAACAATAATAACGATAATAACTATATTAACGATATCAATAATATCGAAAATATCGTTAATTTCGATATTAATAATAACAATATTAAAGGTAATAACAATATTAATAATAATAATAACGACATTAATAACTATAATAAATATAATAACGATATGGTATTAACGGTAAAAACGACAATAGTAGTAACAATAATTACGATATTATCGAAAATAACGACAATAACAATAATAATAATAACAGTAATAACGATAATAACGATAGAGCGATTAATAATAATAATAATAATAATAATATTATAAAATAAAATAATAATAAGATAAAATAATAATAATATTAACGATTACAACGAAAATAATGATAATAATAGGAGTAATAATAACAAACTTAGGAATAATATATATAGTTACGATAATAACGGTAATAATGGTAGAAGTAATAACAGAAATAACAACAATAACGATAAAAACGATATTAACGTTAAGAATAGTAACGATAATGACGATAAAATTGATAATAAAAATAACAATATTTACGATAATATCGATAATAGTAATAATAATAATAACAATATTAACGATTATAACGATAATAGCGATAATATTAATAAAGATAATATCGTTTATAAGAAAAATAATAATATCGATAGCAACAATAATAATTATAATGATGATTATATTAGTAATACTAATAACGATTACAACGTTAATAACGATAATAACGATAATAATAAAAAAATTAATAAGGACAATTACGATAATAACTAAAATAATAATAGCAATAATAATTATAAAACGATAATAATGATAATAAAAGTAATAACAATAATAACGATAACAATATTAATAACAATAATAACGATTATAATGTAAATAACGATAATGCAATACCGGTATACCCACAAGTACGAAAAATATTAATAAAAATAATAACGTTAAAGCGATATTAACGATAATCACCTTAATTCTGATAACAATATTAACAATAATGACGATAATAACGATTGTAATGATAATAATATTAACAATAATATCGATAAATACAATCATACCAATAATTATAATAATAGTAATATCGAAAATAAGGAAAATTAAGAGAAAAAACGGTAATAACGAATATAACGATAATAACGGTAATAATTATAACAATAATGACGATAAAAACGATAATTACGATAATAATTATAATGACGATAATAAATATAATAGAAATAATAATAAAAACGATAGGAAAGATAATGAAGATAGTAATAATAACTATAATTACGACAATAATAATAATAATGACGATAATAAAAATATTAGCGATTATAACTATAATAATTATAAAAATTATAACGAAATTGATCATAATAACGATAATGGTGATAAAAACGAAAATAATAATAATAATAGTAACAACAAAAACGATAATTACAATAATAATAACAACAGCAATAACGGTAATACCGATAATTACGATAATAATAATAACAGTGATAACGATAATAACGATAAGTACGATTATAATAATGTCGATATTAACGAAAACAGTAATAATAATTATATCGGTAATAACAATAATAACAATAATAATAATAACAATAAAAAAGATAATAAAGAAATCAACGATAGTAATTGTAATAATAAAATAATAATAACGATACTAACGATAATAACGATATTAACGATATTATCGATAATATTAACAATAATAATAACTATAATGACGACAATAACGATAATAACGATATTAATAATAACAATTGTAACGATACTATCGATAATAATAATTAAAATATTAACGACTATATCGATATTAATAATAATAATAATTACGATTATGACGATAATAACGATAATAACGATAATAATAATAATATTAATAAAGATAATAACGGTATTAATGACAAAAACGATAATAATGATAGCAATACAAAATATAATAATATTAATAATAATATCGACGATAATAACAATAATAATAAGAAGAACAATAAAGATAATAACGATAATAGCCATAAAAATTATGTTAATAATAACGATAATAACGTTATTAGTAATAATAATAATAATATCAATAATAAAAGCGTTAATGATGCTAAAAACAATAAACATAGTAACGGTATTAGAAATTATAATAATGACAATAATAATGGTAATAACGATAATTATAATAACACTAAAAACTATAATATTAATAAAAACAATAAAGATAATAACGATAATAATAATGAAATAATAACAGTAATAAAGATAATAACAATAATATTAATAACACAATTAAGGATAATAATGATTATAAATATATTGATAATAACGATAATAATAATAATAATATCAATGATAAAGATAATAATGATACAAACAATAATAATAATAATAATAATAATAATAATAATAATAATAATAATAATAATAACCATAGTAATGATAATAACGATAATAATAATAACATTAATATCGATAATAACGATTATAACGATAATAATAATACTAATAATAACAAAAATAACAATAATAATCATAAAAAATATAATACCATTAATGATGATAATCACGATATTAACGAAAATAAAGAAAATAATAAAAATAATATCGATAATTAAGCTAAGAACGATAATAACAATAATAATAATAACAATAAAAACTATAATAACGATAATAAAGATAATTATAATAACGATAATATCGATAATATTAATAATAATTATAACGATAATAACGATAATAACGATAATAGTAGTAACAATAAAACGATAATAATCATAATAGTAATAATAAATATAATAATAGCAACAAAAATAACTATAATAATGGTAATAATAATAATAATATTAACAATAATAAAGATAACAACGGCTATAGTGATAAAAGTAATAAAAATAAAATAGAAAATAAGGATAATAGCGATAACAACGTTATTAATTTTAGTAATTATAACAATAATAATATTACTAACGATAATAACGATTTTAAAGAATCTAATAATAACGATAATAACGTTGATAACGATAATAATAATAACAATATTAACGATAATATCGATAATAATAATAATGACAATAACAACAAGAAAAAGGATAATAACGATAATAATATAAACGATAATAACAATAATACTAATAATAATACTATCTATAATAACAATAATAATGATAATAATAATAATAATAATAACAATAATTACGATAATAAAGTAATTAACGATAATAATAATGATGATAATAACGATAATAGTAATAATAATAATAACTATTATGACGATATTATCGATAAAAATAATAATGATATTAACTATAAAATAGATAATAATAATAACAAAATAAACGATAATATCGATAATAATAGTAAATTGAATGACAATAAAAACAAAAATAACGAAAATGGCGCAAATAATATTTACGATAAAAACGATAATAATAATAATACAAATATCGATAATAACAAAAATAACGATAATGAGGATAATAACGATAATAATAACAGCAATATTAATATCATTTATAGCTACTATAACGATGATAACCATAATGACGGTAATAACGATTATAAGGATAATAATGTTAATAACGATAATAATAGTAATAATAAAAACGATAATAACAATATTAACTATAATAAGCATTATGATAATAATAATAAGAACGATAAAATCGATAATAACGAAATTAACGATAATGACGATAATAACGGTAATGACCATAATAGCGATTATAATAGTAACGATAGTAACGATATTACTAATAATAATAATAATGATAATAACGTTAATAACAAAAATAATAATAAGGTAATAACGATGTTATCGACAAACACGATAATAATGATAATAGCAATAATAATAAAAATAACAATTACAATGATAACGATAATAACTATAAGAAAGAGAACAATAACGATCATAGCGTTAATAACGATAATAATAATATCAATAATAGCGATAACATCGTTAATAACAATAATCGTAATAATAACGATAATAAGGATAATAACGGTAATAACGGTAATAATAATAATAATAACAACGATAATACCGATAATAGTAGTGATAATAATAACGATAACGACAATATTTAGGATAATAATAATAGCAATAATAGAGATAACAACGATATTATCTATAATAACAATATTAATAATAACGATAATAACTAAAATAACGATGTAACGATAATAATATACGATATAATTACGATAATGACTATAATAACAATAATAATAATTACGATAATGGCGATGATAATAATATCTATAATAACGTTAATAACGATAATAATAAAAACAAAAATATCAATAAAATCGATAATAACTATAATAACAATAATAATATTAACAATAATAACGATAATAACTATATTAAAAATATCAATAATCTACGATAACGTCGATAAAAACAACAACAATAATAGGAAAAATAAGAAAAATAAGGATAATAACGATAATAGCGTCAATAATAAAAATAATAACGATAATAAAGATAACGATATTAACGATAATAGTAATAATAATAATATCAAAAATAATAATAATTAAGATAATGACTATAATAACAATAATAATAATTACGATAATGGCGATGATAATAATATCTATAATAACGTTAGTAACGATAATAATATTAACAAAAATATCAATAAAAACTATAATAACTATAATAACAAATATAATAACGATAATAATAATAACAATAATAACGATAAAAACGATATAAACGATAACAACAGTAATAACAATGATAATAACTATACTAATAGTAATAACAATATCAATAATAACAATTATAACAATAATTATAAAATAATAATAACGATAATAATAATAATGACGTTAATAATAATAATAATATTAGAGATATTAACGATAATAAAAACAATAATAATTATAACAATAATAAGAATAATAATAGTAACCATAATATCGATAATATCGATAATAACGATAGTAATAATAACGATAATGACGATAATAATAATAATAATAACGATAATAATGATAATTACTATATAAGGATTATAATAAAAGTAATAATAACAATATTAAAAATAATAAGTATAATAACGATAATAAGTACTATGATAGTAGTAATAATGAAAGTAATAAAAATTATAGCACTAAAAACGATTTTAACGATAATAATTATGACGATATTTATTATAATATCGATATTAATAATTGTAATAATAACAATAATAACGATTATAACGGTAATAACGATAATAATGATAATAACGATAATAATTATATTAATAAAAGGTACAATAATAACGATATTAACGAAAATATTAGTAACAATTGTAACGTTAACAACGACAATATACATAATAATAATAATAATAATAATAACGAAAGTAAAGATAACAATAAAGAAAATAATAGCGATAATATCGATATTAACGATAATAATAATAATATTAATAACGATATTAAAAATAAATTCAATAATAACAATAATAATAATAGAAATATTAACAATAATAACGAAAATA
The DNA here is from genome assembly GCF_910589235.1 of Vespa crabro. Lineage (NCBI taxonomy): Eukaryota > Metazoa > Arthropoda > Insecta > Hymenoptera > Vespidae > Vespa > Vespa crabro. The sequence goes on from NW_025813595.1 coordinate 1,527,247, forward strand.
AAGATAACAGTAGTATTATTAACGATAACAATGATAATATTAATATAAATAATAACGATAATAACGATAATAAAGATAAGAATATTAATATTAATAAAGATAATAAAGATATTAACGATAATACCGATAATAACGATTATAACGGTAGTAGCGATAATAAATAAAATAACGAAATAATAATAATAATAATAATAATAATAATAATAATAATAATAATAATAATAATAATAATAATAAAAATAATATTGACGATAACAACGATAATAAAATTAATAATATCTCTAATAATAACAATAATATCAATAATAACGATAATAATGATAATAATAATAACAATATTATCGATTATATCGATAATTATAATAATAAAATTAACGATAATTTCGGTCATAAAATTAATACTAATAGCAATAATAACGATATTAACGGTAATAACTATTTTAATAATATCGATAATAACAATATTATTGATAATAATAATAACGATAATTGCGATAATAATGATAACAAAATTAATAATAATAAAGATAATAACAATATTAACGATAATAACGATAATAACGATAATAAAAATTTTAATTGTAATAACAATAATAAAGATAATAAAGAGAATAACGGTAATAACGATAATAACTATAATAATAATATAGAAAATGATATCAACGATATCATTTATGATATCAACGCTAATAATAATAATAATAATATGGATAATAACGATGATAACGAAAATAAAGATAATAACGATAATAATAATTATAATAATTTCAATAATAATAACGTAAATTACAATAATAACGATAATAATAATAGTAATTATAAAAATAATAGCAATAATAACAATAATAAAGGTAATAATATATACGATTTTAACGACAATGGTAATAATAATTATAACGATAATAAATTTTATAACGATAATTATAATAATAACATAATAATAATAAAAATAATAACAATAATTTGCATAATAACGATAATAATAGTGGTAATGTTAAGAATAATAACAATAATAACGATAATAAATATTATGACGATAGCAATATTATTCATAATAACGTCAATAGTAATAATAATAATAATAACGATAATATCGATATTAGTAGTAATATTAATAACGATAATATCAATATTTACGATAATAATTATAATAATAATAAAGATAATATAGATAGTAACAATAATAACGATAATAATAATAAGAATATTAATGATAATATCGAAAATTATAAAAATAATAATAGCAATAATAATGATAATATCGATAATAGCGATAATAATGAAATTCATAATAATAGTAATAGCAATAATAACGATATTAACGAAATTGTAATAACATTAGTAACGAAACAACGATATTAACATTTATAATAATAATAATAATAACGAAAGTAAGTACAATAACGGTGACAACTATAATATTAATAACAATAATCACAATAATAACGATAACAACGATAATAATAATACTAATAATAACGATAATAACGATATCAATGGCATTAACCATAATAACGTTTATAATAATAATCTTATAGAAGAATAGAACATTATTAACGATAATAACTATAATAAAATTTATAATAATAACGATAATAACGATTATAACGTTAATAATAATAATAACAATATTATCGATAATAGCAATTATAATAATAGTAATAATATTGTTAATAACAATAAAAGAGTTCCTAACAATAATAATAATGACGTCAATAACTATAATAATGACTGTGAGGATAAGAAAGATAATAATACTAATAATAATAAAAATAATAACGATAATAACGATCATAATGATAATAATAGAGTAATAATAACAGTATAAAAAATAATAACTTTAATAACGACTATAACGATAATAGTATTAGTAATAATAACAATACTAACAATAATAACAATAATAATGTTTATATCATTGTTAACGATAATAATATTAACGATTTTAACGATAATAACTATAATAATAATAATAATTATGAAGATAACAACGATAATAACAATAATAATGAGAGTTATAAAAACAATAATGACGATAATAACGTTAACAACGATAATAACGATGATAACGATAATAACAATAATAATAATAGTAATAATTAAGATAATAACAACATTTACGATAATAAGGATAATAACAATAAAAATAATAACGATAATAATGATAATAATATACACGATAATGTCGATAATATCGATAATAATAATATTATAAACCGTAACGTCGATAATAATAATAATAATAACATTATTAACGATAATAACGATAATAACTATAATAATAATAACGAAAATAAAGATAATAATAATATTAACGATAATAATAATAATAATAATAATAATAATAATAATAATAATAAAGATAATACCGATAGTAACGATAATAATGATAATAACGTTAATTACTATAATAACGATAATTGCGATAGTAACGAATATAATAATAACAATAATAACGATATTAGTAATAATATTAATAACGATAATAACGATATTTACGATAATAATTATAAGAAAATAAAAGATAATAACGATAGCAACATTAATATGGATAATAATAATAACAATATTAATGATAATATCGAAAATTATAATAATAATAATAGCAATAAAAACGATAATATCGATAATATCGATAATAATAGAAACGATAATAACGATAAGAATAAAAATAAAATTTCGGTAGTAACAATAATAACGACAATTACGATAATAACGATAATAATAACAACTACAATGTCGATGATAATGATAACGATCATAACACTAGTAACGATAATAATAATAATAGCAATAATAACGATATTAACGAAAATATTAATAAGATTAGTAACGAAAACAACGGTAATATCTTTAATAATAATAATAATAATAAAGAAAGTAAGTATAATAACAGTGACAACTATAATATTAATAACAAATATTACGATAATAACGATAATAACGATAATAATAATACCAATAATGAAGATAATAAGGATATCAATGGCAATAACGATAATAATGTTTATAATTATAATATTATTAAAGATAATAACGGTAATAACGATGCTAACAATAATAGCGATAATAATAACTTACAACAGAAGCAATAATAACGATAATAACTATAGTTTACTTATAATAATAACGATGATAAGGATTATAATTATGATAACAATATTAACGATAATAACAATGATAATAATTATAATGATAAAGGTAATGACGATAAAAAAGTATCTAACGTTAATAATAATAAATAATAATGATAATAATAGAAGTAATACTAAATAAATTAAGAATAATAACTATAATAACGATTATAAGAATAACAGTAGTAGTAAGAATAACATTAATAACAATAATAACGATAATAACGAATATAAATATGTTAAAGATAATAATATTAACGATAATAACGATAATAAGCATAATAATAATTATAATTATAATAAAGATAACAACGATATTAACGATATTAATGTCAATAACAGAAATCAATAATGACGATAATAACGTTAACAAAGATAATACCGATAATAACGATATTGACAATAATAGTAATAGTAATAATTAAGATAATTACGATATTTACTATAATAAGTATAATAACAATAAAAATAATAACGATAATAATGTTAATAATATAAACGATAAATACGATAATATCTATAAAAATATTAACATATTTGACGATAATATCGATAATAATATTAACAATATTAACGATAATATCGATCATAATAATAATATTACAAACCTTAACGTCGATAATAATAATATTAATAATAACATTATTAACGATAAAAATCATAATTACTATAATAATAATAACGAAAATAACGATAATAATATTAGCGATAATAATAATAATAATAATAAAGATAATTACGATAGTATCTATAATAACGATAATAATGATATTAACGATAATAACTATGATAATAATAGTAAATAATAAAGGTAATAACGATGTAAATGATTCTAATGATAATAATGATAACAACAATAACGATAATAACGAATATGATGTTGAGAATGATTATAATATTAACTATAATAAAAACAATAATGACAATCACGATAATAAAGATAATAATAGAAGTAATAATAACAATATTAAGAATAATAAATTTAATAACGATAATAACAATAATAATATTAGTAATAAAAAAGTAATAACAATAATAACGATAGAAACGAACTTAACGATAATAATAATGGTGATAATTACGATAATATCGATAATAATAATAACTATAATAACGATAATAACGATTATAGAGATTATAATAATTATAGTAATAATAACGATATTATAGATACTAACGACAAAATAATAATAATAATTATAACGATTATAACGGTAATAACGATAAAAACTATAGAAAAATAACAATAATATCAATAAAAACGATAACAAAGATAATAACGATAATATCGATATTAATAAATAGGATAATATCGGTATCATCGATAAAAATAATAACAATAATGACAATAATACCGATACTAACGATAATATCGTTAATAATAATAACGATAATAATGATAATAGCAATAAAAACAATAACGATATTAACGATAATTTTGACAATATTATAGATAATAATAATAATAATTTTAAAACGTTAATAATTATCATAATAATAATAGTAATAACGATAATAACAATAAAGAAAATAAAATAATAACAATAATATAGATAACAATAATAAAATTAATAACGTTAATAACGATAATTACGATAATAACGGTAATAATAATAAAATTAATAATGCTAATAACGAAAATAAAGGTAATAATATTATTAATAATACCGATAATATCGATAATAACGATAATAACGTGATTAACGATAATAATAATAGTAATAATAATAGTAATAATAATAATGATAATTACAATAATAACGATAATAATAATTACGATAAAAACGATAAAATCGATAATAGTAATAATAATAATAACAGTAATAAGGGTAATAACGATAATAATGTTAATAATAAGAATTATAATAATAACAATAATATCCATAATAATGATAATGACGACAATAATAGTAATAATTATATTATTAATAATACTAACGATAATGACGATAATAATAATAACAATACTAACAATAATAACAACAATAATAACAATATTAACGATAATAACGATAATAGCGATTATAACGATATTAAAGACAGTAATAATTATAATAATAATAAAAATAATATTAACGATAACAATGAAAATAATGATAATAATAGTTGTAATAATAACAATAATAACAATAATAACGATAGTAAAGTTAATAACGATAATTATGATAATAACGATTATAATAATAACGATAATAACGATAATAGTACAATTAATAATAACGATAATAATATAAATAATAATAATAATAACGATAATAACAATAATATCAATAATAATAATAACTATATTAACGATAATAACAATTATAGTAATAATAATAATAACGATAATTAATATAATAACGATAATAGTAAGAATACTTATAATAAAGAAAATATGGTTGATTACGAAAATAACGGTAATAATGATAATAACTATAATAACGACAATAATAATAATAATAACAATGATAATAACGATAATAACGATAATAGAGTATATAATAAAAACAACAATAAAGATAACAATGATATTAACAATAATAACAATAATAACAATTATTGCTATAATAACAATAATAACGATAATCGCGATAATAATAATAACACTAATAATAATAATATCGACAATAACGATAATTACGATAATACTAATAAAAATTATAACGATAATAACGATAATAACAATAATATTAATAATAATAATAATAATAACAACAATAATAAGGATAATAGCAATAATAATAATAACAAAATTATCGATTACATTGTTTATAAAGGTAATGAAAGTATCGATAATATTAATGATAATAATAACTATAATTACGATAATAATAATAGAAAAGATAATAATACTAATGTTTATAACAATAATAAAGATAATAACGATAATAATAATAAAATTAATAACGATAATAACGTTTATAACGATAATAATAAGAACAATAACATTCATAATAACGACAATAATCATAATATCTGTAATAATAATAACAAAAATAACTATTAAAACGGTAATAACAAAAAGAATAATTACAATAATGACGATAATAACGGTATTAACGATAATAATAATAATAATAATGACGATAATAACGGAAATATCGAGTAATAATTAATACAACAGTAACAATAGTAATTAAAGCAATAATAACGATGGTAACGAAATGGAAGATAATGGTAAAACATTAATCACAAAATTAAGGATAATAACGATAATAACGATATAAATAATATAAATAATATAATAATTATAATAATAATAAAAATAATAACTATAATAAATATGATAACATTAATAATACGAGTAATAAAAACAATAATATCATTATTAAAGATAATAAAGATAAGAACGATAATAATAATCATAATAAAAACAATAATATTCATAACAATATTAGCGATAATAACAGTGATGACGATAACAATAATAACGATAATTACGATAATATCGATAATAATATTAACAATATTAACGATCATAAACATAATTGTAATAATAATAAAATGTATACCGATAATAATAATAACAATACAAGAAAAATAATAACAATATTAACGATAATAACGATAATAATAACAACAATAATATCAAAAGTAGTAATAACGATAATATCGAAAATAATGTCAATAAAGATAAAAATAATAATAATAATAATAATAACGTTAGTAATAGTAACGAAAATAATAATAGAAGCGGTAATAATAATAATAATAACGATAATAGCAATAACAATGATAATGATAATAAAGATAATATCGATAATAATAACAACAATATAAACGAAAGTAACCTTAATGATAATAATAGAAATAGCGATAATAATGATATTAACGATAATAAGGATAATAATAATAATTATAATAACAATAGATACAGTAAAATCGATAATAACGAAAAAACGATGATAACGATATTAACGATAATAATAATAATCAGAATAACGATGATAACGATAATATCGATAATAAAAAAAATAATAATAAAAATGATCGTAACGATAATAAAGACAATAGTAGCATTTCTAGTAACAATAATCATAGTAATAACAATAACAACGATAATATCGATATTAATAACAATGACAAAGTTAATAGAAATGATAATAATAGCGATAATAACGATAATTACTTTAATAATAATAACAATAATAAAGAATATACCGATATTGACATTAATAACAATAATAATAATAGCAACAATAACGATAATTAGGAAAATAAAAATTATAATTAAAACGATACTAAGGATAAGAACGATATCATCAATAATATAATAAGAAAAATAAAGATAATATCGATTATATTAATATAAATATTAACAATTATATAGATAATTATAATAATAATATTAATATTAATAACGATAATAACAATTTTAACGATAATAAGGATAATAAAAATGACGATATTTATGAATATAACGATAAATAAATATTAATAATACCAATAATAAGGATAATAAAGATATCGTCGATAATAATAATAACAATAATAATGATAATATAGATATTAATATTATCAATATTAACGATAATAAGGATAATTTTAATAATAATAATAACGATAATAACGGTTTTAACGATAAATATAATAACGATAATAACGATTTTAACGATAATGACGATAATATCAATAATAATAATAATAAAAATATAGATAATAACGAAAGTAATGGAAATAACGATAATAATAATAAAATAATAACGATAATAACGGTAATAATAATAATATTAACAATAACAACGATAATAGCGATAACAACGTTATTAATTATAGTAATTATAATAATAATAATATTACTAACGATAATAACGATTTTAAAGAATCTAATAATAACGATAATAACGTTGATATCGATAATAATAATAGCAATATTAACGATAATATCGATAATAATAATAATGACAATAACAACAACAAAATAGTTAATAACGATAATAATATAAACGATAATAACAATAATACTAATAATAATACTATCAATAATAACAATAATAATGATAATAATAATAATAATAATAACAATAATTACGATAATAAAGTAATTAACGATAATAATAATGATGATACTGACGATAATAGTAATAATAATAATAACGATTATAACGATATTATCGATAGTAATAAGACTTATAATAAAGATAATAAAGACAAAAACGATATTAATGATATCAACAAAGACGATAATAACGATAATAATGATAATAACGATAATAAAAAAATAATATTAATAAGAAGAATAACGATGATACCGATAATAACGGTAATAAAAATAATAAATATAAATATAATATCGTTAATAATGATAGTAATAATAATAATAATAATAATGACTATAAAAATAATAATAATAATAACGATAAGAAGAAAAATAGCAATAAAATTTTTAACCATAAAATCGATAACAACGATAATAATGGTATTATTAATAATAATAATATCGACTATAAGGATAATAAAGATAAGAACGATTATAATAATAACAATAAAAACTATAATAACGATAGTAATAATAGTATATATATTGATATCTATAGTAATATAGGATAAATATATAGATAGTGTTTATAAGGACGATATTAAGTAAAAACGATATTAAAGAAAATAACGATAATAACGATAATAACGACAATAATAATAATAATAAAACGATAATAAAGACAATTTCGAATATAATAATAACGATAATAACAAAATAGTTATAATAATAATAACGACAATAACGATAATATCGATTAAAGTAATAACAATAAAATCGATAATAAAGATAATAATAAAGATAATAATAAAAATAACGAGAATAACGTCAATAAAAATTATATTATGTACGGTAATGACAATAAGAAAGAGGTTAACGGTAATAACGATAATATCGACAATAATAATAATAATAAGAATATTAACGATAACTACAAAAAGACGATAATAGTAATATTAATAATAATGAAAACAAGGATACTAACGATAACATCTATTATAATAATAATTATAGTAATAGTAATAATAATAGCAATAATAAAGATAATAAAGATAATTACAATAACAATTTAAACGACAATATCGATAATAGCGATAACAATAATTACAATATTAACTGTAATAACCATAATAACGATATAACAGTAATAAAAATAAAGGTAATATCGATAATAAGGACAATAATCATAGTAATAATAACGATAATAACGATATTATCGATAATAATTATAACGAAAATATCGACAATAAAATTATTAATATTAACGATAATAAGAATAATAATAATGACATCGATAATAGTAATAACAATAATATCGATAATAAGGGTAATTATGAAAATAACAGTAATAACGATAATATATATAAAACGACAATAATAAAAATAATAAAAACGATAATAAGGATAATAACCATGATAAAGATAATAACGTTAATAATAATAATAATAATAAAGTAACGGTATTAACGGTAATAACGATAATAATAATAACAATAATGACGATATTAAAAATAATAATGATAATAACAATAATTATAATTATAATAATAATAATAAAAACGATAATAACAGTAATAATAGTAACAATAATAACGATAATAAAGAATTAACGATAATAATAATAAAAATTATAAAGATAATACTAATAATATTGATAATAGCGATAACTATAATAACTATGATTACGATAATAACAATAGTAATAATGACCAAAATATCGAAAACAACGATAATAACGATATTAATAATAATAAAAATGAAGATAATATCGGTAAAGTGGATAGTAATAAAATAAAATATACGATAATAACGATAATAACGATAATAATAATAATAATAATAACTTTAATATCGTTAATAGTAACAACTAAAAATTCGATAATAATGGTATTAATGAAAATAACTAGAATAATAATAATAGATATAACAATAAAAACGATAATAACAATAATAATATTGACATTAATAACGATAATTACGATAATAACGATAGTAATAAAGACTATAATAACGGTAAAAAAGATGATAACGATACTAATAATAATAATAATAATATTATCGATAATAAGTATAATTACGAAAATAACGGTAATAAAGATATTAACAAATAATAACGACAAAAATAATAATAATAATAATAACGATACTAACGATAATACCGATAATAATAATAATAATAAGAAAGATAATAACGGGATTAACGATAATAACGATAGTAATAATTACAATAATAACGATAATGACGATAATAATAATAATTACGATAATTACAAGAACAAAAATTACTATAATAACGATATTAACAATAATATTAATAAGAATTACGACGATAATAAAGAAATAACGATAGTAATAATAACAATTATAACGATAATAATAGTAATAACCATAACAATAATAACGACAATTACGATAATATCGATAATAATATTAACATTAGTAACGTTCATAACGATAACAGTAATAATAATAATAACATGTATAACGATAAAAACGATAATAACGATGATAATAATAACGATAATAATTTTATTAACGATATTAACGATAATAACGAAAATAACGATAATAATAACAATAATTATAAAAATAAAAATAATGATTATAACAATCATAACGGTAATATTATTAGTAACAATAAAAATAATAATAAATATAATAACGATATTGAGAATACAAACGATATTAGACATAATAGCGGTAATAAAATTAATAATAATAACTATAATAACGATAATAACAATAATAATAAGAACATTAATAGCGATAATAACGAAAATAGAATTAATAATAATAATAATGGCGATATTATAGATATTAACGATAATAATAAGAACGATAATAACGACAATAGTAATTATAACAATAACGATAATAATGATAATAACGACAATAATAATAATAATATTAAATATGATAACGATATTAACGATAATAACGCTTATAATAATAATAACGATTATAATAATAATAATAATAACAATATTAACGAAATTAACAATAATATCGGTATAATTATAATAATATAATCGATAATTGTGTTATTAGAATTATTAATAATAACAATAATAACGATAATGACGATAATTACGAAAATACTAATAACCATAATAACGATAATAATAATAATAAGAATAACGATAATAACGATAATAACGTTAACAATAATAGAAGTAATAACAATAATAACGATAATAACTAAAATAACGATAATAATAGTAACGATAATAAAGTTAACATCAAAAAAAGTAATAACAATATTAACGATAATCACAATAATAATAATAATGAAAATAATAATAACGATAACATAGATAATAACGATGATAATAATAACGATATTTTCGACAATAGTGCTAATAATAATAACGATAATAACGATAATACTATTAATAATAATAGAGATAATAACGATATTAACGATTATAAAGATAATAATGGTAATAACGATAACAATAAAAAAAATAATAATAATAATAGTAAACATAAGAACGATAATATCGATAATAACGATTATAATAATAACGATATTAACGATAATAATGATAATAACAATAATAATATTAACGATAATATCGACATTATTGATAATATTAACAACGATAATTTTGATAATAACGATAATAAAATTAGTAACAATAATAAAGATAATATCGATAATAACGATAATAACAACAAAAATAGTATTAATAATTACATTAATAACAAAAATAGGCATAAAAACGATGTTACGATAATAATAATAACGATAATAACAATAATATCGATGATATTAATATCAATATTTACGATAATTTCGATATTAATAATTGTAATAATAACAATAATAACAATCATAAAGATGATAGCGACTATAAAAATAACGATAATACCGATATTAAGAATACTAATATTATTGTTAGTAACAATAATAATGATAACGATGTTTATAATAGTTATAATAATAACGATTATAACGTTACTAACGTTATTAATGATAATAACGATATTAACGATAATAAAGGAACAATAACAATAAATTAAATTAATAACAATTGTAACGTTATCAACGATACTAAAAATAATAATAATAATAATAGTGACGAAAGTAAAAATAATAACGATAACAATAATAACAATAATAGTGATAATATCAGTCATAATATTAATAGTAATAACATTAAAAACGATTATAACGATAATAAAGATAACAATAATATTAATAATAATAATATTAATAACAATAATAACAATAATAACGATAGTAACGATAATAACGATAATAAAAATAATAACCATAATAACAATAATAATTACATTATTACTAATTACAATAATAACGATAATTAAGGTAATAAAAACAACAATAATAACGATATTAACGAAAATAGTGTTAACAATTGTAACGATAACGACGATAACAACATTAATAATAATAATAATAATAGCGAAGGTAAGTATGATAACGGTGACAACTATAATATTAATAATAATAATAAAGATAATAACGATAATAATGATAATAATAATTCTAAAAATAGAGATAATAACGTTATTAATGGCAATAACGATAATAACGATAATAATTAAAATCATATTAAAGATAGTAACGTTAGTAGCGACAATAAAATAATAATATTAATAACAATAATAACAATAATAACGATAATAGCAATAATAATTATATCGATATTAACGATAATGTCGTTAAGAATAATAACAATATTACCCATAATATCGATAATAATAATAATAATAAGAAGAAGAAGAATAATAAAGATAATAGCGATTTTATTAACAACGATTAAAAAGATAACAACGACAATAATGATAATTGCAATTATAACGATAATAATGGTAATAAAAATAACAATAATGACGATATTAAAGAATATAGTAATAACAATAATAACGATAACAACAATAATAACATTAATCATGTTAATAATAATATCGAAAGTAGGTATAATAACGATGCCATCGATAAAAATAATAAAAATAAGAACGATAATAAAGATCATAACGATAATAATAATACTAATAATAACGATAATAACGATAATAATAATAATCGTATTAAGGATAATAACGATAATAACGATTATGACATTAAAATTATTATTGATAATTACGTCAATAGTAATAATAATAATAATGATAATATCGATATTAACGATAATAATAATAATAATAATAATAATAATAATAATAATAATAATAATAAAGATAATAACATTATTAACGATAATAACGATAATAACACTAATAACTATAATAACGACAAGAATAATAATAAAATATCTATAGTAACAGTAATAACGATAATAACGATAGTATCGTTAATAATAATAACGATAATAATGATAATAGCGATAAAATCAATAACGATATTAACGATAATATTGACAATATTAAAGATGATAATGATAATAATTTAAAAACGATAATAATTATCATAATTATAGTAGTAATAACGATTATAACGATATTAAAAGTTAATATGATAAGGATAATATAGATAATAATAATAAAATTCATTACGTTAATAATGATAATAACGATAATAACGGAAATTATAAAAAAATTGATAACGCTAATAACGATAATAAAGGTATAATATTAATAATAATAACGATAATAACGATAATAATGATAATAATAACGACATTAATAACTATAATAAATATAATAAAGATATGGTATTAACGATAACAGTAGCAGTAATAGTAATAACGATAATAACAAAAATAGCGGCAATAAAATAAAAATAATAATGATAAAAACGATATTATCTGAAATAACGATAAAAGCTATAAGAATAATAATAATAAGAACAATGACAACGATAATAAAGACAATAAACATAAAAACAGTAACGACAATACGACAATAATAATAATAATAATAATAATAATAATAATAATAATAATAATAATAATAATAATAATAATAATAATATTAATGATTAAAACGAAAATAAGAATAATAATGGTAGTAATAATACCAATAATTACAATAATAACGACAATTAAGATAATAATGATAATAACAATAATAATATTTATGACAATAATTATAATACTGATAATAAAGATAATATAGATAATAACGTTAATTATAATAACAATAATAACGATTATAACGATAATAACGATATTAATAGAGATAATAATAATAATATTAAAAATAATAACAAAAAAATAACGATTTATCTATAATAACGATATTAATAATAACGATATTATCGATAATAATAAGGATAATAACTGTAACAACGATAATAACGATAATAACGATATTAACGAAAATGAAACTAATAATAATAATAAGGGGTAATAGAGATTATAACGATAATAATGATAATGACAATAATAATAATTGTAATAATAAAGATAATAATGATAATATAGGAAATAAGGAGAATAATAATAACAATAATAACATTAATAACGATAATAACGATAATCACGATAATAATAATTACTATTATAACAATAATAACGACAATAATGATAATAAGGAAAATAATTATAATAATAAAAATAATAAAAACGATAAAGATGATAATAATAATTACAATAATAATGATAATAACAATAATAACGATATTAACTATAATAAAATTAATAACTATTTACGTTAACAACGATAAGGATATTAGGAATAATAGCGATAATAACTATAATTACGTAAATAATATTAATTACATAAATAACGATATAAACCATGATAACGATAATAATAATATCGGTAATGACTATAATAATATTAATAGTAATAACGATAATAATTATAATAACGTTAATAATAATAACAATATTAACTGCAATATTAGTAATAATAATAATAAAGATAAGAGAATTAATAATAACTGCAATAACATTAGTAAACATTATAACGAAAATAACAATAATGACGATGACAATAATAACGATTATTACAACAATAACAAAAATAATAAAAACGATAGTATCGTTAATAGTAATAATCATAATACCGTAAAAACGATAATAAATTTAATAATAAAAAAAATAATAACGATAATAACGATATTATAAGTATAATTATAACAATAATATCGATAATTACGTTATAAGAAGTAATAATAATAACAATAATAACGATAATACTAATAACCATAATAAAGATAATAATAATAATAATAATAACAATAATAACGATACTAACGATAATAACGAGAAGAACATAATTAACGATAATAACAAGATATATCAAAAGAATAAAATCTATAATAATGATAAGAACGATTAGAAATATAATATTAATAACAAAAATTACAATAATAACGTAAATAACTAAAAAAAAATGATTTAAATAAGATATTAACGATAATAAATAGAATGACAGTAATAACGATGAAAACGACAATAATAATATAAATAAAAACGATAATGACGCTAATAACAATAAAAATAATAATAATAATAATAATAATAATAATAATAGTAATAATAATAATAATAATAATAATAATATTAATATCGATAATAACAATAATAACGAAAATTATAATATTAATAACAACAATAATAACAATAATAACGAAAATAATGATAATAATAAGTACGATAAAGTCGATAATATCGATAATAATATTAATAATATTAATGATTATATCGATAATAAAAATAACATTATTAACGATAATATCTATAAGCATAAAAACAATAATAATAATAGTAATAACGATAATAACGATAATAATAGTAGTATTACTAACATTAATAACAATAATAGCGGTAATAAGGTAATAAACGGTAATAACGATAATTATAATAACCATATTAACAATAATA
This sequence comes from Vespa crabro, assembly GCF_910589235.1. Classification (NCBI taxonomy): domain Eukaryota; kingdom Metazoa; phylum Arthropoda; class Insecta; order Hymenoptera; family Vespidae; genus Vespa; species Vespa crabro. The sequence continues at coordinate 1,543,137 of NW_025813595.1, forward strand.
ACGATATTCTCGATGATAACAATAACAATAATAACGATAATATCTATAAGAATAATAATATTATTAACGTTAACATCGATGATAATAATAATTATAATAACATATAATTAACGATAAATAAAATATAAATAACGATAAAGCGAAAATAATAATAATAATAATAATAATAATATTAATAATAATAATAATATCGATAATAAAGATAATGACGACAATAATAATAATAAAAATAATATTAATAATAATAACGATAATGACGATAATAATAATAGTTATATTAACAATAATAACAATAATAAGGATAATAACGATAATAACTATAAAAATAATAATAACGACAATAATAACTATAATAAATATAATAACGATATGGTATTAACGATAATGACGACAATATTAATAATAGTAATAACGATAATAACCATAATAACAACAATAAAATTAATAATAATAACAAGATAATAACGATATTATCGAAAATAAAGATAAAAGCTATAATAATAATACTAATAAGAACAATAACAACGATAATAACGATAATAAAAATAATATCAGTAAAGATAATACAACAATAATAATAACAACAATAAAAATTATAATAAAGATGACAACAATAATAAGGTTAATAACTATATTAACTATATCAATAATAACGGAAATAACATTAATTTCGATATTAATAATAGCAACATTAAAGACAATAACGATAATAATAATAATAATACCAACCTTAATAACTATAATAAATATAATAACGATTTGGTATTAACGATAAAAACGGCAATAGTAATAATAGTAATCACAATAATAACGATAAAATCTATTTAATAATCTTAAAAATAATAATAATAATAATAATAAAAGTAATAACGGTAATACCGATAATAACAATGATACTAATTATAACTATAATAAGGATAATAACTATAATAATATTAATCATAATAAAGATATCAACGATAATAACGATAACAATTATAAAACAGATAATAACGATAATAACAATTATAATCCTAATAACGATATTAATATTTATAATAATAACAATACTACTGATAATAACGATAATAACGATAATAATAGTGGTAAGAATAACAATAATACTGATAATAACGATAATAACTATAATAATAGTAGTAATAATAACAATAATAACGTTAAAAGCGATAATAAGAATATTAACGATAATAACGATAATTATAATAACCATATTAATAATAATAACGATGATATCAATGATAACAATAACAATAATAACGATAATATCGATAATAATGATAATATAATTAACGTTAACATCGATAATATTAATAATAATAATAACATTAACAACGATAAAAACAATAATAAGTATAATAATAATACCGAAAATAACGGTAATAACGATATTAATGATAATAATAATAATACCAATATCGACAATAACCATCATAACGATAACAACGATAATAATAATAATAATAATAAAAATAATAGTAATAATAATAACGTTAATTACGTTAATTACGATAATATTATTAGTAACAATAATAGCAATAATAACAATAATAACGGTAATAATAACAAAGTTTATATCGATAATTTCAATAATAATAATAACAATATTAACGATTTTATCAACAAAAATAATAACAATAATAACAATATTAAAAATAAAAATCATAATAACGATAATAATATCAGTATTATTAATACCAATAATACCAATAATAACGATAATAATAATAATATCGATTATAATAACAACGATAATACCGATAATAGTAGTAATAATAATAACGATAATGACTATAGTTACTATAATAATAATAACAATAATAGAGATAAGAACGATATTATCTATAATAACAATATTAATAAGAACGATAATAAATAAATAACGATGTAACGGTAATAATAACAATAATATTAAAAATAATATTGATAATAATAATAATAATAATAGCAATAATAACGATAATAAAGATAATAACGATAATAAGGATAACGATATTAACGATAATAGTAATAATAATAATATCAAAAATAACATTAATTACGATAATGACTATAATAACAATAATAAACTTAACAATAATAACGATAATAACTATATTAAAAATAACAATAATCTACGATAACGTTGATAAAAACAGCAACAATAAAAGGAAATATAACAAAAATAAGGATAATAACGATAATAGCATCAATAACAAAAATAGTAACGATAATAACGATAATAACAATAATAATAATAACGCTAATATCGATAATAACATTAATAATACTAGCCGTAATAACTATATTAACGGTAATAACTATATTTAAGAAATCAGTAGTAACGATAGTATCGTTAATAATCATCATAATAACAATTATAACGAAAATGACAAGTTAACGATAATAATAATAAAATTAATAACGATAATTACGTTAATAACGAAAATAATAAAAGCATTATTATCGATAATAACGATAATAATAATAATAATATGAATAATATGGAAAATAAGGATAATTACGATGTCAACGATAATAATAATAACAACAAAAAGGGTAAAAAAATAATAAAGATAAAGAAAATAAGGATAATAACGATGACAATGATAATAATAATAACAATACTAAAGTAATAACGATAATAACGATTATAAGGATAATATCAATAACAATAATAGAAATAATAATGTGATCGGTAATGAAGATAAAACGATAAAAATGATAATAACTATAATAACAAATATTATAACGATATTAATAATAACAATAATAACGATAAAAACGATATAAACGATAACAACAGTAATAATTATGATAATAACAATACTAACAGTAATAACAATAACAATAATAACGATCATAACAATAATTATAAAAAGAATAAGAACGATAATAATAATAATGACGTTAATAATAATAATAATATTAGAGATATTAACTATAATAAAAACAATAATAATTATAACAATAATAATAATAATAATAGTAACCATAATAAAGATAATATCGATAATAACGATAGTAATAATAACGATAATGACGATAATAATAATAATAATAACGATAATAACGATAATTACGAAATAAGGATAATAATAAAAGTAATAATAACATTATTAAAAATAATAAGTATAATAACGATAATAAGTACTACAATAGTAGTAATAATGAAAGTAATAAAAATAATAGCCATAAAAACGATTTTAACGATAATATTTATGACGATAATAACGATAATATCTATAAAATTAATAACATTATTTATGATAATATCGATATTAATAATTGTAATAATAAAAATAATAACGATTATAACGATAATAGCGATTATAATAAAACGAAAATAACGATAATAATAGTAATAATATTATTGTTAGTAACAATAATAATGATAACGATGTTTATAATTATAATAATAATAACGATTATAACGATAATAACGATAATAATGATAATAACGATAATAATTATATTAATGAAAGGAACAATAATAACGATATTAACGAAAATATTAGTAACAATTGTAACGTTAACAACGACAATAAACATAATAATAATAATAATAATAATAATAATAATAATAACGAAAGTAAAGACAACAACGATAACAATAATGACCAAAATAGCGATAATATCGATTATAATAATACCGATAATATCGATATTAACGATAATAATAATAATATTAATAAAGAAATTAAAAATCATTTCAATAATAACAATAATAATAGTAGAAATAATTACAATAATAACGATAATAAAGATAACAATAATATTATTAATGATAACAATGATAATATTAATATAAATAATAAAGATAATATCGATAATAAAGATAAGAATATTAATATTAATAAAGATAATAAAGTTATTAACGATAATACCGATAATAACGATTATAACGGTAGTAGCGATAATAAATACAATAACGAAATAATAATAATAATAATAATAATAATAATAATAATAATAATAATAATTAAAATAATAATGACGATAATAACGATAATAGCATAATTAATATCTGTCATAATAACAATAATATCAATAATAACGATAATAACGATAATAAGAACAATAATATCGATAATATCGATAATTATAATAATAATATTAACGATAATTTCGGTCATAATATTAATACTAATAACAATAATAACGATAATAACAGAAATAATTATTGTAATAATATCGATAATAACAATATTATTAATAATAATAATAACTATAATTACGATAATAACGATAACAAAATTAATAATAATAAAGATAATAACAATATTAACGATAATACCGGTAATAACGATAATAAAAATAATAATTGTTATAACAATAATAAAGATAATAAAGAGAATAACGGTAATAACGATAATAACGGTTATAATATTAATAACTATAATAACGGTATTAACAATAGGAATAATAATAATAATAGAGATATTAAAATTATTAACGATAATAATAATAATAGTAACAATAATAACGAAAATGACGACAAAAACGATAATAATAATAACGATAATAACAATAATAGTAATATTAATAATACCTATAGTAACAATAATAACGATAATGACAATAATAATAATTATAATAATAACGATTATAAGGATAATTACGTTAATAACGATAATAATAACAAAATTAATAACGAAAGTTACGATAATAACGAAAATAACAATAGCATTAATTACGATAATAATGATAATAATAATAATAATAGTTATAACAATATTAAGGATATTAACGATAATAACGATAATACTAATAACGATGACAACGACAAAAATAATAATATTAATATACATAATAACGAAAATAACGATAATAATGATATCAACGATAATAATATTAATAATAATAATATCGATAATAACGATGATAACGAAAATAAAGATAATAACGATAATAATAATTATAATAATTGCAATAATAATAACGTTAATTACAATAATAACGATAATAATAATAGTAATTATAAAAATAATAGCAATAATAACAGATATTAATATTAATATTAATAACGATAATAATATACACGATAAAGTCGATAATATCGATAATAATATTAACAAATTTAACAAATATATCGATATTAATACTAACAATATTAACGATAATATCGATCATAATAATAATATTATAAACCGTAATGTCTATAATAATAATAATAATAATAATGACATTATTAACAATAATAACGATAATAACTATAAAAATAATAACGAAAATAAAGATAATAATAATATTAACGATAATAATAATAATAATTATAATAATAATAATAAAGATAACACCGATAGTAACGAATATAATAATAACAATAATAACAATATTAGTAGTAATATTAATAACGATAATAACGATATTTACGATAATAATTATAAGAATAATAAAAGATAATAACGATAGCAACAATAATAACGATAATAATAATAACAATATAAATGATTATATCGAAAATTATAATAATAATAATAGCAATAATAACTATAATATCGATAATATCGATAATAATAAAAACGATAATAACAATAAGAATAAAAATAATATTTCGATAGTAACAATTATAACGACAATTACGATAATAACGATAATAATTACAACGATAATGTCGATGATAATAATAACGATCATAAGGCTAATGACGATAATAATAATAATAATAGCAATAATAACGATATTAACTAAAATAGTAATAACAATAGTAACGAAAACAACGGTAATAACATTAATAATAATAATAATAATAATAATAAAGAAAGTAAGTATAATAAAGGTGACAACTATAATATTAATAACAAATATAACGATAATAACGATAATAACGATAATAATAATACTAATAATGAAGATAATAAGGATATCAATGGCAATAACGATAATAACGATTATAATAATAATATTAATAAAGATAATAACGGTAATAACGATGCTAACAATAATAGCGATAATAATAACAACAACAGCAGCAATAATAATTATAATAACTATAGTTTATTTAAAATAATCACGATAATAATGATTATAATTATGATAACAATATTAACGATAATAACAATGATAATAATAATAATAATAATAAAGGTAATGACGATAAAAAAGTATCTAACGTTAATAAAAATAAAAGCAACAATAATGATAATAATAGAATTAATACTAAATATATTAAGATTAATAACTATAATAACGATTATAACGATAACAGTAGTAGTAAGATTAACAATAATAACAATAATAGCGATAATAAGGTTATTACCGATAATAAGGATAATTATAATATTCATAGTAACTATAATGCGGATATTACCGATAATAATAATAACGATAATAACGATAATATCGATAATAATAATAATATTATTAACGATATAATCGAAAATAATAATAATAATAATAATATTAATAACAATAATGACGATAATAACAACATTAACGATAATTACGATTAAAATAATAATAACGAAAATAACGATAATAACGATATTAACGATTATAATAATAATAACAATAAAGATAATAAAGATAATAAAGACAATAATAATAATGATAATATTTATAATAATAATAATTTTAATGTCGATAATAACGGTAATAGTAGTAGATATAATATCAATATTATCAATAAAAACGATAACAATAATAATTAAAATAACGGTTATTACGATAATAATGGAAATAATAAAAATAAAGATTATAAAGATAACAACTATAATAACGATAATTACGATAATAATTATAATCATATTAATGATAGTAACGATAATAACGACAATAAAAGAATAATATAAAAAACGACAATAACAATAACAACGATAAAGCAATAATATTAATGACGATATTAACGATAATATTGTTAATAGTAATAAAAATTTTAACGATAATATCGAAAATATTAAAAATAACAAGAATAATAATATGGATAATAAAGATAACAGTGATTATAATAATAAAGATTAAAAAGATAACAACGGCAATAATGTTAATAGCAGTAATAACGATAACAACTGTAATAAAAATAACAATATTAACGATATTAAAGGAAATAGTATTAACAATAATAACGATAACAACGATATTAACATTAATAATAACAATAATAAAAATAAAAGTAAGTATAATAACGGTGACATCGATAATAATAATAAAAATAATAAGGATAATAACGGTAAGAACGATAATAACGATAATAAAATTTATAATAATATCGATAATCGCGATAATAACGATAATAACAATATTAATAGTAATGAGAATAAAGATAATATCAATAATAACAATAATATCGATAATAATTATAACAAAAATAATGAAGATAATAATAATCATCATAACGGTAATAAGGATAAATACGATAACATCGATAATGATAATAATAAAAACGATAATAATGATAATAACGATAGTAATAATAATAATAACATTAAAAACAATGATAACGACAATAATAATAATAATAATGGCATTACAAGCAATTGTATCGATAATAACGATAATCACGATAATAATTATAACAATAATATCAATAATAACGATAAGAAATATAATACTAATAACAATAATATCGATGACAACGATAATAACGATAATTATAATAATTATATAGAGATAATAAAGATTATAACGATAAGAACGAAGATAACTACAAAAATGTAAATACCGGCGATTATAATAATAATAATAACGATAATGAAAATGACGATAATGACGATAATAACGATTATAATAATAAGGATAATTACGATAATAGTAATAATAATAATAATGATAATAACGATAATAAACAAAATAATAATAATGATAATAAATATAACAACAATATTAACAATAATAACGATAATAATAATAATAATATAACGATAATAAACATAATAATTATAATACAGATAATAGCGATATTATCGATAAAAATAATAAAGATATTAACGATAAAATAGATAATATTAATAACAAAATAAACGATAATATCGATAATAATAGTAAATATAATGACAATAAGATCAAAAATAACGAAAGTAACGTAAATAACATTAACGATTATAAAGATAATAGTAATAATACAAATATAGATAGAAACAAAAATAACGATAGTGAGGATAATTACGATAATAATGACAGCAATAATAGCGATTTTAAAGTTAAGAACGATAATAATAATAATATAAACAACAATAATAACATTATCAATGATAATAATAATAAAGGCGTTATTAATAATAATCATAATAAAGATATTAACGATAATAACAACAATAATAATTATAACAACAATAATAATAATAGTAACTATAAGAACGATAATATCGATAATACCATCAATAATATTATTGATAATATCGATAATAATATTAATAATTATAACGATAATAGCTATAATAACGATAATAATGATAATAACGATAATGAAGATAATCACTATAATATCGATTATAACAATAATAATAATAATAATAATGACGATAATAATAAAAATATTACCGATAATAACTATAATTACGATAATGACGATAATATTAATAACGATAATAACGTTAATAACGTAAATAAAGGTAATAATAATAGTAATAATAATAGTAATAATAACAACAATAACGATAATAAAGATAATAACGACAAAAATATTAACGATAATATCGACATTATTAATAATAATAACAACAATAATTATGATAATAACGATAATAAAAGTAATAATAATAAAGATAATAACAATATTAACGATAATATTGATAATAATGATAATAACAATAATAACGATAATAACCATAATAGTAATAATAATAATTACGATAAGAACGTAAAAAAAGATAATAATAATAATAATAATAGCGATAATAACGATATTAACGACAATAACGGTAATAATTAATAATAATAACGATAATATCGATAATATTGATAATATCGGTAATAATTATATTAATAATAACTATAATAACGATAATAAGGACAATAAAATAAACAATAATAACTTTATTAACAAAAATATTAAGGATAATTATAACAACAATAACGATAATAATAATATCAATAATAAAAATAACGAAAGTAAAGATAATAACGATGACAACGATAATAATAATAGCAATAATAATGAAAATAATGAAAAAAATAATAATTGAAATAACAATAATATCGCAAATAACGCTAATCACGATAATAATAATAATGATAACGACGATGAAAATAATATTAATAATAACAATAATATCGATAGTAATAATAACGTAAAAAACGATAATAGCATTAATAATAATAAAGATAATAACATTAATAACGATAATAAAGGTAATAATAATAAATATAATAACGTTTATAACGATAATAAAATAATAATAATATTAATAATAACGATAATATCGATATAAACGATAGTAACGATAATAGAGATATTAACGATTATAATAAAAACAATAATAACGATAATAACAATTATAATGATACTAACGAAAATAATATTAATAATAATAGCAAAAATTACAATATTAACGATAATTAAGATAACAATATTAACGATATTAAAGATAATATTAATAACAATAGTAACGATAACAACGATAATAAACCTAATAATAATTATAATAATAACGAAAATGAGGATAATAACGATGTCAACGATAAAAATAATAACAATAATAACGATAATAATAATAATAATAACGATAGAAACGATATCAATGATTATAATGATAATAACGATAATAATAACTATAATAATAAAAATAACAACGATATTAAAGATAGTAACGATAATAATAATAACAATAATATCGATAAAACGATAATAATTATAATACCGATAATAACGATAATAACATTATTAATAATAGTAATAAAAAATACAATAACAATAATTAAGATAATAACGACAATTATTTTAATAGTAGTAATAATAACAATATTAACAATGTTTGCAATTATAATGAAAACAACGATAATAATAGTATTAACAATTAAATTAATAACAATAATAACGATAATAAAGATAATAAGGATGATAATAATAACGATAGCAGTAATAATAATATCGATAGTAACAATAATGACGATAGTAACGAAAATAACAATAATAAGGATAATAATGATGTTAGCGATAATATCGTTAATAATAATAACAATATTAACGATAATATCGATAATAATAATAACAATATTAACCATAATATCTTTAAAAATAATAATAATAATGATAACAGTAATAACGATAATACCGATAATAACAATGATAATTATAATAGCGATAATAAGGATAATAACCATAATAATAGTAACAATAATAAAGATAACAACGATATTAACGATAATAATGACAGTAATAGTAACAATAATAACGATAAAAACGATAACAATTATAAATCGATAATAACGATAATAACAGTTATAATCCTAATAACGATAATAATATTTATATGAATAACAATAATAATAATAATAACGATAGAAACGATAATAATAGTAGTAATAATAACAAAATTAACACTAACAACACTAATAACGATAATAACAATAATAATAGTAGTAATAATAATGAAAATAACGATAATAGCGATAATAAGGTTATTAACGATAATAACGATAAATATAATAACCATATTAAAAAAATAAAAATGTTATAAATGATAACAATAACGATAGTGAAGATAATATCGATAATAATAATAATAACATTAATAACGATAATAACTATAATAACGATATTAGCTACAATAAAATTTATAACTATATTTACGTCAATAACGATAATAATATTAGCAATAATAGCGATTATAACGATAATAACGTTAATAATAATAATAATAATAATAAATATAATTACAATTATAATAGTAGTAATAACATTAATATCTTTTATAACGTAAATAACGATAATAACGATAACAATAATAACGATTAAAACGATAACAACGAAAATAATAAAAACAATAAAAACTATAATAGTAATAATAATAATACCGATAAAAACGCTAATAAATATAATAATAATAAAAATAATTACGATATTGAAAATATTAACGATATAAACGATGATAAAATCAAAAACTGCGATAATAACGATAGTAATAATTATAATAATTAAGATAAAAAAGATATTAACGATAGTAATGATAATAATTATAACAATATTAACAATAATAACGATAATAAATATAATAACGATAATAACGATAGTAACGATGTGAACGATAATAATAAAAACGTTTATAAAGCTAATACCGATAATAGTAATAACAAAATTAATGATATTATCGATTATAATAACTATAATAATAACAACAATAACGATAATAACGTTAATAATAGAGATAATTATAACAATATTAAGAATAATAATTATAGTAAAGATAATAACGATAATAACTGTAGTAGTGATAAAAGTAATAATATCAAAAAAGATAAAATGACTTCAAAAATAATACAAATAACGATTTTAGCGATAATAATGAAAATGAAAATAATAATAATAGTAAAAATAATAACGGCGATTACGATATAAACGATAATATTAATAGTAATCAATACAAAAATAACAATAATAACGTTAATAACGATAATATCGATATCAATAATAACGATAATAACGACAATAATCATAATAATGATGATAACAATAACAACAATTATAACGATAAGAATGATAATAATATATACGATAAAGTCGATAATATCGATATTAATATTAACAATATTAACGATGATATCGATATTAATGAAAAATAATAATAATAATGACGATAATAACGGTTTATAACGGAAATAATAGTAATAACAATATCGACAATAACGATAATTACAATAATAACGATTATAATAATAACGATAATAACGATAAAAGTAATAATAATAAGAATGATAATAACGATTATACGATTTATAACAATAACGATTATAAGGATAATAGTAATAATAATAAGAACGCTAATGAAGATAAAAAGATAATAATGATAATAACTATAATAACGATAATAACTATTCTAATAATAATAATAATAAGAATAATAACGATTATAACAATAAAAATAAAAAGAATAATAACGACATTAATGATAATAACGATAATAATAATAGCAATAATAACGATTTTAACGTTAATAACCATAGTAATAATAACATTAATAACGGTAATAATTTTATCAACAATAATAATATTAATAACATTAATAATAATAATCATATTAGAGATAATAACGATAATAAAAACAGTAATAATTATAACAATAATAATAATAAAAATAATAATAATAATAACGATAATATCGATAATAACGATAATAATGATAATAACGATAATAACGTTAATTAGGAGAATGACGATAATATTAATAACGATAATAACGATGATAACGATAATAGCGATAAGACCAATATCGATAAAACGATAATAAAGATAATAATTCTAAGAATAATATATATAACATTGATACTAACGTTAATAACAATAATACTAATAACAATAATAACGATAATAACGTTAATAATGATCAGAACGATAATAATATTAAGAATAATAACAATAATAACGATTATTACGATATTACGATAATAATAAAAGTAATAATAACTATATTAAAGATAATAAGTATAACAACGAAAATAACTACAATAATAGTAGCAATAATGAAAGTAATAACAATAATAGCCATAAAAACGATTTTACCGATAATAATAAAAACGATAATAAAGATAATATCGTTAATAATAATAACAATATACGATAATATCGATATTAATAATTTTAATAATAACAATAATAACGATCATAACAATAATAGCGATTATAATAATAACGATAATAACGATAATAATAATAATAATAATATTATCGTTAGTAAAAATAATAATGTTAACGATGTTTATAATAGTAATAATAATAACGATTATATCGATAATAACGATAAAAATGATAATAACGATAATAACGATAATAGAAGAAACAATAATAACGATATTAACGAAAATATTAATAAAAATTGTAACGTTAACAACGATAATAAAAATAATAATAAAAATAGTAATAACGAATGTAAAGATAATAACGATAACAATAATGACAATAATAGTGATAATATCGATTATAATAATACCGATAATATCGATAATAACGATAATATTAATAGAAATAATAACAATAATAACGATATTAAAGATAACGATAATATTATTAACGATAATAATGACAATATTAAAATTATTAATAACGATAATAAAGATAATAAAGATAATAATAATAATATTAATAGAGAAAATAACGATATTAACGATAATACCGATAATAACGATAATAATGGTCATAATAATAACGCTAATAAAGTTAATATCTACAATAAAAATATTCATAATAATATTAATAATAACGATAATAACGATAATATCGGTAATAATGATAGTAATTATAACAATAATAGCAATAATAACGATAATAATGATAATAATATATACGATTATAACAATAGTAATAATAATAATAACGATCTTAAAAATAATAACGACGATAATATTAATCACAATTATAATAAAAATAAAAACAATCATTTGTATAATAACGATACTAATAGTGGTAATGTTAAGAATAATAACAACTATAACGATAGTAACGATGATGACGATAACAATATTATTGATAATAACGATAATACCGATAATAACTATAATAACGATAATTTCGATAGTAAGCAATATAGCAATTACAATAATAACGATATTAGTAATAATATTAATAAAGATAATATCGATATTTATGATAATAATTATATTAATAATAAAGATATTAGCGATAGTAGCAATAATATCGATAATAATAATAACGACAATAACTATAAGAATAATAATAAAATATCGATAGTAACAATAATAACGACAATTAAGATAATAACGATAATAATAATAACGATAATGACGTTGATAATAATAACGGTCATAACGGTAATAACGATAATAATAATATTAATAATAATATTAATAATGATAACGATAATGACGATAATAATAATAATAATAATAACAATAATAACAAACAATATCGACAATAACGGTAATAACGATAATAATAATAATAATAACTACATTAATAAATGTAGTAAATATAATAACGAAATGGTATTAACGAAAAAATCGCCAATAGTAGTAATAGTAATAACGATAATAACGAAAATAACGACAATCAAAATATTAATAATAAAGAAAATATCAATATTATAGCAAATAACGATTATAACGATAATAATAATAACAATATTAACGATAATAACGATAATAGTGATTATAACGATATTAAAGACAGTAATAATTATAATAATAATAAAAATAATATTAACGATAACAATGAAAATAATGATAATAATAGTAGTAATAATAACAATAATAACAATAATAACGATAATAAAGATAATAAAGATAATTATAATAATAACAATTACAATAATAACGATATTAACGATAAAAGTAGAATTAATAATAACGATAATAATAATAATAATAATAATAAAAATATTAAAAATTATAATCACCAGAATAATAACAATAATACCGGTTATGATAAGAATAATATTAATAATAATAACGATAATAATGATAATAATAATAATAATAATAATAATAATAATAATAATATCATTAATACTCACAATAATAACAATAATAACGGTTTTGAGAAGAATAATATTAATAATAATAATGATAATAATGATAATAACCAAATAATCGATAATAATAATTACAATAATAACGATAATAACAATAATAATGATAATAATACTAATAATTATAACGATAATAACGATAATATTGATAATAATAATAATAATAGGATCGATAATAACGTTAATAGTAATAAGTATAAAATCGATAGTAATGATATTAATGAAAATATCCATAATAATAATAAAAAATATAACAATACTAACGATAATAAAAATAACAACAAAGATAATAAAGATAATAACGATTATAATAATAACAATAATAACTATAATAACGATAGTAATAGTAATATATATATTGATATATATAGTAATATAGGATAAATATATAGATAGTGTATATAAGAACGATATTCAATAAAAACGATAATAAAGAAAATAACGATAATAACGATAATATCGATTAAAGTAATAACAATAAAATCGATAATAAAGATAATAATAAAGATAATAACAAAAATAACGAGAATAACGTCAATAAAAATTATATTATGTACGGTAATGACGATAAGAAAGAGGTTAACGGTAATAACGATAATATCGACAATAATAATAATAATAAGAATAATAACGATAACTACAAAAAGACGATAATAGAAATATTAATAATAATGGAAGCAAGGATAATAACGATAACAACTATAATAATAATAATAAAGATAGTAATGATATGAACGATATTAACTATAATAACAATAATAAAGATTATTATAATACGATAATAACGATTACAGTAATGATAATAATATTGATAGTAACAACAATTACGATAATGGTGAAAATAATAAAAATAATTTAAAAAATTAAAAGATATTAACGATAGCAACGATATTAATGCAAATAACAATAATAATTACAATAAAAATAACAATAATAACGTTAATATCAATAATAATGAGAACTACAATAATGATAATAAAGTTAATAACTTTAATATTACTAACAATAATAATGATAACATCGATAATAACATTATTAATAATAATAATAATTAATAATAAAAATATTATTATTCACAATAATAAAGATAACAACGACAATAGTGAAAAAATATTAATAATATAATAGAAAATAAGGTTAATAACGATGACAACGATAATTATAATAACAATATTAACGAAAGTAAAGATAATAACGATTATACTGATTATAACAATAACGATAATGAGAATAATAACGATAATAATGATTGTAACTATAATAACGATTACAACAATAATAATGATAATAATAATTACGGTAATACCGGTAATAAAGATAATTACCATAATAACAATAGTAATAATAAAGATGATAACAATAATAACGATAGTAACGATTATAACGATAATAATATTAATAATTTTAACATAAATAGCGTTAATAACGAAAATTATTTTAATAGAAGTAATAATAACAATATTAACAATGTTTGCAACAATAATAGTCGTAGCAAATAAAGATAGTAAAGATAATAAAAGTGGTAACAATTAATGTAATAACAGTAATAACGATAATAACAATAATTAGGATAATAATAATAACGATAATAACGATAGTAGTAATTATAATATCGATAGTAACAATAATGACGATAATAACGAAAATGACGATAATAACGATAATAATAATAAAATTAATAACGATAATTACGGTAATAAAGATAATAATATTAACAATAATAACGATAAAAACGATAATAAGGATAATAACAATAACGATAAAAACGACAATAATAATTTTAAAAATATTGATAAAAACGATAATAACAATAATAATAATAATAGTAATAATAATGAAAACGATGATAACGATAATTACGATATTAATAATGATAATAATAATAAAATTAATAACGATAATTACGTTAATAAAGATAATAATATTAACAATAATAACAATAACAACGATAATAAGGATAATAACAATAACGATAATAAAGACAATAATAATTTTAAAAATATTGATAAAAACGATAATAACAATAATAATAATAATAGTAATAATAATGAAAACGATAAAAACGATAATTACGACTTTAATAATGATAATAATAACATTATAAAGATAATAACGGAAATAATAATAATAATAATAATAATATTAATTACAATAATAAAGATAATAATGACAATAATAATACGAATAATAATAATAATAATAATATCAATAATAACGAAAAGAACGCTAAAAATAATAGTCATAATATCTATAATGACAATAATAACGGTAACAACAACAATAATATATACGAAAATATCGATAATTTTGATAATGATAATATCAATAATAAGAATAATAACAATAATAATGATAATAATAACAATAATATTAATAAAAATAATAACGATAATAACGATAATAACGATAATAACGATTATTGCGATAATAACGATTATAATAAAAATTAACGATATAAACGATAATATTAGTAATAATAATGACGGTAATAACGATATTTACGATAATAATAATAATAATAATAAATATAACAACGATATTAGCGCTAATATCTATAATGGAAATAACGATAATTACGATAATAACGATGTTAACGTTAATAATAGTAAAGATAACGATAATGTCGATAATAATAACTACACTATTAACGATAATTAAGATCAAAATAATAATACTAAGGATAATAACTGTATCAAAGATAATAACGATAATAACGATATTAACGACAATAAAACTAATAATCATAATAAGGGGTAATAAAGATTTTAACGATAATATTGATAATAACAATAATAATAATTGTAATAATTAAGATAATAATGATAATATAGGAAATAAGGATAATAATAATAACAATAATAACGATAATAACGATATTAATGATAATAACGACAATGATAATAATAGTTATAAAAATTAAAACGATAATAACGATTATAATAATAATAATAACAAGATTAAAGATAATAACGACAATAATAATTATAAAAATAATAATAATAATAGTATCGATAATATCGATAATAACGATAATAATAATATTATTAATAAAAACAATGACAATAATAACGACAATAAGGATAATAATAAATATGATATAGTCGATAATATCGACAATAGTATTAAAAATATTAATGATATTATCGATAATAATATTAACAATATTAACAATAATATCGATAATAATAATAATATTATTAACGATAATATATATAAAAATTATAACAATAATAATAATATCAGTAATAACGGTAATACCGATAATAACGATGATAATAATAATAACGATAATAAGGATAATAAAAATAATAATAGTATTAATAATAAAGATAACAACGATTTTAACGATAATAATGACAGTAATAATAACAATAATAACGATAATAACGATAACAATTATAATACCGATAATAGCGATAATAACAATTAAAATTCTATTAACGATATTAATATTTATAATAATAACAATAATAACAATAATAACGATAATAAGGTTATTAGCGATAATATCTATAATTATAATAACCATATTAACAATAATAACAATATTATCAATCAAAACAATAACGACAATAACAATAATATCTATAATAATAATAATAATAATAATAACAATAACGACGATAATAATGATAATAAGTATAATAATAATAATGAAAATAACGATAATAACCATATTAACGATAATAATAATAATAATAATAAGAATAGTAATAATAATAACGTTAATTACGATAATAACGATAATAAATATAGTAATTATAACGCTAATAGCAATTTTAACGATAATAAAATTAATAATTTTAATAACGATAATAATAAAATTATTATTAATAACTATAATAATGATAAAAACGATAAAAAAGTAATAACTTCAATAACGAAAATAATGATAATAACGATTATAATAACAACGACAATATCGATAATAGTTTTAATAATAATAATCATAATAACGATGTTTACGATTATAATAATAACATTAATAAAGAAGAGAACGTTTAATCTTTAAAAACGATATTAATAATAATGATAATATCTATAATAACGATGTAACAATAATAATAATAATTATAATAACGTTAAAAGAGATAATATCTATGTCAACGATAATAATAATTACAATAAAATCAATAAAAACGATAGTAACGTTAATAATAATATTACAAAAAAAAGGATAATAAGGATAATAATAATAATAATAACAATAATAAAGATTATAACAACAATAATAAGAATAAAAATAATAATAATAATAATAATATCGATGATAACGATAATAACTATTATAATAATATTATTCATGACCATAAAACCAATAATAACGGTAATAAGTATAATAATAAATACGATAAAGTCGATAACATCCATAAGATTATTAACAATTTTAGCGATAATATCGATAATAATAATAAAAATATTAAGAATAATATCAATAAAATTATTAACAATATTAACGATAATATCTCTAAAAATTATAATAATAATAATAATAAAAGTAATAACGACAGAAGAGATAACAACAATGATAATAATAATAACGATAATAAGGATAATAACGTTAATAAAAATAATTATAATAAAGATAAGAATAACATTGACGAAAGTAGCGATAATAATATTTACATTAAGAAAGATAATTACGATAATAATGATATTAGCGATAAAAATTATAATAATGATAACTATAATGACGATAATAACGTAAATAATAATAACAATAATAACGTTAATAATGATAATTACGATAATAATAATAAAAATAATAACGATTACAAAGACAATTTCGATAGTAACGATAATAATAATTATAATAACGAGAATAACGATATTAACAATAACAATAATAGCGATATTAACGATAATATTGATGATAATATTAGCAATTATAACGATAACAAACGACAATAACGACAGTAAAGATAATAATATCTACAATAACGATAATTACAATAATTAAAATAGTAACGATAATAATAATAATAGTAATATCGATAAAGACAATAACGATAATAACGGTAATAATAATAATAATAAAGATAATTACGATAATAACGATAATAATAATAACAATAATAACGATAATAACGATAATAAAAATTATAATAGAAGTAATAATAACAATATTAAGAAAAAGAATAAAAAAAACGATAATAACAATAAAAATAGTAGTAATATTTAAATTAATAATTATAGTAACGATAAAAACGATTTTAACGATAATAATAATGACGACAAATAGGATAATATCGATAATAATAATAACAATGTTAACGATAATATCGATAATAACATTAATAACTATAATTACGAAAATAACGATTACAACGATAATAATAATAAGAGTAATAATAACCAAAATAAACATAATAACGACACAATAATAATAATAATAATAACGATAATAACGGCAATAACGATAGAAATAATAGAAAAATAACTATAATATCAATAATAATGTTAAAAAAGATAGTAAAGATAATATCGTTAATAATAATAACGATACTAATGATAATAGCGATAAAAAAAAATAACGATATTAACGATAATATTGACAATATTAAAGATAATAATGATAATAATGTTAAAACGATAATAATAATCATAATTATAGTAGTAATAACGTTAATAACGATATTAAAAATAAAAATAATAACGATAAAATAGATAAAAATAATAAAATTTATAACGTTAATAAGGTTAATAACGATAATAACGGTAATAATAATAAAATTGATAACGTTAATAACGCTAATAAAGGTATAATATTATTAATAATGACGCTAATAACGGTAATAATGGAAATAATAATAATAACAATATCGAAAATAACGATAATAACGGTAAAAACGATAATAATAATAGTAATAATTCTAGTAATAATAATAATGACAATTACGATAATAACGATATCTATAATAACGAGAATAAAGACAATAATAATAACAATAATAATATCGAATATAAATATAATAATGATAGTAACCATAATGACGATAATAACGCCAGTAATAATAATAATTATAATAATAATTATAATATTAATATCCATAATGCAGATAATGACGCCAATAATGATAATTATAATAATATTAGTAATAACAATGATAATAAAGATAATAAACATAATAACAGTAACGATGACACGACAATAATAATAACAAATTTAATAACGATAATAACGATGACAACAATAATAACGATGTTAACTATATTAACGATATCAATAATAACAAAAAAAACGTAAATTTCGATTTTAATAATAACAATATTAAATATAATAACGATAATAATAATAATAATAATAACGACATTAATAACTATAATAAATGTAATAACGATATGGTTTTAACGGTAAAATCGACAATAGTAGTAACAATAATAACGATATTATCGAAAATATCGATAATAACAATAATAATAATAACAGTAATAACGATAATAACGATATAGCGATTAATAATAATATTAATAATGATAATAATATTATAAGATAAAATAATAATAAGATAAAATAATAATAATATTAACTATTACAAAGAAAATAATGATAATAATATTAGTAATAATAACAATAATTACAATAATAACCATAATAAAGGAAATAACGGTAATTATGAAAATAATTATAAGAATAATCTATTTAACATTGATACTAACATAATACCGAAAATATTAATAAAAGTAATAACGATAATAACGTTTATAATAATAAGAACGATAATAATATTAATATTAATAACAGTATTAACTATTATAACGTTAATAACGATAATAAAAGATGTAATAATAACAATATTAAAAATAATATGTATAATAACGATAATAACGATAATAATAATAACAATAAAATCGATAATATCGTTAATAATAGGAGTAATTATAACAAAATTAGGAATAATATATATAGTAACGATAATAACGGTAATAATGGTAGAAGTAATAACTGAAATAACAATAATAATGATAGAGACGAAATTAACGTTAAGAATAGTAACGATAATAACGATAATATTGATAATAATAATAACAATATTTACGATAATATCGATAATAGTAATAATAATAATAACAATATTAACGATCATAACGATAATAACGATAATATTAGTAAAGATAATAACGATAATGAGAAAAAAAATAATATCGATAGCAACAATAATAATTATAATTATGATTATATTGGTAATACTATTAACGATTAGAACGATAATAACGATAATAACGATAATAATAATAAAATTAATAAGGACAATTACGTTAATAACTAAAATAATAATAGCAATAATAACTTTAAAAATGATAATAATGATAATAAAATTAATAACAATAATAACGATAACAATATTAATAACAATAATAACGATTATAATGAAAATAACGATAATGATAATAATATTAATAAAAATAATGACGATAAAGCGATATTAACGATAATCACCTTAATACTGATAACAATATTAACAATAATAACGATAATGACGATTGTAATGATAATAATATTAACAATAATATCGATAAATACAATCATACCGATAATTATAATAATAGTAATATCGATAATAAGGAATATTAAGAGATAAAACTGTAATAACGAATATAACGATAATAACGGTAATAATTATAACAATAATGACGATAATAACGATATTAGCAATAATAACAATAATAATTATAAAGATAATAACGAAATTGACCATAATAACGATAATGGTGGTAATAACAATAATAATAATAATAATAATAGTAACAACAATAACGATAATTACAATAATAATAACAACAGCAATAACGGTAATACCGATAATAACCATAATATTAAGAACAATGATAACGATAATAACGATAAGTACGATTATAATAATGCCGCTATTAACGAAAGCAGTAATAATAATTATTTCGATAATAACGATAATAACAATAAAAATAATAACAATAAAAAAGATATTAAAGAAATCAACGATAGTAATTGTAATAATAAAATAATAATAACGATACTAACGGTAATAACGATAATAACGATATTATCGATAACATTAACAATAATAATAACTATAATGACGACAATAACGATAATAACGATATTAACAATAACAATTTTAATGATGATATCGATAATAATAATTAAAATATTAACGATAATATAGATATTAATAATAATAATAATTACGATTATGACGATAATAACGATAATAACGATTATAATAACGACGATAGTAACGATAATTGTATTAATAATAATAACGACAATAACGTTAATAACGATAATAATAATAATAATAATAATAAAGATAATAACGGTATTAATGACAAAAAACGATAATAATGATAACAATACAAATTATAATAATATTAATAATAATAACGACGATAATAACAATAATAATGAGAAGAACAATAAAGATAATAACGATAATACCCATAAAAATTATGTTAATAATAACGATAATAACGTTATTAGTAATAATAATAATAATAACAAATAATAATTGCGTTAATGATGCTAAAAACAATAAACATAGTAACGGTATCAGAAATTATAATAATAACGATAATAATGGTAATAACGATAATTATAATAACACTAAAAACAATAAGATTAATAAAAACAATAAAGGTAATAACGATAATAATAATAAAATAATAACAATAATAAGGGTAATAACAATAATATTAATAACACAATTAAGGAAAATAATGATTATAAATATAATGATAATAACGATAGTAATTATAATAATAATATCAATGATAAAGAAAATAATGATACAAACGATAATAATAATAATAATAATAATAACCATAGTAATGATAATAACGATAATAATAATAACATTAATATCGATAATAACGATTATAACGATAATATTTATACTAATAATAACAAAAATAACAATAATAATCATAAAAAATATTTATACCATTAATAATGATAATTACGATATTAAGGAAAATAAAGATAATAATAATAAAAATAATATCGATAATTAAGCTAAGAACGATAATAACATTAATAATAAAAATAATAATAAAGATGATAACGATGTTAACGATTATAACTATATTAATAATAAAAATAAAAGCTATAATAACGGTAATAAAGATAATTGTAATAACGATAATAACGGTATAAATAATAATAATATTAACAATAATAATGATAACAACGACAATAGTGATAATAGTAAAAAAATAAAATAGAAAATAAGGATAATAACGATGACAACGATAATAATAATAACAATATTAACGATAATAACGATAATAACAATTATACGTATTATTATAATAAAGATAATAACGAAAATGGCAATAATTATAATAACGATAATGACAATAATAACGATAATAATGATAGTAACTAAAATAACGATGATAACAATAATAATGATAATAATAACATTAATACCGATAATAACAATAATAAATATAATAATAATAGTAATAATAAAGATTATAACAATAATAACGATTATAATGATAATAACGAATATATTATTAATAATAATAACAATAATTACGATAATAACGATAATTATATTAATAGAAGTAATAATAAAAATATTAATAATGTTTGCAATAATAATGATAATAACGATAATAATAGTGGTAACACTTAAGGTAATAAAAATAATAACGATAATAACGATAATAAGGATAATAATAATAACGATAATAACGATAAGAGTAATAATAATATCGATAGTAACAATAATTACGATAATAACGAAAATAACGATAATAATAATAAAATTAATATAGATTATTCGTTAATTGTAATAATAATAACAACAATAATAACGATAACAACGATGATATGGATAATAGTAATAACGATAATAACGACAATAATAATAATAATATTATCGATAATAAAGGTAATAACGATAATATTAATAATTGTAATAATAATAAAAACGATAATAACGATAATTACGATAATAAAGACAATAATAATAACAATAATGAAATTGATAATAACTATAATAACGATAGTAAACATGAAGACGGCAATGAAGATAATAATTATAACGATAGTAACGATAATATCGATAATCATTTTATTAAGAAGAGCGATAATAACGTGAATAGTAATAACTATAAATTCGATAATAATGATATTAAAGAAAATAACTATAATAATAATATTAAATAATACACTAATACGGATAATAACAATAACAATAATAACAATGATACGATTATTACGATAATAACGATAATAATAAGAATAATAATAACGATAATAAATATAATAGCGATAATAATATAACAACAATAAAGATAATAACGATAATAACGATAATAATTGTAGCAATAATAACAATGATAACACTAATAACGATAATTGCGATAATAATAGTAATAATAATAACAATAATAACAATAATATTGTTAATAAGGTTATTACCGATGATAATGATAATTATAATATTCATAATAACTATAATAAGGATATTATCGATAATAATAATAACGATAATAACGAAAAGAAAAATATCGATGAAAACGATTAAATCGAATATAATAATTAAAACTTTAACGATAAAAACGATATTAATAATAACAATTTTAACGTTAATAACCATAATAATAATAATAATAATAGCAATAATATCCGTAACACGGAAAATAACGAGAATAATAATAACGATTATAACAATAATAGTAATAATTATAATATCGATAGTAACAAGAATAACTATAATGACGATAATATCGATAATGATAATAACTATAATGACGATGGATATAATAACGATAATATCTTTATTAACGATAATAATAATAATATTTAAAATAAAGAAAATAACGATAATAATAAAAACAATAAAACGATAATAACAATAATTATGATAATTGCAATCATAATTATAATAGTGATAGCATTAATAACGATATTTACGATAATAGCAATAATAACAAAGATAATAACATGATTAACGATAATAACGATAATAAAAATAATATACTAACAAAATAACGTTAATAACGAAATTATCGATAATAACGATAATAATAATAGTAATAATAATAACGATAAAAAACATAATAACAATAATAATAATAATAATAATATTAATAGTAATAATAATAATTATAATAATAAAGATAGTAACGATAATAACGAAAATAAAAAAATAATAATAGCAATAAAAACGGTAAATACGATAATAATAATAGTAATAATAACGATAATAACGACACAAACCACAATAACGATAATAATAATAACAATTATAACGATAATAACGATAATAACGATTATAATGACAATAACGTTAATAACGATTATAACCATAACGATAATAATAATAATAATAATATAGATAACAACGATATTAACGTTAATGACGATAATATTAACAACAATAATAAAGATACAAACGATTATAACGATAAGAACGATAATAATATTTATAATAATATTAATAATAACGATAATAATGGAAGTAATAATAACAATATTAAGAATAGTATATATAATAACGATAATAACGTTAATAATATTATTAATAATAACAGTAATAACAATATTAACGAGAATATCGACAAAAGTAATAATATTAATAATAATATACTTAATAATGAAAATAACGCTACTAACGATAATAAAATATATAATAATAACAATATTAAGAATAATAACTATAATAACAAAAATAACGATAATCTTAATAGTACTAATAACAATAATAACAACAATATTGCTAATAACGATAATAACTATAAAAACGATAATATCGATAATAATAATAACAAAATTAACAATAATATCGATAATAATAATAATAATAACAATAATTACGATAATAACGATAAAAACGAAAAATACGATAATAGCGGTATTGATAATAACGATAATAACGTTAATAACGTTAATAATAATGGTACTAATAACAATAATAATAACATTAACGATAATAGCCATAATAATTATTACGATAAACAACATAATAACCCTAATAATTTTAGTAATTATAATAATTATTATGATAAACACGATAATAATGATATTAATGGTAACAATAATAATAATAATAATAAAAACTTTAATAACTATATTTACGATAATATTGATAATAATAATAGAAATAATAACGATAATAACGATTATAATTGCATTAATAATATAAATAATAAGATTAATAAAAATAATAATAATTTTAACAATATTTACGATAATGACGATGATAATAACAATAATAACGATAACAATGATGATAAAAATAATAATAAAAATATCAATAATAAATTTAATTACGATAATAAAGATAATAATAATAATATTAATAACAACAATAACTGTAATAAAAATAATAACGATAATAACGATAATAAGGATAATAATAATAACAATAATGTTGATGGAACATTAATAACGATAATAACGATAATAATAATAATTATAAAATCGATAATATATATAACAACGATGATAGGGCATATATTAAAATAATAAATAACGATAATTAGGTTAATAACGATGATAATAATTGCAATAATAACGATAATAACGATAATAATAACAATAGTAGGAACAATAATACGGATAATAACGATATTAACGATATTAATAATAATAACAATCATGACGATAAATATAATAATAATGATAATAACGTTAGTAAAGGTAATATTAATAAGTATGAAAACGATTATAATGATATTAGCGATAAAAACAATAATATTAATAATAACATTAATAAGGATAATAAGGGTATTATTGATAATAATAATAAAAATATTAACGATAATATTGATAACAATAATAATAATAATAACAATGATAACGATAATATAGATTATAACCATAATAATAATAACAATGATAACGTATAATAATAATAATAATAATAACGATAATAACGACAATAATAATAATAAACATAATAATAACAATAATATCGTTAATAACGACAATAATTATAATAATAACTTTGATAATAAAAGTAATAATGTTTATAACGACAATAATTATAAAAATTATATTGATAATAACAATAATAACAAAAATAATAAAATATAATGATATCAATAAAGATATAGACAAACATAACCATAATAATAGTAGTAATAATAACAATAATAACATTAAAGGCGGAAAAGAATGTTATTGCCAAAAATATTAATAACAGTAATAACGATAATAACGATATTAGCGATAATAATGATAATATCGATAATAATAATTGTAATAATAACAATATTAACGGTAATAACAATTATAATAATGACCATAATAACGATAATAACGTAAATAACGATAATAAAAGTAACAATAATATTGATAATAACGATAATATCGATAATAACGTAAATAAAAATAATAATAATAATAATAATAATAATAATAATAATTATAATAACGACGATAGCTATAATGAGGAAAATAATAATAAATATAATAAAAATAATAACGACATAAACAAAAATAACCTTAGTAATAGAACATATTATAACAATAATAACATTAATAATGTGAATAACGATAATAAAGATAATCATATATCGATAAAAACGATAATATTTATATTAATAATAACAATATTCACTATAATAAAGATAATAAAATTAATAATAAAAACAATAATACAGACAATAATAATAATAATGATAATAACGATGAAAATAATAATATTAATAATAATTATAACAACAATAATAACGATAATTACGATAATAATGTTTATAATAAGAAAGGTAATAATAATTATAATATTAATAATAATTATAATATCGATAATAACGAATGTAACAGTAATAATTGTAATATTAAGTACGATAATAACGATAATAACGATAATAACGATAATAACGATAATAATGATAATATCGATAACAATAATAAGAATATTAACAATAATAATAATATTAATAATAATGAGGATAATATAGGTAAAAAAAACATTAATGACGATAACAATATTAATAATGATAATATTAGCAATAACAACGATAACAACGATGTTATTTATAATAATAATAGCAGTAATAACGATAAAATCTATAATAATAACAATAATAAATATAATAATGATGATAACGATAATAACGAAAATAACGATAGTAAAAATAGTAATAATAACTATGATAACAAAAATAACGATAATAGCGATAATAACGATAGTAATAATATAGATTACAACGATTATATCGATAATAATAATTACAATATTAACAAATACATCGATAATAATAATAATAATAATGACAATAATATCGATAATAACGATCATAACGTATATAATAATAATAATAATAACGGTAACAATAATAATAATAATAACGATAATTACGATAATAAAGACAATAATAATAACAATAATAACAATAATAGCCATAATGTCGATATTAACGATAATAACGATAATAATAATAACAATAATAACGATGATAAGGATAATAATGGTAATAACGATAATAATAGTAATAATAAAAACGATAATAACAATATTAACGATAATAAGCATTATGATAATAATAATAAGAACGATAAAATCGATAATAACGAAATTGAAGATAATGACGATAATAATAATAATATTAACAACGATATTATATATATTAAAGGAAACATCGAGAATACTAATAAAAATAATATAGATAATAGCGAAAATAACGATAAGTAAATTAATAATAACATCGATAATAGCGATAATACCGATAATAACAATATTAATAGAAAAAAAAATTTAGAAAATATCGATAATATGGATAATAATAATAAAGTTAATAAGGATAAAAACGACAGTAACTATAATAATAATAACAATTAGAACGATGATAACGAAAATAACGATAATGACGATAATAATGAGAATAACGATAATTATAAGAACATTAATTATTATAATAACGATACTAACAATAATAACTATAAGACTTACAACGATAATAAAGAAATAACGATAATAATAATAACAATTATAACTATAATAACGATAATAACTATAATAACGATAATAATAATAATAATAATAATAATTATAATATTAAGGATAATAGCGATAATTACGATAATAATAAAAGTATTAATAATGATGACAAGGATAATAACGATAACATCGATAATAGTAATATCAAAAATAACGATAGAAACAATAATAACAATAAGAATAAAATAATAGTAACGATAATAACGATAACAAATAACATAACGATAGTAATAATAACAATTATACCAATAATAACTATAATGACGATAACAATAATAATGACAATTACGATATCATCGATAATAATATTAACAATATTAACGTTTATAACGATAATAACGATAATAATAAATATAATAATTACGATAATAAAGATGTCAATGATAAAATGATAATAACGATAATGATAACAACGATATTAACGATAATAACGTTAAGAAAATAACAATAATAATGATAATAAAGATAATAATGATAATAACGATAATAATGTTTATGACAATAATTATAATACTGATAATAAAGATAAAAACGATAATATAGATAATAACGTTAATAATAATAACAAAAATAACGATAATAGCGATAATAACGATAATAATAGAGACAATAATAATAATATTAAAAATAATAACAAAAAAATAACGATTTGTCTATAATAACGATAATAATAATAACGATATTATCGATAATAATAATAATAATAATAATAGCAATAATGACCTTAATAAAGATAATAACGATAATAATGATACGATAATAACGATAATAGTAATAATAATATCGATAGTAATAATAATTACAATAATGACGATAATAACGATTATAATAATAACGATAATGAGGATGATAATAATATCTATAATAGCACTAATAACGATAATAATTATAATAATAATAGCAATAATAACGATAACAACTATAATAACATTATTCATAATAATAATGATAACGAAACTAAGAATAATAATTGTGTAAACGATAAAAATAATAACATTAATATCGGTGATAAAGATAATAACGGTAATAATAATAATAATAATAACGAAAATAAATATTATAATGATAATAACGTTAATAATGCTAATAATAAGAGCAATAATAACGGTAAAACGATAGTAATGACAAAAATAGATGTAATAATTACACTATTAACAATAATAAATATAATAATAATAATAATAGTAGTAATAATAACAATAATAACAGTATTAACAATAATAACGAAAATAACAATATTATCCATTATAATAATAATAATATTAACGATTATAACGGTAATAACGATAATGACATTAATAATAATAAAATTAATAACGATATTAACGTTTATAACATAATTAATAATAGCAATAATAACGATAATAAGGATAGTAATAATAATAAAAATATTAATAAAAGTAATATCGAAAATAACGGTAATAACTATTACGAAGATAATAATAATAATAATAATAATAAGATAATAGCAATATAAATGTTAATAAGGATGACAACAATCGAAATAATAACAATAATACCGATAATGTCGGTAATAACGACAATAATTATATTAATAATAATAATAATAATAATAACGATAATAACGATAATATCGATATTAATAAAAATAATGATAAATATAACAAAAATAACGATAGTGATGAAAATAAAAATTTTAATAATAACGATAATTTCTATAATAGTGATAATAATAATAACGATACTAACGATAAAATTATATTAACAATAATAATAATAATATTATTATTAACAATAATAACAATAACAACGATAATAGTGATAAAAATATTAATAATAAAATAGAAAATAAGGTTAATAACGGTGACAACGATAATTTTAATAACAATTTTAACGATAACAACGATAATAACGATTATACGGATTATAACAATAACGATAATGAGAAAAATAACGATAATAATGATAGTAAATATAATAACGATTACAACAATAATAACGATAATAATAATAACGATAATAACGAAAATAATGATAATAACGATTATAATAACAAACGACAATATCGATAATAGTATTAATAATGATAATGATAATATCGATATTTACGATTATAATAATAACAATAATAAAGAAAAGAACGATTAATCTTTAATAACGATATTAATAATAACGATAATAATTATAATAACGATGTAACGATAATAATAACAAAAATAATAACGATAATATTGATAATAATAATAATAATATTAATAGGAATAATATCGATAATGTAGAAAATAACGATAATAATAATAATGATAATAACGATAATAGTAATAATAATAATATCAAAAATAACAATAATTACGATAACGACTATAATAACGATATAAAAAATAACGATAATGACGTTGATAATAATAACTATACTAACGTTAATATCGATAATAATAATAGTAATAATACCTATAGTAACGATATCAATGATAATAACGATAATAACGATAATAATGATAATTATAATAACGATAATAACGATAGTAACGACAATAATTATAATTATAATAACGTTAAAAGAAATAATAACTATGTCAACGATAATAATAATAACAATAATATCATTAAAAACGATAGTAACGTTAATAATAATATAACAAAAAGAGGATAATAAGGATAATAATAATAATATTAACAATAATAAAGGTTATAACGACATCAATAGAATAATAATAATAATAATAATAATAATAATAATAATAATAATAATATCGATGACAACGATAATAACTATAATAATAATATTATTCATGACAATAATACCAATAATAACGGTAATAAGTATAATGATAAATATGATAAAGTCGATAATATCCATAAGATTATTAACAAATTTAGCGAAAATATCGATAATAATAATAACAATATTAACGATAATATCGATAAAATTAATAACAAAATTAACGTTAATATCTATAAAAATAATAATAATAATAATAATAATAATAATAAAAGTAATAACGATAGTAGAGGTAACAACAATGATAATAATAATATCGATAATAACAATAACAATAATAGCGATATTAACGATAATATTGATAATAATATTAGCAATTATAACGATGACAAACGACAATAACGATAGTAACGATAATAATATCAATATAACGATAATTACAATAATAATAATAGTAACGATTATAATAATAATAATAATAATAATAATAATATCGATAAAGTCAATAACGATAATAACGGTAATAATAATAATAAAAAAGATAATTATGATAATAACGATAATAATAAAAACAATAATAATGATAATAAGGACATTCACGATAATAATAATTACAATAATAACGATAATAACAACATTCACGATAATAATAATTACAATAATAACGATAATAATGACAATAATGATAACAAGGAAAATAATTATAATAATAATAACAATAGAAACGATAAAAATGATAATACTTACGATTATTACGATAATAACGTTAATAACTATATTAAACATAATAAAATTAATAACTATATTTACGTTAATAACGATAATAATATCAGCAATAATAGCGATAATAGCGACAATAAAGGTAACAATAATAATAACATTATTGACGATATTATCGGTGATAACGATAATAAATATAACGGTAATGACAATAATAATAATAATAGTAATAACAATAATAATTATAATAACGTTAATAATAACAACAATGATAACGGCAATATTGATAATAATAATAGTAAAGATATTAGCAATAATAATAATAGTAATTAATAACGAATATAACGAAAATAACAATAATAACGATAACAATGATAACGATTATTACTATAATATCTAAAATAATAAAAACGATAGAAACGATACAAATAATAATAATAATACAGATAAATAAGATAATAAATTTAATAATAATAAAAAGAATAACGATAGTAAGATATTAACGATATAAACGATGATAAAATCAAAAACTACGAAAATAACGATAATAATTATAACAATAATAACGATAATAACTACAATAATTATAACAATAACAACGATAATAGAAATAATAACGATAATAACGATAAAACGATAATAACGGTAATAATAAAAATAGTAATAATAACAATAATAACGTTAATAACGATAAAATCGATAATAACGTAATAATAACTATAATAACAATAATAACGACAATAACGATAATAATAATAATAATGATAATAGTAATAAAAACAATAATAATAAAAATAATAATAATAACGATAATAACGATAATAGTACATGTAATAATAATACTAATAACTATCATAACGATAATAACGATAAAGATGATAATGACGATTATATTAACAACGATAATACCGATAATGGTCGTGTTAATAATAACGATAATAACGATATTTACGTTAATAATAATAACAATAATATAGAAAAGAACGATATTATCTATAATAACGATATTTATAACAACGATATTATTTATAATAACGATTAAACGATAATAACAACATCAATATTACCGATAATATTGATAATAATAATAATGATAATAGCAATAATAACGATAATAAAGATATTAACGATAATAATGATAATGATAATAATGATAATAATAATAATAATAATATCAAAAGTAACAATAATTACCATAATGACTATAATGACGATAATAATAATAACGATAATGACGATGATAATAATTTCTATAATAAAGTTAATAACTATAAAAATAATAGTAACAATAACGATAATAACGATATCAATGATAATAACGATAATAGCGATAATAATGATAATTATAATAACGATAATAACGACATTAATAATAATAATAATTGCGTTAAAAGGGATAACATGTCACCGATAATAACAATAACAGTAATATCAATAAAATGATAATAACGATATTAAAGATTTTAACGATAAAAAAATTAAGGATATTAACGATTATAACGAAAATAGAAAGAATAATAATAGCGATAATAACTATAATAACGACAATAACGATAATAATGGTAATAAAAATAATAATTATAATATAATAATAATAATAATAATAACAATAGTTTTAAAAATAATAACAATAATGTGTTTAATAACGATAATAATTTTGGTAATGTTAAGAATCATAACAATAATAACGATAATAACGATTAAGACGAAAACAATATTATTGATAATAACGTCCACAGTAATAATAATAATAATAACGATAATAATGATAATTTTAATAACGATAATGACGACAGTAACTACAATAATAATAATAATAATAATAACGTTAAAAGGGATAATAACTATGACAACGATAATAACAATATTAATAATAATAATATTATTAACGATATTAACTATAAGAACGATAATAATGATAATAATCTTAACAATAATACCGATATTAAAGATTTTAAGGAAAATAATAATTAGGATAATATCGATAATAACGATAGGAATAATAATTTAATATCGATAGTAAAAATAATAACTACAAAGACGATAGTAACGATAATAATAATAACGATCATTAAGTTAATAATAAAAATCATACTAAAGATAATAACGCTAATAACGATACTAACGATAATAACGATAATAATAATAACGATATTAAGGATAATATCATTAATAATTGTAACAATATTAACAATAAAAACGATAATAATAACAACAAAAACATTAATAACGATATTAACTATAATAAAATTTATAATAATAACGTCAATGACGATAATAATGATAATAATAGAAGTAATAATAACAATACTAAGAGTATTAAACATAATAATGATTATAATGATAATAGTAGTAGTAATAATAACAGTAATAACGATAATAACGATTATAACAATGTTAACGATAATAATATTGACGATAATAACGGTAATAACCATAATAATATTAATAATAATAATAAAGATAAAACGCTATTAACGATAATAATGACAGTAATAATAATAATAATAACGAAGATAACGTTAACAATGATAATACCGATAATAACGATAATAACAATAATAATAATAGTATTAATTACGATAATGACGATATTAACGATAATAATAGTAGTAATAATAACGATAATAGTAGTAATAATAACAATAATAACAATTATAGCGATAATAATGTTATTACCGATAATAACGATAATTATAATATTCATAGTAACTATAATAAGGATATTATACATAATAATAATAACAATAATGACGATAATAACGATAATATCAAATATAATAGAAGTATTAATAATAATATTAAGCATAATAACAATAAAAACGATAGCACAATAAAAATAGAAGTAATAAAAAAAGTAATAATTATAATAACGATAAAAACGATTTTAAAGATAATAATAATAAGAATATTAACGATAATATCGATAATAATAATAACATTAATATCTATAATTACGAAAATAACGATAATAATAATAATAGTAATAATAACCATAATAAAGATAATAAGAATACAAAAATAATAATAATAATAACGATAATAACGGTAATAACGATAGAAATAATTGAAAAATAACAATAATATCAATAATAATATTAAAAAAGGTAATAAAGATAATATTGTTAATAATAATAATGATAATAATGATAATAGGGATAAAAAAATAACGATATTAACGATAATATTGACAATATTAAATATAATAACGATAATAATGTTAAAACGATAATAATTATCTTATTTATAGTATTAATAACGTTAATAACGATATTAAAAATAAAAATAATAATGATAATATAGATAATAATAATAAAATTCATAACCTTAATAAAGTTAATAACGATAATAACAGTAAAAATAGTAAAATTGATAACTCTAATGACGATAATAAAGATATAATATCATTAATAATAACGATAATAACGATTACAATGGAAATAATAATTATAACAATATCGAAACTAACGATTATAAAGGTAAAAACGATAATAATAATAGTAATAATACTGATAATAATAATAATGGTAATTACGATAATAACAATAATAATAATAGTTATAATAGCATTATAACAATAATAACGATAACAACGATAATATCGACATCTATAATAACGATAATAAAGCCAATAATAATAACAATAATATCGTTTATAACTATAATAACGATGATAACCATAATGACGATAATAACGATATTATCGATAATAATAATAATAATAATAACAGTAATAAAGATAATAACGTTAATAACGACAATAATAATAATAATAATAATAGTAATAATAATAATAATAATAATAATAATAATAATAATAATAATAATAATAATAATACCGGTAATAAAGATAATGACGACAATAATAAAAATAATAATAATATTAATAATAATAACGATAATAATAATAATAATGACAATAATATTCACTAAAATAATAACAATAATAACGGTTATGTTAAGAATAATATTAATAATATTAACGATAATAATGATAATAACGATATAATCGATAATAATAATTACAATAATACCGATAATAACTACAATAATGATAATAATAATAATAATAATTATAACGATAATAGCGAAAATTTCTATAATAACAATATTAATAAGAGCGATAGTAACGTTAATAGTAATAAGTATAAATTCGATAATAATGATAATAATGAAAATTACTATAATAATAATAATAAATATAACAATAAAAACGATAATATCGATAACATTATTAACGATAATAAAGTTAGTTATAATAATAATAATAACAATAATAACGATAATAAAAATATCATTAAAAATAAAAATAACGATAATGTCGATAATAAAGTTCATAATAATAATAACAATTATAATAATAACTATAATAACGATAATAACCATAATAACGATAATATCGATAATAGCGATAATAACAATAATAGTAATAATAACCACGAATATAACGACAATAACGATAACAATAATAATAACACCAACAATATAAATAATTACAATAGTAACGATAATAACATACTGACGATAATAATAATAATAATATTAACGATAATAGCGATAATGAAGATAATAACGATAATAAGGTTAATAACATTATAGTTAATAACGATAAAAACGACAATAAAGATAATAACAATTACAATTATAATAATAGATGAAATAATAACAATATAAAAAATAATATGTATATTGACGATAATAACGACAATTATAGTAGTAGTGATGACAGTAATAAAAACAATACCCATAAAAACGATTTTAACGATAATAATAATAACGATAATAAAGATAATATCGATAATATTAATAACAATATTTACGATATTCTCGATATTACTAATTGTAGTAATAACAATATTAACGATCTTAACGATAATAGCGACTATAATTATAACTATAATAACGAATTTAATAATAATAATAATATTATCTTTAGTAACAATAATAATAATAGCGATGTTTATAATAGTAATAATAATAACGTTTATAACGATACCAACGATAATATTGATAATAACGATAATTCCGATAATAACGACAATAAAGATAATCATAATAACGATAATAACGATAATAATGATAATAATAATGATAATAATAAAGTTAATAACTACAAAAATAAAAATAATATTAATATTAATAATAACGATAATAACGATAATATTAATAGTAATAATAGCTATAATATCAATAATAAAGATAATTACGATAATAACGATAATAATAATAACGATAATATCGATACTAAGGATAATAACGATAATTATTATAATAATAATAATATTAACGATAATAAAGATAAAACCAATAATAATTTCTTTAATAATAACAATAATATCAATAATATCGATAATAGCGATAATAATAATAACGATAATAACGATAATAAAGATAAAAATTCTAAGAATAATATATATAAAATTGATACTAACGTTAATAACGGTAATACTAAGAACAATAATAACAATAATAACGTTTATAATGGTAAGAACGATAATAATATTAATAATAATAACAGTAACAACGATTATTACGACATAAGGATAATAATAAAAGTAATAATGACAATATTAAAAATAGTAAGTATAATAACGATAATAACTACAATAATAGTAGTAATAATGGAAGTAATAACAATAATAGCCATAAAAACGTATTTAACGATAATAATTATAACGATAATAACGATAATAACTATAATATTATTAACATTAATTAGGATAATATCGATATTAATAATTGTAATAATAACAATAATAACGATCATAACGATAATAGCGATTATAATAAAAACGGTAATAACGATAATATTAATAATATTATCGTTAGTAACAATAATAATGATAACGATGTTTATAATTGTAATAATAATAACGATTATAACGATAATAACCATAATAATGATAATAACGATAATAATTATATTAATAAAAGGAACAATAATATCTATATTAATGATAATAATAATAATAATAATAAAGATATTAAAAATATTATCAATAATAACGATAATAATAGTAGGAATAATAACAGCAATAACGATAATAATGATAACAATAATATTAATAACGATAACAATGATAATATTAATATAAATAGTAATGATAATAGCGAGAATAATGATAAAAATATTAATATTAATAAAGATAATAATGATATAAACGATAAAACCGATAATAATGATTATAACTATGATAATACTATCGATAATAAGAATATTATTAATAATAATAACATCGATAATTACGAAATAACGATAACAAAATTAATAATAATAAAGATAATAACAATTTTAACGATAATATCAATAGTAACGATAATAAAAATAAAAATTGTAATAGCAATATTATTGATAATAAAGAGAATAATGGTAAAAGCGATAATAACTATAATAATAATAACGAAAATAACAATAATAATAATATTAACCATAATAATAATAATAATATTAATATCGATAATAACGATGATAACGAAATTAAAGATAATAACGATAATAATAGTTATAATAATTGCAATAATAATAACGTTAATTACAATAATAACGATAATAATAATAGTAATTATAAAAATGATAGCAATAATAACAATAATAATGATAATATTATATACGATTTTAACGACAATAGTAATAATAACAATAACGATAATTATAATAATAACAATAATAATAATAAAAATAATAACAATAATTTGCATAATAACGATAATAATAGTGTTAATCTTAAGAATAGTAACAATAATAACGATAATAAAGATTATGACGATAACAATATTATTCATAATAACGTCAATAGTAATAATAATAAAAATAACGATAATATCGATATTATTAGTAATATTCATAACTATAATAACGATATTTACGATAATAATTATAATAATAATAAAGATATTAACGATAGTAACAATAATAACGATAATAATAATAAAAATATTAATGATAATATCCAAAATTATAAAAATAAATATAGCAATAATAACGATAATATCGATAATATCGATAATAATGAAATTAATAATAATATTATTAGCAATAATAACGAAATAACGAAAATTGGAATAACATTAGTAACGAACAAGGATATTAACATTTATAATAATAATAATAATAACGAAAGTAAGTACAATAACGGTGACAACTATAATATTAATAACAATAATCACGATAATAACGATAATAACGAAAATAATAATACTAATAATAACGATAATAACAATATCAATGGCATTAACCATAATAACGTTTATAAAAATAATCTTATTAAAGATAAGAACGATAATAACGATACTATCAATAATAGCGATAATAATAATAACGATATTAAGGATAATATCGCTAATACTTGTAACAATATTCACGATAGTATCGATAATAATAATAACAACAAAAACAATAATAACAATAATAACAATAACAAAATTTATAATAATAACGATAATAACGATTATAACGTCAATAATAATAATAACAATATTAACGATATTAGCAATGAGTTTCTAACGATAATAATAATAACGACAATAACGATAATAATGATAATAATAGAATTAATAATAACAATATTTAGATTAATAAATATAATAACGATTATAACGATAATAGTAATAGTAATAATAAAAGTAATAACAATAATAACGATAATAATGCTTACAACATTGTTAACGATAATAATATTAACGATTATAACGATAATAACGATAATAATAATAATAATAATAATAAAGATAACAACGATAATAACGATAATAATGTTAATAATATAAACGATAAAGTCGATAATATCAATAATAAAATTAACAAATTTAACGATATTATCGATAATAATATTAACAATATTAACGATAATATCGATCATAATAATAATATTATAAACTTTAACGTCGATAATAGTAATAAAAATAGTAACATTATTAACGATAATAACGATAATTACTATAATAATAATAACGAAAATAACGATAATAATAATAACGATAATAATAATAACAATATTAATAATAAAGATAATAACGATAGTAACTGTAATAACGTTAATAATGATATTTACGAGAATAACATTGATAATAATAGTAATAATAAAGATAAGAACGATGTAAATGATTCCAACGATAATAATAATAACAACAATAACGATAATAACGTATATGGTGTTAAGAATGATAATAATATTAACAATAGTAAAAACAATAATGACAATCACGATAATAGAGATAATAATAGAAATAATAATAACAATATTAAGAATAATAAATATAATAACGATAATAACAATAATAATAGCAGTAATAAAAAAGTAATAACAATAATAACGATAAGAACGAATTTAACGATAATAATAATGGTGACAATTACGATAATATCGATAATAATAATAACTATAATAACGATAATAACGATTATAGAGATAATAATAATTATAGTAATAATAACGATATTATAGATACTAACGACAAAATAATAATAAAAATTATAACGATAATAACTGTAATAACGATAAAAATAATAGAATAATAACAATAATATCAATAATAACGATAATAAAGATAATAACGATAATATCGATATTAATAAATAGGATAATATCGGTATCTTCGAT
This sequence comes from Vespa crabro, assembly GCF_910589235.1. Classification (NCBI taxonomy): domain Eukaryota; kingdom Metazoa; phylum Arthropoda; class Insecta; order Hymenoptera; family Vespidae; genus Vespa; species Vespa crabro. The sequence continues at coordinate 1,584,694 of NW_025813595.1, forward strand.
AATAATAATAACAATATTAACGATAATATCGACAATAATAACAACAATATAGACAATAATATCGATAATAATAATAACAATAATAACAATAATACCGATACTAACGATAATATCGTTAATAATAATAACGATAATAATGATAATAGCGATAAAAACAATAACGATGTTAACGATAATATTGACAATATTAAAGATAATAATGATAATAATTTTAAAACGATAATAATTATCAAAATAATAATAGTAATAACGATAATAACGATAAAAAAATAAAATGATAATGATAATTACGATAATAACGGTAATAATAATAAAAATAATAACGCTAATAACTATAATAAAGATAATAATATTAATAATTATACCGATAATATCGATTATAATTGAAATAATAATAATAACTATATCGATAATAACGATAATAAAGGTAATAACGATAATAATAATAATAATAATAATAGTAATAATAATAATGATAATTACGATAATAACGATAATAATAATAGTTATAATAACATTATTACAGTAATAACGATAAAAACAATAATAACGATATTCATAATAACGATTATAAAGACAATATTAATAACAATAATAATATTGATAATTACTATAATAATTATAAGAAAGATAATGACGACAATAACGATAATAATAATTACGATAATAACGATAATATCGATAATAATAATAATAATAATAATAACAGTAATTATGATAATAACGATAATAACGGCAATAATAATAATTATAGTAATAACAATAATATTCATAATAATGATAATGACGGCAATAATAATAATAATAATAATAATAATAATATTAATACTAATAACGATAATGACGATAAAAATAATAATAATACTAGCAATAATAACAACAATAACGACAATATCGTTAATAACGATAATAATAATAATAATAACGACATTAATAAATATAATAAATATAATAACGAAATGGTATTAACGATAAAATCGACAATAGTAGTAATAGTAATAACGATAATAACGACAATAAAAATATTAATAATAAAGAAAATATCAGTATTATAGGAAATAACGATTATAAATATAATAATAATAAAAATATTAACGAAAATAACGATAATAGCGATTATAACGATATTAAAGACAGTAATAATTATAATAATAATAAAAATAATATTAACGATAACAATGAAAATAATGATAATAATAGTACTAATAATAACAATAATAATAATAATAACGATAGTAAAGATAATAACGATAATTATGATAATAACAATTATAATAATATCGTTAATAACGATAATAGTAGAATTAATAATAACGATAATAATAAAAATAGTAATAATAATAACGATAATAACAATAATATCAATAATTATAATAACTATATTAACGATAATAACAATTATGGTAATAATAATAATACCGATAATTACGATAATAATAATTACAATAATAACGATAATAACACTAATAATGGTAATAATACTAATAATTATAACGGTAATAACAATAATATCGATAATAATAATATTAATAAGAGCGACAATAACGTTAACAGTAATAAGTATAAAATCGATAGTAATGATATTAATGAAAATATCTATAATAATAATAATAAATATAACAATACTAACGATAATTACAATAACAATAATAACAATAATACGATTATTAATATAATAACGATAATAGTAAGAATAATTTTAATATCGAAAATATGGTTGATTACGAAAATAACGGTAATAATGATAATAACTATAATAACGACAATAATAATAATAATAATAAAGATAATAACGATAATAACGATAATAGCGAATATAACAAAAACAACAATAAGGATAACAACGATATTAACAATAATAACAATAATAACAAATATAGCTATAATAACAATAATAACGATAATGGCGATAATAATAATAACACTAATAACAATAATATCGACAATAACGATAATTACGATAATACTAATAACAATTATAACAATAAAAACGATAATGAAAATAATATTAATAATAATAATAATAATGATTACAATAATAAGGATAAAAACAATAATAATTATAACAAAATTATCGATTATATTGTTTATAAAGATAATGATAGTAACGATAATAATAATTATAATAACTCTAATTACGATAATAATAATAGAAAAGATAAAAATACTAATGATTATAACCATAATAACGATAATAAAGATAATAATAATAAAATTAATAACGATAACAACGTTTATAACGAAAATAATAAGAACAATAACATTGATAATAACGACAATAATCATAATAACTGTAATAATAATAACAAAAATAACTATTAAAACGGTAATAATAATAATCATAATAACAATAATGACGATAATAACGGTAATAACGATAATAATAATAACAATAATGACGATAATAACGGTAATATCGCGTAATAATAAATACAACAGTAACAATAGTAATAATAGCAATAATAACGATGGTAACGAAATGGAAGATAATGGTAAAATATTAATTACAAAATTAAGGATAATAACGACAATAACGATATAAATAATATAAATAATAATAATAAATATAATAATAATAAAAATAATAACTATAATAAATATAATAACGTTAATAATCCAAGTATTAATAACAATAATAACATTATTAAAGATAATAAAGATAAGAACGATAATAATAATCATAATAATAACAATAATATTCATAACACTATTAACGATAATATCGGTAATGACGATAACAATAATAACGATAATTACGATAATATCGATAATAATATTAACAATATTAACAATAATAACCATAATAGAAATAATAATAACATATATACCGATAATAATAATAATAATATAAAAAAAATAATAATAATATTAACGATATTAACGATAATAACGATAATAATAATAACAATAATATCAAAAGTAGTAATAACGATAATATCGATAATAATGTCAATAAAGATAAAAATAATAATAATAACAATAATAACGTTAGTAATAATAACGAAAATAAAAATAGAAATGGTAATAATAATAACAATAATAACGATAATAGCGATACCAATGATAACGATAATAAAGATAATATCGATAATAATAACAACAATATAAACGAAAGTAACCTTAATAATAATAACAGTAATAACGATAAAAACGATAATAACGGTAATAAAGATAATAATACTAATGATATTAACGATAATAGTAATAATTATAATAACGATAAGAACGACAATAAAGATAATAATAATAATAATCACAATAACGAATATAAGGATAATAACGAATATAATAGTAATAATAATAACGAAAATAAGAATAATAACGATAACAACGAAAATAATAATAAAAATAATAGCGATAATAACGATTTTAACGATAATAAGGATAATAATAATAATTTTAATAACGATAGAAACAGTAAAATCGAGAATAACGAAAAAACGACGATAAGGATGTTAACGATAATAATAATAATCAGAATAACGATGGTAACGATAATTTCGATAATAATAAACATATAAATAATAATAATGATCGTAACGATAATAAAGACAATGATAGCAGTTATAGTAACAATAATCATAGTAATAACTATAATAACGATAATATCGATAATATTAACAATGACAAAGATAATAGAAATGATAATAATAGCGATAATAACGATAATTACTTTAATAATATTAACAATAATAAAGATAATACCGATATTGACATTAATAACAATAATAATAATTGCAACGATAACGATAATTAAGAAAATAAAAATTATAATTAAAACGATACTAAGGATAAGACCGATATCATCAATAATATTAATAAGAAAAATAAAGACAATATCGATTATATTAATAAAAATATTAACAATTATATAGATAATTATAATAATAATATTAGCAATAATAACGATAATAACAATATTAACGATAATAAGGTTATTAAAAGTGACGATATTTACGAATATAGCGATAAAAGAAATATTAATAATACCAATAAAAAGGATAATAAAGATATCGTCGATAATAATAATAACAATAATAATGATAATATAGATAATAATATTATCAATATTAACGAAAATAAGGATAATTTTAATAATAATAATAACGATAATAACGGTTATAACGATAAATATAATAACGAGAATAACGATTTTAACGATAATGACGATAATATCATTAATAATAATAATAAAAACAAAGATAATAACGAAATAAATGGAAATAACGATAATAATAATAAATTCATAACGATAATAACGATAATAATAATAATATTAACAATAACAACGATAATAGCGATAAGAACGTTAATAATTTTAGTAATTATAACAATAATAATATTACTAACGATAATAACGATATTAAAGATTCTAATAATATCGATAATAACGTTGATATCGATAACAATAATAACAATATTAAAGATAATATCGATAATAATAATAATGACAATAACAACAACAAAAAAGGTAATAACGATAATAATATAAACGATAATAACAATAATACTAATAATAATACTATCTATAATAACAATAATAATCATAATAATAATAATAATAATAATAACAATAATTACGATAATAAAGAGATTAACGATAATAATATTAATAATAATAACGATTATAACGATATTATCGATTATGATAACATATATAATAAAAATAATAAAGATAAAAACCATATTAATACTATTAACAAAAACGATAATGACGATAATAATGATAATAACGATAATAAAAAAATAATAATATTAATGAGAAGAATAACGATGATACCGATAATAACGGTAATTATAATAATAAATATTAATATTTTATCGTTAATAAGGATAGTAATAATAATAATAATAATAATGACTATAATAATGATAACAATAACAACATTAAGGAGAAAAATGACGATAAAAATTATAACCATAAAATCGATAAAAACGATAATAATGGTAATATTAATAATAATAATATCGATTATAAGGATAATAAAGATAAGAACGATTATAATAATAACAATAATAACTATAATAACGATAGTAATAATAATATATATATTGATATATATAGTAATATAGGATAAATATAAAGATAGTGTTTATAAGGACGATATTAAATAAAAACGATAATAAAGAAAATAACGATAATAACGATAATAACGACAATAATAATAATAATAAAACGAAAATAAAGACAATTTCGTTTATAATAATAACGATAATAACACAATAGTTATAAGAATAATAACGATAATAACGATAATATCGATTAAAGTAATAACAATAAAATCGATAATAAAGATAATAATAAAAAGAATAACAATAATAAAGAAAATAACGTCAATAAAAATTATATTATGTACGGTAATGACAATAAGAAAGAGGTTAACGGTAATAACGATAATATCGACAATAATAATAATAATAAGAATATTAACGATAACTACAAAAAGACGATAATAGTAATATTAATAATAATGAAAACAAGGATAAACACGATAACAACTATTATAATAATAATAATAATAATAAAGATAGTAACGATATGAACGATATTAAAAATAATAACAATAATAAAGATAATTATAATACAATAATAACGATTATAGTAATAATAATAATATTGATAGTAACAAAAATTATGATAATGGTGAAAATATTAATAATAATAATAACAATAATAATGATAACAACGATAATAACAATATTAATAATAATAACGAAAATAAGGATAATCACGATGACAACGATAATAATAATAACAATAATAATGATAATACTTTAATAATCGTAGTAGTAATAACAATAATAACGATAAGAACTATATTTACGGTAACAATAGTAACGATTATAACGATAATATCGATAATAATAATAACAATATTAACGGTAATAACGATAATAGTAATAATAAAAGTGATAATAACGATAATATTGATAGTAACGATAATAATAATACGATAATAACGACAATAACAATAATAATAACAACGATAACAACGATAATAATAATATTAACAATAATACCGATAACTACTATCATTCCTATAATTATAATATTAGTAATATCGATAATAACGATAATTACGATAATAATTATAATAACGATAATTAAAACAATAATAGCGATGGGAAAGATTATGAAGATAATAACAATAACAATTATTACGACAATAATAATAAGAATAATAACGATAATAACGATATTAGCGATAATAATTATAAAAATAATAAAGATAATAACGAAATTGACAATAATAACAATAATTGTGATAATTACAATAATAATAAGAACATCAATAACCATATTACCGATAATAACGATAAGTACAATTATAATAATGACGATAATAACGAAAAAAGTAATAATAATTATAACGATAAAAACGATAATAACAATAATAATAATAACAATAATAAACATAATAAAGATATCAACGATAGTAATTGTAGTAATAACGATACTAAAGATAATAACGATATTAACGATAATAATATTATCGATAGTAAGCAAAATATCAATAATATTAATAACAACATTAACGATATTATGGTTAATATTAACAATAATAATAACTATAATATCGACAATAACGATAATAACAATAATAATAATAACTATAGTAACGATAATACCAATAATAATAATTAAAATATTATCGATAATATCGAAAATAATAATAAGAATAACAACGATAATATCGATAATAACTGTTATATTATTAATAATAACGATAATAACGATAATAAGGACAGTAACTATAATAACAATGATATTAATATCGAAAAAACAATAAAATTAATAACGCCGATTATGATAACAACGAAAATAATAATATTAATAATAAAGATAATTACGATAATAACGATAGTAATTGTATTAGTAATAAAAATAATTACGATAATAACGATAGTAACGAAAATAACGATTATATTATTAACGATTATATTAATAATATCGATAATATTAATAACAATACTAACGATAATAACGATAATAATAATAATAATAACAATAATAACGATATTAACGATACTAGCGATAACAATAAAAACAATGTTAACGTAAATAAAGATAATAAAGATAATAATGATAATAATAAGAATAATAACAGTAATAATATCTATAATTACGATAATAACGACAATAACGATCATAAGGATAATAATAATAGTAATAATAACGATGATAACGGAATTAACTTCAATAATAATATTAAGAATTATATTATTAACAAAAATAACGATATTAATGATAACAGTAGTAGAAATACTAACAATAATAGCAATACTATCGATAATGATGTTAACGATATTAATAATAACAATAATAATTATAATTATAATAACAATACTAACTATAAAAACGAAATAATAATAGTAATAGTAATAATAATAACAATAATAACGACAATAAAGGTAATTACAATAACAATAATAACGACAATAACGATAATAGCGATAACAATAATAACAAAAATAACGTTAATAACGAAAATTACGATAATTCTGATAATAACAATAATAATGATAACGATAATACAGATATAGTAATAATAATAATTACGATTATAAAGATAATATCGATAACAATAATAATTATAATAATTAATATAATAACGATATAAACGAGAAGAACAATAATATTAATAAAAACAATAAAGATAAGAACGATAATAATAATAATAATAATAACAATAACAAGGATAATAACAATAATAATAATAAAACACTATAATAATGATTATAAAGATAATGATAATAAAGATAATAATTATAATAATAAAAAGAATAATAACGATAATAATGATACAAACGATAATAATAATAATAACAATTAACATAATAACGATTACAACGATAATAATAATACTAATAATAACAATAATAACAGCAAGAACGATAAAAAATATAATAACATTAATAACGATAAAAACGATAATAACGAAAATAACGATAATAATAAAAACAATAGTAACAATAATAAACTTAATGGCGATATTACAGTAATAAAAATAAAGATAATATCGTTAATAAGGACAATAATAATAGTAATAATAACGATAATAATGATAATATCGATAATAATTATAACAAAAATAACGACAATAGCAATATTAATATTAACGATAATAAGAATAATAATAATGACATCGATAATAATAATAACAATAATATCGATAATATGGGTAATTACGAAAATAACAGTAATAAAGATAATATATATAAAACGAAAATAATAATAATAATAAAAACGATAATAAGGATAATAACGATAATAACGATAATAACGATAATAATAATAATAATAATAAAGAAAGTAACGGTATTAACGGTAATAACGATAATAATAATAATAATAATGACGATAATAAAAATAATATTGATAATTACATGAATTATAATTATAATAATAATAATAAAAACGATAATAACAGTAATAATAGTAACAATAATAACGATAATAAAGAAATGACGATAATAATAATAATTATAAAGATAATAAGAATAATATCGATATTAGCGATAACTTTAATAACAATGATTACGCTAATAACAATAGTAATAATGACCATAATGACGAAAAAAACGATAATAACGATATTAATAGTAATAAAAATGAAAATAATATCGGTAAAGTATATAGTAATAATAATAATATATATGATAATAACGATAATAACGATAATAATAATAATAATAACTTTAATATCATTAATAGTAACAACTAAAAATTAGATAATAATGGTATTAATGAAAATAACTAGAATAATAATAATACATATAACAATAAAAACGATAATAACAATAGTAATATTGACATTAATAACGATAATTACGATAATAACGATAGTAATAAAGACTATAATAACGGTAAAAAAGATGATAACGATAATAATAATAATAATAATATTATCGATAATAAGTATAAATACGAAAATAACGGTAATAAAGATAATAACAATAATAACGACAAAAGTAATAATAATAATAATAACGATACTAACGATAATAACGATTATAATAACAATAATAATAAAGATAATAACGGGATTAACGATAAAAACGATAGTAATAATTACAATAATAACGATAATGATGATAATAATAATAATAACTATAATTATAAGAAAAAAAATTACTATAATAACGATATTAACAATAATATTAATAAGAATTACGACGATAATAAAGAAATAACGATAGTAATAATAACAATTACAAGGATAATAATAGTTATGTCCATAACAATAATAACGACAATTACGATAATATCGATAATTATATTAACATTATTAACGTTGATAACGATAACAGTAATAATAATAATAACATGTATAACGATAAAAACGATACTAACAATAATAACGATGATAATAAAAACGATAATAATTTTAATAACGATAATAACGATAATAACGAAAATAACGATAATTATAACAATAATTATAAAAATAATAATAAGGATTATAACGATCATAACGATAATAATACTAGTAACAGTAACAATAATAACAAATATAGTAACGATATTGAGGATAGAAACGATATTAGAGATAAAAGCGAAAATAAAATTAATAATAATAATAATGACGATATTATAGATATTAACGATAATAATAAGAACGGTAATAACGACAATAATACTAATAATAATAATAAAAATAATACTAACGTTAATGACGATAATAAAGATAATAGTGATAGTAGTAATATCTATATTAACAATAATAACGATAATAACTATCATAATAATATCGATAGCAAAGACAAAATCGAAAAAAATGATGAAAATATTAACGATAATATCGATAATAACAATAATAATATTAACGTTAATGTTGAAAATAATAATTAATATAATGTTTATAATAACGATAAAAACGATAATAACGATAATGACGGTAATAATAATAGTAATAAAAAGAATAATAACAATAATAAGGTTAAAAACGATATCAACGATAATAACAATAACAATAATAACATTAATATCGTTAATTACTATAATAATGATGATAACGATAATATTTATAAAAGTGATAGCAATAATAACGATATTTACAATCATAATAAAATTAATAATGTTAGAGATAATAACGATATTAAAGATAATAATGATAATAACGATAATAACGATAGTAACGATAATAATAATAATAATAATAATTAGGATAATAAACATACTAATAATAATAATAATAACGATAATAACGATAATAACAATAATAACGATAAAAACCATTATAAAAATGAAAATAGAAGTAACAATAATAACAATAATCACGATAATAGCCATAATAATAATTTGATAATAACGATAATAATAATAAAAATAATAACGGTTATAATGACAATAACGATAATAGCTATAATAATAATAACGATAATAACAATAATAAATATAATAATAATATTGATCGTAACAATAATAACGATAATGATGATAATAATAGTAAGATTAATAACGATTGTAACGACTATAACTATAATAACGATAATAATAATAAAATTAATAACGATACTTACTTTAATAACGAAAATAATTATTGTAATAATAACGTTAAAAATGATAAAACCAATAATAATTATTACGATAATATAGTTAATAACAACAATAGTAATATTAATAATAACTATAATAACGATTATAACGATAATAAAAACAATAAGAATAAAGTCAATAACGATCCTAACGACAATAACCATGATAATAATGACAATTATAACGAATATAACGATAATAACGATTATAACTATTTTAAGAATATTAATAATATTAACGATAATAACAAAAATAAAGATAATAATACAAGTAATAATATCAATAATAACAATATTAAAGATAATAACGATAATACCGGAAATAATAATAATAATAATAACAATAATAATCATAATAATAATAACGACAATAAGGGGAACGACGATTATAATAATAGTAATAATAACGATAATAAGGATAATAACGATAACATCGATATCAATAATAACACTACTAACGATAATAATGATAAAAATAATAATAATAACAATAATGACGAAATTAACGATAATAACGATAATAACGATAAGAACAATAATAACAATAATAATAATATAGTTAACGAAGATAATAACGATAATAATAATAATAATAAAAGCAATAATATCTATAATTACGATAATAACGATAATAACGATCATAACGATAATAATAATAGTAATTATAACAATGAAAACGACATTAACTAAAATATTAATATTTACAATAATAATAATATCAAAAATAACGATATTAACGACAATAATAGTAGTAATAATATCAATAATGACAATAATAACGATAATGATGTTAGCGATAATAATAATAACGACAATGATTATAAAAAGAATAACAATTCTAACGATAAAAGCAATAATAATAATGGTAATTGTAATAATAATAGCAATAATAACGAAGATAGAGATAATTATAATAACAATAATATCGACAATAACGATAATGACGAATAACAATAACAATAATAATAACGTTAATAGCGATAATAACGATCATAATAATAATAACAGTCACAATATTAATAATAACAATAATAACGATAATATCTATAATAAGGATAATAACGATAATAGAGACAATAAAAATAATATTAAGTACGATAATAACTGTAATAAAGAGAATAACGGTAACAACGATAATAGGAATGACAATAATAATGATAACAATTATAATAATAATAAGAATAATAAAGAAAATTACGATAAATATAATAATAATAATAACAATAATATCTATAGTATCTGTAATAACGACATTAGTAACAACAATAATAAAGATACTAACGTTAATATCGATATTAACGATAGTAATAATGACAATAATAACGAAAACAAAGATGATAACGATATATAATAATATATATCGAATACATAACTAATAATAATAATAATAATATTATTGATAATAAGGTTAATAATGAAATTAACGGTAATAAAAATATTAACAATAATAACGACAATAAAAATAATAATAATAAAACGATACTAACGATAATAAAGATAATAACGGTATTAGCGATAATAACGATAGAAATAATTACAATAATAACGATAATGACGATAATAATGAGAGTAACGATAATTATAAGAACAATAATTATTATAATAACGATACTAACAATAATAATAATAAGAATTACAACGATAATAAAGAAATATCCATAATAATAATAACAATTATAACTATAATAACGATAAAAACTATAAAAACGATAATAATCATTTTAATAATAATAATAATAATAATAATAATAATATTAAGGATTATATCGATAATTACGATAATAATAAAAGTATTAATAATGATGATAAGGATAATAGCGATAAGATCGATAAAAGTAACATCAAAAATAACGATAACAACTATAATAACATTATTGATAATAATAATGATAACGAAACTAAGCTTAATAATGGTGTAAACGATAAAAATAACAACAATAATATCGGTGATAAAGATAATAACGGTAATAATAATAATAATAATAACGAAAATAAGGATTATATTGATAATAACGTTAATAATGCTAATAATAAGAGCAATAATAACGATAAAAGGATATTAATTATAATGATAGATGTAATAATTACAATATTAACAATAATAAAGATAATAATAATAATAGTAGTAGTAATAAAGCAATAATAACAGTATTAACAATAATAACGATAATAACAATATTGCCCATAATAATAATAATAATAATACCGATAATAACGGTAATAACCACAATAATTATATTAATAAAGATTATAATAATAATAATAACGATAATAACGATAATAACGATATTAATAAAAATAATGATAAATATAAAAATAATAACGATAGTGATGAAAATAAAAATTTTAATAATAACGATAATTTCTATAATAGTGATAATAATAATAACGATAATAACGATTAAATTATAATAACAATAATATTAATAATATTATTATTAATAATAATAAAGATAGCACGAACAATAGTGATAAAAAAATTAATAATAAAATAGAAAATAATGTTAATAACGATGACAACGATAATTATAATAACAATATTAACGAAGATAACGATAATAATGATTATACGGAGTATAACAATAACGAAAATGAGAATAATAACGATAATAATGATAGTAACTATAATAACGATTACAACAATAATAACGATAATAATAATTACGATAATACCGATAATATAGATAATTACAATAATAACAATAGTAATAATAAAGATGATAACAATAATAACGATTGTAATGATTATAACGATAATAATATTAATAATTTTAACATAAATATCGTTAATAACGATAATTATTTTAATAGAAGTAATCATAACAATATTAACAATGTTTGCAATAATAATGATAGTATGGATAATAATAGTGGTAGCAATTAAAGTAATAACAGTAATAACGATAATAACAACAATAAGGATAATAATAATAACGATATTAACGACAGTAGTAATAATAATATTGATAGTAACAATAATGACGATAATAACGATAATTACGATATTAATAATGATAATAATAAGAATATTAATAACGATAATTACGTTAATAAAGATAATAATATTAACAATAATAACGAAAACAACGATAATAAGGATAATCGTAATAACGATAATAACGACAATAATAATTTTAAAAATATTGATAAAAACGATAATAACAATAATAATAATAATAGTAATAATAATGAAAACTATAAAAACGATAATTACGATATTAATAATGATAATAATAACAATAATAAAGATAATAACGGAAATAATAATAATAATAATAATAATAATAATAATAATAATAATAATAATAACAATAATAATAATTACAATAATAAAGATAATAATGACAATAATAATACGAATAATAATAATAATAATAATATCAATAATAACAAAAAGAACGCTAATAATTATAGTCATAATATCTATAATGACACTAATAACGGTAACAACAACAATAATATATACGAAAATATCGATAATTTTGATAATGATAATATCAATAATAAGAATAATAACAATAATAATGATAATAATAACATTAATATTAATAAAAATAATAACGATAATAACGATAATAACGATAATAATGATTATTGCGATAATAACGATAATAATAATAATAATAATAAATATAACAAAGATATTAACGATAATATCTATAATGGAAATTACGATGATTACGATAATAACGATGTTAACGTTAATAATAGTAAGGATAACGATAATGTCGATAATAATAACTACACTATTAACGATAATTAAGATAAAAATAATAATAATAAGGATAATAACTGTATCAAAGATATTAACAATAATAACGATATTAACGACAATAAAACTAATAATCATAATAAGGGGTAATAAAGATTATAACAATAATATTGATAATAACAATAATAATAATTGTAATAATAAAGATAATAATGATAATATAGGAAATAAGGATAATAATAATAAAAATAATAACGATAATAACGATATTAATGGTAATAATGACAATGATAATAATAGTAATAATAATTAAAACGATAATAACGATTATAATAATAATATTAACAAGAATAAAGATAATAACGACAATAATAATTATAAATTAATAATAATAATAGTATCGATAATATCGATAATAACGATAATAATAATATTATTATTAACAACAATAATAACGATAATAAGGATAATAATAAATATGATAAAGACGATAATAACGACAATAGTTTTAACAATATTAATGATATTATCGATAATAATATTAACAATATTAACGATAATATCGATAATAATAATAGCATTATTAATGATAATATATTTAAAAATTATAACAATAATAATAATAACAGTAATAACGATAATACGGATAATAACGATGATAATAATAATAACGATAATAAGGATAATAACCATAATAATAGTATAAATAATAAAGATAACAACGATTTTAACGATAATAATGACAGTAATAATAACAATAATAACGATAATAACGATAACAATTATAAAACCGATAATAGCGATAATAACAATTAAAATTCTGTAACGATATTAATATTTATAATAATAACAATAATACTGATAATAACGATAATAATGATAATAATAGCAGTAATAATAACAATTATAACCCTAATATCGTTAAAAACGATAATAACGATAATAATAGTTTAATAATAACAATAATAACAATAATAACGATAATAAGGTTATTAACGATAATATCTATAATTATAATAACCATATTAACAATAATAACAATATTATCAATCAAAACAATAACGACAATAACGATAATATCGATAATAATAATAATAATAATAACATTAACGACGATAATAATGATAATAAGTATAATAATAATAATGAAAGTAACGATAATAACCATATTAACGATAATAATAATAATAAGAAGAATAAGAATAGTAATAATAAAAATGTTAATTACGATAATATCGATAATAAATATAGTAATTATAACGATAATGACAATAATAACGATAAAAATGATTATAATAAATACGATAATATCGATCAATTCGATAATTATAATAGTAATATTAACGATTATATCGACAAAAATAATATCAATAATAACAATAATAAAATTAATAATTGTAATAACGATAATAATAAAATTATTATTAATAACAATAATGAAGATAAAAACGATAAAAAAATAATAACTTTAATAACGAAAATAATGATAATAACGATTATAATAGCAACGACATTATCGATAATAGTATTAATAATAATAATCATAATAATGATGTTTACGATTATAATAATAACAATAATAATGAAAAGAACGATTAATCTTTAATAACGATATTAATAATAACGATAAAAACTATAATATCGATGTAACGATAATAATAATAATTATAATAACGTTAAAAGAGATAATATCTATGTCAACGATGATAATAATTACAATAATATCAATAAAAACGATAGTAACGTTAATAAGAATATTACAAAAAAAGGATAATAAGGATAATAATAATATAATAACAATAATAAAGATTATAACGACATTAATAAGAATTAAAATAATAATAATAATAATAATAATATCGATGATAACGATAATAACTATAGTAATAATATTATTCATGACAATAATACCAATAATAACGGTAATAAGTATAATAATAAATACGATAAAGTCGATAATATCCATAAGATTATTAACAATTTTAGCGATAATATCGATAATAATAATAACAATATTCACGATAATATCAATAAAATTAATAACAATATTAACGATAATATCTATTAAAATAATAATGATAATAATAATAAAAGTAATAACGATAGTAGAGATAACAACATTGATAATAATAATAAAGATAATAAGGATAATAACGTTAATAAAAATAATTATAATAAGGATAACAATAATATCGACGAAAGTAGCGATAATAATATTTACATAAAGAAAGATAATTACGATAATAATGATATTAGCGATAAAAATTATAATAATGATGACAATAATGACGATAATAACGTAAATAATAATAACATTAATAACGTTAATAATGATAATTAAGATAATATTAATAAAAATAATAACGATTGCAAAGACAATTTCTATAGTAACGATAATAATAATTATAATAACGAGAATAACGATATTAACAATAACAATAATAACGATATTAACGATAATATTGATGATAATATTAGCAATTACAACGATAACAAACAACAATAACGATAGTAAAGATAATAATATCTATAATAACGATAATTACAATAATAATAATAGTAACGATAATAATAATAATAGTAATATTGATAAAGACAATAACGATTATAACGATAATAACGTTAATAACGATATTAACCATAATAAAATTAATAACTATATTAACACTAATAACGATAATAATTTCAGCAAAAATAGCGATAATAGCTACAATAACAGTAACAAGAATAATAACATTAATGACAATATTATCGATGATATCGATAATAAAAATAACGGTAATGACAATAATAATAATAATAGTAATAAAAATATTAATTATAATAACGTTAATAATAATAACAATGATAACGGCAATAATGATAATAATATTAATAAAGATATTAGCAATAATAATAGTAGTAATTTATAACTATTATAACGAAATAAACGATAATAACGATAACAATAATAACGATTATTACCATAATAACTAAAATAATAAAAACGATAGAAACGATACTAGTAAAAATAATAATTCCGATAAAAATGATAATAAATTGAATAATAATAAAAAGAATAACGATAGTAAGATATTAACGATATAAACGATGATCAAACCATAAACTACGAAAATAACGAGAATAATTATAACAATAATAACGATAATAACTACAATAATTATAACAATAACAAACGATAATAAAAATAATAACGATAATAACGATAATAACGATAATAATAAATATAGTAATAATAACAATAATAACGACAATAACGATAATAATGATAATAATGATAATAGTAATAAAAACGATAATAATAAAAATTATAATAATAACGATAATAACGACAATAGTACATGTAATAATAATACTAATAACTATAATAACGAAAATAACGATAATAATTATAATAACGATTAAAATAACAACGATAATACCGATAATAAATGATATTATCAATAATAGCAATATTAATATTAACGATATTAACTATAATACCGATGAAACGATAATAATAATATCAATATTATCGATAATAATGATAATAATAATAATGATAATAGCAATAATAACGATAATAAAGATATTAACGATAATAATAATAATGATAATAATGATAATAATAATAATAATAATAATAATATCAAAAATAACAATAATTACCATAATGACTATAATGACGATAATAATAATAACGATAATGACGATGATAAAAATATCTATAATAAAGTTAATAACTATAAAAATAATAATAATAATAATTATAATAACGATAATAACGATATCAATGATAATAACGATAATAGCGATACTAATGATAATTATAATAACGATATTAACAACAATAATAATAATAATAATAGCGTTAAGAGGGATAATAAGTACGTCACAGATAATAATAATAACAATAATATTAATAAAAACGATAATAACGATAATAATAATAAAAATAAGGACGATTTTAACAATTTTACGATAATAGCAATAGCGATAATAAAGATAAAACTCTTAACAATAATAACGATATTAAAGATTTTAACGATAAACATAATAAGGATATTAACGATTTTAACGATAATAATGATAATAACAATAATAATAATAACATTAATAAAGTTAATAGCGTAAATAACGATAATAGCGATAATTATGAAATTAATAATAATAATAATATCGATAATAATGATTATAACTATAATAACTATATTAACTATAAAAACGACAATAATATTAATAATAATAATAATGAAAATAATAATACCGTTAATGACGATAATAGCGATAATAGTAGTAGATGCAATATCAATAATAACAATAATATAGATATAAAGATAATAACGATAATAATATTACCGATTATAACGAAAATAGTAATAATAATAATAGCGATAATAACGATAATAACGACAATAACGATAATAATGGTAATAATAGTAATAATTATAATAATAATAATAATAATAATAATAATAATAGTTTTAAAAATAATAACAATAATGTCTTTAATAACGATAATAATTGTGGTAATGTTAAGAATCATAACAATAATAACGATCATAACGATTATGACGATAACAATATAATTGATAATAACGTCTATAGTCATAGTAATAATAATAACGATAATAATGATAATTATAATGACGATAATAACGATAGTAACGACAATAATAATAATATTACTAACGATAAAAGGGATAATATCTATGTCAACGATAATAATATTAACAATAATATCAATAAAAACGATAATAACGATAATAATAATAATAATAATAATAATAACTATATTAACGATAAGAACGATAATAATGATAATAATTTAACAATAATAACGATATTAAAGGTTTGAAGGATAATAATAATAAGAATAATAACGATAATAACGAAAGGAATAATTATTTAATATCGATAGTAACAATAATAACGACAAAGACGATAGTAACGATAATAAAAATAACGATAATAACGATGATAATAATAACGTTCATAAAGTTAAAAATAAAAATGATATTAAAGATAATAACGGTAATAACAATACTAACGATAATAGCGATAATAATAATATCGATATTAATGATAATATCGGTAATAATTGTAACAACATTAACAATAAAAACGATAATAATAATAACATCAATAACATTATTAACGATATTAACTATAATAAAATTTATAATAATAAAGACAATGATGATATAATGATAATAATAGAAGCAATAATAACAATATTAAGAATATTAAATATAACAATGATTATAATGGGAATAGTAGTAGTAATAATAGCAGTAATAACAATAATAACGATAATAACGATTATAACAATGTTAACGATAATAATATTGACGATAATAACGATAATAGCCATAATAATAAAGATAAAATAAAATAAAGATAACAACGCTATTAACGATAATAATGACAGTAATAATAATAATAATAACGAAGATAACGTTAACAATGATAATACCGATAATAACGATAATATCAATAATAATAATAGTATTAATTACGATAATGACGATATTAACGATAATAATAGTAGTAATAATAACGATAATAGTAATAATAATAACAATAATAACAATTATAACAATAATAAAGTTATTACCGATAATAGCGATAATTATAATATTCATAGTAACTATAATAAGGATATTATCCATATTAATAATAACAATAATAACGATAATAACGATAATAACAATTATAATAGAAGTATTAATAACAATATTAAGAATAAGAACAATAAAAACGATAATAACAATAAAAATAGTAGTAATATAAAAATTAATAATTATAATAACGATAAAAACGATTTTAACGATAATAATAATGACGATAAATAGGATAATATCTATAATAATAATAACAATGTTTTTATTTCGATAATAATAATAACATTAATAATTATAATTACGAAAATAACGATTACAACGATAATAATAATAAGAGTAATAATAACCAAAATAAAGATAATAACGACACAATAATAATAATAATAATAACGATAATAACGGCAATAACGATAGAAATAATAGAAAAATAACTATAATATCAATAATAATGTTAAAAAAGATATTAAAGATAATATCGTTAATAATAGTAACGATAATAATGATAATAGCGATAAAAAAAATAACGATATTAACGATAATATTGACAATATTGAAGATAATAAAGATAATAATGTTAAAACGATAAAAATTATTATAATTATAGTGGTAATAACGTTAATAACGATAATAAAAATAAAAATAATAATGATAATATAGATAATAATAATAAACTTCGTAACCTTAATAACGTTAATAACGAAAACGACGGTAAGAAAAGTAAAATTGATAACACTAATAACGATAATAAAGATATAATATTATTAATAATAATAACAGTAAAAACGATAATAATAATAGTAATAATACTAGTAATAATAATAATGGTAATTACGATAATAACAATAATAATAATAGTAATAATAGCATTATAACAATAATAACGAAAACAACGATAATAACGATATCTATAATAACGATAATAAAGACAATAATAACAAAAATATTAATATCATCTATAACTATAATAACGATGATAACTATAATAACGATAATAACGATAATATCGATAATAATATTAATAATAATAATAACAGTAATAAAGATAATAACGTTAATAACGACAATAATAATTATAATAATAAAAATAATAATAATAATAATAGTAATAAAAATAACGATAATAAAGATAATGACGACAATAATAATAATAATAAAAATATTAATAATAATAACGATAATGACAATAATAACGATAATAATAATAATAATAACAATTATAATAATAACTATAATAACGATAATAACCATAATAACGACAATAACGATAATAACGATAACAATAATAATAACACTAAGAATATAAATAATTACAATAGTAACGATAATAACATTATGACGATAATAATAATAATAATATTAACGATAATAGCGATAATGAAGATTATAACGATAATAAGGATAATAACATGATAGTTATTAACGATAAAAACGACAATAAAGGTAATAACAATTACAATTATAAAGATATTAATGAAAATAACGATAATAATGATAATAAATACAATTATAATAATAATAATAATAATAACGTTAATAATGATAATAACGATAATAATAATATCGAAAATAACGACAGTAATAAAAATAATAATAACGATAATAATGATAATAACGATAACATAGGTAATAATAAAAACAATAATATCGATAATAACGATATTATCGATATAATAATAATAATAATAATTTCGTTAATTAGGATAATTTTGATAATATCGGTAATAGTTACGATAACGAGGAAATCGATAATTAACAATAAAATCGATAATAACGATAATAAGGATAATAAAATTAATAATAATATCGATAATAGCAATAATAGCTATAATAAAATTTTAATAGTATTAAGAATAACGATAATATCGATAATAATAATAACAATATTAAAGATAATATCGATAATAATAATAATTATAATAAAAACAGTAATATCGACAATAAAGATAATAACCTTAACAATAATAAGGATTATAATGATAATAACGAAAATAACGATATTAACGATTATAATAATAACGCTAATAACGATAATAATGATAATAATATTATTAATAATAACGATAAAAACGATGATAATGGAAATAAAAAGAATAACAATATCGATAATAACGAAAATAACGGTAATAACGATAATAATAATATTAGTAATAGTAGTAATAATAAAAATGATAATTACGATAATAACGATAATATTAATAGATATAATAACATAATAACAATAATAACGATAGAAACGATAAATAAGATATCCATAATAACGATAATAAAGACAATAATAATAACAATAATAAAATTGATAATAACTATAATAACGATAGTAAACATGAAGACGGCAATGAAGATAATAATTATAACGATAATACCGATAATATCGATAATCATTATATTAAGAAGAGCGATAATAACGTGAATAGTAATAACTATAAATTCGATAATAATGATATTAATGAAAATAACTATAATAATAATATTAAATAATACACTAATACGTATAATAACGATAACAATAATAACAATAATACGATTATTACGACAATAACGATAATAATAAGATTAATAGTAATATCGATAATAAGGTTAATTACGAAAATAACGGTAAAAATGATAATAACTATAATAACAACCATAATAATAATAATAATAATAACGATAATAAATATGATAGCGATAATAATAATAACAACATCAAAGATAATAACGATATTAACAATAATAACGATAATAAAGATAATAATAATAATAAATGTAATGAAAATTATAATTATAACAATAATAACAATAATAAAGATAATAACGTAATAACGATAATAATAATAAGATTTATGAAGATATTAGCTATAATAACGATAATAACCATAATAATAGTAATATTAACAATAATAACAATAATAACAATAATCGCGGTAATTACAATATTAACGATAATAACGATGATAATAATAACACTAATAACAATAATATCGAAAATAACGTTAATTACGATAATAATAATAACAATTGTAGCGATAATATCGATAAGAATTATAATAATATTAATAATAATATCAATGACAACGATTATAACGTTAATTATTAAAAGATTATACCTAAAATAAGGATAATAATGATAGGAACGATAATTATAATAACAATAACAATTATAATGATAATAACGAAAAAATAATAATAATAAGACCTATAAGAACGATAATATAGATAATAATAGTAGTAATAATAACAATATTAGCAAAAATAACGATAATAACGATAACAATATTAACGATAATAACGTTAGTTATAACAATATTAATAACAATAATAACGATAATAAAGATAACAATAATAATCAATAACGATAATGACGATAATAACGTTAATAATAATAATAATAACTATAAAAACGATAATAACCATAATAACGAAAATAACAATGATAGCGATAATAATAATTATAATAATAATAATATTAACGAAAATAGCGGTAATAACGGTAAGAACGATAAAAATAGTAGTAAAAATAAACGTAATAACCATAATAAGGATAATATCATTCAAGTAAATAACGATAATAATAATCATAATAACGATAATAAGGATAAATACGATAACATCGATAATAATAATAGCAACATTAACAATAATATCAATAAAAACGATGATAATCATAGTAATAATAACAACAACAATAATAATAATAATAATAATAATAACATTAATAACGATAATAACCATAATAACGATAATAGCGATATTAATTATAATAATTATAACATAAATAACGTCAACAACGATAATTATGATAAATATAACCATAAAAATATCGATAATAATAATTAAAACGATAACAAATATAAAAACGACAATAATATTGATAATAATAATGAAAATAATAATAAAGTCGATGACGATAATAGCGATAATAGTAGGAGTAGTAATATCTATAATAACAATAATAATAATAAAAAAGATAATAACGATAATAACGATAAGAACAATAATAATAATAATAATAATAATAATAATAATAATAATAATAAAAATAAAAACAATAATTTGTATAATAACGATAATAATAGTGATAATGTTAAGAATAATAACAATAATAACGATAATATTGATTATGACGATAACAATATTATTGTAAATAACTTCAACATTAATAATAATAATAACGATAATATGGATATTAACGATGATAATAATAATAATAATAAAGATAATAACGATATTTTCGATAATAACGAAAATAACGCTAATAACTTTAATAACGATAATGACGATAGTAACGATTATAATAATAACGATAATAACGATAATAGTAGTAATATTATTAAGGTTAATAACGATATTTACAATAATAATATTAATAATAATAAAGATAACAACGATATTAACGATAATAACGAGAAAAATAATATCGATAATAACGACAAAGAATAATAATAAAATATCATTAGTAACAATAAAAACGATAATGACGATATTATCAATAATAATAATAACGATAGTGACGATGATAGTAAAAGCAATTATAAAGTTTGTAATGATATTAATAAGAATAATAATTATAGTAGTAGTTGAATTAACAACGATAATAAGGGTAATAAAAACGACAATAATAACGATATTAACGGAAATAGTTATAACAATATTAACGATAACAACGATGATAAAGATATCTATAATAGTGATAATAAAGACAACAATAATATCAATAATAATATCGATAATAACAATAATAACGATAATAACAATAATGACGATAATAACGTTAATAATAAATAAAATAATAAAGATAATATCGATAATAATAATAATAATAATAACGGTAACAACGATAATAAAGATAATAACGACAATAATAATAATAATAATAACAACTACAATAATAACTCCAATAACTATAATAATAATAGCAATAATAACAATATTACAGATATTAATAATAAAAAGCATAATAATGTTAGTAACAATAACATTAATATTAATAATAATGTTAATGACATTATTAACGATAATAACGATAATTTCGAATATAATAATTACAATACAATCGATAGTAAGCATATTAATTAAACAATAATTACATTAATTACGATAATAACGATCAAAAGTAGAAATAATAGTAACCATAATAACGATAATAACGATAATAACGATAATAATAATAATAATTTCAAAGGTTATAACGATATTAACTAAAGTATCGATAATCATAATAATAACTATACTAATAATAATAATAATAAAATTAAGAACAATAAGAACCATTATAATGATAATATCTATATTAACGTTATTATCAATTAGAGTAATAGTAATAATAGAGATATAGTAAATATAATGTTAATAACGTTATTAACGATAATAACGATAATAATATTAACAATTATAACGATAATAACTATATTAAAAATAATAATAATATACGATAACAAAGATACCAACAACAATAATAAAAGTATACTAAGGAAAATATGGATAATAACGATAACAGCGTCAGTAAAAAAAATAATATTTTCGATAATAACTATAATGACAATAATAATATTAACGATAATATCGATAATAACGTTAATAATACTAGTAGTAATAATTATAATAACGGTGATAACTACATTTATGAAAACAATAGTAACGATAGTATCGTTAATGTCAATTATTATTGTAATAATAATATCAATAAAAACGATAATAATAATAATAATAATAATAATAATGACGATATTAAAGATAATAACGATTATAGTAATAACGATATTAACGACAATATTAAAAATAATAATTACGATAATAATGATATTAATGATAATAATAATAGTAATAATAACGATAATAACTATAATAACGATAGTAATGATAATAATTTTAACGCAAAAACGATTTTATATATTTTAACGATATTAATAATAAGAATAATAACGATAAGAACGATACTAATAATAATAATAACAATAATAATAAAAATAGAAACAATAATTTGTATAATAATGATAATAATAGTGGTAATGTTAAGAATAATAACAATAATAACGATAATAACGATTATGACGATAAAAATATTATTGATAATAATGTCAATAGTAATAATAATAATAATAACTATAAGATCGATATTAACGATAATAACTGTAATAACGATAATAACTATAATAACGATAATTACGATAATAAGGATTAAAATAATAACTATGATAACAATAATAGTAGTAATATTAATTAGGACAATAACGATATTTACGATAATAATTATAATAAAAATAAAGATAACAACGATAGTAACAATAATAACGATAATAATATAACAATATTAATAATAATATCGAAAATTAAAATAATAATAATAGCAATAATAACGATATTAACGATAATAACGATAATAATAAAAACAACATTAATAACGATATTAAAGAAAATAGTAATAACAATAGTAACGAAAACAACGATAACAACATTAATAATAATAATAATAATATCGAAAGTAATTAAAATAACGGTGATAACTATAATATTAATAACAATAATAACGATAATAACGATAATAACTATAGTAATAATACTAATAATAACGATAATAAAAGTAATAATAATAATAATAATAAAGATAATAACGATAATAACGATAATAATGACAGTAATAAAAACAACAATGACAATAATAACGTTAACAATGATAATAACAATAATAACGACAATAACAATAACAGTAATAGTAATAATTAAGATAATAACGATATTTACGATAATAAGGTTAATAACAATAAAAATAATAACGATAATAATGTTAATTATATACACAATAAAGACGATAATATCGATAATAATATTAACAATATTAACGATAATATCGATCATAATAATAATATTATAATCCTTAACGTCGATAATAATAATAATAATAATAACATTATTCACGATAATAAAGATAATTACTATAATAATAATAACGAAAATAACGTTAATAATAATATTAACGATAATAATAATAATAAAAATAATAATAAAGATAATAACGATAATAACGATAATAACGATAATATCTATAGTAACGACAATTACGATGATAACGATAATAATAACAACGATAATGTCGATGATAATAATAACGATCAAAACGCTAATAACGATAATAATAATAATATTATTAACGATACAATCGATAATAATAATAATCATAATAACATTAATAACAATAATAACGATAATACAATAATAACGATATTTACGGTTAAAATAATAATAACGACAATAAGAATAATAACGATATTAACGATTATAATAATAATAATAATATCGAGAATAACGATAATAATGGTAATAACCATAATAACGATTATATCGAAAAAATAATAATAATAATACCGATAATAAAGATAATAAAGACAATAATAATAATAATAATATTAATAATAATAATAATTTTAATGACGATAATATCAGTAATAATAATAAAAACAATAATAATAATAAGGATAAGAAAGATAACAGAGATTATAATAATAACGATTAAATAGATAACAACTGCAATAATGATAATGGCAATAATAACGATAACAACTGTGATAAAAATAACAATATTAACGATATTAAAGAATATAGAAATAACAATAATAACGATAACAACGATAAAAATATTAATAATAATAATAATAATAAAAACGAAAAAAATTATAATAACGGTGACATCGATAATAATAATAAAAATAATAATGATAATAACGATAATAACAATAATAGTAATACTAATTCTAACGATAATAAAGATAAAAATAATCGTATTAAAGATAATAACGATAACAACGGTAATAATGATGGTAACGATAATAACGATAATAACAATGATAATAATAGTAATAATAAAGATAATAACGATGTAAATGATTCTAATGATAATAATAATAACAACAATAACGATAATAACGAATATGATGTTAACAATGATAATAATATTAACAATAAAAAGAACAATAAAGACAATCACGATAACAAAGATAATAATAGAAGTAATAATAACAATATTAAGAATAATAAATATAATAACGATAATAACAATAATAATAGTTGTAATAAAAAAAGTAGTAACAATAATAACGATAAAAACGTTTTTAACGATAATAATAATGGTGATAATTACGATAATATCGATAATAATAATAACTATAATAACGATAATAACGATTATAGAGATAATAATAATTATAGTAATAATAACGATATTATAGATACTAACGACAAAATAATAATAATAATTATAACGATAATAACGGTAATAACGAATAAAAATAATAGAAAAATAATAATATCAATAATAACGATAACAAAGATAATTACGATAATATCGATAATAATAAATTAGATAATATCGATTTCATCGAAATTAATAATAACAATATTAACGATTATATCGATCATAATAACAACAATATCGACGATAATATCGGTAATAATAATAACAATAATATCAATATTAACGATAATAAGATAATAATGATAATATCGATATTAAAAAATAGGATAATATCGGTAGGAATGATAATAATAATAACAATATTAACGATAATATCGATAATAATAACAACAATATCAACAATAATATCGATAATAATAATAACAATAATAACAATATTACCGATTTTAACGATAATATCGTTAATAATAATAACGATAATAATGATAAAAGCGATAAAAGCAATAACGATATTAACGATAATATTGACAATATTAAAGATAATAATGATAATAATTATAAAACGATAATAATTATCATAATAATAATAGTAATAACGATAATAACGATAAAAAAATTAAAATAATAACGATAATAAAGGTAATAATAATAAAATTAAAAACGCTAATAACGATAATAAAGATAATAACAATAATAATAATAACTATTTTAACGATAATAACAATTATAGTAATAATAATAATAACGATAAATACGATAATAATAATAATAATAAAAATATTAAAAATTATAATCACCAGAATAATAACAATAATACCGGTTATGATAAGAATAATATTAATAATAATAACGATAATAATGATAATAATAATAATAATAATAATAATAATAATAACAATAATAATAATATCATTAATACTCACAATAATAACAATAATAACGGTAATGAGAAGAATAATATTAATAATAATAACGATAATACTGATAATATCCATATAATCGATAATAATAATTACAATAATAACGATAATAACTCTAATAATGATAATAATACTAATAATTATAACGATAAAAACTATAATATCGATAATAATAATATTAATAAGATCGATAATAACGTTAATAATCATAAGTATAAAATCGATAGTAATGATATTAATGAAAATATCCATAATAATAATAATAAATATAACAATAATAACGATAATAACAATAACAATAATAACAATAATAACGATTAATAATATAATAACAATAATAGTAAGAATAATAGTAATATCGAAAATAACGATAATAACTATAATAGCGATTATAATAAAAACAACAATAAAGATAACAACGATAATAACAATAATAACAATAATAACAATTATAGCGATAATAACAATAATAACGATAATTAAGATATTAATAATAACACAAATAACAATAATATCGACAATATCGATAATTACGATAATACAAATAACAATTATAACGATAATAACGATAATAACAATAATATTAATAATAATAATAATAATGATAACAATAATAAGGATAATAGCAATAATAATAATAACAAAATTATCGATTATATTGATTATAAATATAATGATAGCAACGATAATAATAATTATAATAATTACAATAATTACGATAATAATAATAGAAAAGATAATAATACTAATGATTAAAACCATAATAACGATAATAACGATAATAATAATAACATTAATAACGATAATAACGTTTATAACGATAATAATAATAACAATAACATTGATAATAACGACAATTATCATAATAACTATATTAATAATAACAAAATAACTATTAAAACGGTAATAACAATAATAATAATAACAAAAATGACGGTAAAACTGTAATAATGATAATAATAATAATAATAATAATGACGATAATAATGGTAAAAACGCGTAATAATAAATACAATAGTAACAATAGTAATAATAGCAATAATAACGATGGTAACGAAATGGAAGATAATGGTAATAATATTAATTACGAAAATAAGGATAATAACAATACTAACAATATAAACTATATAAATAACAATAATAATTATAATAATAACATAAATAATTACGATAATAAATATTATAACGTTAAAAATACAAGTAATAATAACAATAATATTATTATTAAAGATAATTAAGATAAGAACGATAATAATAATCATAATAATAACAATAATAATCAGAACAATATTACCAATAATAACGGTAATGATGATAACAATAATTACGATAATTACGATAATATCGATAATAATATTAACAATATTAACGATCATAAACATAATAGTAATAATATTAACATGTATAACGATAATAACTATAATAATAATACAAAAAAGAATTAAACAATATTAACGATAATAACGATAATAATAATAACAATAATATCAAAAGTAGTAATAACGATAATATCGATAATAATGTCAATAAAAATAAAAATAATAAAAATAACTATAATAACAATAATAACGATAGTAATAATTACGAAAATAATAATAAAAGCGGTAATAATAATAACAATAATAACGATAATAGCGATAACAATGATAACGATAATAAAGATAATATCGATAATAATAACAACAATATTAACGAGAGTAACCTTAATAATAATAGTAGTAAAAACTATAAAAACGATAATAACGATAATAAAGATAATAATACTAATGATATTAACGATAATAGTAATAATTATTATAACGATAAGAACGACAATAAAGATAATAATAATAATAATAATAACGAAAATAAGGATAATAACGATTATAATAATAATAATAATAACGAAAATAATGATAATAACGATAACAAAGAAAATAATAATAACAATAATAGCGATAATAACGATTTTAACGATAATAAGGATAATAATAATAATTAAAATAACTATAGAAACGGTAAAAACGATAATAACGAAGATAAAGATGATAACAATATTAACGATAATGATAATAATCAGGATAACGATGATAACTGTAATATCGATAATAATAAAAATAATAATATTAATATTGATCGTAACGATAATAAAGATAATAATAGCAGTAATAGTAACAATAATCATAGTAATAACTATAATAACGATAATATCGATAATAATAAAATTGACAAAGTTGATAGAAATGATAATAATAGCGATAATAACCATAATTACGTTAATAATAATAACAATAATAAAGATAATACCGATATTGACATTAATAACAATAATAATAATAGCAACAATAACGATAATTAAGATAATAAAAATTATAATTAAAACGATACTAAGTATAAGAACGATATCATCAATAATATTAATAAGACAAATAAAGATAATATCGATTATATTAATAAAAATATTAACAATTATATAGATAATTATAATAATAATATTAACAATAATAACGATAATAACAATATTAACGATAATAAGTATAATAAAAATGACGATATTTACGAATATAACGATAAAAGAAATATTAATTATACCAATAATAAGGATAATAAAGATATCGTCGATAATAATAATAACAAAAATAATGATAATATTGATATTAATATTATCAATTTTAACGATATTAAGGATAATTTTAATAATAATAATACCGATAAAAACGATAATAACAATAATAATAATAGTAATAATTACGATACTGACGAAATTAACGATAATAAGTATAATAAAATAACAATAAATACGATAATAACACTTATAATCCTAATAAAGACATTAATATATATAAAAATAACATTAATACTGAAAATAACATTAATACTAATAATAATCGTATTATCCTTAATATGATTATTATTATTATCTTTATTATCGTTATTATTGTTATTAATATTATAGGTGCCACCGTTATTATACTTACATTCGCTATTATTATTATTATTATTATTAATGCTGTTATCGTTGTATCCGTTACAATTGTTATTACAATTTTCGTTAATATTGTTATTATTGTTGTTTTTATTACCGTTATTATCGTTATTATTGTTATTAGTAATAATGTTATTATTATCGTTATTATGGTTATTATTTTTATTATCATTATTACCGTTAGTATCATTATAAACGTTATTATTATTACTATTATAAACAACGTTATCATTATTATTGTTACTTACAATAATAATATTATTATTAATATCGTTATTATCGTTATTATTATAGTTGCTATTTTCGTTATGAACGTTATTACTGTTATGATTACAATTATTAATATCGAAATTATCGTAAATATTGTTATTAATATTATCGACATTATCGTTATTATTCTTATTATTATTATCGTTATTATCGTTAATAGTATTATCGCTATTATCGTTAATATCGACTCTATCGTTATTATTGCTATTACTACTATTATTTTTATTATCGTAATTATCGTTATTATCGTCAATATTGTTATTATCTTTATTGCTATTATGTTTTACGATCATTATTATCATAATTATCGTTATCATTATTATTAATAATATCGATATTATCGTTAATATTATTATCGCTATTATCTTTATAATCAATGTTTAATTATATAATAATAGTAGTAATAACAACGATAATAGTAGGAATAATAACAATAATAACAATTATAGCTGTAATAATGTTATTACCGATAATAACGATAATTGTAATATTCATAGTAACTATAATAAGGATATTATCCATATTAATAATAACAATAATAACGATAATAACGGTAATAACAATTATAATAAAATTATTAATAACAATATAAAGAATAATAACGATAAAAACAATAATAACAATAAAAATAGTAGTAATAAAATAAGTAATATTTATAATAACGATAAAAACGATTGTAACGATAATAATAATGACGATAATTGGGATAATATCGATAATAATAATAACAATATTAACGATAATATCGATTATAATAATAACATTAATAACTATTATTACGAAAATAACGATTATAACGATAATAATAATAATAGTAATAATAACCATAATAAAGATAATAACAACAAAATAATAATAATAATAACTATAATAACGGTAATAACGATAGAAATAATAGAAAAATAACAATAATATCAATAATAATGTTAAAAAAGATAATAAAGATAGTATCGTTAATAATAATAACGATAATAATGATAATAGCGATAAAAAAAATAACGATAATAACGATAATATTGACAATATTAAAGATAATAATGATAATAACGTTAAAACGATAATAATTATCATAATTATAGTAGCAGTAACGTTAATAACGACATTAAAAATAAAATAATAATGATAATATAGATAATAATAATATAATTCATAACAATAATAACGTTAATAATGATAATAACGGTAAAAATAGTAAAATTGATAACTCTAATAACGATAATAAAGATATAATATTATTAATAATAACGATAATAACGATTACAATGGAAATAATAATAATATCAAAATAGAAAGTAACGATAATAACGGTAAAAACGATAATAATAATAGTAATAATACTAGTAATAATAATAACAGTAATTACGATAATAACAATAATAATAATAGTTACAATAGCATTATAACAATAATAACGACAACAACGATAATAACGATATTTATTATAACGATAATAAAGACAATAATAAAAACAATAATAATATCGTTTATAACTTTAATAACGATGATAACCATAATGACGGTAATAACGATTATATCGATAATAATAATAATAATAATAACAGTAATATCGAAAATAACGATAATAACGAAAGTAATAATAATAATAATAATAACAATAATAATAATAATATCCGTAATTCAGATAATGACGCCAATAATAATAATTATAATAATATTAGTAATTATAACGATAATGACGATAATAATAATAGTATTAATAACAATATTAAAAATAATAACGATAATAACGATAATAACGATATTAATAATAATAATAACGACATTATAACTATAATAAATATAATAACGTTATGTTATTAACGTTAAAGACGACAATAGTGGTAATGGAAATAAGGATAATAACGATAATAGCGACAATAAAAATTATAATAATAAAGATAAGAACGATATTATCGAAAATAAATATAAAAGCTATAAATATAATAATAATAAGAACAATAACAATGATAGTAACGATAATAAACATAATAACAGTAACGATAACACGACAATAATAATAACAATATTAAAGATAATAACGATAATAGTAATAATAATAACGACATTAATAACTATGATTAATATATGAACGATATGGTATTAACGATAAAAACGACAATAGTAGAAACAATAATAACGATAATATCGAAAAAAACGATAATAGCAATAATAATAATAACAGTAAAAACGATAATAACGATATTGCGATTAATAATAATAATAATAGTAATATTATTATAAGATAAAATAATAATAAGATAAAATAATAATAATATTAACGATTACAACGAAAATAATGATAATAATAGTAGTAATAATAACAGTAATAACAATAATAACGATAATAAAGAAAATAACGGTAATTACGATAATAATTATAAGAATAATCTATTTACCATTGATTCTAACGTTAATAACGATAATATTAATAACATTAATAACGATAATAACGATTATAATAATAAGAACGATAATAGTATTAATAATAATAACAATATTGACTATTATAACGATAATAACGATAATAATAGATGTAATAATAACAATATTAAAAATAATATGTATAATAACGATAATAATGACAAGAATAGTAGTAATAATGACAGTAATAACAATAATAGTAATAAAAACGATTTTAACGAAAATAATAATAACGATAATAACGATAATATCGATAATATTAATAACAATATTTACGATAATTTCGATATAAATAATTGTAATAATAACAATATTAACGATCATAACGATAATAGCGACTATAATAATAACGATAATGACGACTTTAAAAATAATAATAATATTATGTTTAGTAACAATAATAATAATAACGATATTTACAATAGTAATAATAATAACGATTATAACGATACTAACGATAATATTGATTATTACGATAATACCGATAATAACGACAATAAAGATAATCATTATAACGATAGTAACGATATTAATAATAATAATAATGACGCTAATAAAGTTAATAACTACAATAATAAAAATAATAATAATAATAATAATAACGATAATAAGGATAAAACCAATAATAATTTCAGTAATAATAACAATAATTTCAATAATGACGATAATAACGATAATAATAATAACAATAAAATCGATAATATCGTTAATAATAGGAGTAACAACAACAAAATTAGGAATAATATATATAGTAACGATAATAACGGTAATAATGGTAGAAGCAATAACAGAAATAACAATAATAACGATAAAAACGATATTAACTTTAAGAATAGTAACGATAATAACGATAATATTGATAATAGTAATATTAATAATAACAATGATAAAGATAATAGCGAAAATAATAATGGTAATAATAAAAATCATAATTATATCGTTAATATCGATAATAACGATAATAATAATAACAATATCAACGGTAATATCCCTAATAATAATAACAATATTAAAGATAATATCGATAATAATAATAATTATAATAATAACAGTAATATCGACAATAAAGATAATATCATTAATAATAATAACGATTATAATGACAATAAAGAAAATTACGATAATAACGATTATAATAATAACGCTAATAACGATAATAATGACAATAATATTATTAATAATAACGATAAAAACGATTATAATGGAAATAACAATAATAACAATATCGATAATAACGAAAATAACGGTAATAACGATAATAATAATAGTAGTAATAGTAGTAATAATAAAAATGATAATTACGATCATAACAATAATAATAATAGATATAATAACATTATGACAATAATAACGATAAAAACCCTAATTACGATATCCATGATAACGATAATAAAAACAATAATAATAACAATAATGAAATTGATAATAATTATAATAACGATAATAAACATGACGACGACAATAAAGATAATAATAATTACGATAATGACGATAATATCGATAATAATAATAATAATAACGACGTTAATAACTACAATAAATTTATTAACGATATGGTATTAACGATAAAGGCGGCCATAGTAGTAATAGTAATAACGATAATAACGATAATAATGATAATGACGGCAATAAAACTAATTAAATAAAGATAATAACGATATTTTCGAAATTAATGATGAAAGTTATAAGAATAATAATAATAACAACAATAACATCGATAATAAGGATAATAAACCTAATAACAGTAACGATAATGCGACCTTAATAATAACAATAATAATAACGATAATAACGATAACAACAATAATAACGATAATAACTATATTAACGATATCAATAATAACGAAAATAACGTTAATTTCGATAGTAATAATAGCAATATAAAAGATAACAACGATAATAATA
Organism: Vespa crabro; assembly: GCF_910589235.1. Lineage (NCBI taxonomy): Eukaryota > Metazoa > Arthropoda > Insecta > Hymenoptera > Vespidae > Vespa > Vespa crabro. The sequence goes on from NW_025813595.1 coordinate 1,621,196, forward strand.
ATAATATTATCGACATTAATAACTATAATAAAGGTAGTATAGATATGGTATAGGCGATTGAAACGACAATAGTAGTAATAGTAATAACGATAATAACGATAATAACAACAACAATAACAATAATAATAAAGATAATACAGAAATTATCGAAAATAACGTTAATAACGATCATAATAATAACAATAATAATGATAATAACGATAATAGCTATTGTAACGATAATAAACACAGTAATAATAATAATAATAATAGTAATATTATAATTTTAATAACGACAAAAATAATAATAATAATAACGACAATAAATATAATAGCGATAATAATAATAACAACAATAAAGATAATAACGATATTAACAATAATAACGATAATAATGATAATAATAATAATAAAGATAATGAAAATAGTAATTATAACAATAATAACAATAATAAAGATAATAACGTAATAACGATAATAATAGTAAAATTTATGAAGATATTAGCAACAATATTGATAATAACGATAACAATAGTAATATTAACAATAATAACAATAATAACAATTATAGCGGTAATTACAATATTAACGATAATAACGATAATAATAATAACAATAATAACAATAATATCGACAATAACGATAATTACGAAAATAATAGTGATAATAAGAAAAATAATAACATTAATATTGTTAATAAGGTTATTACCGATAATGATAATTGCAATATTCATAATAACTATAATAAGGATATTAGCGATAATAATAATAACGATAATAACGATCAGAATAATATTGATGAAACGATAAAATAGAAAATAATAATAAAAACATTAACAATAAAATCGATAATAATAATAATTTAAACGTCAATAACCATAATAATAATCATAATAATAGCAATAATAACCGTAACAAGAAGAATAACAATGATATTAATAAAAATAATAACAATAATAGTAATAATTATAATATCGATAGTAACAATAATAACTATAATGACGATTATAACGATAATGATAATAACGATAATGACGATGGATATAATAACGATAATATCTTTAATAACAATAATAATAATAATAATAATAGCGATAATAAAGATATTAACGTTAATAGCGATAATAATAAAAACAATTAAAACGATAATAACAATAATTATTATAATAACAATAATAATTATAATAGTGATAGCATTAATAACTTAATTTACGATAATAATAATAATAATAAAGATAATAACATTATTAAAGATAATAACGTTAATAAAGTAAATAACAATAATTATAAAAACAATTAAAACGATAATAACAATAATTATGATAATAGCAATAATAATTATAATAGTGATAGCATTAATAACGATATTTACGATAATAAGTAATAACAATAAGAACGATAAAAACGAATTTAACGATAATAATAATTGTGGTAATTACGATAATATAGATAATAATAATAACTATATTAACGATAATAACGATTATAGAGATAATAATAATTACAGTAATAATAACGATATTATAGATACTATCGTGAATATACTAATAATAATTATATCGATAATAACGGTAATAACGATAAAAATAATAGAAAAATAACAATAATATCAATAATAACGATAACAAAGATAATAACGATAAAATCGATAATAATAAATGAGATAATATCGATTTCATAGGATAATAATAATAACAATACTAACGATAATATCGATCATAAAAACAACAAGATCGACGATAATATCGGTAATAATAATAACAATAACGACAATAATATCGATAATAATAATAACAAAAATAACAATAATACCGATATTAACGATAATATCGTTAATAATAATAACGATAATAATGATAATAGCGATAAAAACAATAACGATATTAACGATAATATTGACAATATTAAAGATAATAATGATAATAATTTTAATAGGATAATAATTATCATAATAATAATAGTAATAACGATAATAACGATAGAAAAATTAAAATAATAACGATAATATAGATAATAATAATGAAATTAATAACGTTAATAACGATAATTACGATAATAACGGTAATAATAATAAAATTAATAACGCTCATAACGATAATAAAGTTAATAATATTATTAATAATACCGATAATATCGATTATAATGGAAATAATAATAATAACAATATTGATAATAACGATAATAACGGTATTAACGATAATAATAATAGTAATAATAATAGTAATAATAATAATGATTATTACGATAATAACGATAATAATAATAGTCATAATAACATTATTACAATATTAACGATAAAAACAATAATATCGATATCCATAATAACGATAAAAAAGAAAACAATAATAACAATAATAATATTGATAATAACTATAATAACGAAAATAAACATGATGACGACAATAACGATAATAATAATTACGATAATAACGATAATATCGATAATAGCGATAATAATATTAATAATGACGGCATTAATAAATATAATAAATATAATAACAAAATGGTATTAACGATAAAATCGACAATAGTAGTAATTGTAATAACGATAATAACGATAATAACGGCAATAAAAATATTAATAATAAAGAAAATATCAATATTATAGCAAACAACGATTATAACGATAATAATAATAACAATATTAACAATAATAACGATAATAGCGATAATAATAATATTAATAAGAGCGATAATAACGTTAATAGTAATAAGTATAAAATCGATAGTATTGATATTAATGAAAATATCCATAATAATAATAAATAGAACACTACTAACGATAATAGTAAGAATAATAATAATATCGAAAATATGGTTAATTACAAAAATAACGGTATTAATGATAATAACTATAATAACGTCAATAATAATAATAATAATAAAGATAATAGCGATAATAACGATAATAGCGATTATAATTGAAACAAAATAAAGATAACAACGATATTAACAATAATAACAATAATAATAATTATAGCGATAATAACAATAACAACGATAATAACGATAATACTAATAACAATAATAACAATAATATCGACATTAACGATAAATACGATAATACTAATAACAATTATAACGATAATAACGATAATAATAATAATATTAATAATAATAATAATAATGATAACAATAATAAGGATAATAGCAATAATAATAATAACAAAATTAACGATTATATTGATTATAAAGATAATGATAGTAACGATAATAATAATTATAATAATAACTAATTACGATAATAATAATAGAAAAGATAATAATACTAATGATTATAACCATAAAAGCAATAATAACGATAATAATAATAAAATTAGTAACGATAATAACGATTATAACGATAATAATAATAACAATAACATTGATAATAACGACAATAATCATAATAACTATAATAATAATAACAAAAATAACTATTAAAACGGTAATAACAATAATAATAATAACAATAATGACGATAATAACGGTAATAATTATAATAATAATTATAATAATGACAATAATAACAGTAATAACGCGTAATAATAAATACAATTGTAACAAAAGTAATAATAGCAATAATAACGATGATAACGAAGTGGAAGATAATGGTAATAATATTAATTACGAAATTAAGCTTAATAACGATAATAATGATATAAATAATATAAATAATAATAATAATTATAATAATAATAAAAATAATAACGATAATAAATATAATAACGTTAATAATACAGGTAATAGTAACAATAATATCACTATTAAAGAAAATAAAGATAATATCGATAATAATAACAACAATATTAACGAAAGTAACCTTAATAATAACAATAGTAATAACGATAAAAACGATAAAAACGATATTAAAGATAATAATACTAATGATATTAACGTTAATGGTAATAATTATTATAACGATAAGAACGACAATAAAGATAATAATAATAATAATAATAATAACGAAAATAAGGATAATAACGATCATAATAATAATAATAATAACGAAAATAATGATAATAACGATAATAACGAAAATAATAATAACAATAATAGCGATAATAACGATTTTAACGATAATAAGGATAATAATAATAATTAAAATAACGATAGAAACGGTAAAAACGATAATAACGAAAATAACGATGATAACGATATTAACGATAATAATAATAATCAGAATAACGATGATAACGATATTATCGGCAATAATAGAAATAATAATAATAATAATGATAGTAACGATAATAAAGATAATAATAGCAGAAATAGTAACAATAATCATAGTAATAACTATAATAACGGTAATATCGATAATAATAACAATGACAAAGTTAATAGAAATGATAATAATAGCGATAAAAACGATAATTACTTTAATAATATTAACAATAATAAAGATAATACTAATATCGATAATAATAATGACAATATTAACGATAATAACGATAATAGTAATAATAAAAGTGATAATATCGATAATAATGATAATAACGATAATAATAATACGATGATAAAGACAATACCAATAATAATAACAACGATAACAACGATAATAATAATATTAACAATAATATCGATAACTACTATCATTCCTATAATTATAATAATAGTAATATCGATAATAAGGATAATTACGAAAAAAACGGTAATAACGATATTAACTATAATAACGGAAATAATTAAGGCAATAATGACTATAATAACGATAATTTCGATAATAATTATAATAACGATAATTATAACAATAATAACGATGGGAAAGATTATGAAGATAATAATAATAACAATTATTACGACAATAATAATAAGAATATAACGATAATAACGATATTAGCGATAATAATAATAATAATAATAAAGATAATAACAAATTGACCATAATAACAATAATTGTGATATTTACAAAAATAATAAGAACAGCAATAACCATATTACCGATAATAACGATAATTACAATAACAATGACAACGATAAAAACGATAAGTATATTATAATAATGACGATAATATCGAAAAAAGTAATAATAAATATAACGATAAAAACGATAATAAGAATAATAATAATAACAGTAATAAACATAATTAAGATATCAAAAATAGTAATTGTAGTAATAAAAACAGTAATAAAAATACTAAAGATAATAACGATATTAACGATAATAATAATATCGATAGTAAGCAATATATCAATAATAACAATAACAACATTAACGATATTATCGTTAATATTAACAATAATAATAACTATAATAACGACAATAACGATAATAACAATATTAATAATAACTATAGTAACGATAATACAAATAATAATAATAATTAAAATATTATCGATAATATCGATAATAATAATGAAAATATCAACGATAATATCGATAATAACTGTTATATTATTAATAATAACGATAATAACGATAATAAGGATAGTAATTATAATAACAATGATATTAATATCGATAAAAACAATAAAATTAATAAATCCGATTATGATAACAACGAAAATAATAATATTAATAATAAAGATAATTACGATAATAACGATAATAATTGTAGTAATAATAAAAACAATAACGATAATAACGATAATAACGAAAATAACGATTATATTATTAACGATTATATTAACAATATCGAAAATATTAAGAACAATACTAACGATAATAACGATAATAATAATAATAATAACAATAATAACGAAATTAACGATAATAGCGATAATAATAATAACAATAATAACGGTAATAGAAATTATAATAATAACGATCATAACGATAAGAATGCTAATAACAATAATAATAATATTGATAACAAAGATAATAACGTTATTAACGCTAATAGCGATAATAATAAAAACAATATTAACGAAAATAAAGATAATGAAGATAATAACGATAATAATAAGAATAATAACAGCTATAATATCTATAATAGAGATAATAACAACAATAACGATCATAACAATAATAATAATAGTAATAATAACGATGATAACGTAATTAACTATAATAATAATATTAATAATAATAATAATAATAACACAAATAACGATATTAACGATAAAAGTAGTAGTAATACTAACAATAATAACAATACTATCGATAATGATGTTAACGGTATTAATAATAACGATAATAATTAAAATAATAATAACAATTCTAACTATAAAAACGATAATAATAATCGTAATAGTAATAATAATAGCAATAATAACGATAATAAAGATAATTATAAAAACAATAATAACGACAATAAAGATAATAGCGATAACAATAATAACAATAATAACGTTAATAAAGAAAATTACGATAATTCTGATCATAAAAATAATAATGATAATGATAATAACGAAATAGTAATCATAATAATTACGATTATAAAGATAATATCGATAATAATAATATTTATAATAATTAATATAGTAACGATATAAACGTTAAGAATAATAATATTAATAAAAACAATAAAGATAATAATGATAATAATAATAATTATAATAACAATAACAAGGATAATAACAGTAATAATAATAAAAGACTATAATAATGATTATAAAGATATTGTTAATAAAGATAATAATTATAATAATAAAAAAAATAATAACGATAATAATGATAGAAACGATAATAATAATAATAACAATTAACATAATAACGATTATAACGATAATAATAATAGCATATATAACGTTAATAACGATTATAACGATAATAACGATAATAATAATAACAATAATAACTACAATAACCATAATTACGATATTTTAGTAATAAAAATGATGATAAAATCGAAAATAAGGACAATAATAATAGTAATAATAACGATAATAACGATAATATCGATAATAATTACAACGAAAATAACGACAATAATAATATTAATAATAACGATAATAACAATAATAATATTAACAATAATAACGATAATAACAATATTAAAAATAACAATAATCCACGATAACATAGATAAAAATAACAACAATAATAGGAAAAATAACGAAAATAAGGATAATAACGATAATAGCGTCAATAATAAAAATAATAACGATAATAACGATAATAACAATAATAATAATAACGATAATATCTTTAATAACGTTAATAATACTAGTAGTAATAAGTATATAAACGGTAATAACTATATTTAAGAAATCAGTAGTAGCGATAGTACCGTTAATATTGATAATAATAACGATTATTCCGAAAATGACGAGAATAACGATAATAATAATAAAATTAATAACGATAATTACGTTAATAACGAAAATAATAACAACACTAAAACCGAAATTACGATAATAATAATAATAATAATAATTACAAAATTAAGGATAATAACGATAATAACGATTATACAGATTATAACATTAACGATAATAGAAATAATAATTTGAACGGTAATGAAGATAAAACGATAAAAATGAAAATAACTATAATAACAAATATAATAACGATAATAATAATAACAATAATAACGATAAAAACGACATAAACGATAACAACAATAATAATAATGATAATAACTATACTAATAGTAATATCAATAATAATAATAACGATTTTATCAATAATTATAAAAAGAATAATAACGATAATAATGATAATAACATTAATAATAATAGCAATAATAACGATTTAAACGTTAATAACGATAGTAATAATAATATTAATAACGATAATATCATTAAAAACGATAACAATAATATTGACGTTAATAATAATAATAATATTAGAGATATTAACGATAATAAAAACAATAATAATTATAACAAATATTAATAATAATAATAGTAAGCATAATATCGATTATAACGATAGTAATAATAACGATAATGACGATAATAATATTAATAATAAAGATAATAACGATAATTAGGAGAATGACGATAATATTAATAACGATAATAACGTTAATAACGTAAATAACGGTAAAATAATAGTAATAATAACAATAATAACGATAAAATTATTAACGATAATATCGACATTATTAACAGTAATAACAACGATAATTACGTTAATAACGATAATAGAATTAATAATAATAAAGATAATAACAATATTAACGATACTATCGATAATAACGATAATAAAAATAATAATAGTAATAGCAATAATAACAGTAATGACGATAATAAAGTTAACAAAGATAATACCGATAATAACGAAAATAACAATAATAATAATAGTAATAATTAAGTTAATAATGATTTTTACGATAATCAGTAAAGTAACAGTATCAATAATAACGATAATAACAATTATAATCCTAATAACGATATCAATAATTATAAAAATAACAATAATACTGATAATAACGAGAATAACAAAAATAATAGTAGTAATAATAACAATAATAACACTAATAACGATAATAACGATATTAACGATAATAATAGTTGGAATAATTACAATGATAACAATAATAGAGATAAAAAGTTTATTGCTGATAATAAGGATAATTATAATATTCATAAAAAATATAATACGGATATTACCGATAATAATCATAACTATAATAACGATAATAATAATAATATTATTAACGATATAATGGAAAATAATAATAATAAAAATAACATTAATAACAATAATAACGATAATAACAACAATAACGATAATTACGATTAAAATAATAATACCGAAAATAACGATAATAACGATATTAACGATTATAATAATAATAATAATATCGATAATAACGATAAAAATGATAATAACCATAATAATGATTATAAAGAAAAAAAAAATCATAATAACGATAATAAAGATAATAAAGACAATAATAATAATGATAATATTAATAATAATAATAATTATAATGACGATAATAACGGTAACTGTAGTAGATATAATATCAGTATTATAAATAAAAACACTAACTATAATAATAATAATAACGGTTATTACGATAATAATGCTAATAATAAAAATAAAGATTATAAAGTTAACAACTATAGTAACGATAATAACGATAATAATTATAATCATATTAATGATAGTAACGATAATTACGACAAAAAAAGAATAATATTAATAACGAAAATAACAATAATAACGATAAACCAATAATATTAATATCGATATTAACGATAATAAAAATAATAATAATAATAATAACGATAATATCGCTAATAGTAACAACTATAAATACGATAATAATGATATTTATGAAAATAACTAAAATAATAATAGTATATATAACAATAATAACGATAATAACAATAATAATAATAACGTCAATAACGATAATTACGATGATAACGATAGTAATAATTACAATAATGACGATAACAAAGATGATAATGATAATAATAATAATAATATTATCGATAATAAGGTTAATTACGAAAATAACGGTAATAAAGATAATAACAATAATAACGACAATAATAATAATAATAATAATAACGATACGAACGAAAATAACGATAACAATAAATATAATAATAATGATAATATCGTTATTAACGATAATAACGACAGTAATGATTACAATAAAAACGATAACCTATAATAATTATAATAACGATAATTATAAGAACAATAATTACTATAATAACGATATTAACAAAAATAATAATAATAGTAATATCAACGATAATATAGGAATAACGATAATAATAAAAACAATTATAACAATAATAACGATAATAATAATAATAACAATAATAATAACAATAATAATAATAATAATATTATGGATAATAACGATAATTACGATATTAATAACAGTATTAATAACGTTGATAAGGATATTAACAATAACACCGATAATAGTAATATCAATAATACCAATAATAATTATAATAACCATAAGAAGGAAAATAATAATAATGATAATAGTGATAACAAATATAATAACGATAGTAATAATGACAAATATAACCATAATAACTGTAATGATGATAACAATAATAACGATAATTACGATAATATCGATAATAATATTAACATTATTAACGTTCATAACGATAACAGTAATAATAATAATAACATGTATAACGATAAAAACGATAATAATAATACTAACAGTAACAATAATAACGATAATAACTATAACAACGATGATAATAATAACGATAATAATTTTAATAACGATAATAACGATATTAACGAAAATAACGATAATAATAATAATATGAAAAAAAATAAAAACAAAATAACAATAATTATTAGAACAATAATAACGATATTAAGGATAATATCAATAATGATAATAACAATAATGACGATAACAGATAATACAGATAATAATAATGAAGATAAATGTTAATAAAAATAATAATAACAATAATAGCGATAATAACAATTATAATGAGAACATTAATATTGATAATAACGGTAATAACTATAATAATAATAATAACATTATTAATGATAATAACAATAAAAACGATATCAAATCGATAATAAAAATATTTATAATAATAACGAAAATAGAGATAATAACGATGAAAACGATAATAATAATAATAATCATAATGATAATAACAATAATAACGAGAATAACCATAATATCGATAATAATAACAATAATAACGATAATAACGATAATAACAATTATAATAGAAGTATTAACAAATATATTAAAAATAATAACAATAAAAACGATAATAACAATAAAAATAGTAGTAATATAAAAATTAAGAAATATAATAACGATAAAAACGATTTCAACGATAATAATAATGACGATAAATAGGATAATATTGATAATAATAATAACATTAATAACTATACTTACGAAAATGACGATTATAACGATAATAATAATAAGAGTATTAATAACCATAATAAAGATATTAACGCCACAATAATAATAATAATAATAACGATAATAACGGTAATAACGATAGAAATAATAGAAGAATAACTATAATATCAATAATAATGTTAAAAAATATAATAAAGATAATATCGTTAATAATAATAACGATATTAACGATAATATTGAGAATATTAAAGATAATAATGATAATAATGATAAAACAATAATAATTATCATAATAATAGTAGTAATAACGTTAATAACGATATTAAAAATAAAAATAATAATGATAATATAGATAATAATAAGAAAATTCATAACATTAATAACGTTAATAACGATAATAGCGGTAAAAATAGTAAAATTGATAACAGTAATATCGATTAAAATGGAAATAATAATAATGGCAATATCGAAAGTAACGATAATAACGGTAAAAACGATAATAAGTAATGATAATAATGGTAATTACGATGATAACAATAATCATAATAGTTATAATAGCATTATGACAATAATAACGATATATAAAATAACGATAATAAAGACAATAATAATAACAATATTAATATCATTTATAACAATAATAACGATGATAACCACAATGACGATAATAACGATAATATCGATAATAATAATAATAATAATAACATTAATAACGATAATACGTTAATAACGTCAATAATAATAATAATAATAATAATAATAATAATATTAATAATAGTAATAAAAATTCCGATAATAAAGATAATGACCACAATAATAATTATAATAATAATATCAATAATAATAAAGATAATGACAATAATAACGATAATAATAATAATAATAACAATAATATTCACCACAATAATAACAATAATAACGGTTATGTTAAGAATTATATTAATAATATTAACGATAATAATGATAATAACGATATAATCGATAATAATAATTACAATAATAACGATAATAACTACAGTAATGATAATAATAATAATAATTATAACGATAACAACGATAATTTCGATAATAACAATATTAATAAGAGCGATAGTAACGTTAATAGTAATAACTATAAATTCGATATTAATGATATTAATGAAAATAACTATAATAATAATAATAAATATAACAATAATAACGATAATAACGATAAAAATATTAACGATAATAAAGTTAGTTATAGCAATAATAATAACAATAATAACGTTAATAAAAATATCTTTAATAATATAATTAACGATTATGCCGATAATAACGTTAATAATAAAAATAAAAAAATTATAATAATAACTTTAATAACGATAATAACTATAATAACGATAATAACGATAATAACGATAATAACAATAATAGTAATAATAAACACGAAAATAAGGATAATAACGATAACAATAATAATAACATTGACAATATAAATAATTACAATAGTAACGATAATAACATTATGACGATAATAATAATAATAATATTAACGATAATAGCGATAATGAAGATAATAACGATAATAAGGATAATAACATTATAGTTATTAACGATAAAAAAGACAATAAAGATAATATCAATTAAAATTATAAAGATATTAATGAAAATAATGATAATAATGATAATAAAGGTAATAATAATATCGAAAATAACGACAATAGTAATAATAATAATAACGATAATGATTATAATAACGATAACATCGGTAATAATAAAAACAATAATATCGATAATAACGATATTAACGATATAATAATAATAATAATTTCGCTTATTAGGTTAATTACGAAAATATCGGTAATAACCACGATAACGGGGAAATCGATAATTAACAATATAATCGATAATAGCGATAATAACGATAATAAAATATTAATAGTAATAAAAATAAAGATAATATCGATATTAACGATGAATTCGATAATAATTATAACGAAAATAACGACGATAATAATAATCATAATCAGTAATAAGGATAAATACGATAATAATTATAACAATTATATCGATAATAACGATTAGAAATATAATACTATTAACAATAATATTAATAAGCAATTATAATAATAATAATAGCGATAATGACGATAATGACGATAATAACCATAATGATGATAATAAGGATTATAATAATATCGATAGTAACGATAATGGTAATAATAATAATAATGATAATAACGATTATAAAAATAATAATAATAACGATAAAAGCTATAAAAGCGATAATAATAATAATAACGATAATAAGGGTACTAACGATAGCAGCGATAATAAATATATCAATAAAAACGATAATAACGATACTAACGATAATAGTGATAATAACAATAAGACCGATAGTAATGATACGATAATAACGAATACTGTAATGATAATATTACCGATAGTTTCAATAATAACGATAATGGCGTTTATAATAAAAATAATAATAAGGTAATATCGATATTAATGACAAATACGATGATAATGATAATAACAATAATAATAAAAATAACAATTACAATAATAACGATAATAACTATAAGAATCAGAACAATAATAACGATCATAGCGTTAATAACGATAATGATAATAGCAATAATAACGATAACATCGTTAATAAAAATAATCGTAATAATAACGATAATAGTGGTAATAACGATGACAACAATAATAATACTAATAGTAATAACGATAATAACGATATTAACGAAAATAAGGACAATAATAATAGCAATAATAACAATAATAGCGATATTAAGGATAATAAGAATAATAAAGATAGTAACAATAATAATATTAGTAATAATAATGTTAATAACTTTACTAACGATAATATCGATAATAATAATAACAGTAATAAAGATAATAACGATAATATCGATTATAATAATAACATTAAAATCGATAGTAATGATGTTAGTGGTAACTATAATAACATTAATTTTGATAATAACGACAATAGTAATAATAATAATACCCATAATAATAATAACAATAATAACGATAATGAAGATTCTACGATAATAATAATAACGATAATAACGATAATAATAATAATGTTAATAACATAGGATATAACGATATTCACGAAAATAACGATAATAATGATAATAAAGATACTAATAAAAATAATAATAACAATAATAACTATAATAACGATTATAATGATAATAACTATAATAATGATATTAACAATAAGAATACAAGTAATAATAAAGACATTAACGTTATGAACGATAATAACGATAATAACGATACTAATAGAAATAATAATAACAATAATAAAGATAATAACGATTATAATCATAATAACTATAATAATGATATTAACAATAAGAATAAAAGTAATAATAAAGACATTAACGTTATGAACGATAATAACGATAATAATATTAACAATAATAACGAAAATAACTATATTAAACATAACAATAATATACGATGACAAAGATAAAAACAACAATAATAATAGTGTAACATAGGAAAATAAGAATAATAACGATAACAGCGACAATAATAATAATAATAATAACGATAATATCGATAATAACGTTAATAATTCTAGTAATAATAACTATAATAACGGTAATAACTATTTTTATGAAAACAATAGTAACGATAAAATCGATAATGTCGATTATAATAATTATAATAACAGCGGTAATAACGATATTAACGATAATAACTATAATAATAATAGCAATAATTACGACAATAACGATATAAATGATAATAACGATAACAACGGACACAAAATAATAATAATAGAAATAATAAAGGTCATAACGACATTAAACATAATATCGTTAGTAATAATACTAATAATAGCGATATTAACGATTATAATGATAATAACGATAATAACATTAATAAAAATAACAATAATAACGACAATGACGATATAAACGATAATAATAATAACGATAAAATCGAAAATAGTAATAATAATAATAATTATAACGATTATAATGATAATTACAATAATAACGATAATAATAATAAAATTAATATCGATAAATACGTAAATAACTATAGTAATAATAGCATTAATAACGACATAAACGATAATAATAATAATAATAATAGTAATAACAATATTAAGGATAATAACGATAATAACGATAATACTAATAATGAAGACAACGAAAGAAACAATAATATTAATATTAATAATAACGAAAATAAGGATAATATCGATAACAACGATACTATTAATAATAACTATCAAGATAATAACATAATTAACGATTACATCGATAAAATGATAATAACATTACTAATAATAATAATAATAGCAATAAAAACGATAAGAACACTAATAATGAGATGAATATGAACGATAATAACAATAATAAGGATAATAATAATTACAATAATAACGATAACAACGACAATAACAATAAAAATAATAACAATAATAACGATAATAACAATGAAAATAGTAGTAATAATAAAGATATTAAAGATAGTAACGCTAAGAACGAAAATAATAATAACAATAATTACGACAAAACCATATTAACGATAATAACAATAATAATAAATATAATAACGACATTAATAATAATAATAATAACAATAATAACGATAATAACAAAAATAATATAAAGAATAATAACGATTATAATGATAATAACGATAATAATAATAGCAATAATGATGATGTTAACGTTAAGAACGAAAAAAATAAAACCTTAAATGACCATTATAACATTATCAATGATGATAATAATAATGACATTAATAATAATCATCATAAAAAAGATATTAACGATAATAACTACAATAAAAATTATAACAAAATAATAATAATAATAGTATCCACAAGATCGTTAATATCGATAATAACAATTATAATAATAACGATAGTAACGATAAAATCGATCATATTAATAACAATATTATTGATAGGATCGATAATAATAATATTAATAATAACGATAATATCGATAGTAAAAATAATAATGATAATAACGTAAGTAAAGATAATAACTATAATATCGTCTATAACAATAATAATAATTACGATAATCACTATATTTACGATAATGACGATAATATTAATAACGATAATAACGTTAATAACGTAAATAACGACAATAATAATAGAAAAAATAACAATAACAACGATAATAGAGATAATAACGATAATATCGACATTATTAATAATAATGACAAGGATAATTATGATAATAATGTTCGTAAAACTAATAAAAATAAAGATAATAACAATATTAACGAAAATAACGATAATAAAAAAATAATATTAATAAGGACAATAATAATAATTACGATAAAACAATAATATTAGTATCGAAATTATTGATAATATTGTTAATAGTAATAAAAATTTTAACGATAATATCGACAATATTAAAAATTACAATAATAATAATAAGAATAATAA
The DNA here is from genome assembly GCF_910589235.1 of Vespa crabro. Classification (NCBI taxonomy): domain Eukaryota; kingdom Metazoa; phylum Arthropoda; class Insecta; order Hymenoptera; family Vespidae; genus Vespa; species Vespa crabro. The sequence continues at coordinate 1,637,285 of NW_025813595.1, forward strand.
AGATAACAGAGATTAAAATAATAACGATTAAAAAGATAACAACGGCAATAATGATAATAGCAATAATAACGATAACATCTGTAATAAAAATAACAATATTAACGATATTAAAGAAAATTGTAATAACAATAATAACGATAACAACGATAATAACATTAATAATATTAATAAAAAAACGAAAGTAAGTATAATAACGGTGACATCGATAATAATAATAAAAATAATAATGATAATAACGATAATATCGATAATAATAACAATGACAAAGATAATAGAAATGATAATAATAGTGATAATATCGATAATAACTTTAATAATAATAACAATAGTAAAGATAATACCGATATTGACATTAATAACAATAATAATAATAGCAACAATAACGATAATTAGGAAAATAAAAATTATAATTAAAACGATACTAATGATAGGAAAGATATCATCAATAATATTAATAAGAAAAATAAAGATAATATCGATTATATTAATAAAAATATTAACAATTATATAGATAATTATAAAAATAATATTAACAATAATAACGAGAATAAAAATATTAACGATAATAAGGATTAAAAAATGACGATATTTACGAATATAAAGATAAAAGAAATATTAATAATACCAATAATAAGGTTAATAAAGATATCGTCGATAATAATAATAACAAAAATAATGATAATATAGATACTAATATTATCAATATTAACGATAATAAGGAAAACTTTAATAATAATAATAACGATAATAACGGTTTTAACGATAAATATAATAACGATAATAACGATTATAACGATAATGACTATAATATCAATAATAATAATAACAAAAATAAAGACAATAACGAAATTAATGGATATAACGATATTATTAATAAAATAATAACGATAATAACGGTAATAATATAAATATTACACAATAATAACGATAATAGCGATAACAACGTTAATAATTTTAGTAATTATAACAATAATAATATTACTAACGATAATAACGATATTAAAGATTCTAATAATAACGATAATAAGGTTGATATCGATAATAATAATAGCAATATTAACGATAATATCGATAATAATAATAATGACAATAACAACAACAAAAATGGTAATAACGATAATAATATAAACGATAATAACAATAATACTAATAATAATACTATCTATAATAACAATAATAATGATAATAATAATAATAATAATAACAATAATTACGATAAAAAAGAAATTAACGATAATAAAATTGATGATAATAACGATAATAGTAATAATAATAATATCGATTATAAGGATAATAAAGATAAGAAAGATTATATTAATAACAATAATAACTATAATAACGATAGCAATAATAATATATATATTGATATATATAGAAATATAGGGTAAATATATAGATAGTGTTTATAAGGACGATATTAAATAAAAACTATAATAAAGAAAATAACGATAATAACGATAATAACACAATAGTTATAATAATAATAACGATAATAACGATAATATCGATTAAAGAAATAACAATAAAATCGATAATAAAGATAATAATAAAAATAATAACAAAAATAACGAAAATAACGTCAATAAAAATTATATTGTGTACGGTAATGACGATAAGAAAGATGTTAAAGGTAATAACGATAATATCGACAATAATAATAATGATAAGAATAATAACGATAACTACAAAAAGACGATAATAGAAATATTAATAATAATGCAAACAAGGATAATAACGATAACAACTATTATAATAATAATAATAATAACATTAATAAAAATAGCAATAATAACGATAATAAAGATAATTACAATAACAATAATAACGACAATATCGATAATAGCGATAACAATAATAAGAATAGTAACTATAATAACCATAATAACTATATTACAGTAATAAAAATAAAGGTAATATCGATAATAAGGACAATAATAATAGTAATAATAATGATAATAATGATAATATCGATAATAATTATAACGAAAATAACGACAATAACATTATTAATATTAACGATAATAAGAAAAATAATAATGACATCGATAATAATAATAACAATAATATCGATAATAAGGGCAATTATGAAAATAACAGTTATAACGATAATACATATAAAACTACAATAATAAAAATAATAAAAACGATAATAACGATATTAACGATAATAATAATAATAACGATAATAACGATAATAATAATAATAATAATAAAGTAACTGTATTAACGGTAATAACGATAATAATATTAACAATAATAACGATAATAAAGAATTAGCGATAATAATAATAAAAATTATAAAGATAATACTAATAATATCGGTAATAGCGATTACTATAATAACTATGATTACGATAATAACAATAGTAATAATGACCAAAATATCGAAAACAACGGTAATAGAGATATTAATAATAACAAAAATGAAGATAATATCGGTAAAGTGGATAGTTAAAAAATAATATATACGATAAAAACGATAATAACGATAATAATAATAATAATAATAACTTTAATATCGTTAATAGTAACAACAAAAATTCGATAATAATGGTATTAATGAAAATAACTAGATTAATAAAAATACATATAACAATAAAAACGATAATAACAATAATAATATTGACATTAATAACGCTAATTACGATAATAACGATAGTAATAAAGACTATAATAACGGTAAAAAAGATGATAACGATAATAATAATAATATTATCGATAATAAGTATAATTACAAAAATAACGGTAATAAAGATAATAACAATAATAACGACAAAAATAATAATAATAATAATAACGATACTAACGATAATAACGATAATAATAATAATAATAATAAAGATAGTAACGGGATTAACGATAATAACGATAGTAATAATTACAATAATAACGATAATGAAGATAATAACAATAATTACGATAATTATAAGAACAAAAATTACTATAATAACGATATTAACACTAATATTAATAAGAATTGCGACGATAATAGAGAAATAACGATAGTAATAATAACAATTATAACGATAATAATAGTAATGACCATAACAATAATAACGACAATTAGGATAATATCGATAATAATATTAACATTAGTAACCTTCATAACGATAACAGTAATAATAATAATAACATGTATAACGATAAAAACGATAATAGCGATAATAACGATGATAATAATAACAATAATAATTTTAATAACGATAATAACGATAATAACGAAAATAACGATAATAATAACAATAATTATAAAAATAATAATAAGGATTATAACAATCATAATGATAATAACACTAGTAACAGTATCAATAATAATAAATATAATAACGATATTGAGGATACAAACGATATTAGACATAATAGCGGTAATAAAATTAATAATAATAACTATAATAACGATAATAAAAATAATAATAAGAACATTAATAGCGATAATAACGATAATAAAATTAATAATAATAATAATGGCGATATTATAGATATTAACGATAATAATAAGAACGATAATAACGACAATAGTAATTATAACAATAACAATAATAATGATAATAACGACAATAATAATAAAAATATTAAATATGATAACGATATTAACGATAATAACGCTAATATTAATAATAACGTTTATAATAATAATAATAACAACAATATTAACGAAAATAACGATAATATCGCTATAATTATAATAATATATTCGATAATTGTGTTATTAGAAATATTAATAATAACAATAAAAACGATAAAGACGATAATAACGAAAATACTAATAACCATAATAACGGTAATAATAATAATAAGAATAACGATAATAAAGATAATAACGTTAACAATAATAGTAGTAATATCAATAATAACGATAATAGCTAATATAACGGTAATAATAGTAACGATAATATAGTTTATCATCGAAAAAAGTAATAACAATATTAAAGATAATCGCAATAATAATAATAATGAAAAAAATAATAACGATAACGTAGATAATAACAATGATAATAATAACGATATTTTCGACAATAGTGCTAATAATAATAACGATAATAACGATAATAACGATAATAATAATAATAATAATGGAAATAATAACGATATAAACGATTATAAAGGTAATAATGATAAAAACGATAATAATAATAATAATAATTATAATAACGATAATAACGATATCAATAATAATAATAATGACGATAAGAACGATAAAAGTGATTTTAATGACAATAAAGATAGTAATAAGAGTAATAATAATAATAATAACGATATATAATAATAATATTAATAACGATAATTACATTATCAACGATAATATTAATAATAACGTTAATAGTAGTAATCATAATAATGATTTTAGCGATAATATCAACAATAATAATAATAATAGTAACCATAATAACGATAATAAAAATAAAAACTATAATAACAATAATAATAGTGAAAATAATAGTAATAATAGATGTATTAAAGTTAGTAAGGATAAAAACGATTATAATATTAATTATAATAATGTTAAATACGATAATAGCGACAATATTATTATTAATATTAACGTTAATAGGTATAATTACTATATAAAAGTTAATAGTAATAACAATAATAACGATAAAAACGATATTAACGATAATAACAATGATAATATTGATAATAACGATGATAATAATAGCAATAATTTCGATTTATAATGTTAAGAAAGTAAATAATAATAACATTTATAAACATTATAACATTATCAACAATAATAATAATATAGACGTTAATAATAATAATCAAAATACAGATATTAACTATAATTTCAACAATAATAATTCTAAAAATAATAATAATAATAATAGTAACCATAAGAACGTTAATATCTATAATAACGATTATAACAATAACGATAGTAACGATAATAAAAATAATAACGATAATAATATTAACGATAATATCGACATTAATGATAATATTAACAACGATAATTTTGATAATAACGATAATAGAATTAATAACAAAATAACGATAATATCGATAATAACGATAATAACAACAAAAATAGTATTAATAATTACATTAATAACAATAATAGGCATAAAAACGATGTAAACGATAATAATAATAACGATAATAACAATATTATCGATAATATTAATATCAATATTTACGATAATTTCGATATTAATAATTGTAATAATAGCAATAATAACAATCATAAAGATGATAGCGACTATAAAAATAACGATAACACCGATATTAAGGATAATAATATTATTGTTAGTAACAATAATAATGTTAACGATGTTTATAATAGTTTTAATAATAACGATTATAACGTTACTAACGATATTAATGATAATAACGATATTAATGATAATAAAAGGAACAATAACAACGATATTAACGAATATATTAATAACAATTGTAACGTTATCAACAATACTAAAAATAATAATAATAATAATAATAACGAAAGTAAAAATAATAACGATAACAATAATAAAAATAATAGTGATAATATCAGTCATAATATTAATAGTAATAAAATTTGAAACGATAATAACGATAATAAAGATAATAACAATAAAAATAATAATAATATTAATATCAATAATAACAATAATAACGTTAGTAACGATAATAACGATAATAAAAATAATAACCATAATAACGATAATAATGACATTATTACTAATTACAATAATAACGATAATAAAGGTAATAAAAACAACAATAATAATGGTATTAACGAAAATAGTGTTAACAATTGTAACGAAAACGACGATAACAACATTAATAATAATAATAATAGCGAAGGTATGTATGATAACGGTGACAACTATAATATTAATAATAATAATAACGATAATAACGATAATAATGATAATAATAATTCTAAAAATAAAGATAATAACGATATTAATGGCAATAACGATAATAACGATAATAATTAAAATCATGTTAAAGATAGTAACGATAGTAGCGACAATAAAATAATAATATTAATAACAATAATAACAATAATAACGATAATAGCAATAATAATTATATCGATATAAACGATAATGTCGTTAAAAATAAGAACAATATTACCGATAATATCGATAATAATAATAATAATACTAATAATAATAAGGATAATAAAGATAATAGCGATTTTAATAACAACGATTAAAAAGATAACAACGACAATAATGATAATTGCAACAATAACGATAATAAGGGTAAAAAAAATAACAATAATGACGATATTAAAGAAAATAGTAATAACAGTAATAACGAAAACAACGATAATAACATTAATCATGTTAATAGTAATATCGAAAGTAGGTATAATAACGATGCCATCGATAAAAAAAATAAAAATAAGAACGATAATAAAGATAATAACGATAATAATAATAATCGTATTAAGGATAATAACGATAATAACGATTATGACATTAAAATTATTATTGATAATAACGTCAATAGTAATAATAATAATAATGATAATATCGATATTAACGTTAATAATAATAATAATAATAATAATAATAATAATAATAATAATAATAATAATAATAAAGATAATAACATTATTAAGGATTATAACGATAATAACACTAATAACTATAATAACGACAAGAATAATAATAAAATATCTATAGTAACAGTAATAACGATAATGACGATAACAACGATAATAACATTAATAATATTAATAATAATAACGAAAGTAATTATAATAACGATGCCATCGATAATAATAATAAAAATAAGAATGATAATAAAGATATTAACGATAATAATAATACTACTAATAACGATAATAACGATAATAACAATAATCGTATTAAAAATAATAACGATAATAACGATACTAAAGATAATAGCGATAATAATAATTAGAACAAAAACAATATTAACGATAATAATTATAATAACAATTATAATAATGACGGTAATAACGATCACAATCCTAATAATGATTATAACGATAATAACGATAATAAAAATGATAATAATAGTAGTAATAATGATAATAACGATGTAAAAGATTCTAACGACAATAATAATAACAACAATAACGTTAATAACTATAATGATGAGAGGAGCGATAATAATATTAATAATAATAAAAATAATAACGACAATAAGGACAATAACGATAATAATAGTAGTAATATTAACAATATTAAGAATAATAACTATAAAAACGATAATAACAGCAATATTAGTAGTAATAAAAAAAGTAATAATGATAACTACGATAATATCGATAATAATAATAACAATATTAACGATAATATCGAATATAATTATAACATTAATAACTATAATAACGATAATAACGATTATAAAGATACTAATAATAATAATAATAATAATAACAATAATAAAGATAATAATGACAAAATAATAATAATAATAATAATAATAATAATAATAATAACGATATTAACAGTAATAACGATAAAAATAATAGAAAAATAACAATAATATCAATAATAACTATAAAAAAGATAATAACGATAATATCGAGAATAATAAATACGATAATAACCATATCATCGATAATGATAATAACAATATTTACAATAATATCGATTATAATAAGAACAATATTGAAGATAATACCGATAATAATAAGAAACAATAATTACAGTAATAAAGATAATAGCGATAATATCGTTAATAATAATAACGATAATAATGATAATAGCGATAAAAACAATAACGATATTAACGATAATATTGACACTATTAAAGATGATAATAATAATAATTTAAAAACGATAATAATTATCATAATTATAGTAGTAATAACGATAATAACGATATTAGAAGTAAAAATGATAACGAAAATATAGATAATAATAATAAAATTCATAACGTTAATAATGATAATAACGATAATAACGGAAATTATAAAAAAAATTGATAACGCTAATAACGATAATAAAGATATAATATTATTAATAAAATCGATAATAACGATTATAATGGAAATAATAATAATAATAATATCGAAAATAACTATAATAACGGTAAAATAAATAATAATAATAGTAAGAATACTAGTAATAGTAATAATGACAATTACGATAGTAACGTTAATAATAATGGTTATAATAACATTATAAAAATAATAACGATAACAACTACAATAACGATATCTATAACGATAATAAAGACAATAATAATAATAATAATAATATCGATATTAACTTAAATAACGATAATAACCATAATGGCGATAATAAAGGAAATATCGATAATAATAATAATAATAATAATAACAGTAATAACGATAATAACCATAATAACGACAATAATAATAATAATAATAATAAAAATAATAATAATATCGATAATAAAGATAATGACGACAATCATAATAATAATAATAATATTAATAATAATAACGATAATAACGATAATAATAATAGTATTAATAATAATATTAAAAATAATAACGATAATAACTATAATAACGAAAATAATAATAATAATAACGACATTAATAACTATAATAAATATAATGAAGATATGGTATTAAAGATAACAGTAACAGTAATAGTAATAACGATAATAACAAAAATAGCTGCAATAAATTAAAAATAATAAAGATAATAACGATATTATCTAAAATAACGATAAAAGCTATAAGATTAATAATAATAAGAACAATGACAACGATAATAAAGACAATAAACATAAAAACAGTAACGACAATACGACAATAATAATAATAATAATAATAATAATAATAATAATAATAATAATAATTATTATTATTATAATAATAATATTAATGATTACAACGAAAAGAATGATAATAATGGTAGTAATAATACCAATAATTACAATAATAACGATAATAAAGATAATAATGATAATAAAGATAATAACGATAATAATAGAGACAATAATAATAATATTAAAAATAATAACAAAAAAATAACGATTTATCTATAATAACGATATTAATAATAACGATATTATCGATAATAATAATAATATTAATTGCAATAATGACCTTAATAAAGATAATAACGGAAGTAATTATACGATAATAGTAATAATAATTACAATAATGACGATAATAAGGATTATAATAATGACGATAATGAGGATGATAATAATATCTATAATAGCGCTAATAACGATAATAATTATAGTAATAATAGCAATAATAACGATAACAAATATAATACCATTATTCATAATAATAATGATAACGAAACTAAGAATAATAATGGTGTAAACGATAAAAATAATAACAATAATATCGGTGATAAAGATAATAACGGTAATAATAATAATAATAATAACGAAAACAACGATTATAATGATAATAACGTTAATAACGTAAATAATGATAGCAATAAAAACGATAATAATGATAGTAATAATAATAATAATAATAAAAATAATATCGAAAATAACGGTAATAACGATTACGAAGATAATAATAATAATAATAAGATAATAGCGTATAATTGATAATATCGATGACAACGATTAAATAATAACAATATTAACAATAATAACAGTAATAACGACAATAATTATATTAATAATAATTATAATAATAATAATAACGATAATAGCGATAATAACGATATTATTAAAAATAATGATAAATATAAAAATAATAACGATAGTGATGAAAATAAAAATTTTAATAATAACGATATTTTCTATAATAGTGATAATAATAATACCGATAATAACGAATAAATTATAATAACAATAATAATAATAATATTATTATTAACATTAATAACGATAACAAGGACAATAGTGATAATAATATTAATAATTTTAACATAATTATCGTTAATAACGATAATTATTTTAATAGAAGTAATAATAACAATATTAACAATGATTGCAATAATAATGATAGTAAGGATAATAATAGTGGTAACAATTAAAGTAATAACAGTAATAACGATAATAACAATAATAAGGATAATAATAATATTATTAATAACAACAATGACAATAATAACGATAATAAGGATAATAATAAATACGATAAAGCCGATAATATCGACAATAATATTAACAATATTAATGATACTATCGATAATAATATTAACAATATTAACGATAATATCAATAATAATAATAACATTATTAACGATAATATATATAAAAATTAATACAATAATAATAATAACAGTAATAATGATAATACCGATAATAACGATGATAATAATAATAACGATAATAAGGATAATAACCACAATAATAGTATTAATAATAAAGATAGCAACGATTTTAACGATAATAATGACAGTAATAATAACAATAAAAACGATAATAACGAAAACAATTATAATACCGATGATAGCGATAATATCGATAATAATAATAGCGACAATGACGATAAAAGTAATAATAATATTAATGGTATTAACGATAATAACGATAATAGTAATTATAATAATAACGATAATAACGATAATAACGCATAATAATAATTACAACAATAAAAATAGTAATAATAAAAATAATAACGATGATAATGATATTGACGATAATAATAATAATATTAACAACGATATTATGTATAATAATGATATCATCAAGAATAATAAAAATAATATCGCTAATAACGATAATAACGATAATAAATTTAATAATAATATCGATAATAGCAATAATAACGATAATAAAATATTAATAGTAATAAGAATAAAGATAATATCGATAATAAAGATAATATCGATAATAATTATAACGAAAATAACGACGATAATAATTATCATAATTAGTAATAAGGATAAATACGATAATAATTATAACAATTATATCGATAATAACGATTAGAAATATAATACTATTAACAATAATATTAATAAGCAATTATAATAATAATAATAGCGATAATGACGATAATGACGATAATAACCATAATGATGATAATAAGGATTATAATAATATCGATAGTAACGATAATGGTAATAATAATAATAATGATAATAACGATTATAATAATAATAATAGTAACGATAAAAGCTATAAAATCGATAAGAATAATAATAACGATAATAAGGGTACTAACGATAGCAACGATCATAAATATATCAATAAAAACGATAATAACGATATTAACGATAATAATGATAATAACAGTAAAACCGATAATAATGATACGATAATGACGATTACTGTAATGATAATACTACCGATAGTTTCAATAATAACGATAATGACGTTAATAATAAAAATAATAATAAGGTAATAACGATATTAACGACATTAACGATAAAAATAATAATAACAATAATAATAAAAATAACAATTACAATAATAACGATAATAACTATAAGAAAGAGAACAATAATTACGATCATTGCGTTAATAACGATAATAATAATATCAATAATAGCGATAACATCGTTAATAACAATAATCGTAATAATAACGATAATAAGGATAATAACGGTAATAACTATAATAATAATAATAATAATAATAACGATAATAACGATATTACGAAAATAAGGATAACAATAATAACAATATTAATAATAATATCGATATTAATAATAATAAGAATAATAAAGACATTAACAATAATAAAAATAGTAATACTAACGTTATAAACGAAAATAACGATAATATGGATTATAATACTAACAATATAATAGATCGTAATTATGGTTATTAAAGGTAACAATGATTATATTAAATACGATAATAACAACAATAGTAATAATAATAACAACCATAATAATGATAATAAAGATATTAATAATAATAATAATAATAATAATAATAACGATAATATCGATTATAACGAAAATAATAATTACGATAATGACGGTAATAATAATAATAATAAAGTTAATAACGATAATTACGATAATGACGATAATATTAATAAAGATAATAAAGTTAATAACGTAAATAGCGATAATAATAATAATAATAATAATAATAATAAAAATTATAATAATAATTATATATAAATAACAATAATAACGATAATAATAATATTAATAATAACAATAATAACAATAAGAACGATAATAAGCATAATAATAAATACGATAAATAAGATAATATCGATAATAATATTAACAATATTAATGGTAATATGGATAATAATTATAACAATATTAACGATAATATCGATAATAATAATAACATATTAACGATAATATCTATAAAAATAATAATAATAATAATAACGATAATAATGATAATAACGATAATAATAATAAGAATACTAACGATAATAACGATAATCACGATAATAATAATTACAATTATAACGATACTAACGACAATAATAATAGTTATATTAACAATAATAACAATAATAACGATAATAACGTTAACAACGATAATAACGATGATAACGATAATAACAATAATAATAACAGTAATAATTAAGATAATAACGACATTTACGATAATAAGGATAATAACAATAGAAATTATAACGATAATAATGATAATAATATACACGATAATGTCGATAATATCGATAATAATATTAACAATATTAACGATAATATCGATTAATAATAATATTATAAACCAAAACGTCGATAATAATAATAATAATAATAACATTATTAACGACAATAACGATAATAACTATAATAATAATAACGAAAATAAAGATAATAATAATATTAACGATAATAATAATAATAATAATAATAATAATAATAATAATAATAATAATAATAAAGATAATACCGATAGTAACGATAATAACGATAATAACGATAATAACTATAATAACGATAATTGCGATAGTAACGAATATAATAATAACAATAATAACGATATTATTAATAATATTAATAACGATAACAACGATATTTACGATAATAATTACAAGAATAATAAAAGATAATAACGATAGCCACATTAATACGGATAATAATAATAACAATATTAATGATAATATCGAAAATTATAATAATACTAATAGCTATAATAACGATAATATCGATAATATCGATAATAATAAAAACGACAATAACGATAAGAATAAAAATAAAATTTCGGTAGTAACAATAATAACTACAATTACGATAATAACGATAATAATAACAACTATAATGTCGATGATAATGATAACGATCATAAAACTAGTAACGATAATAATAATAATAGCAATAATAACGATATTAACGCAAATATTAATAACATTAATAACGAAAACAACGGTAATATCTTTAATAATAATAATAATAATAAAGAAAGTAAGTATAATAACGGTGACAACTATAATATTAATAATAAATATAACGATAATAACGATAATAACGATATTAATAATACTAATAATGAAGATAATAAGGATATCAATGGCAATAACGATAATAATGTTTATAATTATAATATTATTAAAGATAATAACGGTAATAACGATGCTAACAATAATAGCGATAATAATAACTTACAACAGAAGCAATAATAACGATAATAACCATAGTTTACTTATAATAATAACGATGATAACGATTATAATTATGATTACAATATTAACGGTAATAACAATGATAAAGATTATAATAATAAAGGTAATGACGATAAAAAATTATCTAACGTTAATAATAATAAAAGCAATAATAATGATAATAATAGAAGTAATACTAAATAAATTAAGAATAATAACTATAATAACGATTATAACAATAACAGTAGTAGTAAGAATAACATTAATAACAATAATAACGATAATAACGATTATAAAAATGTTAACGATAATAATATTAACGATAATAACGATAATAAGCATAATAATAATTATAATTATAATAAAGAAAACAACGATATTAACGATAATAATGACAATAACAGAAAACAATAATGACGATAATAACGTTAACAAAGATAATATCGATAATAACGATAATGACAATAATAATAATAGTAATAATTAAGTTAATAACGATATTTACGATAATAATAGTTGTAATAATTACAATCATAATAATAATAGCGATAATAAGGTTATTACCGATAATAAGGATAATTATAATATTCATAATAACTATAATACGGATATTACCGATATTAATAATAACCAAAATAACGATTATAACGAAGAAATAATAATAATAATATCGATAATAAAGATAATAAAGACAATAATAATAATGATAATATTAATAATAATAAAAATTTTAATGACGATAATAACGGTAATAGTAGTAGATATAATATCAGTATTAACAATAAAAACGATAACAATAATAATAATAACGGTTATTACGATAATGATGCTAATAATAAAAATAAAGTTTATAAAGATAACAACTATATAAACGATAATAACGATAATAAAAGAATGCTATTAATAAGGACAATAATAATAATTACGATAAAGCAATAATATTATTATCGAAATTAATGATAGTATTGTTAATAGTAATAAAAATTTTAACGATAATATCGACAATATTAAAAATAACACTAATAATAATAAGCATAATAAAGATAACAGAGATTACAATAATAACGATTCAAAAGATAACAACGGCAATTAAGATAATAGCAATAATAACGATAACATCTGTAATAAAAATAACAATATTAACGATATTAAAGAAAATAGTAAAAACAATAATAAAGATAACAACGATAATAACATTAATAATAATAATAATAATAAAAACGAAAGTAAGTATAATAAAGGTGACATCGATAATAATAATAAACATAATAACGATAATAACGGTAAGAACGATAATAACATTAATAAAATTAATAATAATATCGATAATCGCGATAATAACGATAATAACAATATTAATAGTAATAAAAATAAAGATAATATCAATAATAACGATAATATCGATAATAATTATAGCAAAAATAATGAAGATAATAATAATAATAATAACGATAATAATGATAATAACGATAATAATAATAATAATAACATTAAAAACAATGATAACGATAATAATAATAATAATAATGTCATTGCAAGCAATAATATCGATAATAACGATAATCACGATAATAATTATAACAATAATATCAAAAATAACGATAATAAATATAATACTAATAACAATAATATCGTTGACAACGAAAATAACGATAATTATAATAATAATATATAGATAATAAGGATTATAACGAAAAGAACGAACATAAATATAAAAATGTAAATAAGGGCAAATATAATAATAATAATAATGATAATGAAAATGACGATAATGACGATAATAACGAAAATGACGATAATAACGATTATAATAATAAAGATAGTAACGATAATAGTAATAATAATATAACGATAATAAAGATAATAATTGCAATATAGATAATAACGTTATTATCGACAAAAATAATAATGATATTAGCTATAAAATATATAATAATAATAACAAAATAAACGATAATATCGATAATAATAGTAAATTGAGTGACAATAAAAACAAAAATATCAAACATGACGTAAATAAAATTAACGATAAAAACGATAATAATAACAGCAATAATAACGATTTTAAAATTAAGAGCGATAATAATAATAATATTAATAACAATAATAACATTATCAACGATAATAATAATAAAGACGTTAATAATAATAATCATAATAGAGATATTAACGATAATAACAACAATAATAATTATAGCAATAATAATAATAGTAACTAAGAGAATGATAATATCGATTATAACGACAATAATAATAACGAAAGTAACGATAATATCGATAATACCAATAACAATATTATTGATAATATCGATAATAATATTAATAATCATAACGATAATAGCGATAATATTAATAACCATAATATTAATAGTCGATAATATTAATAACCATAATAACGTTAATAACTTAAATAAAGGTAATAATAATAGTAATAATAACAATAAGAACGATAATAAAGATATTAACGATAATAATATTAACGAAAATACCGACATTATTAATAATAACAACGATAATTATGATAATAACGATAATAAATGTAATAATAATAAGGATAATAACAATATTAATGATAATATTGATAATAATGATAATAACAATAATAACGATAATAACGTTAATAATAATAACGATAATAACCATAAATGCAATAATAATAATTACGATAAGAACGTAAATAACGATAATAATAAAAATAATAATAATAATAGTAGCGATAATAACGATATTAACGACAATAACGGTAATAATTATAACAATAATAACGATAATATCGATAATATTGATAATATCGATAATAATTATATTAATAATAGCTATAATAACGATAATAAGGGCAATAAAATAAAGAATAATAACTGTATTAACAAAAATATTAAGGACAATTATAACGATAATAACGATAATAATATTAATAATAATAATAATAACGAAAGTAAAGATAATAACGATGACAACGATAATAATAATAGCAATAATAATGATAATAATGAAAAAAATAATAATAGTAATAACAATAATATCGCTAATAACGCTAATGAAGATAATAATAATAATGATAACGACAATGAAAATAATATTAATAATAACGATAATATCGATAATAATAATAACGTAAATAACGATAATAAAGGTAATAATAGTAAATATAATAACGTTTATAACGATAATAACGATAATAACGATATTAACTATAATAACGATAATAGAGATATTAACGATAAAAATAATAACAATAAAAACGATAATAACAATTATAATGATACTAACGAAAATAATATTAATAATACTAGCAATAATAACAATAATAACGATAAAAAATAACAATATTAACGACATTAAAGCTAATATTAATAACAATAGTAACGATAACAACGATAGTAACCCTAATAATAATAATAATATTAACGAAAATAAAGATAATAACGAAGACAACGATAAAAATAATAACAATAATAACGATAGTAACGATAATAACGAAAATAATAATAACAATAATAACGATAAAAACGATATCAATGATTATAACGGAAATAACGATAATAATAGCAATAATAATAAAAATAATATCGATATTAACATATAATAATAATAATAACAATAATAATATTAAGGATAATATAGACATTATTATCAATTATAACTACGATAAATACGATAATAACGATAATAAAATTAATATTAATTAAGATAATAACAATATTAAAAATAATATCGATAATAACAATAATAAAAATAATAATAGAAATAGCAATAATAACGATAATAACGATAATAACGATAATAGAGATAAGACTAAAATCGATAAAACGATAATAAATATAATAATTCTAAGAATAATATATATAACATTGATACTAACGTTAATAACTATAATACTAGTAACAATAATAACGATAATAACGTCAATAATGATCAGAACGATAATAATATTAATAATAATAACAATAATAACAATTAATACGACATTACGATAATAATAAAAGTAATAATAACTATATTAAAAATAATAATTATAATAATCATAATAACAAAAATAATAGTAGCAGTAATGAAAGTAATAACAATAATAGCCATAAAAACAATTTTAACGATAATAATAATAACGATAATAACGATAATATCGATTATAATAATAACAATATACGATAATATCGATATTAATAATTCTAATGATAACAATAATAACGATCATATCAATAATAGCGATTATAATAATAATGATAATAATAATAATAATATTATCGTTAGTAAAAATAATAATGATAACGATGTTTATAAAAGTAATAATAATAACGATTATAACGATAATAACGATAAAAATGACAATAACGATAATAATTATCTTAGTAATTGCATTAATAACGATAATAACGATAATAGAAGAAACAAGAATAACGATATTAACGAAAATATTAATAACAATTGTAACGTTATCAACGATAATAAAAAAAAAAATAATAATAATATTAACGAAAGTAAAGATAATAACGATAACAATAATAACATTAATAGCGATAATATCGATTATAATAATACCGATAATATCGATAATAACGATAATAATAATAGAAATAATAACAATAATAACGATAATATAGATAGCGATAATATTATTAACAATAATAATGACAATATTAATATTATTAATAACGATAATAACGATAATAAAGATAATAATATTAATATTAATAAAGATAATAACGGTATTAACGATAATACCGATAATAACGATAATAACGGTAATAATGATAGTAATTATAACAATAATAGCAGTAATAACGATAATATTGATAATAATATATACGATTATAACGACAATAGTAATAAAAATAAGAACGATAACAAAAATAATTACTATAATAGTAATAATAATAATTATAATAAAATTAAAAACATAATCATTAATCATTTGTATAATAACGATAATAATAGTGGTAATGTTAAGAATAAAAACGATATTAGTAGTAATATTAATAAGGATAATAACAATATTAACAATAATATCGATAATAATAATAATAAAATTTATAATAATAACGATAATAACGATTATAACGTTAATAATAATAATAACAAAATTAACGATAATAGCAATGAAATTCTAACGATAATACTGGATATGATGATAAGAAAGATAATAACACTAATAATAATAAAAATAATAACGACAATAACGATAACAATGATAATAATAGATGTAATAATAACAATATTAAGATTAATAACTATAATAACGATTATAACGATGATAGTATTAGTAATAAAAAAAGAAATAACAATTATAACGATAATAATGCTTGCAACATTGTTAACGATAATAATATTAAAGATTATAACGATAATAACCATAATAATAATAATAATAATAAAGATAACAACGATAATAACGATAATAATGACAGTAATAAAAACAACAATGACGTTAATAAAGTTAACAATGAAAATAACGATAATAACGTTAATAACAATAATAGTAATAGTAATAATTAAGATAATAACGATATTTACGATAATAAGGATAATAACAATAAAAATAATAACGATAATAATGTTAATAATATAAACGATAAAGTCGATAATATCGATAATAAAATTAACAAATTTAACGATAATATCGATAATAATATTAACAATATTAACGATAATATCGATCATAATAATAATATCATAAACCTTAACGTCGATAATAATAATATTAATAATAACATTATTAACGATAATAATCATAATTACTATAATAATAATAACGAAAATAACGATAATAATATTAGCGATAATAATAATAATAATAATAAAGATAATAACGATAGTAACTATAATAACGATAATAACGATAATAACTATTAAACGACAATTGGGATAGTACCGAATATAATAATAACAATAATAACAATATTAGTAATAAAATTAATAACGATAATAATGATATTTACGATAATAACTATGATAATCATAATAATAATAAAGGTAATAACGATGTAAATGATTCTAACGATAATAATGATAACAACAATAACGACAATAACGAATATGATGTTCAGAATGATAATAATATTAACTATAATAGAAACCATAATTACAATCTCGATAATAAAGATAATAATAGAAGTAATAATAACAATATTAAGAATAATAAATATAATAACGATAATAACAATAATAATATTAGTAAAAAAAAAAGTAATAACAATAATAACAATAGAAACGAATTTAAAGATAATAATGGTGATAATTACGATAATATCGATAATAATAATAACAATAATAACGATAATAAAGATTATAGAGATAATAATAATTATAGTAATAATAACGATATTATAGATACTAACGACAAAATAATAATAATAATTATAACGATTATAACGGTAATAACGATAAAAAAATAACAATAATATCAATAAAAACAATAACAAAGATAATAAAGATAATATCGATAATAATAAATAAGATAATATCGATTTCATCGATAACAATAATAACAATATTAACGATAATATCGATCATAATAACAACAAAATCGACAATAATATCGATAATAATAATAACAATAATATCAATAATAACGATAATAAAGATAATAAAGATAATATCGATATTAATAAATAGGATAATATCGGTATCATCGATAATAATAGTAACAATAATAACAATAATACCGATGCTATCGATTATATCGTTAATAATAATAACGATAATAATAATAATAGCGATAAAAACAATAACGATATTAACGATAATATTGACAATATTAAAGATGATAATGATAATAATTTAAAAACGATAATAATTATCATAATTATAGTAGTAATAACGATAATAACGATATTAAAATTTAAAATGATAACGATAATATAGATAATAATAATAAAATTAATAACGTTAATAACGATAATTACGATAATAACGGTAATAATAATAAAATTAATACTGCTAATAACGAAAATAAAGATAATAATATTATTAATAATCCCGATAATATCGATAATAACGATGATAACGGTATTAACGATAATAATAATAGTACTAAAAATAGTAATAATAATAATGATAATTACAATAATAACGATAATAATAATTACGATAATAACAATAGAATCGATAATAATAATAATAATAATAATAATAACAGTAATAACGGTAATAACGATAATAATGTTAATAATAAGAATTATAATAATAACAATAATTTTCATAATAATTATAATGACGACAATAATAATAATAATAATAATATTAATAATACAGACGATAATGACGATAATAATAATAATAATAATAACAATAATAACAACAATAACGACAATAACGTTAATAACGATAATAATAATAATAATAACGACATTAATAAATATAAGAAATATAATAACGAAATGGTATTAACGATAAAATCGACAATATTAGTAATAGTAATAACGATAATAACGATAATAACGAAAATAAAAATATTAATAATAAAGAAAATATCAATATTATAGGAAATAACGATTATAACGATAATAATAATAACAATATTAACGATAATAACGATAATAGCGATTATAACGATATTAAAGACAGTAATAATTATAATAATAATAAAAATAATATTAACGATAACAATGAAAATAATGATAATAATAGTAGTAATAATAACAATAATAACAATAATAACGATAGTAAAGTTAATAACGATAATTATGATAATAGCAATTATAATAATTACGATAATAACGATAATAGTAGAATTAATAATGACGTTAATAATATAAATAATAATAATAATAACGATAATAACAATAATATCAATAATAATAATAACTATATTAACGATAATAACAATTATAGTAATAATAATAATAACGATAATTACGATAATAATAATAAGAATAATAAAAATATTAAAATTTTTAATCACCAGAATACTAACAATAATACCGGTTATGATAAGAATAATATTAATAATAATAACGATAATAATGATAATAACGATATAATCGATAATAATGATAATAATACTAATAATTATAACGATAATAACAATAATATCGAAAATGATAATATTAATAAGAGCGTTAATAACGTTAACAGTAATAAGTATAAAATCGATAGTAATGATATTAATGAAAATATCCATAATAATAAAAATAAATATAACAATACTAACGTTAATAACAATAACAATAATAACAATAATAACGATTATTAATGTAATAACGATAATAGTAAGAATAATTATAATATCTAAAATATGGTTGATTACGAAAATAACGTTAATAATGATAATAACTATAATAACGACAATAATAATAATAATAATAATAATAAAGATAATAACGATAATAACGATAATAGCGAATATAATAAAAACAACAATAAAGATAACAATGATATTAATAATAATAACAATAATAACAATTATAGCTATAATAACAATAATAACGATAATCGCGTTAATAATAATAACACTAATAACTATAATATCGACAATAACGATAATTACGATATACTAATAACAATTATAACGATAATAACGATAATAACAATAATATTAATAATAATAATAATAATGAAAACAATAATAAGGATAATAGCAATAATAATAATAACAAAATTATCGATTACATTGTTTATAAAGGTGATGAAAGTATCGATAATATTAATTATAATAACAACTATAATTACGGTAATAATAATAGAAAAGATAATAATACTAATGTTTATAACTATAATAAAGATAATAACGATAATAATAATAAAATTAATAACGATAATAACGTTTATATCGATAATAATAAGAACAATAACATTGATAATAACGAAAATAATCATAATATCTGTAATAATAATAATAAAAATAACTATTAAAACGGTAATAACAAAAAGAATAATAACAATAATGACGATAATAACGGTAATAACGATAATAATAATAATAATAATGACGATAATAACGGTATTAACGCGTAATAATAAATACAACAGTAACAAAAGTAATTATAGCAATAATAACGATGGTAAAGAAATGGAAGATGATGGTAAAACATTAATTACAAAATTAAGGATAATAACGATAATAACGATATAAATAATATAAATAATATAATAATTATAATAATAATAAAAATAATAACTATAATAAATATGATAACGTTAATAATACAAGTAATAATAACAATAATATCATTATTAAAGATAATAAAGATAAGAACGATAATAATAATCATAATAATAACAATAATATTCATAACAATATTAACGATAATAACGGTAATGACGATAACTATAATATCGATAATTACGATAATATCGATAATAATATTAACAATATTATCAATCATAAACATAATAGTAATAATAATAAAATGTATACCTATAATAATAATAACAATACAAGAAAAATAATAACAATATTACCGATAATATCGATAATAATAACAACAATAATATCAAAAGTAGTAATAACGATAATATCGATAATAATGTCAATAAAGATAAAAATAATAACAATAACAATAATAACGTTAGTAATAATAACGAAAATAATAATAGAAGCGGTAATAATAATAATAATAATAACGATAATAGCAATAACAATGATAATGATAATAAAGATAATATCGATAATAATTACAACAATATAAACGAAAGTAACCTTAATGATAATAATAGTAATAACGATAAAAACGATAATAACGATAATAAAGATAATAACACTAATGATATTAACGATAATAGTAATAAATATAATAACGATAAAAACGACAATAAAGATAATAATAATAATAATAACAATAATGAATATAAGGATAATAACGATTATAATAATAATAATAATAACGAAAATAAGGATAATAACGATAACAACGAAAATAATAATAACAAAAACAGCGATAATAACGATTTTAACGATAATAAGGATAATAATAATTATAATAACAATAGATACAGTAAAATCGATAATAACGAAAAAACGATGATAACGATATTGACGATAATAATAATAATCAGAATAACGATGATAACGACAATATCGATAATAAAAAAAATAATAATAATAATGATCGTAACGATAATAAAGACAATAATAGCATTTCTAGTAACAATAATCATAGTAATAACTATAACAACGATAATATCGAAAATAATAACAATGACAAAGTTAATAGAAATGATAATAATAGCGATAATAACGATAATTACTTTAATAATAATAACAATAATAAAGATAATACTGATATTGACATTAATAACAATAATAATAATAGCAACAATAACGATAATTAGGAAAATAAAAATTATTATTAAAACGATATTAAGGATAAGAACGATATAATCAATAATATAAATTAGAAAAATAAAGATAATATCGATTATATTAATAAAAATATTAACAATTATATAGATAATTATAATAATAATATTAACAATAATAACGATAATAACAATATTAACGATAAAAAGGATAATAAAAATGACGATATTTATGAATATAACGATAAATAAATATTAATAATTCCAATAATAAGGATAATAAAGATATCGTCGATAATAATAATAACAATAATAATGATAATATAGATATTAATATTATCAATATTAACGAAAATAAGGATAATTTTAATAATAATAATAACGATAATAACTGTTTTAACGATAAATATAAAAAGGTTAATAACGATTTTAACGATAATGACGATAATATCAATAATAATAATAATAAAAATAAAGATAATAACTTAAGTAATGGAAATAACGATAATAATAAAAAAATAATAACGATAATAACGATAATAATAATAATATTAACAATAATAACGATAATAGCGATAACAAAGTTAATAATTTTAGTAATGATAACAATAATAATATTACTCACGATAATAACGATTTTAAAGATTCTAATAATAACGATTATAACGTTGATATCGATAATAACAATAATAATAATAATAATATAATCTATAATAACAATAATTACGATAATAAAGAAATTAACGATAATAATAATGATGATAATGACGATAATAAAAAAAAAATAATATTAATAATAAGAATAACGATGATACCGATAATAACGGTAATAATAATAATAAATATAAATATAATATCGTTAATAATGATAGTAATAATAATAATAATAATAATGACTATAATAATAATAACAATAATAACGATAAGGAGAAAAATAGCGATAAAATTTATAACCATAAAATCGATAACAACGATATTAATGGTAATATTAATAATAATAATATCGACTATAAGGATAATAAAGATAAGAACGATTATAATAATAACAATAATAACTATAATAACGATAGTAATAATAGTATATATATTGATATCTATAGTAATATAGGATAAATATATAGATAGTGTTTATAAGGACGATATTAAATAAAAACGATAATAAAGAAAATAACGATAATAACCATAATAACGACAATAATAATAATAATAAAACTATAATAAAGACAATTTCGATTACAATAATAACGATAATAACGATAATATCGATTAAAGTAATAACAATAAAATCGATAATAAAGATAATCATAAAGATAATAACAAAAATAACGAGAATAACGTCAATAAAAATTATATTATGTACGGTAATGACGATAAGAAAGAGGTTAACGGTAATAACGATAATATCGACAATAATAATAAAAATAAGAATAATAACGATAACTACAAAAAGACGATAATAGTAATATTAATAATAATGAAAACAAGGATAATAACGATAACAACTATTATAATAATAATAATAGTAATAGTAATAATAATAGCAATAATAACGATAATAAAGATAATTACAATAACAATAATAACGACAATATCGATAATAGCGATAACAATAATAACAATAGTAACTATAATAACTATAATAACGATATTACAGTAATAAAAATAAAGGTAATATCGATAATAAGGACAATAATAATAGTAATAATAACGATAATAACGATAATATCGATAATAATTATAACGAAAATACCGACAATAACATTATTAATATTAACGATAATAAGAATAATAATAATGACATCGATAATAGTAATAACAATAATATCGATAATAAGGGTAATTATGAAAATAACAGTAATAATGATAATATATATAAAACGACAATAATAATAATAATAAAAGCAATAATAGGGATAATAACGATAATAAAGATAATAACGTTAATAATAATAATAATAATAAAGTAACGGTATTAACGGTAATAACGATAATAATAATAACAATAATGACGATATTAAAAATAATATTGATAATAACAATAATTATAATTATATTAATAATAATAAAAACGATAATAACAATAATAATAGTAACAATAATAACGATAATAAAGAATTAACGATAATAATAAAAACAATTATAAAGGTAATACTAATAATAACGATAATAGCGATAACTATAATAACTATGATTACGATAATAACAATAGTAATAATGACCAAAATATCGAAAACAACGATAATAGCGATATTAATAATAACAAAAATGAAGATAATATCGTTAAAGTGAATAGTAATAAAATAATATATACGATAATAACGATAATAACGATAATAATAATAATAATAATAACTTTAATATCGTTAATAGTAACAACTAAAAAATCGATAATAATGGTATTAATGAAAATAACTAGAATAATAATAATACATATAACAATAAAAACGATAATAACAAAAATAATATTGGCATGAATAACGATAATTACGATAATAACGATAGTAATAAAGACTATAATAACGGTAAAAAAGATGATAACGATAATAATAATAATAATAATAATATTATCGATAATAAGTATAATTTCGAAAATAACGGTAATAAAGATATTAACAAATAATAACGACAAAAATAATAATAATAATAATAACGATACTAACGATAATAACGATAATAATAATAATAATAAGAAAGATAATAACGGGATTAACGATAATAACGATAGTAATAATTACAATAATAACGATAATGTCGATAATAATAATAATTACGATAATTATAAGAACAAAAATTACTATAATAACGATATTAACAATAATATTAATAAGAATTACGACGATAATAAAGAAATAACGATAGTAATAATAACAATTATAACGATAATAATAGTACTGACCATAACAATAATAACGACAATTACGATAATATCGATAATAATATTAACATTAGTAACGTTCATAACGATAACAGTAATAATAATAATAACATGTATAACGATAAAAACGATAATAACGATAATAACGATGATAATAATAACGATAATAATAACAATAATTATAAAAATAAAAATAAGGATTATAACAATCATAACGATAATAATACTAGTAACAGTAACAATAATAATAAATATAATAAAGATATTGAGGATACAAACGATATTAGACATAATAGCGGTAATAAAATTAATAATAATAACTATAATAACGATAATAACAATAATAATAAGAACATTAATAGCGATAATAACGAAAATAAAATTAATAATAATAATAATGGCAATATTATAGATATTAACGATAATAATAAGAACGATAATAACGACAATAGTAATTATAACAATAACGATAATAATGTTAATAACGACAATAATAATAATAATATTAAATATGATAACGATATTAACGATAATAACGCTAATAATAATAACAACGATTATAATAATAATAATAATAACAAAATTAACGAAAATATCGATAATATCGGTATAATTATAATAATATAATCGATAATTGTGTTATTAGAAATATTAATAATGACACTAATAACGATAATGACGATAATAACGAAAATACTAATAACCATATTAACGATAATAATAATAATAAGAATAACGATAATAACGATAATAACGTTAACAATAATAGTAATAATAACAATAATAACGATAATAACTAAAATAACGATAATAATAATAACCATAATAAAGTTAACATCAAAAAATGTAATAACAATATTAACGATAATCACAATAATAATAATAATAATGAAAATAATAATAACGATAATAATAATAATATTAATAACGATAATTACATTAACAACGATAATAGTAATAATGACGTTAATAGTAATAATCATAATGAAGGTATTAGCGATAATATCAACAATAATAATAATAATAAAAACCATAATAACAATAATAAAAATAATAACTATAATAACGATAATAATAGTGAAAATAATAGTAATAATAGATGTATTATTATTAAGGATAATATTGATTATTATATTAATAATAATAACGTTAAATACGATAACAGCGACAATATTATTATTAATATTAACGTTAATAGGTAGAATTACTATATAAACTTAATAGTAATAACAATAATAACGATAAAAACGATATTAACGATAATAACAATAATAATATTGATAGTAACGATAATAATAATAGCAATAATAACGATTTTTAATGTTAAGAATGATAATAATAGTAACATTAATAACCATTATAACATTATCAACGATAATAATAATAATGACGTAGATAATAATAATCATAATGAAGATATTAACTATAATTTCAACAATAATAAATCTAAAAATGATAATAATAATAATAGTAACCATAAGAACGATAATATCAATAATAACGATTATAATAATAACGATAGTAACGATAATAGAGATAATAACAATAATAATATTAACGATAATATCGACATTATTGATAATATTAACAACGATAATTTTGATAATAACGATAATAAAATTAATAACAATAATAACGATAATATCGATAAAAACGATAATAACAACAAAAATAATATTTATAATTACATTAATAACAATAATAGGCATAAAAACGATGTAACGATAATAATAATAACGATAATAACAATAATATCGATAATATTAATATCAATATTTACGACTATTTCCATATTAATAATTGTAATAATAACAATAACAACAATCATAAGGATGATAGCGATTATAAAAATAACGATAATACCGATATTAAGAATAATAATATTATTGTTAGTAACAATAATAATGATAACGATGTTTATAATAATAATAATAATAACGATTATAACGTTACTAACGATATTAATGATAATAACGATATTAACGATAATAAAAGGAACAATAACAACGATATTAACGAAAATACTAGCAATAATAACAATTGTAACGTTATCAACAACACTAAAAATAATAATAATATTAATAATAACGAAAGTAAAAATAATAACGATAACAATAATAACAATAATAGTGATAATATCAGTCATAATATTAATAGTAATAACATTAAAAACGATAATAACGATAATAATAACATTATTAGTAATTACAATAATAACGATAATAAAGGTAATAAAAACAACAATAATAACGATATTAACGAAAATAGTGTTAACAATTGTAACGAAAACGACAATAACAACATTAATAATAAAAATAATAATAGCGAAGGTAAGTATGATAACGGTGACAACTATAATATTAATAATAATAATAAGGATAATAACGATAATAATGATAATAATAATAATAACGAAAATAACGATTAGAATGATAATAACGTTAATAATGCTAATAATAAGAGCAATAATAACAATAAAAAGATAATAATTATAATAATAGATGTAATAATTACAACATCAACTATAATAAAGATAATAATAATAATAATAGTAGTAATCATATCAATAATAACAGTATAAACAATAAAAACTATAATAAAAATTTTATCCATAATAATAATAATAATATTAACGATTATAACGGTAAAAACGATAATGACATTAATAATAATAGAATTAATTACGATAATTACGTTTATAACGTTAATAGTGATAGCAAGAATAACGATAATAAGGATAGTAATAATAATAATAGTAATAAAAATAATATCGAAAATAACGGTAATAACGATTACGAAGATAATAATAATAATAATAAGATAATAGCGATATAAATGATAATGTCGATGACAACGATTAAAATAATAACAATAATACCAATGATAACAGTAATAACGACAATAATTATATTAATAATAATTATAATAATAATAATAACGATAATAGCGATAATAACGATATAATTAAAAATAATGATAAATATAAAAATAATAACGATAGTGATGAAAATAAAAATTTTAATAATAACGATATTTTCTATAATAGTGATAATACTAATACCGATAATAACGATTAAATTATAATAACAATAATAATAATAATATTATTATTAACGTTAATAACGATATCAAGGACAATATTGATAATAATATTAATAATTTTAACATAAATGACGTTAATAACGATAATTATTTTAATAGAAGTAATAATAACAATATTAACAATGTCTGCAATAATAATGATAGTAAGGATATTAATAGTGGTAACAATTAAAGTAATAACAGTAATAACGATAATAACAATAATAAGGATAATAATAATAAAGATAATAACGATAGTAGTAATAATAATATCGATAGAAACAATAATGACGGTAATAACGAAAATAACGATAATAACGATAATAATAATAAAATTAATAACGATAATTACGTTAATAAAGAAAATAATATTAAAAATAATAACGATAACAACGATAATAAGGATAATAGTAATAACGATAATAACGACAATAGTAATTTTAAAAATATTGATGAAAACGATAATAACAATAATAATAATAATTGTAATAATAATAAAATCGATAATATCGATAATTACGATATTAATAATGATAATAATAACAATAATAAAGATAATAACTGAAATAATAATAATAATAATAATAATAATAATAGTAATAATAACTATAATAATGATAATAATAAATAAGATAATATCGATCAATTCGATTATAATAATAACAATATTAACGATAATATCTAGAAAAAAAAATAATAATAATAATAAAAGTAAGAACGATAGTAGAGATAACAACAATGATAATAATAATAACGATAATAAGGATAATAACGTTAATAAAAATAATTATAATAAAGATAAAAACGATAATGACGAAAGTAGCGATAATAATATTTTCAATAAGAAAGATAATTACGATAATAATGATATTAGCGATAAAATTTATAATAATGATAACAATAATGACGATAATAATGTAAATAATAATAACAATAATAACGATAATAACGACATTCACGATAATAATAATTACAATAATAACGATAATAACGACATTCTCGATAATGATAATTACAATAATAACGATAATAACGACAATAATGATAACAAGGAAGATAATTATAATAATAATATCAATAGAAACGATAAATTGGTAATACTTACGATTATAACGATAATAACGTTAATAACGATATTAACCATAATAAGATTAATAACTATATTTACGTTAATAACGATAATAATATCAGCAATAATAGCGGTAATAGCGACAATAAGGGTAACAATAATAATAACATTACTGACAATATTATCGATGATAACGATAATAAAAATAACGGTAATGACAATAATAATAGTAATAGTAATAAAAATAATAATTATAATAACGTTAATAATAATAACAATGATAACGGCAATAATGATAATAATATTAATAATGATATTAGCAATAATAATAGTAGTAATTAATAACATTTATAACGAAATTAACGATAATAACGACAACAATAATAACGATTATTACTATAATAACTAAAATAATAAAAACGATAGAAACGATATTAGTAAAAATAATAATACCGATAAAAACGATAATAAATTTAATAATAATAAAATGAATAACGATAGTAAAAAATTAACGATATAAACGATGATAAAACCAAAAACTACGAATATAACGATAATAATTATAACAATAATGACGATAATAACTACAATAATTATAACAATAACAACGATAATAAAAATAATAACAATAATAACGACAATAACGATAATAATAATAATACTAATAATAGTAATAAAAACGATAATAATAAAAATAATAATAATAACGATAATAACGATAATAGTACATGTTATAATAATACTAATAACTATAATAACGATAATAACGATAATAATGATAATAACGACTATAATTACAACGATAATACCGATAATGTTATTATTAATAATAAAGATAATAAGGATATTTACGATAATAATAATAACAATAATATAGAAAAGAACGATATGATCTAGAATAACGATATTAATAATAGCGAAATTAACAATAATAACGATGAATCGATAATAATAACATCAATATTACCGTTAATATTGATAATAATAATAATGATAATAGCAATAATAACTATAATAAAGATATTAACGATAATAATGGTAATGATAATAAAAATAGTAATAATAATAATATCGATAATAACAATAATAACGATAATAATAATATTAATAATAACAATAATAACAATAAGAACGATAATAAGGATAATAATAAGTACGATAAATAAGATAATATCGATAATAATAATCGATAATGTATATAAAAATACACAAAATAATAATAACGATAATAATTATAATAACGATATTAGTAACATTAATAATAAGGATAATTACAATAATAACGATAACAATAATAACAATAATAATGATAATAACGATAATCACGATAATAATAATTACAATTATAACGATAATAACGACAATAATGATAATATGGAAAATTATTATAATAATAAAAATAATAAAAACGATAAAGATGATAATAATACTTAGAATAATAATGATAATAACAATAATAACGATATTAACTATAATAAAATTAATAACTATATTTACGTTAACAACGATAAGGATATTAGGAATAATAGCGATAATAACTATAATTACGTAAATAATAATAACATTAATTACGATATAAACCATGATAACAATATTAATAATATCGGTAATGACAATAATAATAATAATAGTAATAACAATAATAATTATAATAACGTTAATATTAATAACAATATTATCTGCAATATTAATAATAATAATAATACAGATAAGAGCAATAATAATAACTGCAATAACATTAGTAAACATTATAACGAAAATAACAATAATGACGATGACAATAATAACGATTATTACAATATTAACAAAAATAATAAAACGATAGTATCGTTAATAGTAATAATCATAATACCGTAAAAACGATAATAAATTTAATAATAAAAAAAATAATAACGATAATAACGATATTATGGGTATAATTATAACAATAATAACGATAATACTAATAACCATAATAAAGATAATTATAATAATAATAATAACAATAAAAACGATAATAACGATAATAACGATAAGAACAAAATTAACGATAACAACAAGATTTATCAAAATAATAAAATCTATAATAATGATAAGAACGATTAGAAATATAATATTAACAACAATAATAACAATAATAACGTAAATAATTAAAAAAAATGATTTAAATAAGATATTAACGATAATAAATAGAATGACAGTAATAACGATGAAAACGACAATAATAATATAAATAAAAACGATAATGACGCTAATAACAATAATAATAATAATAATAATAATAATAATAATAATAATAATAATAATAATATTAATATCGATAATAACAATAATAAGGAAAATTATAATATTAATAACAGCAATAATAACAATAATAACGATAATACTGATAATAATAAGTACGATAAAGTCGATAATATCGATAATAATATTAATAATATTAATGATAATATCGATAATAAAAATAACATTATTAACGATAATATCAATAAGCATAAAAATAATAATAATAATAGTAATAACGATAATAACGATAATAATAGTAGTATTACTAACATTAATAACAATAATAGCGGTAATAAGGAAATAAACGGTAATAACGATAATTATTATAACCATATTAACAATAATAACGATATTATCGATGATAACAATAACAATAATAACGATAATATCTATAATAATAATAATATTATTAACGTTAACATCGATGATAATAATAATTATAATAACATTAATAACGATAATATCGATAATAATTATAATAATAATAAAGAAAATAACGATAATAATTATATTAACGATAATAACAATAGTAATAATATCGATAATAACGATAATAACGATAATAACGAAAAAATAATAATAATAATGAGGATAATAGCGCCTATAACGGTAGTAATAATAATACCAATATCTCCAATAACGATAATAACGATAAAGCGAAAATAATAATAATAATAATAATAATAATAATAATAATAATAATAATATCGATATTAAAGATAATGACGACAATAATAATAATAAAAATAATATTAATAATAATAACGTTAATGACAATAATAATAATAGTTATATTAACAAAAATAACAATAATAAGGATAATAACGATAATAACTATAAAAATAATAATAACGACAATAATAACTATAATAAATATAATAACGATATGGTATTAACAATAATGACGACAATATTACTAATAGTAATAACGATAATAACCATAATAACAGCAATAAAATTAATAATAATAACAAGTTAATAAAGATATTATCGAAAATAAAGACAAAATCTATATTAATAATACTAATAAGATCAATAACAAAGATAATAACGATAATAAGAATAATATCAGTAACTATAATACGACAATAATAATAACAACAATAAAAATGATAATAAAGATGACAACAATAATAAGGTTAATAACTATATTAACTATATCAATAATAAAGGAAATAACATTAATTTCGATATTAATAATAGCAACATTAAAGATAATAACGATAATAATAATAATAATAATAATAACCTTACTAACTATAATAAATATAATAACGATATGGTATTAACGATAAAAACGGCAATAGTAGTAATAGTAGTAACAATAATAACGATAATATCTATTTAATAATCTATAAAAATAATAACTATAATAATAACAATAATAGCAATAATAACAATAATAACGATAATAATAAAAAAGTTTATATCGATAATTACAATAATAATAATAACAATATTAACGATTATATCGACAAAAATAATAACAATAATAACAATATTAAAAATAATAATCATAATAACGATAATAGTATCATTATTATTAATACCAATAATACCGATTATAACGATAATAATAATAATATCGATTATAATAACAACGATAATACCGATAATAGTAGTAATAATAATAACGATAATGACTATATTTAGGATAATAATAATAACAATAATTGAGATAAGAACGATTTTATCTATAATAACAATATTAATAATAACGATAATAACTAAAATAACGATGTAACGATAATAATAACAATAATATTAACAATAATGTTGATAATAATTATAATAATAATAGCAATAATAACGATAATAAAGATAATAACGATAATAGTAATAATAATAATATCAAAAATAACAATAATTAAGATAATAACAATATTAACGATAATGAGTATAATAAAAATGATATTTACGAATATAACGATAAAAGAAATATTAATAATATCAATAATAAGGATAATAAGGATATCGTCGATAATAATAATAACATTAATAATGATAATATAGATATTAATATTATCAATATTAACGATAATAAGGATAATTTTAATAATAATAATATATATAGAATATTAACAATAATAATAATAATATACAATATTAACAATAATAACGATAATAACAATATTAAAGTTTCTAATAATAACGAAAATAACGTTGATATCGATAACAATAATAACAATATTAACGATAATATCGATAATAATAATAATGACAATTACAACAATAAAAAAGGTAATAATGATAATAATATAAACGATAATAACAATAATAATGATAATAATAATAATAATAATAACAATAATTACGATAATAAAGAAATTAACGATAATAATAATGATGATAATGACGATAATAGTAATAATAATAATAACGATTATAACGATATTATCGAATATAATAAGATTTAAAATAAAGATAATAAAGATAAAAACAATATTAATAATAACAACAAAAACGATAATAACGATAATAATGATAATAACGATAATAAAGAAATAATAATATTAATGAGAAGAATAACGATGATACCAATAATAACGGTAATAATAATAATAAATATAAATATAATATCGTTAGTAAGGATAGTAATAATAATAATATTAATAATGACTATAATAATGATAACATTAATAACTATAAGGAGAAAAATAACGATAAAAATTATAACTATAAAATCGATAACAACGATAATAACGGCAATATTAATAATAATAATATCGATTATAATGATAATAAAGATAAGAACGATTTTAATAATAACAATAATAACTATAATAACGATAGTAATAATAATATATATATTGATATATATAGTAATACAGGATAAATATATAGATAGTGTTTATAAGGACGATATTCAATAAAAACGATAATAAAGACAATTTCGATTATAATAATAACGATAATAACACAATAGTTATAATAATAATAACGATTATAACGATAATATCAATTAAAGTAATAACAATAAAATTGATAATAAAGATAATAATAAAAATAATAACAAAAATAACGAGAATAACGTCAATAAAAATTATATTATGTACGGTAATGACGATAAGAAAGAGGTTAACGGTAATAACGATAATATCGACAACAATAATAATAATAAGAATAATAACGATAACTACAAAAAGACGATAATAATAATATTAATAATAATGAAAACAAGGATATTAACGATAACAACTATAATAATAATAATAAAGATAGTAATGATATGAACGATATTAACCATAATAACAATAATAAAGATTATTATAATACGATAATAACGATTACAGTAATAATAATAATATTGATTGTAACAAAAATTACGATAATGGTGAAAATAATAATAATAATTTAAAAAAATAATAAAGATATTAACGATAACAACGATATTAATGCAAATAACAATAATATTTACAATAATAATAAAAATAATAACGTTAATATCAATAATAAAGAGAACTATAATAATGATAATAAAGTTAATACCTTTATTATTAATAACAATAATAATGATAACATCGATAATAACATTATTAATAATAATAATAATTAATAATAAAAATATTATTATTAACAATAATAAAGATAACAACGACAATAGTGAAAAAATATTAATAATAAAATAGAAAATAAGATTAATAACGATGACAACGATAATTATAATAACAATATTAACGATAATAAAGATAATTACAATAATAAAAATAGTAATAATAAAGATGATGACAATAATAACGATAGTAACGATTATAACGATAATAATATTAATAATTTTAACATAAATAACATTAATAACGATAATTATTTTAATAGAAGTAATAATAACAATATTAACTATGTTTGCAATAATAATAGTGGTAGCAAATAAAGACAGTAAGGATAATAATAGTGGTAACAATTAAAGTAATAACAGTAATAACGATAATATCAATAATAAGGATAATAATAATAACGATAATAACGATAGTAGTAATAATAATATCGATAGTAACAATGATGACGATAATAACGAAAAAGACGATAATAACAATAATAATAATAAAATTAATAACGATAATTACGTTAATAAAGATAATAATATTAACAATATTAACGATAACAACGACAATAAGGGTAATAGTAATAACGATAATAACGACAATAATAATATTAAAAATATCGATAAAAACTATAATAACAATAATAATAATAATAGTAATAATAATGAAAACGATAAAAACGATAATTGCGATATTAATAATGATAATAATAACAATAATAAAGATAATAACGGAAATAATAATAATAATAATAATAATAATATCAATAATAACGAAAAGAACGCTAAAAATAATAGTAATAATATCTATAATGACAATAATGACGGTAACAACAATAATATATACGAAAATTTCGAAAATATTGATAATGATATTAACATTAATAAGAATAATAACAATAATAATGATAATAATAACAATAATATTAATAAAAATAATAATGATAATAACGATAATAACGACAATAACGATAATTGCGATAATAAAGATTATAATAAAAATTAACGATGAAAACGATAATATTAGTAATATTAATGACGATAATAACGATATTTACGATAATAATAATAATAATAATAAATATAACAACGATATTAACGATAATAACTATAATTGAAATAACGATAATTACGATAATAACGATGTTAACGTTAATAATAGTAAATATAACGATAATGTCGATAATAATAACTACACTAATAACGATAATTTAGATAATAATAATAATAATAAGAATAATAACTGTATCAACGATAATAACGATAATAACGATATTAACGACAATAAAACTAATAATAATTAAAAGGGGTAATAAAGATTATAACGGTATTAATGATTATGACAATAATAATAATTGTATTAATAAAGATAATAATGATAATATAGGAAATAAGGATAATAATAATAACAATTATATCGATAATAACGATAATAATAATATTATTAATTACAACAATGACAATAATAACGATAATAAGGATAATAATAAATACGATAAAGTCGATAAAATCGACAACAGTATTAACAATATTACTGATATCGATAATAATATTAACAATATTAACGATAATATCGATAATAATAATAACATTATTAACGATAATATATATAAAAATTATAACAATAATAGTAATAACAGTAATAACGATAATACCGATAATAACGATGATAATAATAATAACGATAATAAGGATAATAACCACAATAATAGTATTAATAATAAAGATAACATCGATTTTAACGATAATAATGACAGTAATAATAACAATAATAACGATAATAACCATAACAATTATAATACCGATAATAGCGATAATAACAAT
The DNA here is from genome assembly GCF_910589235.1 of Vespa crabro. NCBI lineage: Eukaryota > Metazoa > Arthropoda > Insecta > Hymenoptera > Vespidae > Vespa > Vespa crabro. The sequence continues at coordinate 1,675,560 of NW_025813595.1, forward strand.
TAAAATCCTATTAACGATATTAATATTTCTAATAATAGCAATAATAATGATAATAACGATAATAACAATAATAATAGTAGTAATAATAGCAATTATTACACTAATAACGTTAAAAACGATAATAACGATAATAAAAGTTTAATAATAACAATAATAACAATAATAACGATAATAAGGTTACTAACGATAATATATATAATTATAATAACCGTATTAACAATATTAACGATATTATCAACCATAACAATAACGACAATATCGATAATAGTAGTAATAATAATGATGATAATTATGATATTTACTATTATTATAATAACAATAATAAAGAAAAGAACGATTAATCTTTAATAACCATATTAATAATTACGATAATAACTATAATTACGATGTAACGATAATAATAACGATAATATTGATAATAATAATAATAATATTAATGGCAATAATATCGATAATGTAGATAATAACGATAATAACGATATTTACGATAATAATTATCAGAATAATAAAAGATAATAACGATAGCAACAATAATAACGATAATAATAATAACGATATCAATGATAATAACGATAATGACGATAATAATAATAGTAATAATAGCGATAACATCGTTAATAACAATAATCGTAAAAATAACGATAATAGTGGTAATAGCGATGAAAACGATAATAATAATAATAGTAATAACGATAATAACGAAATTGACGAAAATAAGGATAATAATAATAGCAATAATAACAATAATAGCGATATTGATGATAATAAGAATAATAAAGATAGTAACAATAATAATAGTAGTAATAATAATGTTAATAATGTTATTAAAGATAATAACGATAATAATAAAAATAATAATAACAATAATAACGATAATAACGATTACAATCATAATAACTACAATAATGATATAAACAATAAGAATAAAAGTAATAATAAAGACATTAACGTTGTGAACGATAATAATGATAATAACGATACAAAAAAAAATAATAATAACGTTAATAACGAAAATAACGATTATAATCATAATAACTATAATAATGATTTTAACAATAAGAATAAAAGCAATTATAAAGACATTAACGTTATGAACGATAATAACGATAATAATATTAACAATAATAACGATAATAACTATATTAAAAATAACAATAATATATGATAACAAAGATAAAAACTACAATAATAATAGAAAAACATACGAAAATAAGGATAATAACGATAATATCGACAATAACGTTAATAATTCTAGTAGTAATAACTATAATAACGATAATAACTATTTTTATGAAAACAATAGTAACGATAAAATCGATAATTTCGATTATAATAATAATAACAATAATGATAATAACGATAATAACGGTAATAACGATAATCATAATAGTAATAATATTAGTAATAATACTAATGATATTAAAATAATAACGATAATAATAATAATAATAATAAAAATATTAAAATTATAATCACCAGAATAATAACAATAATACCGGTTATGATAAGAATAATATTAATAATAATAACGAAACAATAATAATAATTATAATTATAATAATAGTAATAATAATAATAATAATAATAACAATATCATTAATACTCACAATAATAACAATAATAACGGTTATGAGAAGAATAATATTAATAATAATAAAGATAATAATGATAATAACGATATATTCGATTAGAATAATTACAATAATAACGATAATATCTCTAATAATGATAATAATACTAATAATTATAACGTTAATAACAATAATATCGATAATAATATTATTAATAATAGCGATAATAACGTTAATAATAATAAGTATAAAATCGATAGTAATGATATTAATCAAAATATCCATAATAATAATAATAAATATAACAATACTAACGATAATAACAATAACAATAATAACAATAATAACGATTATTAATATAATAAAGATAATAGTAAGAATAATAATAATATCGAAAATGTGATTAATTACGAAAATAACGGTAAAAATGATAATAACTATAATAATGACAATAATAATAATAATAATAAAGATAATAACGATAATGACGATAATAGCGATTATAATAAAAACAAAATAAAGATAACAACGATATTAACAATAATAACATTAGTAACAATTATAGCGATAATAAAAAAATAACGATAATAACGATAAAAATAATAACACTAATAACAATAATATCGACAATAACGATAATTACGATAATACTAATAACAATTATAACGATAATAAAGATAATAACAATAATATTAGTAATAATAATAATATTGATAACAATAATAAGGATAATAGCATTAATAATAATAACAAAATTAACGATTATATTGATTATAAAGATAATGATAGTAACGATAATAATAATTACAATAATATCTAATTACGATAATAATAATAGAAAGGATAATAATACTAATGATTATAACCATAATGACGATAATAACGATAATAGTAAAATTAATAACGATAATAACGATTATAACGATAATAATAATAACAATATCATTGATAATAACGACAATAATAGTAATAACTGTTATAATAATAACAAAAATAACTATTAAAACGGTAATAACAATAATAATAATAACAATAGTGACGATAATAACTGTAATAATGATAAAAATAATTATAATAATGACGATAATAACGGTAATAACGCGTAATAATAAATACAACAGTAACAATAGTAATAATAGAAATAATAACGAAGGTAACGAAATGGAAGATAATGGTAATAACGAAATTAAGGATAATAACGGTAATAACGATTTAATAATATAAATAATAATAATAATTATATTAATAATAAAAATAATAACGATAATAAATATAATAACGTTAATAATACAAGTAATAATAATAATAATATCATTATTAAGGTTAATAAAGATAAGAACGATAATAATAATCATAATATTAACAATAATATTCATAACAATAATAACGATAATAACGGTAATGACGATAACAATAAAAACGATAATTACGATAATATCGATAATAATGTCAATAAAAATAAAAATAATAATAATAACAATAATAACAATAATAACGATAGTAATAATAGCGACAACAATAATAAAAGCGGTAATATTAATAACAATAATAACGATAATAGCGATAACAATGATAACGATAATAAAGATAATATCGATAATAATAACAACAATATTAACGAAAGTAACCTTAATAATAATAATAGTAATAACGATAAAAACGATAATAACGATAATCAAGATAATAATACTAATGATATTAACGATAAGAGTAATAATTATAATAACGATAAGAACGACAACAAAGATAATAATAATAATAATAACAATAACGAAAATAAGTATAATAACGATTATAATAATAATAATAATAACGAAAATAAGGATAATAACGATGACAACGAAAATAATAATAACAAAAATAGCGATAATAACGATTTTAACGATAATAAGGATAATAATAATAATTAAAATAACGATAAAAACGGTAAAAACGATAATAACGTAAATAACGATGATAACGATATTAACGATAATAATAATTATCAGAATAACGATGATAACGATAATATCGATAATAATAAAAATAATAATAATAATAATGATCGTAACGATAATAAAGATAATAATAGCAGAAATGATAATAATAGCGATAAAACGATAATTACTTTAATAATAGTAACAATAATAAAGATAATACCGATATTGACATTAATAACAATAATAATAATAGCAACAATAACGATAATTAAGAAAATAAAAATTATAATTTAAACGATACTAAGGATAAGAACGATATCATCAATAATATTAATAAGAAAAATAAAGATAATATCGATTATATTAATAAAATTATTAACAATTATATAGATAATTATAATAATCATATTAACAATAATAACGATAATAACTATATTAACGATAATAAGGATAATAAAAATGACGATAATTACGAATATAATGATTAAAGAAATATTAATAATACCAATAATAAGGATAATAAAAATATCGTCGATAATAATAATAACAATAACAATGATAATATAGATATTAATATTATCAATATTAACGATAATAAGGATAATTTTAATAATAATAATAACGATATTAACGGTTTTAACGATATATATAATAACGATAATAACGATATTAACGATAATGACGATAATAACAGTAATAATAATAATAAAAATAAAGATAATAACGAAATTAATGGAAATAACGATAATAATAATAAAATAATAACGATAATAACGATAATAATAACAATATTAACAATAATAACGATAATAGCGATAACAACTTTAATAATTTTAGTAATTAGAACAATAATAATATTACTAACGTTAATAACGATATCAAAGATTCTAATAATAACGATAATAACGTTGATATCGTTAATAATAATAACAATATTAACGATAATATCGCTAATAATAATAATGACAATAACAATAACAAAAAGGTAATAACGACAATAATATACACGATAATAACAATAATACTAATAATGATACTATCTATAATAACAATAAAAATGATAAAAATAATAATAATAATAATAATAATAATAATTACGATATTAAAGAAATTAACGATAATAATAATGATGATAATAACGATAACAGTAATAATAATAATAACTATTATAACGATATTATCTATTATAATAAGATTTATATTAGTGATAATATAGAAAAAGCGATATTAATAATACAAATAAAAACGTTAATAACGATAATAATGATAATAACGATAATAAAAAATTAATAATATTAATGAGAAGAATAACGATCATACCGATAATAACGGTAATAATAATAATAAATATAAATATAATATCGTTAGTAAGGATAGTAATAATAATAATATTAATAATGACTATAATAATGATAACATTAATAACTATAAGGAGAAAAATAACGATAAAAATTATAACTATAAAATCGATAACAACGATAATAACGGCAATATTAATAATAATAATATCGATTATAATGATAATAAAGATAAGAACGATTTTAATAATAACAATAATAACAATAATAACTATAATAACGATAGTAATAATAATATATATATTGATATATATAGTAATATATGATAAATATATAGATAGTGTTTATAAGGACGATATTAAATAACGATAATAACGATAATAACGACAATAATATTAATAATAAAACGATAATAAACACAATTTCGATTATAATAATAACGATAATAACACAATAGTTATAATAATAATAACGATAATACCGATAATATCGAATAAAGTAATAACAATAAAATCGATAATAAACATAATAATAACAATAATAACAAAAATAACGAAAATTACGTGAACAAAAATTATATTATGTACGGTAATAACGATAAGAAAGAGATTAACGGTAATAATGATAATAACGACAATAATAATAATAATAAGAATAATAAGGATAACTACATAAAGAACATAATAGTAATATTAATAATAATGAAAACAAGGATAATAACGATAAAAACTATAATAATAATAATAATAATATTAAGATAGTAACTATATGAACAATATTAACAATAATAACAATAATAAAGATAATTATAATACGATAATAACGATTACAGTAATAATAATAAATTTGATAGTAACAAAATTACGATAATGGTGAAAATAATAATAATAATAAAAATAATAAAGATATTAACGTTAACAACGATACTAATGCTAATAACAATAATAATTACAATAATATTAACAATAATAACGTTAATATCAATAATAATGAGAACTATAATAATGATAATAAAGTTAATAACATTAATATTAATAACAATAATAATGATAATAACGATAATAACAATATTAATAATAATAACAAAAATAAGGATAATCACGATGTCAACGATAATAATAATAACAATAATAATGATACTACGTTAATAATCGTAATAGTAATAACAATAATATCGATAAGAACTATATTTACGGTAAAAATAGTATCGATAATAACGTTAATATCGATAATAATAATTACAATTTTAACGATAATAACGATAAGAGTAATAATAGAAAGTGATAATAACGATAATATTGATAATAACGATAATAACAATTCGATAATAACGACAAGACCAATAATAATAACAACGATAACAACGATAATAATAATATTAACAATAATATCGATAACTACTATCATTCCAAAAATACAGTACTAACGATAATAACAATAATAACAGTAATAATTATAACAATAATGACGATAATAACGATAATTACGATAATAATTATAATAACGATAATTATAACAATAATAACGATGGGAAAGATTATGAAGATAATAATAATAACAATTATTACGGCAATAATAATAAGAATAATAACGATAATAACGATATTTGCGATAATAATAACAATAAAAATAAAGATAATAACGATATTGACCATAATAACAATAATTGTGATAATTACAATAATAATAAAAACAGCAATAACCATATTACCTATAATAACGATAATTACAATAACAATGATAAAGATAAAAACGATAAGTACAATTATAATAATGACGATAATAACGAAAAAAGTAATAATAATTATAACGATAAAAACGATAATAATAATTAAAATATTATCGATAATATCGATAATAATAATAAAAATAACAACGATAATATCGATAATAAATGTTATATTATTAATAATAACGATAATAACGATAATAAGGATAGTAACTATAATAACAATGACATTAATATCGATAAAAACTATAAAATTAAAAACGCCTATTTTGATAACAACGAAAATAATAATAATAATAATAAAGATAATTAGGATAATAACGATAATAATTGTAGTAATAATAAAAATAATAACGATAATAACGTTAATAAGCAAAATAACGATTATATTATTAACGATTATATTAATAATATCGATAATTGTATAACAATACTAATGATAATAACGATAATAATAATAATAATAACAATTATAACGAAATTAAGGATAATAGCAATAATAATAATAACGATAATAACGGTAATAAAAATTATAATAATAACGATAAGAACGATAATAACAATAACAATAATATTGATAACAAAGGTAATAACGATATTAACGCTAATAGCGATAATAATAAAACCATTATTGACGAAAATAAAGATAATAAAAATAATTACGATAATAATAAGAATAATAACAGCAAAATTAACTATAATAACGGTAATAACGACAATAACGATCATAACAATAATAATAATAGTAATAATAACGATGATAACGGAATTAACTATACAATAATGTTAATAATAATAATAATAATCACAAAAATAACGATATTAACGATAACAGTAGTAGTAATACTAAAAATAATAACAATACTATCGATAATGAGGTTAACGGTATTAATAATAACGATAATAATTACAATAATAATAACAATACTAACTATAAAAACGATAATAATAATAGTAATAGTAATAATAATAGCAATAATAACGATAATAAAGATAATTATAACAACAATAATAACAATAATAACGATAATAGCGATTACAATAATAACAATAATAACGTTAATAACGAAAATTACGATAATTTTGATAATAACAATAATAATGATAACGATAATAACGAAATAGTAATCATAATAATTACGATTATAAAGATAATATCGATATTAATAATAATTATAATAATTAATATAGTAACGATATAAACGATAAGAACAATAATATTAATAAAAACAATAAAGACAATAATGATAATAATAATAATAATAATAACAATAACAAGGATAATAACAATAGTAATAATAAAAGACTATAATAATGATTATAAAGATAATGATAATAAAGATAATAAATATAATAATAAAAAAAATAATAACGATAATAATGATACAAACGATAATAATAATAGTATCAATTAACATAATAACGATTATAACGATAAAAACGATAATAACGAAATTAACGATAATAATAATAACAATAATAACAATAATAACCATAATAACGATTTTATAGTAATAAAAATAAATATAAAATCGATAATAAGGGCAATAATAATAATATTACTAACGATAATAACGATAATATCGATAATAATTATAACGAAAATAACGACAATAATAATAATAATATTAACGATAAAAAGAATAATAATAATTACATCGATAATAATAATAATAATTATATCGATAATAAGGTAATTATGAATATAGCAGTAATAACGATAAATTATATAAAACGACAATAATAATAATAATAAAAACGATAATAACGATAATAATAATAATAATAGTAAAGATAGCATCGGTATTAACGGTTATGACGATAATAATAATAACAATAATGACGATAAAAAAAATAATATTGATAATAACAATAATTATAATTATAATTATAATAATAATAAAAACGATAATAACAGTAATAATAATAACGATAATAACGAAAATAAAGATATAACGATAATAATAATAATAATTATAAAGATAGTAACAATAATATCGATATTAGCGATAACTATAATTACTATGATTACGATAATAACAATGGTAATAATGACCAAAATATCGAAAACAACGATAATAACGATATTAATAGTAATAAAAATGAAGTAATATCAGTAAAGTGGATAGTAATCATAATAATATATACGATAATAACGATAATAACGATAATAATAATAATAATGATAACTATAACATCGTTAATAGTATAAACTATAAATTCGATAATAATAGTATTAATGAAAATAACTAGAATTATAATAATACATATAACAATAAAAACGATAATAACAATAATAATATTGACATTATTAACGATAATTACGATAATAACGATAGTAATAAAGACTATAATAACGGTAAAAAAGATGATGACGATAATAATAATAATAATAATAATATTATCGATAATAAGTATAATTATGGAAATAACGGTAATAAAGATAATAACAATAATAACGACATAAATAATAATAATAATAATAACGATACTAACGATAATAACGATAATAATAATAATAATAATAAAGATAATAATGGGATTAACGATAATAACGATAGTAATAATTAAAATAATAACGATAATGATGATAATAATAATAATAACGATAATTATAAGAACAAAAATTACTATAATAACGATATTAACAATAATAATAATAAGAATTAAAACGATAATAAAGAATTATCGATGGTAAATATAACAATTATAACGATAATAATAGTTATGACCATAACAATAATAACGACAATTACGATAATATCGATAATAATATTAACATTATTAACGTTCATAACGATAACAGTAATAATAATAATAACATGTATAACGATAAAAACGATAATAATTTTAATAACGATAATAAGAATAACAACGAAAATAACGATAATAATAATAATTATTATAAAAATAATAATAAGGATTATAACGATCATAACGATAATAATACTAGTAACAGTAACAATAATAATAAATATAATAACGATATTGAGGATACAAACGATATTAGAGACAATAGCGATAATAAAATCAATAATAATAACTATAATAACGATAATAACAATAATAATAAGAACATTAATAGCGATAATAACGATAATAAAATTAATAATAATAATAAATATGATAACGATATTAACGATAATAACGCTAAAAATGATAATAATGGTTATAATAATAACAATAATAACAATATTAACGATAATAACGATAATATCGGTATAATTATAATAATATAATAGATAATTGCGTTATTAGAAATAATAATAATAACAATAATAACGATAATGACGATAATAACGAAAATACTATTAGCCATAATAACGATAATAATAATAATAAGAATAACGATAATAACGATAATGACTTTAATAATAATAGTAGTAATAACAATAATAACGATAATAACAAAAATAACGATAATAATAGTAACGATAATAACGTTAAAATCGAAAAAAGTAATAACAAACTTAACGATTATCACAATAATAATAATAATAAAAATAATAATAACGATAACATAGATAATAACGATATTAGTAATAACGATATTTTCGGTAATAGTGCTAATAATAATAACGTTAATAACGATATTAACGATATCAATAATAACAATAATAACGATAACAATAATAATATTAATAACGATAATTACATTAACAACGATAATAGTAAAAATGACGTTAATAGTAATAATCATAATAAAGATATTAGCGATAATATCAACAATAATAATAATAATAGTAACCATAATAAAGATAATAAAAATAATAACTATAATATTGGAAATAACAATGAAAATAATAGTTATAATGGATATATTAAAGTTAGTAAGGATAATGACGATTATAATATTAATAATAATAACGATAAATACGATAGTAGCGACAATATTATTAATAATATTAACGTGATAGGTATAATTACTATATTAAAGTTAATAGTAATAACAATAATAACGATAAAAACGATATTAACGATAATAACAATAATAATAATGATAATAAGGATAATAATAATAGCAATAATAACGATTTTTAATGTTAAGACTGGTAATAATGATAACATTTATAACCATTATAACATTATCAACGATAATAATAATAATGACGATAATAATAATAATCATAATAAAGATATTAACAATAACTTCAACAATAATAAGTCTAAAAATAATAATAATAATAATAATAGTAACCATAAGCACGATAATATCGATATTAACGATTATAATAATAACGATAGTAACGATAATAAAGATAATGACGATAATAATATTAACGATAATATCGAAATTATTGATAATATTAACAACGATAATTTTGATAACAACTAAAATAAAATTAATAAAAATAACGATAATAACAATATTAACGATAATATTGATAATAACGATAATAACAAAAAAAATAGTATGAATAATTACATTAATAACAATAATAGGCATAAAAACGATTTTAACGAAAATAATAATAACGATAATAACAATAATATCGATAATATTAATATCAATATTTACGATAACTTCAATATTATTAATTGTAATAATAACAATAGTAACGATCATAAAGATATTAGCGACTATAATAATAACGATAATACCGATAATAATAATATTAATATTAATGTTACTAACAATAATAATGATAAGGATGTTTTATATAGTAATAATAATAACGAATATAAAGTTACTAACGATATTAAAGATAATAACGATAATAACGATAATAAATGGAACAGTAACAACGATATTAACGAAAATATTAATAACAATTGTAACGTTAACAACGATAATAAAAATAATAATAATAATAATAACGATAGTAGAGAAATAACAATAACAATAATTACAATAATAGTGATAATAACGATTATAATAATAATATTAACGATAATATCAGTCATAATATTAATAGTAATTACATTAAAAACGATAATAACGATAATAAAGATAATAACAATAATAATAATAATAATATTAATATCAATAATGACAATAATAACGTTAGTAACGATAATAACGATAATAGAAATAATTACCATAATAACGATAATAATAACATTATTACTAATTACAATAATAACGATAATAACGATAATAATTATAATAATAATAAAGATAACATCTATATTAACAATAATAACGATAATAACGATAATAGCAATAATAATTATAACGATATTAAAAATAATGTCGTTAAAAATAATAACTATATTACAGATAATATCGATAATTATAATAATAACAATAATAATAATCAGGATAATAAAGATAATAGCGATTATAATAATAACGATTAAATAGATAACAACGACAATAATGATAATTGCAATAATTACGAAAATAATGGTAATAAAAATTACAAAAATGACGATAATAAAGAAAATAGTAATAACAATACTAACGATAACAACGATAATAACCTTAATAATATTAATAATAATATCGAAAGTAGGTATAATATCGATGCCATCGATAATAATAATAAAAATAACGATAATAAGGGCATTAACGATAATAATAATACTAATAATAACGATAATAACGATAATAATAATAATCGTATTAAAGATAATAACGATAATAACGATTATGACATTAAAATTATTATTGATAATAACGTCAATAGTAATAAAAATAATAACTGTAATATCGATATTAACGATAATAACGATAATACCACTAATAACTATAATAACGACAAGAATAATAATAAAATATCTATAGTAACAATAATAACGATAATGACGATAACAACGATAATAACATTAATAATATTAATAATATTAACGAAAGTAAATATAATAACGATGCCATCGATAATAATAATAAAAATAAGAATGAAAATAAAGATAATAACGATAATAATAATACAAATAATAACAATAATAACGACAATAACCATAATAACGATAATAACAAAAGTACAACACTAGTAACGATAACTACGATAATAATGGTATTAGTAATAGTAATAATATCATTAATAAAAATAATGAAGATAATAACCGTATTATTGATAATAACGATAATAAAAATAATAATATCAACAATAATAAAGGTAATAACCTAAATGAAAACAACGGTAATAACGTTCATAACAAAAAAACCGTAATAACGACAGTAATATTATCAATAATAACTTTAATAATAATAATAACGATAATAACAATAATAATAAAAGTAATAATAATAATAACAATAATAACGATAATGACAATAATAGCAATAATACTGATAATAAAGATATAAATAAAAATAATAATAATAATAACAATAATAACGCTAATGAAGATAATAATAAAAATAATAATGATAATATCCATAATATCGGTATTAATAATTACAATATCAACGATAAAATCAATAATAATATCAATAATAATAACGATAATAGCGGTAATAATAATAATATCAATCGAAACGCTAATGACGATAATAACGATAATGACGAAAATATTATCGATAATAAAGATAATAATAATTATAATAATAATAATATTGATAATAACAATAATAGCGATAATAATGATAATAATTACAATAATAATAACTATAATAACGATAATAATAAAAACAATATGAATGATAATACTGATAAATCGATAATATCGATATTGATAATTACAATAATAACAATAATAACGATAATAATATAATAACGAAAACAATAATAAGGATAATAACGGAAATAAAGATAATAATCATAAATATAATAACGATAACAACGATAATAACTATATTAACTATTATAACATTAACAATAATATGGATTATACCGAAAATAAAGATAATAATAATAAATATAATAACTATAACAATGATAATAACTATTATATCGATAACAATAATAATAATATTAAGAATAATAATAATAATAAAAGGAAAAAAGATAATAACGAAAATATTAATAACAATAGTAACGTTAATAAAGATAATAATAGTAATAATAAAAACAAAATTTACTATAATAGCGATATGAATGATTATAATAATAATAATAATAGCTATAAACAGGATAAAATCGATAATAATAATAATAAAAGTATAGTATAATAACGATAATAATAAAATAAACATAATCGCGATATTAACGATAACATCGGTAATAACGATAATATTAATACAAATATAACGATAATAATGATATTAATAATAATAACAATAATAACGATAAAGACGAAAATAACGATAATAACGATAATAATGATGATAATATAGATAGTAACGATATCAAAGATAACGATAATAATAATAATGATAATAACGATAGTAGTAATAATAATACTAACAATTATATCGATAATATCGATAATAATAATAATAATAATAACAATATTAATAATAATAACGATAATAAATGAAACAGTAATAGTAATAATAACATTAATAACACCAATAACGATAATGTAATAATTACAATAATTTCTATGATAATAATAATAATAACGATAATATCGATAATAACGGTAATAATCATAATAATAATATTAATATAAAAGATAATAACTATAATAATGATAAGAATAATTATAATAACGATAATAAATTTAATAGCAATAATAATCCTGATAAGCATAAAATAACGATAATAACGATAATAACGAAAGTAATAGTTGTAATAATTACTCTAATCAGGATAAAAAAAATTAACAACATTATTAATAATAAGAAAAAAATAATAACGATAATAAAGATAATAGCTATCATAATAACGATAATAACGATCATAATGGTAGCAGCAATAACAATAATTATAATAATAACGATTATAACGATATGGAGTATTACAATTATCATGATAATAATGTTAAAATCAATAATTTTAATGATAATTATAAATATGATATCAATATTAACAGTATAATATACTAATAATAATAATAACTATAGTAATGATAATATCGATTATAATAGTAATAATAATAATAATAATAATAACGATAATAACAATAATAACGATATTAATGATGATAATTATAATAAAGTTAATAATAAAAATAGTTATAAAAATAACAATAATAATGATAATAACGATAATAACTACAATAAGGATACCAACAATAATAACAATAATAATAATAATAATAAAAAAGGTATTAATAATATTAATGATAATAGCAATAATAATAACACAATAATAACGATAATATCCATATTAATGATAATAAAGATAATATTAATAATATTAATAACGATAATAACGATATTAAAGATAATAATAATAAAAATAATAACGATAATATAGATAATACTCATAACAATTTTAAAGATAATATCGATAATAATAGTAATAATGGTAACAATAATAACTATAATAACGATAATAAAGATAATAATACTAACGATAAAAACGAGAATAGTAATAATAATAATAAGGATAATGACGATATTGTCGATAATAATTATAATTAAAAATATAATAACAATATTAATGATAATAACGATAATAGTGATAATATCGATAATAATAATAATAATTACAATAATAAAGATAATTACAATAATAATAAAAACAATAATAACGGTGAGAACGATAATGAGGATAATAATAAAAACAATATAACTATATTACGATAACAACGTATAATAATAATAACGATATTAACGGAAAAAACCATAATAATAACAAATATCATTATAAAGATACTAACGATTATAATGATAGTAACGATAATTATAATATTAATAACAATAATAACGATAATAACGTTATGATCAATAATAATATTAACAAAAGTATCTATAACAATGATAATAACGATAATTATAATAGTTATATTTCTATAATAAGGATTATAACGAAAGAACGTAAATTATAGTAACAATAAAAACAAATAATAATGATAATAATGATAGTAATAATATTAATAAGACCGATAATAATAATAATATCGATAATAATAGAAGTAATAATAACAAAAATAACAAAAATAACGATATTGACGATAACAATAATAACGATAATAACGATAATATCGATAATTATAATAACGATAATGAAGAAATTTCTAATAATAATTGTAACGATAATAACGGTAATTACGCATAATGATAATTATGATAATAACAATAGTAAAAATTACAATAATAACGATGATATCGATTAAGACTATAATAGAAATAATATAATTAAATATATTGAGGATAATAACGATAACATCGATCATAATAACAATAATATCGTTAATAACTTCAATAACGATAATAACAATAATTATATAACAATAATAAAGATAATAACGATAATAACAGTAAACATATTAATAATAATAACAATATTAACAATAATATCGATAAAAACGATTTCAATGATAATAATTCAACGATAATAATAATAACAACGTTAACGATAATGTCGGTAATAATAATAATAATAATAACGATAACAACGATAATAACGATAATAATAATTATAATAATAAAAAAAAATACTAATAATTAAAATAATTGCGATTATAATTATAATAACGATAATAAAAAGAATATTAATGAAAATAATAATGATAATAACAATGGTAACGATAATAATAATAATAATAATAAGGATAACAACGCTATTACCGATAATATAGATAATAATAATAATAATAGAAACAATAATAACGACAAAACGATAATAACTATAAACTAATATCGAAAATAGCGATAATAGTAATAATAATAATATCGATAGTATCAATAATAACGAAAATAATTATATTAATATTAATAATAATAATTATAATTATAATAACGAAAATAACTGTAGTAATGATAATAACGTTAATAACGTTAAAGACGATAAAAATTATAAAAATAATAACGTTAATAACGATAATAACGACAATAGTAATAATAATAATAACAACGATTATAACGATAATAACGATATAAACAGTAGGAATAATAACAATAAAAACAATAATAACAATAATAACGATAATAACGATACTGCTAATAAAAATAATAATATTGCTTATAACGCTATAAACGATAATTATGATAATAATAATAAAATCAATAAAGATAATAACGATAATAATTATTATAATAATAAGTATAATAACGAAAATAGTAATACAAACGATAATAAAACTAATGATTATAACCATAAAAACGATAAAAACGATAATAATAAAAACATTAATAACGATAATAAGGTTTATAACGATAATAATAATAATAATAAAATTGATATTAACGACAATAATTATAATGATTATAATAATAATAACAAAAATAACTATTAAAACGGTTACAATAATAATAATAGTAATAATGACGATAATAACGTTAATAACGATTAGTAATAATTATTATAACAATAGTTATAATAGCAATAAAAACGATTGTAACCATATGGAAGAAAATAATAATAATATTAATAACAATATTAAGGATAATAGCGATAACATCAATAATAATAAAAACATAAATATTGATAATAACGATAATTTTAATTACAATAATAACAATAATAAAGATAATAACAGTAAAAGTAATAACAATAATAACGATAGTAACCAAATGACGAAAATAATAATAACAATTATAAAGATTATAACTAGAATAACGATATTAACGATAACTACAATAACTATAATTAGCATAATGACAATAGTAATAATGACAATAATATCGAAAACAACGATAAAGACGATATTAATAGTAATAAAAGTAAAGATAATATCGGTAAAGTGGATAATAATAATAATATTATATTCGATAATAACCATAATAAAAATAATAATAATAATAATAACGATAATGTCGCTAATAGTAACAACTATAAATTGGATAATAATGATATTAATGAAAATAACAAAAATAATAATAGTACATATAACAATAATAACGATAAAAACAATAATAATAATAACATCAATAACGATAATTACGATTATAACGATAGCAATAATTACAATAATGACGATAACAAACATGATAATGATAATAATAATAATAAAAATATTATCGATAATAAGGTTAATTACGAAAATAACGGTAATAAAGATAATAACAATAATAACGACAATAATAATAATAATAATAACGATACGAACGATAATAACGATAATAATAAATATAATAATAATGATAATAACGTTATTAACGATAATATCAACAGTAATAATTACAATAAAAACGATAACCTATAATAATTATAATAACGATAATTATAAGAGCAATAATTACTATAATAACGATATTACTATAATATTGCGGATAATAACGATAATTATTATAAAAATTAACAGTATTAATAAAGATGATAAGAATAATAACGATAACATCGTTAATAGTAATATCAATAATATCGATAATAACTATAATAACGATAAGAATGAAAAAAATAATAATGATATTAGAGATAACAAATATAATAATGATAGTAATAATGACAAATATAACGATAATAACTGTAATGATGATAACAATAATAACGACAATAACGATAATATCGATAATAATATTAACATTATTAACGTTCATATCGATAACAGTAATAATAATACTAACATGAATAACGATAATAACAATAATAATAATACTAACAGTAACAATAATAACGATAATAACGATAAGAACAAAATTAACGATAAAAATAAGATTTATAAAAATAATAATATCTATAATAATGATATGAACGATTAGAACTATAATATTAATAACAATAATAACATTAATAACGTAAATTACTAAAAAAAATGATTTAAATAAGATATTAACGATAATAAATAGAATAACAGTAATAACGATAATAACGACAATAATAATATAAATAAAAACGATAATGACGCTAATAATAATAATAATAACGATAATAATGGTAATAATAAATACGATAAAGTCGATATTATCCATAATAATATTAACAATATTAACGATAATATCTATAAGCATAAAAATAATAACAGTAGTTATTATAACGATAATAAGGATAATAATGATAACATCGATAATAATAATTACAATAATGATGATAATAACTATAATAATCATAATAATAATAATGATGTCAACGATAATGAAGATGAAAACGATTAAAATAAAAATCATAATAACGATGATAACGATAATAGTAATAATAACTGTAACGATAATAACGATAATAACGATAATATTGATAACAACGATAATAACGATATTGACAATAATAATACAAATAAAAATAAAGATAAGAACATTATTAACGTAAATGACGATATTAATAATAATAATAATAACGATAATAACCATTACAATAGTAATAACGATAATAACGGTAATAACGATTATAATAATAACGTTAATAACGATTATAGTATAATAATATTAACGATAATAACGATAATAACGATAATAACGATAATAATAATAGTAATAATAATATAGATAACAAGGATATTAACCTTAATATCGATAATAATAATAACAATAACAACGATTATGACGATAAAGTTAAAATAACGATAATAAACATAATAACAAGAATAATAATAGTTATAATAAAGAAAATAATGATACTAAAAATTTTAACGATAATCATAATAACTATAATAACGATAATAACGATAATAAATTTAGTAGTAATAACAGTTATAATAGTAATAACAATAAAAACGATTTTAACGGTAATAATAATAACGATAATAACGATAATATCGATAATAAAAAAAACAATATTAACGATAATATCGATATAAATAATAATAACAATAACGATTATGACGATAATAACGATAATAACGATAATAACGATTATAATAATAACGATAGTAACGATAATTGTATTATTAATAATAACAACAATAACGATAATATCGATAATAATAATAATAATAATAAAGATAATAACGATATTAACAACAATAACGATAATAATGATAACAACAATAAATACAAAAATAATAATAATAATAACATTAATATCGATAATAATGATAATAACGATAATAGCGATTTTAATTAAAATAATAATAGCGAAAATGACGTCAACAACCATAATTATGATAATAACAATAATAATAAAAATATCTATAATAATGATTATAACGATAATAACTATAAAAACGACAATAATATTGATAATAATAATGAAAAAAATAATAAAGTCGATAACGATAATAGCGATAATAGTAGGAGTAGTAATATCAATATTAACAATAATAATGACAATAAAGATAATAACGATAATTATAATTACGATTATAATGAAAATAGTAATAATAATAATAACGATAATAATAGTAAAATTTATAACGCCAATTATGATTACAACGAAAATAATAACATTAATAATAACTATAATTACGATAATAACGATAATAATTGTAGCAGTAATAATAATAATAACGCTAATAACGTTAATAAAGAAAATAACGATTTTAATATTAACGATAATATCAATAATATCGATTATTATAATAACACAACTAACGATAATAACGATAAAAATAATAATAATAAATATAGTAACGAAATTAACGATAATAACGATATTAACGATATTAACGATAATAATAATAGTAATAATAAATATGATAACGACATTAAAAATAATAATAATATTAATAATAATAATAATAACAAAATAACGATATTAAATACAAAAATAATAGTAATAATAACAATAATAACAATAATAACGGTAATGTTGTTAGCGATAATAATAATAATAACGACAATGATTATAATAATATCAACAATTCTAACGATAAAAACGATAATAATAATAGTAATTGTAATAATAATAGCAATAATAACGATAATATAATTAATTATAATAACAATAATAATGGTAACGATAATAACGTAATAGTAATAATAGTAATTACGATTATAAAGATAATATCGATAATAATAATAATTATTATAAATAATATAATATCGATATAAACGATAAACACAATAATATTAATAAAAACAATAAAGATAATAACGAAAATACTAATAAAAATAATAACAATAAAATGGGTAATAACAATAATAATAATGACATTATTAACGATATTAATGATTATAAAGATAATGATAATAACGAAAATAATAATACATACGATAATAATAATAATAATATTAACCAGAATAATAATAATAACGATAAAAAATATAATAACGTTAATAACGAGAATAAAGGTATTAACGAAAATAAAGATAATAATAATAACAATAATATCGATAATAACGCTAGGAACAATAATAACGAAAATAATAATAATAAAAATAAAAATGATAACTATGTTAACGATTATAAATATAATAATAATAACAATAATAACTATAATAACGAAAATAATATTTATAATAATAACATTAATATTGATAATAAAGATAAGAATGATAATTATAATAACACTAATAACGATAATAGCGATAATAACGATCATAATAATAATAACAGTAAAAATATTAATAATAATAATAATGACGATAATATCGATAATAATGATAATAACAATAATAAACACAATAAAAATAATATTAAGTACGATAATAACGGTAATAAAGTGAATAATGGTAATAACGATAATAGCGATGATAATAATAACGATAACTATTATAATAATAATAAGAATAATAAAGAAAATTACGATAAATATAATAGTAATAATAACAATAATAACTATAATATCTATATTAACGATATTAGTAATACGAATAATAAAGATGCTAACGTTAAAAACGATATTAAAGATAATAATAATAATATTAATAATAATAATAATAATAAAAATAATAATAATAATAATAATAATAATAATAATAATAACAATATTAAGGATAATAGAGATAATTACGATAATAATAAAAGTATTAATAATGACAATAAGGATAATAACGATAACATCGATAATAGTAATATCAAAAATATCGATAATAACTATAATAACGATAAGAATAAAATAATAGTAACGATAATAACGATAACAAATATTATAACGATAGTAATAATAACAATTATAACTATAATAACTGTAATGACGATAACAATAATATCGACAATTACAATATTATCGATAATAATATTAACAATATTAACGTTCATAACAATAATAACGATAATAATAAATATAATAATAACGATAATAAAGATATCAATGATAATAATGATAATAACGATAATGATAATAACGACATTACCGATAATTTCGATAATAATAATAATAATATTAACGATAATTTCGATAATACCATTAACAATATTACAGTTATTATCGATAATAATTGTAATAATAATAAAGTTAACAACGATATTAACGATAATAACGATAAAAAAAATAACATTAATAACGATAATAAAGATAATAATGATAATAACTATAATAATATTTATGACAATAATTATAATACTGATAATAAAGATAATAACGATAACAATAGAGATAATAATAATAATATTAAAAATAATAACAAGAAAATAACGATTTATCTATAATAAAGATATTAATATCAACGATAATATCGATAATAATAATAATAATAATAGAAATAATGACCATAATAAAGATAATAACGATAATACTGAAACGATAATAACGATAATAGTAATAATAATATCGATAGTAATAATAATTACAATAAAGAAGATAATAACGATTATAATAATAACGATAATGAGGGTGATAATAATAACTATATTAGCACTAATAACAATAGTAATTTTAATAATAATAGCAATAATAACGATAACAACTTTAATAACATTATTGATAATAATAATGTTAGCGAAACTAAGAATAATAACGGTGTAAACGATAATAATAATAAAAATAATATCGATGATAAAGATAATAACGATAAAAATGATAATAATAGGTGTAATAATTACAATATTAACAATAACAAAGGTAATAATAACAATAATAATAGTAGTAATAATAACAATAATAACAGTATTAACAATGATAACGATAATAACAATATTATCCATAATATTAATAATAATATCATCGATTATAATGGTAATAACGATAATAAGGTTAATAATAATAAAATTAATAACGATAATAACGTTTATAACGAAAATAATAATAGCAATAAATCGATAATAAGGATAGTAATAATAATAATAATAATAAATATAATATCGAAAATAACTGTAATAACGATTACGAAGATAATAATAATAATAATAACGATAATAGCGATATCAATGACAATAACGAAGAAAACAATTAAAATAATAACAATAATACCGATAATAACGGTAATAACGAAAATAATATATTAATAATAATATTAATAATAATAATAACGATAATAGCGATAATAAAATTATAATAATAATGATAAAAACGATAATATCGTTAATAACAGTAGCAATATTAACGATTATAACAATATTAATAAAAATAATGATAAATATAGCAATAATAACGATAGTGAAGAAAATAAAAATCATAATAATAACGATAATTTCTATAATAGTGATAATAATAAAAACGATAATAACGATGAAACTATAATAACAACAATAATAATAATATTATTATTAACAATAATAACGATAACAACGACAATAGTGATAAAAATATTAATAAAAAAATAGAAAATAAAGATAATAACGATGACAACAATAATTATAATAACAAAATAACCGATAATAACGATAATAACGATTATACGGATTATGACAATAACGATAATGACAATAACAACGATAATTACAGTAATAATAATAGTAATAATATAGATGATAACAATAATAACGATTGTAATGATTATAACGATAATAATATTAATAATTTTAACATAAATAACGTTAATAACGATAATAATATTAACGATAATAACGATAACAACGATAATAAGGATAATAGTAATAACGATAATAACGACAATAATCATTATAAAAAAATTGATAAAAACGATAATAACAATAATAATAATAATTGTAATAATAATAAAATCGGTAATATCGATAATTACGATATTAATAATGATAATAATAACAATAATAAAGATAATAACGGAAATAAAAATAATAATAATAATAATAATAATAATAACAATAATAAAGATAATAATGACAATAGTAATACGAATAATAATAATAATAATAATATAAATAATAACGAAAAGAACGATAATAATAATAGTCATAATATCTATAATGACACTAATAACGGAAACATCAACAATAATATATACGAAAATATCGATAATATTGATAATGATAAAAACACTAACAAAAATAATAACAATAATAATGATAATAATAACAATAATATTAATAAAAATAATAACTATATAGACGATAATAACGATAATAACGATAATAACGATAATTGCGATTATAATAAAATGATTCTAATAAAAATTAGCGATAAAATCGATAATATTAGTAATAATAATAACGATAATAACGATAATAACGATATTAACAACAATAAAACTAATAATAATAAGGGGTAATAAAGATTATAACGATAATAATGAAAATAACAATAATAATAATTGTCATAATAAAGATAATAATGATAATATGAAAAATAAGGATAATAAAAATAACAATAATAACGATAGTAACGATATCAATGATAACAACGACGATAATAATAATATTAATAATAATAATAATAATAATAATAATAATAATAATAATAATAATATTGATAATAACGAAATTAACAATAGTAATAATATTATTAATAACAACAATAACTATAATAACGATAATAAGGATAATAATAAATACGATAAAGTCGATAATATCGACAATAGTATCAGCAATATTAATGATATTATCGATAATAATATTAATAATATTAAGGATAATATCGATAATAATAGTAACATTATTAACGATAATATATATTAAAATTATATCAATAATAATTATAAAAGTAATAAAGATAATACCGATAATAACAGTGATAATAATAATAACGATAATAAGGTTAATAACCATAATAATAGTATAAATAATAAAGATAACAACGATTTTAAAGATAATAATGACAGTAATAATAACAATAATAGCGAAAATAACGATAACAATTATAATAGCGATACTAGCGATAATAACAATTGTAATCCTAATAACGATATTAATATTTATAAAAATAACAATAATACTGATAATAACGATAATAACGATAATAATAGTAGTAATAATATCAATTATAACACTAATAGCGATAATAAGGTTATTAATGATAATATCGATAATTATAATAACCATATTAACAATAATAACGATATTATCAATGATAACAATGACGACAATAGTGATAATATCGATGTAATAATAACGTTAACCTCGATAATAATAATAATAATAATAACATTAACAACGATTACAACGATATTAACGATAATAATAATAATAATAAGAACAGTAATAAGAATAACGTTAATTACGATAATAACGATAATTATAATAGTAATTATAACGCTAACAGCATTAATAACGATAATAATGTTAATAATAAATACGATAATATC
Source organism: Vespa crabro (assembly GCF_910589235.1). Taxonomy (NCBI): domain Eukaryota; kingdom Metazoa; phylum Arthropoda; class Insecta; order Hymenoptera; family Vespidae; genus Vespa; species Vespa crabro. Next base: position 1,700,489 of record NW_025813595.1, read on the forward strand.
GATCATTTCGATAATAATAACAATATTTACGATTATAACGACAAAAATAATATCAATAATAACAATAATAAAATTAATAATATTAATAACGATAATAATAACATTATTATTCATAACAATAATAACGATAAAAACGATAATAAAAATAAGAAACATAATAACGATAATAGTATCATTATTACTAACAATAATAATAACGATAATAGTAATAATAATAATATCAAAAATAACAATAATTACGATAACGACTATAATAACGATAAAAATAATAACGTTAATGAAGATGATAATAATAATTATAATAACGTTAATAACGATAATAATAATGGTAATAATACCAATAGTAACGCTATCAATAATAATAACGATAATAACGATAATAATGATAATTATAATAACAATAATAACGATAGTGTCGACAATAATAATAATTATAATAACGTTAAAGGAGATAATAATTATGTCAACGATAATAATAATAACAATAATATCAATAAAGCCGATAGTAACGTTAATAATAATATTAAAAAAAACGATAATAAGGATAATAATAATAATAATAACAATAATAAAGATTATAACGACATTAATAAGAATGAAAATAATAATAATAATATAATCGATGATAACGATAATAACTATAATAATAATATTATGCATGACAATAATACCAATAGTAACGGTAATAAGAATAATATTATATAAGATAGAGTCGATAATATCCATAAGATGATCAACAATTTTAGCGATAATATCAGTAATAATAATAACAATATTGACGATAATATCGATAAAATTAATAACAATATTAATAATAAAATCTTAAAATAATAATAATAATAATAATAAAAGTAATAACGATAGTAGAGATAACAACAATTATAATAATAATAATGATAATTATGATAATAACGTTAATAAAAATAATTCTAATAAAGATAACAACGATATTGACGAAAGTAGCGATAATAATATTTACAATAAGAAAGATAATTACGATAATAATGATATTAGCGATAAAAATTATAATAATGATTACAATAATAACGATAATAACGTAAATAATAATAACAATAATAACGATAATAATGATAATTACGATAAAAATAATAACGATTACAAAGACAATTTCGAAAGTAACGATAATAATAATTATAATAACGAGAATAACGATACTAACAATAACAATAATAGCGATATTAACGCTAATATTGATAATAATATTAGCAATTATTACGATAACACACGACAAAAACGATAGTAAAGATAATAATATCTATAATAACGATAATTACAATAATAATAATAGTAACGATAATAATAATAATAATAATAATATCGATAAAGACAATAACGATAATAACGGTAATTATAATAATAATAAAGATAATTACGATAATAACGATAATAATAATAGCAATTATAACGATAATAACGACATTCACGATAATAATAATTACTATAATAACGATAATAATATCAGCAATAATAGCGATAATAACGACAATAAGGTTAACAAATAATATTAACATTATTGACGATATTATGGATGATAACGATAATAAAAATAACGGTAATGACAACAATAATAATAATAGTAATAACGATAATACTTATAATAACGTTAATAATGACAACAATGATAAGGGCAATAATGATAATAATAATAATAAAGATAATAGCAATGATAATAGTAGTAATTAATAACTATTATAACGGAAATAACGATAATAACGATAACAATACTAACGATTATTACTATAATAACTAAAATAATAAAAACGGTAGAAACGATAATAGTAATAATAAAATTACCGATAAAAACAATAATAAATTTAATAATAATAAAAATAATAACGATAGTATGATATTAACGATATAAACGATGATAAAACCTAAAACTACGAAAATAACGATAATAACTATAACAATAAAAACGATAATAACTACAATAATTATAACAATAACAACGATAATAAAAATAATAACGATAATAACGATAATAACGATAAAACGATAATAACGATAATAATAAAAATAGTAATAATAACAATAATAACGATAATAACGATAAAATCGATAATAACGTAATAACAACGATAACAACAATAATAACGACAATAACGATAATAATAATAATAACGATAATAATAATAATAACGATAATTATAAAAATAATAATAATAACGATATTAACGATAATAGCACGTGTAATAATAATACTAATAACTATAATAACGATAATATCGATTATAATAATAACTATAATAAAGATAATAACGATATTAATAATAATATAATAACAAAAATAACGACAATGACGATAACAATGGGATTAGTAATAATAATAATGAAGATAATTACGATAATAACGATATTCACGATGATAATAATAACAATAATAACGATAATAACGATATTAACTATAGTAACGATAATAATGATAATAACGATAAGAACTAAAATGACAATATTAATAATAGTCGTAATAAAAACAATAATTATTAATGATATAGTTATTAATGATAATATCAATAATAATAACGATAACATAGATAATAACGATAATAAAGATAATAACGGTAATAATAATAATAATAATAATAGAGATAGTAACGATATTAAAGATAATAAGGATAATAATGATAATAACAATAATAATAATAATAATAATAATGAGGATAATAACGTTTATAACGATAATAATAATCATAATAATAATAATAACTATAATAATAAAATAATAATAACAATAATAATCACCACAATAATAACAATAATAGTAGTAATAATAATAACAAATGTAACGATTATAACACTAATAACGAGAAGAATAGGAACGATAAAAACGAAAATAAGAATAATAATATATTACAATAATAAAGATAACAACGACAATGCCGATAATAATAATAATAATAATTACGAAAAAATGAATAATATTGACTTCAACGATAATAATAATAATAATAATAATAATGACGTAAATAATGATAATAACTATAATAAAGATAATAACAATAATAACTGTAATAATAATATCAATAATAACGTTAATGATGATAATAAAGGTAATAACTATAATAACGATAATAACAATGAAAATAATAGTAATAATAGAGATGTTAACGTTATTAAATATAAATAAAAATAACGATAATAATAACAACAAAAATAATGATATATTCGATATTAACTACAATAATAATAATAATATTAACGTAAATACAGACAATTACTACTTCAAAGCTAATAATAGTAACAATAATAACCATAAAAACAATATAAACGATAATAACAATAATTATAATGATAGTAAAAATAATAATAATAATAATAATAACAATAATAACGATAATAACAATAATAAAAAAGAGAATAATAACGATAATAATCATAATACCGATAATAATAATAATAATAATAAAGATTTCAACGTTATTAACGATTATAATAATAACATTAATAACGATAATAACATTATCAACGGTAATAACAATAATGACCTTAATAATAATATTCATAATAAAGATATTATCGATGAGGACAACAATAATAATTATAACAATAGTAATAATAATAATGATCATAGTAACGATAATAACTATAATAACGAGAATATTAATAACGATTGTAACAATAGTATCGAAAATTCTAATAAGAATATTATTGGTAACTTCGATAATAATAATAATAATAATAACGATAATATCGATGATAGCAATAATAATGATAATAACGATAATAAAGATAATAAAGATAATATCGATTATAACGATAATAATAATAACGATATTGAAGGTACTAATAACAATAATAACAATAATAACGATAATATGAATAATAATAAATACGATAAAGTCGATAATATCGATAATAATATTAACAATATTAACTATAATATCGATAATAATATCAAATTTAACGATAATATCGGTAAATCTAATAATAATATTAAAGATAATATCTATAAACATAACAATAATAATAATGAAAATAACGATAATAATGATATTAACGATAATAATAATAATAATAATATCGATAGTAACAAAAATTTCGATAATGGTGATAATAATAATAATAATAATAAAAATAATAAATATATTAAAGATAACAACGATATTAATGGTAATAACAATAATAATTACAATAATAATAACAATAATAACGTAATAACAATAATAATGATATCAACGATAATAACAATATTAATAATAATAACGAAAATAAGAATAATCACGGTGACAACTATAATAATAATAACAGTAATAGTAATAATAAAAATAATAACAACGATAATATTGGTAATAAAGATAATATTAATACGATAATAACTACAATACTAATAATAGTAACAACGATAATAGCGATAATAACGAATATAATAATAATAATAATAAAGATAATAACGATATTGACGATAATAAGTGTAATGATGATAATTACAATAATGATAATAATAATAATAATAATAATAAAGATAATAACGATATTAACGACAAAAACGATAATAATGATAACAACAATAAATATAAAAAGAATAATAACAATAACAATGATAATAACATTAATAATGAGAACTATAATAAAGATAATAACGATAATAACGATAATTATCATAATAATAATAACTGTATTAATGATAATAACGATAGAAATAAATACAATAATAACGTTAATGACGAAAATAATGAGAATAACGATAATTATAATAACAATAATTACTATAATAACAATACTAACAATAATAATAAGATGAATTACAACGATAAGAAAGAAATAACGATAATAATAATAACAATTATAACTATAATAATGATAATAACTATTATAACGATAATAATAATAATAATAATAATAATAATAATAATAATAATAATATTAATATTAAGAATAATAGCGATAATTACGAACATAATAAAAGGATTAATAATGATGATAAGGATAATAACGATAACATCGATAATAGTAATATCAAAAATATCGATAATAACTATAATAACGATAAGAATAAAATAATAGTAACGATAATAACGATAATAATAACACAATAATAACGATAATATCGATTATAATGATTATAAAGATAATATTAATAACATTAATAACGGTAATAACGATAATAACGATAATAATAATAACAATAATAACGATAATATAGATAATACTCATAACAATATCAAAGATAATATCGATAATAATAGTAATATTGGTAACAATAATAACTATAATATCGACAATATCGATAATAATACTAACGATAAAAACGAGAATAGTAATAATAAAAATAATAATTACGATATTATCGTTAAAAATAATAATAATAATAACAATAATTACGATAATAAGGAAATACCGATAGTAACAATGACGATAATAACGATAATAGTAATTGCAATAATATATATAGTAACAATAATAATGATAATTACGACAATAGTAATAATAATAATACCGATAATAACAATAATAACGATATTATTGATAATAATGATAATAAAGATAATAATAAAAGTAGTAATAATAACAACAAATAGATAATATAATAATAAAGAGATTAACGGAAAAAACAATAATAATAATAACAATTATAAAGATACTAACGATTATAATGATAGTAACGATAATAATAATAATATTAATAACAATAATAACGACAATAACGATATGAACAATAATAATATTAACAATAATATCGATCAAAACGATAATAACGATAATTATAATAGATATATTTCTATAACAAAGATTATAACGAAAGGACGACAATTAGAGTAACAATAAAAACAATAATAATGATAATAATGATAGTAATAATATTAATAAGACCGATAATAATAATAATATCGATAATAATGGAAGTAATAATAACAAAGATAACAATAATAACGATATTGACGATAACAATAATCACGATAATAACGATATTAACGATACTAATAAAAACGATAATAACTATAATATCGATAATAGTAATAACAATGTTAACGATAATGTCGGTAATAATAATAATAATAATAATAACGACAATAACTATAATAAAGATAATATAAATAACATTAACGATAATAACGATAATATCGAATATAATAATTACAATAAAAACGATAACAGCAAAATTAATAATAACCATAATAACAATAATGAAGATAATAACGTCAATTAAAAGAATATCAAGCACAGTAATAACGATAATAAGGGAAATAACTGTAATAGCGATATTAAAGACAATAATAATAATAATAATAACGATAAAAATTATATTAACAATAATAATAATAATAATAATAATAATAATAATAATAATAATAATAATAATAAGGATAATAACGATAATAGTAATAATAAAAATAATAATAACGATAATATAGATATCATCGATAATAGTAATATAGATAATAACGACAATAATAATAATTATAATAACGATAATAACGATAAGGACGATAATGAAGATAATTGTACTAATACTAATAACGTAAATATGGGTAATAAATATGTAAACGATAATAATAAATATAAAAAAATAAAAATAATAATTATAAAAATAATTGCGATTATAATTATAATAACGATAATAAAAAGAATATTAATAAAAATAATAATGATAATAACAATGATTCCTATAATATTAATAAGAATAATAATGATAACAACGTTATTACCGATAATATAGAAAATAATAATAATAATAGAAACAATAATAACGATAAAAAAGATAATAACTATAAACTAAAATCGATAATAACGATAATAGATATAAAAATAATATCGAGAGTATCAATAATAACGAAAATAACTATATTAATAATAATAATAATAATAATAATAATAATGAAAATAATAATAATAATAATAATAATAACGAAAATAACTATAGTAATGATAATAACGTTAATAACGTTAAAGACGAAAAAAAAAAATAAAAATAATTTCGTTAATAACGATAATAACGGCAATAGTAATAATAATAATAAAAACGATTATAACAATAATAACGATATTAACAGTAGGAATAATAACAATAAAAACTATAATAAATATAATAACGATAATAACGATAATAATAATAATAATAATAATTATAATAATACTAATAATAATAAGGATAATAAATATAATAACGTTAATAGCAGAAGTAATAATAACATTAATATCATTATTAAAGATAATAAAGATAATAACAATAATAATAATAATAATAATATAAATAGTAATTATAACAAAAATAACGATAATAACGATAATAAATATAATAATAATAAAAATAATAACGATTATAATGATACAAACGATAATAGTAATAATAACAAATTACATAATAACGTTAATAATGATAATAATAATAACATTAATAACGATAATAACCATATTAACGAAAAAAACGATACTAATAATAACAATAATAATTATAATAATCATAATAACGATATTATAGTAATATAAATAAAGATAATATCGATAATAAGGACAATAATAATAGTAATATTAAAGATAATAACGATAACGTCGATAATAATTATAAAGAAAATAACGACAATAATAATATTAATATTAAAGATAATAAGAATAATAATAATAACATCGATAATAATAATAACAAAAATATCGTTAATAAGGGTAATTACGAAAATAACAGTAATAACGATAATATAAATAAAATGACAATAATAATAATAAAAAAATCGATAATAACGATATTAACGATAATAACGGTAATAACGATAATAAGGATAATAATAATAATAATAATAAAGAAAATAACGGTATTAACGGTAATATCGATAATAATAATAACAATAATAACGATAATAAAAATAATATTGATAATAACCATAATTTTAATTACAATAATAATAATAATATTGACGATAATAACGATATTAATAAAGACAATAATAACAGTAACAAAGATGATAACGATATTAATATTAATAATAATATTATCGATAATAAGGTTAATTACGAAAATAACGGTAATAAAGATTATAACAATAACAACAACAATAATATTAGAAATAATAACGATACAAACGATAATAACGATAATAATAATAATAATAATAATAATAATAATAATAATAATAAAGATAATAACGCTATTAACGATAAAAAAGATGGTAATAAATACAATAAGAGCGATAATGACGATATTAATGAAAATAACGATAATTATAATAACAATAATAACTATAAAAACGATAAAAACTACAATAACGATAATAATAATATTAATAATAATATCATTATGGATAATAACGATAATTAAGATAATAATAACAATATTAATAACGATGAAGAAGATAATAACGATAACATCGATAATAGTAATATCAATAATATCGATAATAACTATAATAATGATAAGAATAAAAATAATAATAACGATAATAGCGATAACAAATATAACGATAGTAATAATAACAATTACAACGATTAATAACAGTAATGACGAAAACAATAAGAACGACAACTACTATTTTATCGTTAATAATATTAACAATATTAACGTTCATAACAAAAACAGTAATATTAATAATGACATGTATAACGATAATAACGATAACAATAATACTAGAAGTAACAATAATAACGATAATAACGATAACAACGATGATAATATTAACGATAATCATTTTAATAACGATAATAACGATAGCAAAATAAATATCGATTATAATAATAACATTAATAAAAATAATAATAAGGATAATAACGATTATAACGATAATAATATTAAGGTTATTAACGACAAAATTCATAATAATAATAACGATAATAACGATAATAAGGATAATTACGATAATAATAATAACGATAATGACGGTAATAATAATAATGATAATAAGGATAATAACGATAATTACGATAATATCGATAATAATGATAACGATAGTGGCGATAATTACGATAATAACGATAATAATAATAATAATATCTATAATAACGATAAAAGCAATAATAACGAAAAATAATAATAATAATAACAATAATAACGATAATAACGACAATAATACTAATAATAATAATAATAGTACTAACGTTAATGACGATAATAAATATAATAGTAGTAGTAGTAATATCTATATTAACAATAATAACGATAATAACGATCATAATAATATCGATAATAAGGAAATAATCGAAAACAATAACAAAAATATTAACGATAATATCGATAATAACAATAATAATATTAACGTTAATGTCGATAATAATAATTAATATAATATTTATAATAACGATAATAACGGTAATACCAATAATGATAATAATAATAACAATAATAATCATAACAATAATAACGATAATAACGATAATAATATTAACTAAGATAATGATAATAACAATAATAATTTTAAAACGATAATAATTATAATAATAACGAAACTAAGAATAATAACGGTGTAAACGATAATAATAATAATAATATTATCGATTATAACGATAATGACGTTAATAACGTAAATATTAATAAAATTAATAGCGATAATAACGTTTATAAAGTAAATATTAATAGTAATAATAACGATATTAAGGATAGTAATAATAATAATATTAATAAAAATAATATCGAAAATAACGGTAATAAAGTTTTCGAAGATAATAATAACAATAGTAACGACAATAACGATATTAAAAATAATAATAATAATAACAACGATAATAAGAATAATAAAGTAATAATAATAATAATATTACCGATATTACCGATAATAATAGTAGCAATATTAGCGATAATTACCAATATTAATAATAATAATAATAGATATAACAATAAAAACAATAGTGATGACAACAAAAATTATAATAATAACGATAGTTTCTATAGTAGTGATAATAATAATATCAATATTAACGTTAATAACGATAATAACGATTATACGGATTATAATAATAACGAAAATAACGACAATGGAAATAATAATAATAACGATAATGACAATAATAACGATAAGAATAACCGTAACTATCATAACAATAATAACAATAGTAATAATAAAGATAATAACAATAATAACGATTATAATGACAATAACGTTAATAATGCTAATAATAATAACATTAACAACGATAATAACGATAATAAGTATTATAATAATAATGAACATAATGATAATGACGATATTAACGATAATAATAATAATAATAATAATAAGAATGATAATAATAATAACGTTAATTACGATAATAACAATAATAATAATAGTAATTATAACTCTAATAGCAATAATAACGATAAAAATGATAATAATAAATACGATAATATCGATAATTTCGATAATAATAATAACAATATTAACGGTTATATCGACAAAAATAATATCAATAATAACAATAATAAAATTAATAATTTTAATAACGATAATAATAACATTATTATTAATAACAATAATTAAGATAAAAACGATAAAAAAATAATAACCATAATAACGATAATAGTAACATTATTACTAATAGTAATAATAACGATAATAACTATAATAACAATGTAATGATAATAATAACAACAATAATAACGATAATATTGATAATAATAATAATAATATTAATAGCAATAATATCGATGATGAAGAAAATAATGATAATAATGAGAATGATAATAACGATAATAGTAATAATAATATTATCAACATAACAAAAATTACGATAACAACTATAATAACGATTAAAATAATAACGATAATAACATTGATAATAATAACTATAATAACGTTAAAAACGATAATAATAATAGTAATAATACAATTATACATAATAAACATAATGATAATAACGATAATAACGATAATAATGATAATAAGGATAAGGACTACAATGACAATATAATTAATAGTCGTAATAAAATCAATAACGTTATTAATGATAATATGGATAATAATAATAACAATAATAACGATAATAACGATAACATCGGTATAATTACAACAATAAAATCGATAATTACATTATTAGAAATAATAATAATAAAAATAAGAATGATAATATCTTAAATAACGATAATAATAGTAACGATAATAACAAGAACAACGATAAAAGTAATAAAAATATTAACGATAATCACAATAATAGTAATAATATCAATAATAATAACGATAAAATAGATAATAACGATAAGAATAATAATAATAATAATAGAGATAATAACGATATTAACGATAATAAAGATAATAATGATAATAACAATAATAATAATAATAATAATAATAACGATAATAACGATAATGACGATAATAATAATAACAATAATAACGAAATAACAATTATAGTAATAATAATAATAACGATAATAACGATAATAACGATAATAATAATAATAATAATAATAATAATAATAAAATAATAATAATAATAATTGTAACGATAATAACACTAATAACGAGAAGAACAGGAACGATAATAACAATCATAAGGATAATGATATATTACAATAATAAAGATAACAACGACAATACCGATAAAAATAATAATAATAATAACGAAAATATGAATAATAACGATGTCAACGTTTATAATTATAACTATAATAAAAACGACGTAAATACTGATAATAACGATGACAACGATCATAATAATAACAATAATAAGGATAAAAACGATTATACGGATTATAATAATAACTATAATAACGATAATAGTAATAATAATAAGAACGATCATGAAGATAAAACGGAAAAGATGATAATAACTATAATAACGATAATAACAATAATAACTGTAATAATAATATCAATAATAACGATAATGATGATAATAAATGTAATAACTTTAATAACGATAATAACAATGAAAATAATAGTAATAATAGAGATGTTGACGTTATTAAGGATAATAACTATAATAATAACAACAAAAATAACGATAAATTCGATAAGAACTACAATAATAATAATAATATTAACGTAAATATAGATAATTACTACTTCAAAGATAATAATAATAACAAAAATAACGATGAAAACGATATAAACAATAATAACAATAATAATAATAATAATAATAATAACAATAATAACGATAATAACAATAATAATAAAGAGAATAATAAAGATAATAATGATAATATTGAAGATAATAATAACAATAATAACGATTTCAACATTACTAATGATTATAAGAATAACATTAATAACGATAATAACATTATCAACGATAATAACAATAATGACCTTAATAATATTATTCATAATAATGATTTTAACGACAATGACTACAATAATAATTATAACAATAATAATAATAATAATAATAACGATAATATCGATAATAACGATAATAAAGATAATAACGATAATATCGATTGTAGCGATAATAATAATAACGATAATGACGGTAATAATAATAATAATAACGATAATAACGATAATAATAGAAGTAATAATAACAATATTAAAAATAATAAGTATAATAACTAACATAACGATAATGAAAATAATAATAATAGTTATAATAATAACAGTATTACGACATTACCGTTAGTAATAATAGTAATAATAACAAAAATAACAATAATATCGTTAATAACGATAATAACAATAATAACGATAATACCGATAATAACGAAAAAAAATTAATTATAAGGACGATAATAACGCTTATAACGGTAATAATAATAATATCAATATCGACAATAACGATAATAGGGATAATAACGATAATAATAATAATAATTATAACAATAATAGTAATAATAACGATAATAATAACATTATTACTAATAACAATAATAACGATAATAACAATAATAATGATAATAACAATTATAATAACAATGATAATACAGATAATGGAATTATTAATAATAACGATAATAACGATATTTACGATAATAATAATAACAATAATATAGAAAAGATCGATATTATCTATAATAACGATATTTATAATTACGATAATAACTATAATAACAATGAAACGATAATAATAACATCAATATTACCGATTATATTGATATTAATAATTATAATATCAAAAATAACAATAATTACGATAATGACTATAATAACGATAATAATAATAATAATAATGACGATATTAACGATAATAACGATAATAATGATAATAAAAATAATAATAATAACATTAATATAGTTAATAGCGTAAATAACGATAATAGCGATAATAATTATAATAATTATAACGAAAATAAGGATAATAACGATAATTATGAAATTTATAATAATAATAATATCGATAATAATGATTATAACGATAATAACTATATTAACTATAAAAACGACAATAATATTAATAATAATAATGAAAATAATAATACCGTTAATGATGATAATAGCGATAATAGTAGTAGAAGTAATATCAATAATAACAATAATATCGATATAAAGATAATAACGATAATAATATTAACGATTATACCGAAAATACTAATAATAATAATAGCGATAATAACGATAATAATTGTGTTAATGTTAAGAATAATAACAATAATAACGATAATAATGATAATTATAATAACGATAATATCGATAGTAACTACAATAATAATAATAATAATAACATAAATGGGATAATAACTATGTCAACGATAATAATAATAACAATAATATCAATAATAACGATAATAACGGTAATAATAATGATAATAATAATAATAACGATATTAACGAAAAGAGCGATAATAATGATAATATTCTTATCAATAATAATGATATTAAAGATTTTAAGGATAATAATAATAAGGATAATATCGATAATAACGATAGGAATAATAATTTAATATAAATAGTAACAATAATAACGACAAAGACGATAATAACGATAATAATAATAACGATCATGACGATGATTATAATAACGATCATAAAGTTAATAATAAAAATCATATTAAAGATAATAACGATAATAACGATACTAGCGATATTAATAATAACGATATTAAGGATAATATCGTTAATAATTGTAACAATATTCACAATAATAACGATAATAATAATATTAACATAACGTTTTTATATTTATTATCGTCATTATGATTACCGTTATTATTGTTTTTATCGGTAATATCGTTAATATCGTTATTATCTTAATTATTATAAAAATAATTATCGTTATTATCGTTATTATCCTAATTATCGTCAAAATCGTTATTATCTTTATTATTATTAGTTTTATTATTACTATGATTAACATCGATATTTTCGTTATTATTAGTAATACTATTGTCGTAAATATCATTAATAATGTTATCGTCATAATATTTATTATCGTTATTATTGTTATTAATGTTATTATTACCACTTTTATTATTAATTTTATACAAAGTGTCGTTATTATCATTATCATTATTATTACTATTATTATCGTTGTATTCTTTAATATCGTTATTATTACTATTACTATTGCCGTTATTATCGTTATTGTTATTACCGTTATTATCGTAAATATCGTTATAAATATTATTAATATTTTCGTTATTATTCGTATATTAATAAGAGCGATAGTAACGTTAATAGTAATAACTATAAATTCAATAATAATGATATTAATGAAAATAACTATAATAATAATAATAATGATGAAAATGATAATAACGATAACTTCGGTAATAATAATAACAATAATATCGATAATAAAGACTATAACGATAATAACTATATTAATAATAATAAAAATTTCGATAATTAAGTTAATTACGAAAATAACGGTATTAACCACAATAACGGGAAAATCGATAATTAACGATATAGTCGATAATAACGAAATTAACGATAATAACGATAATAACGACATTAAATGTAATAATAATAACTATAATAACGATAATATCGATAATAATAACGATAATGACAACAAAAGTAATACTAATATTACTGGTAATAACGATAATGATGATAATGATAATAATAATAATCATAACAATACTAACTATAATAATCACCACAATAATAACAATAATAATCACCAAAATAATAAGAATAAAAACGATTATGACAAGAATAATATTAATAATAATAACGATAATAATGATAATAACAATATAATCGATAATAACAATTACAATAATAACGATAATTACTATAATAATGGTAATTATAATAATAATTATACCGATTATAACGATAATATCGATAATAATAATATTAATAAGAGCGATAATAACGTTAATAGTAATATCTATAAATTCGATAATAAGGATATTAATGAAAATAACTATAATAATAATAATAAATATATCAATAATAACGATATTAACAATAACAATAATAACAATAATAACAATAATACGATTATTACGGTAATAACAAAAATAATAAGATTAATAAAAATATCGATAATAAGTTTAATTACGAAAATAACGGTAAAAACGATAATAACTACAATAACGATAATAATAATAATAATAATAATGATAATAACGATAATAGCGATTTTAATAATAACAACAATAAAGATAATAACGACATTAACAATAATAACGATAATAATGATAATAATAATTATAACGATAATGATAAGAATATTAATAACAATAATAAAAATAATAAAGATAATAACGTAATAACGAAATAATAATAAGAATCATGAAGATAATAACAATAATATCGAAAATAACGATAATAATGGTAATATTATCAACAATAACAATTATAGCGGTAATAACAATAATAACGATAATAACGATAATAACAATAACACCAATAACAATAATATCGACAATAACGATAATTACGATAATAATAATAACAATTATGGCGATAATAACGATATTAACGATAATAATAATAATAATAATAATATCAATGACAAAGATTTATAACGCTAATTATGATATGTTTATACCTATAATTGGGATAATAATGGTAAGAACAATAATATAATAACAATTATAAAAATTTTAATGGTAATAACGAAAAAATAATAATAATAAGGCCTATTAGAACAATAATATAAACAATAATAGTAGTAATAATATCAATATTAGCAAAAATATCGATAATTGCGATATTAACGATAACAATAGTAGCGATAATAACGTTAGTTATAAAAAAATTAATAACAATTATAACGAAATTAAAGATAGTATTAATAATCAATAATATAATAATGCCGATAATAACGTTAATAATAAAAAGAATAACAATAATAATATTACCTAAAATAACGCTAATAACCATAATAACGATAATAACAATAATAGCGATAATAATAATAATAATAATGATAATAATAATATTAACGATAATAGCGATAACAACAGTAATAACGATATTAATAGTAGTAAAAATAAAGGTAATAACGTTAATAAGGATAATAACATTAAAGTTAATATAGATAATAAAGACAACAATAATAATAATAATAACGATAATAATGATAACAACGATAATTATTATATCGAAAGTAACGACAATAATAATAATAATAACATCAATAATAACTATAATTACGATAATAAAGATAATAATGATATTAACGAAAATAATAGTAGTAATAATAACAATAATAACAATACTAACGACAATGTTCATTACGATAATAATAATAACGATAATAATTATAAAAATAATAACAATACTAACGATAAGAATGATAATAATAATAGTAATAGTAATAATAATAGCAATAACGACGATAATAAAGATAAATTTATTAACGATTATAAGGACAATAACGATAAAAGCGATAATATTATTATCAATATTAATGTTCATAACATTAACAGTAATAATAAAAATAACATGTTTAACGGTAATAACAATAATAACGAAAATACTGATAATAATAATAATAATAATAAAAATAATAAAAATGAAAATAACAATCATAACGATAATCTTCCTAGTAATAGTAACAATATTAATAAAGCTAATAACGATATTGAGGAAGCAAACGATATTAGAGATAATAGCGATAATATTAATAATAATAACTATAATAACGATAATAACAATAATAATGAGAACAATAATAACGATAATAATGTTAAAAACAATAATAATAATGATTAGGGAAATAAGGATAATAACGATGACAACGATAATAAAAATAACAATAATAACGGTAATATCGATAATAATATCAATAATAATAACATTAATAACGATAATAATATTAATAATAATAATAATTACGATATTATAGATAATAGCGATAATAGTAAGAACGATAATAAAGACAATAGTAATTATAACAATAACGATAATAACGATAATAACGATAATAGTAATAATAATTATAAATGTGATAACGATATTAACGATATTAACGCTGATGAAGATAATAACGATTATAATAACAATAATAATAAAAATATTAACGATAATAACAATAATAACAATAAGGATAATAAAGACAATAACTCCATAAAAATTAATAATAATAATAATAATAATAATAATAATAATAATAATTACAATAATAACGATAATAACGATAATAATAGTAGTAATAGTAATAATAATAATGATAATGACGATAATAAAATTAATATTAATAACGATAATAACGTTAATAACAATAATTAAAATAATAATAATAAAGATAATAACGATAATAACGATACAAACGAAAATTGTGATAATAGAGATAATAATAATAATAAGAATAGCAATAGTAACGATAATAACAATAATTATAAGAACATTAATAACGATATTAAGGATATTAACGACAATGATAATAACAATCATAACGATAACAACGATAAAAACGATAATAGTAATCATAATAATAACGAAAATAAGGATTAAAACGATAAAAATTATAATAATAATAATAATAATGAAGACAGTAACGATAATATCGATATTATCGATAATAACAATAATATCGATAAGAATAATACGTTAATAACTTTTACAGTAATAATAAAAATATCGATAGTAACAAAAATAACGATAATGACAATAAAAATAATAACAATAATAACGATAATAACAATTGTAATGAGAACATTAATAATGATAATAACGTTAATAAATTTAAGAATAATAAAAACATTAATAATTATTATAACTGTAATAATTATAATAATAACAATAAAAACGACATCAAAACGATAACAAAAATATTTATAATAATAACGAAAAGAAGGATAATCACGATGAAAGCGATAATAATAATAACAATAATAATGATAATAACGATAATAACGATAATATTATTAACAAGATTAAGGACAATATTCATAGTAATAATAAAGATAATAACGATAATAATAAATAATTAGATATAATAATAATAACGATAATAACGATAATAGTAATATGAATAATAACGACAATAAAGATTATAACGATAAAAAAAATAATAAGTATAAATTCAATAACGATACTAACGACAATAACGAAGATAATAATAACAATTATAACGAAAATAACGATAATAATAAAAGTAATATTATAAATAATAACAATATTAAAGATAATAACGATGCAAACGATAATAATAATAATAGTAACAATAACAATAATAATCATAAAAATAATAACGATTATAACGGGAATGACTATAATAATAATAGTAATAATAACTATAATAAAGATAATTACGATAACATTGATAATAATAATTACAATAATGACAATGATAACTATAATAATCATTATAATAAAAATTATATTATCGATAATGAAGACAAAAACGATTGTAATAATAATCATAATAGCAATAATAACGATAATAACGGAAATAAAATTATCAATAATAACGATATTGACGAAAATAATAATAACAATAATATCGATGATAGCAGTAATAAAGATAATAATAATAATAATAATAACGATAATAACGATAATAACAATAATAATAAAAATAATCATAACTATAATAACGATATCAATGATAATAATGATAATAACGATATTGATAATAACGATGTAACCGAAAATATCGATATTAAAAATAACAATATTAACGAAAACATCGGTAATACCATTAACAATATTAATGTTATTATCGATAATAATAGTAGTAATAATAAAGATATCAAAGATATTAACGATAATAACGATAAAAAAAATTGCAATTATATCGATAATAAAGGTAATAAATATAATAACAATAATAATGTTAATGACAATAATTATAATTGTAATAATAAAGATATTAACAAAAAAATATAGAAAATGGCATTAATAATAGCGATAATAACGATAATAATAGAAGTAATAATTACAATATTAACAATAATGAAGATAATAATGTTAATAATAGTAGTAATGATAACAAGAGTATTAACAAAAATAACTATAATAACGATAATGACGGTAATAATAATAACGGTAATAAGGATAATATCAATAATAATGATAACCATAATGACAATTATAACGACAATAACGATAATATCTATAATTATAATAACGATAATGATAATAACGTTAATACCGATATAAACGATAATAACGATAATCATAATAACGATAATAGCGATAATACCGATATTAACGATAATAAAGAAAATCATAATAACAATAATATCGATAATAACGATAATGAAAATAACGATAATATCGATAATAAAGATTATAACGACAATAATAATAATAATAAGAATTATAACGATATTAACGATAATAAGGATAAATAAATCATTTATAATAACAATAATATCATTAAAAACTATAATAACTATAATAACGGTAATAATAATAACGATAATAACGATAATAACGGTAATAAAAATAATAAAGATAATAATAATAATAAGATTAATAACAATAATATCGATTATAATGGTAATAACGATAATAACGATAAATACGATAATAACGATCATAATATCGATAATAATAATAACAATAATAACGATAATATCAATAATAATAATAACAATAACAATAATAATGATAATAACGATAAGAATGAGAATAATAATAACGATAATAACGACAATAATTATAAAATTAATAATGATAATAACGATATTAACGGAAATAACGATAATAATAAAATCAATAATAACGATAATAACTATAATAATAATAATAATGATAAAATTATAATAATTATAGCATTAATAACGATTTTGACTGTAATAAAAATAACGATAATAACGATATTAGCGAAGATAATAATAACAATAATAACGATAACAACGATAATAAGATTTATAAAAATAATTATAATAACGAAAGAAAGGATAATAACGGTGATAATGATAATAATAATAACATTAAGGATAATAACATTAATAACGAAAATAACAATAATATTAATAACGATAACATCGACAAAACGATATTAATAACAATCATAATAAAGAAAATAACGATATTAACGAAAATAAAAATTATAATTATTATAACAATAATAGCTATAATAACGATAACAGCGTTAATATTAATAACAATATTAACGATAATATCGATAATAATAATAACAAAATTAACGATAATATCGATAATAAGAATATTAACAATAACAATAATTACGATAATAATGATAATAACGATCATTTTAATATCGATATTAACGATAATAGTAATTATAATGTGAAATATAATAACGGTAATAACGATAATAATAATAAGGACAATATATATAACATTGATATTAAAGTTAATAACGACAATAATAATAAGAATAATAACAATAATACCGATAATAACGATAATGACCATATTGTCGATAATAATAACAAATTTTAACGATAATGATAATAACAAATAATAATAACAATAGTAAATATAAGAAAGATAATAAAAATAATAATATTAAAGAAAATAACGTCAATAGTAATAATAAAAATAACAATAATAACGATAATAACGATAATAATGATAATAATAATAATAATAATAATATTGTTAATAACAATAATTAGTATATTACCGATAATAATAGAGGTAATGATAACAATAAAAAAAAATAACGATAATAACGATTCAACGCTAGGAACGATAATAACTATACTAACGATAATGACGATAATATCGATAATAATAATAATATTAGCAATAAAGACAATAATAACGATAATAACGACTATTATAATAAGGATAATAACGTTAATAATGATAATAATAATAAAGAAAACAATGATAATAACAAAATTAGCGATACTAAAAATAAAGACAATAACGATATTATCGATAATAATAATTATAATAATATTAATAACATTAATACAGATTATAACGATAATAACGATAATAATAATAATGATAATGACGAGAATATTAATAACGATAATAACGATTTTATCGATAATAATAATAACAATATTTACGATAATGTCGATAATAATAATAATAATAATAAAAATAAAAAAGATAATGACGATCATAAATATAATAACGATAATAATAATAATAATAATAATAGCAATATCAATAATAACAACAATAACGATAATAGAAGTAATGTTAATAACGATAAAAACGATATGTCTGATAATAATAATAATAATAAAGGTAACAGCGATATTAACGTTAATAATGATAATAATAATAATGATAATAACCATAATAACAATTTTAACGATAATAATAATAAGTATAATTATGATAATATCGGTACTACTAGTAATAGTAATAACGATAATAACGATAATAATAGTAGTAAAAATAATTATAATAGCTATAATAAAGATAGTAACGATAATAATATTAACGGTAGTAACAGCAATATTATTAATAATAACAACGATAATTACGATAATAACAATAATAATATTAATAATAATAAAGATAATAACGATATAAGGGATAATACCTCTAATAACGATAATAACGATTATAACGTTAATAATAATAATAATAATAACGATAATAATGTTAATAATGACAATAATAAAAATAATAATAATAATAATAATAATAATAACGCTAATATTCATAATAACGAGAATAAGGATAATAATAATGCCGGTAATAACGATAATGAAGATAATAATAACAATAATAATAATAATAATGATGATAATAACAATAATAATAATAATAATAATAACGATAAGAACGATGATAACGTTTATAACAACAACGATAATAACGATAACAACGAAAATAATGATAATAACGACAAAAGCGATAATAACAATAATAATAATAGAAATAATAAAGATAATAAGGATATTACAGTTTCTAACGATAATAATATTAACTAAGTTAACGATAATAACAGTTGTGATGATAGGAACGATAATAAAATAAATAATATTAAAAATAAAAACCTCAATAACGATAATAACGATAAAAATAGCAGAAATAATAGCAATGTTAGGAATAAAAATTATTATGACGGTAATAACGATAATAATAGAAGTAATAATAACAGTAATAACAATAATAGCGATGAAAACGTATTTAATATCAATAATAATAACTATAATGATAAGATGGATAAAAATAATATCAATATTAACGATAATATCGATAATAATAATAATAATAATAACTATAATAACTATAATGACGAAAATAACAATTATAATAATAACGATAATAAAGATAGTAACGCTAATAATAATAATAAAAATAATAATTATAATAACGATATTAAGTACAATAACGATAATAATGTTGGTAATGTTGTCAATAATAACAATAATAACGATAATAAAGATTATGACGATAACAATATTAATGATAATATCGACAGTAGTAATAATAATGATAATGATAATATCGATAGTAACGATAATAATAATAATAATAGTATCTATTGTAACAATAATAACGATAATAATGATAATAATAGTAATTATATTAACGATTCTGACGATAATAACGAAATTAACGTTAATAATAGTAAAATTAATAACGATAATTTCGTAAATAACGACAATAATAAACGTAATAATAGCGATAATAACGATAACAATAATATGAATAATATGCCTAATAACGACATTAACGAGTATAACGTTAATAATAATAACGATAATAACGATAATATCGAAAATATTATTAACAATATTAACGAAAATATCATTAAGTATAATAATAATAAAAAAAGTAATAAAAATAATAACGATAATAACGATAATAATGATGATAATAGTAATTATATTAACGATTCTGACGATAATAACGAAAT
Organism: Vespa crabro; assembly: GCF_910589235.1. Taxonomy (NCBI): domain Eukaryota; kingdom Metazoa; phylum Arthropoda; class Insecta; order Hymenoptera; family Vespidae; genus Vespa; species Vespa crabro. Next base: position 1,723,499 of record NW_025813595.1, read on the forward strand.
TAACGTTAATAATAGTAAAATTAATAACGATAATTTCGTAAATAACGACAATAATAAACGTAATAATAGAGATAATAACGATAACAATAATATGAATAATATGCCTAATAACGACATTAACGAGTATAACGTTAATAATAATAACGATAATAACGATAATATCGAGAATATTATTAACAATATTAACGAAAATATCATTAAGTATAATAATAATAAAAAAAGTAATAAAAATAATAACGATAATAACGATAATAATGATGATAACCATAATAATGATAAGAATGATCATCATATTAACGATAATAAGGATAATAATCATTACGATAATAACGATAATATCGATAAAAGTAATAGAAATAATGACGATTATATCGATAATAATAATAATAATAATAATAACGATAATAACAATAATAACGGTTATAATATTAATAATAATAACGAAAATGACTATAGTAATGATTATAACTATAATAAGCTTAATAACGGTAATAAAAATAAAAATAAAAACTTCAATAACGATAATAACAAAATTAGAATATTAATAATAAAGCTAAAAACGATAATAACGATAATAACGAATCATAATAATATCGATAAACACGATAAAATCGAAAATAATAATAAAAACTTTAACGATAAAATCGATAAAAATAATAATAATTTTAACGTTAATAACCATAATAAAAATAATAATAATAGCAATAATAACCATAATAAGGAAAATAACGATGATGATATTAACGAAAATAACGATAATAGTAATAAATATAATATCGATAGTAACAATAATAACTATAATGACGATAATAACGATAATGAAGATGGTTATAATAAAGATAATATCTTTAATAACGATATTAATATTAATAATAATAATAGCGATAATAACGATATTAATGATAATAACGATAATAATAAAAGCAATTATAACGATAATAACAATAATTATGGTAATAACAATAATAATTATAATAGTGATAGCATTAATAACGATATTTACGATAATAATAATAATAATAATAATAATATCGATAATAAAGATAAAAACGACGATAATATTAATGTAATAACGACAATATTAATAATAATGATAACAATAATAACCATAAAAACGATAGTAATATTGATAATAATAATGATAATTTCGATATTAATGACAATAACGATAATAATATTAATAATAATAATAACGATAATAACGATAATAACGATAATACCGATAATAATAATAACGATAATATCGTTAAAGGTAATAATAATAATAATAGCAACAGTATCGAAAATAACGATAATAGTAATAATGATAAAGAAGATAATAATAATAATCATAAGAACGATAATAACGATAATTACAATAATAACGATAATTACGATAATAACGATAATAATAATAACGATAATAACGATAATAGCAACAATAATAACGATAATGAAAAGAGTAATAATAATATTTATAACAATAATAATGATAATTATGTTTATCATAATAACGATAATAACAATACTAATGATAATAACGGTAATGACGATAGTAATAAGAGTCATAATAAGATAATAACGATAATAATAGTAATAAAAATATTGATAATTAGAATATATCGTTAAAAACGACATAAATAATAACAATATTAACAATTATAACGATAAAAACGATAAGAAATATAATTATAATAAAATTATAAACGATAATTACTTTTATTACGATAATAACGATAATAATAATAAGAGTAATAACGATAATAATAATAAGAGTAATAACGATAATTATAATAATAACGATAATAATAATAATAATAATAATAATTTTACCATTATAAACGATAATAGCGATATTAATGATAATTACAATAATATTATTAATATTAATAAAAATAATAACGATAATATAGATAATAATAATTATTATAATTAAGATAAAACCGAAAGTAGCAATAATATCAATAGTAATAATAACGATAATAAGGATATCTTACGATAATAATGATAATAATAAACACATCAATAACGGTAATAACGATAATGTTATTGAAGATAATAACAATAATAACCATAATAAAAATAATAATAAAATTCATAAAATCAATAATAACGATAATAACGATAATAATAGTATTAATTACGATAAGAACGATAATAACAATAAAAACGATAACAAGAATAATGATAATAACGATAATAACGGTAATAGCGGTAACATTAATTACGATAATAACGCTAATAACGATAACAACGATAATTACGTTAATAATACTATCAATATTAACCATAATAACGAAACTAATAAATACGAAAATAATATTAATGATGATAATGATAATAAAGATAAAAACAATAATAACGACAACAATAATATCGATAATAACGATAATTATTATAATGATTATAATAAAACTAATAGTAATAATGACCATGATGACATTATTAACGATAATCATAATAGGGATAATAACAACATTGACAATAATAACGATAATTAAGAAAAAAATAATATATAATAATAACAACAATAACGATAAAAACGGTAATAACGTTACTAATAATAATAGTAATATTGATAATAACGATAATAACGATAATAACAATAATAAAAAATATTATATTAATATTCTTAACGGTAATAACGATAATAACGATATAAATAATAATAACAATAACAATAATAATAACGATATAAACGGTAATAACAAAAATGACGATAATAATAATAATAACAACATTGATAATAACGATAATAACGATAATAATGATAATACTATTAAGGATAATAACGAAAATAACGATAATAATAGTAGTAATAAAATTGATAATTACAATATAACGTTAAAAAAGGTATTAATAATAACAATATTAACAATAATAACGATAAGAACGATAATAACTAAAATTATAATAAAATTAATAACAATAGTTACTATAATGTCGACAATAACGATAACAATAACAACAATAATAACGATAATTATTGTAATATCGATAATAACTCAAATAATAAAATCAATATTAATTTTAACAATAATAACGATAATAAAGATAATAATAATAACAATATTATCGATAATATGGATAATGGCGATATTATTATTATTAGTAATAACAACAATGACGATAATAACGATACATACGATTATAACGATGATAATAATAATAATGATGAAGATACTAAAGATATAACATTAATAATGAAAATAATAATAATTATAATAGCGATTATAACAATAAAACCATAATAACGATAAAAATTATAATGTCGAAAATATTAATAATATTAACAGTAATATCGTATGTAGCGATAATAATAATAATCATAATAACGATAATAACGATAGTAAAGGTAATAAAATTAATAATAATATCGATAATAACGGTAATAAGAGGTAATAAATATAATAATAATAACATAATAATAATACTAACTATACTAGCGATAAAAACGACAATGACGATCATTATTCTAATACTAACAATAATAACGATCATAGCGATAATATTAATTACAATAATACCGATAATAACGATAATAGAAATAATAATATTAATATAAATAATGATAATAAAGTTATTAAGGATAATATTAATAATAAGAATAACATGAACAACGATAATAACCATAATAACGTTAATAACAATATTATCGGTAATAATAATACACAATAATATATATAATATCGATAATAATAATAATAATAATAACGATACTATCGATAATAACGATAATAATCATAATAATAATAATAACAATAATAACAATATGAACGATATAATCGTTAATACTGATATTATCGATAATAATAATATCAATAGTAAAGATAAAAATAGTAATATTAATAATAATAATAACAATAATAACGATAATAACGATTATATAGATGGTAATAAAAATAATAATAACAGTAATAAAAGTAATAACAGTAAAAACGGTAATAACGATAATCATGATGGCAATAATAAAGTTAGTAACGATAATTATTATAATGCCGTTAATAATAATAATAATAATAATAACAATTATTACGGTAATAAAGTTAATAATTATTACAATAATATCGATGATAACGGTAATAACGACATTAATAACCATAATAATAATACCCATAATAAATATAATAACGATGATAACAATAATAGTAATTATAAAAATAACAACAATAACGATAATAACTTTAATAATAATAAAATTAATAATAATAATTACGATCATAAAGTTAAAAATAATTTCAAATAATATGGATGACAAAATTAATATTAATAATAATAATAACAATAACAATGATACTAAAAATAATAAAAATAATAACGACAATAACGATAATAATAATAAAATTAATAACGATAATTACGATAATAACGATAATAATTATAGCAATAGTAACGATAATAACGATAATAATGGTAATAATAATAATTACAATACTAACAATATTAACGATTATAATAATATCGATAATGACGATGATAATAATAATTATAATAGCGATATTAACGATAATAACGATAATAATAGTAGCGAAAATAACAATAATAATTATGTTAATAATAACGATAAAAGCGATAGTAACGATTATAATAATAATAATAACGATAATATCTATAATAACTGTATTAATGATATTTATAATATTAATAATAAAGATAATAAAGTTATTAATAGTAGTAATAAAAACACTCATAACAACAATAACGATCACAGCGATAATAATGATAATAAAGATAATTTTTTTTTATTTTTTATTTTTTTTGACGGTCTGTGAATGCCAATTTTTACGCACTTACCTAGGGTCCCTGACCGCTAGAGGAACCCTTTACCATTTGGGTCCCCCGTTATAGTCCCTGGAGTGTCGGGCTCATCGTTGGAATAGACACTACCGACTAAACGCATTTCCATCCTAGTGGCATAGTGAAACCATCCCTACACCGCTTTGTAGCATTACTTCGGAATGACACCACTGCCTCATGTCCCTAAACTGGTCTCTCTCATTCGGTTCTAAGTGGCAGGAACCTGGAACAACGTTGGTGGCACGTCTATGGGCCATCCATAACCATCTTCTTGTTGCGTAAGATTTCCCTTACGTAACAGACCACCCTGTTCCACTTCTTCTGCCCTCGCAGCATTTTCTCGACATTGTTGTCCAGCAAGATGTCCCCAAGCTCCTGCTCTACGGCAAGTCATTCGGCGCTCCACCGGGTACATATGAAGAACATGTGGTTTGCATCTTCTTTGATCGAATCCCCATAGGGGCAGTTGCCGTTTGCTACTTACCCCATCTTTGCGAGGAAGGAGAAGAACAGGCCATGCCATGTTAAGAATTGGGTGAGGTAGAAATTTACCTCACCCGCTTTTCGGGTTATCCAGTTGTCAAGTCGACCATTGAGTCGGGCAGTCCATCTGCCCCTAGGTTCCTGCTCCCATCTGCTTTGTCAGGTCTCGATGCTGTTAGACCCGGCTTACTATGATGCCTCCTCCTTCCCCAGAACGGGCTTCTGCTGATGGACGAATTGTCTCTCCTTGGCTAGTAGGTCGATCGGGATTACTCCGATGACAATTAGCACTGCGGGCTCTGAGACCGTGCTGTAGGAGCACGCGATTCGGAGAGTACTCCTCTTGTGTACCGCGACTATGCGCTTGCGATATTTCTCTTATCGCAACGCCTCGGCCCATACTTCCGCGACGTATAGCATCACTTCATCGGCGGCACGCATCCGTATTCGCCTAATGCAAGGTCGGGGGCCGTTGACATTGGCCATGAGTGTGCCAGAGTAGATACTACATTTGCCGCCTTGTCGGATGCCATTATTATATGCAATCCGTAATTGAATTTGTAATCGAGCATTACTTCTAGGTACCTGACGGACGGCTTATTCTGGACCGTCGCGTCTCCTACGGAGAAGCTGCGCAAGGTGTTGATACGCTTCTTCGTTAGTATCACGATCTCTGTTTTCTGGGCTAAAAAGGATAGCCCGTGCTCTTCCCTCCGTGTCGTTTGGGGTGAGATATACACTGATATAAGTCGTCGAGTTTTGTCTCACCCAAACGTATACACATCCGGATCCTTGATCGGACACATGTATTTGTCAGCGACCTGGGATCCAAATGGCCGCGGTGACCAATTCGTCTGCGTACAATCCTATTCCTGCTGTGTCCTGGTATTGTTCGCTGATTAAAACGATATCAGCTTTATCTCAGAGCGGAGCTGGTTTAGAAGGAGGTGCAAGGTCCTGCTCCTATTGAGATTACCCTGATTATAATGATAATAACAATAATATTAATATCAATAATAACGATAATGGCGATAATAATATATATAACAATTATAATGATAATGACGAAAATAACGATAATAATAATAACGATAATAGCGATAATAGAAATAATAATAAAAATGATAAAAACGATAATAACAATGGTAACGTTAATAATAATAGAATTAATACAGATAATAACTATAATAACGATAATAATAATAGGCATAATAACGATATTAACGATAATAATAATAATAATAAAAAAATAACGATAATAACGATAATAACGATAATAATAATAACAACAGTAACGCTAATTACGATAATAATTATCAAAACATAGTTAATAATATTTATAATAACAATACTTACGATAATAAAAATAATAGTATTAACCATAATGTCGATAATGACGATAATAACGATAATAACGATCATTACGGTAAAAATATTATTAATAATAACAATAATAATAATAATAACGATAACGTCAATAATAATAATAAAAATAATAACGATAATAGCGATAATAAAGATAATATCGATAATAATACCAACACTATTAAAGTAAGAAACGATAATAATAATAATAGTAATAATAATAAAAACATTAATGATACTAATGATATTATCGATAATGGTAATAATAATAATAATAACGATAATAACGGTTATAATGATAATAATTATAATAATAACAATATTAAAAATAATAACTGTAATAACGATAACAACGATAATAATTGTAGTAATAATAACAATAATAACATTACTAACGATAATAACGATAATATTCATAATAATAATAACAATATCAACGAAAATTCCGATAATAATAATAATGACAATAATAACAACAAGAGAGGTGATAACGATAATATCGATAATAATAATATGGATTGTAACAATAAGAGCGATTATAATAATAAAAATAATTACGATAATTACGATATTAGCGATAATAATAATAACAATAATAAACATAATATGGGTAATATCTAAAATATCGATAATAACGATAATAACGGTAATAGTAACAATAATAATAACGATGCTAACGATAATAAAACCAATAATAATGATAATAATAATAATAAAAATAATAAATATAACAATGGTAACGATATTACCAATAAATACGATTATATAATAACGATGATAACGAAAACATTAATAATAATTATGACGATAATAACGATATTCACCATAATAATAATAATAATAATAAAGATAATAACGATATCAACGATAATAATTGTAGTAATAAAAACAATAATAAGTATACTAACATTAATAACGATACTAACGATAATAATATCGATAGTAAGGAAAGTACCGATAATAGTAATAAGAATAACAACTATAATAACGTTGAATTCGATAATAATAGTAATAATAACAACAAAAATATCATTAATAAAGAAGAATTAATAAAGACAATAACGGTAATTATCATAACATTTATAACGATGAAAAACCAAAATAAGGATAATAGCGTTAATAACGGCAATTATAATAATAATAATAACGATGTCAACGATAATAACGATAATAATGTTAATAACGTTAATTATTATATTAATAATAACTATAATTACGACAGTATTAATAATAATAATAACGGTAATAACGATATAAACGATAATAATAATAATAATAAATATAATAACGATATTAATCATAATAACGATAATAGTTATAATAACTATAACAAAAAAAATAATAATAACAATAATAAAAATAATTACAATAATAATGACAATAATAATATCAATAATAACGATATAACGATAATAATAAAGATAATAACGATATTAACGGACATAAAGATAATAATAATAATAACGATAATAATGATAACGATAATAACGATAATATCGGTAATAAGATTTAAAATATTAACGATAAAATCGATAATAATAATAATAATAATAATAATAACAATAATTACGATAAGAACGATTATATCGGTAATAACGATAATAATAATTACGATAATGCCGGTAATAATAATAACGATAATAACGTTACTAATGATAATAACGAAAAGAACGATAATGACGATAATAACGATAATAATAATAATATAACCATAATAACGATATTAATGATAGTATCGATAATAACGATAATAATAAAAAAGATAAAGACGGTAATAATAATAATAATAACAATAATAACGAAAATAACAATAAATATAATTACAATATTATCGATAATGAAGATAATGTCAATAATAATGATAACAATAATAGGGTTTATAACTATAGTATCGATATAATTATCATCAATAATACCATTTATAGCGATAATAATAATTATTATAATAAAAATAATAATGAACATAAATATATAATAATGATAATAATTATAACAATATGAACGATAAAAACGAAATTATTAGGAATAATAATAAGAATAATAACGATAATATCAAATATAACGATAATTATAATATCATTAATAGCGATAATAAAGATAATAACTATATTGACAATAAGAACAATAATAATAATAACGATAAGAAACGTAATAATAATAACAACAATATAGATAATAACTGTAATAAGGATAATAATAATAACAATCATAACGAGAAAATCGATAATAATAATTATAACGATAATAATAATAATACTAAAAATAACAAAAAACGATAATAATAATAAAAATATCAATAATAACGTTAATATCGATAAGAAGGATAAGAGTAATAATAATAATATCGATAACATCAATAATAGACATATTAACGAAAATAATAATTATAATTGCTACGATAAACTTCATAATAACGATATTAACGATAATAATAATAATAATTATAACGATAAACAACATAATAACGGTAATAATGATAATACTAATAATAATTATTATGAAAAACACGATAAGAATGATAGTAACGATAATAATAATAAGTAAAACTTTAATAACTATAATTACGATAGTATCAACATTAATAATAGTAATAATATCAATGGTAACGATAATAATGGTTATAACGATAATAATATTAGAAAAATAATATTAATAACGATAATAGTAATAATAATAATAATAATAATAATAATAATTTTAACGGCACTAATGATATTTATGATAATAACGGTAAAAATAATAATAATAATAATATCGATAATAACGGTAATAACGGTTACAACGATAATCATAATAAAGAAATTACAATTATTACAATAATAACGATAACAATTATAAAACGATAATAATAATAAAGGTAATAAAAATAATAACATTCATAATAAAAACAATATAATTATATTAACAGTTATGAGGACAATAACGATTATTATAACAATAACAACGATGATATTAATAATAATAAAAACAATAATAACTATAATAACGGTAATAACGAAAATAACGATAATAGCGATAGTAATAGTAGTAATTATTAGAACAATAACAATTATAACGATAATACCGATAATAACGATAACAATAATAATAGCTATATACGATAATATCGATAATGATAATAAAGATAATAACGATTATGAAGATGATAATAATAATGATTGTAATAATAATAATAATGATATTAACGATAATAACGATAATAACTATAATAATAATAATAAAAATAACGATAATAACGATAATAATAATAATAATAATAACGATATTAATGATATTAACAATAGGAACGATAATAATAATAATAGTAACGATAATAACCATAATAATGATAATAACGATAATAATTATATTAATAGTAACAAAGTAAAGATAATAACGATACTAATAATAACAATAAAAACAATAATAACAATATTGACAATAATAATAATAAAATCGATAATAAGGATAATAAAAGTATGAACGAAAATAGCATTACAATAATATCAATAATAACGATAATAACGATTATAATATTAACGATAATAATTATAATGATAATTACTATTATAAGGATAATATTAATAATAATTATAACAATAAAAACAATGATAATGATAATAACGATAATAATAATAACAATAATAGCTGTAACAATAAAACAGTAATAATAATAATAATACTAATAAGAATAATTACGATAATACCGATACTAATAATAATATTAACCGTGATACCTATAATAACGAAAATAGTAATGACAATAATAACGATAATAATAATAATAACGATAATAACGATAATTATAATAACATTAAAGACGATAATTATGGTAATTGCGAATAATTACGATAATAATAAAAATAATAATAAAAACAACAATAAAAATCATAATAATGATAATAAAATAACAATGATAATAATAATTATAATAACTATAATAACGAGAATAATGATAATAACGATAATAAACATAACAATAAAACTAATATAACGATAATAACCTTAATAGCGATAATAATAATAATAATAGCGATAGTAGCGATAATAACCATAATAACGATAATAATAATAATAAATATAAAGATAACATCGATAATAAGTATGATAATAATAATAATAATAATTATAATAATAATAATAATAATAATAATAATAATAATGATAATAACGATAATAATGATAATAAATATAAAATAATAATAATAAGAAGGGTATTAAGGATAATAATAATAATAATAAAGTTAATAACGGTATTAATGATAATAACGATAATCATAATAATAATAATAATAAAGACAAAATCGGTATTAACGATAATAACGGAAATCATAATATTTATAATGTCGATAGTAAGAATAATAACGATAAAAACGATTATTATAATAATAATATTAATATCCATAATAAAGATAGTAACGACAATATCGATAATAATGAAGATAATAACAATAATAACGATATTAACAATAATAATAATAATAGTAATAACAATAATAACGATAATGATGATAATAACGTTAATAATGATAATAACAATAATAATAATACTTAAAATAAAAATAATAACGGTAATAAAGATTATAATGATACTAACAATAATAATATTAATAATTATAGTAATAATAATGATAATAACGATAATAACTATATTAATAGAAATAATAATAACAATATTTACAATAATGAAATAATAACGATGTTATCGATAATAATAATAACGATTATAACGAAATATTCTAATAATAAAAATATCGATATTAACAATAATAACGATAATGACGATAATAATAAAAATAAGAATAACGATAATATCAATAAAAATTATAACACTATTAACGATAATATCTATAATAATAATAATAATAACAATAATAACGATAATAACAATAATAATAATAACGATAAAAGAGATAACAGTAATAATAATACTAACGATAGTAACGATAATTACAATAGGAACGATAATAACGATTATATCAATTATAATAATAACGATAATAACGTTAATAACGATAATAAAAAATAATAATAGCGATAATTGCGATATTAACGATAATAACTATAATAATAATAACAATAATAGCGATAAAAACGATACTATTTATAATAACAATAATAACGTTTATAACAATAATAATAATAAAAATAAAAAAGATCATAAAAATTATAAATATTAGAACGATAATAATAATAATATTAATAACCATAATAACGATTATAATGATATTATCGATAATAATAGATGTTATAATAACAATATTAACAATGATGACGACAATAACGATAATAACGATAATAATATTAATAACAATAAGAACGATATCAGCGATAATAATGATACTAATAATAATAATGTTAATGAAAATTAGGATAATAACTATGTCAACGTTAATAATATTAACAGAAATAACGATGAAAATTATAATAACGATAATAGTAATAATAATAATAATGATAATAACGATAATATTGATAATAGAAATAATAGCGATAATAATTATAAAGATAATGACGATTATAATATTAATAATAATAACGATATTAACGATAATTACGATAATAACGATAATAATAAAAACGATAATTTTTTTTTAAGGTCTGAGGATGCCAAACTTTATGCACTGACCCAGGTGCACTAGAGGAACCCTTTACCTTTTGGGTCCCGCGTTGAATTCCCTGGAGTGTCGGGCTAACCGTTAGGATAGGCATTACCGACTAATCTCATATCCATCCTATTGGCATAGTGATACCACCCGGCACCGTAATGTGATATTAATTCATGATGGCGCCACTTCATCATGTCCCATTAATTAGGACTTCCACAATTTGGCTCTACGTGGCAGGAACTTGGTGCAACGTTGGTGGCACGTCTATGGGCATCCCATATCCTTCTTCTTTTTACGTAAGATTGCCCTCACGTAGCAGGCATCTCTGTTCCACTCCTTCTGCCCTCGCAGCATTTTCTTGACAATGTTGTCCGGCGAGATGTCATCGAGCTCCTGGTACAAGGCAAACCGTTCGATGCTCCACCGTGCACAAATGAAGAATCTGTGGTGGGCGTCGTCGAAGGTTGAGTCGCCATAGGGACATTTGCCGTCAGAAACCTTCCTCATCATTGCAAGGTAGGTGCAGAACAGTCTATGCCCTATCAAAAATTGGGTGGGGAAGATGTCGGCCTCCCCCGCCTACCGATTTAGCAGGTGTCCAGCCGACTGACGAGTCGGGCCGTCCACCTGCCCCTAGACTCCCGTTCCCATTTTCTTTGCCAGGTCTCGATGCTGGTAGACCTGGCGAGCCATGATACCTCCTCCTTACCCAAAGCGGACCTTTGCTGGTGGACGAAATGTCTCTCCTGGGCTAGTAGATCTATCGGGAATACTCCCGCGAACACTAGCACCGCGGGCTCAGAGACCGTTCAGTAGGAGCAAGCGATTCGGAGAGCGCCCTTCCTCTGTACTGCGGATCTGCGCTTGCGATAATTATCTTTTCGCAGTGCCTCCGCCCATATTTATGCGCCGTACAGTATCACTGCTTCGACGGCACGCATCCGTATTCGCCTAATGCACGACCGGGGGCCGTTGACATTGGCCATAAGTGTGCCCAGCGTGGCTACAACTTTTGCCGCCTTGTCAGCCGCCCTTATTATATGCTTTCCGTAATTCAGTTTACAATCGAGGATTACTCCAATGTACGTGACAGATTGCTTTGCCTGGACCGTCGCATCTCCTACTGTGAAATTGCGCAAGGTGTTGATGCGCGTCTGCGTTAGTAGCACGATCTCTGTTCTCTGTGCTGCTACGGATAGCAAGTTCTCTTCCATCCAGAAGATGACTCTGCGCATGACCTGGTTGAGCAGCAGCTGTGCCCCCTCCGTGTCTCTTACAGTTATGACAACTGCAATGGCGTCTGCGTACCCAACCAAGAAAGCGCCTTCAAGGACTGCCATGCGTAAGATACCGTCGTAGAAAATATTCCAGATATCCGGTCCTAGTATGGAGCCCTGAGCTGCCCCCGATGTCTACTCCAAGCTTTTTGGACCATCGCCAGTATTGTATTCTAGGAAGCGCTCGTTCAGATAATCCTCGAGTATTCGAAGTATGTACCCCGGAACTCTGAAATTACGTTCCAGCGCTTCCATTGCCAAGTCCCACCTGATGGAGTTGAAGGCATTTCTCTAAGGTGGCCAGCAGACACAAATGGCGGGAATGGTGATTCCCGCGCTCACTCATTTTTGCGGGCATGACACCCTCCTGAACTGCGTGGATGATAGATAGGCCGGATCGAAATCCATACTGGCAGGCAGCAAGATCCCCCGCTGCCCTCACAGCTGCGTGCAGCCGTGGCCTAAGCAGCTTCTCCAGGAGCTTGCCAGCCTCATCGAGCATACATATAGGCTTGTATGACGAAGCAGCATCTGCTGGACCCATGCTCATGATGATGAGCACAAGTTTCGCTTTCTTCCACGGGGCCGATAAGATGCCCTCCCTGAGGCACATGTTGAACACGTTTTGCAAAAGCTCAGGGTGACTCTGCGAGACGGGTTTAATTACTTCCGCTGGAAGTCCGCCAGGACCTGGAGCATTCATGTTCCGCATAGAAGATGCGGCCCTGAGTAGCTCTTCTTCCGTAAATTGTGACACCTCTGTTATCTCCAGGCGCAGCCATGCTAATCTTTCTCTTCGGCTGTGAGGGGAATACAGTATGCACGATGTATTCCAACGTCCTCGCGTCCTGAGGGATTCCTTGCGTTTGAGTTCCCAGCTTGCGAGTGACGATCTGATACCCTAATATTCACGGATTCTTATCGACTTCCAGGCACAGATACTTCCATCGCCGTCGTTACTAGCCATGATTACCCACTTCAAAGCTTTTTTGGCCGCTTGATACTCTGCAGCAAAATAATAATCATAATAACGATAATAACGATAAGAATGATAATATCGATAATCACAATAACAATATTAACGATTATATCGATAATAATAATAATAGTAATGGCAAAAATAAAGTTAACAACGACAATGACAATAATAACGATAATAATAATAATAATAATAGTAATAACAATAATTACCATCATAACGATAGTAACGATAATAACGATAATAATAATAACGATAATGATGGTAATAATATTAATAAAAACAATTATAACAATAATTACGATAATAACGATAATAACATATAATAACGACAATAGTAATAATAAAAATCACGATAGTGATGATAATAAAGATAATATTAAAAATAATAATATTAATAACAATAATAGCGATTATAAAGGATGTAATGAAAATAAGATTAATAATAGACAAAAATAATAATAATAATAACAAAATTAACGGTGATATCGGTAACAATAATAATAATGAAACAATAATAACTGTAACAACGATAATAACGTCTATAATAGTAACGATAATAACGATGAAAACGATAATAGCGACAATAACAATAATTAGTTTAACGATAATATCGATAATAATAATAACAAAATTAACTATAATATCAATAATAATAATATTAGCAATAAAAATAATAATGATAATAACGATAATAACTATAATTACGATAATAACGATAATAACGTCAATAGCGATTATAAGGATAATAATAATAGTAATAATAACAATAATAACAATAATAAAGATTATAACGATAACAATATTAACGATAATTTCGACAATGTTAATAATAATAAAAACGATAATAATATGAATAATAATAAAGATTATAACGATATTAACGATAGTAAGGATAATAATGATAATAACGAGAATAACGATAATATAGATAATAATAATAACAATATTAAGGAAAATAGCGATATTAATAATAATAATAATAATAAAAATAATAACGATAATAACGATTATAATAATAACGATAATAATAATAATAATAATAAGTATAACGATAATGACGTATATAACGATAATAATAATAGTAGTAATAACAATAATAAATGTAATAACGTTAATAACCATAATATGAAAACGACATTAAAAATAATATTGGTAGTAATATTAACAATAATAATAATAATTACGTTAGAAACGATTTTAATGATAATAATAATTACAATAACAATAATTAAGATAATAATGTTAATAGAGATAATATCGATATTAACGATAATAATATTAATAATAATAAAAATAAAGATAATAATGTTATTAACGATAAAGACAATAATAAAGAATGTAACCTTAATAACGATAATGATGATAATATCGATAATAATAATAATGATAAAAACTTTGATAAGGATAATAATAATAACGATTATAACAAAAATAAAAATAATAATTTCTTCGATATTAACAATATTAATGATAATGAGGATCATTATAATAATAATAATAATAACGATTATAACGATAAAAACGATAATAACGATAATAATAATAAAATTAATAATAATAATAACGTTAATAACTAAATTAATAATAGCAATAATAACGATAAAACCGATAATAATGACATTAATAGTAGTAACTACAATAACGATAATAGCAAGAATAGAATTACGATAATAGTAATAATAATAATAGCGATAATAACGATATTAACGATAATAACGATAATAAGAATAACAATTATAACGATAATATCCATAATAATATTAATAACGATAATAATTATTTTAATAATAGCAATTATAACGATAATAACGATAATAATATTAATAATAATAATAATAACGAAGGTAATGATTATATCTATGACATCGATGTTATAAAAATAACAATAACAACGTTTATATCGTTAATAACGATAATAATAATAACGATAATGAAGATGGAAATAATATTAATAAAACGAAAATAACGAAAATTTCGATATTAATGATAATAATAATAATGTAAATAAGGATAATTACGAAATTAATAATGATAATAACAACAATAATAAAGATAATAAAGAAATTGAAAATAATAATAATAAAAATAATAATAATAATATCGAAAATAACTATAATAACGATAATAACAATGATAAAAATAATAACAATAATAATGATAATAATAACAATAATATTAATAAACATAATAACGATAATAAGGATAATAACGATAATAAAAATAATGATAACAACAATATTGACTGTAACGTCGATAATAACAATAATATTAATATCGATAATAAAGATAATATCTATAATAATAATAACGATTATAACAATAATAATGATAATAACGATAATAACAATAATAATAATTAAGATAATAACGTTAATAACGATATTAACGTTAATATCGATAATAATAATATTAACAATAATAATGACAATATTAATAATAATAATAATAATAATGATAATAACGATATTAAAGATAATAATAATAATATTAATAATAAAGATAATAACGTTATTAAGCATAAAAACGATTATAACGATTATAATGATAAGATCGATAATAATGTTATTTGAAATAACAATAATAACAATATTAACGATAATAATAATAATAATATTTATAATAATAATAATGACGATAATAATGATAGCAATAGTAGTAATAATAACATTATTATCTATAATAAAAGTATTGAAGTCAATAACTATGAAAAAAATAAGAATAATTACAATAAAAACGTTAATATCGATAATAATACTAATAATAGTTATAACGATAATTACAATAATTTCAAAAATAACGATAATAATATTATCATTAATAACAATGATTTCTATAATAACTATAAAAACATTAATAACGACATTAATAATAACGATAATAACAATAAGAATAAAAATAAGAGTAACAATGATAATGATTATAAACATAATAAATATAACAATAATAACGAAAATAACGAAAATAATAAAATTAATTTTATATTAATAACGATAGTAACGATAATAACGATAACAATAATAACAATAATAATGATAATAACAATAAGAATAATAATAATAATAATGATGATAATAACGATATTAAAAATAATAACG
The DNA here is from genome assembly GCF_910589235.1 of Vespa crabro. Classification (NCBI taxonomy): domain Eukaryota; kingdom Metazoa; phylum Arthropoda; class Insecta; order Hymenoptera; family Vespidae; genus Vespa; species Vespa crabro. The sequence continues at coordinate 1,741,065 of NW_025813595.1, forward strand.
ATAATAATAATAACAATAATCACGATAATAACGATAATATCGATAATAATCATATCGATATTAAAGATAATAACTAAAATATTAAGAAGAATATTAACGGTAATAACTATTATAATGATAATAACCATAATAACGGTAATAAAAATAACAATAATAACGATATTAACGAAAATAATAATAACAATATTAACGATAATAACGATAATAACGATTATAATAGTAACGATAATAACGATAATAATAATAATAATAATAACGATAATAAAGATAATAACGATCATAACTATAATAATAATGATAATAATAAAGATAATGAAGATATTCACGTCAATAATAATAATTATAATAACTATAATAAAAACGATAATAACGCTAATGCCTATAATAATAATAATAGTAATAACAATAATGTCGATAATAAAAATAATATCAACAATAATAATAACAATATTAACGATAATATCGATAGTAATAATAATAATAATAACGCCAATGAAGATAATAACGACAATAATAATATTATTTATAACTATAATAATAACGAAGGTGTCGTTGTTAAAGATAATAATAATAGTAATAATAAAAATAATAGCAATAATAAAGATAATAACGATATTATTAATAGCAATAATAATGTTAATAACGATAATATCGACCAAAATAATTGGAATAATAACAATAATAAAGATAATAGCGATAATAAAAAAATAACGATAATAATAATAACGATAGTAACGAAAATAACAATAATAACGATAAAAATAGTATTAATAATAACAATAATAACGATAATAAAGGTTATAACGATTATAATATTAACGATAATAACGACAATATTAATATTAATAATAACGATAAATACTATAATAACTATTAAATTATTGATAATAATAAATATAATAACGGTATTAACAATTATACCGATAATAACGGTAATAACGATAATATAGATAATAATACTAACAATATAGCGATAATAACGATATTAATAATAGTAATAAAAATAAATTTAATAACGATAATAGAAATAATAATATTAACGATAATAACGACAATAAAGATAACAATATTAAGAATAATATATAAAACAATGATATTAACGTTAATAAAGTTAATTATAATTACAATAATAATGATAACAATGATAATTATGATAATAACCATAATAACTATTTAACAATAATAATAATAATAACCATAAAATATATAATAATGGTAACGTTAATAAAGATAATAAAGATAATAATAAAAAAAATAATTACGATAATAACGATATGAATGATGATATCGGTAAAAATAATAACAATAATAAAGATAATAAAGGTAATAAAAATAAAAATAATTTCGATAATTATGATATTAATGGGGATATCTAAAAAAGTAATAACAACAGTAACATTAATAACACTAATAACGATAATAACGATAATAACGATAATAACAATATTAATATTAATAACAAACGAAAATAAAAATATTAAAGATAATAATAATAATAATAATTATAATAATAATAATAATAACAATAATAATAATAATAATAATGATATTAACGAAAATAACGATAGCATTAGTAGTAGTAATAACAATATCGACAACATAAAAAATAATGAAGTAAATAACGATGAAAAAAATAAGAATAATAACAATTACAGCGTTAATATCGATAATAATAATAATAATAATAATAATAATAATAATAATAATAATAATAATAATAATAATAGTTATAACGATAATTACGATTATAACAAAAATAACGATAATAATAATATCAATAATAAAAATGATTTCTATAATAACTATAAAAACGTTAATAACGATATTAATAATAGCGATAATAACGATAATAACGATAATATTAAAAATAAGAGTAACAAAAAAAATGATTAAAACGATATAAATATAACAATAATACCGATAATAACGAAAATAATAAAATTAATTTTATAATAATAAAGATAGTAACGATAATAGCAATATATTTAATACTGAAAATTACGATAATATTGATAATAATAATAATAATAATGACTGTAGTAACAACGTTAAAAATAATAATAATGACGAAAATAACGATAATGACGACATTAATAACAATAATGAAATAATAACGATAATAAAGATAATAACAAAAGTAATAGTATTAAGAATAATAAAAACCACAATAATAACGATAATAACCTTAAGAATGATAACAATAATAACGATAATAACGATATTATAGCTAATTATAACAACTTTAATAACTATAATAACGATTTTTATGAGAATAATAATAATAATAATAACAAAAATATCGATGATAACGACATTAATAATTACGATATTAACGGTAATAAAGATAATAACGATAAATGATAATAGTAATAATAATAAAGGTTATATCGATATTAAAGATAATAACTATTATCATAATATTATTAATAACGTTAATAAAAATTATAACGATAATAACGATAATGACAATAATAATAACATCGATAATAACAATTACAACGACAATAATAATAAAAATAATAACTATAATAATAATAATAATAGTAATAACGATAATTACGATAATAACGATAGTAATAACAACAATAATAACGATAAGAATAATAATAATAATAATAACAATAAAAACGAAGTATAATAATGGTAACAATAATGATGATAGTAACGATAATAACGATAATATTAATAATATAAATAAAGATAACATCGATAATGACGATAATGCGATAAGAATAATATTATTAGCGATAATAACGATAAAAACAAAAATAACAATATTCATAATAATTATATTATCCATAATAACGATAATAAAGATAACAAAATTAACGTTAATAAATATAATATCTATTATAAAAATAACTATAATAAAGATAATAATAATATTAATAATAAAAATAATAACAATTATAGCGTTAATAATATTAATAATAAAGATGATACCGATATTAACGATAATAATGATAATAATAATAACTATATTAAGGATAATAACGATAATAACGATAATATCATTAATAATAACAATAATAATAATATTAATAATAACGATGAATACGATAACAACGATAATAATAGTATTAATAATAACAATATTTACAATAATAAGAAAAATAATAAAATCAAAGGCAATAAAAACTAAAATAACATTATTAACGATAACGATAATAACGATAAAAACAATAATCATGATAATAAAAATAATTACAATAATAACGATAATAAAGATAATTGTAATAATAGTAATAACGATAACATCGATAAAGAAGATAATCGTAATATTAGTAATAACGGTAATAAGGATAATAACGATAATAGTAATAACAAAAAAAGCGGTAATAAAAATGATAATAACGAAAATAATAATAATAATAATAACAATAAAACTGATAATAAGTGTAATAATGGTAACAATAATGATGGTAATAAAGATAATAACGTTAATATTAACAACAGAAATAAATATAACATCGATAGTAACAAAAATAAGATAATAATAATATTAATAGCGATAATAATGATAAAAACGAAAATAACAAAATTCAAAATAATTATATTAGCAATAATAACGATAATAACGATAATAATAATAATAATAAAAACGATAAAAATTATAATAGAGATTGTGACGATAATAGAGACAGTAATAATAATAATAATAATAATAATAATAATATTAAAAATTACAACGGAAATAATAATAATAATAGCAGTAATAATAACAAAAATAACGATAATAATAATAATAATAATAATAATAATAATAATAATAACGATAATAACGATAATATCGATAATAATAATAATAATATTAATGATAATAACAATTATAGTAATATTAATAATAATGAAATTAACGATAATGACGATAATAATAATAATACTAACAACGATTATAAGAATAATAACGATACCATCGAGAATAATAATAACAATAATATCGATAATAGCGATAATAACGATAATAACATTATTCATAGTAATAAGAATAAAGATAATATCGATAATATGTGTAATAATAATAAAGTTTATAACGATTAAAACGACAATAATAATAATAATAATAACAATTAGAATAATAACGCTAATAACTATAATAATGAGAACAATAATAACGACCAAAACGTTAATAAAAATAAAAATAATAGCAATAATAGCGATAACATCGATAATAACAATCATCGTAATAATAACGATAATAGTGGTAATAACTATGATAACGATAATAATAATAACAATAATAACGATAATAAGGATAATAACGGAAATAACGATAACAATAATATTAATAATAAAGATAATAATGATATTTACGAAAATAACGATAATAATAATAGCAATAATAACAATAATACCGATATTAATAATAAAAAGCATAATAAAGTTAGTAACGATTATATTAATACTAATAATAATGTTAATAACGTTATTAACGGTAATAACGATAATTTCGATTATAATAATAACAATAAAATCGATAGTAAGGATATTAATTATAACAATAATTACATTAATTACGATAATAATGACAATAGTAATAATAATAATAACCATAATAACGATAATAAAATAATATAACGATTATAATATTAACAGTAATAACGATAATAAATATTTTTACGATAATTTTTATAACGATAATAACGATAATAACGATAATAATAATAATAATATCAAAGGTTATAACGATATTTACTAAAATAACGATAATCATATTAATGACGATAATAATAATAATAATAATTACATTAATAACGATAATAACGATTATAGTGATAATAACTATAATAACGTTATTATCTATAAGAGTAAAAGTAATGATAGAGATATAATAATAATAATGTTAATAACGTTATTAACGATAATAACGATAATAATATTAACAATATTAACGATAATAACTATATTAAAAATAATAATAGTATACGATAACAAAGATAACAACAACAATAATAATAGAAAACTAAGGAAAATATGGATAATAACGATAACAGCGTCAGGAAAAATAATAATATTTTCGATAATAACTATAATGACAATAATAATATTAACGTTAATATCGATAATAACATTAATAATACTAGTAGTAGTAATTATAATAACGGTGATATCTATATTTATGAAAACAATAGTAACGATAGTATCGTTAATGTCAATTATTATGGTAATAATAATATCAATAAAAACAATAATAACAAAAATAACAATAATATTAATGACGATATTAACGATACTAACGATTATAGTAATAACGATATTAACGACAATATTAATAATAATAATAACGATAATAATGACATTAACCATAATAATGATAGTAATAATATCGATAATAACTATAATAACGATAGTAATGATAATGATTTTAACAATAAAAACGATTTTAAATATTTTAACGATATTAATAATTATAATAACGATAATAACGATACTAATAATAATAATAATAATAATAATAAAAATAAAAACAATAATTTGTATAATAACGATAATAATAGTGGTAATGTTAAGAATAATAACAATAATAACGATAATAACGATTATGACGATAACAATATTATTGATAATAATGTCAATAGTAATAATAATAATAATAACTATAAGATCGATATTAACGATAATAACTATAATAACGATTATAACTATAATAACGATAATTACGACAATAACGACAATAATAATAACGATATTAACGATAATAATGATAATAATAAAAACAACATTAATAACGTTATAAAAGAAAATAGTAATAACAATAGTAACGAAAACAACGATAACAACATTAATAATAATAATAATAATATCGAAAGTAATTAAAATAACGGTGACAACTATAATATTAATAACAGTAATAACGATAATAACGATAATAACTATAGTAATAATACTAATAATAACGATAATAACGATATTAATGGCAATATGGATAATAACAGTAATATTAATAATCATATTAAAGATAATAACGATAATAACATTACTAACGATAATAGCGATACTAATTTTAACAATATTAAGGATAATATCGTTAAAAATTATAACAATATTCACGATAATATCGGTAATAATAATAACAACAAAAACAATAATAACGATAATAAGTATAATAAAATTTATAATAATAACGATAATAATGATAATAACGATAATAATCATGATAATAATAGTAATAATAAAAGTAATAACGATAGAAAAAGTTTCTAACAATAATAATAATAACAACAATAACGATAATAGTGATTATGATGATAAGAAAGATAATAATAATAATGAAAATAAAAATAATAACGAAAATAACGATGATAATCATAATTATAAAAGTAATAATAACAATATTAAGAATAGTAACTATTATAACGATTATAACGATAATAGTAGGAGTAATAATTACAGTAATAAAAATAATAACGATAATAACAATTACAAAAAGTTAACGATTATAATATTAACGATAATAATGACAGTAATAATAACAATAATAATTATAATACCGATAACAATGATAATATTAATAATAACTATAATTACAATAATAATAACATTAATAAAAATAATATTGTTAATAAGGTTATTACCGATGATAATGATAATTATAATATACATAATTACTATAATAAGGATATTATCGATAATAATAATAACGATAATAACGATAAGAATAATGACGATGAAAACGATAAAATAGAAAATAATAATAAAAACTTTAACGATAAAATGGATAATAATAATAATAATTTTAACGTTAAAAACCATAATAATAATAATAATAATAATAATAGCATTAGTAACCGTAACATGAAAAATAACGAGGATAATAATAACTATAATAACAATAATAGTAATAATTATAATATCGATAGTAACAATAATTACTATAATGGCGATAATAACGATAATGCTAATAACGATAATGACGATGGATATAATAACGATAATATCTTTAATAACGATAATAATAATAATAATAACAATATTAACGATAACTACAATAACAATAATAAGAACAATAACGATAATACCGATAATAACGATAATTACAATAACAATGATAACGATAATAACAATAAGTAGGATTATAATAATAATAATAATAAAGATAATAAAGATATCAACGATAGTAATTGCAGTAATAAAAACAATTATAAATATACTAAAGATAATAAGGATATTAACAATAATAATAATATCGAAAGTAAGGAAAATATCAATAATAATAATAACAACAATAACCATATTATCGTTAATAATATGAATAATAATATCTATAATAACGACAATAACAATAATAACGATTATAATAATAACGATAGTAACGATAATTGTATTATTAATAATAACAACAATAACGATAATAACGATAATAATAATAATAATAATAAAGATAATAACGATATTAACGACAAAAACGATAATAATGATAACAACAATAAATACAGAAATAATAATAACAGTAACAATAATAATGAGAACTCTAATAAAGATAATAACGATAAGAACGATAATTCTCATAATAATAATAACAATATTAATGATAATAATAATAATAATTATAACAATAAACACGACAATGATGATAATAACGTAAATAATAATGACAATAGTATCTATAAAAATTATAACGTTAATAATAATAATAATAATAACAATAACAATAATTACGATGATAACAATAATAATAATAATAATACTAATAACGATAATATCTATAATAATGATACAAAAAAATAACAATAATAATTATAATAATAGAAATAACGAATAAAACGATAATTAAAATTACATTAAAGACGATAATTATGATAATTACGATAATAATGAAAAGAATACAAACAATAACAATAATAATGAAAACATTATAATAACGATAATAAAAATTATAATAACGATACCAACGATAATAATAATTATAATAATAACAATAACACTATTAATGATAGTGACGATAATAATCATAACAATAAAAACGAAAATAACTATAATAACGATAATAAATATGACAATAAAAAAAAACGATAATATCGATCATAACTGTTATATTATTTATAATAACGATAATAACGATAAAAAGGAAAGTAACTATAATAACAATGATAATAATAACGTTAAAAACTATAATAAAGTTAATAACGATAAAAATAGTAAGGACAATAACAATAATAACGATAATAATAAAATTTATAAAGCCAATTATGATAACAACGAAAATAATAACAATAATATTAAATATAATAACGATAATAACGATAATAATTGTAGTAATAATAACAATAATAATAACGATAATAACGTTAATAACGAAAATAACGATAAAAATAATAATAATAACAATAGTAACGAAATTAACGATAATAACGATAATAACGATAAAAGCGATAATAACTATAATAATAATATTGTTAACAAAGATAATTACGATATTAACGATATTAACGATAATAATAATAGTAATAATAAAGATGATAACGACATTAACTATAATAATAATATTAATAATAATAATAATAACATAAATAACGATATTAAAGACAAAAATAGTAGTAATAATAACAATAATAACAATAATAACGATAATGTTGTTAGCGATAATAATAATAATAACGACAATGATTATAATAATAACGAAAATTCTAACGTTAAAAACGATAACAATAATATTAATTGTAATAATAATAGCAATAATAACGATAATAAAAGTAATTATAATAACAATAATAACGACAATAATGATAATAGCGAATAACAATAATAATAATCATAACGATAATAACGACAATTACGATAATACTGATAATAACAATAATAATGGTAACGATAATAACGTAATAGTAATAATAGTAATTAGGATTATAAAGATAATATCGATAATAATAATAATTATTATAATTAATATAATAACGATATAAACGATAAGCTCAATAATATTAATAAGAACAATAAAGATAATAAGGATAATAAAGATATCAATGATAATAATGATAATAACGATAATGATAATAACGATATTACCGATAATTTCGATAATAATAATAATAATATTAACGATAATATCGATAATACCATTAACAATATTACAGTTATTATTGATAATAATTGTAATAATAATAAAGATAACAACCATATTAACGATAATATCGTTAAAAAAAATAACAATAATAACGATAATAAAGCTTATAATGATAATAACGATAATAATATTTATAACAATAATTATAATACTGATAATAAAGATAATAACAATAATATAGATAATAACGTTAATAATACTAACAATAATAACAATGTTAACGATAATAACGATAATAATGGAGATAATAATAATAATATTACAAATAATACTAAGAAAATAACGATTTACCTATAATAACGATATTAATAACAACGATAATAGCGATAATAATAATAATAAAAACAGCAATAATGACCTTAATAAAGATAATAACGATAATAATTGTACGATAATAACGATAATAGTAATAATAATATCGATAGTAATAATAATTACAATAATGAAGATAATAATGATTATATTAATAGCGATAATGAGGATGATAATAATAACTATAGTAGCACTAATAACGATAGTAATTATAATAATAATAGCAATAATAACGATAACAACTTTAATAACATTATTGATAATAATAATGATAACGAAACTAAGAATAATAACAGTGTAAACGATAATAATAATAATATAATAATAAGAGATAATATTAATAATGATAATAATAAGAGCAATAATAACGATAATAACGATAATAATGATAATAATAGTTGTAATGATTACAATATTAACAATAGTAAAGATAATAATAATAATAATAATAATATAAATAATAACGAAAAGAACGATAATAATAATAGTCATAATATCTATAATGACACTAATAACGGTAACAACAACAATAATATATACGAAAATATCGATAATATTGATAATGGTAAAAACACTAATAAAAATAATAACAATATTAATGATAATAATAACAATAATATTAACAAAAATAATAACGATAATGACGATAATAACAATAGTAATAATATTATTAATAACAACAATAACAATAATAACGATAATAAGGATAATAATAAATACGATAAAGTCGATAATATCCTCAATATTATCAACAATATTAATGATATTATCGATAATAATATTAACAAAATTAACGATATTACCGATAATAATAATAACATTATTAACGAAGATATATATAAAAATTATAACAATAATAATAAGTACAGTAATAAAGATAATAACGATAATAAGGTTAATGACCATAATAGTAGAAATAATGATAAAGATAACAACGATTTTAACGATAATAATGACAGTAATAATAACAATAATGGCGATAATAACGATAACAATTATAATACCAATAATAGCGATAATAACAATTATAATCCTAATAACTATATTAATATTTATAATAATAAAAATAATACTGTTAATAACGATAATAACGATAATAATAGTAGTAATAATAACAATTATAACACTAAAAACATTAAATTCGATAATAACGATATTATCAATGATAACAATAACGACAATAACGATAATATCGATGATAATAATAACAGTATTTACGTTAACATCGATAATAATAATAATAATAACATTAACAACGATAACAACGATATTAACGATAATAATAATAATAATAAGAATAGTAATAATAATAACGTTAATTACGATAAAAACGATAATTATAATATAATTATAACGCTAATAGCATTAATAACGATAATAATGTTAATAATAAATACGATAATATCGATCATTTCGATAATAATATTAACAATATTTACGATTATATCGACTAAAATAATATCAATAATAACAATATTAAAATTAATAATATTAATAACGATAATAATAACACTATTATTCACAACAATAATAACGATAAAAACGATAATAAAAATAAGAACCATAATAACGATAATAGTAACATTATTACTAACAATGATAATAACGATAATAACGATATTTACGATTATAATAATAACAATAATAAAGAAAAGAACGATTAATCTATAATAACAATATTAATAATGCCGATAATAACTATAATAATGATGTAACGATAATAATTACAAAAATAATAACGATAATATTGATAATATTAATAATAATATTAATAGCAATAATATCGATAATGAAGAAAATAACGATAATAATGATAATGAAAATAACGATAATAGTAATAATAATAATATCAAAAATAACTATAATTACGATAACGCCTATAATAACGATAAAAATAATAACGATAATGAAGATGATAATAATAAGTATAATAACGTTAATAACGATAATAATAATCTTAATAATACTGATAGTAACGATATCAATGATAATAACGATAATAACGATAGTGACGTTAATAATAATAATTATAATAACGTTAAAGGAGATAATAATTATGTCAACGATAATAATAATAACAATAATACCAATAAAAACGATAGTAACGTTAATAATAATATTTAAAAAAACGATAATAAGGATAATAATATTAATAACAATAATAAAGATTATAACGACATTAATAAGAATAAAAATAATAATAATAATAATATAATCGATGATAACGATAATAACTATAATAATAATATTATTCATGACATTAATATCATTAATAACGGTAATAAGTATAATAATATATACGATAAAGTCGATAATATCCATAAAATGATTAACAATTTTAGCGATAATATCAATAATAATAATAACAATATTAACGATAATATCGATAAAAATAATAACAATATTAACAATAATATTTTAAAAATAATAATAATAATAAGAATAAAAGTAATAACGATAGTAGAGTTAACAACTATTATAATAATAATAACGATAATTAGGACAATAACGTTAATGAAAATAATTATAATAAAGATAACAACGATATTGACGAAAGTAGCGATAATAAAATTTACAATAAGAAAGATAATTACGATAATAATGATATTAGCGATAAAAATTATAATAATGATAACAACAATAACGATAATAATATTATTGTAACGTAATTAATTTATTATAACGTAAATTATAATAACTATAATAACGATAATAATGATAATTACGATAATAATAATAAAAAAAATAACGATTACAAAGACAATTTCGGAAGTAACGATAATAATAATTATAATAACGAGAATAACGATACTAACAATAACAATAATAGCGATATTAACGATAATATTGATAATAATATTAGCAATTATAACAATAACAAACGACAATAACACTAATAACAATATTAATAACAATAATAACAATACTATCGACAATAACGATAATTACGATTATACTAATAACAATTAGAACGATAATAACGATAATATCAATAATATTAATAATAATAATAATAATGATAACAATAATAAGGATAACAGCAATAATAATAATAATAACAAAATTATCGATTATATTGATTATAAAGATAATGATAGTGACGATAATAATAATTATAATAATAACTATAATTACGATAGAAATAATAGAAAAGATAATAATACTAATGATTATAATCATAATAACGATAATAACGATAATAATAATACAATTAATAACGATAATAACGTTGATAACGATAATAATAATAACAGTAACATTGATAATAACGACAATAATCATAATAAATGTAATAATAATAACAAAAATAACTATTAAACCGGTAATAACAATAATAATAATAACAATAATGACGAAAATAACGCTAATAACGATAATAACAATAATAATAACGACGATAATAACGGCAATAACGCGTAATAGTACATACAACAGTAACAATGGTAATAATAGCAATAATAACGATGGTAAAGAAATGGAAGATAATAGTAATAATAATAATAACGAATTTAAGGATAATAACGATAATAACGATATAAATAATATAAATAATAATAATAATTATAATAATAATAAAAGTAATAACTATAATAAATATAATAACGGTAATAATACAAGTAATAATAATAATAATATCATTATTAAAATAATAAAGATAAGAACGATAATAATAATCATAATAATAGCAATAATATTCATAACAATATTAACGATAATAACGGTAATGACGATAACAGTAATAACGATAATTACAATAATATCGATAATAATATTAACAATATTAACGATCATAAACATAATAGTAATAATAATAACATGTATAACGATTAAAACTATAATAATAATACAAAAAGAAATAATAACAATAATAACGATAATAACGATAATAATAATAACAATAATATCAAAAGTAGTAATAACAATAATATCGATAATAATGTCCATAAAGATAAAAATAATAATAATACCAACAAAAACGATAGTAATAATAACGAAAATAATATTTGAAGCGGTAATAATAATAACAATAGTAACGATAATAGCGATAACAATGATAACGATAATAAAGATAATATCGATAATAATAACAACAATATTAACGAAAGTAACCTTAATAATAATAATAGTAATAACGATAATGACGAAAATAATAATAACAATAATAGCGATAATAACGATTTTAACGATAATAAGAATAATAATAATAATTGTAATAACGATAGAAACGGTAAAAACGATAATAACGAAAATGCGATGATAACGATATTAACGATAATAATAATAATCAGAATAACGATGATAACGATAATATCGACAATAAAAAAAATAATAATAATAATGATCATAACGATAATAAAGATAAAAATATCAGTAATAGTAACAATAATCATAGTAATAACTATAATAACGATAATATCGATAATAATAACAATGACAAAGTTAATAGAAATGATAATAATAGCGATAATAACGATAATTACTTTAATAATAATAACAATAATAAAGATAATACCGATATTGACATTAATAACAATAATAATAATAGCAACAATAAGGATAATTAAGAAAATAAAAATTATAATTAAAACGAAACTAAGGATAAGAATGATATCATCAATAATATTAATATGAATAATAAAGATAATATCGATTATATTAATAAAAATATTAATAATTATATAGATAATTATAATAATAATATTAACAATAATAAAGATAATAATAATATTATCGATAATAAGGATAATAAAAATGACGATATTTACGAATATAACGATATAAGAAATATTAATAATACCAATAATAACGATGAAAAAGATTTCGTCGATAATAATAATAACAATAATAATGATAATATAGATATTAATATTATCAATATTAACGATAATAAGGATAATTTTAATAATAATAACATGTATAATGATAAAAACTATAGTAACGATAATAACGATGATAATAATAACGATAATAATTTTAATAACGATAATAACAATAGTAACGAAAATAACGATATTGAGGATACAAACGATATTAGAGACAATAGCGATAATAAAATTAATAATAATAACTATAATGACGTAAAGAACAAAAATAATAAGAACATTAATAGCGATAATAACGATAATAAAATTAATAATAATAATAATGGCGATAATATAGATATTAACGATAATAATAAGAACGATAATAACGACAATAGTAATTATAACAATAACGATAATAATGATCATAACGACAATAATAATAATAATAATAGATATGATAACGATATTAACGACAATAACGCTAGTAATGATAATAACGGTTATAATAATAATAATAATAACAATATTAACGATAATCACATTAATAATAATAATAAAAATAATAATAACAATCACATAGATAATAACGATAATAGTAATAACGATTTTTTCGACAATAGTGATAATAATAATAACGATAATAACGATAATAGCGATAATAATAATAATAATAATAGATATAATAACGATAATAACGACAATAGTAGTAATAATAATAACAATAATAACGATAATAACGATAATAGCGATCGTAGTGACAATAAAGACAGTAGTAAGAATAATAATAATATTAATAACGATAATAATAATAATATTAATAACGATAAATACATTAACAACGATAATAGTAATAATGACGTTAATAGTAATAATCATAATAAAGATATTAGCGATAATATCAACAATAATAAAAATAATAGTAACCATAATAACGATAATAAAAATTATAACTATAATAACGATAATAACAATGAAAATAATAGTAATAATAGATATATTAAAGTTAGTAAGGATAATAACGATTATAATATTAATAATAATAACGTTAAATACGATAATAGCGATAATATTATTAATAATATTAACGTTAATAGGTATAATTACTAAATAAAAGTTAATAGTAATAACAATAATAATGATAAAAAAGATAATAACGATAAATCGATAAATATAAATACGATAATAACCATATCATCGATAATAATAATAATAATATTTACAATAATATCGATTATAATAACAACAATATTGACGATAATACCGACAATAATAAAAACAGCAATAACAGTAATAACGATAATAACGATAGTATTGTTAATAATAATAACGATAATAATGATAATAGCGATAAAATCAATAACGATATTAACGATAATATTGACAATATTAAAGATAATAATGATAATAATTTAAATACGATAATAATTATCATATTATAGTAGTAATAACGATAATAACGATATTAAAAATAAAAATAGTAACGATAATAAAGATAATAATAATAAAATTCATAACGTTAATACAGATAATAACGATAATAACGGAAATTATAAAAAAAAAGATAACGCTAATAACGATAATAAATATATAATATAATTAATAATAACGATAATAACAATTATAATGGAAATAATAATAATAACAATATCGTAAATAACGATAATAACGGTAAAATCAATAATAATAATAGTAAGAATACTAGTAATAATAATAATGAAGATTACGATAATATGGATAATAATAATAGTTATAATAACATTATAAATATAATAAAGATTACAACAATAATAACGATATCTGTAATAACGATAATAAAGACAATAATAATAATAATAATAATGAAATCGATATTTACTATAATAACGATAACAACCATAATAGCGATAATAACGGAAATATCGATAATAATAATAATAATAATAAATAACATTAATAACGTTAATAACGATAATAACGACAATAATAATAATAATAATTATAATATTAATAATAATAATAATATCGATAATAAAGATAATGGCGACAATCATAATAATAATAATAATATTAATAATAATAATGATAATAACGATAATAATAATAGTATTAATATCAATATTAAAAATAGTACCGATAATAACCATAATAACGATAATAATAATAATAACGACATTAATAACTATAATAAATATAGGAAAGGTATGGTCTTAACGATATAGGCGACAGTAGCAGTAATAATAATAACGATAATAACAAAAATAGCAGCAATAAAATTAAATTAATAAAGATAATAACGTTATTATCTAAAATAACGATAAAAGCTATAAGATTAATAATAATAAGAACAATAACAACGATAAAAACGACAATAAGTATAAAAACAGTAACGATAATAAGACAGAAATAATAACAATAATAATAACGATAATAACGATAAAACAATAATAACGATAATAACTATATTAACGATATCAATAATAACAAAAATAACGTTAATTTCGATATTAGTAATAGCAATATTAAAGATAATAACGTTAATAATAATAATAATAACGACATTAATAACTATAATCAATATAATAATGGTATTAACGATAATAACGACAATAGTAGTAATAATAATAATAATAAAAACGATAATAACGAAAATAAAAATAATAGTAATAAAGATGATATCGATATTATAGAAAATAACGATAATAAGGGTAATAATAATATCAATAATATCAATAATAACGATAATAGTGATTATAACGATAATAAGGAAAGTAATAATAATAATAATAATAATAATAATAATAATAATAATAATAATAATAATGTTTTCAACGAAAATAATGATAATAGTAGTAATAATAGTAGTAATAATACCAATAATTACAATAATAACGATAAAGAAGATAATAATGATAATTATGATAATAACAATTATAATAACAACGATAATAACGATAATATCGATAATAATAATGACAATATTAACGATAATAACAGATATAGTAATAATAATAATAACGATAATAATAATAATAGTAACAATAATATTCCCCACAATAATATCAATAATAATGGTTATGATAAGAAAAATATTAATTATAATAACGATAATAATGATAATAACGATATATCTATAATAATGATAATAATAATAATAATTATATCGATAATAACGATAATATCGATAATAATATTAATAAGAGCGATAGTAACGTTAATAGTAATAACTATAAATTAGATAATAATGATATTAATGAAAATAACTATAATAATAATAATAAATATAAAAATAATAACTATAATAAAAGTACCAATAATAACAATAATAACAACATTAATAATAATAATAATAATGATAATAACGAAAATAACAATAATAGCGAATATAATAATGACAACAATAAAGATAATAACGATTTTAACAATAATAACGATAATAACAATAACAATAATACGATAATAACGATAATAATAATAACAATTATAACGATAATAACGATAATCGCGAAAACACCGATAATAATAATAATAATAACAATAATAAAGATAATAACGGTAATAATAGTAATTACAGTAATAATAGTATTAAATGCAATAATATCGATAATAACGATAATAAGGATGATAATAATAATAATTATTCCGATAACAGAGATAATACCCATAATAATAATAATAATAATAATAATAATAATAATAATAATAATAATAATAATAATAATAATAATAATAATAATAATAATAATAATAATATTAATAATAATAATAATGATAGTAATGGTAATAACGAAAATAATAGTTGTAATAATAACATTAATCAAAATAATAAAGGTAATAACGATATTAATAATAATAATATTAAAAATAATAACGATAATAATGACGATAATATCGATAGTAACAATTATAGCGATAATGACGATAATAATAGAGACAATAATAATAATATTAAAAATTATAACAAAAAAATTACGATTTGTCTATAATAACGATAAAAAAATAAGGATAATTATGATACAATAATAACGATAATTGTAATAATAATATCGATAGTAATAATAATTACAATAACGACGATAATAACGATTATAAAAATAACGATAATGTGGATGATAATAATAACTATAATAGCACTACTAACGATAATAATTATAATAATAATAGCAATAATAACGACAACAACAATAATAACATTATTGATAATATAATGATAAACGAAACTAAGAATAATAACGGTTTAAAGATAAAAATAATAAAAATAATATCGATGATAAAGATAATAACGATAATAATAATAATAATAATAACGAAAATAACGAATATGATGATAATACCGTTAATAGTGTTAATAATAAGAGCAATAATAACGATAAAACGATAATAACGATAATAATAGATTTAATAATTACAGTATTAAAATAATAAAGATAATAATAATAATAATTTTATTAAAAATAACAATAATAACAGTATTAACTATAATAACGAAAATAACAATATTATCCATAATAATAATAATAATATTAACGATTATAACGGTAATAACGATAATGTCATTAATAATAATAAAAATAATAAGGATAATAAAGTTTATAACATAAATTATAAGGATATTAAAAATAATTATAGTAATAAAAATAATATCGAAAATAACGGTAACAACTATTATGAAGATAATAATAATAATAATAAGATAATAGCAATATAAAAGATAATAACGATGACAACAATTAAAATAATTACAATAGTACCGATAAAGACGCTAATAACGACAATAATTATATTAATAATAATAATAATAATAATAATAACGATAATAACGATAATAACGATAATAATAAAAATAATGATAAATATAACAAAAATAACGATAGTGATGAAAATAAAAATTTTAATAATAACGATAACTTCTATCATAGTGATAATAATAATAACGATAATAACGATAAAATTATAATAACAATAATAATAAGAATATTATTATTAACAATAATAACGATAACAACGACAATAGTGATAAAAATATTAATAATAAAATAGAAAAAAAGGTTAATAACGATGACAACGATAATTATAATAACAATATTAACGGTCATCACGATAATAGCGATTATACGGTTTATAACAATAATGATAATGAGAATAATAACGAAAATAATGATAGTAACTATAATAACGATTACAACAATAATAACGATAATAATAATAACGATAATACCGATAATAAAGATAATTACAATAATAACAATAGTAATAATAAAGATGATAACAATAATAACAATTGTAATGATTATAAGGATAATAATATTAATAATTTTAACATAAATAACGTTAATAACGATAATTATTTTAGTAGAAGTAATAATAACAATATTAACAATGTTTGCAATAATAATGATAGTAAGGATAATAATAGTGGTAACAATTAAAGTAATAACAGTAATAACGATAAGAACAATAATAAGGATAATAATAATCACGATAATAACGATAGTAGTAATAATAATATCGATAGTAACAATAATGACAATATTAACGAAAATAACAATAATAACGTTAATATTAATAAAATTAATAACGATAATTACGTTAATAAAGATAATAATATTAACAATAATAACGATAACAACGATAATAAGGATAATAGTAATAACGATAATAACGACAATAATAATTTTAAGTATATTGATAAAAACGATAATAACAATTATAATAATAATAGTAATAATAATGAAAACAATAATAACTATAATTACGAAATAAATAATTATAATAATAACAATAATAAAGATAATAACGAAAATAATAATAATAATAATAATAATAATAATAATAATAATATCAATAATAACGTAAAGAACGCTAATAATAATAGTCATAATATCTATAATGACAGTAATAACGGTAACAACTACAATAATATAGACGAAAATATCGATAAAATTGACAATGATAATAACAATAATAAAAATAATAACAATAATAATGATAATAATAACAATAATATTAATAAAAATATAATTAATATTTATAATAATAACGATAATACTAATAATAACGACAATAACAATAATAATAGTAGTAATAATAACAATTATAACACCTATAACGTTAAAAACGATAAAAACGATAATAATAGTTGAATAATAACAATAATAACAATAATAACGATAATAAGGTTAATAACGATAATATCTATAATTATAATAACCATATTAACAATAATAACGATATTATCAATCATAACAATAACGACAATAACGATAATATTGATAATAATAATAACATTATTAACGTTAACATCGATAGTAATAATAATAATAATAACATTAAAAACGATAATAACGATAATAAGTATAATAATAATAAAGAAAATAACGATAATAACCATATTAACGATAATGATAATAATAATAAGAATAGTAATAATAATAACGTTAATTACGAAAATAACTATAATAAAAATAGTAATTATAACGCTAATAGCAATAATAACGATAATAATCAATATCGACAAATATCGATAAAAAATAATATCAATAATATCGATAATAAAATTAATAATTTTAATAACGATAATAATGAAATTATTATTAATAACAATAATAAAGATAAAAACAATTATAAAATTAATAACTTTAATAATGATGATAGTAACATTATTACTAATAATAATAATAAAGATAATAACGAAAATAATGATAATAACGATTATAATGACAACCACAATATCTATAATAGTATTAATAATAATAATGATAATAACGATATTTATGATTATAATAATAACAATAATAAAGAAAAGAACGATTAATCTTTAATAACGATATTAATAATAACGATAATAACTATAATAACGATGTAACAATAATAATAACAAAAATAGAAACGATAATATTGATAATAATAATAATAATATTAATAGCAATAATATCGATAATGTAGAAAATAACGATAATAATGATAATGATAATAAAGATAATACTAATAATAATAATATCAAAAATAACAATAATTACGATAACGACTATAATAACGATAAAAATAATAACGATAATAACTATATTAACGATATCAATAATAATGAAAATAACGTTAATTTCGACATTAATAATAACAATATTAAAGATAATAACGATAATAATAATAATAATAACGACATTAATAACTATAATAAATATACTAACGATATGGTAATAAAGGTAAAAACGACAATAGTAGTACCAATAATAACGATATTATCGAAAATAACGATAATAACAATAATAATAATAACAGTAATAACGATAATAACGATAGAGCGATTAATAATAATAATAATAATAATTATATTATAAGATAAAATAATAATAAGATAAAATAATAATAATATTAACGATTACAACGAAAATAATGATAATAATAATAGTAATAATAACAATAATAACAATAATAACAATAATAAAGAAAATAACGGTAATTACGATAATAATTATAAGAATAATCTATTTAACATTAATACTAACGTTGATAACGATAATATTAATAAAATTAATAACGATAATAACGATTATAATAATTAGAACGATAATAATATTAATAATAAAAACAATAATAACTATTATAACGATAATAACGATAATAATAGATGTAATAATAACAATATTAAAAATAATATGTATAGTAACGATAATAACGACAATAATAGTAGTAATAATGACAGTAATAAAAATAATAGTCATAAAAACGATTTTAACGATAATAATAATAACGATAATAACGATAATATCGATATTATTAATAACAATATTTATGATAATTTCAATATTAATAATTGTAATCATAACAATCTTAACGATTATAACGATAATAGCGACTATAATAATAAGTATAATAACGACTTTAATAATAATAATAATATTATCTTTAGTAACAAAAATAATAATAACGATGTTTATAATAGTAATAATAATAACGATTATAACGATATTTATAACGATATTATAAATATAACGATTACAACGATAATATTGATAATAACGATAATACCGATAATAACGACAATAAAGATAATCATAATAACGATAATAACGATAATAATAATAATAATAATAATGCTAATAAAGTTAATAAATACAATAATAAAAATAATATAAATATTAATAATAACGATAATAACGATAATAACAATAATAACGATAATATTAAAAGTAATAATTGCTATAATATCAATAATAAAAATAATTACGATAATAACGATAATAATAATAACGATAATAACGATAATAAGAATAATAACAACAATTATAATAATAATAATAATAATAATAACGATAATAGCGATAAAACCAATATTAATTTCAGTAATAATAACTATAATATCAATAATAACGATAAAAACGATAATTACGATAATAATTATAACAATAATATCCATAATAACGAACAGAAAAAAAATAATATTAACAATAATATTGATGGCAACGATGTTAATGATAATTATATAATTATATATCGATAATAAGGATTATAAGGATAAGAACGATCAAAATTATAAATGAGTAAATAACGGCAATTATAATAATAATAATAACGATAATGACGATAATAACGGTAATGACCATAATAACGATTATAATAATAACGATAGTAACAATATTAGTAATAATAATGATAATGATAATAACGATAATAACGTCAATAACAAAAATAATAAAAATGTAATAACGATGTTAACGACAAAAACGATAATAATGATAATAGCAATAATGATAATAATAACAATTACAATAATAACGATCATAACGTTAATAACAATAATAATAATAGCTATAATAGCGATAAGAACGATAATAACGATACTAACAATAACAGCGATAATAATAATAACGATATTAAGGATAATATCGTTAATAATTGTAACAATATTCACGATAATAACGATAATAAGAATAACAACAAAAACAATAATAACGATAATAACTATAATAAAATTTATAATAATATCGATAATAACGATTATAACGTTACTAATAATAATAACAATATTATCGATAATAGCAATGATAATAATAGTAATAATATAGGTAATAACAATAAAAGAGTTCCTAACGATAATTATAATGACGACAATAACGATAATAATGACTATGATGATAAGAAAGATAATAATACTTATAATATTAAAAATAATAACGACAACAAGGATCATAATGATAATAATAGAAATAATAATAACAATATTAAGAATAATAACTTTAATAACGATTATAACGATAATAGTATTAGTAATAATAACAGTTATAACAATAAAACGATAATAACAATAATAATAATAGTAATAATTAAAATAATAACGACATTTACGATAATAAGGATAATAACAATAAATATAGTAACGATAATAATGATAATAATATACGCGATAAAGTCGATAATATCGATAATAATATTAACATATTTAAATATAATATCGATAATAATATTAACAATATTAACGATAATATCCTTCATAATAATATTATTGTAAACCGTAACGTCGATAATAATAATAATAAGAATAACATTATTAACGATAGTAACGATAATAACGATAATAAGGATAATAACAATAATAACGATAATTGCGATAGTAACAAATATAATAATAACAATAATAACGATATTAGAAATAATATTAATAACGATAATAACGGTATTTACGATAATAATTATAAGAATAATATAAGATAATAACGATAGTAAAATTAATAACGATAATAATAATAACAATATTAATGATAATATCGAAAATAATAATAATAATAATAGCAATAATAACGATAATATCGATAATATCGATAATAATAAAAACGATACTAACGACAAGAATAAAAATAAAATTGCGATAGTAACAATTATAACGACAATTACGATAATAACGACAATAATAACAACTATAATGTCGATGATAATGATAACGATCATAACACTAATAACGATAATAATAATAAAAGCAACAATAACGATATTAACGAAAATATTAATAACATTAGTAACGAAAACAACGGTAATATCATTAATAATAATAATAATAATAAAGAAAGTAAGTATAATGACGGTGACAACAAAATTAATAACAAATATAACGATAATAACGATAATAACGATAATAATAATACTAATTATGAAGATAATAAGGATATCAATGGCAATAACGATAATAATGTTTATAATAATAATATTATTAAAGATAATAACGGTAATAACGATGCTAACAATAATAGCAATAATAATAACAACAACAGAAGCAATAATAAAGATGATAACGATAATAATTATAATAGCAATATTAACGATAATAACAATGATAATAATAATAATAATAAAGGTATTGACGATAAAAAAGTATCTAACGTTAATAATAATAAAAGCAATAATAATGATAATAATAGAAGTAGTACTAAATATATTATGAATAATAACTATAATAACGATTATAACAATAACAGTAGTAGTAAGAATAACATTAATAACAATAATAACGATAATAACAGTTATAAAAATGTTGACGATAATAATATTAACAATAATAACGATAATAAAAATTATAATCCTAATAACGATATCAATATGTATAAAAATAACAATTATACTGATAATAACGAGAATAAAAAAAATAATAGTAGTAATAATAACAATAATAACACTAATAACGATAATAACGATATTAATAATTGTAATACACAGATATTATAATAACAATACACAGATAATAAGGATTATAACGATAAGAAAGAACATAACTATAAAGAAGTGAATAACGGCAATTATAATAATAATAACGATAATGAAAATGACGATAATGAAGATAATGTCGATAATAACGAAAATGACGATAATAACGATTGTAATAATAAAGATAGTAACGATAATAGTAATAATAATAATAATGATAATAAAGATAACAACATTATTAACAATAATAACGATAATAATAATAATATAACGATAATAAAGATAATAATTGTTATATAGATAATATCGATATTATTGATAAAAATAATAATGATATTAAAGATAAAATAGATAATAATAATAACAAAATAAACGATAATATCGATAATAATAGTAAATATAATGACAATAAATACAAAAATAACGAAAATGACGTAATAATATTAACGATAAAAACGATAATAGTAATAATACAAATATCGATAGTAACAAAAATAACGATAATGAGGATAATAACGATAATAATAACAGCAATCATAACGATCTTAAAGTTAAGAACGATAATAATAATAATAATATTAATAACAATAATAACATTATCAACGATAATAATAATAAAGACGTTAATAATAATAATCAAAACAAAGATATTAACGATAATAACAACAATAATAATTATAACAATAATAATAATAGTAACTATAAGAACGATAATATCGATAATAACGATAATAATAATAACGAAAGTATCGATAATATCGTTAATACCATCTACAATAATATTGATAATATCGATAATAATAATAATATTCATAACGATAATAGCGATAATAACGATAATAATGATAATAACGATAATGAAAATAATCACTATAATATCGATTAAAACAATAATAATAATAACGATAATGACGATAATAATAAAAATAATAACGATAATAACGATAATTACGATAATGACGATAATATTAATAACGATAATAACGTTAATAACGTAAATAAACGTAAAAATAATAGTACTAATAACTATAATAACGAAAATAATATTAAGGATAATATAAACATTATTATCAATTATAACAACGATAAATACGAAAATAACGATAACAAAATTAATAATAATTAAGATAATAAAAATATTAACAATAATATCGATAATAACAATAATAAAAATAATAATAGTAATGGCAATAATAACGATAATAAAGATAATAACGATAATATCGATATTAATAAATAGGATAATATCGGTATCTTCGATAATAATAATAACAATATTAACGATAATATCGATAATAATAACAACAATATCGACAATAATATCGATAATAATAATAACAATAATAACAATAATACTAATACTAACGATAATATCGTTAATAATAATAACGATAATAATGATAATAGCGATAAAAACAATAACGATATTAACGATAATATTGACAATATTAAAGATAATAATGATAATAATTTTAAAACGATAATAATTTTCATAATAATAATAATAGTAATAATGATAATAACGATAAGAAAATAAAATATTAACGATAATATACATAATAACAATAAAATTAATTACGTTTATAACGATAATTACGATAATAACGGTAATAATAATAAAATTAATAACGCTAATAACGATAATAAAGATAATAATATTATTAATAATACCGATAATATCAATTATAATGGAAATAATAATAATAACAATATCGATAATAACGATAATAACGTTAATAACGATAATAATAATAGTAATAATAGTAGTAATAATAATGATAATTACGATAATAATGATAATAATAATAGTTATAATAATATTATTACAATAATAACGATAAAAACATTAATAACGATGTCCATAATAACGATTATAACGACAATATTAATAAAATAATAATTTTGATAATAACTATAATAACGATAATAACAGCAATATTAATAATTATAATAATAACAATAATACCCATAATAATGATAATAACGACAATAATAATAATAATAATAATAATATTAATAGTTATAACGATAATGACGAAAATAATAATAATAATACTAACAATAATAACAACAATAACGACAATAACGTTAATAACGATAATAATAATAATAATAACGTCATTAATAAATATAATAAATATAATAACGAAATGGTATTAACGATAAAATCGATAATAGTAGTAATAGTAATAACGATAATAACGATAATAACTACAATATATATATTAATAATAAAGGAAATATCAATATTATAGAAAATAACGATTTTAACGATTATACTATTAACAATATTAACGATAATAACGATAATAGCGATTATAACGTTATTGAAGACAGTAATAATTATAACAATAATAAAAATAAAATTAAAGATAACAATGAAAATAATGATAATAGTAGTAATAATAACAATAATAACAATAATAACGATAATAAAGATAATAACGATAATAACGATAATAATAGAATTAATAATAACGATTATAATAAAAATAATAATAATAATAACGATAATAACAATAATATCAATAATAATAATAACTATATTAACGATAATAACAATTATAGTAAAAATTATAGTAACGATAATTACGATAATAATAACAATAATAATAAAAGTATTACAAATTTTAATCGCCAGAATACTAACAATGATACCGGTTATGATAAGAATAATATTAATAATAATAACGATAATATTGATAATCATAATAATAATAATAATAATAATAATAATAATATCATTATTACTCACAATAATAAGAATAATAACGGTTATGAGAAGAATAATATTAATAATAATATCGATAATAATGATAATAACGATATAATCGATAATAATAATTACAATAATAAAGATAATAACTCTAATAATGATAATAATACTAATAATTATACCGATAATAACAATAATATCGATAATAATAATATTAATAGGAGCAATAATAACGATAACAGTAATAAGTATAAAATCGATTGTAATGATATTAATGAAAATATCCATAATAATAATAATAAACATAACAATACTAACGATAATAACAATAACAATAATAACAATAATAACGATAATAATAAGAACAATAACATTGATAATAACGACAATAATCATAATAACTGTAATAATAATAACAAAAATAACTATTAAAACGGTAATAACAATAATAATAATAAAAATAATGACGATAATAACGGTAATAACGATAATAAGAATAATAATAATGACTATAATAACGGTAATATCGCGTAATAATAAATACAACAGTAACAATAGTAATAATAGTAATAATAACGATGGTAACGAAATGGAAGATAATGGTAAAATAATAATTACAAAATTAAGGATGATAACGATAATAACGATATAAATAATATAAATAATAATAATAATTATAATAATAATAAAAATAATAAATATAATAAAAATAATAACGTTAATAATACAAGTAATAATAACAATACTATCATTATTAAAGATAATAAAGATAAGAACGATAATCATAAACATAATAATGACAATAATATTCATAATAATAATAACGATAATAACGGTAATGACGATAACAATAATAACGATAATTACGATAATATCGATAATAATATTAACAATATTAACGATCATAAACATAAAAGTAATAATAATAGCATGTATACCGATTATAATAATAATAATGCAACAAAAAATAATAGCAATATTAACGATTATAACGATTATAATAATAACAATAATATCAAAAGTAGTAATAACGATAATATCGATAATAATGTCAATAAAGATAAAAATAGTAATAATAACAATAATATCGTGAGTAATAATAACGAAAATAATAATATAAGCGGTAATAATAATATCAATAATAACGATAATAGCGATAACAATAATAACGATAATAAAAATAATATCGATATTAATAACAACAATATAAAAGAAAGTAACCTTAATAATAATAATAGTGATAACGAAAAAAACGATAATAACGATAATAAAGATAATAATACTAATGATATTAACGATAATAGTAATAATTTTAATAACGATAAGAACGACAATAAAGATAATAATAATAATAATAACAATAACGAATATAAGGATAATAATGATAACAACGAAAATAATAATAACAATAATAGCGATAATAACGATTTTAACGATAATAAGGATAATAATAATAATTATAATAACGATAGAAACGGTAAAAGCGATAATAACGAAAAAACGATGATAACGATATTAACGATAATAATAATAATCAGAATAACGATGATAACGATAATATCGATAAAAAAAAATTAAAAATAATAATGATCGTAAAGATAATAAAGACAATAATAGCAGTTATAGTAACAATAATCATAGTAATAACTATAATAACGATAATATCGATAATAATAACAATGACAAAGTTAATAGAAATGATAATAATAGCGATAATAACGATAATTACTTTAATAATAATAACAATTATAAAGATAATTCCGATATTGACATTAATAACAATAATAATAATAGCAACAATAACGATAATTAAGAAAATAAAAATTATAATTAAAATGATACTCAGGATAAGAACGATATCATCAATGATATTAATAAGAAAAATAAAGATAATATCGTTATATTAATAAAAATATTAACAATAATATAGATAATTATAATAATAATATTAACAATTATAACGATAATAACAATATTAACGATAATAAGGATAATAAAAATGACGATATTTACGAATATAACGATAAAAGAAATATTAATAATACCAATAATAAGGATAATAAAGATATCGTCGATAATAATAATAACAATAATAATGATAATATAGATATTAATATTAAAGATAATAAGGATAATTTTAATAATAATAATAACGATAATAACGGTTTAAATGATAAATATAATAACGATAATAACGATTTTAACGATAATGACGATAATATCAATAATAATAATAATAAAAATAAAGATAATAACGAAATTAATGGAAATTACGATAATAATAATAAAATAATAACGATATTAACGATAATAATAACAATATTAACAATAATAACGATAATAGCGATATTAAAGTTTATAATAATAAAGATAATAACGTTGATATCGATAATAATAATAACAATATTAACGATAACATCGATAATAATTATAATAACAATAACATCAACAAAAAAGGTAATAACGATAATAATATAAACGATAATAACAATAATACTATTAATAAAACTATCTATAATGACAATAATAATGATAACAATAATAATAGTAATAACAATAATTACGACAATAAAGAAATTAACGATAATAATAATGATGATAATGATGATAATAGTAATAATAATAATAACGATTATAACGATATTATCGATTATAATAAGATGTATAATAAAGATAATAAAGATAAAAACGATATTAATAATATCAACAAAAACGATAATAACGATAATAATGATAATAACGATAATAAAAAATAATAATATTAATGAGAAGAATAACGATGATACCGATAATAACGGTAATAATAATAATAAATATAAATATAATATCATTAATAAGGATAGTAATAATAATAATAATAATAATAATAATGACTATAATAATGATAACAATAATAACGATAAGGAGAAAAATTACGATAAAAATTATAACCATAAAATCGATAACAACGATAATAACGGTAATATCAATAATAATGATATCGATTATAAGGATTAAAAAGATAAGAACGATTATAATAATAACAATAATAACAATAATAACTATAATAACAATAGTAGTAATAATATATATATTGATATATATAGAAATATAGGATAAATATATAGATAGTGTTTATAAGGACGATATTAAATAGAAACGATAATAAAGAAAATAACGATAATAACGATAATAACGACAATAATAATAATAATAAAACGATAATAAAGACAATTTCGATTATAATAATAACGATAATAACACAATAGTTATAATAATAATAACGATAATAACGATAATATCGATTAAAGTAATAACAATAAAACCGACAATAAAGATAATAATAAAATAATAACAATAATAACGAAAATAACGTCAATAAAAATTATATTATGTACGGTAATAACGATAATAACGTTAATAATAATAATAATAAGAATAATAACGATAACTATAAAGAGACGATAATAGTAATATTAATAATAATGAAAACAAGGATAATAACGTAAAAACTATTATAATAATAATAATAATAATAAAGATAGTAACGATATGAACGATATGAACAATAATAACAATAATAAAGATAATTATAATACGACAATAACGATTACAGTAATAATAATATTATTGATAGTAACAAAATTACGATAATGGTGAAAATAATAATAACAATAATAAAAATAATAAAGATATTAACGATAACAACTATATTAATGATAATAACAATAATAATTATAATAATAATAACAATAATAACGTTAATATCAACAATAATGAAAACTATAATAATGACAATAAAGTTAATAACTTTAATATTATTAACAATAATAATGATAACAACGATAATAACAATATTAATAATAATAATGAAAATAACGATAATCACGATGACAACGATAATAATAATAACAATAATAATGATATTACGTTAAAAATCGTAGTAGTAATAACAATAATAACCATAAGAGCTATATTTACGGTAAAAATAGTAACGATAATAACGTTAATATCGATAATAATAATAACAGCATTAACGATAATAACGATAAGAGTAATAATAAAAATGATAATAACGGTAATATTAATAATAACGATAATAATAATACGATAGTAACTATAATACCAATAATAATAACAACGATAACAACGATAATAATAATATTAAAAATAATATCGATAACTACTATCATTCCTATAATTATAATAAACGAAAAAAGTAATAATAATTATAACGATAAAAACGATAATAACAATAATAATAATAACAATAATAAACATAATAAAGATATCAACGATAGTAATTGTAGTAATAACGATACTAAAGATAATAAAGATATTAACGATAATAATAATATCGATAGTAAGCAAAATATCAATAGTAATAATAACAACATTAACGATATTATCGTTAATATTTACAATAATAATAACTATAATAACGATAATAACTGTTATATTATTAATAATAACGATAATAACGATAAAAAGGATAGTAACTATAATAACAATGATATTAATATCGATAAAAACAATAAAATTAATAACGCCGATTATGATAACAACGAAAATAATAATATTAATAATAAAGATAATTACGATAATAACGATAGTAATTGTAGTAATAATAAAAACAATAAAGATAATAACGTTAATAACGAAAATAACGATTATATTATTAACGATTACATTAATAATATCGATAATATTAATAATAATACTAACGATAATAACGATAATAATAATAATAATAACAATAATAACGATATTAAAGATACTAGCGATAATAATAAAAACAATAATGACGTAAATAAAGATAATAAAGATAATAATGATAATAATAAGAATAATAACAGTAATAATATCAATAATTACGATAATAACAACAATAACGATCATAACGATAATTATAATAGTCATAATAACGATGTTAACGGAATTAACTATAATAATAATATTAATAATAATAATAATAAAAAAAATAACGATATTAACGATAACAGTAGTAGTAATACTAACAATAATAGCAATTTTATCGATAATGATGTTAACGGTATTAATAATAACGATAATAATTATAATAATAATAACTATATTAACTATAAAAACGATAATAATAATAGTAAAAGTAATAATAATAGCAATAATAACGATAATAAAGATAATTACAATAACAATAATAACGACAATAACAATAATAGCGATAAGAATAATAACAATAATAACGTTAATAACGAAAATTACGATAATTCTGATAATAACAATAATAATGATAACGATAATAACGAAATATTAATATTAATAATTACTATTATAAAGATCATGTTGTTAATAATAATAATTATAATAATTAATGTAATAACGTTATAAACGATAAGAACAATAATATTAATAAAAATAATAAAGATAATAACGATAATAATTATAATAATAAAAAAAATAATAACCATAATAATGATACAAACGATAAAAATAATAATAGCAATTAACATAATAACGATTATAACGATAATAATAATAACATAAATAACGATAATACGATTATAAAGATAATAATAATACTAATATTAACAATAATAACAGCAAGAACGATAAAAAATATGATAACATTAATAACGATAAAAACGATAATAACGAAAATAACGATAATAATAATAACAATAGTAACTATAATAACCATAATAACGATATTACAGTAATAAAAATAAAGATAATATCGATAATAAGGACAATAATAATAGTAATAATAACGATAATAACGATAATATTGATAATAATTATAACGAAAATGACGACAATAACATTATTAATATTAACGGTAATAAGAATAATAATGACATCGATAATAATAATAACAATAATATCGATAATAAGGGTAATTATGAAAATAACAGTAATAACGATAATATATATAAAACGACAATAATAATAATAATATAAACGATAATAAGGATAATAACGATAATAACAATAATAACGATAATAACAGTGGAAATAATAGTAATAATAGATATATTAAAGTTAGTAAGGATAATATCGATTATAATATTAATAATAATAACGTTAAATACGATAATAGCGACAATATTATTATTAATATTAACGTTAATAGGTATAATTACTATATAAAAGTTAATAGTAATAACAATAATAACGATAAAAAGGATATTAACGATAATAACAATAAACATATTGATAATGACGATAATAATAATAGCAATAATAACGATTTTTAATGTTAAGAATGATAATAATAAGATCATTTATAACCATTATAACATTATCAACGATAATAATAATATTGACGTTAATAATAATAATCATAATAAAGATATTAACTATAATTTCAAGAATAATATTTCTCAAAATAATAATAATAATAATAGTAACCATAAGAACGATAATATCGAAAATAACGATTACAATAATAACGATAGTAACGATAATAAAGATAATAACGATAATATTATTAACGATAATATCGACATTATTGATAATATTAACAACGATAATTTTGATAATAACAATAATGAAATTAATAATTTTAATAACGATAATAATAAAATTATTATTAATAACAATAATAAAGATAAAAACGATAATAAAAATAATAACTTTAACAACGGAAATAGTAACATTTTTACTAATAATAATAATAACGATAATAACGAAAATAATGATAATAACGATTATAATAACAACGACAGTATCGATAATAGTATTAATAATAATAATCATAATAACGATATTTAAGATTATAATAACACCAATAATAAAGAAAAGAACGATTAATCTTTAATAACGATAATAATAATAACGATAATAACTATAATAACGATGTAACGATAATAATAACAAAAATAGAAACGATAATATTGATAATAATAATAATAATATTAAAAGCAATAATATCGATAATGTAGAAAATAACGATAATAATGATAATGATAATAACGATAATAACAATAGTAACGACAATAATAATAATTATAATAACGTAAAATGAGATAATATCTATGTCAACGATAATAATAATAACAACAATATCAATAAAAACGATAGTAACATTAATAATAATATTACAAAAAAAGGATAATAAGGATAATAATAATAATAATAACAATAATAAAGATTATAACGACATTAATAAGAATAAAAATAATAATAATAATAATAATATCTATGATAACGATAATAACTATAATAATAATATTATTCATGACAATAATACCAATAATAACGGTAATAAGTATAATAATAAATACGATAAAGTCGATAATGTCCATAAGATTATTAACAATTTTAGCGATAATATCGATAATAATAAGAACAATATTAACGATAATATCGATAAAATTAATAACAATATTAACGATATTATCTATAAAAAAAAAATAATAATAATAATAAAAGTAATAACGATAGTAGAGATAACAAAAATGATAATAATTATAACGATAATAAAGATAATAACATTAATAAAAGTAATTATAATAAAGATAACAACGATATTGACGAAAGTAGCGATAATAATATTTACATTAAGAAAGCTAATTACGATAATAATGATATTAGCGATAAAAATTATAATAATGATAACAATAATGACGATAATAACGTAAATAATAATAACAATAATAACGATATTAATGATAATAACGATAATAATAATAAAAACAATAACGATGACAAAGACAATTTCGATAGTAACGATAATAATAATTATAATAACCAGAATAACGATACTAACAATAACAATAATAGCGATATTAACGATAATATTGATAATAATATTAGCAATTATAACGATAACAAACGACAAAAACGATAGTAAAGATAATAATATCTATAATAACGATAATTACAATAATAATAATAGTAACGATAATAATAATAATAATAATATCGAAAAAGACAAGAACGATAATAACGGTAATAAGAATAATAATAAAGATAATTACGATAATAACGATAATAATAATAACAATAATAACGATAATAACGACATTCACGATAATAATAATTACAATAATAACGATAATAACGAAAATAATGATAACAAGGAAAATAATTATAATAATAATATCAATAGAAACGATAAAATGGTAATACTTACGATTATAACGATAATAACGTTAATAACGGTAATAACCATAATAAAATTAATAACTATATTTACGTTAATGACAATAATAATATCAGCAATAATAGCGACATTAACGGTAACAATAATAATAACATTATTGACGATATTATCGATGATAACGATAATAAGAATAACGGTAATGACAATAATAAAAATAATAGTAATAAAAATAATAATTATAATAACGTTTATAATAATAACAATGTTAACGGAAATAATAATAATAATATTAATAAAGATATTAGCAATAATAATAGTAGTAATTAATAACTATTATAACGAAATTAACGATAATAACGATAATATCTACAATAATTATAACAATAACAACGATAATAAAAATAATAACGATAATAAGGATAATAACGATAAAACGATAATAACGATAATAATAAATATAGTAATAATAACAATAATAACGACAATAACGATAATAATAATAATAATGATAATAGTAATAAAAACGATAATAATAAAAATAATAATAATAACGATAATAACGATAATAATGATAA
Organism: Vespa crabro; assembly: GCF_910589235.1. Lineage (NCBI taxonomy): Eukaryota > Metazoa > Arthropoda > Insecta > Hymenoptera > Vespidae > Vespa > Vespa crabro. The sequence continues at coordinate 1,777,273 of NW_025813595.1, forward strand.
TAACGATTATAATAACAACGATAATACCGATAATGGTATTATTAATAATATCAATAATAACGATATTTACGATAATAATAATAACAATAATATAGAAAAGAACGATATTATCTATAATAACGAAATTAATAATATCGAAATTAACTATAATAACTATGAAACGATAAAAACAACATCAATATTACCGAAAATATTGATGATAATAATAATAATGATAATAGCAATAATAACTATAATAAAGATATTAACGATAATAATGATAAAGATAATAACGATAATAATAATAATAATAATATCAAAAATAACAATAATTACAATAATGACTATAATGACTATACTAATAATATCGATAATGACGATGATAATAAAATCTATAATAAAGTTAATAACGATAAAAATAATAATAATAATAACGATAATAACGATATCAATGATAATAACGATAATAGCGATAATAATGATAATTATAATAACGATATTGACGACAATAATAATAATAATAATAGCGTTAAAACGGATAATAAGTACGTCACCGATAATAATAAAACAATAATGTCAATAAAAACGATAATAACGTTAATAATAATAAAAAAAATGACGATTTTAACGATATTACGATAATAGCAATAACGATAATAAGGATAAAAATCTTAACAATAATAACGATATTAAAGATTTTAACAATAAACTTAATAAGGATATTAACGATTATAACGATAATAATGATAATAATAATAATAATAATAACATTAATAAAGTTAATAGCGTAAATAGCAATAATAGCGATAATACTTATAATAATTATAACGAATATAACGATAATAACGATAATTATGAAATTAGATATAATAATAATATCGATAATAATGATTATAACGATAATAACTATATTAACTATAAAAACGACAATAATTTTAATAATAATAATGAAAATAATAATACCGTTAATGACGATAATAGCGATAGTAGTAGTAGATGTAATATCAATAATAACAATAAAATCGATATAAAGATAATAACAATAATAATATTAACGATTATAACGAAAATAGTAATAATAATAACAGCGATAATAAAGATAATAACGACAATAACGATAATAATGATAATAATAATAATATTTATAATAATAATAATAATAGTTTTAAAAATAATAACAATAATGCCTTTAATAACGATAATAATTGTGGTAATGTTAAGAATCATAACAATAATAACGATATAACGATTATGACGATAACAATATTACTGATAATAACGTCTTTTGTCATAATAATAATAATAACGATAATAATGATACATATAATAACGATAATACCGACAGTAACAACAATAATTATAATAATAATAACGATAAAAGGGATAATAACTATGTCAACGATAATAATAATAATAATATTAATAACGATATTAACGATAAGAACGATAATAATGATAATAATCTTAACAATAACAACGATATTAAAGATTTTAAGGATAATAATAATAAAGATAATATCAATAATAACGAAAGGAATAATAATTTAATATCGATAGTAACAATAATAACGAGCAAGACGATAGTAACGATAATAATGATAACGATAATAAGGATGATATTAATAACGATCATAAAGTTAATAATAAAAATCATATTAAAGATAATAACGCTAATAACAATACTAACGATAATAGCAATAATAATAATAACGATATTAAGGATAATATCGTTAATAATTGTAACAATATTAACAATAAAAACGATAATAATAATAACAACAAAAACATTAATAACGATATTAACTATAATAAAATTTATAATAATAACGACAATGACGATTATAATGATAATAATAGAAGTAATAATATCAATATTATGAGTATTAAATATAATAATGAGTATAATGATAATAGTAGTAGTAATAATAACAGTAATAACAATAATGACGATAATAACTATTATAACAATGTTAACGATAATAATATTGACGATAATAACAATAAGAACCATAATAATATTAATAATAATAATAAAAATAACAACGCTATTAACGATAATAATGAAAGTAATAATTATAATAATAACGAAGATAACGTTAACAATGATAATACCGATAATAACGATAATAAGAATAATAATAATAGTATTAATTACGATAATGAAGATATTAACGATAATAATATTAGTAATAATAACAATAATAACAATAATAACGATAATAACGATAATAACAATTATAATAGAAGTATTAATAACAATATTAAGAATAATAACAATAGAAACGATAATAACAATAAAAATAGTAGTAATATAAAAAGTAATAATTATAATAACGGTAAAAACGATTTTAACGATAATAATAAGTACTATAAATAGAATAATATCAATAATAATAATAACAAATATTAACGATAATATCGATAATAATAATAACATTAATAATTATAATTACGAAAATAATGATTATAACGATATAATCGATAATAATAATTATAATAATAATGATAATAACTACAATAATGATAATAATAATAATAATTATAACGATAATAACGATAATTTCGATAATAACAATACTAATTAGAGTGATAGTAACGTTAATAGTAATAACTATAAATTCGATAATTATGATATTAATGAAAACAACTATAATAATAATAATAAATATAACAATAATAACGATTACAACGATAACAATAATAATAACAATAATAACGATAATAAAGTTATCTTTAATAATAAAAATAACGATAATGCCAATAATAACGTTAATAATAATTATAATAACAATAATAATAATAACTATAATAACGATAATAAACATAATAACGATAATAACGATAATAACGATAATAACAATAATAGTAATAATAACCACGAAAATAACGATTATAACGATAACAATAATAATAACACTAACAATATAAATAATTACAATAATAACGATAATAATATTATGACGATAGTAATAATAATAATATTAACGATAATAGCGATAATGAAGATAATAACGATAATTAGGATAATAACATTATAGTTATTAACAATATATTTTTATTAACAATAAAAATAATAACAATTACAATTATATAGATATTAATGAAAATAACGATAATAATGATAATAAAGACTATAATAATAATAATAATAACGATAACAATGATTATAACGATAATAATAATATCGAAAATAACGACAATAATAATAATAATAATAATAATAATAATAATAATAATAATAATAATAATAACGATAATAATGATAATAACGATAACATCGGTAATAATAAAAACAATAATATCGATAATAACGATATTAACGATATAATGATAATAATAAATAATTTCGTTAATTAGGTTAATTACGAAAATATCGGTAATAACCACGAAATCGGAGAAATCGATAATTAACAATAAAATCGATAATAACGATAATAACGACATTAAATGTAATAATAATAACGATAATATCGATATTAATAATAGCGATAATGACGAAAAAAGTAATAATAATATTAATGGTATTAACGATAATAACGATAATAGTAATTATAATAATAAAGTTAATAACGATAATAACGCATAATAATAATTACAACAATAAAAATAGTAATAATAAAAATAATAACGATGATAACGATATTGACGATAATAATAATAATATTAACAACGATATTAAGTATAATAACGATATCATCGAGAATAATAAAAATAATATCGATAATAACGATAATAACGATGATAAAATTAATAATAATATCGATAATATCAATAATAACGAAAATAACTATATTAATAATAATAAGAATGAAGATAATATCGATAATAACGATAATATCGATAATAATTATAACGAAAATAACGACGATAATAATAATCATATTCGGTAATAAGGATAAATACGATAACATCGATAATAATAATAGCAATAATATCGATAATAACTATAATAATGACATTAATAATGATAATAATAATAATAATAATAATAACAAGGTAAATAACAATAATTACGTTAATAACGTTAATATCGACAATGATAATAATAATATTAACGATAATAATGATAATAACGATAATAATAATAATAATAACATTTAAAACAATAATAATGATAATAACAATAATAATAATAGCATCACAAACTATAATATCGATAATAACGATAAATACGATAATAATTATAACAATTATAACGATAATAACAATTAGAAATATAATACTATTAACAATAATATTGCTGACAACGATAATAACGATAATTATAATAATTACATATAGATAATAAGGATTATAGTGATAAGAACGAGCATAACTATATAAAAGAAAATAACGGCAATTATAATAATAATAATAGCGATAAAGACGATAATGACGATAATAACGATAACGATGATAATAAGGATTATAATAATATCGATAGTAACGATAATGGTAATAATAATAATAATGATAATAACGATTATAATAATAATAATAATAACGATAAAAGCTATAAAAGCGATAATAATAATAATAACGATAATAAGGGTACTAACGATAGCAACGATAATAAATATATCAATAAAAACGATAATAACGATATTAACGATAATAATGATAATAACAATAAGACCGATAGTAATGATACGATAATAACGATTACTGTAATGATAATATTACCGATAGTTTCAATAATAGCGGTAATGACGTTAATAATAAAAATAATAATATGGTAATAACGATATTAACGGAAATAAGGATAATAATAATATGAATAAAAACAATAATAGCGATATTAATGATAATAAGAATAATAAAGATAGTAACAATAATAGTAATAGTGATAATAATGTTAATAACGTTATTAACGATAATAACGATAATAATAATAACAGTAATAAAGATAATAACGATAATATCTATTATAATAATAACAATAAAATCGATAGTAATGATATTAATGATAACTATAATAACATTAATTACGATAATAACGACAATAGAAATAATAATAATACCCATAATAATAGTAACAATAATAACGATATTGAAGGTTTTTACGATAATAATAATAACGATATTCACGAAAATAACGATAATAATGATAATATCGATACTAATAAAAATAATAATAACAATAATAACCATAATAACGATTATAATGATAATAACTATAATAATGATATTAACAATAAGAATAGAAGTAATAATAAAGACATTAACGTTATGAACGATAATAACGATAATAATATTAACAATAATAACGATAATAACTATATTAAAAATAACAATAATATACGCTAACAAAGATAAAAACAATAATAATAATAGTAAAACATACGAAAATAAGGATAATAACGATAATAGCGACAATAATAATAATAATAATAACGATAATACCGATAATAACGTTAATAATTCTTGTAAGAATAACTATAATAACTGTAATAACTATTTTTATGAAAGCAATAGTAACGATAAAATCGATAATGTCGATTATAATAATAATAATAACAACATTAATAACGATATTATCGTTAATAACTATAATAATAATAGCAATAATTACGACGATAACGATATAAATGATAATAACGATAACAACGGACACAAAATAATAATAATAGAAATAATAAAGGTTATAACGATAATAAACATAATATCGTTAGTAATAATACTAATAATATCGATAATAACGATTATAATGATAATAACGATAATAACATTAATAAAAATAACAATAATAACGATAATAGCGATAATAATAGAACTAATAATAACAATGTAAACAATAATGACGATAATAATGAATTGTCGATAATATTAATAACAATATTTACGATAATTTCGATATTAATAATTGTAATCATAACAATTATAACGATCATAACGATAATAGCAACTATAATAATAAAGATAATAACAATATTAATAATAATTTTATTATTGTAAGTAACAATAATAATGTTATCGATGTTTATAATAGTAATAATATTAACGTTTATAACGATACTAACTGTAATAATGATAATAAAAATAATAACCATAATAACGATAATAACGGTAATAAAAACAACAATAATAACAATATTAACGAAAATAGTAATAACAATTGTAACGGAAACAACGATAATAGCATTAATAATATTAATAATAATAGCGAATATAAGTATAATAACGGTGACACCTATACCATTAATAACAATAATAACGATAATAACGATAGTATGGATAATAGTAGCACATATAATAACAATAATAACGATAATAATAATAATCGTATTAAAGATAATAAAGATTATAACGATGTAAAAGTTTCTAACGCTAATAACAATTACAACCATAACGATAATAACGACTATGATGATAAGAACTATAATAATACGAATAATAATAAAAATAATACCGATAATAACAACAATAAGAATAATAATAGAAGTAATAATAACAATTATAAGATTAATAACTATAAAACGATAATAACAATAATAATAATAGTAATGAAAAGTAATAATTATAATAACGATAAAAACGATTTTAACGATAATAATAATGACGATAATTAGGATAATATCGATAATAATAATAACAATATTAGCGATAATACCGATAGTATTAATAACATTAGTAACTATAATAACGATAATAACGTTTATAATGATAATAATAATAATAGTAATAATAACCATAATAAAGAAAATAACGACACAATAATAATAAAAGTATTAATAACGATAATAACGGTAATAACGATAAAAATAATAGAAAAATAAAATAATATCAATAATAACGATAAAATGTATAAAAACGACTACATCGATTATATAAAATACGATAATAACGATATTATCGATAATAATAACAACAATATTACCAATAATATCGATAATAATAAAAACAATATTGACGATAATATCGATAATAATAATAATAATATCAGTAATACTGGTAATAACGATAATATCGATAATAATAATAATGATAATAATGATAATAGCGATATAAACAATAACAATATTAACGATAATATTGACAATATTAAAGATAATAATGATAATTATTTTAAAACTATAATAATTATCATAATTATAGTAGTAATAACGATAATAACGATATTTAAAATAAGAATAATAACAATTAAATAGATAATAATAATAAAATTTATAATGTTAATAACGATAATAACGATAATAACAGTAATAATAAAAAATTGATAACGCTAATAACGATAATAAAGGTATAATATCATTAATAAGCACGATAATAATGATTATAATGGAAATAATAATAATAATTATAATTATAATATCGATAATAACGATAATAACGGTAAAAACGATAATAAAAATAGTAATAACACTAGTAATAATAATAATGAAAATTACGATAATAACGATAATAATAATAATTATAATAACATTATAACAATAATAACGAGAACAACGATTATAACGATATCTATAATAACGATAATAAAGACAATAATAATAAAAATAATAATATCGATAATAACTGTAATAATGATAGTAACGATAATGACGATAATAACGATAATATCTATAATAATAATAATAATAACAGTAATATCGAAAATAACGATAATAACGACAGTAGTAATAATAACAATAATAATAATATCCATAATGCAGATAATGACGCCAATAATAATAATTATAATAAAATTAGTAATAATAACGATAATGACGATAATAATAATAGTATTAATAACAAAATTAAAAATAATAACGATAATAACGATAATAAAGATAATAATAATAATAATAACGATATTATAACTATAATAAATATAATAACGATATGTTATTAACGTTAAAGACGACAATAGTGGTAATAGAAATAACGATAATAACTATAATAGCGGCATAAGAAATTATAATAATAAAGATATTAACTATATTATCGAAAATAAAGATAAAAGCTATAAGAATAATAATAATATGAACAATAACAATGATAATAACGATAATAAACATAATAACAGTAACGATGACACGACAATAACAATAACAATATTAAAGATAATAACGATAATAATAATAATAATAACGACATTAATAACTATAGTAAATATAATAACGAAAGAGTTTAACGGTAAAAACGACAATAGTAGAAACAATAAATACGATATTATCGAAAATAACGATATTAACAATAATAATAATAACAGTAATAACGATAATAACGATATAGCGATTTATAATAATAATAATAATAATAATAATATTAATAATATTATAAGATAAAATAATAATAAGATAAAATAATAATAATATTAACGATTACAAAGAAAATAATGATAATAATAGTAGTAATAATAACAATAATAACAATAATAACGGTAATAAAGGAAATAACGGGAATTATGATAATAATTATAAGAATAATCTATTTAACATTGATACTAACGTTAATAACGATAATATTAATAAAATTAATAACGATAATAACGTTTATAATAATAAGAACGATAATAATATTAATAATAATAACAATATTAATTGTTATAATGATAATAACGATAATAACGACAATAATAGTAGTATTAATGACAGTAATAAAAATAATTGCCATAAAAACGATTTTAACGATAATAATAATAACGATAATAACGATAATATCGATAATATTAATAACAATGTATACAATAATTTCGATATTAATGATTGTAATATTAACAGTATTAACGATCACAACGATAATAGCGACTATAATAATAACTATAATAACGACTTTAATAATAACAATAATAATATTATCTTTAGTAACAATAATAATAATAACGATGTTTATAATAGTAATAATAACAACGATTATAACGATACTAACGATAATATTGTTAATAACGATAATTCCGATAATAACGACAATAAAGATAATCATAATAACGATAATAACGATAATAATAATAATTATAGTGACACTAATAAAGTTAATAACTACAATAATAAAAATAATATTAATATTAATAATAACGATAATAACGATAATAACGATAATATTAATAGTAATAATAGCTATAATATCAATAATAGAGATAATTACGATTATAACGATAATAATAATAACGATAATAACGATAATAAGGATAATAACGACAATTATAATAATAATAATAATAATAATAACAATAACGATAATAACGATAAAACCAATAATAATTTCAGTAATATTAACAATATTATCAATAATAACGATAATAACGTTAATAATTATAACAATAAAACGATAATATCGTTAATAATAGGAGTTATAATAACAAAATTAGGAATAATATATATATAGTAACGATAATAACGGTAATAATGGTAGAATTAATAACAGACATAACAATAATAACCATAAAAACGATATTAACGTTAAGAATAGTAACGATAATAACGATAATATTGATAATAATAATAACAATATTTACGATAATATCGATAATAGTAATAATAATAATAACAATATTAACAATCATAACGATAATAGCGATAATATTAATAAAAATAATAACGATAATAAGAAAAATAATAATATCGATAGCAAAAATAATAATTATAATGAAGATTTTATTAGTAATACTGATAACGATTGCAACGATAATAACGATAATAACGATATTAATAATAAAATTAATAAGGACAATTACTTTAATAACTAAAATAATAATAGCAATAATTACTATAAGAACGATAATAATGATAATAATAGTAATAACAATAATAATGATATCAATATTAATAACAATAATAACGATTATAATGAAAATAACGATAATGATAATAATATTAATAATAATAATGACGATAAAGCGATATTAACGATGATCACCTTAATACTGATAACAATATTAACAATAATAACGATAATCACGATAGTAATGATAATAATATTAACAATAATATCGATAAATACAATCATACCGATAATTATAATAATAGTAATATCGATAATAAGGATAATTAAGAGAAAAAACGGTAATAACGAATATTACGATAATAACGGTAATAATTATAACAATAATGACGATAATAACGATAATTACGATAGTAATAATAATGACGATAATAACGATATTAGCGATAATAACGATAATAATTATAAAGATAAAAACGAAATTGACCATAATAAAGATAATGGTGATAATAACGATAATAATAATAATAATAGTAACAACAATAACGATAATTACAATAATAATATCAACAGCAATAACGGTAATACCGATAATAACGATAATCATAATAACAATGATAACGATAATAACGATAAGAACGATTACAATAATGTCGCCATTAACGAAAACAGTAATAATAATTATATCGGTAATAACGATAATAACAATAATAATAATAACAATAAAAAAGATAATAGAGAAATCAACGATAGTAAGTGTAATAATAAAATAATAATAACGATACTAACGATAATAACGATATTAACGATATTATCGATAATATTAACAATGATAATAACTATAATGTCTACAATAACGATAATAACGATATTAATAATAACAATTTTAACGATGATATCGACAATAATAATTAAAATATTATCGATAATATCGATATTAATAATAATAATAATTACGATTATGACGATAATAACGATAATAACGATTATAATAATATCGATACTAACGATAATTGTATTTATAATAATAACGACAATAACGATAATAACTATAATAATAATAATATTAATAATAAAGATAATAACGATATTAATGACAAAAACGATAATAATGATAACAATACAAATTATAATAATATTAATAATAATAACGACGATAATAACAATAATAATGAGAAGAACAATAAAAATAATAACGATAATAGCCATAAAAATTATGTTAATAATAACGATAATAACGTTATTAGTACTAATAATAATAATAACAATAATAATTGCGTTAATGAAGATAAAAACAATAAACATAGTAACGATATTCGAAATAATAATAATGACGATAATAATGGTAATAACGATAATAACGATTATTATAATAACATTAAAAACAATAATATTAATAAAAACAATAAATATAATAACGATAATAATAATAAAATAATAACGATAATAAGGATAATAACAATAATATTAATACCACAATTAAAGAAAATAATGTTTATAAATATAATTTTAATAACGATAGTAATTATAATAATAATATCAATGATAAAGATAATAATGACACAAACGATAATAATAATAATAATAATAAACATGGTAATGATAATAACGATAATAATAATAACATTAATAACGATAATTACGATATTAACGTAAATAAAGATAATAATAATAAAAATAATATCGATAATAAAGCTAAGAACGATAATAACAATAATAATAATAATAATAATAAAGATGATAACGATGTTAACGATTATAACTATAATAATAAAAACAATAAAAACTATAATAACGATAATAAAGATAATTGTAATAACTATAATATCGATAATAGTAATAATAATTATAACGATAATAACGATAATAACGATAATAGTAGTAACAATTAAATCGATAATAACCATAATAATAATAATAAATAAAATAATTACATCAAAAATAACTATAATAAAGGTAATAATAAGAATAATATTAACAATAACAACGATAACAACGACAATAGTGATAAAAGTAATAAAAAAAATATAAAAAATAAGGATAATAACGATGACAACGATAATAAAAATGACAATATTAACGTTAATAACGATAATAACGAGTATACGGATTATTATAATAAAGATAATAACGATAATGGCAATAATAATAATAACGATAATGACAATACTAACGATAATAATGACAGTAACTATAATAACGATCATAACAATAATTAAGGTAATGATAACAATAATACCGATAATAACGATAATAAATATAATAATAATAGTAATAATAAAGATTAAAACAATAATAACGATTATAATGATAATAACGAATATAATATCAATAATAATAACAATAATAACGATAATAACGATAATTATATTAATAGAAGTATTAATATAAATATTAACAATTTTTGCAATAATAATGATAATAACGATAATAATAGTGGTAACAATTAAAGAAATAATAATAATAACGATAATAACGATAATAACGATAAGAGTAAAAACAATTTCGAGAGTACAGAACAATAATAACGATAATAACGAAAATAACGATAATAATAATAAAATTAATAACGTTAATCTGTTAATAGTAATAATAATAATAACAATAATAACGATAAAAACGATGATAAGGATAATAGTAATAACGATAATAACGACAATAATAATAATAATATTATCGATAATAAAGATAATAACGATATTATTAATAATTGTAATAATAATAAAAACGATAATAACGATAATTACGATAATAATAATAATAATAATAACAGTGATAAAGATAATAGCGAAAATAATAATAGTAAAAATAAAAAGAATAATAATATCGTTAATATCGATAATAACAATAATAATAATAACAATATCAACGATAATATCCATAATAATAATAACAATATTAAAGATAATATCGATAATAATAATAATTATAGTAATAACAGTAATATCGACAATAAAGATAATAACCTTAATAATAATAAGGATTATAATGATAATAACGAAAGTAACGATATTAACGATTATAATAATAACGCTAATGACGGTAATAACGATAATAATAATATTAGTAATAGTAGTAATAATAAAAATGATAATTACGATAATAACGATAATAATAATAGATATAATAACATTATGACAATAATAACTATAAAAACGATAATTACGATATCCACAATAACGATAATAAAGATGATATTAATAACAATAATAAAATTGATAATTACTATACTAACGATAATAAACATGACAACGGCAATGAAGATAATAATAATTATGATAATGACGATAATATCGATAATAATAATAATAATAACGACGTTAATAACTATAATAAATTTATTAACGATATGGTAATAACGATAAAGACGACAATAGTAGTAATAGTAATAACGATAATAACGATAATAATGATAATAACGGCAATAAAACTAATTATATAAAGATAATAACGATATTTTCGAAATTAATGATGAAAGTTATAAGAATAATAATAATATGAACAATAACATCGAAAATAACGATAATATACCTAATAACAGTGAAGATATTGCGACCTTAATAATAACAATAATAATAACGATAATAACGATAACAACAATAATAACGATAATATCTATATTAACGATATCAATAATATCGAAAATAAAGTTAATTTCGATATTAATAATAGCAATATAAAAGATAATAACGATAACAATAATAATTTTATTGACATTAATAACTATAATAAAGGTAATATAGATATGGTATTAACGATTAAAACGACAATAGTAGTAATAATAACAAATATAACAATAATAACGCTGATAAGGAAAATAACGTTAATATCGACAATAATAATAACAATATTAACTATAATAACAATTATAGGAAATAATAATGATAACGATAATAAAGGTAATAATATTAATAATTCTAATAATTGTAACAAAAATAATCACCCCCAATAATAACAATAATAACGGTTATGACAAGAATAATATTAATAATAATAATGATAATAATGATAAAAACGATATAATCGAAAATAATAAATACAATAATATCGATAAAAACTATAATAATGGTAATAACGTTAGTAACGACAATATTAATAAGTATGATAACGATAATAATGATATTAACGATAACAACAATAATAATAATAACATTAATAGGGATAATAATGGTAGTATTGATAATAATAACAAAAATATTAACGATAATATCGATAACAATAATAATAATAATAACAATGATAACGATAATATAGATTATAACCATAATAATAATAACAATGGTAACGTTACCATTAATAATAATAATAACGATAATAACGACAATAATGATAATAAACATAATAATAACAATAATAACGTTAATAATGACAATAATTATAATAATAATATTGATAATAAAAGTAATAACGTTAATAACGACAATAATTATAATAATTATATTGATAATAACAATAATAACGAAAATAATAATAATAATGATATTAATAACGATATAGACAAACATAACCATAATAATAGAAGTAATAATAATAATAATATCATTAAAGGCGGAAAGAACGTTATTGCCGAAAATATTAATAAGAGTAATAACGATAATAATGATAATAGCGATAATAATAATAATATCGATAATAATAATTGTAATAATAACAATATTAACGGTAATAACATATATAATACTGACCATAATAACGATAATAACTTAAATAACAATAATGAAATTAACAATAATAATGATAATAACGATAATACCGATAATAACGTTAATAACAATAATAATCATAATAATAATAATAATAATATATACGATGATAGATATAATGAGGAAAATAATAATAATTATAATAATAATACTAACGACATAAACGAAAATAACCATAGTAATAGAACATTTTATAATAATAATAACATTAATAATGTGAATAACGATAATAAAGATAATAAAATTAATAATAAAAACAATAATACAGGTAATAATGGTAATAATGATAATAACTATAAAAATAATAATATTAATAATAATTATAATAACAATAATAACGATAATCATAATTACGATAATGACGATAATAATAAAAATAATAATAACGATAATTATAATGACAATAATAACGATAACGATGGAAATAATGATAATAACGATGACATTAATAATGGTAAAAACTATAATAACGATAATAACGGTAATAATAATGACGATAATCAAAGATAGAAAAGGTAATAAAGATAATAATATTAACGATAATAACGACAAGTTTAACAATAATAATAACGATAATAAAATTAATAACGATATTAGCAGTAATAATAATACTAATAACAATAATGACGATAATAAACTTAGTAATAATAATAATAATAACAAGAGTAACGATAATAAATATAATAACAATATTAATAATAGCGACAATAACGAAAATAGCAATAATATTAATTACTAAAATGACTATAATAACAAGAATATTAATAACAATAATAACAATAATAACGAAAATAACGTAATTCACGATAATGTCGATAATAATAATAACAATTATAACATTAATAAAGATAATAGCGATAATAATAATAACAATTATAACATTAATAAAGATAATAGCGATAATAACAATAACAATAATAATGATAATAAAGATATTAACGATAATAATAACAGTAGTAATAATAAAAATAATAACGATATTTACGATAATAACGATAATTACGATAATAATAATAAAAATAGTAACGATAACAACGATGATATAGATAATAACGATAATTATAATAATATTAACGGTAATAACGATAATTACAATAACAACGATAACAACGATGATAAAAATAATAATATAGATAATTCCGAAAATAATAAAATTTATATTAAAGATAATAACGATAATAATAATAATTAAGAAAATAACGCAATTAACGATAATAATGATAGTAATAATAACAATAACAACGATAATAACAATATTAATAATAACAATAATAAAATCGATAATAAGGATAATAAAAATAAGAACGATAATAGTAATAACAATAGCAACAATAATAGCGATAATACGATAATAATGTTTATAATAAGAAAGGTAATAATAATTATAATATTCATAGTAATTATAATATCGATAATACGAATGTAACAATTGTAACAGTAATAATTGTAATATTAAGTACGATAATAACGATAATAACGATAATAACGATAATAATAATAACTATAATAACGATAATAATGATAATAAAGATAACAATAATAAGAATAATAACTATAATAATAATATTAGCAATAATGAGGATAATATAGGTAAAAAACCATTAATGACGATAACAATATTAATAATAATAATATTAGCAATAACAACGATAACAACGATGTTATCTATAATAATAATAGCAGTAATATCGATAAAATCGATAATAATAACAATAATAAATATAATAACGATGATAACGATAATAACGATAATAACGATAGTAATAATAACTATTACAACGATTATATCGATAATAATAATTACAATATTAACAAATACATCGATAATAATAATAATAATAAAGACAAAAATATCGATAATAACGATTATAACGTATATAATAATAATAATAATAACGGTAACAATAATAATAATAATAACGATAATTACGATAATATCGACAATAATAATAACAATAATAACAATAATTGCCATAATGTCGATATTAACGATAGTAACGATAATAATAATAACAATAATAACGAAGATAAGGATAATAATGGAAATACGATAATAATAGTAATAATAAAAAAGATAATAACAATATTAACGATAATAAGCACTATGATAATAATAATAAGAATGATAAAATCGATAATAACGAAATTAACTATAATGACGATAATAATAATAATATTAACAACGATATTATATGTAATAACGAAAACATAGAGAATAATCATAAAAATAATATCGATAATACCGATAATAACGATAAGAAAATTAATAATAATATCGATAATATCGATAATAACGATAATAACAATATTAATAGAATTAAAAATTTAGAAAATATCGATAAAATGGATAATAATAATAAAGTTAATAACGATAAAAACGACAGTAACTATAATAATAATAACAATTAGAACGATAATAACGAAAATAACGATAGTGACGATAATAACGAAAATAGAAATAATAATAATAACGATAATAACGATAATATCGATAATAATTATGACGAAAATAACGACAATAAGGATAAATACGATAACATCGAAATTAATAATAACAATACTATCGATAATATCAAAAATAACGATAATAATAATAATAATAACGATAATGTTGATAATAACAATAATAATGATAATAACGATTATAATAATAAGAACGATAATAATAGAAGTAATAATAACAATATTAAAAATAATAAGTAAAATAACTAAAATAACGTAATGAAAATAATAATAATAGTAATAATAAAAAAAAAACAATAATATCGTTAATAACTATGAAAACGACAATAAAAATAATAACATCGATAATAAAGATAATAACGAAAATAATAATATTAATAATAATAATAATAATAATAATAATAATAATAATAATAAAAATAATAATAATAATAATAATATCGATAATAACAATAATAACGATAATAGTAATATTAATAATAACAATAATAACAATAAGAACGATAATAAGGATAATAATTATAACAATATTAACGATAATGTCGATAATAATATTAACATATTAACGATAATATCTATAAAAATAATAATAATAATAATAACGATAATAATGATAATAACGATATTAGTAATATTAATAATAAAGATAATTACGATAATAACGATAATAATAATAACTTTAATAACGATAATAACGATATTCAGGATAATAATAATTGCAATTACGACAATAATGATAATAAGGAAAATAATTATAATAATAATAATAATCAAAACGATAAAGATGATAATAATACTTACAATAATAATGATAATAACAATAATATCGATATTAACTATAATAAAATTAATAACTATATTTACGTTAACAAGGATAAGGATATTAGGAATAAGAGCGATAATAACTATAATTACGTTAATAATAATAATAACATTAATAACGATATAAAGGACGATAACGATAATAATAATAACGGTAATGACAATAATAATAATAATAGTAATAACGATAATAATTATAATAACGTTAATAATAACAATATTAACGGCAATATTAATAATAATAATAAAGATAACAGCAATAATAGTAATTGCAATAACATTAGTAAACATTATAACGAAAATAACGGTAATGACGATAAGAACAAAATTGACGATAATAACAAGATTTATAAAAATAATTATATCTATAATAATGATAAGAACGATTGGAACTATAACATTAATAACAATAATAACAATAATAATGTAAATAACTAAAAAAAATGATTTAAATAAGATATTAACGATAATAAATAGAATAACACTAATAACGAAAATAACGACAATAATAATACAAATAAAAACGATAATGACGCTAATAACAATAATAATAATAATAATAATAATAATAATAATAATAATAACAATAATAATAATAACAATAATAATATCGATAATAACAATAATAACGAAAATTATAATATTAATGACAACAATAATAACAATAATAACGATAATAATTATAATAAAAAATACGATAAAGTCGATAATATCGATAATTAAAATAACATTATTAACGATAATATCTATAAGCATAAAAATAATAATAATAATAGTAATAAAGATAATAACAATAATATCGATAATAACAATAATAATAATAATAACGGTATTGACGATAATAATAATAATAATAACGATAATAACGTTAATTACGAGAATGACAATAGTATTAACAACGATAAATACGATAATAACAAATAATGAAATTAATAATAATTAAGATAATAACAATAATAACAATAATATCGATAATAACATTAATAAAAAGAATAATAGTAATAGCAATAATAACGATAATAACGATATTAACGATAATAGCGATAAGACTAATATCCATAATAACGATAATAAAGATAATAATTCTAAGAATAATACATATAACATTGATACTAACGTTAATAACAATAATACTAATAACAATAATAACGATAATAACATTAATAATGATTAGAATGATAATAACTATAATAATAATAATAATATTATCGGTAGTAAGAATAATAATGATAACGATGTTTATAATAGTAATAATAATAACGATTATAACGGTAATAACGATAAAAATGATAATAACGATAATAATAATATTAATAATGGCAATAATAACGATAATAACGATAATAGAAGAAACAATAATAACGATATTAACGAAAATATTAATAAAAATTGTAACGTTAACAACGATAATAAAAATAATAATAATAATAGTAATAACGAAGGTAAAGATAATAACGATAACAATAATAACAATAATAGCGATAATATCGATTATTACAATACCGATAATATCGATAATAACGATAATATTAAAAGAAATAATAACAATAATAACGATATTAAAGATTACGATAATATTATTATCGATAATAATGGCAATATTAATATTATTAATAACGATAATAAAGATAATAATGATAATAATATATACGATTATAACGACAATAGTAATAATAATAATAACGATCTCAAAAATAATAACGATAATAATAATAATAATAATTATAATAAAAATAAAAACAATCATTTGTATAATAACGATGATAATAGTGGTAATGTTAAGAATAGTAACAATAATAACGATAATAATAATAAAAATTTAATGATATTATCGAAAATTATAAAAACGACAATATCTTTAAGAATAATAATAAAATATCGAAAGTAACAATAATAACGACAATTAAGATAATAACGATAATAATAATAACGATAATGACGATGATAATAATAACGATCATAACGGTAATAACGATAATAATAATAATAATAATAATAGCAATAATAACGATATTAACGAAAATTGTAATGACATTAGTAACGAAACAACGATATTAACATTAACAATTATAATAATAATAACGAAAGTAAGTACAATAACAGTGATAACTATAATATTAAAAACAATAATAACGATAATAATCATAATAACGACAATAATAATACTAATAATAACGATAATAACGATACTATCAATAATAGCGATAATAATAATAACGATATTAAGGTTAATATCGCTAATAAATGTAACAATATTCACGATAGTATTGATAATAATAATAACAACAAAAACAATAATAACGATAATAACGAATATAACGTTAATAATAATAATAACAATATTAACGATAATAGCAATGAGTTTCTAACGATAATAATAATAACGACAATAACTATAATAATGACTATGATGATAAGAAAGATAATAACACTAATAATAATAAAAATAATAACGACAATAACGACTATAATGATAATAATAGAAGTAATAATAACAATATTAAGATTAATAACTATAATAACGATTATAACGATAGTAGTATTAGTAATAATAAAAGTAATAACAATAATAACAATAATAATGCTTACAACATTGTTAACGATAATAATATTAACGATTATAACGATAATAACCATAATAATAATAATAATAATAAAGATAACAACGATAATCACGATAATAATGACAGTAATAAAAACAACAATGACGATAATAACGTTAACAATGATAATAACGATAATAACGATAATAACAATAGTAGTAATAGTAATAATTAAGATAATAACGATATTAGCGATAATAAGGATAATAACAATAAAATTAATAACGATAATAATGTTAATAATATAAACAATAAAGACGATAATATCGATAATAATAATAACAAATTTAACGATAATATCGATAATAATATTAACAATATTAATGATAATATCGATCATAATAATAATATTATAATCCATAACGTCGATAATAATAATAATATTAATATAATTATTCACGATAATAACGATAATTATTATAATAATAATAACGAAAATAACGATAATAATAATAATAATAATAATAACGACATTAATAAATATAATAAATATAATAACGAAATGGTATTAACGAAAAAATCGACAATAGTAGTAATAGTAATAACGATAAAAACGATAATAACGACAATAAAAATATTAATAATAAAGAAAATATCAATATTAAAGCAAATAACAATTATAACGATAATAATAATAACAATAATAACGAAAATAACGTCAAAAAAAATTATATTATGTACGAAAATGACGATAAAAAAGAGATTAACGGTAATAACGATAATAACGACAATAATAATAATAATAAGAATAATAACGATAACTACAAAAAGACGATAATATTAATATTAATAATAATGAAAACAAGGATAATAACGATAACAACTATTATAATAATAATAATAATAATAAAGATATTAACGATATGAAAGATATTAACAATAATAACAGTAATAAGGATAATTATAATACGATAATAACGATTAAAGTAATAATAACAATTTTGATAGTAACACAAGTTACGATAATGGTGAAAATAATAATTAAAATAATAAAAATAATAAAGAAATTAACAATAACAACGATATAAATGCTAATAACAATAATAATTACAATAATAATAATAATATCGTTAACATCAATAATAATGAGAACTATAATATTGATAATAAAGTTAATAACTTTAATATTAATAACAATAATAATGATAACAACGATAATAACAATATTAATAATAATAACGAAAATGAGGATAATCACTATGACAACGATAATAATAATAACAATAATTATGATAATACGTTAATAATCGTAGTAGTAATAACAATAATAACTATATTTACGGTAAAAATGATAACGATAATAACGTTAATAACGGTAATAATGACAACGATAAAAACGATAAGAACAATTATAATAATGACGATAATAACGAAAAAAGTAATAATAATTATAACAATACTAACGATAATAACGATAATAATAATAATAATAACAATAATAACGAAATTAACGATAATAGCGATAATAATAATAACGATAATAACGATATTAGTAATTACAATAATAACGATAATAACGATAAGAACGATAATAACAGTAATAATAATATTGACAACAAACATAATAACGATATTACCGCTAATTGAGATAATAATAGAAACAATATTATCGAAAATAAAGATAATAAAGATAATAACGATAATAATAAGAATAATAACAGCAATAATATCTATAATTACGATAATAACGACAATAACGATCATAATGATAATATTAATAGTAATAATAACGAGGATAACGGAATTAACTATAATAATAATATTAATAATAATAATAATAATAACAAAAATAATAATATTAACGATATCAGTAGTAGTAATACTAACAATAATAACAAAAATATCGATAATGATGTAACAGTATTAATATTAACGATAATAATTATAATAATAATAACAATACTACCTATAAAAACGATAATAATAATAGTAATAGTAATAATAATAGCAATAATAACGATAATAAAGATAATTATAATAACAATAATAACGACAATAACGATAATAGCGATAACAATAATAACAATAATAACTATAATAACCATAATAACGATATTACAGTAATAAAGATAAAGATAATATCGATAATAAGGACAATAATATTAGTAATAATAACGATAATAACGATAATATCGATAATAATTATAACGAAAATAACGTCAATAATAATATTAATATTAACGATAATAAGAATAATAATAATAAAATCGATAATAACAATAACAATAAAATCGATAATAACGATAATAACTATAATTACGATAATAACAATAGTAATAATGACAATAATATCGAAAACAACGATAAAAACGATATTAATCGTAATATAAGTATGGATAATATCGGTAAAGTTGATAATAATAAATAATATTATATACGATAATAATGATAATATAAATAATAATAATAATAATAACGATAATTTCACTAATAATAATAACTATAAATTCGATAAAAATGATATTAATGAAAATAACATAATAATAATAGTATATATAACAATAATAACGTTAATAACAATAATAATAATAACATTAATAACGATAATTACGATGATAACGATAGTAATAATTACAATAATGACGATAACAAAGATGATAGTGATAATAATAATAATAAAAATATTATCGATAATAAGGTTAATTACGAAAATAACGGTAATAAATATAATAACAATAATAACGACAATAATAATAATAATAATAGTAATAATATTAATATTATGGATAATAACGATAATTACGATAATAATAACAGTATTAATAACGATGATAAGGATAATAACGATAACATCGATAATAGTAATATCAAAAATATCGATAATAACTATAATAACGATAAGAATAAATATAATAATAATGATTATAACGTTATTAACGATAATAACGACAGTAATAATTACAATAAAAACGATATCCTATAATAATTATAATAACGATAATTATAAGAACAATAATTACTATATAACGATATTAACAAAAATTATAATAATAAGAATAACAACGATAATATAGAAATAACGATAATAATAATAACAATTATAACAATAATAACGATAATAATAATAATAATAATAATAGTAATAATATTAATATTATGGATAATAACGACAATTACAATACTAATAACAGTATTAATAACGATGATAAGTTTAGTAAGGATAACATCGATAATAGTAATATCAAAAATATCGATAATAACTATAATAACGATAAGAATAAAATAATAGTAACGATAATAACGATAACAAGTATTATAACGATAGTTATAATAACAATTATAACGATTATAACTGTAATGACGATAACAATAATAACGACAATTACGATATTATCGATAATAATACTAACAATATTAACGTTCATAACGATAATAACGATAATAATAAATATAATAATAATGATAATAAAGATATCAATGATAATAATGATAATAACGATAATGATAATAATATTATTATTACCAATAATAAAGATAACAACGACAATAGTGATAAAAATATTAATAATAAAATAGAAAATAAGGTTAATAACGAGGACAACGATAATTATAATAATAATATTAACGATAATAACGCTTATACGGATTATAACAATAACGATAATGAGAATAATAAAGATAATAATGGTTGTAACTATAATAACGATTACAACAATAATAACGATAATAATAATTACGGTAATACCGATAATAAAGATAATTACAATAATAACAATAGTAATAATGAAGATGATAAGAATAATAACGATTGTAATGATTAAACGATAATAGTATTAATAATTTTATCATAAATATCGTTAATAACGGTAATTATTTTAATAGAAGTAATAATAACAATATTAACAAAGTTTGCAATAATAATAGTGGTAACAATTAAAGATAGTAAGGTTAATAATAGTGGTAACAATTAAAGTAATAATAGTAATAACGATAATAACAATAATAAAGACATCAATAATAACGATAATAACGATAGTAGTAATAATAATATCGATAGTAACAATATTGACGATACTAACGAAAATAACGATAATAACGATAATAATAACAAAATTAATAACGATAATTACGTTAATAAAGATAATAATATTAACAATAATAACGATAACAACGATAATAAGGATAATAGTAATAACGATAATAACGACAATAATAATTTTAAAAATATTGATAAAAACGTTAATAACAATAATTATAATAATAGTAATAATAATGAAAACGATAAAAACGATAATTACGATATTAATAATGATAATAATAACAATAATTAAGATAATAACGGAAATAATAATAATAATAATAATAATAATAGTAATTAAAATAATAAAGATAATAATGATAATAATAATACGAATAATAATAATAATAATAATATCAATAATAACGAAAAGAACGCTAAAAATAATAGTCATATTATCTATAATGACATTAATAACGGTAACAACAACAATAATATATACGAATATATCGATAATATTGATAATGATAATAACAGTAATAAGAATAATAACAATAATAATGATAATAATAACAATAATATTAATAAAAATAATAACGATAATAACGATAATAACGATAATAACGATAATTGCGATAATAACGATTATAATAAAAATTAACGATAGAAACGATAATAGTAGTAATAATAATGACGATAATAACGATATTTAAGATAATAATAATAATAATAATAATAAATATAACAACGATATAAACGATAATAACTATAATTGAAATAACGATAATAACGATAATAACGATGTTAACGTTAATAATAGTAAGGATAAAGATAATGTCGAAAATAATAACTACACTATTACCAATAATTTAGATAAAAATAATAATAATAAGAATAATAACTGTATCAACGATAATAACGATAATAATGATATTAACGACAATAAAACTAATAATAATAATAACGGGTAATATAGATTATAAAGATAATAATGATAACATAGGAAATAAGGATAATAATAATAACAATAATAATGATAATAACGATATTAATGTTAATAACGACAATAATAATAATAGTAATAATAATTAAAACGATAATCATCGCTAAAAGCAATAAAAACGATAATAATGATAATAATAAATACGATATAATCGATCAATTCGATAATAATAATAACAATTTTAACGATTATATCGACAAAAATAATATCAGTAATAACAATAATAAAATTAATAATTTCAATAACGATAATAATAAAATTATTATTAATATCAATAATAAAGATAAAAACGATAATAAAAATAATAACTTTAATAACGATAATAGTAACATTATTACTAATAATAATAATAACGATAATAACGAAAATAATGATAATAACGTTTATAATAACAACGACAATATCGATTAAAGTATTAATAATAATAACGATAATAACGATATTTACGATTATTATAATAACAATAATAAAGAAAAGAACGATTAATCTTTAATAACGATATTAATAATAACGATAATAACTATAATATCGATGTAACGATAATAATAACAAAAATAATAATGATAATATTGATAATAATAATAATAATATTAATAGCAATAATAACGATAATGTAGAAAATAAGGATAATAATGATAATGATAATAACGATAATAGTAATAATAATAATATCAAAAAAAACAATAAGTACGATAACGACTATAATAACGACAAAAATAATAACGATAATGACGATGATAATAATAAATATACTAACGTTAATATGGATAATAATAATAGTAATAATACCGATAGTAACGATGTCTATGATATTAACGAAAATATCGATAATAATGATAATTATAATAACGATATTAACAATAGTAACGACAATAATAATAATTATAATAACGTTAAAAGAGATAATAACTATGTCAACGATAATAATAAGAACAATAATATCAATAAAAACGATAGTAACGTTAATAATAATATTACATAAAAAGGATAATAAGGATAATAATAATAATAATAATAACAATAATAAAGATTATAACGACAATAATAAGAATAAAAATAATAATAGTAATAATAATATCGATGATACCGATAATAACCATAATAATAATATTATTCATGACAATAATACCAATAATAACGGTAATAAGTATAATAATAAATATGATATAGTTGATAATATCCATAAGTTTATTAAAAATTTTAGCGATAATATCGATAAAATTAATAACAATATTAACGATAATATCTATAAAAAAAATAATAATAATAATAAAAGTAATAACGATAGTAGAGATAACAACAATGATAATAATAATAACGATAATAAGGATAATAACGTTAATAACAATAATTAAAATAAAGATAACAACGATATTGACGAATGTAGCGATAACAATATTTACAATAAGAAAGATAATTACGATAATAATGATAGTATCGATAAAAATTATAATAATGATAACAAATTTGACGATAAAAACGTAAATAATAATAACAATAATAACGATAATAATGATAATTACGATAATAATAATAAAAATAATAACGATTACAAAGACAATTTCGATAGTAACGATAATAATAATTATAATAACGAGAATAACGATAGTAACAATAACAATAATAGCGATATTAACGATAATATTGAAAATAATAATAGCAATTATAACGATAACAAACGACAATAACGATACTAAAGTTAATAATATCTATAATAACGATAATTGCAATAATAATAATAGTAACGTTAATAATAATAATAATAATATCGATAAAGACAATAACGATAATAACGGTAATATTAATAATAATAAAGATAATTACGATAATAAGGATAATAATAATAACAATAATAACGATAATAACGACATTCACGATAATAATAATTACAATAATAACGATAATAAGGACAATAATGATAACAAGGAAAATAATTATAATATTAATATCACTAGAATCGATAAAAATTGTAATACTTACGATTATAACGATAATTACTTTAATAACGATATTAACCGTAATAAAATTAATAACTATATTAACGTTAATAACGATAATAATATCAGCAATAATAGCGATAAAAGCGACAATAACGGTTAATAATAATAACATTATTGACGATATTATCGATGATAACGATAACAAAAATAACGGTAATGACAATAATAATAATAATAGTAATAACAATAATAATTATTATAACGATAATAATAATAACAATGATAACGGCAATAATGATAATAATATTAATAAAGATATTAGCAATAATAATGGTAGTAATTAATAAATATTATAAAGAAAATAACGATATTAACGATAAGAATAATAGCGATTATTACTATAATAAGTAAAATAATAAAAACGATAGAAAAGATACTAGTAATAATACTAATACCAATAAAAACGATAACAAATATAATAATAATAAAAAGAATAACGATAGTAAGATATTAACGATATAAACGATGATAAAACCAAAAACTACGAATATATCGATAATAACAATTATAATAATAACGATAGTAACGATAATATCGATAATAATAATAAAAATATTATTGATAAGAACGATAATAATAATAATAATAATAACGATAATACCGATGGTAAAAATAATAATGATAATAACGATAGTAAAGATAATAACTATAATATCGACTATAACAATAATAATAATAACGATAATAACTATAATATCGACTATAACAATAATAATAATAACGATAATAACGATAATTACGATAATGACGATAATATTAATAACGATAATAACGTAAATAACGTAAATAAGGAAATTATAATATAAATAATAACAATAACAACCACAATAAATATAATAACGATAATAATATTAACGATAATATCGACAATATTAATAATAATGACAACGATAATTATGATAATAATGATCGTAAAACTAATAACAATAAAGATAATTACAATATTAACGATAATAGCGATAATAACGATAATAAAAATAATAATAGTAATAGCAATAATAACGATAATGACAATAATAACGATAATAGCAATAATACTAATAGCGATAATAACGATAAAAATAATAACGATAATAACGATAATGTCGATAATATTAATTACAATATTTACAATAATTTCGATATTAATAATTGTAATCATAACAATGATAACGATCATAACGATAATAGCAACTATAATAATAACGATAATAACGATATTAATAATAATATAATTATTGTAAATAACAATAATAATGATAACGATGTTTATAATAGTAATAATAATAACGTTTATAACAATACTAACGGTAATAATGATAATAAAAATAATAACTATAATAACGATAATAATAACATTATTACTAATAACAATAATAACGATAATAACAGTAATAAAAACAACAAAAATAACAATATTAACGAAAATAGTAATTACAATTGTAACGGAAACATCGATAAGAGCATTAATAATAATAATAATAATAGCGATAATACCGATAATATTAATAACATTAAAAACTATAATAACGATAATAACGTTTATAACGATAATAATAGTAATAGTAATAATAACCATAATAAAGATAAGAACGACACAATAATAATAATAATAACAATAACGATAATAACGGTAATAACGTTAAAAATAATAGAAAAATAAAATAATATCTATAAGAACGATAAAAAGTATAAAAACGATAATATCGATAATATAAAATACGATAATAACGATATTATCTGTAAGAATAATAACAATATTAACTATAATATCAATAATAATAACAACAATATTTACGATAATGTCGATAATAATAATAACAATAATTTCAGTAATACCGGTAATAACGATAATAACGCTAATAATAATAATGATAATAATGCTAATAGCGATATGAACAATAACGATATTAACGATAATATTGACAATATTAAATATAATAATGATAATAATTTTAAAACGATAATAATTATCATAATTATAGTAGTAATAACGATAATAACGATATTAAAAATAAAAATAATAACGATAAAATAGATAATAATAATAAAATTTATAACGTTAATAACAATAATAACGATAATAACAGGAATAATAATAAAATTGATAACGCTAATAACGATAATAAAGGTATAATATTATTAATAAGGAGGATTATAATGATTATATTGGAAATAATAATAATTACAATATCGATAATAACGATAATGACGGTAAAAACGATAATAATAATAGTAATAATACTAGTAATAATAATAATGATAATTACGATAATAACTATATTAATAATAGTTATAATAACATTATAACAATAATAACGAGAACAACGATAATAACGATATCTATAATAACGATAATAAAGACAATAATAATAACAATAATAATATCGATAATAACTGTAATAATGATAGTAACCATAATGACGATAATAACGATAATATCGGTAATAAAAATAATAATAATAATGACAGTAAAATCGAAAATAACGATATTAACGACAGTAATAATAATAATAATAATAATACTATCCATAATGCAGATAATGACGCCAATAATAACAATTACAATAATATTAGTAATAATAACGATAATGACGATAATAATAATAGTATTAATAACAATATTAAAAATAATAACGATAATAACGATAATAACGATAATAATAATAATAATTACGACATTATAACTATAATAAATATAATGACGATATGTTACTAACGTTAAAGACGATAATAGTGGTAATAGAAATAACGAAAATATCGAGAATAGCGGCAATAAAAATTATAATAATAAAGATAATAACGATATTATCGAAGATAAAGATAAAAGTTATAAGAATAATTATAATAAGAACAATAACAATGATAATAACGATAATAAACATAATAACAGTAACGATTACACGACAATAATAATAACAATATTAATAACGATAACAACGATAACAACAATAATAAAGATAATAAATATATTAACGATATCAATAATAACGAAAATAACGTTAATTTCGATATTATTAATAACAATATTAAAGATAATAACGATAATAATAATAATAATAACGACATTAATAACTATAATAAATATAATAACGATATGGTAATAACGGTAAAAACGACAATAGTAATAACAATAATAACGATATTATCGAAAATAACGATAATAACAATAATAATAATAACAGTAATAACGATAATAATGATATAGCGATTAATCATAATAATAATAATATTATTATAAGATAAAATAATAATAAGATAAAATAATAATAAGATAAAATAATAATAATATTAACGATTACAACGAAAATAATGATAATAATAGTAGTAATAATTACAATAAAAACAATGATAATGATAAACAAATATAACCGTAATTACGATAGTAATTATACGAATGAACTATTTAAAATTGATACTAACGTTAATAACGATAATATTAATAACATTAATAACGATAATAACGATAATAATAAGATTAATAATAATATCGATAATAAGGTTAATTATGAAAATAACGGTAAAAATGATAATAACTATAATAACGACAATGATAATAATAATAATAACAAAAATAAAGATAATAACGATATTAACAATAATAACGATAATAATAATTATAATAATAATAAAGTTAATGAAAATAATAATTATAACAATAATAACAATAATAAAGATAATAACGTAATAACGATAAAAATAATAAGATTTATGAAGATATTAGCAATAATATCAATAATAACGATAATAATAGTATTATTAACAATAATAACAATAATAATAATTATAGCGGTAATTACAATAATAACGATAATAACGATAATAATAATAACACTAATATCAATAATATAGACAATAACAATAATTACGATAAAAATAATAACTATTATAGCTATAATAACGATAAGAATGTTAATAAAATTAATAATAATATCAATGACAACAATTATAACGCTAATTATGATTAGTTTATACCTAAAATAAGGATAATAATAATAAGAACGATAATTATAATAACAATAATAACAATTATAATGGTAATAAGAAAAAATAATAATAATAAGACCTATAAGAACGATAATATAGATAATATTAGTCGAAATAATAACAATATTAGCAAAAATAACGATAATAACGATAACAATATTAACGATAATAACGTTAGTTATAACAATAGTAATAACAATAATAACGATAATAAAGGTAGAAATAATAATCAATAACGATAATGACGATAATAACGTTAATAATAATAATAACGATAATAATAATATCTATAAAAACGATAATAACCATAATAACGAAAATAACGATGATAGCGATAATAATAATAATAATAATAATATTAACGAAAATAGCGATAATAACGGTAAGAACGATATATATAGTAGTAAAAATAAAGGTAATAACGATAATAAGGATAATAATATTAATAATAATAACGATGATAATGATAATAGCGATAATAATTATATCGAAAATAACGACAATAATAATATTAATAATAACGTTGATAAGGAAAATAACGATAACATCGGTAATAATAATAACAAAAATATAGATAATAACGATAATAACGATAATAACGATATTTAATATAATAATAATAACGATAATAACGATAATATTAATAACGACAATAACGACAAAATTAATAATATTACTAAGGATAACAACGATAATAACGATAATAATGATAATAATAATAATAATAATAATAATAATAATAACAACATTAACATAGATAATAACGATAATAACGATAATAACTTTAATAACGACAATAATATTGATAATAATAATGAAAAAATCATAAAGTCGATGACAATAATAGCGATAATAGTAGGTGTAGTAATATCAAAAAGAACAATAATAATGGCAATAAAGATAATAACTATAATTATATTTACGATTATAATGAAAATAGTCATAATAATAATAACGATTATACCGATAATAACGATAATAACGATAATAATAATAATAATAATTATAATAATAATAATAATAATAATAATAATAATAAAGATAATAACGATATTTACGATAATAATTATAATAATAATAAAGATAACAACGATATTAACGATAATAACGATAAAAATAATATCGATAATAATAAAATATCAATAGTAACAATAATAACGATAGTGACGATGATAATAATAACGATCATAAAGTTTATAATGATAATAATAAGAATAATAAATATAGTAGTAGTTGAAATAATAACGAAAATAAGAGTAATAAAAACGACAATAATAACGATATTAAAGAAACTAGTTTTACCAATAGTAACGAAGACAACGTTAAATACATTAATAATAATAATAATAATATCGGAAGTAAGCAAAATAACGGTGACAAATATAATATTAATAACAATTATAACTATAATAACGATAATAACGGTAATAACAATAATAATAATTGTAATAATAACAGTAATAATAATAATGATAATTACGATAATAACGATAATAATAATAGTTATAATAACATTATAACAATATTAACGATAACAACGATAATAAAGATATCTATAATAGCGATAATAAAGACAACAATAATAACAGTAATAATATCGATAATAACTACAATAACGATAATAACAATAATGACGATAATAACGTTACTAATAAATAAGATTAAAACAATAATATCGATAATAATAATAATAATAATAACGGTAATAACGATAATAACGATAATAACGGCAATAATAATAATAATAATAATATCGATAATAAAGATAATGACGCCGATAGTTATAATAATAATAATAATAATAATAATAATAATAATATCGATAATAAAGATAATGACGCCAATAGTTATAATAATAATAATAATAATAATAATATTAATAATATTAATAATAATAACGATAATGACGATAATAATAATAGCAATAATAACAATAATAACTATATAAACGATAATAATCATAATAACTATGATAATATTACTAATAACTACATTAATAACTGTAATTAATATAACAACGATATGGTATTAACGATACAAGCGACAATAATAGTAATAGTAATAACGATAATAAGGATAATAACGGCAATAAAAATAATAATAATCAATATAGTAACGATATAACCGAAAATAACGATATAAGCTAAAAGAATAATAATAATAAGAACAATAACAACGATAATAAAGATAATAAACATAATAAGAGTAACGATAATTTGACAATAATAATAACAATGATAATAACGATAATAACGATAACAACAATAATAAGAATGATTAGCGACATCAATTATAACGATATAACATTAATTTCGATATTAGTAATAGCAATATTAAAGATAATAACGATATTAATAATAATAATAAAGACATAAATAACATTAATAAATATAATAACGATATGGTATAAACGATAAAAAAGATAATAGTAGTAATAGTCATAACGATAATAACAATAATAACGGCAATAAAAATAATAATAATAAAAATAATAACGATACTATCGAAAATAATGATAATAACGATAATAATAATAATAATAATAAGGATAATAACTATAATAGAGATTAAGACGGTAATAGAGACAGTAATAATAATTATAATAATTTTAATAATAATAATAATAATAATAATAATAATAATAATAATAATAATAATAATATTGAAGATTACATCGAAAATAATGATAGTAATAGCAGTAATAATAACAATAATAACGATAATAATAATAATAATAATAATAATAATAATATTAACGATTATAACGATAATAACGATAATAATAATAACAATATTAATGATAGTAACAATTATAGTAATATTAATAATAACGAAATTATCGATAATGACGATAATAATAATAATATTAAGAACGATTATAAGAATAATAACGACAACATCGAGAATAATAATAACTATAATATCGATAAAAGCGATAATAACGATAATAACATTATTAATAGTAATAAGAATAAAGATAATATCGATAATATGTGTAATAATAATAAAGTTTATTTCGATAAAAACGACAATAACGATTATAAGAAAAACAAATGTAACGATAATAATGAAAATAACGATAATGACGATAATAACGACAATAATAATAATAATAATAACAATTAAAATTATAACGCTAATAACTATAATAATGGGAACAATAATAACGACCAAAACGTTAATAACGATAATAATAATAGCAATAATAGCGATAACATTG
Organism: Vespa crabro; assembly: GCF_910589235.1. Lineage (NCBI taxonomy): Eukaryota > Metazoa > Arthropoda > Insecta > Hymenoptera > Vespidae > Vespa > Vespa crabro. Next base: position 1,811,611 of record NW_025813595.1, read on the forward strand.
ATAATAACAATCATCGTAATAATAACGGTAATAGTGGTAAAACTATGATAACGATATGAATGATAACAATAATTACATTAATTACGATAATAGCGACAATAGTAATAATAATAATAACCATAATAACGATAATAACGAAATATAACGATTATAATAATAACAGTAATAACGATAATAAAGATTTTTACGATAATATTAATAACGTTAATAACGATAATAACGATAATAATAATAATAATATCAAAGGTCATAACGATATTAACTAAAATAACGATAATCATGATAATAACGATACTAATAATAATAATAATAACATTAATAACGATAATAACGATTATAATGATAATAACTATAATAACGTTATTATCAATAAGAGCAATAGTAATGATAGAGATATAGTAACAATAATGTTAATAACGTTATTAACGATAATAACGATAATAATATTAACAATAATAACGATTTTTACTATATTAAAAATAATAATAATATACGAGAACAAAGATAACAAAAACAATAATAATAGAAAACTAAGAAAAATATGGATAATAACGATAACAACGTCAGTAAAAATTATAATATTTTCGATAATAACTATAATGACAATAATAATATTAACCATAATATCGATAATGATGTTAATAATACTAGTAGTAATAATTATAATAACGGTGATAACTATATTTATGAAAACAATAGTAACGATAGTATCGTTAATGTCAATTATTATAGTAGTAATAATATCAATAAAAACGATAATAACAATAATAATAATAATAATAATAACAATAATGACGATAATAACGGTAATAACAATAATACAAATTATAATAATGACGATAATAACGGTAATAACGCGTAATAATAAATACAACAGTAACAATAGTAATAATGGAATAATAACGATGGTAACGAAATGGAAGATAATGGTAATAATATTAATTACGAAATTAAAGATAATAACGATAATAACGATATAAATAATATAAATAATAATAATAATTATAATAATAATAAAAATAATAACGATAATAAATATGATAAAGTTAATAATACAAGTAATAATAACAATAATATAATTATTAAAGATAATAAAGGTAAGAACGATAATAATAATCATAATAATAACAATAATATTCATAATAATATTAACGATAATAACGGTAATGACGATAAAAAGAGTAACGATAATTACGATAATATCGATAATAATATTAACAATATTAACGATCATAAACATAATAGTAATAATAATAACATGTATAACGATAACAACTATAATAATAATACAAAAGAAAATAATAACAATATTAACGATAATACCGATAATAAAAATAACTAAAATATCAAAAGTAGGAATAACGATAATATCGATAATAATATCAATAAAAATAAAAATAATAATAATAACAATAATAACAATAATAACGAGAGTAATAATAACGAAAATAATAATAAAAGCGGTAATAATAATAACAATAATAACGATAATAGCGATAAAAATGATAACGATAATAAAGATAATATCTATAATAATAACAACAATATTAAAGAAAGGTATTTTAATAATAATAATAGTAATAACGATAATAAAGATAATAATACTAATGATATTAACGATAATAGTAATAATTATAATAACGATAAGAACGACAATAAAGTTAATAATAATAATAATAACAATAACGAAAATAAGGATAATAACGATTATAATATTAATAAAAATTAAGAAAATAAGGATAATAACGATAGCAACGAAAATAATAATAACAATAATAGCGATAATAACGATTTTAACGATAATAAGGATAATAATAATAATTAAAATAATGATAGAAACGGTAAAAACGATAATAACGAAAATAACGATGATAACGATAATATCGATAATAATAAAAATAATAATAATAATAATGATCGTAACGATAATAAAGATACTAATAGCAGTAATCATAACAATAATCATAATAATAACTATAATAACGATAATATCGATAATAATAACAATAACAAAGTTAATAGAAATGATAATAATAGCGATAATAACGATAATTACTTTAATAATAATAACAATAATAAAGATAATACTGATACTGACATTAATAACAATAATAATAATAGCAACAATAACGATAATTAAGATAATGAAAATTATAATTAAAACGATACTAAGGATAAGAACGATGTCATCAAAAATATTAATAAGAAAAATAGAGATAATATCGATTATATTAATAAAAATATTAACAATTATATAGATGATTATATTAATAATATTAAAAATAATAACAATAATAACAATATTAACGATTATAAGGATAATAAAAAAGACGATATTTACGAATATAACGATAAAAGAAATATTAATAATAACAATAATATGGATAATAAAGATATCGTCGATAATAATAATAACAATAAAAATGATAATATAGATATTAATATTATCAATATTTACGATAATAAGGATAATTTTAATAATAATAATAACGATAATAACGGTTATAACGATAAATATAATAACGATAATAATAATAAAATAATAACGATAATAACGATAATAATAACAATATTAACAATAATAACAATAATAGCGATAACAACGTTAATAATTTTAGAAATTATAACAATAATATTATTACTAACGATAATAACGATATTAAAGTTTCTAATAATAACGATAATAACGTTGATATCGATAATAATAATAACAATATTAACGATAATATCGATAATAATAATAATGACAATAACAACAACAAAACAGGTAATAAGGATAATAATATAAACGATAATAACAATAATACTAATAATAATACTATCTATAATAACAATAAAAATGATAAAAACGATATTAATAATAACAACAAAATGATAATAACGATAATAAAAAAATAATAATATTAATGAGAAGAATAACGATGATACCGATAATAACGGTAATAATAATAATAAATATAAATATAATATCGTTAATAAGGATAGTAATAATAATAATAATAATAAAGACTAAAATAATGATAACAATAATAATGATAAGGAGAAAAATAACGATAAAGTTTATAACCATAAAATCGATAACAACGATAATAACGGTAATATTAATAATAATAATATCGATTATAAGGATAACAAAGATAAGAACGATTATAATATTAACAATATTAACAATAATAACTATAATAACGATAGTAATAATAATATATATCTTGATATATATAGTAATATAGGATAAATATATAGATAGTGTTTATAAGGACGATATTAAATAAAAACGATAATAAAGAAAATAACGATAATAACGATAATAACGAGAATAATAATTATAATAAAACGATAATAAAGACAATTTCGATTATAATAATAACGATAATAACACGAAAGTTATAATAATAATAACGATAATATCGATAATATCGATTAAAGTATTACAATAAAATCGATAATAAAGATAATAATTACAATAATAACAATAATAACGAAAATAACGTAAATAAAAATTATATTATGTACGAAAATAACGATAATAACGACAAAAACAATAATAATAAGAATAATAACGATAACTACAAAATGACGATAATAGAAATATTAATAATAATGAAAACAAGGATAATAACGATAACAACTTTTATAATAATAATTATAATAGTAAAGATAGTAAAGATATGAACGATATTAACAATAATAACAATAATAATGATAATTATAATACGATATTAAAGATTACAGTAATAATAATAATATTGATAGTTACAAAAATTACGATAATGTTGAAAATAATAATAATAATAATAAAAATAATAAAGATATTAACGATAACAACTATATTAATGATAATAACTATAATAATTACAATAATAATAACAATCATTACGTAAATATCAATAATAATGAAAACTATAATAATGATAATAAAGTTAATAACTTTAATATTAATAATAATAATAATGATAACAACGATAATAACAAGATTAATAATAATAACGAAAATAAGGATAATCACGATGACAACGATAATAATAATATTAATAATAATATCGATATCTACTATCATTCCTATAATTATAAAAATAGTAATATCGATAATAAGGATAATTACGAAAGAAACGGTTATAACGATAATAACGATAATAACGGTAATAATTATAACAATAATGACGATAATAACGATAATTACGATAAAAATTATAATAACGATAATTATAACAATAATAACGATGTGAAAAATTATGAAGATAATAATAATAACAATTATTACGACAATAATAATAAGAATAATAACGATAATAAAAATAATAACTATAATAACGATAACAACAATGAAAATAATAGTAATAATAGATATATTAAAGTTAGTAAGGATAATAAAGATTATAATATTATTAATAATGACGATAAATACGATACTAGCGACAATATTATTAATAATATTAACGTTAATAGGTATAATTACTATATAAAAGTTAATATTAATAACAATAATAATAATGATAATAACGATAATAATAATAGCAATAATATCGATTTTTAATGTTAAGAATGATAATAATAATAACATTTATAACCATTATAACATTATCAACGATAATAATAATAATGACGTTAATAATAATAATCATAATAAAGATATTTACAATAATTTCAACAATAATAATTCTAAAAATAATAATAATAATAATAGTAACCATAAGAACGATAATATCGATAATAACGATTATAATAATAACAATAGTAACCATAATAAAGATAATAACGATAATAATATTAACGATAATATCTACATTATTGATAATATTAACAACTATAATAAAATTAATAACAATAAAGATAATAACAATATTAACGATAATAACGATAATATCGATAATAACAACAAAAATATTATTAATAATTACATTAATAACAATAATAGGATAAAAACGATTATAACGATAATAATAATAACGATAATAACAATAATACCGATAATATTAGTATCAATATTTACGAGAATTTCGATATTAATATTTGTAATAATAACAATAATAACGATCATAAAGATGATAGCGTCTATAATAATAACGATAATACCGATATTAATAATAATAATATTATTGTTAGCAACAATAATAATGATAATGATGTTTATAATAGTAATAATAATTACGATTATAACGTTACAAACGATATTAATGCTAATAACGATAATAACGATAATAAAAATAATAATAATAATAACAATAACGAAAGTAAGGATAATAACTATAACAATAAAAACTCTAATAGTGATAATATCGATTATAATAATAATATTAACGATAATATCAGTCTTAATATTAACAGTAATAACATTAAAAACGATAATAACGATAATAAAAATAATAACCATAACAACGATAATAATAACATTATTACTAATTACAATATTAACGATAATAACGGTAATAAAAATAACAATAATGACGATATTAACTAAAATAGTGTTAACAATTGTAACGAAAACAACGATAACAACATTAATAATAATAATAATAATAGCGAAGGTAAGTATAATAACGATGCCATCGATAAAAATAATAAAAATTAGAACGATAATATAGATAATAACGATAATAATAATACTAATAATAACGATAATAACGATTATGACATTAAAATTATTATTGATAATAACTTCAATCGTAATAATAATAATAACGATAATATCGATATTAACGATAATAATAATAATAATAATAATAAAAATATTGACGATATTGACGATAATAAAGATAATAACACTAATAATTATAAAAACGACAAGAATAATAATAAAATATCTATAGTAACAATAATAACGATAATGACGATAACAACGATAATAATATTACTAATATTAATAATAATAACGAAATTAAGTATAATAACGATGCCATCGATAATAATAATAAAAATAAGAATGATAATAAAGATAATAACGATAATAATAATACTAATAATAACGATAAAAACGATAATAACAACAAACGTATTAAAAATAATAACGATAATAACGATACTAACGATAATAGCGATAATAATAATTACAACAAAAACAATTTTAACGATAATAACAATAATAACAATTATAATAATGACGGTAATAACGATGACAATCGTAATAATGATAATAACGATAATAACGATAATAACGATAATAAAAATGATAATAATAGTAATAATAAAGATACCAATGATGTAAAAGATTCTAACGATAATAATAATAACAAAGATAACGATAATAACCATAATGGTGATAAGAACGATAATAATATTAATAATAATAAAAATAATAACGACAATAAGGACAATAACGATAATAATAGTAGTAATATTAACAATATTAAGATTAATAACTATAAAAACGATAATAGCAGCAATAATAGTAGTAATAAATAAAGTAATAATTATAATTACGATTAAGACGATTTTAACGATAATAATAATTGCAAAAATTACGATAATATCGATAATGATAATAACAATATTAACGATAATATCGAATATAATAATAACATTAATAATTATAATAACGATAATCACGATTATGAAGATAATAATAATAATAATAATAATAATAATAATAATAATAGTAATAATAATAATAATAATAACAATAATAAAGATAATAATGACACAATAATGATAATAATAATAATAATAATAATAACAATAATAACGATAAAAATAATAGAAAATTAACAATAAAATCAATAATAACGATAAAAAAGATAATAACGATAATATCGATAATAATAAATAGCGATAAAAACAATAACAATATTCACGATAATATTGACAATATTAAAGATAATATTGATAATAATTTTAATACGATAATAATTATCATAATTATAGTAGTAATAGCGATAATAACGATATTAAAAATAAAAATACAAATAATAACGATAATATAGATAATAATAATGAAATTCATAACGTTAATAATGATATTAACAATTATAACGGAAATTATAAAAAAATTGATAACGCTAATATCGATAATAAAGACATAATATTATTAATAATAACGATAGTAACGATTATAATGTAAATAATAATAAATCAATATCGAAAATAACGATAATAACGGTAAAATCAATAATAATAATAGTAAGAATACTAGTAATAATAATAATGACAAGTACGATAATAACGATAATAATAATAGTTATAATAACATTTTAAAAATAATAACGATAACAACAATAATAACTATATCTATAATAACGATAATAAAGACAATAATAATAATAATAATAATAATATCGAAATTAACTATAATAACGATAATAACCATAATGGCGATAATAACGGAAATATCGATAATAATAATAATAATAATAATAACAGTAATAACAATAATAACTATAATAACGACAATAATAATAATAATAATAATAATAATAATAATAATAATAATAATAATAATAATAATAATAATAATAATAATATCATAATATAAGATAATGACGACAATCACAATCATAATATTAATATTAATAATAATAACGATAATAATGATAATAATAATAATAATAATAATAATAACAATAATAACAATAAAAACGATTATGATAGGAATAATATTAATAATAATAACGATAATAATGATAATAACGATAATAACTATAATAATGATAATATTAATAATTATTATAACGATAATAACGATAATATCTATAATAATATTAATAAGAGCGATAGTAACGTTAATATTAATAACTATAAATTAGATAATAATGATATTAATGAAAATAACTATAATAATAAGAATAAATATAAAAATAATATCTATAATAACAATAACAATAATAACAATAATAACGATTATTACGATAATAAGGATAGTAATATTGACTATAATAATGATAACAAAGATAATAACCGCAATAATAAATAATATAATAATATCGATAATAAGGTTAATTACGAAAATAACTGTAATAAGGATAATAACAATAATAACGATAATAATAATAATAATAAAAATTATACTAACGAAAATAACAACTAAAGCGATTATAATAAAAACAACAAATAAAGATAATAACGATATTAACAATAATAACGATAATAATAATAAAAATAATACGATAATAACGATAATAATAATAAAAATTATAACGATAATAACGATAATGGCGAAAACACCGATAATAATAATAATAATACCGATAATAAAGATAATAAAGGTAATAATAATAATAACAGTAATAATAGTAATAATAGAAATAATAACGATAATAACGATAATGACGATTATAATAATAATGACACTAACGGTAATAGTGATTAAAACGATAATAACGATATTAACATAATAAAAATAAAGATAATATCGAAAATAAGGGTAATAATAATAAAATTAATAACGATAAAAAAGACAAATAATGATAAATGTAATAACATTAATAACAATAATAACAATAATTACAATAATAATAATAATGACAATACCGGTAATAGTAATTAAAACGATAATAACATTATTAACATAATAAAAATAAAGATAATATCGAAAATAAGAGTAATAATAATAGAATTAATAACGATAAAAACGACAAATAATGATAAATGTAATAACAATTATAATGGTAATAACGACAATAACCATAATAACGATAATAAGCAAAAGAACAACAGTAGTAACGATTATTACGATAATAATGGTATTAATAATAGTAATAATATCATTAATAACAATAATAAAGATAATAACGGTATTAATGATAGTAACGCTAATATAAATAATAATGTCAACAATTATAACGATAAGGACGTGTATAATAATAATGTTAATACCGATAATAAAAAAAATGTTAATAGCGATAATAATTATAAAAATAATAATGATAATAAACATAATTACGCTAATAAAGATAATAATAAAAATAATAATAATAATAACAATAATAACGATTAAATCGATACTAACGATAATAAACATAATATTAAGAATTATAATGATAATAACAATAATAACTAAAATAACGATAATAACAAAGATAATAATAAAAATAACGATAAGAAAGAAAATAACGATACTAAATATAATAATAATGATAATGAAGATAATAATAATAATAATAATAACAATAATTACGATAATATCGATAATAATTATAACAATAATAACGATAAAAACGATAATAACGATAATAATAATAACAGTCACAAGGATAATATAGATAATACTCATAACAATATTAAAGATAATATCGATAATAATAGTAATAATGGTAACAATAATAACTATAATAACGATAATAACGATAATAATACTAACGATAAAAACGAGAATAGTAATAATAATAATAATATTTACGATATTATCGATAAAAATCATAACAATAATAACAATAAATACGATAATAAATAAAATAACGATAGTAACAAGGACGATAATAACGATAATAGTAATTACAGAAATATATATAGTAACAGTAATAATGATAATTACGACAATAGTAATAATAATAATAAAGATAATAACGATATTGTCGATAATAATAATAATTAAATATATAATAAAATATTAATGATAATAACGATAATAGTGATAATACCGATAATTATAATAATAATTACAATAATAACTATAATTACAATAATAATAAAAACAATAATAACGGTGAGAACGATAATGAGGATAATAATAAAACCAATATAACTATATTACGATAACAACGTATAATAATAATATTAACGGAAAAAACCATAATAATAAGAATTATAAAGATACTAACGATTATAATGATAGTAACGGTAATAATAATATTAATAACAATAATAACGATACAAACGATATGAACAATAATAATATTAACAATAATATCGATAACAACGATAATAACGATAATTATAATAGTTAAATTTCTATAATAAGGTTTATAACGAAAGAACGACAATTATAGTAACAATAAAAACAATAATAATGATAATAATGATAGTAATAATATTAATAAGACCGATAATAATAATAATATCGATAATAATAGAAGTAATAATAAAAATAACAAAAATATCGATATTAACGATAACTATAATAACTATAATTACGATAATAACAATAGTAATAAGGACAATAATATCGAAAACAACGATAAAACGATATTATTAGTAATAAAAGTAAAGATAATATCGGTAAAGTGGATAATTATAATAATATTATATTCGATAATAACGATAATAAAAATAATAATAATACTAACTATAATATTGCTAATAGTAACAACTATAAATTCGATAATAATGATATTAATGAAAATAACTAAAATAATAATAGTATATATAACAATAATAACGATAATAACAATATTAATTATATCATCAATAACGATAATTACGATAACGATAGTAATAATTACAAAAATGACGATAACAAAGATGATAATGATAATAATAATAATAAAAATATTATCGATAATAAGGTTAATTACGAAAATAACGGTAATAAAGATAATAACAATAATAACGACAATAATAATAATAATAATAATAACGATACGAACGATAATAACGATAATAATACATATAATAATAATGATAATAACGTTATTAACAATAATAACGACATTAATAGTTACAATAAAAACGATAACCTATAATAATTATAATAACGATAATTATAAAAACAATAATTACCATAATAACGATATTAACAAAAATAATAATAATAAGAATAACAACGATAATATAGAAATAACGATAATAATAATAACAATTATAACAATAATAACGATAATAATAATAATAATAATAATAATAATAATAATAATAATAATAATAATATTATGGAAAATAACGATAATTTCGCTAATAATAATAGTATTAATAACGATGATAAGGATAATAACGATAACATCGATAATAGCAATATCAATAATATCGATAATAACTATAATAATGATAAGAATGAAAATAATAATAATGATAATAGTGATAATAGTGATAACAAATATAATAACGATAGTAATAATGGCAAATATAACGATAATAACTGTATTGATGATAACAATAATAACGACAATTACGATAATATCGATAATAATATTAACATGTATAAAGATAATAACGATAATAATAATAATAACAGCAACAATAATAACGATAATAACGATAACAATAATAACATTAATATCGTTAATAACTACAATAATGATAATAACGATTCTAATTATAAAAGTGATAGCAATAATAACGATATTTAAAACAATAATAAAATTAATAATGTTAGAGAAAATAACTATATTAACGATAATAACGATAATAACGATAGTAACGATAGTAACGATAAAATGATACTAACGACATTAATAATTGTAAAAGCAACAATAATATCAATACTAAGGATAATATCGATAATAACAATAATAACGATAATAACGATAATAAGCATTATAAAAATGAAAATAGAAGTAACAATAATAACGATAATCACGATAATAGCCATAATAATAATTCGATAATAACGATAATAATAATAATAATAATAACGGTTATGACAACAATAACGATAATAGCTATAATAATAACAACGATAATAACAATAATAATTATAAAATTAATATTGATCGTAACAATAATAACGATAATGATGATAATAATAATAATAGTAATAACGATTATAACGATAAAAACTATAATAACGATAACATTAATAAAATTAATAACGATACTTATTTTAATGACGAAAATAATTATTGTAATAATAACGATAAATACAATTATTCAAACAATAATAATAACGATAAAAACGATAAAAGCAATAATAATAATTACGATAATAACGATAATAGCAGCAATAGTAATAATAATAATAATAACAATAATAAAGATTATAACGATATTAAAAATAATATGAATAAAGTCAATAACGATCCTAACGACAATAACGATGATATTAATAACAATTATAACGAAAATAACGATAATAACGATTATAACTGTTTTAAGAATATTATTAATATTAACGATAATATCGAAAATAATAATAATAATAGAAGTAATAATATCAATAATAACAATATTAAAGATAATAACGATAATACTGATAATAATAATAATAATAATAATAATAAAAATAATAATCATAACAATAATAACGGTATTAACGGGAACGACGATAATAATAGTGATAATATCGATAATAAGGATAATAACGATAACATCAATAACAATAATTACAATAATGACGATAATAACTAAAATAATCAAAATAATAATAATGATATCAACGATAATGAAGATGAAAACTATTATAATAATAATCATAATAACCATAAGAACGATAATAGTAATAATAACTGTAACGATAATAAAGGTAATAAGGATAATATTGATAACAACGATAATAACGATAATAACAATAATAATACAAATAAAAATAAAGAGAAGAACGAAATTAACGTAAATAACGATATTAATAATAATAAAAATGACGATAATAACCATTATAATGGGAATAACGATAATAACGATAATATTTATAATAATAAAATCAATAGTAACAATAATAACGATAATAACGATAATAATACTAACTATAATAATGATAATAACAATAATAATTTTAATAACGATAATAATTAAAATAATAATAGCAATAATAACGATAATAACGATAACAACGTTAATAACATTATTAATAATTATGATGATAAAGAAACTAAGAATAATAACGGTGTAAACGATAATAATTATAAAAATAATATCGATGATAAAGATAATAAAGATAATAATAATAATAATAACGATAATAACGATTATAATGATTATATCTTTAATAATGATAATAATAGTGGTAATAATAACAATAATAACATTATTAACAATAATAACGATAATAACGTTATAATCGATAATATTATTATTAATATTTAATATTATTAATATATAATATAATATTATTATATTAATAATAATATTATCGATTATAACGGTAATAACGATAATGACATTAATAATAATAAAATTAATAACGATAATAACGTTTATAACGAAAATAATAATAGCAATAATAACGATAATAAGGATAGTAATAATAATAATAGTAATAAAAATAATATCGAAAATAACGGTAATAACGATTACGCAGATAATAATAATAATAATAAGATAATACAGACAAAAATGATAATAACGATGACAACGATTAAAATAATAACAATAATTCCGATAATAACAGTAATAACGACAATAATTATATTTATAATAATAATAATAATAATAATAACGATAATAACGATAATAACGATAATAACGATATTAATAAAAATAATGATAAATATAACAACAAATAACGATAGTGATGAAAATAAAATTATAATAATAACGATAATTTCTATAATAGTGCTAATAATAATAACGATAATAACGCAAAAATTATAATAACAATAATAATAATAATATTATTATTAACAATAATAACGATAACAACGACAATAGTGATAAAAATATTAATAATGAAATAGAAAATAAGGTTAATAACGCTGACAACGATAATTATAATAACAATATTAACGATAATAACGATTATACGGATTATAACAATAACGATAATGAGAATAATAACGATAATAATGATAGTAACTATAATAACGATTACAACAATAATAACGATAATAATAATAACGATAATACCGATAATATAGATAATTACAATAATTATAATAGTAATAATAAAGATGATAACAATAATAAAGATTGTAATGATTATAACGATAATAATATTAATAATTTTAACATAAATAACGTTAATAACGATAATTATTTTAATAGAAATAATAATAACAATATTAACAATGTTTGCAATAATAATGATAGTAAGGATAAAAATAGAGGTAACAATTAAAGTAATAACAGTAATAACGATAATAACAATAATAAGGATAATAATAATAACGATAATAACGATAGTAGTAATAATAATATCGATAGTAACAATAATGACGAAAATAACAAAAATAACGATAATAACGATAATAATAATAAAATCAATAACGATAATTACGTTAATAAAGATAATAATATTAACAATAATAACGATAACAACGATAATAAGGATAATAGTAATAACGATAATAACGACAATAATAATTTTAAAAATATTGATAAAAACGATAATAACAATAATAATAATAATAGTAATAATAATGAAAACGATAATAACGATAATTACGATATTAATAATGATAATAATATTAAAATTAATAACGATAATTACGTTAATAAAGATAATAATATTAACAATAATAACGATAAAAACGATAATAATAATAATAGTAATAACAATAATAATTATAATAACGTTAATAATAATAGCAATGATAACGGCAATAATGATAATAATATTAATAAAGATATTAGCAATAATAATAGTAGTAATTAATAACTATTATAACGAAAATAACAATAATAACGATATCAATAATAACGATTATTACTATAATAACTATAATAATAAAAACGATAGAAATGATACTAGTAAAAATAATACTGCCGATAAAAACGATAAAAAATTTAATAATATAAAAAGAATAACGATACTAAGATATTAACGATATAAACGATGATAAAACCAAATACTACGAAAATAACGATAATAATTATAACATTAATAACGATAATTACTACAATAATTATAACAATAACAACGATAATAAAAATAATAACGATAATAACGATAATAATAAATATAGTAATAATAACAATAATAATGACAATAACGATAATGAAAATAATAATGATAATAGTAATAAAAACGATAATAATAAAAATAATATTAATAACGATAATAACGGTAATAGTACATGTAATAATAATACTAATAACTATAATAACGATAATAACGATAATAATGATAATAACGATTATAATAACAACGATAATACCGTTAATGGTATTATTAATAATAACGATAATAACGATATTTACGATAATAATAATAAAAATAATATATAAAAGAACGATATTATCTATAATATCGATATTAATAAAACGATATTAACTATAATAACGATGAAACGATAATAATAACATCAATATTACCGATAATATTGATAATAATAATAATGATAATTGCAATAATAACGATAATAAAGATGTTAACGATAATAATGATAATAATAATAATAATAATAACATTAATAAAATTAATAGCGTAAATAACGATAATAGCGATAATACTTAATATAATTATAACGAATATAACGATAATAACGATAATTATGAAATTAATAATAATAAAAATATCGATAATAATGATTATAACGATAATAACTATATTAATTATAAAAACGACAATAATATTAATAATAATAATAAAATAATAACACCGTTACTGACGATAATAGCGAGAATAATAGTAGTTGTAATATCAATAATAACAATAAAATCGATGTAAAGATAATAACGATAATAATATTAACGGTTATAACGAAAATAGTAATAATAATAATAGCGATAATAACGATAATAACGACAATAACGATAATAATGATAATAATAATAATAATTATAATAATAATAATAATAATAATAATAATAATAATAATAATAATAGTTTTAAAAATACTAACAGTAATATTTTTTATAACAGTAATAATTGTAGTAATGTTAAGAATCATAACAATAATAACGATAATAAGGATTATGACGATAACAATATTATTGATAATAACGTCTATAGTAATCATAATAATAATTAAGATAATAATGATAATTATAATAACGATAATAACGATAGTAACTACAATAATAATAACAATAATAACGTTAAAAGGGATAATAACTATGTCAACGATAATAATGATAACAATAATATCAATAAAAACGATAACAACGATAATAATAATAACAACGATATTAACGATAAGAACGATAATAATGACAATAACTGTAGTAATAATGACAGTAATAAAAATAATAGCCATAAAAACGATTTTAACGATAACAATAATAACGATAATAAAGATAAAAATAATAATTAATAACGATAATGACGATAATAACGTTAATAATAATAATAACTGTAATAATAATGACTATAAAAACGATAATAACCATTATAACGAAAATAACGATGATAGCGATAATAATAATAATAATAATAATATTAACGAAAATAGCGATATAAACGTTAAGCACGATATAAATAGTAGTAAAAATAAAGGTAATAACGATAATAAGGATAATAACATTAAAGTAAATAACGAAAATAAAGACAATAATATTAATAATAATAACGATAATAATGATAATAGCGATAATAATTACATCGAATATAACGGCAATAATAATAATAATAATAACGATGATAAGTAAAATAACGATAACATCGTTAATAATAATAACAAAAATATAGATAATAACGATAATAACGATAATAACGATATTTAATATAATAATAATTACGATAACATCGATAATAATAATAACGATAATAACGATAATATCGATAATAATAATAACAAAATTAACAATAATATAGATAATAATAATAATAATATTAATAACAATAATTACGATAATAACGAAAATAACGATATAAATAAAAAAACTATTGTAACAATAATAACGATTATAACGATAATAATATAAACCCTAATGTAGGTATAATAATAATATTAACGATAATAACGAAAAATACGATAATAACGGTATTGATAATAACGATAATAACGTTAATAACGTTAATAATAATGGTACTAATAACAATAATAAAAAACATTGACGATAATGACGATAATGACGATAATATTAATAACGATAATAGCTACAATAACAATAATAATAATTATTATTATTACGATAAAGTCGATAATAACGATAATAACGATAATAATAATAGTTATTATTACGATAAACAATATAATAACGATAATAATTATAGTAATTATAATAATTATTATGATAAACACGATAATAATGATATTAGTAATATTAATAATAAAGATAATTACGATAATAACGATATTGACGATAATAATAATTACAATAATAACGATAAAATCGACAATAATGATAAAAAGGAAAATAATTATAATAATACTTATAATAAAAACGATAAAAATGATAAAAAAACTTACAATAATAATGATAATATCAATAATAACGATAAAAAAGATATTAACGATAATATCGTTAATAATAAATACGATAATAACCATATCATCGATAATAATAATAACAATATTTACAATAATTTCGACTATAATAACAACATTATTGACGATAATACCGATAAAGATAAAAACAATAATAACAGTAATAACGATAATAACGATAATATCGTTAATAATAATAACAATAATAATGATAATAGGGATAAAAACAATAACGATATTAACGATAATATTGACTATATTAAAGATAATAATGATAATAATTTAAAAACGATAATAATTATCATATTATAGTAATAATAACGATAATAAGGATATTAATAATAAAAATAATAACGATAATATAGATATAAATAATAAAATTCATAAAGTTAATAATGATAATAACGATAATAACGGAAATTATAAAAAAATTGATAACGCTAATAACGATAATAATAATAGTTATAATAACATTATAAATATAATAACGATAACAACAATAATAACGATATCTATAATAACGATAATAAAGACAATAATAATAATATTAATAATAGTAACGATAATAACGATAATAATAATAGAATTAATAACAATATTAAAATTAATAACGATAATAACCATAATAACGATGATAATTATAATAATAACGACATTAATAAATATAATAAATATAACAAAGATATGGTATTAACGATAAAGGCGACAGTAGTAGTAATAGTAATAACGATAATAACAAAAATAGCGGCAATAATATAATAATAATAAAGATAATAACGATATTATCTAAAATAACGATAAAAGCTATAAGATTAATAATAATAAGAACGATAACAACGATAATAACGACAATAAACATAAAAACAGTAACGATAATACGACAATAATAATAACAATAATAATAACGATAATAACGTTAAAACAATAATAACGATAATAACTTTATTAACGATATCAATAATAACGAAAATAACGTTCATTTCGATATTAATAATACCAATATTAAAGATAATAACGAGAATAATAATAATAATAACGACAATAATAACTATAATAAATATAATAACGATAAGGTAATAACGATAATAACGACAATAGTAGTAATAATAATAATGATATAAACGATAATAACGACAATAAAAATAATAATAATAAAGATAATATCGATATTATTGAAAATAACGATAAAAACGTTAAAAATAATAACAATAATATCAATAATAACGATAATAGCGATTATAACGATAATAAGGACAGTAATAATAATAATAATAATAATAATAATAATAATAATAATAATAATAATAATAATTATAATAATAAAAATATTAATGATTACAACGAAAATAATGATAATAATGGTAGTAATAATACCAATAATTACAATAATAACGATAAAAAAGATAATAATGATAATTACGATAATAACAAATATAATATCAACGATAATAACGATTATATCGATAAAAATAATAACAATATTAACGATAATATCAGATATAGTAATAATAATAATAACGATAATTACGATAATAACGATAATAATAATAAACGTAACAATAATATTCCCCACAATAATAACTATAATAATGGTTATGATATGAATAATATTAATTAAAATAACGATAATAATGATAATAATAATAATAATAATTATAATAATAATAATAATAATAATAATAACAATAATAACAATAAAAACGATTATGACAGAATAATAATAATAATAATAACGATAATAATGATAATAACGATAATAAATATAATAATTATAATAATAATAATAATTATAACGATAATAACGATAATATCAATAATAATATTAATAAGAGCGATAGTAACGTTAATAGTAATAACTCTAAATTAGATAATAACGATATTAAAGAAAATAACTATAATAATAATAATAAATATAAAATAATAACTATAATAACAATAGCAATAATAACAATAATAACGATTATTACGATAATAAGGATAGTAATATTGACTATAATAACGATAACAACGATAATAATAAAAACAATAATAACGATAATAACGTTTATAACGATAATAATGAAAACAATAAAATTGATATTAACGACAATAATTACAATATCTATAATAATAATAACAAAAATAACTATTAAAACGGTTATAACAATAATAATAATAACAATAATGACGATAATAACGATAATAACGAGAATAACGATAATAACAATAATAATAATAATAATAATTATAATAATAATAAAAATAATAACGATCATAATGATTCAAAGGGTAATAGTAATAATAACAAATAACATAATAACGATAATAACGATAATAATAATAACATTAATAACGATAATAACGATATTAACGAAAATAACGATAATAATATTAGCAATAATAACTATAATAATCATAATAACGATATTATAGTAATAAAAATAAAAATAATATCGATAATAAGGACAATAATAATAGTAATAATAACTATAATAACGATAATATCGATAATAATTATAACGAAAATAACGACAATAATAATATTAATATTAACGATAATAAGAATAATAATAATAACATCGATAATAATAATAACAATAATATCGTTAATAAGGGTAATTACGAAAATAACAGTAATAACGATAATATGTATAAAACGATAATAATAATAATAATAAATACGATAATAACGATATTAACGATAATAACAGTAATACTAATAACAATAATAACAATAGTAACCAAATAACGATAATAATTATAACAATTATAAAGACAATAACTAGAATAACGATATTATCGATAACTATAATAACTATAATTACGATAATAACAATAGTAATGATGAGAATAATATCGAAAACAACGATAAAAACGATATTAAAAGTAATAAAAGTAAAGATAATATCGGTAAAGTGGATAAAAATAATAATATTATAATCGATAATAAAGATAATAAAAATAATAATAATAATAATACCGATAATATCGCTAATATTAACAACTATAAATTCGATAATAATGATATTAATGAAAATAACTAAATTAATAATAGTACATATAACAATAATAAAGATAATAACAATGATAATAATAACATCAATAACGATAATTACGATGATAACGATAGTAATAATTACAATAATGACGAAAACAAAGATGATAATGGTAATAATAATAATAATAATATTATCGATAATAAGGTTAATTACGAAAATAACGGTAATAAAGCTAATAACAATAATAACGACAATAATAATAAGAGGAATAACGATACGAACGATAATAACGATAATAATAAATATAATAATAAGGATAATACCGATATTAACGATAACAACGACAGTTATAATCACAATAAAAACGATAATCTATAATAATTATAATAACGATTATTATAAGAACAATAATTACTATAATAACGATATTAACAAAAATAATAATAAAAAGAATAACGACGATAATATAGAATTAACGATAACAATAATAACAATTATAACAATAATAACGATAATAATAATAGTAACAATAATAATAATAATAATAAAAATAATAATAATAATATTATAGATAATAACGATAATTACGATCATAATAACAGTATTAATAACGGTGATAAGGATAATAACGATAACATCGATAATAGTAATATCAATAATATCGATAGTAACTATAATAAAGATAAGAATGAAAATAATAATAATGATAATAGTGATAACAAATATAATAACGATAGTAATAATGACAAATATAACGATAATAACTGTATTGATGATAACAATAATAACGACAATTACGATAATATCGATAATAATATTAAAATTATTAACGTTCATAACGATAACAGTAATAATAATAATAAAATGTATAACGATAATAACGATAATAATAATACTAACAGTAACAATAATAACGATAATAACTATAACAACGATGATAATAATGACGATAATAATTTTAATAACGATAATAACAATACTAACGAAAATAACGACGATAATAATAATCATAATCGGTAATAAGGATAAATACGATAACATCGATAATAGTAATAGCAATAATATTGATAATAACTATAATAACAACAATAATAATATTAATAATAATAATTATAACAAGGATAATTACGATAATAACGATAATATCGACAATGATAATAATAATATTTACGATAATAATACTAATAATAACATTAAAAACAATAATAGCGATAATAACAATAATAATAACAGCATTACAAACAATAATATCGATAATAACGATTAGAAATATAATACTATTAACAATAATATCGCAGACAACGATAATAACGATAATTATAATAATTACTCATAGATAATAAGGATTATAATGATAAGAACGAACATAACCTTATAAAAGAAAATAACGGCAAATATAATAATAATAATCGCGATAATGAAGATAATGTCGATAATAACGATAATGATGTTAATAAGGAATACAATAATATCGATAGTAATGATAATGGTAATAATAATAATAATAATAACAATAAAAGCTATAAAAGCGATAATAATAATAATAACGATAATAAGGGTACTAACGATAGCAACGATAATAAATATATCAATAAAAACGATAATAACGATATTAACGATAATAAAGATAAAAACAATAAGACCGATAGTAATGATACGATAATAACGATTACTGTAATGATAATATTACCGATTGTCTCA
This sequence comes from Vespa crabro, assembly GCF_910589235.1. Classification (NCBI taxonomy): domain Eukaryota; kingdom Metazoa; phylum Arthropoda; class Insecta; order Hymenoptera; family Vespidae; genus Vespa; species Vespa crabro. Next base: position 1,833,398 of record NW_025813595.1, read on the forward strand.
ATAATAACGATAATGACGTTAATAATAAAAATATTAATAATGTAATAACGATATTAACGACAAAAACGATAAAAATGATAATAACAATAATAATAAAACGAACAATTACAATAATAACGATAATAACTATAAGAATGAGAACAATAATAACGATCATAGCGTTAATAATAATAATAATGGCAATAATAGCGATAACATCGTTAATAACAATAATCGTAATAATAATGATAATAGTGGTAATGACGATGACAACGATAATAATAGTAATAGTAATAACGATAATAACGATATTAACGAAAATAAGGATAATAATAATAGAAATAATAACAATAATAGCGATATTAATGATAGTAAGAATAATAAAGATAGTAACAATAATAATAGTACCCATAATAATAATAACAATAATAACGATAATGAAGATTTTTACGATAATAATAATAACAATAATAACTATAATAACGATTATAATGATAATAACTATAATAATGATATTAACAATAAGAATAAAAGTAATACTAAAGACATTAACGTTATGAACGATAATAATGATAATAACGATACTAATAAAAATAATAATAACAATAATAAAGATAATAACGATTATAATCATAATAACTATAATAATGGTATTAACAATAAGAACAAAAGTAATAATAAAGACATTAACGTTATGAACGATAATAATGATAATAACGATACTAATAAAAATAATAATAACAATAATAAATGTAATAACGATTATAATCATAATAACTATAATAATGGTATTAACAATAAGAATAAAAGTAATAATAAAGACATTAACGTTATGAACGATATTAACGATAATAATATTAACAATAATAACGATAATAGCTATATTAAAAATAACAATAATATACGATAACAAAGAAAAAAACAACAATAATAATAGTAAAACATACGAAAATAAGGATAATAACGATAATAGCGTCAATAATAATAATAATAATAACGATAATACCGATAATAACGTTAATAATTCTAGTAATAATAACTATAATAACGGTAATAACTATTTTTATGAAAACAATAGTAACGATAAAATCGATAATGTAGATTATAATAATAATAATAACAGGGATAATAACGATATTAACGATAATAACAATAATAATAATAGCAATAATTACGACAATAACGATATAAATGATAATAACGATAACAACGGACACAAAATAATAATAATAGAAATAATAAAGGTCATAACAATATTAAAAATAATATCGTTTGCAATAATACTAATAATAACGATAATATCCAAAATAGTAATAATAAGAATACCGATAAAAAAATAATAACAATATGGACAATAATAATAATAATAATTATAACGATTAGAACGATAATTACAATAATAACGATAATTATAATAAAATTAATATCGATGATTACGTTGATAAATATAATAATAATAGCATTAATAACGATAATAACGATAATAACAATAATAATAGTAATAACAATATTAAGGATAATAACGATAATAATGATATTACTAATAACGGTGACAACGATAAAAACAATAATATTAATATTAATAATAACGAATATAAGGATAATATCGATAACAACGATACTATTAATAATAATTATCAAGATAATAACATAATTAACGATCATATCGATAAAATGATAATAACAATACTAATAATAACATTGAAACCAATAAAAACGATAACAACACTATTATGAGAAGAATATGAACGATAATAACAATAATAAGGATAATAATAATTACAATAATAACGATACCAACGACAATAACAATAAAAATAATAACAATAATAACGAAAATAACGATAATAACGATGTCAACGATAATAATAATAACAATAATAAGGATAATAACGATGACAACGATAATAATAATAACAATAGTAATGATAATAACTATAATAACGAATATACGGATTATAAAAATACGATAATATCGATAATAGTAATAATAATAAGAACGATAATGAAGAGAAAACGATAAAAATGATAATAGCTATAATAACGATAATAACAATGAAAATAGTAGTAATAATAGAGATATTAAAGATAGTAACGACAATAACGATAATAATAATAACGATAATAACTATAACGTCGATAATATTAATAACAAAATTTACCATAATTTCGATATTAATAATTGTAATCATAACAATAATAACGATCATAACGATAATAGCAACTATAATAATAACGATAATAACGATATTAATAATAATATTACTATTGTTAGTAACAAAAATAATGATAACGATGTTTATAATCGTAATAATAATAACGTTTATAATAATACTGACGGTAATAATGATAATAAAAATAATGTCCATAATAACGATAATAATAAAATTATTACTAATAATAATAGTAACGATAATAACGGTAATAAAAACAACAATAATAACAATATTAACGAAAATAGTAATTACAATTGTAATGAGAACTACGATAACAGCATTAATAATAATAATAATAGCGAATGTAAGTATGATAACGGTGACACATATAATATTAATAACAATAATAACGATAATAACGATAATAACGATAATAACGATAATAATAATAATCGTATTAAAGATAATAGAGATAATAACGATACTAACGATACTAACGATAATAGTGGAAATAATAATGACAACAAAAACAATATTAACGATAATAAGTATAATAACAATTATTATAATGACGGTAAAAACGATAACAACGGTAATAATGATAATTACGATAATAACGATTATGATGATAAGAACGATAATAATACTAATAAGAATAAAAATAATACCGACAATAACGACAATAAGAATAATAATAGAAGTAATAATAACAATTTTAAGAATAATAACTATAAAAACAATAATAACAATAATAATAGTGTTAATAAAAACGTAGTAATTATAATAACGATAAAAACGATTTTAACGATAATAATAATGATGATAAGTAGGATAATATCGATAATAATAATAACAATATTAGCCATAATACCGATAATAATAATAGTAGTAATAATAACCATAATAAAGATTATAACGACACAATAATAATAATAATAATAACAATAACGATAATAACGGTAATATAGAAAAAAATAGTAGAAAAATAAAATAATATCAATAATAACGATAAAAAGTATAAAAACGATTATATCGATTATATAAAATACGATAATAACGATATTATCGATAATAATAATAACAATATTAACAATAATATCGATAATAATAACAACAATATTGACGATAATATCGATAATAATAATAACAATAATATCAGTAATACCCGTAATAACGGTAATATCGCTAATAATATATAATGATACTATGTTAATAGCGATATAAACAATAACAATATTAAAGATAAAATTGATAATATTAAAGATAATAATGATAATAATTTTAAAACGATAATAATTATCAAAATTATAGTAGTAATAACGATAATAACGATATTAAAAATAAAAATAATAACGATAAAATAGATAATAAAGGTATAATATTATTAATATGGATGATAATAATGATTATAATGGAAATAATAAAAATTACAAAATCGATAATAACGATAATAACGTTAAAATGGATAATAATAATAGTAATAACATTAGTAATAATAATAATGATAATTACGATAATAACGATAATAATAATAGTTATAATAACATTATAACAAGAATAACGAGAACAACGATAATAACGATATCTATTATAACGATAATAAAGATAATAATAATAACAATAATAATATAGATAATAACTGTAATAATGTTAGTAACCATAATGACGATAATAACGATAATAACGATAATAATAATAATAATAGTAACAGTAATATCGAAAATTACGATAATAACGACAGTAATAATAATAATAATAAAAATATCCATAATGCAGATAATGTCGCCAATAATAATAATTATATAATATTAGTAATAATAACGATAATGATGATAATAATAATAGTATTAATAACAATATTAAAAATAATAACGATATTAACGATAATAATAATAATAATAACGACATTATAACTATAATAAATATAATAACGATATGTTATTAACGTTAAAGACGACAATAGTGATAATAGAAATAACGATAATAACGATAATAGCGGCAATAAAAATTATAATAATAAAGATAATAACAATATTATCGATAATAAAGATAAAAGTTAAAAGAATAATAATAATAAGTACAATATCAATGATAATAACGATAATAAACATAATAACAGTAACGATGACATGACAATAATAATAACAATATTAATAACGATAATAACGATAACAACAATAATAACGATAATAACTATTTTAACGATATCAATAATAAATAAAATAACGTTAATTTCGATATTAATAATAACATTATTAAAGATAATAACGATAATAATAATAATAATAACGACATTAATAACTATAATAAATATAATAACGATATGGTATTAACGGTAAAAACGACAATAGTAGTAACAATAATGACGATATTATCGAAAATAACGAAAATAACAATAATAATAATAACAGTAATAACGATAATAACGATAGAGCGATTAATAATAATAATAATAATAATAATAAGATAAAATAATAATAAGATAAAATAATAATAATATTAACGATTACAACGAAAATAATGATAATAATAGTAGTAATAATAACAATAATAACAATAATAACGATAATAAATAAAATAATGGTAATTACGATAATAATTATAAGAATAATCTATTTAACATTAATAGTAACGTTGATAACGATAATACTAATAAAATTAATAACGATAATAACGATTATAATAATAAGAACGATAATAATATTAATAATAAAAACAATATTAACTATTATAACGATAATAACGATAATAATAGATGTAATAATAACAATATTAAAAATAATATGTATAATAACGATAATAACGACAATAATAGTAGTAATAATGACAGTAATAAAAATAATAACCATAAAAACGATTTTAACGATAATATTAATAACGATAATAACTGTAATATCGATATTATTAATAACAATATTTATGATAATTTCGATATTAATAATTGTAATCATAACAATATTAATGATTATAACGATAATAGCGACTATAACAATAACTATAATAACGACTTTATTAATAGTAATAATGTTATCTTTAGTAACAATAATAATAATAACGATGTTTATAATAGTAATAATAATAACGATTATAACGGTATTTATAACGATATTATAAATAAAACGATTACAACGATAATATTGATAATAACGATAATATTAATAGTCATAATAGCTATAATATCAATAATAAAAATAATTACGATAATAACGATTATAATAATAACGATAATAAGGATAATAAGGATAATAACAACAATTATAATAATAATAATAATAATAATAATAACGATAATAACGATCAAACCAATAATAATTTCAGTAATAATAACACTAATATCAATAATAACGATAATAACGATAATAATAATAACAATAAAATCGATAATATCGTTAATAATAGGAGTAATAATAACAAAATTAGGAATAATATATATAGTAACTATAATAACGGTAATAATGGTAGAAGTAATAACAAAAATAACAATAATAAGGATAAAAACGATATTAACGTTAAGAATAGTAACGATAATAACGATAATATTGATAATAATAATAACAATATTTACGATAATATCGATAATAGTAATAATAATAATAACAATATTAACGATCATAACGATAATAGCGATCATATTGATAAAGATAATAACGATAATAAGAAAAATAATAATATCGATAGCAACAATAATAATTATAATGATGATTATATTAGCGATACTAATAACGACTACAACGATAATAACGATAATAACGATAATAATAATAAAATTAGTAAGGACAATTACGTTAATAACTAAAATAATAATAGCAATAGTAACTATAAAAACGATAATAATGATAGTAAAAGTAATAACAATAATAACGATAACAATATTAATAACAATAATAACGATTATAATGAAAATAACGATAGTGATAATAATATTAATAAAAATAATAACGTTAAAGCGATATTAACGATAATCACCTTAATACTGGTAACAAATATTAACAATAATAACGATAATAACGATTGTAATGATAGTAATATTAACAATAATATCAATAAATACAATTATACCGATAATTATAATAATAGTAATATCAATAATAAGGATGATTAAGATAAAAACGGTAATAACGAATATATCGATAATAACGGTAATAATTATAACAATAATGACGATAATAACGATAATGACGAATATAATTATAATGACGATAGTAATTAATAACAATGAGAAATTAATGAAAAATAGGAAAGATAATGAAGATAATAAATAACGATAGGAAAGATAATGAAGATAATAATAATAACTATAATTACGACAATAGTAATAAAAACGACAATAATAACGATATTAACGAAAATAGTAATAAAAATAGTAACGAGAAGAACGATAATTACATTAATAATAATAATAATAATAACGGAAGTAAGTATAATAACGGTGACATATATAACATTAATAATAATTATAACTATAATAACGAAAATAACGGTAATAACAATAATAATAATTTTAAAAATAACAGAAATAATAATAATGATAATTACGATAATAACCATAATAATAATAGTTATAATAATATTATAACAATATTAACGATAACAACGATAATAATGATATCTATAATAGCGATAATAAAGACAACAATAATAACAATAATAATATCGATAATAACTATAATAACAATAAGAACAATAATGACGATAATAACGTTACTAATAAATAAGACAATAACGATAATATCGATAATAATAATAATAATAATAATAACAGTAATAACTATAATAACGACAATAAAGACAATAATAATAATAATAATAATATCGATAATAAAGATAATGACGCCAATAATAATAATCATATTAATAATAAGAACGATAATGACGATAATAATAATGGTAATAATATCAATAATAACAACAGAAACGATAATAACGATAATAAAGATAATAATAATAATAATATCGACATAAATAACAATAATAAATATAATAACGATATGGTATTAACGATAAAAAAGATAATGGTAGTAATAGCAACAACGATTATAACAATAATAATAATAATAATAATAATAATAATAATAAAAATAATAATAATAATAATAACGATAATAGCTATAATGAGGAAAATAATAAAAATTATAAAAATAATACTAACGATATAAACGAAAATAACAATAATAATAGAACATATTATAACTATAATAACATTAATAATGTGAATAACGATAATAATGATAATATTGATATTAATAATAACAATATTTACGATAATAAAGATAATATAATTAATAATAAAAACAATAAAACAGGTAATAATAATAATAATAATAATTGCGATAATAACGATATTAACGATATTAACGACAATAACGGTAATAATTATAACATTAATAACGATAATATCGATAATAATTATATTAATAATGACTATAATAACGATAATAAGGACAATAAAATAAACAATAATAACTGTATTAATGAAAATATTAAGGACAATTGTAAGGATAATAACGATAATAATTATAATAATAATAATAATAACGAAAGTAAAGATAATAACGATGTCAACGATAATAATAATAGCAATAATAATGATAATAATGAAAAAAATAATAATAGTAATAGCAATAAAATCGCTAATAACGCTAATAAAGATAATAATAATATTGATAAAGACGATGAAAATAATATTAATAATAACGATAATATCGATAATAATAATAACGTAAAAAACGATAATAGCCTTAATAATAATAAAGATAATAACATTAATAACGATAATAAAGGTAATAATAATAAATAAAATAACGTTTATAACAATAATAACGATAATAACGATATTGACAATAATAACGATAATAATAAGAAAATAATAAGGATATTAAGAATATTAACGATAACAACTATAATAACAATTATCTTAATAACGATAATAACGATAATGTCGATAATAATAATAACAATATTGACGACAATAATATTAATAATAATAAAGATCTTGACGATAATAACGATAATAATAATAATAATAGCAACGATAATTTCGATATCAACGAAAATAACGATAATAGAGATATTAACGATAATAATAATAACAATAATAACGATAATAACAATTATAATGATACTAACGAATATATTATTAATAATAATAGCAATAATAACAATAATAACGATAAAAAATGACTATATTAACGATATTAAAGATAATATTAATAACTATAGTAACGATAACAACGATAATAACCGTAATAATAATAATAATAATAACGAAAATAAGGATAATAACGATGACAACGATAAAAATAATAACAATAAATACGATAGTGACGATAATAACGATAAAAATAATAATAATAACGATAACAACGATATCAATGCTTATAACGATAATAATGATAATTATAGCTATAATAATAAAAATAACAACGATATTAACGATAGTAACGATAATAATAATAACAATAATATCGATAAAACGATAATAATGATAATACCGATAATAACGATAATAACATTAATAATAATAGTAATAATAAATAAAATTACAATAATAACGTTTACAATGATAATCACGATAATATTATTAATAATGATAACAATAATAATGATAATAACGGCAATTATTTTAATAAAAGTAATAATAACAATATTATAAATGTTTGCAATAATAATGATAACAACGATAATAATAGTATTAACAATTAAATTAATAACAATTATAACGATAATAAAGATAACAAGGATGATAATAATAACGATAATAACGATAGTATTAATAATAATATCGATAGTAACAATAATGACGATATTAGCGAAAATAACAATAATAAGGATAATAATGATATTATCGATAATATCGATAATAATAATAACAATATTAACGATATTATCGATATTAATAATAACAATATAAACGATAATATTTATAAAAATAATAATAATAATAATCATAACAGTAATATCGGTAATACTGATAATAACAATGATAATTATAATAGCGATAATAAGGATAATATCCATAATAATAGTAACAATAATAAAGATAACAACGATATTAACGATAATAATGACAGTAATAATAACATTAATTACGATAAAAACGATAACAATTATAAATCGATAATAACGATAACAGTTAAAATCCTAATAACGATAATAATATTTATATGAATAACAATAATACTAATAATAACGATCAAAACGTTAATAATAGTAATAATAATAGCAGAATTAACAGTAATAACGCTTAAATAGATATTAACAATAATAAAAGTAGTAATAATAATAATAATAACGATAATAGCGATAATAAGGTTAATAACGATAATAACGATAAATATAATAACCATATTACAAAAATAAAAATGTTATAAATGATAACAATAACGATAGTAACGATAACATCGATAATAATATTAATAATAACATTAACAACGCTAATAACGATAATAACGATATTAACTATAATAAAATTAATTACTATATTTACGTCAATAAGGATAATAATATTAGCAATAATAGCGATTATAACGATAATAACGATATCAATATTAACGATAATAACGACAATAAGCATAATAATGATAACAATAATAACAACAATAACAATAAGAATGATCATAATATATACGATATAGTCGACAATATCGATAATAATATTAACAATATTAACGATGATATCGATATTAACAAAAATTAATAATAATAATAACGATAATAACGGTTAATAACGGTAATAATAGTAATAACAATATCGACAATAACGATAATAACGATAATAGTAGTAATAATAATAACGATAATAAGGATAATAATAATAATAATAATAATAATAATAATAATAATAATAACGATAACAACTAAAATAAGGATAAAAATAATAATAATAATAACGAAAGTATGGATACTAACGTGCCAACGATAAGAATAATAACAATAATAAGGATAAGAAAAATAATAATAATGAAGAAAATAAAGATATTAACGATGACAACGATAATAATAATAACAATAATAAAGATAATTAAGATTATAACGATTATAAGGATTATAACAATAACGATAATAACGATATTACTAATAATAATAAGAACAATAATGAAGATAAAACGATAAAAGTGATAATAAATATAATAACAAATATAACAATTAAGTAATAGTAATAATAGAGATATTAACGTTATTAACGGTAATAACGATAACATTAAAAACAGTAATAAAGATAAATACGATAATAACGACAATTATAATAAAAATATTAACGTATATAGATATAACTACTATTTCAAAGATAATAAATATAACAATAATAACGATAAAAACGATATAAACGATAATAACAATAACGATAGTAAGGATAATATCGATAATACAATTAACAATATTATTGATAATATCGATAATAATAATAATAATAACGATAATATCGATAATAACGATAATAATGATAATAACGATAATAAAGGTAATAACGATAATATCGATTATAACGAAAATAATAATTACGATAATGACGGTAATAATAATAATAATAAAGTTAATAACGATAATTACGATAATGACAATAATATTAATAAAGATAATAACGTTAATAACGTGTATAGCGATAATAATAATGGTAATAATAATAAAAATAACAAATAATAAGTCGATAATATCGATATTAATATTAACAAATTTAACGATGATATCGATAATAATATTAACAATATTAACGATAACATCGATCATAATAATAATATTATAAACCTTAACGTCGATAATAATAATAATAATAACATTATTAACGATAATAACGATAATTACTATAATAATAATAACGAAAATAACGATAATAATATTAACGATAATAATAATAATAATAATAATAATAATAATAATAATAATAATAATAATAATAATAAAAATAATAATAAAGATAATAACGATAGTAACTATAATAACGATAATAACGATAATAACTATTAAACGACAATTGGGATAGTACCGAATATAATAATAACAATAATAACAATATTAGTAGTAAAATTAATAACGATAATAATGATATTTACGATAATAACAATGATAATAATAGTAATAATAAAGATAATAACGATGTAAATGATTCTAACGATAATAATAACAACAACAATAACGATAATAACGAATATGATGTTAAGAATGATAATAATATTAACTATAATAAAAACAATAATGACAATCACGATAATAAAGATAATAATAGAAGTAATAATAACAATATTAAGAATAATAAATATAATATCGATAATAACAATAATAATAGAAGTAATAAAAACAATATTAAGAATAAAAAATATAATAACGATAATAACAATAATAATAGTAGTAATAAAAAAAGTAATAAGAATAATAACGATAAAAACGAATTTATCGATAATATTAATGGTGATATTTACGATAATAACGGTAATAAAGATAAAAATAATATAAAAATAACAATAATATCAATAATAACGATAACAAAGATAATAACGATAATATCGATAATAATAAATAAGATAATATCGATTTCAACGATAATAACAATAACAATATTAACGATTATATCGATCATAATAACAACAATATCGACAATAATATCGGTAATAATAATAACAATAACATCAATAATAACGAAAATAAAGATAATAACAATAATATCGATATTAATAAATAGGATAATATCGGTATCATCGATAATAATAATAACAACAATAACAATACTAACGATAATATTGTTAATAATAATAACGATAATAATGATAATAGCGATAAAAACAATAACGATATTAACGATAATATTGACAATATTAAAGAAAATAATGATATTAATTTTAAAACGATAATAATTATCATAATAATATAAGTAATAGCGATAATAACGATAAAAAAAATAAAATAATAATGATAATATAGATAATAATAATAAAATTAATAACGTTAATAACGATAATTACGATAATAACGGTAATAATAATAAAATTAATAACGCTAATAACGATAATAAAGATAAAAATATTATTAATAATACCGATAATATCGATTATAATGGAAATAATAATAATAACAATATCGACAATAACGATAATAACGGTAATAACGATAATAATAATAGTAATAATAATAGTAATAATAATGATAATTACGATAATAACGATAATAATAATGGTTATAATAATATTATTACAATAATAACGATAAAAACAATAATAACTATATCCATAATAACGATTATAAAGACAATATTAATAAAAATAATAATAATAATAACTATAATAACAATAATATCAATAATAATAATAACTATATTAACGATAATAACAATTATAGTAATAATAATAATAACGATAATTATGATAATAATATTAATAATAATAAAAATATTAAAAATTTTAATCACCAGAATACTAACAATAATACCGGTTATGATAAGAATAATATTAATAATAATAACGATAATAATGATAATAATATTAATAATAATAATAATAATAGTAATAATAATAATATCATTAATACTCACAATAATAACAATAATAACGGTTATGAGAAGAATAACATTAATAATAATAACGATAATAATGATAATAACGATATAATCGATAATAATATTCGTTATTATTTATCGTTAATATTATCGTTATTAAACAATAATAACGATAATAACTCTCATAATGATAATAATACTAATAATTATAACGATAAGAACAATAATATCGATAAAAATAAAATTAATAAGAGCGATAAAAACGTTAACATTAATAAGTATAAAATCGATAGTAATGATATTAATGAAAATATCCATAATAATAATAATAAATATAACAATACTAACGATAATAACAATAACAATAATAACAATAATAACGATTAATAATATAATAACGATAATAGTAAGAATAACTATAATATCGAAAATATGGTTGATTACGAAAATAACGGTAATAATGTTAATAACTATAATAACGACAATAATAATAATAATAATAAAAATAATAACGATAATTACGGTAATATCGAATATAATAAAAACAACAATGAAGATAACAACGATATTAACAATAATAACAATAATAACAATTATAGCGATAATAACAATAATAACGATAATCGCTATAATAATAATAACACTAATAACAATAATATGGACAATAACAATAATTACGATAAAACTAATAACAATTATATCGATAATAACGATAATGACAATAATATTAATAATAATAATAATAATGATTACAATAATAAGGATAATAGCAATAATAATAATAACAAAATTATCGATTATATTGTTTATAAAGATAATGATAGTAACGATTATAATAATTATAATAATAACTATAATTACGATAATAATAAAAGAAAAGATAATAATACTAATGATTATAAACCTATTAACGATAATAACGAGAATAATAATAAAATTAAAAACGATAATAACGTTTATAACGATAATAATAAGAACTGTAAAAATAATAACAAAAATAACAATTAAAACGTTAATAACAATAATAATAATAACATTAATGACGATAATAACGGTAATAACGATAATAATAATAATAATAATGACGATAATAACGGTAATATCGCGTAATAATAAATACTACAGTAACAATAGTAATAATAGCAATAAGAACGATGGTAACGAAATGGAAGATAATGGTAAAATAATAATTACAAAATTAAGGATAATAACGATAATAACAATATAAATAATATAAATAATAATAATAATTATAATAATAATAAAAAAATAACTATAATAAATATAATAACGTTAATAATACAAGTAATAATAACAATAATATCATTATTAAAGATAATAATGATAAGCACGATAATAATAATCATAATAATAACAATAATATTCATAATAATATTAACGATAATAACGGAAATGACGATAACAATAATAAAGATAATTACGATAAAGTCGATAATAATATTAACAATATTAACGATCATAAACATAATAGTAATAATAATAACAAGAATACCGATAATAATAATAATAATACAAAAAAAATAATAACAATATTAACGATAATAATGATAATAATAATTACAATAATAATGTTAGTAATAATAACGAAAATAAAGATAATAATACTAATGATATTAAAGATAATAATAATAATTACAATAACGATAACAACGACAATAAAGATAATTATAATAATAATAACAATAACGAATATAAGGATAATAACGATTATAATAATAATAATAACGAAAATAAGGATAATAACGATAACAACGAAAATAATAATAACAATAATAGCGAAAATAACGATTTTAACGATAATAAGGATAATAATAATAATTATAATAACGATAGAAACGGTAAAAACGATAGTAACGTAAAAACGATGATAACGATATTATCGATAATAATAATAATCAGAATAACGATGATAACGATAATATCGATAATAAAAAAAATAATAATAATAATGATCGTAACGATAATAAAGACAATAATAGCAGTTATAGTAACAATAATCATAGTAATAACTATAATAACGATAATTAAGAAAATAAAAATTATAATTAAAACGATACTAAGGATAAGAACGATATCATCAATAATATTAATAAGAAAAACAAAGATAATATCGATTATATTAATAAAAATTTTAACAATTATGTAGATAATTATAATAATCATATTAACAATAATAAAGATAATAACAATATTAACGATAATAAGGATAATAAAAATGACGATATTTACGAATATAACGATAAAAGAAATATTAATAATACCAATAATAATGATAATATAAGTATTAATATTTACGATATTAAGAATAATTTTAATAATAATAATAACGATAATAACGGTTCTAACGATAAATATAATAACGATAATAACGATTTTAACGGTAATGACGATAATATCAATAATAATAATAATAAAATTAAAGATAATAACGAAATTAATGGAAATAACGATAGTAATAATAAAATAATAACGATAATAACGATAATAATAAAAATATTAACAATAATAACGATAATAGTGATAACAACGTTAATAATTTTAGTAATTATAACAATCATAATATTACTAACGATAATAACGATATTAAAGATTCTAATAATAACGATAATAACGTTGATATCGATAATAATAATAGCAATATTAACGATAATATCGATAATAATAATAATGACAATAACAACAACAAAAAATGTAATAACGATAATAATATAAACGATAATAACAATAATACTAATAATAATACTATCTCTAATAACAACATTATGATAATAATAATAATAATTATAACAATAATTACGATAAAAAAGAAATTAACGATAATAATAATGATGATAATGATGATAATAGTAATTATAATAATAACGATTATAACGATATTATCGATTATAATAAGATTTATAATAAAGATAATAAAGATAAAAACGATATTAATAATATCAACAAAAACGATAATAACGATAATAATGATAATAACTATAGTAAGAAAATAATAATATTAATGAGAAGATTAACGATGATACCGATAATAACGGTAATAATAATAATAAATATAAATATAATGTCGTTAATAAGGATAGTAATAATAATATTAGAAATAATGACTATAATAATGATAACAATAATAACGATAAGGAGAAAAATAACGATAAAAATTATAACCATAAAATCGATAACAACGATAATAACGGTAATATTAATAATAATCCTATCGATTATAAGGATGAAAAAGATAAGAACGATTATAGTAATAACAATAATAACAATAATATCTATAATAACGATAGTAATAATAATATATATATTAATATATATAGTAATATAGGATAAATATATAGAAAGTGTTTATAAGGACGATATTAAATAAAAACGTTAATAAAGAAAATAACGATAATAACGATAATAAGGACAATAATAATAATAATAGAACGATAATAAAGACAAATTCGATTATAATAATAACGATAATAACACAATAGTTATAATAATAATAACGATAATAACGATAATTTCGATTAAAGTAATAACAATAAAATCGATAATAAAGATAATAATAAAAATAATAACAATAATAACGAAAATAACGTCAATAAAAATTATATTATGTACGGTAATAACGATAAGAAAGAGATTAACGGTAATAACGATAATAACGACAATAATAATAATAATATGATTAATAACCATACCTATAAAAAGACGATAATAGTAATATTAATAATAATGAAAACAAGGATAATAACGTAAAAACTATTATAATAATAATAATAATAATAAAGATAGTAACGATATGAACGATATTAACAATAATAACAATAATAAAGATAATTATAATACGATAATAACGATTACAGTAATAATAATAATATTGATAGTTACAAAAATTACGATAATGTTGAAAATAATAATAGTAATAATAAAAATAATAAAGATATCAACGATAACAACTATATTAATGATAATAACAATAATAGTTACAATAATAATAACAATAATAACGTTAATATCAATAAAAATGAAAACTATAATAATGATAATAAAGTTAATAACTTTAATATTAATAACAATATTAATGATAACAACGATAATAACAATATTAATAATAATAACGAAAATAAAGATAATCACTATGACAACGATAATAATAATAACAATAATAATGATAATACGTTAATAATCGTAGTAGTAATAACTATAATAACGATAAGAACTATATTTACGGTAAAAATAGTAACGATAATAACGTTAATATCAATAATAATAATAACAACATTAACGACAATAACGATAAGAGTAATAATAAACGTGATAATAACGATAATATTGATAATAACGATAATAATAATACGATAATAACGAGAATACCAATAATAATAACAACGATAACAACGATAATAATAATATTAATAATAATATCGATAACTACTATCATTCCTATAATTATAATAATAGTAATATCGATAATAAGGATAATTACGAAAAAAACGGTAATAACGATAATAACGATAATAACGGTAATAATTATAACAATAATGACGATAATAAAGATAATTACGATAATAATTATAATAACGATAATTATAACAATAATTACGATGCGAAAGATTAAGAAGATAATAATAATAATTATTAAGACAATAATAATAAGAATAATAACGATAATAACAATATTAGCGATAATAATAATAATAATAATAAAGATAATAACGAAATTGACCATAATAACAATAATTGTGATAATTACAATAATAATAAGAACAGCAATAACCATATAACCGATAATAAAAATAATAATAATAACAATAATAATCATAATAAAGATATCAACGATAGTATATGTAGTAATAACGAAACTAAAGATAATAACGATATTAACGATAATAATTATATTGATAGTAAGCAGAATATCAATAGTAATAATAACAACATTAACGATATTATCGTTAATATTAACAATAATAATAACTATATTAACGACAATAACGATAATAACAATATTAATAATAACTATATTAACGATAATACCAATAATAATAATTAAAATATTATCGATAATATCGATAATAATAATAAAAATAACAACGATAATATTGATCATAACTGTTATATTATTAATAATAACAATAATAACGATAATACGGATAGTAACTATAATAACAATGGTATTAATATCGATAAAAACAATAAAATTAATAATGCCGATTATGATAACAACGAAATTAATAATATTAATAATAATGATAATTATGATAATAAAGATAGTAATTGTAGTAATAATAAAACCAATAACGATAATAACGTTAAAATCGAAAATGACGGTTATATTATTAACGATTATATTAATAATATCGATAATATTAATAACAAAACTAACGATAATAACGATAATAATAATAATAATAACAATAATAACGATATTATATACTAGCGATAATAATAAAAACAATATTAACGTAAATAAAGATAATAAAGATAATAATGATAATGATAAGAATAATAACAGTAATTATAACCATAATTATGATAATAACGACAATAACGATCATAACGATAATAAAAATAGTAATGATAACGATGATAACGGAATTAAGTATAATAATAATATTAATAATAATAATAATAACAAAAATAACGATATTAACGATAACAGTAGTAGTAATACTAACAATAATAGCAATACTATCGATAATGATGTTAACGGTATTAAAAATAACAATAATAATTATAATAATAATAACAATACTAACTTTAAAAACGATAATAATAATAGTAATAGTAATAATAATAGCAAAAATAACGATAATAAAGATATTTACAATAAGAATAATAAGGACAATAACGATAATAACGATAACAATAATAATAATAATAACGTTAATAACAAAAATTACGACAACTCTGATAATAACATCAATAATGATAACGATAATAACGAAATAATAATATTAATAATTACTATTATAAAGATAATATCGTTAATAATAATAATAATTATAATAATTAATATAATAACGACGTAAACGATAAGAACAATAATATTAATAAAAATAATAAAGATAATAACGATAATAATAATAATAATAATAACAATAACAAGGATAATAACAATAATAATAATAAAAGACTATAATAATGAATATAAAGATAATGATAATAAAGATAATAATTATAATAATAAAAAAAATAAAAACGATAATAATGATACATACGATAATAATAATAATAATAATAAGAATTAACATAATAACGATTATAACGATAATAATAATAACATAAATAACGATAATACGATTATAACGATAAAAATAATACTAATAATATCAATAATGACAGCAAGAACGATAAAAATATGATAACATTAATAACGATAAAAATGATAATAACGAAAATAACGATAATAATAATAATAGTAACTATCATAACCATAATAACGATATTACAGTAATAAAGATAAAGATAATATCGATAATAAGGACAATAATAATAGTAATAATAACGATAATAACGATAATAAAAATAATAATAATGACATCGATAATAATAATATCAATAATATCGATAATAAGGGTAATTATGAAAATAACAGTAATAACGATAATATATATAAAACGACAATAATAATAATAATAAAAACGATAATAAGGATAATAACGATAATAACAATAATAACGATAGTAACAGTGTAAATAATAGTAATAATAGATATATTAAAGTTAGTAAGGATAATAACGATTATAATATTAATTATAATATCGTTAAATACGATAATAGCGACAATATTATTATTAATATTAACGTTAATAGATATAGTAACTATATAGAAGTTAACAGTAATAACAATAATAACGATAAAAACCATATTAACGATAATAACAATAATAATACTGATAATAACGATAATAATAATAGCAATAATAACGATTTTTAATGTTAAGAATGATAATAATAATAACATTTATAACCATTATAACATTATCAACGGTAATAATAATAATGACGTTAATAATAATATTCATAATAAAGATATTAACTATAATATCAACAATAATAATTCTAAAAATAATAATAATAATAATAGTAACCATAAGAACGATAATATCAATAATAACGATTACAATAATAACGATAGTAACGATAATAAAGATAATAACGATAATAATATTAACGATAATATCGACATTATTGATAATATTAACAACGATAATTTTGATAATAACGATAATATAATTAATAACAATAAAGATAATATCAATAATAACGATAATATCGATAATAACGATAATAACAACGAAAATAGTATTAATAATTACATTAATAGCAATAATGGGCATAAAAACGAATTTGACGATAATAATAATAACGATAATAACAATAATATCGATAATATTAATATCAATATTTACTATAATTTCGATATTAATAATAGAAATAATAACAATAATAACAATCATTAAGATGATAGCGACTGTAATAATAACGATAATACCGATATTAATAATAATAATATTATTGTTAATAACAATATTAATGATAACGATGTTTACAATAGTAATAATAATAACGATTATAACGTTATTAACGATATAAATGATAATTACGATATTAACGAAAATAGTGTTAACAATTGTAACGAAGACAACGATAACAACATTAATAATAATAATAATAATAGCGAAGGTAAGTATGATAACGGTGACAACTATAATATTAATAATAATAATAACGATAATCATAATAAGGATAATAAAGATAATAGCGATTATAATAATAACGATTAAAAAGATAACAACGACAAATAATGATAATTGCAATAATTACGATAATAATGGTAATAAAAATAAAAATAATAACGATATTAAAGAAAATAGTAATAATAATAATAACGATGGCAACGATATTAACATTAATCATACTAATAATAATATCGAAAGTAGGTATAATAAGGATGCCATCGATAAAAATAATAAAAATAAGAACGATAATAAAGATAATAACGATAATAATAATACTAATAATAACGATAATAACGATAATATTAATAATGATATTAAGGATAATAACGATAATAACGATTATTACATTAAAATTTTTATTGATAATTACGTCAATAGTAATAATAATAATAACGATAAAATCGATATTAACGATAATAATAATAATAATAATAATAATAATAAAATCGCCTTTAATAACTACAATAAAAATAATAACGATATGGTATTAACGATAATAACAACAATAATAATAGTAGTAATAATAGTAGTAATAATAATAATGATTAAAACGATTATAACGACAATGAAAATAATAATAATAAAGATAATAAAGATATTAACTAAAATAACGATAATAAAGGTAATTATAATAACAATAATATCAATAATAACGTTAATAGCGATTAAAAAGATAATAAGGACAGTAATAATAATAATAATAATAATAATAATAATAATAATAATAATAATAATATTAATGATTACAACGAAAATAATGATAATAATGGTAATAATACCAATAATTACAATAATGACGATAAAAAAGATAATGATGATAATTACGATAATAGCACTTATAATAACAACGATAATAACGATAATAATAATAATAGTAACAATAATATTCCCCACAATAATAACAATAATAATGGTAATGATAAGAATAATATTAATTATAATAACGATAATAATAATAGTAATAATAATAATAATAATAATAATAATAATAATAATATTAATAATAATAATAATAATAACAATAATAACAATAGAAACGATTATGATAAGAATAATATTAATAATAATAACGATAATAATGATAATAACGATTATAACTATAATAATGATAATAATAATAATAATTAAAACGATAATAACGATATTAACATAATAAAAATAAAGAGAATATCGAAAATAAGGGTAATAATTATAAAATTTATAACGATTAAAACGACAAATTATGATAAATGTAATAACAATTATAACGATAATAACGACTATAACCATAATAACGATAATAAGCAAAAGAACAACAGTAGTAACGATAATTACGATAATAATGGTATTAACAATAGTAATAATATCATAAATAACAATAATAAAGATAATAACGGTATTAATAATAGTAACGATAATAAAAATAATAATATCAACAATTATAACGATAAGGACATAAATAATAATAACGGTAATGACGATAAAAAAAATGTTAATTGCGATAATAATTATAAAAATAATAATGATAATAAACATAATTACGCTAATAAAGGTAGTAATAAAAATAATAATAATAATAACAATAATAACGATTATATCGATACAAACGATAATAACCATAATATTAAGAAAAGTAATGATAATAACAATAAAGACTAAAATATATATAATAACAAAGATAATGATAATAATAACGATAATAAAGAAAATTACGATACTAAATATAATAATAATGATAATGAAGATAATAATAATAATAATAACAACAATAATGACGATAATATCGATAATAATTATAACAATAATAACGATATAACAATAATAACGGTAATAATAATAACAATATTAACGTGAAGGATGATACTAACGTAAATAATAATATTATTCTTAAAGATAATAACGATAATAACGCAAATAGTAATCGAAATAGTATCAATAATAACACAAATATTGATAATAACTATAATATCGATAAAATATTAAAGTTAATAACGACAGAACAGATAATAATTACGATAATAACGATAATAATAATAGTAATAACAACGATAATAACAATAATAACGTTAACAGCGGTAATAATAATAATAATAATATTAAAAAAATCGACAATAACGATACTTACGATAATAATAGTAGTAATAAAAGAACTAAAGTCAATTATAACGTTAATAATGATAATGATGATAATAATGATATTAAAAGCAATAGTATCAACAATAATAAAGGTAATTACCTAAATAAAAACAAACAGTAATAACATTCATAACAAAAAAACCATAATAACGACAATAATAATATCAATAATAACTTTAATAATAATAACAATAATAACGCTAATAATAATAATGATAATAATAATAATAATAATAATAATAATAATAATAATGATAGTAATGATAATAACGAAAATAATAGTTGTAATAATAACACTAATCAAAATAATAAAGGTAATAACGATATTAATAATAATAATATTAACACTAATAAAGATAATTTCGATAATAATATTTTTAACAATAATAACGATAATGAGGACAGTCACAATAATAACGATTATAATGACGATAATAACGGTAATAACGAAAATATTATCGACAATAACGATAATAATAATAATAATAATGTTGATAATAACAATAATAGCGATAATAATGAAAATAATTACAATAATAATAACAAAAAAAAAGATAATAATAAAAACAATATGAACGATAATAATGATAAATCGATAATATCGATATTAATAATTACAATAATAACAATAACAACGATAATAATATAATATCAAAAACAATAATAAGGATAATAACGGAAATAAAGGTAATAATAGTAAATATAATAACGATAACAACGATAATAATTATATTATCTATTATAAAAATAACAATAATAAGGATAATACCGAAAATAAAGATAATAATAATAATTATATTAACTATGACAATGATAATAACTATTATATCGATAATAATAATAGTAAGAATAATAATAATAATAAAACGAAAAAAGATAATAACGAAAATTTTAATAACAATAGTAACGTTAATAAAGATAATAATAGTAATAATAAAAACAAAATTTACGATAATAACGATAAGATTGATTATAATAATAATAATAATACCTATAATCACGATAATATAGATAATAATAATAATAAAAGCATAGTATAATAACGATAATAATAAAATAAACATAATAACGATATTAACGATTACAGCGGTAATAACGATAATAATAATATATATAATAACAATAATAATGATATTAATAATAATAACAATAATAAAGATAATGACGATAATAACGATAATAACGATAATATTGATGATAATATCGATAGTAACGATATCAAAGATAATAACGATAATAATAATAATTATAATAACGATTGTAGCAATAATAATACTAACAATTATATGGATAATATCGATAATAATAATAATAATAATAACGATAATAATTATAATAACGATAATAAAGGAAGTAGTAATAGTAATAATAACATTAATAACACCAATAACGATAATAAATATAATAATTATGATAATATCGATGATAATAATAATAGTAACGATAATAGCGATAATAACGGCAATAGTAATAATAATAATAACAACGATTATAACGATAATAGTGATATATACAGTAGGAATAATAACAATAAAAACAATAATAACAATAATAACGATAATAACGAAACTAATAACAATAATAATAATATTGCTTATAAAGCTATAAACGATAATGACAATAATAATAATAAAACCAATAAAGATAATAACGATAATAATTATTATACTAATAAGTATAATAACGAAAATAATAATACAAACGATAATAATACTAATGATTATAACCATAATAACGATAACAACGATAATAATAAGAACATTAATAACGATAATAACGTTAATAAAAGCAATAGCAATATTAATAATAACGATAATAACGATTATAATGATAATAAAAATAATAAGAATAAAGTCAATAACGATCCTAACGACAATAATGATGATAATAATAACAATTATAAAGAAAATAACGATAATAACGTTTATAACTATTTTTAGAATATTAATAATATTATCGATAATAACGATAATACCGAAAATAATAATAATAAATATAACAATAATAATCATAACAATAATAACGACAATAAGGATAATAACAATATCATCGATAATAATAATTACAATAATGATGATAATAACTATAGTAATCATAATAATAATAATGATATCAACGATAATGAAGATGAAAACGATTATAATAATAATCATAATAACGATAATAACGATAAGAGTATTAATAACTGTAACGATAATAGCGATAATAACGATAATAATAATGACGATAATAGCTATAATAATAATAATAATGGTAATAATAATAATAATAACAATGATTACGATGATAGCGATTATAATAATAATAATAATAATAATAACTATAATATCTATAATAACGATACTAAATGTAACAATAATAATAATAATAACGATAATATCTATAATAACGATTCTAAAAATAACAATAATAAAAAAAATAATAGAAATAACGATTATGATGATATTTAATATTACATTAAAGACGATAATTATGATAATTACGATAATAATGAAAAGAATATAAACAATAACAATAATGACGAAAAATTATAATAACGGTAATAAAAATTATAATAACGATACCAACGATAAAATGGAAAGTATCTACAATAACAGTAATATTAATAACGTTAAAAACAATAATAAAGTTAATAACGATAATAATAGTAAGAACAATAACAATAATAACGATAATAATAACAAAAATAATAACGATAAGAACGATAATAACCATAATAATAATAATATTGTTAACAAAGATAATAACGATATTAACGATATTAACGAAAATAATAAAAACAATATTAACGAAAATACAGATAATAAAGGTAATAACGATAATAATAATAATAATAACAGCAATAATATCTATAATTACGATAATAACGATAATAACGATCATAATGATAATAATAATAGTATTAATAACGATGATAACGACATTAACGACAATAATAGTAGTAATAATAACAATAATAACAATAATAACGATAATGATGATAGCGATAATAATAATAACGACAATGATTATAATAATAATAACAATTCTAACGATAAAAGCATTAATAATAATAGTAACAGTAATAATAAAAGCAATAATAACCGTAACAAGGAAAATAACAAGTATAATAATAACAATAATAACAATAATAGTAATAAAAATAATATCGATAGTAAGAATAATAACTATAATGACGATTATAACGATAATGATAATAACGATAATGACGATGGATATAATAACGACAATATCTTTAATAACGGTAATAATAATAATAATAATAATAATAGGGATAATAAAAATATTAACGTTAATAACGATAATAATAAAAGCAATTAAAACGGTAATAACAATAATTATGATAATAGCAATAATAATTATAATAGTGATAGCATTAATAACGATATTTACGATAATAATAATAATAACAAAGATAATAACATGATTAACTATAATAACGATAACAACGATGATAACGATATAGACGATAATATCTATAAATATAATAACAATATTAACGATAATAAAAATAATAATACTAACAAAATAAAGATAATAACGAAATTATCGATAATAACGATAATAATAATAGAAATAATAATAACGATAATAACGATAATAACCATTATAATGACAGTAACGTTAATAACGATTATAATCATAACGATAATAATAATAATAAAAATATAGATAACAACGATATTAACGTTAATGACGATAATACTAACAACAATAATAAAGATACAAACGATTATAACGATAGGAACGATAATAATATTTATAATAATAATAATAATAACGATAATAACAATAATAATGGAAGTAATAATAACAATATTAAGAATAATATATATAATAACGATAATAACGATAATAATATAATTAGCAATAACAGTAATAACAATATTAAGGATAAAAAAAATTTTAACAACAATCATAATAAAGATAATAACGATAATAACGCTAGTAACGATAATAAAAGATATATTAATAACAATATTAAGAATAATAATAATAATAACAAAAATAACGATATTAATAACAGTACTAATAACAATAATAACAACAATTTTGCTAATAACGATAATAACGATAATATCGATAATATTAATAACAAAATTAACAATAATATCGATAATAATAATAATAATAATAATAACAATAATTACGATAATAACGAAAATAACGATAATAATAAGAAAACTATTGTAACAATAATAACGATTATAACGATAATAATATAAACCATAATGAAGGTATAATAATAATATTAACGATAATAACGAAAAATACGATAATAACGGTAATGATAATAACACTAATAACGATAATAACGATATTCACGATAATAATAATTACAATTATAACGATAAAATCGACAATAATGATAATAAGGAAAATAATTATAATAATAATAATAATAAAAACGATAAAAATGATAATAATACTTACAATAATAATGATAATAACAATAATAACATTATAAACGATGATAACGATAATAATAATAACGGTAATGACAATAATAATTATAATAGTAATAACGATAATAATTATAATAACGTTAACAATAATAATAATATGACCGGCAATATTAATACTAATAATAATAAAGATAATAGCAAAAATAATAATTGCAATAACATTAGTAACCATTATAACGAAAATAACGATAATGACGATGACAATAAAAACGATTATTACGATAATAACGAAAATAATAAAAACAATAGTATCGTTAATTGTAATAATCATAATACCGTATAAACGATAATAAATTTAATAATAATGAAAATTATAACGATAATAACGATAATATCGGTATAATTATAACAATAATATCGATAATTACGTTATGGGAAATAATAATAATAACAATAATAACGATAATACTAATAACCATAATAAAGATAATAATAATTATAATAATGTCAATAATAACGATACTAACGATAAGAACAAAATTAACGATAATAACAAGATTTATAAAAATAATAATATCTATAATAATGATAAGAACGATTTGAACTATAATATTAATAACAGTAATAACAATAATAACGTAAATAAGTACAAAAAAATGATTTAAATAAGATATTAACGATAATAAATAGAATAACAGTAATAACGATAATTACGACAATAATAATAAAAATAAAAATGAAAATAACGCTAATAGCAATAATAATAATAATAGTAATAATAAAGATAATAATAATAATAATAATAATAATAATAATAATAATAATAATAATAATAATAATATTAATATCGATATTAACAATAATAACGAAAATTATAATATTAATAACAACAATAATAACAATAATAACGATAATAATTATAATAATAAATACGATAAAGTCGGTAATATCGATATTAGTATTAACAGTATTAATTATAATATCGATAATAATATTAACAATATTAATGATAATATCGATAATAAAAATAACATTATTAACGATAATATCTATAAGCACAATAATAATAATAATAATAGTAATAACGATAATAAAGATAATAATAGTAGCAATACTAACATTAATAACAATAATAGCGGTAATAAGGTAATTAACGGTAATAACGATAATTTAATTAACCATATTAACAATAATAACGATATTATCGATGATAACAATAACCATAATAACGATAATATCGATAATAATAATAATTATAATAACATTAATAACGATAATATCGATAATATCTATAATAATAATAAAGAAAATAACGATAATAACGATAATAATAAATACGATATTATCGATAATATCCATAATAATAATAATATTAACGATTATATCGATAAAGAAAAGAACAATAATAACAATATTAAAAATAATAACCATATAAGGACAATTACAACATTATTATTAATAACAATAATAACGATAATAAAAATAATAATGATAATAACGATTATAATAACAGCGATAATACCGATAATAGTAGTAATAATAAAACGAAAATGACTATGTTTAGGATAATAATAATCACAATAATAGAGAAAAGAACGATATTATATATAATAACAATATTAATAATAAAGATAATAACTAAAATAACGATGTAACGATAATAATCACAATAATATTAACAATAATATTAATCATAATAATAATAATAATAGCAATAATAACAGTAATAATGATAACGATAATAACGATAATAATAATAAAATTAAAAACGATAATTACATTAATAACGAAAATAATAACAGCTTTAATATCGATAATAACGATAAAAATAATAATAATAATTACAATATTAAGGATTATAACGATAATAACGATAATATTAATAAAGATGACAACAATAAAAACAATAATATTAATATTAATAATAATGAAAATAAGGATAATAAAAATGTCAACGATAATAATAATAACAACAAAAAGGATGATTAAAAATAATAAAGATAAAGTAAATAAGGGTAATAATGATGACAATGATAATAATAATTACATTAATAAAGTAATAACGATAATAACGATTATACGGATTATAACAATAACGATAATAGAAATAATAATGAGAACGGTAATGAAGATAAACGATAAAAATGATAATAACTATAATAACAATAATAACAATAATAACTGTAATAATATTAACGATATTAACGTTAATGATGATAATAATGATAATAACTATAAAAACAAATATAACAACGATAATAATATTAACAATAATAACGATAAATACAATATTAACGATAATAATAATAATAACATTGACGTAAAAAGAGATAATTACTATTTCAAAGATAATAATAATAACAATAATAACGATAAAAACGATATAAACGATAACAACAATAATAATAATGATAATAACTATACTAATAGTAATAACAATAACAATAATAACGATTATAACCATAATTATAAAAAGAATAATAACGATAATAACGATAATAACATTAAAAACGATAATAATAATAATTACGTTAATAATAATAATCATATTAGAGATATTAACGATAATAAAAACAATAATAATTATAACAATAATAAATATTATATAATAGTATCCATAATAACGATAATATCCATAATAACGATATTAATAATAACGATAATGACGATAATAATAATAATAATAACGATAATAACGATAATTACGAGAATGACGATAATATCAATAACGATGATAACGATAACAACGTAAATAACGATAAAAATAATAGTAATAATAACAATAATAACGATAAAAATATTAACGATAATATCAACATTATTAACAATAATTACAACGATAATTACGATAATAACGATAATATAATTAATAATAATAAAAATAATAACTATATTAAAGATAATATCGATAATAACGTTAATAAAAATAATAAAAGTAATAGCAATAATAAAGATAATAACGATAATAACCATATTAGCGATAATAATAATAACGATAATAACGACAATAAAGATAATAATTCTAAGAATAATATATATAACATTGATACTAACGTTAGTAACGATAATACTAATAACAATAATAACGATAATAACGTTTATAATGGTAAGAACGATAATAATATTAATAATAATCACAATAAAAATGATTATTACGATATAAGGATAATAATAAAAGTATTAATAACAATATTAAAAATAATAAGTATAATAACGATAATAACTACAATCATAGTAGTAATAATGAAAGTAATAACAAAAATAGCCATAAAAACGATTTTAACGATAATAATTATAACGATAATAACGATAATATCTATAATATTAATAACAATATTTAGGATAATATCGATATTAATAATTGTAATAATAACAATAATAACGATCATAACGATAATAGCGTTTATAATAAAAACAATAATAACGATAATAATGATAACAATATTATCGTTAGTAACAATAATAATTATAACGATGTTTATAATTGTAATAATAATAACGATTATAACGATAATAACGATAATAATGATAATAACGATAATAATTATATTAATTAACGGAACAATAATAACTATATTAACGAAAATATTAGTAACAATTGTAACGTTAACAAACGACAATAAGCATAAAAATAATAATAATAATAATAACGAAGCTAAAGATAACAACGATAACAATAGTAACAATATGAGCGATAATATCGATTATAATAATAACGATAATATCGATATTAACAATAATAGTAATAATATTAATAACGATATTAAAATTCATATCATTAATAACGATAATAATAATAGAAATAATAACAATAATAACGATAATAAAGATAACACTAATATTATTAACGATAACAATGATAATATTAATATAAATAATAAAGATTATAACGATACTAAAGATAATAATATTAATATTAATAAAGATAATAACGATATTAACGATAATACCGATAATAACGATTATAACGATAGTAGCGATAATAAATATAATAACGACAATAATAATAATAATAATAATAATAATAATAATAATAATAATAATAATAACGATAATAACGATAATAACATTAATAATATCAGTAATAATAACAATAATATCAATAATAAAGATAATAACTATAATAATAATAACAATAATATCGATAATATCAATAATTATAATAACAATAATAACGATAATAACGATAATAACTATTATAATAATATCGATAATAACAATATTATTAATAATAATAACAACGATAATTACGATAATAACGATAACAAAATTAATAATAATAAGGATAATGACAATATTAACGATAATTTCGATAATAACGATAATAAAAATAATAATTGTAATAGCAATAATAAGGAAAATAAAGAAAATAACTGTAATAACGATAATAACTATAATAATAATAACGAAAATAACGATAATAACGATATTTACGATTATAATAATAATAATAATATCGAGAATAGCGATAATAAGTATAATAACCATAATAACGTTTATAACGAAAAAATAATAATAATAATAACGATAATAAAGGTAATAAAGAGAATAATAATAATAATAATATTAATATTAATAATAATTTTAATGACGATAATATCTGTAATAATAATAATAACAATAATAATAATAAGGATAATAAAGATAACAGAGATTATAATAATAACGATTAAAAAGATAACAACGGCAATAATGATAATAGCAATAATAACGATATCAACTGTGATAAAATTAACAATATTAACGATATTAAATAAAATAGTAAAAACAATAATAACGATAACAACGATAATAATATTAATGATAATAATAATAAAAACGAAAATAAGTATAATAACGGTGACATCGTTAATAATAATAAAAATAATAATGATAGTAACGATAATAACGATAATAATAATACTAATACTAACGATAATAAAGATAATAACAATCGTATTAAAGATAATAACGATAATAACGCTACTAACTATAATAGCGATTACAATAATACTAATACTAACGATAATAAAGATAATAATAAACGTATTAAAGATAATAACGATTATAACGCTACTAGCGATAATAGCGATAATAATAAGTACATCAAAAATAATATTAACGTTAATAATTATAGTAATAATTATAATAATGACGATAATAACGATAACAACGGTGATAATGATAATAACGATAATAACGGTAATAACAATGATAATAATGGTAATAATAATATCGATAATAACGATGATAACGAAAGTAAAGATAATAACGATAATAATAATTATAATAATTGTAATAATAATAACGTTAATTACAATAATAACGATAATAATAGTAATAATTATATAATTAATAATAAGGATTAAAACGATCATAACGATAATAATACTAGTAACAGTAACATTAAAAATAAATATAATAACGATATTGAGGATACAAACGGTATTAGAGACAATAACGATAATAAAATTAATAATAATAACTATAATAACGATAATAACAATAATAAGAAGAACATTAACAGCGATAATAACGATAATAAAATTAATAATAATAATAATGGCGATATTATAGATATTAACGATAATAATAAGAACGATAATAACGAAAATACTAATAACCATAATAACGATAATAATAATAATATGAATAACGATAATAACGATAATAACGTTAATAATAATAGTAGTAATAACAATAATAACGATAATAACTAAAATAACGATAATAATAGTAACGTTAATAACGTTAAGATCGAAAAGAGAAATAGCAATATTAACGATAATCACAATAATAATAATAATGAAAATAATAATAACGATAACATAGATAATAACGATAATAACGTTATCAATAATAACAATAATAACGATAAGAACGATAATAGCGATTGTATTGACAATAAGGACAGTAATAAGAATAATAATAATAATAATAACGATAATAATAATAATATTAATAACGATAATTACATTAAAACAATAATATTAATAAAGACGTAAATAGTAATAATCATAATAAAGATATTAGCGTAATATCAACAATAATAATAATAATAGTAACCATAAATACGATAATAAAAATAATTACTATAATAACGATAATAGTGAAAATAATAGTAATAATAGATATATTAAAGTTAGTAAGAATAATAACGATTATAATATTAATAATAATGACGTTCAATACGGTAATAGCGACAATATTATTATTAATATTAACGTTAATAGGTATAATTACTATATAAAAGTTAATAGTAATAATAATAATAACGTTAAAAACGATATTAACGATAATAGCAATAATAATATTGATAATAACGATAATAATAATAGCAATAATAACGATTTTTAATGTTAAGAATGATAATAATAATAACATTTATTACCATTATAACATTATCAACGATAATAATAATAATGACGTTAATAATAATAATCATAAAAAAGATATTATCTATAATTTCAACAATAATAATTCTAAAAATAATAATAATAATAATAGTAACCATAAGAACGATAATATCGATAATAACGATTATAATAATAACGATAGTAACGATAATAAAGATAATAACGACAATAATATTAACGATAATATTGACATTATTGATAATATTTACAACGATAATTTTGATAATAACTATAATAAAATTAATAACAATAATAACGATAATATCGATAATAACGATAATAACAACAAAAAATATATTAATAATTACATTAATAACAATAATAGGCATAAAAAAGATTTTAACGATAATAATAATAACGATAATAACAATAATATCGATAATATTAATATCAATATTTACGATAATTTCGATATTAATAATTGTAATAATAAAAATAATAACAATCATAAAGATGATAGCGACTATAATAATAACGATAATACCGATATTAATAATAATAATATTATTGTTAGTAATAATAATAATGATAACAATGTTTATAAAAGAAATAATAGTAACGATTATAACGTTACTAACGATATTAATGATAATAACGATATTAACGATAATAAATGGAACAATAACAACGATATTAACGAAAATATTAATATCAATTGTAACGTTATCAACGATAATAAAAATAAAAATAATAATAATAATAACGAAAGTAAAAATAATAACGATAACAATAATTACAATAATAGTGACAAATATCGTTTATAATAATAATATTGACGATAATATCAGTCATAATATTAATAGTAATGAAATTGAAAACGATAATAACGATAATAAAGATAATAACAATAATTATAATAATAATATTAATATCAATTATAACAATAATAACGTTAGTAACGATAATAACGATAATAAAAATAATAACCATAATAACGATAATAATAACATTATTACTAATTGCAATAATAACTATAATTACGGTAATAAAAACAACAAAAACAACGATAATAACAAAAATATTGTTAACAATTGAAACGAAAACGACGATAACAACATTTATAATAATAATAATAATAACAACGAAGGAAAGTATGATAACGGTGACAGCTATAATATTTATAATAATATTAACGATAATATCGATAATAATGATAATAATAATACTAAAAATAAAGATAATAACGTTATTAATAGCAATAAAGATAATAACCATAATAATTAAAATCATATTAAAGATAATAACGATAATAACGACAATAATAATAATAATAATAATAATAATAATAATAATAATAATTATATCGATAATAAAGATAATGACGACATTCATAATAATAATAATAATATTAATAATAATAACGATAATAACTTTAATAATAATAGTATTAATAACAATATTAAAAATAATAACGATAATAACCATAATAACGATAATAATAATAATAACGACATTAATAACTATAATAAATATAATAAAGATATGGTATTAACGATAAAAGCGACAGTAGCAGTAATAGTAATAACGATAATAACAAAAATAACGGCAATAAAATAATAATAATAAAGATAATAACGATAATATCGAAAATAACGATAATAACGGTAATAATAATAACAATAATATCAATAATAACGATAACAGCGATTATATCGATAATAAGGACAGTAATAATAATAATAATAATAATAATAATAATAATAATAATAATAATAATAATAATAATAATAATATCAATAATAATAATAATATTAAAGATTACAACGAAAATAATGATAATAATGGTAGTAATAATACCAATAATTACAATAATAACGATAAAAAAGATAATAATGATAATTACGATAATACAATTATAATAACAACGATAATGACGATAATATGGATAATAATAATAGCAATATTAACGATAATAAAAGATATAGTAATTATAATAATAACGATAATTACGATAATGACGATAATAATAATAATAGTAACAATAATATTCCCCAAAATAAAAACAATAATAATGGTTATGATAAGAATAATATTAATTATAATAACGATAATAATAATAATAATAATAATAATAATAATAATAATAATTATAATAGTAACAATAATTATAATAAAAACGATTATGATAAGAATTATATTAATAATAATAACGATAATAATGATACTAACGATAATAACTATAATAATGGTAATAATAATAATAATTATAACGCTAATAACGTTATTATCGATCATAATATGAATAAGAGCGATAGTAACGTTAATAGTAATAACTATAAATTAGATAATAATAATATTAATGAAAGTAACTATAATAATAATAATAAATATAAAAATAATAACTATAATAACAGTAACAATAATAACAATAATAACGATTTTTACGATAATAAGGATAGTAATATTGACTATAATAATAATAACGAAGATAATAACGGCAATAATAAATATTATAATAATATCGATAATACGGATAATTAACGGTAATAAGGTTAATAACAATAATAACGACAATAATAATAATAATAATGATACTAACGAAAATAACAATAATAGCGATTATAATAATAACAACAATAAAGATAATAACGATATTAACAATAATAACGACAATACTACGATAATGACAATATTACGATAATAACGATAATAATAATAACAATTATTACGATAATAACCATAATAGCGATAACACTGTTAATAATAATAATAATAACGATAATAAAGATAATAACGATAATAATAGTAATAATACGATAATGACGATAACAAGAATAACGAGAATAACCATAACATCGATAATAATAACAATATTAACGAGAATAAAGATAATAATAATAATAATAAAAACAATAAAAACGATAATAAAGATTGTAACGATAATAATATTAAAGGTATTAACGACAATATTCATAATAATAATAACGTTGATAAGGATAATAACGATAACATCGGTAATAATAATATCAAAAATATAGATAATAACGATAATAACGATAATAACGAAATTTAATATAATAATAATAACGATAATATCTGCAATAATACTAATAATAATAATAAAAATAATACTAACGTTAATGACGATAATAAAGATAATAGTGGTAGTAGTAATATCTATATTAACAATAATAACGATAATAACGATCATAATAATATCGATAACATAGACAATATCGAAAAAAATGATGAAAATATTAACGATAATATCGATTATAACAATAATAATATTAACGTTAATGTCGATAATAATAATTAATATAATATTTATAATAACGATAAAAACGATAATAACGATATTGACGGTAATAATAATAGTAATAAAAAGAATAATAACAATAATAAGGATAATAACGATAACAACTATAATAACAATAACAATAATAACATTAATATCGTTAATAACTATTATAATGATGATAACGGTAATAATTATAAAAGTGATAGCAATAATAACGATATTTACAATAATTATGTTAGAGGTAATAACGATATTAACGATAATAGTGATAATAACGATAATAACAATAGTAACGATAATAATAATAATAATAATTAGGATAATAAACATAGTAATAATAATAATAATAACCATAATAACGATAATAACAATAATAACGATAAAAACCATTATAAAAATGAAAATAGAAGTAACAATAATAACAATAATCACGATAATAGCCATAATAATAATTCGATAATAACGATAATAATAATAATAATAATAACGGTTATAATGACAATAACGATAATAGCTATAATAATAATAACGATAATAACAATAATAATTATAATAATAATATTGATCGTAACAATAATAACGATAATGATGATAATAATAGTAAGAGTAATAACGATTATAAGGATAATAACTATAAAAACGATGATAATAATAAAATTAATAACGGTACTTACTTTAATAACGAAAATAATTATTGTAATAATAACGATAAAAATGATAAAACCAATAATAATTATTAAGATAATATAGTGAATAACAACAATAGTAATATTAATAATAACGATTATGACGATAATAAAAACAATAAGAATAAAGTCAATAACGATCCTAACGACAATAACCATGATAATAATGACAATTATAACGAAAATAACGATAATAACGATTATAAATATTTTAAGAATATTAATAATATTAACGATAATAACAAAAATAAAGATAATAATAAAAGTAATAATATCAATAATAACGATATTAAAGATAATAACGATAATACCGAAAATAAGAATAATAATAATAACAATAATAATCATAATAATAATAACGACAATAAGGGGAACGACGATAATAATAATAGTAATAATAACGATAATAAGGATAATAACGATAACTACGATAATAATAATTACAATAATGAATATAATAACTATAATAATCATAATAATAATAATGATATCAACGATAATGATGATGAAAACGATTACAATAATAATCATATTAACGATAATAACGATAATAGTAATAATAAATGTAACGATAATAACGATAAAAACGATAATAACAATAATAATTATAAAAATGAAAACGATAATAATGATAATAACGATAATAATAATGACGATAATAGCTATAATAATAATAAAGGTAATAATAATAATAATAAAAAAGATAATAACGTTAATAACGAAAATAACGATAAGAACGATAATAACAATAATAATAATATTGTTAACAAAGGTTATAACGATATTAACGATATTAACGATAATAATAAAAACAATATTAACGAAAA
Organism: Vespa crabro; assembly: GCF_910589235.1. Taxonomy (NCBI): domain Eukaryota; kingdom Metazoa; phylum Arthropoda; class Insecta; order Hymenoptera; family Vespidae; genus Vespa; species Vespa crabro. The sequence goes on from NW_025813595.1 coordinate 1,871,440, forward strand.
TAAAGATAATAAAGATCATATCAATAATAATAATAATAATAACAGCAATAATATCTATAATTATGATAATAACGATAATAACGATCATAACGATAATAATAATAGTAATTATAACGATGATAACGACATTAACTATAATATTAATATTTACAATAATAATAATATCATAAATAACGATATTAACGACAATAATAGTAGTAATAATATTAATAATGACAATAATAACGATAATGATGTTAGCGATAATAATAACAATTCTAACGATAAACGCAATAATAATAATAGTAATTGTAATAATAATAGCAATAATAACGATGATAAAGATAATTATAATAACAATAATATCGACAATAACGATAATGGCGAATAACAATAATAATAATAATAACGTTAATAGCGATAATAACGATCATAATAATAATAACAGTCACAATATTAATAATAACAATAATAACGATAATATCGATAATAAGGATAATAACGATAATAAAGACAATAAAAATAATATTAAGAACGATAATAACGGTAATAAAGAGAATGACGGTAGCAACGATAATAGCGATGACAATAATAATGATAACTATTATAATAATAATAAGAATAATAAAGAAAATTACGATAAATATAATAATAATAATAACAATAATATCTATAATATCTATAAAAACGACATTAGTAACAACAATAATAAAGATACTAACGTTAATAACGATATTAACGATAGTAATAATGACAATAATAACGATAACAAAGATGATAACGATAAATAATAATATATATCGAATATATAACTTATAATAATAATAATAATATTATTGATAATAATGTTAATAATGAAATTAACGGTAATAGAAATATTTACAATAATAACGACTATAATAATAATAATAATAACGATACTAACGATAATAAAGATAATAACTGTATTAACGATAATAACGATAGAAATAATTACAATAATAACGATAATGACGATAATAATGAGAATAACGATAATTATAAGAAAAATAATTATTATAATAACGATACTAACAATAATAATAATAAGAATTACAACGATAATAAAGAAATAAACATAATAATAATAACAATTATAACTATAATAACGATAAAAACTATAAAAACGATAATAATAATAATAATAATAGCAAAAATAACGATAACAACTATAATAACATTATTGATAATAATAATGATAACGAAACTAAGCTTAATAATGGTGTAAACTATAAAAATAATAACAATAATATCGGTGATAAAGGTAATAACGGTAATAATAATAATAATAATAACGAAAATTACGATCATAATGATAATAACGTTTATAATGCTAATAATAAGAGCAATAATAACGATAAAAGGATAATAATTATAATGATAGATGTAATAATTACAATATTAACAATAATAGAGATAATAATAATAATAATAGTAGTAATAATAACAATAATAACAGTATTAACAATAAAAACGATAATAACAATATTGTCCATAATAATAATAATAATAATACCGATAATATCGGTAATAACGACAATAATTATATTAATAATGATTATAATAATAATAATAACGATAATAACTATAATAACGATATTAATTAAAATAATGATAAATATAAAAATAATAACGATAGTGATGAAAATAAAAATTTTATTAATGACGATAATTTCTATAATAGTGATAATAATAATAACGATAATAACGATTAAATTATAATAACAATAATAATAATAATATTATTATTAACAATATTAACGATAACAAGAACAAAAGTGATAAAAAAATTAATAATAAAATAGAAAATAAGGTTAATAATGATGACAACGATAATTATAATAACAATATTAACGATAATAACGATAATAATGATTATACGGATTATAACAATAACGATAATGAGAATAATAAAGATAATAATTATAGTAACTATAATAACGAAAACAACGATAATAAGGATAATAGTAATAACGATAATAACGACAATAATAATTTTAAAAATATTGATAAAAACGATAATAACAATAATAATAATAATAGTAATAATAATGAAAACTATAAAAACGATAATAACGATATTAATAATGATAATAATAACAATAATAAAGATAATAACGGAAATAATAATAATAATAATAATAATATCAATAATAACGAAAAGAACGCTAATAATAATAGTCATAATATCTATAATCACACTAATAACGGTAACAACAACAATAATATATACGAAAATATCGATAATTTTGATAATGATAATATCAATAATAAGAATAATAACAATAATAATGACAATAATAACAATAATACTAACAAAAACAATAACGATAATAACGATAATAACGTTAATAACGATTATTGCGATAATAACGATTATAATAAAAATTAACGATAAAAACGATAATATTAGTAATAATAATGACGATAATAACGATATTTACGATAATAATAATAATAATAATAAATATAACAACGATATTAACGATAATATCTATAATGGAAATAACGATAATTACGATAATAACGATGTTAACGTTAATAATAGTAAAGATAACGATAATGTCGATAATATTAACTGCACTATTAACGATAATTAAGATAAAAATAATAATAATAAGGATAATAACTGTATCAAAGATAATAACGATAATAACGATATTAACGACAATAAAACTAATAATCATAATAAGGGGTAATAAAGATTATAACGATAATATTGATAATAACAATAATAATAATTGTAATAATTAAAATATTAATGATAATATAGGAAATAAGGATAATAATAATAACAATAATAACGATAATAACGATATTAATGATAATAACGACAATGATAATAATAGTAATAATAATTAAAACGATAATAACGATTATAATAACAATAATAACAAGAATAAAGATAATAACGACAATAATAATTATAAAAATAATAATAATAATAGTATCGATAATATCGATAATAACGATAATAATAATATTATTAATAACACAATGACAATAATAACGATAATAAGAATAATAATAAATATGATAAAGTCGATATTATCGACAATAGTATTAACAATATTAATGATATTATCGATAATAATATTAACAATATTAACAATAATATCGATAATAATAATATTATTAACGATAATATATATAAAAATTATAACAATAATAATAATAACGTTAATTACGATAATAACGATAATAAATATAGTAATTATAACGCTAATAGCAATATTAACGATGATAAAATTAATAATTTTAATAACGATAATAATAAAATTATTATTAATAATTATAATAAAGATAAAAACGATAAAAAAATAATAACGTTAATAACGAAAATAATGATAGTAACGATTATAATAACAACGACAATATCGATAATAGTATTAATAATAAAATCATAATAACGGTGTTTACGATTATAATAATAACAATAATAAAGAAAAGAACGATTAATCTTTAATAACGATATTAATGATAACGATAATATCTATAATAACGATGTAACGATAATAACTATAATAATAATATTATTCATGACAATAAAACCAATAATAACGGTAATAAGTATAATAATAAATACGATAAAGTCGATAATATCAATAAGATTATTAACAATATTAGCGATAATATCGATAATAATAATAACAATATTAACAATAATATCAATAAAATTAATAACAATATTAACGATAATATCTATAAAAATAATAATAATAATAATAATAAAAGTAATGACGATAGAAGAGATAACAACAATGATAATAATAATAACGATAATAAGGATAATAACGTTAATAAAAATAATTATAATAAAGATAACAATAATATTGACGAAAGTAGCGATAATAATATTTGCATTAAGAAAGATAATTACGATAATAATGATATTAGCGATAAAAATTATAATATTGACAACAATAATGACGATAATAACGTAAATAATAATAACAATAATAACGTTAATAATAATAATTACGATAATAATAATAAAAATAATAACGATTACAAAGACAATTTCGATAGTAACAATAATAATAATTATAATAACGTTAATAATAATAACAATGATAACGGCAATAATGATAATGATATTAATAAAGATATTAGTAATAATAATAGTAGTAATTTATAACTATTATAACGAAATAAACGATAATAACGATAACAATAATAACGATTATTACCATAATAACTAAAATAATAAAAACGATAGAAACGATGCTAGTAAAAATAATAATACCGATAAAAACAATAATAAATTTAATAATAATAAAAAGAATAACGATAGTAAGATATTAACGATATAAACGATGATCAAACCAAAAACTACGAAAACAACGATAATAATTATAACAATAATAACAATAATAACTACAATAATTATAACTATAACAACGATAATAAAAATAATAACGATAATAACGATAATAACGATAATAATAATTATAGTAATAATAACAATAATAACGACAATAACGATAATAATGATAATAATGATAATAGTAATAAAAACGATAATAATAAAAATTATAATAATAACGATAATAACGATAATAGTACATGTAATAATAATACTAATAACTATAATAACGAAAATAACGATAATAATTATAATAACGATTAAAATAACAACGATAATACCGATAATGGTATTATTAATAATAACGATAATAACGATATTTACGATAATAATAATAACAATAATATAGAAAAGAAGGATATTATCAATAATAACAATATTAATATTGACGATATTAACTATAATAACGATGAAACGATAATAATAATATCAATATTATCGATAATAATGATAATAATAATAATGATAATAGCAATAATAACGATAATAAAGATATTAACGATAATAATGATAATGATAATAATGATAATAATAATAATAATAATATCAAAAATAACAATAATTACCATAATGACTATAATGACGATAATAATAATAACGATAATGACGATGATAATAATATCAATAATAAAGTTAATAACTATAAAAATAATAATAATAATAACGATTATTAAGATATCAATGATAATAACGATAATAGCGATAATAATGATAATTAAAATAACGATATTAACAACAATAATAATAATAATAATAGCGTTAAGAGGGATAATAAGTACGTCACAGATAATAATAATAACAATAATATTAATAAAAACGATAATAACGATAATAATAATAAAAATAAGGACGATTTTAACGATTTTACGATAATAGCAATAACGATAATAAAGATAAAACTCTTAACAATAATAACGATATTGAAGATTTTAACGATAAACATAATAAGGATATTAACGATTATAACGATAATAATGATAATAATAATAATAATAATAACATTAATAAAGTTAATAGCGTAAATAACGATAATAGCGATGACAACTATATTAACTATAAAAACGACAATAAAATTAATAATAATAATGAAAATAATAATACCGTTAATGACGATAATAGCGATAATAGTAGTAGATGCAATATCAATAATAATAATAATATCGATATAAACATAATAACGATAATAATATTACCGATTACAAGGAAAATAATAATAATAATAATAGCGATAATAACGAAAATAACGACAATAACGATAATAATGATAATAATAATAATAATTATAATAATAATAATAATAATAACTATATTAACGATAAGAATGATAATAATGATAATTATTTAACAATAATAACGATATTAAAGATTTTAAGGATTATAATAATAAGGATAATAACGATAATAAAGAAAGGAATAATAATTTAATATAGATAGTAACAATAATAACGACAAAGACGATAGTAAAATTAATGATAATAACGATAATAACGATGATAATAATAACGATCATAAAGATAATAATAAAAATAATATTAAAGATAATAACGATATTAAGGATAACATCGGTAATAATTGTAACAACATTAACAATAAAAACGATAATAATAATAACAGCAAAAACATTAATAACGATATTAACTATAATAAAATTTATAATAATAACGACAATGACAATAATAATGATAATAATAGAAGTAATAATAACAATATTAAGAGTATTAAATATAACAATGATTATAATGAGAATAGTAGTAGTAATAATAACAGTAATAACAATAATAACGATAATAACGATTATAACAATGTTAACGATTAAAATATTGACGATAATAACGATAATAACCATAATAATATTAATGATAATAATAAAGATAACAACGCTATTAACGATAATAATGACAGTAGTAATAATAATAATAACAAAGATAACGTTAACAATGATAATACCGATAATAACGATAATAACAATTATAATAGAAGTATTAATAACAATATTAAGAATAAGAATAGAAGAACGATAATAACAATAAAAATAGTAGAAATATATAAATTAATAATTATAATAACGATAAAAACGATTTTAACGATAATAATAATAATGACGATAAATAGGATAACATCGATAATAATAATAACAATGTTAACGATAATATCGATAATAGTAATAACATTAATAACTATAATTACGAAAATAACGATTACAACGATAATAATAATAAGAGTAATAATAAACAAAATAAATATAATAACGACACAATAATAATAATAATAATAACGATAATAACGGCAATAACGATAGAAATAATAGAAAAATAACTATAATATCAATAATAAAGTTAAAAGAGATAATAAAGATAATATCGTTAATAATAATCACGATAGTAATGATAATAGCGATAAAAAAAATAACGATATTAACGATAATATTGACAATATTAAAGATAATAATGATAATAATGTTAAAACGATAATAATTATCATAATTATAGTAGTAATAACGTTAATAACGATATTAAAAATAAAAATAATAATGATAATATAGATAATAATAATAAAATTCATAACCTTAATAACGTTAATAACGATAATAACGGTAAGAATAGTAAAATTGATAGCTCTAATAATGATAATAAAGATATAATATTATTAATAATAACGATAATAACGGTAAAAACGATAATAATAATAGTAATAACACTAGTAATAATAATAATGGTAATTACGATAATAACAATAATAATAATAGTTATAATAGCATTATAACAATAATAACGATAACAACGATAATAACGATATCTATAATAACGATAATAAATACAATAATAACAACAATATTAATATCACTTATGACTATAATAACGATGATAACCATAATGACGATAATATCGATAATATCGATAATAATAATAATAATAATAACAGTAATAACGACAATAACGTTAATAACGACAATAATAATAATAATAATAATAATAATAATAATAATAATAATAATAATAGTAATAATAGTAATAAAAATAACGATAATAAAGATAATGACGACAATAATAATAATAATAAAAATATTAATTATAATAACGATAAGGAGAATAATAACGATAATAATAATAATAATAACAATTATAATAAGAACTATAATAACGTTAATAACCATAATAACGACAATAACGATAATAATGATAATAACAATAATAGTAATAACTACGATAATAACGATAATAACGATAACAATAATAATAACACTAACAATATAAATAATTACAATAGTAACGATAATAACATTATGACGATAATAATAATAACAATATTAACGATAATAACGATAATAACGATTATACGGATTATTATAATAAAGATAATAACGATAATGGCAATAATTATAATAACGAAAATGACAATAATAAAGATAATTATATTAATAAAAGTAATAATAAAAATATTAACAATGAATGCAATAATAATGATAATAACGATAATAATAGTGGTAACAATTAAAGTAATAAAAATAATAACGATAATAACGATAATAAGGATAATAATAATAACGATAATAACGATAAGAGTAATAATAATATCGATAGTAACAATAATTACGATAATAACGAAAATAACGATAATAATAATAAAATTAATAACGATAATTCGTTAATAGTAATAATAATAACAACAATAATAACGATAACAACGATGATAAGGATAATAGTAACGACGATAATAAAGACAATAATAATAATAATATTATCGATAATAAAGATAATGACGATTATATTAATAATTGTAATAATAATAAAAACGATAATAACGATAATTACGATAATAATAATAATAATAATAACAATGATAAAGATAATAGCGAAAATAATAATAGTAATAATAAAAATAATAATAATAACATTAATATCGATAATAACGGTAATAATAATAACACTATCAACGATAATATCCATAATAATAATAACAATATTAAAGATAATATCGATAATAATAATAATTATAATAAAAACAGTAATATCGACAATAAAGATAATAACCTTAATAATAATGATTATAATGATAATAACGAAAATAACGATATTAACGATTATAATAATAACGCTAATAACGATAATAATGATAATAATATTATTTATAATAACGATAAAAACGATTATAATGGAAATAAGAATATTAACAATATCGATAATAACGAAAATAACGGTAATAGCGATAATAATAATATTAGTAATAGTAGTAATAATAAAAATGATAATTACGATAATAACGATAATATTAATAGATATAATAACATTATGACAATAATAACGATTGAAACGATAAATAAGATATCCATAATACCGATAATAAAGACAATAATAATAACAATAATAAAATTGATAATAACTATAATAACGATAGTAAACATGAAGACGGCAATGAAGATAATAATTATAACGATAATAACGATAATATCGATAATCATTATATTAAGAAGAGCGATAATAACGTGAATAGTAATAACTATATATTCGATAATTATGATATTAATGAAAATAACTATAATAATAATATTAAATAATACACTAATACGGATAATAACAATAACAATAATAACAATTATACGATTATTACGATAATAACGATAATAATAAGATTAATAGTAATATCGATAATAAGGTTAATTACGAAAATAGCGGTAAAAATGATAATAACTATAATAACAACCATAATAATAATAATAATAATAACGATAATAAATATAATAGCGATAATAATAATAACAACTTCAAAGATAATAACGATATTAACAATAATAACGATAATAAAGATAATAATAATAATAAATATAATGAAAATAATAATTATAACAAAAATAACAATAATAAAGATAATAACGTAATAACGATAATAATAATAAGATTTATGAAGATATTAGATATAATAACGATAATAACGATAATAATTGTAATATTAACAATAATAACAATAATAACAATAATAGCGGTAATTACAATATTAACGATAATAACGATAATAATAATAACACTTATAACAATAATATCGAAAATAACATTAATTACGATAATAATAATAACAATTGTAGCGATAATATCGATAAGAATGATAATAATATTAATAATAATATCAATGACAACGATTATAACGCTAATTATTAAAAGAATATACCTAAAATAAGAATAATAATGATAGGAGCGATAATTATAATAACAATAATAATTATAATGATAATAACGAAAAAATAATAATAATAAGACCTATAACAACGATAATATAGATAATAATAGTAGTAATAATAAAAATATTAGCAAAAATAACGATAATAACGATAACAATATTAACGATAATAACGTTAGTTATAACAATATTAATAACAATAATAACGATAATAAAGATAACAATAATAATCAATAACGATAATGACGATAACGTTAATAATAATAATAATAACTATAATAATAATAACTATGAAAACGATAATAACCATAATAACGATAATAACAATGATAGCGATAATAATAATAATAATAATAATAATAATATTAACGTAAATAGCGGTAATAACGGTAAGAACGATATAAATAGTAGTAAAAATAAACGTAATTACCATAATAAGGATAATAACATTCAAGTAAGTAACGATAATAAAGACAATAATATTAATAATTATAACGATAATAATGATAATAACGATAATTATTGAATCGAAAATAACGACAATAATAATAATAATAATAACGTTGATAAGGATAATAACGATACCATCGGTAAAAATAATAACAAAAATATAGATAATAACGATAATAACGATAATAACGATATTTAATATAATAATAATAACGATAATATCGATAATAATAATAACGATAATGACGACAAAAGTAATAATAATATTAATGGTAATAACGATAATAATGATAATATCGATAATAATTATAACGTAAATGACGACGATAATAATAATCATAATAACGATAATAAGGATAAATACGATAACATCGATAATAATAATAGCAACATTAACAATAATATCAATAAAAACGATGATAATCATAGTAATAATAATAACAACAACAATAATAATAATAATAATAATAACATTAATAACGATAATAACCATAATAACGATAATAGCGATATTAATTATAATAATTATAACAAACAACGATAACTATGATAAAAATAATCATAAAAATATCGGTAATAATGATTATAACGATAATAAAAATAAAAACGACAATAATATTGATAATAATAATCAAAATAATAATAAAGTCGATGACGATAATTGCGATAATAGTAGGAGTAGTAATATCAATAATAACAATAATAATAATAAAAAAGATAAAACGATAATTATATTTACGATTATAATAAAAATAGTAATAATAATAATAACGATTATACCGATAATAACGATAATAACGATGATAATAATAATAATAATAATAATAATAATAATAATAATAATAAAATTGAAAACAATAATTTGTATGATAACGACAATAATAGTGGTTATGTTAAGAATAATAACAATAATAACGATAATATCGAATATGACGATAACAATATTAATGTTAATAACTTCAATAGTAATAATAATAATAACGATAATATCGATATTAACGATAATAATAATAATAATAATAATAAAGATAACGATATTTTCGATAATAACGATAATAACGCTAAAAACTTTAATTACGATAATGACGATAGTAACGATTATAATAATAACGATAATAAGGATAATAGTAGTAATATTATTAACGATAATAACGATAATAACGATAATAATAATAATGATAATAAAGACAAAGAATAATTATAAAATATCAATAGTAACAATATTAACGATAATTACGATAATAACGATAATAAAAATAACGATAGTGACGATTATAATAATAACGATCATATGGTTTATGATGATAATCATAAGAAAAATAATTATAGTAGTAGTTGAAATAATAACGATAATAAGGGTAATAAAAACGACAATAATAACGATATTAACGGAAATAGTTATAACAATATTGACGATAACAACGATGATAAAGATATCTATAATAGCGATAATCAAGACAACAATAATATCAATAATAATATCGATAATAACTATAATAACGATAATAACAATAATGACGATAATAACGTTAATAATAAATAAGATAATAAAGATAATATCGGTAATAATAATAATAATAATAACGGTAACTCCAATAACTATAATAATGAGAACAATAATAACGACCAAAACGTTAATAACGATAATAATAATAGCAATAATATCAATATTACAGATATTAATAATAAAAAGCATAAAAATGTTAGTAACAATAACATTAATATTAATAATAATGTTAATGACATTATTAACGATAATAACGATAATTTCGAATATAATAATAACAATAAAATCGATAGTAAGGATATTAATTATAACAATAATTACATTAATTACAATAATAACGATCAAAAGTAATAATAATAGTAACCATAATAACGATAATAACGATAAAAACGATAATAATAATAATAATTTCAAAGGTTATAACGATATTAACTAAAATATCGATAATCATAATAATAACTATACTAATAATAATAATAATAAAATTAAGAACAGTAAGAACGATTATAATGATAATATCTATATTAACGTTATTATCAATTAGAGTAATAGTAATAATAGAGATATAGTAATAATAATGTTAATAACGTTATTAACGATAATAACGATAATAATATTAACAATTATAACGATAATAACTATATTAAACATAATAATAATATACGATAACAAAGATAACAACAACAATAATGAAAGTATACTAAGGAAAATATGGATAATAACGATAACAGCGTCAGTAAAAAAAATAATATTTTCGATAATAACTATAATGACAATAATAATATTAACAATAATATCGATAATAACGTTAATAATACTAGTAGTAATAATTATAATAACGGTGATAACTACATTTATGAAAACAAAAGTAACGATAGTATCGTTAATGTCAATTATTATTGTAATAATAATATCAATAAAAACGATAATAACAATAATAATAATAATAATAATAATGACGATAGTAACGATAATAACGATTATAGTAATAACGATATTAACGACAATATTAAAAATAATAATTACGATAATAATGATATTAACGATAATAATAATAGCAATAATAACGATATTAAAGAAAATAGTAATAACAATAGTAACGAAAACAACGATAATAACATTAATAATAATAATAATAATATCGAAAGTAATTAAAATAACGGTGACAACTATAATATTAATAACAATAATGACGATAATAACGATAATAACTATAGTAATAATACTAATAATAACGATAATAACAATATTAATGGCAATATCGATAATAACAGTAATATTAATAGTCATATTGAGGATAATAACACTAATAACGTTACTAACGATAATAGCGATACTAATATTAACAATATTAAGGATAATATCGTTAATAATTGTAACAATATTCACGATAATATCGATAATAATAATAACACAAAAACAATAATAACGATAATAACTATAATAAAATTTATAATAATTACGGTAATAACCATGATAATAATAGTAATAATAATGGTAATAACGATAGAAAAAGTATCTAACGATAATAATAATAATATCAATAACGATAATAGTGACTATGATGATAAGAAAGATAATAATAATAATAAAAATAAAAATAATAACGAAAATAACGATGATAATCATAATAATAAAAGTAATAATAAAAATTTAAGAATAGTAACTATTATAACGATTATAACGATAATAGTAGGAGTAATAATAACAGTAATAAAAATAATAGCGGTAATAAAAATTAAAAGAAAGTTAACGATTATAATATTAACGATAATAACTATAATAACCATAATAATAATAATAATAATGAAGGTAACAACGATATTAACGATAATAATGACAGTAATAATAACAATAATTATTATAATAACGATAACAATGATAATACCGATAATAACGATAATAACAATAATAATAATAGTAATAATTAAGATAATAACGATATTAACGATAATGAGGATAATAACAATAACAATAAAAACAACAATAGCAATTATAATCCTTTAACGATATTAATATTTATCAAAATTACAATAATATTGATAATAATGATAATAACGATAATAATTGTAGCAATAATAACAATGATAACACTAATAACGATAATTGCGATAATAATAGTAATAATATTAACAATAATAACAATAATATTGATAATAAGATTATTAACGATGATAATGATAATTATAATATTCATAATAACTATAATAAGGATATTATCAATAATAATAATAACGATAATAACGATAAGAAAAATATCGATGAAAACGATAAAATAGAATATAATAATAAAAACTTTAACGATAAAATCGATATTAATAATAATAAATTTAACGGTAATAACCATAATAATAATAATAATAATAGCAATAATAACCGTAACACGTAAAATAACGAGAATAATAATAACGATTATGACAATAATAGTAATAATTATAATATCGATAGTAACAAGAATAACTATAATGACGATAATAGCGATAATGATAATAACTATAATGACGATGGATATAATAACGATAATATCTTTAATAACGACAATAATAATAATAATAATAGCGATATTAAAGATATTAACGTTAATAACGATAATAATAAAAACAATTAAAACGATAATAACAATAATTATGATAATAACAATAATAATTATAATAGTGATAGCATTAATAACGATATTTACGATAATAATAATAATAATAAAGATAATAACATTATTAACGATAATAACGATAATAAAGAAAATAACGATAATAATAAAAACAATTAAAACGATAATAACAATAATTATGATAATAGCAATAATAATTATAATAGTGATAGCATTAATAACGATATTTACGATAATAGCAATAATAATAAAGATAATAACATGATTAACGATAATAACGATAATAAAATAAATAATACTAACAAAATAACGTTAATAACGAAATTATCGATAATAACGATAATAATAATAGTAATAACAATAACGATAAAAAACTTAATAACAATAATAATAATAATAATAATAATATTAATATTAATAATAATTATTATAATAATAACGATAATAACCATAATAACGATAATAAAAAAAGAATAATAGCAATAAAAACGGTAAATACGATAATAATAATAGTAATAATAACGATAATTTCGAAACAAACCACAATAATGATAATAATAATTACAATTATAACGATAATAACGACAATAATGATAATAAGGAAAATAATTATAATAATAATAATAATAAAATCGATAAAGATGATAATAATACTTACAATAATAATGATAATAACAATAATAACGATATTAACTATAATAAAATTTCTAACTATATTTACGTTAACAACGATAAGGATATTAGGAATAATAGCGATAATAACTATAATTACGATAATAATAATAGCAATAATAACTATAATAATCATAATAACGATATTATAGTAATAAAAATAAAGATAATATCGATAATAATGACAATAATAATAGTAATAATAACGATAATAACGATAATATCGATAATAATTATACCGAAAATAACGATAATAATAATAATAATATTAACGATAATAAGAATAATAATAATAACATCGATAATAATAATAACAATGATATCGTTAAAAAGGGTAATTACGAAAATAACAGTAAAAGCGATAATATATATAAATCGATAATAATAATAATAATAAAATCGATAATAACGAAATTAACGATAATAACAGTAATACTAATAACAATAATATCGATAGTAATCGAATAACGATAATAATAATAACAATTATAAAGATAATAACTAGAATAATGATATTATCGATAACTATAATAACTATAATTACGATAATAACAATAGCAATGATGACAATAATATCGAAAACAACGATAAAAACGATATTAATAGTAATAAAAATAAAGATAATTTCGGTAAAGTGGATAAAGATAATAATATTATAATCGATAATACGATAATAAAAATAAAAGTAATAAAAGTAACGATAAAATTGCTAATAGTAACAACTATAATTACGATAATAATGATAATAATGAAAATAACTAATATAATAATAGTACATATAATAATAATAACGATAATAACAATAATAATAATAACATCAATACCGATAATTACGATGATAACGATAGTAATAATTACAATAATGACGATAATAACTGTATTGATGATAACAAAATTAACGAAAATTACGATAATATCGATAATAGTATTAACATTATTAACGTTCATAACGATAACAGTAATAATGATAATAACATGTATAACGATAATGACGATAATAATAATACTAACAGTAACAATAATAACGATAATAACTATAACAAGGATGATAATAATAACGATAATAATTTTAATAACGATAATAACGAAACTAACGAAAATAACGATAATAATAATAATAAGAATAAAAATAAAAACGATAATAACAATAATTATTAGAACAATAATAACGATATTAAGGATAATAACGATAACGATAATAAAAATAAATACGATAACAACGATAAGAACGATAATAGTAATCTTAAAAATAACGAAAATAAGGATAATGACGATAACAACTATAATAATAATAATAATAATAATAATAATAATAATAATAATAATAAAGACAGTAACGATATTAACGATATTAACGATAATAACAATAATATCGATAAGAATAAAAAGATAATAACGATTACAGTAATAATAATAATAACGATAGTAACAAAAGTAAAGACAATGACGATAAGAATAATAATAATAATAACGATAAAAACGATATCAACGATAAGAGAGATAATAATGATAATAACAATAATAATAACAATAATAACGATAAAAACAATAATAATGAGAACATTAATATTGATAATAACGGTAATAATTATATTTATAATTATAATAATAACATTATTAATAATAATAACAATAAAGCGATATCAATACGATAATAAAAATATTTATAATAATAACGCAAATAGAGATAATCACGATGAAAGTGATAATAATAATAACAATCATAATGATAATAATGATAATAACGATAATAACGATAACAATAATAATAATATAAACGATAATAACGATAATGACGATAACAATAATAACGAAAGTAACCACAATATCGAAAATAATAACAATATTAACGAGAATAACGATAATAATAAAATAATAAAAACAATAAAAACGATAAGAAAGATTGTAACGATAAATATATTAACGGTATTAACGACAATATTCATAATAATAATAACGATAATAACGATAATAAGGATAATTACAATAATAATAATATCGACAATGACGGTAATAATAATAATAATAATGATAATAACGATAATTACGATAATAGTGATAATAATGATAACGATAATGACGATAATTACGATAATAACGATAATAATAATAATAATGATATCTACAATAACGATAATAGCGATAATAACTAAAATATAATAATAACAATAATATCAATAATAATGATAATAAAGGCAATAATACTAACGTTAATGACGATAATAAAGATAATAGTAGTAGTAGTAATATCTATATTAACAATAATAACGATAATAACAATCATAAAAATATCGGTAAAGACAAAATCGAAAACAATGATAAAAATATTAACGAGAATATCGATAATAACAATAATAATAATAACGTTAATGTCGATAATAATAATTAATATAATATTTTTAATAACAATAATAACGATAATAACGATAATAACGGTAATCATAATACTAATAAAAAAAATAATATCTATAATAGGGATAATAACGATAATAACAATAATAAAGTTAATAATAAATGCGTTAATTTCGATAATAATAATAACATTAATAACGATAACAACGATAATAACACTAACAATAATAACATTAATATCGTTAATAACTATAATAATGATGATAATGATAATAATTATAAAAGTGATAGCAATAATAACGATATTTACAATAATAATAAAATTAATAATGTTAGAGATAATAACGATATTAACGATAATAATGATAATAACGATAATAACTATATTAACGATAATAATAATAATAATAATTAGGATAATAAACATAATAATAATAATAAAAATGATATCGATAATAACGATAATATCAATAATAACGATAATAGCGATAATAACCATTATAAAAATGAAAATAGAAGTAACAATAATATCGATAATCACGATAATAGCCATATTAATAATTCGATAATACCGATAATAATAATAATAATAATAACAATAATAATCATAACAATAATAACGACAATAAAGGGAACGACGATAATAATAATAGTAATAATAACTATAATAAGGATAATAACGATAACATCGACAATAATAAGTACAATAATGATGATAATAACTATAATAATCATAATAATAATAATGATATCAACGATAATGAAGGTGAAAACGATAATAATAATAATCATAATAACGATAATAACAATAATAATTATAAAAATGAAAACGATAATAATGATAATAACGATAATAATAATGACGATAATATCTATAAAAACGATACTAAAAATAACAATAATAAATATAATAATAGAAATAACGATTACAACGATAATTAAAATTACATTAAAGACGATAATTATGATAATTACGATAATAATGAAACGAATATAAACAATAACAATAATAACGAAAAAATTATAATAACGATAATAAAAATTATAATAACGATAACAACGATAATAATAATTATAATAATAACAATAACACTAATAATGATAGTAACGATAATAAACATAACAATAAGTACGAAAATAACTATAATAACGAAAATAAAAATAACAATAAAAAAACAGCTATAATATCGATCATAACTGTTATATTATTTATAATAACGATAATAACGATATAAAGGAAAGTAACTATAATAACAATGATATCAATAACGTTAAAAACAATAATGAAGTTAATAAAGATAATATTAATAAAATCAATAACGCCAATGATAACAAGGAAAATAATAACATAAATAATAACTATAATTACGATAATAACGATAATAATTGTAGTAATAATAATAATAATAACGATAATAACGTTAATAACGAAAGTAACGATTATAATATATACGATAATATCCATAATATCGATGTTAATAATAACACTATTATGGATAATAACGATAAAAATAATAATGATAACAATAATAATGAAAATAACGATAATAACGATAGGAACGATAATAACAATAATAAAAATATTGTTAACAAAGATAATAACGATATTAACGATATTAACGATAATAATAAAAACAATATTAACGAAAATAAAGATAATAAAGATAATAACGATAATAATAATAATAATAACAGCAATAATATCTATAATTACGATAATAACGATAATATCCCTCATAACGATAATAATAATAGTAATAATAACGATGATAACGACATTAACTATAATAATAATATTAATAATAATAATAATAACAATAATATCGATATTAACGACAATAATAGTAGTAATAATAACAATAATAAGAATAATAACGATAATGATGTTAGCGTTTATAATAATAACAATATTAGCGATAATACCAATAATAACAATAACATTAATGACTATAATAACGATAATAACGTTTATAACGATAATAGAAATAATAGTAATAATAACCATAATAAAGATAATAACGACACAATAATAGTAATAATAAGAATAACGATAATAACGGTAAGATCGATAAAAAAAATAGAAAAATAAAATAATATCAATAAGAACGTTAAAAAGTATATAAACGATAATATCGATAATATAAAATACGATAATAACGATATTATCGATAATAATAATAACATTATTAGCAATAATACCGATAATAATAACAACAATATTGACATTAATATCGATAATAATAATAACAATAATATCAGTAATACCGGTAATAACGATAATGACGCTAATAATAATAATAATAATAGCGATAATAAAGATATTAACGTTAATAACGGTAATAATAAAAACAATAAAAACGATGATAACAATAATTATGAAAATAACAATAATAATTATAATAGTGATATCATTAATAACGAAATTAACGATATAGACGACAATATCGATAATTATAATAACAATATTAACGATAATAAAAATAATAAGACTAACAAAATAACGATAATAACGAAATTACAGATAATAAAGATAATAATAATAGTAATAATAATAACGATAGTAAACATAATAACAACAACAATAATAATAATAAAATTAATAATAATAATAATAATAATAATAACAACGTTAATTACGTTAATTACTATAATAATATTAGTAACTATAACAATAATAGCAATAATAACTATAATATCGATAATAATAATAACATATTAACGATGATATCTATAAAAATATTAATACCAATAATATCGATAATAACGATAATAATGATAATAACGATTTTAATAACTACGATAATACCGATAATAGTAGTAATAATAATAACGATAATGACTATATTTAGGATAATAATAATAACAATAATAGAGATAAGAACGATATTATCTATAATAACAATATTAATAATAACGATAATAACTAATGTAAAGATGTAACGATAATAATAACAATAATATTAACAATAATATTGAAAATTATAATAATAATAATAGTAATAATAACGATAATAAAGATAATAACGATAATAATGATAACTATAATAATGATAATAGTAATTATAATTATATCAAAAATAACAATAATTACGTTCATGACTATAATAACGATAATAATAATAACAAATATATCAATAAAAACGATAATAACGATAATAACAATAATAATATTAACAATTATAACGATAATAACAATATTAAAAATAACAATAATCCACGATCACGTAGATAAAAATAACAACAATAATAGGAAAAATAACGAAAATAAGGATAATAACGATAATAGCATCAATAATAAAAATAATAACGATAATAACGATAATAACAATAATAATAATAACGATAATATCTTTAATAACGTTAATAATACTAGTAGTAATAAGTATATTAACGGTAATAACTATATTTAAGAAGTCAGTAGTAGCGATAGTATCGTTAATATTGATAATAATAAAGATTATACCGAAAATGACGAGAATAACGATAATAATAATAAAATTAATAACGATAATTACGGTAATAACGAAAATAATAACAGAACTAAAACCGAAATTACGATAATAATAATAATAATAATAATTACAAAATTAAGGATAATAACGATAATAACGATTAAACAGTTTATAACAATAACGATAATAGAAATAATAATTTGAACGGTAATGAAGATAAAACGATAAAAATGAAAATAACTATAATAACAAATATAATAACGAAAATAATAATAACAATAATAACGATAATAATAATAATAACATTAACGTGAATAGTGATAAATACTATTTCAAAGATAATAATAATAACAATAATAACGATAAAAACGATATAAACGATAACAACAATAATAATATTGATAATAACTATACTAATAGTAATAACAATAACAATAATAACGATTTTAACAATAATTATAAAAAGAATAATAACGATAATAATGATAATAACTTTAATAATAATAGCAATAATAACGATTTAAACGTTAATAACGTTAGTAATAATAACATTAATAACGATAATAACATTAAAAACAATAACAATAATATTGACGTTAATAATAATAATAATATTAGAGATATTAACGATAATAAAAATAATAATTATTATAACAAATATTAATAATAATAATAGTAAGGATAATATCGATAATAACGATAGTAATAATAACGATAATGACGATAATAATATTAATAATAAAGATAATAACGATAATTAGGAGAATGACGATAATATTAATAACGATAATAACGTTAATAACGTAAATAACGGTAAAATAATAGTAATAATAACAATAATAACGATAAAATTATTAACGATAATATCGACATTATTAACAATAATAACAACGATAATTACGATATTAACGATAATAGAATTAATAATAATAAAGATAATAACAATATTAACGATAATATCGATAATAACGATAATAGAAATAATAATAGTAATAGCAATAATAGCAATAATGACGATAATAACGATAAAAGCGATAAAAACATTTATAATGGTAAGAACGATAATAATATTAATAATAATAACAATAATAACGATTATTACGATATAAGGATAATAATAAAAGTAATAATAATAATATTAAAATTAATAAGTATAATAACGTTAATAACTACATTAATGGTAGTAATAATGAAAGTAATAACAATAATAGCCATAAAAACGATTTTAACGATAATAACTATAATGATAATAGCGATAATATCTATAATATTAATAACATTATTTATGATAATGTCGATATTAATAATTGTAATAATAACAGTAATAACGATCATAAATATAATAATAATAACGAGAATAAAGATAATAATAATATTAACGATCATAACAATGGTAATAATAATAATAATAAAGGTAATGACGATAAAAAAGTATTTAACGTTAATAATAATAAAAGCAATAATAATGATAATAATAGAAGTATTACTAAATATATTAAGAATAATAACTATAATAACGATTATAACGATAACAATAGTAGTAAGAATAACAATAATAACAATAATAACAATAATAACGATAATAACAGTTAGAAAAATTTTATCGATAATAATATTAACGATAATAACGATAATAACCATAATAATAATTATAATTATAATAAAGATAATGACGATATTAACGATAATAATGACAGTAATAATAACAGTAATGACGATAATAACGTTAACAAGGATAATACCGATAATAACGATAATAACAATAATAATAATAGTAATAATTAAGTTAATAATGATATTTACGATAATTAGTAAAGTAACAGTATCAATAATAACGATAAAAACAATTATAATCCTAATAACGATATCAATAATTATAAAAATAACAATAATACTGATAATACGAGAATAAAAAAATAATAGTAGTAATAATAACAATAATAACACTAATAACGATAATAACGATATTAACGATAATAATAGTTGAAATAATTACAATGATAACAATAATAGCGATATTAAGGTTATTGCTGATAATTAGGATAATTATAATTTTCATAAAAAATATAATACGGATATTACCGATAATAATAATAACGATAATAACGATAATAATAATAATATTATTAACGATATAATCGAAAATAATAATAATCAAAATAACATTAATAACAATAATAACGATAAGAACAATAATAACGATAATTACGATTAAAATAATAATACCGAAAATAACGATAATAACGATATTAACGATTATAATAATAATAATAATATCGAGAATAACGATAATAAGGATAATAACCATAATAACGATTATAACGAAAAAATAATAATAATAATAACAATAATAATAATAAGGATAATAAAGATAACAGAGATTATAATAATAACGAATAAACAGATAACAACGGCAATAATGATAATAGCAATAATAACGATAACAACTGTGATAAAAATAACAATATTAACGATATTAAAGAAAATAGTAATGACAATAATAACGATAACAACGATAATAACATTAATAATAATAATAGTAATAAAATGAAAATAAGTATAATAACGGTGACATTGATAATAATAATAAAAATAATAATGATAATAGCGATAATAACGATAATAACGCTAATAACGGTAATAGCGATATAAATAAGAACAACAAAAATAATATTAACGTTAATAATTATAGTAACAATTATAATAATGACGATAATAACGATAACAACGGTAATAATGATAATAACGATATTAACGATAATAACAATGATAATAATAGTATTAATAAAGTTAATAACGAAATAAATGATTATAACGATAATAATAATAACAACAAAAACGATAATATCGAATATGATGTTAAGAATGATAATAATATTAACAATAATAAAAACAATAATGACAAACAAGATAATAAAGATAATAATAGAAGTAATAATAACAATATTATGAACAATAAAAATAATAACGATAATAAAAATGATAATTGTAGTAATAAAAAATGTAATAACAATAATAACGATAAAAACGAATTTAACGATAATAATAATGGTGATAATTACGATAATATCGATAATAATAATAACTATAATAACGATAATAACGATTATGGAGATAATAATAATTATAGTAATAATAACGATATTATAGATATTAACGACAAAATAATAATAATAATTATAACGATAATAACGGTAATAACGATAATAATAATAGAAAAATAACAATGATATCAATAATAACGATAACAAAGATAATAACGATAATATCGATCGTAATAACAACAATTTCGACGATAATATCGGTAATAATAATAACAAAAATATGAATAATAACGATAATAAAGATAAAAACGATAATATCTATATTAATAAATAGGATAAAATCGGTATCATCGATAATAATAATAACAATATTAATGATAATATCGATATTGATAACAAAAATATCGACAATAATAACGATAATAATAATAACAATATTCACGATAATAACGGTAATAACGATAATATCGTTAATAATAATAACGATAATAATGATAATACCGATAAAAACAATAACGATATTAACGATAATATTGACAATATTAAAGATAGTAATGATAATAATTTTAAAACCATAATAATTATAAAAATAATAATAATAATAATGATAATAAAGATAAAAAAATTAAAATAATAACGATCATACAGGTAATAATAATAAAATTAATAACGTTAATAACGATAATTACGATAATAACGGTAATAATAATAAAATTAATGACGCTAATAACGATAATAAAGATAATAATATTATTAATAATACCGATAATATCGATTATAATGGAAATAATAATAACAATGTCGAGAATAACGGTAATATCGATAATAATTATAGTAATAATAATAGTAATAATAATAATGATAATTACGATAATAACGATAATAATAATAGTCATAATAATATTGTTACAATAATAACGATGTCCATTATAACTATAATCAAGATAATATTAATAACAAAGATAATATTGATAATAACTATAATAACGATAATAAACATAATGATGACAATAACGATAATAATAATTACAATAATAATGATAATATCGATAATAATAATAATAATAATAATAGTAATAAGGATAATAACGATAATGACGATAATAATAATAATAATAAGAATAATAACAACAATAACGACAATAACGATAATAACGATATTAATAATAATAATAACGACATTAATAAATATAATAAATACAAAAACGAAATGGTATTAACGAAAAAATCGACAATAGTAGTAATAATAATAACAGTAATAACGATAATAATGACAATAAAAATATTAATAATGAAGAAAATATCAATATTATAGCAAATAACGATTATAACGATAATAATAATAACAATATTAACGATAAACGATAATAGCGATTATAACGATATTAAAAACAATAATAATAGTAGTAATAATAACAATAATAACAATAATAACGATAATAAAGATAATATCGATTATTATGATAATAAAAATTATAATAATAACGATAATAACGATAATAGTAAAATTAATAATAACGATAATAATAATAATAATAATAATAATAATAATAATAATAATAGCTATAATAACGTTTATAACGATAATAATAATAACAATAATCACGATAATAACGGTAATAACGATAATAATAATATTAATGACGATAATAAAGGTAATAACGCGTAATAATAAATATCAATAATAACGATGGTAACGAAATGGAAGATAATGGTAATAATATTAATTACGAAATTAAGGATAATAACGGTAATGACGATAATAATAATAATAATAATTATTATAATAATAATAATAATAATAATAATAATAACGATAAGAACGATATAAACGATAACAACAGTAATAATAATGATAATAATTATACTAATAGTAATAACAATAACAATAATAACGATTATAACAATAATTATAAAAAGAATAATAACGATAATAATAATAATGACGTTAATAATAATAATAATATTAGAGATATTAACAATAATTAAAAGAATAATAATTATAACAATAATTATAATAATAATGGTAACCATAATAACGATAATATCGGTAATAACGATAGTAATAATAGCGATAATGACGATAATAATAATAATAATAACGATAATAACGATAATTACGATATAAGGATAATAATAAAAGTAATAATAACAATATTAAAAATAATAAGTATAATAACGATAATAAGTACTATGATAGTAGTAATAATGAAAGTAATAAAAATTATAGCCCTAAAAACGATTTTAACGATAATAATTAAGACGATATTTATGATAATTTCGATATTAATAATTGTAATTATAACTATAATAACGATTATAACGATAAAAACGATAATAATGATGATAACGATAATAATTATATTAATAAAAGGAACAATAATAACGATATTAACGAAAATATTAGTAACAATTGTAACGTTAACAACGACAATAAACATAATAATAATAATAATAATAATAACGAAAGTAAAGATAACAATAATGACAATAATAGCTATAATATCGATTATAATAATACCGATAATACCGATATTGACGATAATAATAATAATATTAATAACGATATTAAAAATAATTTCAATAATAACGATAATAACGATAATAACGATAATATTAATAACAATAATATCGATAATATCTATAATTATAATAATAATATTAACGATAATTTCGGTCATAATATTAATAATAATAACAATAATAACGATATTAACGGTAATAACTATTGTAATAATACCGATAATAACATTATTATTAATAATAATAATAACGATAATTACGATAATAATGATAACAAAATTAATAATTATAAAGATAATAACAATATTAACGATAATACCGATAATAACGATAATAAAATTTATAATTGTAATAACAATAATAAAGATAATAAAGAGAATAACGGTAATAACGATAATAACTATAATAATAATAACGAAAAGGATATCAACGATAATAATAATAATAATAATATGGATAATAAAGATGATAACGAAAATAAAGATAATAACGATAATAATAATTATAATAATTTCAATAATAATAACGTAAATTAAAAAAATAACGATAATAATAATAGTAATTATAAAAATAATAGCAATAATAACAATAATAAAGATAATAATATATACGATTTTAACGACAATAGTAATAATAATAATAACGATAATAAATATAATAACGATAATTATAATAATAACAATAATAATAATAAAAATAATAACAATAATTTGCATAATAACGATAATAATAGTGGTAATGTTGAGAATAATAACAATAATAACGATAATAAAGATTATGACGATAACAATATTATTCATAATAACGTCAATAGTAATAATAATAATAATAACGATAATATCGATATTAGTAGTAATATTAATAACGATAATATCAATATTTACGATAATAATTATAATAATAATAAAGATAATAACGAAAGTAACAATAATAACGTTAATAATAATAAAAATATTAATGATAATATCGAAAATTATAAAAATAATAATAGCAATAGTAACGATAATATCGATAATAGCGATAATAATGAAATTCATAATAATAGTAATAGCAATAATAACGATATTAACGAAAATTGTAATAACATTAGTAACGAAACAAAGATATTAACATTTATAATAATAATAATAATAACGAAAGTAAGTACAATAACGGTGACAACTACAATATTAATAACAATAAACACAATAATAACGATAATAACGATAATAATAATACTAATAATAAGGATAATAACGATATCAATGGCATTAACGATAATAACGTTTATAATAATAATCTTATTGAAGGATAGAACAACAATAACGATAATAACTATAATAAAATTTATTATAATAACGATAATAACGATTATAACGTTAATAATAATAATAACAATATTATCGATAACAGTAATGATAATAATAGTAATAATATAGGTCATAACAATAAAAGAGTTCCTATCGATAATAATATGACGACTATAACTATAATAATGACTGTGATGATAAGAAAGAAAATAATACTAATAATAATAAAAATAATAACGACAATAACGATCATAATGATAATAATAGAGTAATAGTAACAATATAAAGAATAATAACTTTAATAACGACTATAACGATAATAGTATTAGTAATAATAACAGTACTATCAATAATAATAATAATAATGTTTATAACATTGTTAACGATAATAATATTAACGATTTTAACGATAATAACAATAATAATAATAATTATGAAGATAACAACGATAATATCGATAATAATGAGAGTAATAAAAACAATAATAACGATAATAACGTTAACAACGATAATAACGATGATAACGATAATAACAATAATAATAAAAGTAATAATTAAGATAATAACGACATGTACGATAATAAGGATAATAACATTAAAAATAATAACGATAATAATGATAATAATATACACGATAATGTCGATTATATCGATAATAATATTAACATATTTAACTATAATATCGATAATAATATTAACAATATTAACGATAATATCGATTAATAATAATATTATAAACCGTAACGTCGATAATAATAATAATAATAATAACATTATTAACTATAATAACGATAATAACTGTAATAATAATAACGAAAATAAAGATAATAATAATATTAACGATAATAATAATAATAATAATAATAATAAAGATAATACCGATAGTAACAATAATAACGATAATAACGATAATAACTATAATAACGATAATTGCGATAGTAACGAATATATTAATAACAATAATAACGATATTAGGAATAATATTAATAACGATAATAACGATATTTACGATAATAATTATAAGAATAATAAAGATAATAACTATAGCAACATTAATATGGATAATAATAATAACAATATTAATGATAATATCGAAAATTATAATAATACTAATAGCTATAATAACGATAATATCGATAATATCGATAATAATAAAAACGATAATAACGATAAGAATAAAAATAAAATTTCGGTAGTAACAATAATAAAGACAATTACCATAATAACGTTAATAATAACAACAATAATGTCAATGATAATGATAACAATCATAAAACTAGTAACGATAATAATAATAATAGCAATAATAACGATATTAACGAAAATATTAATAACATTAGTAACGGAAACAACGGTAATATCTTTAATAATAATAATAATAATAAAGAAAGTAAGTATAATAACGGTGACAACTATAATATTAATAACAAATATAACGATAATAACGATAATAACGATAATAATAATACTAATAATGAAGATAATAATGATATCAATGGCAATAACGATAATAATGTTTATAATTATAATATTATTAAAGATAATAACGGTAATAACGATGCTAACAATAATAGCGATAATAATAACTTACAACAGAAGCAATAATAACGATAATAACTATAGTTTTCTTATAATAATAACAATGATAACGATTATAATTATGATAACAATATTAACGATAATAACAATGATAATAATTAT
Source organism: Vespa crabro (assembly GCF_910589235.1). Taxonomy (NCBI): domain Eukaryota; kingdom Metazoa; phylum Arthropoda; class Insecta; order Hymenoptera; family Vespidae; genus Vespa; species Vespa crabro. The sequence continues at coordinate 1,900,573 of NW_025813595.1, forward strand.
AATAATAAAGGTAATGACGATAAAAAAGTATCTAACGTTAATAGTAATAAAAGCAATAATAATGATAATAATAGAAGTAATACTAAATAAATTAAGAATAATAACTATAATAACGATTATAACAATAACAGTAGTAGTAAGAATAACATTAATAACAATAACAACGATAATAACGATTATAAAAATGTTAACGATAATAATATTAACGATAATAACGATAATAAGCATAATAATAATTATAATTATAATAAAGATAACAACGATATTAACGATAATAATGACAATAACAGAAAACAATAATGACGATAATAACGTTAACAAAGATAATACCGATAATAACGATAATGACAATAATAATAATAGTAATAATTAAGTTAATAACGATATTTACGATAATAATAGTTGTAATAATTACAATAATAACAATAATAGCGATAATAAGATTATTACCGATAATAAGGATAATTATAATATTCATAATAACTATAATACGGATAATACTGATATTAATAATAACCAAAATAACGATTATAACGAAGAAATAATAATAATAATATCGATAACAAAGATAATAAAGACAATAATAATAATGATAATATTAATAATAATAAAAATTTTAATGACGATAATAACGGTAATAGTAGTAGATATAATATCAGTATTATCAATAAAAACGATAAAAATATTGATAATAACGGTTATTACGATAATGATGCTAATAATAAAAATAAAGATTATAAAGATAGTAACTATATTAACGATAATAACGATAATAAAATAATGATATTAATAAGCACAATAATAATAATTACGATAAAGCAATAATATTATTATCGAAATTAATGATAATATTGTTAATAGTAATAAAAATTTTAACGATAATATCGACAATATAAAAAATAACAATAATAATAATAAGCATAATAAAGATAACAGAGATTACAATAATAACGATTAAAAAGATAACAACGGCAATAATGATAATAGCAATAATAACGATAACATCTGTATTAAAAATAACAATATTAACGATATTAAAGAAAATAGTAATAACAATAATAACGATAACAACGATAATAACATTAATAATAATAATAATAAAAACGAAAGTAAGTATAATAACGTTGACATCGATAATAATAATAAACATAATAACGATAATAACGGTAAGAACGATAATAACGTTAATAAAATTAATAATAATATCGATAATCGCGATAATAACGATAATAACAATATTAATAGTAATAAAAATAAAGATAATATCAATAATAACGATAATATCGATAATTATTATAACAAAAATAATGAAGATAATAATAATAATAACGATAATAATGATAATAACGATAATAATAATAATAATAACATTAAAAACAATGATAACGATAATAATAATAATAATAATGGCATTACAAGCAATAATATCGATAATAACGATAATCACGATAATAATTATAACAATAATATCAAAAATAACGATAAGAAATATAATACTAATAACAATAATATCGTTGACAACGAAAATAACGATAATTATAATAATAATATATAGATAATAAGGATTATAACGATAAGAACGAACATAACTGTAAAAATGTAAATAAGGGCAAATATAATAATAATTATAACGATAATGAAAATGACGATAATGACGATAATAAAGAAAATGACGATATTAACGATTGTAATAATAATGATAATAACGATAATAAACAAAATAATAATAATGATAATAAAGATAACAACAATATTAACGATAATAACGATAATAATATTAATAATATAACGATAATAAAGATAATAATTGTAATATAGATAATAACGCTATTATCGATAAAAATAATAATGATATTAACGATAAAATAGATAATAATAATAACAAAATAAACGATAATATCGATAATAATAGTAAATTGAATGACAATAAAAACAAAAATAACGAAAATGACGTAAATAATATGATCGATAAGAACGATAATTATAATAATACAAATATCGATAGTAACAAAAATAACGATAATGAGGATAATAACGATAATAATAACAGCAATAATAACGATTTTAAAATTAAGAACGATAATAATAATAATATTAATAACAATAATAACATTATCAACGATAATAATAATAAAGACGTTAATAATAATAATCATAATAAAGATATTAACGATAATAACAACAATAATAATTATAACAATAATAATAATTGTAACTAAAAGAATGATAATATCGATAATAACGATAATAATAATAACGAAAGTAACGATAATATCGATAATACCAATAACAATATTATTGATAATATCGATAATAATATTAATAATCATAACGAAAATAGCGATAATAACGATAAATACGATAATAACGATAATAAAATTAATATTAATTAAGATAATAACAATATTAACAATAATATCGATAATAACAATAATAAAAATAATAACAGTAATAGCAATAATAACGATAATAACGATAATAACTATAATAGAGATAAGACTAATATCGATAAAACGATAATAAATATAATAATTCTAAGAATAATATATATATAACATTGATACTAACGTTAATAACAATAATACTAATAACAATAATAACGGTAATAACGTCAATAATGATCAGAACGATAATAATATTAATAATAATAACAATAATAACAATTATTACGACATTACGATAATAATAAAAGTAATAATAATTATAATAAAAATAATAAGTATAATAATCATAATAACTAAAATAATAGTAGCAATAATGAAAGTAATAACAATAATAGCCATAAAAACAATTTTAACGATAATTATAATAACGAAAATAACGATAATGTCGATTATAATAATAACAATATACGATAATATCGATATTAATAATTGTAATGATAACAATAATAACGATCATAACAATAATAGCGATTATAATAATAATGATAATAATGATAATAATAATAAATTATCATTAGTAAAAATAATAATGATAACGATATTTATAAAAGTAATAATAATAACGTTTATAACGATAATAACGATAAAAATGATAATAACGATAATAATTATATTAGTAATTGCAATAATAACGATAATAACGATAATAGAAGAAACAATAATGACGATATTAAAGAAAATATTAATAACAATTGTAACGTTATCAACGATAATAATAATAATAATAATCATAGTAATAACGAAAGTAAACATAATAACGATAACAATAATAACAATAATAGCGATAATATCGATTATAATAATACCGATAATATCGATAATAGCGATAATAATAGTAATATTAATAACGATATTAAAAATAATATCGCAAAAACGATAAGAATAATAGAAATAATAACGATAATAACGATAATAAATATAACGATAATATTATTAAAGATATTAGTGACAATATTAATATTATTAATAACGATAACAACGATAATAAAGATAATAATATTAATATTAATAAAGATAATAACGATATTAACGATAATACCGATAATAACGATAATAACGATAATCATACTAACGATAATGATAATGATAATAATAACTCTAATAAAGTTAATATCTGCAATAATAATAATAATAATAATAATATTAATAATAACGATAATAACGATAATAAAAAGAACAATAATAACGATATTAACGAAAATATTAATAACAATTGTAATGTTAACAACGATAATAAAAATAATAATAATAATAATATTAACGAAAGTAAAGATAATAACGATAACAATAATAACAATAATAGCGATAATATCGATTATAATAATACCGATAATATCGATAATAACGATAATAATAATAGAAATAATAACAATAATAACGATAATATTGATAGCGATAATACTATTGACAATAATAATGACATTATTAATATTATTAATAACGATAATAACGATAATAAAGATAATAATATTAATATTAATAAAGATAATAACGGTATTAACGATAATACCGATAATAACGACAATAACGATAATCATACAAACGATAATAACGATAATAACGGTAATAATGATAGTAATTATAACAATAATAGCAGTAATAACGATAATAATGATAATAATATATACGATTATAACGACAATAGTAATAATAATAAGAACGATAACAAAAATAATTACGATAATAGTAATAATAAAAATTATAATAAAATTAAAAACAATCATTTGTATATTAACAATAATAATAATGGTAATGTTAAGAATAATAACAATAATAACGATAATAACTATAATAACTATAATTTCGAGTAATAATAACAATAATACCATTATTAAAGATAATAAAGATAAGAACGATAATAATAATCATAATAATAACAATAATATTCATAACAATATTAACGATAATAACGGTAATGACGATAACTATAATATCGATAATTACGATAATATCGATAATAATATTAACAATATTATCAATCATAAACATAATCGTAATAATAATAAAATGTATACCGATAATAATAATAACAATACAAGAAAAATAATAACAATATTAACGATAATAACGATAATAATAACAACAATAATATAAAAAGTAGTAATAACGATAATATCGATAATAATGTCAATAAAGATAAAAATAATAATAAAAACAATAATAACGTTAGTAATAACAACGAAAATAATAATAGAAGCGGTAATAATAATAATAATAATAACGATAATAGCAATAACAATGATAATGATAATAAAGATAATATCGATAATAATAACAACAATATAACGAAAGTAACCTTAATGATAATAATAGTAATAACGATAAAAACGATAATAACGATAATAAAGATAATAACACTAATGATATTAACGATAATAGTAATAATTATAATAACCATAAAAACGACAATAAAGATAATAATAATAATAATAACAATACTGAATATAAGGATAATAACGATTATAATAATAATAATAATAACGAAAATAAGGATAATATCGATAACAACGAAAATAATAATAACAATAATAGCGATAATAACGATTTTAACGATAATAAGGATAATAATAATAATTATAATAACAATAGATACAGTAAAATCGATAATAACGAAAAAACGAAGATAACGATATTAAGGATAATAATAATAATCAGAATAACGATGATAACGATAATATCGATAATAAAAAGAATAATAATAATAATGATCGTAACGATAATAAAGACAATAATAGCATTTCTAGTAACAATAATCATAGTAATAACTATAACAACGATAATATCTAAAATAATAACAATGACAAAGTTAATAGTAATGATAATAATAGCGATAATAACGATAATTACTTTAATAATAATAACAATAATAAAGATAATACCGATATTGACATTAATAACAATAATAATAATAGCAACAATAACGATAATTAGGAAAATAAAAATTATAATTAAAATGATACTAAGGATAAGAACGATATCATCAATAATATAAATAAGAAAAATAAAGATTATATCGATTATATTAATAAAAATATTAACAATTATATAGATAATTATAATAATAATATTAACAATAATAACGATAATAACAATATTAACGATAATAAGGATAATAAAAATGACGATATTTATGAATATAACGATAAATTAATATTAATAATACCAATAATAAGGATAATAAAGATATCGTCGATAATAATAATAACAATAATAATGATAATATAGATATTAATATTATCAATATTAACGATAATAAGGATAATTTTAATAATAATAATAACGATAATAACGGTTTTAACGATAAATATAATAACGATAATAACGATTTTAACGATATTATCGATTGTAATAAGACTTATAATAAAGATAATAAAGATAAAAACGATATTAATAATATCAACAAAAACGATATTAACGATAATAATGATAATAACGATAATAAAAAAATAATAATATTAATAAGAAGAATAACGATGATACCGATAATAACGGTAATAATAATAATAAATATAAATATAATATCGTTAATAATGATAGTAATAATAATAATAATAATAATGACTATAATAATAATAACAATAATAACGATAAGGAGAAAAATAGCAATAAAATTTATAACAATAAAATCGATAACAACGATAATAATGGTAATATTAATAATAATAATATCGACTATAAGGATAATAAAGATAAGAACGATTATTATAATAACAATAATAACTATAATAACGATAGTAATAATAGTATATATATTGATATCTATAGTAATATAGGATAAATATATAGATAGTGTTTATAAGGACGATATTAAATAAAAACGATAATAAAGAAAATAACGATAATAACGACAATAATAATAATAATAAAACGATAATAAAGACAATTTCGATTATAATAATAACGATAATAACGATAATATCGATTAAAGTAATAACAATAAAATCGATAATAAAGATAATAATAAAGATACTATCAAAAATAACGAGAATAATGTCAATAAAAATTATATTATGTACTCTAATGACGATAAGAAAGAGGTAAACGGTAATAACGATAATATCGACAATAATAATAATAATAAGAATAATAACGATAACTACAAAAAGACGATAATAGTAATATTAGTTATAATGAAAACAAGGATAATAACTATATCAACTATTATAATAATAATAATAGTAATAGTAATAATAATAGCAATAATAACGATAATAAAGAAAATTACAATAACAATAATAACGACAATATCGATAATAGCGATAACAATAATAACAATAGTAACTATAATAACCATAATAATGATATTACAATAATAAAAATAAAGGTAATATCGATAATAAGGACAATAATAATAGTAATAATAACGAAAATAACGACAATAACAATATTAATATTAACGATAATAAGAATAATAATAATGACATCGATAATAGTAATAACAATAATACCGATAATAAGGGTAATTATGAAAATAACATTAATAACGATAATATATATAAAACGACAATAATAATAATAATAAAAACGATAATAGGGATAATAACGATAATAAAGATAATAACGGTAATAATAATAATAATAATAAAGTAACGGTATTAACGGTAATAACGATAATAATAATAACAATAATGACGATATTAAAAATAATATTGATAATAACAATAATTATAATTATAATAATAATAATAAAAACGATAATAACAGTAATAATAGTAACAATAATAACGATAATAAAGAATTTACGATAATAATAATAAAAATTATAAAGATAATACTAATAATAGCGATAATAGCGATAACTATAATAACTATGATTACGATAATAACAATAGTAATAATGACCAAAATATCGAAAACAACGATAATAACGATATTAATAATAATAAAAATGAAGATAATATCGGTAAAGTGCATAGTAATAAAATAATATATACGATAATAACGATAATAACGATAATAATAATAATAAAAATAACTTTAATATCGTTAATAGTAACAACTAAAAATTCGATAATAATGGTATTAATGAAAATAACTAGAATAATAATAATACATATAACAATAAAAACGATAATAACAATAATAATATTGACATTAATAACGATAATTACGATAATAACGATAGTAATAAAGACTATAATAACGGTAAAAAATATGATAACGATAATAATAATAATAATAATAATATTATCGATAATGAGTATAATTACGAAAATAACGGTAATAAAGATATTAACAAATAATAACGACAAAAATAATAATAATAATAATAACGATACTAACGATAATAACGATAACAATAATAATAAAAAGAAAGATAATAACGGGATTAACGATAATAACGATAGTAATAATTAAAATAATAACGATAATGACGATAATAATAATAATTACGATAATTATAAGAACAAAAATTACTATAATAACGATATTAACAATAATATTAATAAGAATTACGACGATAATAAAGAAATAACGATAGTAATAATAACAATTATAACGATAATAATAGTTATGACCATAACAATAATAACGACAATTACTATAATATCGATAATAATATTAACATTAGTAACGTTCATAACGATAACAGTAATAATAATAATAACATGTATAACGATAAAACCGATAATAACGATAATAACGATGATAATAATAACGATATTTTCGACAATAGTGCTAATAATAATAACGATAATAACGATAATACCGATAATAACGATAATAATACTAATAATAATAGAGATAATAACGATATTAACGATTATAAAGATAATAATGATAATAACGATAATAATAATAATAGTAATAATTATAATAACGATAATAACGATATCAATAATAATAATAATGACGATAAGAACGTTAATAGCGATTGTAATGACAATAAAGACAGTAATAAGAATAATAATAATAATAATAACGATAATAATAATAATATTAATAACAATAATTACATTAACAACGATAATAGTAATAATGACGTTAATAGTAATAATCATAATAAAGATATTAGCGATAATATCAACAATAATAATAATAATTAAAACCATAATAACGATAAAAAACATAATAACTATAATAACGATAATAATAGTGAAAATAATAGTAATAATAGATGTATTAAAGTTAGTAAGGATAATAAGGATTATTATATTAATAATAATAACGTTAAATACGATAATAGCGACAATATTATTATTAATATTAACGTTAATAGGTAGAATTACTATATAAAAGTTAATAGTAATAAGAATAATAACGATAAAAACGATATTAACGATAATAACAATAATAATATTGATAATAACGATAATAATAATAGCAATAATAACGATTTTTAATGTTAAGAATGATAATAATAGTAACATTTAAAACCATTATAACATTATCAACGATAATAATAATAATGACGTAGATAATAATAATCATAATAAAGATATTAACTATAATTTCAACAATAATAATTCTAAAAATAATAATAATAATAATAGGAACCATAAGAACGATAATATCGATAATAACGTTTATAATAATGACGATAGTAACGATAATAAAGATAATAACAATAATAATATTAATGATAATATCGACATTATTGATAATATTAACAAAGATAATTTTGATAATAACGATAATAAAAATAATAACCATAATAACGATAATAATAACATTATTACTAATTACAATAATAACGATAATAAAGGTAATAAATACAACAATAATAACGATATTAACGAAAATAGTGTTAAAAATTGTAACGAAAACTATGATAACAACATTAATAATAATAATAATAATAGCGAAGGTAAGTATGATAACGGTGATAACTATAATATTAATAATAATAATAACGATAATAACGATAATAATGATAATAATAATTCTAAAAATAGAGATAATAACGTTATTAATGGCAATAACGATAATAACGATAATAATTAAAATCATATTAAAGATAGTAATGTTAGTAGCGACAATAAAATAATAATATTAATAACAATAATAACAATAATAACGATAATAGCAATAATAATTATATCGATATTATCGATAATTTCGATAAAAATAATAACAATATTACCGATAATATCGATAATAATAATAATAATAATAATAATAAGGGAAATAAAGATAATAACGATTTTAATAACAACGATTAAAAGGATAACAACGACAATAATGATAATTGCAATAATAACGATAATATAGGTAATAAAAATAACAGTAATGACGATATGAAAGAATATAGTAATAACAATAATAACGATAACAACGATAATAACATTATTCATGTTAATAGTAATATCGAAAGTAGGTATAATAACGATGCCATCGATAAAAATAATGAAAATAAGAACGATAGTAAAGATCATAACGATAATAATAATACTAATAATAACGATAATAACGATAATAATAATAAACGTATTAAGGATAATAACGATAATAACGATAATAACATTAATAATAATAATAATAATAACGAAAGTAATTATAATAACGATGTCATCGTTAATAATAATAAAAATAAAAATGATAATAAAGATATTAACGATAATAATAATACTAATAATAACGATAATAACGATAATAACAATAATCGTATTAAAAATGATAAAGATAATAACGATACTAACTATAATAGTGATAATAATAATTAGAACAAAAACAATATTAACAATAATAATTATAAAAACAATTATAATAATGACGGTAATAACGATGACAATCCTAATATTGATAATAACGATAATAACGATAATAAAAATGATAATAATAATAATAATAATGATTCTAACGATGTAAAAGATTCTAACGATAATAATATTATTAATAATAAAAATAAAAACGACAATAAGGACAATAACGATAATAATAGTAGTAATATTAAGAATATTAAGAATAATAACTATAAAAACTATAATAACCGCAATATTAGTAGTAATAAAAAAAGTAATTATTATAATTACGATAATATCGATAATAATAATGATAATAATAATAATAACAATAATAAAGATAATAATGACAAAATAATAATAATAATAATAATAATAATAATAATAATAATAATCATAACGATAATAATAGTTATAACGATAAAAATAATAGAAAAATAACAATAATATGAATAATAACTATAAAAAAGATAATAACGATAATATCAATAATAATAAATACGATTATAACCATATCATCGATAATAATAATAACAATATTTACAATAATATCGATTATAATAACAACAGTATTGACGATAATACAGATAATAATAAAAAACAATAATTACAGTAATAACGATAATAGCGATAATATCGTTAATAATAATAACGATAATAATGATAATAGCGATAAAAACAATAACGATATTAACGATAATATTGACAATATTAAAGATGATAATGATAATAATTTAAAAACGATAATAATTATCATAATTATAGTAGTAATAACGAAAATAACGATATTAAAAGTTAAATGATAACGATACTAACGGAAATTATAAAAAAATTGATAACGCTAATAACGATAATAAAGAAATAATTTTAATAATAATAACGATAATAACGATAATAATAATAGTATTAATAAAAATATTAAAAATAATAACGATAATAACCATAATAACGATAATAATGATAATAATAACGACATTAATAACTATAATAAATATAATAAAGTTATGGTATTAACGATAACAGTAGTAGTAATAGTAATAATGATAATAACAAAAATAGAGACAATAAAATAAAAATAATAAAGATAATAACGATATTATCTAAAATAACGATAAAAGCTATAAGATTAATAATAATAAGAACAATGACAACGATAATAAAGACAATAAACATAAAAACAGTAACGACAATACGACAATAATAATAATATTAATAATAATAATAATAATAATAATAATAATAATAATATTAATGATTACAACGAAAATAATGATAATAATGTTAGTAATAATAACAATAATTACAATAATAACGATGATAAAGATAATAATGATAATAACGATAATAATATTTATGACAACAATTATAATACTGATAATAAAGATAATAACGATAATATAGATAATAACGTTAATAATAATAACAATAATAACGATTATAACGATAATAACGATAATAATAGAGACAATAATAATAATATTAAATATAATAACAAAAAAATTACGATTTATTTATAATAACGATATTAATAATAACGATATTATTGATAATAATAATAATTTTGATAGCAATAATGACCTTAATAAAGATAATAACGTAAATAATGAAAAGATAATAACGATAATAGTAATAATAATGTCGATAGTAATAATAATTACAATAATGACGATAATAACGATTATAATAATAACAATAATTAGGATGATGATAATATCTATAATAACACTAATAACGATAATAATTATAATAATAACAGCAATAATAACGATAACAACTATAATAACATTAATCATAATAATAATGATAACGAAACTAAGAATAATAATTGTGTAAACGATAAAAATAATAACATTAATATCGGTGATAAAAATAATAACGGTAATAATAATAATAATAATAACGAAAATAACGATTATAATGATAATAACGTTAATAATGCTAATAATAAGAGCAATAATTACGATAAAAGGATAATAATTATAATAATAGATGTAATAATTACAACATCAACAATAATAAAAATAATAAAAATAATAATAATAGTAATAATAACAATAATAACAGTATAAACAATAAAAACGATAATAAAAATATTATCCTTAATAATAATAATAATATTAACGATTATAACGGTAATAACGATAATGATATTAATAATAATAGAATTAATTACGATAATAACGTTTATAACGTTAATAATGATAACAATAATAACGATAATAAGGATAGTAATAATAATAATAGTAATGAAAATAATATCGAAAATAACGGTAATAACGATTACGAAGATAATAATAATAATAATAAGATAATAGCGATATAAATGATAATATCGATGACAACGATTAAAATAATAACAATAATAACAATAATAACAGTAATAACGACAATAATTATATTAATAATAATTATAATAATATTAATAATGATAATAGCGATAATAACGATATTATTAAAAATAATGATAAATATAAAAATAATAACGATAGTGATGAAAATAAAAATTTTAATAATAACGATATTTTCTATAATAGTGATAATACTAATACCGATAATAACGATTAAATTATAATAACAATAATAATAATAATATTATTATTAAGATTAATAACGATAACAAGGACAATAGTGATAATAATAATAATAATTTTAACATAAATGTCGTTAATAACGATAATTATTTTAATAGAAGTAATAATAACAATATTAACAATGTTTGCAATAATAATGATAGTAAGGATAATAATAGTGGTAACAATTAATGTAATAACAGTAATAACGATAATAACAATAATAAGGATAATAATAATAAAGATAATAACGACAGTAGTAATAATAATATCGATAGAAACAATAATGACGATAATAACGAAAATAACGATAATAACGATAATAATAATAAAATTAATAACGATAATTACGTTAATAAAGAAAATAATATTAACAATAATAACGATAACAACGATAATAAGGATAATAGTAATAACGATAATAACGACAATAGTAATTTTAAAAATATTGATAAAAACGATAATAACAATAATAATAATAATAGTAATAATAATGAAAATGATAAAAACAATAATTACGATATTAATAATGATAATAATAACCATAATAAAGATAATAACTGAAATAATAATAATAATAATAATAATAATTACAATAATAAAGATAATAATGACTATAATAATACGAATAATAATAATAAGAAGAGTATCAATAATAACGAAAAGAGCGCTAATAATAATAGTCATAATATCTATAATGACACTAATAACGGTAACATCAACTATAATATATACGAAAATATCGATAATTTTGATAATTATAATATCAATAATAAGAATAATAACAATAATAATGATAATAATCAAAATAATATTTATAAAAATAATAATGATAATAACGATAATAACGATATTAACGACAATAAAACTAATAATAATAATAAGGGGTAATAGAGATTATAACGATAATAATGATAATGACAATAATAATAATTGTAATAATAAAGATAATAATGATAATATAAGAAATAAGGATAATAATAATAACAATAATAATGATAATAACGATATAAATGATAATAACGACAATGATAATATTATTAATAACAACAATGAGAATAATAACGATAATAAGGATAATAATAAATACGATAAAGCCGATATTATCGACAATAATATTAACAATATTAATGATACTATCGATAATAATATTAACAATATTAACGATAATATCGATAATAATAATAAAATTATTAACGATAATATATATATGAAAATTATACCAATAATAATAATAACAGTAATAACAATAATACTGATAATAACGATAATAACGATAATAATAGTAATAATAATAACGTTAATTACGATAATTACGATAATAAAAATAGTAATTATAACGCTAAAAGTAATAATAACTATAATAATGATAATAATAAATAAGATAATATCGATCAATTCGGTAATAATAATAACAATATTAACGATAATTTCGATTAAATTAATAACAATATTAACGATAATATCTATAAAAAAAAATAATAATAATAATAAAAGTAAGAACGATAGTAGAGATAACAACAATGATAATAATAATAACGATAATAAGGATAATAATGTTAATAAAAATAATTATAATAAAGATAACAACGATAATGACGAAAGTAGCGATAATAATATTTTCAATAAGAAAGATAATTACGATAATAATGATATTAGCGATAAAATTTATAATAATGATAACAACAATGACGATAATAATGTAAATAATAATAACAAAAATAACGATAATAACGACATTCACGATAATAATAATTACAATAAAAACGATAATAACGACATTCACGATAATAATAATTACAATAATAACGATAATAACGACAATAATAATAACAAGGAAGATAATTATAATAATAATATCAATAGAAACGATAAATTGGTAATACTTACGATTATAACGATAATAACGTTAATAACGATATTAACCATAATAAGATTAATAACTATATTTACGTTAATAACGATAATAATATCAGCAATAATAGCGGCAATAGCGACAATAACGGTAACAATAATAATAACATTATTGACAATAATATCGATAATAACGATATCAAAAATAATGGTAATGACAATAATAATAATAATAGTAATAAAAATAATAATTATAATAACGTTAATAATAATAACAATGATAACGGCAATAATGATAATAATATTAATAAAGATATTAGCAATAATAATAGTAGTAATTAATAACATTTATAACGAAATTAACCATAATAACGATAACAATAATAACGATTATTACTATAATAACTAAAATAATAAAAACGATAGAAATGATATTAGTAAAAATAATAATACCGATAAAAACGATAATAAATCTATATTAATAATAAAAAGAATAACGATAGTAAGAAATTAACTATATAAACTATGATAAAACGAAAAACTACGAATATAACGATAATAATTATAACAATAATAACGATAATAACTACAAAAATTATAACAATAACAACGATAATAAAAATAATAACAATAATAACGACTATAACGATAATAATAAAAATAATAATAATAACGATAAAAACGATAATAGTACATGTTATAATAATACTACTAACTATAATAACGATAATAACGATAATGGTATTATTAATAATAACGATAATAAGGATATTTACGATAATAATAATAAAAATAATATAGAAAAGAACGATATGATCTAGAATAACGATATTAATAATAACGATATTAACAATAATAACGATGAAACGATAATAATAATAATAGTAATAACGATAATAACGATATTAACGGAAATAAGGATAATAATAATAGCAATAATAGCAATAATAGCGATATTAATTATAAAAAGAATAATAAAGACAGTAACAATAATAATAATAGTAATAATAATGTTAATAACGTTATTAACGATAATAACGATAATAATAATGACAGTAATAAAGATAATAACGATAATATCGATTATAATAATAACAATAAAATCGATAGTAATGATATTAATGATAACGATAATAACATTAATTACGATAATAACGACAATAGTAATAATAATAATACCCATAATAATATTAACAATTATAACGATAATGAAGTTTTTTACGATAATAATAATAACGAAAATAACGATAATAGCGATAATAATAATAATATTAATAATAAAGGATATAACAATATTCACGAAAATAACGTTAATAATAATAATAACGATAATAATAAAAATAATAATAACAATAATAACGATAATAACGGTTATAATTGTAATAACTATAATAATGATATTAACAATAAGAATAAAAGTTATAATAAAGACATTAACGTTATGAACGATAATAACGATAATAATAATAACAATAATGACGATTATAAGGATAATAATGTTAATAACGATAATTATAGTAATAATAAAAACGATAATAACAATATTAACGATAATAAGCATTATGATAATAATAATAAGAACGATAAAATCGATAATAACGAAATTAACGATAGTGACGATAATTATAATAATATTAAAAACGATTTTATATATAATAACGAAAACATCGAGAATAATAATAAAAATAATATCGATAATAGCGATAATAACGATAAGAACAATAATAATAAAATCGATTATAGCGATAATAACGATAATAACAATATTAATAGAAATAAAAATTTAGAAAATATTGATAATAAGGATAATAATAATAAAGTTAATAATGATAAAAACGACAGTAGCTATAATAATAATAACAATTAGAACGATAATAACGAAAATAACGATAGGGACGTTAATAACGAAAATAAAAATAAAAATAATAACGATAATAACGATAACATCGATAATAATTATGACGAAAATATCGACAATAAGGATAATAATAGTAGCAATAATAGCGATAACATCGTTAATAACAATAATCGCAATAACAACGATAATAAGGATAATAACGGTAATAACGATAATAATAATAATAATAATAACGATAATAACGATATTTACGTATATAAGGATAATAATAATAACAATATTAACAATAATACCGATATTAATAATAATAGGAATAATAAAGACAGTAACAATAATAATAATAGTAATACTAATGTTAATAACGTTATAAACGATAATAACGATAATAATACTAACGGTAATAACGATAATAACGATAATATGGATTATAATACTAAAAATAAAATAGATAGTAAGGATATTAAAAGTAACAATAATAAAATTAAATACGAAAATAACGACAATAATAATAATAATAATAACCATAATAATGATAATAAAGTTATTAATAATAATAGTAATAATAATATTAATAACGATAATAACGGTTATAATGTTAATAACTATAATAACGATATTAACAATTAGAATAATAATAATAATAGAGATATTAAAGTTATTAACGATAATAATAATAATAATAATAACAATAGTAACGAAAATGACGACAAAAAGAATAATAATAATAACGAAAATAACAATAATAGTAATATTAATAATACCAATAGTAACAATAATAACAATAATGACAATAATAATAATTATAATAATAACGATTATAAGGATAATTACGTTAATAACGATAATAATAATAAAATTAATAACGAAAGTTACGATAATAACGAAAATAATAATAGCATTAATAACGAAAATAATGATAATAATAATAATAATAGTTATAACAATATTAAGGATATTAACGATAATAACGATAATACTAATAACGATGACAACGAAAAAAATAATAATATTAATATAAATAATAACGAAAATAAGGATAATAACGATAACAACGATATAAACAATAATAATAATAATAATGATTAACTATAATAACAAAAAAAACACTGATAACGAGAGGAATAGGAACGATAATAACGAAATAAGAATAATAATAATTACATTAATAACGATAACAACGACAATAGCGAAAAAATAATAATAATAATAACGAAAGTAAGGATAATAACGTGCCAACGATAATAATAATAACAATAATAAGGATAAGAACAACAATAATAATGAAGTAAATAAAGATATTAACGATGACAACGATAATAATAATAACAATTATAAACATAATTACGATTATAACGATTATATGGATTATAACAATAACGATAATAACGATTTTACTAATAACAATAAGAAGGATAATGAAGATAAAACGATAAAAGTGATAATAACTATAATAACAAAAATAACAATTAAATAATTGTATTAATAGAGATATTAACGTTATTAACGATAATAACGATAATAATAAAAACAGTAATAAAGATAAATACGATAATAACGAAAATTATAATAAAAATTTTAACGTATATAGAGATAAATACTATTTCAAAGATAATAATTATAACAATAATAACGATAAAAACGATATTAACAATAATAACTATAACGATAATAACGATAATATCGATAATACTAATAACAAAATTATTGATAATATGGTAATAATAATAATAATGACGATAATATCGATAATAACGATAATAATGATAATAACGATAATATCGATTATAGCGAAAATAATAATTACGTTAATGACGGTAATAATAATGATAATAAAGTTAATAACGATAATTATGATAATGACGATAATATTAATAAAGATAATAAGGTTAATAAGGTAAATAGCGATAATAATAATAGTAATAATAATAATAATAACGATAATAACGATTATAATGATAAGAACGATAATAATAGAAGTAATAATAACAATATTAAAAATAATAAGTAAAATAACGATAAAAAAGATAATGAAAATAATAATAATAGTAATAATAATAAAGATAATTACGATATTAAAGAAAATAATAAAAGTAATAATAAAAAAATAACAATAATATCGTTAATAACGATAATAACGATATTAATAATAACGATAATAACGACAATGAAAATAATAATATCGATAATAAAAATAATAACGACAATAATAATAATAATAATAATAATAATAATAATAATAATAATAATAAAAATATTAATAATATTAATATCGATAATAACTATAATAACGATAATAATATTATTAATAATAACAATAATAACAATAAGAACGATAATAAGGATAATAATAAATACGATAAATAAGATAATATCGATAATAATATTAACAATATTAACGGTAATATGGATAATAATTATATCAATATTAACGATAATATCGATAATAATTATAACAAAAATAATGAAGATAATAATAATCATCATAACGGTAATAAGGATAAAGACGATAACATCGATAATGATAATAATAATAATAACGATAATAATGATAATAACGATAGTAATAATAATAATAACATTAAAAACAATGATAACGATAATAATAGTGAAAATAATGGCATTACAAGCAATAGCATCGATAATAACGATAATCACGATAATAATTATAACAATAATATCAATAATAACGATAAGAAATATAATACTAATAACAATAATATTGATGACAAAGATAATAACGATAATTAAAATAATTATATAGAGATAATAAAGATTATAACGATAAGAACGAAGATAACTATAAAAAAGTAAATACCGGCGATTATAATAATAATAATAACGATAATTAAAATGACGATAATGACGATAATAACGAAAATGACGATAATAACGATTATAATAATAAAGATAATAACGATAATAGTAATAATAATAATAATGATAATAACGATAATAAACAAAATAATAATAATAATAATAAAGATAACGACAATATTAACGATAATAACGATAATAATAATAATATAACGATAATAAACATAATAATTGTAATACAGATTATAACGATATTATCGATAAAAATAATAAAGATATTAACGATAAAATAGATAATAATGATAACAAAATAAACGATAATATCGATAATAATAGTAAATATAATGACAATAAAAACAAAAATAACGAAAATAACGTAAATAATATTAACGATAATATCGATAATAGTAATAATACAAATATAGATAGAAACAAAAATAACGATATTGAGGATAATAACGATAATAATGACAGCAATAATAGCGATTTTAAAGTTAAGAACGATAATAATAATAATATTAACAACAATAATAACATTATCAACGATAATATTATAAAGACGTTAATAATAATAATCATAATAAAGATATTAACGATAATAACAACAATAATAATTATAACAATAATAATAATAGTAACTGTAAGAACGATAATATCGATAATAACGATAATAATAATAACGAAATTATCGATAATATCGATAATACCATCAACAATATTATTGATAATATCGATAATAATATTAATAATCATAACGAGAATAGCGATAATAACGATAATAATGATAATAACGATAATGAAGATAATCACTATAATATCGATTATAACAATAATAATAATAACAATGATGACGATAATAATAAAAATAATACCGATAATAACGATAATTACGATAATGACGATAATATTAATAACGATAATAACGTTAATAACGTAAATATAGGTAATAATAATAGTAATAATAACAACAATAACGATAATAAAGATAATGACGATAAAAATATTAACGATAATATCGACTTTGTTAATAATAATAACAACGATAATTAAGATAATAACGATAATAAAAGAAATAATAATAAAGATAATAACAATATTAACGATAATATTGATAATAATGATAATAACAATAATAACGATAATAACGTAAATAATAATAACGATGATAACCATAATAGAAAAAATAATAATTGCGATAAGAACGTAAAAAAAGATAATAATAATAATAATAATAATAGCGATAATAACGATATTAACGACAATAACGGTAATAATTATTAATAATATCGATAATTATTGTAGTAGTGATAAAAGTAATAATATCAAAAAAGATAAAATGACTTTAAAAATAATACAAATAACGATTTTAGCGATAATAATGATAATGAAAATAATAATAATAGTAATAATAATAACGGCGATTACGATATAAACGATAATATTAATAGTAATCATTACAAAAATAACAATAATAACGATAATAACGATAATAACAATATCAATAATAACGATAATAACGACAATAATCATAATAATGATGATAACTATAACAACAATTATAACGATAAGAATGATAATAATATATACGATAAAGTCGATAATATCGATATTAATATTAACAATATTAACGATGATATCGATATTAATGAAAAATAATAATAATAATGACGATAATAACGGTTTATAATGGTAATAATAGTAATAACAATATCAACAATAACGATAATAACGATAATTACAATAATAACGATTATAATAATAACGATAATAACGATAAAAATAATAATAATAATAACGATAATAACGATTATACGATTTATAACAATAACGATTATAACGATAATAGTAATAATAATAACAACGCTAATGAAGATAAAAAGATAAAAATGAAAAAAACTATAATAACTATAATAACTATTCCAATAATAATAATAAGAAGAATAATAACGATTATAACAATAAAAATAAAAAGAATAATAACCACAATAATGATAATAACGATAATAATAATAGCAATAATAACGATTTTAACGTTAATAACTATAGTAATAATAACATTAATAACTGTAATAATTTTATCAACGATAATAATAATAATGAAATTAATAATAATAATCAAGTTAGATATATTAACGATAATAAAAACAGTAATAATTATAACAGTAATAATAATAATAATAATAACGATAATATCGATAATAAAGATAATAATGATAATAAAGATAATAAAGATAATAACAATAATATCGATTATAATGATAATAATAATAATAACGGTAATGACGATAATAATAATAATAATAAAGATAATAACGTTAATTACGAGAATGACGATAATATTAATAACGATAATAACGTTAATAACGTAAATAACGTTAAGAATAATAGTAATAATAACAATAATAACGATAATAATATTAACGAAAATATAGATATTATTATCAATTATAACAACGATAAATACGATAATAACGATAATAAAATTTATAATAATTAAGATAATAACAATATTAACAATAATATCGATAATAACAATAATAAAAATAACAATAGTAATAGTAATAATAACGATAATAACGATAATAATAATAATAATATTATCGTTAGTAAGAATAATAATGTTAACGATGTTTATAATAGTAATAATAATAATGATTATAACGATAATAACGATAAAAATGATAATAACGATAATAACGATAATAGAAGAAACAATAATAACGATATTAACGAAAATATTAATAAAAATTGTAACGTTAACAACGATAATAAAAATAATAATAAAAATAGTAATAACGAATGTAAAGATAATAAGGATAACAATAATAACAATAATAGCGATAATATCGATTATAATAATACCGATAATATCGATAATAACGATAATATTAATAGAAATAATAACAATAATAACGATATTAAAGATAACGATAATATTATTAACGACAATAATGACAATATTAATATTATTAATAACGATAATAAAGATAAAAAATATAATAATAATAATATTAATAGAGAAAATAACGATATTAACGATAATACCGATAATAACGATAATCATACTAAAGATAATAACGATAATAATAATGATAATAATAACGCTAATAAAGTTAATATCTACAATAAAAATAATAATAATAATATTAATAATAACGATAATAACGATAATATCGGTAATAATGATAGTAATTATAACAATAATAGGAATAATAACGATAATAATGATAATAATATATACGATTATAACGACAATAGTAATAATAATAATAACGATCTTAAAAATAATAACGATAATAATAATAATATCAATTATAATAAAAATAAAAACAATCATTTGTATAATAACGATAATAATAGTGGTAATGTTAAGAGTAATAACAACTATAACGATAATAATGATGATGACGATAACAATATTATTGATAATAACGTCAATAGTAATATTAATAATATTAACTATAATATCGATATTAATGATAATAATAATAATAATAATAATTATAATATCGATAGTAACGATAATAACGATAATACGAGAATAACTATAATAACGATAATTTCGATAGTAAGGAATATAGTAATAACAATAATAACGATATTAGTAGTAATATTAATAAAGATAATATCGATATTTATGATAATAATTATATTAATAATATAGATATTAACGATAGTAGCAATAATAACGATAATAATAATAAAAATATTAATGATAATAACGAAAATTTTAAAAATAGTAATAGCAATAATAATGATAATAGCGATAATATCGATAATAATAATAACGAAAATAACTGTAAGAATAATAATAAAATATCGATAGTAACAATAATAACGACAATTAAGATAATAACGATAATAATAATAACGATAATGTAGATGATAATAATAACGGTCATAACGGTAATAACGATAATAATAATAATAATAATAATAGCAATAATAACGATATTAACGAAAATTGTAATGACATTAGTAACAAGACAACGATATTAACATTAATAATAATAATAATAATTAAAGTAAGTATAATAACAGTGATAACTATAATATTAATAACAATAATAACGATAATAACGATAAAAACCTCAATAATAATAATAATAATAATGATAATAACGATATCAATAGCATTAACGATAATAACTTTTATAAAAATTATCTTATTATGATAACAACAATAATAACAATGACTAACGACATCAATTATATGAATATAACGTTAATTTCGATATTAATAATAGCAATATTAAAGATAATAACGATAGTAATAATAATAATAACGACATAAATAACAATAATAAATATAATAACGATATGGTATTAATGATAAAAAAGATAATAGTAATAATAGTAATAACGATAATAACGACAATAACGACAATAAAAATTATCATAATAACGATAATAACAATAATAGAGATTGCGGCGGTAATAGAGACAGTAATAATAATAATAATAATAATAATAATAATTATAATAATAATAATAATAATAATATTAAAGATTACAACGAAAATAATGATAATAATAGCTGTAATAATAACAATAATAACGATAAAAATGGAAGTAAAAATAACAATATTAAGAATAATATATATAATAACGATACTAATGATAATAAAATAATTAGTAATAACTGTAATAACAATATTAAGGATCAAAACGATTTTTACAAGTAACATAATAAAGATAATAAAGATAATATCGATAATAATAATAACAATATTAACGAGAATAACGACAATAATAATAATAATAATAATAACCTTAATAACGATAATAACGCTAGTAAGTATAATAAAAGATATGATAATAACAAATTTAAGAATATTTACTATAATTACAAAAATAACGATAATAATAATAATAATAATAACAATAATAACAACAATAATGCTAATAACGATAATAACAATAATAATAATAACGATAATAAAGATAACAATGACAATAATAATAATAATAATATTAATAATAATAATAATTTTAATGACGATAATATCGATGATAATAATAATAACAATAATAATAATAAGGATAATAAAGATAACGGAGATTATAATAATAACGATTAAAAATATAACAACGGCAATAATGATAATAGCAATAATAATGATAAAAACTGTGATAAAAATAACAATATTAACGATATTAAAGAAATTAGTAATAACAATAATAACGTTAACAACGATAATAACATTAATTATAATAATAGTAAAAACGAAAATACGTATAATAACGGTAGCATCGATAATCATAATAAAAATTATAATGATAATAACGATAATAACGATAATAACAATGATAATAATAGTATAAATAATGATAATAACGATGTAAATGATTCTAACGAAAATAATAATAACTATAACGATAATAACGAATATGATGTTTAGAATGATTATAATATTAACAATAATAAAAACAATAATGACAATCACGATAATAAAGATAATAGTAGTAGTAATAATAACAATATTAAGAATAATAAATATAATAACGATAATAACAATAATAATAGTAGTAATAAAAAAAGTAATAACAATAATAACGATAAAAACGAATTTAACGATAATTCTAATGTTGATAATTACGATAATATCGATAATAATATTAACTGTAATAACGATAATAAAGATTAAAGAGATAATATTAATTATAGTAATAATAACGATATTATAGATACTAAACAAAAAATGATAATAATTATTATAACTATAATAACGGTAATAACGATACAAATAATAGAAAAATTACAACAATATCAATAATAACGATAACAAATATAATAACGATAATATCGATAATAATTTATAAGATAACATCAATAACATCGATAATAATGATAACAATATTAACGATATAATCGATCGTAATAACAACAATATCGACGATAATATCTGTAATAATAATAACAATATCGACAATAATATCGATAATAATAATAACAATAATAACAATAATACCGATACTAACGATAATATCGTTAATAATAATAACGATATTAATGATAATAGCGTTAAAAACAATAACGATATAAACGATACTATTGACAATATTAAAGATAATAATGATAATAATTTTAAAACGATAATAATTATCATAAGAATAATAGTAATAACGATAATAACTATAAAAGAATTAAAATAATAACGTTAATATAGATAATAATAATAAAATTAATAACGTTAATAACGATAATTAAGATAATAACGGTGGTAATAATAAAATTAATAACGCTAATAACGATAATAAAGATAATAATATTATTAATAATACCGATAATATCGATTATAATGGAAATAATAATAATAACAATATTGATAATAACAATAATAACGGTAATAACGATAATAATAATAGTAATAATTTTAGTAATAATTCTAATGATAATTAAAATTATAACGATAATAATAATAATAATAATAAAAATATTAAAATTATAATCACCAGAATAAAAACAATAATACCGGTTATGATATGAATAATATTTATAAAAATAACGAAACAATAATAATAATTATAATAATAATAATAATAATAATAATAATAATAATAATAATAATAATAATATCATTAATACGCACAATAATAACAATAATAACGGCTATGAGAAGAATAATATTAATAATAATAACGATAATAATGATAATAACGATATATTCGATTAGAATAATTACAATAATAACGATAATATATCTAATAATGATAATAATACTAATAATTATAACGTTAATAACAATAATATCGATAATAATATTATTAATAATAGCGATAATAACGTTAATAGTAATAAGTATAAAATCGATAGTAATGATATTAATCAAAATATCCATAATAATAATAATAAATTTAACAATACTAACGATAATAACAATAACAATAATAACAATAATAACGATTATTATTATAATAACGATAATAGTAAGAATAATAATAATATCAAAATATGGTTAATTACGAAAATAACGGTAATAACGATAATAACTACAAAAACGACAATAATAATAATAATAATAAAGATAATAACGATAATAACGATAATAGCGATTATAAAAAATACAACAATAAAGATAACAAAGATATTAATAAATAATAACAATAATAACAATTATAAATAATAATAATAACACTAATAATAATAAGATAATAATAATAACAATAATAATAATAATATCGACAATAACTATAATTACGATAATAATAATAACAATTATAATGATAATAAAGATATTAACAATAATATTAATAGTAATAATAATAATGATAACAATAATAAGGATAATAGCAATAATAATAATAACCAAATTAACGATTAAATTGATTATAAAGATAATGATAGTAACGATAATAATAATTATAATAATAACTATAATTACGATAATAATAATAGAAAAGATAATAATAATAATGATTATAACCATAATAACGATAATAACGAAAATAATAATAAACTTAATGACGATAATAACGTTTATAACGATTATAATAATAACAAATATAACTATTAAAACGGTAATAACAATAATAATATTAACAATAATGACGATAATAACAGTAATAACGATAATAATAGTAATAATAATCACTATATTGAAGGTAATAACGCGTAATAATAAATGCAACAGTAACAATAGTAATAATAGCAATAATAACGATGGTAAAGAAATGGTAGATAATGGTAATAATATTAATTACGAAATTAAGGATAATAACTAGAATAACGATATAAATAATATAAATAATAATAATAATTATAATAATAATAAAAATAATAACGATAATAAATATAATAACGTTAATAAAAAAAGTAATAATAACAATAATATCATTATTAAAGATAATAAAGATAAGAACGATAATAATAATCATAATAATAACAATAATATTCATAACAATATTGACGATAATAACGGTAATGACGATAACAATAATAACGATAATTACGATAATATCAATAATAATATTAATAATAATAACGATCATAAGCATAATAGGAATAATAATAACATGTATAACGATTATAACTGTAAGAATAATACAAAGAAAAATAATAACAATATTAACGATAATAACGATAATATTAATAACAATAATATCAAAAGTAGTAATAACGATAATATCGATAATAATGTCAATAAAGATAAAAATAATAATAATAACAATAATAAAAATAATAACGATAGTAATAATAACGAAAAAAATAATAAAAGCGGTAATAATAATAACAATAATAACGATAATAGCGATAACAATGATAACGATAATAAAGATAATATCGATAATAATAACAACAATATTAACGAAAGTAACCTTAATAATAATAATAGTAATAACGATAAAAACGTTAATAACGATAATAAAGATAATAAGACTAATGATGTTAACGATAATAGTAATAATTATAATAACGATAAGAACGAAAATAAAGATAATAATAATAATAATAAGAATAACGATGATAACGATAATATCGATAATAATAAAAGTAATAATAGTAATAATGATCGTAACGATAAAAAAGATAATATTGGCAGTAATAGTAACAATTATCATATTAATAACTATAATAACGATAATATCGATAATAATAACAATGACAAAGTTAATAGAAATGATAATAATAGCGATAATAACGATAATTACTTTAATAATAATAACAATAATAAAGATAATACTGATATTGACATTAATAACAATAATAATAATAGCAACAATAACGATAATTAAGAAAATAAAAATTATTATTAAAACGATACTAAGGATAAGAAAGATATCATCAATAATATTAATAAGAAAAATAAAGATAATCTCGATTATATTAATAAAAATATTAACAATTATGAAGGTAATTATAGTAATAATATTAACAATAATAACGATAATAACAATATTAACGATAATTAGGATATCAAAAATGACGATATTTACGAATATAACGATAAAAGGAATATTAATAATAACAATAACAAGGATAATAACAATGATAATAATAAAAGACTGTAATAATAATTATAAAGATAATGATAATAAAGATAATAATTATAATAATCAACAAAATAATAACGATAATAATGATACAAACGATAAAAATAATAATAACAATTAACATACTAACGATTATAACGATAATAATAATAACATATTAACGATAAAAACGATTATAACGATAATAGTAATACTAATAATAACAATAATAACAGAAAGAATGACAAAATATATAATAACATTAATAACGATAATAACGATATTAACGAAAATGACGATAATAATAATAGCAGTAATAACTATAATAATCATAATAACAATATTATAGTAATAAAAATAAAGATAATATCGATAATAAGGACAATAATAATAGTAACAATAACGATAATAACGAAAATATCGATAATATTTAGAACGAAAATAACGACAATAATAATATTAATATTAACGATAATAAGAATAATAACGATAATAACGATAGTAATAATAATAATAATAATAATAAAAATAACCGTATTAACGGTAATAACGATAATAATAATAACAATAATAACGATAATATAAATAATATTGATAATAACGATAATTATAATTACAATAATAACAATAATAACTATAGTAACCAAATAACGATAATAATAATAACAATTATGAGGATAATAATTAGAATAACGATATTAACGATAACTATAATAACTATAATTACGATAATAACAATAATAATAATGACAATAATATCGAAAACAACGATAAGAAAGATATTAATAGTAATAAAAGTAAAGATAATATCGGTAAAATGGATAATAATAATAATATTATATTCGAAAATAACGATAATAAAAATAATAATAATAATAATAACGATAATATCGCTAATACTAACAACTATAAATTCGATAATAATGATATTAATGAAAATAACTAAAATAATAATAGTATATATAACAATAATAATGATAATAACAATAATAATAATATCATCCAAAACGATAATTTCGATGATTACCATAGTAATAATTACAATAATGAAGATAACAAAGATGATAATGATAATAATAATAATAAAAATATTATCGATAATAAAGTTAATTACGAAAATGACGGTAATAAACATAATAACAATAATAACGACAAAAAAATAATATTAATAAGGATACGAACGATAATAGCGATAATAATAGAAATAATAATAACTATATTAAGAATATTAAATATAATAATGATTATAATGAAAATAGTAGTAGTAATAATAACAGTAATAACAATAATAACGATAATAACGATTATAACAATGTTAACGATAATAATATAGACGATAATAACGATAATAACCATAATAATAATAATAATAATAATAAAGATAACAACGCTATTAACAATAATAATGGGAGTAATAATAATAATAATAACGAAGATAAAGTTAACAATGATACTAACGATAATAACGATAATAACAATAATAATAGTAGTAATAATTACGATAATGACGATATTACCGATAATAAGGATAGTAACAATACCAATAATTACGATAATAACACTTATAATCCTAATAACGACATTAATATATAAAAAAAATAACATTAATACTCATAATAACAATATTAACGATAATAATAGTAGTAATAACAACGATAATAGTAGTAATAATAACAATAATAACAATTATAGCGATAATAAAGGTATTACCGATAATAACGATAATTATAATATTCATAGTAACTATAATAAAGATATTATCCATAATAATAATAACAATAATAACAATAATAACGATAATAACGATAATAATTATTATAATAGAAGTATTAATAACAATAAATATAGTAGTGATAAGGAACTTAATAATTATAATAACGATAAAATGATTTTAACGATAATAATAAAGACGATAATTAGGATAATATCGATAATAATAATAACATTAATAACTATAATTACGAAAATAACGATTATAACGAAAATAGTAATAATAGTAATAATTACCATAATAAAGATAATAACTACACAATAATAATAATAATAATAACGATAATAACGGTTATAACGATAGAAATAATAGAAAAATAAAAATAATATCAATAATAATGTTAAAAAAGATAATAAAGAAAATATCGTTAATAATAATAACGATAATAATGATAAGAGCGATAAAAAAAATAACGATATTAACGATAATATTGACAATATTAAAGATAATAATGATAATAATGTTAAAACGATAATAATTATCATTATTACAGTAGTAATAAAGTTAATAACGATATTAAAAAGAAAAATAATAATGATAATGTAGATAATAATAATAAAATTCATAACCTAAATAACGTTAATAACGATAATAACGGTAAAAATAGTAAAATTGATAACTCTAATAACGATAATAAAGATATATTATTAATAATAACGATAATAACGATTACAATGGAAATAATAATATTAACAAAATTGAAAGTAACGATAATAACGGTAAAAACGATAATAATAATAGTAATAATACTGGTAATAATAATAATGGTAATTACGATAATAACAATAATAATAATAGTTACAATAGCATTAAAACAATAATAACGACAACAACGATAATAAGGATATCTATAATAACGATAATAAAGTCAATAATAATAACTACAATAATATCGTTTATAACTATAATAACGATTATAACCATAATGACGATAATAACGATAATATCGATAATAATAATAATAATAATACCAGTAATAACGATCATAACATTAATAACGAAAATAATAATAATAATAATAATAATAATAATAATAATAATAATAATAATAATAATAATAACAATACCGATAATAAAGATAACGACCACAATAATAATAATAATAATAATATTAATAATAATAACGATAATGACAATAATAACGATAATAATAGTAATAATTAAAGTAATATTCACCACAATTATAACAATAATAACGGTTATGTTAAGAATAAAATTAATAATATTAACGATTATAATAATAATAACGATATAATCGATAATAATAATTACAATAACAACGATAATAATTACAATAATGATAATAATAATAATAATTATAACGATAATAACGATTATTTCGATAATAACAATATTAATAAGAGCGATAGTAACGTTAATAGTAATAACTTTAAATTTGATAATAATGATATTAATGAAAATAACTACAATAATAATAATAAATATAACAATAATAACCATAATAACGATAATAAAATTAGTTATAACAATAATAATAACAATAATAACGATAATAAAGATATCATTGATAATAAAAATAACGATAATGCCGATAATAACGTTAATAATAGTAATAATAACAATTATAATAATAACTATAATATCGATAACAACCATAATAACGATAACAACGATAATAACGATAATAAAAATAATAGTAATAATAACCACGAAAATAACGATAATAACGATAACAATAATAATAGCACTAAGAATATAAATAATTACAATAGTAACGATAATAACATTATGACGATAATAATAATAATAATATTAAAGATAATAGCGATAATGAAGATAATAACGATAATAAGGATAATAACATTACAGTTATAAACGATAAAAACGACAATAAAGATGATAACAATTACAATTATAAAAATATTAATGAAAAAAACGTTAATAATGATAATAAAGACAATAATAATAATAATAATAACGATAATAATGATAATAACGATAACATCGGTAATAATAAAAACAATAATTACGATAATAACGATATTAACGATATAATGATGATAATAAATAATTTCGTTAATTAGGTTAATTACGAAAATATCGGTAATAACCACGAAATCGGAGAAATCGATAATTAACAATAAAATCGATAATAACGATAATAACGACTTTAAATGTAATAATAATAACAATAATATCGATAATAATAATAGCGATAATGACGACAAAAGTAATAATAATATTAATGGTATTTACGATAATAACGATAATAGTAATTATAATAATAAAGTTAATAACGATAATAACGCATAATAATAATTACAACAATAAAAATAGTAATAATAAAAATAATAACAATAATAACGATATTGACGATAATAATAATAATATTAACAACGATATTAAGTATAATAACGATATCATCCAGAATAATAAAAATAATATCGATAATAACGATAATAACGATGATAAAATTAATAATAATATCGATAATATCAATAATAACGAAAATAACTATATTAATAATAATAATAATAATAATAATCATAATATGAATAATAATAATAATAATAATAATAATAATTATAATATCGAAAGTAACTGTAGTAATGATAGTAACGTTAATAATGTTACAGACGATAAAAAATATAAAAATAATAACGTTAATGACGATAATGACGACAAAAGTAATAATAATAATAAGAACGAATATAACGAAAATATAAACAGTAGGAATAATAACAATAAAAACAATAATAACAATAATAACGATAATAACGATAGTAATAATATTAATAATAATAATGCTTATAACGCTATAAACGATAATTACGATAATAATAATAAAATCAATAAAGATAATAACGATAATAATTATTATAATAACAAGTATAATAACGAAAATAATATTACAAACGATAATAATACTAATGATTATAACCATGAAAACGATAACAACGATAATAATAAAAACATTAATAACGATAATAACGTTTATAACGCTAATAATAATAACAATAAAATTGATATTAACGACAATAATTATAATAACTATAATAATAATAACAAAAATAACTATTAAAACGGTTATAACAATAATAATAATAACAATAATGACGATAATAACGATGATAATAATTATAATAATAATAATAAAATAACGATAATAAATATAATAACGTTAATAATACAAGTAGTAATACCAATAATATCATTATTAAAGATAATAAAGATAATAGCAATAATAATAATAACAATAATATCAATAGAAATCATAGCAATATTAACGATAATAACGATAATAATAATAACAATAATTATGATAAAAACTATATTAACGATAATAACAATAATAATAAAGATAATAACGATATTAATAATAATAATAATAACCATATTAACGATAATTACAAAAATAATAAAAAGAATAATAATTATTTTAATGATAATAACGATAATAATAATAGCAATAATGACGATTTTAACGTTAAGACCGAAAAAAATAAAACATTAAATGACCATTATAAATTTATCAATGATAGTAATAATAATGACGTTAATAATAATCATCATAAAAAAAATATTAGCGATAAAAACTACCATAAAAATTATAACAAAAATAATAATAATAATAGTTAACAAAAGAACGAAATTATCGATAATAACAATAATAATAATAACGATAGTAACGATAATATAGATAATATTATTGATATAATATTATATAGATAATATAGGTATATGTAATTGATAAAATCGATAATAATAATAATAATAATAACGATAATATCGTTAGTAAAAATTATAATGATAATAACAATAGTAAAGATAAGAACTATAATATCCACTATAACAATAATAATAATAACGATAAAGACGATAATTACGATAATGAACGATAATATTAATAACGATAATAACGTTAATAACGTAAATAACGACAATAATAATAGAAATAATAACAATATCAACGATAATAAAGATAATAACGATAATAATATTAACGATAATATCGACAATATTAATAATAATGACAACGATAATTATGATAATAATGATCGTAAAACTAATAACAATAAAGATAATAACAATATTAACGATAATAACGATAATAACGATAATAAAAATAATAATAGTAATAATAACGATAGTGACGATAATAACGATAATAGCGATAATACTTATAACGATAATAACGATATTAATAATAACGATAATAACGATAATGTCGATAATAATGATAAAAATATTTACGATAATTTCGATATTAATAATTGTAATCATAAGAATAATAACGATATCCATAATAACCATAATAAAGACAATATTAATAACAATAACAATATTGATAATAACTATAATATCGATAATAATAATAACAATAATATCAGTAATACCGGTAATAACGATAATAACGGAAATAATAATAAAATTGATAACGCTAATAAAGATAATAAAGGTATAATATTATTAATAAGAACGATAATAATGATTATAAGGGAAATAATAATAATTACAATATCGATAATAACGATAATAACGGTAAAAACGATAATAATAATAGTAATAATATTAGTAATAATTCTAATGATAATTAAAATTATAACGATAATAATAATAGTTATAATAACATAATAACAATAATAATATCGATAATAACTGTAATAATGATAGTACCCATAATGACGATAATAACGATAATATTTATAATAATAATAATAATAATAACTGTAATATCGAAAATAACGATAATATCGACAGTAATAATAATAATAATAATAATAATAATAATAATAATATCCATAATGCAGATAATGACGCCAATAATAATAATTATAATAATATTAGTAATAATAACGATAATGACGATAATAATAATAGTATTAATAACAATATTAAAAATAATAACGATAATAACGATAATAATAATAAAAATAATGACATTATAACTATAATAAATATAATAACGATTAGTTATAAACGTTAAAAACGACAATAGTGGTAATAGAAATAACGATAATAACGATAATAGCGGCATAAAAATTATAATAATAAAGATAATAACGATATTATCGAAAATCAAGATAAAAGCTATAAGAATAATAATAATAAGAACAATAACAATGATAATAACGATAATAAACATAATAACAGTAACGATGACACGACAATAATAATAACAATATTAATAACGATAATAACGATAACAACAATAATAAAGATAATAACTATATTAAGGATATCAATAATAACGAAAATAACGTTAATTTCGATATTAATAATAACAATATTAAAGATATTAACGATAATAATAATAATAATAACTACATTATTAACTATAATAAATATAATAACGATATGGTTTTAACGGTAAAATCGACAATAGTAGTAACAATAATAACGATATTATCGAAAATAACGATAATAACGATATTGTGATTAATAATAATATTAATAATAATATTATTATAAGATAAAATAATAATAAGATAAAATAATAATAATATTAACGATTAAAACGAAAATAATGATAATAATAGTAGTAATAATAACAATAATAACAATAATAAAGTTAATAAAGAAAATAACGGTAATTACGATAATAATTATAAGAATAATCTATTTAACATTGATACTAACGTTACTAACGATAGTATTAATAACATTAATAACGATAATAACGATATTAATAATAAGAACGATAATAATATTAATAATAGTAACAATATTAACTATTATAAAGATAATAACGATAATAATAGATGTAATAATAACAATATTAAAAATAATAAGTATAATAACGATAATAACTACAATAATAGTAGTAATAATGAAAGTAATAACAATAATAGCCATAAAAAAGATTTTAACGATAATTATTATAACGATAATAACGATAATATCTATAATATTAATAACATTATTTAGGATAATATCGAAATAAATAATTGTATTAATAACAATAATAACGATCATAACGATAATAGCGATTATAATAAAAACGATAATAACGATAATAATGATAAGAATATTATCGATAGTAACAATAATAATTATAACGATGTTTATAATTGTAGTAATAATAACGATTATAATGATAATAACGATAATAATTTTATTAATAAAAGGAACAATAATAACGATATTAACGGAAGTATTAATGACAATTGTAAGGTTAAAAACGACAATAAACATAATAATAACAATAATAATAATAACGAAAGTAAAGATAACTACGATAACAATAATAACAATAATAGCGATAATACCGATTATAATAATACCGATAATATCGATATTAACGATAATAATAATAATATTAATAATGATATTAAAAATAATATCAATAATAACGATAAAAATAATAGAAAAATAACAATAATATCAGTAATAACGATAACAAAGATAATAACGATAAAATCGATAATAATAAATAAGATTATATCGATTCCATCGATAATAATAGTAACAATATTAACGATAATATCGATCATATAAACAACAATATCGACGATAATATCGGTAATAATAATAACAATGTAGACAAAAGTATCGATAATAATAATAACAATAATAACAATAATACCGATACTAACGATAATACCGATAATAATAATAACGATAATAATGATAATAGCGATAAAAACAATAACACTATTAACGATAATATTGACAATATTAAAGATAATAATGATAATAATTTGAAACGATAATAATTATCATAATAATAATTGTAATAACGATAATAACGATAAAAAAATTAAAATAATAACGATAATATAGAAAATAATAATAAAATTAATAAGGTTAATAACGATAATTACGATAATAACGGTAATAATAATAAAATTAATAACGCTAATAACGATAATAAAGATAATAATATTATTATTAATACCGATAAAATCGATTATAATGGAAATAATAATAATAACAATATGGATAATAACGATAATAACGGTAATAACAATAATAATAATAGTAATAATAATAGTAATAATAATAATGATTATGACGATAATAACGATAATAATAATAGTCATAATAACATTATTACAATAATTACGATAAAAAAAAATAATAACGATATCCATAATAACCATAATAAAGACAATATTAATAACAATAATAATATTGATAATAACTATAATAACGATAATAATAATAATAATAATAATAAAGATAATAACGATAATAACGATAATAGCGATTATAAGAATATTAATAAGAGCGAAAATAACGTTAATAGTAATAAATATAAAATCGATAGTAATGATATTAATGAAAATATCCTTAATAATAATAATAAATAGAACACTACTAACGATAATAACAATAACAATAATAACAATTATAACGATTATTAATATAATAACGATAATAGTAAGAATAATAATAATATCGAAAATATGGTTAATTACGAAAATAACGGTAAAAATGAAAATAACTATAATAACGACAATAATAATAATAATAATAAAGATAATAACGATAATGACGATAATAGCGATTATAATAAAAACAAAATAAAGATAACAACGATATTAACAATAATAACATTAGTAACAATTATAGCGATAATAACAAAAATAACGATAATAACGATAATAATAATATCACTAATAACAATAATATCGACAATAACGATAATAACGATATTAACGATAATGACGATAATAACAGTAATAATAATAATAAAAATAAAGATAATAACGAAATTAATGGAAATAACGATAATAATAATAAAATAATAACGATAATAACGATAATAATAACAATGTTAACAATAATAACGATAATAGCGATAACAACTTTAATAATTTTAGTAATTATAACAATAATAATATTACTAACGTTAATAACGATATCAAAGATTCAAACAATAACGATAATAACGTTGATATCGTTAATAATAATAACAATATTAACGATAATATCGATAATAATAATAATGACAATAACAACAACATAATGGTAATAACGACAATAATATACACGATAATAACAATAATACTAATAATAATACTATCTATAATAACAATGATAATGATAAAAATAATAATAATAATAATAAAAATAATTACGATAATAAAGAAATTTACGAAAATAATAATTATGATAATGACGATAACAGTAATAATAATAATAACGATTATAACGATATATAATAACAACGATATTATCGATTATAATAAGATTTATATTAGAGATAATATAGAAAAAGCGATATTAATAATAACAATAAAAACGATAATAACGATAATAATGAAAATAACGATAATAAAAAAATAATAATATTAATGAAAAGAATAACGATCATACCGATAATAACGGTAATAATAATAATAAATATAAATATAATATCGTTAATAAGGATAGTAATAATAATAATAATAATAATGACTATAGTAATTATAACATTTATAACTATAAGGAGAAAAATAACGATAAAAATTATAACTATAAAATCGATAACAACGACAATAACGGTAATATTAATAATAATAATATGGATTATAATGATAATAAAGATAAGAACGATTATAATAATAACAATAATAACAATAATAACTCTAATAACGATAGTAATAATAATATATATATTGATATATATAGTAATATATGATAAATATATAGATAGTGTTTATATGGACGATATTAAATAAGAAAGATAATAATGAAAATAACGATAATAACGATAAAAACGACAATAATATTAATAATAAAACAATAATAAAGACAATTTCGATTATAATAATAGCGATAATAACACAATAGTTATAATAATAATAACGATAATACCGATAATATCGAATAAAGTAATAACAATAAAATCGATAATAAACATAATAATAACAATAATAACAAAAATAACGAAAATAACGTGAACAAAAATTATATTACGTACGATAATAACGATAAGAAAGAGATTAACGGTAATAATGATAATAACGACAATAATAATAATAATAAGAATAATAACGATAACTACAAAAAGAACATAATAGTAATATTAATAATAATAAAAACAAGGTTAATAACGATAAAAACTATAATAATAATAATAATAATATTAAGATAGTAACTATATGAACAATATTAACAATAATAACAATAATATAGGTAATTATAATACGATAATAACGATTACAGTAATAATAATAATATTGATAGTAACAAAATTACGATAATGGTGAAAATAATAATAATAATAATAAAAATAAAAAAGAAATTAATAATGAGAACTATAATAATGATAATAAAGTTAATAACTTTAATATTAATAACAATAATAATGATAATAACGATAATAACAATATTAATAATAATAACAAAAAATAATAATAATAATAACAAAAATAAGGATAATCACGATGACAACGATAATAATAATAACAATAATAATGATAATACGTTAATAATCGTAATAGTAATAACAATAATATCGATAAGAACTATATTTACGGTAAAAATAGTAACGACAATAACGTTAATATCGATAATAATAACAATATTAACGATAATAACGATAAGAGTAATAATAGAAAGTGATAATAACGATAATATTGATAATAACGATAATAATAATACGATAATAACGACAAGACCAATAATAATAACAACGATAACAACGATAATAATAATATTAACAATAATATCGATAACTATTATCATTCCAAAAAAACAGTACTAACGATAATAACGATAATAACGGTAATAATTATAACAATAATGATGATAATAACGATAATTACGATAATAATTATAATAAAGATAATTATAACAATAATAACGATGGGAAAGATTATGAAGATAATAATAATAACAATTATTACGACAATAATAATAAGAATAATAACGATAATAACGATATTAGCGATAATAATAAAAATAATAATAAAGATAATAACGATATTGACCATAATAACAATAATTGTGATAATTACAATAATAATAAGAACAGCAATAACCATATTACCGATAATAACGATAATTACAATAACAATGACAACGATAAAAACGATAAGTACAATTATAATAATGACGATAATAACGAAAAAAGTAATAATAATTATAACGATAAAAACGATAATAAGAATAATAATAATAACAAAAATAAACATAATTAAGATATCAAAAATAGTAATTGTAGTAATAAAAACAA
The DNA here is from genome assembly GCF_910589235.1 of Vespa crabro. Lineage (NCBI taxonomy): Eukaryota > Metazoa > Arthropoda > Insecta > Hymenoptera > Vespidae > Vespa > Vespa crabro. The sequence continues at coordinate 1,940,665 of NW_025813595.1, forward strand.
TACTAACAATACTAATTTAATAACGATAATAATAATAATAATAACAATTATAACGAAATTGAGGGTAATGGCGATAATAATAATAACGATAATAACGGTAATAGAAATTATAATAATAACGATAATAACGATAAGAACGATAATAACAATAATAATAATATTGATAACAAAGATAATATCGACATTAACGCTAATAGCGATAATAATGAAACCATTATTGACGAAAATAAAGATAATAAAGATAATTACGATAATAATAAGAATAATAACAGCAAAAATATCTATAATAACGATAATAACGACAATAACGATAATAACAATAATAATAATAGTATTAATATCGATGATAACGGAATTAACTATATAATAATGTTAATAATAATAGTAATAATCACAAAAATAACGATATTAACGATAACAGTAGTAGTAATACTAACAATAATAACAATACAATCGATAATGAGGTTAACGGTATTAATAATAACGATAATAATTACAATAATAATAACAATACTAACTATAAAAACGATAATAATAATAGTAATAGTAATAATAATAGCAAATAATAACGATAATAAAGATAATTATAATAACAATAATAACGATAATAACGATAATAGCGGTTACAATAATAACAATAATAACGTTAAAACGAAAATTACGATAATTTTGATAATAACAATAATAATGATAACGATAATAACGAAATAGTAATCATAATAATTACGATTATAAAAATAATATCGATATTAATAATAATTCTAATAATTAATATAGTAACGATATAAACGATAAGAACAATAATATTAATAAAAACAATAAAGATAATAATGATAATAATAATAATAATAATAACAATAACAAGGATAATAACAATAATAATAATAAAAGACTATAATAATGATTATAAAGATAATGATAATAAAGATAATAAATATAATAATAAAAAAAATAATAACGATAATAATGATACAAACGATAATAATAATAATAACAATTAACATAATAACGATTATAACGATAATAATAATAACATAAATAACGATAATAACGATTATAACGATAATAATAATACTAATAATAACAATAATAACAGCAAGAACGATAAAAAATATAATAACATTCATAACGATAAAAACGATAATAACGAAAATAACGATAATAATAATAACAATAATAACAATAATAACCATAATAACGATTTTATAGTAATAAAAATAAAGATAAAATCGATAATACGGACAATAATAATAGTAATACTAACGATAATAACGATAATATCGATAATAATTATAACGAAAATAACGACAATAATAATATTAATATTAACGATAATTAGAATAATAATAATTACATCGATAATAATAATAATAATTATATCGATAATAAGGGTAATTATGAATATGGCAGTAATAACGATAAATTATATAAAAGACAATAACAATAATAATAAAAACGATAATAACGATAATAATAATAATAATAATAATAATAAAGAAAGTTTCGATATTTACGGTAATAACGATAATAATAATAACAATAATGACGATAATAAAAATAATATTGATAATAACAATAATTATAATTATAATAATAATAATAAAAACGATAATAACAGTAATAATAATAACGATAATAACGAAAATATAGATATAACTATAATAATAATAACAATTATAAAGATAGGAACAATAATATCGATATTAGCAATAACTATAATTACTATGATTACGATAATAACAATGGTAATAATGAACAAAATATCGAAAACAACGATAATAACGATATTAATAGTAATAAAAATGAAGTAATATCGGTAAAGTGGATAGTAATAATAATAATATATACGATAATAACGATAATAACGATAATAATAATAATAATAATAACTATAATATCGTTAATAGTAACAACTATAAATTCGATAATAATGGTATTAATGAAAATAACTAGAATAATAATAATAAATATAACAATAAAAACGATAATAACAATATTAATATTGACATTAATAACGATAATTACGATAATAACGATAGTAATAAAGACTATAATAACGGTAAAAAAGATGATGACGATAATAATAATAATAATAATAATATTATCGATAATAAGTATAATTACGGAAATAACGGTAATAAAGATAATAACAATAATAACGACAAAAATAATAATAATAATAATAACGATACTGACGATAATAGTAAATATAACAATTATAACGATAATAATAGTAATGACCATAATAATAATAACGACAATTACGATAATATCAGTAATAATATTAACATTATTAACGTTCATAACGATAACAGTAATAATAATAATAACATGTATAACGATAAAAATGATAATAATTTTAATAACGATAATAACAATAACAACGAAAATAACGAAAATAATAATAATTATTATAAAAATAATAATAAGGATTATAACGATCATAACGATAATAATACTAGTATCAGTAACAATAATAATAAATATAATAACGATATTGAGGATACAAACGATATTAGAGACAATAGCAATAATAAAATTAATAATAATAACTATAATAACGATAATAACAATAATAATAAGAACATTAATAGCGATAATAACGATAATAAAATTAATAATAATAATAATGGCGATATTATAGCTATTAAAGATAATAATATGAACGATAATAACGACAATAGTAATTATAACAATAACGATAATAATGATAATAACGATAATAGCGATTGTAATGACAATAAAGACAGTAATAAGAATAATAATAATAATAATAACGATAATAATAATAATATAAATAACGATAATTACATTAACAACGATAATAGTAATAATGACGTTAATAGTAATAATCATAATAAAGATATTAGCGATAATATCAACAATAATAATAATAATAGTAACCATAATAAAGATAATAAAAATAATAACTATAATATCGAAAATAACAATGAAAATAATAGTAATAATGGATATATTAAAGTTAGTAAGGATAATGACGATTATAATATTAATAATAATAACGATAAATACGATAATAGCGACAATATTATTAGTAATATTAACGTTAATAGGTATAATTACTATATTAAAGTTAATGGTAATAACAATAATAACGATAAAAACGATATTAACGATAATAACAATAATAATAATGATAATAAGGATAATAATAATAGCAATAATAACGATTTTTAATGTTAACAATGGTAATAATAATAACATTTATAACCATTATAACATTATCAACGATAATAATAATAATGACGATAATAATAATAATCATAATAAAGATATTAACAATAATTTCAACAATAATAATTCTAAAAATAATAATAATAATAATAATAGTAACCATAAGAACGATAATATCGATAATAACGATTATAATAATAACGATAGTAACGATAATAAAGATAAAGACGATAATAATATTAACGATAATATCGACATTATTGATTATATTAACAACGATAATTTTGATAATAACTAAAATAAAATTAATAACAATAACGATAATAACAATATTAACGATAATATTTATAATAACGATAATAACAAAAAAAATAGTATGAATAATTACATTTATAACAATAATAGGCATGAAAAAGGTTTTAACGAAAATAATAATAACGACAATAACAATAATATTGATAATATTAATATCAATATTTACGATAATTTCAATATTATTAATTGTAATAATAACTATAGTAACGATCATAAAGATATTAGCGACTATAATAATAACGATAATACCGATATTAATAATCTTAATATTAATGTTACTAACAATAATAATGATAACGATGTTTTTTATAGTAATAATAATAACGAATATAACGTTACTAACGATATTAATGATAATAACGATAATAACGATAATATAAGGAACAGTAACAACGATATTAACGAAAATATTAATAACAATTGTAACGTTAACAACGATAATAAAAATAATAATAATAATAATAATAACGATAGTAGAGATAATAACAATAACAATAATTACAATAAAAGTGATAATAACGATTATAATAATAATATTAACGATAATATCAGTCATAATATTAATAGTAATTACATTAAAAACGACAATAACGATAATAAAGATAATAACAATAATAATAATAATAATATTAATATCAATAATGACAATAATAACGTTAGTAACGATAATAACGATAATAAAAATAATAACCATAATAACGATAATAATAAAATTAATACTAATTACAATAATAACGATAATAACGATAATAATTATAATAATAATAATGATAACATCTATATTAACAATAATAACGATAATAACGATAATAACGATAATAATTAAAATAATATTAATGATAGTAACGATAGTAGAGACAGTAAAATAATAATATTAATAACAATAATAACAATAACAACGATAATAGCAATAAAAATTATAACGATATTAAAGATAATGTCGTTAAAAATAATAACAATATTACCGATAATATCGATAATAATAAAAACAATAATAATAATAAGGATAATAAAGATAATAGCGATTATAATAATAACGATTAAATAGATAACAACGACAATAATGATAATTGCAATAATAACGAAAATAATGGTAATAAAAATAACAAAAATGACGATAATAAAGAAAATAATAATAACAATAATAACGATAACAACGATAATAACCTTAATAATATTAATAATAATATCGAAAGTAGGTATAATAACGTTGCCATCAATAAAAATAATCTAAATAACGATAATAAAGATAATAATGATAATAATAATACTAATAACAACGATAATAACGATAATAATAATAATCGTATTAATGATAATAACGATAATAACGATAATAACATTAATATTATTAATAATAATAACGATAATAACATTAATATTATTAATAATAATAACGAAAGTAAATATAATAACGATGCCATCGATAATAATAATAAAAATAAGAATGATAATAAAGATAATAACGATAATAATAATACAAATACTAACAATAATAACGAAAATAACCATAATAACGATAATAACCAAAGTACGACACTAGTAACGATAATTACGATAATAATGGTATTAATAATAGTAATAATATCATTAATAACAATAATGAAGATAATAACCGTATTATTGATAATAACGATAATAAAAATAATAATATCAACAATAATAAAGGTAATAACCTAAATGAAAACAACGGTAATATCGTTCATAACAAAAAAACCGTAATAACGACAGTAATAATATCAATAATAACGATAATGACAATAATAGCAATAATACTGATAATAAAGATATAAATAAAAATAATAATAATAATAACAATAATAACGCTAATGAAGATAATAATAAAAATAATAATGATAATATCCATAATATCGGTATTAATAATTACAATATCAACGATAAAAACAATAATAATATCAATAATAATAACGATAATAGCGGTAATAATAATAATATCAATCGAAACGCTAATGACGATAATAACGATAATGACGAAAATATTATCGATAATAAAGATAATAATAATAATAATAATAATAATATTGATAATAACAACAATAGCGATAATAATGATAATAATTACAATAATAATAACTATAATAACGATAATAATAAAAACAATATGAACGATAATACTGATAAATCGATAATATCGATATTGATAATTACAATAATAACAATAATAACGATAATAATATAATAACGAAAACAATAATAAGGATAATAACGGAAATAAAGGTAATAATAATAAATATAATAACGATAACAACGATAACAACGATAATAACGATATTAACTATTATAACAATAACAATAATATGGATAATACCGAAAATAAAGATAATAATAATAAATATAATAACTATAACAATGATAATAACTATTATATCGATAATAATAATGATAATATTAAGAATAATAATAATAATAAAAGGAAAAAAGATAATAACGAAAATATTAATAACAATAGTAAAGTTAATAAAGATAATAATAGTAATAATGAAAACAAAATTTACGATAATAGCGATGAGAATGATTATAATAATAATAATAATAGCTATAATCAGGATAAAATCGATGATAATAATAATAAAAGCATAGTATAATAACGATAATAATAAAATAAAAATAATAGCGATATTAACGATAACAGCGGTAATAACGATAGTATTTATATAAATATAACGATAATAATGATATTAATAATAATAACGATAATAATGATGATAATATAGATAGTAACGCTATCAAAGATAATAACGATAATAATAATAATAATAATAACGATTTTAGTAATAATAATACTAACAATTATATCGATAATATCGATAATAATAATAATAATAATAACAATATTAATGATAATAACGATAATAAATGAAACAGTAATAGAAATAATAACATTAATAACACCAATAACGATAATGTAATAATTACAATAATCTCTATGATAATAATAATAATAACGATAATATCGATAATAACGGTAATAATCATAATAATAATATTAATATAAAAGATAATAACTATAATAAAGATAAGAATAATTATAATAACGATAATAAATTTAATAGCAATAATAATCCTGATAAGCATTAAAATAACGATAATAACGATAATGACGAAAGTAATAGTTGTAATAATTACTCTAATCAGTACAAAAAAAATTAACAAAGTTCTTAATACTAATAAAAAAATAATAACGATAATAAAGATAATAGCTATCATAATAACGATAATAACGATAATAATGGTAGCAGCAATAACAATAATTATAATAATAACGATTATAACGATATGGAGTATTACAATTATCAAGATAATAATGTTAAAATCAATAATTTTAATGATAATAATAAATATGATATCAATATTAACAGTATAATATACTAATAATAATAATAACTATAGTAATGATAATATCGATTATAATAGTAATAATAATAATAATAATAATAACGATAATAACAATAATAACGATATTAATGATGATAATTATAATAAAGTTAATAATAAAAATAGTTATAAAAATAACAATAATAATGATAATAACGATAATAACTATAATAAGGATACCAACAATAATAGCAATAATTATAATAATAATAAAAAAGGTAATAACAATATTAACGATAATAGCGATAATAATAACACAATAATAACGATAATATCGATTATAATGATAATAAAGATAATATTAATAACATTAATAACGATAATAACGATATTAAAGATAATAATAATAAAAATAATAAGGATAATATAGATAATACACATAACAATTTTAAAGATAATATCGATAGTAATAGTAATAATGGTGACAATATTAACTATAATAACGATAATAAAGATAATAATACAAACGATAAAAACGAGAATAGTAATAATTATAATAATAATATTTACGAAATTATCGATAAAAATAATAATAATAATAACAATATATACGATAATAAAGAAAATAACGATAGTAAAAATGACGATAATAAAAATAATAATAATTACAAAAATATATATGTAGTAACAATAATAATGATAATTACGACAATTGTAATAATAATAACAAGGATAATAACGATATTGTCGATAATAATTATAATTAAAAATATAATAACAATATTAATGATAATAACGATAATAGTGATAATATCGATAATAATAATAATAATTGCAATAATAACGATAATTACAATAATAATAAGAACAATAATAACGGTGAGAACGATAATGAGGATAATAATAAAAACAATATAACTATATTACGATAACAACGTATAATAATAATAACGATATTAACGGAAAAAACCATAATAATAACAATAATAAAGATGCTAACGATTATAATGATAGTAACGATAATAATAATATTAATAATAATAATAATAATAATTATAATAACGAAAATAACTGTAGTAATGATAATAACGTTAATAACGTTAAAGACGATAAAAATTATAAAAATAATAACGTTAATAACGATAATAACGACAATAGTAATAATAATAATAACAACGATTATAACGATAATAACGATATAAACAGTAGGAATAATAACAATAAAAACAATAATAACAATAATAACGATAATAACGGTACTGCTAATAATAATAATAATATTGCTTATAACGCTATAAACGATAATTATGATAATAATAATAAAATCAATAAAGATAATAACGATAATAATTATTATAATAATAAGTATAATAACGATAAAAACGATAATAATAAAAACATTAATAACGATAATAACGTTTATAACGATAATAATAATAACAATAAAATTGATATTAACGACAATAATTATAATGACTATAATTATAATAACAAAAATAACTATTAAAACGGTTATAACAATAATAATGATAATAATAATTACGATAATGTCGGTAATAAGGATAATAATAATAATAATAATGACGATAATAAGGTTAATAACGCGTAATAATAATTATAATAATAAGAATAGTAATAATAGCAATAAAAACGATTGTAACGATATGGAAGATAATGATGATAATATTAATAACAATATTAAGGATAATAGCGATAACATCAATAATAATAAAAATATAAATATTGATAATAACGATAATTTTAATTACAATAATAACAATAATAAAGATAATAACAGAAAAAGTAATAACAATAATAACGATAGTAACCAAATAACGATAATAATAATAACAATTATAAAGATTATAACTAGAATAACGATATTAACGATAACTATAATAACTATAATTATAAAAATGACAATAGTAATAATGACAATAATATCGAAAACAACGATACAAAAGATATTAATAGTAATAAAAGTAAAGATAATATCGGTAAAGTGGATAATAATAATAATATTATATTCGATAATAACCATAATAAAAATAATAATAATAATAATAACGATAATGTCGCTAATAGTAACAACTATAAATTGGATAATAATGATATTAACGAAAATAACAAAAATAATAAGAGTACATATAACAATAATAACGAAAATAACATTAATAATAATAACATCAGTATCGTTAATAACTATAATAACAATGATAACGATAATAATTATAAAAGTGATAGCAGTAATAACGATATTTACAATAATAATAAAATTAATAATGTAGAGATAATAACGATAATAATAATAATAATAATAACGGTTACAACGACAATAACGATAATAGCTATATTAATAATAACGAAAATAACGATAATAATTATAATAATAATATTGATCGTAACAATAATAACGATAATGATAATAATAATAGTAATAGTAATAACGATTATAACGATAATAACTATAATGACGATAATAATAATAAAATTAATAACGATACTTACTTTAATAACGATAATAATTATTGTAATAATAATGATAAAAAAGATAAAAGCAATAATAATAATTACGATAATAACGTTAATAGCAACAATAGTAATATTAATAAAAACGATAATAGCGATTATAACGATAATAAAAATAATAAGAATAAAATCAATAGCGATCCTAACGACTATAACTATGATAATATGAACAATTATAACGAAAATAACGATTATAACGATAATAATAATAATAATAATAACAATAATAATCATAAAAATAATAACGACAATAAAGGGAACGACGATAATAATAATAGTAATAATAACAATAATAAGGATAATAACGATAACATCGATAATAATAATTACAATAATGATGATAATAACTATAATAATCATGATAATAATAATGATATCAACGATAATGAAGATGAAAACGGTTATAATAATAATCATAATAACGATAATAACGATAATGACGATAATATTGAAAACAACGGTAATAACGTTAATAACAATAATAATTATAACAATGAAAACGATAATAATGATAATAACGATAATAATAATGACACGATAATGATATTATCTATAATAATCATAACGGTAATAATAATAATAATAATAACAATGATTAGGATGATAATAAAAATAATAATAATAATAACGATAATATCTATAATAACGTTACTAAAAATAACAATAATAATTATAATAACAATACTAAAAATAACAATAATAAATATAATAATAGAAAAAACGATTACAACGATAATTAAAATTACATTAAAGACGATAATTATAATAATTACGTTAATAATGAAAAGAATATAAACAATAACATTAATAACGAAAAAATTATAATAACAATAATAAAAATTAAAATAACGATAACAACGATAAAAAGGAAAGTAACTATAATAACAATGATATTAATAACGTTAGAAACAATAATAAACTTAATAAAGATAATAATAGCAAGAGCAATAACAATAATAACGATAATAATAATAAAATTAATAACGCCAATTACGATAACAACGAAAATAATGACATTAATGATAACTATAATTAAGATAATAACGATAATAATTGTAGTAATAATAATAATAATAACGATAATAACATTAATAACGAAAACAACGATTATAATTTTAACGATAATATCAATAATATCGATAATAATAATAACACTACTAACGATACTAACGATAAAAATAATAATAATAACAATCATAACGAAATTTAGGATAATAACGATAATAACGATAAGAACGATAATAGCAATAATAATAATATTGTTAACACTGATAATAACGATATTAACGATATTAACGATTATAATAAAAACTATATTAACGAAAATAAAGATAATAAAGGGAATAACGATAATAACGGTCATAACTGTAATAATAATAGCAATAATAACGATGATGTAAACATTAATTATAATAATGATATTAATAATAATAAAAATAACAAAAATAACGATATTAACGACAATAATAGTAGTAATAATAAGAATAATATCAATAATAACGATAATGATGTTAGCGATAATAATATTAACTACAATGATTATTATAATAATAAAAATTCTAACGTATTAGCAATAATAATAATAGTAATAGTAATAATAATAGCAATAATAACGATAATAAAGATAATTATAATAACAATAATAACGACAATAACGATAACGGCGAATAACAATAATAATAATAATAACGATAATAGCGATGATAAAGATAATAAATATAATAATAATAATAATAATAACGAAAATAACGATTATAATGATAATAACGTTAATAATGCTAATAATAAGAGCAATAATTACGATAAAACGATATTAATGATAATAATAGATGTAATAATTACAATATTAACAATAATAAAGATAATAAAAAAAATAATAGTAGTAATAATAACAATAATAACAGTATTAACAATAATAACGATAATTACAATATTATCCATAATAATAATAATAATATTAACGATTACAACGGTAATAACGGTTTTAATAAAATAATGATAAATATAACAATAATAACGATAGTGATGAAAATAAAAATTTTAATAATAACGATAATTTCAATAATAGTGATAATAATAATAACGATAATAACGATAAAATTATAATAACAATAATAATAATAATATTATAATTAACAATAATAACGATAACAAAGATAATAGTGATAAAAATATTAATAATAAAATAGAAAATAAGGATAATAACGATAATAACGATTATACGGATTATAACAATAAAAATAATGAGAATAATAACGATAATAATAATAACGATAATACAGATAATAAAGTAAATTACAATAATAATAATAGTAATAAAAGAGATGATAAAAATAATGACGCTTGTAATAATTATAACGATAATAATATTACTAATTTTAAAATAAATAATGTTAATAACGATAATTATTTTAATAGAAATAATAATAATAATATTAACGATGTTTGCAATATTAATGACAGTAAGGATAATAATAGTGGTAACAACTATTGTAATAACAGTAATAATGATAATAACAATAATAAGGATAATAATAATAACGATAATAACGACAGTAGTAATGATAATATCGATAGTAACAATAATGACGATAATAATGAGAATATCGATAATAACGATATTAATAATTTTAAAAATATTGATATAAACGATAATAACAATAATAATAATAATAGTAATAATAATGAGAACGATCATAACAATAATTACGATGTTAATAATGATAATAATAACAATAATAAAGATAATAACGGAAATAATAATAATAATAATAATAATAATAATAATAATAATAATAACAATAATAAATATGATAATGACAATAATATTACGAATAATAATAATAATAATAATATCAATAATCCGAAAAGAACGCTAATAATAATAGTTATAATATCTATAATGACACTAATAACGGTACCAAAAACAATAATATATACGAAAATATCAATAATATTGATAATGATAATAACAATAATAAAAATAATAACAATAATAATGATAATAATAACAATAATATTAATAAAAATAATAACGATAATAACGATATTAACGACAATAAAACTAATAATAATAATAAGGGGTAATAAATATTATAACGACAATAATGATAATAACAATAATAATAATTGTAATAATAAAGATAAAAATGATAATATAAGAAATAAGGATAATAATAATAACAATAATAACGATAATAACGACAATAATAATGATATAATAATGATAATAATAATAATAATATCGATAATATCGATAATAACAATAATAATAATATTATTAATATCAACAATGACAATAATAATGATAATAAGGATAATAATAAATACGATAAAGTCGATAATATCGACAATAGTATTAACAATATTAATGATATTATCGATAATAATATTAGCAATATTAACGATAATATCGATAATAATAATAACAATATTAACGATAATAAATATAAAAATTAAGACAATAATAATAATAACAGTAATAACGATAATACCGATAATAACGATGATAATAAAAATAACGATAATAAGAATAATAACCATAATAATAGTATTAATAATAAGGATAACAACGATTTTAACGATAATATATATAATTATAATAACAATATTAACAATAATAACGACATTATCAATCATAACAATAACGACAATAACGATAATATCGATAATAATAATAACATTATTAACGTTAACATAGATAATAATAATAATAATAATAATAACACTAACAGTAATAATAATAATGAAAATAGTAATAAAAACGATAATAATAAAAATAATAATAATAACGATAATAACGATGATATAACATGTAATAATAATACTAATAACTATAATAACGATAATAACGATAATAACGATAATAATAATAATAATAATAATAATAATAATAACGAAATTAACGATAAGAACGATAATAATGATATTAATCTTAACAATAATAACGATATTACAGATTTTAATGATAATAATAATAAGGATAATATCGATAATAACGATAGGAATAATAATTTAATATCGATAGTAACAATAATAACGACAAAGACGATAGTAACGATAATAATAATAACGATAATAACGATGATAATAATATCGATCATAAAGTTAATTATAAATATCATATTAAAGATAATAACGCTAATAACGATACAAACAATAATAGCGATAATAATAATAAAGATATTATGGATAATATTGTTAATACTTGTAACAATATTCACAATAAAAACGATAATAATAATAACAACAAAGACATTAATAACGATATTAACTATAATAAAATTTATAATAATAACGATAATGAAGATAATAATGATAATAATAGAAGTAATAATAACAATATTAAGAATATTAAATATAATAATGATTATAATGTAATAGTAGTAGTAATAAAAACATTAATTACAATAATAACGATAATAACGATTATAACAATATTAACGATAATAATATTGACGATAATAACGATAATAACCATAATAATAATAATAATAATAATAATAATAATAAAGATAACAACGCTATTAACAATGATAATGACAGTAATAATAATAATAATAACGAAGATAACGTTAACAATGATAATACCGATAATAACGATAATAACAATAATAATAATAGTATTAATTACGATAATGACGATATTAACGATAATAAGGAAAATAACAATAACAATAAATATGATAATAACACTTATAATCCTAATAACGACATTAATATATATAAAAATAACATTAATACTGATAATAACGATATTAACGATAATAATAGTAATAATAACAATAATAACAATTATAGCGATAATAATGTTATTACCGAAAATAACGAAAATTATAATATTCATACTAACAATAATAAGGATATTATCCATAATAATAATAACAATTATTATAGAAGTATTAATAACATTATTAAGAATAATAACTATAAAAACGATAGTTACATTAAAAATAGTAGTAATAAAAAAAGTAATAATTATAATAACGATAAAAACGATTTTAACGATAATAATAAAGACGTTAATTATGATAATATCGATAATAATAATAACAATAATAACAATAATAACAATAATAATTGCTTTAATGATGATAAAAACAATAAACATAGTAACGATATTTGAAATAATAATAATGACGTTAATAATGGTAATAACGATAATAACGAAAATTATTATGACGTTATAAACAATAATATTAATAAAAACAATGAAAATAATAACGATAATAATAATAAAATAATAACAACAATAAGGATAATAACAATAATATTAATAACACAATTAAGGATAGTAATGATTATAAATATAATGATAATAACGATAATAATAATAACATTAATATCAATAATAACGATTATAACGATAATAATAATACTCATAATAACAAAAATAACAATAATAATCATTAAAAATATAATACCACTAATGACGATAATTACGATATTAACTTAAATAAAGATAATAATAATAAAATTAATATCGATAATAAAGCTAAGAACGATAATAACAACAATAATAATAATAATAATAATAAAGATGATAAAGATGTTAACGATTATAACTATAAAAATAATAACGATAAAAACTATATTAACGATAATGAAGATAATTATAATAACAATAATATTGATAATAGTAATAATAATTATAACGATAATAACGATAATAAAGATAATAGTAGTAACAATAAAATCGATAATAACCGTAATAATAATAATAAATATAAAAATAACATCAAAAATAACTATAATAACTGTAATAATAATAATAATATTAACAATAATAACGATAACAACGACAATAGTGATAAAAGTAATAAAAATAAAATAGAAAATAAGGATAATAACGATGACAACGATAATAATAATTACAATATTAACGATAATAACGATAATAACAATTATACGGATTATTATAATAAAGATAATAACGATAATTGTAATAATAATAATAACGATAATGACATTATTAACGATAATAATGATAGTAACTATAATAACGATGATAACAATAATAACGATAATAATAATAACAATAATAACGATAATAATAATAACAATAATACCGATAATAGCGATAATAAATATAATAATAATAGTAATAATAAAAATTATAACAATAATAACGATTATAATGGTAATAACGAATATAATATTAATAATATTAACAATAATAACAAAAATAACGATATTATTTATTAACAGAATTAATTATAAAAGTATTAACAATGATTGCAATAATAATGATAATAACGATAATAATAGTGGTAATAATTAAAGTAATAAAAATAATAACGATAATAACGATATAAGGATAATAATAATAACGATAATAACGATAAGATTAATAATAATATCGATAGTAACAATAATGACGATTATAACGAAAATAACGATAATAAAAATAAAATTAATAGCGATAATTACGTTAATAGTAATAATAATAATAACTATAATAACGATAACACGGATGATAAGGATAATAGTAATAACGATAATAACGACTACAATAATAATAATAATATCGATAACAAAAGATAATAACGATAATTTTAATAATTGTAATAATAATAAAAACGATAATAACGATAATTACGATAATAATAATAATAATAATAATAACAACGATAAAGATAATTATAAAAAGTAATTATAAAAATAATAATAATATCGTGAATATTGATAATAACGATAATAATAATAACAATATCAACGATAATATCCATAATAATAAAAACAATATTAAAGATAATATCGATAATAATAATAATTATAATAATAATAGTAATATCGACAATGGAGATAATAATCTTAATAATAATAACGATTATAATGATAATAACGAAAATAACGATAATAACGATTATAATAATAACGCTAATAACGTTAATGATGATAATAATATTATTAATATTAACGATAATAACGATAATAATAATAACGCTATTAACGTTAATAATGATAATAATATTATTAATAATATCGATAAAAACGATTATAATGGAAATAACAATAATAACAATATCGATAATAACGAAAATAACGGTAATAACGATAATAATAATAGTAGTAATAGTAGTAATAATAAATATGATAATTACGATAATAACAATAATAGGAGTAGATATAATAACATTATGACAATAATAACGATAAAAACGATAATTACGATATCCAGAATAACGATAATAAAGACAATAATAATAACAATAATAAAATTGATAATAACTATAATAGCGACAATATACATAACGACGACAATGAAGATAATAATAATTACGATAATGACGATAAAATCGATAAGAATAATAATAATAACAATGTTAATAACTATAATAAATTTATTAACGATATGGTATAAACGATAAAGACGACAATAGTAGTAATAGTAATAAGGATAATAACGATAATAATGATAATAACGGCAATAAAACTAATTAAATAGAGATAATAACGATATTTTCGAAATTAATGATAAAAGTTATAAGAATACTAACAATAAGAACAATATCAACGATAAATAAACCTAATTACAGTAACGATAATGCGACCTTAATAATAACAATAATAATAACGATAATAACGATAACAGCAATAATAACGATAATAACTATATTAACGATATCAATAATAACGGAAATAACGTTAATTTCGATATTAATAATAGCAATATAAAAGATAATAACGATAACAATCATAATGTCATATCGACATTAATAACTATAATAAAGGTAATATAGATATGGTATTAACGATTGAAACGATAATAGTAGTAATAGTAATAACGATAATAACGATAATAACAACAACAATAATAATAATAATAAAGATAGTAAAGATATTATGAAAATAACGTTAAAAACGATCATAATAATAACAGTAATAATGATAATAACGATAATAGCAATTATAACGATAATAAAGACAGTAATAATAATAATAATAGTAATATTAACGATTACAACAGAAATAATGATAATAATAGTAGTAATAATAACAAATATTACAATAATAACGCTAATAAAGAAAATAACGTTTATATCGACAATAATAATAACAATATTAACTTTAATAACAATTATAGTAATAATAATAATAACGATAATAAAGGTAATAATAATAATAATACTAATAATTGTAACAAAAATAATCACCACAATAATAACAATAATAACTGTTATGATAAGAATAATATTAATAATAATAATGACATTAATGATAATAACGATAATATCAATAATAATAAATACAATAATTACGATAATAACTATAATAATTGTAATAATAATACTAATTATGACGATAATAACGATAATATCGATAATAATAATATTATCAAGAAGGATAATGACGTGAATAGTAATAACTATAAATTCGATAATAATGACATTAATGAAAATAACTATAATAATAATATTAAATAATACACTAATACAGATAATAACAATAACAATAATAACAATAATACGATTATTACGATAATAACGATAATAATAAGATTAATAGTAATATCGGTAATAAGGTTAATTACGAAAATAACGGTAAAAATGATAATAACTATAATAACGACAATAATAATAATAATAATAACGATAATAAATATAATAGCGATAATAATAATAACAACATCAAAGATAATAACCATATTAACAATAATAACAATAATAAAGATAATAATAATAATAAATATAATGAAAATAATAATTATAACAAAAATAACAATAATAAAGATAATAACGTAATAACGATAATAATAATAAGATTTATGAAGATATTAGCTATAATAACGATAATAACGATAATAATTGTAATATTAACAATAATAACAATAATAACAATAATAGCGGTAATTACAATATGGTCGATAATAACGATAATAATAATAACACTAAAATCAATAATATCGAAAATAACGTTAATTACGATAATAATAATAACACTTGTAGCGATAATATCGATAAGAATGATAATAATATTAATAATAATATCAATGTCAACGATTATAACGCTAATTATTAAAAGATTATACCTAAAATAAGGATAATAATGATAGTAACGATAATTATAATAACATTAATAATTGTAATGATAATAACGAAAAAATAATAATAATAAGACCTATAAGAACGATAATATAGATAATAATAGTAGTAATAATAACAATATTAGCAAAAATAACGATAATAACGATAACAATATTAACGATAATAACGTTAGTTATAACAATATTAATAACAATAATAACGATAATAAAGATAACAATAATAATCAATAACGATAATGACGATAATAACGGTAATAATAATAATAATAACTATAATAATAATAACTATAAAAACGATAATAACCATAATAACGAAAATAACAATGATAGCAATAATAATAATAATAATAATAATAATAATATTAACGAAAATAGCGGTAATAACAGTAAGAACGATATAAATAGTAGTAAAAATAAACGTAATAACCATAATAAGGATAATAATATTCAAGTAAATAATAATAATAAAGACAATAATATTAATAATTATAACGATAATAATGATAATAACGATAATTATAGAATCGAAAATAACGAGAATAATAATAATAATAATAACGTTGATAAGGATAATAACGATATCATCGGAAATAATAATAACAAAAATATAGATAATAACGATAATAACGATAATAACGACATTTAATATAATAATAATAACGATAATATCGATAATAATAATAACGATAATGACGACAAAAGTAAAAATAATATTAATGGTAATAACGATAATAATGATAATATCGATAATAATTGTAACGTAAATGAGGAGGATAATAATAATCATAATAACGATAATAAGGGTAATACGATAACATTGATAATAATAATAGCAACATTAACAATAATATCAATAAAATCGATTATAACCACAATAATAATAATAACAACAATAACAATAATAATAATAATAATAATAATAATAATAATAATAATAATAACATTAATAACGATAATAACCATAATAAAGATAATAGCGATATTAATTATAATAATTATAACAAAAATAAAGTCAACAAAGATAATTATGATAAAAATAATAATAAAAATATGGATAATAATGATTATAACGATAATGAATATAAAAACGACAATAATATTGATAATAATAATGAAAATAATAATAAAGTCGATGTCGATGATAGAGATAATAGTAGGAGTAGTAATATCAATAATAACAATAATAATAATAAAAAAGATAATAACGATAATTATATTTACGATTACAATAAAAATAGTAATAATAATAATAACGATTATACCGATAATAACGATAATAACGATGATAATAATAATAATAATAATAATAATAATAATAATAATAATAATAATAATAATAATAATAATAATAAAATTGAAAACAATAATTTGTATGATAACGACAATAATAGTGGTTATGTTAAGAATAATAACAATAATAACGATAATATCGAATATGACGATAACAATATTAATGTTAATAACTTCAATAGTAATAATAATAATAACGATAATATCGATATTAACGATAATAATAATAATAATAAAGATAAAAACGATATTTTCGATAATAACGATAATAACACTAATAACTTTAATAACGATAATGACGATAGTAACGATTATAATAATAACGATAATAAGGATAATAGGAGTAATATTATTAACGATAATAACGATATTTACAAAAAATAATTATAATAATAATAAAGATAACAACGATAATAACGATAATAACGATAATAATAATAATGATAATGAAGACAAAGAATAATTATAAAATATCAATAGTAACAATAATAACGATAATTACGATAATATCGATAATAATAATAACGATAGTGACGATTATAATATTAGCGATCATATGGTTTATGATGATAATAATAAGAAAAATAATTATAGTAGTAATTGAAATAATAACGATAATAAGGGTAATTAAAACGACAATAATAACGATATTAACGAAAATAGTTATAACAATAGTAACGAAAACAACGATAATTATATTAATAATAATAATAATAATAACGGAAGTAAGTATAATAACGGTGAAAAATATAATATTAATAACAATTAAAACTATAATAACGATAACAACAATAATAAATATATCTATAATAGCGATAATAAAGACAACAATAATAACAATAATAATATCAATAATAAATAAAATAACCATAATAACAATAATGACGATAATAACGTTAATAATAAATAAGATAATTACGATAATATCGATAATAATAATAATAATAATAACAGTAATAACGATAATAACGATAATAACGATAATAATAATAATAATAATAATATCGATAATAAAGATAATGACGCCAATAATAATAATAAAAATAATAATAATAATAATAATAACGATAATGACGATAATAATAATAGTAATAATAACAATAATAACGATAAAAACGATAATAACGATAATAACGATAATAATATTACTAATAACGACATTAATAACTATAAAAAATATAATAACGATATGGCATTAACGATACAGGCGACAATAGTAGTAATAGTAATAACAATAATAAGGATAATAACGGCAATAAAAATAATAATAATAAAGATAGTAACGATATAATCGAAAATAATGATATAAGCTATAAGAATAATAATAATAAGAACAATAACAACGATAATAAAGAAAATAAACATAATAACTGTAAAGATAATACGACAATAATTTTAACAATAATAATAAAGATAATAACGATAACAACAATAATGACAATGATTAACGACATCAATTATAACGATATAACGTTAATTTCGATATTAATAATAGCAATATTAAAGATAATAAAGATAATAATAATAACAATATTAATGATAATAACAATTAAAGTAATATTAATAATAATGAAATTAACGATAACGGCGATAATAATAACAATATTAACTACGATTATAAGAATAATAACGATACCATCGAGAACAATAGTAACAATAATATCGATAATAGCGATAATAACGATAATAACATTATTAATAATAATAAGAATAAAGATAATATCGATAATATGTGTAATAATAATAAAGTTTATAACGATAATAACGACAATAACGATCATAAGAATAACAAATGTAACGATATCATAATATTGTGAACAATAATAACGATCATAACGTTAATAACAATAATAATAATAGCAATAATAGTGATAACATTGATAATAACAATAATCGTAATAATAACGATAATAGTGGTAATATCGATGACAACGATAACAATAATAACAATAATGACGATAATAAGGATAATAACGGTAATAACGATAATAATAATATTAAAATAACGATATTTGCGAAATTAAGGATGATAATAATAACAATTTAACAATAATACCGATATTAATAATAAAAAGAATAATAAAGACAGTAACAATAATAATAATAGTAAAACTAATGTTAATAACGTTATAAACGATAATAACGATAATAATACTAACGGTAATAACGATAATAACAATAATATGGATTATAATACTAACAATAAAATAGATAGTAAGGATATTATAAGTAACAATAATAAAATTAAATACGATAATAACGACAATAATAATAATAATAATAACCATAATAATGATAATAAAGTTATTAATTATAATCGTAATAATAATATTAATAACGATAATAACGGTTATAATGTTAATAACTATAATAACGATATTAACAATAAGATTAATAATAATAATAGAGATATTAAAGTTATTAACGATAATAATAATAAAAATAATAACAATAGTAACGATAATGACGACAAAAAGAATAATAATAATAACGATAATAACAATAATAGTAATATTAATAATACCTATAGTGACAATAATAACGATAATGACAATAATAATAATTATAATAATAACGATTATAACGATAATTACGTTAATAACGATAATAATAATAAAATTATTAACGAAAGTTACAAAAATAACGAAAATAATAATAGCATTAATGACGATAATAATGATAATAATAATAACAATAGTTATAACAATACTAAGGGTATTAACGATAATAACGATAATACTAATATCGATGACAACGACAAAAATAATAATATTAATATAATTAATAACGAAAATAAGGATAATAACGATAACAACGATATAATCAATAATAATAATAATAATGATAATAACTATAATAACGAAAAAAACACTGATAACGAGAGGAATAGGAACGATAATAACGATATAAGAATAATAATAATTACATTAAGAAACGATAACAACGACAAAAACGATAATAACAATAATAAGGATAAGAACCATAACAATAATGAAGTAAATAAAGATATTAACGTTACAACGATAATAATAATAACAATAATAAAGATAATTACGATCATAACGATTATAAGGATTATAATAATAACGATAATAACGATATTACTAATAATAATAAAAACGATAATGAAGATAAAACGATAAAAATGATAATAACTATAATAACAAAAATAACAATTAAATAATAGTAATAATAGAGATATTAACGATATTAGCGATAATAACAATAACGATAGTAACGATAATATCGATAATACTAATAACAATATTATTGATAATATCGATAATAATAATAATAATAGCGAGAATATCGATAATAACGATAATAATGATAATAACTATAATATCGATTATAACGAAAATAATAATTACGATAATAACGGTAATAATAATAATAATAAAGTTAATAACGATAATTACGATAATGACGATACTAATAATAAAGATAATAACGTTAATAATGTAAATAGCGATAATAATAATAGTAATAATAACAATTATAACGATAATTACTATTATAATGATAAAAACGATAATAATAGAAGTAATAATAACAATATTAAAAATAATAAGTAAAATTACGATAATAATGATAATAAAAATTATAATAATAGTAATAATAATAAAGATAATTACGATATTAACGATAATAATAATAATAATAATAAAAAAATAACAATAATATCGTTAATAACGTTAATAGCGAAATTAATCATAACGATAATAACGACAATAAAAATAATAATATCGATCATAAAGATAATAACGACAATAATAATAACAATAATAATAATAATAATAATAATAATAATAATAATAATAATAAAAATAATAATAATAATAATATCGATATTAAACAATAATGACGATAATAATAATATTAATATTAACATTAATAACAATAAGAAAGATAATAAGGATAGTAATAAATACGATAAATAAGATAATATCGATAATAATATTAACAATATTAACGGTAATATGGATAATAATTATAAAAATATTAACGATAATATCGATAAGAATGATAACATATTAACGATAATATCTATAAAAATAATAATAATCATAATAACAATAATAACGATAATAACGATATTCACGATAATAAAGATTACAATTATAACGGTAATAAAGACAATAATGATCATAAGGAAAATAATTATAATAATAATAATAATAAAAACGATAAAGATGATAATAATACTTACAATAATAATGATAATAACAATAATAACGATAATCACTATAAAAAATTAATAACTATATTTACGTTAACAACGATAAGGATATTAGGAATAATAGCGATAATAACTATAATTACGTTAATAATAATAATAACATTAATAACGATATAAACGATGAAAACGATAATAATAATAACGGTAATGACAATAATAATAGTAATAGTAATAACGATAATAATTATAATAACGTTAATAATAATAACAATATTAACGGCAATATTTATAATAATAATAATAAAGATAAGAACAATAATAACAATAGCAATAACATTAGTAAACATTAAAGCGAAAATAACGAAAATGACGATGACATTATAACGATTATTACAATAATAACAAAAATAATAAAAACGATAGTATCTTTAATAGTAATATTCATAATACCTTAAAAAGGATAATAAATTTAATAATAAAGAAAATAATAACGATAATAATGATATTATCGGTATTACTATAACAATAATATCGATAAATACGTTATAAGAGGTAATAATAATAACAATAATAATGATAATACTAATAACCATAATAAAGATAATAATAATAATAATAATAACAATAATAACGATACTAACGATAATAACGATAAGAACAAAATTAACGATAATAATAAGATGTATAAAAATAATAATGTCTATAATAATGATATGAATGATTAGAACTATAATATTAATAACAATAACAACAATAATAACGTAAATAACTAAAAAAAAATGAATTAAATAAGATATTATCGATAATAAATAGAATAACAGTAATAACGATAATAACGACAATAATAATATAAATAAAAACGATAATGACGCAAATAATAATAATAATAATAATAATAATAATAATAATAATAATAATAATATCGATAATAACAATAATAACGAAAATTATAATATTAATAACGACAATAATAACAATAATAACGATAATAATGACAATAATAAATACGATAAAGTCGATATTATCGATAATAATATTAACAATATTAATGATAATATCGTTAATAAAAATAACATTATTAACGATAATATCTAGAAGCATAAAAATAATAATAACAATAGTAATTATAACGATAATAAGGATAATAATGATAACATCGATAATAATAATTACAATAATGATGATAATAACTATAATAATAATAATAATAATAATAATGATGTCAACGATAATGAAGATGAAAACGATTATAATAAAAATCATAATAACAATAATAACGATAATAGTAATAATACCTGTAACGATAATAACGATAATAACGATAATATTGATAATAACGATAATAACGATAATGACAATAATAATACAAATAAGAATAAAGGTAAGAACATTATTAACGTAAATGACGATATTAATAATAATAATAATAACGATAATAACCATTATAATGGTAATAACGATAATAACGAAAATAACGATTATAATAATAACGTTAATAACGATAATAGTATAATAATATTAACGATAATAACAATAATAACGATAATAACGATAATAATAATTGTAAGAATAATATAGATAACAAGGATATTAACATTAATATCGATAATAATAATAACAATAACAACGATTATGACGATAAAAATTAAAATAACGATAATAAAGAAAATAACAAGAATAATAATAGTTATAATAAAGAGAATAATGATACTAAAAATTTTAAGGATAATCATAATAACTATAATAACGATAATAACGATAATAAATTTAGTAGTAATAACAGTTATAATAGTAATAACAATAAAAACGATTTTAACGGTAATAATAATAACGATAATAACGATAATATCGATAATAATAATAATAATAATAAAGATAATATCGATATTAACGACAATAACGATAATAATGATAACAACAATAAATACAAAAATAATAATAATAATAACATTAATAACGATAATAATGATAATAACGATAATAGCGATTTTAATTATAATAATAGTAGCGAAAATAACGTCAACAACCATAATTATGATAATAATAATAATAATAAAAATATCTGTAATAATGATTATAACGATAATAAATATAAAAACGATAATAATATCGATAATAATAATGAAAAAAATAATAAAGTCGATGACGATAATAGCGATAATAGTAGGAGTAGTAATATCAATATAAACAATAATAATGACAATAAAGATAATAACGATAATTATATTTACGATTATAATGAAAATAGTAATAATAATTATAACGATAATAATAATTAAATATATAACGCCAATTATGATAACAACGAAAATAATAACATTAATAATAACTATAATTACGATAATAACGATAATAATTGTAGCAGTAATAATAATAATAACGATAATAACGTTAATAACGAAAATAACGATTATAATATTAACGATAATATCAATAATATCGATAATTATAATAACACTACTAACTATAATAACGATAAAAATAATAATAATAAATATAGTAACGAAATTAACGATAATAACGATATTAACGATATTAAAGATAATATTAATAGTAATAATAAAGATGATAACGACCTTAACAATAATAATAATATTAATAATAATAATAATAACAAAAATAACGATATTAAAGACAAAAATAATAGTAATAATAACAATAATAACAATAATAACGATAATGTTGTTAGCGATAATAATAATAATAACGACAATGATTATAATAATATCAACAATTCCAACGATAAAAACGGTAATAAAAATAGTAATTGTAATAATAATAGCAATAGTAACGATAATATAAGTAATTATAATAACAATAATAACGACAATAATGATAATAGCGAATAACAATAATAATAAACATAACGATAATAACGAAAATTACGATAATACTGATAATAACAATAATAATGGTAAGGATAATAACGTAATAGTAATAATAGTAATTACGATTATAAAGATAATATCGATAATAATAATAAATATTAAAATTAATATAATATCGATATAAATGATAAACACAATAATATTAATAAAAACAATAAAGATAATAACGAAAATACTAATAAAAATAATAACAATAAAATGGGTAATAACAATAATAATAATAACATTATTAACGATAATAATGATTATAAAGATAATGATAATAACGAAAATAATAATACAAACGATAATAATAATAATAATATTAACCATAATAACAATAATAACAACATTAATATCGATAATAACTTTTATTACGATAATAATAATACTAATAATAACAATAATAACAATAATAACGATAAAAAATATAATAACATTAATAACGACAATAAAGGTATTAACGAAAATAAAGATAATAATAAACACAATAATATCGATAATAACGCTAGGAACAATAATAACGAAAATAGTAATAATAAAAATAAAAATGATAACTATGTTAACGATTATAAATATAATAATAATAACAATAATAACGATATTAACGAAAATAATGTTTATAATAATAACATTAATATTGATAATAAAGATAAGAATGATAATTATAATATCACTAATAACGATAATAGCGATAATAACGATCATAATAATAATAACAGTAAAAATATTAATAATAATAATAATAACGATAATATCAATAATAATGATAATAACAATAATAAAGACAATAAAAATAATATTAAGTACGATAATAACGTTAACAAAGTGAATAATGGTAATAACGATAATAGCGATGATAATAATAACGATAACTATTATAATAATAATAAGAATAATAAAGAAAATTACGATAAATATAATAATAATAATAACAATAATAACTATAATATCTATATTAACGATATTAGTATTACGAATAATAAAGATACTAACGTTAAAAACGATACTAAAGATAATATTAATAATATTAATAATAATAATAATAATAATAATAATAATAATAATAATAATAATAATAATAATAATAATAATAATAATAATAATAATAATATTAAGGATAATAGAGATAATTACGATAATAATAAAAGTATTAATAATGACAATAAGGATAATAACGATAACATCGATAATAGTAATATCAAAAATATTGATAATAACTATAATAACGATAAGAATAAAATAATAGTAACGATAATAGCGATAACAAATATTATAACGATAGTAATAATAACAATTAAAACGATAATAACTGTAATGACGATAACAATAATATCGACAATTACGATATTATCGATAATAATATTAACAATATTAACGTTCATAACAATAATAACGATAATAATTAATATAATAATAACGATAATAAAGATATCAATGATAATAATGATAATAACGATAATGATAATAACGACATTACCGATAATTTCGATAATAATAATAATAATATTAACGATAATTTCGATAATACCATTAACAATATTACAGTTATTATCGATAATAATTGTAATAATAATAAAGATAACAACGATATTAACGATAATAACGATAAAAAAAATAACATTAATAACGATAATAAAGATAATAATGATAATAACTATAATAATATTTATGACAATAATTATAATACTGATAATAAAGATAATAACGATAATAGAGATAATAACGTCAATAATAATAACAATAATAACAATGTTAACGATAATAACGATAATAATAGAGATAATAATAATAATATTAAAATTAATAACAAGAAAATAACGATTTATCTATAATAAAGATATTAATAACAACGATAATATCGATAATAATAATAATAATAATAGCAATAATGACCTTAATAAAGATAATAACGATAATAATGATACGATAATAACGATAATAGTAATAATAATATCGATAGTAATAATAATTACAATAATGAAGATAATAACGATTATAATAATAACAATAATGAGGATGATAATAATAACTATAATAGCACTAATAACGATAGTAATTTTAATAATAATAGCAATAATAACGATAACAATTTTAATAACATTATTGATAATAATAATGATAGCGAAACTAAGAATAATAACGGGGTAAACGATAATAATAATAACAATAATATCGATGATAAAGATAATAACGATAATAATGATAATAATAGATGTAATAATTACAATATTAACAATTACAAAGGTAATAATAACAATAATAATAGTAATAATAATAACAATAATAACAGTATTAACAATGATAACGATAATAACAATATTATCCATAATAATAATAATAATATCATCGATTATAACGGTAATAACGATAATAACGATAATAATAATAAAATTAATAACGATAATAACGTTTATAACGAAAATAATAATAGCAATAATAACGATAATAAGGATAGTAATAATAATAATAATAATAAAAATAATATAGAAAATAACTGTAATAACGATTACGAAGATAATAATAATAATAATAACGATAATAGCGATATCAATGACAATAACGAAGTCAACAATTGAAATAATAACAATAATACCGATAATAACGGTAATAACGAAAATAATTATATTAATAATAATATTAATAATAATAATAACGATAATATTACAATAATATTAACGATAATAAGAATAATAATAATAATATAGATAACAATGATATTAACCTTAATATCGATAATAATAATAACAATAACAACGATTATGACGATAATAATTAAAATAACTATAATAACGATAATTACAGGAAAAATAATAGTTATAATAAAGAGAATAATGATACTAAAAATTTTAACGATAATAATAATATAAATAATAATGGTAATAATGATTACAATGTTAAGAACGATAATAATGTTAATAATAATAATAATAATAACAAATATTCCGATAAAAAATATTTTAACAATAATCATAGTAACTATAATAACGATAATAACGATAATAATTGTAGTAGTAAAAACAGTTACAATACTAATAACGATAAAAACGATTTTAACGGTAAAAATAATAACGATAATAACGATAATATCGATAATAAAAATAACAATATTGACGATAATATCAGTAATGATAGTAATAATAATAATATTATAACGATAATAACGATAGTAATAATATCGATAATAACGATAATAATCATAATAATAATATTGATAGTAACAATAATAACGATAATAACGATAATAATATTAACTAAGATAATGATAATGACAATAATAATTGTAAAACATACTAATTAAAATAATAATGAAACTAAGAATAATAACGGTGTGAACGATAATAATAATAATATTATCGATTATAACGATAATGACGTTAATAACGTTAATATTAATAAAATTAATAGCGATAATAACGTTTATAAAATAAATATTAATAGCAATAATAACAATATTAAGGATAGTAATAATAATAATATTAATAAAAATAATTTCGAAAATAACGGTAATAAAGTTTACGAAGATAATAATAACAATAGAAACGACAATAACGATATTAACATTAATAATAATAATAACAACGATAATAAGAATAATAAAATAATAATAATAATGATATTACCGATATTACCGATAATAATAGTAGCAATATTAACGATAATTAACAATATTAATAATAATAATAATAGATATAACAATAAAAACAATAGTGATGACAAAAAAAATCATAATAATAACGATAGTTTCTATAGTAGTGATAATAATAATATCAATAATAACGATAATAACGATAATAACGATAATACGGAATATAATATAATAGAAAATAACGACAATGGAAATAATAATAATAACGATAATGACAATAATAACGATAAGAATGACAGTAACTATCATAACAATAATAACAATAGTAATAATAAAGATAATAACAATAATAACGATTATAATGATAATAACTTTTATAATATTTATAATTTTAACAATAATAACGATAATAATGATAATTATTTTAATAGAAGTAATAATAACAATATTAACAATGTTTGGAATAATAATGATAATAACGATTATAATAGTGGTAACAATTAAAGTAATAACAATAATAACGATAATAACGATAATAAGGATAATAACAATAACGATAATAACGATAATAACAATAAAAATATCGATAGTAACAATAATGATGATAATAACTAAAATAACGAAAATAACGATAATAACGACAATAAGAATAAAATTAATAACGATAATTACGTTAAAATTGATAATAATAATAACAATAATAACAAAAACAACGATGATAAGAATAATAGTAATGACGATAATAACGAGAATAATAAGAATAAATATTTCGATTATAACCATAATTACGAAAATAATAATAATAATAATAACAATAATAACAATAATAAAGATAATAACGATATTAAAATATACGATAATATCGATAATAACGATAATCATTATAACAAAATTAACGGTTATATCTATATTAATAATAACAGTATTAACCATAATATAGATAATATTAATAATAAAAATAATAACAGTAATAACGACATTAAAGATAATGAACTTAATAATAATAACGATTATAAACATAATAATAATAATAATAATGATAGTAACTATAAACCTTATAATCATATTAAAGATTCTATCGTTAAAATTAATATCAATAATAAGTATAATAAGGATTATATTGATAAGAGTATTAATAATATTAATAATAATAAAAATAATATCGATAATAACGATAATAGAGTTATTAATGGTAAAAATAATAACAATATTAAGGATAATAACTATAATACCGATAAGAACAATAATAATAGAATTAATAATAACAGTAATATCAATAATAACGATAAAGACGATATTAACCATAATAATATTAACGATAATAACGGTAATATCGATAATAAAATAACAATTTTAACGATATATCGATTATAATAAAAATAAAATTAACAATAATGACGATAATAAAGATAATAAGAATATTAATAGAGATAATAATAACAATATTAAGAATAATAACGATAAAAACGATAATATCGATAATAAAATAATATTAACGATAATATCGATAATAATAACAATAATAATAATAATTGCGATATTAACGATTATAATAATTGCGATAGAAACGATAATATTAGTAATAATAATAATAATAATAAAGAAAACGATATTAACGATAATAACGATAATGGAAATAACGAGAATTACGATAATAACGATGTTAACGTTAATAATAGTAAGGATAACGGTAATTTCGATAATAATAACTATACTTTTAATGATAATTTAGATAATAATAATAATAATAAAGATCAACTGTATCAACGATAATAACGATAATAACGATATTAACGACAATAAAACTAATAATAATTATAAGGGGTAATAAAGATTATTATGATAATAATGATAATATAGAAAAGAAAGATAATAATAACACCAATTATAACAATATTAAGGATAATAATAAGAAGATAAAGTCGATAATATCGACAATAGTATTAACAATATTAATGATATTATCGATAATAATATTAACAATATTTACGATTATATCGATAATGATAATAACATTATTAGCGATAACATATATAAAAATTATAACAAAAATAATAATTACAGTAATAACAATAACACCGATAAACACAATGATAATAATAATAACGATTATAAGGATAATAGCCATAATAATAGTAATAATAATAAAGATAACGTCGATTTTAACGATAATAATGACAGTAATTATAACAATAATAACGATAATAACAATAACAATAATAATACCGATAATAGCAATATAAACAATTATAATCCTATTAACGATATTAATATTAATAATAATAACAATAATACTGATAATAACAATAATAACGGTAATAATAGTAGTAATAATAACAATTATAACACTAATAACGTTAAAAACGTTAATAACGATAATAATAGTTTAATAATAACAATATTAACAATAATAGCGATATTAAGGTTATTAACGATAATATCGATAATTATAATAACCATATTAACAATAATAACGATATTATAAATGATAACAATAACGACAATAATGATAATGTCGATAATAATAATAACATTATAAACGTTAACATCGATAATAATAATAATAATAATAACATTAACAACGATAATAACGATAATAAGTATAATAATAATAATGAACATAACGATAATGACGATATTAACGATAATAATAATAATAATAATAATAATAATAATAATAATAATAATAATAATAATAAGAATGATAATAATAATAACGTTAATTACGATAATAACAATAATAATAATAGTAATTATAACTCTAATAGCAATAATAACGATAATAGTGATAATATTAAATACGATAATATCGATTATTTCGATAATAATAATAACAATATTAACGGTTATATCGACAAAAATAATATCAATAATAACAATAATAAAATTAATAATTTTAATAACGATAATAATAACATTATAATTAATAACAATAATTAAGATAAAAACGATAAAGAAATAATAACCATAATAACGGTAATAGTAACATTATTACTAAAGTAATAATAACGATAATATCGAAAATAATGATAATAACGATTATAATAACAACGACATTATCGATAATAGTAGTAATAATAATAACGATAATAACGATATTTACAATTATAATAATAATAATAATAAAGAAAATAACGCTTAATCTATAATAATGATATTAATAATAACGATAATAAGTATAATAACAATGTAATGATAATAATAACAACAATAATAACGATAATATTGATAAAAATAATAATAATATTAATAGCAATAATATCGATGATAAAGAAAATAATGATAATAATGAGAATGATAATACCGATAAAAGTAATAATAATATTATCAAAAATAACAAAAATTACGATAACAACTACAATAACGATAAAAATAATAACGATAATAACATTGATAATAATAACTATAATAACGCTAATAACGATAATATTAATAGTAATAATACAATTATACATAATAAACATAAAGATAATAACGATAATAACGATAATAATGATAATAAGGATAAGAACTACAATGACAATATTGATAATAGTCGTAATAAAATCAATAACGTTATTAATGATAATAAGGATAATAATAATAACAATAATAACGATATTAACGATAACATCGGTATAATTACAACAATACAATCGATAATTACGTTATTAGAAATAATAATAATAAAAATAATAATGGTAATATCTTAAATAACGATAATAATAGTAACGATAATATCGAGAACAACGATAAAAGTAATAACAATATTAACGATAATCACAATAATAGTAATAATATCAATAATAATAACGATAAAATAGATAATGACGATAAGAATAATAATAATAATAATAGAGATAATAACGATATTAACGATAATAAAGATAATAATGATAATAACAATAATAATAATAATAATAATAATACTAATAATAACGATAATAACGATAATGACGATAATAATAATAACAATAATAACGTTAATAACAATTATAGTAATAATAATAATAACGATAATAACGATAATAATAATAATATTAATAATAATAATAATAAAATAATAATAATAATATTTGTAACGATAATAACACTAATAACGAGAAGAACAGGAACGATAATAACAATCATAAGGATATTGATATATTACAATAATAAAGATAAAAACGACAATACCGATAAAAATATTAATAATACTAACGAAAATATGAATAATAACGACGTCAACGTTAATAATTATAACTATAATAAAAACGACGTAAATACTGATAATAACGATGACAATGATCATAATAATAACAATAATAAGGATAAAAACGATTATACGGATTATAACAATTACTATAATAACGATAATAGTAATAATAATAAGAACGATCATGAAGATAAAACGGTAAAGGTGATAATAACTATAATAACGATAATAACAATAATAACTGTAATAATAATATCAATATTAAGGATAAAGATGATAATGAATGTAATAACTGTAATAACGATAACAACAATGAAAATAATAGTAATAATAGAGATGTTAACGTTATTAAGGATAATAACTATAATAATAACAACAAAAATAACGATAAATTCCATAATAACTACAACAATAATAATAATATTAACGTAAATATAGATAATTACTACTTCAAAGATAATAATAATAACAATAATAACGATGAAAACGATATAAACAATAATAACAATAATAATAATAATAATAATAATAACAATAATAACGATAATAACAATAATAATAAAGAGAATAATAAAGATAATAATGATAATATTGAAGATAATAATAACAATAATAACGATTTCATCATTACTAATGATTATAAGAATAACATTAATAACGATAATAACATTATCAACGATAATAACAATAATGACCTTAATAATATTATTCATAATAATGATATTAACGACAATGACAACAATAATAATTATGACAATAATAATAATAATAATAATAACGATAATATCGATAATAACGATAATAAAGATAATAACGATAATATCGATTATAACGATAATAATGGTAGCAAGGAAAATAATTATAATAATAATATCAATAGAAACGATAAGAATGGTAATACTTACGATAATAACGATAATAACGTTAATAACGATATTAACCATAATAAAATTAATAAATATATATACATTAATAACGATAATAATATCAGCAATAATAGCGATAATAACGACAATAATAGTAATAATAATAACAATAATAACAATAATAACGATAATAAAGATAATAATAAATACGATAAAGTCGGTAATATCGATAATAATATTAACTATATTAAAGATAATATCTATAAACATAATAATAATAATAATAATAATAATAACGATAATAACGATAATAACAATGTTAACGATAATAATAATAACGAAAATAAGTATAATAGTGATATTAACGATAATAATAATAATAATAATACCGATAATAACGATAATAACAATAATAACGATAATACCGTTAATAACGAAAATAAAATAATAATAAGGGCGATAATAACGCTTATAACGGTAATAATAATAATATCAATATCGACAATAACGATAATAGGGATAATAGCGATAATAATTGTAATAATAATAACGAAAGTAAGGATAATAACGATAATTATGAAATTAATAATAATAATAATATCGATAATAAAGATTATAACGATAATAACTATATTAACTATAAAAACGACAATAATATTAATAATAATAATGAAAATAATAATACCGTTAATGACGATAATAGCGATAATAGTAGTAGAAGTAATATCAATAATAACAATAATATCGATATAAAGATAATAACGATAATAATATTAGCGATTATACCGAAAATAGTAATAATAATAATAGCGATAATAACGATAATAATTGTGTTAATGTTAAGAATAATAACAATAATAACGATAATAATGATAATTATAATAACGATAATAACGATAGTAACTACAATAATAATAATAATAATAACGTTAAAAGGGATAATAACTATGTCAACGATAATAATAATAACAATAATATCAATAATAACGATAATAACGGTAATAATAATAATAATAATAATAATAAGGATATCAACGATAAGAACGATAATTATGATAATATTCTTAACAATAATAACGATACTAAAGATTTTAAGGATAATAATAATAAGGATAATATCGATAATAACGATAGGAATAATAATTTAATATCAATAGTAACAATTATAACGACAAAGACGATAATAACAATAATAATAATAACGATAATGACGATGATTATAATAACGATCATAAAGTTAATAATTAAAATCATATTAAAGATATTAACGATAATAACGATACTAACGATAATAGCGATAATAATAATAACGATATTAAGGATAATATCGTCAATAATTGTAACAATATTCACAATATTAACGATAATAATAATATTAACATAACGTTATTTTCTTTATTATCGTCATTATGATTACCGTTATTATTGTTATTATCGGTAATATCGTTAAAATCGTTATTATCTTTACTATTATTAGTTTTATTATTACTATGATTAACATCGATATTTTCGTTATTATTATTAATACTATTGTCGTAATTATCATTAATAATGTTATCGTCATAATATTTATTATCGTTATTATCGTTATTAATGTTATTATTACCACTTTTATTATTAATTTTTTACAAAGTATCGTTATTATCATTATCATTATTATTACTATTATTATCGTTATATTCGTTAATATCGTTATTATTATTATTACTATTGCCGTTATTATCGTTAATGTTATTATCGTTATTATCGTAAATATCGTTCTAAATATTATTAATAATTTCGTTATTATTCGTATATTAATAAGAGCGATAGTAACGTTAATAGTAATAACTATAAATTCGATAATAATGATATTAATGAAAATAACTATAATAATAATAATAATAATGAAAATGATAATAACGATAATTTCAGTAATAATAATAACAATAATATCGATACTAAAGATAATAACGATAATAACTATAATAATAATAATAAAAATTTCGTTAATTAAGTTAATTATGAAAATAACGGTAATAACCACAATAACGGGAAAATCGATAATTAACGATATAGTCGATAATAACGAAATTAACGATAATAACGATAATAACGACATTAAATGTAATAATAATAACTATAATAACGATGATATTGATAATAAGAACGATAATGACGACAAAAGTAATACTAATATTACTGGTAATAACGATAATGATGATAATGATAATAATAATAATAAAAAATACTAACTATAATAATCACCACAATAATAACAATAATAATCACCACAATAATAACAATAATAATCACCAAAATAATAACAATAAAAACGATTATGACTAGAATAATATTAATAATAATAACGATAATAATGATAATAACGATATAATCGAAAATAACAATTACAATAATAACGATAATTACTATAATAATGGTAATTATAATAATAATTATACCGATTATAACGATAATATCGATAATAATAATATTATTAAGAGCGATAATAACGTTAATAGTAATATCTATAAAATCGATAATAAGGATATTAATGAAAATAACTATAATAATAAAAATAAATATATCAATAATAACGATATTAACAATAACAATAATAACAATAATAACAATAATACGATTATTTCGGTAATAACGATAATAATAATAATGATAATGACGTGAATATTAATAAAGATAATAACGATTTTATCGATAATAATAATAACAATATTCACGATAATGTCGATAATAATAATAATAATAATAAAAATAAAAAATGACGATCATAAATATAA
Source organism: Vespa crabro (assembly GCF_910589235.1). Taxonomy (NCBI): domain Eukaryota; kingdom Metazoa; phylum Arthropoda; class Insecta; order Hymenoptera; family Vespidae; genus Vespa; species Vespa crabro. Next base: position 1,978,829 of record NW_025813595.1, read on the forward strand.
TAACGTTAATAATAATAATTATAATAATAGCAATATCAAAAATAACGATAATAACGATAATAGATGTAATGTTAACAACGATAAAAACGATATGTCCGATAATAATAATAATAATAAAGGTAACAGCGATATTAACTTTTATTATGATAATAATAATAATGATAATAACGATAATAACAATTTTAACGATAATAATAATAAGTATAATCATGATACTATCGGTACTACTAGTAATATTAATAACGATAATAACGATAATAATAATAATAAAAATAATTATAATAGCTATAATAAAGATAGCAACGATAATAATATTAACGGTAATAACAGCAATATTATTAATAATAACAACGATAATTACGATAATAACAATAATAATATTAATAATAATAAAGATAATAACGATATAAAGGATAATACCTCTAATAACGATAATAACGATTATAACGTTAATAATAATAATAATAATAACGATAATAATGTTAATAATGACAATAATAATAATAATAATAATAATAATAATAATAATAATAATAATAATAATAATAATAACGCTAATATTCATAATAACGAGAATAAGGATAATAATAATGCCGGTAATAACGATAATAAAGATAATAATAACAATAATAATAATAATAATGATGATAATAACAATAATAATAATAATAATAACGATAAGAACGATGATAACGTTTATAACAACAACGATAATAACTATAACAACGATAATAATTATAATAACGACAAAAGCGATAATAACAATAATAATAATAGAAATAATAAAGATAATAAGGATATTAAAGTTTCTAACGATAATAATATTAACTAAATTACCGATAATAACAGTTGTGATGATAGGAACGATAATAAAATAAATAATAATAGAAATAAAAACCTCAATAACGATAATAACGATAAAAATAGAAGAAATAATAGCAATGTTATGAATAAAAATTATTATGACGGTAATAACGATAATAATAGAAGTAATAGTAACAGTAATAATAATAATAGCGATGAAAACGTTTTTAATATCAATAATAATAACTATAATGATAAAATGGATAAAAATAATATCAATATTTACGATAATATCGATAATAATAATAATAATAACTATAATAACTATAATGACGAAAATAACAATTATAATAATAACGATAATAAAGATAGTAACGTTAATAATAATAATAAAAATAATAATTATAATAACGATATTTAGTACAATAACGATAATAATGTTGGTAATGTTGTCAATAATAACAATAATAACGATAATAAAGATTATGACGATAACAATATTAATGATAATATCGACAGTAGTAATAATAATGATAATGATAATATCGATAGTAAGGATAATAATAATAATAATAGTATCTATTGTAACAATAATAAAGATAATGATGATAATAATAGTAATTATATTAACGATTCTGACGATAATAACGAAAATAACGTTAATAATAGTAAAATTAATAACGATAATTTCGTAAATAACGACAATAATAAACGTAATAATAGCGATAATAACGTTAACAATAATAAGAATAATAGGCCTAATAACGACATTAATGACCATAACGTTAATAATAATAACGATAATAACGATAATATCGAAAATATTATTAACAATATTAACGAAAATATCATTAAGTATAATAATAATAATAAAAGTAATAAAAATAATAACGATAATAACGATAATAATGATGATAACCATAATAATGATAAGAATGATCATCATATTAACGATAATAAGGTAATAATCATTACGATAATAACGATAATATCGATAAAAGTAATAGAAATAATAACGATTATATCGATAATAATAAGAATAATAATAATAACGATAATAACAATAATAACGGTTATAATATTAATAATAATAACGAAAATGACTATAGTAATGATTATAACTATAATAAGGTTAATAACGGTAATAAAAATAAAAATAAAAACTTCAATAACGATAATAACAAAATTAGTAATAATAATAATAAACGTAAAAACGATAATAACGATAATAACGAATCATAATAATATCGATAAACACGAAAAAATCGAAAATAATAATAAAAACTTTAACGATAAAATCGATAAAAATAATAATAATTTTAACGTTAATAACCATAATAAAAATAATAATAATAGCAATAATAACCATAACAAGGAAAATAACGATGATGATATTAACGAAAATAACGATAATAGTAATAAATATAATATCGATAGTAACAATAATAACTATAATGACGATAATAACGATAATGAAAATAACGATAATGAAGATGGTTATAATAAAGATAATATCTTTAATAACGATATTAATATTAATAATAATAATAGCGATAATAACGATATTAATGAAAATAACGATAATAATAAAAGCAATTATAACGATAATAACAATAATTATGGTAATAACAATAATAATTATAATAGTGATAGCATTAATAACGATATTTACGATAATAATAATAATAATAATAAAGATAATAACATTATTAACGATAATAAAAATAATAACGATAATAACGATATAGACGATAATATCGATATTGATAATAAAAATAATAACGATAATAACGATATAGACGATAATATCGATATTGATAATAAAAATATTAACGATAAAAATAATAATAATACTAACAAAATAACGATAATAACGATAATGATTATAATAATAATAACGATAATAACGACAATATTATTGATAATAATAACGATAAAAACGATAATAACGGTAACAACGATATTAATAATAATAACAATAATAATAATAATAATAATAATAAAAATAGTTAGTATAATAAGGATAATAATATTAGTAATCATAAAAATTATAACAATAATAACGATAATAACGATAACAAAGATAACTATATTAAAGATAATAACGATAATAATAATAACAATAATAACGAGAAAAAAGATAAAAACAATAATAATAATAACTATTATAACGACATTAGTAATAATAAGAAGAACGATAATAACGATATTAACATTAATAATAATAATAATAATAAAGTTTATAACGATATTAATAATACTAATAATAACAATAAAAACGATAATAACGTTAATAGGGATAGTAATAATAATAATAATAATAACGATAATATCGATATCAACGATAATAACGATAAGAATAATAACAGTAATAAGGATAAGAACGATAATAATGACAATAACGGTAAAAATTAAAATAATAATTAGAATATTAACGTATTAACGTTCATAAAGGAAACAATAATAACGATAATAACGATAATAACGAATATAATACAAACAATAATAGCGATAACAACGACACTAATAATAATAATAATAAAAATCATAACGATAATTACGATCATAATGACAATAAAGTCAATAACAATAATAATAATAATAACGACAATAACGAAAATGACGATAATAACGATAGTAATAATAATAATAATAACAATAATAATAATATTAATTATAATAATAATAATAATAATAATAATAATAATATCGACAATAAAGATTAAAACGACGATAACATTAATGTAATAACGACAATATTAATAATAATGATAACGATAATAACCATAATAACGATAGTAATATTGATAATAATAATGATAATTTCGATATTAATGACAATAACGATAATAATATTAATAATAATAATAACGATAATAACGATAATAACGATAATACCGATAATAATAATAACGATAATATCGTTAAAGGTAATAATTATAATAATAGCAACAGTATCGAAAATAACGATAATAGTAATAATGATAAAGAAGATAATAATAATAACGATAATAACGATAATAGCAACAATAATAACGATAATGAAAAGAGTAATAATAATATTTATAACAATAATAATGATAATTATGATTATCATAATAACGATAATAACAATACTAATGATAATAACGGTAATGACGATAGTATTAAGAGTCATAATACGATAATAACGATAATAATAGTAATAAAAATATTGAAAATTAGAATATATCATTAAAAACGACATAAATAATAACAATATTAACAGTAATAACGATAAAAACGATAAGAAATATAATTATAATAAAATTATTAATGATAATTACTTTTATTACGATAATAACGATAATAATAATAAGAATAGTAACGATAATTATGATAATAACGATAATAATGATAATAATAATAATAATTTTACCATTATAAACGATTATAGCGATATTAATGATAATTACAATAATATTATTAATATTAATAAAAATAATAACGATAATATAGATAATAATAATTATTATAATTAAGATAAAACCGAAAATAGCAATAATATCAAAAGTAATAATAACGATAATATGGATATCTTACGATAATAACGATAATAACGATAAGAATAATAACAGTAATAATGATAAGAACGATAATAATGACAATAACGGTAAAAATTAAAATAATTATTACAATATTAACGTATTAACGTTCATAAAGGAAACAATAATAACGATAATAACGATAATAACGAATATAATACAAACAATAATAGCGATAACAACGACACTAATAATAATAATAATAAAAATCGTAACGATAATTACGATCATAATGACAATAAAGACAATAACAATAATTATAATAATAACGACAATAACGAAAATGACGATAATAACGATAGTAATAATAATAATAATAACAATAATAATAATATTAATTATAATAATAATAATAATAATAATAATAATAATATCGATAATAAAGATTAAAACGACGATAACATTAATGTAATAACGACAATATTAATAATAATGATAACGATAATAACCATAATAACGATAGTAATATTGATAATAATAATGATAATTTCGATATTAATGACAATAACGATAATAATATTAATAATAATAATAACGATAATAACGATAATAACGATAATACCGATAATAATAATAACGATAATATCGTTAAAGGTAATAATTATAATAATAGCAACAGTATCGAAAATAACGATAATAGTAATAATGATAAAGAAGATAATAATAATAACGATAATAACGATAATAGCAACAATAATAACGATAATGAAAAGAGTAATAATAATATTTATAACAATAATAATGATAATTATGATTATCATAATAACGATAATAACAATACTAATGATAATAACGGTAATGACGATAGTATTAAGAGTCATAATACGATAATAACGATAATAATAGTAATAAAAATATTGAAAATTAGAATATATCATTAAAAACGACATAAATAATAACAATATTAACAATAATAACGATAAAAACGATAAGAAATATAATTATAATAAAATTATTAATGATAATTACTTTTATTACGATAATAACCATAATAATAATAAGAATAATAACGATAATTATGATAATAACGATAATAATAATAATAATAATAATAATTTTACCATTATAAACGATTATAGCGATATTAATGATAATTACAATAATATTATTAATATTAATAAAAATAATAACGATAATATAGATAATAATAATTATTATAATTAAGATAAAACCGAAAATAGCAATAATATCAAAAGTAATAATAACGATAATATGGATATCTTACGATAATAACGATAATAATAAACACATCAATAACGGTAATAACGATAATAATAATAATAACGATAATGTTATTGAAGATAATAACAATAATAACCATAATAAAAATAATAATAAAATTCATAAAATCAATAATAACGATAATAATAGTATTAATTACGATAAGAACGATAATAACAATAAAAACGATAATAAAGATAATAATAAGATCAATAATAGCGATAATAAGGATGACATCGATAATAATAATAACAATAATATCAATTGTAACAATAATAATAATAATTGAAACAATAATAACGCTAATAACGATAACAACGATAATTACGTTAATAATACTATCAATATTAACCATAATAACGAAACTAATAAATACGAAAATAATATTAATGATGATAATGATAATAAAGATAAAAACAATAATAACGACAACAATAATATCGATAATAACGATAATTATTATAATGATTATAATAAAACTAATAGTAATAATGACCATGATGACATTATTAACGATAATCATAATAGGGATAATAACAACATTGACAATAATAAGGATAATTAAGAAAAAAATAATATATAATAATAACAACAAAAACGATAAAAACGGTAATAACGTTACTAATAATAATAGTAATATTGATAATAACGATAATAACGATAATAACAATAATAAAAAATATTATATTAATATTCTTAACGGTAATAACAATAATAACGATATAAAAAATAATAACAATAATAATAATAATAACGATATAAACGGTAATAACAAAAATGACGATAATAATAATAATAACAACATTGATAATAACGATAATAGCGATAATAATGATAATACTATTAAGGATAATAACGAAAATAAAGATAATAATAGTAATAATAAAATTGATAATTACAATATAACGTTAAAAAAGATATGAATAATAACAATATTAACAATATTGACGATAAGAACGATAATAACTATAATTATAATAAATTTAATAACGATAGTTACTATAATGTCGACAATAACGATAATAATAACAACAATAATAACGATAATTATTGTAATATCGATAATAACTCAAATAATAAAATCAATATTAATTTTAACAATAATAACGATAATAAAGATAATAATAATAACAATATTATCGATAATATGGATAATGACGATATTATTATTATTAGTAATAACAATAATGACGATAATAACGATACATACGATTATAACGATGATAATAATAATAATGATGAAGATGCTAAAGATATAACATTAATAATGAAAATAATAATAATTATAATAGCGATTATAACAATAAAACCATTATAACGATAAAAATTATAATGTCGAAAATATTAATAATATTAACAGTAATATCGTATGTAGCGATAATAATAATAATCATAATAACGATAAGAACGATAGTAAAGGTAATAAAATTAATAATAATATCGATAATAACGGTAATAAGAGGTAATATATATAATAATAATAACAATACTAACTATATTAGCGATAAAAACGACAATGACGATCATAATTCTAATACTAACAATAATAACGATCATAGCGATAATATTAATTACAATAATACCGATAATAACGATAATAGCAATAATAATATTAACATAAATAATGATAATAAAGTTAATAACGATAATATAAATAATAAGAATAACATGAACAACGATAAAAACAATAATAACGTTAATAACATTATTATCGGTAATAATAATACACAATAATATATATAATATCGATAATTATAATAATAATAATAACGATACTATCGATAATAACGATAATAATCATAATAATAATAATAACAATATTAACAATATGAACGATATAATCGTTAATAACGATATTATCGATAATAATAATATCAATAGTAAAGATAAAAACAGTAATATTAATAATAATAATAACAATAATAACGATAATAACGATTATATAGATTGTAATAAAAATAATAATAACAATAATAAATGTAATAACAGTAAAAACGTTAGTAACGATAATCATGATGGCAATAATAAAGTTAGTAACGATAATTATTATAATGCCGTTAATAATAATAATAATAATAATAACAATTATTACGGTAATAAAGTTAATAATTATTACAATAATATCGATGATAACGGTAATAACGACATTAATAACAATAATAATAATACCCATAATAAATATAATAACGATGATAACAATAATAGTAACTATAATAATAACAACAATAACGATAATAACTTTAATAATAATAAAATTAATAATAATATTTACGATCATAAAGTTAAAAATAATTTCAAATAATATGGATGACAAAATTAATATTAATAATAATAATAACAATAACAATGATACTAAAAATAATAAAAATAATAACGACAATAACGATAATAATAATAAAATTAATAACGATAATTACGATAATAACGATAATAATTATAGCAATAGTAACGATAATAACGATAATAATGTTAATAATAATAATTACAATACTAACTATATTAACGATTATAATAATATCGATAATGACGATAATAATAATAATTATAATAGCGATATTAACGATAATAACGATAATAATAGTAGCGAAAATAACAATAATAATTATGTTAATAATAACGATAATAACGATAGTAACGATTATAATAATAATAATAACGATAATATCTATAATAACGGTATTAATGATATTTATAATATTAATAATAAAGATAATAAAGTTATTAATAGTAGTAATAAAAACACTCATAACAACAAAAACGATCATAGCGATAATAATGATAATAAAGATAATTTTTGTTTATTTTTTATTTTTTTTGACGGTCTGTGAATGCCAATTTTTACGCACTTACCTAGGGTCCCTGACCGCTAGAGGAACCCTTTACCATTTGGGTCCCCCTTATAGTCCCTGGAGTGTCGGGCTCATCGTTGGAATAGACACTACCGACTAAACACATTTCCATCCTAGTGGCATAGTGAAACCATCCCTGCACCGCTTTGTAGCATTACTTCGGAATGACACTACTGCCTCCTGTCCCTAAACTGGTCTCTCTCATTCGGTTCTAAGTGGCAAGAACCTGGAACAACGTTGGTGGCACGTCTATGGGCCATCCATAACCATCTTCTTGTTGCGTAAGATTTCCCTTACGTAACAGACCACCCTGTTCCACTTCTACTGCCCTCGCAGCATTTTCTCGACATTGTTGTCCAGCAAGATGTCCCCAAGCTCCTGCTCTAAGGCAAGTCATTCGGCGCTCCACCGGGTACATATGAAGAACGTGTGGTTTGCATCTTCTTTGATCGAATCCCCATAGGGGCAGTTGCCGTTTGCTACTTTCCCCATCTTTGCGAGCAAGGAGAGGAACAGGCCATGCCATGTTAAGAATTGGGTGAGGTAGAAATTTACCTCACCCGCCTTTCGGGTAATCCAGTTGTCAAGTCGACCATTGAGTCGACGGCACGCATCCGTATCCGCCTAATGCAAGGTCGGGGGCCGTTGACATTGGCCATGAGTGTGCCCAGAGTGGATACTACATTTGCCACCTTGTCGGATGCCATTATTATATGCAATCCGTAATTGAATTTGTAATCGAGCATTACTTCTAGGTACCTGACGGACGGCTTATTCTGGACCATCGTGTCTCCTACAGAGAAGCTGCGCAAGGTGTTGATACGCTTCTTCGTTAGTATCACGATCTCTGTTTTCTGGGCTGAAAAGGATAGCCCGTGCTCTTCCATCCAGTTGATGACTCGGCGCATGACCTAGTTGAGCAGCAGCAGTGCCCCCTCCATGTCGTTTGGGGTGAGATATACACTGATATGAGTCGTCGAGTTTTGTCTCACCCAAACGTATACACATCCGGATCCTTGATCGGACACATGTATTTGTCAGCGATCTGGGATCCAAATGGCCGCGGTGACCAATTCGTCTGCGTACCATCCTATTCCTGCTGTGTCCTGGTATTGTTCGCTGATTAAAACGATATCAGCTTTATCTCAGAGCGGAGCTGGATTAGAAGGAGGTGCAAGGTCCTGCTCCTATTGAGATTACCCTGATTATAATGATAATAACAATAATATTAATATCAATAATAACGATAATGGCGATAATAATATATATAACAATTATAATGATAATGACGAAAATAACGATAATAATAATAACGATAATAGCGATAATAGAAATAATAATAAAAATGATAAAAACGATAATAACAATGGTAACGTTAATAATAATAGAATTAATACAGATAATAACTATAATATCGATAATGATAATAGGCATAATAACGATATTAACGATAATAATAATAATAATTAAAACAAAATAACGATAATAACGATAATAACGATAATAACGATAATGACAATAATAATAATAATAATAATGACGATTAAGAAGCTAATATCGATAAAAATAATAATAATAACAACTATATTAACTATAATAATAATAACACTAATAGCGATAACATTGATAAAAACTATAAAAACTATAAATTATCATTATAATAAAGATAATGGCGATATTAACGATAATGACGATAATAATAATAACAACAGTAACGCTAATTACGATAATAATTATCAAAACATAGTTAATAATATTTATAATAACAATACTTACGATAATAAAAATAATAGTATTAACAATAATGTCGGTAATAACGATAATAACGATAATAACGATCATTACGGTAAAAATATTATTAATAGTAACAATAATAATAATAACGATAGTAAGGATAATAACGATACCGTCAATAATAATAATAAAAATAATAACGATAATAGCGATAATAAAGATAATATCGATAATAATACCAACACTATTAAAGAAAGAAACGATAATAATAATAATAGTAATACCAATAAGAACATTAATGATACTAATGATATTATCGATAATGGTAATAATAATAATAATAACGATAATAACGGTTATTATGATAATAATTATAATAATAACAATATTAAAAATAATAACTGTAATAACGATAACAACGATAATAATTGTAGTAATAATAACAATAATAACATTACTAACGATAATAACGATATTAAATATTATAATAATTACGATAATAACGATAATATTCATAATAATAATAAAAATATCAACGAAAATTCCGATAATAATAATAATGACACTAATAACGACAAGAGAGGTGATAACGATAATATCGATAATAATAATATGGATTGTAACAATAAAAGCGTTTATAATAATAAAAATAATAACGATAATTACGATATTAGCGATAATAATAATAACAATAATAACCATAATAAGGGTAATATCTAAAATAACGATAATAACGATAATAACGGTAATAGTATCAATAATAATAACGATGCTAACGATAATAACACCAATAATAATGATAATAATAATAATAATAAATATAACAATGGTAACGATATTACCGATAAATACGATTATATAATAACGATGATAACGAAAATATTAATAATAATTATGACGATAATAACGATATTCACCATAATAATAATAATAATAATAAAGATAATAACGATATCAACGATAATAATTGTAGTAATAAAAACAATAATAAGTATACTAACATTAATAACGATACTAACGATAATACTAATATCGATAGTAAGGAAAATACCGATAATAGTAATAAGAATAACAACTATAATAACGTTGAATTCGATTATAATAGTAATAATAACAACAAAAATATCATTAATAAAGAAGAATTAATAAAGACAATAACGGTAATTATCATTACATTTAAAACGATGAAAACCAAAATAAGGATAAAGCGTTAATAACGGCAATTATAATAATAATAATAACGATGTTAACGATAATAACGATAATAATGTTAATAACGTTAATTATTATATTAATAATAACTATAATTAAGACTGTATTAATAATAATAATAACGGTAATAACGATATAAACGATAATAATAATAATAGTAAATATAATAACGATATTAATCATAATAACGATAATAGTTATAATAACTATAACAAAAAAAATAATAATAACAATAATAAAAATAATTTCAATAATAATGACAATAATAATATCAATAATAACGATATAACGATAATAATACAGATAATAACGATATTAACGGACATAAAGGTAATAATAATAATAACGATAAAAATGATAACTATAATAACGATAATTTCGGTAATAAGATTTAAAATATTTACGATAAAATCGATAATAATAATAATAATAATAATAATAACAATAATTACGATAAGAACGATAATATCGGTAATAACGATAATAATAATTACGATAATGCCGGTAATAATAATAACGATAATAACGTTACTAACGATAATAACGAAAAGAACGATAATGACGATAATAACGATAATAATAATAATATAACCATAATAACGATATTAATGATAGTATCGATAATAACGATAATAATAAAATAGATAAAGACGGTAATAATAATAATAATAACAATAATAACGAAAATAACAATAAACATAATTACAATATTATCGATAATGACGATAATGTCAATAATAACGATAACAAAAATAAGGTTTATATCTATAGTATCGATATAATTATCATCAATAATACCGTTTATAGCGATAATAATAATTATTATAATAAAAATAATAATGAACATAAATATATAATAATGATAATAATTATAACAATATGAACGATAATAACGAAATTATTAGGAATAATAATAAGAATAATAACGATAATATCAAATATAACGATAATTATATCATTAATAGCGATAATAAAGATAATAACTATATTGACAATAAGAACAATAATAATAATAACGATAAGAAAAGTAATAATAATAACAACAATATAGATAATAACTGTAATAAGGATAATAATAATAACAATTATAACGAGAAAATCGATAATAATAATTATAACGATAATAATAATAATATAACCATAATAACGATATTAATGATAGTATCGATAATAACGATAATAATAAAAAAGATAAAGACGGTAATAATAATAATAATAACAATAATAACGAAAATAACAATAAACATAATTACAATATTATCGATAATGACGATAATGTCAATAATAACGATAACAAAAATAAGGTTTATATCTATAGTATCGATATAATTATCATCAATAATACCGTTTATAGCGATAATAATAATTATTATAATAAAAATAATAATGAACATAAATATATAATAATGATAATAATTATAACAATATGAACGATAATAACGAAATTATTAGGAATAATAATAAGAATAATAACGATAATATCAAATATAACGATAATTATATCATTAATAGCGATAATAAAGATAATAACTATATTGACAATAAGAACAATAATAATAATAACGATAAGAAAAGTAATAATAATAACAACAATATAGATAATAACTGTAATAAGGATAATAATAATAACAATTATAACGAGAAAATCGATAATAATAATTATAACGATAATAATAATAATCCTAAAAATAACAAAAAACGATAATAATAATAAAAATATCAATAATAACGTTAATATCGATAAGAAGGATAAGAGTAATAATAATAATATCGATAACATCAATAATAGAGATATTAACGAAAATAATAATTATAATTGCTACGATAAACTTCATAATAACGATATTAACGATAATAATAATAATAATTATAACGATAAAAAACATAATAACGATAATAATGATAATACTAATAATAATTATTATGATAAACACGATAAGAATGATAGTAACGATAATAATAATAAGTGATACTTTAATAACTATTATTACGATAGTATCAACATTAATAATAGTAATAATATCAATAGTAAAGATAATAATGGTTATAACGATAATAATATTAGAAAAATAATATTAATAACGATAATAGTAATAATAATAATAATAATAATAATAATAATAATTTTAACGTCACTAATGATATTTATGATAATAACTGTAAAAAATAATAATAATAATAATATCGATAATAACGGTAACAACGGTTACAACGATAATAATAATAAAGAAATTACAATAATTACAATAATAACGATAACAATTATAAAACGATAATAATAATAAAGGTAATAAAAATAATAACATTCAGAATAAAAACAATATAATTATATTAACAGTTATGAGGAGAATAACGATTATAATAACAATAACAACGATAATATTGATAATAATAAAAACAATAATAACTATAATAAAAGTAATAACGAAAATAATAATATAATCAATAACGATAATTAAGTCAATAACGATAAAATAATAGCAATAATAACGATAACAACGATAATAATAATAACAATATTAACGATAATTTAGATAATAATAATAATAATAAGGATAATAACTGTAACAACGATAATAACGATAATAACGATATTAACGACAATAAAACTAATAATAATAATAAGGGGTAATAGAGATTATAACGACAATAATGATAATGACAATAATAATAATTGTAATAATAAAGATAATGATGATAATATAGGAAATAAGGATAATAATAATAACAATAATAACGATATTAACGATATTAATGATAATAACCACAATAATAATAATAGTAATAATAATTAAAACGATAATAACGATTATAATAATAATAATAATAACAATAATAAAGATAATATGGACAATAATAATTATAAAAATAATAATAATAATAATATCGATAATATCGATAATAACGATAATAATAATATTATTAATAACAACAATGACAATAATAACGATAATATATATAAAAATTAATGCAATAATAATAATAACAGTAATAATGATAATATCGATAATAGCGATAATAACAATTAAAATCCTATAAACGATTTTAATATTTATAATAATAATAATAATACTGATAATGACGATAATAACGATAATAATAGTAGTAATAATAACAATTATTACATTAATAATGTTAAAACGATAATAACGATAATATTAGTTTAATAATAACAATAATAACAATAAAAACGATAATAAGGTTATTAACGATAATATCTATAATTGTAATAACCATATTAACCATAATAACGATATTATCAATCGTAACAATATCGACATTAACGATAATATCGATAATAATAATAACATTATTAACGTTAACATCGATAAAAATAATAATATTATTAACATTAACAAGGATAATAACGATAATAAGTATAATAATAATAATGAAAATAACTATAATAACCATATTAACGATAATAATAACAATAATAAGAATAGTAATAATAATAACGTTAATTACGATAATAACGATAATTATAATAGTAAATATAACGTTAATAGCAATAATAACGATAATAATGATAATAATAAATAAGATAATATCGATTAAATTAATAACAATATTAACGATAATATCTATAAAAATAATAACGATATTAACCATAATAAATTTAATAACTATATTTACATTAATAACGATAATAATATCAGCAATAATAGCGGTAATAGCGACAATAACGGTAACAATAATAATAAAATTATTGACAATATTATCGATGATAACGATAATAAAAATAACGGTAATGACAATAATAATAATAATAGTAATAAAAATAATAATTATAATAACGTTAATAATAATATCAATTGTAACGGCAATAATGATAATAATATTAATAAAGATATTAGCAGTAATAATAGTAGTAATTTATAACTATTATAACGAAATTAACGATAATAACGATAACAATAATAACGATTATTACTATAATAACTAAAATAATAAAAATGATAGAAACGATACTAGTAAAAATAATAATACCGATAAAAACGATAATAAATTTAATAATAATAAAAAGAATAACGATAGTAAGATATTAACGATATAAAAGATGATAAAACCAAAAACTACGAATATAACGATAATAATTATAACAATAATAACTATAATAACTACAATAATTATAACAATAACAACGATAATAAAAATAATAACAATAATAACGATAATAACGATAAAACGATAATAACGATAATAATAAATATAGTAATAATAACAATAATAACGACAAAAACGATAATAATAATAATAATGATAATAGTAATGAAAACAATAATAATAAAAATAATATTAATAACGATAATAACGATAATAGTACATGTAATAATAATACTATTAACGATAATAACGATAATAACGATAATAATGCTAATAACGATTATAATAACAACGATAATACCGATAATGTTATTATTAATACTAACGATAATAACGTTATTTACGATAATAATAATAACGATAATATAGAAATGAACGATATTATCTAGAATAACGATATTAATAATAACGATAATAATAATAATAATAATAATATCAAAAATAACAATAATTACCATAATGACTATAATGACGATAATAATAATAACGATAATGAAGATGACAATAATATCTATAATGAAGTTAATAACGATTAAAATAATAATAATAATAACGATAATAACGATATCAATGATAATAACGTTAATAGCGATAATAATGATATTTATAATAACGATATTAACGTCAATAATATTAGTCATTATAGCGTCAAATGGAATAATAAGTACGTCACCGATAATAAATATAACAATAATATCAATAAAAACAATAATAACGATAATAATAATACAAATAATGACGATTTTAACGATATTACGATAATAGCATTAACTATAATAAGGATAAAAATCTTAACAACAATAACGATATTAAATTTTTTAACGATAAAAATATTAAGGATATTAACGATTATAACGATAATAATGATAATAATAATAATAATAATAACATTAATAAAGTTAAAAGCGTAAATAACGATAATAGCGATATTATTTATAATAATTATAACGAATACAACGATAATAACGATAATTATGAAATTAATAATAATTATAATATCGATAATAATGATTATAACGATAATAACTATATTAACTATAAAAACGACAATAATATTAATAATAATAATGAAAATAATAATACCGTTAATGACAATAATAGCGATAATAGTAATAGTAAATGTAATATCAATAATAACAGTAATATCGATATAAAGATAATAACGATAATAATATTAACGATTATAACGAATATAGTAATAATAATAATAGCGATAATAACGATAATAACGACATTAACGGTAATAATGATAATAATAATAATTATTATAATAATAATAATAATTATTATAAAAATAGTTTTAAAAATAATAACAATAATGCCTTTAATAACGATAATAACGATAGTAACAACAATAATAATAATAATAATAACGATAAAAGGGATAATAACTATGTCAACTATAATAATAATAACAATAATATCAATATAAACGATAATAACGATAATAATAATAATAATAATAATAATAACGATATTAACGATAAGAACGATAATAATGATAATAATGTTAAAACGATAATAATTATCATAATTATAGTAGTAATAACATTAATAAAGATATCAAAAATAAAAATAATAATGATAATATAGATAATAATCATAAAATTCATAACCTTAATAACGTTAATGACGATAATAACGGTAAGAATAGTAAAATTGGTAACTCTAATAACGATAATAAAGATATAATATTATTAATAATAACGATAATAACGGTAAAAACGATAATAATGATAGTAATAATACTAGTAATAAGAATAATGGTAATTACGATAATAACAATAATAATAATAGTTATAATAGCATTATAACAATAATAACGATATCAACGATAATAACGATATCAATAATAACGATAATAAAGACAATAATAACAACAATATTAATATCATTTATAGCAATAATAATGATGATAACCATAATGACGATAATAACGATAATATCGATAATAATAATATCAGTAATAAGGATAATAACGTTAATAACGACAATAATAATATTAATAATAATAATAATAATAATAATAATAATAATAATAATAATAGTAATAATAATAACGATAATAAAGATAATGACGACAATAATAATAATAATATTAATAATAATAACGATAATGAAAATAATAACGATAATAATAATAATAATAACAATAATATTCACCATAATAATGACAATAATAACGGTTATGATAAGAATAATATTAATAATATTAACGATATTAATGATAATAACGATATAATCGATAATAAAAATTACAATAGTAACGATAATAACTACAATAATGATAATAATAATAATAATTATAACGATAATAACGATAATTTCGATAATAACAATATTAATAAGAGCGATAGTAACGTTAATGGAAATAGCTCTAAATTCGATAATAATGATATTAATGAAAATAACTATAATAATAATAATAAATTTAACAATAATAACGATAACAACGATAACAATATAACGATAATAAAGTTGGTTATAACACTAATAACAACAATAATAACAATAATAAAGATATCATTAATAATAAAAATAACAATTAAAATAACAATTATAATAATAGCTATAATAACGATAACAACCATTATAATTATAATAACTATAATAATGATATTAACAATAAGAATAAAAGTAATAATAAAGACATTAACGTTATGAACGATAATAATGATAATAACGATACTAATAATAATAATAATAACAATAATAATGATAATAACGATTATAAAAATAATAACAATTATAATGATATTAACAATAAGAATAAAAGTAATAATAAAGACATTCACGTTATGAACGATAATAACGATAATAATAATAACAATAATAACGATTATAAGGATAATAATGTTAATAACGATAATAATAGTAATAATAGAAACGATAATAAGCATTATGATAATAATAATAAGAACGATAAAATCGATAAAAACGAAATTAACGATAATGACGATAATAACGGTAATGACCATAATAGCGATTATAATAATAACGATAGTAACGATATTAGTAATAATAATAATAATGATAATAACGTTAATAACAAAAATAATAATAAGGTAATAACGATGTTAACGACAAACACGATAATAATGATAATAGCAATAATAATAAAAATAACTATTACAATATAACGATAATAACTATAAGAAAGAGAACAATAATAACGATCATAGCGTTAATAACGATAATAATAATATCAATAATAGCGATAACATCGTTAATAACAATAATCGTAATAATAACGATAATAAGGATAATAACGGTAATAACGATAATAATAATAATAATAATAACGATAATAACGATATTACGAAAATAAGGATAACAATAATAACAATAATAATAATAATAACGATATTAATAATAATAAGAATAATAAAGACAGTAACAATAATAATAATAGTAATACTAATGTTAATAACGTTATAAACGATATTAACGATAATATTGATTATAATACAAACAATATAATAGATCGTAATTATGGTTATTAAAGGTAACAATGATTATATTAAATACGATAATAACGACAATAGTAATAATAATAATAACCATAATAATGATAATAAAGATATTAATAATAATAATAATAATAATATTAATAACGATAATATCGATTATAACGAAAATAATAATTACGATAATGACGGTAATAATAATAATAATAAAGTTAATAACGATAATTACGATAATGACGATAATATTAATAAAGATAATAAGGTTAATAACGTAAATAGCGATAATAATAATAATAATAATAATAATAATAAAAATTATAATAATAATAATATAGATAATAACAATAATAACGATAATAATAATATTAATAATAACAATAAAAACAATAAGATCGATAATAAGCATAATAATAAATACGTTAAATAAGATAATATCGATAATAATATTAACAATATTAATGGTAATATGGATTATAATTATAACAATATTAACGATAATATCGATAATAATAATAACATATTAACGATAATATCTATAAAAATAATAATAATAATAATAACGATAATAATGATAATAACGATATTAGTAATATTAATAATAAAGATAATTACGATAATAACGATAATAATAATTACAATAATAACGATAATAACGATAATAACGATAATAATAATAACAATAATAACGATAATAACGATAATCACGATAATAATAATTACAATTATAACGGTAATAACGACAATAATAATAGTTATATTAACAATAATAACAATAATAATGATAATAACGATAATAACGATAGAAATAATAATAACGACATTAATAACTATAATAAATATAATAATGATATGGTATTGACGATAATGGCGACAATATTAGTAATAGTAATAACGATAATAACCATAATAACAGCAATAAAATTAATAATAATAAAGATAATAACGATATTATCGAAAATAAAGATAAAAGCTATAAAAATAATATTAATAAGAACAATAACAACGATATTAACGATAATAAAAATAATAACAGTAACGATAATACGACAATAATAATAAAAACAATAAAAATGATAATAACAATAACAACAATAATAAGGTTAATAACTATATTAACTATATCAGTAATAACGGAAATAACATTAATTTCGAAATTAATAATAGCAGCAATAAAGATAATAACGATAATAATAATAATAATAACGACCTTAATAACTATAATAAATATAATAACGATATGGTATTAACGGTAAAAACGACAATAGTGGTAATAGTAATAACAATAATAACGATAATATCTACTTGATAAACTATAAAAATAATATTAATAATAATAATAAAAGTAAAAACGGTAATACCGATAATAACAATGATACTAATAATAACTGTAATAAGGATAATAACTATAATAATATTAAACATAATAAAGATAACAAGGATAATAACGATAACAATTACAAAAGAGATAATAACGATAATAACAATTATAATTATAATAACGATATTAATATTTATAATAATAACATTAATACTGATAATAAGGATAATAACTATAATAATAATAGTAATAATAACAATAATAACTCTAATAACGTTAAAAGCGATAATAAGATTATTAACGATAAAAACGATAATTATAAAACCATATTAATAATAATAACGATGTTATCAATGATAACAATAACGATAATAACGATAATATCGGTAATAATGATAATATAATTAACGTTAACATCGATACTATTAATAATAATAATAACAATAATGACGATAATAAAAATAATAACTACAATAATAATAACGAAAATAACGATAATAACGATATTAATGATAATAATAATAATACCAATAACGACAATAACCATAATAACGATAACAAAGGTAATAATAATAATAATAATAAAAATAATAGTAATAATAATAACGTTAATTACGTTAATTACAATAATAATATTAGTAATTAAAACAATAATAGTAATAATAACGATAATAATAAAAACGTTTATATCGATAATTTCAATTAAATTAATAACAATATTAACAATTATATCGACAAAAATAATAACAATAATAACAATTTTAAAAATAATATTCATAATAACCATAATAATAACATTATTATTAATACCAATAATATTGATAAAAACGATAATAATAATAATATCGATTATAATAACAACGATAATACCGATAATAGTAGTAATAATAATAACGATAATGACTATATTTAGGATAATAATAATAACAATAATAGAGATAAGAACGATATTATCTATAATAACAATATTAATAATAACGATAATAACTAAAATAACGATGTAATGATAATAATAACAATAATATTAACAATAATATTGATAATAATAATAAGAATAATAGCAATAATAACGATAATAAAGATAATAACGATAATAATGATAACGATATTAACGATAATAGTAATAATAATAATATCAAAAATAACAATAATTACGATAATGACTATAATAACAATAATAATAATTACGATAATGGTGATGATAATAATATCTATAATAACGTTAATAACGATAACAATATTAACAAAAATATCAATAAAAACTATAATAACTATAATAACAATAATAATATTAACAATAATAACGATAATAACTATATTAAAAATAACAATAATCTACGATAACTTAGATAAAAACAACAACAATAAAAGGAAAAATAACAAAAATAAGGATAATAACGATAATAGCGTCAATAATAAAAATAATAACGATAATAACGATAATAACAATAATAATAATAACGATAATATCGATAATAACATTAATAATACTAGCAGTAATAACTATTTTAACAGTATTAACTATATTTAAGAAATCAGTAGTAACGATAGTATCGTTAATAATCATCATAATAACGATTATAACGAAAATGACGAGAATAACGAAAATAATAATAAAATTAATAACGATAATTACGTTAATAACGAAAATAATATCAGCATTAATATCGATAATAACGATAATAATAATAATAAGAACAATTACAACATTAAGGATAATAACGAAAATAACGATAATACTAATAAAGATGACAACAATAAAAACAATAATATTAATATTAATAATAACGAAAATAAGGATAATAACGATAACAACGATAATATTAATATTAAATATCAAGATAATAACCATATTAACTTTAATAACGATACAAACGACAGTAACAATAAAAATAATAATAATAATATCGAAAATAAGGATAATAACGATTTCAACGATAATAATAATAACAACAAAAAGGATAATAAAAATAATAAAGATAAAGTAAATAAGGATAATAACGATGACAATGATAATAATAATAACAATACTAAAGTAATAACAATAATAACGATTATAAGGATTATATCAATAACGATAATAGTAATAATAATGAGAAGTAATGAAGATAAAACGATAAAAATGATAATAACTATAATAACAAATATAATAACGATAATAATAATAACAATAATAACGATAAAAACGATATAAACGATAACAACAGTAATAATAATGATAATAACTATACTGATAGTAATAACAATAACAATAATAACGATTATAACAATAATTATAGAAAGAATAATAACGATAATAATAATAATGACGTTAATAATAATAATAATATTAGAGATATTAACGATAATAAAAACAATAATAATTATAACAATAATAATAATAATAATAGTACCCATAATAACGATAATATCGATAATAACGATAGTAATAATAGCGATAATGACGACAATAATAAAAATAATAACGATAATAACGATAATTACGATATAAGGATAATAATAAAAGTAATAATAACAATATTAAAAATAATGAGTATAATAACGATAAAAATATTATGATAGTAGTAATAATGAAAGTAATAAAAATTATAGCCATAAAAACGATTTTAACGATAATAATTATGACGATATTTATGATAATATCGATATTAATAATTGTAATAATAACAATAATAACGATTATAACGATAATAACGATAATAATGATAATAACGATAATAATTATATTAATAAAAGGAACAATAATAACGATATTAACGAAAATATTAGTAACAATTGTAACGTTAACAACGTCAATAAACATAATAATAATAATAATAATAACAAAAGTAAAGATAACAATAATGACAATAATGGCTATAATATCGATTATAATAATACCGATAATATCGTTATTAACGATAATAATAATAATATTAATAACGATATTAAAAATAATTTCAATAATAACAATAATAATAGTAGAAATAATAACAATAATAACGAAAATAAAGATAACAATACTATTATTAACGATAACAATGATAATATTAATATAAATAATAACGATAATACCGATAATAACGATTATAACGGTAGTAGCGATAATAAATAAAATAACGAAATAATAATAATAATAACAATAATAATAATAATAATAATAAAAAATAATAATGACGATAACAACGATAATAACATTAATAATATCTGTAATAATAACAATAATATCAATAATTACGATAATAACGATAATAATAATAACAATAATATCGATAATATCGATAATTATAATAATAATATTAACGATAATTACGATAATAATGATAACAAAATTAATAATAATAAAGATAATAACAATATTAACGATAATACCGATAATAACGATAATGAAAATTATAATTGTAATAACAATAATAAAGATAATGAAGAGAATAACGGTAATAACGATAATAACTATAATAATAATAATAACGAAAATGATAGCAACGATATCATTTATGATATCAACGATAGTAATAATAATAATAATATGAATGATAACGAAAATAAAGATAATAACGATAATAATAATTATAATAATTTCAATAATAATAACGTAAATTACAATAATAACGATAATAATAATAGTAATTATAAAAATAATAGCAATAATAACAATAATAAAGATAATAATATATACGATTTTAACGACAATAGTAATAATAATAATAACGATAATAAATATAATAACGATAATTATAATAATAACAATAATAATAATAAAAATAATAACAATAATTTGCATAATAACGATAATAATAGTGGTAATGTTAAGAATAATAACAATAATAACGATAATAAAGATTATGACGATAATAATATTATTCATAATAACGACAATAGTAATAACAATAATAATAACCATATTATCGAAATTAATATTAATATTAATAACGATAATAATATACACGATAAAGACGATAAAATCGATAATAATATTAACAAATTTAACTATAATATCGATAATAATATTAACAATATTAACGATAATATCGATTAATAATAATATTATAAACCATAGCGTCGATAATAATAATAATAATAATAACATTATTAACGATAATAACGATAATAACTATAATAATAATAACGAAAATAAAGATAATAATAATATTAACGATAATAATAATAATAATAATAATAATAATAATAATAATAAAGATAATACCGACAGTAACGATAATAAAGATAATAACGATAATAACTATAATAACGATAATTGCGATAGTAACGAATATAATATTAACAATAATAACGATATTAGTAATAATATTTATAACGATAATAACGATATTTACGATAATAATTATAAGAATAATAAAAGATAATAACGATAGCAACATTAATATGGATGATAATAATAACAATATTAATGATAATATCGAAAATTATAATAATACTAATAGCTATAATAACGATAATATCGATAATATCGATAATAATAAGAACGACAATAACGATAAGAATAAAAATAAAATTTCGGTAGTAACAATAATAACGACAATTACGATAATAACGATAATAATAACAACTATAATGTCGATGATAATGATAACGATCATAAAACTAGTAACGATAATAATAATAATAACAATAATAACGATATTAACGAAAATATTAATAACATTAGTAACGAAAACAACGGTAATATCTTTAATAATAATAATAATAATAAAAAAAGTAAGTATAATAACGGTGACAACTATAATATTAATAACAAATATAACGATAATAACGATAATAACGATAATAATAATACTAATAATGAAGATAATAAGGATATCAATGGCAATAACGATAATAATGTTTATAATTATAATATTATTAAAGATAATAACGGTAATATACGATGCTAACAATAACAGCGATAATAATAACTTACAACAGAAGCAATAATATCGATAATAACTATAGTGTACTTATAATATTAACGATGATAACGATTATAATTATGATAAAAATATTAACGATAATAACAATGATAATAATTATAATAATAAAGGTAATGACGATAAAAAAGTATCTAACGTTAATAATAATAAAAGCAATAATAATGATAATAATAGAAGTAATACTAAATAAATTAAGAATAATAAATATAATAACGATTATAACAATAACAGTAGTAGTAAGAATAACATTAATAACAATAATAACGATAATAACGATTATAACAATGTTAACGATAATAATATTAACGATAATAACGATAATAAGCATAATAATAATTATAATTATAATAAAGATAACAACGATATTAACGATAATAATGACAATAACAGAAAACAATAATGACGATAATAACGTTAACAAAGATAATATCGATAATAACGATAATAATATTAATAATAATAATAATAACGAAAGTAAAGATAAAAACGATGACTACGATAATAATAATAGCAATAATAATGATAATAATGAAAAAAATAATAATAGTAATAACAATAATATCGCTAATAAGGCTAATGACCATAATAATAATAATGATAACGACGATGAAAATAATATTAATAATAACGATAATATCGATAATAATAATAACGTAAATAACGATAATAAAGGTAATAATAGTAAATATAATAACGTTTATAACGGTAATAACGATAACAACGATATTAACATATAATAATAATAATAACGATAATAATAATAATAATAATAACGATAATATCGATAGTGGTAACAATAATATCAATAGTAAAAATAATGACGATTATGACGATAATAATAATAACAATATTATTGATAAACTCGATAATAATAATAATAATAATAATAACGATAATATTGATTATAAAGATAATAATGATAATAACGATAATAAAGATAATAACAATAATATCGATTATAACGGTAATAATAATAATAACGCTAATGACGATAATAATAATAATAATAACGATAATAATGTTAATTACGAGAATGACAATAATATTAATTACGATAATAACGTTAATAACATATATAACGATAAAAATAATAGTAATAATAACAATAAAAACAATAAAAATATTAAGGATAATATAGACATTATTATCAATTATAACAACGATAAATACGATAATAACGATAATAAAATTAATATTATTTAATATAACAACAATATTAACAATAATATCGATAATAACAATTATAGAAATAATAATAGTAATAGCAATAATAACGATAATAACGATAATAACGATAATAGAGATAAGACTAATATCGATAAAACGATAATAAATATAATAATTCTAAGAATAATATATATAACATTGATACTAACGTTAATAACAATAATACTAATAACAATAATAACGATAATAACGTCAATAATGATCAGAACGATAATGATATTAATAATAATAACAATAATAACAATTAATACGACATTACGATAATAATAAAAGTAATAATAACTATATTAAAAATAATAAGTATAATAATCATAATAACTAAAATAATAGTAGCAATAATGAAAGTAATACCAATAATAGCCATAAAAACAATTTTAACGATAATAGTAAAAACGATAATAACGATAATATCGATTATAATAATAACATTATACGATAATATCGATATTAATAATTCTAATGATAACAATAATAACGATCATAACAATAATAGCGATTATAATAATAATGATAATAATGATAATAATAATAATAATATTATCGTTAGTAAAAATAATAATGATAACGATGTTTATAAAAGTAATTATAATAACGATTATAACGATAATAACGATAAAAATGATAATAACGATAATAATTATATTAGTAATTGCAATAATAACGATCATAACATTAATAGATAAATCAATAATAACGATATTATCGAAAATATTAATAACAATTGTAACGTTATCAACGATAAAAAAATAATAATAATAATAATATTAACGAAAGTAAAGATAATAACGATAACAATAATAACAATAATAGCGATAATATCGATTATAATAATACCGATAATATCGATAATAACGATAATAATAATAGAAATAATAACAATAATAACGATAACATAGATAGCGATAATATTATTAACGATAATAATGACGATATTAATATTATTAATAACGATAATAACGATAATAAAGATAATAATATTAATATTAATAAAGATAATAACGGTATTAACGATAATACCGATAATAACGATAATAACGATAATCATACTAACGATAATAACGATAATAACGGTAATAATGATAGTAATTATAACAACAATAGCAGTAATAACGATAAAAATGATAATAATATATACGATTATAACGACAGTAGTATAAAAATAAGAACGATAACAAAAATTATTACGATAATAGTAATAATAATAATTATAATAAAATTAAAAACAACAATTTGTATAATAACGATAATAATAGTGGTAATGTTAAGAATAATAACAATAATAACGATAATAACTATAATAACTATAATTTCGATAGTAACGAATATAGTAATAACAATAATAACGATATTAGTAGTAATATTAATAAGGATAATAGCAATATTAACAATAATATCGATAATAATAATAAAAAAATTTATAATAATAACGATAATAACGATTATAACGTTAATAATAATAATAACAAAATTAGCGATAATAGCAACGAAATTCTAACGATAATAATAATAACAACAATAACGATAATACTGAATATGATGATAAGAAAGATAATAACACTAATAATAATAAAAATAATAATGACAATAACGATAACAATGATAATAATATAAGTAATAATAACAATATTAAGATTAATAACTATAATAACGATTATAACGATGATAGTATTAGTAATAAAAAGAGAAATAACAATAATAACGATAATAATATTAAAGATTATAACGATAATAACAATAATAATAATAATAATAATAAAGATAACAACGATAATAACGATAATAATGACAGTAATAAAAACAACAATGACGATAATAAAGTTAACAATGAAAATAACGATAATAATGTTAATAACAATAATAGTAATAGTAATAATTAAGATAATAACGATATTTACGATAATAAGGATAATAACAATAAAAATAATAACGAAAATAATGTTAATAATATAAACGATAAAGTCGATAATATCGATAAAAATGTTAATAAATTTAACGATAATATCGATAAAAATATTAACAATATTAACGATAATATCGATCATAATAATAATATTATAAACCTTAACGTCGATAATAATAATATTAATAATAACATTATTAACGATAATAATCATAATTACTATAATAATAATAACGAAAATAACGATAATAATATTAGCGATAATAATAATAATAATAATAATAAAGATAGTTACGATAGTCACTATAATAACGATAATAACGATAATAACTCTTAAACGACAATTGGGATAGTACCGAATATAATAATAACAATAATAACAATATTAGTAGTAAAATTAATAACGATAATAAAGATAATTACGATAATGACTATGATAATCATAGTAATAATAAAGGTAATAACGATGTAAATGATTCTAACGATAATAATGATAACAACAATAACGATAATAACGAATATGATGTTCAGAATGATAATAATATAATAAACTATAATAAAAACAATAATGACAATCACGATAATAAAGATAATAATAGAAGTAATAATAACAATATTAAGAATAATAAATATAATAACGATAATAACAATAATAATATTAGTAATAAAAAAAGTAATAACAATAATAACGATAGAAACGAATTTAAAGATAATAATATTGGTGATAATTACGATAATAACGATAATAATAATAACAATAATAACGATAATAAAGATTATAGAGATAATAATAATTATAGTAATAATAACGATATTATAGATACTACCGACAAAATAATAATAATAATCATAACGATTATAACGGTAATAACGATAAAAACTATAGAAAAATAACAATAATATCAATAAAAACGATAACAAAGATAATATCGATTTCATCGATAACAATAATAACAATATTAACGATTATATCGATCATAATAACAACAAAATCGACAATAATATCGATAATAATAATAACAATAATTTCAATAATAACGATAATAAAGATAATAAGGATAATATCGATATTAATAAATAGGATAATATCGGTATCATCGATAATAATAGTAACAATAATAACAATAATACCGATGCTATCGATTATATCGTTAATAATAATAACGATAATAATGATAATAGCGATAAAAACAATAACGATATTAACGATAATATTGACAATATTAAAGATGATAATGATAATAATTTAAAAACGATAATAATTATCATAATTATAGTAGTAATAACGATAATAACGATATTAAAATTTAAAATGATAACGATAATATAGATAATAATAATAAAATTCATTACTTTAATAACGATAATTACGATAATAAAGGTAATAATAATAAAATTAATAATGCTAATAACGAAAATAAAGATAATAATATTATTAATAATACCGATAATATCGATAATAACGATGATAACGGTATTAACGATAATAATAATAGTACTAAAAATAGTAATAATAAAAATGATAATTACGATAATAACGATAATAATAATTACGATAATAACGATAGAATCGATAATAATAATAATAATAATAATAACAGTAATAACGGTAATAACGATAATAATGTTAATAATAAGAATTATAATAATAACAATAATATCCATAATAATGAGAATGACGACAATAATAATAATAATAATAATATTAATAATACAGACGATAATGACGATAATAATAATAATAATACTAACAATAATAACAACAATAACGACAATAACGTTAATAACGATAATAATAATAATAATAACGACATTAATAAATATAAGAAATATAATAACGAAGTGGTATTAACGATAAAATCGACAATAGTAGTAATAGTAATAACGATAATAACGATAATAACGACAATAAAAATATTAATAATAAAGAAAATATCTATATTATAGCAAATATCGATTATAAGGATAATAATGATAATAACAATTATAATAATAACGATAATAACGAAAATAGTAGAATTAATAATAACGATAATAATATAAATAATAATAATAATAACGATAATAACAATAATGTCAATAATAATAATAACTATAATATCGATAATAACAATTATAGTAATAATAATAATAACGATAATTATGATAATAATAATAATAATAATAAAAGTATTAAAAATTTTAATCACCAGAATACTATCAATAATACCGGTTATGATAAGAATAATATTAATAATAATAACGATAATAATGATAATAACAATAATAATAATAATAATAACAATAATAATAATAATAATACTAATAACAATAATAATAATAATATCATTAATACTCACAAGAATAACAATAATAACGGTTATGAGAAGAATAATATTAATAATAATATCGATAATAATGATAATAACGATATAATCGAAAATAATGATA
This sequence comes from Vespa crabro, assembly GCF_910589235.1. Classification (NCBI taxonomy): domain Eukaryota; kingdom Metazoa; phylum Arthropoda; class Insecta; order Hymenoptera; family Vespidae; genus Vespa; species Vespa crabro. The sequence continues at coordinate 2,009,571 of NW_025813595.1, forward strand.
ATAATACTAATAATTATAACGATAATAACAGTAATATCGAAAATAATAATATTAATAAGAGCGTTAATAACGTTAACAGTAATAAGTATAAAATCGATAGTAATGATATTAATGAAAATATCCATAATAATAAAAATAAATATAACAATACTAACGTTAATAACAATAACAATAATAACAATAATAACGATTATTAATATAATAACGATAATAGTAAGAATAATTATAATATCGAAAATATGGTTGATTACGAAAATAACGTTAATAATGACAATAACTATAACAACGACAATAATAATAATAATAATAAAGATAATAACGATAATAACGATAATAACGATAATAGCGAATATAATAAAAACAACAATAGAGATAACAATGATATTAACAATAATAACAATAATAACAATTATAGCTATAATAACAATAATAACGATAATCGCGTTAATAATAATAACCCTAATAACTATAATATCGACAATAACGATAATTACGATATGCTAATAACAATTAACGATAATAACTATAATAACAATAATATTAATAATAATAATAATAATGACAACAATAATGAGGATAATAGCAATAATAATAATAACAAAATTATAGATTACATTGTTTATAAAGGTAATGAAAGTATCGATAATATTAATTATAATAATAACTATAATTACGATAATAATAATAGAAAAGATAATAATACTAATGTTTATAACCATAATAAAGATAATAACGATAATAATAATAAAATTAATAACGATAATAACGTTTATAACGATAATAATAAGAACAATAACATTGATAATAACGAAAATAATCATAATATATGTAATAATAATAATAAAAATAACTATTAAAACGGTAATAACAAAAAGAATAATAACAATAATGACGATAATAACGGTAATGACGATAACACTAATATCGATAATTACGATAATATCGATAATAATGTCAATAAAGGTAAAAATAATAACAATAACAATAATAACGTTAGTAATAATAACGAAAATAATAATAGAAGCGGTAATAATAATAATAATAATAACGATAATAGCAATAACAATGATAATGATAATAAAGATAATATCGATAATAATAACAACAATATAAACAAAAGTAACCTTAATGATAATAATAGTAATAACGATAAAAACGATAATAACGATAATAAAGATAATAACACTAATGATATTAACGATAATAGTAATAATTATAATAACGATAAAAACGACAATAAAGATAATAATAATAATAATAACAATAATGAATATAAGGATAATAACGATTATAATAATAATAATAATAACGAAAATAAGGATAATAACGATAACAACGAAAATAATAATAACAATTATAGCGATAATAACGATTTTAACGATAATAAGGATAATAATAATAATTATAATAACAATAGATACAGTAAAATCGATAATAACGAAAAAACGATGAAAACGATATTAAGGATAATAATAATAATCAGAATAAAGATGATAACGATAATATGGATAATAAAAAAAATAATAATAATAATGATCGTAACGATAATAAAGACAATAATAGCATTTCTAATAACATTAATCATAGTAATAACTATAACAACGATAATATCGAAAATAATAACAATGTCAATGTTAATAGAAATGATAATAATAGCGATAATAACGATAATTACTTTAATAATAATAACAATAATAAAGATAATACCGATATTGACATTAATAACAATAATAATAATAGCAACAATAACGATAATTAGGAAAATAAAAATTATAATTAAAACGATACTAAGGATAAGAACGATATCATCAATAATATAAATCAGAAAAATAAAGATAATATCGATTATATTAATAAAAATATTAACAATTATATAGATAAATATAATAATAATATTAAGAATAATAACGATAATAACAATATTAACAATAATAAGGATAATAAAAATGACCATATTTATGAATATAACGATAAATAAATATTAATAATACCAATAATAAGGATAATAAAGATATCGTCGATAATAATAATAACAATAATAATGATAATATAGATATTAATATTATCAATATTAACGATAATAAGGATAATTTTAATAATAATAATAACGATAATAACGGTTTTATCGATAAATATAATAATATTTATATATAACGATAAATATGATAAAACGATTTTAACGATAATGACGATAATATCAATAAAAATAATAATAAAAACAAAGATAATAACGAAAGTAATGGAAATAACGATAATAATAATAAAATAATAACGATAATAACGATAATAATAAAAATATTAACAATAATAACGATAATAGCGATAACAAAGTTAATAATTTTAGTAATTATAAAAATAATAATATTCCTAACGATAATAACGATTTTAAAGGTTCTAATAATAACGATTATAACGTTGATATCGATAATAACAATAATACTAATAATAATACTATCTATAATAACAATAATAATGATAATAAAATTAATAATAATAACTATAATAACGATAATAACAATAATAATAAGAACATCAATAGCGATAATAACGAAAATAAAATTAATAATAATAATAATGGCGATATTATAGATATTAACGATAATAATAAGAACGATAATAACGACAATAGTAATTTTAACAATAACGATAATAATGTTAATAACGACAATAATAATAATAATATTAATTATGATAACGATATTAAAGATAATAACGCTAATAATAATAACTACGATTATAATAATAACAATAATAACAAAATTAACGAAAATATCGATAATATCGTTATAATTATAATAATATAATCGATAATTGTGTTATTAGAAATATTAATAATAACAATAATAACGATAATGACGATAATAACGAAAATACTAATAACCATAATAACGATAATAATAATAATAAGAATAACGATAATAACGATAATAACGTTAACAATAATAGTAGTAATAACAATAATAACGATAATAACTAAAATAACGATAATAATAGTAACGATAATAAAGTTAACATCAATAAAAGTAATAACAATATTAACGATAATCACAATAATAATAATAATGAAAATAATAATAACGATAACATAGATAATAACGATGATAATAATAACGATATTTTCGACAATAGTGCTAATAATAATAACGATATTAACGATAATAACGATAATAATAATAATTATAATAGAGATAATAACGATATTAACGATTATAAAGATAATAATGATAATAACGATAATAATAATAATAATAATAATAATTACAATAACGATAATAACGATATCAATAATAATAATAATGACGATAAGAACGATAATAGCGATTGTAATGACAATAAACACAGTAATAAGAGTAATAATAATAATAAAAACGATAATAATAATAATATTAATAACGATAATTACATTAACAACGATAATAGTAATAATGACGTTAATAGTAATAATCATAATAAAGTTATTAGCGATAATATCAACAATAATATTAATAATAAAAACCATAATAACAATAATAAAAATAATAACTATAATAACGATAATAATAGTGAAAATAATAGTAATAATAGATGTATTATTAGTAAGGATAATAACGATTATTATATTAATAATAATAACGTTAAATACGATAATAGCGACAATATTATTATTAATATTAACGTTAATAGGTAGAATTACTATATAAAAGTTAATAGTAATAACAATAATAACGATAAAAACGATATTAACGATAATAACAATAATAATATTGATAGTAACGATAATAATAATAGCAATAATAACGTTTTTTAATGTTAAGAATGATAATAATAGTAACATTTATAACAATTATAACATTATCAACGATAATAATAATAATGACGTAGATAATAATAATCATAATAAAGATATTAACTATAATTTCAACAATAATAATTCTAAAAATAATAATAATAATAATAGTAACCATAAGAACGATAATATCGATAATAACGATTATAATAATAACGATAGTAACGATAATAGAGATAATAACAATAATAATATTAACGATAATATCGACATTATTAATAATATTAACAACGATAATTTTGATAATATCGATAATAAAATTAATAACAATAATAACGATAACGATGTTTATAATAGTAATAATAATAACGATTATAACGTTACTAACGATATTAATGATAATAACGATTTTAACGATAATAAAAGGAACAATAACAACGATATTAACGAAAATACTAATAACAATTGTAACGTTATCAACGACACTAAAAATAATAATAATAATAATAATAATAACGAAAGTAAAAATAATAACTATAACAATAATAACAATAATAGTGATAATATCAGTCATAATATTAATAGTAATAACATTAAAAACGATAATAACGATAATAAAGATAATAATAATAATAATGATAATAATAATAATATCAATAATAACAATAATAACGTTAGTAACGATAATAACGATAATAAAAATAATAACCATAATAACGATAATAATAACATTATTACTAATTACAATAATAACGATAATTAAGGTAATAAAAACAACAATAATATCGATATTAACGGAAATAGTGTTAACAATTGTAACGAAAACGACGATAACAACATTAATAATAATAATAATAATAGCGAAGGTAAGTATGATAACGGTGACAACTATAATATTAATAATAATAATAACGATAATAACGATAATAATGATAATAATAATTCTAAAAATAGAGATAATAACTTAATAATGGCAATAACGATAATAACGATAATAATTAAAATAATATTAAAGATAGTAACGTTAGTAGCGACAATAAAATAATAATATTAATAACAATAATAACAATAATAACGATAATAACAATAATAATAATAACGACATTAACGATAATATCGTTAAAAATAATAACAATATTACCGATAATATCGATAATAATAATAATAATAATAATAATAATAATAAGGATACTAAAGATTATAGCGATTTTAATATCAACGATTAAAAAGATAACAACGACAATAATGTTAATTGCAATAATAACGATAATAATGGTAATAAAAATAACAATAATGACGATATGAAAGAATATAGTAATAACAATAATAACGATAACAACGATAATAACATTAATCATGTTAATAATAATATCGAAAGTAGGCATAATAACGATGCCATCGATAAAAATAATAAAAATAAAAACGATAATAAAGATCATAACGATAATAATAATACTAATAATAACGATAATAACGATTATGACATTAAAATTATTATTGATAATAACGTCAATAGTAATAATAATAATAATGATAATATCGATATTAACGATAATAATAATAGTAATAATAATAATAAACATAAGAACATTATTAACGATAATAACGATAATAACACTAATAACTATAATAACGACAAGAATAATAATAAAATATCTATAGTAACAGTAATAACGATAATGAAGGTAACAACGATAATAACATTAATAATAATATTAATAATAACGAAAGTAATTATAATAACGATGTCATCGTTAATAATAATAAAAATAAGAATGATAATAAAGATATTAACGATAATAATAATACTAATAATAACGATAATAACGATAATAACAATAATCGTATTAAAAATAATAACTATAATAACGATACTAACTATAATAGCGATAATAATAATTAGAACAAAAACAATATTAACGATAATAATTATAATAACAATTATAATATTGTCGGTAATAACGATAACAATCCTAATATTGATAATAACCATAATAACGATAATAAAAATGATAATAATTATAATAATAATGATACTAACGATGTAAAAGATTCTAACGATAATAATATTAATAATAATAAAAATAAAAACGACAATAAGTACAATAACGATAATAATAGTAGTAATATTAATAATATTAAGAATAATAACTTTAAAAACGATAATAACCATAATATTAGTAGTAATAAAAAAAGTAATAATTATAATTACGATAATATCGATAATAATAATAACAATATTAACGATAATATCGAACATAATAATAAGATTAATAACTATAATAACGATAATAACGATAATATCGATAATAATAAATACGATTATAACCATATCATCGATAATAATAATAACAATATTTACAATAATATCGATTATAATAACAACAGTATTGACGATAATACCGATAATAATAAAAAATAATAATTACAGTAATAACGATAATAGCGATAATATCGTTAATAATAATAACGATAATAATGATAATAGCGATAAAAACAATAACGATATTAACGATAATATTGACAATATTAAATATGATAATGATAATAATTTAAAAACGATAATAATTATCATAATTATAGTAGTTATAACGATAATAACGATATAAAAATTTAAAATGATAACGATAATATAGATAATAATAATAAAATTCATTACGTTAATAATGATAATAACGATAATAACGGAAATTATAAAAAAATTGATAACGCTAATAACGATAATAAAGAAATAATATTAATAATAATAACGATAATAACGATAAAAATAATAGTATTAATAACAATATTAAAAATAATAACGATAATAACCATAATAACGATAATAATGATAATAATAACGACATTAATAACTATAATAAATATAATAAAGATATGGTATTAACGATAACAGTAGCAGTAATAGTAATAACGATAATAACAAAAATAGCGACAATAAAATAAAAATAATAAAGATAATAACCATATTATCTAAAATAACGATAGAAGCTATAAGATTAATAATAATAAGAACAATGACAGCGATAATAAAGACAACAAACATAAAAACAGTAACAACAATACGACAATAATAATTATAATAATAATAATAATAATAATAATAATTATAATAACATTAATGATTACAACGAAAATAATGATAATAATGGTAGTAATAATACCAATAATTACAATAATAACGATAATAAAGCTAATAATGATAATAACAATAATAATATTTATGACAATAATTATAATACTGATAATAAAGATAATAACGATAATATAGATAATAACGTTAATAATAATAACAATAATAACGATTATAACGATAATAACGATAATAATAGAGACAATAATAATAATATTAAAAATAATAACAAAATAATAACGATTTATCTATAATAACGATATTAATAATAACGATATTATCGATAATAATAATAATTTTAATAGCAATAATGACCTTAATAAAAATAATAACGTAAATAATGAAACGATAATAACGATAATAGTAATAATAATATCGATAGTAATAATAATTACAATAATGACGATAATAACGATTATAATAATAACGATAATGAGGATGATAATAATATCTATAATAGCACTAATAACGATAATAATTATAATAATAATAGCAATAATAACGATAACAACTATAATAACATTATTCATAATAATAATGATAACGAAACTAAGAATAATAATTGTGTAAACGATAAAAATAATAACATTAATATCGGTGATAAAGATAATAACGGTAATAATAATAATAATAATAACGAAAATAACGATTAGAATGATAATAACGTTAACAATGCTAATAATAAGAGCAATAATAACGATAAAAGGATAATAATTATAATAATAGATGTAATAATTACAACATCAACTATAATAAAGATAATAATAATAATAATAGTAGTAATCATAACTATAATAACAGTATAAACAATAAAAACGATAATAAAAATATTATCCATAATAATAATAATAATATTAACGATTATAACGGTAATAACGATAATGACATTAATAATAATAGAATTAATTGCGATAATAACGTTTATAACGTTAGTAATGATAGCAATAATAACGATAATAAGGATAGTAATAATAATAATAGTAATAAAAATAATTTCGAAAATAACGGTAATAACGATTACGAAGATAATAATAATTATAAAAAGATAATAGCGATATAAATGATAATATCGATGACAACGATTAAAATAATAACAATAATACCAATAATAACAGTAATAACGACAATAATTATATTAATAATAATTATAATAATAATAATAACGATAATAGCGATAATAATGATATTATTAAAAATAATGATAAATATAAAAATAATAACGATAGTGATGGAAATAAAAATTTTAATAATAACGATATTTTCTATAATAGTGATAATACTAATACCGATAATAACGATTAAATTATAATAACAATAATAATAATAATATTATTATTAAGATTAATAACGATAACAAGGACAATAGTGATAATAATAATAATAATTTTACCATAAATGTCGTTAATAACGATAATTATTATAATAGAAGTAATAATAACAATATTAACATTGTTTGCAATAATAATGATAGTAAGGATAATAATAGTGGTAACAATTAAAGTAATAACAGTAATAACGATAATAACAATAATAAGGATAATAATAATAAAGATAAGAACGATAGTAGTAATAATAATATCGATAGAAACAATAATGACGGTAATAAAGAAAATAACGATAATAACGATAAATATAATAAAATTAATAACGATAATTACGTTAATAATGAAAATAATATTAACAATAATAACGATAACAACGATAATAAGGATAATAGTAATAGCGATAATAACGACAATAGTAATTTTAAAAATATTGATAAAAACGATAATAACAATAATAATAATAATAGTAATAATAATGAAAACGATAAAAACAATAATTACGATATTAATAATGATAATAATAACAATAATAAAGATAATAACTGAAAAAATAATAATAATAATAATAATAATAATAATAATAATAATCAAAATAATATTCATAAAAATAATAACGATAATAACGATAATAACGATATTAACGACAATAAAACTAATAATAATAATAAGGGGTAATAGAGATTATAACGATAGTAATGATATGACAATAATAATAATTGTAATAATAAAGATAATAATGATAATATAGGAAATAAGAATAATAATAATAACAATAATAACGATAATAACGATATAAATGATAATCTCGACAATGATAATAATAGTAATAATAATTAAAACGATAATAACGATTATATTAATAATAATAATAACAATAATAAAGATAATATGTACAATAATAATTATAAAAAAAATAATAATAATAATATCGATAATATCGATAATAACTATAATAATAATATTATTAATAACAACAATGAAAAAAATAACGATAATAAGGATAATAATAAATACGATATAGCCGATAATATCGACAATAATATTAACAATATTAATGATACTATCGATAATAATATTAACAATATTAACGATAATATCGATAATAATAATAACATTATTAACGATAATATATATATGAAAATTATAACAATAATAATAATAACAGTAATAACAATAATACAGATAATAACGATAATAAAGGTAATAATATTAGTAATAATAACAATTATTAAACTAATAACGTTAAAACGATAATACGATAATAATAGTTTAATAATAACAATAATAACGATAATAACGATAATAAGGTTATTAACGATAATGTCTATAATTATAATAACCATATTAACAATAATAACAATATTATCAATCATAACAATAAGGACAATAACGATAATATCGATAATAATAATAACATCCTTAACGTTAACATCGATAAAAATAATAATAATAATAACATTAACGACGATAATAACGATAATAAGTATAATAATAATAATGAAAATAACTATAATAACCATATTAACGATAATAATAACAATAATAAGAATAGTAATAATAATAACGTTAATTACGATAATTACGATAATATAAATAGTATTTATAACGCTAATAGTAATAATAACTATAATAATGATAATAATAAATAAGATAATATCGATCAATTCGATAATAATAATAACAATATTAAACATAATATCGATTAAATTAATAACAATGTTAACGATAATATCTATAAAAAATAAATAATAATAATAATAAAAGTAAGAACGATAGTAGAGATAACAACAATGATAAGAATAATAACGATAATAAGGATAATAACGTTAATACAAATAATTATAATAAAGATAACAACGATAATGACGAAAGTAGCGATAATAATATTTTCAATAAGAAAGATAATTACGATAATAATGATATTAGCGATAAAATTTATAATAATGATAACAATAATGACGATAATAATGTAAATAATAATAACAATAATTACGATAATAACGACATTTACGATAATAATAATTACAATAATAACGATAATAACGACAATAATGATAACAAGGAAGATAATTATAATAATAATATCAATAGAAACGATAAATTGGTAATACATACGATTATAACGATAATAACGTTAATAAAGATATTAACCATAATAAGATTAATAACTATATTTACGTTAATAACGATAATAATATGAGCAATAATAGCGGTAATAGCGACAATAACGGTAACAATAATAATAACATTATTGACAATATTATCGATGATAACGATAATAAAAATAACGGTTATGACAATAATAATAATAATAGTAATAAAAATAATAATTATAATAACGTTAATAATAATAACAATGATAACGGAAATAATGATAATAATATTAATAAAGATATTAGCAATAATAATAGTAGTAATTAATAACATTTATAACGCAATTAACGATAATAAATTTAATAATAATAAAAAGAATAACGATAGTAAAAAATTAACGATATAAACGATGATAAAACCAAAAACTACGAATATAACGATAATAATTATAACAATAATAACGATAATAACTACAATAATTATAAAAATAACAATGATAATCAAAATAATAACAATAATAACGAAAATAACGATAATAATAATAATACTGATAATAGTAATAAAAACGATAATAATAAAAATAATAATAATAACGATAATAACGATAATAGTACATGTTATAATGATACTAATAATGATATTAACGATAATAACGATAATAATGATAATAACGATTATAATTACAACGATAATACCGATAATGGTATTATTAATAATAACGATAATAAGGATATTTACGATAATAATAACAATAATATAGAAAAGAACGATATGATCTAGAATAACGATATTAATAATAACGATATTAACAATAATAACGATGAAACGATAATAATAACATCAATATTACCGAGAATATTGATAATAATAATAATGATAATAGCAATAATAACCATAAGAAAGATATTAACGATAATAATGGTAATGATAATTATGATAATAATAATAATAACAATATCAAAAATAACAATAATTACCATAATAACTATAATGACGATAATAATAATAGCAATAATAGCGATAACATCGTTAATAACAATAATCGTAATAATAACGGTAATAGTGGTAATAACGATGACAACGATAATAATAATAATAGTAATAACGATATTAACAATAATATTGTTAATAGTAACAAAAATTTTAACGCTAATATCGATAATATTAACAATAACAATAATAATAATAAGCATAATAAAGATAACAGAGATTATAATAATAACGATTAAAAAGATAACAACGGCAATAATGTTAATAGCAAAAATAACGATAACAAATGTAATAAAAATAACAATATTAACGAAATTAAAGAAAATAGTAATAACAATAATAACGATAACAACGATATTAACATTAATAATAACTATAATAAAAACGAAAGTAAGTATAATAACGGTGACATCGATAATAATAATAAAAATAATAACGATAATAACGGTAAGAACGATAATAACAATAATAAAATTTATAATAATATCGATAATCGCGATAATAACGATAATAACAATATTAATAGTAATGAGAATAAAGATAATATCAATAATAACGGTAATATCGATAATAATTATATCAAAAATAATGAATATAGTAATAATCATCATAACGGTAATAAGGATAAATACGATAACATCGATAATGATAATAATAATAATAACAATAATAATGATAATAACGATAGTAATAATAATAAAAATAACGTTAAAAACAATGATAATGACAATAATAATGATAATAATGGCATTACAAGCAATAGTATCGATAATAACGATAATCACGATAATAATTACAACAATAATATCAATAATAACGATAAGAAATACAATACTAATAACAATAATATCGATGACAACAATAATAACGATAATTATAATAATTAAATAGAGATAATAAAGAATATAACGATAAAAACGAAGATAACTATAAAAAAGTAAATACCGGCGATTATAATAATAATAATAACGATAATAAAAATGACGATAATGACGATAATAACGAAAATGACGATAATAACGATTATAATAATAAAGATAATAACGATAATAGTAATAATAATAATAATGATAATAAACATAATAATTGTAATACAGATTACAACGATATTATCAATAATAATAATAAAGATATTAACGATAAAATAGATAATAATAATAACAAAGTAAACGATAATATCGATAATAATAGTAAATATAATGAGAATAAAAACAAAAATAACGAAAATAACGTAAATAATATTAACGATAATAACGATAATAGTAATAATACAAATATAGATAGAAACAAAAATAACTATAGTGAGGATAATAACGATAATAATGACAGCAATAATAGTGATTTTAAAGTTAAGAACGATAATAATAATAATATTAACAACAATAATAACATTATCAATATTAATAATAATAAAGATGTTAATAATATTAATCATAATAAAGATATTAACGATAATAACAGCAATAATAATTATAACAATAATAATAATATTAACTATACGAACGATAATATCGATAATAACGATAATAATAATAACGAAAGTATCGATAATATCGATAATACCATCAACAATATTATTGATAATGTCGATAATAATATTAATAATCATAACGATAATAGCAATAATAACGATAATAATGATAATAACGATAATGAAGATAATCACTATAATATCGATTATAAGAATAATAATAATAACAATAATGATGATAATAATAAAAATAATACCGATAATAACGATAATTACGAAAATGACGATAATATTAATAACGATAATGACGTTAATAACGTAAATAAAGGTAATAGTAATAGTAATAATAACAACAATAAAGATAATAAAAATAATGACGATAAAAATATTAACGATAATATCGACATTATTAATAATAATAACAACGATAATTATGATAATAACGATAATAAAAGTAATAATAATAAAGATAATAACAATATAAACGATAATATTGATAATAATGATGATAACAATAATAACGATAATAACGTTAATAATAAGAACGATGATAACCATAATGGTAATAATAATAATTACGATAAGAACGTAAAAAAAGATAATAATAATAATAATAATAATAGCGATAATAACGATATTAACGACAATAACGGTAATAATTATTAATAATAACGATAATATCGATAATATTGATAATATCGATAATAATTGTATTAATAATAACTATAATAACGATAATAAGGACAATAAAATAAACAATAACAACTTTATTAACAAAAATATTAAGGATAATTATGACGATAATAATGATAATAATAGCAACAATAATAATAATAACGAAAGAAAAGATAATAACGATGACAACGATAATAATAATAGCATTAATAATGATAATAATGAAAAAAATAATAATTGAAATTACAATAATATCGCAAATAACGCTAATCACGATAATAATAATAATGATAACGACGATGAAAATAATATTAATAAAAACAATAATATCGATAATAATAATAACGTAAAAAACGATAATAGCAATAATAATAAAAAAGATAATAACATTAATAACGATAATAAAGGTAATAATAATAAATAAAATAACGTTTATAACGATAATAACGATAATAATAATAATAATAATAATAACGATAATATCGATATAAACGATAATAACGATAATAGAGATATTAACGATAATAATAAAAACAATAATAACGATAATAACAAATTATAATGATACTAACGAAAATAATATTAATAGTAATAGCAATAATTACAATATTAACGATAATTAAGATAACAATATTAACGATACTAAAGATAATATTAATAACAATAGTAACGATAACAACGATAATAACCCTAATAATAATTATAATAATAACGAAAATGAGGATAATAACGATGACAACGATAAAAATTATAACAATAATAACGATAATAATAATAATAATAACGATAGAAACGATATCAATGATTATAATGATAATAACGATAATAATAGCTATAATAATAAAAATAACAACGATATTAAAGATAGTAACGATAATAATAATAACAATAATATCGATAAAACGATAATAATGATAATACCGATAATAACGATAATAACATTAATAATAATAGTAATAAAAAATAAAATAACAATAATAACGATAATAACGACAATTATTTTAATAGTAGTAATAATAACAATATTAACAAAGTTTGCAATAATAATGATAACAACGATAATAATAGTATTAACAATTAAATTAATAACAGTAATAACGATAATAAAGATAATAAGGAGGATAATAATAGCAGTAATAACGATAGCAGTAATAATAATATCGATAGTAACAATAATGACGATAATAACGAAAATAACAATAATAATGGTAATAATTGTGATAGCGATAATATCGGTAATAATTATAACAATATTAACGATAATATCTATAATAATAATAACAATATTAACGATAATATCTATAAAAATAATAATAATAATAATAATAACAGTGATAACGATAATACCGATAATAACAATGATAATTATAATAGATAATAAGGATAATAACCATAATAATAGTAACCATATTAAAAATAACAACGATATTAACGATAATAATGACAGTAATAATAACAATAATAACGATAAAAGCGATAACAATTATAAATCGATAATAACGATAATAACAGTTATAATCCTAATAACGATAATAATATTTATATGAATTACAATAATACTAATAATAACGATAGAATCGATAATAATAGTATTAATAATAACAAAATTAACACTAATAGCGCTAATAACGATAATAACAATAATAATAACAGTAATAATAATAATAATAACGATAATAGCGATAATAAGGTTATTAACGATAATAACGATAAATATAATAACATTATTACAAAAATAAAAATGTTATAAATGATAACAATAACGATAGTAACGATATTATCGATAATAATAATAATAACATTAATAACGATAATAACTATAATAAGGATATTAGCTACAATAAAATTTATAACTATATTTACGTCAATAACTATAATAATATTAGCAATAATAGCGATTATAACGATAATAACGTTAATAATAATAATAATAATAATAATAAATCTAATTACAATAATAATAGTAGTAATAACATTAATATCTTTTATAACGAAAATAACGATAATAACGATAACAATAATAACGATTAAAACGATAATAACGAAAATAATAAAAACGATAAAAACTATAATAGTAATAATAATAATAGCGATAAAAACGATAATAAATTTAATAATAATAAAAATAATTACGATAATGAATATATTAACGATATAAACGATGATAAGATCAAAAACTGCGATAATAACGATAGTAATAATTATAATAATTAAAATAAAAAAGATATAAACGATAGTAATGATAATAATTATAACAATATTAACGATAATAACGATAATAAATATATTAAAGATAATAACGATAGTAACGATGTGAACGATAATAATAAAAACGTTTATAAAGCTAATACCGATAATAATTATAACAAAATTAACGATATTATCGATTATAATAACTATAATAATAACAACAATAACGATAATAACGTTAATAATAGAGATAATTATAACAATATTAAGAATAATAATTATAATAAAGATAATAACGATAATAATTGTAGTAGTGATAAAAGTAATAATATCAAAAAAGATAAAATGACTTTAAAAATAATACAAATAACGATTTTAGTGATAATAATGATAATGAAAATAATAATAATAGTAATAATAATAACGGCGATTACGATATAAACGATAATATTAATAGAAATATTAATATTATCGTAGATCTAGATTATTTATTATTAGATAGATAATCAATAATCATAATAATGATGATAACAATAACAACAATTATAACGATAAGAATGATAATAATATATACGATAAAGTCGATAATATCGATATTAATATTAACAATATTAACGATGATATCGATATTAATGAAAAATAATAATAATAATGACGATAATAACGGTTTATAACGGTAATAATAGTAATAACAATATCGACAATAACGATAATAACGATAATTACAATAATAACGATTATAATAATAACGATAATAACGATAAAAATAATAATAATAATAACGATAATAACGATATTAACGATTATAATAATAATAATAATAATATCGAGAATAACGATAATAAGGATAAGAAACATAATAACGATTATAACGAAAAAATAATAATAATAATAACGATAATAATTATAATAAAGGCAATAATAATAATAATAATATTAATAATAATAATAATTTTAATGACGATAATATCGGTAATAATAATAAAAACAATAATAATAATAAGGATGATAAAGATAACAGAGATTATAATAATAACGATTAAATAGATAACAACGGCAATAATGATAATAGAAAAAATAACGATAACAACTGTGATAAAAATAACAATATTAGCGATATTAAAGAAAATAGTAATAACAATAATAACGATAACAACGATAATAATATTAATAATAATAATAATAAAAACGAAAATAAGTATAATAACGGTGACATCGATAATAATAATAAAATTATAATGATAATAACGATAATAACGATAATAACGATGATAATAATAGTAATAATAAAGATAATAATAATAACAACAATAATGATAATAACGAATATGATTTTAAGAATGATAATAATATTAACAATAATAAAAACAATAATGACAATCACGATAATAAAGATAATAATAGAAGTAATAATAACAATATTAAGAATAATAAAGATAATAACGATAATAACAATAATAATAATAGTAATAAAAATGTAATACGATAATAACGATAAAATAGTTTTTATCGATAATAATAATGGTGATAATTACGATAATATCGATGATAATAATAACTATAATAACGATAATAACGATTATAGAGATAAAAATAATTATAGTAATTATAACGATATTATAGATACTAACGACAAAATAATAATAATAATTATAACGATAATAACAGTAATAACGAATAAGAATAATAGAAAAATAACAATAATATCAACAATAACGATAACAAAGATAATAACGATAATATCGATATTAATAAGCAAGATAATATCGGTATCAACGATAATAATAATAACAATATTAACGATAATATCGACAATAATAACAACATTATCGACAATAATAACGATAATAATAATAACAATAATAACAATAATACCGATACTAACGATAATATCGTTAATAATAATAACGATAATGATAATAGCGATAAAAACAATAACGATATTAACGTTAATATTGACAATATTAAAGATAATAATGATAATAATTATAAAACGATAATAATTATCATAATAATAATAGTAATAACGATAATAACGATAAAAAAATTAAAATAATAACGATAATATAGATTATAATAATGAAATTAATAACGTTAATAACGATAATTACGATAATAAAGGTAATAATAATAAAATTAATAACGCTAATAACGATAATAAAGATAATATAATAACTACAAAAACAACAATAATAATAATAATAATAAAGATAATAACGATAAAAAGGACAATAATAATAGTAATAATAACGATAATAACGAAAATATCGATAATATTTAGAACAAAAATAACAGTAATAACGATAATATATATAAAACGATAATTATAATAACAATAATAATTATAATGATAATAACGAAAAAATAATAATAATAAGACCTATAAGAACGATAATATAGATAATAATAGTAGTAATTATAACAATATTAGCAAAAATAACGATAATAACGATAACAATATTAACGATAATATCGTTAGTTATAACAATATTAATAACAATAATAACGATAATAAAGATAACAATAATAATAAATAAGGATAATGACGATAATAACGTTAATAATAATTATAATAACTATAATAATAATAACTATAAAAACGATAATAACCATAATAACGAAAATAACAATGATAGCGATAATAATAATAATAATAATAATAATAATATTAACGAAAATAGCGGTAATAACGGTAAGAACGATATAAATAGTAGTAAAAATAAACGTAATAACCATAATAAGGATAATAACATTCAAGTAAATAACGATAATAAAGACAATAATATTAATAATTATAACGATAATAATGATAATAACGATAATTATTGAATCGAAAATAACAACAATAATAATAATAATAATAACGTTGATAAGGATAATAACGATATCATCGGTAATAAAAATAACAAAAATATTGATAATAACGATAATAACGATAATAACGACATTTAATATAATAATAATAACGATAATATCGATAATAATAATAACGATAATGACGACAAAAGTAATAATAATATTAATGGTAATAACGATAATAATGATAATATCGATAATAATTATAACGTAAATGACGACGATAATAATAATCATAATAACGATAATAAGGATAAATACGATAACATCGATAATAATAATAGCAACATTAACAATAATATCAAATCACATTATATATCAAATAACAATAATAAAATCGATTATAACCATAATAATAATAACAATAACAATAATAATAATAATAATAATAATAATAACATTAATAACGATAATAACCATAATAACGATAATAGCGATATTAATTATAATAATTATAACAAAAATAACGTCAACAACGATAATTATGTTAAAAATAATAATAAAAATATCGATAATAATGATTATAACGATAATAAATATAAAAACGACAATAATATTGATAATAATTATGAAAATAATGATAAAGTCGATGACGATAATAGCGATAATAGTAGGAGTAGTAATATCAATAATAACAATAATAATAATAAAAAAGATAATAACGATAATTATATTTACGATTATAATAAAAATAGTAATAATAGTAATAACAATTATACCGATAATAACGATAATAACGATGATAATAATAATAATAATAATAATAATAATAATAATAATAATAATAAGAATAATAATAAAATTGAAAACAATAATTTGTATGATAACGACAATAATAGTGGTTATATTCAGAATAATAACAATAATAACGATAATATCGAATATGACGATAACAATATTAATGTTAATAACTTCAATAGTAATAATAATAATAACGATAATATCGATATTAACGATAATAATAATAATAATAATAATAAAGATAATAACGATATTTTCGATAATAACGGTAATAATGCTAATAACTTTAATAACGATAATTGCGATAGTAACGATTATAATAATAACGATAATAAGGATAATAGTAGTAATATTATTAACGATAATAACGATATTTATAAAAAATAATTATAATAATAATAAAGATAACAACGATATTAACGATAATAACGATAATAATAATAATGATAATGAAGACAAAGAATAATTATAAAATATCAATAGTAACAATAATAACGATAATTACGATAATATCGATAATAATAATAACGATAGTGACGATTATAATAATAACGATCATATGGTTTATGATGATAATAATAAGAAAAATAATTATAGTAGTAGTTGAAATAATAACGATAATAAGGGTAATTAAAACGACAATAATAACGACATTAACGAAAATAGTTATAACAATAGTAACGAAAACAACGATATTTATATTAATAATAATAATAATAATAATAACGGAATTAAGTATAATAACGGTGACAAATATAATATTAATAACAATTATAACTATAATAACGATAACAACGATAATAAATATATCTATTATAGCGATAATAAAGACAACAATAATAACAATAATAATATCAATAATAATTATAATAACCATAATAACAATAATGACGATAATAACGTTAATAATAAATAAGATAATAACGATAAAATCGATAATAATAATAATAATAATAACAGTAATAACGATAATAACGATAATATCGATAATAATAATAATAATAATAATTTCGATAATAAAGATAATGACACTAATAATAATAATAAAAATAATAATAATAATAATAATAACGATAATGACGATAATAATAATAGTAATAATAACAATAATAACAATAAAAGCGGTAATAACGATAATAACGATAATAATATTACTAATAACGACATTAATAACTATAAAAAATATAATAACGATATGGCATTAACGATACAGGCGACAATAGTAGTAATAGTAATAACAATAATAAGGGTAATAACAGCAATAAAAATAATAATAATAAAGATAGTAACGATATAATCGAAAATAATGATATAAGCTATAAGAATAATAATAATAAGAACAATAACAACGATAATAAAGAAAATAAACATAATAACTGTAACGATAATACGACAATAATTTTAACAATAATAATAACGAAAATAACGATAATAACAATAATGACAATGATTAACGACATCAATTATAACGATATAACGTTAATTTCGATATTAATAATAGCAATTTTAAAGATAATAAAGATAATAATAATAACAATATTAATGATAATAACAATTATAGTAATATTAATAATAATGAAATTAACGATAACGACAATAATAATAATAATATTAACAACGATTATATGAATAATAACGATACCATCGAGAATAATAGTAACAATAATATCGATAATAGCGATAATAACGATAATAACATTACTAATAATAGTAAGAATAAAGATAATATCGATAATATGTGTAATAATAATAACGTTTATAACGATAATAACGACAATAACGATCATAAGAATAACAAATGTAACGATAATAATGAATATAACGATAATGACAATAATAACGACAATAGTAATAATAATAAAAACAATTACAATAATAACTCTAATAACTATAATATTGTCAACAATAATAACGATCATAACGTTAATAACAATAATAATAATAGCAATAATAGCGATAAAATTGATAATAACAATAATCGTAATAATAACGATAATAGTGGTAATAACGATGACAACGATAATAATAATAACAATAATGACGATAATAAGGATAATAACGGTAATAACGATAATAATAATAATAAAAATAACGATATTTACGAAAATAAGGATAATAATAATAACAATATTAACAATAATACCGATATTAATAATAAAAAGAATAATAAAGACAGTAACAATAATAATAATAGTAATACTAATGTTAAAAACGTTATAAACGATAATAACGATAATAATACTAACGGTAATAACGATAGTAACTATAATATGGATTATAATAATAACAATAAAATAGATAGTAAGGATATGAAAAGTAACAATAATAATATTAATAACGATAATAACGTTAATAATGTTAATAACTATAATAACGATATTAACAATAAGAATAATAATAATAATAGAGATATTAAAGTTATTAACGATAATAATAATAATATTAATAACAATAGTAACGAAAATGACGACAAAAACGAAAATAATAATAACGATAATAACAATAATAGTAATATTAATAATACCTATAGTAACAATAATAACGATAATGATAATAATAATAATTATAATAATAACGATTATAACGATAATTACGTTAATAACGATAATAATAATAAAATTAATAACGAAAATTACGATAATAACGAAAATAATAATAGCATTAATAACGATAATAATGATAATAATAATAATAATAGTTATAACAATACAAAGGATATTAACGATAATAACGATAATACTAATAACGATAACAACGACAAAACGATAAAAACAATAATAATGATAACGATAGTAAGGATAGTAACGTGCTAACGATAATAATAATAACAATAATAAGGATAAGAACAATAATAATAATGAAGTAAATAAAGATTTTAACGTTGACAGCGATAATAATAATAACAATAATAAAGATAATTACGAATATAACGATTATAAGGATTATAATAATAACGATAATAACGTTATTACTAATAATAATAAGAACGATAATGAAGATAAAACGATAAAAGTGATAATAACTATAATAACAAAAATAACAATTAAATAATAGTAATAATAGAGATATTAACGATATTAACGATAATAACAATAACGATAGTAACGATAATATCGATAATACTAATAACAATATTATTGATAATATCGATAATAATAATAATAATAGCGATAATATCGATAATAACGATAATAATGATAATAACTATAATAACGATTATAACGAAAATAATAATTACGATAATGACGGTAATAATAATAATAATAAAGTTAATAACGATAATTACGATAATGACGATAATATTAATAAATATAAAAACGTTAATAATGTAATTAGCGATAATAATAATAGTAATAATAACAATAATAACGATAATAACGATTATAATGATAAGAACGATAATAATAGAAGTAATAATAACATTATTAAAAATAATAAGTAAAATTAAGATAATAATGATAATGAAAATTATAATAATAGTAATAATAATAAAGATAATTACGTAATTAACGATAATAATAATAGTAATAATAAAAAAATAACAATAATATCGTTAATAACGTTAATAGCGAAATTAATAATAACGATAATAACGAGAATAAAAATAATAATATCGATCATAAAGATAATAACCACAATAATAATAATAATAATAATAATAATAATAATAATAAAAATAATAATAATAATAATATCGATAATAACAATAATGACGATAATAATAATAATAATATTAACATTAATAACAATAAGAAAGATAATAAGGATAGTAATAAATACGATAAATAAGATAATATCGATAATTATATTAACAATATTAACGGTAATGTGGATAATAATTATAAATATATTAACGATAATATCGATAATAATAATAACATAATAACGATAATAACTATAAAAATAATAACAATCATAATAAAGATAATTATGATAATAACGATATTAGTCATATTAATAATAAAGATAATTACGACAATAACGATAATAATAATAACAATAATAACGATAATAACGATATTCACGATAATAATAATTACAATTATAACGATAATAAAAACAATAATGATCATAAGGAAAATAATTATAATAATAATAATAATAAAAACGATAAAGATGATAATAATAGTTACAATAATAATGATAATAACAATAATAACGATAATAACTATAATAAAATTAATAACTATGTTTACGTTAACAACGATAAGGATATTAGGAATAATAGCGATAATAACTATAATTACGTTAATAATAATAATAACATTAATAACGATATAAACGATGATAACGATAATAATAATAACGGTAATGACAATAATAATAATAAAAGTAATAACGATAATAATTATAATAACGTTAATAATAATAACAATATTAACACAATATTTATAATAATAATAATAAAGATAAGAACAATAATAACAATAGCAATAACATTAGTAAACATTAAAACGAAAATAACGAAAATGACGATGACATAATAACGATTATTACAATAATAACAAAAATAATAAAAACGTTAGTATCGTTAATAGTAATATTCATAATACCTTAAAAAGGATAATAAATTTAATAATAAAGAAAATAATAAAGATAATAACGATATTATCGGAATAATTATAACAATAATATCGATAATTACGTTATAAGAAGTAATAATAATAACAATAATAACGATAATACTAATAACCATAATAAAGATAATAATAATAATAATAATAACAATAATAACGATACTAACGATAATAACGATAAGAACAAAATTAACGATAATCATAAGATTTATAAAAATAATAATATCTATAATAATGATATGAACGATTAGAACTATAATATTAATAACAATAATAACAATAATAACGTAAATAACTAAAAAAAATGATTTAAATAAGATATTAACGATAATAAATAGAATAACAGTAATAACGATATTAACGACAATAATAATATAAATAAAAACGATAATGACGCTAATAATAATAATAATAATAACGATAATAATGATAATAATAAATACGATAAAGTCGATATTATCGATAATAATATTAACAATATTAATGATAATATCGATAATAAAAGTAACATTATTAACGATAATATCTATAAGCATAAAAATAATAATAACAATAGTAATTATAACGATAATAAGGATAATAATGATAACATCGATAATAATAATTACAATAATGATGATAATATCTATAATAATCATTATAATAATAATGATGTCAACGATAATGAAGATGAAAACGATTAAAAAAAATCATAATAACGATAATAACGATAATATTGATAACAATGATAATAACGATATTGACAATAATAATGCAAATAAAAATAAAGATAAGAACATTATTAAAGTTAATGACGATATTAATAATAATAATAATAACGATAATAACCAATATAATGGTAATAACGATAATAACGGTAATAACGATTATAATAATAACGTTAATAACGATAATAGTGTAATAATATTAACGATAATAACGATAATAACGATAATAACGATAATAATAATAGTAATAATAATATAGATAACAAGGATATTAACCTTATTATCGATAATAATAATAACAATAACAACGATTATGACGATAAAAATTAAAATAACGATAATAAAGATAATAACAAGAATAATAATAGTTATAATAAAGAGAATAATGATATTAAAAATTTTAACGATAATCATAATATCTATAATAACGATAATAACGATAATAAATTTAATAGTAATAACAGTTATAATAGTAATAACAATAAAAACGATTTTAACGGTAATAATAATAACGATAATAACGATAATATCGATAATAAAAAAACAATATTAACGATAATATCGATATAAATAATAATAACAATTACGATTATGACGATAATAACGATAATAACGATAATAACGATTATAATAATAACGATAGTAACGATAATTGTATTATTAATAATAACAACAATAACGATAATATCGATAATAATAATAATAATAATAAAGATAATAACGATATTAACAACAATAACGATAATAATGATAACAACAATAAATACAAAAATAATAATTATAATAACATTAATAACGATAATAATGATAATAACGATAATAGCGATTTTAATTATAATAATAATAGCGAATATAACGTCAACAACCATAATTATGATAATAATAATAATAATAAAAATATCGAAAATAATGATTATAACGATAATTACTATAAAAACGACAATAATATTGATAATAATAATGAAAAAAATAATAAAGTCGATAACGATAATAGCGATAATAGTAGGAGTAGTAATATCAATATTAACAATAATAATGACAATAAAGATAATAACGATAATTATGTTTACGATTATAATGAAAATAGTAATAGTAATAATAACGATATTTATAATAAAATTTATAACGCCAATTATGATTACAACGAAAATAATAACATTAATAATAACTATAATTACGATAATAACGATAATAATTGTAGCAGTAATAATAATAATAACGATAATAACGTTAATAAAGAAAATAACGATTATAATATTAACGATAATATCAATAATATCGATAATTATAATAACACTACTAACGATAATAACGATAAAAATAATAATAATAAATATAGTAACGAAACTAACGATAATAACGATATTAACGATATTAACGATAATAATAATAGTAATAATAAAGATGATAACGACATTAACAATAATAATAATATTAATAATAATAATAATAACAAAAATAACGATATTAAAGACAAAAATAATAGTAATAATAATAATAATAACAATAATAACGGTAATGTTATTAGCGATAATAATAATTAGAACGACAATGATTATTATAATATCAACAATTCTAACGATAAAAACGATAATAATAATAGTAATTGTAATAATAATAGCAATAAAAACGATAATATAAGTAATTATAATAACAATAATAACGACAATAATGATAATAGCGAATAACAATAATAATAATCATAACGATAATAACGAAAATTACGATAATACTGATAATAACAATAATAATGGTAACGATAATAACGTAATAGTAATAATAGTAATTACGATTATAAAGATAATATCGATAATAATAATAATTTTTATAATTAATATATAATCGATATAAACGATAAACACAATAATATTAATAAAAACAATAAAGATAATAATGAAAATACTAATAAAAATAATAACAATAATAATAAAATTATTAACGATATTATTGATTATAAAGATAATGATAATAACGAAAATAATAATACAAACGATAATAATAATAATAATATTAACCATAATAATAATAATAACGATAATAATAACAACATTAATATCGATAATAACTTTTATTACGATAATAATAATACTAATAATAACAAAAATAACAATAATAACAATAAAAAATATAATGACATTAATAACGACAATAAAAGTATTATCGAAAATAAAGATAATAATAATAACAATAATATCGATAATAACGATAGGAACAATAATAACGAAAATAATAATAATAAAAATAAAAATGATAACTATGTTAACGATTATGAATATAATAATTATAACAATAATAACTATAATAACGAAAATAATGTTTATAATAATAACATTAATATTGATAATAAAGATTAGAATATTAATTATAATAACACTAATAACGATAATAGCGATAATAACGATCATAATAATAATAACAGTAAAAATATTAATAATAATAATAATAACGATAATAACGATAATAATGATAATAACAATAATAAAGGCAATAAAAATAATATTAAGTATGATAATTACGTTAATGAAGTGAATAATGGTAATAACGATAATAGCGATGACAATAATAACGATAACTATTATATTAATAATAAGAATAATAAAGAAAATTACGATAAATATCATAATAATAATAACAATAATGACTATAATATCTATATTAACGATATTAGTAATAAGAATAATAAAGATACTAACGTTAAAAACGATATTAAAGATAATAATAATAATAATAATAATAATAATAATAATAATAATAATAATAATAATAATAATAATAATAATATTAAGGATAATAGAGATAATTACGATAATAATAAACGTATTAATAATGACAATAAGGATAATAACGATAACATCGATAATAGTAATATCAAAAATATCGATAATAACTATAATAACGATAAGAATAAAATAATAGTAACGATAATAACGATAACAAATATTATAACGACAGTAATAATAACAATTATAACGATAATAACTGTAATGACGATAACAATAATGTCGACAATTACAATATTATCGATAATAATATTAACAATATTAACGTTCATAACAATGATAACGATAATAATAAATATAATAATAACGATAATAAAGATATCAATGATAATAATGATAATAACGATAATGATAATAACGACATTACCGATAATTTCGATAATAATAATAATAATATTAACGATAATTTCGATAATACCATTAACAATATTACAGTTATTATCGATAATAATTGTAATAATAATAAAGATAACAACGATAATAGTGATAAAAATATTAATAAAAAAATTGAAAATAAAGATAATAACGATGACAACAATAATTATAATAACAATATAAAGATAATAACGATAATAACGATTATACGGATTATGACAATAACGATAATGACAATAATAACGTTAATAATGATAGTAACTATAATAACGATTACAACAATAATGACGATAATTATAATAACGATAATACCGATAATAAAGATAATTACAGTAATAATAATAGTAATAATAAAGATGATAACAATAATAACGATTGTAATGATTATAACGATAATAATATTAACAATAATAACGATAACAACGATAATAAGGATAATAGTAAGAACGATAATAACGACAATAATAATTATAAAAATATTGATATAAACGATAATAACAATAATAATAATAATAGTAATAATAATAAAAACGATAATGACGATAATTACGATACTAATAATGATAATAATAAAAATAATAAAGATAATAACGGAAATAATAATAATAATAATAATAATAATAATAATAATAACAATAATAAAGATAATAATGACAATAATAATACGAATAATAATAATAATAATAATATCAATAATAAAGAAAAGAACGCTAATAATAATAGTCATAATATCTATAATGACCCTAATAACGGTAACAACAATAATAAATAGGAATATATCGATAATATTGAAAATGATAATAACAGTAATAAAAATAATAACAATAATAATGATAATAATAACAACCATATTAATAAAAATAATAACTATAATGACGATAATAACGATAATAACAATAATAACGATAATTGCGATTATAATAAAATGATTATAATAAAAATTAGCGATAAAATCGATAATATTAGTAATAATAATAACGACAATAACGATAATAACGATAATAATAGTATTAATAATAACAATATTATGAATAATAACTATAAGAACGATAGTAAAAATAATACTAGTAGTAAAAAAGGAATAAATATTGTATCGATAAAAACGAATTTAACGGTAACAATAATGACGATAATTACGATAATATCGATAATAATAATAACAATAATAACTTTAATACCGAAAATAACGATTGAATCGTTAACAATAATAACTATAATAATGGTAATATCGATAAAAACAATAACGATATTAACGATAATATTGACAATCTTAAAGATAATAATGATAATAATTTTAAAACGATAATAATTATCATAGTAATTGTAGTAAAAACGATAATAACGATTATAATGTAAATAATAATAATAACAATATCGATAATAACGATAATAACGGTAATAACGATAATAATAATATTAATAATATAAATAATAACAATAATAACAATGATAACGATAATAACTATAATAATAATAATAATAGCGACATTATTAACTATAATAAATATAATAACGATATGGTATTAACGATAAAGAGGACAATAGTAGAAATAGTAATAACGATAATAAAAATAATAACTGCAATAAAAATTATAATAATAAAGATAATAACGATATTATCGAAAATAACGATAAAAGCAATAAGAATAATAATAATAAGAACAATAACAACAATTATAAGGAAAATAAACATAATAACAATAACGATAATACGACAATAATAATAACAAAAATAATAACGATAATAACGATAACAACAATAATAACGATAATAAGTATAATAAATATATCAATATTATCGAAAATAACGTCCATTTCGAAATTATAAATAGCAATATGAAAGATAATAACGATATTATCGAAAATAACGATAATAACGATATTAGTAGTAACAATAATAACGATAATAACGATAATAGCGATTATAACGATAATAATGACAGTAATAATAATAATAATAATAATAAGAATAATATTAACGATCACAACGAAAATAATAATAATAATAGTAGTAATATTAACAATAATAACAGTAATAACGATAAAAAATATAATAACAATAATTACAGATATAACAATTATAATAATAACGATAAAAGCGATAATATTAGTAATAATAATAACGATAATATCGACAATAATACTAATAACTATAATAACGATAATAACCATAATAACGACAATAACGATAATAGCGATAATAACAATAATAATAATAATAATTACGAAAATAACGATAATAACGATAATAATAATAATAACACTAACAATATTAATAATAGCAATAGTAAATATAATAACGATTATGTCGATAATAATAAAAATAAATATAACGATAGTACCGATAATAAAGGTAATAACGATATTAATAGTAGTAAAAATAGAGGTAATAACGATAATAAGGACAATAACATTAAAGATAATAACGGTAAAACGACATTAACGATCATAACAATTACAATTATATAGATAATATTGGAAATATCGATAATGTCGATAAAAAGGACAATAATAATAATAATAATAATAACAATAATATTGATAATAACGATAACAACGATCATAACGAAAATAATAATAATAATAATAATACCGTTAATTAGGTTGATTACGAAAATAACGGAAATAACCACTATAACGGCAAAATCGATAATTAACGATATAATCGATAATAACAAAATTAACGAAAATAACGACAATAATGACATTAAATATAATAATATTAACGATAGTGACGGCAAAAGTAATAATACTGTTAATGGCAATAACGATAATAACGATAAAAAGTATAATAATAATTACATTAAAAACGATACCAACGATAAAAGTAATAATAATAATAACGAAAATAAGGATAATAATGATGTCAACGATAATAATAATAACAATAATAAGGATAATAACAATATTAATAATGAAGTAAATAAGGATAATATCGAAGACAACGATAATAATAATAACAATAATAAAGATAATAACGATAATAACGATTATACAGATTATAACATTAACGATAATAACGATAATAGTAATAATAATAAGAAAAATAATAAAGATAAAACGATAAAAATGATAATAATATAATAACGAAAATAACAATAATAACTGTAATAATAATAACAGTATTAACGTAAATGATGACAATAAATAAAATGAATTTAATAACAATAATAACAATGAAAATAATGGATATAATACATATATTAAAGTTAGTAACGATAATAACGATAATAATAATAACAATAATAACAATAAATACGACAATAACGACAATAATAATAATAATATTAACGTAAACAGAGATTATTACTATTTCAAAGATAATAATAATAACAATAATAACGATAAAAACGAAATTAACGATGATAACAATAATAACGATAACAACGATAAAAACGATAATAATAATCAAAATAATAACGAAAATAAGGATTATAACGATAACAACTATAATAATAATAATAATAGTAATAAAGGCAGTAACGATATTATCGACATTAGCGATAATAACATTAATATCGATAAGAAAATTACGATATTAACAATTACAGTAATAATAATAATAATATCGATAGTAACAAAAATAACGATAATGACGATGAAAATAATAACAATAATAACGATAAAAACGATATCAACGATAACAGCGATAATAATGATAATTACAATAATAATAACAATAATAACGATTATAACAATTATAATGCGAACATTAATAATGATAATAACTGTGATAACTTTAATAATAATAATAACATAATAAATTATTATAACTGTAATAATCATAATAATAATAACAATAAAAACGACATAAAAACGATAATAAAAATATTTATAATAATAACGAAAAGAAGGATAATCACGATGTAAGCGATAATAATAATAACAATAATAA
Source organism: Vespa crabro (assembly GCF_910589235.1). Lineage (NCBI taxonomy): Eukaryota > Metazoa > Arthropoda > Insecta > Hymenoptera > Vespidae > Vespa > Vespa crabro. Next base: position 2,041,143 of record NW_025813595.1, read on the forward strand.
TGATAATAACGATAATAACGATAATATTATTAACAAGATTAACGACAATATTCATAGTAATAATAAAGATAATAACGATAATAATAAATAATTAGATATAATAATAATAACGATAATAACGATAATAATTATAATAATAATATCGATAGTAACAATAATCACGATAATTATGATAATAATAGTAATAGTAATAACGATTATTACGATAATATCCATAATAACGAAAATAGTAATAAAATTAAAAACGATACTTACGATAATAACGAGAATAATTATTGCAATAATAAACATAAATACGATAATAAAAATAATAATAATAACGTTAATATCGAAAAAAGCAATAATTATAATTACGATAATAACGTTAATAACGACAATAGTAATATGAATAATAACGATAATAAAGATTATAACGATAAAAAAAATAATAAGTATAAATTCAATAACGATACTAACGACAATAACGAAGATAATAATAAAAATAATAACGAAAATAACGATAATAATAAAAGTAATAATATAAATAATAACAATATTAAAGATAATAACGATGCAAACGATAATAATAATAATAGTAACAATAACAATAATAATCATAAAAATAATAACGATTATAACGGGAATGACTATAATAATAATAGTAATAATAACTATAATAAAGATAATTACGATAACATCGATAATAATAATTACAATAATGACAATGATAACTATAATAATCATTATAATAAAAATTATATTATCGATAATGAAGACAAAAACGATTGTAATAATAATCATAATAGCAATAATAACGATAATAACGGAAATAAAATTATCAATAATAACGATATTAACGAAAATAATAATAACAATAATATCGATGATAACAGTAATAAAGATAATAATAATAATAATAATAACAATAATAACGATAATAACAATAATAATAAAAATAATCATAACTATAATAACGATATCAATGATAATAATGATAATAACGATATTGATAATAACGATGTAACCGAAAATATCGATAATAAAAATAACAATATTAACGAAAACATCGGTAATACCATTAACAATATTAATGTTATTATCGATAATAATAGTAATAATAATGAAGATATCAAAGATATTAACGACAATAACGATAAAAAAAATTGCAATTATATCGATAATAAAGGTAATAAATTTAATAACAATAATAATGTTAATGACAATAATTATAATTGTAATAATAAAGATATTAACAAAAAAATATAGATAATAGCATTAATAATAGCGATAATAAAGATAATAATAGAAGTAATAATTACAATATTACTAATAATGAAGATAATAATGTTAATAATAGTAGTAATAATGACAACAGTATTAAGAATAATAACTATAATAACGATAATGACGGTAATAATAATAACGGTAATAAGGATAATATCAATAATAATGATAACCATAATGACAATAATAACGACAATAACGATAATTTTTATAATAATAATAACGATAATAACGATAATAACGTTAATACCAATATAAACGATAATAACGATAATCATAATAACGATAATAGCGATAATACCGATATTAACGATAATAAAGAAAATCATAATAACAATAATATCGATAATAACGATAATGAAGATAATAATGTCTATAATAATAATAATAATGATAATAATAACAATAAAAATTATAATAATAATAACAATAAGAAAGATGATAACGTTTATAACAACAACGATAATAACGATAACAACGAAAATAATGATAATAACGACAAAAGCGATAATAACAATAATAATAATAGAAATAATAAAGATAATAAGGATATTAAAGTTTCTAACGATAATAATATTAACTAAATTAACGATAATAACAGTTGTATGATAGGAACGATAATAAAATAAATAATAAAAAAAATAAAAACCTCAATAACGATAATAACGATAAAAATAAAAGAAATAATAGCAATGTTATGAATAAAAATTATTATGACGGTAATAACGATAATAATAGATGTAATAATAACAGTAATAACAATAATAGCGATAAAAACGTATTTAATATCAATAATAATAACTATAATGATAAGATGGATAAAAATAATATCAATATTTACGATAATATCGATAATAATAATAATAGTAATAACTATAATAACTATAATGATGAAAATAACAATTATAATAATAACGATAATAAAGATAGTAACGTTAATAATAATAATAAAAATAATAATTATAATAACGATATTAAGTACAATAACGATAATAATGTTGGTAATCTTGTCAATAATAACAATAATAACGAAAATAAAGATTATGACGATAACAATATTAATGATAATATCGACAGTAGTAATAATAATGATAATGATAATATCGATAGTAACGAAAATAATAATAATAATAGTATCTATTATAACAATAATAACGATAATGATGATAATAATAGTAATTATATTAACGATTCTGACGATAATAACGAAAATAACGTTAATAATAGTAAAATAATAACGATAATTTCGTAAATAACGACAATAATAAACGTAATAATAGCGATAATAACGATAACAATAATACGAATAATATGCCTAATAACGACATTAACGACTATAACGTTAATAATAATAACGATAATAACGATAATATCGAAAATATTATTAACAATATTAACGAAAATATCATTAAGTATAATAATAATAAAAAAAGTTATAAAAATAATAACGATAATAACGATAATAATAATGATAACCATAATAATGATAAGAATGATCATCATATTAACGATAATAAGGATAATAATCATTACGATAATAACGATAATAACGATAAAAGTAATAGAAATAATAACGATTATATCGATAATAATAATAATAATAATAATAACGATAATAACAATAATAACGGTTATAATATTAATAATAATAACGAAAATGATTATAGTAATGATTATAACTATAATAAGGTTAATAACGGTAATAAAAATAAAAATAAAAACTTCAATAACGATAATAACAAAATTAGTAATATTAATAATAAAGCTAAAAACGATAATAACGATAATAACGAATCATAATAATATCGATAAACACGATAAAATCGAAAATAATAATAAAAACTTTAACGATAAAATCGATAAAAATAATAATAATTTTAACGTTAATAACCATAATAAAAATAATAATAATAGCAATAATAACCATAACAAGGAAAATAACGATGATGATATTAACGAAAATAACGATAATAGTAATAAATATAATATCGATAGTAACAATAATAACTATAATGACGATAATAACGATAATGATAATAACGATAATGAAGATGGTTATAATAAAGATAATATCTTTAATAACGGTATTAATATTAATAATAATAATAGCGATAATAACGATATTAATGATAATAACGATAATAATAAAAGCAATTATAACGATAATAACAATAATTATGGTAATAACAATAATAATTATAATAGTGATAGCATTAATAACGATATTTACGATAATAATAATAATAATAAAGATAATAACATTATTAACGATAATAAAAATAATAATGATAATAACGTTATAGACGATAATATCGATATTGATAATAAAAATATTAACGATAAAAACAATAATAATACTAACAAAATAACAAAAATAACGAAATTATCGATAATAACGATAATAATAATAGTAATAATAATAACGATAATAAACATAATAACGATAATCATAATAATAATAATAATAATAACTATAATAACGATAATAACGATAATGACGCTAATAAAAAAATAATAATAGCAATAAAAACGAAGAATACGATAATAAAAACAGTAATAATAACGATAATAAAGATACTAACGACAATAACGATAATAATAACAACAATAATTACGATAATAACGATAATAACGATAATGATTATAATAATAATAACGATAATAACGACAATATTAATGATAATAATAACGATAAAAATGATAATAACGATTACAACGAAATTAATAATAATAACAATAATAATAATATTAATAATATTAAAAATAGTTAGTATAATAAGGATAATAATATTAGTAACCATAAAAATTATAACAATAATAACGATAATAACGATAACAAAGATAACTATATTAAAGATAATAACGATAATAATAATAACAACAATAATAATGGTAAAAAAGTTTAAGGGAAATAATAAAAATAATAATAAAGATAATATAGATATTAACGACATTAAAGCTAATAATTATAACAATAATAACGATAATAACTATAATCACTACAATAATATTAATAATAATAATAATAATAACGAAAAAAAAGATAAAAACATTAATAATAATAACTATTATAACGACATTAGTAATAATAAGAATAACGATAATATCGATATTAACATTAATAATAATAATAATAATAACGACAATAATGAAAATGACGATAATAACGATAGTAATAATAATAATAATAATAATAATAATATTAATTATAATAATAATAATAATAATAATAATAATAATATCGATAATAATGATAAAAACGACGATAACAGTAATGTAATAACGACAATATTAATAATAATGATAACAATAATAACCATAATACCGATAGTAATATTGATAATAATAATGATAATTTCGATATTAATGACAATAACGATAATAATAATAATAATAATAATAACGATAATAACGATAATAACGATAATACCGATAATAATAATAACGATAATATCGTTAAAGGTAATAATAATAATAATAGCAACAGTATCGAAAATAACGATAATAGTAATAATGATAAAGAAGATAATAATAATAATCATAAGAACGATAATAACGATAATTACAATAATAGCGATAATTACGATAATAACGATAATAATAATAACGATAATAACGATAATAGCAACAATAATAACGATAATCAAAAGAGTAATAATAATATTTATAACAATAATAATGATAAATTTGATTATCATAATAACGATAATAACAATACTAATGATAATAACGGTAATGACGATAGTAATAAGAGTCATAATAACATAATAACGATAATAATAGTAATAAAAATATTGATAATTAGAATATATCGTTAAAAACGACATAAATAATAACAATATTAACAATAATAACGATAAAAACGATAAGAAATATAATTATAATAAAATTATTAACGATAATTACTTTTATTACGATAATAACGATAATAATAATAAGAATAATAACGATAATTATGATAATAACGATAATAATAATAATAATAATAATAATTTTACCATTATAAACGATTATAGCGATATTAATGATAATTACAATAATATTATTAATATTAATAAAAATAATAACGATAATATAGATAATAAAAATTATTATAATTAAGATAAAACCGAAAATAGCAATAATATCAATAGTAATAATAACGATAATAAGGATATCTTACGATAATAACGATAATAATAAACACATCAATAACGGTAATAACGATAATAATATTAATAACGATAATGTTATTGAAGATAATAACAATAATAACCATAATAAAAGTAATAATAAAATTCATAAAATCAATATTAACGATAATAATAGTATTAATTACGATAAGAAGGATAATAACAATAAAAACGATAACAAGAATAATGATAATAACGATAATAACGGTAATAGCGGTAACATTAATTACGATAATAACGATAATAACGATAATAAAGATAATAATAAGATCAATAATAGCGATAATAAGGATGACATCGATAATAATAATAACAATAATATCAATTGTAACAATAATAATAATAATTGAAAAAATAATAACGTTAATAACGATAACAACGATAATTACGTTAATAATACTATCAATATTAACCATAATAACGAAACTAATAAATACGAAAATAATATTTATGATGATAATGATAATAAAGATAAAAGCAATAATAACGACAACAATAATAACGATAATAACGATAATTATTATAATGATTATAATAAAACTAATAGTAATAATGACCATGATGACATTATTAACGATAATCATAATAGGGATAATAACAACATTGAGAATAATAACGATAATTAAGAAAAAAATAATATATAATAATAACAACAATAACGATAAAAACGGTAATAACGTTACTAATAATAATAGTAATATTGATAATAACGATAATAACGATAATAACAATAATAAAAAAATTATATTAATATTCTTAACGGTAATAACGATAATAACGATATAAATAATAATAGCAATAATAATAATAATAACGATATAAACGGTAATAACAAAAATGACGATAATAATAATAATGACAACATTAATAATGACGATAATAACGATAATAATGATAATACTATTAAGGATAATAACGAAAATAACGATAATAATAGTAATAATAGAATTGATAATTACAATATAACGTTAAAAAAGATATTAATAATAACAATATTAACAATAATGACGATAAGAACGATAATAACTATAATTATAATAAAATTAATAACGATATTTACTATAAAGTCGACAATAACGATAATAATAACAACAATAATAACGATAATTATTGTAATATCGATAATTACTCAAATAATAAAATCAATATTAATTTTAACAATAATAACGATAATAAAGATAATAATAATAACAATATTATCGATAATATGGATAATGACGATATTATTATTATTAGTAATAACAATAATGACGATAATAACGATACATACGATTATAACGATGATAATAATAATAATGATGAAGATACTAAAGATATAATATTAATAATGAAAATAATAATAATTATAATAGCGATTATAACAATAAAACCATAATAACAATAAAAATTATAATGTCGAAAATAATAATAATATTAACAGTAATATCGTATGTAGCGATAATAATAATAATCATAATAACGATAATAACGATAGTAAAGGTAATAAAATTAATAATAATATCGATAATATCGGTAATAAGAGGTAATAAATATAATAATAATAACAATACTAACTATATTAGCGATAAAAACGACAATGACGATCATAATTCTAATACTAACAATAATAACGATCATAGCGATAATATTAATTACAATAATACCGATAATAACGATAATAGCAATAATAATATTAATATAAATAATGATAATAAAGTTATTAAGGATAATATTAATAATAAGAATAACATGAACAACGATAATAACAATAATAACGTTAATAACAATATTATCGGTAATAATAATACACAATAATATATATAATATCGATAATAATAATAATAATAATAACGATACTATCCATAATAACGATAGTAATCATAATAATAATAATAACAATATTAACAATGTGAACGATATAATCGTTAATACCGATATTATCGATAATAATAATATCAATAGTAAAGATAAAAATAGTAATATTAATAATAATAATAACAATAATAACGATAATAACGATTATATAGATGGTAATAAAAATAATAATAACAATAATAAAAGTAATAACAGTAAAAACGGTAATAACGATAATCATGATGGCAATAATAAAGTTAGTAACGATAATTATTATAATGCCATTAATAATAATAATAAAATAACAATTATTACGGTAATAAAGTTAATAATTATTACAATAATATCGATGATAACGGTAATAACGACATTAATAACAAAAATAATAATACCCATAATAAATATAATAACGATGATAACAATAATAGTAATTATTAAAATAACAACAATAACGATAATAACTTTAATAATAATAAAATTAATAATAATAATTACGATCATAAAGTTAAAAATAATTTCAAATAATATGGATGACAAAATTAATATTAATAATAATAATAACAATAACAATGATACTAAAAATAATAAAAATAATAACGACAATAACGATAATAATAATAAAATTAATAACGATAATTACGATAATAACGATAATAATTATAGCAATAGTAACGATAATAACGATAATAATGGTAATAATAATAATTACAATACTAACAATATTAACGATTATAATAATATCGATAATGACGATAATAATAATAATTATAATAGCGATATTAACGATAATAACGATAATAATAGTAGCGAAAATAACAATAATAATTATGTTAATAATAACGATAATAACGATAGTAACGATTATAATAATAATTATAACGATAATATCTATAATAACTGTATTAATAATATTTATAATATTAATAATAAAGATAATAAAGTTATTAATAGTAGTAATAAAAACACTCATAACAACAATAACGATAATAGCGATAATAATGATAATAAAGATAATTTTTTTTTATTTTTTATTTTCTTTGACGGTCTGTGAATGCCAATTTTTACGCACTTACCTAGGGTCCCTGACCGCTAGAGGAACCCTTTACCATTTGGGTCCCCCGTTATTGTCCCTGGAGTGTCGGGCTCATCGTTGGAATAGACACTACCGACTAAACGCATTTCCATCCTAGTGGCATAGTGAAACCATCCCTGCACCGCTTTGTAGCATTACTTCGGAATGACACCACTGCCTCATGTCCCTAAACTGGTCTCTCTCATTCGGTTCTAAGTGGCAGGAACCTGGAACAACGTTGGTGGCACGTCTATGGGCCATCCATAACCATCTTCTTGTTGCGTAAGATTTCTCTTACGTAACAGACCACCCTGTTCCACTTCTTCTGCCCTCGCAGCATTTTCTCGACATTGTTGTCCAGCAAGATGTCCCCAAGCTCCTGCTCTAAGGCAAGTCATTCGGCGTTCCACCGGGTACATATGAAGAACGTGTGGTTTGCATCTTCTTTGATCGAATCCTCATAGGGGCAGTTGCCGTTTGCTACTTACCCCATCTTTGCGAGGAAGGAGAGGAACAGGCCATGCCATGTTAAGAATTGGGTGAGGTAGAAATTTACCTCACCCGCCTTTCGGGTTATCCAGTTGTCAAGTCGACCATTGAGTCGGGCAGTCCATCTGCCCCTAGGTTCCTGCTCCCATCTGCTTTGTCAGGTCTCGATGCTGTTAGACCCGGCTTAATATGATGCCTCCTCCTTCCCCAGAACGGGCTTCTGCTGATGGACGAATTGTCTCTCCTTGGCTAGTAGGTCGATCGGGATTACCCCGATGACAATTAGCACTGCGGGCTCTGAGACCGTGCTGTAGGAGCACGCGATTCGGAGAGTACTCCTCTTGTGTACCGCGACTATGCGCTTGCGATATTTCTCTTATCGCAACGCCTCGGCCCATACTTCCGCGACGTATAGCATCACTTCATCGGCGGCACGCATCCGTATTCGCCTAATGCAAGGTCGGGGGCCGTTGACATTGGCCATGAGTGTGCCCAGAGTGGATGCTACATTTGCCGCCTTGTCGGATGCCATTATTATATGCAATCCGTAATTGAATTTGTAATCGAGCATTACATCTAGGAACCTGACGGACGGCTTATTCTGCACCATCGTGTCTCCAACGGAGAAGCTGCGCAAGGTGTTGATACGCTTCTTCGTTAGTATCACGATCTCTGTTTTCTGGGCTGAAAAGGATAGCCCGTGCTCTTCCATCCAGTTGATGACTCGGCGCATGACCTAGTTGAGCAGCAGCAGTGCCCCCTCCGTGTCGTTTGGGGTGAGATATACACTGATACAAGTCGTCGAGGTTTGTCTCACCCAAACGTATACACATCCGGATCCTTGATCGGGCACATGTATTTGTCAGCGATCTGGGATCCAAATGGCCGCGGTGAACAATTCGTATGCGTACCATCCTATTCCTGCTGTGTCCTGGTATTGTTCGCTAATTAAAACGATATCAGCTTTATCTCAGAGCGGAGCTGGTTTAGAAGGAGGTGCAAGGTCCTGCTCCTATTGAGATTACCCTGATTATAATGATAATAACAATAATATTAAAATCAATAATAACGATAATGGCGATAATAATATATATAACAATTATAATGATAATGACGAAAATAACGATAATAATAATAACGATAATAGCGATAATAGAAATAATAATAAAAATGATAAAAACGATAATAACAATGGTAACGTTAATAATAATAGAATTAATACAGATAATTACTATAATAACGATAATAATAATAGGCATAATAAAGATATTAACGATAATAATAATAATAATAAAAACAAAATAATGATAATAACGATAATAACGATAATAACGATAATGACGGTAATAATAATAATAATAATAACGATTAAGAAGCTAATATCGATAAAAATAATAATAATCATAACTATATTAACTATAATAATAATAACACAAATAGCAATAACATTGATAAAAACTATAAAAACGGTAATAATAAAAATAATAATAATAAAAACAATAATAACGATGTTAACGGTAAGACAATAATAACGACAATAATGACAATAATTACGTTTATAAATATAATAACGATAATAATGATATTAATAATAACGATAATCACGATAATAAAGTTAATAATAATAATAACAATATCGATAATAACGATAATAATGGTAATATAGATAATAATAATAACAATAAAAAAGAAAATATAGATTTTAATAATAATAATAATAGCGATATTAACGATAACAACGATAATAATAATAGTAATAATAACGATAATTACGATAATGTTGGTAATAATAATAATAATAATATCGATAATAACGATAATAACGGTAATAAATACAATAATAATAAAAATAATAAAGAAAATAACGATAATATCGATAATAATAATAATAATAATAACTAAAATTATAACGACAATAAAAATAACGATAATAACGATAATATCGATAATGAGATAATAATATTATCAATTATAACGATAATAATAATAACAACAGTAACGCTAATTACGATAATAATTATCAAAACATAGTTAATAATATTTATAATAACAATACTAACGATAATAAAAATAATAGTATTAACAATAATGTCGATAATGACGATAATAACGATAATAACGATCATTACGGTAAAAATATTATTAATAATAACAATAATAATAATAATAACGATATTAAGGATAATAACGATACCGTCAATAATAATAATAAAAATAATAACGATAATAGCGATAATAACAGTAATAGTAACAATAATAATAACGATGCTAACGATAATAACACCAATAATAATGATAATAATAATAATAATAAATATAACTATGGTAACGATATTACCGATAAATACGATTATATAATAACGATGATAACGAAAATATTAATAATAATTATGACGATAATAACGATATTCACCATAATAATAATAATAATAATAGAGATAATAACGATATCAACGATAATAATTGTAGTAATAAAAACAATAATAAGTATACTAACATTAATAACGATACTAACGATAATAATAATATCGATAGTAAGGAAAATACCGATAATAGTAATAAGAATAACAACTGTAATAACGTTGAATTCGATAATAATAGTAATAATAACAACAAAAATATCATTAATAAAGAAGAATTAATAAAGACAATAACGGTAATTATCATAACATTTATAACGATGAAAACCAAAATAAGGATAATAGCGTTAATAACGGCAATTATAATAATAATAATAACGATGTTAACGATAATAACGATAATAATGTTAATAACGTTAATTATTATATTAATAGTAAATATAATTACGACAGTATTAATAATAATAATAACGGTAATAACGATATAAACGATAATAATAATAATAATAAATATAATAACGATATTAATCGTAATAACGATAATAGTTATAATAACTATAAAAAAAAAATAATTATAACAATAATAAAAATAATTACAATAATAATGACAATAATAATATCAATAATAACGATATAAAGATAATAATAAAGATAATAACGATATTAACGGACATAAAGATAATAATAATAATAACGATAATAATGATAACGATAATAACGATAATTTCGGTAATAACATTTAAAATATTAACGATAAAATCGATAATAATAATAATATTAATAATAACAATAATTACGATAAGAACGATAAAATCGGTAATAACGATAATAATAGCTATAATAATAAAAATAACAACGATATTAAAGATAGTAACGATAATAATAATAACAATAATACGATAATAACGACAATTATTTTAATAGTAGTAATAATAACTATATTAACAATGTTTGCAATAATAATGATAACAACGATAATAATAGTACTAACAATTAAATTAATAACAATTATAACGATAATAAAGATAATAAGAATGATAATAATAGCAGTAATAACGATAGCAGTAATAATAATATCGATAGTAACAATAATGACGATAATAACGAAAATAACAATAATAATGATAATAATTGTGTTAGCGATAATATCGGTAATAATAATAACAATATTAACGATAATATCTATAATAATAATCACAATAATAACGATAATATCTATAAAAATAATAATAATAATAATAATAACAGTAATAACGATAATACCGATAATAACAATGATAATTATAATAGCGATAATAAGGATAATAACCATAATAATAGTAACAATAATAAAAATAACAACGATATTAACGATAATAATGACAGTAATAATATCAATAATAACGATAAAAGCGATAACAATTATAAATCAATAATAACGATAATAACAGTTATAATCCTAATAACGATAATAATATTTATATGAATTACAATAATACTAATAATACCGAAAGAAACGATAATAATAGTAGTAATATTAACAAAATTAACACTAATAACGCTAATAACGATAATAAAATAATAATAGTAGTAATAATAATAATAATAACGATAATAGCGATAATAAGGTTATTAACGATAATAACGATAAATATAATAACAATATTACAAAAAAAAAATGTTATAAATGATAACAATAACGATAGTAACGATACTATCGATAATAATAATAATAACATTAATAACGATAATAACTATAATAAGGATATTAGCTACAATAAAATTTATAACTATGTTTACGTCAATAACGATAATAATATTAGCAATAATAGCGATTATAACGATAATAAGGTTAATAATAATAATAATAATAATAAATCTAATTACAATAATAATAGTAGTAATAACATTAATATCTTTTATAACGAAAATAACGATAATAAAGATATCACTAATAACGATAATAACGACAATAATCATAATAATGATGATAACAATAATAACAATTATAACGATAAGAATGATAATAATATATACGATAAAGTCGATAATATCGATATTAATATTAACAATATTAACGATGATATCGATATTAATGAAAAATAATAATAATAATAATGACGATAATAACTGTTTATAACGGTAATAATAGTAATAACAATATCGACAATAACGATAATAACGATAATTACAATAATAACGATTATAATAATAACGATAATAACGATAAAAATAATAATAATAATAACGATAATAACGATTATACGATTTATAACAATAACGATTATAACGATAATAGTAATGATAATAAGAACGCTAATGAAGATAAAAAGATAAAAATGATAAAAACTATAATAACGATAATAACTATTCCAATAATAATAATAATAAGAATAATAACGATTATAACAATAAAAATAAAAAGAATAATAACCACAATAATGATAATAACGATAATAATAATAGCAATAATAACGATTTTAACGTTAATAACCATAGTAATAATAACATTAATAACGGTAATAATTTTATCAACGATAATAAAAACAGTAATAATTATAACAATAATAATAATAATAATAATAACGATAATATCGATAATATCGATAATAATATTAACAATATACGATAATATCGATATTAATAATTTTAATAATAACTATAATAACGATCATAACAATAATAGCGATTATAATAATAACGATAATAACGATAATAATAATAATAATATTATCGTTAGTAAGAATAATAATGTTAACGAAGTTTATAATAGTAATAATAATAACGATTATAACGATAATAACGATAAAAATGATAATAACGATAATAACAATAATAGAAGAAACAATAATAACGATATTAACGAAAATATTAATAAAAATTGTAACGTTAACAACGATAATAAAAATAATAATAAAAATAGTAATAACGAATGTAAATATAATAACGATAACAATAATAACATTAATAGCGATAATTTCGATTATAATAATACCGATAATATCGATTATAACATTAATATTAATAGATATAATAACAATAATAACGATATTAAAGATAACGATAATATTATTAACGATAATAATGACAATATTAATATTATTAATAACGATAATAAAGATAATAAAGATAATAATAATAATATTAATAGAGAAAATAACGATATTAACGATAATACCGATAATAACGATAATCATACTAAAGATAATAACGATAATAATAATGATAATAATAACGCTAATAAAGTTAATATCTACAATAAAAATATTAATAATAATATTAATAATAACGATAATAACGATAATATAGGTATTAATGATAGTAATTATAACAATAATAGCAATAATAAAGATAATAATGATAGTAATATATACGATTATAACGACAATGGTAATAATAATAATAACGATCTTAAAAATAATATCGATAATAATAATAATAACAATTATAATAAAAATAAAAACAATCATTTGTATAATAACGATAATAATAGTGGTAATGTTAAGAATAATAACAACAATAACGATAATAATGATGATGACGATAACAATATTATTGATAATAACGTCAATAGTAATATTAATAATAATATCGATAATATCGATATTAATGATAATAATAATAATAATAATAATAATAATTATAATAACGATAGTAACGATAATAACGATAATACGATAATAACTATAATAACGATAATTTCGATAGTAAGGAATATAGTAATAACAATAATAACGATATTAGTAGTAATATTAATAAAGATAATATCGATATTTATGATAATAATTATATTAATAATAAAGATATTAACGATAATAGCAATAATAACGATAATAATAATAAAAATATTAATGATAATATCGAAAATTTTGAAAATAGTAATAGCAATAATAACGATATATCGATAATATAGATAATAATAATAACGATAATAACTATAAGAATAATAATAAAATATCGATAGTAACAATAATAACGACAATTAAGATAACGATAATAATAATAATGATAATGACGTTGATAATAATAACGGTCATAACGGTAATAACGATAATAAAAATAATAATAATAATAGCAATAATAACGATATTAACGAAAATTGTCATGACATTAGTAACAAAACAACGATATTAACATTAATAATAATAATAATAATAACGAAAAGAAGTATAATAACAGTGATAACTATAATATTAATAACAATAATAACGATAATAACGATAATAACGTCAAAAATAATACTAATAATAACGATAATAAAGATATCAATGGCATTAACGATAATAACTTTTATAAAAATTATTTTATTATGATAAGAACGATATTAACGGTACCATCAATAATAGCGATAATAATAATAACGATAATAACTATAATAATGACTATGTTGATAAGAAAGATATTAACACTAATAATAATAAAAATTATAACGACAATAACGATAATAATGATAATAATAAAATCAACAATGACGATAATAAAGTTAACAATGATAATATCGATAATAACGATAATAACAATAATAGTAATAGTAATAATTAAGATAATAACGATATTTACGATAATAAGGATAATAACAATAAAAATAATAACGATAATAATGTTAATAATATACACAATAAAGACGATAATATCGATAATAATATTAACAAATTTGACGATAATATAGATAATAATATTAACAATATTAACGATAATATCGATAATAATAATAATGACAATAATAATAATAAGGATGATATAGATAACAGAGATTATAATAATAACGATTAAATAGATAACAACGGCAATAATGATAATAGCAAAAATAACGATAACAACTGTGATAAAAATAACAATATTAACGATATTAAAGAAAATAGTAATAACAATAATAACGATAACAACGATAATAATATTAATAATAATAATAATAAAAACGAAAATAAGTATAATAACGGTGACATCGATAATAATAATAAAATTATAATGATAATAACGATAATAACGATAATAACGATGATAATAATAGTAATAATAAAGATAATAACAATGTAAATTTTTCTAACGATAATAATAATAACAATAATAACGATAATAACGAATATGATTTTAAGAATGATAATAATATTAACAATAATAAAAACAATAATGACAATCACAATAATAAAGATAATAATAGATGTAATAATAATAATATTAAGAATAATAAAGATAATATCGATAATAACAATAATAATAGTAGTAATAAAAATGTAATACGATAATAACGATAAAAGAGTTTTTAACGATAATAATAATGGTGATAATTACGATAATATCGATGATAATAATAACTATAATAACGATAATAACGATTATAAAGATAATAATAATTATAGTAATTATAACGATATTATAGATACTAACGACAAAATAATAATAATAATTATAACGATAATAGCAGTAGTAACGAATAAAAATAATAGAAAAATAACAATAATATCAACAATAACGATAACAAAGATAATAACGATAATATCGATATTAATAAGTAAGATAACTTCGGTATCAACGATAATAATAATAACAATATTAACGATAATATCGACAATAATAACAACAATATCGACAATAATAACGATAATAATAATAACAATAATAACAATAATACCGATACTAACGATAATATCGTCAATAATTATAACGATAATGATAATAGCGAAAACATAATAGCGATTAAAACAATAACGATATTAACGTTAATATTGACAATATTAAAGATAATAATGATAATAATTATAATACGATAATAATTAACATAATAATAATAGTAATAACGATAATAACGATAAAAAAATTAAAATAATAACGATAATATAGATTATAATAATGATATTAATAAAGTTAATAACGATAATTACGATAATAAAGGTAATAATAATAAAATTAATAACGCTAATAACGATAATAAAGATAATATTATTATTAATAATACCGATAATATCGATTATAATGGAAATAATAATAACAAAAATATCGATAATAACGATAATAACGGTAATAAAAATAATAATAATAGTAATAATAATAGTAATAATAATAATGATAATTACGATAATAATGATAATAATTATAGTCATAATAACATTATTACAATAATAACGATAAAAACAATAATAACGATATCCACAATAACGATAATAAATACAATATTAATAACAATAATAATATTGATAATATCTATAATAACGATAATATACATAATGACGACAATAATGATAATAGTAATTACGATAGTAAGGATAAATAAAAAAATAACAATAAAATCAACAATAACGATAAAAAAGATAATAACGATAATATCGGTATCAACGATAATAATAATAACAATATTAACGATAATATCGACAATAATAACAACAATATCGACAATAATAACAACAATATCGATAATAATAACGATAATAATAATAATAATAATAACAGTAATAACTATTTTAACGATAATAACAATTATAGTAAAAATAATAATAACGATAATTACGATAATAATAATAATAATAATAAAAATATTAAAAATTATAATCACCAGAATAATAACAATAATATCGGTTATGATAAGAATAATATTAATAATAATAACAATAATAATGATAAAAATAATAATAATAATAATAATAATAATAATAATAATAATAATAATATCATTAATACTCACAATAATAACAATAATAACGGTTATGAGAAGAATAATATTAATAATAATAACGATAATAATGATAATAACCAAATAATCGATAATAATAATTACAATAATAACGATAATAACAATAATAATGATAATAATACTAATAATTATAACGATACTAACGATAATATTGATAATAATAATAATAGGATCGATAATAACGTTAATAGTAATAAGTATAAAATCGGTAGTAATGATATTAATGAAAATATCCATAATAATAATAAAAAATATAACAATACTAACGATAATAACAATAACAATAATAACAATAATTACGATAATAATAATAGAAAAGATAATAATTCTAATAATTATAACTATAATAACGATAATAACGATAATAATAATAATATTAATAACGATAATTACGTTTATAACGATAATAATAATAACAATAACATTAATAATAACGACAATATTCGTAATAACTGTATTAATAATAACAAAAATAACTATTAAAACGGTAATAACAATAATAATAATAACAATAATGACGGTAATAACGATAATAATAATAAAATAATGACGATAATAACGGTAATATCGCGTAATAATAAATACAATAGTAACAATAGTAATAATAGCAATAATAACGATGGTAAAGAAATGGAAGATAATGGTAATAATATTAAATACGAAATGAATGATAATAACGATAATATCGATATAAATAATACATATAACAATAATAATTATAGTAATAATAAAAGTAATAACGATAATTAATATAATAGCGTTAATAATACAAGTAATAATAACAATAATATCATTATTAAAGATAATGAAGATATGAACGATAATAATAATCATAATAATAACAATAATATTCATAATAATATTAACGATAATAACGGTAATGACGATAAAAAACATAATAACGAAAATATGGATATTAATAAATTAGATAATATCGATTTCATCGAAAATAATAATAACAATAATAACGATAATAACAATAATAACGATAATAAGTATAATAAAAATGATATTTACGAATATAACGATAAAAGAAATATTAATAATATCAATAATAAGGATAATAAGGATATCGTCGATAAAAATAATAACATTAATAATGATAATATAGATATTAATATTATCAATATTAACGATAATAAGGATAATTTTAATAATAATAATATATACAATGTTAACAATAATAACGATAATAGCATAATTAAAGTTTCTAATAATAACGATAATAACGTTGATATCGATAACAATAATAACAATATTAACGATAATATCGATAATAATAATAATGACAATTGCAACAATAAAAAAGGTAATAACGATAATAATATAAACGATAATAACAATAATACTAATAATAATACTATCTATAATAACAATAATAATGATAATAATAATAATAATAATAATAAAAATAATTACGATAATAAAGAAATTAACGATAATAATAATGATGATAATGACGATAATAGTAATAATAATAACGATTATAACTATATTATCGAATATAATAAGATTTAAAATAAAGATAATAAAGATAAAAACGATATTAATAATAACAACAAAAACGATAATAACGATTATAATGATAATAACGATAATAAAAAAATAATAATATTAATGAGAAGAATAACGATGATACCGATAATAACGATAATAATAATAATAAATATAAATATAATATCGTTAATAAGGATAGTAATAATAATAACAATAATAATGACTATAATATTGATAACAATAGTAACGATAAGGAGAAAAATTACGATAAAAATTATAACCATAAAATCGATAACAACGATAATAACGGTTATATTAATAAATATAATATCGATTATAAGGATAATAAAGATAAGAACGATTATAATAATAACAATAATAACTATAATAACGATAGTAATAATAATATATATATTGATATATATAGTAATATAGGATAAATGTATAGATAGTGTTTATAAGGACGATATTCAATAAAAACGATAATAAAGAAAATAACGATAATAACGATAATAACGACAATAATAATTATAATAAAACGATAATAAAGACAATTTCGATTATAATAATAACGATAATAACACAATAGTTATAATAATAATAACGATAATGACGATAATATCGATTAAAGTAATAACAATAAAATCGATAAAAAAGATAATAATAAAAATAATAACAAAAATAACGAGAATAACGTCAATAAAAATTATATTATGTACGGTAATGACGATAAGAAAGAGGTTAACGTTAATAACGATAATATCGACAATAATAATAATAATAAGAATAATAACGATAACTACAAAAAGACGATAATAGTAATATTAATAATAATGAAAACAAGGATAATAACGATAACAACTATAATAATAATAACAAAGATAGTAATGATATGAACGATATTAACAATAATAACAATAATAAAGATTATTATAATACGATAATAACGATTACAGTAATAATAATAATATTGATAGTAACAAAAATTACGATAATGGTAAAAATAATAATAATAATTTAAAAAAATAATAAAGATATTAACGATAACAACGATATTAATGCAAATAACAATAATATTTTCAATAATAATAAAAATAATAACGTTAATATCAATAATAATGAGAACTATAATAATGATAATAAAGTTAATAACTTTAATATGAATAACAATAATAATGATAACATCGATAATAACATTATTAATAATAATAATAATTAATAATAAAAATATTATTATTAACAATAATAAAGATAACGACGACAATAGTGAAAAAATATTAATAATAAAATAGAAAATAAGGTTAAAAACGATGACAACGATAATTATAATAACAATATTAACGATAATAAAGATAATAACGATTATACGGATTATAACAATAACGATAATGAGAATAATAACGATATTAATGATAGTAACTATAATAACGATTACAACAATAATAATGATAATAAAATTACGGTAATACCGATATTACAGATAATTACAATAATAAAAATAGTAATAATAAAGATGATGACAATAATAACGATAGTAACGATTATAACGATAATAATATTAATAATTTTAACATAAATAACGTTAATAACGATAATTATTTTAATAGAAGTAATAATAAGAATATTAACAATGTTTGCAATAATAATAGTGGTAGCAAATAAAGATAGTAAGGATAATAATAGTGGTAAAAATTAAAGTAATAACAGTAACAACGATAATAACAATAATAAGGATAATAATAATAACGATAATAACGATAGTAGTAATAATAATATCGATAGTAACAATAATGACGATAATAACGAAAATGACGATAATAACGATAATAATATTAAAATTAATAACGATAATTACGTTAATAGAGATAATAATATTAACAATATTAACGATAACAACGACAATAAGGATAATAGTAATAACGATAATAACGACAATAATAATTTTAAAAATATTGACAAAAACGGTAATAACAATAATAATAATAATAGTAATAATAATGAAAACGAAAATAACGATAATTACGATATTAATAATGATAATAATAAAATTAATAACGATAATTACGTTAATAAAGATAATAATATTAACAATAATAACGATAACAACGATAATAAGGATAATAGCAATAACGATATAACGACAATAATAATTTTAAAAATATTGATAAAAACGATAATAACAATAATAATAATAATAGTAATAATAATGAAAACGATAAAAACGATAATTGCGATATTAATAATGATAATAATAACAATAATAAAGATAATAACGGAAATAATAATAATAATAATATTAATAATAATAATAATATTAATTACAATAATAAAGATAATAATGACAATAATAATACGAATAATATTAATAATAATAATAATATCAATAATAACGAAAAGAACGCTAAAAATAATAGTCATAATATCTATAATGACACTAATAACGGTAACAACAACAATAATATATACGAAAATATCGAAAATATTGATAATGATATTAACATTAATAAGAATAATAACAATAATAATGATAATAATAACAATAATATTAATAAAAATAATAACGATAATAACGATAATAACGACAATATCGATAATTGCGATAATAAAGATTATAATAAAAATTAACGATAAAAACGATAATATTAGTAATATTAATGACGATAATAACGATATTTACGATAATAATAATAATAATAATAAATATAACAACGATATTAACGATAATAACTATAATTGAAATAACGATAATTACGATAATAACGATATTAATGATAATAACAACAACAATAATAACAGTAATAATAATTAAAACGATAATAACGATTATAATAATAATAAAAATAACAATAATAGAGATAATAACGACAATAATAATTATAATAATAATAATAATAATAATATCGAAAATATCGATAATAACGATAATAATAATATTATTAATTACAACAATGACAATAATAACGATGTTAAGGATAATAATAAATACGATAAAGTCGATAATATCGACAATAGTATTAACAATATTAATGATATCGATAATAATATTAACAATATTAACAATAATATCCATAATAATAATAACATTATTAACGATAATATATATAAAAATTATAAAAATAATAGTAATAACAGTAATAACAATAATACCGATAATAACGATGATAATAATAATAACGATAATAAGGATAATAACCACAATAATAGTATTAATAATAAAGATAACATCGATTTTAACGATAATAATGACAGTAATAATAACAATAATAACGATAATAACCATAACAATTATAATACCGATAATAGCGATAATAACAATTTAAATCCTATTAACGATATTAATATTTCTAATAATAGCAATAATAATGATAATAACGATAATAACAATAATAATAGTAGTAATAATAACAATTATTACACTAATAACGTTTAAAACGATAATAACGATAATAATAGTTTAATAATAACAATCATAACAATAATAGCGATAATAAGGTTACTAACGATAATATCTATAATTATAATAACCGTATTAACAATATTAACGATATTATCAACCATAACAATAACGACAATAACGATAATATCGATAATAATAACAACATTATTAACGTTAACATCGAAAATAATAATAATAATAATAACGATTATATCGACAAAAATAATAACAATAATAAAATTAATAATTTTAATAACGATAATAATAAAATTATTATTAATAACAATAATAAAGATAAAAACGATAAAAAAATAATAACTTTAATAACGATAATAGTAACATTATTACTAATAATAATAATAACGATAATAACGAAAATAATGATAATAACGATTATAATAACAACGACAGTATCGATAATAGTATTAATATTAATAATGATAATTATGATATTTACGATTATTATAATAACAATAATAATGAAAAGGACGATCTATAATAACCATATTAATAATTACGACAATAACTATAATTACGATGTAACGATAATAATAACGATAATATTGATAATAATAATAATAATATTAATGGCAATAATATCGATAATGTAGATAATAACGATAATAACGATATTTACGATAATAATTATCAGAATAATAAAAGATAATAACGATAGCAACAATAATAACGATAATAATAATAACGATATCAATGATAATAACGATAATGACGATAATAATAATAGTAATAATAGCGATAACATCGTTAATAACAATAATCGTAAAAATAACGATAATAGTGGTAATAGCGATGAAAACGATAATAATAATAATAGTAATAACGATAATAACGATATTGACGAAAATAAGGATAATAATAATAGCAATAATAACAATAATAGCGATATTGATGATAATAAGAATAATAAAGATAGTAACAATAATAATAGTAGTAATAATAATGTTAGTAATGTTATTAAAGATAATAACGATAATAATAAAAATAATAATAACAATAATAACGATAATAATGATTACAATCATAATAACTACAATAATGATATTAACAATAAGAATAAAAGTAATAATAAAGACATTAACGTTATGAACGATAATAATGATAATAACGATACTAAAAAGAATAATAATAACATTAATAACGATAATAACGATTATAATCATAATAACTATAATAATGATATTAACAATAAGAATAAAAGCAATTATAAAGACATTAAAGTTATGAACGATAATAACGATAATAATATTAACAATACTAACGATAATAACTATATTAAAAATAACAATAATATATGATAACAAAGATAAAAACAACAATAATAATAGAAAAACATACGAAAATAACGATAATAACGATAATATCCAAAATAACGTTAATAATTCTAGTAGTAATAACTATAATAACGATAATAACTATTTTTATGAAAACAATAGTAACGATAAAATCGATAATGTCGATTATAATAATAATAACAAATAATGATAATAACGATAATAACGGTAATTACGATAATAATAATAGTAATAATATTAGTAATAATACTAATGATAATTAAAATAATAACGATAATAATAATAATAATAATAAAAATATTAAAATTATAATCACCAGAATAATAACAATAATACCGGTTATGATAAGAATAACATTAATAATAATAACGAAACAATAATAATAATTATAATTATAATTATAATAACAATAATAATAATAATAATAATAATATCATTAATACTCACAAAAATAACAATAATAACGGTTATGAGAAGAATAATATTAATAATAATAAAGATAATAATGATAATAACGAAATGTTCGATAAGAATAATTACAATAATAACGATAATATCTCTAATAATGATAATAATACTAATAATTATAACGTTAATAACAATAATATCGATAATAATATTATTAATAATAGCGATAATAACGTTAATAGTAATAAGTATATATAGATAGTAATGATATTAATCAAAATATCCATAATAATAATAATAAATATAACAATACTAACGATAATAACAAATAACAATAATAACATTTATAACGATTATTAATATAATAACGATAATAGTAAGAATAATAATAATATCGAAAATATGGTTAATTACGAAAATAACGGTAATAACGATAATAACTACAAAAACGACAATAATAATAATAATAATAAAGATAATAATGATAATAACGATAATAGCGATTATAAAAAATTTAACAATAAAGATAACAAAGATATTAATAAATAATAATAATAATAACAATTATAGCTATAATAAAAATAATAACGATAATAACGATAATAATAATAACACTAATAACAATAATATCGACCTTAACGATAATTACGATAATAATAATAACAATTATAATGATAATAAAGATAATCACAATAATATTAATAGTAATAATAATAATGATAACAATAATAAGGATAATAGCAATAATAATAATAACCAAGTTAACGATTATATTGATTATAAAGATAATGATAGTAACGATAATAATAATTATAATAATAACTATAATTACGATAAAAATAATAGAAAAGATAATAATACTAATGATTATAACCATTATAACGATAATAACGATAATAATAATAAACTTAATGACGATAATAACGTTTATAACGATAATAATAATAACAATAACATTGATAATAACGACAATAATCATAATTACTGTAATAATAATAACAAATATATCTATTAAAACGATAATAACAATAATAATATTAACAATAATGACGATAATAACGGTAATAACGATAGTAATAATAATAGTAATCACGATATTAACGGTGATAACGCGAAATAATAAATGCAACAGTAACAGTAGTAATAATAGCAATAATAACGCTGGTAAAGAAATGGAAGATAATGGTAATAATATTAATTACGAAATTAAGGATAATAACGAGAATAACGATATAAATAATATAAAAAATAATAATAATTATAATAATAATAAAAATAATAACGATAATAAATATAATAACGTTAATAATAAAAGTAATAATAACAATAATATCATTATTAAAGATAATAAAGATAAGAACGATAATAATAATCATAATAATAACAATAATATTCATAACAATATTGACGATAATAACGGTAATGACGATAGTAATAATAACGATAATTACAATAATATCGATAATAATATTAACAATAATAACGATCATAAGCATAATAGGAATAATAATAACATGTATAATGATTATAACTATAAGAATAATACAAAGAAAAATAATAACAATATTAACGATAATAACAATAATAATAATATCAATAATAACAAAAGTAGTAATAACGATAATATCGATAATAATGTCAATAAAGATAAAAATAATAATAATAACAATAATAACAATAATAACGATAGTAATAATAACGAAAAAAATTATAAAAGCGGTAATAATAATAACAATAATAACGATAATAGCGATAACAATGATAACGATAATAAAGATAATATCGATAATAATAACAACAATATTAACGAAAGTAACCTTAATAATAATAATAGTAATAACGATAAAAACGATAATAACGATAATAAAGATAATAATACTAATGGTATTAACGATAATAGTAATAATTATAATAACGATAAGAACGACAATAAAGATAATAATAATAATAATAACAATAACGAAAATAAGGATAATAACGATTATAATAATAATAATAATAACGAAAATAAGGATAATAATGATGACAACGAAAATAATAATAAGAAAAATAGCGATAATAACGATTTTAACGATAATAAGGATAATAATAATAATTAAAATAACGATAGAAACGGTAAAAACGATAATAACGAAAATAACGATGATAACGATATTAACGATAATAATAATTATCAGAATAACGATGATAACGATAATATCGATAATAATAAAAATAATAATAATAATAATGATCGTAATGATAATAAAGATTATAATAGCAGAAATGATAATAATAGCGATAATAACGATAATTACTTTAATAATAATAACAATAACAAAGTTAATACCGATATTGACATTAATAACAATAATAATAATAGCAACAATAACGATAATTAAGAAAATAAAAATTATAATTAAAACGATATTAAGGATAAGAACGATATCATCAATAATATTAATAAGAAAAATAAAGATAATATCGATTATATGAATAAAAATATTAACAATTATATAGATAAGTATAATAATCATATTAACAATAATAACGATAATAACTATATTAACGATAATAAGGATAATAAAAATATCGTCGATAATAATAATAACAATAATAATGATAATATAGATATTAATATTATCAATATTAACGATAATAAGGATAATTTTAATAATAATAATAACGATAATATCGGTTTTAACGATATATATAATAACAATAATAACGATATTAACGATAATGACGATAATAACAGTAATAATAATAATAAAAATAAAGATAATAACGAAATTAATGGAATTAACGATAATAATTATAAAATAATAACGATAATAACGATAATAATAACAATATTAACAATAATAACGATAATAGCGATAACAACTTTAATAATTTTAGTAATTATAACAATAATAATATTACTAACGAAGATAACGATATCAAAGATTCTAATAATAACGATAATAACGTTGATATCGTTAATAATAATAACAATATTAACGATAATATCGATAATAATAATAATGACAATAACAACAACAAAAAGGTAATAACGACAATAATATACACGATAATAACAATAATACTAATAATAATACTATCTATAATAACAAATAATAATTATAAAAATTATAATAATAATAATAAAAATAATTACGATAATAAAGAAATTAACGATAATAATAATGATGATAATGAAGATAACAGTAATAATAATAATAACTATTATAACGATATTATCGATTATAATAAGATTTATATTAGAGATAATATAGAAAAAGCGATATTAATAATAACAGTAAAAACGATAATAACGATAATATTGATAATAACGATAATAAAAAATAATAATATTAATGAGAAGAATAACGATCATACCGATAATAACGGTAAAAATAATAATAAATATAAATATAATATCGTTAATAAGGATAGTAATAATAATAATAATAATAATGACTATAATAATGATAACATTAATAACTATAAGGAGAAAAATAACGATAAAAATTATAACTATAAAATCAATAACAACGATAATAACGGCAATATTAATAATAATAATATCGAATATAATGATAATAAAGATAAGAACGATTATAATAATAACAATAATAACAATAATAACTATAATAACGATAGTAATAATAATATATATATTGATATATATAGTAATATATGATAAATATACAGATAGTGTTTATAAGGACGATATTAAATAAAAACGATAATAATGAAAATAACGATAATAACGATAATAACGACAATAATATTAATAATAAAACGAAAATAAAGACAATTTCGATTATAATAATAACGATAATAACACAATAGTTATAATAATAATAACGATAATACCGATAATATCGAATAAAGTAATAACAATAAAATCGATAATAAACATAATAAAACAATACTAACAAAAATAACGAAAATAACGTGAACAAAAATTATAGTACGTACGATAATAACGATAAGAAAGAGATTAACGGTAATAATGATAATAACGAAAATAACGATAATCACGATGACAACGATAATAATAATAACAATAATAATGATACTACGTTAATAATCGTAGTAGTAATAACAATAATAACGATAAGAACTATATTTACGGTAAAAATAGTAACGATAATAACGTTAATATCGATAATAATAATAACAATATTAACGATAACAACGATAAGAGTAATAATAGAAAGTGATAATAACGATAATATTGATAATAACGATAATAATAATACGATAATAACGTCAAGACCAATAATAATAACAACGATAACAACGATAATGATAATATTAACAATAATATCGATAACTACTATCATTCCAAAAAAACAGTACTAACGATAATAACGATAATAACGGTAATAATTATAACAATAATGACGATAATAACGATAATTACGATAATAATTATAATAACGATAATTATAACAATAATAACGATGGGAAAGATTATGAAGATAATAATAATAACAATTATTACGACAATAATAATAAGAATAATAAAGATAATAACGATATTAGCGATAATAATAACAATAATAATAAAGATAATGACGATATTGACCATAATAACAATAATTGTGATAATTACAATAATAATATTAACAGCAATAACCATATTACCGATAATAACGATAATATCGGTATAATTATAATAATATAATAGATAATTGCGTTATTAGAAATAATAATAATAACAATAATAACGATAATGACGATATTAACGAAAATACTATTAGCCATAATAACGAAAATAATAATAATAAGAATAACGATAATAACGATAATAACGTTAATAATAATAGTAGTAATAACAATAATAACGATAATAACAAAAATAACGTTAATAATAGTAACGATAATAACGTTAAAATCGAAAAAAGTAATAACAAAATTAACGATTATCACAATAATAATAATAATAAAAATAATAATAACGATAACATAGATAATAACGATATTAGTAATAACGATATTTTCGGCAATAGTGCTAATAATAATAACGTTAATAACGATATTAACGATATCAATAATAACAATAATAACGATAATAATAATAATATTAATAACGATAATTACATTAACAACGATAATAGTAATAATGACGTTAATAGTAATAATCATAATAAAGAAATTAGCGATAATGTCAACAATAATAATTATAATAGTAACCATAATAAAGATAATAAAAATAATAACTATAATATCGAAAATAACAATGAAAATAATAGTAATAATGGATACATTAAAGTTAGTAAGGATAATGACGATTATAATATTAATAATAATAACGATAAATACTATAATAGCGACAATATTATTAATAATATTAACGTTAATAGGTATAATTACTATATTAAAGTTAATGGTAATAACAATAGTAACGATAATATTGATAATAACGATAATAACAAAAAAAATAGTATGAATAATTACATTAATAACAATAATAGGCATAAAAACGATTTTAACGAAAATAATAATAACGATAATAACAGTAATATCGATAATATTAATATCAATATTTGCGATAATTTCAATATTATTAATTACAATAATAACAATAGTAACGATCATAAAGATATTAGCGAATATAATAATAACGATAATACCGATATTAATAATATTAATATTAATGATACTAACAATAATAATGATAACGATGTTTTTTATAGTAATAATAATAACGAATATAACGTTACTAACGATATTAATGATAATAACGATAATAACGATAATAAAAGGAACAGTAACAACGATATTAACGAAAATATTAATAACAATTGTAACGTTAACAACGATAATAAAAATAATAATAATAATAATAACGATAGTAGAGATAATAACAATAACAATAATTACAATAATAGTGATAATAACGATTATAATAATAATATTAACGATAATATCAGTCATAATACTAATAATAACGATAATAACGATAATAATAATAATCGTATTAAAGATGATAACGATAATAACGATTATGACATTAAAATTATTATTGATAATAACGTCAATAGTAATAATAATAATAACTGTAATATAGATATTAATAATAATAATAATAATAATAATAAAGATAATAACGATATTAACGATAATAACGATAATACCACTAATAACTATAATAACGACAAGAATAATAATAAAATATCTATAGTAACAATAATAACGATAATGACGATAACAACGATAATAACATTAATAATATTAATAATAATAACGAAAGTAAATATAATAACGATGCCATCGATAATAATAATAAAAATAAGAATGAAAATAATGAAAATAACGATAATAACTATAATAAGGATACCAAATATAATAACAATAATAATAATAATAATAAAAAAGGTATTAACAATATTAACGATAATAGCGATAATAATAACACAATAATAACGATAATATCGATTATAATGATAATAAAGATAATAATAATAACATTAATAACGATAATAACGTTATTAAAGATAATAATAATAAAAATTATAACGATAATATAGATAATAGTCATAACAATTTTAAAGATAATATCGATAATAATAGTAATAATGGTAACAATAATAACTATAATAACGATAATAAAGATAATAATACTATCGATAAAAACGAGAATAGTAATAATAATAATAATAATATTTACGAAATTATCGATAAAAGTAATAATAATAATAACAATAAATACGATAATAAAGAAAATAACGATAGTAACAATGACGATAATAAAAATAATAGTAATTACAAAAATATATATGTAGTAACAATAATAATGATAATTACGACAATTGTAATAATAATAATAAGGATAATAACGATATTGCCGATAATAATTATAATTAAAAATATAATGACAATATTAATGATAATAACAATAATAGTGATAATATCGATAATAATAATAATAATTACAATAATAACGATAATTACAATAATAATAAAAACAATGATAACGGTGAGAACGATAATGAGGATTATAATAAAAACAATATAACTATATTACGATAACAACGTATAATAATAATAACGATATTAACGGAAAAAACCATAATAATAACAATTATAAAGATACTAACGATTATAATGATAGTAACGATAATAATAATATTAATAAGAATAATAACGATAATAACGTTATGATCAATAATAATATTAACAAAAGTATCTATAACAATGATAATAACGATAATTATAATAGTTATATTTCCAAAATAAGGATTATAACGAAAGAACGTCAATTATAGTAACAATAAAAACAAATAATAATGATAATAATGATAGTAATAATATTAATAAGACCGATAATAATAATAATATCCATAATAATAGAAGTAATAATAACAAAAATAACAAAAATAACGATATTGACGATAACAATAATAACGATAATAACGATAATATCGATAATTATAATAACCATAATGAAGATATTTCTAATAATAATTATAACGATAATAACGGTAATAACGATAATAATAATAACAATTATAAAGATAATAACGAAAATAACGATAATAACGTTAATAACGACAATTATTATAATTACAATAACAATATAAACGATAATATCGATATAATAATAACGATAATAACGATAAAAAGATAATAATAATAATATTATTGACGATAATAACGGTAATTACTCATAATGATAATTATCATAATAACAATAGTAATAATTACAATAATAACGATGATATCGATTATGACTATAATAGAAATAATATAATTAAATATATTGAGGATAATAACGATAACATCGATCATAATAACAATAATATCGTTAATAACTTCAATAACGATAATAACAATAATTATATAACAATAATAAAGATAATAACGATAATAACAGTAAACATATTAATAATAATAACAATATTAACAATAATATCGATAAAAACGATTTCAATGATAATAATTAAACGATAATAATAATAACAACGTTAACGATAATGTCGGTAATAATAATAAAAATAATAACGATAACAATGATAATAACGATAATAATAATTATAATAATAAAAAAAAATAATAATTATAAAAATAATTGCGATTATAATTATAATAACGATAATAAAAAGAATATTAATGAAAATAATAATGATAATAACAATGGTAACGATAATAATAATAATAATAATAAGGATGACAACGCTATTACCGATAATATAGATAATAATAATAATAATAGAAACAATAATAACGACAAAACGATAATAACTATAAACTAATATCGATAATAGCGATAATAGTAATAATAATAATATCGATAGTATCAATGAAAACGAAAATAACTATATTAATATTAATAATAATAATAATAATATTTATAATAACGAAAATAACTGTAGTAATGATAATAACGTTAATAACGTTAAAGACGATAAAAATTATAAAAATAATAACGTTAATAACGATAATAACGACAATAGTAATAATAATAATAACAACGATTATTACGATAATAACGATATAAACAGTAGGAATAATAACAATAAAAACAATAATAACAATAATAACGATAATAACGATACTGCTGATAATAATAATAATATTGGTTATAACGCTATAAACGATAATTATGATAATAATAATAAAATCAATAAATATAATAACGATAATAATTATTATAATAATAAGTATAATAACGGAAATAGTAATACAAACGATAATAAAACTAATGATTATAACCATAATAACGATAAAAACGATAATAATAAAAACATTAATAACGATAATAACGTTTATAATGATAATAATAATAACAATAAAATTGATATTAACGACAATAATTATAATGACTATAATAATAATAACAAAAATAACTATTAAAACGGTTATAACAATAATAATAATAATAATGACGATAATAACGTTAATAACGCGTAATAATAACTATAATAATAACAATAGTTATAATAGCAATAAAAGCGATTGTAACGATATGGAAGATAATGATAATAATATTAATAACAATATTAAGGATAATAGCGATAACATCAATAATAATAAAAACATAAATATTGATAATAACGATAATATCTATAATAACGATACTAAAAATAACAATAATAAATATAATAATAGAAATAACGATTACAACGATAATTAAAATTACATTAAAGACGATAATTATGATAATTACGTTAATAATGAAAAGAATATAAACAATAACATTAATAACGAAAAAATTATAATAACAATAATAAAAATTAAAATAACGATAACAACGATAAAAAGGAAAGTAAATATAATAACAATGATATTAATAACGTTAAAAACAATAATAAACTTAATAAAGATAATAATAGCGAGAGCAATAACAATAAAACGATAATAATAATAAAATTAATAACGCCAATTACGATAACAACGAAAATAATAACATTAATAATAACTATAATTACGATAATAACGATAATAATTGTCGTAATAATAATAATAATAACGATAATAACGTTAATAACGAAAACAACGATTATAATAGTAACGATAATATCAATAATATCGATAATAATAATAACACTACTAACGATAATATCTATAAAAATAATAATAATAACAATCATAACGAAATTTACGATAATAACGATAATAACGATAATAGCAATAATAATAATATTGTTAACACTGATAATAACGATATTAACGATATTAACGATTATAATAAAAACTATATTAACGAAAATAAAGATAATAAAGGGAATAACGATAATAATACTAATAATAACAGCAATAATATCTATAATTACGATAATAACGATAATAACGGTCATAACAGTAATAATAGTAGTAATAATAACGATGATGTCAACTTTAATTATAATAATGATATTAATAATAATAAAAATAACAAAAATAACGATATTAACGACAATAATAGTAGTAATAATAAGAATAATATCAATAATAACGATAATGATGTTAGCGATAATAATATTAACGACAATGATTATAATAATAATAAAAATTCTAACGATATAAGCAATAATAATAATAGTAATAGTAATAATAAATGCAATAATATCGATAAAAATGATAATTATAATAACAATAATAACGACAATAACGATAATGGCGAATAACAATAATAATAATAATAAGGATAATAGCGATGATAAAGATAATAACGATAATAATAATAATAATAATAACGAAAATAACGATTATAATGATAATAACGTTAATAATGCTAATAATAAGAGCAATAATTACGTTAAAACGATAATAATGATAATAATAGATGTAATAATTACAATATTAACAATAATAAAGATAATAAAAATAATAATAGTAGAAATAATAACAATAATAACAGTATTAACAATAATAACGATAATTACAATATTATTCATAATAATAATAATAATATTAACGATTATAACATAATAACGATAATGGCATTAATAATAATAATAATAATAAATAATCATAGCAATATAACGATAATATGGATAGTAATAATAATAATAGTATTAAAATAATATCGAAAATAACGGTAATAACGATTACGAACATAATAATAATAATAATAAGATAATAGCGATATAATGATAATAACGATGACAACGATTAAAATAATAACAATAATACCGATAATAATGATAATAACGACATTAATTCTAAAAATAATAATAATAATAATAATAGTAACGATAATAACGATAATAACGGTATTAATATAAATAATAATAAATATAACAATAATAACGTTAGTGATGAAAATAAAAATTTTAATAATAACGATAATTTCAATGATAGTGATAATAATAATAACGATAATAACGATAAAATTATAATAACAATAATAATAATAATATTATAATTAACAATAATAACGATAACAAAGATAATAGTGATAAAAATA
Organism: Vespa crabro; assembly: GCF_910589235.1. Classification (NCBI taxonomy): domain Eukaryota; kingdom Metazoa; phylum Arthropoda; class Insecta; order Hymenoptera; family Vespidae; genus Vespa; species Vespa crabro. The sequence goes on from NW_025813595.1 coordinate 2,076,517, forward strand.
TTAATAATAAAATAGAAAATAAGTATAATAACGATGACAACGATAATTATAATAGCAATATTAACGATAATAACGATAATAACGATTATACGGATTATAACAATAACAATAATGAGAATAATAACGATAATAATGATATTAACTATAATAACGATTACAGCAATAATAACGATAATAATAATAACGATAATACCGATAATAAAGAAAATTACAATAATAATAATAGTAATAAAAGAGATGATAAAAATAATAACGCTTGTAATGATTATAACGATAATTATATTACTAATTTTAAAATAAATAACGTTAATAACGATAATTATTTTAATAGAAATAATAATAATAATATTAACGATGTTTGCAATAGTAATGACAGTAAGGATAATAATAGTGGTAACAACTATAGTAATAACAGTAATAATGATAATAACAATAATAAGGATAATAATAATAACGATAATAACGATAGTAGTAATGATATCATCGATAGTAACAATAATGACGATAATAACGAAAATAAAGATAATAACGATAATTGTAATAATAATAATAACGATAAAGACATTATTAACGATAATAATGATAGTAACTATAATAACGATGATCACAACAAACGATAATTATATTAATAGAATTAATTATAAAAGTATTAACAATGTTTGCAATAATAATGATAATAACGATAATAATAGTGGTAACAATTAAAGTAATAAAAATAATAACGATAATAACGATAAGAGTAATAATAATATCGATACTAACAATAATGACGATAATAACGAAAATAACGATAATAATAATAAAAATAATAACAATAATTACGTTAATAGTAATAATAATAATAACTATAATAACGATAACAACGATGATAAGGATAATAGTAATAACGATAATTTTTATAATTGTAATAATAATAAAAACGATAATAACGATAATTACGATAATAATAATAATAATAATAACAACGATAAAGATAATAGCGAAAATAATAATAGTAATAATAAAAATAATAATAATATCGTGAATATCGATAATAACGATAATAATAATAACAATATCAACGATAATATCCACAATAATAAAAACAATATTAAAGATAATATCGATAATAATAATAATTATAATAATAATAGTAATATCGACAATAGAGAAAATAATCTTAATAATAATAACGATTATAATGATAATAACGAAAATAACGATAATAACGATTATAATAATAACGCTAATAACGTTAATGATGATAATAATATTATTAATATTAACGATAATAACGATTATAATGGAAATAACAATAATACCAATATCGATAATAACGAAAATAACGGTAAAACGATAATAATAATAGTAGTAATAGTAGTAATAATAAATATGATAATTACGATAATAACGATAATAGTAGTAGATATAATAACATTATGACAATAATAACGATAAAAACGATAATTACGATATCCAGAATAACGATAATAAAGACAATAATAATAACAATAATAAAATTGATAATAACTATAATAGCGACAATAATCATAACGACGACATTGAAGATAATAATAATTACGATAATGAGGATAATATCGATAATAATAATAATAATAACGACGTTAATAACTATAATAAATTTATTAACGATATGGTATTAACGATAAAGACGACAATAGTAGTAACAGTAATAAGGATAATAACGATAGTAATGATAATAACGGCAATAAAACTAATTAAATAGAGATAATAACGATATTTTCGAAATTAGTGATAAAAGTTATAAGAATATTAACAATAAGAACAATATCATCGATAATAACGATAATAAACCTAATTACAGTAACGATAATGCGACCTTAATAATAACAATAATAAAGACGATAATAACGATAACAGCAATAATAACGAATATAACTATATTAACGATATCAATAATAACGGAAATAACGTTAATTTCGATATTAATAATAGCAATATAAAAGATAATAACGATAACAATCATAATATTATCGACATTAATAACTATAATAAAGGTAATATAGATATGGTATTAACGATTGAAACGACCATAGTAGTAATAGTAATAACGATAATAACGATAATAACAACAACAATAATAATAATAATAAAGATAGTAAATATATTATGAAAATAACGTTAATAACGATCATAATAATAACAGTAATAATGATAATAACGATAATAGCAATTATAACGATAATAAAGACAGTAATAATAATAATAATAATAGTAATATTAACGATTACAACAGAAATAATGATATTAATAGTAGTAATAATAACAAATATAACAATAATAACGCTAATAAAGAAAATAACGTTAATATCGACAATAATAATAACAATATTAACTATAATAACAATTATAGTAATAATAATAATAACGATAATAAAGGTAATAATAACAATAATACTAATAATTGTAACAAAAATAATCACCACAATAATAACAATAATAACTGTTATGACAAGATTAATATTAATAATAATTATGACATTAATGATAATAACAATATTATCGATAATAATAAATGCAATAATAACGACAATAACTATAATAATTGTAATAATAATAATAATTATGACGATAATAACGATAATATCGATAATAATAATATTATCAAGAAGGATAATGACGTGAATAGTAATAACTATAAATTCGATAATAATGACATTAATGAAAATAACTATAATAATAATATTAAATAATACACTAATACGGATAATAACAATAACAATAATAACAAATACACGATTATTACGATAATAACGATAATAATAAAATTAATAGTAATATCGATAATAAGGTTAATTACGAAAATAACGGTAAAAATGATAACTATAATAACGACAATAATAATAATAATAAAAACGATAATAAATATAATAACGATAATAATAATAACATCATCATAGATAATAACGATATTAACAATAATAACAATAATGAAGATAATAATAATAATAAATATAATGAAAATAATAATTATAACAATAATAACAATAATACAGATAATAACGTAATAACGATAATAATAATAAGATTTATGAAGATATTAGCTATAATAACGATAATAATTGTAATATTAACAATAATAACAATAATAACAATAATAGCGGTAATTACAATACTGACGATAATAACGATAATAATAATAACACTATTAACAATAATATCGAAAATAATGTAAATTACGATAATAATAATAACAATTTTAGCGATAATATCGATATGAATGATAATAATATTAATAATAATATCAATGACAACGATTATAACGGTAATTATTAAAAGATTATACCTAAAATAAGGATAATAATGATAGAAACGATAATTATAATAACAATAATAATTATAATGATAATAACGAAAAAATTATAATAATAAGACCTATAAGAAAGATAATATAGATAATAATAGTAGTAATTATAAAAATATTAGCAAAAATAACGATAATAACGATAACAATATTAACGATAATAACGTGAGTTATAACAATATTAATAACAATAATAACGATAATAAAGATAACAATAATAATCAGTGACGATAATGACGATAATAAAGTTAATAATAATAATAATAACTATAATAATAATAACTATAAAAACGATAATAACCATAATAACGAAAATAACAATGATAGCGATAATAATAATAATAATAATAATAATATTAACGAAAATAGCGATAATAACGGTAAGAACGATATAAATAGTAGTAAAAATAAACGTAATAACCATAATAAGGATAATAACATTCAAGTAAATAACGATAATAAAGACAATAATATTAATAATTATAACGATAATAATGATAATAACGATAATTATTGAATCGAATATATCAACAATAATAATAATAATAATAACGTTGATAAGGATAATAACGATATCATCGGTAATAATAATAACAAAAATATAGATAATACCGATAATAACGATAATAACGACATTTAATATAATAATAATAACGATAATATCGATAATAATAATAACGATAATGACGACAAAAGTAATAATAATAATAATGGTAATAACGATAATAATGATAATATCGATAATAATTATAACGTAAATGACGACGATAATAATAATCATAATAACGATAATAAGAATAAATACGATTACATCGATAATAATAATAGCAACATTAACAATAATATCAATAAAATCGATTATACCCATAATAATAATAACAATATCAATAATGATAATAATAATAATAATAATAATAACATTAATAACGATAATAACCATAATAACGATAATAGCGATTTTAATTATAATAATAATAGCGAAAATAACGTCAACAACCATAATTATGATAATAATAATAATAATAAAAATATCGATAATAATGATTATAACGAAAATAACTATAAAAACGACAATAATATTGATAATAATAATGAAAAAAATAATAAAGTCGATAACGATAATAGCGATAATAGTAGGAGTAGTAATATCTATATTAACAATAATAATGACAATAAAGATAATAACGATAATTATATTTACGATTATAATGAAAATAGTAATAATAATAATAACGATAATAATAATAAAATTTATAACGCCAATTATGATTACAACGAAAATAATAACATTAATAATAACTATAATTACGATAATAACGATAATAATTGTAGCAGTAATAATAATAATAACGATAATAACGTTAATAAAGAGAATAACGATTATAATATTAACGATAATATCAATAATATCGATAATTATAATAACACTACTAACGATAATAACGATAAAAATAATAATAATAAATATAGTAACGAAATTAACGATAATAACGATATTAACGATACTAACGATAATAATAATAGTAATAATAAAGATGATAACGACATTAACAATAATAATAATATTAATAATAATAATAATAACAAAAATAACGATATTAAAGACAAAAATAATAGTAATATTAACAATAATAACAATAATAACGATAATGTAGTTAGCGATAATAATAATTATAACGACAATGAATATAATAATATCAACAATTCTAACGATAAAAACGATAATAATAATAGTAATTGCAATAATAACGATAATATAAGTAATTATAATAACAATAATAACGACAATAATGATAATAGCGAATAACAATAATAATAATCATAACGATAATAACGAAAATTACGATAATACTGATAATAACAATAATAATGGTAACGATAATAACGTAATAGTAATAATAGTAATTACGATTATAAAGATAATATTGATAATAATAATAATTATTATAATTAATATAATATCGATATAAACGATAAACACAATAATATTAATAAAAACAATAAAGATAATAACGAAAATACTAATAAAAATAATAACAATAAAATAGGTAATAACAATAATAATAATAACATTATTAACGATATTAATGATTATAAAGATAATGATAATATAGAAAATAATAATACAAACGATAATAATAATAATAATATTAACCATAATAATAATAATAACGATAATAATAACAACATTAATATCGATAATAACTTTTATTACGATAATAATAATACTAATAATAACAATAATGACAATAATAACGATAAAAAATATAATAACATTAATAACGACAATAAAGGTATTAACGAAAATAAAGATAATAATAATAACAATAATATCGATAATAACGCTAGGAACAATAATAACGAAAATAATAATAATAAAAATAAAAATGACAACTATGTTAACAATTATAAATATAATAATAATAACAATAATAACTATAATAACGAAAAAATGTTTATAATAATAACATTAATATTGATAATAAAGATAAGAATGATAATTATAATAACACTAATAACGATAATAGCGATAATAACGATCATAATAATAATAACAGTATAAGTATTAATAATAATAATAATAACGATAATATCGATAATATTGATAATAACAATAATAAAGACAATAAAAATAATATTAAGTACGATAATAACGGTAATAAAGTGAATAATGGTAATAACGATAATAGCGATGATAATAATAACGATAACTATTATAATAATAATAAGAATAATAAAGAAAATTACGATAAATATAATAATAATAATAACAATAATAACTATAATATCTATATTAACGATATTAGTAATACGAATAATAAAGATACTAACGTTAAAAACGATATTAAAGATAATAATAATAATATTGATAATAATAATAATAATAATAATAATAATAAAAATAATAATAATAATAATTATAATAATAATAATAATAATAATAATAATATTAAGGATAATAGAGATAATTACGATAATAATAAAAGTATTAATAATGACAATAAGGATAATAACGATAACATCGATAATAGTAATATCAAAAATATCGATAATAACTATAATAACGATAAGAATAAAATAATAGAAACGATAATAACGATAACAAATATTATAACGATAGAAATAATAACAATTATAACGATAATAACTGTAATGACGATAACAACAATATCGACAATTACAATATTATCGATAATAATATTAACAATATTAACGTTCATAACAATAATAACGATAATAATAAATATAATAATAACGATAATAAAGATATCAATGATAATAATGTTAATAACGATAATGATAATAACGACATTACCGATAATTTCGATAATAATAATAATAATATTAACGATAATTTCGATAATACCATTAACAATATTACAGTTATTATTGATAATAATTGTAATAATAATAAAGATAACAACGATATTAAGCATAATAACGATAAAAAAATAACATTAATAACGATAATAAAGATAATAATGATAATAACTATAATAATATTTATGAAAATAATTATAATACTGATAATAAAGATAATAACGTTAATAATAATAACAATAATAACAATGATAACGATAATAACGATAATAATAGAGATAATAATAATAATATTAAAAATAATAACAAGAAAATAACGATTTATCTATAATAAAGATATTAATAACAACGATAATATCGATAATAATAATAATAATAATAGCAATAATGACCTTAATAAAGATAATAACGCTAATAATGATACGATAATAACGATAATAGTAATAATAATATCGATTGTAATAATAATTACAATAGTGAAGATAATAACGATTATAATAATAACGATAATGAGGATGATAATAATAACTATAATAGCACTAATAACGATAGTAATTTTAATAATAATAGCAATAATAACGATAACAACTTTAATAACATTATTGATAATAATAATGTTAGCGAAACTAAGAATAATAACGGTGTAAACGATAATTATAATAACAATAAAATAGATGATAAAGATAATAACGATAATAATGATAATAATAGATGTAATAATTACAATATTAACAATAACAGAGATAATAATAACAATAATAATAGTAGTAATAATAACAATAATAACAGTATTAACAATGATAACGATAATAACAATATTATCCATAATAATAATAATAATAACATCGATTAAAACGGTAATAACGATGATAACGTTAATAATAATAAAATTAATAACGATAATAACGTTTATAACGAAAATAATAATAGCAATAATAACGATAGTAAGGATAGTAATAATAATAATAATAATAAAAATAATACCGATAATAACGGTAATAACGAAAATAATTATAATAATAATAATATTAATAATAATAATAATGATAATAGCGATAATAAAATTATAATAATAATGATAATAACGATAATATCGTTAATAACAGTAGCAATATTAACGATTATAACAATATTAATAATAATAATGATAAATATAGCAATAATAACGATAGAGAAGAAAATAAAAATCATAATAATAACGATAATTTCTATAATAGTAATAATAATAAAAACGATAATAACAATGAAACTATAATAACAACAATAATAATAATATTATTATTAACAATAATATAGATAACCACGACAATAGTGATAAAAATATTAATAAAAAAATAGAAAATAAAGATAATAACGATGACAACAATAATTATAATAACAATATAAACGATAATAACGATAATAACGATTATACGGATTATGACAATAACGATAATGACAATAATTACGATAATATCGATAATAATAATAACAATAATAACTTTAATACCGAAAATAACGATTGAATCGTTAATAATAATAACGATAATAATGGTAATATCGATAAAAACAATAACGATATTAACGATAATATTGACAATCTTAAAGATAATAATGATAATAATTTTAAAACGATAATAATTATCATAGTAATTGTAGTAAAAACGATAATAACGATTATAATGTAAATAATAATAATAACAATATCGATAATAACGATAATAACGGTAATAACGCTAATAATAATAGTAATAATATCAATAATAACAATAATAACGATAATAACGATAATAACGATAATAACTATAATAATAATAATAATAGCAACATTATTAACTATAATAAATATAATAACGATATGGTATTAACGATAAAGACGACAATAGTAGTAATATTAATAACGATAATAAAAATAATAACTGCAATAAAAATAATAATAATAAAGATAATAACGATATTATCGAAAATAAAGATAAAAGCAATAAGAATAATAATAATAAGAACAATAACAACAATAATATGGAAAATAAACATAATAACAGTAACGATAATACGACAATAATAATAACAAAAATAATAACGATAATAACGATAACAACAATAATAACGATAATAAGTGTATTAAATATATCAATATTAACGAAAATATCGTCCATTTCGAAATTATAAATAGCAATATGATAGATAATAACGATATTATCGAAAATAACGATAATAGCGATAATAGTAATAACAATAATAACGATAATAACGATAATAGCGATTATAACGATAATAATGACAGTAATAATAATAATAATAATAAGAATAATATTAACGATCACAACGAAAATAATAATAATAATAGTAGTAATATTAACAATAATAACAGTAATAACGATAAATAAGATAATAACAATAATTACAGATATAACAATTATAATAATAACGATAAAAGCGATAATATTAGTAGTAATAATAACGATAATAACGATAATATCGATTATTACGGTAATAACGATAATAATAATGAAATAATAATTATAATAATATTAACGATAATAAGGATATTAACGATAATAGCGATTATAGTAATAACAACGATTAAGATAATAACGATATTAACAATAATAAGGATAATATTAATAAAAATAATAACTATTACAACGATAATAATAATAACAATAATAACAATGAAAATAATGGATATAATACATATATTAAAGTTAGTAACGATAATAACGATAATAATAATAACAATAATAACAATAAATACGACAATAACGACAATAATAATAATAATATTAACGTAAATAGAGATTATTACTATTTCAAAGATAATAATAATAACAATAATAACGATAAAAACGAAATTAACGATGATAACAATAATAACGATAACAACGATAAAAACGATAATAATAATCAAAATAATAACGAAAATAAGGATTATAACGATAACAACTATAATAATAATAATAATAGTAATAAAGGCAGTAACGATATTATCGATATTAGCGATAATAACATTAATATCGATAAGAAAATTACGATATTAACAATTACAGTAATAATAATAATAATATCGATAGTAATAAAAATAACGATAATGACGATGAAAATAATAACAATAATAACGATAAAAACGATATCAACGATAACAGCGATAATAATGATAATTACAATAATAATAACAATAATAACGATTATAACAATTATAATGCGAACATTAATAATGATAATAACTGTAATAACTTTAATATTAATAATAACATAATAAATTATTATAACTGTAATAATAATAATAATAATAAGAATAAAAACGACATAAAAACGATAATAAAAATATTTATAATAATAACGAAGAGAAGGATTATCACGATGAAAGCGACAATAATAATAACAATAATAATGATAATATCGATAATAACGATAATAATATTAACAAAATTAACGACAATATTCATAATAATAATAAAGATAATAACGATAATAGTTATAATAATAATATCGATAGTAAGAATAAACACGATAATGATGATAATAATAGTAATAGTAATAACGATTATAACGATAATAACCATAATAACGAAATTAGTAATAAAATTAAAAACGATACTTACGTTAATAACGAGAATAATATTTGCAATAATAAAGATAAATACGATAAAAAATAATAATAATAACGTTAATATCGATAAAAGCAATAATTATAATTAGGATAATAACGTTAATAGCGACAATAGTAATATGAATAATAACGATAATAACGATAAAAACGATTCTAACGAAAATAATAATATAATTAATAACGATAATAGTGATAATAACGATAATAACTATAACAATAATAACGATATTAACGATAAAATCGATATTAATAATAACAATATTAACGATAATATCGATAATAATAATAATAGCAATAACAATAAAAACAATAATAACGATAATAACGATTAAAATAATAGCGATAATAACGATAACAACGATAATAACGGTAATGTCGATGATAGAAATAATAATGAAAAACATAATAACGATAATAACGATAATAATAATAAGGACAATATATATATAACATTGATATTAAAGTCAATGACGACAATAATCATAACAATAATAACGATAATAATTATATTAAAATTGCAATAATAACAATAATAACGATAATAAAAATAACGATATTGACGATAATAACGATAATAACAATAATAATAATAACGATAACAACGATAATGAAGGTAATAACGATAATAATAACAGTAATAATAACAATAATACAATAATAACTATAATAAGGACAATAACGATAATAATAATAACGATAATAACGATTATATATATACAATAATAATAACAATATTAACGATAATGTCGATAATAATAATAATAATAAGAAAAATAATAAAGATAATGACGATCATAAAGATAATAACGATAATAATATTAATAAAAGCAATATCAATAATAACGATAATAACGATAATAGAAGTAATGTTAATAACGATGAAAACGATATTTCCGATAATAATAATAATAATAAAGGTAACAGCGATATTAACGATAATAACGATAATAATAATAATGATAATAACGATAATAACAATTTTAACGATAATAATAATAAGTATAATAATGATAATATCTATACTTTTAATAATATTAAGAACGAAAATAACGTTAAATAATAGTAAAAATAACTACAATAGCGATAATAAGGATAGTAACGATAATAATATTAACGGTAATAACGGTAATATTAATAATAATAACAACGATAATTACGATATAAACAATATTAATATTAATAATAATAAAGATAATAACGATATAAAGGATAATAACAATAATAACGATAATAACGGTAATATCGATAACAATAATAATAATAATCACGATAATAACAATATTAACGTTAATATCGATAATAATAATAATAATAATAATAACAATTATGCCGATAATAACGATAATAACTATGATAATAATAATAATAATACCTATTGTAACAATAATAACGATAATGGTGGTTATAATAGTAATTATATTAACGATTCTGATGGTAATAACGTAAATAACGTTAATAATAATAAAATTAATAATGATAATTACGTAAATAACGACAATAATAATAGTAATAATAGCGATAATAATAATAGGTATAATAAGCGTTATAACTACATTGAGTATAACGTTAATAATAATAACGATAATAACGATAATATAGATAATATTATTATCAATATAAACGAAAATAACAATAAGTATAATAATAATAATAAAAGTAATATAAATAATAACGATAATAACCACAATAATTATAATAACAATAATAATAATAGACATAATGAAGCTAATAACGATAATAACGAAAATAATATTAAAATCAATAACCTTTATAACGATAATAATGATAATAATATTATTAATAATAACGATAATAACGAACATAACGGTAATAATAGTAATAACAATATCGATATTAACGGTAATAACTATAATAACGATAATGATAATAATAATAATAGTAATAATAATAACGTTAAATATGTTAATGACGATGACAACGATAATAATAATAACAATAATGACGATAGTAACGATAAAATAGATAATAATAATAATAATAATAATAACGATAATAACGATATCAATGTTAATAACGATACTAACGATAATAATGATAATCATAATAACGATAATAAGGATAATAATCATAACGATAATAACGATAATATCAATTAAAATAATAGCAATAATAACGATAATTTGGATAATAATAATAATAATAACAATAATGACGATAATAATGATAATAAATGTTATAAAAGTAAAATTAAAACTATGATAGTAATAATAATTATGATGATAGTAATGATTATAACGATAATAATAATATTAATAATAACGATAATAAAGATATCAATGATAATAACGATAATAACGATAAAAATGATCATCATATTAACGATAATAAGGATTATAATCATTACGATAATAACGATAATATCGATAGAAGTAATAGCAATAATAACGATTATACCGATAATAATAATAATCATAATAACAATAATTACAGTAATAACGGTTATAATATTAAAAATAATAACAAAAATGACTATAGTAATGATTATAACTATAATAACGATAATAACGATAATAAAGATAATAATAAAAAAATAATAATAATAACGTTAATATCGATAATAAAAGTTATAATAAAAACAGCAATAACAAATATAACGATAATAACGTTAATACTGTTAATAATAATAAGAACAATAACTAAAATAATGATAATACAGGTAATAATAATAATAATATCTGTAATAACGATAATTATGATAATCATAATAATAACAATATCTATAGTAACCACAACAATAATAAGAATGTAAATAATAATAATAATAATAACGATAATAACGACAATAACGATAATTAAAATAAAATTAATAACGATAATAACGTTAATAACGATAATAATTATAGCAATAGTACCGATAATAACGATAATAATAGTAATAATAATAATTACAATACTAACGATATTAACGATTATAATAATATCGATAATGACGATACGAACAATAATTATAATCGCGATATTAACGATAATAACGATAATAATAGTAACGAAAATAACAATAATAATTATATTAATAATTACGATAATAACGATAGTAACGATTGTAATAATAATAATATTGATATTTACAATAGTAACGATAATAATAATAGCAATTTTAGTGATAATAACGGTAATAATAATATGAATAATAATAATAATAACGATAATAACGATAATAATGATAATAACGAATATAATAATAATAATATGAATTATTACTATAATAACGATTATATTTAAAAAAATTATAATAATAACAATAATAATTATTGTAACGATAATAACGATAATAAGCATAATAACGATAAAAATAATATTAATAACGATAATATCTATAATAACGGTATTAATGCTATTTATAATATTAATAATAAAGATAATAAAGTTATTAATAGTAGTAATAAAAACACTAATAACAACAATATCGATCTTAGCGATAATAATGATAATAAAGATAATTTTTTTTTTATTTTTTATTTCTTTTGACGTCTGTGAATGCCAATTTTTACATACTGACCTAGGGTCCCTGCCCGCTAGAGGAATCCTTTACCATTTGGTCCCCCGTTATAGTCCCTGGAGTGTCGGGCTCATCGTTGGAATAAACACTACCGACTAAACGCATTTCCATCCTAGTGGCATAGTGAAACCATCCCTGCACCGCTTTGTAGCATTATATCGCGATGACACCACTGCCTCATGTCCCTAAACCGGTCTCTCTCATTCGGTTCTAAGTGACAGGAACCTGGAGCAACGTTGGTGGCACGTCTATGGGCCATCCATAACCATCTTCTTCTTGCGTAAGATTTCCCTCACGTAACAGGCCACCCTGTACCACTTCTTCTGTCCTCGCAGCATTTTCTCGACATTGTTATCCAGCGAGATGTCCCCAAGCTCCTGCTCTAAGGCAAGTCATTCGGCACTCCACCAGGTACATATGAAGAACGTGTGGTTTGTATCTTCTTTGATCGAATCCCCATAGGGGCAGTTCCCGTCTGCTACTTTGCCCATTTTTGCGAGGAAGGAGAGGAACAGGCCATGCCATGTTAAGAATTGGGTGAGGTAGAAACTTACCTCACCCTCCTTTCGGTTTATCCAGTTGTCAAGTCGACCGTTGAATCGGGCAGTCCATCTGCCCCTAGGTTCCTGCTCCCATCTGCTTTGCCAGGTCTCGATGCTGTTAGACCCGGCTTTCTATGATGCCTCCTCCTTCCCCAGTACGGGATTATGCTGATGGACGAATTGTCTCTCCTTGGCTAGTAGGTCGATCGGGATTACCCCGATGACAATTAGCACTGCGGGCTCTGAGACCGTGCTGTAGGAGCACGCGATTCGGAGAGTACTCCTCTTGTGTACCACGACTATGCGCTTGCGATATTTCTCTTATCGCAACGCCTCGGCCCATACTTCCGCGACGTATAGCATCACTTCATCGGCGGCACGCATCCGTATTCGCCTAATGCAAGGTCGGGGGCCGTTGACATTAGCCATGAGTGTGCCCAGAGTGGATACAACATTTGCCGCCTTGTCGGATGCCATTATTATATGCAATCCGTAATTGAATTTGTAATCGAGCATTACTTCTAGGTACCTGACGGACGGCTTATTCTGGACCATCGTGTCTCCTACGGAGAAGCTGCGCAAGGTGTTGATACGCTTCTTCGTTAGTATCACGATCTCTGTTTTCTGGGCTGAAAAGGATAGCCCGTGCTCTTCCATCCAGTTGATGACTCGGCGCATGGCCTAGTTGAGCAGCAGCAGTGCCCCCTCCGTCTCTCTTACAGTTATGACAACTGCAATGTCATCTGCGTATCCAACCAAGAAAGCGCCTTCAAGGACTGCCATACGTAAGATATCGTCGTAGAAAATATTCCAGATATCCGGTCCAAGTATGGAGCCCTGAGATGCCCCCGATGTCAACTCCAAGCTTTTTGAACCATCGCCAATATTGTATTTTAGGAAGCGCTCGTTCAGATAATCCACGAGTATTCGAAGTATGTACCCCGGAACTCTGAAATTACGTTCCAGCGCTTCCATTGCCCAGTCCCACCTGATGGAGTTGAAGGCATTTCTCTCAGGTGGCCAGCAGACACAAATGACAACCATCTGAACTGCGTGGATGGTGGAGAGGCCGGATCGAAATCCATACAGGCAGGCAGCAAGATCCCCCGCTGCCCTCACGGCTGCGTGCAGCCGTGGCCTAAGCAGCTTCTCCAGGAGCTTGGCAGCCTCATCGAGCATACATATAGGCTTGTATGACGAAGCAGCCTCTGCTGGTACCTTGCCCTTGATGATGAGCACACGCTTCGCATTCTTCCACGGGGCCGAGAAGATGCCCTCATTGAGGCAAATGTTGTATACGTTTAGCATGAGCTCAGGGTGACTCTGCGAGACGGGTTTAATTACTTCCGCTGGTAGTCCGTCAGGAACAGGAGCTTTCTTGTTCCGCATAGAAGATGCGGCCCTGAGTAGCTCCTTTTCCGTAAATTGTGGCGCCTCTGTTATTTCCAGGCGCAGCCATGCTAATCTTTCTCTTCGGCTGTGAGGGGAATATAGTATGCAAAGTAACGATATTAACGATAATAACGATGATACCGATTATAACGATAATAATGATTACAATAATAACGATTATAATAATTACAATAATTTCGAAAATATGGATAATAACGATGACAACGATAATTATAAAATCAATTATAACGATAATATCGATAATAATAATAATAGTGAATACAATAATAACGACAATAAAGATAATTACAATTATAATAATAAAGATAATAAGGAAAATAATAATTATTATAATAACGTTACTATCGATAACAATAATAACGATAATAACGATAATAATAATAATAATAATAACGATATTAAAGAAAATAACGACAATATTAATAATAATAACTATAACGATAATAAATATAATAGCGATTATAATAATAACGATAATAGCCAAAATAATTATAATAATATTAAAGCTAATAATGATAATAACGATAATAAATATAATAGCGATTATAATATTAACGATAATAACCAAAATAATAATAATTATATTAAAGCTAATAATGATAATAACGATAATAACGACAATAATGTTAATAACGATATTAATAATAACTATAGTAACGATAATACCAATAATAATAATTAAAGTATTAACGATAATATCGATAATAATAATAAAAATAACAAGGATAATATCGATAATAAAGGTTAAATTATTTATAATAACGATAATAACGATAATAAGGATAGTAACTATAATAACAATGATATTAATATCGATAAAAACAATAATAAAGTAAATAACGATAATAATAGTAAGAACAATAACGATAATAATAATAATAACATTAATAACGATAATAACTATAATATTGATAATAACGATATTAATGATAATAAAGTTGATAACGATAATAACGATTTTGACGAAAATATCGATAATAGTAATAACAATATTACGGATAATAATAATAATAATTATAACAAAATAACGATAATAACGATAGTAACGAAAATAATAATAATAATAATTACGATAAAAATAATAATAATAATAATAATAACGATAACAACGATAATATCGATAAAAATAGTAGTAATATTAACGATAATAACGATATTAATAATAATAATAATAAATATAACAATAATAACGACAGTGATGACAATAAATACAATAATAATAACGATAATTTCTATAATAGTGATAATAATAATAAAGATAATTACGATAAAATGATAATAACAATAATAATAACAATAGTAACAATAATAAAGGTAACAACGTCAATAGAGATAAAAATAATAATAACAAATTAGAAAATAAGGATAATAATGATGACAACGATAATACTAGTAACAATATTAACGATTTTAATGATAATAACGATTAAGCGGATTAGAATAATAACGATAATAAAGACAATGGCAATAATAATAATAACGATAATTACAATAATAACGATAATAGTGATAGTAACTATAATAACGAAGATAAAAATAATAACGACAATAATAATAACAATAATACAGATAATAATTATTATAACAATAATAATAATAGTAATAATAAAGATTATAGCAATAATAACGTTTATAATGATAATAACGATAATAATATTAATAATATTAACATTAATAACGATAATAACGATAATTATTTTAATAGAAGCAATAAAAACAATATTAACAATGTTTGCAATAATATTGATAGTAGCGATAATAATAGTGGTAACAATTAAAGTAATAACAATAATAACGATAATGACGATAATAAGGATAATAATAATAATGATAATAACGATAATAATAATAAAATTAATAACGATAATTATGTTAATAAAAATAATAATAATAACATTAATAACGATAACAAAGATAATAAGGATAATAGTAATAACGATAATAAAGGCTATAATAATAATAAAAATATCAATAATAACGATAATAACGATAATAATAATAGTAATAATAACAATAATAACGATAATAAAGTTAATAGCGTTATTAATAAATACGATAATATCGATAATAACGAGAATCATTATAACAATTTTAACGTTAATCTCCATAATAATAATAACGATATTAACGATAATATCGGTAATAATAATAATTATAATAATAACAATAATAACGACAATAAAGATAATAACTTCAATAATAATAACGATTATAATAATAATAATGATAATAACGATAATAACGATAATAATAAAAACGACAATAAAGGTAATGGTAATTATAATATTAACGATAATAGCGATAATAATAATAATAATAGTAAAGATAAAAGCGATAATAATGTTAAAAACAATAATAATATGACATTAATAACGATAATATAGATAATAATGTTAATAACAATAAAAATGATATTAATGATAATAATGATAATAAAGAAATAATAAAAATAGTAATAATAATATCAATAATAATGATAATAACGATAATAACTATGATAACGATACCAACAATAACATTAGTAATAATAATAATAAAAAAGGTAATAACAATATTAACGATAATAACGATAATAATAACAGAATAATAACGATAATATCGATTATAATGATTATAAAGATAATATTAATAAAATTAATAACGGTAATAACGATAATAACGATAATAATAATAACAATAATAACGATAATATATATAATACTCATAACAATATTAAAGATAATATCGATAATAATAGTAATATAGGTAACAATAATAACTATAATATCGACAATATCGATAATAATACTAACGATAAAAACGAGAATAGTAATAATAATAATAATAATAATTACGATATTATGGTTAAAAATAATAATAATAATAACAATAATTACGATAATAAAGAAAATAACGATAGTAACAATGACGATAATAACGATAATAGTAATTGCAATAATATATATAGTAACAATAATAATGATAATTACGACAATAGTAATAATAATAATACCGATAATAACAATAATAACGATATTATTGATAATTATGAAAATAAAGATAATAATAAAAGTAGAAATAATAACAACAAATAGATATAATAATAATAAAGAGATTAACGGAAAAAACAATAATAATAATAACAATTATAAAGATACTAACGATTATAATGATAGTAACGATAATAATAATAATATTAATAACAATAATAACGACAATAACGATATGAACAATAATAATATTAACAATAATATCGATAAAAACGATAATAACGATAATTATAATAGATATATTTCTATAACAAAGATTATAACGAAAGGACGACAATTATAGTAACAATAAAAACAATAATAATGATAATAATGATAGTAATAATATTAATAAGACCGATAATAATAATAATATCGATAATAATGGAAGTAATAATAACAAAGATAACAATAATAACGATATTGAAGATAACAATAATCACGATCATAACGATATTAACGTTACTAATAAAAATGATAATAACTATAATATCGATAATAGTAATAACAATGTTAACGATAATGTCGGTAATAATAATAATAATAATAATAATAACGACAATAACTATAATAAAGATAATATAAATAACATTAACGATAATAACGATAATATCGAATATAATAATAACAATAAAAACGATAACAGCAAAATTAATAATAACCATAATATCAATAATGAAGATAATAACGTCAATTAAAATAATATCAAGCACAGTAATAACGATAATAAGGGAAATAACTGTAATAGCGATTTTAAAGACAATAATAATAATAATTATAACGATAAAAATGATATTAACAATAATAATAATAATGATAATAATAATAATAATAATAATAATAATAATAATAATAAGGATAATAACGATAATAGTAATAATAAAAATAATGATAACGATAATATAGATAACATCGATAATAGTAATATAGATAATAACGAAAATAATAATAATTTTAATAACGATAATAACGATAATAACGATGATAAAGATAATTGTACTAATTATAATAACGTAGATAAGGGTAATAAATATGTAAACGATAATAATAATTATAATAACCATAAACGGTAATATCGAGAATAATAATAATTATAATAACAATAACAACGATAATAACGATAATAATAATTATAATAAAAATAAAAATAATAATTATAAAAATAATTGCGATTATAATTATAATAACGATAATAAAAAGAATATTAATAAAAATAATAATGATAATAGCAATGATAACTATAATATTAATAAGAATAATAATGATAACAACGTTATTACCGATAATATAGAAAATAATAATAATAATAGAAACAATAATAACGATAAAAAAGATAATGACTATAAACTAAAATCGATAATAACGTTAATAGATACAAAAATAATATCGATAGTATCAATAATAACGAAAATAACTATAATAATAATAATAATAATAATAATAATAATAATATTAATAATAAAAATAATAATAATAATATTAATAATAATAACGAAAATAACTATAGTAATGATAATAACGTTAATAACGTTAAATACGAAAACAAAAATAAAAATATTAACGTTAATAACGATAATAACGGCAATAGTAATAATAATAATAATAACGATTATAACTATAATAACGATATTTACAGTAGGAATAAGAACAATAAAAACTATAATAAATATAATAACGATAATAACGATAATAATAATAATAATAATTATAATAATACTAATAATAATAAGGATAATAAATATAATAACGTTAATAGTAGAAGTAATAATAACATTAATATCATTATTAAAGATAATAAAGATAATAACAATAATAATAATAATAATAATAATAATAATATAAATAGTAATTATAACAAAATTAACGATAATAACGATAATAAATATAATAATAATAAAAATAATAACGATTATAATGATACAAACGATAATAGTAATAATAACAAATTACATAATAACGTTAATAATGATAATAATAATAACATTAATAACGATAAAAACGATTATAACGATAATAATAATACTAATAATAACAATAATAACAGAAGAACGATAAAAAATATAATAACATTAATAACGATAATAACCATATTAACGAAAAAAACGATAACAATAATAGCAATAATAACTATAATAATCTTAATAACATTATTATAGTAATATAAATAAAGATAATATCGATAATAAGGACAATAATAATAGTAATAATAAAGATAATAACGATAACGTCGATAATAATTATAAAGAAAATAACGACAATAATAATATTAATATTAAAGATAATAAGAATAATTATAATAATAATAACATCGATAATAATAATAACAATAATATCGTTAATAAGGGTAATTACGAAAATAACAGTAATAACGATAATATAAATGAAATGACAATAATAATAATAATAAAATCGATAATAACGATATTAACGATAATAACGGTAATAACGATAATAAGGATAATAATACTAATAATAATAAAGAAAATAACGGTATTAACGGTAATATCGATAATAATAATAACAATAATAACGATAATAAAAATAGCATTGATAATAACCATAATTTTAATTACAATAATAATAATATTGACGATAATAACGATATTAATAAAGACAATAATAACAGTAACAAAGATGATAACGATATTAATATTAATAATAATATTATCGATAATAAGGTTAATTACGAAAATAACGGTAATAAAGATTATAACAATAATAACAACAATAATATTAGAAATAATAACGATACAAACGATAATAACGATAATAATAATAATAATAATAATAATAATAATAATAATAAAGATAATAACGCTATTAACGATAAAAAAGATGGTAATAAATACAATAAGAGCGATAATGAAGATATTAATGAAAATAACGATAATTATAATAACAATAATAACTATAAAAACGATAAAAACTACAATAACGATAATAATAATATTAATAATAATATCATTATGGATAATAACGATAATTAAGATAATAATAACAATATTAATAACGATGAAGAAGATAATAACGATAACATCGATAATAGTAATATCAATAATATCGATAATAACTATAATAATGATAAGAATAAAAATAATAATAACGATAATAGCGATAACAAATATAACGATAGTAATAATAACAATTACAACGATTAATAACAGTAATGACGAAAACAATAAGAACGACAACTACTATTTTATCGTTAATAATATTAACAATATTAACGTTCATAACAAAAACAGTAATATTAATAATGACATGTATAACGATAATAACCATAACAATAATACTAAAAGTAACAATAATAACGATAATAACGATAACAACGATGATAATAATAACGATAATCATTTTAATAACGATAATAACGATAGCAAAATAAATATCGATTATAATAATAACATTAATAAAAATAATAATAAGGATAATAACGATTATAACGATAATAATAATAGTAATAGTGACAATAATAATAAAGATAATAACGATATTGATGATTCAAACGATATAGAGATATTGGCGATAAAAAAATTAATAATAATAACTATGATAATTATAATAACAATAGTAATAAGAACAATAATAGTGGTAATAAAGATAATAAGGATAGTAATAATAATAATAATAATAATGACAACAACGATAAAAACGATATTAATGATAAATTCAATAATAATAAAAATATAATAACTATAATAACGATAATAACAATAATATTGAGAAAAATAATGAGGATAATATTATTAAAAACGATAATAATAATAACAATCATAATGATAATAATGATAATAACGATAATATCGAAAACAATAATAATAATAATAACGATAATAACGATAATGACGATAACAATAATAACGAGAATAACCATAATATCGATAATAATAACAATATTAACGAGAATAACGATAATAATAATAATAATGAAAATAATAAAAACGATAATAAAGATTGCAACGATAATAATATTAAGGTTATTAACGACAAAATTCATAATAATAATAACGATAATAACGATAATAACGATAATTACGATAATAGCGATAATAATGATAACGATAGTGGAGATAATTACATAATAACGATAATAATAATAATAATATCTATAATAACGATAAAAGCGATAATAACGAAAAATAATAATAATAATAACAATAATAACGATAATAACGACAATAATACTAATAATAATAATAATAATAATACTAACGTTAATGACGATAATAAAGATAATAGTAGTAGTAGTAATATCTATATTAACAATAATAACGATAATAACGATCATAATAATATCGATAATAATGAAATAATCGAAAACAATGACAAAAATATTAACGATAATATCGATAATAACAATAATAATATTAACGTTAATGTCGATAATAATAATTAATATAATATTTATAATAACGATAATAACGATAATAACGATAATAACGGTAATACCAATAATAATAATAATAATAACAATAATAATCATGACAATAATAACGATAATAACGATTAAATCTATCTTAAGAATATTAATAATAATAACGATAATAACGAAAATAACGATAATAATAGAAGTAATAATATCAATAATAACAATATTAAAGATAATAACGATAATACCGATAATAATAATAATAATAATAACTATAAAATCATAACAATAATAACGATATTAACGGGAACGACGATAATAATAATAGTAATAATAACGATAAAAAGGATAATAACGATTACATCGATAATAATAATTACAATAATGACGATAATAACTATAATAATCATAGTAATAATAATGATATCAACGATAATGAAGATGAAAACGATTATAATAATAATCATAATAACGATAATAACGATAATATCGATAATACTGATAACAACGATATTAACGATAATTACAGTAATAATACTAATAAACATAAAGATAGGAACGATATTAATGTAAATAACGATATTAATAATAATAATAATAACGATAATAACCAATATAATGGTAATAACGATAATAACGGTAATAACGATTATAATAATAACGTTAATAACGATAATAGTACAATAATATTAACGATAATAACGATAATAACGATAATAGGAATAATAATAATAATATAGATAACAACTATATTAACCTTAATATCGATAATAATAATAACAATAACAACGATTATGACGATAATAATTAAAATAACTATAATAACGATAATAACAGGAAAAATAATAGTTATAATAAAGAGAATAATGATACTAAAAATTTTAACGATAATAATAATATAAATAATAATGGTAAAAACGATTACAATATTAAGAACGATAATAATGTTAATAATAATAATAATAATAACAAATATTCCGATAAAAAATATTTTAACGATAATCATAATAACTATAATAACGATAATAACGATAATAATTGTAGTAGTAAAAACAGTTACAATACTAATAACGATAAAAACGATTTTAACGGTAAAAATAATAACAATAATAACGATAATATCGATAATAAAAATAACAGTATTGACGATAATATCAGTAATGTTAGTAATAATAATAATATTATAACGATAATAACGATAGTAATAATATCGATAATAACGATAATAATCATAATAATAATATCGATAGTAACAATAATAACGATAATAACGATAATAATTATAATAATAACGAAACTAAGAATAATAACGGTGTAAACGAAAATAATAATAATAATATTATCGATTATAACGATAATGACTTTAATAACGTTAATATTAATAAAATTTATAGCGATAATAACATATATAATGTAAATATTAATAGCAATAATAACGATATTAAGGATAGTAATAATAATAATATTAATAAAAATAATATCGAAAATAACGGTAATAAAGTTTACAAAGATAATAATAACAATAGTAACGACAATAACGATATTAAAAATAATAATAATAATAACAACGATAATAAGAATAATAAAATAATAATAATAATGATATTACCGATATTACCGATAATAATATTAGCAATATTAACGATAATTAACAATATTAATAATAATAATAATAGATATAACAATAAAAACAATAGTGATGACAACAAAAATTATAATAATAACGATAGTTTCTATAGTAGTGATAATAATAATATCAATATTAACGATAATAACGATAATAACGATTATACGGATTATAATAATAACGAAAATAACGACAATGGATAAAATAATAATAACGATAATGACAATAATAACGATAAGAATGACAGTAACTATCATAACAATAATAACAATAGTAATAATAAAAATAATAACAATAATAACGATTATAATGATAATAACTTTTATAATATTTATAATTTTAACAATAATAACGATAATAATGATAATTATATTAATAGAAGTAATAATAACAATATTAACAATGTTTGCAACAATAATAATAATAACGATAAAAATAGTGGTAACAATTAAAGTAATAACAATAATAACGATAATAACGATAATAAGGATAATAACAATAACGATAATAACGATAATAACAATAAAAATATCGATAGTAACAATAATGATGATAATAACGAAAATAACGAAAATCACGATAATGACGATAATAATAATAACAAAAACAACGATGACAAGGATAATAGTAATGACGATAATAACGAAAATAATAAGAATAAATATTTCGATAATAACCATAATTACGATAATAATAATAATAATAATAACAATAATAACATAATAATAACATTATTATTAATAACAATAATTAAGATAAAAACGATAAAAAAATAATAACCATAATAACGATAATAATAACATTATTACTAATAGTAATAATAACGATAATAACGATATTTACAATTATAATAATACTAATAATAAAGAAAATAACGCTTAATCTATAATAATGATATTAATAATAACGATAATAACTATAATAACAATGTAATGATAATAATAACTACAATAATGACGATAATATTGATAATAATAATAATATTAATAGCAATAATATCGATGATGAAGAAAATAATGTTAATAATGAGAATGATAATAACGATAATAGTAATAATAATATCATCAAAATAACAAAAATTATGATAACAACTATAATAACGATAAAAATAATAACGATAATAACATTGATAATAATAACTATAATAACGTTAATAACGATAATAATAATAGTAATAATACAATTATATATAATAAACATAATGATAATAACGATAATAAAGATAATAATGATAATAATGATAAAACTACAATGACAATATTAAAAATAGTCGTAATAAAATCAATAACGTTATTAATGATAATAAGGATAATAATAATAACAATAATAACGATAATAACGATAACATCGGTATAATTACAACAATAAAATCGATAATTACGTTATTAGAAATAATAATAATAAAAATAATAATGATAATATCTAAAATAACGATAATAATATTAACGATAATAACGAGAACAATGATAAAAGTAATAACAATATTAACGATAATCACAATAATAGTAATAATATCAAAAATAATAACGCTAAAATAGATAATAACGATAAGAATAATAATAATAATAATAGAGATAATAACGATATTAACGATAATAAAGATAATAATGATAATAACAATAATAATAATAATAATAATAATAATAACGATAATAACGATAATTACGATAATAATAATAACAATAATAACGATAATAACAATTATAGTAATAATAATAATAACGATAATAACGATAATAACGATAATAATAATAATATTAATAATAATAATAAAATAATAATAATAATAATTGTAACGATAATAACACTAATAACGAGAAGAACAGGAACGATAATAACAATCTTAAGGATAATGATATATTACAATAATGAAGATAACAACGATAATACCGATAAAAATAATAATAATAATAACGAAAATATGAATAATAACGATGTCAACGTTTATAATTATAACTATAATAAAAACGACGTAAATACTGATAATAACGATGACAACAATCATAATAATAACAATAATAAGGATAAAAACGATTATACGGATTATAATAATAACTATAATAACGATAATAGTAATAATAATAAGAACGATCATGAAGATAAATCGGTAAAGATGATAATAACTATAATAACGATAATAACAATAATAACTGTAATAATAATATCAATATTAACGATAATAATGATAATAAATGTAATAACTGTAATAACGATAATAACAGAGATAATAATAGTAATAATAGAGATGTTAACGTTATTAAGGATAATAAATTTAATAATAACAACAAAAATAACGATAAATTCGATAATAACTACAATAATAATAATAATATTAACGTTAATATAGATAATTACTACTTCAAAGGTAATAATAATAACAATAATAACGATGAAAACGATATAAACAATAATTACAATAATAATAATAATAATAATAATAACAATAATAACGATAATAACAATAATAATAAAGAGAATAATAAAGATAATAATGATAATATTGAAGATAATAATAACAATAATAACGATTTCAAAATTACTAACGATTATAAGAATAACATTAATAACGATAATAACAATAATGAACTTAATAATATTATTCATAATAATGATATTAACAACAATGATAACAATTATAATTATAACAATAATAATAATAATAATAATAACGATAATATCGATAATATCGATAATAAAGATAATAACGATAATATCGATAATAACGATAATAATAATAACGATAATGACGGTAATAATAATAATAATAACGATAATAACGATAATAATAGAAGTAATAAAACAATATTAAAAATAATAAGTATAATAACTAACATAACGATAATGAAAATAATAATAATAGTTATAATAATAACAGTTTTACGATATTACCGTTAGTAATAATAGTAATAATAACAAAAATAACAATAATATCGTTAATAACGATAATAACGATATCAATAAAAACGATAATAACGAAAATAAAAATAATAATATCTACAATAAAGATAATAACGACAATAATAGTAATAATAATAACAATAATAACAATAAAAACGATAATAGGGATAATAATAAATACGATAAAGTCGATAATATCGATAATAATATTAACTATATTAAAGATAATATCTATAAACATAATAATAATAATAATAATATCGATAATAACGATAATAACAATAATAGCGATAATACCGATAATAACGAAAATAAAATAATAATAAGGACGATAATAACGCTTATAACGGTAATAATAATAATATCAATATCGACAATAACGATAATATGGATAATAACGATAATAATAATAATAATTATAACAATAATAGCAATAATAACAATAATAAAGAAAACAAAAATAATAACCACAATAACAATAATAATAATATTATTACTAATAACAATAATAACGATAATAACAATAATAATGATAATAACGATTATAATAACAATGATAATACAGATAATGGAATTATTAATAATAACGATAATAACGATATTTACGATAATAATAATAACAATAATATAGAAAAGATCGATAATATCTATAATAACAATATTTATAATTACGATAATAACTATAATAACAATGAGACGATAATAATAACATCAATATTACCGATTATATTGATAATAATAATAATAATAATATCAAAAATAACAATAATTACGATAATGACTATAATATCGATAATAATAATAAAAATAATGACGATATTAACGATATTACGATAATAGCAATAACGATAATATGGATAAAAATCTTAACAATAACAACGATATTAAAGATTTTAATGATAAAAATAATAAGGATATTAACGATAATAACGATAATAATGATAATAATAATAATAATAATAACATTAATAAAGTTAATAGCGTAAATAACGATAATAGCGATAGTAATTATAATAATTATAACGAAAATAAGGATAATAACGATAATTATGAAATTAATAATAATAATAATATTGATAATAATGATTATAACGATAATAACTATATTAACTATAAAAACGACAATAATATTAATAATAATAATGGAAATAATAATACCCTTAATGACGATAATAGCGATAATAGTAGTAGAAGTAATATCAATAATAACAATAATATCGATATAAAGATAATAACGATAATAATATTAACGATTATACCGAAAATAGTAATAATAATAATAGCGATAATAACGATTATAATTGTGTTAATGTTAAGAATAATAACAATAATAACGATAATAATGATAAATATTATAACGATAATAACGATAGTTACTACAATAATAATAATAATAATAACGTTAAAAGGGATAATAACTATGTCAACGATAATAATAATAACAATAATATCAATAATAACGATAATAACGGTAATAATAATAATAATAATAATAATAATAATAACGATATTAAAAGACGATAATAATAACATCAATATTACCGATTATATTGATAATAATAATAATAATAATATCAAAAATAACAATAATTACGATAATGACTATAATATCGATAATAATAATAAAAATAATGACGATATTAACGATATTACGATAATAAAAAGAACGATAATAATGATAATATTCTTATCAATAATAACGATATTAAAGATTTTAAGGATAATAATAATAAGGATAATATAGATAATAACGATAGGAATAATAATTTAATATAAATAGTAACAATAATAACGACAAAGACGATAATAATGATAATAATAATAACGATAATGACGATGATTATAATAACGATCATAAAGTTAATAATAAAAATCATATTAAAGCATAGCGATAATAATAATAACGATATTAAGGATAATATCGTTAATAATTGTAACAATATTCACAATAATAACGATAATAATAATATTAACATAACGTTATTATCTTTATTATCGTCATTATGATTACCGTTATTATTGTTATTATCGGTAATACCTTTAATATCGTTATTATCTTTATTATTATAAAAATAAATATCGTTATTATCGTTATTATCCTAATTATCGTCAAAATCGTTATAAACTTTATTATTATTAGTTTTATTATTACTATGATTAACATCGATATTTTCGTTATTATTAGTAATACTATTGTCGTAATTATCATTAATAATGTTATCGTCATAATATATATTATCGTTATTATCGTAAATATCGTTATAAATATTATTAATATTTTCGTTATTATTCGTATATTAATAAGAGCGATAGTAACGTTAATAGTAATAACTATAAATTCGATAATAATGATATTAATGAAAATAACTATAATAATAATAATGATGAAAATGATAATAACGATAACTTCGGTAATAATAATAACAATAATATAGATAATAAAGATAATAACGATAATAACTATAATAATAATAATAAAAATTTCGATAATTAAGTTAATTACGAAAATAACGGTAATAACCACAATAATGGAAAAATCGATAATTAACGATATAGTCGATAATAACGAAATTAACGATAATAACGATAATAGCGACATTAAATGTAAAAATAATAACTATAATAACGATAATATCGATAATAATAAAGATAATGACAACAAAAGTAATACTAATATTACTGGTAATAACGATAATGATGATGATGATAATAATAATAATCATAACAATACTAACTATAATAATCACCACAATAATAACAATAATAAT
The DNA here is from genome assembly GCF_910589235.1 of Vespa crabro. NCBI lineage: Eukaryota > Metazoa > Arthropoda > Insecta > Hymenoptera > Vespidae > Vespa > Vespa crabro. Next base: position 2,106,897 of record NW_025813595.1, read on the forward strand.
CACCAAAATAATAACAATAAAAACGATTATGGCAAGAATAATATTAATAATAATAACGATAATAATGATAATAACGATATAATCGATAATAACAATTACAACAATAACGATAATTACTATAATAATGGTAATTATAATAATAATTATACCGATTATAACGATAATATCGATAATAATAATATTAATAAGAGCGATAATAACGTTAATAGTAATATCTATAAATTCGATAATAATGATATTAATGAAAATAACTATAATAATAATAATAAATATATCAATAATAACGATATTAACAATAACAATAATAACAATAATAACAATAATACGATTATTACCGGTAATAACAAATATAATAAGATTAATAAAAATATCGATAATAAGTTTAATTACGAAAATAACGGTAAAAACGATAATAACTACAATAACGATAATAATAATAATAATAATAATGATAATAACGATAATAGCGATTTTAATAATAACAACAATAAAGATAATAACGATATTAACAATAATAACGATAATAATGATAATAATAATTATAACAATAATGATAAGAATATTAATAACAATAATAAAAATAATAAAGATAATAACGTAATAACGAAATAATAATAAGAATTATGAAGATAATAACAATAATATCGAAAATAACGATAATAATGGTAATATTATCAACAATAACAATTATAGCGGTAATAACAATAATAACGATAATAACGATAATAATAATAATACCAATAACAATAATATCGACAATAACGATAATTACGATAATAATAATAACAATTATGGCGATAATAACGATATTCATGATAATAATAATAATAATAATAATAATAATAATAATAATAATAATAATAATATCAATGACAAAGATTTACAACGCTAATTATGATATGTTTATACCTAAAATTAGGATAATAATGGTAAGAACAATAATTATAATAACAATTCTAACAATTTTAATGGTAATAACGAAAAAATAATAATAATACGGCCTATTAGAACGATAATATAAACAATAATAGTAGTAATAATATCAATATTAGCAAAAATATCGATAATAGCGATATTAACGATAACAATATTAGCGATAATAACGTTAGTTATAAAAAAATTAATAACAATTATAACGAAATTAAAGATAGTATTAATAATCAATAATATAATAATGCCGATAATAACGTTAATTATAAAAATAATAACAATAATAATATTACCTATAATAACGCTAATAACCATAATAACGATAATAACAATAATAGCGATAATAATAATAATAATAATGATAATAATAATATTAACAATAATAGCGATAACAACAGTAATAACGATATTAATAGTAGTAAAAATAAAGGTAATAACGTTAATAAGGATAATAACATTAAAGTTAATATAGATAATAAAGACAATAATAATAATAATAATAACGATAATAATGATAATAACGATAATAATTATATCGAAAGTAACGACAATAATAATAATAATAATAACATCAATAATAACTATAATTACGATAATAACGATAATAATGATATTAACGAAAATAATAGTAGTAATAATAACAATAATAACAATACTAACGGTAATGATGATTACGATAATAATAATAACGATAATAATTACAAAAATAATAACAATACTAACGATAAGAATGATAATAATAATAGTAATAGTAATAATAATAGCAATAACAACGATAATAAAGATAAATTTATTAACGATTATAAGGACAATAACGATAAAAGCGATAATAATATTATCAATATTAACGTTCATAACATTAACAGTAATAATAAAAATAACATGTTTAACGGTAATAACAATAATAACGAATATACTGATAATAATAATAATAATAATAATAAAAATATTAAAAATGAAAATAACAATCATAACAATGATCTTCCTAGTAATAGTAACAATATTAATAAATCTAATAACGATATTGAGGAAGCAAACGATATTAGAGATAATAGCGATAATATTAAAAATAATAAATATAATAACGATAAAAACATTAATAATAAGAACAATGATAGCGTTAATAAAGATAATAATAATAATAATAATAATAATAATAATAATGACAACATCGATAAATACGATAGTAATGATAAATTCAAGAATAATAATAAATTTAATAACTATAATAACGATAATAACAATAATAATGAGAACAATAATAACGATAATAATGTTAAAAACAATAATAATAATGATTAGGGAAATAAGGATAATAACGATGACAACGATAATAAAAATAACAATAATAACGGTAATGTCGATAATAATATCAATAATAATAACATTAATAACGATAATAATATTAATAATAATAATAATTACGATATTATAGATAATAGCGATAATAGTAAGAACGATAATAAAGGCAATAGTAATTATAACAATAACGATAATAACGTTAATAACGATAATAGTAATAATAATAATAAATGTGATAACGATATTAACGATAATAACGCTGATGAAGATAATAACGATAATAATAACAATAATAATAAAAATATTAACGATAATAACAATAATAACAATGAGGATAATAAAGACAATAACTCCATAAAAATTAATAATAATAATAATAATAATAATAATAATAATAATAATAATAATAATTACAATAATAACGATAATAACGATAATAATAGTAGTAATAGTAATAATAATAATGATAATGACTATAATAAAATTAATATTAATAACGATAATAAAGTTAATAACAATAATTAAAATAATAATAATAAAGATAATAACGATAATAACGATACAAACGAAAATTGTGATAATAGAGATATTAATAATAATAAGAATAGCAATAGTAACGATAATAACAATAATTATAAGAACAGTAATAACGATATTAAGGATATTAACGACAATGATAATAACAATCATAACGATAACAACGATAAAAACGATAATAGTAATCATAATAATAACGAAAATAAGAATTATAACGATAACAACTATAATAATAATAATAATAATGAAGACAGTAACGATAATATCGATATTATCGATAATAACAATAATATCGATAAGAATAATACGTTAATAACTTTTACAGTAATAATAAAAATATCGATAGTAACAAAAATAACGATAATGACGATAAAAATAATAACAATAATAACGATAATAACAATTATAATGAGAACATTAATAATGATAGTAACGGTAATAAATTTAAGAATAATAAAAACATTAATAATTATTATAACTGTAATAATTATAATAATAACAATAAAAACGACATCAAAACGAAAACAAAAATATTTATAATAATAACGATAAGAAGGATAATCACGATGAAAGCGATAATAATAATAACAATAATAATGATAATAACGATAATAACGATAATATTATTAACAAGATTAACGACAATATTCATAGTAATAATAAAGATAATAACGATAATAATAAATAATTAGATATAATAATAATAACGATAATCACGATAATAATTATAATAATAATATCGATAGTAACAATAATCACGATAATTATGATAATAATAGTAATAGTAATAACAATTATTACAAAAATAACGATAATAATAAAAGTAATAATATAAATAATAACAATATTAAAGATAATAACGATGCAAACGATAATAATAATAATAGTAACAATAACAATAATAATCATAAAAATAATAACGATTATAACGGGAATGACTATAATAATAATAGTAATAATAACTATAACAAAGATAATTACGATAACATCGATAATAATAATTACAATAATGACAATGATAACTATAATAATCATTATAATAAAAATTATATTATCGATAATGAAGACTAAAACGATTGTAATAATAATCATAATAGCAATAATAACGATAATAATGGAAATAAAATTATCAATAATAACGATATTAACGAAAATAATAATAACAATAATATCGATGATAACAGTAATAAAGATAATAATAATAATAATAATAACGATAATAACGATAATAACAATAATAATAAAAATAATCATAACTATAATAACGATATCAATGATAATAATGATAATAACGATATTGATAATAACGATGTAACCGAAAATATCGATAATAAAAATAACAATATTAACGAAAACATCGGTAATACCATTAACAATATTAATGTTATTATCGATAATAATAGTAATAATAATGAAGATATCAAAGATATTAACGATAATAACGATAAAAAAAATTGCAATTATATCGATAATAAGGTAATAAATTTAATAACAATAATAATGTTAATGACAATAATTATAATTGTAATGATAAAGATATTAACAAAAAAATATAGATAATGGCATTAATAATAGCGATAATAACGATAATAATAGAAGTAATAATTACAATATTACTAATAATGAAGATAATAATGTTAATAATAGTAGTAATAATGACAACAGTATTAACAATAATAACTATAATAACGATAATAACGGTAATAACAATAACGGTAATAAGGATAATATCAATAATAATGATAACCATAATGACAATAATAACGACAATAACGATAATTTCTATAATAATAATAACGATAATAACGATAATAACGTTAATACCGATAAAAACGAATATAACGATAATCATAATAACGATAATAGCGATAATACCGATATTAACGATAATAAAGAAAATCATAATAACAATAATATCGATAATAACGATAATGAAAATAACGATAATATCGATAATAAAGATTATAACGACAATAATAATAATAATAAGAATGATAACGATATTAACGATAATAAGGATAAATAAATCATTTATAATAACAATAATATCAATAATAACTATAATAACTATAATAACGGTAATAATAATAACGATAATAACGATAATAACGGTAATAAAAATAATAAAGATAATAATAATAATAAGATAAGTAACAATAATATCGATAATAATGATAATAACGATAATAACGATAAATACGATAATAACGATAATAATATCGATAATAATAATAACAATAATAACGATAATATCAATAATAAAAATAATAATAACAATAATAATGATAATAACGATAAGAATGATAATAATAATAACGATAATAACGACAATAATTATAAAATTAATAGTGATAATAACGATATTAACGGAAATAACGATAATAATAAAATCAATAATAACGATAATAACTATAATAATAATAATAATGATAAAATTATAATAATTATAGCATTAATAACGATTTTGACTGTAATAAAAATAACAATAATAACGATATTAGCGAAGATAATAATAACAATAATAACGATAACAACGATAATAAGATTTATAAAAATAATTATAATAACGAAAGAAAGGATAATAACGGTGATAATGATAATAATAATAACATTAATGATAATAACATTAATAACGATAATAACAATAATATTAGTAACGATAACGTCGATAAAAACGATATTAATAACAATCATAATAAACATAAAAACGATACTAACGAAAATAAAAATTATAATTTTTATAACAATAATAGCAATAATAACGATAACACCGTTAATATTAATACCAATATTAACGATAATATCGATAATAATAATAACAAAATTAACGAAAATATCGATAATAAGAATATTAACAATAACAATAATAACGATAATAATGATAATAACGATCATTTTAATATCGATATTAACGATAATAGTAATTATAATGTGAAATATAATAAAGATAATAACGATAATAATAATAAGGACAATATAAATAACATTGATATTAAAGTTAATAAAGTCAATAATGATAACAATAATAACAATATAATATTAACTAAATTAACGATAATAACAGTTGTGTTGATAGGAACGATAATAAAATAAATAATAATAAAAATAAAAACCACAATAACGATAATAACGATAAAAATAGAAGAAATAATAGCAATGTTATGAATAAACATTATTATGACGGTAATAACGATAATAATAGAAGTAATAATAACAGTAATAACAATAATAGCGATGAAAACGTATTTAATATCAATAATAATAACTATAATGATAAGATGGATAAAAATAATATCAATATTTACGATAATATCGATAATAATAATAATAATAACTATAAAAACTATAATGACGAAAATAACAATTATAATAATATCGATAATAAAGATAGTAACATTAATAATAATTATAAAAATAATAATTATAATAACGATATTAAGTACAATAACGATAATAATGTTGGTAATGTTGTCAATAATAACAATAATAACGATAATAAAGATTATGACGATAACAATATTAATGATAATATCGACATTAGTAATAATAATGATAATGATAATATCGATAGTAACGATAATAATAATAATAATAGTATCTATTGTAACAATAATAACGATAATGATGATAATAATAGTAATTATATTAACGATTCTGACGTTAATAACGAAAATAACGTTAACAATAGTAAAATTAATAACGATAATCTCGTAAATAACGACAATAATATACGTAATAATAGCGATAATAACGATAACATTAATATGAATAATATGCCTAATAACGACATTAACGACTATAACGTCAATAATGATAACATTAATAACGATAATATCGAAAATATTATTAACAATATTAACGAAAATATCATTAAGTATAATAATAATAAAAAAAGTAATAAAAATAATTACGATAATAACGATAATAATGATGATAACCATAATAATGATAAGAATGATCATCATATTAACGATAATAAGGATAATAATCATTACGATAATAACGATAATATCGATAAAAGTAATAGAAATAATAACGATTATATCGATAATAATAATAATAATAATAATAATAACGATAATAACAATAATAACGGTTATAATATTAATAATAATAACGAAAATGACTATAGTAATGATTATAACTATAATAAGGTTAATAACGGTAATAAAAATAAAAATAAAAACTTCAATAACGATAATAACAAAATTAGTAATATTAATAATAAAGCTAAAAACGATAATAACGATAATAACGAATCATAATAATATCGATAAACACGATAAAATCGAAAATAATAATAAAAACTTTAACGATAAAATCGATAAAAATAATAATAATTTTTACGTTAATAACCATAATAAAAATAATAATAATAGCAATAATAACCATAACAAGGAAAATAACGATGATGATATTAAGGAAAATAACGATAATAGTAATAAATATAATATCGATAGTATCAATAATAACTATAATGACGATAATAACTATAATGATAATAACGATAATGAAGATGGTTATAATAAAGATAATATCTTTAATAACGGTATTAATATTAATAATAATAATAGCGATAATAACGATATTAATGATAATAACGATAATAATAAAAGCAATTATAACGATAATAACAATAATTATGGTAATAACAATAATAATTATAATAGTGATAGCATTAATAACGATATTTACGATAATAATATTAATAATAAAGATAATAACATTATTAACGATAATAAAAATAATAACGATGATGACGATATAGACGATAATATCGATATTGATAATAAAAATATTAACGATAAAAATAATAATAATACTAACAAAATAACGATAATAACGAAATTATCGATAATAACGATAATAATAATAGTAATAATAATAACGATAATAAACATAATAACGATAATCATAAAAATAATAATAATAATAACTATAACAACGATAATAACGATAATGACGCTAATAAAAAAATAATAATAGCAATAAAAACGAAAAATACGATAATAGATATAGTAATAATAACGATAATAACGATACTAACGACAATAACGATAATAATAACAACAATAATTACGATAATAACGATAATAACGATAATGATTATAATAATAATAACGATAATAACGACAATATTAATGATAATAATAACGATAAAAATGATAATAACGATAACAACGATATTAATAATAATAACAATAATAATAATAATAATAATAATAAAAATAGTTAGTATAATAAGGATAATAATATTAGTAATCATAAAAATTATAACAATAATAACGATAATAACGATAACAAAGATAACTATATTAAAGATAATAACGATAATAATAATAACAATAATAATGGTAAAAAAGTTTAAGGGAAATAATAAAAATAATAAGAAGGATAATATAGATATTAACGATATTAACGCTAATAATTATAACAATAATAACGATAATAACTATAATTACTACAATAATATTAATAATAATAATAATAATAAAGTTGATAACGATATTAATAATACTAATAATAACAATAAAATCGATAATAACGTTAATAACGATAGTAATAATAATTATAATAATAACGATAATATCGATATCAACGATAATAACGATAAGAATAATAAGAGTAATAAGGATAAGAATGATAATAATGACAATAACGGTAAAAATTAAAATAATTATTACAATATTAACGTATTAACGTTCATAAAGGAAACAATAATAACGATAATAACGATAATAACTAATATAATAGTAACAATAATAACGATAACAACGACACTAATAATAATAATAATAAAAATCATAACGATAATTGCGATCATAATGACAATAAAGTCAATAACAATAATAATAATAATAACGACAATAACGAAAATGACAATAATAACGATAGTAATAATAATAATAATAATAATAATAATAATATTAATTACAATAATAATAATAATAATAATAATAATATCGATAATAAAGATAAAAACGACGATAACATTAATGTAATAACGACAATATTAATAATAATGATAACAATAATAACCATAATAACGATAGTAATATTGATAATAATAATAAAATTTCGATATTAATGACAATAACGATAATAATATTAATAATAATAATAACGATAATAACGATATTGACGATAATACCGATAATAATAATAACGATAATATCGTTAAAGGTAATAATATTAATAATAGCAACAGTATCGAAAATAACGATAATAGTAATAATGATATAGAAGATAATAATAATAATCATAATAACGATAATAACGATAATTACAATAATAACGATAATTACGATAATAACGATAATAATAATAACGATAATAACGATAATAGCAACAATAATAACGATAATGAAAAGCGTAATAATAATATTTATAACAATAATAATGATAATTGTGATTATCATAATAACGATAATAACAATACTAATGATAATAACGGTAATGACGATAGTAATAATAGTCATAATAAGATAATAACGATAATAATAGTAATAAAAATATTGATAATTAGAATATATCGTTAAAAACGACATAAATAATAACAATATTAACAATAATAACGATAAAAACGATAAGAAATATAATTATAATAAAATTATTAACGATAATTACTTTTATTACGATAATAACGATAATAATAATAAGAATAATAACGATCATTATGATAATAACGATAATAATAACAATAATAATAATAATTTAACCATTATAAACGATAATAGCGATATTAATGATAATTACAATAATATTATTAATATTAATAAAAATAATAACGATAATATGGATAATAATAATTATTATAATTAAGATAAAACCGAAAATAGCAATAATATCAATAGTAATAATAACGATAATAAGGATATCTTACGATAATAACGATAATAATAAACACATCAATAACGGTAATAACGATAATAATATTAATAACGATAATGTTATTGAAGATAATAACAATATTAACCATAATAAAAATAATAATAAAATTCATAAAATCAATAATAACGATAATAACGATAATAATAGTATTAATTACGATAAGAACGATAATAACAATAAAAACGATAACAAGAATAATGATAATAACGATAATAACGGTAATAGCGGTAACATTAATTACGATAATAACGATAATAACGATAATGAAGATAATAATAAGAACAATAATAGCGATAATAAGGATGACATCGATAATAATAATAACAATAATATCAATTGTAACAATAATAATAATAATTGAAACAATAATAACGCTAATAACGATAACAACGATAATCACGTTAATAATACTATCAATATTAACCATAATAACGAAACTAATAAATACGAAAATATTATTAATGATGATAATGATAATAAAGATAAAAACAATAATAACGACAACAATAATATCTATAATAACGATAATTATTATAATGATTATAATAAAACTAATAGTAATATTGACCATGACGACATTATTAACGATAATCATAATAGGGATAATAAAAACATTGACAATAATAAGGATAATTAAGAAAAAAATAATATATAATAATAACAACAAAAACGATAAAAACGGTAATAACATTACTAATAATAATAGTAATATAGATAATAACGATAATAACGATAATAACAATAATAATAATAATAACGATATAAACGGTAATAACAAAAATGACGATAATAATAATAATAACAACATTGATAATACCGATAATAACGATAATAATGATAATACTATTAAGGATAATAACGAAAATAACGATAATAATAGTAATAATAAAATTGATAATTACAATATAACGTTAAAAAAGATATTAATAATAACAATATTAACAATAATGACGATAAGAACGATAATAACTAAAATTATAATAAAATTAATAACGATAGTTACTATAATGTCGACAATAACGATAATAATAACAACAATAATAATGATAATTATTGTAATATCGATAATAACTCAAATAATAAAATCAATATTAATTTTAACAATAATAACGATAATAAAGATAATAATAATAACAATATTATCGATAATATGGATAATGACGATATTATTATTATTAGTAATAACAATAATGACGATAATACCGATACATACGATTATAACGATGATAATAATAATAATGATGAAGATACTAAAGATATAACATTAATAATGAAAATAATAATAATTATAATAGCGATTATAACAATAAAACCATAATAACGATAAAAATTATAATGTCGAAAATATTAATAATATTAACAGTAATATCGTATGTAGCGATAATAATAATAATCATAATAACGATACTATCGATAATAACGATAATAATCATAATAATAATAATAAAAATATTAACAATATGAACGATATAATCGTTAATAACGATATTATCGATGATAATAATATCTATAGTAAAGATAAAAACAGTAATATTAATAATAATAATAACAATTATAACGATAATAACGATTATATAGATTGTAATAAAAATAATAATAACAATAATAAAAGTAATAACAGTAAAAACGGTAATAACGAAAATCATGGTGGCAATAATAAAGTTAGTAACGATAATTATTATAATGCCGTTAATAATAATAATAATAATAATAGCAATTATTACGGTAATAAAGTTAATAATTATTACAATAATATCGATGATAACGGTAATAACGACATTAATAAAAATAATAATAATACCCATAATAAATATAATAACGATGATAACAATAATAGTAATTATAATAATAACAACAATAACGATAATAACTTTAATAATAATAAAATTAATAATAATAATTACGATCATAAAGTTAAAAATAATTTCAAGTAATATGGATGACAAAATTAATATTAATAATAATAATAACAATAACAATGATACTAAAAATAATAAAAATAATAACGACAATAACGATAATAATAATAAAATTAATAACGATAATTACGATAATAACGATAATAATTATAGCAATAGTAACGATAATAATGATAATAATGGTAATAATAATAATTACAATACTAACAATATTAACGATTATAATAATATCGATAATGACGATAATAATAATAATTATAATAGCGATATTAACGATAATAACGATAATAATAGTAGCGAAAATAACAATAATAATTATGTTAATAATAACGATAATAACGATAGTAACGAATATAATAATAATAATAGCGATAATATCTATAATAACTGTATTAATGATATTTATAATATTAATAATAAAGATAATAAAGTTATTAATAGTAGTAATAAAAACACTCATAACAACAATAACGATCATAGCGATAATAATGGTAATAAAGATAATTTTTTTTATTTTTTATTTTTTTTGACGGTCTGTGAATGCCAATTTTTACGCACTTACCTAGGGTGCCTGACCGTTAGAGGAACCCTTTACAATTTGGGTCCCCCGTTATAGTCCCTGGAGAGTCGGGCTCATCGTTGGAATAGACACTACCGACTAAACGCATTTCCATCCTAGTGACATAGTGAAACCATCCCTGCACCGCTTTGTATCATTACTTCGGAATGACACCACTGCCTCATGTCCCTAAACTGGTCTCTCTCATTCGGTTCTAAGTGGCAGGAACCTGGAACAACGTTGGTGGCACGTCTATGGGCCATCCATAACCATCTTCTTCTTGCGTAAGATTTCCCTCACGTAACAGGCCACCCTGTACCACTTCTTCTGTCCTCGCAGCATTTTCTCGACGTTGTTATCCAGCGAGATGTCCCCAAGCTCCTGCTCTAAGGCAAGTCATTCGGCGTTCCACCGGGTACATATGAAGAACGTGTGGTTTGCATCTTCTTTGATCGAATCCTCATAGGGGCAGTTGCCGTTTGCTACTTACCCCATCTTTGCGAGGAAGGAGAGGAACAGGCCATGCCATGTTAAGAATTGGGTGAGGTAGAAATTTACCTCACCCGCCTTTCGGGTTATCCAGTTGTCAAGTCGACCATTGAGTCGGGCAGTCCATCTGCCCCTAGGTTCCTGCTCCCATCTGCTTTGTCAGGTCTCGATGCTATTAGACCCGGCTTAATATGATGCCTCCTCCTTCCCCAGAACGGGCTTCTGCTGATGGATGAATTGTCTCTCCTTAGCTAGTAGGTCGATCGGGATTACCCCGATGACAATTAGCACTGCGGACTCTGAGACCGTGCTGTAGGAGCACGCGATTCGGAGAGTACTCCTCTTGTGTACCGCGACTATGCGCTTGCGATATTTCTCTTATCGCAACGCCCCGGCCCATACTTCCGCGACGTATAGCATCACTTCATCGGCGGCACGCATCCGTATTCGCCTAATGCAAGGTCGGGGGCCGTTAACATTGGCCATGAGTGTGTCCAGAGTGGATACTACATTTGCCGCCTTGTCGGATGCCATTATTATATGCAATCCGTAATTGAATTTGTAATCGAGCATTACTTCTAGGTACCTGACGGACGGCTTATTCTGGACCATCGTGTCTCCTACGGAGAAGCTGCGCAAGGTGTTGATACGCTTCTTCGTTAGTATCACGATCTCTGTTTTCTGGGCTGAAAAGGATAGCCCGTGCTCTTCCATCCAGTTGATGACTCGGCGCATGACCTAGTTGAGCAGCAGCAGTGCCCCCTCCGTGTCGTTTGGGGTGAGATATACACTGATATAAGTCGTCGAGTTTTGTCTCACCCAAACGTATACACATCCGGATCCTTGATCGGACACATGTATTTGTCAGCGATCTGGGATCCAAATGGCCGCGGTGACCAATTCGTCTGCGTACCATCCTATTCCTGCTGTGTCCTGGTATTGTTCGCTGATTAAAACGATATCAGCTTTATCTCAGAGCGGAGCTGGTTTAGAAGGAGGTGCAAGGTCCTGCTCCTATTGAGATTACCCTGATAATAATGATAATAACCATAATATTAATATCAATAATAACGATAATGGCGATAATAATATATATAGCAATTATAATGATAATGACGAAAAAAACGATAATAATAATAACGATAATAACGTTAATAACGATAATAAAAAATAATAATAGCGATAATTGCAATATTAACGATAATAACTATAATAATAATAACAATAATAGCGACAAAAACGATACTATTTATAATAACAATAATAACGTTTATAACAATAATAATAATAAAAATAAAAAAGATCATAAAAATTATAAATATTAGAACGATAATAATAATAATAATAATAACCATAATAACGATAATAATGATATTATCGATAATAATAAATGTTATAATAACAATATTAACAATGATGACGACAATAACGATAATAACGATAATAATAATAGTAATAAGAACAATAATAACAACAACGATAAAACGATAATAGCGATAATAATAATAACGATAATAACGATAATATCGATAATAATAATAACAATATTCATGGAAACATCGATAATAATAATAATAATAATAACAAAAATAACGATAATAACGATATTAACAATAATAATAATAACGATAATAACGATAATAGTAATAACAATAATATCTATAGTAAGCATAATAACGATAATGACGGTAATAATAATAATAATAATAACAATAATAACTATAATAACAATAATAACTATAATAATATTAATAACAATAAGAACGATATCAGCGATAATAACGATACTAATAATAATAATGTTAATGAAAATTAGGATAATAACTATGTCAACGTTAATAATATTAACAGAAATAACGATGAAAATGATAATAACGATAATAGTAATAATAATAATAATATTAATAACGATAATATTGATAATAGAAATAATAGAAATAATAATTATAAAGATAATGACGATTATAATATTAATAATAATAATGATATTAACGATAATTACGATAATAACGATAATAATAAAAACGATAATTTTTTTTTAAGGTCTGAGGATGCCAAACTGTATGCACTGACCCAGGTGCACTAGAGGAACCCTTCACCTTTTGGGACCCCGTTGAATTCCCTGGAGTGTCGGGCTAACCGTTGGAATAGGCATTACCGACTAATCTCATATCCATCCTATTGGCATAGTGATAACACCCGGCACCGTAATGTGATATTTATTCATGATGGCGCCACTTCATCATGTCCCATTAATTAGGACTCCCACAATTTGGCTCTACGTGGCAGGAACTTGGTGCAACGTTGGTGGCATGTCTATGGGCATCCCATATCCTTCTTCTTTTTACGTAAGATTGCCCTCACGTAGCAGGCATCTCTGTTCCACTCCTTCTGCCCTCGCAGCATTTTCTTGACAATGTTGTCCGGCGAGATGTCACCGAGCTCCTGCTACAAGGCAAATCGTTCGATGCTCCACCGTGCACAAATGAAGAACCTGTGGTGGGCGTCGTCGAAGGTTGAGTCGCCATAGGGACATTTGCCGTCAGAAACCTTCTTCATTTTTGCAAGGTAGGTGCAGAACAGACTATGCCCTATCAAAAATTGGGTGGGGAAGAAGTCGACCTCCCCCGCCTATCGATTTAGCAGGTGTCCAGCCGACTGACGAGTCGGGCCGTCCACCTGCCCCTAGACTCCCGTTCCCATTTTCTTTGCCAGGTCTCGATGCTGGTAGACCTGGCGAGCCATGATACCTCCTCCTTACCCAAAGCGGACCTTTGCTGGTGAACGAATTGTCCCTCCTGGGCTAGTAGATCTATCGGGAATACTCCCGCGAACACTAGCACCGCGGGCTCAGAGACCGTGCAGTAGGAGCAAGCGATTCGGAGAGCGCCCTTCCTCTGTACTGCGGATCTGCGCTTGCGATAATTATCTTTTCGCAGCGCCTCCGCCCATATTTATGCGCCGTACAGTATCACTGCTTCGACGGCACGCATCCGTATTCGCCTAATGCACGGCCGGGGGCCGTTGACATTGGCCATAAGTGTGCCCAGCGTGGCTACAACTTTTGCCGCCTTGTCAGCCGCCCTTATTATATGCTTTCCGTAATTCAGTTTGCAATCGAGGATTACTCCAATGTACGTGACAGATTGCTTTGCCTGGACCGTCGCATCTCCTACTGTGAAATTGCGCAAGGTGTTGATGCGCGTCTGCGTTAGTAGCACGATCTCTGTTCTCTGTGCTGCTACGGATAGCAAGTTCTCTTCCATCCAGAAGATGACTCTGCGCATGACCTGGATGAGCAGCAGCTGTGCCCCCTCCGTGTCTCTTACAGTTATGACAACTGCAATGTCGTCTGCGTACCCAACCAAGAAAGTGCCTTCAAGGACTGCCATACGTAAGATACCGTCGTAGAAAATATTCCAGATATCCGGTCCTAGTATGGAGCCTTGAGCTGCCCCCGATGTCTACTCCAAGCTTTTTGGACCATCGCCAGTATTGTATTCTAGGAAGCGCTCGTTCAGATAATCCTCGAAGTATGTACCCCGGAACTCTGAAATTACGTTCCAGCTCTTCCATTGCCAAGTCCCACCTGATGGAGTTGAAGACATTTCTCTAAGGTGACCAGCAGACATAAATGGCGGGAATGGTGATTCCCGCGGTCAGTCATTTTTGCGGCCATGACAACCTTCTGAAATGCGTGGATGGTGGAGAGTCAGGATCGAAATCCATACTAGCAGGCAGCAAGATCTCCCGCTGCCCTCACGGGTGCGTGCAGCCGTGACCTAAGCAGCTTCTCTAGGAGCTTCTCTAGGAGCCTCATCGAGCATACATATAGGCTTGTATGACGAAGCAGCCTCTGCTGGACCCTTGCCCTTGATGATCAGCACAAGCTTCGCTTTCTTCCACGGGGCCGAGAAGATGCCCTCCCGGAGGCACTTGTTGTACACGTTTAGCAATAGCTCAGGGTGACTCTGCGAGACGGGTTTAATTACTTCCGCTGGAAGTCCGTCAGGAACTGGAGCTTTCTGGTTCCGCATAGAAGATGCGGCCCTGAATAGCTATTCGTCCATAAATTGTGGCGCATCTGTTATGCCAGGCGCAGCCAAGCTAATCTTTCTCTTCGCCTGTGAGCGTAATACAGTATGCACGATGTATTCCAACGTCCTTGCGTCCTTAGGGATTCCTTGCTTTTGAGTTCCCAGCTTGCGAGTGACGATCTGAACCCTAATATTCACGGATTCTTATCGACTTCCAGGCACAGCTACTTCCATCGCCGTCGTTACTAGCCATGATTGCCCACTTCATAGCTTTCTTGGCCGCTTGATACTCTGCAGCAAAGGGAGCAGCTTCGAGTTCGCGTCTCTTCGCTCTTTGTGCCAAACGGCGAAGCCTTAAGCACTTCTTACGAAGATCTGCGATATCGTTCGTCCATCAGTATGCAGGATGCCTCTGCCGTTTCGTGGTCTTCTTTGGCACCACTATCGCGCAAGCCTTTTGGATGAGCTGCATAATTGCTGCAGTAATCATCCTGGTTTGTGCAGGTGGCGATAGACTCACGGAATCAATTTGAAAGGATCTCCAACCTTCTTCTATGACGGAAAACAGCCTCTCTTAATCCATTCTTGCAATGTTCCAACGGAGAGGTCTTTCTACACTTGTCACGGATGGCCTCCTTTCGTGTACATCGAATAGGATGTACTGATGGTCGCTTCTGGTATAATCCTCAATTACCCGCCAGCTTGTGACTCTTGCCACAAGTTGTTCGATGGCTAGAGAGTTGTCCAGGATTTTCTCTCTGTAGCCAGGCTTACAGAATGTTGGTGTAGAGTCTGTGTTGTGTATTGATAGCTCTAGTCTCGACGCCAACTTCATGATTCGTCTTCCGCTGGAGTCCGGCCTGGCCTCCCCAATTCGAGAGCTTTGGCATTGAGGTCTCCAACCACAATGAAATCCCATTGCATTTTCCGCAGCGCGTCTTCCAGATCGTCCAATTTGCTCTGGAAGTCGTCTATCCGGTCGTTCAGGGTGAGATATACTCTGACATAAGTCGTAGAGTTGTGTCTCTCCCAAACGTATCCACATCCGTATCCTTGATCCGACACATGTATATGTCGGGGATCTGGGATCCAGATGGCCACAGTGCCCAATTCGTTTGCGTACCATCCTAATCCTGCTCTGTCCTGGTACTGTTCGCTGATTAAAACGATATCAGCTTGTTTCTCAGAGCAGAACTGAGTTAGAAGTTGGTGCAACGTTCTACTCCTACGAAGATTACCCTGAAGTACCCTCATCCTGTTTTCCTCTTGTAGGCTGTGGCATGGGCCTCCTGGAAAGCTTTGCAGGCCCTTGATACCGCCAGGAGCTTCATAAGTTCATCAACGCTATTGGAGCACACAAAGCAAGTAGGCTCGCTGACCTTGCAGTCTTTGATCTTGTTCCCCGTGCCGCCACAGTTATAGCAAAACTTACTGCCATCAGAGCCCTTGCACGAGGTTCTATAGTGACCATAGTCGAGACAGCGGTAGCATCGCCTCACTTCTACTCTTCGCCTGACCCTTCAGCTGACGAAACCGACCAACACTCGGCCGACATTTAAAAACTTCGCAGCTGCTTCCTCTTCTAATCTGACGATGGCCAGACGTTGTTGTCTCGCATTGGGGATCGACAATTTAACCTTTAATTTCCCCGCGTTGTATGGTAGGGTCCTCTTTATGACCTCCTCGACTTCCACCACCGATGTGCAGCAATCGCAGTCCCGTATCTCCAGCGTAGATCTAGGGTCCAGTTCCGTGATGCTGCTCATTTCTCCTACTTCATTCCTCAGGTTTTCTGCGAATAAGGTCTTGATATGCGTAGTGGTCTTCTTAAGTTCGAGGAGAATCCCTCCAGTTCTGTTCTGCCGGACCGATCTAACCTCTACCGCTGTGCCGCTGGTATTGAAGCGCTGATGGATGCTCCGACTACGTCTGCGTAAGATTTGCCTTGCGCAGGTTTCAGGAGAACAGCGTTTGGCCTTGTTTTCTTTCTCGGCCTGTCCTCCGATTTGCTCGGCTTCTATTTCACCTGCTGTGGGTGTTTCGTCGCCTTCTTCGCTGGATTCTCGTTATCTATTCTCTTCTTCTTGACCACCGCCAACTTGGTGGCTTCTGTCGTCGTCTTCTCTTGCCTCGGTCTTTTGAGGCTTTCTTCAGGCAACTGCGGCGGATTTGTGGCTTCTCTCTTAATTGCGCTGACATCAGTTGTATAATTTGCTCAAGGGCTCTGAGAAACTTGGGTGAGGGTCCTCGCTCCCTTATAGAACTTTTTTCGAGATTTTAAAATGAACTCGAGACTCTCTATGACGTCCTCCAGGTCTGGGAGCCCTTGCTTAATCGTGTTGTTAACGTTTGGCTACGTAGTAATAGCTGCCTTCATTTTGGCAAGGAGATCTTTCGCTTGCGCGAGTTTCTCACCCTCTCCATCTTGTGGTGCCCCTTTGCAGCCTTGATTGATAACGACAGGCCGGAGATCCCCGTACTATCAACGACACTGGCATTCTATTGCCGCTCCTCCAAGTGGCTTTCCTTATATCTTTCCCTTCCAGGCGCTGTAGACACACAGCAGGCCAGTTCGCCTACCTGTGGTGCTCTTCCTGATGTAATATCCAGATCTGGTGCCAGGATGTCTAACCCAAGTTCATGGCAGTTGCTGGATGACTACGGCGGGTGGCCTACTCTAACACCACATGACACGGCCGTGGCGTGAGTGTCACTCCCACGCCCACTAATAACTATTTCTGTACTATCCATCATAAGAAATATAATTATTGGGAGGCAAGATCACCAAAGTAAAGGAAAGGAATGAAAGGACGCTTGAGAGTGACAGCAAGAATAGAGGAAGATATAAAAGAAAAACAAAGGAGTCTCAGCCGTACAAGAACATTCATAAACCAGTCACAAAGTCCTTTTAGTCGTCTCCAACGGCAAGCAGGGAGTACTCTGGGAGTTCTCTACTTCCCCACAATCACAGTGGGTAATAATAAGGATAAAAACGATAATAGCATTAATAATAATGACGATAATATCGTCAATAACTATAATAATAATAATAATAATAACGATAATACCAATAATACCGATAATGACGATAATAACGATAATCATAATGACAATAATGACGATAACAACTATAATAACGAAAATAAATATAATTACAAAATTAACGATAATAACGACAATAACGATAATAATAATAAAATTATAAATGATAATTACGGTAATAATTAAAATAATAAAAGCTATAATAAGGATAAAAACGATAATAATGTTAATAATAGTAATGAAAATAATAACGATAATAACGATAATACCAATAATACCGATAATGACGATAATAACGATAATCATAATGACAATAATGACGATAACAACTATAATAACGAAAATAAATATAATTACAAAATTAACGATAATAACGACAATAACGATAATAATAATAAAATTATAAATGATAATTACGTTAATAATTAAAATAATAAAAGCTATAATAAGGATAAAAACGATAATACTGTTAATAATAGTAATGAAAATAATAACGATAATAACGATAATGACGATAATAATAGTTATGATTCTGACGATAATAATAATAATAGTGATAACGATAATAACGAAAATTGCGATAATGACGATAATAATAATAACGATAAAAACGATAACAGCAATAATATTAATAGAGATAAGAACGTAAAAAACGATAATATTAATAGCTATATTAACGATAATAACAAAATAGAAAGTAACAATAATAACGATAATAAAGATAATAATAATAAAAATATTAATGTTGATAAAGATAATAGCGATAAAAACGATAATAATAGTTATAATAATAATAATAATAATAAAGATAATAACAATATTAACGATAACAACGATAATAACAATAATATTAATAACGATAATAACGATGATATTGATTATAAGGTAATAACAATAACGATATTAAAGTTAATAACAATAGTAATAATAACGATAATAACGATAATAAAGATTATATCCCTAATAATATTAACGATATTGACGACAATACTCATAATAATAATAACGATAATAACGATAATAACGATAATAACGATAATAATAATAGCGATAATAAAGATAATAATAATAATAATAATATTGATATTGCCGATAATAACGATAGTGACGATAATAATCATAATAATAACAATATTGACAATAACGATAATAGAGATAATAACGAAAAAGAAAAAATAATAATGACAATAATAACGATAAAACGTCAAAAATAGTAATAATAATAATAGAAATAATAATAACATTAATAACGATAATAACGATAATAGTAGTAGTAGTAATATCTATACTAACAAAAATAACGATAATAATGATCATAATAATATAGATAACAACGATAAAATTGGAAATAATATTAAAAATATTAACGAAAATATCGATAATAATAATAATATTGTTAACGTTAATATCGATAATAATAATAATTACAATAATAATAATAACGATAATAATAATAGTAATAACAGCAATAATATCAATAATAAATATAAAAACGATTATAACAATAATAACGATAATAATAAATGCGGTAATATATATAATAGTAATAACAATAATAACGATAATAACGAAAATAATAACAACAATAATTACAGTAATAATGGTAACCACGATAATAACAATAATAGTAATAACATTAATAACATTAGTAACGATAATAACTATAATAATAATAATAACGATATTAATTAGGCAGGTGATAGCAATAATAACGATATTTACGATAATAATAATTATAATAATAATAAAGATAATAACGATAATAACGATAATGACGATGATATCGATAATAATAAAAAAAATATTAAGTATAATGATAACAATAATAATAACAAAATTACGAAAATCAAGATAGTAACGATAATGATAATAATAATAATTACGATAATAAACATAATAATAATAATAATAACGATAATAACAAAAATAACGATAATAATATAAATAATATTAACGATAAAAACGATAATAATATAAGTAATATTAACGATAATAAAGGTAATTATTTTAATAGAAGTCATAATAACAATATTAACAATGCTTGCAATAATAATGATAATAACGATAATAATAGTGGTAACAATTAAAAAAATATCAATAATAACGATAATAACGATAATAAGGATAACAATAATAACGATTATAACGATAGTAGTAATAATCATACCGATAGTAACAATAATGACGATAATTTCGTAAATGACGATCATAACAACAGTAATGATAAAATTAATAACGATAATAACGTTAATAAAGGTAATAATAATAACAAATATAACGATAATATTAATAATAGTAATAATAATAAAAACGATAATAACGATAATTAAGATAACAATAATAATATTAATAACAATAATAAAGATAATAAGGAAATATTAATAATAATAATATTAATTAAAAAATAAAAACAATAATTTGTATAATAACGATAATAATAGGGGTAATGATAAGAATAATAACAATAATAACGATAATATCGATTATGACGATAACAATATTATTGTTAATCACGTCGATAGTAATAATAATAATAACAATAATAACGATATTAGCGAAAATATTAAAAAAAATAATAATAAAGATAATAACGGTATTAACGGTAATAACGATAATAACGCTAATAACTATAATAACGATAATGACGATAGTAAGGATTATACTAATAACGATAATAACGATAATAGTAGTAATATTATTAACGATAATAACAATATTCACAATAATAATTAAAATAATAATAAAGATAACAACGATATTAACGATAATAACGATAATAATAATAACGATAATAACGACAAAGAATAATAATAAAATATCGATACTAACAATAGTAACGATAATGACGCTAATATCGATAATAATAATAACGGTAGTGACGATGATAATAATTACGATCATAACGCTTATAATGATAATAATAATAATAATAATCATAGCAATAATAACGATATTAGCGATAATAACGAAAATAATAATAACAACAATAGCGAACAAAACTATAATAATGAAAATAACGTTAATAATTATATTAATAGTTGAAATAATAACGATAATAACGGTAATAACAATAATAATATTTGTAATAATAATAGTAATAATAATAATCATATTTACGATAATAACGATAATAATATTAGTTATAATAACATTATAACAATATTAACGATAACAATGTTAATAACGATTTCTATAATAGCGATAATAAAGGCAACAATAATAACAATAATAATATCAATAATAACTATAATAACGACAATAACAATAATGACGATAAAAACATTAATAATAAATAAGGTAATAACGATAATATCGATAATAATAATAATAATAATAACAGTATAATTAATAATAAAAACGATAATAACGATAATAACGATAATAATAATACTAATAATAGAGAAAGGAACGATATTATATATAATAACGATATTAATAATAACGATAATAACTATAATAACAAAGAAACGAAAATAATAATAACAATACAACTGATATTCTTGATAATAATAATTATAATAATATCAATAATAACAATAATAAAGATATTAACGAAAATAATGATAACGAAAATAACGGCAGAAAAAATAATAATAATAATAATAATATCGATAATAATTATAATGACGTCAATAGTAATAATAAAAATAACATTAATAATAATAACGATAATAACGATAATAATAATAGTAATAATAACAATAATAACAATAATAACGATAATAACGATAATAATAATAATAACGACATTAATAACTATAATAAATATAATAAAGATACGGTATTAACGATAATGACGACAATAGTAATAATAGTAATAAGGATAATACCGATAATAACGGCAATAAAATTAATAATAATAAAGATAAAAGCTATAAGAATAATACTAATAAGAACGATAACAACGATAATAACGATAATAACGATAATCACTATGATAATAATAGTAATAATAAAGATAATAACGATGTAAATGATTCTAACGATTATGATAATAAGGACGATAATAATATTAATAATAATAAAAACAATAGTGGCAATCACGATAATTAAGATAATAATAGAAGTAATAATAACAATATTAAGAACGATAAATATAATAACGATAATAACAATAATAATAGTAGTAATAAAAAAAGTAATAACAATAATAATGATAAAATCGAATTTAACGATAATAATAATAATGATAATATGGATAATAATAATAAATATAATAATGATAATAAAGATTATAGAGATAATAATAATTATAGAAATAATAACGATATTATAGATACTAATGACAAAATAATAATAATAATAATAAAGATAATAACGATTAAAAGATAATGACAATAATATCGATAATAATAAATAAAATGATTACGATTTCATCGATAATAATAATAGCAATATTAACGATAATATAGATATTAATAACAACAATATCGACGAAAATATTGGTTATAATAATAACAATAATATCGATAATAACGATAATAAAGATAATAACGATAATATCGATAATAATATATAGGATAATATCGATATCATCGATAATAATAATAACAGTATTAACGATAATATCGATAATAATAACAACAATATCGACGATAATTTCGATAATAATAATAACAATAATAACAATAATACCGATAATAACGATAATATCGTTAATAATAATAACGATAATAATGATAATAGCGATAAAAACAAAACGATATTAATGATAATATTGACAATATTAAAGATAATAATGATAATAATTTTAAAACGATAAAATTTATCATAATAATAATAGTAATAACGATAATAACGATAAAAAAATTAAAATAATAACGATAATATTGGTAATAATAATAAAATTAATAACGTTAATAACGATAATAACGGTAATAATACTAAAATTATTATCGCTAATAACGATAATAAAATTAACAATAATAATAATGGCGATATTATAGATATTAACGATAATAATAAGAACGATAATAACGACAATAGTAATTATAACAATAACTATAATAATGATAAAAACGACAACAATAATAATAATAATAAATATGATAACGATATTAACGAAAATAACGCTAATAATGATAATAATGATTATAATAATAATAATAGTAACAATATTAACGATAATAACAATAATAACAATAAGGATAATAAAGACAATAACTCCAATAAAGTAATAATAATAATAATAATAATTATGACAATAATAACGATAATAATAGTAGAAATAACAACAGTTATAACGATAATGACGATAATAATAATAACAATAATAACGATAATAATAATAATAACAAGAATAATAATAGTAATAATAAATATAATAACAATAATAACGATTATAATGATAATAACGATAATAATATAAATAATAATAACAATAATAAGGATAATAACGATAATTATATTAATAGAAGTAATAATAACAATATTTACAATCCTTGCAATAATAATGATAACAACGACAATAATAGTGGTAACAATTATAGAAATAACAATAATAACGATAATAATGATAATAAGGATAATAATAACAACGATAATTACGATAGTAGTAATAATATTATCGATAGAAACAACAATGACGATAATATCGAAAATGACGATATTAACGATAATAATAATAAAAATAATAACGATAATTACGTTAATGAAGGTAATAATAATAAAAATAATAACGATAACAACGATAATAAGGATAATAACCATAATAACGATAATAACGAAATAATAATAATAATATAAACGATAATAAAGATAATTACGACAATAATAACAATAATATTATTAATAATAATAATAACTTTAATGACGATAAAAACGATAATAGTAGTAGAAATAATATCAATATTGATAATTATATTAATATATTAATAATTAAAAATAGAATAGATAACAATAATATAAATAATAACGACTATTACGATAATAACGTTAATAACAATAATAATTATAAAGGTAACAACAATATTTACGATTATAACGATAATAATTATAATCATATTAAAGATAGTAACGATAATAACGACAATAGAGTAATAATATTAATAACGATAATAACAATAATAAAGATAATAACAATAATATTAATAACGATATTATCGATAATATCGTTAATAATATTAACAATATTAACAATAATATCGATAATAATAATAATAACAATAATCATTATAAGGATAATTAAGATTTTAACAATTATAATAATAATGATTAAAAAGATAACAACAACAACGTTGATAATAGTGGTAATAATTATAACAACAAAAACAATATTAACGATAATAACTATAATAACAATTATAATAATGATGATAATAACGCTAACAACGGTAATAATGATAATAACGATAATAACTATTAAAACGATAATAACAATGATAATAATAGTAATAATAAAGATAATAAAGATGTAAAAGATTCTAACAGTAATTATAATAACAACATTTACTATAATAACGATTATGATGATAACAACGATAATAATATTAATTATAATAAAATTAATAACAACAATCATGATAATAACGATAATAATAGAAGTAATAATAACAATATTAAGAATAATAACTATAATAATGATAATAACAATAATTATAGTGGCAATAAAATAAGTAATAACAATAATAATAATAAAAACGATTTTAACGATAATAATAATGATGATAATTTCGATAATATCGATATTAATAATAACAATAATAACTATAATAACGATAATAACGATTATTACAATCATAATATTAAAAGTAATAATAACGATAATAAAGATAATAACGACAAAATAATAATAATAATAATAATGATAATACCGGTAATAACGATAAAAATAATAGAAAAATAACAATAATATCAATAATATCGATAATAAAGATAATAACGGTAATATCGATAATAATAAATACGATAATATCGACAACAATAATAACATTAATAACAGGAATAACGATAATATCGATAATATCGTTAATAATAATAACGATAATAAAGATAATAGCGATAAAATCAATAACGATATTAACGATAATATTGACAATATTAAAGATAATAATGATAATAATTTTAAAACGATAATAATTATCATAATAATAGTAGAAATAACGTTAATAACGATATTAAAAATAAAAATAATAAGCATAATATAGATAATAATAATAAAATTAATAACGCTAATAACGATAATAATGATAATAATATTATTAATAATAACGATAATAACGATTATATTGGAAATAACAAAAATAACAATATCGAAAATAATGATAATAAGGGTAATAACGATAATAATAATAGTAGTAATAGTAGTAATAATAAAAATGACAATTACGATAATAACGATAGTAATAATAGATATAATAACATTATAAGAATAATAACGATAAAAACGTTAATAACAATATCCATAATAACGATAATAAAGACAATAATAATAACTATAATAATATTGATAATAATTATAACAACGATATTAAACATAATGACGACAATAGCAATAATAATAATTACGATAATAACGATAATATCGATTATAATAATAATAATAATACAGTAATAATAATACAGTAATAACAATAATAACGATAATAACGATAATAACGATAGTAATAATAATAATAACGACATTAATAACTATAAAAAATATAATAACGATATTGGTATTGACGATAAAGACGACAATAGTAGTAACAGTAATAACGATAATAACGATAAAAGCAATGAGAATAATAATAAAAAGAACATAACAATAATAAAGAAGATAATAAACATAATTACAGTAACGATAATACGACAATAATAATAACAGTAATAATAACGATAATAACGATAACAACAATAATAACAATGATAATTATATTAATGACATCAATTATAACGAAAATAACGTTAATTTCGATATTAATAATAGCAATATTAAAGATAAGAACGATATTAATAATAATAATAACGACATAAATAATACATAATAAATATATAATACATAATAAACAATAATAAATATAATAACGATATTGAATTAACGATAAATACGACATAGTAGTAATAGTAATAACAATAATAACGATAATATCGACAATAACGATAATTAAAATAATAATAACATCGATAATAGCCATAATAACGATAATAACATTATTAATAGTAATAAAAGTAAAGATAATATCGATAATAAGTCCAATAATAATAAAGTGTATAACGATATAAACGACAATAACGATAATAAAAATAACAATTATAACGATAATAAAGAAAATAACGATAATGACGATAATAACGACAATAATAATAATAATAACGATATTAACGACAAAAACGATAATAATGATGATTACAATAATAATAATAATTATAACAACAATTACAATAATAACAATAATAACTATAACAGTGAGAACAATAATAACGATCATAACGTTAATAACGGTAATAATAATAGCAATAATAGCGATAACATCAATAATAACAATAATCGTAATAATAACGATAATAGTGGTAATAATGATGACAACGATAATAATAATAACAATAATAAAGATAATAAAGATAATAACGGTAATAACGATAATAAGGATAATAATAATAAAGATAATAATGATATACGAAAATGACGATAATAATAATAGCAATAATAACAATAAAACCGATATTAATAATGAAAAAGATAATAAAGATAGTAACAATAATATTTATAGTAATAATAATGTTAATAACGTTATTAACGATAGTAACGATAATTTCGATTATAATAATAACAATAAAATCAATAGTAAGGATATTAATGATAACAATGAAAACATTAATTACGATAATAACGACAATAGTAATAATTATAATAACCATAATAACGATAATAAAGAAATATAACGATAATAATGATAATAACGATAATAATAATAATAATAACAAAGGTTATAACGATATTAACCAAAATAACGATGATCATGATATTAACGACACTAATAATAATAATAATAACATTAATAAAGATAATAACGATTATAATGATAATAACTATATTAACGTTATTAACGATAATAACGATAATAATATGAACAATAATAACGATAATAACTATATTAAAAATAATAGTAATATACGATAACAAAGATACAAACAACAATAACAATAGAAAAACTAACGTAAATAAGGATAATAATGGAAATAGCGTCAATAAAAATAATATTATTAACGATAATATTGATAATAACGTTAATAATACTAGTAGTAATAATTATAATAACGGTGATAACTATATTTATGAAAACAAAAGTAACGATAATATCGTTAATGTTTATTATTATAGTAAAATAATATCAATAAAAACGATAATAACAATAAAAATAATAATAATAATAATAATAACGATATTAACGATAATAAAGATTATAGTAATAACGATATTAACGATAATATTAATAATAATAATAACGATAATAATAATAATAACGGTAGTAATGATAATAATTTTAACAATAAAAACGATATTAAATACTTTCACGATAATAATAATAAGGAAAATAACAATAATAACGATAATAATAATAATAATAATAATAACATTAATAATAATAAAAATAAAAATTATAATTTGAATAATAATGATAATAATAATGATAATGTTAAGAATAATATCAATAATAACGATAATAACGAATATGACGATAAGAGTATTATTGATAATAATGTCAATAGTAATAATAATAATAATAAAGATAATAAAGATAATAAAGATAATAATGACAATAATACTAATAATAATAATAAAAATAATAATGACTTTAAAGACGATAATAACAATAATATCAATTGTAACAATAATAATAATAATTGAAACAATAATAACGCTAATATCGATAACAACGATAATTACTTTAACAATACTATCAATATTAACCATAATAACGAAACTAAAAATGACGAAAATAATATCAATGATGATAATAATAATAAAGATAATAACAATAATAACGACAACAATAATAACGATAATAACGATAATAATCATAATAATAATAATAATAATAACAATTTTAACGATATAATCGTTAATAACGATATTATCGATAATAATAATATCAATAGTAAAGATAAAAACAGTAATATTAATAATAATAGTAACAATAATAACGATAATAACGATAATAATGTTCATAAGGGTAATAATAATAATAGTATTAACAACTATAAAGATAATAACGATTATATAGATGGTAATAAAAATAATAAAAATAATGACGATAATAACGACAATAATAATAAAATTAAAAACGATAATTACGATAATAACGATACAACTAATAATAATAATAACGAAAATAACGATAATAACGGAAATAATAATAACAATAATTTTGATAATAACGATAATAATAATAATAGTAATAATGATAATACAAAATAATTACGTTAGTAGTAATAATAATAATGACGAAAATAGCTATAATAACGTTAATAAATATATTAATGAAAACAATAAAAAAGATAATAACGGTAATAAAGATAATAATAATAATAATATCGATATTAACGATAATAACGATAATAATAATAGTAATAATAACGATAATTACGATAAAATAGGTAATAATAATAATAATAATAAAAACTGTAATAACGATAATAACGATAATCATAATAAAAATAATATCTATAGTAACAATAACAATAATATGCCTGTAAATAATAATAATAATAATGACGATAATAACGACAATAACTATAATAATAATAAAATTAATAACGATAATTACGATAATAACGGTAATAATTATAGCAATAATAACGATAATAACGATAATAATAGTACTAATAATAATTACAATACTAACGATATTAACGATTATAATAATATCGATAATGACGATAATAATAATAATTATAATAATGATATTGACGATAATAACGATAATAATAGTAACGAAAATAACATTAATATTTATGTTAATAATAACGATAATAATGATAATAACGATAATAATAATAATATGAATTATTACTATAATAACGATTATATTCAAAAAAAATTATAATATTAACAATAATAACGATTGTAACGATAATAACGATAATAACAATAATGACGATAATAATAATAATAATAACGATAATATCTATAATAACGGTATTAATGATATTTATAATATTAATAATAAAGATAAAAAGTCATTAATAGTAGTAATAAAAACACTAATAACAACAATAACGATCATAGCGATAATAATGATAATGAAGATAATTCTTTTTTTTATTTTTTATTTTTTTTTGACGGTCTGTGAATGCCAATTTTTACGTACTGATTTAGGGTCCCTGCCCGCTAGAGGAACCCTTTACCATTTGGTTCCTCCGTTATAGTCCCTGGAGTGTCGGGCTCATCATTGGAATAGATACTACCGACTAAACGCATTTCCATCCTAGTGGCATAGTGAAACCATTCCTGCACCGCTTTGTAGCATTACTTCGGGATGACACTACTGCCTCATGTCCCTAAACTGGTCTCTCTCATTCGGTTCTAAGTGGCGGGAACCTGGAGCAACGTTGGTGGCACGTCTATGGGCCATCCATAAACATTTTCTTCTTGCGTAAGATTTCCCTCACGTAACAGGCCACCCTGTTCCACTTCTTCTGCCCTCGCAGCATTTCCTCGACATTGTTGTCCAGCGAGATGTCCCCAAGCTCCTGTTCTAAGGCAAGTCATTCGGCGCTCTACCGGGTACATATGAAGAACGTGTGGTGTGCATCTTCTTTGATCGAATCCCCATAGGGGCAGTTGCCGTCTGCTACTTTCCCCATTTTTGCGAGGAAGGAGAGGAACAGGCCATGCCATGTTAAGGATTGTGTGAGGTAGAAATTTACCTCACACGCCTATCGGATTATCCAGTTGTCAAGTCGACCGTTGAGTCGGGCAGTCCATCTGCCCCTATGTTCCTGCTCCCATCTGCTTTGCCAGGCCTCGATGCTGTTAGACCCGGCTTTCTACGATTCCTCCTCCTTCCCCAGAACGGGCTTCTGCTGATGGACGAATTGTCTCTCCTTGGCTAGTAGGTCGATCGGGATTACCCCGATGACAACTAGCACTGCGGACTTTGAGACCGTGCTGTAGGAGCACGCGATTCAGAGAGTGCTCCTCTTGTGTACCGCGACTATGCGCTTGCGATATTTCTCTTATCGCAACGCCTAGGCCCATACTTCCGCGACGTATAGCATCACTCCATCGGCGGGACGCATCAGTAGTCGCCTAATGCACGGCCGTGGACTGTGGACATTGGCCAAGAGTGTGCCCAGAGTGGATACAACATTTGCCGCCTTGTCGGATGCCATTATTATATGATCTCCGTAATTGAATTTGCAATCGAGCATTACTTCTAGGTACCTGACGGACGGCTTATTCTGGACCGTCGCGTTTCCTACGGTGAAGCTGCGCAAGGTGTTGATGCGCTTCTTCGTTAGTATCACGATCTCTGTTTTGTGGGCTGCTAAGGATAGCCCATGCTCTTCCATCCATATGATGATTCTGCGCATGACCTGGTTGAGCAGCAGCTGTGCCCCCTCCGCGTCTCTTGCTGTTATGACAACTGCAATGTCATCTGCGTACCCAACCAACAAAGCACCTTCAGGGACTGCCATACGTAGGATACCGTCGTAGAAAATATTCCAGATATCCGGTCCTTGTATGGATTCCTGAGCTGCCTCCGATGTCAATTCCAAGCTTCCTTGGACCATCGTCAGTATTGTATTCTAAGAAGCGCTCGTTTAGATAATCCCCGAGTATTCGGAGTAGGTACCCCGGGATTCTGAAATTACGTTCGAGCGCTTCCATTGCCAAGTCCCACCGGAGTTGACGGAGAGAGACGGAGTTGAAGGCGTTTCTCACGTCTAAGGTGGCCAACAGACACAAAGGGCGGGAATGATGAATCCCGCGCTCCGTCATTTTAGCGGCCGTGACAATCTCCTGAACTGCGTGGATGGTGGAGAGACCGGATCGATATCCATACTGGCGGGCAGCGAGATCCCATGCTGCCCTCATGGCTGCGTGCAGCCGTGGCCTGAGAATCTTCTCCAGGAGCTTGCCAGCCGTATCGAGCATACAGATGGGTCTGTATTATGAAGCTGCATCTGCTGGACCCATGCCCTTGCTGATAAGCACAAGCCTCGCTTTCTTCCACAGGGCGGGGAAGATGCCCTCCCTGAGGCACATGTTATACATGTTTAGCTAGAGCTCAGGGTGGCTCTCTGCAACAGCTTTAATTAATTCTCCTGGAAGTACGTCAGGTCCTGGAGCTTTCTTCTTCCTCATAGATGATGCGGCCCTGAATAGCTCCTCTTCTGTAAATTGAAGCGCTTCGTTTATGCCAGGCGTTGCCGTGCTAATCTCTCTCTTCGGCTTTGATGGGAATAGAGTATGCACAATTTATTCCAACGTCCTCGCGTCCTGAGAGATTCCTTGCATTCGTGTCCCCAGCTTACTTGTGACGATCTGATACCCTAATCCCCACGGATTTTGATCGACTTCCATTCACAGCTCCTTCCAGCACCGTCGTTGACTGGCCTTGATGGACCTCTTGAGAGCTTTTTTGGCCGCCTGATACTCTGCAGCCAAGGGAGCATCGTCGAGGTCGCGTCTCTTCGCTCGTTGTGCTACACGGCGGAGCTTTAAGTACTTCTTACGTAGATCTGCGATCTCGTTTGTCCACCAGTATGCAGGACGCCTTTGCCATTTTTTCTTCGTCTTTGGCACCGCTATCGTGCATGCCCTTTGGATGAGCTGCGTAGTTGCTGCAGTAATCCTCCTGGATTGCACATGTGGCGATAGAATCGCGGAAGCAATTTGAAGGGAGCTCCATCCTTCATTTAAGACCGAAGACAGCCTTTCTCGATCATGAGGAATAATAATAAGAATAATAACGATAATAACAATTATAACGATAATTATAATATCAATAATAGCGATAATAAAGATAATAACTATATAGACAATAAGAATAATAATAATAATAACGATAAGAAAGGTAATAATAATAACAACAATATAGATAATAACGGTAATAAGGATAATAATAATAACAAATATAACGAGAAAATCGATAATAATAATTATAACAATTATAATAATAATAATAATAACAAAAAACGGTAATAATAATTAAGATAATAACGATAATGACGAAAACATCGCTAATAACGATAATAACCGTAATAATAATAACAATAATAACATTAATAACGATAATAATATTAATAATAATGTCAACAATAACGATAAAAACGATAAAAGGACTATAATGATAATTATAATAACAATAAAAACTATAATAATGATAATTACGATAATAAAGATAATAATAATAATAATATCAAAAATTACGATAATATCCATTATAATGTTAATAATAATAGTATTAATGACAATAATAATGATAGTAATGATAATAATTATAAAAATTACAAAATTAATAAGGTTAGTAATGATAATAACAACAATAGCAATAATAATATCGATAGTAACGATAATATCGATAATAATAATAATAATAATAAGAAGATTAATAAGGATAATAGCGATAATAACGAATATAATGGTAATAATAATAATAATAATAATAATAATATTAACAATGTTGAGGATTATACCGATAACAATAACAATAATAACGATAACAATAATGATAATAATAATAAAATATCAATAATAACGTTAATATCGATATGAACGATAAGAATAATAATAATAATATCGATAACATCAATAATAACGATAATTACGAAAATTATAATTATAATTTCTACGATAAACTTCATAATAACGATCATAACGATATCAATAATAATAATTATAACGAGAAACAACATAATAACGATAATAATGATAATACTAATAATAATGATTATGATAAACTCGACAAGAATGTTAATAACGATAATAATAATAAATAAAACTTTAATAACTATAATTACGATAATATCAACAATGAAAATAGTATTAATATCGATAGTAACGATAATAACATTTATAACGATAATAATATTAGAAAAATAATATTAATAACGATAATAGCAATAATAATAATATTAATTTTAACGTCACTAATGATATTTATGATAATAACGGTAATAATAATAATCATAATAATAATATCGATAATAACGGTAACAACTATAAAAACGATAAAAATAATCAAGATAATAAAGATTATAACGATAATAATATTAATGATATCATCGATAATAATGATAATAACGATAATAAAGATAATTACGATAATATTCATAATAATAACAATATAATTATATTAACAGTTATGACAACAATAACAATAATAGCAACGATAATATTGATAATAATAAAAACAATAATAAATATAATAACGGTAATAACGAAAATAATAATATAATTAATAACGATACTTAAGTCAATAACGATAATAATAATAGAAGCAATAACGATAATAACGATAATAATAATAGTAGGAACAATAATAAGGACAATATCGATACTAACTATAATAATAATAACGGTAATGACTATAATAATAATAATAATAATAATAACGATAGTAAAGGTAAATATAATAACAATAAAAGCGATAATAATGATTTTAACGATAACAACGATAATAATAATAATAGCATTAATAAAGATAATAACGATATTATAGATAATAATAATAACAATATTAATGATAACATCGAAAACGATAATAATATTAATTAAAATGCTAACAATAATATTTATAATAACTATAATAATAATAACAATGAAAACGATAATATTAATAAAAATAATAACGATTATAACGTTAATAAAGATAAAAATGATAATAATAATAATAAAAATAATAACGATAATACGACAAGAATATTAATAATAATATTGATAAAAACAATAATAAATGTAATAATAATAATAATCATAATAATAATAATAACGATATGGACCAAAATATCCATAATAATAGTGGTAAAAGTAACAATAATAACATTAATGACGTCAAGAACGATTTTGACGATAATATGAATAACAATAATAACAATAATAACGAAAATACCGATATCAATACTAAAGATAATATGGATTATAATCACAAAAATAAAGATAATATGGATTATAATAACAATAATATGAACGATAATAACGATATTAACAATAATAACGATAATAACGATAATAATAATAATAATAATTAGAGCAAGAATAATGATATTATACATAATACCGATAATAATAATAACGAAAATAAAGGCAATAGTAATAATAATAATAATAATAATATTAATGATAATAACAATAACAATAACAATAATAATAATAATCGTAATAATAACAATAATAACAATGATAATAAGAACAATAATAACGATAATTACCTTACTAACCATAAAAATAATAGCAATATTAACGATAACAACCAAATAATAATAATAATAATTTTAATAATAATAATAATTATAATAATAAAAATAATGAAAATGAGGATAATGACGATGTTAACAAAAATAATAATAGTAATAATATCGATAATAAAAATAATAAAGAAAATAACGTTAATAATAATAATAATAATAAAGATAATAACGTTATTTCGGATAATAACGATAGTAATATTAACAATAATGACAATAATAACGATAATAATGATTATAATGATAATAACGATAATAACGATAAAATCTATTAAAATATTAACAATAAAATCGATAATAACGATATTAATACTAATAATAATAACAATAATAACGATAATTACGACAAAAACGATATTAATAATAATAATAACATTGATAATAAGGATAAGAACGATTAGAACGATAATATATTAAAATTTATAACAATATTAAAGATAATAACGACAATAAACATAATATTAAGTACGATAAGAAGGTTATTAAAGATAATACCGATAATATTAATAATAGTAATATAGTTAATAACTATATTAAAGAAAATAGCGATAATAACAATAACAATAATAACGATATTAACGATAATTATAACAAAAATAATAATAAAGCTAATACCGATAATTAAGATGATAACGATAATTATGATAGTTATAATAAATATAGTAACGATACCAACAATGATAATGATAATAACGATAATAATAATAATAATAACGATAATAACGATAATAACAATAATAACGATTATATAAAAATAATAATATAGATAATATTGATAATAATAATAACTATTCTAACGATATTAACGATAATAATAATAATAAAGAAAATAACGCTATTAAAGAAAATAACAGAAATACTAATAATAATAATAATGATAATAACGATAATAAAGATAATAACGAAAAAAGCAAAAACAATTATATCAATGATAACGATAATAACAATAATAATAATAACAATAACGATAATATCGATAATAACTACAATAATAATAATAATAGAAACGATAATAAAGGTGATATTAATAATATAAACGATAAGAAACGATAATAGCGATAATAATAGTAGTATCTATAACAACAATAACAATTATAACGATAATACCGATAATAACGATAACAATAATAATAACTATATACGATAATATCGACAATAATAATAACAATAATAACGATTATGAAAATAATAATAATAATGATTGTAATAATAATAATAATGATATTAACGATAATAACGGTAATAACTATAATAATAATAATAGGAATAACGATAATAACGATAATAATAATAATAATAATAATAATATCGATATTAATGATATTAACAATAGGGACGATAATAATAATACTAGTAACGATAATAACCATAATAATGATAATAACGATGATAATTATATTAATAGTAACAAAGTAATGATAATGACGAAACTAATAATAACAATATAAACGATAATAACAATATTGATAATAATAATAATAAAATCGATAATAAGGATAATAAAGGTAAGAACGACAATAGCATTAACAATAATATCAATAATAACGATAATAACGATAAAATCGATTAGAATATTAACGATAATATTTATAATGATAATTACTCTTATAAGGATAATATCAATAATAATTATAACAATAAAAACGATAATAATGAGAATAACGATAATAATAATAACGATAATAGCTGTAATAATAAAACGGTAATAATAATAATAATAGAAACGATAATAAAGGTGATATTAATAATATAAACGATAAGAAACGATAATAGCGATAATAATAGTAGTATCTATAACAACAATTACAATTATAACGATAATACCGATAATAACGATAACAATAATAATAACTATATACGATAATATCGACAATAATAATAACAATAATAACGATTATGAAAATAATAATAATAATGATTGTAATAATAATAATAATGATATTAACGATAATAACGGTAATAACTATAATAATAATAATAAGAATAACGATAATAACGATAATAATAATAATAATAATAATAATATCGATATTAATGATATTAACAATAGGGACGATAATAATAATACTAGTAACGATAATAACCATAATAATGATAATAACGATGATAATTATATTAATCGTAACAAAGTAATGATAATAACGAAACTAATAATAACAATATAAACGATAATAACAATATTGATAATAATAATAATAAAATCGATAATAAGGATAATAAAGGTAAGAACGACAATAGCATTAACAATAATATCAATAATAACGATAATAACGATAAAAACGATTAGAATATTAACGATAATATTTATAATGATAATTACTATTATAAGGATAATATCAATAATAATTATAACAATAAAAACGATAATAATGAGAATAACGATAATAATAATAACAATAATAGCTGTAATAATAAAACGGTAATAATAATAATAATACAAATAAGAATAATTACGATAATACCGATACTAATAATAATAATAACCGTGATATCTATAATAACGAAAATAATAATGACAATAATAACGATAATAATAATAATAACGATAATAACGATAATTATAATAACATTAAGGACGATATATACGGTAATAGCGAATAATTATGATAATAATAAAAATAATAATAAAAACAACAATAATAACGATAATAATGATAGTAAAAATAACAACGATAATAATAATAGTAAATGTAAAGATAACATCGAAAATAAGTATGATAATAATAATAATAATTATAATAATAATAATAATAATAATAATAATAATAATAATAATAATAATAATAATAATAATCATAATGATAATAACGATAATAATGATTATTACTATAAAATAATAATAATAAGAAGGATAATAAGGATAATAATAATAATAATAAAGTTAATAACGGTATTAATGATAAATTCGGTAATCATAATAATAATAATAATAAAGACAATATCGGTGTTAACGATAATAACGGAAATCATAATAATTATAATGTCGATAGTAAGAATAATATCGATAAAAACGATTATTATAATAATAATATTAATATCCATAATAACGATAATAACAATAATAACGATATTAATAATAATAAGAATAATAGTAATAACAATAATAACGATAATGATGATAATAAAGTTAATAATAATAATAACAATTATAATAATACTTATAATAAAGATAATAACGGTATAAAAGATTATAATTATACTAACAATAATAATATTAATAATTGTAGTAATAATAATGATAAAAACTATAATAACTATATTAATAGAAGTAATAATAACAATATTAACAATAATGCAATAATAACAATGTTATCGATAATAATAATAACGATACCTTAGA
Source organism: Vespa crabro (assembly GCF_910589235.1). Lineage (NCBI taxonomy): Eukaryota > Metazoa > Arthropoda > Insecta > Hymenoptera > Vespidae > Vespa > Vespa crabro. The sequence goes on from NW_025813595.1 coordinate 2,146,338, forward strand.
AAATATCGATAATAATAACAATATTAACGATTATATTGCTTATCTTAATAATAATAAAAATAACAATAATGACGATAATAATAATAACGATTATAACGAAATAATATAATAATAACAATATCGATATTAACAATAATAACGATAATGACGATAATAATAATAATAAGAATAACGATAATATCAATAAAAATTATAACAATATTAACGATAATATCGATAAAAATAATAATAATAATAACAATAGTAACTATAATAGCAATAATAATAAGTACAATATTATCAAAATTAACGATAATAACGATAATATTAATAACAATAAGAACGATTTCAGCGATAATAACGATACTAATAATAATAATGTTAATGAAAATTAGGATAATAACTATGTCAACGTTAATAATATTAACAGAAATAACGATAAAAATGATAATAACGATAATAGTAATGATAATAATAATGTTAATAACGATAATATCGATAATAAAAATAATAGCGATAATAATAATAAAGATAATGACGATTATAATATTAATAATCATAAAGATATTAACGATAATTACGATAATAACGATAATAATAAAAACGATAATTTTTTTTAAGGTCTGTGGATGCCAAACTTTATGCACTGACCTAGGGCCCTAGAGGAACCCTTTTCCTTTTGGGTCCCCCGTTGAATTCCCTGGAGTGTCGGGCTCACCGTTGGAATAGGCATTACCATCTCATATCCATCCTATTGGCATTGTGATACCACCCGGCACCGTAATGTGACATAAATTCATGATTGCGCCACTTCATCATGTCCCATTAATTAGGACTCCCACAATTTGGCTATACATGGCAGGAACTTGGTTCAACGTTGGTGGCACGTCTATGGGCCGCCCATATTCTTCTTCTTTTTACGTAAGATTGCCCTCACGTAGCAGGCATCCCTGTTCCGCTCCTTCTGCCCTCGCAGCATTTTCCTGACATTGTTGTCCGGCGAGATGTCACCGAGCTCTTGCTCCAAGGCAAACCGTTCGGTGCTCCACCGTGCACATATGAAGAACCTGTGGTGGGCGTCGTCGAAGGTTGATTCGACATAGGGACATTTCTCGTCAGCATCCTTCCTCATTTTTGCAAGATAAGAGCAGAACAGACCATGCCCTATCAAAAATTGGGTGGGGAAGAAGTCGACCTCCCCCGCCTACCGATTTAGCAGGTGTCCAGCCGACTGACGAGTCGGGCCGTCCATCTGCACCTAGGATCCCGTTCCCATCTTCTTTGCCAGGTCTCGATGCTAGTAGACCTGACGAGCCACGATACCTCCTTCTTACCCAAAGCGGACCTTTGCTGGTGAACGAATTGTCCCTCCTGGGCTAGTAGATCTATCGGGAATACACCCGCGACCACTAGCACCGCGGGCTCAGAGACCGTGCGATAGGAACAAGCGATTCGGAGAGCGCCCCTCATCTGTCCCGTAGCTATGCGTTTGCGATAATTCTCTTTTCGCAGCGCCTCCGCCCATATTTATGCGCCGTACAGTATCATTGCTTCGACGGCACGCATCCGTATTCGCCTAATGCACGGCCGGGGCCGTTGACATTGGCCATAAGTGTGCCCAGCGTGGCTACAACTTTTGCCGCCTTGTCAGCCGCCCTTATTATATGCTTTCCGTAATTCAGTTTGCAATCGAGGATTACTCCAATGTACGTGACAGATTGCTTTGCCTGGACCGTCGCATCTCTTACTGTGAAATTGCGCAAGGTGTTGATGCGCGTCTGCGTTAGTAGCACGATCTCTGTTCTCTGTTCTGCTACGGATAGCAAGTTCTCTTCCATCCAGAAGATGACTCTGCGCATGACCTGGATGAGCAGCAGCTGTGCCCCCTCCGTGTCTCTTACAGTTATGACAACTGCAATGTCGTCTGCGTACCCAACCAAGAAAGCGCCTTCAAGGACTGCCATATGGAAGATACCATCGTTGAAAATATTCCAGATATCCGGTCCTAGTATGGAAGCCTAAGCTGACCGCAATGTCAACTCCAAGCTTTTTGGACCAGTATTGTATTCAAGGAAGCGCTTGTTCAGATAATCCTCGAGTATTTGAAGTATGTACCCCGGAACTCTGAAATTACGTTCCAGCGCTTCCATTGCCAAGTTCCACCTGATGGAGTAGATGGCATTTCTCTAAGGTGGCCAGCAGACACAAATGGCGGGAATGGTGATTCCCGCGCTCAGTCATTTTTGCAGGCATGACACCCTCCTGAACTGCGTGGATGATAGATAGGCCGGATCGAAATCCATGATGGCTGGCAGCAAGATCCCCCGCTGCCCTCACAGCTGCGTGCAGCCGTGGCCTAAGCAGCTTCTCCAGGAGCTTGCCAGCCTCATCGAGCATACATATAGGCTTGTATGACGAAGCAGCCTCTGCTGGACCCATGCCCTTGATGATGAGCACAAGTTTCGCTTTCTTCCACGGGGCCGATAAGATGTCCTCCCTGAGGCACATGTTGTACACGTTTAGCAAAAGCTCAGGGTGACTCTGCGAGACGGGTTTAATTACTTCCGCTGGAAGTCCGTTTGGACCTGGAGCTTTCATGTTCCGCATAGAAGATGCGGCCCTGAGTAGCTCTTCTTCCGTAAATTGTGACACCTCTGTTATCTCCAGGCGCAGCCATGCTAATCTTTCTCTTCGGCTGTGAGGAGAATACAGTATGCACGAAGAATTCCAACGTCCTTGCGTCCTGAGGGATTCCTTGCGTTTGAGTTACCAGCTTGCGAGTGACGATCTGAACCCTAATATTCACGGATTCTTATCGACTTCCAGGCACAGCTACTTCCATCGCCGTCGTTACTAGTCATGATTACCCACTTCAAAGCTTTTTTGGCCGCTTGATACTCTGCAGCAAACGGAGCAGCTTCGAGTTCGCGTCTCTTCGCTCTTTGTGCCAAACGGCGAAGCCTTAAGCACTTCTTACGAAGATCTGCGATATCGTTCGTCCATCAGTATGCAGCATGCCTCTGCCGTTTCGTGGTCTTCTTTGGCACCACTATCGCGCAAGCCTTTTGGATGAGCTGCATAATTGCTGCAGTAATCATCCTGGTTTGTGCAGGTGGCGATAGACTCACGGAATCAACTTGAAAGGATCTCCAATCTTCTTCTATGACGGAAAACAGTCTCTCATAATCCATTCTTGCAATGTTCCAACGAAGAGGTCTTTCTACACTTGTCAGGGATGGCCTCCTTTCGTGTACATCGAATAGGCTGGACTGATGGTCGCTTCTGGTATAATCCTCAATTACCCGCCAGCTTGTGACTCTTGCCACAAGTTGTTCGATGGCTAGAGAGTTGTCCAGGTTCGTCTATCTGTAGCCAGGCTTACAGAAGGTTGGTGTAGAGTCTGTGTTGAGTATTGATAGCTCTAGTCTCGACGCCAACTTCATGATTCGTCTTCCGCTGGAGTCCGGCTTGGCCTCCCCAATTCGAGAGCTTTGGCATTGATGTCTCCAACCACAACGAAATCCCATTGCATTTTCCGCAGCGCGTCTTCCAGATCGTCCAATTTGCTCTGGAAGACGTCTATCCGGTTGTTCAGGGTGAGATATTCTGTGACATAAGTCGTAGAGTTGTGTCTCTCCCAAACGTATCCACATCCGTATCCTTGATCCGACACATGTTTATGTCGGGGATCTGGGATCCAGATGGCCACAGTGCCCAATTCGTTTGCGTACCATCCTAATCCTGCTCTGTCCTGGTACTGTTCGCTGATTAAAACGATATCAGCTTGTTTCTCAGAGCAGAACTGAGTTAGAAGTTGGTGCAACGTTCTACTCCTACGAAGATTACCCTGAAGTACCCTCATCCTGTTTTCCTCTTGTAGGCTGTGGCATGGGCCTCCTGGAAAGCTTTGCAGGCCCTTGATACCGCCAGGAGCTTCATAAGTTCATCAACGCTATTGGAGCACACAAAGCAAGTTGGCTCGCTGACCTTGCTGTCTTTGATCTTGTTCCCCGTGCCGCCACAGTTATAGCAAAACTTACTGCCATCAGAGCCCTTGCACGAGGTTCTATAGTGACCATAGTCGAGACAGCGGTAGCATCGCCTCACTTCTACTCTTCGCCTGACCCTGCAACTGACGAAGCCGACCAACAATATGCCGACCTTTAAAAACTTCGCAGCTGCTTCCTCTTCTAGTCTGACGATGGACAGGCGTTGTTGTCTCGCGTTGGGGTTCGTCAATTTAACCTCTAGTTTCCCCTCGTTGTATGGCAAGGTCCTCTTTATGGTCTCCTCGACTTCCACCACCGATGTGCAGCAATCGCAGTCCCGTATCTCCAGCGTAGATCTAGGGTCCAGTTACGTGATGCTGCTCGTTTCTCTTACTTCATTCCTCAGGGTTTCTGCGAATAAGGTCTTGATATGCGCAGTGGTCTTCTTAAGTTCGAGGAGAACCCCTCTAATTCTGGTCTGTCGGACCGATCTAACATCTACCCCTGTGCAGCTGGTCTTGAAGCGCTGATGGATGCTCCGACTACGTTTGCGTAAGATTTGCCTTGCGCAGGTTTCAGGAAAACCGCGTCCGGACGTGTTCTCTTTCTCGGCCTGTTCTCTGATTTGTTCGGCTTCTTTTTCACCTACTGTGGGTGTTCCGACGCCTTCATCGCTGGAATCTCCTTATCTTTCCTCTTCTTTTCGACCACAGTCCACTTGGTGGCTTCGGACGTCGTCGTCTCTTGCTTCGTTCTTTTGAGGCTTTCTTCAGGCATCCGCGGCGAACTTGTGGCTACTCTCTTAATTGCGCCGACATCAGTTGTAGAATTTGTCCAAGGGTTCTGAGAAACTCAGGCTAGGGTCCTCGCTCCCTTATTGAACTTTTTTCGAGATTTAAAAATGAACTCGAGACTCTCTATGACGTCCTCCAGGTCTGGGAGCCCTTGCTTAATCGTGTTGTTAACGTTTGGCTACGTAGTAATAGCTGCCTTCATTTTGGCAAGGAGATCTTTCGCTTGCGGGAGTTTCTCACTGTCTCCATCTTATGGTGCCCCCTTCGCAGGCTGGATAGGTGACGTCAGGCCTGAGAGCCGCGAACTATCAAACGCCCCTGGCAACACATTGCCACTCCTCCAAGTGGCTTTCCTCATATCTTACTCTTCCTGGCGCTATAGACACATCGCAGGTCAGGTCGCCAATCTGTGGGGATCTTCCTGATGTGATATCCAGAACTGGAGCCAAGTTGTCTACACCAAGCTCCTGGCAGTTGCTGGATGACTTCGGCGGGTGGCCTGCCCTTACACAATATGACACCATCGTGGGGTGGGTGTCCCTCCCACGCTCTCTTTTAACTATTAATATACTATCCATCATATGAAATATAATTATTGGGAGGCAAGCTCCCCAAAGTAAAGGAAAGGAAAGGAAGGAAGTATGAGAGGTAGAGAATGAATAGATAAAGATATAAAAGAAGAACAAAGATAGGAATAGCCGTACAAGAACATTCACACGCCATTCACACAGTCCCTTTTAGTCACCTACTACGATAAGCAGGGAGTACTGTGGGAGTATACTACATCCCCATACGCAAAGGGAATAATAATAACGATAATAACGATAATATCATTATAAATAATGACGATAATAATATTAATAACAATAATAATAATAATAATAAAAATAACGATAATAACAATAATAACGATAATAACGGTAATTACGATAACAATGTTAATATTAATATCGAAAATAAAGAAAATAACGATGACAACGATAATAATAATAACAATAATAACGATAATAACAATAATTACGATAATAATAATTATATTAACGTTAATAACGGTAATAACGATAATAACGGATATAACGATAATATCGATAATAATATTGATAAAAACAAATAATATAGATAATAACCATAATAAAGATAATAATAAGAACGCTAATAACCATAATAATAATAATCATAATAAAGATAATAAAGATAGAAACGATAATAACGATAACAACAATAATAATAATTAACAATAATAAAAATAATATTGACTATAATAATATTAATAATTATATTAATAACGATTATAACGATAATAATGTTAATAATAATAGTAATAATAACAATAATACCAATAATGACGATAATAACGATAATAACGAATATAATAATGGCGAGAATAACCATAATAATAATAATAATATTAACGATAATAACGATAATAATGATAATATCGATAATAATAATAACAATATTAACGATTATATCGATAATAATAATAATAGTAATAACAAATATAAAGTTAACAACGACAATAACGATAATAACGATAATAATAATAATAATAATAGTAATAACAATAATTACCATCATAACGATAGTAACGATAATAACGATAATAATAATAACGATAATGATGGTAATAATATTAATAAAAACAATTATAACAATAATTACGATAATAACGATAATAACATATAATAACGACAATAGTAATAATAAAAATCACGATAGAGATGATAATAAAGATAATATTAAAAATAATAATAATAATAACAACAATAACGATTATAAAGGATGTAATGAAAATAAGATTAATAATAGACAAAAGTAATAATAATAATAACAACATTAACGGTGATATCGGTAACAATAATAATAATAAAACAATAATAACTGTAACAACGATAATAACGTCTATAATAGTAACGATAATAACAATGAAAACGATAATAGTGACAATAATAATAATTAGTTTAACGATAATATCGATAATAATAATAACAAAATTAACTGTAATATAAATAATAATAATATTAGCAATAAAAATAATAATGATAATAACGATAATAACTATAATTACGATAATAACGATAATAATATTAACGATAATAACGTCAATAGCGATTATAAGGATAATAATAATAGTAATAATAACAATAATAACAATAATAAAGATTATAACGATAACAATATTAACGACAATTTCGACAATGTTAATAATAATAAAAACGATAATAATATGAATAATAATAAAGAATATAACGATAATAACGATAGTAAGGATAATAATGATAATAACGAGAATAACGGTAATATAGATAATAATAATAACAATATTAAGGAAAATATCGATATTAATAATAATAATAATAATAAAAATAATAACGATAATAACGATTATAATAATAACGATAATAATAATAATAATAATAAATATAACGATAATAACGTATATAACGATAATAATAATAGTAGTAATAACAATAATAAATGTAATAACGTTAATAACCATAATATGAAAACGAAATTAAAAATAATATTGGTAGTAATATTAACAATAATAATAATAATTATATTAGAAACGATTTTAATGATAATAATAATTACAATAACAATAATTAAGATAATAATGTTAATAAAGATAATATCGATATTAACGATAATAATATTAATAATAATAAAAATAAAGATAATAATGTTATTAACGATAAAGACGATAATAAAGAATGTAACCATAATAACGATAATGATGATAATATCGATAATAATAATATTCATAAAAACATTGTTAAGGATAATAATAATAACGATTATAACAAAAATAAAAATAATAATTACTTCGATATTAACAATATTAATGATAATGAGGATCATTATAATAATAATAATAATAACGATTATAACGATAAAAACGATAATGACGATAATAATAATAAAATTAATAATGATAATAACGTTGATAACTAAATTAATAATAGCAATAAAAACGATAAAACCGATAATAATGACATTAATAGTAGTAACTACAATAACGATAATAGCAAGAATAATAATTACGATAATAGTAATAATAATAATAGCGGTAACAACGATAATAACAATAATAACGTTAACAGCGGTAATAATAATAATAATAATATTAATAAAATCGACAATAACGATACATATGATAATAATAGTAGTAATAAAAGAAGTAATGTCAATTATAACGTTAATAATGATAATAATGATAATAATGATAATAAAAGCAATAATATCAACAATAATAAAAGTAATTACCTAAATAAAAACAAACAGTAATAACATTCATAACAAAAAAACCATAATAACTACAATAATAATATCAATAATAACTTTAATAATAATAACAATAATAACGCTAATAATAATAATGATAATAATAATAATAATAATAATAATAATAATAATGATAGTAATGATAATAACCGAAATCATAGTTGTAATAATAACATTAATCAAAATAATAAAGGTAATAACGATATTAATAATAATAATATTAACAATAATAAAGATAATTTCGATAATAATATTTTTAACAATAATAACGATAATGAGGATAGTCACAATAATAACGATTATAATGACGATAATAACGATAGTAACAATAATATTGATTATAAAGAAAACAATTATAAAAATAATAATGATAATATACATAATATCGGTATAAATAATTACAATATCAACGATAAAAACAATAATAATATCAATAATAATAACGATAATAGCGGCAATAATAATAATATCATCGAAAACGCTAATAACGATAATAACGGTAATAACGAAAATATTATCGACAATAACGATAATAATAATAATAATAATAATATTGATAATAACAATAATAGCGATAATAATGATAATAATTACAATAATAATAATAATAATAACGATAATAATAAAACAATATGAACGATAATAATGATAAATCGATAATATCGATATTAATAATTACAATAATAACAATAATAACGATAATAATATAATAACAAAACAATAATAAGGATAATAACGGAAATAAAGGTAATAATAGTAAATATAATAACGATAACAACGATAATAATTATATTATCTATTATAAAATTAACAATAATAAGGATAATACCGAAAATAAAGATAATAATAATAATATAATAACTATAATAATGATAATAACTATTATATCGATAATAATAATAGTAAGAATAATAATAATAATAAAAGGAAAAAAGCTAATAACGAAAATTTTAATAATAATAGTAACGTTAATAAAGATAATAATAGTAATAATAAAAACAAAATATACGATAATAACGATAAGATTGATTATAATAATAATAATAATACCTATAATCACGATAATATAGATAATAATAATAATAAAAGCAAAGTATAATAACGATAATAATAAAATAAACATAATAACGATATTAACGATAACAGCGGTAACAACGATTATAATTATATAAATAATAACAATAATAATGATATTAATAATAATAACAATAATAACGATATTGACGATAATAACGATAATAACGATAAGAATGATGATAATATCGATAGTAACGATATCAAAGATAAGAACGATAATAATAATAATTATAATAACGATAGTAGCAATAATAATACTAACAATTATATCGATAATATCGATAATAATAATAATAATAATAACGATAATAATTATAATAACGATAATAAAGGAAGAAGTAATAGTAATAATAACATTGATAACACCAATAACGATAATAAATATAATAATTATGATAATATCGATGATAATAATAATAGTAACGATAATAGCGATAATAACGGCAATAGTAATAATAATAATAACAACGATTATAACGATAATAATGATATATACAGTAGGAATAAAAACAATAAAAACAATAATAACAATAATAACGATAATAACGAAACTAATAACAAGAATAATAATATTGCTTATAACGCTATAAACGATAATGACAATAATAATAATAAAACCAATAAAGATAATAACGATAATAATTATTATAATAATAAGTATAATAACGAAAATAATAATACAAACGTTAATAATACTAATGATTATAACCATAATAAAGATAACAACGATAATAATAAGAACATTAATAACGAAAATAACGTTAATAAAAGCAATAGCAATATTAATAATAACGATAATAACGATTATAACTATTTTTAGAATATTAATAATAATAGCGATAATAACGAAAATAAAGATAATAATAAAAGTAATAATATCAATAATAACAATATGAAAGATAATAACGATAATACCGAAAATAATACTAATAATTATAACAATAATAATCATAACAATAATAACGACAATAAGGGGAACGACGATAATAATAATAGTAATAATAACGATAGTAAGGATAATAACAATAACATCGATACTAATAATTACAATAATAATGATAATAACTATAGTAATCATAATAATAATAATGATATCAACGATAATGAAGATGAAAACGATTATAATAATAATCATAATAACGATAATAACGATAATAGTATTAATAACTGTAACGATAATAGCGATAATAAGGATAATAATAATGACGATAATACCTATAATAATAATAATAATGGTAATAATAATAATAATAGTAACAATGATTACGATGATTGCGATTATAATAATAATAATAATAATTATAATAACGATAATATCTATAATAACGATACTAATTATAACAATAATAATAATAATAACGATAATATCTATAATAACGATACTAAATGTAACAATAATAATAATAATAACGATAATATCTATAATAACGATACTAAAAATAACAATAATAAAAGAAATAATAGAAATAACGATTATGATGATATTTAATATTACATTAAAGACGACAATTATGATAATTACGATAATAATGAAAAGAATATAAACAATAACAATAATGACGAAAAAATTATAATAACGGTAATAAAAATTATAATAACGATACAAACGATAAAAAGGAAAGTAACTACAATAACATTGATATTAATAACGTTAAAAACAATAATAAAGTTAATAACGATAATAATAGTAAGAACAATAACAATAATAACGATAATAATAATAAAAATAATAACGATAAGAATGATAATAACCATAATAATAATAATATTGTTAACAAAGATAATAACGATATTAACGATATTAACGATAATAATAAAAACAATATTAACGAAAATAAAAATAATAAAGGTAATAACGATAATAATAATAGTAATAACAGCAATAATATCTATAATTACGATAATAACGATAATAACGATCATAATGATAATAATAATATTAATAATAACGATGATAACGACATTAACTATATTATTAATATTTGTAATAATAATAATATCAAAAAAAACGATATTAACGACAATAATAGTAGTAATAATAACAAAAATAACAATAATAACGATAATGATGTTAGCGATTATAATAATAACGACAATGAATATAATAATAATAACAATTCTAACGATAAAAGCATTAATAATAATAGTAATAGTAATAATAATAGCAATAATAACGGTAATAAAGGTAATTATAATAACAATAATAACAAAATAACGATAATGGCGAATAACAATAATAATAATAATAAGGATAACAGCGATAATAACGATCATAATAATAATAACAGTTACAATGTTAATAATAACAATAATAAAGATTATATCGATAATAAGGATTATAACTTTAATAAAGACAATAAAAATAATATTAAGCACGATAATAACGGTAATAAAGAGATTAACGGTAATAACGATAATAGCGATGATAATAATAACGATACCTATTATAATAATAATAAGAAAAATAAAGATAATTACGATAAATATAATAATAATAATAACAATAATATCTATAATATCTATTATAGCGATATTAGTAACAACAATAATAAAGATACTAACGTTAATAACGATATTAACGATAGTAATAATGACAATAATAACGATTACAAAGATGATAACGATAACAATAATAATAATAATATTATTGATAATAAGGTTATTTATGAAAACAACGGTAATAAAAATATTATCAATAATAACGACAATAATGATAATAATAATAATAACGATACTAACGATAATAAAGGTAATAACGGAATTAACGATAATAACGGTATTAACGATAATAACGAGAGAAATAATTACAATAATAACGATAATAAAGAAATAACGATAATAATTATAACAATTATATCGACTATAACGATTAGAAATATAATACTATTAACAATAATATTGCTGACAACGATAATAACGATAATTATAATAATTACATATAGATAATAAGGATTATTATGATAAGAACGAACATAACTATATAAAAGCAAATAACGGCAATTATAATAATAATAATAGCGATAAAGACGATAAAGACGATAATAACGATAATGATGATAATAAGGATTATAATAATATGGATAGTAACGATAATGGTAATAATAATAATAATGATAATAACGATTATAATAATAATAATAATAACGATAAAAGCTATGAAAGCGATAATAATAATAATAACGATAATAAGGGTACTAACGATAACAACGATAATAAATATATAAATAAAAACGATAATAACGATATTAACGATAATAATGATAATAACAATAAGACCGATAGTAATGATACGATAATAACGATTACTGTAATGATAATATTACCGATAGTTTCAATAACAACGATAATGACGTTAATAATAAAAATAATAATAAGGTAATAACGATATTAACGACATTAAAGATAAAAATAATAATAACAAATAATAAAAATAACAATTACAATAATAACGATAATTACTATAAGAAAGAGAACAATAATAACGATCATAGCGTTAATAACGATAATAATAATAGCAATAATAGCGATAACATCGTTAATAACAATGATCGTAATAATAACGATAATAGTGGTAATAACGATGACAACGATAATAATAATAATATTAATAACGATAATAACGATATTAACGAAAATAAGGATAATAATAATAGCAATAATAACAATAATAGCGATATTAATTATAATAAGAATAATAAAGAGAGTAACAATAATCATAATAGTAATAATAATGCTAATAACGTTATTAACGATAATAACGATAATAATAATAACAGTAATAAAGATAATAACGATAATATCGATTATAATAATAACAATAAAATCGATAGTAATAATATTAATGATAGCTATAATAACATTAATTACGACAATAACGACAATAGAAATGATAATAATACCCATAATAATATTAACAATAATAACGATAATGAAGATTTTTACGATAATAATAATAACGACATTCATGAAAATAACGTTAAAAATGATAATAACGATACTAATAAAAATAATAATAACAATAATAACGATAATAACCATTAAAATGATAATAACTATAATAATGATATTAACAATAAGAAAAAAAGTAATAATAAAGACATTAACGTCTAGAACGATAATAACGATAATAATATTAACAATAATAACTATAATAACTATATTAAAAATAACAATAATACACGATAACAAAGATAAAAAGAACAATAATAATAATAAAACATACGAAAATAAGGATAATAACGATAATTGCGACAATAATAATAATAATAATAACGATAATACCGATAATAACGTTAATAATTCTTGTAGTAATAACTATAATAACGGTAATAACTATTTTTATGAAAACAATAGTAACGATAAAATCGATAATGTCTATTATAATAATCATAATAACAGCAATAATAACGATATTAATGATATTAACGATAATAGCTATAATAATGATATCAATAATTACGACAATAACGATATAAACGATAATAACGATAACAAGGGACACAAAATAATAATAATAGAAATAATAAAGGTCATAAAGATATTAAACATAATATCGTCTTAATAATACTAATAATAACGATAATAGCGATAATAATAGAACTAATAATAACAATGTAAACAATAATGACGATAATAACGAAATAACGATAATAACATCAGTAATAATAACAATAATAAAAATAATAACGATAATACCGTTAATATTGATAATAACAATAGCAATATTCACATTAAAACCGATAATAATAATAATAATAATAATAACAATAATAACGACAATGACGTTAAAAACGGTAATAATAATAACGATAATATCGAAAATAGTAAAAATAATAATACCGATAGAAAAAATAATAACGATAAGGACAATAACAATAAAAATAATTATAACGATTATAACGATAATTACAATAATAACGATAATAATAATAAAATTAAGGTCGATAATTAAGTTAATAACTATAATAATAATAGCATTAATAACTATAATTACGATAACAATAATAATAATAGTAATAACAATATTAAGGACAAAAACGACAATAACGATAATACTAATAACGATAATAACGGTAAAAACGATAATAATAGTAGTAACAACACTAGAAATAATAATAATGAAAATTACGATAATGAAGATAATAATAATGGTTATAATAACATTATATCAATAATAACGAGAACAACGATAATAACGATATCTATAATAACGATAATAAAGACAATAATAATAACAATAATAATATCGATAATAACTGTAATAATGAAAGTAACGATAATGACGATAATAACGATAATATCGATAATAATAATAACAATAGTAACAGTAATATCGAAAATAATGATAATAACGACAGTAATAATAATAATAATAATAATATCCATAATGCAGATAAAGACGCCAATAATAATAATTATATAATATTAGTAATAATAACGATAATGACGATAATAATAATAGTATTAATAACAATATTTAAAATAATAACGACAATAACAATAATAACGATAATAATAATAACAATAACGACATTATAACTATAATAAATATAATAACGATATGTTATTAACGTTAAAGACGACAATAGTGATAATAGAAATAACGATAATAACGAAAATAGCGTCAATAAAAATTATAATAATAAAGATATTAACTATATTATCGTAAATAAAGATAAAAGCTATAAGAATAATAATAATAAGAACAATAACAATGATAATAACGATAATAAACATAATATCAGTAAGGATGACACGACAATAATAATAACAATATTAAAGATAATAACGATAATAATAATAATAATAACGACATTAATAACTATAATAAATATAATAACGATATGATTTAACGGTAAAAACGACAATAGTAGTAACAATAATAACGATATTATCGAAAATAACGATAATAACAATAATAATAATAAGAGTAATAACTATAATAACGATATAACGATTAATAATAATAATAATAATAATAATAATAATAATAATAATAATAATATTATAAGGAAAACAATAATAAGATAAAATAATAATAATATTAACGATTACAAGTAAATAATGATAATAGTAGTAGTAATAATAGCAATAATAACAATAATAACGGTAATAAAGGAAATAACGGTAATTATGATAATAACTATAAGAATATTCTATTTAACATTGATACTAACGTTAATAACGATAATATTAATAAAAATAATAACGATAATAACGTTCAAAATAATAAGAACGATAATAATATTAATAATAATAACAATATTAATTATTATAACGGTAATAACGATAATAATAGATGTAATAATAACAATATTAAAAATAATATGTATAATAACGATAATAACGACTATAATAGTAGTAGTAATGACAGTAATAAAAATTATAGCCATAAAAACGATTTTAACGATAATAATATAACGATTATAACGATAATATCGATAATATTAATAACAATATTTACGATAATTTCGATATTAATGATTGTATTATTAACAATATTAACGATCACAACAATAATAGCGAATATAATAATAACTATAATAACGACTTTAATAATAATAACAATATTATCTTTAGTAACAATAATAATAATAATGATGTTTATAATAGTAATAATAATAACGATTATAACGATACTAACGATAATATTGATAATAACGATAATTCCAATAATAACGACAATAAAGATAATCATAATAACGATAATAACGATAATAAATATAATTATAATGACGCTAATAAAGTTAATAACTACAATAATAAAAATAATATTAATATTAACAATAACGATAATAACGATAATAACGATAATATTAATAGTGATAATAACTATAATATCAATAATAAAGATAATTACGATAATAAAGATAATAATAATAACGATAATTACGATAATAAGGATAATAACGACAATTATAATAATAATAATAATAATAAGGGTAATAACGATAAGACCAATAATAATTTCAGTAATAATAACAATAAAATCAATAATAACGATAATAACAATAACAATAATAACAATAAAATCGATAATATCCTTTATAATAGGAGTAATAATAACAAAATTAGGATTAATATATATAGTAACGATAATAACGGTAACAATGGTAGAAGTAATAACAGAAATAACAATAATAACCATAAAAATGATATTAACGTTAAGAATAGTAACGATAATAACGATAATATTGAAAATAATAATAACTATATTTACGATAATATCGATAATAGTAATAATAATAATAACAATATTAACGATCATAACTATAATAGCGATAATATTAATAAAGATAATAACGTTAATAAGAAAAATAATAATATCGATAGCAACAATAATAATTATAATGATGATTATATTAGTAATACTAATAACGATTGCAACGATTAACAATAATAATAACTATAATGACGACAATAACGATAATAACGATATTAATAATAACAATTTTAACGATGATAGCGATAATAATAATTAAAATATTAACAATCATATCGATATTAATAATAATAATAATTACGATTATGACGATAATAACGATAATAACGATTATAATAATAACGATAATAATAATAATAATAATAATAAATATAATAACGATATTAATGACAAAAACTATAATAATGATAACAATACCAATTATAATAATATTAATAATAATAACGACGATAATAACAATAATAATGAGAAGAACAATAAAGATAATAACGATAATAGCCATAAAAATTATGTTAATAATAACGATAATAACGTTATTAGTACTAATAAAAATAATAACAATAATAATTTTGTTAATAATGATAAAAACAATAAACATAGTAACGATATTCGAAATAATAATGACGATAATAATGGTAATAACGATAATAGCGATAATTATAATAACATTAAAAACAATAATATTAATAAAAACACTAAATATAATAACGATAATAATAATAAAATAATAACGATAATAAAGATAATAACAATAATATTAATAACACAATTAAGGATAATAATGATTATAAATATAATGATAATAACCGTAGTATTTATAATAATAATATCAATGATAAAGATAATAATGACACAAAGGATAATAATAATAATAATATTAATAATAATAATAATAATAAACATAGTAATGATAATAACGATAATTACGATATTAACGAAAATAAAGATAATAATAATAAAAATAATATCGATAATAAAGGTAAGAACGATAATAAAAATAATAATAATAATAATAATAAGGATGATAACAATGTTAATGATTATAACTATAATAATAATAACAATAAAAACTATAATAACAATAATAAAAGTAATTGTAATAACGATAATATCGATAATAGTAATAATATTTAGAACGATAATAACGATAATAAAGATAATAGTAGTAACAATAAAATCGATAAGAACCATAATAATAATAATAAATATAATAACAACAAAAGAATAACTATAATAACGGTAATAATAATAATAATATTAACAATAATAACGATAGCAACGACAATAGTGATAAAAGTAATAAAAATAAAATAGAAATTAAGGATTATAACGATGACAACGATAATAATAATAGCTATATTAACGATAATAACGATAATAACGATTATACGGATTATTATAATAACGCTAATAACGATAATGACAATAATAATAATAACGATAATGACAATAATAACGATAATAATGATAGTAACTATAATAACGATGATAACAATAATAAAGATAATAATGACAATAATACAGATAATAAGGATAATAAATATAATAATAATAGTAATGATAAAGATTAAAACAATAATAACGATTATAATGATAATAACGAATATAATATTAATAATAATAACAATAATAACGATAATAACGATAATTATATTAACAGGAGTAATAATAAAATTATTAACAATGGTTGCAATAATATTGATAATAACGATAATAATAGTGGTAACAATTAAAGTAATAAAAATAATAACGATAATGACGATAATAAGGATAATAATAATAACGATAATAACGATAAGAGTAATAATAATATCGATAGTAACAATAATGACGATAATTACGAAAATAGCGATAATAATAATAAAATTAATAACGATAATTCGTTAATAGTAATAATAATAATAACAATAATAACGATAACAACGATGATAAGGATAATAGTAATAACGATAATAACGACAATAATAATAATAATTTTATCGATAATAAAGATAATAGCGATAATATTAAGAATTGTAATAATAATAAAAACGATAATAACGACATTTACGATAATAATAATAATAATAATAATAATAAAAATAACAATGATAAAGATAATATCGAAAATAATAATAGTAATAATAAAAATGTTAATAATATCGTTAATATCGATAATAACGATAATAATAATAACAATATCAACGATAATATCCATAATAATAATAACAATATTAAAGATAATATCGATAATAATAATAATTATAGTAATAACAGTAATATCGACAATAAAGATAATAATCTTAATAATAATAAGGATTATGATGATAATAACGAAAATAACTCATTATTATAGTTATTAGCGTTATTATTGTAATTGTTATTATTCTTATTATTATTGTCGTTATTATCGTCATTATCGTTATTTTCATTATTATCGTTACATTTGTTATTCTTATGATCGTTATTGTCGTTTTTATCGTTATAAACTTTATTATTATTACACATATTATCGATATTATCTTTATTCTTATTACTATTAATAATGTTATTATCGTTATTATCGCTATTATCGATATTATTTTTATTATTATTCTCGATGTTATCGTTATTATTCTTATAATCGTTGTTAATATTATTATTATCATCGTCATTATCGTTAATTACGTTATTATTAATATTACTATAATTGTTATTATCATTATTATTGATATTATTATTGTCTTTATTATCTCTATTATCGTTATTATTATTATTATTATTTTTATTATCATCGTTATTATTGTTATTATTACTGCTATTATTATCTTTATTTTCGTTGTAATCTTTAATATTATTATTATTATTATTATTAATATTATTATTATTACTATTATTAATATTATTATTATTATTATTAATATTATTATTATTATTATTATTACTGTCTCCATTACCGTAATAAGCTCTATTATAGTAATTATCGTTAATATTGTTATTATTATTATGGTTATTATCATTATTTTCGATAATATAGTTATTATTTATATTCTGATTATTTTTATTGTCGTTATTATCGTTATTATCGTTATTACTATTACTACTATTGTCGCCTGTATCGTTAATACCATATCGTTATTATATTTATTGTAGTTATTAATGTTGTTATTAGTAATGTTATTATCGTTATTATCGTTATTATCGTTTTTATCGTTATTACCGTTATTGTTATTATTATTATAATCGATATTATCGTTATTATCTTATTTATTATTATCGTTATTATCGTCATTATTTTTATTATCGTTATTATAGTTATTATCGATTTTATTATTGATATTATTGTTGTCTTTATTATCGCTATTATAGATATCTTTATTATCGTTGTTATCGTTAATATTGTTATAACTATTTCCGTTAATATCGTTATTATTGTCGTTTTTATTACCCTTATTATCGTTATTAATTCATCTACTACTATAATTATTATTCTCATTATTATCATTATAAACTTTATGATCGTTATTATTATCATCGTCACTATCGTTATTATTATTATCGATAATATCATCATTATCGTTATTATTGTTACTATTGATATTTTATTATTATTCTTTGTCGTTATTATCGTTATTATTTTAATCATTATTATCGTTAATATCGTTGTTATCTTTATTATTAAACTTATAATTATTATCGTAAATATCGTTATTATCGTTAATAATATTACTACTATTATCGTCATTATCGTTATTATTATTATCGATATTATCGTTATTATTATTATATTAAATGTCGTTATTATCGTTATCATCGTTATTATCTATATTTTTGTTATTATTATTACCGATGTTATCGTTATTCTCCTTATCAACTTTATTATTATTATTATTATCGTTATTACGTTATTATCTTTATTATTGTTATTATTGTTATAATTATTATTTTCATTATCTTTATTATTATTCTTATCATTATTATCGTTATTATTCTTAATATCGTTATTATCTTTATTGTTGTTATTATTATTATCGCTATTATATTTATTATCGTTATTAATATTATTATTATAGTCGTTATTATAGTTATTATTTTTACTTTCGTAATTAACCTTATTATCGATTTTATTATTAATCTTCTTATTTCCGTTATTATCGTAATAATCGTATTATTGTTATTATTGTTAATGTTATTATCCGTACTAGTGTATTATTTAATATTA
The DNA here is from genome assembly GCF_910589235.1 of Vespa crabro. Lineage (NCBI taxonomy): Eukaryota > Metazoa > Arthropoda > Insecta > Hymenoptera > Vespidae > Vespa > Vespa crabro. Next base: position 2,166,864 of record NW_025813595.1, read on the forward strand.
TTATTATAGTTATTTTCATTAATATCATTATTATCGAATTTATAGTTATTACTATTCACGTTATTATCGCCTTTGTTAATATTATTATTATCGATATTACCATTATTATAGTTATTAACGTCGCTATTATTATTATTATTATCGATATTATCGTCATTATCATAATTATTATTATCTTCATTGCCATCGTCATGTTTATTATCGTTATATAGTTATTATTAATTTTATTATTGTTATTATTATTGTCTTTATTATCGTTATTATGGATATCGTAATTATCGATTTTATTGTTATTATTGTCATAAAGTTATTATATCTATTATTATTATCGTTATTATCGTAATTATCATTTTTATAATTACTACTATTACTAATATTATTATTATCATTATTACCGTTATTTTCGTTATTATCGGTATTGTAATTGTTGTTATTTCCATTATAATCGTTTTTATCGTTATTATTAATAATATTATTATCATTATTATCGTTATTAGCGTTATTATTATAATCGTTAATATCGTTATTTTCGTTATTATAATTATAATCCTTATTATTATTAAGGTTATTATCTTTATTGTCGATAATACTGTTATTACTATAATTATTATTATTATCGATATTATCTTTAATATTGTAATTATTATTATGGATATTATCGTTATTAACGATAATAACGATAATTTCGATTATAACAATAACAATAAAATCGATAGTAAGGATATTAATTATAACAATAATTACATTAATTACGATAATAACGACAAAAGTAATAATAATAATAAACATAATATCGATAATAACGAAATATAACGATTATAATAATAACAGTAATAACGATAATAAATTTTTTTACGATAAAATTAATAACGATAATAACGATAATAACGATAATAATAATAATAATTTCAAAGGTTATAACGATATTTACGATAATAATTATAATAAAAATAAAGATAACAACGATAGTAGCAATAATATCGATAATAATTATAACAATATTAATAATAGTATCGAAAATTAAATTAATAATAATAGCAATAATAACGATAACATCGATAATAACTATAGAAATAATACTAATAAAAAATAAAACAACGATGACAACATTTATAATAATAATAACAATATCGAAAGTAATTAAAATAAGGGTGACTACTATAATATTAATAATAATACTAACGATAATAACGATAATAAGTATAGTAATAATACTAATAATAACGATAATAACGATATTAATGGCAATATCGATAATAACAGTAATATTAAGAGTCATATTGAAGATGATAACGATAATAACATTACTAACGATAATAGCGATACTAATATTATCAATATTAAGGATAATATTGTTAATAATTGTAACAATATTCACGATAATATCGATAATAATAATAATAACAACAAAAGCAATAATAACGATAATAACTATAATAAAATTTATAATAATATCGATAATCATGATAATAACGATAATAATAAGAAAACTATTGTATCAATAATAACGATAATACCGATAATAATATAAGCGATAATGAAGGTATAATAAAAATAATAACGGTAACAACGAAAAATACGATAATAACGTTAATAACGATAATAATAATGGTACTAATAACAATAATAATAACATTAACGATAATAATAATAATAATTATAGTAATTATAATAATTATTATGATAAACACGATAATAAAGATATTAATGATAATAATAATAATAATAATAAAAACTTTAATAACTATATTTATGATAATATCGATAATAATAATAGTAATAATAAAGATAATAACTATTATAATGGCATTAATAATAATAATAATAAGATTAATAAAAAAAATAATAATTTTAACAATATTTACGATAATGACGATGATAATAACAATAATAACGATAACAATGATGATAAAAATAATAATAAAAATATCAATAATAAAGTTAATTACGATAATATTGATAATAAGGATAATAATAATAACAATAATATTGATGGAACTATAATAACGATAATAACGATAATAATAATAATAATAAAAACGGTAATATTTATAACAACGATGATAACGAATATATTAAAATAAAAAATAACGATAATTACGTTAAAAACGATAATAATAATTGCAATAATAACGATAATAACGATAATAATAACAATAGTAGGAACAATAATACGGATAATAACGATATTAACGACATCAATAATAACAATAATGACAATAAATGTATTAATAAAGATAATAACGTTAGTAACGATAATATTAATAAGTTGAAAACGATCATAATGATATTAACGATAACAACAATAATAACAATAATAACATTACAGGGATAATAAGGGTAGTATTGATAATAATAATAAAAATATTAACGATAATATTTATAACAATAATAATAATAATAACAATGATAACGTTAATATTAATAATAATAATAACGATAATAAAGACAATAATGATAATAAACATAATAATAACAATAATAGCGTTATTAATGACAATAATTATAATAATAATATTGATAATAAAAGTAATAGCATTAATAACGACAATAATTATAATAATTATATTGATAATAACAATAATAACGAAAATAATAAAAATAATGATATTAATAACGATATAGACAAACATAACCATTATAATAGTAGTAATAATAACAATAATATCATTAAAGGCGTAAAGAACGTTATTGCCGAAAATATTAATAACAGTAATAACGATAACAACGATAATAGCGTTAATAATGATAATATCGATAATAGTAATTGTACTAATAACAATAATAACGGTAATATCAATTATAATACTGACCATAATAACGATAATAACGTAAATAAGGATAATAAAAGTAACAATAATATTGTTAATAACGATAATACTGATTATAACGTTAATAATAATAATAATAATAATAATAATAATAATAATAATAATAATAATAATAAAAACGATGATAGCTATAATGAGGAAAATAATAATAATTATAATAATAATACGAACGACATAAACGATAATAACCATAGTAATAGAACATATTATAACAATCATAACATTAATAATGTGAATGACGATAATAAAGATAATAATATATCGATAAAGACGATAATATTAATATTTATAATAACAATATTACGATAATAAAGTTAATAAAATTAATAATAAAAACAATAATACAGGTAATAATGGTAATAATGATAATAACGGTAAAAATAATAATATTAATAATAATTATAATAACGATAATAATAATTACGATAATGACGATAATAATAAAAATAATAATAATCACGATAATTAGCATAATAACGATAATAATAGTAGTAATAATAATAACTAATTATATCAATAAAAATAATAATAACGATAATAATAATGACAATAATAACGATAACGATGGAAATAATGTTAATAACGATGACATTAATAATGGTAAAAACTATAATAACGATAATAACGGTAATAATAATGACGATATTCAAAGATAATAAAGGTAATAAAGATAATAATATTAACGATAATAACGACAAGTTTAACAATAAAAATAACGATAATAACAGTAATAAAGATAATAGCAGTAATAATAATACTAATAACAATAATGACGATAATAATCTTATTAATAATAATAATAATAACAAGAGTAACGATCATAAGTATAATAACAATATTAATAATAGCGACAATAACGAAAATAGCAATAATATTAATTACTATAATGACAATAATAACAATAATATTAATAACAATAATAACAATAATGACGAAAATTACCTTACTATCGATAATAATAATATCAATATTAACGATAACACCGAAAATAATAATAATAAGAATAGTAATAATAAAAATGAAAATGAGGATAATATCGATGACAACGAAAATAATATTAGTCATAATAGTATCGATAATAACAATAAAAACGAAAATAACGTTGTTCACGATAATGTCGATAATAATAATAACAATTATAACATTAATAAAGATAATAGCGATAATAACATTAACATTAATAACGATAACAAAGATATTAACGATAATAATAACAGACATAATAATAAAGATAATAACGATATTTACGATAATAACGATAATTACGATAATAATAATAAAAATAGTAACGATTACAACGATGATATCGCTAATAACGATAATTATAATAATATTAACTGTAATAACAATAAATACAATAACAACGGTATAGATACAAATAATAATATAGATAATTCCGAAAATAATCATAACTATATTAAAGATAATAACGATAATAATAAAAATAATATTAATAATAATAACAACGATAATAACGATAATAACGATAATAATAATAATAAAGAAAATAACGCAATGAACGATAATATCCATAATAATAATAACAATAACAACGATAATAACAATACTAATAATAACAATAATAAAATCGATAATAAGTATAATAAAAATAAGAGCGATAATAGTAGTAACAATAACAACAATAATAGCGATAATTACGAAAATAATGTTTATAATAAGAAAGGTAATAATAACTATAATATTCATAGTAATTATAATATCGATAATACGAATGTAACGAATGTAACAGTAATAATTGTAATATTAAGTACGATAATAACGATAATAATAATAATAATAATAATAACGATAATTACGATAATAACGACAATAATAATAACAATAATAACAATAATAGCCATAATGTCGATATTAACGATAATAACGATAATAATAATAACAATAATAACGAAGATAAGGATAGTAATTGTAATAACGATAATAATAGTGATAATAAAAAAGATAATATCAATATTAACGATAATAAGCATTATTATAATAATAATAAGAACGATAAAATCGATAATAACGATAATAATGATAATAACGATATTAATAATAATAATAACACTAAAAACAATAATAACGATAATTACGATAATAATTATAACAATAATATCGATAATAAAGAACAGAAATATAATAATATTATCAATAATATCTATGGCAACGATATTAATGATAATTATAATAATTATATATCGATAATAAGGATTATAAGGATAAGACCGAACAAAACTATGTATAAGTAAATAACGGCAATTATAATAATAATAATAACGATAATGACGATAATAACGGTAATGACCATAATAACGATTATAATAATAACGATAGTAACGATATTAGTAATAATAATAATAATGATAATAACGTTAATAACAAAAATAATAATAAGGTAATAACGATGTTAACGACAAAAACGATAATAATGATAATAGCAATAATAATAATAATAACAATTACAATAATAACGCTAATAAGTATAATATTGAGAACAATAATAACGATCTTAACGTTAATAATTGATAACGTTAATAATAATACCAATAATAGGGATAACATCGATAATAGCAATAATCGTAATAATAACGATAATAGTGGTAATAATGATGACAACAATAATAATAATAACAATAATAACGATAATATGTATAATAACGGTAATAACGATAATAATAATAATAATAATAATAATAACGATAATAACGATATTTACGAAAATAAGGATAATAATAATAACAATATTAACAATAATACTGATATTAATAATAATAAGAATAATAAAGACAGTAACAATAATAATAATAGTAATACTAATGTTAATATCGTTATAAACGATAATAACGATAATAATAATAACAGTAATAACGATAATAACGATAATATGGATTATAATACTAACAATAATAGGGATAGTAAGGATATTAAAGGTAACAATAATAAAATTAAATACGATAATAACGACAATAGAAATAATTATAATAACCATAATAATGATAATAAAGTTATTAATAATAATAATAATAATAATATTAATAACGATAATAACGGTTATAATGTTAATAACGATAATAACGATATTAACAATAAGAGTAATGATAATAACACTAATAACGTTAAAAGCGATAATAAGATTATTAACGATAATAACGATAATTATAATAACCATATTAATAATAATAACGATGTTATCAATGATAACAATAACGATAATAACGATAATATCGGTAATAATGATAATATAATTAATGTTAAAAACGATAATATTAATAATAAAATAATATTAATAACGATAATAACGATAACAACTAAAATAATAATAACGAAAATAACGATAATAACGATATTAATGATAACGATAATAACGATAATAGTAATAATAATAATATCAAAAATAACAATACGATAATAATTACGATAATTACTATAATAAAGATAATAATAATTACGATAATGGCGATGATAATAATATCTATAATAACGATAATAACGATAAAAATAATAACAAAAATATCAAGAAAAACGATAATAACTACAATAACAATAATAATATTAACAATAATAACGATAATCACTGTATTAACAATAACTATAATCTACGATAACGTAGATAAAAACAACAACAATAATAGGAAAAATAACGGAAATAAAGATAATAACGATAATAGCGTCATTAATAAAAATAATAACGATAATAACGATAATAACAATAATAATAATAACGATAATATCGATAATAACGTTAATAATACTAGCAGTAATAACTATATTAGCGGTAATAAATATATTTTAGAAATCAGTAGTAACGATATTATCGTTAATAATCATCATAATAACGATTATAAAGAAAATGACGAGAATAACGATAATAATAATAAAATTAATAACGATAATTACGTTAATAACGAAAATAATAACAATATTAATATCGATAATAACAATAATAATAATAATAATAAGCATAATTACTACATTAAGGATAATAACGATAATAACGATAATACTAATAAAGATGACAACAATAAAAACAATAACATTAATATTAATAATAACGAAAATAAGGATAATAACGATAACAATGATAATATTAATAATAAATATCAAGATAATAACCATATTAACTTTAATAACGATACCAACGACAATAACGAAAAAATAATAATAATAATATCGAAAATAAGAATAATAACAATGTCAACGATAATAATAATAACAACAAAAAGGATAATAAAAAAAAATAAAGATAAAGTAAATAAGGATAATAACGATGAAAATGATAATAATAATAACAATATTAAGGTAATAACGATAATAACGATTATACGGATTATATCAATAACGATAATAGAAATAATAATGAGAACGGTAATGAAGTTAAAACGATAAAAATGAAAATAACTATAATAACAAATATAATAACGATAATAATAAAATCAATAATAACGATAAATACAATAATAAAGATAAAAAAATTAATAATAATAGAGATAATAACAATATTAGCGATAATATCGATAATAACGATAATAAAAATAATAATTGTAATAACAATAATAAAGATAATAAAGAGAATAACGGTAATAACGATAATAACGATAGTAATAATAACGAAAATAACGATAATAATGATATCAACGATAATAATAATAATAATAATATCGATAATAACGATGATAACGAAAATAAAGAAAATAACGATAATAATAATTATAATAATTGCAATAATTATAACGTTAATTACAATTATAACGATAAAAATAATAGTAGTTTTAAAAATAATAGCAATAATAACAATAATAATGATAATAATATATACGATTTTAACGACAATAGTAATAATAGTAATAACGATAATAAACATAATAACGATAATTATAACAATAATAATGATAATAATAAAAATAATAACAATAATTTGCATAATAACGATAATAATAGTGGTAATGTTAAGAATAATAACAATAATTACGATAATATATATTATGACGATAACAATATTATTCATAATAACGTCAATAGTAATAATAATAATAATAACGATAATATCGTTATTAGTAGTAATATTAATAACGTTAATAACGATATTTACGATAATAATTATAATTATAATAAAGATAATAACGATAGTAACAATAATAACGATAATAATAATAAAAATATTAATGATAATATCGAAAATTATAAAAATAATAATAGCAATAATAACGATAATATCGATAATATCGATAATAATGATATTAATAATAATAATAATAGCAATAATAACGATATTTACGAAAATTGTAATAACATTAGTAACGAAAACAACGGTAATAACATTAATAATAATAATAATAATAAAGAAAGTAAGTATAACAACGGTGACAACTATGATATTAATAACAAATATAACGATAATAACGATAATAACGATAATAATAATACTAATAATGAAGGTAATAAGGATATCAATGGCCATAACTATAATAAAGTTTATAATAATAATATTAATAAAGATAATAACGGTAATAACGATGCTAACAATAATAGCGTTAATAATAACAACAACAGCAGCAATAATAGCTATAATAACTATATTTTATTTATAATAATAACGATAATAACGATAATAATTATAATAACAATATTAACGATAATAACAATGATAATAATAATAATAATAAAGGTAATGACGATAAAAAAGGATCTAACGTTAATATTAATAAAATCAATAATAATGATGATAATAGAAGTAATATTAAATATACTAAGATTAATAACTATAATAACGATTATAACGATAACAGTAGTAGTAAGAATAAAAATAATAACAATAATAGCGATAATAAGTTTATTACCGATAATAAGGATAATTATAATATTCATAGTAACTATAATACGGATATTACAGATAATAATAATAACCATAATAACGATTATAGCGAAAAAAAATAATAATAATTAAGATAATAAAGATAGTAAAGACAATAATAATAATGATAATATTAAGAATAATAATAATTTTAATGGCGATAATAACGGTAATAGTAGTAGATATAATATCAGTATTATCAATAAAAACAATAACAACAATAATAATGATACGGTTATTACGATAATAATGGTAATAATAATAATAAAGAATATAAAGATAACAACTATATTAACGATTATAACGATAATAATTATAAAAATATTAAATATAGTAATGATAATAATGACAATAAAAGAATAATATTAAAAACGACAATAACAATAATAACGATAAAGCAATAATATTAATAACGATATCAACGATAATATTGTTAATAGTAATAAAAATTTTAACGATAATATCGATAATATTAAAAATAACAATAACAATAATAAGGATAATATAGATAACAGAGATAATAATAATAACGATTAAAAAGATAACAACGGCAATAATGATAATAGCAAAAATAACTATATCAACTGTAATAAAAATAACAATATTAACGATATTAAAGAAAATAGTAATAACAATAATAACGATAACAACGATATTAACATTAATAATAATAATAATAAAAACGAAAGTAAATATAATAACGGTGACATCGATAATAATAATAAAAATAATAACGATAATAACTCTAATAATGATAATAATACTAATAATTATAACGATAATAATAATAATAATAAGATCGATTATAACGTTAATAGCAATAAGTATAAAATCGATGGTAATGATATTAATGAAAATATCCGAAATAATAATAATATATATAACAATACTATCGATAATAACAATAACAATAATAACAATAATAACGATTATTAATAAAATAACGATAATAGTAAGAATAATAATAACATCGAAAATAACGATAATAACAATAATAGCGATTATAATAAAAACAACAATAAAGATAACAACGATATTAACAATAATAACAATAATAACAATTATAGCGATAATAACAATAATAACGATAAACGCGATATTAAAAATAACACTAATAACAATAAAATCGACAATAACGATAAATACGATAATACTAATAACAATTATAACGATAATAACGATAATAACAATAATAATAATAATAATAATAATAATAATAATGATAACAATAATAAGGATAATAGCAATAATAATAATAACAAAATTATCGATTATTTTGATTATAATGATAATGATAGTAACGATAATAATAATTATAATAATGACAATAATTACGATAATAATAATAGAAAAGATAATAATACTAATGATAATAACCATAATAACGATAATAACGATAATAGTCATAAAATTAATAACGTTAATAAAGTTTATAACGATAATAATTATAACAACATCATTGATAATAACGACAATAATCATAAGTGTACTAATAATAACAAAAAAAAATATTAAAACAGTAATAATAATAATAATAACAATAATGACGACAATAACAGTAATAACGATAATATTAAAAATAATAATGAGGATAATAACGGTAATAACGAGTAATATTAAATACAATAGTAACAATGGTAATGATAGCAATAATAATGATGGTAAAGAAAAGGAATATAATAGGAATAATAATAATTACAAAAATTAAGGATAATAACGATAATATCGATAATAATTATAACGAAAATAACGACAATAATAATATTAATATTAACGATAATAAGAATAATAATAAATACATCGATAATATTAATAATGAAATTAACGATAATTGGGATAATAACGATAATGACGATAATGACGATAATAATAATAATAATAATAAACAATGTATCGGTATTAACGGTAATAACGATAATAATAATAACAATAATGACGATAATAAAAATAATATTGATAATAACAATAATTATAATTATATTAATAATAATAAAAACGATAATAACAGTAATAATTATAACAATAATAACGAAAATAAAGAAATAACGATAATAATAATAACAATTATAAAGATAGTAACAATAATATCGATATTAGCGATAACTATAATAGATATGATTACGATAATGACAATGGTAATAGTGACCAAAATATCGAAAGCAACGATAATAACGATATTAATAGTAATAAAAATGAAGTAATATCGGTAAAGTGGATAGTAATAATAATAATATATACGATAATAACGATAATATCCATAGTAATAATAATAATAATTACTATAATATCGTTAATAGTAACAACTATAAATTCGATAATAAAGGTATTAATGAAAATAACTAGAATAACAATAATACATTTAACAATAAAAACGATAATAACAATAATAATATAGACATTAATAACGAAAATTACGATAATAACGATAGTAATAAAGACTATAATAACGGTAAAAAAGATGATAACGATAATAATAATAATAATAATAATATTATCGATAATAAGTATAATTACGAAAATAACGGTAATAAAGATAATAACAATAATAACGACAAAAATAATAATAATAATAGCGATACTAACGATAATAACGATAATAATAATAATAATAATAATAATAAAAATGATAACGGGATTAACGATAATAACGATTGTAATAATTACAATAATAACGAATAATGATGATAATAATAATAATAACGATAAATATAAGAACAAAAATTACTATAATAACGATATTAACAATAATAATAATAAGAATTACAACCAAAATAAAGAATTATCGATAGTTATAATAACAATTATAACGATAATAATAGTAATGACCATAACAATAATAACGACAATTACGATAATATCGATAATAATATTAACGTTCATAACGATAACAGTAATAATAATAATAACATGTATAACGATAAAAACGATAATAACGATAATATCGATGATAATAATAACGATAATAATTTTAATAACGATAATAACAATAGTAACGAAAATAACGATAATAATAATAATAATTATATAATTAATAATAAGGATTATAACGATCATAACGATAATAATACTAGTAAAAGTAACAATAAAAATAAATATAATAACGATATTGAGGATTCAAACGATATTAGAGACAATAGCGATAATAAAATTAATAATAATAACTATAATAACGATAATAACAATAATAATAAGAACATTAATAGCAATTATAACGATAATAAAATTAATAATAATAATAATGGCGATATTATAGATATTAACGGTAATAATAAGAACGGTAATAACGACAATAGTAATCATAACAATAACGATAATAATGATAATAACGACAATAATAATAATAATAATAATAAATATGATAACGATATTAACGATACTAACGCCAATAATGATAATAACTTTTATAATAATAATATTAAGAACAATATTAACGAAAATAACAATAACAACGGTATAATATTAATAACTTAATCGATAATTGTGTTATTAGAAATAATAATAATAACAATAATAACGATAATGACGATAATAACGAAAATACTAATAACCATAATAACGATAATACTAATAATATAAATAACGATAATAACGATAATAACATTTATAATAATAGTAGTAATAACAATAATAACGATAATAACTAAAATAACGATAATAATAGTAACGTTAATAACGTTAAGATCGAAAAAAGTAATAACAATATTAACGATAATCACAATAATAATAATAATGAAAATAATAATAACGATAACATAGATAATAATGATAATAACGTTATCAATAATAACAATAATAACGATAAGAACGATAATAGCGATTGTATTCACAATAAGGACAGTAATAAGAATAATAATAATAATAATAACGATAATAATAATAATATTAATAACGATAATATTAATAAAGACGTTAATAGTAATAATCATAATAAAGATATTAGCGATAATAACAACAAGAAAAATAATAATAGTAACCATAATAACGATAATAAAAATAATTACAATAATAACGATAATAACAGTGAAAATAATAGTAATAATAGATATATTAAAGTTAGTAAGGATAAAAACGATTAGAATATTAATAATAATGACGTTCAATACGGTAATAGCGACAATATTATTATTAATATTAACGTTAATAGGTATAATTACTATATAAAAGATAATAGTAATAACAATAATAACGTTAAAAACGATATTAACGATAATAACAATAATAATATTGATAATAACGATAATAATAATAGCAATAATAACGATTTTTATGTTAAGAATGATAATAATAATAACATTTATTACCAATATAACATTATCAACCATAATAATAATAATGACGTTAATAATAATAATCATAATAAAGATATTATCTATAATTTCAACAATAATAATTCTAAAAATAATAATAATAATAATAGTAACCATAAGTACGATAATATCGATAATAACGATTATAATAATAACGATAGTAACGATAATAAAGATAATAACGATAATAATATTAACGATAATATCGACATTATTGATAATATTAACAACGATAATTTTGATAATAACTATAATAAAGTTAATAACAATAATAACGATAATATCGATAATAACGATCATAACAACAAAAAATATATTAATAATTACATTAATAACAATAATAGGCATAAAAACGATTTTAACGATAATAATAATAACGATAATAACAATAATATCGATAATATTAATATCAATATTTACGATAATTTCGATATTAATAATTGTAATAATAAAAATAATAACAATCATAAAGATGATAGCGACTATAATAATAATAATAATACCGATATTAATAATAATAATATTATTGTTAATAACAATAATAATGATAACGATGTTGATAAAAGAAATAATAATAACGATTATAACGTTACTAACGAAATTAATGATAATAACGATATTAACGATAATAAATGGAACAATAACAACGATATTAACGAAAATATTAATAACAATTGTAACGTTATCAACGATAATAAAAATAAAAATAATAATAATAATAACGAAAGTAAAAATAATAACGATAACAATAATTACAATATTAGTGACAATATCGTTTATAATAATAATATTGACGATAATATCAGTCATAATATTGATAGTAATAAAATTGAAAACGATAATAACGATAATAAAGATAATAACAATAATAATAATAATAATATTAATATCAATTATAAAAATAATAACGTTAGTAACGATAATAACGATAATAAAAATAATAACCATAATAACGATAATAATAACATTATTACTAATTACAATAATAATGATAATAAAAATAATAACCATAATAACGATAATAATAACATTATTACTAATTACAATAATAACGATAATAAAGGTAATTAAAAAACAACAAAAACAACGATAATAACAAAAATATTGTTAACAATTGTAACGAAAACGACGATAACAACATTTATAATAATAATAATAATAACAACGAAGGTAAGTATGATAACGGTGACAGCTATAATATTTATAATAATAATAACGATAATAACGATATTAATGATAATAATAATACTAAAAATAAAGATAATAACGTTATTAATAGCAATAAAGATAATAACCATAATAATTAAAATCATATTAAAGATAATAACGATAATAACGACAATAATAATAATAATAATAATAATAATAATAATAATAATAATAATATTAATAATAATAACGATAATAACTTTAATAATAATAGTATTAATAACAATATTAAAAATAATAACGATAATAACCATAATAACGATAATAATAATAATAATAATAATAATAATAATAATAATAATAATAATAATAATAATAGTAACAATAATTATAATAAAAACGATTATGATAGGAATTATATTAATAATAATAACGATAATAATGATAATAACGATAATAACTATAATAATGATAATAATAATAATAATTATAACGATAATAACGTTATTATCGATCATAATATTAATAGGAGCGATAGTAACGTTAATAGTAATAACTATAAATTATATAATAATGATATTAATGAAAATAACTATAATAATAATAATAAATATAAAAATAATATCTATAAACACAGTAACAATAATAACAATAATAACGATTTTTACGATAATAAGGATAGTAATATTGACTATAATAATAATAACAAAGATAATAACGGCAATAATAAATATTATAATAATATCATAATACGGATAATTACGAAAATAACGGAAATAAGGATAATAACAATAATAACGACAATAATAATTATAATAATGATACTAACGAAACTAACAATAATAGCGATTATAATAATAACAGCAATAAAGATAATAACGGTATTAACAATAATAACGACAATAATAATGACAATAATACGATAATAACGATAATAATAATAACAATTATTACGATAATAACCATAATAGCTATAACACTGTTAATAATAATAATAATAACGATAATAAAGATAATAACGATAATAATAGTAATAATAGTAATAATAGTAATAATAGCAATAATAACGATAATAACGAAAATGACGATAATAATGACAGTATTAATAACGATGATAAGGATAATAACGATAACACCGATTATAATAGTAAGAGTAAAATCGATAATAACGATAACAACGATTTTAATAATAATGACAATAACGATAATAGTGATTAAAACGATAATAACGATACTAACATAATAAAAATAAAGATAATATCGAAAATAAGGGTAATAATAATAAAATTAATAACGATAAAAACAACAAATAATGGTAAATGTAATAACAATTATAAAGATTATAACGACAATAACCATAATAATGATAATAAGCAAAAGAACAACAGTAGTAACGATAATAAAAATAATAATATCAACAATTATAACGATAAGGACGCAAATAATAATAACGGCAATAACGATAAAAAAAAATGTTAATAGCGATAATAATAATAAAAATAATAACAATAATAACGATTATATCGATGATAACTATAATAACCATAATATTAAGAAAAATAATGATAATAACAATATTAACTAAAATATCGATAATAACAAAGATAATGATAATAATAAAGATAATAAAAAAAATAACGATACTAAAAATAATAATAATGATAATGAATTAAATAATAATAATAATAACAACAATAATTACGATAATATCGATAATAATTATAACAATAATAACGATAAAGAGATAATAACGGTAATAATAATATCAATATTAACGTGAAGGATGAAATTAACGAAAATAATAATATTATTCTTAACGATAATAACGATAATAACGGAAATAGTAATCGATATAATAACAATAATAACACAAATATTGATAATAACTACAATATGCATAAAATATTAACGTTAATAACGACAAAACAGATAATAATTACGATAATAACGATAATAATAATAGTAATAGCAACGATAATAAAAATATTAGCGTTAATAGAGGTAACTATAATAATAATAATAATATTAATAAAATCGACAATAACGATACTTACGGTAATAATAGTAGTAATAAAAGCACTAATGTCAATTATAACGTTAATAATGATAATAATGATAATAAAAACAATAATATCAACAATAATAAAGGAAATTACCTAAATAAAAACAAACGGCAATAACGTTCATAACAAAAAAACCGTATTAACAACAAAAATAATATCAATAATAACTTTAATAATAATAATAACGATAATAACTATAATAATAAAAAAATAACAATACTAACGATAATAACGATAATAATTATAATAATAATAAAAATAATAACGATCATAATGATACAAACGGTAATAGTAATAATAACAAATAACATAATAACGATAATTGCGATAATAATAATAACATTAATAACGATAAAAACGATTATAACGATAATAATAGTACTGATATTAATAATAATATCAGCAAGAACGACAAAAAATATAATAACATTAATAACGATAATAACGATATTATAATAATAAAAATAAAGATAATATCGATAAGAAGGACAATAATAATACTAATAATAACGATAATAACGATATAACGATAATAACGATAATAACGATAATAATGATAATAATAATAATAATAATAATAAAGAAAATAACCGTATTAACGATAATAACGATAATAATAATAATAATAATAACGATAATATAAATAATATTGATAATAAGGATAATTATAATTATAATAATAACAATAATAACAATAATAACAGTACTACTAATAACAATAATAACGATAGTAAACAAATAACGATAATAATAATAACAATTATAAGGATAATAACTAGAATAACGATATTTACGATAACTATAATAACTATAATTACGATAATAACAATAGTAATAATGACAATAATATCGATAACAACGATAAAAAAGATATTAATAGTAATAAAATTAAAGATAATATCGGTAAAGTGGATAATATTAATAACATTATATTCGATAATAACGATAATAAAAATAATAATAATAATAATAATGATAATATAGCTAATAGTAACACCTATAAATACGATAATAATGATATTAATGTAAATAACTAAAATAATAATAGTATATATAACAATAATAACGATAATAACAATAATAATAATAACATCAATAACGATAATTACAAAGATAACGATAGTAATAATTACCATAATGACGATAACAAAGATGATAATGATAATAATAATAATAAAAATATTATTGATAATAAGGTTAATTACGAAAATAACGGTAATAAACATAATAACAATAATAACGACAATAATAATAATAATAATAACGATACTAACGATAATAAAGATAATAACGGTATTAACGTTAATAACGATAGAAATTATTACAATAATAACGATAATGACGATAATAATGAGAATAACGATAATTATAAGAAAAATAATTATTATAATACCGATACTAACAATAATAATAATAAAAATTACAACGATAATAATGAAATAAACATAATAATAATAACAATTATAACTATAATAACGATAAAAACTATAAAAACGATAATAATAATAATAATAATAGCAAAAATAACAATAACAACTATAATAACATTATTGATAATAATAATGATAACGAAACTAAGCTTAATAATGGTGTAAACTATAAAAATAATAACAATAATATCGGTGATAAAGGTAATAACGGTAATAATAATAATAATAATAACGAAAATTACGATTATAATGATAATAACGTTAATAATGCTAATAATAAGAGCAATAATAACGATAGAAGGATAATAATTATAATGATAGATGTAATAATTACAATATTAACAATAATAAAGATAATAATAATAATAATAGTAGTAATAATAACAATAATAACAGTATTAACAATAAAAACGATAATAACAATATTGTCCATAATAATAATAATAATAATATCGATAATAACGGTAATAACGACATAATAATGATAATTATAATGATTATAATAATAATAATAACGATAATAACTATAATAACGATATTAATAAAAATAATGATAAATATGAAAATAATAACGATAGTGATGAAAATAAAAATTTTAATAATAACGATAATTTCTATAATAGTGATAATAATAATAACGATAATAACGATTAAATTATAATAACAATAATAATAATAATATTATTATTAACAATATTGACGATAACAAGAACAATAGTGATAAAAAAATTAATAATAAAATAGGAAATAAGGTTAATAACGATGACAACGATAATTATAATAACAATATTAACGATAATAACGATAATAATGATTATACGGAATATAACAATAACGATAATGAGAATAATAACGATAATAATGATAGTAAATATAATAACGATTACAACAATAATAACGATAATAATAAATATGATAATACCGATAATAAAGATAATTACAATAATATCAATAGTAATAATAAAGATGATAACAATAATAACGATTGTAATGATTATAACGATAATAATATTAATAATTTTAACATAAATAACGTTAATAACATTAATTATTTTAATAGAAGTAATCATAACAATATTAACAATGTTTGCAATAATAATGATAGTAAGGATAATAATAGTGGTAACAATTAAAGTAATAAGCAGTAATAACGATAATAACAACAATAAGGATAATAATAATAACGATATTAACGACAGTAGTAATAATAATATCGATAGTAACAATAATGACGATAATAACGAAAATAACGATAATAACGATAATAATAATAAAATTAATAACGATAATTACGTTAATGAAGATAACAATATTATCAATAATAACGATAACAACGATTATAAGGATAATAGTAATAACGATAATAACGACAATAATAATTTTAAAGATATTGATAAAAACGATAATAACAATAATAATAATAATAGTAATAATAATGAAAACGATAATAACGATAATTACGATATTAATATTGATAATAATAATAATATTAATATCGATAATTACGTTAATAAAGATAATAATATTAACAATAATAACGAAAACAACGATAATAAGGATAATAGTATTAACGATAATAACGTCAATAATAATTTTAAAAATATTGATAAAAACAATAATAACAATAATAATAATAAAAGTAGTAATAATGAAAACTATAAAAACGATAATAACGATATTAATAATGATAATAATAACAATAATAAAGATAATAACGGAAATAATAATAATAATAATAATAATAATAATAATAATAATAATTACAATAATAAAGATAATGACAATAATAATACGAATAATAATAATAATAATATCAATAATAACGAAAAGAACGCTAATAATAATAGTCATAATATCTATAATGACACTAATAACGGTAACAACAACAATAATTTATACGAAAATATCGATAATTTTGATAATGATAATATCAATAATAAGAATAATAACAATAATAATGATAATAATAACAATAATATTAACAAAAATAATAACGATAATAACGGTAATAATGATTATTGCGATAATAAGGATTATAATAAAAATTAACGATAAAAACGATAATATTAGTAATAATAATGACGATAATAACGATATTTACGATAATAACGATGTTAACGTTAATAATAGTAAAGATAACGATAATGTCGATAATAATAACTACACTATTAACGATAATTAAGATAAAGAAAATAATAATAAGGATAATAACTGTATCAAAGATAATAACGATAATAACGATACTAACGACAATAAAACTAATAATCATAATAAGGGGTAATAAAGATTATGACGATAATATTGATAATAACAATAATAATAATTGTAATAATTAAGATAATAATGATAATATAGGAAATAAGGATAATAATAATAACAATAATAACGATAATAACGATATTAATGATAATAACGACAATGATAATAATAGTAATAATAATTAAAACGATAATAACGATTATAATAATAATAATAACAAGAATAAAGATAATAACCACAATAATAATTATAAAAATAATAATAATAATAGTATCGATAATATCGATAATAGCGATAATAATAATATTATTAATAACAACAATGACAATAATAACGATAATAAGGGTAATAATAAATATGATAAAATCGATATTATCGACAATAGTATTAACAATATTAATGATATTATCGATAATAATAATAACAATATTAAGAATAATATCGATAATAATAATAATATTATTAACGATAATATATATAAAAATTATAACAATAATAATAATAACGAAAATAATGATAATAACGATTATAATAACAACGACAATATCGATAATAGTATTAATAATAATAATCATAATAACGATGTTTACGATTATAATAATAACAATCATAAAGAAAAGAACGATTAATCTTTAATAACGATATTAATAATAACGATAATATCTATAATAACGATGTAACGATAATAATAATAATTATAATAACGTTAAAAGAGATAATATCTATGTCAACGATAATAATAATTACAATAATATCAATAAAAACGATAGTAACGTTAATAATAATATTACAAAAAAAGGATAATAAGGATAATAATAATAATAATAACAATAATAAAGATTATAACGACATTAATAAGAATAAAAATAATAATAATAATAATAATATCGATGATAACGATAATAACTATAATAATAATATTATTCATGACAATAAAACCAATAATAACGGTAATAAGTATAATAATAAATACGATAAAGTCGATAATATCCATAAGATTATTAACAATATTAGCGATAATATCTATAAAAATAATAATAATAATAATAATAAAAGTAATAACGATAGAAGAGAAAACAACAATGATAATAATAATAACGATAATAAGGATAATTACGTTAATAAGAATAATTATAATGAAGATAACAATAATATTGACGAAAGTAGCGAAAATAATATTTACTTTAAGAAAGATAATTACGATAATAATGATATTAGCGATAGAAATTATAATAATGATAACAATAATGACGATAATAACGTAATTAATAATAACAATAATAACGTTAATAATAATAATTACGATAAGAATAATAAAAATAATAACGATTACAAAGACAATTTCGATAATAACGATAATAATAATTATAATAACGAGTATAACGATATTAACAATAACAATAATAGCGATATTAACGATAATATTGATGATAATATTAGCAATTATAACGATAACAAACGACAATAACGATAGTAAAGATAATAATATCTATAATAACGATAATTACAATAATTATAATAGTAACGATAATAATAATAATAGTAATATCGATAAAGGCAATAACGATAATAACGGTAATAATAATAATAATAAAAATAATTACGATAATAACGATAATAATAATAACAATAATAACGATAATAACGACATTCACGATAATAATAATTACAATAATAACGATAATAACGTCATTCACGATAATAATAATTACAATAATAAAGATAATAACGACAATAATGATAACAAGGAAAATATTTATAATAATAATATCAATAGAAACGATAAAAATGGTAATACTTACGATTATAAAGATAATAACATTAATAACGATATTAACCATAATAAAATTAATAACTATATTAACACTAATAACGATAATAATTTTAGCAATAATAGCGATAATAGCTACAATAACAGTAACAATAATAATAACATTAATGACAATATTATCGATGATATCGATAATAAAAATAACGGTAATGACAATAATAATAATAATAGTAATAAAAATAATAATTATAATAACGTTAATAATAATAACAATGATAACGGCTATAATGATAATAATATTAATAAAGATATTAGCAATAATAATAGTAGTAATTTATAACTATTATAACGAAATAAACGATAATAACGATAACAATAATAACGATTATTACCATAATAACTAAAATAATAAAAACGATAGAAACGATACTAGTAAAAATAATAATACCGATAAAAAGGATAATAAATTTAATAATAATAAAAAAAATAACGATAGTAAGATATTAACGATATAAACGATGATCAAACCAAAAACTACGAAAACAACGATAATAATTATAACAATAATAACGATAATAACTACAAAAATTATAACAATACCAACGATAATAAAAATAATAACGATAATAACGATAATAACGATAATAATAAATATAGTAATAATAACAATAATAACGACAATAACGATAATAATGATAGTAATGATAATAGTAATAAAAACGATAATAATAAAAATTATAATAATAACGATAATAACGATAATAGCACATGTAATAATAATACTAATAACTATAATAACGAAAATAACGATAATAATTATAATAACGATTAAAATAACAACGACAATACCGATAATGGTATTATTAATAATAACGATAATAACGATATTTACGATAATAATAATAACGAATGATATTATCAATAATAACAATATTAATATTAACGATATTAACTATAATAACGATGAAACGATAATAATAATATAAATATTATCGATAATAATGATAATAATAATAATGATAATAACAATAATAACGATAATAAAGATATTAACGATAATAATGATAATGATAATAATGATAATAATAATAATAATAATATTAAAAATAACAATAATTACCATAATGAATATAATGACGATAATAATAATAACGATAATGACGATGATAATAATATCTATAATAAAGTTAATAACTATCAAAATAATAATAATAATAACGATAATAACGATATCGATGATAATAACGATAATAGCGATAATAATGATAATTATAATAACGATATTAACAACAATAATAATAATTATAATAGCGTTAAGAGGGATAATAAGTACGTCACAGATAATAATAATAACAATAATATTAATAAAAACGATAATAACGATAATAATTATAAAAATAAGGACGATTTTAACGATTTTACGATAATAGCAATAACGATAATAAAGATAAAACTCTTAACAATAATAACGATATTAAAGATTTTAACGATAAACATAATAAGGATATTAACGATTATAACGATAATAATGATAATAATAATAATAATAATAATAACATT
This sequence comes from Vespa crabro, assembly GCF_910589235.1. Lineage (NCBI taxonomy): Eukaryota > Metazoa > Arthropoda > Insecta > Hymenoptera > Vespidae > Vespa > Vespa crabro. The sequence goes on from NW_025813595.1 coordinate 2,190,088, forward strand.
AATAAAGTTAATAGCGTAAATAACGATAATAGCGATAATACTTATAATAATTATAACGAATATAACGATAATAACGATAATTATGAAATTAATAATAATAATAATATCGATAATAATGATTATAACGATAATAACTATATTAACTATAAAAACGACAATAAAATTAATAATAATAATGAAAATAATAATACCGTTAATGACGATAATAGCGATAATAGTAGTAGATGCAATATCAATAATAATAATAATATCGATAAAAAGATAATAACGATAATAATATTACCGATTATAACGAAAATAGTAATAATAATAATAGCGATAATAACGATAATAACGACAATAACGATAATAATGATAATAATAATAATACTTATAATAATAATAATAATAATAATAATAATAGTTTTAAAAATAATAACAATAATGTCTTTAATAACGATAATAATTGTGGTAATGTTAAGAATCATAACAATAATAACGACAAAGACGATAGTAACGATAATAATAATAACGATAATAACGATGATAATAATATCGATCATAAAGTTAATAATAAAAATGATATTAAAGATAATAACGATATTAAGGATAATATCGGTAATAATTGTAACAACATTAACAATAAAAACGATAATAATAATAAAAACAAAAACATTAATAACGATATTATCTATAATAAAATTTATAATAATAACGACAATGACGATAATAATGATAATAATAGAAGTAATAATGACAATATTAAGAGTATTAAATATAACAATGATTATAATGAAAATAGTAGAAGTAATAATAACAGTAATAACAATAATAACGATAATAACCATAATAATATTAATAATAATAATAAAGATAACAACGCTATTAACGATAATAAGGACAGTAATACTAATAATAATAACGAAGATAATGTTAACAATGATAATACCGATAGTAACGATAATATCAATAATAATAATAGTATTAATTAAGATAATGACGATATTAACGATAATAATAGTAGTAATAATAACGATAATTATAATATTCATAGTAACTATAATAAGGATATTATCCATAATAATAATAACAATAATAACGACAATAACGATAATAACAATTATAATAGAAGTATTAATAACATAATTAAGAATAAGAATAAAAAAAACGATAATAACAATAAAAATAGTAGTAATATATAAACTAATAATTATAATAACGATAAAAACGATTTTTACGATAATAATAATGACGATAAATAGGATAATATCGATAATAATTATAACAATTTTAACGATAATATCGATAATAGTAATAACATTAATAACTATAAATACTAAAATAACGATTACAACGATAATAATAATAAGAGTAATAATAACCAAAATAAATATAATAACGACACAATAATAATAATAATAATAACGATAATAACGGCAATAACGATAGAAATAATAGAAAAATAACTATAATATCAATAATAATGTTAAAAAAGATAATAAAGATAATATCATTAATAATAATAACGATAGAAATGATAATAGCGATAAAAAAGATAACGATATTAACGATAATATTGACAATATTAAAGATAATAATGATAATAAGGTTAAAACGATAATAATTATCATTATTATAGTAGTAATAACGTTAATAACGATATTAAAAATAAAAATAATAATGATAATATAGATAATAATAATAAAATTCATAACCTTAATAACGTTAATAACGATAATAACGGTAAGAATAGTAAAATTGATAGCTCTAATAATGATAATAAAGATATAATATTATTAATAATAACGATAATAACGGTAAAAACGATAATAATAATAGTAATAACACTAGTAATAATAATAATGGTAATTACGATAATAACAATAATAATAATAGTTATAATAGCATTATAACAATAATAACGATAACAACGATAATTACGATATCTATAATAACGATAATAAAGACAATAATAACATCAATATTAATATCACTTATGACTATAATAACGATGATAACCATAATGACGATAATAACGATAATATCGATAATAATAATAATAATAATAATAATAACAGTAATAACGATAATAACATTAATAACGACAATAATAATAATAATAATAATAATAATAATAATAATAATAATAGTAATAAAAATAACGATAATAAAGATAATGACGACAATAATAATAATAATAATAAAAATATTAATAATAATAACGATAAGGAGAATAATAACGATAATAATAATAATAATAACAATTATAATAAGAACTATAATAACGATAATAACCATAATAACGACAATAACGATAATAATGATAATAACAATAATAGTAATAATAACTACGATAATAACGATAATAACGATAACAATAATAATAACACTAACAATATAAATAATTACAATAGTAACGATAATAACATTATGACGATAATAATAATAATAATATTAACGATAAAAGCGATATTGAATATAATTACGATAATAAGGATAATAACATGATAGTTACTAACGATAAAAACTACAATAAAGATAATAACAATTACAATTCTAATGATATTAATGAAAATATCGATAATAATGATAATAAATACAATAAGAACAATAATAATAACGATAATAACGATAATAACGATAATAATAATATCGAAAATAACGACAATAATAAAAATAATAATAACGATAATATTGATAATAACGATAACATAGGTAATAATAAAAACAATAATATCGATAATAAAGATATTAACGATATAATAATAATAATAATAATTTCGTTAATTAGGATAATTTCGAAAATATCGGTAATAACTACGATAACAGGGAAATCGATAATTAACAATAAAATTGATAATAACGATAATAACTACATTAAATGTAATAATAATAACGATAATAACGATAATATCGATAAAAATAATAGCGACAATGACAACAAAAGTAATAATAATATTAATGGTATTAACGATAATAACGATAATAGTAAATATAATAATAACGATAGTAACGATAATAATGCATAATAATAATTACAACAATAAAAATAGTAATGATAAAAATAATAACGATGACAACGAAATTGACGATAATAATAATAATATTAACAACGATATTATGTATAATAAAGATATCATCGAGAATAATAAAAATAATATCGATAATAACGATAATAACGATAATAAAATTAATAATAATATCGATAATAGCAATAATAGCAATAATAAAATATTAATAGTAATAAGAATAAAGATAATATCGATAATAACGGTAATATCGATAATAATTATAACGAAAATAACGACGATAATAACTATCATAATCGGTAATTAGGATAAATACGATAACATCGATAATAATAATAGCAATAATATCGATAATAACTATAATAACGACAATGATAATAATAATATTAACGATAATAATGATAATAACGCTAATAATAATAATAATAACATTAAAAACAATAATACCGAAAATTACAATAATAATAACAACATTACAAACAATAATATCGATAATAAAGATAAATACGATTATAATTATAACAATTATATCGATAATAACGATTAGAAATATAATACTATTAACAATAATATTGCTGACAACGATAATAACGATAATTATAATAATTACATATAGATAATAAGGATTATAATGATAAGAACGTACATAACTATATAAAAGAAAATAATGGCAATTATAATTATAATAATAGCGATAATGACGATAATGACGATAATAACGATAATGATGATAATAAGGATTATAATAATATCGATAGTACCGATAATGGTAATAATAATAATAATGATAATAACGATTATAATAATAATAATAATAACAATAAAAGCTTTAAAAACGATAATAATAATAATAACGATAATAAGGGTACTACCGATAGCAACGATAATAAATATATCAATAAAAACGATAATAACGATATTAACGATAATAATGATAATAACAATAGACACTATCGGTCTGATACGATGTAATGATACGATAATAACGATTACAGTAATGATAATATTACCGATAGTTTCAATAATAACGATAATGACGTTAATAATAAAAATAATAATAAGGTAATAACGATATTAACGACATTAACGATAAAAATAATAATAACAATAATAATAAAAATAACAATTACAATAATAACGATAATAACTATAAGAATGAGAACAATAATAACGATCATAGCGTTAATAACGATCATAGCGTTAATAACGATAATAATAATAGAGATAATAGCGATAACATCGTTAATAACAATAATCGTAATAATAACGATAATAGAGTTAACAACGATGATAACGATGTAAATAGTAATAGTAATAACGATAATAACGATATTAACGAAAATAAGGATAATAATAATAGCAATAACAACAATAATAGAGATATTAATGATAATAAGAATAATAAAGATAGTAACAATAATAATAATAGTAATAATAATGTTAATAACGTATTCACGATAATAACGATAATACTAATAACAGTAATAAAGATAATAGCGATAATATCGATTATAATAATAACAATAAAATCGATAGTAATGATATTAATGATAACTATAATAACATTAAATACGATAATAACGACAATAGTAATAATAATACCCATAATAATATTAACAATAATAACGATAATGAAGATTTTTACGATAATAATAATAACGATAATAACGATAATAACGATTATAATAATAATATTAATAACAAAGGATATAACGATATTCACGAAAATAACGATAATAATGATAATAACGATACTAATAAAAACAAAAATAACAATAATAACGAAAATAACGATTATAATGATAATAACAATTATAATGATATTAACAATAAGAATAAAAGTAATAATAAAGACATTAACGTTATGAACGATAATAGTGATAATAACGATACTAATAAAAATAATAATTACAATAATAAAGATAATAACGATTATAATCATAATAACTATAATAATGATATTAACAATAAGAATAAAAGTAATAATAAAGACATTAACGTTATGAACGATAATAACGATAATAATATTAACAATAATAACGATTATAACTATATTAAAAATAACAATAATATACGATAACAAAGATAAAAACAACAATAATAATAGTAAAACATACGAAAATAAGGATAATAATAATAATAATATTAATAAAGATAATACCGATAATAATGTTAATAATTTTAGTAGTAATAACTATAATAACGGTAATAACTATTTTTTTGAAAACAATAGTCACAATATAATCGATAATGTCGATTATAATAATAATAATAACAACGATAATAACGATATTAACGATAATAACTATAATAATAATAGCAATAATTACAACAATAACGATATAAATGATAATAACGATAACAACGGACACAAAATAATAATAATAGAAATAATAAAGTTCATAACGATATTAAACATAATATCGTTAGTAATAATAGTCATAATAACGATAAAAACGATTATAATGATAATAACGATAATAACATTAATAAAAATAACAATAATAACGATAATATCGAAAAAAGTAATAATAATAATACCGATAGAAAAAATAATAACGATAAGGACAATAATCATAATAATAATTATAACTATTATAACGATAATTACAGTAATAACAATAATAATAATAAAATTAATATCGATAATTACGTTAATAACTATAATAATAATAGCAATAATAACGATAATAACTATAATAGTAATAATAATAGTAATAACAATATTAAGGATAATAACGATAATAACCATAATACTAATAACGATGACAACGATAAAAACAATAATATTAATATTAATATTAACGAAAATAAGGATAATATCGATAACAACGATACTATTAATATTAATTATCAAGATAATAACATAATTAACGAACATAACGATAAAATGATAATAACATTACTAACAACAATATTAATAACAATAATAACGATAAGAACACTAATAATCAGAAGAATATGAAAGTTAATAACAATAATAAGGAAAATTATAATTACAATAATAACGATACCAACGACAATAACGATAAAAATAATAATAATAATAACGAAAATAACGATAATAACGATGTCAACAATAATAAAGGTAATAACGATAATAACGATTATACGGATAATAACAAAACGTTAATATCGATAATTGTAATAATAATAAGAACGATAATGAAGATACAACGATAAAAATGATAATAACTATAATAAAGATAATTGCAATAATAACTGTAATAAAAATAGCAATATTAACATTAATCATGATAATAAGGATAATAACTATAATAACAATAATACCAATGAAAATACTAGTAATAATAGAGATATTAAAGATAGTAACGATAATAACGATAATAATAATAACAATAATTACGATAAAAACGATATTAACGATAATAAAAATAATATTAAAGATAATAACGATATTAATAATTATAATAATAACAATAATAACGATAATAACAAAAATATTAAAAAGAATAATAACGATTATAATGATTATAACGATAATACTAATAGCAATAATGACGATTTTAACGTTAAGAACGAAAAAAATAAATCCTTAAATGAATATTATAACATTATAAATGATAATAATAATAATGACGTTAATAATAATCATCATAAAAAGATATTAACGATAATAACTATAATAAAAATTATAACAAGAATAATAATAATAATAGTAACCACATAATATCGATAATATCGATAATATTAATAACAATATTATTGATAAGATCGATAATAATAATAATAATAATAACGATAATATCGATAATAAAAATAATAATGATAATAACGATAGTAGAGATAATAACTATAATATCGACTATAACAATAATAATAATAACGACAATAACGATAATAACGATAATAATAATAATAATAATAATAATAATAAAGATAATAACGATATTGATGACAAAAGCGATAATAATGATAACAATACAAATTTTAATAATATTAATAATAATAACGACGATAATAACAATAATAATGAGAAGAACAATAAAGATAAAAACGATAATAGCCATAAAAATTATGTTAATAATAACGATAATAACGTTATTAGTATTAATAATAATAATAACAATAATAATTGCGTTAATGATGATAAAAACAATAAACATTGTAACAATATTCGAAATAATAATACTGACGATAATTATGGTAATAACGATAATAACGATAATTATAATAACAATAAAAACAATAATATTAATAAAAACAATAAATATAATAACGATAATAATAATAAAATAATAACAATAATAAGGGTAATAACAATAATATAAATAACACAATTTAGGATAATAATGATTATAAATATAATGATAATAACGATAGTAATTATAATAATAATATCAATGATAAAGATAATAATGATACAAACGATAATAATAATAAAAATAATATCGATAATAAAGCTAAGAACGATAATAACAATAATAATAAAAATAATAATAAAGATGATAACGATGTTAACGATTATAAATAAATTAATAATAACAATAAAAGCTATAATAACGATAATAAAGATAATTGTAATAACGATAATATTGATAATAGTAATAATAATTATAACGATAATAACGATAATAACGATAATAATAGTAACAATAAAATCGATAATAACCATAATAATAACAATATTAACGATAATAACGATAATAACGATTATACGGATTATTATAATAAAGATAATAACGATAATGGCAATAATTATAATAACGATAATGACAATAATAAAGATAATTATATTAATAGAAGTAATAATAAAAATATTAACAATGATTGCAATAATAATTATAATAACGATAATAATAGTGGTAACAATAAAAGTAATAAAAATAATAACGATAATAACGATAATAAGGATAATAATAATAACGATAATAACGATAAGAGTAATAATAATATCGATAGTAACAATAATTACGATAATAACGAAAATAACGATAATAATAATAAAATTTATAACGATAATTCGTTAATAGTAATAATAATAACAACAATAATAACGATAACAACGATGATAAGGATAATAGTAACGACGATAATAAAGACAATAATAATAATAATATTATCGATAATAAAGATAATGACGATTATATTAATAATTGTAATAATAATAAAAACGATAATAACGATAATTACGATAATAATAATAATAATAATAACAATGATAAAGATAATAGCGAAAATAATAATAGTAATAATAAAAATAATAATAATATCATTAATATCGATAATAACGGTAATAATAATAACAATATCAACGATAATATCCATAATAATAATAACAATATTAAAGATAATATCGATAATAATAATAATTATAATAAAAACAGTAATATCGACAATAAAGATAATAACCTTAATAATAATGATTATAATGATAATAACGAAAATAACGATATTAACGATTATAATAATAACGCTAATAACGATAATAATGATAATAATATTATTAATAATAACGATAATAACGATTATAATGGAAATAAGAATAATAACAATATCGATAATGACGAAAATAAAGGTAATAGCGATAATAATAATATTAGTAATAGTAGTAATAATAAAAATGATAATTACGATAATAACGATAATATTAATAGATATAATAACATTATGACAATAATAACGATTGAAACGATAAATAAGATATCCATAATACCGATAATAAAGACATTAATAATAACGATAATAAAATTGATAATAACTATAATAACGATAGAAAACATGAAGACGGCAATGAAGATAATAATTATAACGATAATAACGATAATATCGATAATCATTATATTAAGAAGAGCGATAATAACGTGAATAGTAATAACTATAAATTCGATAATAATGATTTTAATGAAAATAACTATAAAAATAATATTAAATAATACACTGATACGGATAATAACAATAACAATAATAACAATAAAACGATTATTACGATAATAACGATAATAAAGATAATAATAAAAATAAATATAATGAAAATAATAATTATAACACTAATAACAATAATATCGAAAATAACGTTAATTACGATAATAATAATAACAATTGTAGCGATAATATCGATAAGAATGATAATAATATTAATAATAATATCAATGACAACGATTATAACGCTAATTATTAAAAGATTATACCTAAAATAAGGATAATAATGATAGGAACGATAATTATAATAACAATAATAATTATAATGATAATAACGAAAAAATAATAATAATAAGACCTATAACAACGATAATATAGATAATAATAGTAGTAATAATAACAATATTAGCAAAAATAACGATAATAACGATAACAATATTAACGATAATAACGTTAGTTATAACAATATTAATAACAATAATAACGATAATAAAGATAACAATAATAATCAATAACGATAATGACGATAATAACGTTAATAATTATAATAATAACTATAATAATAATAACTATAAAAACGATAATAACCATAATAACGAAAATAACAATGATAGCGATAATAATAATAATAATAATAATATTAACGTAAATAGCGGTAATAACGGTAAGAACGATATAAATAGTAGTACAAATAAACGTAATAACCATAATAAGGATAATAACATTCAAGTAAATAACGATAATAAAGACAATAATATTAATAATTATAACGATAATAATGATAATAACGATAATTATTGAATCGAAAATAACGACAATAATAGTAATAATGATAACGTTGATAAGGATAATAACGATATCATCGGTAATAATAATAACAAAAATATAGATAATAACGATAATAACGATAATGACGATAATAACGACATTTAATATAATAATAATAACGATAATATCGATAATAATAATAACGATAATGACAACAAAAGTAATAATAATATTAATGGTAATAACGATATTAATGATAATATCGATAATAATTATAACGTAAATGACGACGATAATAATAATCATATTAACGATAATAAGGATAAATACGATAACATCGATAATAATAATAGCAACATTAACAATAATATCAATAAAAACGATGATAATCATAGTAATAATAATAACAATAATAATAATAATAATAATAATAATAACATTAATAACGATAATAACCATAATAACGATAATAGCGATATTAGTTATAATAATTATAACAAACAACGATAATTATGATAAAAATAATCATAAAAATATCGATAATAATGATTATAACGAGAATAAAAAAAAACGTCAATAATATTGATAATAATAATGAAAATAATAATAAAGTCGATGACGATAATAGCGATAATAGTAGGAGTAGTAATATCAATAATAAAACAAATAAAACAAATAAAAAAGATAAAACGATAAATATATTTACGATTATAATAAAAATAGTAATAATATTAATAACGATTATACCGATAAAAAAGATAATAACGATAAGAACTATAATAATAATAATAATAATAATAATAATAAAAATAAAAACAATAATTTGTATAATAACGATAATAATAGTGTTAATGTTAAGAATAATAACAATAATAACGATAATATTGATTATGACGATAACAATATTATTGTAAATAACTTCAACAGTAATAATAATAATAACGATAATATCGATATTAACGATGATAATAATAATAATAATAAAGATAATAACGATATTTTCGATAATAACGAAAATAACGCTAATAACTTTAATAACGTTAATGACGATAGTAACGATTATAATAATAACGATAATAACGATAATAGTAGTATTATTATTAAGGTTAATAACGATATTTACGATAATAATTATAATAATAATAAAGATAACAACGATATTAGCGATAATAACGACAAAAATAATAATGATAATAACGACAAAGAATAATAATAAAATATCATTAGTAACAATAAAAACGATAATGACGATATTATTGATAATAATAATAACGATAGTGACGATGATATTAATAACAATTATAAAGTTTATAGTGATAATAATAAGAATAATAATTATATTAGTAGTTGAATTAATAACGATAATAAGGGTAATAAAAACGACAATAATAACGATATTAACGGAAATAGTTATAACAATATTAACGATAACAACGATGATAAAGATATCTATAATAGCGATAATAAAGACAAAAATAATATCAATAATAATATCGATAATAACTATAATAACGATAATAACAATAATGACGATAATAACGTTAATAATAAATAAGATAATAAAGATAATATCGATAATAATAATAATAATAATAACGATAATAACGATATTAATGGCAATATCAATAATAACAGTAATATTAATAGTCATATTGAAGATAATAACGATAAATACGTTACTAACGATAATAGCGATACTAATATTAACAATAATAAGGATAATATCGTTAATAATTGTAACAATATTCACGATAATATCGATAATAATAATAACACAAAAACAATAATAACGATAATAACTATAATAAAATTTATAATAATAACGGTAATAACCATGATAATAATAGTAATAAAAAAGGTAATAACGATAGAGAAAGTATCTAACGATAATAATAATAACAACAATAACGATAATAGTGACTATGATGATAAGAAAGATAATAATAATAATAAAAATAAAAATAATAACGAAAATAACGATGAAAATCATAATAATAAAAGTAATAATAACAATTTAAGAATAGTAACTATTATAACGATTATAACGATAATAGTAGGAGTAATAATAACAGTAATAAAAATAATAACGGTAATAAAAATTAAAAGAAAGTTAACGATTATAATATTAACGATAATAAGGATAATAACCATAATAATAATAATAATAATGAAGACAACAACGATATTAACGATAATAATGACAGTAATAATAACAATAATTATTATAATAACGATAACAATTATAATACCGATAATAACGATAATAACAATAATAATAATAGTAATAATTAAGATAATAACGATATTAACGATAATGAGGATAATAACAATAACAATAAAAACAACAATAGCAATTATAATCCTTTAACGATATTAATATTTATCAAAATTACAATAATATTGATAATAACGATAATAACGATAATATTTGTAGCAATAATAACAATGATAACACTAATAAAGATAATTGCGATAATAATAGTAATAATAATAATAATAATAACAATAATATTGATAATAAGGTTATTACCGATGATAATGATAATTATAATATTCATAATAACTATAATAAGGATAATATCAATAATAATAATAACGATAATAACGATAAGACAAATATCGATGAAAACGATAAAATAGAATATAATAATAAAAACTTTAAAGATAAAATCGATATTAATAATAATAAATTTAACGTTTATAACCATAATAATAATAACGATAATAACAATAATAGTAATAATTATAATTACGATAGTAACAAGAATAACTATAATGACGATAATAGCGATAATGATAATAATTATAATGACGATGGATATAATAACGATAATAACGATTATAACAATAATAGTAATAATTATAATGTCGATAGTAACAAGAATAACTATAATGACGATAATAGCGATAATGATAATAACTATAATGACGATGGATATAATAACGATAATATCTTTAATAACGACAATAATAATAATATTAATAGCGATATTAAAGATATTAACGTTAATAACGATATTAATAAAAACAATTAAAACGATAATAACAATAATTATGATAATAACAATAATAATTATAATAGTGATAGCATTAATAACGATATTTACGATAATAATAATAATAATAAAGATAATAACATTATTAACGATAATAACGATAATAAAGAAAATAACGATAATAATAAAAACAATTAAAACGATAATAACAATAATTATGATAATAGCAATAATAATTATAATAGTGATAGCATTAATAACGATATTTACGATAATAGCAATAATAACAAAGATAATAACATGATAAAAACGATAACAACAATAATAAGGTTAATAACTATATTAACTATATCAATAATAACGGAAATAACATTAATTTCGATATTAATAATAGCAACATTAAAGATAATAACGATAATAATAATAATAATAACGACCTTAATAACTATAATAAAAATAATACCGATATGGGATTAACGATAATAACGATAATAATAGTAGTAATAATAACAATAATAACACTAATAACGTTAAAAGCGATAACAAGATTATTAACGAAAATAACAATAATTATAATAACCATAATAATAATAAAAACGATGTTGTCAATGATGACAATAACGATAATAACGATAATATAGATAATAATGATAACATAATTAACGTTAACATCAATAATATTAATAATAATAATAACATTAATAATGATAATAACGATAATAACTATAATAATAATAACAAAAATAACAATAATAACGATATAAATGATAATATTAATAATACCAATATCGACAATAACCAAAATAACGATAACAACGATAATAATAATAATAATACTAAAAATAATAATAATAATAATAACGTTAAATACGTTAATTACGATAATATTATTAGTAATTATAACAATAATAGCAATAATAACAATAATAACGATAATAATAAAAACGATTATATCGATAATTTCAATAATAATAATAACAATATTAACGATTATATCGATAAAAATAATAACAATAATAACAATATTAAAAATAATAATCATAATAGCGATAATAATAACATTATTATTAATACCAATAATGACGATAATGACGATATTTAGAATAATAATAATAACAATAATAGAGATAAGAACGATATTATCTATAATAACAATATTAATAATAACGAGAATAAATAAAATAACGATGTAACGATATAATAACAATAATATTAACAATAATATTGAAAATAATAATAATAATAGTAGCAATAATAACGACGATAAAAATAATAACGATAATAATGATAACGATAATAACGATAATAGTAATAATAATAATATCAAAAATAACAATAATTACGATAATGACTTTAATAACGATAATATAATTACGATAATGGCGATGTTAATAAAATCTATAATAACGTTAATAACGATAATAATAATAACAAAAATATCAATAAAAACGATAATAACTGTTATAACGATAAGCGATTATAATAAAAACAACAATAAAGATAACAACGATATTAACAATAATAACAATAATAACAATTATAGCGATAATAACAATAATAACGATAATCAAGATATTAATAATAACACTAATGACAATAATTTCGACAATAACGATAATTACGATAATACTAATAACAATTTTAACGATAATAACGATAATAACAATAATATTAATAATAATAATAATAATGATAAAAATAATAAGGATAATAGCAATAATAATAATAACGAATTTATCGATTATATTGATTATAAATATAATGATAATAACGATAATAATAATTATAATAATTACAATAATTACGATAATAATAATAGAAAAGATAATAATACTAATGATTATAACCATAAAAACGATAATAAGGATAATAATAATAAAATTAATAACGATAATAACGATTATAACGATAATAATAATAACAATAACATTGATAATAACGACAAAAATCATAATATCTATAATAATAATAACAAAAATAACTATTAAAACGGTAATAACAATAATGACGATAATAACGGTAATAATGATAATAATAATTATAATAATGTCAATAATAACGGTAATAACGCGTAATAATAAATACAATTGTAACAATAGTAATAATAGCAATAATAACGATGATAACGAATTGGAAGATAATGGTAATTATATTAATTACGAAATTAAGCTTAATAACGGCAATAACGATATAAATAATATAAATAATAATAATAATTATAATAGTAATAAAAATAATAACGATAATAAATATAATAACGTTAATAATACAGGTAATAATAACAATAATATCACTATTAAAGATAATAAAGATAATATCGATAATAATAACAACAATATTAACGAAAGTAACATTAATAATAATAATAGTAATAACGATAAAAACGATAAAAACTATAATAAAGATAATAATACTAATGATATTAACGATAATAGTAATAATTTTTATAACGATAAGAACGACAATAAAGATAATAATAATAATAATAATAATAACGAAAATAAGGATAATAACAATCATAATAATAATAATGATAAGGAAAATAATGATAATAACGAATACAACGAAAATAATAATAACAATAATAGCGATAATAACGATTTTAACGATAATAAGGATAATAATAATAATTAAAATAACGATAGAAACGGTAAAAACGATAATAACGAAAATAAAGATGATAACGATATTAACGATAATAATAATAATCAGAATAACGATGATAACGATAATATCGATAATAATAGAAATAATAATAATAATAATGATCGTAACGATAATAAAGATAAAAATAGCAGTGATAGTAACAATAATCATATTAATAACTATAATAACGGTAAAATCGATAATAATAACAATGACAAAGTTAATAGAAATGATAATAATAGCGATAAAAACGATAATTACTTTAATAATAATAACAATAATAAAGATAATACTAATATCGATAATAATAATGACAATATTAACGATAATAACGATAATAGTAATAATAAAAGTGATAATAACGATAATAATGATAATAATAATATTAACAATAATATCGATAACTACCATCATTCCTATAATTATAATAATAGTAATATCGATAATAAGGATAATTACGAAAAAAACGGTAATAACGATAATAACTATAATAACGGTAATAATTATAACAATAATGACGATAATAACGGTAATTACGATAATAATTATAATATCGATAACTATATCAATAATAACGATGGGAAAGATTATAAAGATAATAATAATAACAATTATTACGACAATAATAATAAGAATATAACGATAATAACGATGCTAGCGATAATAATAATAATAATAATAAAGATAATAACAAATTGACCATAATAACAATAATTGTGATATTTACAATAATAATAAGAACAGCAATAACCATATTGCCAATAATAACGATAATTACAATAACAATGACAACGATAAAAACGATAAGTATAATTATAATAATGACGATAATATCGAAAAAAGTAATAATAAATATAACGATAAAAACGATAATAAGAATAATAATAATAACAGTAATAATCATAATTAAGATATCAAAAATAGTAATTGTAGTAATAAAAACAGTAATAACAATACTAAAGATAATAACGATATTAACGATAATAATAATATCGAAAGTAAGCAATATATCAATAATAACAATAACAACATTAACGATATTATCGTGAATATTAACAATAATAATAACTATAATAACGACAATAACGATAATAACAATATTAATAATAACTATAGTAACGTTAATACCAATAATAATAATTAAAATATTATCGATAATATCGATAATAATAATAAAAATATCAACGATAATAACGATAATAACTGTTATATTATTAATATTAAAGATAATTACGGTAATAAGGATAGTAATTATAATAACAATGATATTAATATCGATAAAAACAATAAAATTAATAACGCCGATTATGATAACAACGAAAATAATAATATTAATAATAAAGATAATTACGATAATAACGATAATAATTGTAGTAATAATAAAAATAATAACGATAATAACGTTAATAACGAAAATAACGATTATATTATTAACGATTATATTAACAATATCGAAAATATTAATAACAATACTAACGATAATAACGATAATAATAATAACAATAATAACGAAATTAACGATAATAGCGATAATAATAATAACGGTAATAACGATATTAGTAATTACAATAATAACGATAATACGATAAGAACGATAATAACAGTAATAATAATATTGACAACAAATATAATAACGATATTACCGCTAATTGAGATAATAATAAAAACAATATTATCGAAAATAAAGATAATAAAGATAATAACGATAATAATATGAATAATAACAGCAATAATATCTATAATTACGATATTAACGACAATAACGATCATAACGATAATAATAATAGTAATAATAACGAGGATAACGGAATTAACTATAATAATAATATTAATAATAATAATAATAATAACAAAAATAACGATATTAACGATAACAGTAGTAGTAATACTAACAATAATAACAATACTATCGATAATGATGTTAACGGTATTAATAATAACGATAATAATTAAAATAATAATAACAATTCTAACTATAAAAACGATAATAATAATCGTAATAGTAATAATAATCGTAATAGTAATAATAATAGCAATATTAACGATAATAAAGATAATTATAATAACAATAATAACGACAATAACGATAATAGCGATAACAATAATAACAATAATAACATTAATAAAGAAAATTACGATAATTCTGATAATAAAAATAATAATGATAACGATAATAACGAAAGAGTAATCATAATAATTAGGATTATAAAGATAATATCGATTATAATAATAATTATAATAATTAATATAGTAACGAAAAAACGTTAAGAACTATAATATTACTAAAACAATAAAGATAATAATGATAATAATAATAATAATAATAACAATAACAAGGATAATAACAATAATAATAATAAAGACTATAATAATGATTATAAAGATATTGATAATAAAGATAATAATTATAATAATAAAAAAAATAATAACGATAATAATGATAGAAACGATAATAATAATAATAACAATTAACATAATAACGATTATAACGATAATAATAACAACATAAATAACGTTAATAACGATTATAACGATAATAACGATAATAATAATAACAATAATAACTATAATAACCATAATTACGATAATAAGGATAATAACGATAATAACGATAATAAAGATAATAACGTTAATAATAATAATAAAGTAACGGAATTAACGTTAATAACGATAATAATAATAACAATAATGACTATAAAAAAAATAATATTGATAATAACAATAATTATAATTATAATAATAATAATAAAAACGATAATAACAGTAATAATAATAACAATAATAACGAAAATAAAGAAATAACGATAATAATAATAACAATTATAAAGATAGTAACAATAATATCGATATTAGCGATAACTATAATAACTATGATTACGATAATGACAATGGTAATAATGACCAAAATATTGAAAACAACGATAATAACGATATTAATAGTAATAAAAATGAAGTAATATCGGAAAAGTGGATAGTAATAATAATAATATATACGATAATAACGATAATAACGATAATAATAATAATAATAATAACTATAATATCGTTATTAGTAACAACTATAAGTTTGATAATATTGGTATTAATTAAAATAACTAGAATAATAATAATACATATAACAATAAAAACGACAATAACAATAATAATATTGACATTAATAACGATAATTACGATAATAACGATAGTAATAAAGACTATAATAACGGTAAAGAAGATGATAACAATTATAATAATAATAATAATAATATTATCGATAATAAGTATAATTACGAAAATAACGGTAATAAAGATAATACCAATAATAACGACAAAAATAATAATAATAATAAAAACGATACCTACGATAATAACGATAATAATAATAATAATAATAAAGATAATAACGGGATTAACGATAATAACGCTAAAAATGATAATAACGGTTATAATAATAATAATAATAACAATATTAACGATAATAGAGATAATATCGTTATAATTATAATATTATAAACGATAATTGCGTTATTAGAAATAATAATAATAAGAATAATAACGATAATGACGATAATAACGAAAATACTATTAGCCATAATAACAATATTAATAATAATAAGAATAACGATAATAACGATAATAACGTTAATAATAATAGTAGTAATAACAATAAAAACGATAATAACTAAAATAACGGTAATAATAGTAACGATAATAAAGTTAACATCGAAAAAAGTAATAAAAAAATTAACGATAATCACAATTATAATAATAATAAAAATAATAATAACGATAACATAGATAATAACGATAATAGTAATAACGATACTTTCGGCAAAAGTGCTAATAATAATCACGATAATAACGATATCAATAATAACAATAATAACGATAATAACGATAATAGCGATTGTAATGAAAATAAAGACAGTAATAAGAATAATAATAATAATAATAACGATAATAATAATAATATTAATAACGATAATTACATTAACAACGATAATAGTAATAATGACGTTAATAGTTATAATCATAATAAAGATATTAGAAATAATATCAACAATAATAATAATAATAGCATCCATAATAAAGATAGTAGAAATAATAACTATAATAACGAAAATAACAATGAAAATAATAGTAATAATAGATATATTAAATTTAGTAAGGATAATAACGATTATAATATTATAATAATAACGATGAATACGATAATAGCAACAATATTACTAATAATATTAAAGTTCATTGGTACATTTATTATATTAAAGTTAATAGTAATAAAAAAAATAACGATAAAAACGATATTAACGATAATAACTATAATAATAATGATAATAACGATAATAATAATAGCAATAATAACGATTTTTAATGTCAAGAATGATAAGAATAATAACATTTATAACCATTATAACATTATCAACGATAATAATAATAATGACATTAATAATAATAATCATAATAAAGATATTAACATTAATTTCAACAATAATAAATCTAAATATAATAATAATAATAATTGTAACCATAAGAACGATAATATCGATAATAACGATTATAATAATATCGATAGTAACGATAATAAAGATAATAACGATAAGAATATTAACGATAATATCTACATTATTGATAATATTAACAACGATAATTTTGATAATAACGAAAATAAAATTAATAACAATAAAGATAATATCAATATTAACGACAATATTGATAATAACGATAATAACAAAAAAAATAGTATTAATAATTACATTAATAACAATAATAGGCATAAAGACGATTTTAACGAAAATAATAATAACGATAATAACAATAATATCGATAATATTAATATCAATATTTACGATAATTTCGATATTAATAATTGTAATAATAACAATAGTAACGATCATAAAGATGATAGCGACTATAATAATAATGATAATACCGATATTAATAATTATAATATTAATGTTAGTAACAATAATAATGATAACGATGTTTATAATAATTATAATAAATACGAATACAACGTTACTTACGATATTAATGATAATAACGATAATAACGATAATAAAAGGAACAATAACAACGATATTAACGAAAATATTAATAACATTTATAACGTTAACAACGATAATAAAAAAAATATTAATAATAATAATAACGAAAGTAAAGATAATAACGATAACAATAATTACATTAATAGTGATAATATCAATTATAATAATAATATTAACGATAATATCAGTCATAATATTAATAGTAATAACATTAAAAACGATAATAACGATAATAAAAATAATAACCATAATAACGATAATAATAACATTATTACTAATTACAATAATAACGATAATAACGGTAATAAAAACAAAAATAATAACGATTTTAACGAAAATAGTGTTAACAATTGTAACGAAAACAACGATAACAAGATTAATAATAATAATGATAATAGCGAAGGTAAGTATGATAACATTGAAAAAATAATATTAATAATGATAATATCGATAATAACGATAATAATGTTAATAATAATACTATAATTAACGATAACAACATTAATAATAATAATAATAATATGGCGAAGGTAAGTATGATAACGTTGAAAACTATAATATTAATAATAATAATATCGATAATAACGATAATAATTATAATAATAATACTAAAAATAACGATAATAACGATATTAATGGCAATAACGATAATAACGATAATTCTGAAAATCATATTAAATATAATAACGATAATAACGATAATAACGATAATAATTAAAATCATATTAAAGATATTAACGATAGTAGCGACAGTAGAATAATAATATTAATAACAATAATAACAATAATAACGAAAATAGAAATAATAATTATAACGATATTAACGATAATGTCGTTAAAAATAATAACAATATTACCGATAAAATCGATAATTATAATAATAACAATAATAATAATAAGTATAATAAAGATAATAGCGATTATAATAATAACGATTAAATAGATAACAACGACAATAATGATAATTGCAATAATAACGGTAATAATGGTAATAAAAATAACAATAATGACGATATTAAAGAAAATAATAATAACAATAATATCGATAACGACGATAATAACATTAATAATATTAATAATAATATCGAAAGTAGGTATAATAACGATGCCATCGATAAAAATAATAAAAATAAGAACGATAAAAAAGATAATAATGATAATAATAATACTAATAATAACGATACTAACGGTAATAGAGATAATAATAATTACAAGAACAACATTAACGATAATAACTATAATAAAAATTATAATAATGACGGTAATAACGATAACAATCGTAATAATGATAATAACGATAATAATGATAATAAAAATGATAATAATAGTAATAATAAAGATACTAACGATGTAAAAGTTTCTAACGATAATAATAATAACAACAATAACGATAATAACTATAATGATGATAAGTTCGATAATAATTTTAATACTAATAAAAATAATAACGACAATAAGGACAATAACGATAATAACAGTAGTTATATTAACAATATTACGAATAATTACTATAAAAACTTTAATAAAAGCAATAATAGTAGTAATAAGAAAAGTAATAATTATAATTAAGATAAAAACGATTTTAACAATCATAATAATTGCAATAATTACGATAATATCGATAATAATAATAACAATATGATCGATAATATCAAATATAATATTAACATTAATAAATATAAGAACGATAATAAAGATTATAAAGATAATAATAATAATAATAATAATAACAATAGTAAAGATAATAATGACACAATAATAATAATAATAATAATATTAATAACGATAATAACGGTAATAACGATAAAATCAATAATAACAATAGTTAGAATACTAATAATAATAATAATGACAATTACGATATTAACGATAATAATAATACTTATAATAACATTATAAAAATAATAACGATAATAAAGACAATAATAATAATAATAATAATATCGATATTAAATATAATAACGATAATAACCATAATGGCGATAATAACGGAAATATCGATAATAATAATAATAATAATAAAACTAATAACGATAATAACGATAATAACGACAATAATATTAATAATAATAATAATTGCAATAATAATAACAACAATAACGTTAATATCAATAATAGTGAGAACTATAATAATGATAATAAAGTTAATAACTTTAAAATTAATAACAATAATAATGATAACAACGATAATAATAATATTAATAATAATAACGAAAATAAGGATAATCTCGATGACAACGATAATAATAATAACAATAATAATGAAAATACGTTAATAATCGTAGTAGTAATAACAAAAATAACGTTAAGAACTATATTTACGGTAAAAATAGTATCGATTTTCAATAATATCGATGATAATAATAACAATATTAACGATAATAACGATAATAGTAATAATGAAAGAGATAATAACGATAATATTGATAATAACGATAATAATAATAAGATAATAACGACAACACCAATAATAATAACATCGATAACAACGATAATAACAATAATAATATTAACAATAATATCGATAACTACTATCATTCCTATAATTATAATAATAGTAATATCGATAATAAGGATAATTACGAAAAAAACGGTAAAAACGATAATAACGGTAATAATTATAACAATAATGACGATAACAACGATAATTACGATAATAATTATAATAACGATAATTATAACAATAATAACGATGGGAAAGATTATGAAGATAATAATAATAACAATTATTACGACAATAATAATAAGAATAAGAACGATAAAACGATATTAGCGATAATAATAATAATAATAATAAAGATAATAACTAAATTGACCATAATAACAATAATTGTGACAATTACAATAATAATAAGAACAGCAATAACCATATTACCGATAATAACGATAATTACAATAACAATGATAACGATAATAACGATAAGTACGATTATAATAATGACGATAATAACGAAAGAAGTAATAATAATTATAACGATAAAAACGATAATATCATTAATAATAATAACAATAATAAACAAAATAAAGTTATCAAAGATAGTAATTGTAGTAATAAAAGCAGTAATGACAATACTAAAAATAATAACGATATTAACGATAATAATAATATCGATAGTAAGCAAAATATCAATAATAATATTAACAACATTAACGATATTATCGTTAATATTAGCAATAATAATAACTATAATAACGACAATAACGATAATAACAATATTAATAATAACTATAGTAACGATAATATCTATAATAATAATTAAAATATTATCGGTAATATCGATAATAATAATAAAAATAACAACGATATTATCGATAATAAATGTTATATTATTAATAATAACGATAATAACGATAATAACGATAATAAGGATAGTAACTTTAATAACAATGATATTAATATCGATAAAAACAATAAAGTTAATAACGCCGATTATGATAACAGCGAAAATAATAAAATTAATAATAAAGATAATTACGATAATAACGATAGTAATTGTAGTAATAATAAAAATAATAACGATAATAACGTTAATAACGAAAATAACGATTATATTATTAACGATTATATTAATAATATCGATAATTTAATAACAATACTAACGATAATAACGATAATAATAATAATAATAATAATAATAACGATATTAACGACAACAGTAGTAGTAATACTAATAATAATAACAATACTATCGATAATGATGTTAACGGAATAAATAATAACTTTAATAATTATAATAGTAATAACAATACTAACTATAAAAACGATAATTATAATAGTAATAGTAATAATAATAGCAATAATAACGATAATAAAGATAATTATAATAACAATAATAACGACAATAACGATAATAGCGATAACAATAATAACAATAATAACGTTAATAACGAAAATTACGATAATTCTGATAATAACAATAATAATGATAACGATAATAACGAAATAG
Source organism: Vespa crabro (assembly GCF_910589235.1). Classification (NCBI taxonomy): domain Eukaryota; kingdom Metazoa; phylum Arthropoda; class Insecta; order Hymenoptera; family Vespidae; genus Vespa; species Vespa crabro. The sequence continues at coordinate 2,214,363 of NW_025813595.1, forward strand.
TAATAATTATAAATACGATTATAAAAATAATATCGAAAATAATAATAATTATAACAATTAACATAATAACGATTATAACGATAATAATAATATTAATAATAACAATATTGACAGCAAGAACGATAAAGAATATAACAACATTAATAACGATAAAATCGATAATAAAGAAAATAACGATAATAATAATAACAATAATAACTATAATAACCATGATAACGATATTATAGTAATAATAATAAAGATAATTTCGATAATAAGGACAATAATAATAGTAATAATAACGATAATAACGATAATATCGATAATAATTATAACGAAAATAACGACAATAATATTATTAATATTAACGATAATAAGAATAATTATAATGACATCGATAATAATAATGACAATAATATCGATAATAAGGGAAATTATGAAAATAACAGTAATAACGATAATATATATAAGACGATAATAATAATAATAATCAAAACGATAATAAGAATAATAACGATAATAACGATAATAACGATAATAATAATAATAATGATATAGAAAGTGACGGTATTAACGGTAATGACGATAACAATATTAACAACAATAACGATATTAGCGATAACTATAATAACTACGATTACGATAATAACAATAGTAATAATGACCAAAATATCGAAAACTACGATAAAAACGATATTATTAGTAATAAAAGTAAAGATAATATCGGTAAAGTGGATAATAATAATAATATTATATTCGATAATAACGATAATAAAAATAATAATAATAATAATTACTATAATATCGTTAATAGTAACAACTATAAATTCGATAATAATGGTATTAATGAAAATAACTAGAATAATAATAATACATATAACAATAAAAACGATAATAACAATAATAATATTGACATTAATAACGATAATTACGATAATAACGATAGTAATAAGTACTATAATAACGGTAAAAAGATAATAACGATAATAATAATAATAATAATATTATCGATAAGAAGTATAATTACGAAAATACCGGTAATAAAGATAATAACGACAAAAATAATTATAATAATAATAACGATACTAACGATAATAACGATAATAATAATAATAATAATAAAGATAATAACGGGATTAACGATAATGATGATAATAATAATAATAACGATAATTATAAGAACAAAAGTTACTATAATAATGATATTAACAATAATAATAAGAAGAATAATAGCGATAATAACGATAATAAAATTAATAATAATAATAATGGCGATATTATAGATATTAACGATAATAATAAGAACGATAATAACGACAATAGAAATTATAACAATAACGATAATAATGATCATAACGACAATAATAATAATAATAATAAGTATGTTAAGGATATTAACGATAATCACATTAATAATAATAATAAAAATAATAATAACGGTAACATAGATAATAACGATAATAGTAATAACGATTTTTTCGACAATAATGATAATAATAATAACGATAATAACGATAATAGCGATTGTAGTGACAATAAAGACAGTAATAAGAATAATAATAATAATAATAACGATAATAATAATAATACTAATAACGATAATAACATTAAAAACGATAATAACGATAATAAAGATAATAACAATAATAATAATAATATTAATATCAATAATAGCAATAATAACGTTAGTAACCATAATAACGATAACAAAAATAATAACCATAATAAGGATAATAACATTATAACTAATTACAGAGATAACGATAATAACGGTAATAAAAAGAAAAATAATGACGATATTAACGAAAATAGTGTTAACAATTTTAACGAAAACAACGATAACAATATTAATAATAATAATAATAATAGCGAAGGTAAGTATGATAACTGACAACTATAATATTAATAATATTAATAACGATAATAACGATAATAATGATAATAATAATACTAAAAATAACCATAATAACGATATTAATGGCAATAACGATAATAACGATAATTATGAATATCATATTAAAGATAATAACGATGATAACTATAATAATAATAAAGATAACATCTATATTAACAATAATAACGATAACAATTAAAATCATATTAAAGATAGTAACGATAGTAGCGACAATAAAATAATAATATTAATATCAATAATAACAATAATAACGATAATAGCAATAATAATCGATAACAATAAAAATAACAATAATAATAATAAGGAAAATAAAGATAGTAGCGATTATAATAATAATGATTAAAAGGATAACAACGACAATAATGATAATTGCAATAATAACGATAATAATGGTAATAAAAATAACAATAATGACGATATTTAAGAAAATAGTAAAAACAATAATAACGATTACAACGATAATAACATTAATAACTATAATAATGACAATAATAATAATAAAAAATCTAAAGGAACAATTATAACGATAATGACGATAACAACGATAATGACATTAATAATATTAATAATAATAACGAAAGCAAGAATGATAACGATGCCATCGATAATAATAATAAAAATAAGAATGATAATAAAGATAATAACGATAATAACAATAATCGTATTAAAAATAATAACGATAATAACAATACTAAAGATAATAGAGATAATAATAATAACAACAAAAGCAATATTAACGATAATAACTATAATAATAATTATAATTATGACGGAAATAACGATAACAATCGTAATAATGATAATAACGATAATAACGATAATAAAAATGATAATAATAGTAATAATAAAAATTCTAACGGTGTAAAAGATTCTAACGATAATAATAATAACAACAATAACGATAATAATTATAATGATGTTAAGAACGCTAATAATATTAATAATAATAAAAATAATAACTACAATAAGGACAATAACGATAATAATAGTAGTAATATTAAAAATATTATGAATAATAACTATCAAAACGATAATAACAGCAATAATAGTAGTAATAAAAAAAGTAATAATTATAATTACGATAAAGACGATTTCAACGATAATAATAATTGCAATAAATACGATAATATCGATAATAATAATAATAATATTAACGATAATATCGAACATAATATAACATTAATAACTATAATAACGATAATAACGATTATAAAGGTAATAATAATAATAATGATAATAATAACAATAATAAAGATAATAATGACACAATAATAATAATAATAATAATAATAATAACGATAATAACGGTAATAACAATAAAAATAATAGGAAAATAACAAGAATATCAATAATGACGATAAAAAAGATAATAACGATAAATCGATAATAATAAATACGATAATAATCATAACATCGATAATAATAATAACAATATTTAAAATAATATCGATTATAATAACAACAATATTGACGATAATACCAACAATAATAAAAACAACAATAACAGTAATAACGATAATAACGATAATATCGTTAATAATAATAATGATAATAATGATAATAGCCATAAAAACAATAACGATATTAATGATAATATTGACAATATTAAAAATAATAATGATAATAATTTAAAAACGATAATAATTATCATAATTATAGCAGTAATAACAATAATAACGATATTAAAAATAAAAATAATTACGATAATATAGATAATAATAATAAAATTCATAACGTTAAAAATGATAATAACGATAATAACGGAAATTATAAAAAAATTGATAACGCTAATAACGATAATACAGATATAATATAATTAATAATAAAGATAGTAACGATTATAATGGAAATAATAATAATATGAATATCGAAAATAACGATAATAACAGTAAAATCAATAATAATAGTAAGAATACTAGTAATAATAATAATAATAATAACGATAATAACAATAATAACGATAATAATAATAATAAAAATAATAATAATAATAATAATAATAATAATAATATAAGGATAATAGCGATAATTACGACAATAATAAAAGTATTAATAATGATGATAAGGATAATAAGGAAAACATCGATAATAGTAATATCAAAAATATCGATAATAACTATAATAACGATAAGAATAAAATAATAGTAACGATAATAACGATAACAAATACTATAACGATAGTAATAATAACAATTATAACGATAATAACTGTAATGACGATAACAATAATAACAACAATTACGATATTATCGATAATAATATTAACAATATTAACGTTCATAACGATAATAACGATAATAATAAATATAATAATAACGATAATAAAGATATCAATGATAAAAATGATAATAACGATAATGATAATAATGATATTACGGATAATTTCGATAATAATAATAATAATATTAACGGTAATATCGATAATACCATTAAAATATTAATGTTATTATCGAAAATAATTGTAATAATAATAAAGATAACAACGATATTAACGATAATAACGATACAAAAAAAACAATAATAACGATAATAATATTTATGATAATAATTATAATACTGATAATAAAAGATAATAACGATAATATAGATAATAACATTAATAATAATGACAATAATAACAATTATAGCGATAATAACGATAATAATAGAGACAATAATAATAATATTAAAAATTGTAACAAAAAAATAACGATTTGTCTATAATAACGATAAAAATAGTAACGATATTATCGATAATAATAATAATAATAATAATAATAGCAATAATGACCTTAATAAAGATAACAATGATAATAATGATACGATAATAACGATAATAGTAATAATAATATCGATAGTAATAATAATTACTATAATGACGATAATAACGATTATAATAATAACGATAATGAGGATGCTAATATTAACTATAATAGCACTACTAACGATAATAATTATAATAATAATAGCAATAATAACAATTATAACACTATTAACGTTAAAAACGATAATAACGATAATAATAGTTGAATAATAAGAAAAATAACTATAATAACGATATTATCAATCATAACAATAACGACAATAACGATAATATCGATAATAATAATAACATTATGAACGTTAATATCGATAATGATAATAATAATAAAAACATTAAAAACGATAATAAAGATAATAAGTATAATAATAATAATGAAAATAACGTTAATAACCATATTAACGATAATAATAATAATAATAAGAACAGTAATAATAATAACCTTAATTATGATAATAACGATAATAAAAATAGTAATTATAACGCTAATAGCAATAATAACGATATTAATCATAATAATAAATACGATAATATCGATCAAATCGATAATAATAATAACAATATTTACCATTATATCGACAAAAATAATATCAATAATAACAATAATAAAATTGATAATTTTTATAACGATAATAATAAAATTATTATTAATAACAATAATAAAGATAAAAACGATAATAAAAATAATAACTTTAATAACAATAATAGTAACATTATTACTAATAATAATAATAACGATAATGACGAAAATAATGATAATAACGATTATAATGACAACGACAATATCGATAATAGTATTAATAATAATAAGGATAATAACGATATTTATGATTATAATAATAACAATAATAAAGAAAAGAACGATTAATCTTTAATAACGATGTTAATAATAACGATAATAACTATAATAACGATGTAACGATAATAAGGACAAAAATAGAAACGATAATATTGATAATCAAAATAATAATATTAATAGCAACAATATCGATAATGTAGAAAATAACGATAATAATGATAATGATAATGATAATAAAGATAATACTAATAATAATAATATCAAAAATAACAATAATTACGAAAACGACTATAATAACGATAAAAATAATAACGATAATGACGATGATAATAATAGTAATAATACCGATAGTAACGATATCAATGATAATAACGATATAAACGATAATAATGATAATTATAATAACGATAATAACGATAGTAACGACAATAATAATAATTATAATTTCGTTAAAAGAGATGATAACTATGTCAACGATAATAATAATTACAAAAATATTAAAAAAAACGATAGTAACGTTAATAATAATATTTCAAAAAAAGGATAATAAGGATAATAATAATAATAATAACAATAATAAAGATTATAACGACATTAATAAGGATAAAAATAATAATAATAATAATAATATCGATGATAACGATAATAACTATAATAATAATATTATTCATGACAATAATACCAATAATAACGGTAATAAGTATAATAATAAATACGATAAAGTCGATAATATCCATAAGATTATTAACAATTTTAACGATAATATCGATAATAATAAGAACAATATTAACGATAATATCGATAAAATTAATAACAATATTAACGATAATATCTATAAAAATAATAATAATAATAATAATAAAAGTATTGACGATAGTAGAGATAACAAAAATGATAATAATTATAACGATAATAAGGATAATAACATTAATAAAAATAATTATAAAAAAGATAACAACGATATTGACGAAAGTAGCGATAATAATAATTGATAATAATGATATTAGCGATAAAAATTATAATAATGATAACAATAATGACGATAATAACGTAAATAATATTAACAATAATAACGATATTAATGATAATTAAAATAATAATAATAAAAATAATAACGAATACAAAGACAATTTCGATAGTAACAATAATAATAATTATAATAACCAGAATAACGATATTAACAATAAATAGTAGCGATATTAACGACAATATTGATAATAATATTAGCAATTATAAAGATAACAAACGACAATAACTACAGTAAAGATAATAATATCTATACTAAAGATAATTACAATAATAATAATAGTAACGATAATAATAATAATAATAATATCGATAAAGACAATAACGATAATAACGGTAATAATAATAATAATAAAGATAATTACGATAATAACGATAATAATAATAACAATAATAACGATAATAACGACATTCACGATAATAATAATTAAAATAATGACGATATTAACGTTAAAAAAGACAATACCGATAATAACGATAATAACAATAATAATAATAGTAATAATTAAGTTAATAATGATATTTACGATAATAAGGAAAGTAACAGTAACAATAATAACGATAATAACAATTATAATCCTCATAACGATATCAATAATTATAAAAATAACAATAATATCGATAATAACGATAATAATAATAACGAAAGTAACGATAATATCCTTAATACCAATAACAATATAATTCATAATATCGATAATAATCTTAATAATCATAACGATAATAGCGATAATAACGATAATAATGATAATAACGATAATGAAGATATTAACGATGATAATAATAGTAATAATAAAGATAATAACGATGTAAATGATTCTAACGATAATAATAATAACAACAATATCGATAATAACGAATATGGTGTTAAGAATGATAATAATATTAACAATAATAAAAACAATAATGACAATCACGATAATAACGATAAAATCGTTTTTAACGATAATAATAATGGTGAAAATTACGATAATATCGATGATTATAATAACTATAATAACGATAATAACGAATATAGAGATAATAATAATTATAGTAATAATAACGATATTATAGATACTAACGACAAAATAATAATAATAATTATAACGATAATAACGGTAATAACGAATAAAAATAATAGAAAAATAAAAATAATATCAATAATAACGATAACAAAGATAATAACGATAATATCGATATTAATAAATAAGATAATATCGGTATCAACGATAATAATAATAACAATATTAACGATAATATCGACAATAATAACAACAATATCGACAATAATAACGATAATAATAATAACAATAATACCGATACTAACGATAATATCGTTAATAATAATAACGATAATGATAATAGCGATAAAAACAATAACGATATTAACGATAATATTGACAATATTAAAGAAAATAATGATAATAATTATAAAACGATAATAATTATCATAATAATAATAGTAATAACGATAATACCGATAAAAAAATTAAAATAATAACGATAATAAAGATTATTATATAAAAATTAATAACGTTAATAACGATAATTACGATAATAAAGGTAATAATAAAAAAATTAATAACGCTAATAACGATAATAAAGATAATAATATTATTAATAATACCGATAATATCGATTATAATGGAAATAATAATAATAACAATATCGATAATAACGATAATAACGGTAATAACGATAATAATAATAGCAATAATAAAAGTAATAATAATAATGATAATTACGATAATAACGATAATTCAATAATAACGATATCCATAATAACGATAATAAAGATAATATTAATAACAATAATATTATTGATAATATATATAATAACGATAATAAACGTAATGACGACCATGACGATAATAATAATTACGATAATATCGATAATGACGATAATAACGATAATAACGACAATAAAAATATTAATAATAAAGAAAATATCAATATTTTAGCAAATAACGATTATAACGTTAATAATAATAACAGTATTAACGATAATAACGATAATAGTGATTATAACGATATTAAAAACAGTAATAATTATAATAATAATAAAAAAAATATTATCGGTAACAATGAAAATAAAGATAATAATAGTAGTAATAATTACAATAATAACAATAATAACGATAATAAAGATAATAACGATAATTATGATAATAACAATCATAATAATAATGAAAATAACGATAATAGTAAAATTAATAATAACGATAATAATAATAATAAAAATAATAATAATAATAATAATAATAATAATAATAAAGATAATAACGTGTATAACGATAATAATTATTACAATAATATTGATAATAACGACAATAATCATAATAACTGTAATAATAAAAACAAAAATAACTATTAAAACGGTAAAAACAATAATAATAATAACAATAATGAAGATAATAACGGTAATAACGATAATAATAATAATAATGACGATAATAACGGTAATAACAAGTAATAATAAATACAACACTAACAATAGTAATAATAGCAATAATAACGATGATAACGAAATGGAAGATAATGGTAATAATATTAATTACGAAATTAAGGATAATAACGATAACGACGATATAAATAATATAAATAATAGTAATAATTATAATAATAATAAAAATAATAACGATAATAAATATAATAACGTTAATAATTCAAGTAATAATAACAATAATATCATTATTAAAGATAATAAAGATAAGAACGATAATAATAATCATAATAATAACAATAATATTAATAACAATATTAACGATAATAATGTTTATGACAATAATAATAATAACAGTAAAATTGATATTAAAAACAATAATTATAATAACTATAATAATAATAACAAAAATAACTATTGAACGGTTATAACAATGATGATAATAACAACAATGACGATAATAACGATAAAACGATAACAACGATAATAATAAAAATAGTAATAATAGCAATAATAACGATAATAACGATAAAATCGATAATAACGTAATAATAACGATTACAACAATAATAACGACAATATCGACAATAATACTAATAATGATAATAGTAATAAAAACGATAATAATAAAAATAATAATAATAACGATAATAATGATAATAGTACATGTAATAATAATACTAATAACTATAATAACGGTAATAACGATAATAATGATAATAACGATTATAATAACAACGATAATACCGATAATGGTAGTATTAATAATAACGATAATAATGGTATTTACGATAATAATAATAACAATAATATAGAAAAGAACGATATTATCTATAATAACGATATTAATAATAACGATATAAACTATAATAACGATAAAAAGATAATAATAACATCAATATTACCGATAATATTGATAATAATAATAATGATAATAGCAATAATAACGATAATAAAGATATTAACGGTAATAATGATAATGATAATGACGATATAATAATAATAATAATATCAAAAATAACAATAATTACCATAATGACTACAATGACGATAATAATAATAATGATAATAACGATAGCAATGATAATAACGATAATAGCGATAATAATGATTATTATAATAACGATAATAACGACAATAATAATAATAATAATAGCGTAAAAAGAGATAATAAGTACGTCGCCGATAATAATAATAAAAATAATATCAACAAAAAAGATAATAACGATAATAATAATAAAAATAATGACGATTTTAACGATATTAGGATAACAGCAATAACGATAATAAGGATAAAAATCTTAAAAATAATAACGATATTAAAGATTTAAACGAGAAACATAATAAGGATATTAACGATTATAACGATAATAATGATAATAATAATAATAATAATAACATTAATAAAGTTAATAGCGTAAATAACGATAATAGCGATAATACATATAATAATTATAACGAATATAATGATAATAACGATAATTATGAAATTAATAATAATAATAATATCGATATAAATGATTATAACGATAATAACCATATTAACTATAAAAACGACAATAAAATTAATAATAATAATGAAAATAATAACACCGTTAATGACGATAATAGCGATAATAGTAGTAGAAGTAATATCAATAATAACAATAATATCGATATAAAGATAATAACGATAATAATACTAACGATTATAACGAAAATAGTAATAATAATAATAGCGATAATAACGATAATAACGACAATAACGATAATAATGATAATAATAATAATAATTATAATAATAATAATAATAATAATAATAATAATAATAATAATAATAGTTTTAAAAATAATAACAATAATGCGTTTAATAACGACAAAAATTGTGGTAATGTTAAGAATCATAACAATAATAACGATCATAACGTTTATGACAATAACAATATTATTGACAATAACGTCTATAGTAATAATAATAATAATAACGATAATAATGATAATTATAATATCGATAATATCGATAGTAACTATAATAATAATAATAATAATAACGTTAAAAGGGATAATAACTATTTAAACGATAATAATGATCACAATAATATCAATATAAACGATAATAACGATAATAACGATAATAATCTTAACAATAATAATGATATTAGAGATTTTAAGGATAATAATAATAATGATAATATCGATAATAACGATAGGAATAATAATTTAATATCGATTGTAACAATAACAACGACAAAGACGATAGTAACGATAATAATAATAACGATAATAATAATAACGATCATAAAGTTAATAATAAAAATCATATTAAAGATAATAACGCTAATAACAATACTAACGATAATACCGATAATAATAATAACGATATTAAGGATAATATCGGTAATAATTGTAACAATATTAACAATAAAAACGATAATAATAATAACAACGAAAACATTAATAACGATATTAACTATAAAAAAATTTATAATAATAACGACAATGAAGATAATAATGATAAATATAGAAGTAATAATAACAATATTAAGAGTATTAAATATAATAATGATTATAAAGATAATAGTAGTAGTAATAATAACAGTAATAACAATAATAACGATAATAACGATTATAACAATGTTAACGATAATAATATTGACGATAATAACGATAATAACCATAATAATATTAATAATAATAATAAAGATAAAAACGCTATTAACGAAAATAATGACAGTAATAATAATAATAGTAACGAAGATAACGTTAACAATGATAATACCGATAATAAAGATAATAACAATAATAATAATAGTATTAATTTTGATAATGACGATATTAACTATAATAATATTAGTAATAATAACGATAATAGAAGTAATAATAACAATAATAACAATTATAGCGATAATAATGTTATTACCGATAATAACGATAATTATAATATTCATAGTAACTATAACAAGGATATTATCCATAATAATAATAACAATAATAACGATAATAACGATAATAACAATTATAATAGAAGTATTAATAACAATATTAAGAATAATAACAATAAAAACGATAATAGAAATAAAAATAGTAGTAATATAAAAAGTAATAATTATAATAACGATAAAAACGATTTTAACGATAATAATAATGACGATAAATAGGATAATATCGATAATAATAATAACAATAAGAACGATAATATCGATAATAATAATAACATTAATAACTATAATTACGAAAATAACGATTATAACGATAATAATAATAAGAATAATAATAACCACGAAAATAACGTTAATAACGGTAGCAATAATAATAACACTAACAATATAAATAATTACAATAGTAACAATAATAACATTATGACGATAATAATAATAATAATATTAACGATAATTGCGATAATGATGATAATAATGATAATAAGGATAATAACATTATAGTTATTAACGATAAAAACGACAATAAAGATAATAACAATTAAAATTATAAAGATATTAATGAAAATAACGATAATAATGATAATAAAGGCAATAATAATAATAATAATAACGTTAATAATGATAATAGGGATAATAATAATATCGAAAATAACGACAATAATAATAATAATAATAACGATCATAATGCAAATAACGATAATTTCGGAAATAATAAAAACAATAATATCGATAAGAACGATATTAACGATATAATAATAATAATAATAATTTCGTAATCAGGTTAATTACGAAAATATCGGTAATAACCACGATAACGGGGAAATCGATAATTAACAATAAAATCGACAATATCGATAATAACGACATTAAATGTAATAATTATAACGATAATAACAATAATATCGATAATATTAATAGCGACAATGACGACAAAAATAATAATAATATTAATGGTATTAACGATAATAATGATAATAGTAATTATAATGATAACGATAATAACGATAATAACGCATAATAATTATTGCAACAATAAAAATAGTAATAATAAAAATAATAACGATGATAACGATATTGACGATAATAATAAAAATAATATCGTTAATAACGATAATAACGATTATAAAATTAATAATAATATCGATAATATTGATAATAACGATAATAAAACATTAATAGTAATAAAAATAACATAATATCGATAATAACGATAATATCGATAATAATTATAACGAAAATGACGACGATAATAATAATCATTATCGGTATAAGGATAAATTCGATAAAATCGATAATAATAATAGCAATAATATCGATTAATAACCATAATGACGATAATAATAATATTACTAATAATAATAATAATAATAACAAGGATAATAAGGATAATTACGATAATAACGATAATATCGACAATGATAATAATTATATTTACGATAATAATGATAATAACGATAATAATAATAATAATAACATTAAAAACAATAATAACGATAATAACAATAATAATAATAGCATTACAAACAATAATATCGATAATAACGATAAATACGATAATAATTATAACAATTATATCGATAATAACGATTAGAAATATAATACTATTAACAATATTATCGCTGACAACGATAATAACGATAATTATAATAATTACATATAGATAATAAGAATTATAATGATAAGAACGAACATAAATATATAAAAGTATATAACGGCAAATATAATAATAATAATAGCGATAATGACGATAATGACGATAATAACGATAATGATGATAATAAAGATTATAATAATATCGATAGTAACGATAATGGTAAAAATAATAATAATGATAATAACGATAATAGGAATAATAATAATAACGATAAAAGCTATAAAAGCGATAATAATAATAATAACGATAATACGGGTACTAACGATAGCAAGGATAATAAATATATCAATAAAAACGATAATAATGATATTAACGATAATAAAGATAATAACAATAAGACCGATAGTAATGATACGATAATAACGATTACTGAAATGATAATATTACCGATTGTTTCAATAATAACGATAATGACGTTAATAATAAAAATATTAATAAGGTAATAACGATATTAACGACAAAAACGATAAAAATGATAATAACAATAATAATAAAAATAACAATTACAATAATAAAGATAATAACTATAAGAATGAGAACAATAATAACGATCATAGCGTTAATAATGATAATAATAATAGCAATAATAGCGATAACATCGTTAATAACAATAATCGTAATAATAACGATAATTGTGGTAATAACGATAACAACGATAATAATAATAATAGTAATAACGATAATAACGATATTAACCAAAATAAGGATAATAATAATAGAAATAATAAAAATAATGGCGATATTAATGATAGTAAGAATATTAAAGATATTAACAATAATAATAATAGTAATAATAATGTTAATAACGTTATTAACGATAATAACGATAATAATAATAACAGTAATATAGATAATAACGATAATATCGATTATAATAATAAAAATAAAATCGATAGTAATGATGTTAATGATAACTATAATAACATTAATTACGATAATAACGACAATAGTAATAATAATAATTACCATAATAATAATAACAATAATAACGATAATGAAGATTTTTACAATAATATTAATAACGATAATAACGATAATAACGATAATAATAATAATTTTAATAACAAAGGATATAACGATATTCAGGAAAATAACGATAATAATGATAATAACGATACTAATAAGAATAATAATAACAATAAAAACTATAATAACGATTATAATGATAATAACTATAATAATGATATTAACAATAAGAATAAAAGTAATAATAAAGACATTAACGCTATGAACGATAAAAATGATAATAACTATACTAATAAAAATAATAATAACAATAATAAAGATAATAATAATAAAATTAATATCGATAATTACGTTAATAACTATAATAATAATAGCATTAATAACAATAATAACGGTAATAATAATAATAATAGTAATAACAATATTAAGGATAATAAAGTTAATAATGATATTATTAATAACGTTGACAACGATAAAAACAATAATATTAATATTAATAATAACGAAAATAAGGATAATATCGATAACAACGATACTATTAATAATAATTATCAAGATATTAACATAATTAACGATCATATCGATAAAATAATAATAACATTACTAATAATAATATTAATATCAATAAAAACGATAACAACCCTATTAATGAGATGAATATGAACGATAATAACAATAATAAGGATAATAATAATTACAATAATAACGATACCAACGACAATAACAATAAAAATAATAATAATAATAACGAAAATAACGAAAATAACCATAATAACGATGTCAACGATAATATTAATAACAATAATAAGGATAATAACGATGACAACGATAATAATAATAACAATAATAATGATAATAACGATAATAACGATTATACGGATAATAGAAATACGATAATAACGATAATAATAATAACGATAATAACAATAACGTCGATAATATTAATAACAAAATTTACGATAATTTCAATATTAATAATTGTAATCATAACAATAATAACGATCAAAACGATAATAGCAACTATAATAATAACGATAATAACGATATTAATAATAATATTACTATTGTAAGTAACAATAATAATGATAACGATGTTTATAATCGTAATAATAATAACGTTTATAATGATACTGACGGTAATAATGATAATAAAAATAATAACCATACTAACGATAATAATAACATTATTACTAATAATAACAGTAACGATAATAACGGTAATAAAAACAACAATAATAACAATATTAACGAAAATAGTAATTACAATTGTAACGGAAACAACGATAACAGCATTAATAGCAATAATAATAATAATAATAGCGAATGTAAGTATGATAACGGTGACACCTATAATATTAATAACAATAATAACGATAATAACGATAATAATAATAATCGTATTAAAGATAATAAAGATAATAACGATACTAACGGTAATAGCGAAAATAATAATGACAACAAAAACAATATTAACGATAATATGTATAATAACAATTATTATAATGACGGTAAAAACGATAACAACGGTAATAATGATAATAACGACAATAACGATATTAACAATGATAATAATAATAATAATAATAAATATAATAACGATGTAAAAGGTTCTAACGATATTAATATTTACAACAATAAAGATAATAACGATTATGATGATAAGAACGATAATAATACTAATAATAATAAAAATAATTCCGACAATAACGACAATAAGAATAATAATAGAAGTATTAATAACAATTTTAAGAATTATAACTATAAAAACGATAATAACAATAATAATAGTAGTAATAAAAAAGTAATAATTATAATAACGATAAAAAAGATTTTAACGATAATAATAATGACGATAAGTAGGATAATATCGATAATAATAATAACAATATTAGCCATAATACCGATAATAATAATAGTAGTAATAATAACCATAATAAAGATTATAACGACACAATAATAATAATAATAATAATAACGATAATAACGGTAATATCGATAAACATAATAGAAAAATAAAATAATATCAATAATAACGATAAAAAGTATAAAAACGATTATATCGATTATATAAAATACGATAAAACGATATTATCGATAATAATAATAACAATATTAACAATAATATCGATAATAATAACAACAATATTGACGATAATATCGATAATAATAATAACAATAATATCAGTAATACCGGTAATAACGATAATATCGGTAATAATAATAATGATACTATGTTAATAGCGATATAAACAATAACAATATTAATGATAAAATTGACAATATTAAAGATAATAATGATAATAATTTTAAAACAATAATAATTATCATAATTATAGTAGTAATAACGATAATAACTATATTAAAAATAAAAATAATAACGATAAAATACATAATAATAATAAAATTTATAACGTTAATAACGAGAATAACGATAATAACCGTAATAATAATAAAATTGATATCGCTAATAACGATAATAAAGGTATAATATTATTAATAAGGATGATTATAATGATTATAATGGAAATAATAATAATTATAATATCGATAATAACGATAATAAAGTTAAAATGGATAATAATAATAGTAAAAACATTAGTAATAATAATAATGATAATTACGTTAATAACGATAATAATAATAGTTATAATAACAATATAACAAGAATAACGAGAACAAACGATAATAACGAAATCTATAATAACGATAATAAAGACAATAATAGTAACAATAATAATATCGATAATAACTGTAATAATGATAGTAACCATAATGACGATAATAACGATAATATCGATAATAATAATAATAATAATAGTTACAGTAATATCGAAAATAACGATAATAACGGCAGTAATAATAATAATAATAACAATATTAATATCCATAATGCAGATAATGAAGCCAATAAAAATAATTATATAATATTAGTAATAATAACGATAATGACGATAATAATAATAGTATTAATAACAAAATTAAAAATAATAACGATAATAACGATAATAACGATAATAATAATAATAATAACGACATCATTACTATAATAAATGTAATAACGATATGTCATTAACGTTAAAGACGACAATAGTGATAATAGAAATAACGATAATAACGATAATAAACATAATAACATTAACGATGACATGACAATAATAATAACAATATTAATAACGATAATAACGATAACAACAATAATAAAAATAATGACTATATTAACGATATCAATAATAACGAAAATAACGTTAATTTCGATATTAATAATAACAATATTAAAGATAATAACGATAATAATAATAATAATAACGACATTATTAACTATAATAAATATAATAACGATATGGTATTAACGGTAAAAACGACAATAGAAGTAACAATAATAACGATATTATCGAAAATAACGATAATAACAATAGTAATAATAACAGTAATAACGATAATAACGATAGAGCGATTAATAATAATAATAATAATAATAATAATAATATTATATGATAAAATAATAATAAGATAAAATAATAATAAAATTAACGATTACAACGAAAATAATGATAATAATAGTAGTAATAATAACAATAATAACAATAATAACGATAATAAAGAAAATAACGGTAATTACGATAATAATTATAAGAATAATCTATTTAACATTAATACTAACGTTGAGAACGATAACATAAATAAAATTAATAACGATAATAACGATTATAATAATAAGAACGATAATAATATTATTAATAAAAACAATATTAACTATTATAACGATAATAACGTTAATAATAGATGTAATAATAACAATATTAAAAATATTATGTATAATAACGATAATAATAGTAGTAATAATGACAGTAATAAAAATAATAGCCATAAAAACGATTTTAACGATAATAATATTTACGATAATAACGATAATATCGATATTAATAATAACAATATTTATGATAATTTCGTAATTAATAATTGTAATCATAACAATATTAACGATTATAACGATAATAGCGACTATAATAATAACTATAATAACGACTTTAATAATAACAATAATAATAATAACGATGTTTTTAATAGTAATAATAATAACGATTATAACGATATTTATAACGATATTATAAATATAACGATTAAAACGATAATAGTAGGAGTAATAATAACAGCAATAAAAATTATACCGATAATAACAATTATAAGAGAGATAACGATTATGATATTAACGATAATAACGATAATAACCATAATAATAATATTATTAATTAACATAATAACGATATTAACGATAATAAGGATAATAACAATAATAACACTAATAACGATAGTTGCGATAATAATAGTAATAATAATAATAATAACAATATTATTGTTAATAAGGTTATTACCGATGATAATGATAATTATAATATTCATAATAACTATAATAAGGATATTATCGATAATAATAATAACGATAATAACGATCAGAATAATATCCATGAAAACGACAAAATCGAAAATAATAATAAAAACTTTAACGATAAAATCGATAATAATAAAAACAATTTTAACGTTAATAACCATAATAATAATAATAAGAATAATAGCAATAATAACCGTAATAGGGAAAATAACGAGGAAAATAATAATAACGATAATGACGATGGATATAGAAACGATAATATCTTTAATAACGATAATAATAATAATAATAATAGCGATAATAAAGATATTAACGTTAATAACGATAATAATGAAAACAATTAAAACGATAATAACAATAATTATGATAATAACAATAATAATTATAATAGTGTTAGCATTGACAACGATATTTACGATAATAATAATAATAATAAGGATAATAACATTATTAATGATAATAATGATAATAAAGTTAATGACGATAATAACGATATAGACGAGAATATCGATAATTATAATAACAATATTAACGATAATAAAAATAATAATACTAACAAAACAGCGATAATAACGAAAATATCGATAATAACGATAATAAAAATAGTAATAATAATAACGATAATAATCATAAAAACAACAATAATATTAATAATAATAATATTAATAATAATAATAATAATAATAATAATAATGATAATAACGATTATAATGATAATGAAAAAATAATAATAGCAATTAATACGGTAAATACGATAATAAAATAGTAATAATAACGATTAGAACGATACTAACCAAAATAACGATAATAATAATAACAATTATAAAGATAATAACGATAATAATTATTATAATGACAATAACTATAAAAACGATTATAAGCGCAACGATAATAATAATAATAATAATATAGATAACAACGATATTAACGTTAATGACGATAATAATAACAACAATAATAAAGATACAAACGATTATAACGATAAGAACGATAATAATATTTATAATAATAATAATAATAACGATAATTACGATAATAATGGAAGTAATAATAAAAAAATTAAGAATAATATATATATTAACGATAATAACGATAATAATATTATTATTAATAACAGTAATAGCAATATTAACGATAAAAACGTTTATAACAAAGAATCATAATAAAGATAATAACGATAATATCAATAATAATAATAACAATATTAACGAGAATATCGACAATAATAATAATAATAATAATAATAATAACCTTAATGACGATTATAACGCTAGTAACGATAATATAAGATATAATAATAACAATATTAAGAATAATAACTATAATAACAAAAATAACGATAATAATAATAGTACTAATAAAAATAATAACAACAATATTGATAAGAACGATAATAACGATAATAATAATAACGATAATAACGATAATATGGAAAAAAATAATAACAAAATTAACAATAATATTGATAATAATAATAATAATAACAATAATTATGATAATAACGATAATAACGACAATAACGATAATAATAAGAAAACTATTGTACCAATAATAACGATAATAATATAAAAGATAATGAAGGTATAATAATAATAATAACGGTAATAACAAAAAATACGATAATAACGGAATTGATAATAACGATAATAACGTTAATAACGTTAATAATAATGGTACTAATAACAATAATAATAACAATAACGACAATAACGATAATATTAATAACGATAATAACTACAATAAAGATAATAATAATAATAATTATTACGATAAAGTCGATAATAACTATAATAGCGATAATAATAATAATAATTATTACGATAAACAAACTAATAACCATAATAATTACAGTAATTATAGTAATTATTATGATAAACACGATAATAATTATATTAATGTTAATAATAATAATAATAATAATAAAAACTTCAATAACGATATTTACGATAATATCGATAATAATTATAGTAATAATATCGATAATAACGATTATTATGGCATTAATAATAATAATTATAAGTTTAATAAAAATAATAATAAATTTAACAATATTTACGATAATGCTGATGATAATAACAATAATAACGATAACAATGATGATAAAAATAATAATAAAAATATCAATAATAAAGTTAGTTCCGATAATAATGATGATAATAATAATATTAATAACAACAATAACTGTAATAAAGATAATAACGATAATAACGATAATAAGAATAATAATAATAACAATAATATTGATGGAACAGTAATAACGATAATAACGATAATAATAATAATAATAAAAACGATAATATTTATAACAACGATAATAACGAGTATAATAAAATAATAAATAACGATAATGACGTTTACAACGATATTAACGATATTATTAATAACGATAATGAGAATAATAATAATAATAATGATAATAACGTTAGTAACGATAATATTATTAAGTATGATAACGATTATAATGTTATTAACGATAACAGCAAAAATAACAATAATAACATTAATAAGGATAATAAGGGTAGTATTGATAATAATAATAAAAATATTAACGATAATATCGATAGGAATAATAATAATAATAACAATGATAACGATAATATAGATTATAACCATAATAATAATAACAATGATAACGTTAACATAAATAATAATAATAACGATAAAAAAGACAAAAATGATAATAAACATAATAATAACAATAATAACGTTAATAACGACAATAATTATAATAATAACAATGATAATAAAAGTAATAACGTTAATAACGACAATAATTATAATAATTATATTGATAATAACAATAATAACGAAAATAATAAATATAATGATATTAATAACGATATAGAATACATAACCATAATAATAGTAGTAATAATAACAATAATATCAATAAAGGTGTAAGGAACGTAATTGCAGAAAATATTAATAACAATAATAAGGATAATAACGATAATAGCGATAATAATGATAATATCGATACTAATAATTGTAAAAATAACAATATTAACGGTAATAACAATTATAATAATGACCACAATAACGATAATAACGTTAATAACGATAATAAAAGTAACAATAATATTGATAATAACGATAATACCGATAATAAAGATAATAACAACAATAATAATAATAATAATAGTAATAATAATAATAATAATAATAATGATAATAGCTATAATGAGGAAAATAATAAAAATTATAATAATAATACTAACGATATAAACGAAAATAACCATTATAATAGAACATATTATAACAATAATAACATTAATAATGTGAATAACGATAATAACGATAATAATATATCGATAAAAATGATAATATTAATATTAATAATAACAGTATTTACGATAATAAAGATAATAAAATTAATAATAAAAACAATAATACAGGTAATAATGATAATAATGATAATAACGATAAAAATAATAATATTAATAATATTTATAATAACAATAATAACGATAATAATAATTAAGATAATGACGATAATAATAATAATAATAATAATAATAATAATAATAATAATAATCACGATAATTAGTATAATAACGATAATAATAGTAGTAATAACAAAAATAACTAATTATATCAATAAGAATAATAATGACGATAATAATAATGACAATAATAACAATAACGATGGAAATAATGATAATATCGATGACATTAATAATTGTAAAAACTATAATAACGATAATAACGGTAATGATAATTATGATATTCAAAGATGATATAGGTAATAAAAATAATAATATTAAAGATAATAGCGACAATTTAACAATAATAATAACTATAATAACATTAATAACGATAATAGCATTAATAATAATACTAATAACAATAATAACAATAATAAATATAATAACAACATTAATAATAGCGACAATAACGAAAACAGCAATAATATTAATTACTATAATGACTATAATAACTATAATATTACTAACAATAATAACGATAATAACGATAATAACCTTACTAACGATTATAATAATATCAATATTAACGATAACACCGAAAATAATAATAATAATAAAAATAATAATAATAATAATAATAATAAAAATGAGGATAATATCGATGACAACGAAAATAAAATTAGTCATTATAGTATCGATAATAACAATAATAACGAAAATAACGTTATTCACGATAATGTCGATAATAATAGTAACAAATATAACGGTAATAAAGTTAATAGCAATAATAACAATAACAATAATAACGATAATAAAGATATTAACGATAATAATAACAGTAATAATAATAAAGATAATAACGATATTTAGGATAATAACAATAATTGAGATAATAATAATAAAAATAGTAACGATAACAACGATGATATCGATAATGACGATAATTATAATAATATTAACGGTAATAACGATAATTACAATAATAACGATATACATAAAAATAATAATATAGATAATTCCGAAAACAATCATAACTATATTAACGATAATAACGATAATAACGATAATAATAATAATAAAGAAAATAACGCAATTAACGATAATAGCGATGATAATAATAACAATAACAACGATAATAACAATATTAAAATTAACAATAATAAAATCGATAATAAGGGTAATAAAAATAAGAACTATAATAGCAATAACAATAACAACAATAATAACGATAATTACGATAATAATGTTTATAATAAGAAAGGTAATAATAATTATAATACTCATAATAATTATAATATGGATAATAACGAACGTAACAGTAATAAGTGTAATATTAAGAAAGATAATAACGATAATAACGATAATAACGATAATAATAATAACTTTAATAACGATAATAACCATAATAATGATAATAACGATAACAATAAAAAGAATAATAACAATAGTAATAATATTAACAATAATGAGGATAATATAGGTAAAAAAACTGTAATGACGATAACAATATTAATAATAATAATATTAGCAATAACAACGATAACAACGTTGTTATTTATAATAATAATAGCAATAATATCGATAAAATCGATAATGATAAAAATAATAAATATAATAACGATGATAACGATAATAAGGACAATAACGAAAATAACGATAATAAAAATAGTAATAATAACTATGATAACAAAAAAACGACAATAATGATAATAACAATAGTAATAATAACAATAATAACGATGATAAGGATAATAATGGTAATAACGATAATAATAGTAATAATAATAACGATAATAACAATATTAACGATAATAAGCATTATGATAATAACAATAATAACAATAAAAACGATATAAACGTTAACAACAATTATAATAATGATATTAACTATACTAATAGTAATAACAATAACAATAATAACGATTATTATAATAATTATAAAAAGAATAATAACGATAATAATGATAATAAGGTTTTTAACGTTAATAACGATAGTAATAATAACATTAATAACGATAATAACATAAAAAACGATAATAATAATAAAGACGTTAATAATAATAATCATATTAGAAATATTAACGATAATAAAAACAATAATAATTATAACAATAATAATAATAATAATAGTAACCATATAAACGATAATATCGATAATAACGATAGTAATAATAACAATAATGACGATAATAATAATAATATTAATAACAATAATAACGATAATTACGAGAATGACGATAATATTAATAACGATAATAACGTTAATAACGTAAATAACGATAAAATAATTGTAAGAATAACAATAATAACGATAAAAATATTAACGCAAATAACGATAAAAATAATAGTAATAACAACAATAATAACGATAAAAATTTTGAGCGATAATATCGACCTTATTAACAATAATAGCGATTATAATAATAACGATAATAACGATATTAAAGATAATAATTCTAAGAATAATATATATTACATTGATACTAACGTTAATAACGATAATACTAATAACAATAATAACGATAATAACGTTTATTATGGTAAGAACGATAATATTATTAATAATAATAACAGTAATAACGTTAATTACGATATAAGTATAATAATAAAAGTAATAATAACAATATTAAAAATAATAAGTATAATAAAGATAATAACTACAATAATAGTAGTAATAATGAAATTAATAATAATAATAGCCATAAAAACGATTTTAACGATAATAATTATAACGATAATAACGATAATAATAATAATATTATCGTTAGTAACAATAATAATGATAATGATGTTTATAATTGTAATAATAATAACGATTATAACGATAATAACGATAATAATGATAATAACGATAATAATTATATTATTAAAAGGAACAATAATATCAATATTAACGATAATAAGAATAATATTAATAACGATATTAAAAATAATATCAATATTAACGATAATAATAGTAGAAATAATAACAATAATAACGATAATAAAGATAACAATAATATTATTAACGATTACAATGATAATATTAATATAAATAATAACGATAATAACGAAAATGAAGATAATAATATTAATATAAATAAAGATAATAACGATATTAACGATAAAACCGATAATACTGATTAAAACGATAGTAGCGATAATAAATATAATAACGACAATAATAATAATAATAATAATAATAATAATAATAACGATAATAACGATAATAACATTAATAACATCAGTAATAATAACAATAATATCAATAATAACGATAATAAGGATAATAATAATAACAATAATATAGACAATATCGATAATTATAATAATAATATTAACGATAATTTCGGTCATTATATTAATACTATTAACAATAATAACGATAATAACGATAATAACTATAATAATAATATCGATAATAACAATATTATTAATAATAACAACAACGAAAATTACGATAATAACAATAACAAAATTAATAATAATGAAGATAACAACAATTTTAACGATAATATCATTAGTAACGATAATAAAAATAAAAATTGTAATAGCAATAATAACGATAATAAAGAGAATAACGGTAATAACGATAATAACTGTAATAATAATAACGAAAAGAACGATAATAATGATATTAACGATAATAATAATAATAATAATATCGATTACAACGATGATAAGGAAAATAAAAATAATAACGATAATAATAGCTATAATAATTGCAATAATAATAACGTTAATTACAATAATAACGATAATAATGATAGTAATTATAAAAATAATAGCAATAATAAGAATAATATTGATAATAATATATACGATTTTAACGACGATAGTAATAATAATAATAACGATAATAAAGATAATAACGATAATAATAGCGGTAATGTTAGGAATAATAACAATAATAACGATAATAAAGATTATGACGATAACAATATTATTCATAATAACGTCAATAGTAATAATAATAATAATGACGGTAATATCGATATTAGTAGTAATATTAATAACGATAATAATGATAATTACGATAATAATAATAATAATAATAAAGATAATAACGATAGTAACAATAATAACGATAATAATAATAAAAATATTAAAGATAATAACGAAAATTACAAAAATAATAATAGCAATAATAACAATAATCACGATAATAACGATATTAACGACAATAATAATACTAGTAATAACGATAATAACGATATGAATGGCATTATCGATAATAACGTTTATAATAATAATCTTATTAAAGATAAGAAAGATAATAACGATACTAACAATAACAGCGATAATAATAATAACGATATTAAGGATAATATCGTTAATAATTGTAAAAATATTCACGATTGTATCGAAAATAATAATAACAACAAAAACAGTAATAAAGATAATAACTATAATAAAATTTATAATAATAGAGATAATAACGATTATAACGTTAATAATAACAATAAGAATATTATCGATAATAGCAATGATAATAATAGTAATAATATAGGTAATAACAATAAGAGAGTTCCTAACGATAATAATAATGACGACAATAACAATAATAATGAATATGATGATAAGAAAGATAATAATACGTATAATAATAAAAATAATAACGACAATAACGATCATAATGATAATAATAGAAGTAATAATAACAATATTAAGAATAATATCTTTAATAACGATTATAACGATAATAGTATTAGTAATAATAACAGTTATAACAATAATAATAATAATAATGCTTATAACATTGTTAACGATAATAATATTAACGATTTTAACGATAATAACCATAATAATAATAATAATAATGAAGATAACAACGATAATAACGAAAATAATGACAGTAATAAAAACAATAATGACGAAAATAACGTTATCAACGATAATAACGATAATAACAATAATAATAATAGTAATAATGATAATAATATACGCTATAAAGTCGATAATATCGATCATAATAATATTATTATAAACCGTAACGTCGATAATAATAATAATAATAATACCATTATTAACGATAATAACGATAATAACTATAATAACAAAAACGAAAATAAAGATAATAATAATATTAACGAAAATAATAATAATAATAATAATAATAATAATAATAAAGATAATACAGATAGTAACGATAATAAAGATAATAAGGATAGTAACTATAATAACGATAATTGCGATAGTAACGAATATAATAATAACAATTATAACGATATTAGTAATAATATTAATAACGATAATAACGGTATTTACGATAATAATTATAAGAATAATAAAAGATAATAACGATATTAACATTAATAACGATAATAATAATAACAATATTAATGATAATATCGAAAATTATAATAATAATATTAGCAATAATAACGATAATTTCGATAATATCGATAATAATAAAAACGATACTAACGATAAGAATAAAAATAAAATTAAGATAGTAACAATTATAACGACAATTACGATAATAACGACAATAATAACAACTATAATGTCGATGATAATGATAACGATCATAACACTAATAACGATAATAATAATAATAGCAATAATAACGATATTAACGAAAATATTAATAACATTAGTAACGAAAACAACGGTAATATCATTAATAATAATAATAATAATAAAGAAAGTAAGTATAATAACGGTAACAACTATAATATTAATATCAAACATAACGATAATAACGATAATAACGATAATAATAATACTAATAATGAAGATAATAAGGATATCAATGGCAATAACGATAATAATGTTTATAATAATAATATTATTAAAGATAATAACGGTAATAACGATGCTAACAATAATAGCGATAATAATAACAACAACAGAAGCAGTAATAACAATAATAACTATAGTTTACTTATAATAATAACGATGATAACGATAATAATTATAATAACAATATTAACGATAATAACAATGATAATAATAATAACATTAAACGTAATGACGATAAAAAGGTATCTAACGTTAATAATAATAAAAGCAATAATAATGATAATAATAGAAGTAATACTAAATATATTAAGAATAATAAATATAATAACGATTATAACAATAACAGTAGTAGTAAGAATAACAATAATAACAATAATAACGAAAATAACGATTATAAAAATGTTGACGATAATAATATTAACGAAAATAACGATAATAAGCATAATAATTATTATAATTATATTATAGATAACAACGATAATAACGATAATAATGACAATAATAGAAAACAATAATGACGATAATAACGTTAACAAAGATAATTCCGATAATAAAGATAATAACAATAATAATAATAGTAATAATTAAGTTAATAACGATATTTACGATAATATGGAATATAACAATAACAATATTAACGATAATAAAAATTATAATCCTAATAACGATATCAATATGTAGAAAAATAACAATAATACTTATAATAACGAGAATAACAAAAATGATAGTAATAATAATAACAATAATATCACTAATAACGATAATAACGATAAAAACGATAATAATAGTAGTATTAATAACAGAATTAACACTAATAACGCTAATAACGATAATAACCATATTAACGGTAATAATAATAATAATAATAATAATATTAATAATAATAACGTTAATTACGATAATAGCGATAATAAAAATAGTAATTATAACGCTTATAGCAATAATAACGATAATAATGATAATAATAAATACAATAATATCGATCAATTCGATAATAATAATAACAATATTAACAATTATATCAACAAAAATAATATCAATAATAACAATAATGAAATTAATAATTTTAATAACGATAATAATAAAATTATTATTAATAACAATAATAAAGATAAAAACGATAATAAAAATAATAACTTTAATAACCAAAATAGTAACATTATTACTAATAATAATAATAACGATAATAACGAAAATAATGATAATAACGATTATAATAACATCGACAATATCGATAATAGTATTAATAGTAATAATCATAGTAAAGATATTTAAGATTATAATAACAATAATAAAGAAAAGAACGATTAATATTTAATAACGATAATAATAATAACGATAATAACTATAATAACGATGTAACGATAATAAAAACAAAAATAATAACGATAATATTGATAATAATAATAATGATAATGATAATAACGATAATACGATAGTAACGACAATAATGATTATAATAACGTTAAAAGAGATAATATCTATGTCAACGATAATAATAATAACAATAATATCAATAAAAACGATAGTTACGTTAATAATGATATTACAAAAAAAGGATAATAAGAACAATAATAATAATAATAACAATAATAAAGATTATAACGACATTAATAAGAAAAAAAAAATAATAATAATAATAATATCTATGATAACGATAGTAACTATAATAATAATATTATTCATGATAATAATACCAATAATAACGGTAATAAGTATAATAATAAATACGATAAAGTCTATAATATCCATAAGATTATTAACAATTTTAGCGATTATATCGATAATAATGATAACAATATTAACGATAATATCGATAAAATTAATAACAATATTAACGATAATATCTATAAAAATAATAATAATAATAATAAAAAAAGTAATAACGATAGTAGAGACAACAACAATGATAATAATAATAACGATAATAAGGATAATAAAGTTAATAAAAATAATTATAATAAAGATAACAACGATATTGACGAAAGTAGCGATAATAATATATACATTAAGAAAGATAATTACGAAAATAATGTTATTAGCGATAAAAATTATAATAATGATAACAATAATGAAGATAATAACGTAAATAATAATAACAATAATAACGATAATAATGATAATTACGATAATATTAATAAAAATAATAACGATTACAAAGACAATTTCGATAGTAACGATAATAATAATTATAATAACGAGAATAACCATATTAACAATAACAATAAAAGCGATATTAACGATAATATTGATAATAATATTAGCAATTATAACGATAACAAACGGCAATAACGATAGTAAAGATAATAATATCTATAATAACGATAATTACAATAATAATAATAGTAACGATAATAATAATAATAATAATAATTTCGATAAAGACAATAACGATAATAACGGTAATAATAATAATAATAAAGATAATTACGATAATAACGTTAATAATAATAACAAAATTAACGATAATAACGACATTCACGATAATAATAATTACAAAGATAACGATAATAACGATAATTACGATAAAACGATAATAACGATACTAATAAATATAGTAATAATAACAATAATAACGATAATAGCACATGTAATAATAATACTAATAACTATAATAACGATAATAATGATAATAACGATTATAATAACAACGATAATACCGATAATGGTATTATTAATAATATCGATAATAACGATATTTATGATAATAATAATAACAATAATATAGAAAAGAACGATATTATCTATAATAACTATATTAATAATAACGAAATTAACTATAATAACGATGAAACGATAAAAACAACATCAATATGACCGATAATATTGATAATAATAATAATGATAATAGCAATAATAACGATAATGAAGATATTAACGATAATAATGATAATGATAACAACGATAATAATAATAATAATAATATCAAAAATAACAATGATTACCATAATGACTATAATGACGATACTAATAATAACGATAATGACGTTGATAATAATATCTATAATAAAGTTAATAACGATAAAAATAATTATAATAATAACGATAATAACGATATCAATGATAATAACGATAATAGCGATAATAATGATAATTATAATAACGATATTAACGACAATAGTTAATAGCGTTAAAACGGATAATAAGTAAGTCACCGATAATAATAATAACAATAATGTCAATAAAAACGATAATAACGTTAATAATAATAAAAATAATGACGATTTTAACGATATTACCATAATAGCAATAACGATAATAAGGATAAAAATCTTAACAATAATAACGATATTAAAGATTTTAACGATAAACATAATAAGGATATTAACTATTATAAACATAATAATGATAATAATAATAATAATAATAACATTAAAAAAGTTAATAGCGTAAATAACGATAATAGCGATAATACATATAATTATTATAACAAATATAACGATAATAACGATAATTATGAAATTAATAATAATAATAATATCGATAATAATGAGTATAACGGTACTAACTATATTAACTATAAAAACGACAATAATATTAATAATAATAATGAAAATAATAATACCGTTAATGACGATAATAGCGATAATAGTAGTAGATGTAATATCAATAATAACAATAATATCGATATAAAGATAATAACGATATTAATATCAACGATTATAACGAAAATAGTAATAATAATAATAGCGATAATAACGATAATAACGACAATAACGATAATAATGATAATAATAATAATAATTATATTAATAATAATAATAATAATAGTTTTAAAAATAATAACAATAATTCCTTTAATAACGATAATAATTGTGGTAATGTTAAGAATCATAACAATAATAACGATAATAACGATTATGACGGTAACAATATTAATGATAATAACGTCTATAGTCATAATAATAATAATAACGATAATAATGATAATTATAATAACAATAATAACGACAGTAACAACAATAATAATAATAATAAGGATAAAAGGGATAATAACTATGTCATCAATAATAATAATAACAATAATATCAATAAAAACGATAATAACGATAATAATAATAATAATAATAATAACGATATTAACGATAAGAACAATAATAATGATAACAATCTTTACAATAATAACGATATTAAAGATTATAAGGATAATAATAATAAGGATAATATCGATAATAACGAAAGGAATAATAATTTAATACCGATAGTAACAATAAAACGACCAAGACGATAGTAACGATAATAATAATAACGATAATAACGATAATAATAATAACGATCATAAAGTTAATAATAAAAATCATATTAAAGATAATAACGGTAATAACAATACTAACGGTAATAGCAATAATAATAATAACGATATTAAGGATAATATCGGTAATAATTGTAACAATATTAACAATAAAAACGATAATAATAATAACAACAAAAACATTAATAACGATATTAAGTATAATAAAATTTGTAATAATAACGACAATGATGATAATAATGATAATAATAGAAGTAATAATATCAATATTATGAGTATTAAATATAATAATGATTATCATGATAATAGTAGTAGTAATAATAACAGTAATAACAATAATAACGATAATAACAATTATAACACTGTTAATGATAATAATATTGACGATAATAACAATAATAACCATAGTATTATCAATAATAATAATAAAAAAAACAACGCTACTAACGATAATAATGACAGTAATACTAATAATAATAACGGAGATAACGTTAACAATGATAATACCGATAATAACAGTAATAATAATAGTATTAATTACTATAATGACGATATTTACGATAATAATAGTATTAATAATAACGATAATATTAGTAATAATAACAATAATAATAATTATAGCGATAATAATGTTATTACCGATAATAATGATAATTATAATATTCATAGTAACTATAATAAGAATATTATCCATAATAATTATAACAATAATAACGATAATTACAATTATAATAGAAGTATTAATAACAATATTAAGAATAATAACAATAAAAACGTTAATAACAATAAAAATATTAGTAATATAAAAAGTAATAATTAAAATAACGATAAAAACGATTTTAACGATAATAATAATGACTATAAATAGGATATTATCGATAATAATAATAAAAATATTAACGATAATATCGATAATAATAATAACATTAATAACTATAATTACGAAAATAACGATTATAACGATATTAATAATAAGAGTAATAATAACCATAATAAAGATAATAAAGACACAATAATAATAATAATAATAACGATAATAAAGGTTATAACGATAGAAATAATAGAAAAATAACAATAATATCAATAATAATGTTAAAAAAGATAATAAGGATAATATCGTTAATAATAATAACGATAATAATGATAATAGCAATAAAAAAATAACGATATTAACGATATTATTGACAATATTAAAGATAATAATGATAATAATGTTAAAACGATAATAATTATCATAATTATAATAGTAATAACGTTAATAACGTTATTAAAAATAGAAATAATAATAATAAGAATATCGAAAGTAACGATAATAACGGTAAAAACGATAATAATAATATTAATAATACTAGTAATAATAATAATGGTAATTACGATAATAACAATAATAATAATAGTTATAATAGCATTATAATAATAATAACGATAACAAAGATAATAACGATATCTATAATAACGATAATAAAGACAATAATAATAACAATATTAATATCATTTATAAATATAATAACGATAATAACCATAATGACGATAATATCGATATTAACGATGATAATAATAATAATAATAAAGATAATAACGATATTTTCGATAATAACGATAATATCTATATTAAAAATAATAATAATATACGATAACAAAGATAACAACAAGAATAATAAAAGTATACTAAGGAAAATATGGATAATAATGATAACAGCGTCAGTAAGAATAATAATATTTTCGATAATAAGTATAATGACAATAATAATAATGACGATATTACCGATAATAACGATTATAGTAATAATGATATTAACGACAATATTAATAATAATAATTACGATAATAATGATATTAAAGATAATAATTATAGTAATAATATCGATAATAACTATAATAATTTTAACGCAATAAAGATTTTAAATATTTTAACGATATTAATAATAAGTATAATAACGATAATAATGATACAAATAATAATAATAATAAAAATAAAAACAATAATTTGCATAATAACGATAATAATAGTGGTAATGTTAAGAATAAAAACAATAATAACGATAATAACGATTATGACGATAACAATATAATTGATAATACCAATATTAATAATAATAGTAATAACTATAAGATCGATATTAACGATAATAACTATAATAACGATAATAACTATAATAACGACAATAACTATAATAACGATAATTACGATAATAACGAATATAATAATAACGATAATGACGATAATAGTAGTAATATTAATTAGGACAATAACGATATTTACGATAATAATTATAATAAAAATAAAGATAACAACGATAGTAACAATAATAACGATAATAATTATAACAATATTAATAATAATATCGAAAATTAAAATAATAATAATAGCAATAATAACAGTAACATCGATAATAACGAAAAAAATAATAACGATAATAACGATAACAATAATAATAAAACATCGATAGTAACAATAATAACGTCAAAGACGACAATAACGACAATAATAATAATGATAGTGACGATGATAATAATAACGATCATATCGTTAATAAGGATAATAATAATAATAATAATAATAGCAATAATAACGATATTAACGATAATAACGATAATAATAAAAACAACATTAATAACGATATCAAAGAAAATAGTAATAACAATAGTAACGAAAACAACGATATCAATATTTATAATAACAATAATAATATCGAAAGTAATTAAAATAAGGGTGACAACTATAATATTAATAAAAATAATAACAATAATAACGATAATAACAATAGGAATAATACTAATAATAACGATAATAACGATATTAATGGCAATATCGACAATAACAGTAATATTAATAGTCATATTGAAGATAATAATGATAATAACTTTACTAACGATAATAGCGATACTAATATTAACAATATTATGGATAATATTGTTAATAATTGTAACAATATTCACGATAATATCGATAATAATAATAACAACAAAAACAATAATAACGATAATAACTATAATAAAATTTATAGTAATATCGATAATAATGATAATAACGATAATAATAAGTAAACTATTGTATCAATAATAACGATAATAACGATAATAATATAAACGATAATGAATGTATAATAATAATAATAACGATAACAACGAAATATACGATAATAACGTTATTTATAATAACAATAATGTTAATAACGATAATAATAATGGTACTAATAACAATAATAATAACATTAACGATAATAATAATAATAATAATTATAGTAATTATAATAATTATTATGATAAACATGATAATAATAATATTAATGATAATAATAATAATAATAATAATAAAAACTTTAATAACTATATTTACGATAATATGGATAATAATAATAGTAATAATAACGATAATATCGATTATAATGGCATTAATAATAATAATAATAAGCTTAATAAAAATAATAATAATTTTAACAATATTTATGATAATGACGATGATAATAACAATAATAACTATAACAATGATGATAAAAATAATAATAAAAATATCAATAATAAAGTTAATTACGATAATAAAGATAATAAGGACAGTAATAATAACAATAATATTGATGGAACTATAATAACGATAATAACGATAATAATAATAATAATAAAAACGATAATATTTATAACAACGATGATAACGAATATATTAAAATAATAAATAACGATAATTACGTTAAAAACGATAATTATAATTCGAATTATAACGATAATAACGATAATAATAACAATAGTAGGATCATTAATACGGATAATAACGATTGTAACGATATTAATTATAACAATAATGACAATAAATATAATAACAATGATAATAACGTTAGTAACGATAATATTAATAAGATTGAAAACGATTATAATGATATTAACGATATCAACAA
Organism: Vespa crabro; assembly: GCF_910589235.1. Classification (NCBI taxonomy): domain Eukaryota; kingdom Metazoa; phylum Arthropoda; class Insecta; order Hymenoptera; family Vespidae; genus Vespa; species Vespa crabro. The sequence continues at coordinate 2,250,529 of NW_025813595.1, forward strand.
TAATAATAATAATAACATTAACAGGGATAATAAGCGTAGTATTGATAATAATAATAAAAATATTAACGATATTATCGATAACAATAATAATAATAATAACAATGATAACTATAATATAGATTATAACCATAATAATAATAACAATGATAAGGTTAACATTAATAATAATAAAGATAATAACGACAATAACGATAATAAACATAATAATAACAATAATACCGTTAATAATGACAATATTTATAATAATAATATTGATAATAAAAGTAATAACGTTAATAACGACAATAATTATAATAATTATATTGATAATAACAATAATAATGAAAATAATAAAAATAATGATATTAATAACGATATAGACAAACATAACCATAATAGTAGTAATAATAATAACAATAATATCATTAAAGGTGTAAAGAATGTTATTGCCGAAAATATTAATAACAGTAATAACGATAATAACGACAATAGCGATAATAATGATAATATCGATAATAATAATTGTAATAAAAACAATATTAACAGAAATAACAATTATAATACTGACCATAATAACGATAATAACGTAAATAACGATAACAAAAGTAACAATAATATTGATAATAACGATAATACCGATAATAACGTTAATAACAATAATAATAATAATAATAACAATAATAATATAAAAAACGATGATAGCTATATTGAGGAAAATAATAATAATTATAATAATAATACGAACGACATAAACGAAAATAACCAAAGCAATAGAACATATTATAACAATAATAACATTAATAATGTGAATATCGATAATAAAGATAATAATATATCGAAAAAAACGGTAATATTAATATTAATAATAACAATATTACGATAATAAAGATAATAAAATTAATAATAAAGACAATAATACAGATAATAATGGTAATATTGATAATAACGATAAAAATAATAATATTAATAATAATTATAATAACAATAATAACGATAATAAAAATAACGATAATGACGATAATAATAAAATTAATAATAATCACGATAATTAGCATAATAACGATAATAATAGTAGTAATAATAATAACTAATTATATCAATAAAAATAATAATAACGATAATAATAATGACAATAATAACGATAACGATGGAAATAATGATAATAACGATGACATTAATAATGGTAAAACTATAATAACGATAATAACGGTAATAATAATGACGATATTCAAAGATAATAAAGGAAATAAAGATAATAATATTAACGATAATAACGACAAGTTTAACAATAATAATAACGATAATAAAAATAATAACGATAATAGCAGTAATAATAATACTAATAACAATAATGACGATAATAAACTTATTAATAATAATAATAATAACAAGAGTAACGATAATAAATATAATAACAATATTAATAATAGCGACAATAACGAAAATAGCAATAATATTAATTAATATAATGACTAAAATAACAATAATATTAATAACAATAATAAAAATAATAACGATAATAACCTTACTAACGATAATAATAATATCAATATTAACGATAAAACCGAAAATAATAATAATAAGAATAATAATAATAAAAATAAAAATGAGGATAATATCGATGACGACGAAAATAATATTAGTCATAATAGTATCGATAATAACAATAATAACGAAAATAATGTTATTCACGATAATGTCGATAATAATAATAACAATTATAACATTAATAAAGATAATATTATTAAAGATAACAATATTAATAATAATAATATTAGCAATAACAACGATAACAACGATGTTATCTATAATAATAATAGCAGTAAAATCGATAAAATCAATAATAATAACAATAATAAATATAACAGTGATGATAACGGTAATAACGATAATAACGATAGTAATAATATTAATAATAACTATGATAACAAAAATAGCGATAATAACGATAATAACGATGGTAAGAATAACGATTACAACGATTATATCGATAATAATAATTACAATATTAACAAATACATCGATAATAATAATAATAATAAAGACAATAATATCGATAAAAACGATCATAACGTATATCATAATAATAATAATAACGGTAACAATAATAATAATAATAACGATAATTACGATAATAACGACAATAATAATAACAACAATATCGTAAATAATTAAAAAAAATGATTTAAATAAGATATTAACGAAAATAAATAGAATAACAGTAATAACAATAATAACGACAGTAATAATATAAAAAGAAACAATAATAACGCTAATAACAATAATAATAACTATAGTAATAATAATAATAATAATAATAATAATAATAATAATAATAATAATAATAATAATAATAATATCGATAATAATAACGATAATAATTATAATAATAAATACGATAAAGTCGAATATATCGATAATAAAAATAACATTAATAACGATAATATCTATAAGCATAAAAAAAATAATAATAATAGTAATAACGATAATAACGATAATAATAGTAGTATTTCTAACATTAATAACAATAAAAGCGGATTTAAGGTAATTAACGGTAATAATTTTAATAACCATATTAACAATAATAACGATATTATCGTTGATAACAATAACAATAATAACAATAATATCTATAATAATAATAATATTATTAACGTTAACATCCATAATATTAATAATTATAATAACATTAATAACAATAATATCGATAATAACTATAATAATAATAAAGAAAATAACGATAATAATTATATTAACGATAATAATAATAGTTATAATATCGATAATAACTATAATGACGATAATAACGAAAAAATAATAATAATAATGAGGATAATAGCGCCTATAACGGTAATAATAATAATACCAATATCGCCAATAACGATAATAACGATAATAACGATAAAGCAAAAATAATAATAATAATAATAATAATAATAATAATAATAATAACGATAATAAAGTTAATGACTACAATAATAATAATAAAATTAATATTAATAATAATAACGATAATGACGATAATTATAATAGTTATATTAACAATAATAGCAATAATAACGATAATAAGGATAATAACGATAAAAATAATAATAACGACATTAATAACTATAATAAATATAATAACGATATGGTATTACCGATAATGACGAAAATATTAGTAATAGTAATAACGATAATAACGATAATAGCAGCAATAATATTAATAATAATAAAGATAATAACGATATTATCGAAAATAAAGATAAAAGCTATAAAAATAATACTAATAAGAACAATAACAACGATAATAACGATAATAAAAATACTAACAGTAACGATAATACGACAATAATAATAACAACAAAAAAAATGATAATAACGATAACAACAATAATACGGTTAATAACTATATTAACTGTATCAATAATAACGGAAATAACATTAATTTCGATATTAATAAAAGCAACATTAAAGAAAATAACGATAATAATAATAATAATAACGACCTTAATAACTATAATAAATATAATAACGATACGGTAATAACGATAAAAACGACAATAGTAGTAATAGTAATAAAAGTAATAACGGTAATATCTATTTAATAACAATTATAAAACAGATAATAACGATAATAACAATTATAATCCTAATAACGATATTAAAATTTATAATAATAACAATAATACTGATAATAACGATAAAAACGACAATAATAATAATAATAATAACAATAATGACACAAATAATGTTAAAAGCGATAATAAGATTATTAACGATAATAACGATAATTATAATAATCATATTAATAATAATAACGATGTTATCAATGATAACAATAACGATAATAACGATAATATCGATAATAATGATAATATAATTAACGTTAACATCGATAATATTAATAATAATAATAACATTAATAACGATAATAACTATAATAACTATAAAAATAATAACGAAAATAACGACAATAACGATATTAATGATAATAATAATAATACCAATATCGACAATAACCATAATAATGATAACAACGATAATAATAATAATAATAATAAAAATAATAGTAATAAAAACGATTTTAACGATAATAATAATAACGATAATAGCGATAATATCGATAATATTATTAACAATATTTACGATAATTTCGATAATAATAATATTATTATTAATACCAATAATAACGATAATAACAATAATAATGATATTAACGGATATAATAACAACGATAATACCGATAATAGTAGTAATAATAATAACGATAATGACTATATTTAGGATAAAAATAATAACAATAATAGAGATAAGAACGATATTATCTATAAAAACAATATTAATAATAACGATAATAACTAAAATAACGATGTAACGATAATAATAACAATAATATTAACAATAATATTGATAATAATAATAATAATAATAGCAATAATAACGATAATAAAGATATTAACGATAATAATGATAACGATAATAACGATATTAACGGTAATAGCGATAAGACTAATATCCATAATAACGATAATAAAGATAATAATTCTAAGAATAATATATTTAACATTGATACTAACGTTAATAACAATAATACTAATAACAATAATAACGATAATAACGTTAATAATAATTAGAACGATAATAATATTAATAATAATAACAATAATAACGATTATAACGATATTACGATAATAATAAAAGTAATAATAACTATATTAAAAATAATAAGTATAATAACGATAATAACTACAACAATAGTAGCGATAATGAAAGTAATAACAATAATAGCCATAAAAACGATTTTTACGATTATAATAATAACGATATTAACGATAATATCGATAATAATAATAACAATATACGATAATGTCGATATTAATAATTGTAATAATAACAATAATAATGATAATAGAAGAAGCAATAATAACGATATTAACGAAAATATTAATAAAAATTGTAACGATAACAACGATAATAAAAATAATAATAATAATCGTAATAACGAATGTAAAGATAATAACGATAACAATAATAACAATATTAGCGAAAATATCGAAAATTATAATACTGATAATATCGATAATAACGATAATATTAATAGAAATAACAACAATAATAACGATATTAAAGATTACGATAATATTATTATCGATAATAATGGCAATATTGATATTATTAATAACGATAATAAAGATAATAAAGATAATAATATTAATATTAATAGAGATAATAACGATATTAACGATAATACCGATAATAACGATAATAACGATAATATCGGTAATAATGATATTAATTATAACAATAATAGCAATAATAACGATTACAATGATAATAATATATACGATTATAACGACAATAGTAATAATAATAATAACGATCACAAAAATAATAACGATAATAATAATAATAATAATTATAATAAAAATAAAAACAATCATTTGTATAATAACGATAATAATAGTGGTAATATTAAGAATAACAACAATAATAACGATAATATCGATATTAATGATAATAATAATAATAATAATAATAATAATAACAATAATTATAATGACGATAGTAACGATAATAACGATATTAACGATAATGACTATAATAACGATAATTTCGATAGTAACGAATATAGTAATAAGAATAATAACGTTGTTAGTAGTAATATTAATAAAGATAATAACGATTTTTACGATAATAATTATATTAATAATAAAGATATTAACGATAGTAACAATAATAACGATAATAATAATAAAAATTTAATGATAATATCGAAAATTATAAAAATAGTAATAGCAATAATAACGATAATATCGATAATATCGATAATAATAGAAACGACAATAACTTTAAGAATAATAATAAAATATCGATAGTAACAATAATAACGACAATTAAGATAATAAAGATAATAATTATAACGATAATGACGATGATTATAATAACGATCATAACGGTAATTACGATAATAATAATAATAATAATAATAGCAATAATAACGATATTAACGAAAATTGTAATGACATTAGTAACGAAACAACGATATTAACATTAATAATACTAATAATAATAATAACGAAAGTAAGTACAATAACAGTGATAACTATAATATTAAAATCAATAATAACGATAATAATAATAACAACGACAATAATAATACTAATAATAACGATAATAACGATACTATCAATATTAGCGATAATAATAATAACGATATTAAGGATAATATCGCTAATAAATGTAACAATATTCACGATAGAATCGATAATAATAATAACATCAAAAACAATAATAACGATAATAACAATAATAAAATTTAGAATAATAACGATAATAACGATTATAACGATAATAGTATTAGTAATAATAATAGTAATAACAATAATAACGATAATAATGCTTACAACATTGTTAACGATAATAATATTAACGATTATAATGATTATAACCACAATAATAATAATAATAATAATAATAAAGATAACAACGATAATAACGATAATAAAGACAGCAATAAAAACAACAATGACGATAATAAAGTTTACAATGATAATAACGATAATAACGATAATACAATAATAGTAATAGTAATAATTAAGATAATAACGATATTTACGATAATAAGGATAATAACAATAAAAATAATCACGATAATAATGTTAATATTAAATAAACAATAAAGACGATAAAATCGATAATAATATTAACAATATTAACGATAATATCGATCACAATAATAATATTATAATCCCTAACGTCGATAATAATAATAATAATAATAAAATTATTCACGATAATAACGATAATTACTATAATAATAATATCGAATATAACGATAATAATAATATTAACGATAATAATAATAATAAAAATAATAATAAAGATAATAACGATAGTAACGATAATAACGATAATAACGATAATAAAAATAATAATAGTAATAGCAATAATAACGATAGTGACAATAATAACGATAATAAAAATAATACTAATAACGATAATAACGAAAATAATAATAACGATAATAACGATAGTGTCGATAATATTAATAACAATATTTACGATAATTTCGATATTAATAATTGTAATCATAAGAATGATAACGATCATAACGATAATAGCAACTATAATAATAACGATAATAACGACAATAAGGATTATAATAGAAGTAATAATAACAAATTTAAGAATAATAACTATAAGAACGATAATAACAATAATAATAGTAGTATTAAAAAAGTAATTATTATAATAACGATAAAAACGATTTTATCGATAATAATAATGACTATAATTAGGATAATATCGATAATAATAATAACATTAAAAACTATAATAACGATAATAATAATAATAGTAATAATAACCATAATAAAGATAATAACGACACAATAAGAATAATAATAATAATAATAATAATAATAATAATAATAACGATAATATCGATAATATAAAATACGATAATAACGATATTATCTATAATAATAATAACAATAATATCAGTAATACCGGTAATAAAGATAATATCGCTAATAATAATAATGATAATAATGATAATAGCGATATAAACAATAACAATATTAACGATAATATTGTCAATATTAAAGATAATAATGATTATAATTAAAAAACGATAATAATTATCACAATTATAGTTGTAATAACGATAATAACGATATTAAAAATAAAAATAATAACGATAAAATAGATAATAATAATAAAATTTATAACGTTAATAACGATAATAACGATAATAACAGTAATAATAATAAAATTGATAACGCTAATAACGATAATAAAGGTATAATATTATTAATAAGGACGATAATAATGATTAGAATGGAAATAATAATAATTACAATATCGATAATAACGATAATGACGGTAAAAACGATAATAATAATAGTAATAATACTAGTAATAATAATAATGATAATTACGATAATAACGATATTAATAATAGTTATAATAACATTATAACAATAATAACGAGAACAACGATAATAACGATATCTATAATAACGATAATAACGATAATAATAATATTAATTACGACATTATAACTATAATAAGTATAATGACGATATGTTATTAACGTTAAAGACTATAATAGTGGTAATGGAAATAACGATAATAACGAGAATATCGGCAATAAAAATTATATTAATAAAGATAATAACGATATTATCGAAAATAAAGATAAAAGTTATAAGAATAATTATAATAAGAACAATAACAATGATAATAACGATAATAAACATAATAACAATATTAATAACGATAATAACGATAACAATAATAATAAAGATAATAACTATATTAACGATATCAATAATAACGAAAATAACGATAATTTCGATATTAATCATAACAATATTAAAGATAATATCGATAATAATAATAATAATAACGACATTAATAACTATAATAAATATAATAACGATATGGTAATAACGGTAAAAACGACAATAGTAGTAACAATAATAACAATATTATCGAAAATAACGATAATAAAAATAATAATAATAACAGTAATAACGATAATAACGATATAGCGATTATTAATAATAATAATAATATTATTATTATAAGATAAAATAATAAGAAGATAAAATAATAATAATATAAACGATTACAACGAAAATAATGATAATAATAGTAGTAATAATTACAATATAAACAATAATAACGAAAAACAAAAATAACGGTAATTACGATAATAATTATAAGAATAATCTATTTAACATTGATACTAACGTTAATAACGATAATATTAATAACATTAATAACGATAATAACGATTATAATAATAAGAACGATAATAATATTAATAAAAATAACAATATTAACAATTATAACGATAATAACGATAATAATAGATGTAATAAGAACAATATTAAAAAGTAATATGTATAAGAAGGATAATAACAGCAATAATAGTAGTAATAATGACAGTAATAAAAATAATAGCCATAAAAACGATTTTAACGATAATAATAATAACGATAATAGCGATAATATCGATAATATTATTAACAATATTTACGATAATTTCGATATTAATAATTGTAGTAATAGCAATATTAACGATTATAACGATAATAGCGACTATATTAATAACGATAATAATGACTTTAATAATAATAATTATAATATTATCTTTAGTAAAATTAATAATAATAACGATATTTATAATAGTAATAATAATAACGATTATAACGATTCTAACGATAATAACGACAATAAAGGAAATCATAATAACGATAATAACGATAATAATAATAATAATAATGACGCTAATAAAGTTAATATCTACAATAATAAAAATAATATTAATATTAATGATTACGATAATAAGGATAATAACGACAATTATAATAATAATAATAATAACGATAATAACGATAAAACCAATAATAATATCAATAATAATAACAATAATATCGATAATAACGATAATAACATTAATAATAATAACTATAAAAGCGATAATATCGTTAATAATAGGAGTAATAATAACAAAATTGGGAATAATATATATATTAACAATAATAACGGTAATAATGGTAGAAGAAATAACAGAAATAACAATAATAACGATAACAATATTAATAACAATAATAAGGATTATAAAGAAAATAACGATAATGATAATAATATTAATAAAAATAATAATGATAAGGCGATATTAACAATATTCACCTTAATACTGATAACAATATTAACAATAATATCGATACTAACGATTGTAATGATAATAATATTAACAATAATATCAATAAATACAATCATACCGATAATTATAATAATAGTAATATCGATAATAAGGATAATTAAGAAAAAAACGGTAATAGCGAATATAACGATAATAACAGTAATAATTATAACAATATTGACGATAATAACCATAATAACGATAATAACGATAATAACGATTATACGTATTATTATAATAAAGATAATAACGATAATGGCAATAATAATAATAACGATAATGACAATAATAACGATAATAATGATAGTAACTATAATAACGATGATAACAATAATAACGATAACAATAATAACAATAATACAGATAATAACTATAATAAATATTATAATATAGTAATAATAAAGATTATAACAATAATAACGATTATAATGATAATAACGAATATAATCTTAATAATATTAACAATAATAACGATAATAACGATAATTATATTAATAGAAGTAATAATAAGAATATTAACAATGTTTTCAATAATAATGATAATAACGATAATAATAGTGGTAACAATTGAAGTAATAAAAATTATAATGATAATAACGATAATAAGGATAATAATAATAATAATATCAACGATAATATCCATAATAATAATAACAATATTAAAGATAATATCGATAATAATAATAATTATGATAATAACAGTAAAATCGACAGTAAAGAAAACAACCTTAATAATAATAACGATTATAATGATAATAACGAAAATAACGATAATAACGATTATAATAATAACGCTAATAACGATAATAATGATAATAATATTATTAATAATTACGATAAAAACGATTATAATGGAAATAACAATAATAACAATATCGATAATAACGAAAATAACGGTAATAACGATAATAATAATAGTAGTAATAGTAGTAATAATAAAAATGATAATTACGATAATAACGATAATAAAAATAGATATAATAATATTATGACAATATTAACGATAAAAAAGATAATTACTATATCCATAATAACGATAATAAAGACATTAATAATAACAGTAATAAAATTGGTAATAACTATAATAAAGATAATAAACATGACGACGACAATGAAGATAATAATAATTACGATAATGACGATAATATTGATAATAATAATAATAATAACGACGTTAATAATAAGTATAATAAATTTATTAACGATATGGTATTAACGATAAAGATGATAATAGTAGTAATATTAATAACGATAATAACGATAATAACGATAATAGCGGCAATAAAAATTATAATAATAAAGATAATAACGATATTTTCGAAATTAATGATGAAAGTTATAAGAATAATAATGATAAGAACAATAACATCGATAATAACTATAATAAACCTAATAACATTAAAGATAATGCGACCTTAATAATAACAAAAATAATAACGATAATAACGATAACAACAATAATAACAATAATAACTATATTAACGATATCATTAATAACGAAAACAACGTTAATTTCGATATTAATAAATGCAATAAAAAAAATAATAACGATAACAATAATAATATTGTCGACATTAATAAATATAATAAAGATAATATAGAAATGGTATTAACGATTGAAACGACAATAGTAGTGATAGTAATAACGATAATAAAGATAATAACAACAACAATAATAATAATAATAAAGATAGTACAGAAATTATCGAAAATAACGTTAATAACGATCATAATAATAACAATAATAATGATAATAACGATAATAGCTATTATAACGATAATAAAGACAGTAATAATAATAATAATAATAGTAATATTAACTATTACAACTGAAATAATGATAATAATAATAATGTAATAATAACAAATATAACAATAATAACGCTAATAAAGATAATAACGTTAATATCGACAGTAATAATGACAATATTAACTATAATAACACTTATAATAATAATAATAATAATAACGATAATAATGGTAATAATAATGATAATTCTAATAATTTTAACAAAAATAATCACCCCAATAATAACAATAATAACGTTTATGACAAGAATAATATTAATAATAATAATGATAATAATGATAATAACGATATAATCGATAATAATAAATACAACAATAACGATAAAAACAATAAAAATGGTAATAATAATAATAATTATAACGATATTAACGATAATATCGATAATAATAATATTAACAAGAGCGATAATAACGTGAATAGTAATAACAATAAATACGATAATAATGATAATAATGAGAATAACTACAATAATTATATTAAATAATACACTAATACGGATAATAACAATAACAAATAATAACAATAATTACGATTATTACGATAATAACGATTATAATAAGAATAATAATAATATCGATAATAAGGTTAATTACGAAAATAACGGTAAAAATGGTAATAACTATAATAACGACAATAATAATAATAATAATAACGATAATAAATGTAATAACGCTAATAATAATAACAACAATAAAGATAATAACGATATTAACAATAATAACGATAATAATGTTAATAATAATAATAAAGATAATGAAAATAATAATTATAACAATAATAACAATAATAAAGATAATAACGTAATAACGATAGTAATAATAAGATTTATGAAGATATTAGCAATAATATTGATAATAACGATAATAATAGTATTATTAACAATAATAACAATAATAATAATTATAGCGGTAATTACAATAATCACGATAATGACGATAATAATAATAACACTAATAACAATAATATCGACAATATCTATAATTACGATAATAATAATAACTATTATAGCGATAATAACGATAAGAATGATAATAATATTAATAATAATAACAATGACAACGATTATAACGCTAATAATGATTAGTTTATACCAAAAATAAGGATAATAATAAAAAGAACGATAATTATAATAACAATAATAACAATTATAATGGTAATAAAAAAAAATAATAATAATAAGAACTATAAGAACGATAATATAGATAATAATAATCGTAGTAATAACAATACTAGCAATAATAACGATAATAACGATAACAATATTAACGATAAAAACGTTAGTTCTAACAATAGTAATAACAATAATAACGATAATAAAGATAACAATAATAATCAATAACGATAATGACGATAATAACGTTAATAATAATAATAACTATAATAATAATGACTATAAAAACGATAAAAACCATAATAACGAAAATAACGATGATAGCGAGAATAATAATAATAATAATAATATTAACGAAAATAGCGATAATAACGTTAAGAACGATATAAATAGTAGTAAAAATAAAGGTAATAACGATAATAAGGATAATAAATTAAAGTAAATAACGATAATAAAGACAATAATATTAATAATAATAACGATAATAATGAAAATAGCGAAAATAATTATATCGAAAATAACGGCAATAATAATAATAATAATAACGTTGATAAGGAAAATAACGATAACATCGGTAATAAAAATAACAAAAATATAGATAATAACGATAATAACGATAATAACGATATTTAATATAATAATTATTACGATAATATCGATAATAATAATAACGATAATAACGATAATATCGTTAATGATAATAATAAAATTAACAATAATATCGATAATAATAATAATAATATTAATAACAATAATTACGATAATAACGAAAATAACGATATAAATAAGAAAACTACTGTAACAATAATAACGATTATAACGATAATAATATAAACCATAATGAAGGTATAATAGTAATATTAACGATAATTACGAAAAATACGATAATAACGGTATTGATAATAACGATAATAACGTTAATAACGTTAATAATAATGGTACTACTAACAATAATAATAACATTAACGATAATAACGATAATGACGATAATATTAATAACGATAATTGCTACAATAACAATAATAATAATTATTATTATTACGATAAAGTCGATAATAACGATAATAACGATAATAATAATAATTATTATTACGATAAACAACATAATAACGATAATAATTATAGTAAATATAATAATTATTATGATAAACACGATAATAATGATATTAGTAATATTAATAATAAAGATAATTACGATAATAACGATAATAATAATAACAATAATAACGATAATAACGATATTCACGATAATAATAATTACAATTATAACGATAAAATCGACAATAATGATAAAAAGGAAAATAATTATAATAATAATTATAATAAAGACGATAAAAATGATAATAATACTTACAATAATAGTGATAATAACAATAATAACGATATTAACTATAATAAAATTAATAACTATATTTTCGTTAACAACGATAATGATATTAGTAATAATAGCGATAATAACGATAATTACGTTAATAATAATAATAACATTAATAACGATATAAACGATGATAACGATAATAATAATAACGGTAATGACAATAATAATAATAATAGTAATAACGATAATAATTATAATAACGTTAGCAATAATAACAATATGACCGGCAACATTAATAATAATAATAATATCGATAATAGCAAAAATAATAATTGCAATAACATTAGTAACCATTATAACGAAAATAACGATAATGACGATGACAACAATAAAAGCAATAAAAACAATAACGATATTAACGATAATATTGACAATATTAAAGATAATAATGATAATAATTTTAAAACGATAATAATTATCATAATAATAATAGTAATTACGATAATAACGATAAAAAAATTAAAATAATAACGATAATATAGATAATAATAATAAAATTAATAACGTTAACAACGATGATTACAATAATAACGGTAATAATAATAAAATTAATAACGCTAATAACGATAAAAAAGATAATAATATTATCAATAATACCGATAATATCGATTATAATGGAAATAATAATAATAACAATATTGATAATAACGATAATAACGGTAATAACGATGATAATAATTGTAATGATAATAGTAACAATAATAATGATTATTACGATAATAACGATAAAAATAATAGTCATAATAACATGATTACAATAATAACGATAAAAACAATAATAACGATATCCATAATAACGATAATAAAGAGAAAATTAATAACAATAATAATATTGATAATAACTATAGTAACGATAATAAACGTAATGACGGCAATAACGATAATAATAATTACGATAATAACGATAATATCGATAATAACGCTAATAATAATAATAATAACGGCATTAATAAATATAATAAATATAATAAAGAAATGGTATTAACGAAAACATCGACAATAGTAGTAATAGTAGTAACGATAATAACGATAATAACGACAATAAAATTATTAATAATAAAGAAAATACAATATTATAGCAAATAACGATAATAACGATAATAAAGATAATAATACTAATGATATTAACGATAATAGTAATAATTATAATAACGATAAGAACGATAATAAAGATAATAGTATTAATAATAACAATAACTAAAATAAGGATAATCACGATTATAATAATAATAATAATAACAAAAATAAGGATAATTACGATAACACCGAAAATAATAATAACAATAATAGCGATAATAACGATTTTAACGATAATAAGGGTAATATTAAAAATTAAAATATCTATAGAAACGGTAAAAACGATAATAACGAAAATAACGATGTTAATGATAATATCGATAATAATAAAAATAATAATAATAATAATGATCGTAACGATAATAAAGATAATAATAGCAGTAATCGTAGCAAAAATCATAGCAATAACTATAATAACGATAATATCGATAATAATAACAATGACAAAGTTAATAGAAATGATAATAATAGAGATAATAACGATAATTACATTAATAATAATAACAATAATAAAGATAATACCGATATTGACATTAATAACAATAATACTAATAGCAACAATAACGATAATTAAGAAAATAAAAATTATAATTAAGACGATACTAAGGATAAGAACGATGTCATCAAAAATATTACTAAGAAAAATAGAAATAATATCGATTATAATAATAAAAATATTAATAATTATATAGATAATTATAATAATAATATTAACAATTATAAAAGTAATAACAATATTAACGATAATAAGGATAATAAAAATGACGATATTTACGAATATAACGATAAAAGAAATATTAATAATACCAATAATATGGAGAATAAAGATATCGTCGATAATAATAATAACAATTATAAAGATAATATAGATATTAATATTATCAATATTTACGATAATAAGGATAATACCAATAATATGGAGAATAAAGATATCGTCGATAATAATAATAACAATTAAAAAGATAATATAGATATTAATATTATCAATATTTACGATAATAAGGATATTTTTAATAATAATAATAACGATAATAACGGTTATAACGATAAAAATATTAACGATAATAACGATATTAACGATAATGACGATAATAGCAATAACAACGTTAATAATTTTAGTAATTATAACAATAATATTATTACTAACGATAATAACGATATTAAAGATTCTAATAATAACGATAATAACGTTGATATCTATAATAATAATAACAATATTAACGATAATATCGATAATAATATAAACGATAATAACAATAATAGTAAAAATAATACTATCTATTATAACAATAATAATGATAATAATAATAATAATAATAACAATAATTACGATAATAAAGAAATTAACGAAAATAATAATGATGATAATTACGATAATAGTAATAATAATAATAACGATTATAACGATATTATCGATTATAATAAGATTTATAATTAAGATAATAATGATAAGAACGATATTAATAATAACAACAAAATTATAATAAGGATAATAATGATAATAACGATAATAAAAAAATAATAATATTAATGAGAAGAATAACGATGATACCGATAATAATGGTAATAATAATAATAAATATAAAGATAATATCGTTAATAAGGATAGTAATAATAATAGTAATATTAATGACTATAATAATGATAACAATAATAACGATAAGGAGAAAAATAACGATAAAATTTATAACAATAAAATCGGTAACAACGATATTAACGGTAATATTAATAATAATAATATCGATTATATGGATAATAAAGATAAGAACGATTATAATAATAACAATAATAACAATAATACCTATAATAACGATAGTAATAATAATATATATATTGATATATATAGTAATATTGGATAAATATATAGATAGTGTTTATAAGGATGATATTAAATAAAAACGATAATAAAGAAAATAACGATAATAACGATAATAACGACAATAATAATAATAATAATAATAAAACGATAATAAAGACAATTTCGATTATAATAATAGCGATAATAACACAATAGTTATAATAATAATAACGATAATAACGATAATATCGATTAAGGTAATAACAATAAAATCGATAATAAAGATAATAATAACAATAATAACAATAATGACGAAAATAACGTCAATAAAAATTATATTATGTACGATAATAACGATAACTACAAAAAGACGATAATAGTAATATTAATAATAATGAAAACAAGGATAATAACGATAACAACTATTATAATAATAATTATAATAATAAAGATATTAAAGATATGAACGATATTAACAATAATAACAATAATAAAGATAATTATAATACGATATTAAAGATTACAGTAATAATAATAATATTGATAGTAATAAAAATTACGATAATGGTGAAAATAATAATAATAATAATAAAAATAATAAAGATATTAACGATAACAACTATATTAATGATAATAAAATAATAATTACAATAATAATAACAATCATAACGTAAATATCAATAATAATGAAAACTATAATAATGATAATAAAGTTAATAACTTTAATATTAATAATAATTATAATGATAAAAACGATAAAAACAATATTAATAATAATAACGAAAATAAGGATAATCACGATGACAACGATAATAATAATAACAATAATAATGATAATACGTTAATAATCGTAGTATTAATAACAATAATAACGATAAGAACTATATTTACGGTAAAAGTAGTAACGATAATAACGTTAATATCGATAATAATAATAACAACATTAACGATAATAACAATAATAATAATACGATAATAACGACAATACCAATAATAATAAAAACGTTAACAACGATAATAATAATATAAAAATAATATCGATATCTACTATCATTCCTATAATTATAATAATAGTAATATGATAATGTAGTAAAAACGATAATGTCGATAATAACGATAATACTAATAACCATAATAACGATAATAATAATAATAAGAATGACGATAATAACGATAATAACGATAATAGCGATTGTAATGACAATAAAGACAATAATAAGAATAATAATAATAATAATAACGGTAATAATAATAATATTAATAACGATAATTACATTAACAATGATAATAGTAATAATGACGTTAATAGTAATAATCGTAATAAAGATATTAGCGATAATATGAACAATAATAATAATAATAATAACCATAATAATGATAATAAAAATAATAACTATAATAACGATAATAACAATGAAAATAATAGTAATAATAGATATATTAATGTTAGTAAGGATAATAAAGATTATAATATTATTAATAATGACGATAAATACGATACTAGCGAAAATAATATTAATAATATTAACGTTAATAGGTATAATTACTATATAAAAGTTAATAGTAATAGCAATAATAATAATAATGATAATAACGATAATAATAATAGCAATAATAACGATTTTTAATGTTAAGAATGATAATAATAATAACATTTATAACCATTATAACATTATCAACGATAATAATAATAATGACGTTAATAATAATAATCATAATAAAGATATTAACAATAATTTCAACAATAATAATTCTAAAAATAATAATAATAATAATAGTAACCATAAGAACGATAATATCGATAATAACGATTATAATAATAACGATAGTAACGATAATATTGATAATAACGATAATAACTATAATAATGATAATATTAATAATTATTATAACGATAATAACGATAATATATAGTAATATTAATAAGAGCGATAGTAACGTTAATAGTAATAACTATAAATTAGATAATATTGATATTAATGACAATAACTATAATAATAATAATAAATATAAAAATAATATCTATAATAACAATAACAATAATAACAATAATAACGATTATTACGATAATAAGGATAGTAATATTAACTATAATAATGATAATAAAGATAATAACGGCAATAATAAATATTATAATAATATCGATAATAAGGTTAATTACGAAAATAACGGTAATAAGGATAATAACAATAATAACGACTATAATAACAATAATAAAAATGATACTAACGAAAATAACAACAATAGCGATTATAATAAAAACAACAATAAAGATAAAAACGATATTAACAATAATAACGATAATAATAATAACAATAATACGATAATAACGATAATAATAATAACAATTATAACGATAATAACGATAATAGCGAAAACACCGATAATAATAATAATAATACCGATAATAAAGATAATAAAGGTAATAATAGTAATAACAGTAATAATAGTAATAATAGCAATAATAACGATAATAACGATAATGACGATTATAATAATAATGACAATAACGGTAATAGTGATTAAAACGATAATAACGATATTAACATAATAAAAATAAAGATAATATCGAGAATAAGGGTAATAATAATAAAATTGATAACGATAAAAAAGACAAATAATGATAAATGTAATAACATTAATAACAATAATAACAATAATTACAATAATAATAATAATGCCAATAACGGTAATAGTAATTAAAACGATAATAACAATATTAACATAATAAAAATAAAGATAATATCGAAAATAAGAGTAATAATAATAGAATTAATAACGATAAAAACGACAAATAATGATAAATGTAAGAACAATTATAATGATAATAACGACAATAATCATAATAACGATAATAAGCAAAAGAACAACAGTAGTAACGATAATTACGATAATAATGGTATTAATAATAGTAACAATATCATTAATAACAATAATAAAGATAATAACGGTATTAATGATAGTAAAGATAATATAAATAATAATATCAACAATTATAACGATAAGGACGTAAATAATAATAACGGTAATAACGATTATATCGATACTAACGATAATAACCATAATATTAAGAATTATAATGATAATAACAATAATAACTAAAATAACGATAATAACAAAGATAATAATAATAATAGCGATAAGAAAGAAAATAACGATACAAAAAATAATAATACTGATAATGAAGATAATAATAATAATAATAACAACAATAATTATGTTAATATCGATAATAATAATAAAAATAATAAAGATAAAAGCGATAATAACGGTAATAATAATAACAATATTAAAGTGAAGGACGATATTAATGAAAATAATAATATTATTCTTAACGATGATAACGATAATAACGGAAATAGAAATGGAAATAATGACAATAATAACACAAATATTGATAATAACTATAATATCGATAAAATGTTAACGTTAATAACGACAAAACATATAATAATAACGATAATAATAATAGTAATAACAACGATAATAACAATAATGACGTTAATAGCGGTAATAATAATAATAATAATATAAATAAAATCGACAATAAGGATACTTACGATAGCAATAGTAGTAATAAAAGCACTAATGTCAATTATAACGTTAATAATGATAATAATGGAAATAAAAACAATAATATCAACAATAATAAAGGTAATTACCTAAATAAAAACAACGGTAATAACGTTCATAACAAAAAAAACCGTAATAGCGACAATATTAATATCAACAATAACTTTAATAATAAAAATAACGATAATAACTGTAATAATAAAAGTAATAATAATAATAACAATAATTAAAGATAATGACAATAATAGCAATAATACTGATAATAAAGATATAAATAAAATAATAATAATAATAACAATAATAACGCTAATAATGATAATAATAAAAATAAAAATAATAATATCAAGAATAACAATAGTAAGGATGATAATAATAATAATAATATTAATAATAATAAAAATAATGATAGTAATGATAATAACGAAAATAATAGTTGTAATAATAACACTAATCAAAATAATAAAGGTAATAACGATACTAATAATAATAATATTTACAATAATAACGATAATTTCGATAATAATATTTTTAACAATAATTACGATAATGAGGATAGTCACAATAATAACGATAATAATGACGATAATATCGATAGTAACAATAATAATGATTATAAAGAAATCAATTATAAAAAAAAATAATGATAATATCCATAATATCGGTATTAATAATTAATTATATCTATAGTAACAATAATAACGATAATATCGATTATAATGATAAGAAAGATAATATTAATAACATTAATAAAGATAATAACGATATTAACGATAATAATAATAACAATAATAACGATAATATAGATAATACTCATAACAATATTAAAGATAACATCGTTAATAATAGTAATAATGGTAATAATAATAACTATAATAACGATAATAACGATAAGAATAATAACGATAAAAACGAGAATAGTAATAATAATAATAATAATATTTACGATATTATAGGTAAAAATAATAATAATACTAACAATAAATACGATAATAAAGAAAATAACGATAGTAACAAGGACGATAATAACGATAATAGTAATTACAAAAATATATATAGTAACAGTAATAATGATAATTACGACAATAGTAATAATAATAATAACGATAATAACGATATTGTCGATAATAATAATAATTAAATATATAATAAAAATATTAATGATAATAACGATAATAGTGATAATATCGATAATAATAATAAAAATTGCAATAATAACGATAATTACAATAATAATAAAAACAAATAATTACGGTGAGAACGATAATGAGAATAATAATAAGACCAATATAATTATATTACAATAACAACGTATAATAATAATAACGATATTAACAGAAAAAAACATAATAATAACAATTATAAAGATACTAACGATTATAATGATAGTAACGGTAATAATAATATTAATATCAATAATAAAGATAAAAACGATATGAACAATAATAATATTAACAATAATATCGATAACAACGATAATAACGATAATTATAATATTTATTTTTCTATAATATGGATTATAACGAAAGAACGACAATTATAGTAACAATAAAATCAATAATAATGATAATAATGATAGTAATAATATTAATAAGACCGATAATAATAATAATATAGATAATAATAGGAATAAAAATAAAAATAACAAAAATAACGATATTAACGATAACTATAATAACTATAATTACGATAATAACAATAGTAATAATAACAATAATATCGAAAACTACGATAAAAACGATATTATTAGTAATAAAAGTAAAGATAATATCGGTAAAGTGGATAATAATAATAATATTATATTCGATAATAACGATAATAAAAATAATAATCATAATAATAACGATAATATCGCTAATAGTAACAACTATAAATTCGATAATAATGATATTAATGAAAATAACTAAAATAATAATTGTGTATATAACAATAATAACGATAATAACAAAGTTTTTATAACATCAATAACGATAATTACGATGATAACGATAGTAATAATTACAATAATGACGATAACAAAGATGAAAATGATAATAATAATAATAAAAATATTATCGTTAATAAGGTTAATTACGAAAATAACGGTAATAAAGATAATAAGAATAATAACGGCAATAATGACAATAATAATAAGGATACGAACGATAATAACGATAATAATAAATATAATAATAATGATAATAACGTTATTATCGATAATAACGACAGTAATAATTACAATAAAAACGATAACCTATAATAACAATATTAAAAAATAATAATAATAAGAATAACAACGATAATATAGAAATAACGATAATAATAATAACTATAACAATAATAACGATAATAATAATAATAATAATAATAATAATAATAATAATAATAATATTATGGATAATAACGATAATTACGATCATAATAATAGTATTAATAACGATGATAAGGATAATAACGGTAACATCGATAATAGTAATATCAATAATATCGATAATAACTATAATAACGATAAGAATGAAATAATAATAATGATAATAGTGATAACAAATATAATAACGATAGTAATAATGACAAATATATCGATAATAACTGTAATGATAATAACAATAATAACGACAATTACGATAACATCGATAATAATAATAACATTATTAACGTTCATAACGATAACAGTAATAATAATAATAACATGTATAACGATAATAACGATAATAATAATACTAACAGTTACAATAATAACGATAATAACTATAACAACGATGATAATAATAACGATAGTAATTTTAATAACGATAATAACGAGACTAACGAAAATAACGATAATAAAAATAATAAGAATAAAAATAAATACGATAATAACAATAATTATTAGAACAAAAACAACGATATTAAGGATAATAACGATAATGATAATAACAATAATATCGATAAGAATATAAGGATTACAGTAATAATAATAATATCGATAGTAACAAAAGTAAAGATAATGTCGATAAAAAAAATAATAATAATAACTATAAAAACGATATCAACGAAAACAGCGATAATAGTGGTAATAACAATAATAGTAACAATATTAACGATAATAACAATTATAATGAGAACATTAATATTGATAAAAACGGTAATAACTATAATAATAATAATAACATTATTAATGATAATAACGAAAAAAACGATATCAAAACGATAATAAAAATATTTATAATAATAACGAAAATAGAGATAATCACGATGAAAACGATAATAATATTAACAATCATAATGATAATAATGATAATACCGATAATAATAATAATAATAATAACAATAATAATCATAACAATAATAACGACAATAAAGGGAACGACGTAAATAATAATAGTAATAATAACGATAATAAGGATAATGACGATAACATCGATAATAATAATTACAATAATGATGATAATAACTATAATATTCATAATAATAATAATGATATCACCGATAATAAAGATGAAAACGATTATAATAATAATCATAATAACGATAATAACGATAATAGTAATAATAACTGTAACGATAATAACGATATTAACGATAAAAGCAATAATAATTATAACAATGAAAACGATAATAATGATAATAAAGATAATAATAATGACGATAATAGATATAATAATAATAACGATAATAAAAATAAAATAAAAAAAAACAACGATAATATTGATCATAACTGTTATATTATTTATAATAACGATAATAACGATATAAAGGAAAGTAACTATAATAACAATGATATTAATAACGTTAAAAACAATAAAATAGTTAATAACGATAATAATAGTAAGAACAATAACAATAATAACGATAATAATAATAAAATTAATAACTCCAATTTTGATAACAAGGATAATAATAACATTAATAATAACTATAATTACGATAATATAGATAATAATTGTAGTAATAATAATAATAATAACGATAATAACGTTAATAACGAAAATAAGGGTTATAATATTAACGATAATATCAATAATATCGATAATAATAATAACACTACTAGCGATAATAACGATAAAAATAATAATAATAACAATAATAACGAAATTAACCATAATAACGATAAGAACGATAAGAACGATAACAATAATAATAATATTGTTAACAAAGATAATAACGATATTAACGATATTAACGATAATAGTAAAAACAATATTAAGGAAAATAAAGATAATAAAGATAATAACGATAATAATAATAATAATAACAGCAATATTATCGATAATTACGATACTAACATTAATAACGATCATAACAATTACATTATTAGTAATACTAACGATGATAGCGACATTAACGACAATAATAGTAGTAATAATAACAATAATAACAATAATAACGATAATGATGTTAGCGATAATAATAATAACGACAATGATTATAATAATAATAACAATTCTAACGATAAAAGCAATAATAATAATAGTAATAGTAATAATAATAGTAATAATAACGATAATAAAAATAATTAAAATAACAATAATAACGACATTAACGATAATGGCGAATAACAATAATAATAATAATAACGATAATAGCGATAATAACGATCATAATAATAATAACAGTCACAATATTAATAATAACAATAATGACGATAATATCGATAATAATGATAATAAAGGTAATGAAGACAATAAAAATAATATTAAGTACGATAATAAAGGTAATAAAGAGAATAACGGTAACAACGAAAAAAGCGATGATAATAATAACGATAACTATTATAATAATAATAAGGATAATAAAGATAATTACGATAAATATAATAATAATAATAACAAATAATATCTATAATACCTTTAATATGAATATTAGTAACAACAATAATAAAGATACTAACGTAATTAAAAATAGTAATAATGACAATAATAACGACAACAAAGATGATAACGATAATAATAATAATAATAATAATAATATTATTGACAATAAGGATAATTACGAAAATAAAGGTAATAAAAATATTAACAATAATAACGACATTAATAATAATAATAATAACGATACTAACGATAATAAAGATAATATCGATATTAACGATAATAACGGTATTAACGATAATAACGATAGAAATAATTACAATAATAACGATAATAACGATAACAAATATTATAACGATAGTAATAATAGCAATTATGTCGATTATAACTATAATGACGATAACAATAATAACGACAATTACGATATTATCGATAATAATATTAACAATATTAACGTCCATATCGATAAAAACGATAATAATAAATATAATAATAATGATAATAAAGATATCAATGATAATAATGATAATAACGATATTAATAATAACGATATTATCGATAATAATAATAATAATAATATTAGCAATAATGACTTTAATAAAGATAATAACAATAATAATGATACGATAATAACGATTACAATAATAACGATAATGAGGATGATAATAATAACTATAATAGCACTGATAAAAGTAATATTTATAATAATAATAGCAATAATAACGATAACAACTATAATAACATTATTGATAATAATAATGATAACGAAACTGAGAATAATAACGGTGTAAACGATAAGAATAATAACAATAATATCGATGATGAAGATAATAACGATAATAATAATAATAATAATAATAATAACGAAAATAACGATTAAAATGATAACGACATTAATAATGCTAATAATAAGAGCAATAATAACGATAAAAAGATAATAATATTGATAATAATAGATATTATAATTACAATATTAACATTAATAAAGATAATAATAATAATAATAGTAGTAATAATAACAATAATAACAGTATTAACAATAAAAACGATAATAACAATATTATCCATAATAATATTAATAATATTAATGAAAATAACGGTAATAACGATTACGAAGATAATAATAATAATAATAAGATAATACCGACATTAATTATGATAACAATGACAACGATTAAAATAATAACAATAATACCGATAATAACGTTAATAACGACAATAATTATAATAATAATATTAATAGTAATAATAACGAAAATGATAATAACGATAATTACGATATTAATAATGATATTAAAACAATAATAAAGATAATAACGGAAATAATAATAATAATAATAATAATAATAATAATAATAATAACAATAACAAAGATAATAATGGCAATAATAATACGAATAATAATATAAACAATAATAATAATATCAATAATAACGAAAAGAAAGCTAATAATAATAGTCATAATTTCTATAATGACACTAATAACGGTAACAACAACAATAAAATATACGAAGATATCGATAATATTGATAATGATAATAACAATAATAAAAATAATAACAATAATAATGATATTAATAACAATAATATTAATAAAAACATTAACGATAATAACTATAATGGAAATAACGTTAATTACGATAATAACGATGTTAACGTTAATTATCGTAAGGAAAACGATAATGTCGATAATAATGACTACACTAATATCGATAATTTAGATAATAATAATAATAAGGAAAATAAGTGTATCAACGATAATAAAGATATTAACGATATTAACGATAATAAAACTAATAATAATAGTAAGGGGTAATAAATATTATAACGATAATAATGATAATAACAATAATAATAATTCTAATAATAAATAAAATAATGATAATATAGGAAATAAGGATAATAATAATAACAATAATAACGATAATAACGATATTAATGATAATAACGACAATAATATTAATAGTAATAATAATTAAAACGATAATAACGATTATAATAATAATAATAATAATAATAAAGATAATAACGACAATAATAATAATAATAATAATAATAATAGTAACATAATAATAATAATATCGATAATATCGACAATAATGATAATAATAATATTATTAATAACAACAATGACAATAATAACGATAATAAGGATAATAATAAATACGATAAAGTCGATAATATCGACAATAGTATTAACAATATTAATGATATTATCGATAATAATATTATCAATATTAACGATAATATCGATAATAATAATAACATTATTAACGATAATATATATAAAATTTATAACTATAATAATAATAACAGTAATAAAGATAATACCGATAATAACGATGATAATAATAATAACGATAATAAGGTTAATAACCATAATAATAGTATTAATAATAAAGATAACAACGATTTTAACGATAATAATGACAGTAATAATAACAATAATAACGATAATAACGATAACAATTATAATACTGATAATAGCGATAATAACAACTAAAATCCTATTAACGATAATAATATTTATAATAATAACAATAATACTGATAATAACGATAGTAACGTTAATAATAGTAGGAATAATAACAATTATAACACTAATAAGGTTAAAAACGATAATAACTATAATAATAGTTTAATAATAATAATAATAACAATAATAACGATAATAAGGTTATTAACGATAATATCTATAATTATAATAAGCATATTAACAATAATAACGGTATTATCAATCATAACAATAACGACAATAACGATAATATCGATAATAATAATAACAATAACAACAATAATAACGATAATAAGTATGATAATAATAATGAAAGTAACGATAATATCCATATTAACGATAATAATAATAATTATAAGAATAGTAATAATAATAACGTTAACTACGATAATAACGATAATAATATTAGTAATTATAACGCTAATAACAATAATAACGATAATAATGATAATAATAAATACGATAATATCGATCAATTCGATAATAATAATAACAATATTAACGATTATATCGACAAAAATAATATCAATAATAACAATAATAAAATTAGTAATTTTAAAAACGATAATAATAAAATATTATTAATAACAATAATAAAAATAAAAACGATAAGAAAAATAATAACTATAATAACGATAATAGTAACATTATTACTAATAATAATAATAACGATAATAACGAAAATAATGATAATAACGATTATAATAACAACGACAATATCGATAATAGTATTAATAATAATAATGATAATAACGATATTTACGATTATAATAATAACAATAATAAAGAAAAGAACGATTAATCTTTAATAACGATATTATTAATAACGATAATAACTATAATTACGATGTAACGATAATAATAACGATAATATTGATAATAATAATAATAATATTAACAGCAATAACATCGATAATGTAGAAAATAATGATAATAATGAAAATTATAATAACGATAATAGTAATAATAATAATATCAAAAATAACAATAAGTACAATAACGACTATAATAACGATAAAAATAATAACGATAATGACAATGATAATAATAACTATACTAACGTTAATATCGATAATAATAATAGTAATAATACCGATAGTAACGATGTCAACGATATTAACAATAATACCGATAATAACGATAATAAAGACAATAATAATAATTATAATAACGTTAAAAGAGATAATTACTATGTCAACGTTAACAATAATAACAATAATATCAATAAAAACGATAGTAACGTTAATAATAATATTACAAAAAAAGGATAATAAGGATAATAATAATAATAATAACAATAATAAAGATCATAACGACATTAATAAGAATAAAAAAAGTAATAATAATAATAATATCGATGATAACGATAATTACTATAATAATAATATTATTCATGACAATAATACCAATAATAACGGTAATAAGTATAATAATAAATGCGATAAAGTCGATAATATCCATAAGATTATTAACAATTTTAGCGATAATATCGATAATAATAATAACAATATTAACGATAATATCGATAAAATTAATAACAATATTTACGATAATATCTATAAAAATAATAATAATAGTAATAAAAGTAATAACTATAGTAGAGATAACAACAATGATAATAATAATAACGATAATAAGGATAATAAAATTAATAAAAATAATTACAACAAAGATAACAACGATATTGACGAAAGTAGCGATAATAATATTTACAATAAAAAAGATAATTACGATAATAATGATATTATCGATAAATAATAATAACAATAATAACGATAATAATGATAATAACGATAATAATAATAAAAATAGTAACGATCACAAAGACAATTTCGATATTAACGATAATAATAATTATAAAAACGAGAATGACGATATTAACAATAACAATAGTAGCGATATTAACGATAATATTGATAATAATATTAGCAATTTTAACGATAACAAACGACAATAACGATAGTAAAGATAATAATATCTATAATAACGATAATTACAATAATAATATTAGTAACGATAATAATAATAATAATAATATTGATAAAGAAAATAACGATAATAATGGTAATATTAATAATAATGAAGATAATTACGATAATAACGATAATAATAATAACAATAATAACGATAATAACGACATTCACGATAATAATAGTTACAATAATAACGATAATAACGACATTCACGGTAATAATAATTACAATAATAACGATAATAACGACAATAATGATAACAAGGAAAATAATTATAATAATAATATAACTAGAAACGATAAAAATGGTAATACTTACGATTATAACGATATTAACGTTAATAACGATATTAACCATAATAAAATTAATAACTATATTTACGTTAATAACGATAATAATATCAGCAATAATAGCGATAATAGCGACAATAACGGTAACAATAATAATAACATTATTGACGATATTATCGATGAGAACGATAATGAAAATAATGGTAATGATAATAATAATAATAATAGTAATAACAATAATAATTATAATAACGTTAACAATAATAACAATGATAACGGCAATAATGATAATAACATTAATAAAGATATTAGCAATAATAATAGTAGTAATTAATAATTATTATAACGAAAATAACGATAATAACGATAATAACAATGAAAATAGCAGTAATAATAGAGAAATTAAAGATAGTAACGATAATAACGATAATAATAATATCAATAATTACGATAAGAACGATATTAACTATAATAACAATAATAATAAAGATAATAACGAAATTAATTATAATAATAATAACAATATTAACGATAATAACCAAAATAATAAAAAGAATAATAACGATTATAATGATAATAGTGATAATAATGATAGCATTTATGACGATTTTAAAGTTAAGAACGAAAAAAATAAAACCTTAAATGACCATTATAACATTATCAATTATAATAATAATAATGACGTCAATAATAATCATCATAAGAAAGATATTAACGATAATAACTACAATTAAAATTATAACAAAAATAATAATAATAATAGTAACCACAAGAACGAAAACATCGACAATAACAATTATAATAATAACGATAGTAACGATAATATCGATAATATTAATAACAATATTATTGATAAGATCGATAATAATAATGTTAATAATAATAATAATATCGATAGTAAAAATAATAATGATAATAACGATAGTAAAGATAATGACCATAATATCGACTATAACAATAATAATAATAACGATAATAATGATAATAACGATAATAAAAATAATAATAGTAATAGCAATAATAACGATAGTGACGATAATAACGATAATAGCGATAAAACTAATAACGATAATGACGATAATAATAATAACGATAATAACGATAATGTCGATAATATAAATACAATATTTAAGATAATATCGATATTAATAATTGTAATCATAACAATAATAACGATCATAACAATAATAGCAACTATAATAATAACGATAATAACAATATTAATAATAATATTATTATTGTTAGTAACAATAATAATGATACGATGTTTCTAATAGTAATAATAATAACGTTTATAACGATACTAACGGTAATAATGATAATAGAAATAATAAACATAATAACGATAATAATAACATTATTACTAATAACAATAATAACGATAATAACGGTAATAAAAACAACAATAATAACAATATTAACGAAAATAGTAGTAACAATTGTAACGGAAATAACGATAATAGCATTAATAATAATAATAATAATAGTGTATGTAAGTATAATTACCGTGACACCTATAATATTAATAACAATAACAACGATAATAACGATAATAACGATAATAATAATAATCGTATTAAAGATAATAAAGATAGTAACTATACTAACGATAATAGCGAAAATAATAATGACATCAAAAACTTTATTAACGATTATAAGTATAATAACAATTATTATAATGACGGTAAAAACGATAACAGCGGTAATAATGATAATAACGATGATAACGTTATTAACAATGATAATAATAGTAATAATAAAGATAATAACGATGTAAAAGGTTCTAACGCTAATACTAATTACAACAATAACGATTATAACGATTATGATGATAAGAACGATAATAATGCTAATAATAATAAAAATAATACCGACAATAACGACAATAAGAATAATAATAGAAGTAATAATTACAATTTTATGAATAATAACTATAAAAACGGTAATAACTATAATAATAGTAGTAATAAAAAAGTAATATTAATAATAATGATATCTATAATAACGATAATAAAGACAATAATAATACCAATAATAATATTGATAATAACTGTAATAATGATAGCAACCATAATGACGATAATAACGATAATATCGATAATAATAATAATAATAATAATAACAGTAATATCGAAAATAACGATAATAACGACAGTAATAATAATAACAATAATAATAATAATATCCATAATGCAGATAACGACGCCAATAATAATAATTATAATAATATTAGTAATATTAACTATAATGGCGATAATAATAATAGTATTAATAACAATATTAAAAACAATAACGATACTAACGTTATTAATAATAATAATAACGAAATTATAACTATAATAAATATAATAACGATATGTTATTAACGTTAAAGACGACAATAGTGGTAATAGAAATAACGATATTGACGACAATAGCGGCAATAAAAATTATAATAATAAAGATAATAACGATATTATCGAAAATAAAGATAAAAGCTAAAGAATAATAATAATAAGAACAATAACAGTGATAATAACGATAATAAACATAATAACAGTAACGATGACACGACAATAATAATAACAATATTAATAACGATAATAACGATAACAACAATAATAACGATAATAACTATATTAACGATATCAATAATAACGAAAACAACGTTAATTTCGATATTAATATTAACAATATTAAAGATAATAACGATAATAATAATAATAATAACGACATTAATAACTATAATAAATATAATAACGATATGGTATTAACGGTAAAAAAGACAATAGTAGTAACAATAATAACGATGTATATTGAAAATAACGATAATAACAATAATAATAATAACAGTAATAAAGATAATAACGATATAGCGATTAATAATAATAATAATAATAATATTAACGATTACAACGAAAATAATGATAATAATAGTAGTAATAATAATAATAATAACAATAATAACGATAATAAAGAAAATAACGGTAATTACGTTAATAATTATAAGAATAATCTATTTAAAATTTATACTAACGTTAATAACGATAATATTAATAACATTAATAACAATAATAACGATTATAATAATAAGAACGATAATAATATTAATAATAATAACAATATTAAATATTATAACGATAATAACGATAATAATAGATGTAATAATAACAATATTAAAAATAATATGTATAATAACGATAATAATGACAATAATAGTAGAAGTAATGACAGTAATAAAAATAATAGCCATAAATACGATTTTAACGATAATAATAATAACGATAATAAAGATTATATCGATAATATTAATAACTATATTTACGATAATTTCGATATTAATAATTGTGATAATAACAATATTAACGATCATAACGATAATAGCGACTATAATAATAACTATAATATCGACTATAATAATAATAATAATATTAACTTTAGTAACAATAATAATAATAACGATGTTTATAATAGTAATAATAATAACGATTATAACAATACTTACGATAATATTGATAAGAACGATAATACCGATAATAACGACAATAAAGATAATCATAATAACGATAATAACGATAATAATAATAATTATAATGACGCTAATAAAGTTAATAACTACAATAAGTTAATAACTACAATAATAAAAATATTATTAATATTAATAATAACGATAATATTAATAGTAATAATAGCTATAATATCAATAATAAAGAAAATTACGATAATAACGATAATAATAATAACGATAATAACGATAATAGGGATAATAACGACAATTATAATAATAATAATAATAATAATAATAATAATAATGAAAATAACGATAAAACCAATAATAATTTCAGTAATAATAACAATAATATCAATAATAACGATAATAACGATAATAATAATAACAAGAAAATCGGTAATATCGTTAATAGTAGGAGTAATAATAACAAAATTAGGAATAATATATATAGTAACGATAATAACGGGAATAATGGTAGAAGTAATAACAGAAATAACAATAATAACGATAAAAACGATATTAACGTTAAGAATAGTAACGAAAATAACGATAATATTGATAATAATAATAAAAATATTTACGATAATATCGATAATAGTAATAATAATAATAACAATATTAACGATCATAACGATAATAGCGATAATATTAATAAAGATAATAACGATAATAAGATAAATAATAATATCGGTAGCAACAATAATAAATATAATGATGATTTTATTAGTAATACTAATAACGATTACAACGATAATAACGATAATAACGATTATAAAGATAATAATAATTATAATAATAATAACAATAATGAAGATAATAATGACACAATAATAATAATAATAATAATAATAACGATAATAACGGTAATAATGAGGAGAATAATTGAAATAACAATAATATCAATAATAATGATAAAATAGGTAATAACGATAATATCGATAATAATAAATACGATAATAACCATTTCATCGACATAATAATAACAATATTTACAATAATATCGATTATTATAACAACAATATTGCCGATAATACCGATAATAATAAAAACAATAATAACAGTAATAACGACAATAACGATAATATCGTTAATAATAATAACGATCACAATGATAATAGCGAAAAAAACAATAAAAATATTAACGATAAAATTGACAATATTAATGATAATAATGAAAATAACTTAAGAACGATAATAATTATCATAAAGGTAGTAGTAATAACGATAATAACGATATTAAAAATAAAAATAATAAAGATAATAAAGATAATAATAAAATTCATAACGTTAATAATGATAATAACGATAATAACGGAAATTACAAAAAAAAATTGATAACGCTAATAACGATAATAAAGATATAATATTATTAATAATAACGATAATAACGATTATAACGGAAATAATAATAATAACAATATTGAAAATAACGATAAAAACGGTAAAATCAATAATAATAATAGTAAGAATACTAGTAATAATAATAATGACAATTACGATAATAACGATAATAATAATAGTTATAATAACATTATAATAATAATAACGAAAACAACAATAATAACGATATCTATAATAACGATAATAAAGAAAATAATAATAATTATAATAATATCGATATTAACTATAATAACAATAATAAACATGATGGCGAAAATAACGGAAATATCGATCATAATAATAATAATAATAACAGTAATAACGATAATAACGATAATAACGACAATAATAGAGATGATAATAATAATATCGATAATAAAGATAATGACGACAATCATAATTATAATAATAATATTAATAATGATGAGGATAATAACGATATTAATTATAGTATAAATAACAATATTAAAAATAATAACTATAATAAACATAATAACGATAATAATAATAATAATAACGACATTAATAACTATAATAAATTTAATAAAGATATGGAAATACCGATAAAGGCGACAGTAGTAGTAATAGCAATAACGTTAAAAACAAAAATAGCGGCAATAAAATAATAATAATAAAGATAATAACGATATAATCTAAAATAACGATAAAAGCTATAAGTTTAATAATAATAAGAACAATAACAACTATAATAACGACAATAAACATAAAAACAGGAACGATAATACGACTATAATAATAACAATAATAATAACGATAATAACGATAATAACTATATTAACGATATCAATAATAACGAAAATAACGCTAATTTCGATATTAATAATAGCAATATTAAAGATAATAACGATAATTATAATAATAATAAATACATTAATAATTATAATAAAAATAATAACGATATGGTATTAACGATAATGACGACAATAGTAGTAATAATAATAATGATAAAAACGATAATAACGAAAAATAAAATTAATAAAAATAGAGATAATAACGATATTATCGAAAATAACGATAATAACGGTAATAATAATAACAACAACATCAATAATAACGATAATAGCCATTATAACGATAATGAGGACAGAAATAATAATATTAATAATAATAATAACAATAATAATAATAATATTAATGATTACAACGAAAATAATGATAATACTGGTAGTAATAATACCAATAATTTCAATAATAACGATAAAAAAGATAATAGTGATAATTACGATAATAACAATTATATATAATAATTATATATAATAACAACGATAATAACGATAATATGGATAATAATAATAACAATATTAACGATAATAACAGATATATTAATAATAATAATAACGATAATTACGATAATAACGATAATAATAATAATAGTAACAATAATATTCCCCACAATAATAATAATAATAATGATTATGATAAGAATAATATTAATTATAATAACGATAAAAATGATAATAATAATAATTATAATAATAATAATAATAATTATAATAAAAATAATAATAACAATAATAACAATAAAAGCGATTATGATAAGAATAATATTAATAAAAATAAAGATAATAATAATAATAACGATAATAACTATAATAATGATATTAATGAAAATAACTATTATAATAATAATAAATATAAAATTAATTACTATAATTACAATACAAAAATAACAATAATAACGATTATTACTATAATAAGTATAGTAATATTGACTATAATAATGATAACAAAGATAATGACGGCAATAATAAATAATATAATAGTATCGATAATAAGGTTAAATACGCAAATATCGGTAATAAGGATAATAACAATAATAACGACAATAATAATAATAATAATAATAATACTAACGAAAATAACAATAATAGCGATTATAATAATAACAACAATAAAGATAAAAACGATATTAACAATAATAACGATAATACTAATAACAGTAATACGATAATAACGATAATAATAATAACAATTATAACGATAATTACGATAATAATGGTATTAATAATAGTAATAATGTCATTAATAAAAATAGTAAAGATAATAACGGTATTAATGATAGTAACGATAATAAAAATAATAATATCAACAATTATAACGATAAGGATATAATAACGGTAATAAAAATAATAATAATAATAACGGTAATAACGGTAATAACGGTAATAAAAAATAACGGTAATAACGGTAATAAAAAAAATGTTAATAGCGATAATAATTATAAAAATAATAATGATAATGAACATAATTACCCAAATAAAGATAATAATAAAAATAATAATAATAATAATAATAATAACAACGATTATATCGATACTAACGATAATAATCATAATATTAAGAATAATAATGATAATAACAATAATAACTAAAATATCGATAATAACAAAGATAATAATAATAATAACGATAGTAAAGAAAATAACGATACTAAAAATAATAATAATGATAATGAAGATAATAATAATAATAATAACTACAATAATTACGGTAATATCGATAATAATTATAACAATAATATCGATAAAAACGATATTAACGGTAATAATGATAACAATATTAACCTGAAGGACGATATTAACGAAAATAATAATATTATTCTTAACGATAATAACGATAATAACGGAAATATTAATCGAAATAATAACAATAATAATCCAAATATTGATAATAACTATAATATCGATAAAATATTAACGTTAATAACGACAAAACAGATAATAATTACGATAATAACGGTAATAACAATAGTAATAACAACGATAATAACAATAATAACGATAATAGCGGTAATAATAATAATAATAATATTGATAATAACAATAATAGCGATAATAATGATAATAATTACAATAATAATAACTATAATAACGACAATAATAAAAACAATATGACCAATAATAATGATAAATCTATAATATCAATATTAATAATAACAATAATAACAATAATAACGATAACAATATAATAACGAAAACAATAATAAGGAAAATAACGGAAATAAAGGTAATAAGAATAAATATAATAACGATAACAACGATAATAACGATATTAACTATTATAACATTAACAATAATAAGGATAATACCGAAAATAAAGATAATAATAATAAATATAATAACAATAACAATGATAATAACTATTATAACGATAATAATAATAATAACAGTAAGAATAATAATAATTATAAAAGGAAAAAAGATAAAAAAGGAAAAAAATTAATAACAAAAGTAACGTTAATAATGATAATAATAGTAATAATAAAAACAAAATTAACGATAATAACGATAAGAATGATTATAATAATATTAATAATAGCTATAATCACGAAAATATCGATAATAATAATAATAAAAGCAGAGTATAATAACGATAATAATAAAATAAACATAATAACGATATTAACGATATCGGCAGTAATAACGATAATAATAATATAAATAATAACGATAATAATGATATTAATAATAATAATTACAATAACGATAATAAATTTAATAGCAATAATAATCCTGATAAGCATTATAATTACGATAATAACGATAATAACGAAAGTAATAGTTGTAATAATACCTCTAATCACGATAAAAAAAATAACAACGTTATTAATAATAATAAAAAAATAATAACGATAATAAAGATAATAGCTATCATAATAACGATAATAACGATAATAATGGTAGCAGTAATAACAATAATTATAATAATAACGATTATAACGATATTGAGTATTACAATTATCAAGAAAGTAATGATAAAAGCAATAATCTTAATGATAATAATAAATATGATATCAATATTAACAGTATAATATACTAATAATAATAATAACAATAGTAATGATAATATCGATTATAATAGTAATTATAATAATAATAATTACGATAATAACAATAATAACGATATTAATGATAATAATTATAATAAAGATAATAATAAAATTAGTAATAATAATAACAATAATAATGATCATAACGATAATAACTTTAATAACGATACCAACAATAATATCAATAATAATAATAATAATAATAAAAAAGGTAATAACAATATTAACGTTAATAACGATAATAATAACACAATAATAACGATAATATCGATTATAATGATAATAAAGATAATATTAATAACATTAATAACGATAAAAACAATAATAACGATAATAATAATAACAATAATAACGATAATAACAGTAATAGTAATAACAATAATAACGATAGTAACCAAATAACGATAATAATAATAACAAGTATAAAGATAATAACTAGAATAACTATATTAACGATAACTATAATAACTATAATTACGATAATAACAATAGTAATAAGGATAATAATATCGAAAACAACAATGAAAACGATATTAATAGTAATAAAAGTAAAGATAATATCGGTAAAGTGGATAATAATAATAATAATAATAACGATAATATCGCTAATAGTAACAACTATAAATTCGATAAGAATGATATTAATGAAAATAACTCAAATAATAATAGTATATATAACAATAATAACGATAATAACAATAATAATAATAACATCAATAACGATAATTACGATGATAATGATATTAATAATTACAATAATGACGATAACAAACATGATAATGATAATAATTATAATAAAAATATTAGCGTTAATAAGGTTAATTACGAGAATAACAGTAATAAAGATAATAACAATAATAACGACAATTATAATAATAATAATAACGATAGGAACGATAATAACGATAATAATAAACATAATAATAATGATAATAACGTTATTAACGATAATAACGACAGTAATAATCACAATAAAAACGATAACCTATAATAATTA
Organism: Vespa crabro; assembly: GCF_910589235.1. NCBI lineage: Eukaryota > Metazoa > Arthropoda > Insecta > Hymenoptera > Vespidae > Vespa > Vespa crabro. The sequence goes on from NW_025813595.1 coordinate 2,290,213, forward strand.
TAATAACGATTATTATAAGAACCATAATTACTATAATAACGATATTAACAAAAATAGTAATAAGAAGAATAACAACGATAATATAGAAATAACAATAATAATAACAATTATAACAATAATAACGATAATAATAATAATAATAATTATTATAATAATAATATTATGGATAATAACGATAATTACGATAATAATAACAGTATTAATAATGATGATAAGGATAATAACGATAACACCGATAATACTAATATCAATAATATCGATAATAACTACAATAACGATAAGAATGAAAATAATAATAATGATAATAGTGATAACAAATATAATAACGATAGTAATAATTACAAGTATAACGATAATGACTGTAATGATGATAACAATAATAACGACAATTACGATAATATCGATAAAAATATTAACATTATTAACGTTCACAACGATAACAGTAATAATAATAATAACATGTATAAAAATAATAACGATAATAATAATACTAACAGTAACAATAATAACGATAATAACTATAACAACGAAAATAATTTTAAGAACGATAATAATGATACTAACGTCAATAACGATAATAATAATAATAAGAATAAAAAAAAAACGATAATAACAATAATTATTTGAACAATAATAACGATATTAAGGATAATAACGATAATTACGATAAAAGCGATAATAATAATAACGATACTAACGATAATAACGATAATAACGATATTAATAAAAATAATGATAAATATAACAATAATAACGATAGTGATGAAAATAAAAATTTTAATAATAACGATAATTTCTATAATAGTGATAATAATAATAACGATAATAACGCTAAAATTATAATAACAATAATAATAATAATATTATTATTAACAATAATAACGATAACAACGACAATAGTGATAAAAATATTAATAATAAAATAGAAAATAAGGTTAATATCGATGACAACGATAATTATAATAACAATATTAACGATAATAACGATAATAACGATTATACGGATTATAACAATAAAGATAATGAGAATAATAACGATAATAAAGATAGTAACTATAATAACGATTACAACAATAATAACGATAATAATAATAACGATAATACCGATAATATAGATAACTACAATAATTATAATAGTAATAATAAAGATGATAACAATAATAACTATTGTAATGATTATAACGATAATAATATTAATAATTTTAACATAAATAACGATAATAACAATAATTATTTTAATAGAAGTAATAATAACAATATTAACAATGTTTGCAATAACAACGATAGTAGTAATAATAATATCGATAGTAACAATAAACACGAAAATAACAAAAATAACGATAATAACGATAATAATAATAAAATTAATAACGATAATTACGTTAATAAAGATAATAATATTAACAATAATAACGATAAATGCGATAATAAGGATAATAGTAATAACGATAATAACGACAATAATAATTTTAAAAATATTGATAAAAACGATAATAACAATAATAATAATAATAGTAGTAATAATGAAACGATAATAACGATAATTACGATATTAAAAATGATAATAATAATAAAATTAATAACGAAAATTACGTTAATAAAGATAATAATATTAACAATAATATCGATAAAAACGATAATAATAATAATAGTAATAACAATAATAATTATAATAACGTTAATAATAATAGCAATGATAACGGCAATAATGATAATAATATTAATAAAGATATTAGCAATAATAATAGTAGTAATTAATAACTATTATAACGAAAATAACAATAATAATGATAACAATAATAACGATTATTACTATAATAACTATAATAATAAAAACGATAGAAATGATACTAGTAAAAATAATACTACCGATAAAAACGATAATAAATTTAATAATAAGAAAAAGAATAACGATAGTAAGATATTAACGATATAAACGATGATAAAATCAAAAACAACGAAAATAACGATAATAATTATAACATTAATAACGATAATTACTACAATAATTATAATAATAACAACGATAATAAAAATAATAACGATAATGACGATAATAATAAATATAGTAATAATAACAATAATGATGACAATAACGATAATGAAAATAATAATGATAATAGTAATAAAAACGATAATAATAAAAATAATAATAATAACGATAATAACGATAATAAGACATGTAATAATAATACTAATAACTATAATAAACATAATAACGATAATAATGATAATAACGATTATAATAACAACGATAATACCGATAATGGTATTGTTAATAATTACGATAATAACGATATTTCCGATAATAATAATAACAATAATATAGAAAAGAACGATATTATCTATAATAACGATATTAATAAAACGATATTAATTATAATAACGATGAAACGATAATAATAACATCAATATTACCGATAATATTGATAATAATAATAATGATAATAGCAGTAATAACGATAACAAAGATGTTAACGATAATAATGATAATGATAATAACGATAATAATAATAATAATAATATCAAAAATAACAATAATTACCATAATGATATTAAGGATAATACCGTTAATAATTGTAACAATATTAACAAGAAAAAGATAATAATAATAACAACAAAAACATTAATAACGATAATAACTATAATAAAATTTATAATAATAACGACAATGACGATAATAATGATAATAATACAAGTAAAAATAACAATATTAAGAATATTTAATTTAATAATGATTATAATGATAATAGTAGTAGTAATAATAACAGTACTAACAATAATAACGATAATAACGATTATAACAATGTTAACGATAATTATATTGACGACAATAACGATAATAACCATAAAAATAATAATAATAATAATATGGATAACAACGCTATTAACGATAATAATGACAGTAATAATAATAATAATAACGAAGATAACGTTAACAATGATAATACCAATAATAACGATAATAGCAATAATAATAATAGTATTAATTACGATAATGACGATATGAACGATAATAAAAATAATAACAATAACAGTAAATACGATAATAACACTTATAATCCTAATAACGACATTAATATATATAAAAATAACATTAATACTGCTAATAACGATATTAACGATAATAATAGTAGTAATAAAAACGATAATAGTAGTAATAATAACAATAATAACAATTATAGCGATAATAATGTTATTACCGATAATAACGATAACTATAATATTCATAGTAGCTATAATAAGGATATTATCCATAATAATAATAACAATAATAACGATAATAACGATAATAACAATTATAATAGAAGTATTAATAACAATATTAAGAATAATAACAATATAAACGATAATAACAATAAAAATAGTAGTAATAAAAGAAGTAATAAATATAACAACGATAAAAACAACTTTAACGATAATAATAATGACGATAATTAGGATAATATCGATAATAATAATAACAATATTAACGATAATATCGATAATAATAATAACATTAATAACTATAATTACGAAAATAACGATTATAACGATAATAATAATAAGCCTAATAATAACCATAATAAAGACAATAACGACACAATAATAAATATTATAATAACGATAATAACGGTAATAACGATAGAAATAATAGAAAAATAACAACAATATCAATAATAATGTTAAAAATGATTATAAAGATAATATCGTTAATAATAGTGACGATAATAATGATAATAGCGATAAAAAAAATAACGATATTAACGATATTATTGACAATATTAAAGATAATAATGATATTAATGTTAAAACGATAATAATTATAATAATTATAGTAGTAATAACGTTAATAACAATATTAAAAATAAAAATAATAAGGATAATATGGATAATCATAATAAAATTCATAACCTTAATACCGATAATAACGATAATAACGGTAAAAATAGTAAAATTGATAACTCTAATAACGATTACAAAGGAAATAATAATAATAACAATATCGAAAGTAACAATAATAACGGTAAAAACGATAATAATAATAGTAACAATACTAGTAATAATAATAATGTTAATTACGATAATAACAATAATAATAATAGTTATAATAGAATTATAAAAATAATAACGATAACAACGATAATAGCAATATCTATAATAACGATAATAAAGACAATAATAATAACAATAATAATATCGTTTGTAACTATAATAACGATAATAACCATAATGACGTTAATAACGATAATATCGATAATAATAATAATAATAATAACAGTAATAATAATAATAGTAATACCGATAATAAATATAATGACGACAATAATAATAATAATAATATTAATAATAATAACGATAATGACAATAATAACGATAATAATAATAATAATAATAACAATAATATTCACCACATTAATAACAATAATAACGGTTATGTAAAGAATAATATTAATAATATTAACGATGATAATGATAATAACTATACAATCGATAATAATAATTACAATAATAATCATAATAACTACAATAATGATAATAATAATAATAATTTCAACGATAATAACGATAATTTCGATAATAACAATATTAATAAGAGCGATAGTAACGTTAATATTAATAACTATAAAATCGATAATAATGATATTAATGAAAATAAGTATAATAATAATAATAAATATAACAATAATAACGATAACAACGATAACAATATTAACGATAATAAAGTTAGTAATAACAATAATAATAACAATAATAACGATAATAAAGATAGCATTAATAATAAAAATAACGATAATGCCGATAATAAAGTTAATAATAATAATAATATCAATTATAATACTAACTATAATAACGATAATAACAATAATAGTAATAATAACCACAAAAATAATGATAATAACGATAACAATAATAATAACACTATCAATATAAATAATTACAATAGTAACGATAATAACATTAGGACGATAATAATAATAATAATATTAACGATAATATCGATAATGAAGATAATAACGATAATAAGGTTAATAACATTATAGTTATTAACGATAAAAACGACAATATACATAATAACAATTACAATTATAAAGATATTAATGAAAATAACGATAATAATGATAATAAAGTCAATAATAATATTAGTATTAACGATAATAATGATAACAACGATAATAATAAAATCGAAAATAATGACAATAATAATAATATTAATACCGATAATAATGTTAATAACGATAACATCGGTAATAATATAAACAATAATATCGATAATAACGATATTAACGATATGATAATAATAATAATAATTTCGTTAATTAGGTTAATTACGAAAATATCGGTAATAAACACGATAACGGGGAAATCGATAATAACGATAATAACGACATTAAATGTAATAATAATAACGATAATAATGATAATATCGATATTAATAATTGCGATAATGTCGACAAATGTAATAATAATATTAATGGTATTGACGATAATAACGATAATAGTAATTATAATAATAACGATAATAACGATAGTAACGCATAATAATAATTACAACAATAAAAATAGTAATAATAAAAATAATAATGATGATAACGATATTGACGATAATAATAACAATATTAACAACGATATTAAGTAATTAACGATAACATCATGAATAATAAAAATAATATTGATAATAACGATAATAACGATAATAAAATTAATAATATTATCGATAATTGCGATAATAACGATAATAAAATATTAATAGAAATAAGAATAAAGATAATATCGCTATTAACGATAATATCGATAATAATTATAACGAAAATAACAAGGATAATAATAATCATAATAGGTAATAAGGATAAATACGATAACATCGATAATAATAATAGCCATAATATCGATAATAACTATAATAACGACATTAATAATGATAATAATAATAATAATAATAATAATAATAATATGAAGAAGGATAAAAACCATAATTACGATAACAACGATAATATCGACAATGATAATAATAATATTAACGATAATAATGATAATAACGATAATAATATTAATAATAACATTAAAAACAATAATAACGATAATAACAATAATAATAACAGCATTACAAACAATAATATCGAAAATAACGATAAATACGATAATAATTATAACAATTAAATCGATTATAACAATTAGTTATATAATACTATTAACAATAATATCGCTGACAACGATAATAACGATAATGGTAATAATAATAATAAAGATAATAAATATTATAATAATAATAATAATAACGATAAAAGCTTTAAAATCGATAATAATAATAATTACGATAATAAGGGTACTAACGATAGTAACGATAATAAATATATCAATTAAAACGATAATAACGATATTAACGATAATAATGATAATAACAATAAGACCGATAGTAATGATACGATAATAACGATTACTGTAATGTTAATATTACCGATAGTTTCAATAATAACGATAATAACATTAGTAATAATAACAATAATAAAAATAATAACGATAATTCCGTTAATAATGATAATAATAATAGCAATATTCACATTAATACCGATAATAATAATAATAATAATAATAATAATAATAATAATAACATTAATAACGACAATGACAATACAAACGATAATAAAAATAACGATAATATCGAAAATAGTAATAATAATACTACGGACAGAAAAAAAATAACGATAAGGACAATAATAATAATAATAATTATAACGATTATAACGATAAATACAATAATAACGATAATAATAATAATAATAATAATAATAACGATAAGAACACTAATAATGAGAAGAATATGAACGATAATAACAATAATAAGGATAATAATAATTACAATAATAACGATACCAACGACAATAACGATAAAAATAATAATAATAATAATAACGAAAATAACGATAATAATGATGTCAACGATAATAATAATAACAATAAGAAAGATATTAACGATAATAACGATTATACGGATTATAAGAATATGATAATATCGATAATAGTAATAATAATAAGAACGATAATGAAGATAAAACGATAAAAATGATAATAACTATAATAACGATAATTGCAATAATAACAGTAATGATAATAGCAATAATATCAATAATACCGGTAATAACGATAATATCGCTAATAATAATAATGATAATAATTGTAATAGCGTTATAAACAATATCAATATTATCGATAATATTGACAATATTAAAGATATTAATGATAATAATTTTAAAACGATAATAATTATCATAATTATAGTAGTAATAACGATAATAACGATATTAAAAATAAAAATAATAACGATAAAATAGATAATAATAATAAAACTTATAATGTCTATAACGATAATAACGATAATAATAATAAAATTGTTAACGCTAATAATGATAATAAAGGTATAATATAATTAATAAGGACGATAATAATGATTATAATGGGAATAATAATAATTACAATATCGATAATAACGATAGTAACGGTAAAAACGATAATAATAATAGTAATAATTCTAGTAATAATAATAATGATAGTTACGATAATAACGATAATAAAAATGGTTATAATAACATTATAACAAGAATAACGAGAACAACGATATTAACGAAATCTATAATAACGATAATATAGACAATAATAATAACAATAATAATATCGATAATAACTGTAATAATGATAGTATCCATAATGACGATAATAACGATAATATCGATAGTAATAATAATAATAATAACAGTAATATCGAAAATAACGTTAATAACGACAGTAAAAATAATAATAATAATAATACTATCCATAATGCAGATAATGACGCCAATAATAATAATTATAATAATATTAGTAATAATAACGATAATGGCGATAATAATAATAGTATTAATAACAATATTAAAAATAATAACGATAATAACTATAATAACCATAATATAATAATAATAATGAAGATAAAAACGATATTAACGATAATAATGTCAGTAATAATAACAATAATAATTATTATAACGATAACAATTATAATTACGATAATAACGATAATAACAATAATAATAATAGTAATAATTAAGATAATAACGATACTAACGATAATAAGGATATTGACAATAACAATAATAACGACAATAGCAATTATAATCCTTAACGATATTTATATTTATCAAAATAGCAATAATATTGATAATAATGATAATAACGATAGTAATAGTAGCAATAATAACAATAATAACACTAATAACGATAATTGCGATAATAATAGTAATAATAATAACGATAATAACAATAATATAGTTAATAAGGTTATTACCGATGATAATGATAATTATAATATTCATAATAACTATATTAAGGATATTATCGATAATAATAATAACGATAATAATGATCGGAATAATATCGATGAAATCGATAAAATCGAAAATAATAATAAAAACTTTAACGTAAAAAACGATAATAATAAAAATAATTTTATTGTTAATAACCATAATAATAATAATAATAATAGCAATATTAGCCATAACAAGGAAAATAACGAGTATAATAATAACGATAATAACATAATAATAATAATTATAATATCGATAGTAACAATAATAACTATAATGACGATAATAACGATAATGATAATAACAATAATGACGATGGATATAACAACGATAATATCTTTAATAACGATAATAACAATAATAATAATAGCGATAATAAAGATATTAACGTTAATAACGAAAATAATAAAAACAATTAAAACGATAATAACAATAATTATGATAATATCATTAAAAATTATAATAGTGATAGCATTAATAACGATATTTTCGATAATAATAATAATAAAAAAGATAATAAAATTATTAACGATAATAACGATAAGAAAGAAAATAAGGATAATTATAATTACAATTAAAACGATAATAACAATAATTATGATAATAACAATAATAATTATAATAGTGATTGCTTTAACAACGATATTTACGATAATAATAATAATAATAAAGTAAATAACATTATTAACAATAATTACGATAATAACGATAATTACAATAATAACGATATAGATAAAAATAATACTATAGATAATTCCGAAAATAATCATAACTATATTAACGATAATAACGATAAAAATAATAATAGTGATAATAATATCAACGATAATAACGGTAATAACGATAATAATAATAATAAAGAAAATAACGCAATTAACGATAATAACGTTAACAATAATAACAATAACAACGATAATAACTATATTAATAATAACAATAATAAAATCGATGATGAGGATAATAAATATAAGAACGATAATAGTAATAACAATAACAAAAATAATAACGATAATTACGATAATAATGTTTATAATAAGAAAGGTAATAATAATTATAAAATTCATAATAATTATAATTTCGATAATAACGAACGTAACAGTAATAATTGTAATATTAAGAACGATAATAACGATAATAACGATAATAATAATAACTATAAAAACGATATAAACGATAACAACAATAATAATAATTAAAATAACTATACTAATAGTAACATCAATAACAATAATAACGATTATAACAATAATAACATTTAAAACGATAAAAATAATAATGAGGTTAATAATAATAATCATATTAGAGATATTAACGATAATAAAAACAATAATAATTATAACAAAAATAATAATAATAATAGTAATCATAATAACGATAATATCGATAATAACGATAGTAATAATAACGATAATGACGATAATAATAATAATAATAACGATAATAACGAAAATTACGAGAATGACGATTACAATATTATTGATAATAACGTCAATAGTAATAATAATAATAATAATAACGATAATTTCGATAGTAACGAATATAGTAATAACAATAATAACGATATTAGTAGTAATATTAATAAAGATAATAACGATAATTATGATAATAATTATAATAATAATAAAGATATTAACGATAGTAACAATAATAACGATAATAATAATAAAAATATTAATGATAATATCGAAAATTATAAAAATAGTAATAGCAATAATAACGATAATATCGATAAAATCTATTAATAATAACGACAATAACTATAAGAATAATAATAAAATATAGATAGTAACAATAATAAAGACAATTAAGATAATAATAATAATAATAATAACGATAATGACGATGATAATAATAACGATCATAACGCTAATAACGACAATAATAATACTAATAATATCGATAATAACGATATCAATGGCATTAAGGAAAATAACGTTTATAAAAATAATCTTATTAAAGATAAGAACGATAATAAAGATACTAACAATAATAGCGATAATAATAATAACTATATTAAGGATAATATCGCGATAAAATGTCACAATATTCACGATAGTATCAATAATAATAATAACAACAAAAACAATAATAACGATAATAACAATAATAAAATTTATAATAATAACGATAATAACGATTATAACGTTAATAATAATATTAACAGTATTAACGATAATAGCAATGAGTTTCTAACGATAATAATAATAATGACTATGATGATAAGAAAGATAATAATACTAATAATCATAAAAATAATAACGTCAATAACGATAATAATGATAATAATTGAAGTAATAATAACAATATTAAGATTAATAATTATAATAACTATTATAACGATAATAGAATTAATAATAATAAAAGTAATAACAATAATAACCATAATAATGCATATAACATTGTTAACGATAATAATATTAACGATTATAACGATAATAACAATAATAATAATAATAATAATATAGATAACAACGATAATAACGATAATAATGACAGTAATAAAAACATCAATTACGATAATAACATTAACAATGATAATAACGATAATAACGATAATAACAATAATAGTAATAGTAATAATCAAGATAATAACGATATTTACAATAATAAGGATAATAACAATAAAAATAATAACGATAATGATGTTAATTATATACACGATAAAGTCGATAATATCGATAATAATAATAACAAATTTAACGATAATGTCGATTATAATATTAACAATATTAACGATATTATCGAACATAATAATAATATTATAAACCTTACCGACGATAATAATAATAACATTATTAACGATAATAACGATAATTACTATAATAATAATAACGATATTAACGATAACAAAAGTTGTAATAATAACAATAATAACAATAATAGCAATAATAAGGATATTACCGATAATAAGGATAATTATAAAATTCATAATAACTATCATCCGAATAATATCGATAATTATAATAACGATATTAACGTTAAAATCGATAATAATAATAATATTATTAATGATATGATCGATATTAATAATAATCATAATAACATTAATAACAAAAATAACGATAATAACAATATTAACGATAATTACGATTAATATAATAATAACGAAAATAGTGATAATAACGATATTCGCAATTATAATAATAATAATAATAATAATAACGAGAATAACGATAATAAAGATAATAATAATAATAACAAATATAAAGAAAAAATAATAATAATAATAACGATAATAGAGATAATAAAGACAATAATAGCAGTAATAGTATCAATAATCATAGTAATAATTATAATAATGATAATATCGATAATAATAACAATGAACAAATTAATAGAAATGATAATAATTGCGATAATAACGATAATGATATTAATAACAATAATAATAATAGCAACAATAACGATAATTAAGAAAATAAAAAATATAATTAAAACGATACTAAGGATAAGAACGATATCATCAATAATATTAATAAGGAAAATAAGGATAATATCGATTATATTAATAAAAATATTAACAATTATATAGATAATTATAATAATAATATTAACAATAATAACGATAATAAAAATATTAACGATACTATGGATAATAAAAATTACGATATTTACGAATATAACGATAATAGAAATATTAATAATACCAATAATAAGGATAATAAAGATATCGTCGATAATAATAATAACAATAATAAAGATAATCTAGATATTAATATTATCAATATTAAAGATAATAAGGATAATTTTAATAATAATAATAACGATAATAACGGTATTAACGATAAATATAATAACGATAATAACGATATTAACGACAATGACGATAATAACAATAATAATAATAAAAATAAAGATAATAACGAATTTAGTGGAAATAACGATAATAATAACAATATTAACAATAATAACGATAATAGGGATAAAAACGTTAATAATTTTAGTAATTATAACAATAATAATATTACTAACGATAATAACGATATTATAGATTCTAATAATAACAATAATAACGTTGATATCGATAATAATAACAATATTAACGATAATATCGATAATAATAATAATGACAATAACAACCACAAAAAAGGTAATAGCGATAATAATATAAACGATAATAACAATAATACTAATAATAATACTATCTATAATAACAATAATAATGATAACAATAAAAATAATAATATCAATAGTTACAATAATAAAGAAATTAACGATAATAATAATGATGATAATGACGATAATAGTAATAATAATAATAACGCTTATAACGATATTATCGATTATAATAATATTTCTAATAAAGATAAAAACATATTAATAATAACAACAAAAACGATAATAACGATAATAATGATAATAACGATAATAAAAAAATAATAATATTAATGAGAAGAATAACGATGATACCGATAATAACGGTAATAATAATAATATATAAAAATATAATATCGTTAATAAGGATAGTAATAATAATAATAATAATAATAATAATCATAATAAAAATAATGACTATAATAATGATAACAATAATAACGTTAAGGAGAAAAATAACGATAAAAATTATAACCATAAATTCGATAACAACGATAATAACGGTAATATTAATAAAAATAATATCGATTATAAGGATAATAAAGATAAGAACGATTATAATAATAGCAATAATAACAATAATAACAATAATAACTATAATAACAATAGTAATAATAATATATATATTGATATATATAGTAATATAGAATAAATATATAGATAGTGTTTATAAGGAAGATATTAAATAAGAACGACAATAAAGAAAATAACGATAATAACGATAATAAGGACAATAATAATAATAATAAAACGATAATAAAGACAATTTCGGTTATAATAATTACGATAATAACGTTAATATCGATTAAAGTAATAACAATAAAAACGAGAATAAAGATAATAATAACAATAATAACAATAATAACGAAAATAACGTCAATAAAAATTATATTATGTACGATAATAACGATATGAAAGAAATTAACGATAATAACGATAATAACGGCAATAATAATAATAATAAGAATAATAACGATAACTACAAAAAGAAGATAATAGTAATAGTAATAATAATGAATAAAAGGATAATAACGATAACAACTATTATAATAATAATAATAATAATAAAGATAGTAAAGATATGAACGATATTAACAATATTAACAATAATAAAGATAATTATAATACGATAATAACGATTACCGTAATAATAATAATATTGATAGTAACAAAAATTACGATAATAGTGAAAATAATAATAATAATAAAAATAATAAAGATATTAACGATAACAACGATATTAATGCTAATAACAATAATCATTACAATAATAATGACAATAGTAACGTTAATATCAATAATAATGAGAATTATAATAATGATAATAAAGTTAATAACTTTAATATTAATAACAATATTAATGATAACAACGATAATAACAAAATTAATAATAAGAACGAAAATAAGGATAATCACGATTACAACGATAATAATAATAACAATAATAATGATAATACGTTAGTAATCGTAGTAGTAATGACAATAATAACGATAAGAACTGCAATTACGGTAAAAATAGTAACGATAATAACGTTAATATCGATAATAATAATAACAATATTAACGATAATAACGATAATAGTAATAATAAAAGTGATAATAACGATAATATTGAAAATAACGATAATAATAATACTATAATAACGACAATACCAATAATAATAACAACGATAACAACGATAATAACGATAATAATATTAACAATAATATCGATAACTACTATCATTCCTATAATTATAATAATAGTAAAAACGATAATAAGGATAATTACGAAAAAAACGGTAATAACGATAATAACGATAATAACGGTAATAATTATAACAATAATGACGATAATAACGATAATTACGATAATAATTATATTAACGATAATTATAACAATAATAACGATGGGAAAGATTATGAAGATATTAATAATAACAATTATTACGACAATAATAATAAGAATAATAACGATATTAACGATATTAGCGATAGTAACGATAATTACAATAACAATGACAACTATAATAACGATAAGTACAATTATAATAATGACAATAATAACGAAAAAAGTAATAATAATTATCACGATAAAAACGATAATAACAATAATAATAATAACAATAATAAACATAATAAAGACATCAACGATAGTAATTGTAGTAATAAAAACAGTAATAACAATACTAAAGATAATAACGATATTAACGATAAAAATAATATTGATAGTAAGCAAAATATCAATAATAATAAGAACAACATTAACGAAATTATCGATAATAATAACAATAATAATAACTATAATAACGACAATAAGGATAATAACAATATTAATAATAACTATAGTAACGATAATACAAATAATAATAATTAAAATATTATCGATAATATCGATAATAATAATAAAGATAACAACGATAATTACGATAATAATTATAATAACGATAATTATAACAATAATAATGAAGGGAAAGATTATGAAGATAATAATAATAACAATTATTACGACAAAAACAATAAAAATAATAACGATAATAACGTTAATAACGAAATTACGATTATATTTTTAACGATTATATTAATAATATCGATAATATTAATAACAATACTAATGATAATAATGATAATAATAATAATAATAACAATAATAACGAAATTAACGATAATAGCGATAATAATAATATCGATAATAACGATAATAGTAATTATAATAATAACGATAATAACGATAAGAACGATAATAACAATAATAATAATATTGATAACAATGATAATAACGATATTAACGCTAATAGCGATAATAATAAAAACAATATTGACGATAATTGATATAATAAAGATAAAATAGTTAATAATAAGATTAATAACAGCAATAATATATATAATTACGATAATAACGACAATAACGATAATAACGATGACAATAGTAGTAATACTAACAATAATAACAATACTGTCGATAATGATGTTGAAGGTATTCATAATAACGATAATGATTATAATAATAATAACAATACTAACTATAAAAACGATATTAATAATAGTAATTGTAATAATAATAGCAATAATAACGATAATAAAGATAATTATAATAACAATAATAACGATAATAACGGTTATAACGATAAAATTAATAGAAAAATAACAATAATATCAATAATAACGATAAAAAAGATATTAACGATAATATTGTTAATAATAAATACGATAATAATGATAATAGGGGTAAAAACAATATCGATATTAACGATAATATTGACAATGTTAAAGATAATAATGATAATAATTTAAAAGCGATAATAATAACCATAATTATAGTAATAATAACGATAATAAGGATATTAATAATAAAAATAATAACGATAATATAGATAACAATAATAAAATTCATAACGTTAATAATGATAATAACGATAATAACGGAAATTATAAAAAAATTGATAACGCTAATAACGATAATAATAATAGTTATAATAACATTATAAAAATAATAACGATAACAACAATAATAACGATATCTATAATAACGATAATAAAGACAATAATAATAATATTAATAATAATAACGTTACTAACGATAATAATAATAGTATTAATAACAATATTAAAAATAATAACGATAATAACCATAATAACGATCATAATTATAATAATAACGACATTAATAACTATAATAAATATAATAAAGATATGGTATTAACGATAAAGGCGACAGTAGTAGTAATAGTAATAACGATAATAACAAAAACAGCGGCAAAAATATAATAATAATAAAGATAATAACGATATTATCTGAAATAACGATAAAAGCTATAAGATTAATAATAATAAGAACAATAACAACGATAATAACGACAATAAACATAAAAACAGTAACGATAATACGACAATAATAATAACAATAATAATAACGATAATAACGATAAAACAATAATAACGATAATAACTTTATTAACGATATCAATAATATCGAAAATAAGGTTAATTTCGATATTAATAATACCAATATTAAAGATAATAACGATAATAACGACAATAGTAGAAATAATAATAAATATTTAAACTATAATAACGACAATAAAAATAATAATAAGAAAGATAATATCGATATTATCGAAAGTAACGATAATAACGTTAAAAATAATGACAATAATATCAATAATAACAATAATAGCGATTATAACGATAATGAGGACAGTAATAATAATAATAATAATAATAATAATAATAAAAATATTAATGATTACAACGAAAATAATAATAATAATGGTAGTAATAATATCAATAATTACAATAATAACGATAAAAAAGATAATAATGATAATTACGATAATAACAGTTATAATAACAACGATAATAACGATAATATCGATAAAAATAATAACAATATTAACGATAATAACAGATATAGTAATAATAATAATAACGATAATTACGATAATAACGATAATAATAATAATCGTAACAATAATATTCCCCACAATAATAACAATAATAATGGTTATGATAAGAATAATATTAATTAAAATAACGATAATAATGATAATAATAATAATAATAATTAAAATAATAATAATAATAATAATAATATTAATAATAATAACAATAATAACAATAAAAACGATTATGATAAGAATAATAATAATAATAATAGCGATAATAATGATAATAACGATAATAAATATAATAATGATAATAATAATAATAATTATAACGATAATAACGATAATATCAATAATAATATTAATAATAATAGTAACGTTAATAGTAATAACTATAAATTAGATAGTAACGATATTAAAGAAAATAACTATAATAATAATAATAAATATAAAATAATAACCATAATATCAATAGCAATAATAACAATAATAACGATTATTACGATAATAAGGATAGTAATATTGACTATAATAATGATAACAAAGATAATAACGGCAAAATTAAATATTATAATAATATCGATAATAAGGTTAATTACAAAAATAACGGTAATAAGGACAGTAGCAATAATAACGGCAATAATAATAATAATAATAATGATACTAACGAAAATAATAATAATAGCGATTATAATAATAACAACAATAACGATAATAACGATATTAACAATAATAATGATAATAATAATAACAATAATACGATAATAACGACAATAATAATAACAATAATACGATAATAACGATAATAATAATAACAATTATAACGATAATAACGATAATAGCGAAAACACCGATAATAATAATAATAATAACAATAATAAATATAATAACGGTAATAAAAGTAATAACAGTAAAAATAGTAATAATAGCAATAATAAGGATAATAACGATAATAACGATTATAATAATAATGACAATAACGATATTAGTGATTAATACGATAATGACGATATTAACATAATAAAAATAAAGTTAATATCGAAGATAAGGGTAATAATAATAAAATTAATAACGATAAAAACGACAAATAATGATAAATGTAATAACAATTATAATGATAATAACGACAATTACCATAATAACGATAATAAGCAAAAGAACAACAGTAGTAACGATAAATACGATAATAATGGTATTAATAATAGTAATAATATCATTAATGACAATAATAGAGATTATAACGTTATTAATGATAGTAACGATAATAAAAATAATAATATCAACAATTATAACAACAAGGACGTAAATAATAATAACGGTAATAACGATAATAAAAAAATGTTAATAGCGATAATAATTATAAAAATAATAATGATAATAAACATAATTACGCTAATAAATTTAATAATAAAAATAATAATAATAATAACAATAATAAAGATTATATCGATACTAACGATAATAACCATAATATTAAGAATAATAATAACAATAACAATAATAACTAAAATATCGATAATAACAAAGATAATAATAATAATAACGATAATAATGAAAATAACGACACTAAAAATAATAATAATGATAATGAAGAGAATAATAATAATAATAACAACAATAATTACGATAATATCGATAATAATTATAACAATAATAACGATAAAACGATAATAACGGTAATAATAATAACAATATTAACGTGAAAGACGATATTAACGAAAATAAAAATATTATACTTAACGATAATAACGATAATAACGGAAATAGTAATCGAAATAATAACAATAATAAAACAAATATTGATAATAACTATAATATCGATAAAATATTAACGTTAATAACGATAAAACAGGTAATAATTACGATAATAACGATAATAATATTAGTAATAACAACGATAATAACAATAATAACGTTAGTAGCGGTAATAATGATAATAATAATATTAATAAAATCTACAATTACGATACTTACGATAATAATAGTAGTAATAAAAGCACTAATGGCAATTATAACGTTAATAATGATAATAATGATAATAAAAACAGTAATATCAACAATAATAAAGGTAGTTTCCTAAATAAAAACAACGGTAATAACGTTCATAACAAAAAAACCGTAATAACGACAATAATAATATCAATAATAACTTTAATATTAATAATAACGATAATAACTATAATAATAAAAGTAATAATAATAATAACAATAACAAAGTCAATGACAATAATAGCAATAATACTGATAATAAAGATATAAATAAAAATAATAATAATAATAACAATAATAACTCTAATAATGATAATAATAAAAATAATAATAATAATATCAATAATGACGATAGTAAGGATGTTAATAATAATAATAATACCGATAACAGAGAATATACCCATAATAGTAATAATAATAATCATAATAATGATAATAATAATAATAATAATAATGATAGTAATGATAATAACGAAAATAATAGTCGTAATAATAACACTAATCAAAATAATAAAGGTAATAACGATATTCTAATAATAATATTATTAACAATAATACCGATAATTTTTATAATAACATTTTTAACAATAATAAAGATAATGAGGATTATCACAATGATAATGATAATAATGACGATAATATCCATGTTAACAATAATATTGATTATAAAGAAAACAAATACAAAAATAATAATGATAATATCCAAAATATCGGTATTAATAATAACAATATCAACTATATAAACAATAACAATATTAACGATAATATTGATAATATTAAAGATAATAATGATTATAATTTTAAAACGATAATAATTATCATAATTATAGTAGTAATAACGATAATAACGATATTAAAAATAAAAATAATAACGATAAAATAGATAATAATAATAAAATTTATAACGTTAATAACGAGAATAAATGTTAATATGGATAATAATAATAGTAATAACAATAATAACGATCATAACAATAATAGCGATTATAATAATAACGATAATAACGATAATAATAATAATAATATTATCTTTAGTAAGAATAATAATGATAACGATGATTATAATAGTAATAATAATAACGATTCTAACGATAATAACGATAAAAATGATAATAATGATAATAATTATATTAACAATAGCAATAATTACGATAATAACGATAATAGAAGAAACAATAAAAATGATATTAACGAAAATATTAATAACAATTGTAACGTTAAAGACGATAATAAAAATAATAATAATAATAGTAATAACGAAAGTAAAGATAATAACGAGAACAATAATAACAATAATTGCGATAATATCGATTATAATAATACCGATAATATCGATAATAACGATAATAATAGTAATATTAATAACGATATTAAAAATAATATCGATAATAATGATAATAATATATACGATTATAACGACAATAGTAATAATAATAATAACGATAACAAAAATAAAACGATAATAGTAATAATAATAATTAAAATATAAATAAAAACAATCTTTTGTATAATAACGATAATAATATTGGTAATGTTAAAATAATAACTATAATAACGATAATAACGATTGTGACGATAACAATATTATTGATAATAACGTCAATAGTAATAATAATAATAATAACGATAATATCGATATTAATGATAATAATAATAATAATAATAAATATAATAACGATAGTAACGGTAATAACGATAATAACGATAATAACTATAATAACTATATTTTCGATAGTAACAAATGTAGTAATAACAATAATAACGATAATAGTAGTAATATTAATAAAGATAATAACAATATTTACTATAATAATTATAATAATAATAAAGATCTTAACGATAGTAACGATAATAGCGATAAAAATAATAAATATATTAATGATAATATCGATATTAATAATAATAAGAATAATAAAGACAGTTACAATAATAATAATAGCAATACTGATGTTAATAACGTTATAAACGATAATAACGATAATAATAATAACATTAATAACGATAATAACGATAATATGGATTATAATACTAACAATAAAATAGATCGTAATTATCGTTATTAAAGGTAACAATAATAATATTAAATGCGATAATAACGACAATAGTAATAATAATAATAACCATAATAATGATAATAAAGATATTAATAATAATAACAATAATAATATTAATAACGATAATAACGGTTATAATGTTAATAACTATAATAACGATATTAACAATAAGAATAATAATAATAATAGAGATATTAAAGTTATTAACGATAATAATAATAATAGTAACAATAGTAACGAAAATGACGACAAAAACGATAATAATAATAACGATAATAACAATAATAGTAATATTAATAAAACCTATAACAACAATAATAACGATAATGACAATAATATTAATTATAATAATAACGATTATAACGATAATTACGTTAATAACGATAATAATAATAAAATTAATAACGAAAATAATAATAGCATTAATAACGATAATAATGATAATAATAATAATATTAGTTATAACAATATTAAGTATATTAACGATAATAACGATAATACAAATAACGATGACAACGACAAAATAATAATATTAATATAATTAATAACGAAAATAAGGATAATAACGATAACAACGATATAATCAATAATGATAATAATAATGATAATAACTATAATAACGAAAAACACTGATAACGAGAGGAATAGGAACGATAATAACGATATAAGAAATAATAATAATTACATTAATAACGATAACAACGACAATAGCGATAAAAATAATAATAATAATAACGAAAGTAAGGATACTAACGTGCCAACGATAATAATAATAACAATAATAAGGATAAGAACAATAATAATAATGAAGTAAATAAAGATATTAACGATGACAACGATAATAATAATAACAATAATAAAGATAATTACGATTATAACGATTATAAGGATTATAACAATAACGATAATAACGATATTACTAATAATAATAAGAACGATAATGAAGAAAAACCGATAATAGTGTTAATAAATATAATAACAAATATAACAATTAAATAATAGTAATAATAGAGATATTAACGTTATTAACGGTAATAACGATAATAATAAAAACAGTAATAACGATAAAAACGATAATAACGACAATTATAATAAAAATATTAACGTATATAGAGATAACTACTATTTCAAAGATAATAATAATAACAATAATAACAATAAAAACGATATTAACGATAATAACAATAACGATAGTAACGATAATATCGATATTACTATTAACAATATTATTGATAATATCGATAATAATAATAATAATAACGATATAATTGATAATAACGATAATAATGATAATAACGATAATAAAGATAATAACGATAATATCGATTATAACGAAAATAATAATTACGATAATGACGGTAAAAATAATAATAATAAAGTTAATAACAATAATTACGATAATGACGATAATATTAATAAAGATAATAACGTTAATAACGTAAATAGCGATAATAATAATAGTAATAATAACAAAAATAACAAATAATAAGTCGATAATATCGATAATAATATTAACAAATTTAACGATGATATCGATAATAATATTAACAATATTAACGATAATATCGATCATATTAATAATATTATAAACCTTAAAGTCGATAATAATAATAATAATAACATTATTAACGATAATAACGATAATTACTATAATAATAATAACGAAAATAACGATAATAATATTAACGATAATAAAATAATAATAATAATAATAATAAAGATAATAACGATAGTAACTATAATAACGATAATAACGATAATAACTATTAAACGACAACTGGGATAGTACCGAATATAATAATAACAATAATATCAATATTAGTAGTAAAATTAATAACGATAATAATGATATTTACGATAATAACAATGATAATAATAGTAATAATAAAGATAATAACGATGTAAATGATTCTAACGATAATAATAACAACAACAATAACGATAATAACGAATATGATGTTAAGAATGATAATAATATTAACTATAATAAAAACAATAATGACAATCACGATAATAAAGATAATAATAGAAGTAATAATAACAATATTACGAATAATAAATACAATAACGATAATAACAATAATAACAATAATAAGTAGTAATAAAAAAAAGTAATAAGAATAATAACGATAAAAACGTATTTAACGATAATAATAATGGTGATATTTACGATAATATCAATAATAATAATAACTATAATAACGATAATAACGGTGATAAAGATAATAACGATAATATCGATAATAATAAATAAGATAATATCTATTTCATCGATAATAACAATAACAATATTAACGATTATATCGATCATAATAACAACATTATCGACAATAATATCGGTAATAATAAAAACAATAACATCAATAATAACGATAATAACGATAATAACAATAATATCGATATTAATATTAACTATATTAACGATAATAACAAATATAGTAATAATAATAATAACGATAATTATGATAATAATAATAATAATAATAAAAATATCAAAAATTTTAATCACCAGAATACTAACAATAATACCGGTTATGATAAGAATAATAATAATAATAATAACGATAATAATTATAATAATTATAATAATAACTATAATTACGATAATAATAAAAGAAAAGATAATAATACTAATGATTATAAACATAATAACGATAATAACGATAATAATAATAAAATTGATAACGATAATAACGTTTATAACGATAATAATAAGAACTGTAACAATAATAATAATAATGACGATAATAACGGTAATATCGGCTAATAATAAATACAACAGTAACAATAGTAATAATAGCAATAATAACGATAGTAACGAAATGGAAGATAATGGTAAAAGATTAATTACAAAATTAAGGATAATAACGATAATAACAATATAAATAATATAAATAATAATAATAATTATAATAACAATAAAAAAATAACTGAAATAAATATTAACGTTAATAATACAAGTAATAATAACAATAATATCATTATTAAAGATAATAATGATAAGCACGATAATAATAATCATAATAATGACAATAATATTCATAATAATATTAACGATAATAACGGTAATGATGATAACAATAATAAAGATAATTACGATAATATCGATAATAATATTAACAATATTAACGATCATAAACATAATAGTAATAATAATAACATGTACACCGATAATAATAATAATAATACAAAAAAAAATAATAACAATATTAACGATAATAACGATAATAATAATAACAATAATAAGGATAATACTGAAAATAAAGATAATAATAATAAATATAATAACTATAACAATGATAATAACTATTATATCGATAATAATAATAATAATAGTAAGAATAATAATAATAATAAAATAAAAAAAGATAATAACGAACATTTTTATAACATTAGTAACGTTAATAAAGATAATAATAGTAATAATAAAAACAAAATTTACGATAATAACGATAAGATTGATTATAATAATAATAATAATACGTATAATCACGATAATATAGATAATAATAATAATAAAAGCATAGTATAATAACGATAATAATAAAATAAACATAATAACGATATTAACGATAACAGCGGTAATAACGTTAATAATAATATTAATAATAACAACAATAATGATATTAATAATAATAACAATAATAACGATAATGACGATAATAACGATAATAACGATAATAATGATATTAATATCGATAGTAACGATATCAAAGATAATAACAATAACAATAATAACGATAATAACGATACTAATAACAATAATAATAATATTGCTTATAACGCTATAAATCATAATGACAAAAATAAAAATAAAACCAATAAAAATAATAACGATAATAATTATTATAATAATAAGTATAATAACGAAAGTAATAATACAAACGATAATAATACTAATGATTATAACCATAATAACGATAACTACGATAATAATAAGAACATTAATAACGATAATAACGTTAATAAAAGCAATAGCAATATTAATAATAACGATAATAACGATTATAAAGATAATAAAAATAATGAGAATTAAGTCAATAACGACCCTAACGACAATAATGATGATAATAATAAATTTTATAACGAAAATAACGATAATAACGATTATAACTATTTTAAGAATATTAATAATATTATCGATAATAACGAAAATAAAGATAATAACGATAATAATAATAATAATAACAACAATAATATCTATAATTATGATAATAACGATAATAACGATCATAACGATAATAATAATTGTAATAATAACGATGAAAACGACACTAAATATATTATTAATATTTGTAATAATAATAATATCAAAAATAACAATATTAACGACAATAATAGTAGTAATAATAACAATAATAACAATAATAACGATAATGATGTTAGCGATAATAATAATAACGACAATGATTATAATAATAATAACAATTCTAACGATAAAAGCATTAATAATAATAGTAATAGTAATAATAATAGCAATAATATCGGTAATAAAGATAATTATAATAACAATAATAACGACAATAACGATAATGGCGAATAAAAATAATAATAATAATAACGATAATAGCGATAATAACTATCATAATAATAATAACAGTTACAATATTAATAATAACAATTATAAAGATAATATCGATAATAAGGATTATAACTTTAATAATGACAATAAAAATAATAATAAGCACGATAATAACGGTAATAAAGAGATTAACGGTAATAACGATAACTATTATAATAATAATAAGAAAAAAAAGAAAATTACGATAAATATAATAATAATAATAACAATAATATCTATAATATTTAATATAACGATATTAGTAACAACAATAATAAAGATACTAACGTTAATAACGATATTAACGATAGTAATAATGACAATAATAACGATAACAAAGATGATAACGATAATAATAATAATAATAATATTATTATTGATAATAAGGTTATTTATGAAAATAACGGTAATAAAAATATTAGCAATAATAAGGACAATAATAATAATAATAACAATAACGATACTAACGATAATAAAGATAATAACGGAATTAACGATGATAACGGTATTAACGATAATAACGATAGAAATAATTATAATAATAACGATAATAAAGAAATAACGATAATAATAATAACAATTATAACTATTATAACGATAATAACTATAAAAACGATATTAATAATAATAATAATAAAAGTATTAATAATGATGATAAGGACAATATCGATAACATCGATAATAGTTACATCAAAAATATCGATAATAACTATAATATCGTTAAAAATGAAATAATAGTAACGATACTAACGATAACAAATATTATAACGATAGTAATAATAACAATTATAACGGTAATAACTGTAATAACGATAACAATAATAACGACAATTACGATATTATCGATAATAATATTAACAATATTAACGTTCATAACGATAATAACGAAAATAATAAATATAATAATAACGATAATATCGATAATTCCATTAACAATATTAATGTTTTATCAATAATAATTGTAATAATAATAAAGATAACAACGATAATAACGATAATAACGATAAAAAAAGTAACAATAATAACGATAATAAAGATAATAATGATAATAACGATAATTATATTTATGACAATAATTATATTACTGATAATAAAGATAATAACGATAATATAGATAATATCGTTAATAATAATAACAATTATAACGATTATAAAGATAATATCGATAATAATAGAGACAATAGTAATAACATTAAAAATAATAACAGAAAAATAACAATTTATCTATAATAACGATATTAATAATAACGAAATTTTCGATAATAATAATAATAATAATAATAGCAATAATGACCTTAATAAAGATAAGAACGATAATAATGATACGATAATAACGATAATAGTAATAATAATATCGATAGTAATTATAATTACAATAATGACGATAATATCGATTATAATAATAACGATAATGAGGATGATAATAAAAACTATAATAGCAATAATAACGATAATAATTATAATAATATTAGCAAAAATAACGATAACAACTATAATAATATTATTGATAATAATAATAATAACGAAACAAAGCTTAATAAAGGTGTAAACGATAAAAATAATAACAATAATATCGGTGATAAAGATAATAACGGTAATAATAATAATAATAATAAAGAAAATAACGATTATAATGATAATAACGTTAATAATGCTAATAATAAGAGCAATAATAACGATAAAATGATAATAATTATAATAAAAGATGTAATAATTACAATATTAACAATAATAATGATAATAATAATAATAATAGTAGTAATAATAATAATAATAACAGTATTAACAATAAAATCGATAATAACAATTTTATCCATAATAATAATAATAATATTAACGATTATAACGGTGATAACGATAATGACATTAATAATAATAAAATTAATAACGATAATAACGTCTATAGCGTAAAAAATGATATCAATAATAACGATAATAAGTATAATAATAATAATAATAGTAATGAAAATAATATCGAAAATAACGGTAATAACGATTACGAAGATAATAATAATAATAATAATATAATAGCGATATAAATGATAATAACGTTGACAACGATTAAATTAATAACAATAATACCCATAATAACGGTAATAACGACAATAATTATATTAATAATAATAATAATAATAATAAAATCGATAATAACGATAATAACGATATTAATAAAAACAATGATAAATATAAAAATAATAACGATAGTGATGAAAATAAAAATTTTAATAATAACGATAATTTCTATAATAGTGATAATAATAATACCTAGAATAACGATTAAATTATAATAACAATAATAATAATATTATTATTATTAACAATAATAACGATAAAAAGGACAATAGTGATAAAAATATTAATAATAAAATAGGAAATAAGGTTAATAACGATGACTACGATAATTATAATAACAATAATAACGATAACAACGATAATAACGATAATAACGATTATACGGATTATAACAATAACGATAATGAGAATAATAACGATAATAATGATATTAACTATAATAACGATTATAACAATAATAACGATAAGAATAATTACGATAATAACGATAATAAAGATAATTACAATAATAACAATAGTAATAATAAAGATGATGACAATAATAACGATAGTAATTATTATAACGATAATAATATTAATAATTTTAAAAAATATCGTTAATAACGATAATTATTTTAATAGAAGTAATAATAACAATATTGACAATGTTTGCAATAATAATGATAGTAAGGATAATAATAGTGGAAACAATTAAAGTAATAACAGTAATAACGATAATAACAATAATAAGGATAATATTAATAACGATAATAACGATAGTAGTAATAATAATATCGATAGTAACAATAATAACCATAATAACTATATTAACGATGTAACGATAATAATAACAAAAATAATAAGGATAATACTGATAATAATAATAATAATATTAATAGCAATAATATCGATAATGTACAAAATAACGATAATAATGATAATAATAATAACTATAATAACAATAGTAACGACAATAATAATAATTATAATAACGTTAAAAGAGATAATATCTATGTCAACGATAATAATAATAACAATAATATCAATAAAAACGATAGTAACATTAATAATAATATTACAAAAAAAGTATAATAAGGATAATAATAATAATAATAACAATAATAAAGATTATAACGACATTAATAAGAATAAAAATAATAATAATAATAATAATATCTATGATAACGATAATAACTATAATAATAATATTATTCATGACAATAATAACAATAATAACGGTAATAAGTATAATAATAAATACGATAAAGTCTATAATATCCATAAGATTATTAACAATTTTAGCGATTATATCGATAATAATAATAATAATATTAACGATAATATCGATAAAATTAATAACAATATTAACGATAATATCTATAAAAATAATAATAATAATAATAAAAGTAATAACGATAGTAGAGATAACAAAAATGATAATAATAATAACGATAATAAGGATAATAAAGTTAATAAAAATAATTATAATAAAGATAACAACGATATTGACGAAAGTAGAGATAATAATATTTATATTAAGAAAGATAATTACGATAATAATGATATTAGCAATAAAAATTATAATAATGATAACAATAATGAAGATAATAACGCAAATAATAATAACAATAATAAAGATAATAATGATAATTACGATAATATTAATAAAAATAATAACGATTACAAAGACAATTTCGATAGTAACGATATTAATAATTATAATACCGAGAAATACGATAATAACAATAACAATAATAGCGATACTAACGATAATATTGATAATAATATTAGCAATTATAACGATAACAAACGACAATAACGATAGTAAAGATAATAATATCTATAATAACGATAATTACAATAATAATAATAGTAAAGAAAATAATAATGATAATAATAATATCGATAAAGACAATAACGATAATAACGGTAATAATAATAATAATAAAGATAATTACGATAATAAACGATAATAATAATAAAAATAATAACGATAATAACGACATTCACGATAATAATAATTACAATAATAACGATAATAACGACAATAATGATAACAAGAAAAATAATTATAAAAATAATATCAATAGAAACGTTAAAAATGGTAATACTTACGATTATAACGATAATAACGTTAATAACGATGATAACCATAATAAATTTAATAACTATATTTACGTTAATAACAATAATAATATCAGCAATAATAGCGGCAATAACGGTAACAATAATTATAACATTATTGACAATATTATCGATGATAACGATAATAAAAATAACGGTAATGACAATAATAATAATAATAGTAATAAAAATAATAATGATAATAACGTTAATAATAATAACAATAATAACGGCAATAATAATAATAATATTAATAAAGATATTAGCAATAATAATAATAGTAATTAATAACAATTTTAACGAAATTAACGATAATAACGATAACAATAATAACGATTATTACTATAATAACTAAAATAATAAAAAGTAGATAATAGTAGTAGAAGTAATATCAATAATAACATTAATATCGATATAAAGATAATAACGATAGTAATATTACTGATTATAACGGAAATAGTAATAATAATAATAGCGATAATAACGGTAATAACGAAAATAACGATAATAATGAAAATAATAATAATAATTATAATAATAATAATAATAATAATAATAGTTTTATAAATAATAACAATAATGTGTTTAATAAAGATAATAATTGTGGTAATGTTAAGAATCATAACAATAATAACGATAATAACCATTATGACGATATCAATATTATTGATAATAACATCTACAGTAATAATAATTATAATAACGATAATAACGATAGTAACTACAATAATAATAATAATAATAATAATAACGATAAAAGGGATAATATCTATGTCAACGATAATAAAAATAACAATAATAACAATAAAAACGATAATAACGATAATAATAATAATAATAATAATAATAATAATAATAACGATATTATCGATAAGAACGATAATAATGATAATAATCTTAACAATAATAGCGATATAAAGATTTTAAGGATAATAATAATAAGGATAATATCGATAATAACGATAGGAATAATAATTTAATATCGATAGTAAGAATAATAACGACAAAAACGATAGTAACGATAATCATAATAACGGTAATAACGATGATAATAATACGATCATAAAGTTAATAATAAAAATCATATTAAAGATAATAACGCTAATAACGATACTAACGATAATAGCGATAATAATAATAACGATATTAAGGATAATATCGTTAATAATTGTAACAATATTAATGATAAAAGCGATAATAATAATTACAACAAAAACATTAATAACGATATTAACTATAATAAAATTTATAATAATAATGACAATGACGATAAGAATGATAATAATAGAAGTAATAATAACAATACTAAGAATATTAAATATAATAATGATTATAATGAAAATAGTAGTAGTAATAATAGAAGTAATAACAATAATAACGATAATAATGATTATAACAATGTTAACGATAATAATATTGACGATAATAACGATAATAACCATAATAATTATAATAATAATAATAAAGATAACAACGCTATTAACGATAATAATGAGAGTAATAATAATAATAATAACGAAGATAACGTTAACAATGATAATACCGATAATAACGATAATAAAAATAATAATAATAGTAATAATTACGATAATGACGATATTAACGATAATAAGGATAATAAAAATAACATTAATACTAATAATAATCGTATTATCCTTAATACGATTATTATTATTATCGTTATTATCGTTATTATTGTTATTAATATTATAGGTGTCACCGTTATTATACTTACATTCGCTATTATTATTATTATTATTATTAATGCTGTTATCGTTGTATCCGTTACAATTGTTATTTCTATTTTCGTTAACATTGTTATTAATGTTTGTTTTTATTACCGATATTATCGTTATTATTATCGTTATTATGGTTATTATTTTTATTATCATTATTACCGTTAGTATCATTATAAACATTATTATTATTACTATTATAAACAACGTTATCATTATTATTGTTACTTACAATAATAATATTATTATTAATATCGTTATTATCGTTATTATTATAGATGCTATTTTCGTTATGAACGTTATTATTGTTATGATTAAAATTATTAATATCGAAATTATCGTAAATATTGTTATTAATATTATCGACATTATCGTTATTATCGTTATTATCGTTATTAGTATTATCGCTATTATAGTTATTATCGACTCTATCGTAATTATTGCTATTACTACTATTATTTTTATTATCGTAATTATCGTTATTATCGTCAATATTGTTATTATCTTTATTGTTATTAGTTTTACGATCATTATTATCATAATTATCGTTTTCATTATTATTAATAATATCGGTATTATTGTTAATATTATTATCGCTATTATCTTTATAATCGATGTTTAATTATATAATAATAGTAGTAATAACAACGATAATAGTAGGAATAATAACAATAATAACAATTACAGCTATACTAATGTTATTACTGATAATAACGATAATTATAATATTCATAGTAACTATAATAAGGATATTATCCATATTAATAATAACAATAATAACGATAATAACGGTAATAACAATTATAATAGAAGTATTAATAACAATATAAAGAATAATAACAATAAAAACAATAATAACAATAAAAATAGTAGTAATAAAAAAAAGTAATATTTATAATAACGATAAAAACGATTTTAACGATAATAATAATGACGATAATTAGGATAATATCGATAATAATAATAACAATATTAACGATAATATCAATAATAATAATAACATTAATAACTATAATTACGAAAATAACGATTATAACGATAATAATAATAATCGTAATAATAACCATAATAAAGATAATAACGACACAATAATAATAATAATAACTATAATAACGGTAATAACGATAGAAATAATAGAAAAATAACAATAATATCAATAATAATGTTAAAAAAGATAATAAAGATAATATCGTTAATAATAATAACGATAATAATGATAATAGCGATAAAAAAATAACGATATTAACGATAATATTGACAATATTAAAGATAATATTGATAATAATGTTAAAACGATAATAATTATCATAATTATAGTAGCAATAATGTTAATAACGACATTAAAAATAGAAATAATAATGATAATATAGATGAAATAATAATAAAATTCGTAACATTAATAACCTTAATAATGATAATAACGGTAAAAATAGTAAAATTGATAACTCTAATAACGATAATAATGATATAATATTATTAATAATAACGATAATAACGATTACAATGGAAATAATAATAATAATAATAACAGTATTATCGAAAATAACGATAATAACGAAAGTAATAATAATAATAATAATAACAATAATAATAATAATATCCGTAATTCAATAATAATAATAATTATAATAATATTAGTAATAATAACGATAATGACTATAATTATAATAGTATTAATAACAATATTAAAAATAATAACGATAATAACGATAACAACGATATTAATAATAATAATAACGACGTTAATAACTAGAATAAATTTATCAACGATATGGTATTAACGATAAAGGCGGCAATAGTAGTAATAGTAATAACGATAATAACGATAATAATGATAATAACGGCAATAAAAATAATTAAATAAAGATAATAACGATATTTTCGAAATTAATGATGGAAGTTATAAGAATAATAATAATACCAACAATAACATCGATAATAAGGATAATTAACCTAATAACAGTAACGATAATGCGACCTAAATAATAACAATAAAAATAACGATAATAACGATAACAACAATAATAACGATAATAATTATATTAACGATATCAATAATAACGAAAATAACGTTAATTTCGATAGTAATAATAGCAATATAAAAGATAATAACGATAATAATAATAATATTATCGACATTAATAACTATAATAAAGGTAATATAGATATGGTATTAACGTTTGAAACGACAATAGTAGTAATAGTAATAACGTTAATAACTATCATAATAATAACAATAATAATGATAATAACGATAATGGCTATTATAACGATAATAAAGACAGTAATAATAATAATAATAATAGTAATATTAACTATTACAACAGAAATAATGATAATAATAGTAGTAATAATAACAAATATAACATTAATAACGCTAATAAAGAAAATAACGTTAATATCGACAATAATAATAACAATATTAACTATAATAACAATTATAGTAATAATAATAATAACGATAATAAAGGTAATAAAATTATAATTCTAATAAATGTAACAAAAATAATCACCCCAATAATAACAATCATAACGGTTATGACAAGAATAATATTTATAATAATAATGAAAATAATGATAATAATGATATAATCGATAATAATAAATACAATATTAACGATAATAACTATAATAATGGTAATAATAATAATAAATATAACGATAATAACGATAATATCGATAATAATAATATTAACAAGATCGTGAATTGTGAAAACAACAAACTCCATAATAATGATATTAATCAAAATAACTATAATAATAATATTAAATAAAACACTAATACGGAAAATAACAGTAATAATAATAACAATAATACGATTAATACGATAATAACGATAATAATAAGATTAATAATAATATCGATAATAATGTTAATTACGAAAATAACGGTAAAAATGATAATAACTATAATAACGACAATAATAATAATAACAATAACGACAATAAATATAATAGCGATAATAATAATAACAACAATAAAGATAATAACAATATAAACAATAATAACGATAAAAATGATAATAATAATAATAAAGATAATGCAAATAGTAATTATAACAATAATAACAATAATAAAGATAATAACGTAATAACGATAATAATAGTAACAATAATAACAATAATATCGACGATGACGATAATTACGATAATAATAATAACAATTATAGCGATAATAACGATAAGAATGACAATAATATTAATAACAATATCAACGACAACGATTATAACGCTAATTATGATAAGTTTATATCTAAAATAAGGATAATAATGATAAGAACGATAATTATAATAACAATAATAACAATTATAATGGTTATAACGAAAAAATAATAATAATAAGACCTATAAGAACGATAATATAGATAATAATAGTAGTAATAATAACAATATTAGCAAAAATAACGATAATAACGATAACAATATTAACGATAATAAAGTTAGTTATAACAATATTAATAACAGTAATAACGATAATAAAGATAACAATAATAATCAATAACGATAATTACGATAATAACGTTAATAATAAGAATAATAATTATAATAATAATAACTATAAAAACGATAATAACCATAATAACGAAAATAACGATGATAGCGATAATAATATTAATAATAATAATAATATTAACGCAAATAGCGATAATAACGGTAAGAACGATATAAATAGTAGTAAAAATAAACGTAGTAACGATAATAAGGATAATAACATTAAAATAAATAACGATAATAATGCCAATAATATTAATAATAATAACAATAATAATTATAATAACGATAATAATTATATCGTAAATAACGACTATAATAATAATAATAATAATAACGTTGATAATGATAATAACGATTCATAGGTAATAATAATAACAAGAATATAGATAATAACGTTAATAACGATAAAAACGACATTTAATATAATAATAATAACGATAATATCGATAATAATAATAAAGATAATGACGACAAATGTAATAATAATATTATTGGTAATAACGATAATAATGATAATATCGATAATAATTCTAACGAAAATGACGACGATAATAATAATCATAATAAGGATAGTAAGGATAAATACGATCACATCGATAATAATAATAGCAACATTAACATTAATATCATAAAAAAAGATGATAAACAAATAATATTAAAAATGTTAACGATAATAACGATAATAACAATAATAATAATGGTAATAATTAAGATAACAACGATATTAACGATAATAATCACAATAACAATAACAATAATAGCAGCACTAGCAATTATAATCCTTTAACGATATTAATATTTATCAAAATAACAATAATATTGATAATAACGATAATAACGATAATAATAGTAGCAATAATAACAATAATAACACTAATAACGATATTTGCGAAAATAATAATAATAATAAGAAAAATAATAACATTAATATTGTTAATAAGGTTATTACCGATGATAATGATAATTACAATATTCATAATAACTATAATAAGGATATTAACGATAATAATAATAACGATAATAACGATCAGAATAATATCGATGAATACGATAAAATCGAAAATAATAATAAAAACATAAACAATAAAATCGATAATAATAATAATTAAAACGTTAATAACCATAATAATAATCATAATAATAGCAATAATAACCGTAACAAGGAAAATAACGAGGATAATAATAAAAATAATAACAATAATAGTAATAATTATAATATCGATAGTAACAATAATAACTATAATGACGACTATAACGATAATGATAATAACGATAATGACGATGGATATAATAACGATAATATCTTTAATAACAATAATAATAATAACAATAATAGCGATAATAAAGATATTAACGTTAATAGCGTTAATAATAAAAACAATTAAAACGATAATAACAATAATTATGATAATAACAATAATAATTATAATAGTGATAGCATTAATAACGATATTTACGATAATAATAATAATAATAAAGATAATAACATTATCAACGATAATAACGATAATAAAGTAAATAACAATAATTATAAAAACAATTAAAACGATAATAACAATAATTATGATAATAGCAATAATAATTATAATAGTGATAGCAATAATAACGATATTTACGATAATAATAATAATAAGAAAGGTAATAACATAACTATCGAAAATAACGATACTAACGATAATAACGATATTGACGATAATATCGATAATTATAATAACAATATTAACGATTATAAAAATGATAATACTGACAAAATAAAGATAATAACGAAATTATCGATAATAACGATAATAATAATGGTAATAATAATAACGATAATAAACGTAATAACAACAATAATAATAATAATATAATATTAATAATAATAATAATAATAATAACGATAATAACGATTATAATGACAGTAACGTTAATAACGATTATAATCATAACGATAATAATAATAATAATAATAAAGATAACAACGATATTAACGTTAATGACGATAATAATAAAAACAATAATAAAGATACAAACGATTATAACGATAAGAACGATAATAATATTTATAATAATAATAATAATAACGATAATAACGATAATAATGGAAGTAATAGCAACAATATTAAGAATAATATATATATAATAACGATAATAACGATAATACTATAATTAGTAATAACAGTAATAAAAATATTAAGGATAAAAATGATTTTAACAGGAATCATAATAAAGATAATAACGATAATGTCGATAATAATAATAACAATATTAACGAGAATATCGACAATAATAATAATAGTAATAATAATAATAATAACCTTAATAACGATAATATCGCTAGTAACTATAATAAAAGATATAATAATAACAATATTAAGAGTAATAACTATAATAACAAAAATAACGATAAAAATAATAGTACTAATAACAATAATAACAACAATATTGCCAATAACGATAATAGCGATAAAAATAATAACGATAATAGCGATAATATCGATAATAATAATAAAAAAATTAACAATAATATCGATAATAATAATAATAATAATAACAATAATTTCAATAATAACGAAAATAACGATAATAATAAGAAAACTATTGTAACAATAATAACGATAATAACGATAATAATATAAACCATAATGAAGGTATAATAATAATATTAACGATAATAACGAAAAATACGATAATATCGGTATTGATAATAACGATAATAACGTTAATAACGTTAATAATAATGGTACTAATAACAATAATAATAACATTAACGATAATAACGATAATATCGATAATATTAATAACGATAATAGCTACAATAACGATAATAATAATAATAATTGTTACGATAAAGTCGATAATAACGATAATAAAGATAATAATAATTTTTATTACGATAAACAACATTATAACAATAATAGTTATAGTAATTATAATAATTATTATGATAAACACGATAATAATGATATTAGTAATATTAATAATAAAGATAATTACGATAATAACGGTAATAATAATAACAATAATAACGATAATAACGATATTCACGATAATAATAATTACAATTATAACGATAAAATCAACAATAATGATATAAGGAAAATAATTATAATAATAATAATAATAAAAACGATAAGAATGATAATAATACTTACAATAATAATGATAATAACAATAATAACGATATTAACTATAATAATATTAATAATTATATTTACGTTAACAACGATAATGATATTAGTAATAATAGCGATAATAAAGATAATTGCGTTAAATATAATAATAACATTAATAACGATATAAACAATGATAAGGATAATAATAATAACGGTAATGACAATAATAATAATAATAGTAATAACGATAATAATCATAATAACATTAATAATAATAACAATATTAACGGCAATATTAATAATAATATTAATGAAGATAAGAGCAATAATAATAATTGCAATAACATTAGTAACCATTATAACGAAAATAGCGATAATGACGATGACAATAATAACCATAATTACGATAATAACGAAAATAATAAAAACGATAGTCTCGTTAATAGTAATAATCATAATACCGTAAAAACGATAATAAATTTGATAATAATAAAAATATTAACGATAATAACGATATTATCGGCAAAAATATAACAATAATATTGACAATTACGTTATAAGAAATAATAATAATAACAATAATAACGATACTAACGATATTAACGATAAGAACAAAATTAACGATAATAACAAGATTTATAAAAATAATAATATCTGTAATAATGATAAGAACGATTAGAACTATAGTATTACAACAATAATAACAATAATAACCTAAATAACTACAAAAAAATGATTTAAATAAGATATTATCGATAATAAATAGAATAACAGTAATAACGGTAATAACGACAATAATAATAAAAATAAAAACGAAAATAACGATAATAATAATAATAATAATAATAATAATAATAATAATAATAATAATAATATCGATAATAATAATAAAAATATTAATTATAATATCGATAATATTATTAACAATATTAATGAGAATATCGATAATAAAAATAACATTATTAACGATAATATCTATAAGCATATTATTAATAATAATAATAGTAATAACGGTAATATGGATAATAATAGTAGCAATACTAACATTAATAACAATAATAGCGGTTATAAGGTAATTAACGGTAATAACGATAATTTAAATAACCATATAAACAATAATAAAGATATTATCGATGATAATAATAACCATAATAACGATAATATCGATAATAATAATAATATTATTAACGTTAACATCGTTAACAATAATAATTATAATAACATTAATAACGATAATATCGATAATATCTATAATAATAATAAAGAAAATAACGTTAATAATGATATTAACGATAATAATAATTGTAATAATATCGATAATAACGATAATAACGATAATAAAGATAATAATGATAATAACGATTATAATAACATCGATAATACCGATAAGAGTAGTAATAATAAAAACGATAATGACTATATTTAGTATAATAATAATTACAATAATAGAAAAAGGAACGATATTATCTTTATTAACAATATTAATAATAACGATAATAACTAAAATAACGATGTAACGATAATGATAAGAATAATATTAACAATAATATTAATAATAATAATAATAATAATAGCAATAATAATGATAATAAAGATAATAACGATAATAATGATAACGATAATAACGATAATAATAATAAAATTAAAAACGATAATTACGTTAATAACGAAAATAAGAACTGCATTAATATCGATAATAACGATAATAATAATAATAATAATTACAATATTAAGGATAATAACGATAATAACGATAATACTAATAAAGATGACTACAATAAAAACAATAATATTAATATTAATAATAACGAAAATAAGGATAATAACGATGTCAAGGATAATAATAATAACAACAAAAAGGATAATAAAAATAATAAAGAAAAAGTAAATAAGGATAATAACGATGACAATGATAATAATAATAACATTAATAAAGTAATAACGATAATTACGATTATACGGATTATAACAATAACGATAATAGAAATAATAATCAGAACGGTAATGAGGATAAAACGATAAAAAAGATAATAACTATAGTAACAATAATAACAATAATAACTGTAATAATAATAACAATATTAGCGTTAATGATGATAATAATGATAATAACTATAAAAACAAATATAATAACGATAATAATAATAACAATAATAACGATTAATACAATATTAACGACAATAATAAAAATAACATTAACGTAAATAGAGATAATTACTATTTCAAAGATAATAGTAATAACAATAATAACGATAAAAACGATATAAACAATAGCAACAATAATAATAATGATAATTACTATATTAATAGTATTAACAAAAACAATAATAACGATTATAGCAAAAATTATAAAAATAATAATCACGATAATAATGATAATAACGTTAATAATAATAGCAATAAAATCGATTTTAACGTTAATAACGATAGTAATAATAATAATAATAACGAAAGTAGGTACAATAACGGTGACAATTATAATATTAATAACAATAATCACGATAATAACGATAATAACGACAATATTAATAGTAATAATAACGATAATAACGATATCAATGGAATTAACGATAATAACGTTTATAATAATAATCTTATAAAAGATAAGAACGATAATAACGATACTAACAATAACAGCGATAATAATAATAACGATATAAAGGATAATATCGTTAATAATTGTAAAAATATTCACGATAGTTTCCATAATAATAATAACAACAAAAACAATAATAACGATAATAAATATAATAAAATTATAATAATAACGGTAATAACGATTATAAAGTTAATAATAATAATAATAATATTATCGATAATAGCAATGATAATAATAGTAATAATATTGGTAATAACGATAAAAGAGTTCCTAACGATAATAATAATGACGACAATAACGATAATAATGACTATGATGATAAGAAAGATAATAATACTAATAATAATAAAAACAATAAGGACAATAACGATCATAGTGATAATAATAAGA
Organism: Vespa crabro; assembly: GCF_910589235.1. Classification (NCBI taxonomy): domain Eukaryota; kingdom Metazoa; phylum Arthropoda; class Insecta; order Hymenoptera; family Vespidae; genus Vespa; species Vespa crabro. The sequence continues at coordinate 2,331,085 of NW_025813595.1, forward strand.
ATAATAATAACAATATTAAGAATAGTAACTTTAATAACGATTATAACAATGTTAACGATAATAATATTAACGATAATAACGATAATAACAATAATAATAATAATAATAATAATAAAGATAACAACGATATTAACGATTATAATGACAGTAATAATAACAATAATGACGATAATAACGTTAACAAAGAGAATACCGATAATAACGATAATAACAATAATAATAATATTAATAATTAAGTTAATAAAGATATTTACGATAATAAGGAAAATAGCAATAAAAATAATAACGATAATAACAAAAGTAATATTAGTAATAATAAATATAATAACACTAATAATGATTATAACGATATTAACGATAACAATAGTTGTAATAATAACAATAATAACAATTATAGCGATAATAACGATATTACCGTTAATAAGGATAATTATAATATTCATAATAACTATAATGCGAATAATACCGATAATTATAATAACGATATTAACGATAATATCGATAATAATAATAATATTATCAACGATATAATCGATAATAATAATAATCATAATAACATTAATAACAATAATAACGATAATTACGATTAAAATAATAATAACGAAAATAACGATAATAACGATATTAACAATTATAATAATAATAATAATAACGAGAATAAAGATAATAAGTATAATAACCATAATAACGATTATAACGATAAAATAATAATAATAATAATGATAATAAAGATAATAAAGGCAATAATAATAATAATAATATTAATAGTAATAATAATTTTAATGACGATAATATCGGTTAAATAATAATAATCACATTAATAATAATACGGTTAATAAAGATAACAGAGATTATAATAATAACGATTAAAAAGATAACAACGGCAATAATGATAATAGCAATAATAACGATAACAACTGTGATAAAAATAACAATATTAACAATATTAAATTTAATAGTGATAACAATAATACCGATAACAACGATAATAACAATAACAATAATAATAATAATAATAATAATAAAAACGAAAATAAATATAATAAAGGTGACATCGATAATAATAATAAAAATAATAATGATAATAACGATAATAACTATAATAATAATAATAATACTAACGAAAATAAAGATATTAATAATCGTATTAAAGATAAGAACGATAATAACGCTACTAACGATAATAGCGATTATAATAAGAACAACGAAAATAATATTAACGTTAATAATTATAGTAACAATTATAATAATGACGATAATAACGATAACATCGGTAATAATGATAATAACGATAAAAACGATAATTTAAATGATAGTAATAGTAATAATAAAGATATTAACTATGTAAATGATTCTAACGATAATAATAATAACAACTATAACGATAATAACGAATATGATGTTAAGAATGATAATAATATTAACAATAGTAAAATCAATAATGACATTCACGGTAATAAAGATAATAATAGAAGTAATAATAACAATATTTAGAATAATTAATATAATAACGATAATAACAATAGTAATAGTAGTAATAAAAAAAGTAATAACAATAAGAACGATAAAAACGAATTTAACGATAATAATAATTGTGATAATTACGATAATATAGATAATAATAATAATTATATTAACGATAATAACGGTAATAACGATAAAAACAATAGAAAAATAACAATAATATCAATAATAACGATAACAAAGATAATAACGATAAAATCGATAATAATAAATAAGATAATATCGATTTCATCGATAATAATAATAACAATATTAACGATAATATCGATCATAAAAACAATAATATCGACGATAATATCGGTAATAATAATAACAATATCGACAGTAATATCGATAATAATAATAATAATAATAACAATAATACCGATACTAACGATAATATCGTTAATAATAATAACGATAATAATGATAATAGCGATAAAAACAATAACGATATTAACGATAATATTGACAATATTAAAGATAATAATGATAATAATTTTAATAGGATAATAATTATCATAATAATATTAGTAATAACGATAATAACGATAAAAAAATTTAAATAATAACGATAATATAGATAAAAATAATAAAATTAATAACGTTAATAACGATAATTACGATAATAAAGGTATTAATGATAATAATAATAGTAATAATAATAGTAATAATAATAATGATTATTACGATAATAACGATAATAATAATATACATAATAACATTATTACAATATTAAGGATAAAAACATTAATATCGATATCCATAATAACGATAATAAAGATAACATTAATAACAATAATAATATTGATAATAACTATAATAACAAAAATAAACATAATGACGACAATAACGATAATAATAATTACGATAATAACGATAATATCGATAATAGCGATAATAATAATAATAATAACGGCATTAATAAATATAATAAATATAATAACGAAATGGTATTAACGATAAAATCGACAATAGTAGTAATTGTAATAACGATAATAACGATAATAGTAATAAGTATAAAATCGATAGTATTGATATTAATGAAAATATCCATAATAATAATAAATAGAACACTACTAACGATAATAACAATAACCATAATAACAATAATAACGATTATTAAAATAATAACGATAATAGTAAGAATAACAATAATATCGAAAGTATGGTTAATTACGAAAAGAACGGTAATAATGATAATAACTATAATAACGTCAATAATAATAATAATAATAATAAAGATAATAGCGATAATAACGATAATAGCGATTATAATAAAAACAAAATAAAGATAACAACGATATTAACAATAATAACAATAATAACAATTATAGCGATAATAACAATAAAAACGATAATAACGATAATACTAATAACAATAATAACAATAATATCGACAATAACGATAAATACGATAATACTAATAAAAATTATAACGATAATAACGATAATAACAATAATATTAATAATAATAATAATAATGATAACAATAATAAGGATAATAGCAATAATAATAATAACAAAATTAACGATTATATTGATAATAAAGATAATGATAGTAACGATAATAAAAATTATAATAATAACTAATTACGATAATAATAATAGAAAAGATAATAATACTAATGATTATAACAATAAAAACGATAAGAACGATAATAATAATAAAATTAATAACGATAATAACGATTATAACGATAATAATAATAACAATAACATTGATAATAACGACAATAATCATAATAACTATAATAATAATAACAAAAATAACTATTAAAACGGTAATAACAATAATAATAATAACAATAATGACGATAATAACGGTAATAATGGTAATAATAATTCTAATAATGACAATAATAACTGTAATAACGCGCAATAATAAATACAACTGTAACAATAGTAATAATAGCAATAATAACGATGATAACGTAATGGAAGATAATGGTAATAATATTAATTACGAAATTAAGCTTAATAACGATAATAACGATATAAATAATAATAATAATTATAATAATAATAAAAATAATAACGATAATAAATATAATAACGTTAATAATACAGGTAATAATAACAATAATATCACTATTAAAGATAATAAAGATAATATCGATAATAATAACAACAATATTAACGAAAGTAACCTTAATAATAATAATAGTAATAACGATAAAAACGATTAAAACGATAATAAAGATAATAATACTAATGATATTAACGATAATAGTAATAATTATTATAACGATTAGAACGACAATAAAGATAATAATAATAATAATAATAATAATAACGAAAATAAGGATAATAACGATTATAATAATAATAATAATAACGAAAATAATGATAATAACGAAAACAACGAAAATAATAATAACAATAATAGCGATAATAACTATTTTAACGATAATAAGGATAATACTAATAATTAAAATAACGATAGAAACGGTAAAAACGATTATAACGAAAATAACGATGATAATGATATTAACGATAATAATAATAATCAGAATAACGATGATAACGATAATATCGATAATAATAGAAATAATAATAATAATAATGATCGTAACGATAATAAAGATAATAATAGCAGTAATAGTAACAATAATCATAGTAATAACTATAATAACGGTAATATCGATAATAATAACAATGACAAAGTTAATAGAAATGATAATAATAGCGATAATAACGATAATAACTTTAATAATAATAACAATAATAAAGATAATACTAATATCAATAATAATAATGACAATATTAACGATAATAACGATATTAGTAATAATAAAAGTGATAATAACGATAATAATGATAATAATGATAATAATAATACGATGATAAAGACAATACCAATAATAATAACAACGATAACAACGATAATAATAATATTAACAATAATATCGATAACTACTATCATTCCTATAATTATAATAATAGTAATATCGATAATAAGGATAATTACGAAAAAAACGGTATTAACGATATTAGCGATAATAACGGTAATAATTATAACAATAATGACGATAATAACGATAATTACGATAATAATTATAATAACGATAATTATAACAGTAATTACGATGGGAAAGATTATGAAGATAATAATAATAACAATTATTACGTCAATAATAATAAGAATATAACGATAATAACGATATTAGCGATAATAATAATAATAATAATAATAAAGATAATAACAAATTGACCATAATAACAATAATTGTGAAATTTACAATAATAATAAGATCAGCAATAACCATATTACCGATAATAACGTTAATTAAAATAACAATGACAACGATAAAAACGATAAGTATAATTATAATAATGACGATAATAACGAAAAAAGTAATAATAATTATAACGATAAAAACGATAATAAGAATAATAATAATAACAGTAATAAACATAATTAAGATATCAAAAATAGAAATTGTAGTAATAAAAACAGTAATAACAATAATAAAGATAATAACGATATTAACGATAATAATAATATCGATAGTAAGCAATATATCAATAATAACAATAACAACATTAACGATATTATCGTTAATATTAACAATAATAATAACTATAGTAACGACAATAACGATAATAACAATATTAATAATAACTATAGTAACGATAATACCAATAATAATAATTAAAATATTATCGATAATATCGATAATAATAATAAAAATAACAACGATAATATCGATATTAACTGTTATATTATTAATAATAACGATAATAACGATAATAAGGATAGTAATTATAATAACAATGATATTAATATCGATAAAAACAATAAAATTAATAACGCCGACTATGATAACAACGAAAATAATAATATTAATAATAAAGATAATTACGATAATAACGATAATAATTGTAGTAATAATAAAAATAATAACGATAATAACGTTAATAACGAAAATACCGATTATATTATTAACGATTATATTAACAATATCGAAAATATTAATAACAATACTAACGATAATAACGATAATAATACTAATAATAACAATAATAACGATATTAACGATAATAGCGATAATAATAATGACGATAATAACGATAATAGAAATTATAATAATAAGGATAATAACGATAAGAATGGTAATAACAATAATAATAATATTGATAACAAAGATAATAACGATAATAACGCTAATAGCGATAATAATAAAAACGATATTAACGAAAATAAAGATAATGAAGATAATAACGATAATAATAAGAATAATAACAGCAATAATATCTATAATAAAGATAATAACGACAATAACGATCATAACAATAATAATAATAGTAATAATAACGATGATAACGTAATTAACTATAATAATAATATCAATAATAGTAATAATAATAACACAAATAACGATATTAACGATAAAAGTAGTAGTAATACTAAAAATAATAACAATACTATCGATAATGATTTTAACGGTATTAATAATAACGATAATAATTAAAATAATAATAACAATTCTAACTATAAAAACGATAATAATAATCGTAATAGTAATAATAATAGCAATAATGACGATAATAAAGATAATTATAATAACAATAATAACGACAATAACGATAATAGCGGTAACAATAATAACAATAATAACGTTAATAAAGAAAATTACGATAACTCTGATAATAACAATAATAATGATAACGATAATTACGAAATAGTAATCATAATAATTACGATTATAAAGATAATATCGATAATAATAATAATTATAATAATTAATATAGTAACGATATAAACGATAAGAACAATAATATTAATAAAAACAATAAAGATAAAAATGATAATAATAATAATCATAATAACAATAACAAGGATAATAACAATAAGAATAATAAAAGACTATAATAATGATTATAAAGATATTGATAATAAAGATAATAATTTTAATAATATAAAAAATAATAACGATAATAATGATAGAAACGATAATAATTATAATGACAATTAACATAATAACGATTATAACGAAAATACTAATAACATAAATAACGTTAATAACGATTATAACGATAATAACGATAATAATAATAACAATAATAACTATAAAAACCATAACTACGATATTTTAGTAATAAAAATGAAGATAAAATCGATAATAAGGACAATAATAATAGTAATAATAACGATAATAACGATAATATCGATAATAATAATTATATCGATAATAAGGGTAATTATGAAATTAGCAGTAATAACGATAAATTATATAAAACGACAATAATAATAATAACAAAAACGATAATAAGGATAATAACGATAATAACGATAATGATAGTAATAATAATAAAGTAAGTATCAGTATTAACGGTAATAACGATAATAATAATAACAATAATGACGATAATAAAAATAATATTGATAATAACAATAATTATAATTATAATAATAATAATAAAAACGATAATATCAGTAATAATAATAACAATAATAACGAAAATAAAGAAATAACGATAATAATAATATCAATTATAAAGATAGTAACAATAATATCGATATTAGCGATAACTATAATAACTATGATTACGATAATGACAATGGTAATAATGACCAAAATATCGAAAACAATTAAAATAACGATATTAATAGTAATAAAAATGAAGTAATATCGGTAAAGTGGATAGTAATAATAATAATATATACGATAATAACTATAATATCGTTATTAGTAACAACTATAAAATCGATAATATTGGTATTAATAAAAATAACTAGAATAATAACAATACATATAACAACAAAAACGACAATAACAATAATAATATTGACATTAATTACGATAATTACGATAATAACGATAGTAGTAAAGACTATAATAACAGTAAAGAAGATGATAACGATTATAATAATAATAATAATAATATTATCGGTAATAAGTATAATTACGAAATTAACGGTAATAAAGATAATACCAAAAATAACGACAACAATAATAATAATAATAATAACGATACCTACGATAATAACGATAATAATAATAATAATAATAAAGATAATAACGGGATTAACGACAATAACGATAGTAATAATTACAATAATAACGATAATGATGATAATAATAATAATAACGGTAATTATAAGAACAAAAATTACTATAATAACGATATTAGCAATAATAATAATAAGAATTAGAACGATAATAAAGAATTATCGATAGTAATAATAACAATTATAACGATAATAATAGTAATGACCATAACAATAACAACGACAATTACGATAATATCGATAAAAATATTAACCTTATTAACGTTCATAATGATAACAGTAATAATAATAATAACATGTATAACGATAAAAACGATAATAACGATAATAACGATGATAATAATAACGATAATAATTTTAATAAAGATAATAACAATAATAACGAAAATAACGATATTAATAATAATAACTATAAAAATAATAATTAGGATTATAACGATCATAACGATAATAATAATAGTTACAGTAACAGTAATAATAAATATAATAACGATATTGAGGATTCAAACGATATTAGAGACAATAGCGATAATAAAATTAATAATAATAACTATAATAACGATAATAACAATAATAATAAGAACATTAATAGAACATTATAGTTATTAAAGATAATAACATGAACGATAATAACGACAATAGTAATTATAACAATAACGATAATAATGATAATAACGACAATAATAATAATAATAATAAATATGATAACTATAATAACGATAATAACGCTAAAAATAATAATAACGGTTATAATAATAATAATAATAACAATATTAACGATAACAGCGATAATATCGGTATAATTATAATATTATAATCGATAATTGCATTACTAGAAATAATAATAATAAGAATAATAACGATAATGAAGATAATAACGAAAATACTATTAGCCATAATAACAATAATAATAATAAGAATAACGATAATAACGATAATAACCTTAATAATAATAGTAGTAATAACAATAATAACGATAATAACTAAAATAACGGTAATAATAGTAACGATAATAACGTTAACATCGAAAAAAGTAATAACAAAATTAACGATAATCACATTAATAATAAAAATAAAAATAATAATAACGATAACATAAATAATAACGATAATAGTAATAACGATATTTTTGGCAAAAGTGCTAATAATAATAACGATAATAACGATATCAATAATAACAATAATAACGATAATAACGATAATAGCGATTGTAATGAGAATAAAGACAGTAATAAGAATATTAATAATAATAATAACGATAATAATAATAATATTAATAACGATAATTACTTTAACAACGATAATAGTAATAATGACGTTAATAGTTATAATCATAATAAAGATATTAGCGATAATATCAACAATAATAATAATAATAATAACCATAATAAAAATAATAAAAATAATAACTATAATAACGAAAATAACAATGAAAATAATAGTAATAATAGATATATTAAATTTAGTAAGGATAATAACGATTATAATATTATAATAATATTAACTATTATTATAATACTAAATATTAATAATTAATTATTAATAATATTAAGGTTAATAGGTATATTTATTATATTAAATTTAATAGTAATAAAAAAAATAACGATAAAAACGATATTAACGATAATAACAATAATAATAATGATAATAACGATAATAATAATAGCAATAATAATGATTTTTAATGTCAAGAATGATAAGAATAATAACATTTATAACCATTATAACATTATCAGCGATAATAATAACAATGACATTAATAATAATAATCATAATAAACATATTAACATTAATTTCAACAAAAATAAATCTGAAAATAATAATAATAATAATAGTAACCAAAAAAACGATAATATCGATAATAACGATTATAATAATAACGATAGTAACGATAATAAAGATAATAACGATAATAATATTAACGATAATATCTACATTATTGATAATATTAACTACGAAAATTTTGATAATAACGAAAATAAAATTAATAACAATATAGATAATATCAATATTAACGATAATATTGATAATAACGATAATAACAAAAAAAATAATATTAATAATTACATTAATAACAATAATAGGCATAAAGACGATTTTAACGAAAATAATAATAACGATAATAACAATAATATCGATAATATTAATATCAATATTTACGATAATTTGGATATTAATAATTGTTATAATAACAATAGTAACGATCATAAAGATGATAGCGACAATAATAATAACGATAATACCGATATTAATAATAATAATATTAATGTTAGTAACAATAATAATGATAACGATGTTCATAATAGTTATAATAAAAACGAATACAACGTTACTAACAGTATTAATGATAATAACGATAATAACGATAATAAAAGGAACAATAACAACGATATTAACATAAATATTAATAACAATTGTAACGTTAACAACGATAATAAAAAAAATTATAATAATAATAATAACGAAAGTAAAGATAATAACGATAACAATAATTACATTAATAGTGATAATATCAATTATAATAATAATATTAACGATAATATAAGTCATAATATTAATAGTAATAACATTAAAAACGATAATAACGATAATAAAGATAATAACAATAATAATAATAATAATATTAATATCAATAATAATAATAATAACGTTAGTAACGATAATAACGATAATAAAAATAATAACCATAATAATGATAATAACGGTAATAAAAAAAAATAATAACGATTTTAACGAAAATAGTGTTAACAATTGTAACGAAAACAACGATAACAACATTAATAATAATAATAATAATAGCGAAGATAAGTATGATAACGTTGAAAACTATAATATTAATAATAATAATATCGATAATAACGATACTAATGATAATAATAATACTAAAAATAACGATAATAACGATATTAATGCCAATAACGATAATAACGATAATAACGATAATAACGATAATAATTAAAATCATATTAAAGATATTAACGATAGTAGCGACAGTAGAATAATAATATTAATAACAATAATAACAATAATAACGATAATAGAAATAATAATTATAACGATATTAACGATAATGTCGTTAAAAATAATAACAATATTACCGATAAAATCGATAATTATAATTATAACAATAATGATAATAAGTATAATAAAGAAAATAGCGATTATGATAATAACGAATAAATTGATAACAACGACAATAATGATAATTGCAATAATAACGATAATAATGGTAATAGAAATAACAATAATGACGATATTAAAGGAAATAGTAATAACAATAATAACGATAACAACGTTAATAACATTAATAATATTAATAATAATGTCGAAAGTAGGTATAATAACGATGCCATCGATAGAAGTAGTAAAAATAAGAACGATAATAAAGACAATAACGATAATAATAATACTAATAATAACGATAATAACAATAATAATAATACTAATAATAACGATAATAACGATAATAATAATATTCGTATTAAAAATAATAACGATAATAAATATACTAACGATAATAGCGATAATAGTAATTACAAGAACAATATTAACGATAATAACTATAATAAAAATTATACTAATGACGGTAATAACGATAACAATCATAATAATGATAATAACGATAATAATGAAAATAAAAATGATAATAATAGTAACAATAAAAATACTAACGATGTAAAAGTTTCTAACGATAATAATAATAACAAAAATAACGATAATAACTATAATGATGATAAGTTCGATAATAATTTTAATACTAATAAAAACAGTAACGACAATAAGGACAATAACGATAATAGCAGTAGTTATATTAACAATATTACGAAAAATTACTATAAAAACGATAATAAAAGCAATAATAGTAGTAATAAGAAAAGTAATAATTATAATTGAGATAAAAACGATTTTAACAATCATAATAATTGCAATAATTACGATAATATCGATAATAATAATAACAATATGAACGATAATATCGAATATAATAATAACATTAATAACTATAATAACGATAATAACGATTATAAAGATAATAATAATAATAATAATAATAATAATAACAATAATAAAGATAATAATGACGCAATAATAATAATAATAATAATATTAATAACGATAATAACGGTAATAACGATAAAATCAATAATAACAATAGTTAGAATACTAATAACAATAATAATGACATTTACGATATTAACGATAATAATAATACTTATAATAACATTATAAAAATAATAACGATAACAACAATAATAACGATATCTATAATAACGATACTAAAGACAATAATAATAATAATAATAATATCGATATTAACTATAATAACGATAATAACCATAATGGCGATAATAACGGAAATATCGGTAATAATAATAATAATAATAAAACTGATAACGACAATAACGACAATAATAATAATAATAATAATAATAATAATAATAATAATAATAATAATAATAATAATAATAATAATGATACTAACGAAAATAGCAATAATAGCGATTCTAATAATGACAACAATAAATATAATAACGATATTAACAATATTAACGATAATAATAATAACAATAATACGATAATAACGATAATAATAATAACAATTATAACGATAATAACAATAATGGAGAAAACACCGATAAAAATAATTACAATAACGATAATAAAAATAATAACGGTAATAATAGTAATAACAGTAATAATAGTAATAATAGCAGTAATAACGATAATAACGATAATGACGATATTAATAACAGTATTAATAACGATGATAAGGATAATGACGATAACACAGATAATAATAATTACATTAATACCGATAATAACGATAATAACGATTATAATAATAATGACAATAACGGTAATGGTGATTAAAACGATAATAACGATATTAACATAATAAAAATAAAGATAATCTCGAAAATAATGGTAATAATAATAAAATTAATAACGATTAAAACGACAAATAATGATAAATTTAATAACAATTATAACGATAATAACGACAATAACCATAATAACAATAATGAACAAAAGAACAACAGTAGTAATGATAATTGCGATAATAATGGGATTAATAATAGTAATAATATCATTAATTACAATATTGAAGATAATAACCGTATTATTGATAGTAACGATAATAAAAATAATAATATCAACAATTATAACGATAAGAACGTAAATAATAATAACGGTAATAACGATAATAAAAAAAATGTTAATAACGATAATAATTATAAAAATAATAATGATAATAAACATAATTACGCTAATAAAGATAATAATAAAAATAATAATAATAATAACAATAATAACGATTATATCGATACTATCGATAATAACCATAATATTGAGAATAATAATGATAATAACAATATTAACTAAAATATCGATAATAACAAAGATAATAATAATAATAACGATAATAAAGAAAATAACGATACAAAAAATAATAATAATGATAATGAAGATAATAATAATAATAATAATGATAACAAGAATAATTACGATAATATCGATAATAATTATAACAATAATAACGATAAAATCGATAATAACGGTAATTAATAATAATAATATTAACGTGAAGGACGATATTAACGAAAATAATAATATTATTCTTAACGATAATAAAGATAATAACGGAAATATTATTCGAAATAATAACAATAATAACACAAATATTGATAATAACTATAATATCGATAAAATATTAACGTTAATAACGACAAAACAGATAATAAGTACGATAATAACGATAATAATAATAGTAATAAAAACGATAATAACAATAATAACGTTAATAGCGATAATAATAATAATATGATTATTAATAAAATCGACAATGACGATACTTACGATAATAATAGTAGTAATAAAAGAACTAATGTAAATTAGAACGTTAATAATGATAATAATGATAATAAAAACAATAATATCAACAATAATAAAGGTAATTACCTAAATGAAAACAAACGGTAATAACGGTCATAACAAAAAAACCGTAATAACGACAATGATAATATCAATAATAACTTTAATAATAATAATAACGATTTTAACTATAATAATAAAAGTAATAATAATAATAAAAATAATAAAGATAATGACAATAATAGCAAATAATGTTGATAATAATGATATAATAAAAATAATAATAATAATAACAATAATAACGCTAATAATGATAATAATACAAATAATAATAATAACATCAATAATAACGATAGTAAGGATGATAATAATAATAATAATATCGATAACAGAGATAATACCCATAATAATAATAATAATAATAATAATAATAATAATAATAATAATAATAATAATAATAATAATAATGATAGTAATGATAATTACGAAAATAATAGTTGTAATAATAACACTAATCAAATTAAAAAAGGTAATAACGATATTAATAATGATAATATTAACAATAATAACGATAATGAGGATAGTCACAATAATAACGATAATAATGACGATAATATCGATAGTAACAATAATATTGATTATAAGGAAAACAATTATAAAAATAATAATGATAAATCGATAATATCGATATTAATAATTACAATAATAACAAAAATAATGATAATAATATAATAACGAAAACAATAATAAGGATAATAAAGGAAAAAAACGTAATAATAATAAATATAATAACGATAACAACGATATTAACGATATTAACTATTATAATAATAACAATAATAAGGATAATACCGAAAATAAAGATAATAATAATAAATATAATAACTATAACAATGATATTAAATATTATATCGATAATAATAATAATAATAGTAAGAATAATAATAATAATAAAAGGAAAAAAGATAATAACGAAAATATTAATAACAATAGTGACGTTAATAAAGATAATATTAATAATAATAAAAAACAAAATTTACGATAATAACAATATTAATAGCTATAATCATGATAATATCGATAATAATAGTAATAAAAGCATAGTATAATAACGATAATAATAATAATCATAATAACGATAGTAGTAATAATAATACTAACAATTATATCGATAAAATCGATAATAATAATAATAATAATAACGATAATAACGATAATAACGGTAATAATCATAATAATAATATTAATATAAAAGGTAATAACTATAATAATGATAAGAATAATTATAATAATGATAATAAATTTAATAGCAATAATAATCCTGATAAGCATTAAAATAACGATAATAACGATAATAACGAAAGTAATAGTTATAATAATTACACTAATCACGATAGAAAAAAATAACAACGTTATTAATAATAATAAAAAAATAATAACGATAATAAAGATAATAGCTATCATAATAACGATAATAACGATAATAATGGTAGCAGTAATAACAAAAATTATAATAATAACGATTATAAAGATATTGAGTATTACAATTATCAAGATAATAATGATTAAAACAATAATTTTAATAATAATAATAAATATGATATCAATATTAACAGTATAATATACTAATAATAATAATAACTATAGTAATGATAATATCGATTATAATAGTAATAATAATAATAATAATAACGATAATAACAATAATAACGATATTAATGATAATAATAAAAAAGGTAATAACAATATTAACGATAATAACGATAATAATAACACAATAATAACGATATTATCGATTATAATGAAGATAAAGATAATATTTATAACATTAATAACGATAATAAATATATTAACGATAATAATAATAACAATAATAACGATAATATAGATAATACTCATAACAATATTAAAGATAATATCGATAATAATAGTAATAATGGTAACAATAATAACTATAATAACGATAATAACGATAATTATACTAACGATAAAATCGAGAATAGTAATAATAATAATAATAATATTTACGAAATTATCGATAAAAATAATAATTATAATAACAATAAATGCGATAATAAAGAAAATAACGACAGTAACAATGACGATAATAACGATAATAATAATTACAAAAATATATATATTAACAATAATAATGATAATTACGACAATGTTAATAATAATAATAACGATAATAACGATATTGTCGATAATAATAATAATTAAAAATATAATAACAATATTAATGATAATAACGATAATAGTAATAATTTCGATAATAATAATAATAATTACAATAATAACGATAATTACAATAATAATAAAAACAATAATAACGGTGAGAACGATAATGAGGAAAATAATAAATACAATATAACTATATTTCGATAACAACGTATAATAATAATAACGATATTAACGGAAAAACCATAATAATAACAATTATAAAGATACTAACGATTATAATGATAGTAACGACAATAATAATATTAATAACAATAATAATGATAATAACGATATGAACAATAATAATATTAACAATAATTTCGATAACAACGATAATAACGACAATTATAATAGTTATATTTCTATAATATGGATTATTACGAAAGAACAACAATTATAGTAACAATAAAAACAAATAATAATGATAATAATGATAGTAATAATATTAATAAGACCGGTAATAATAATAATATCGATAATAATAGAAGTAATAATTACAAAAATAACAAAAATAACGATATTGATGATAACAATAATAACGTTAATAACGATAATATCGATAATTATAATAACGATAAAGACGACATTTGTAATAATAATTATAACGATAATAACGGTAATAACGAAAATAATAATAACGATTATAACAATAATAACGAAAATAACGATAATAACATTAATAACTACAATTATAATAGTTACAATAACAGTATAAAGGATAATATCGATATAATAATAACGATATTTACGACAAATGTAATAATAATAATAACGATAATAACGATAAAAAGATAATAATAATAATAATATTGACGATAATAACGGTAATTACGAATAATGATAATTATGATAATAACATGAGTAATAATAACAATAATAACGATGATATCGATAATGAGTATAATAAAAATAATATTATCAAATATATTGAGGATAATAACGTTAACATCGATCATATGAACAATAATATCGTTAATAACGACAATAACGATTATGACAAAAACTATATAACAATAATTAAGATAATAACGGTAATAACAGTAAACATATTAATAATAATAAGAATATTAACAATAATATCGATAAAAACGATTTCAACGATAATAATTGGAATAATAACAACAATAATAACATTAATAACTATAATAAAGATATTAACCATACTAATAATAACGATAATAACTATAATATAGATAATAATAATAAGAACGATGACGATAATGTCGGTAATAATAAGAAAAATAATAATAACGATAACAACGATAATAACGATAATAATAATTATTATAATAATAAAAATAATTATAATAAAAGTAATTGCGATTATAATTATAATAACGATAATAATAGGAATATTAATAAAAATAATAATGATAATAACAATGATAACGATAATAATAATAAGAATAATAAAGATAACAACGCTATTACCGATAACATAGATAATAATAATAATAATAGAAACAATAATAACGATAGAAACGATAATAACTATAAACTAATATCGATTATAACGATAATAGTAATAATAATAATATCGATAGTATCAATAATAACGAAAATAAATATATTAATAATAATAATAATAATAATAATAATATTAATAATAATAGGCATAATGATTATAATAACGAAAATAACTGTAGTAATGATAATAATGTTAATAACGTTATAGACAGTAAAAAATATAAAAATAATAACGTTAATAACGATAATAACGACAATAGTAATAATAATAATAACAACGATAATAACGATAATAACGATGTAAACAGTAGGAATAATAAAAATAAAAACAATAATAACAATAATAACGAATATAACGATACTAATAATAATAATAATATTGCTTATAATGCTATAAACGATAATTACGATAATAATAATAAAATCAATAAAGATTATAACGATAATAATTATTATAATAATAAGTATAATAACGAAAATAATAATACAAACGATAATAATACTAATGATTATAACCATAATGACGATAACAATGATAATAATAAATACAGTAATAACGATAATAACGTTTATAACGATAATAATAATAACAATAAAATTGATATTAACGACATTAATTATAATAACTATAATAATAATAACAAAAATATCTATTAAAACGGTTATAACAATAATAATAATAACAATAATGACGATAATAACGATAATAATAACATTAATAATAGCGATAATAACGATAAAAACGATAATAACGATAATAATAATAATTATAATAATAATAATAATTATAATAATAATAATAATTATAATAATAATAATAATAACAATAATATTCACCACATTAATAACAATAATAACGGTTATGTTAAGAATAATATTAATAATATTAGCGAAAATAATGATAATAACGATATAATCGATAATAATAATCACAATAATAACGATAATAACTACAGTAATGATAATAATAATAATAATTATAACGATAATAACGATGATTTCGATAATAACAATATTAATAAGAGCGATAGTAACGTTAATAGTAATAACTATAATTTCGATATTAATGATATTAATGAAAATAACTATAATAGTAATAATAAATATAACAATAATAACGATAATAATGATAAAAATATTAACGATAATAAAGTTAGTTATAGCAATAATAATAACAATAATAACCATAACAAAGATATCATTAATAACATAATTAACGATAATGCCGATAATAACGTTAATAATAATAATAATAAAAATTATAATAAAAACTATAATAACGATAATAATTATAATAACGATAATAACGATAATAACGATAATAACAATATTAGTAATAATAACCACGAAAATAACGATAATAACGATAACAATAATAATAACATTTACAATATAAATAATTACAATAGTAACGATAATAACATTATGACGATAATAATAATAATAATATTAACGATAATAGCGATAATGAAGATAATAACGATAATAAGGATAATAACATTATAGATATTAACGATAAAAAAGACAATAAAGATAATAACAATTAAAATTATAAAGATATTAATGAAAATAATGATAATAATAATAACAATTATAACAATAATAACGATAATAATAATAATAATAATAATAACATTAATAATAATATTATGGATAATAACGATAATTACGATAATAATAACAGTATTAATAACGTTGATAAGGATAATAACAATAACATCGATAATAGTAATATCAATAATATCAATAATAATTATAATAACGATAAGAAGGAAAATAATAATAATGATAATAGTGATAACAAATATAATAACGATAGTAATAATGACAAATATAATGATAATAACTGTAATGATGATAACAATAATAACGATAATTACGATAATATCGATAATAATATTAACATTATTAACGTTCATAACGATAACAGTAATAATAATAATAACATGTATAACGATAATAACGATAATAATAATACTAACAGTAACAATAATAACGATAATAACTATAACAACGATGATAATAATAACGATAATAATTTTAATAACGATAATATCGATACTAACGAAAATTACGATACTAACGAAAATAACGATAATAATAATAATAAGAATAAAAATAAAAACAAAATAACAATGATTATTAGAACAATAGTAACGATATTAAGGATAATAACTATAATGATTATAACAATAATGACGATAACAACGGTAGGAACGATAATAGTAATCTTAATAATAACGAAAATAAGGATAATGACGATAACAACTATAATAATAATAATAATAATAATAATAAAGAAAGTAAAGATATTAACGTTATTAACGATAATAACAATAATATCGATAAGAATAATACGATTATAACGATTACAGTAATAATAATAATATCGATAGTAACAAAAGTAAAGATAATGACGATAAAAAAAAATTATAATAACGATAAAAACGATGTCAACGATAACAGCGATAATAATGTTAATAACAATAATAATAACAATAATAACGATAATAACAATTATAGTGAGAACATTAATATTGATAATAACGGTAATAACTATAATAATAATAATAACATTATTAGTGATAATAACTATAAAAACGATATCAAATCGATAATAAAAATATTTATAATAATAACGAAAATAGAGATAATCACGATGAGAACGATAATAATAATAATAATGATAATGATAATAACGATAATAACGAGAATAACCATAATATCGATAATAATAACAATAATAACGATAATAACGATAATAACAATTATAATAGAAGTATTAATAACTATATTAAGAATAATAACAATATAAACGATAATAACAATAAAAATAGTAGTAATATAAAAATTAATAATTATAATAACGATAAAAACGATTTTAACGATAATAATAATGACGATAAATAGGATAATATTGATAATAATAATAACAATATTATCGATAATATCGATTATAATAATAACATTAATAACTATACTTACGAAAATAACGATTATATCGATATTAAAAATAAGAGTAATAATAACCAAAATAAAGATATTAACGCCACAATAATAATAATAATAATAACGATAATAACGGTAATAACGATAGAAATAATAGAAAAATAACTATAATAACAATAATAATGTTAAAAAAGATAAAAAAGATAATATCGTTAATAATAATAACGATATTAACGATAATATTGACAATATTAAAGATAATAAAGATAATAATGTTAAAACAATAATAATTATCATAACAATAATAGTAATAACGTTAATAACGATATTAAAAATAAAAATAATAATGATAATATAGATAATAATAAGAAAATTAATAACATTAATAACGTTAATAACGATAATAACGGTAAAAATAGTAGAATTGATAACTGTAATAACGATTAAAATGGAAATAATAATAATGACAATTTCGAAAGTAACGATAATAGCGGTAAAAACGCTAATAAGTGATAATACTAGCAATGATAATAATGGTAATTACGATGATAACAATAATCATAATAGTTATAATAGCATTATGACAATAATAACGATAACAACAATGATAACGATATATAAAATAACGATAATAAAGACAATAATAATAACAATATTAATATCATTTATAACAATAATAACGATGATAACCACAATGACGATAATAACGATAAAATCGATAATAATAATAATAATAATAACAGTAATAACGATAATACGTTAATAACGTCAATAATAATAATAATAATAATAATAATAATAATAATAATAATAATAATAATAATAGTAATAATAATACCGATAATAAAGATAATGACGACAATAATAATAATAATAATAATATTAATAATAATAAAGATAATGACAATAATAACGATAATAATAATAATAATAACAATAATATTCACCACATTAATAACAATAATAACGGTTATGTTAAGAATAATATTAATAATATTAGCGAAAATAATGATAATAACGATATAATCGATAATAATAATCACAATAATAACGATAATAACTACAGTAATGATAATAATAATAATAATTATAACGATAATAACGATGATTTCGATAATAACAATATTAATAAGAGCGATAGTAACGTTAATAGTAATAACTATAATTTCGATATTAATGATATTAATGAAAATAACTATAATAATAATAATAAATATAACAATAATAACGATAATAATGATAAAAATATTAACGATAATAAAGTTAGTTATAGCAATAATAATAACAATAATAACCATAACAAAGATATCATTAATAACATAATTAACGATAATTCCGATAATAACGTTAATAATAATAATAATAAAAATTATAATAAAAACTATAATAACGATAATAATTCTAATAACGATAATAACGATAATAACGATAATAACAATATTAGTAATAATAACCACGAAAATAACGATAATAACGATAACAATAATAATAACATTTACAATATAAATAATTACAATAGTAACGATAATAACATTATGACGATAATAATAATAATAATATTAACGATAATAGCGATAATGAAGATAATAACGATAATAAGGATAATAACATTATAGTTATTAACGATAAAAAAGACAATAGAGATAATAACAATTAAAATTATAAAGGTATTAATGAAAATAATGATAATAATGATAATAAAGATAATAATAATATCGAAAATAACGACAATAGTAATAATAATAATAACGATAATAATTATAATAACGATAACATCGGTAATAATAAAAACAATAATATCGAAAATAACGATATTAACTATATAATAATAATAATAATTTCGCTAATTAGGTTAATTACGAAAATATCGGTAATAACCACGATAACGGGGAAATCGATAATTAACAATATAATCGATAATAACGATAATAAAGACATTAAATGTAATAATAATAACGATAATAACGATAATATCGATAATAATAATAGCGACAATGACGACAAAAGTAATAATAATATAAATGTTATTAACGAAAATAACGATAATAGTAATTATAATAATAACGATAATAACGATAATAACGCATAATAATAATTACAACAATAAAAATAGTAATAATAAAAATAATAACGATGATAACGATATTGACGATAATAATAAAAATATTAACATCGATATTAAGTATAATAACGATATCATCGAGAATAATAAAAATAATATCGATAATAACGATTATAACGATAATAAAATTAATAATAATATCGATAATAGCGATAATAACAATAATAAAATAATAATAGTAATAAAAATAAAGATAATATCGATATTAACGATAAATTCGATAATAATTATAACAATTATATCGATAAATACGATTAGAAATATAATACTATTAACAATAATATCGCTGACAACTATAATAACGATAATTATAACAATTACATATAGATAATAAGGATTATAATGATAAGAACGAACATAACTATATAAAAGAAAATAACGGCAAATATAATAATAATAATAGCGAGAATGACGATAATGACGATAATAACGATAATGATAATAATAAGGATTATAATAATATCGATAGTAACGATAATGGTAATAATAATAATAATGATAATAACGATAATAAAAATAATAATAATAACGATAAAAGCTATAAATGCCATAATAATAATAATAACGATAATAAGGGTACTAACGATAACAAAGATAATATATATATCAATAAAAACGATTATAACGATATTAACGATAATTGTGATAATAACAATAAGACCGATAGTAATCATAGGATAATAACGAATACTGTAATGATAATATTATCGATAGTTTCAATAATAACGATAATGACGTTAATAATAAAAATAATAATAAGGTAATAACGATATTAATGACAAATACGATGATAATGATAATAACAATAATAATAAAAATAACAATTACAAAAATAACGATAATAACTGTAAGAATGAGAACAATAATAACGATCATAGCGTTAATAACGATAATAATAATAGCAATAATAGCGATAACATCATTAATAACAATAATCGTAATAATAACGATAATAGTGGTAATAACGATGACAACGATAATAATAATAATAGTAATAACGATAATAACGATATTAACGAAAATAAGGATAATAATAATAACAATAATAACTATAATAACGATTATAATGATAATAACTATAATAATGATATTAACAATAAGAATAAAAATAATAATAAAGACATTAAATTTATGAACGATAATAATGATAATAACGATACTAATAAAAATAATGATAACAATAATAAAGAAAAAAACGATTATAATCATAATAACTATAATAATGATATTAACATTAAGAATAAAAGTAATAATAAAGACATTAACGTTATGAACGAATATAACGATAATAATATTAACTATAATAACGATAATAACTATATTAAAAATAACAATAATATATGAAAACAAAGATAAAACAACAATAATAATAGTGTAACATAGCAAAATAAGGATAATAACGATAATAGCGACAATAATAATAATAATAATAACGATAATACCGATAATAACGTTAATAATTCTAGTAATAATAACTATAATAACGGTAATAACTATTTTTATGAAAACAATAGTAACGATAAAATCGATAATGTCGATGATAATAATAATAATAACAGCGATAATAACGATATTAACGATAATAACTATAATAATAATAGCAATATTTACGACAATAACGATATAAATGATAATAACGATAACAACGGACACAAAATAATAATAATAGAAATAATAAAGGTCATAACAATATTAAACATAATATCGTTAGTAATAATACTAATAATAACGATAATAACGATTATAATGATAATAACGTATATTACATTAATAGAAATAACAATAATAACGATAAAAGCGATAATAATAGAACTAATAATAACAATGTAAACAATAATGACGATAATAACGAAATAACGATAATAACATTAGTAATAATAACAATAATAAAAATAATAACGATAATAATGACAATAATAATAGCAATATTCACATTAATACCGATAATAATAATAATAACATCTATAACGACAATGACGATAAAAACGATAATAATAATAACGATAATATCGAAAATAGTAATAATAATAATAACGATAGATAAAATAATAACGATAAGGACAATAATAATAATAATAATTATAAAGATTATAACGATAATTACAATAATAACGATAATAATAATAAAATTAATATCGATAAATACGTAAATAACTATAATAATAATAGCATTAATAACGACAATAACGATAATAATAATAATAATAGTAATAACAATATTAAGGGTAATAACGATTATAACGATAATACTAATAACGATGACAACGATAAAAACAATAATATTAATATTAATAATAACGAAAATAAGGATAATATCGATAACAACGATACTATTAATAATAATTATCAAGATAATAACATAATTAACGATTACATCGATAAAATGATAATAACATTACTAATAATAATAAAAATAACAATAAAAACGATAAGAACACTAATAATGAGATGAATATGAACGATAATAACAATAATAAGGATAATAATAATTACAATTATAACGATAACAACGACAATAACAATAAAAATAATAATAATAATATCGAAAATAACGATAATAACGATGTCAACGATAATAATTATAACAATAATAAGGATAATAACGATGAAACGATAAATATAATAACAACAATAAAGATAATAACGATAATGACAATTATACGGATTATAATAATACGATAATATCGATAATAGTAATAATAATAAGAACGATAATGAAGATAAAACGATAAAAATGATAATAACTATAATACCGATAATTGCAATAATAACTGTAATAATAATAGCAATATTATCGTTAATCATGATAATAAAGTTAATAACAATAATAACGAAAATAACAATGAAAATAGTTATAATAATAAAGATATTAAAGATAGTAACGCTATGAACGATAATAATAATAACAATAATTACAACAAAACCATATTAACGATAATAACAATAATAATAAATATAATAACGACATTAATAATAATAATAATAACAATAATAACGATAATAACAAAACTAATATAAAGAATAATAACGATTATAATGATAATAACGATAATAATAATAGCAATAATGACGATGTTAACGTTAAGAACGAAAAAAATAAAACCTTAAATGACCATTATAACATTATCAATGATTATAATAATAATGACGTTAATAATAATCATCATAAAAAAGATATTAACGATAATAACTACAATAAAAATTATAACAAAATAATAATAATATTAGTATCCACAAGAACGTTAATATAGATAATAACAATTATAATAATAACGATAGTAACGATAATATCGATCATATTAAAAACAATATTATTGATAAGATCGATAATAATAATAATAATAATAACGAAAATATCGATAGTAAAAATAATAATGATAATAAAGTTAGTAAAGATAATAACTATAATATCGACTATAACAATAATAATAATTACGATAATCACTATATATACGATAATGACGATAATATTAATAACGATAATAACGATAATAACGTAAATAACGACAATAATAATAGAAATAATAACAATAACAACGACAATAGAGATAATAACGATAATATCGACATTATTAATAATAATGACAACAATAATTATGATAATAATGTTCGTAAAACTAATAAAAATAAAGATAATAACAATATTAACGATAATAACGATAATATCGATAATAAAAATAATAATAGTAATAGCAATAATAACGATAGTGACGATAATAACTATAATAGCAATAATACTAATAACGATAATAACGCTAATAATAATAATGATAATAACAATAAGGTCGATAATATTAATAACAATATTCTCGATAATATCGATATTAATAATTGTAATCATAACAATAATAACGATCATAACGATAATAGCAACTATAATAATAACGATAACAACGACATTAATAATAATATTATTACTGTAAGTAACAATAATATTGATAACGATGTTTATAATCGTAATAATAATAACGTTTATAATGGTTCTGACGTTAATAATGATAATAAAAATAATAACCATAATAACGATAATAATAACATTATTACTAATAACAATAGTAACGATAATAACGGTAATAAAAACAACAATAATAACAATATTAAAGAAAATATTAATAACAATTGTAACGGAAACAACGATAACAGCATTAATTATAATAATAATAATAGCGAATGTAAGTATGATAACGGTGACACGTATAATATTAATAATAATAATAACGATAATAACGATAATAACCATAATAGTAGCACTGATAATAACGATAATAACGATAATAATAATAATCGTAATAAAGATAATAAACATAATAACGATACTAACGATAATAGCGAAAATAATAATGACAACAAAAACAATATTAACGGTAATAAGTATAATAACAGTTATTATAATGACGGTAAAAACGATAAAAACGGTAATAATGATAATAACGATAATAGCAATATTAACAATGATAATAATAGCAATAATAAAGATAATAACGATGTAAAAGTTTCTAACGATAATAATATTTACAACAATAACGATAATAACGATTATGATGATAAGAACAATAATAATACTAATAATAATAAAAATAATACCGACAATAACGACAATCAGAATAATAATAGAAGTAATAATAACACTTTTAAGAATAATAACTATAAAAACGAGAATAACAATAATAATAGTAGTAATAAAAAAGTAATAATTATAATAACGATAAAAACGATTTTAACGATAATAATAATGAGGATAAGTAGGATAGTATCGATAATAATAATAACAATGTTAGCCATAATACCGATAATAATAATAGTAGTAATAATAACCATAATAAAGATTATAATTACACAATAATAATAATAATAATAGTAACGATAATAACGGTAATATCGATAAAAATAATAGAAAAATAAAATAATATCAATAATAGCGATAAAAAGTATAAAAACGATTATATCGATAATATAAAATACGATAATAACGTTATTATCGATAATAATAATAACAATATTAACAATAATATCGATAATAATGACAACAATATTGACGATAATATCGATAATAATAATAATAATAATATCAGTAATACCGGTAATAACCATAATATCGCTATTAATAATAATGATAATAATGATAATAACGATAGAAACAATAACAATATTAACGATAATATTGACAATATTAAAGATAATAATGATAATAATTTTAAAACGATAATAATTATCATAATTATAGTAGTAATAACGATAATAACGATATTAAAAATAAAAATAATAACGGTACAATAGATAATAATAATAAAATTTATAACGTTAATAACGAGAATAACGATAATAACGGTAATAATAATAAAATTAATATCGCTAATAACAATAATAAAGGTATAATATTATTGATAAGGACGATAATAATAATTATAATGGAAATAATAATAATTACAATATCGATAATAACTATAATAACGATAAAATGGATAATAATAATAATAATAATAACATTAGTAATAATAATAATGTTAATTACGATAATAACGGTAATAATAATAGTTATAATAACATTATAACAATAATTACGAGATAAACGATAATAACGATATCTATAATAACTGTAATAATGATAGTAACCATAATGACGATAATTACGATAATATCGATAATAATAATAATAATAGTAACAGTAATATCGAAAATAACAATAATCACGACAGTACTAATAATAATAATAATAATATCCATAATGCAGATAATGACGCCAATAATAATAATTATATAATATTAGTAATAATAACGATAGTGACGATAATAATAATAGTATTAATAACAATATTAAAAATAATAACGATAATAACGATATTAACGATAATAATAATAATAATAACGACATTATAACTATAATAAATATAATAACGATATGTTATTAACGTTAAAGACGACAATAGTGGTAATAGAAATAACGATAATAACGATAATAGCGGCAACAAAAATTATAATAATAAAGATAATAACGATATTATCGAAAATAAAGATAAAAGCTATAAGAATAATAATAATAAGAACAATATCAATGACAATAACGATAATAAACATAATAACAGTAACGTTGACACGACAATAATAATATCAATATTAATAACGATAATAACGATAATAACAATAATAACGATAATAACTATATTAACGATATCAATAATAACGAAAATATCGTTAATTTCGATATTAATAATAACAATATTAAAGATAATAACGATAATAATAATAATAATAACGACATTAATAACTATAATAAATATAATAACGATATGGTATTAACGGTAAAAACGACAATAGTAGTAACAATAATTACGATATTATCGAAAATAACGATAATAACAATAATAATAATAACAGTAATAATGATAATAATGATAGAGCGATTAATAATAATAATAATAATAATAATATTGTAAGATAAAATAATAATAAGATAAAATAATAATAATATTAACGATTACAACGACAATAATGATAATAATAGGATTAATAATAACATACTTAGGAATAATATGTATAGTAACGATAATGACGGTAATAATGGTAGAAGTAATATCAGAAATAACAACAATAACGATATAAACGATATTAACGTTAAGAATAGTAACGATAATAACGATAAAATTGATTATAAAAATAACAATATTTACGATAATATCGATAATAGTAATAATAATAATAATATTAACGATCATAACGATTATAGCGATAATATTAATAAAGATAATAACGATAATAAGAAAAATAATAATATCGATAGCAACAATAATAATTATAATTATGATTATATTAGTAATACTAATAACGATTACAACGATAATAACGATAATAACGATAATAATAAAAAAATTAATAAGGACAATTACGTTAATAACTAAAATAATAATAGCAATTATATCTATAAAAACGATAATAATGATAATAAAAGTAATAACAATAATAACGATAACAATATTAATAACAATAATAACGATTATAATGTAAATAACGATAATGCAATACCGGTATACCAACAAGTACCAATAATATTAATAAAAATAATAACGTCAAAGCGATATTAACAATAATCACCTTAATTCTGATAACAATATTAACAATAATAACGATAATAACGATTGTAATGATAATAATATTAACAATAATATCGATAAATACAATCATAACGATAATTATAATAATAGTAATATCGATAATAAGGAAAATTAAGAGATAAACGGTAATAACGAATATAACGATAATAACGGTAATAATTATAACAATAATGACGATAATAACGATAATTACGATACTAATTATAATGACGATAATAATTATAATATTAATAACAATAAAAACGATAGGAAAGATAATGAAGATAGTAATAATAACTATAATTACGACAATATTAATAATAATGACGATAATAACGATATTAGCGATTATAACAATAATGATTATAAAGAAAATAACGAAATTGACCATAATAACGATAATGGTGATAATAAACATAATAATAATAATAATAGTAACAACAATAACGATAATTACAATAATAATAACAACAGCAATAACGGTAATACCGATAATAACGATAATAATAATAACAGTGATAACGATAATAACGATAAGTACGATTATAATAATGTCGATATTAACGAAAACAGTAATAATAATTATATCGGTAATAACAATAATAACAATAATAATAATAACAATAAAAAATATAATAAAGAAATCAACGATAGTAATTGTAATAATAAAATAATAATAACGATACTAACGATAATAACGATATTAACGACATTATCGATAATATTAACAAAAATAATAACTATAATGACGACAATAACGATAATAACGATATTAATAATAACAATTGTAACGATACTATCGATAATAATAATTAAAATATTAACGATAATATCGATATTAATAATAATAATAATTACGATTATGACGATAATAACGATAATAACGATTATAATAATAACGACAGTAACGATAATAACGATAATAATAATAATATTAATAAAGACAATAACGGTATTAATGACAAAAACGATAATAATGATAACAATACAAATTATAATAATATTAATAATAATATCGACGATAATAACAATAATAATAAGAAGAAAAATAAAGATAATAACGATAATAACCATAAAAATTATGTTAATAATAACGATAATAACGTTATTTGTAGTAATAATAATAATAACAATAATAAAAGCGTTAATGATGCTAAAAACAATAAACATAGTAACGGTATTAGAAATTATAATAATGACGATAATAATGGTAATAACGATAATTATAATAACACTAAAAACAATAATAATAATAAAGACAATAAAGATAATAACGATAATAATAATGAAATAATAACAGTAATAAGGATAATAACAATAATATTAATAACACAATTAAGGATAATAATGATTATAAATATATTGATAATAACGAAAATAATAATAATAATAATATCAATGATAAAGATAATAATGATACAAACAATAATAATAATAATAATAATAATAATAATAATAATAATAACCATAGTAATGATAATAACGATAATAATAATAACATTAATATCGATACTAACGATTATAACGATAATAATAATACTAATAATAACAAAAATAACAATAATAATCATAAAAAATATAATACCATTAATGATGATAACCACGATATTAACGAAAATAAAATAGTAATAAAAATAATATCGATAATTAAGCTAAGAACGATAATAAAAATAATATAATAACAATAAAAACTATAATAACGATAATAAAGATAATTATAATAACGATAGTATCGATAATATTAATAATAATCATAACGATAATAACGATAATAACGATAATAGTAGTAACAATAAAACAATAATAACCATAATAATAATAATAAATATAATAATAACAACAAAAATAACTATAATAATGGTAATAATAATAATAATATTAACAATAATAACGATAACAACGGCAATAGTGATAAAAGTAATAAAAATAAAATAGAAAATAAAGATAATAGCGATGACAACGATAATAATAATAACAATATTAACGATAGTAACGATAATAACGATTATACGGATTATTATAATAAAGATAATAACGATAATGGCAATAATACTAATAACGATATTGACAATAATAACGATAATAATGGTAGTAACTATAGTATCGATGATAACAATAATAACGGTAATAAAAATATCAATAATACCGATAATAACGATAATAAATATAATAATAATAGTAATAATAAAGATTATAACAATAATAACGATTATAATGATAATCACGAATATAATATTAATAAAAATAACAATAATAACGATAATAACGATAATAACGATAGTAGTAATTATAACAATATTATCAAAATTAAAGATAATAACGATTACAATATTATCGATAATAAAGTAAGTTATAACAATATTAATTACAATAATAACGATAGTAAAGATAACAATAATAATTAATAACGTTAATGCCATTAATAACGTTAATAATAATAATAATAACTATAATAATAATAACTATAAAAACGATAATAACCATAATATCGAAAATAACGATGATAGATATAATAAAACTAAAAATAATAATATTAACGAAAGTAGTGATAATAACGGTAAGAACGATATAAATAGTAGTAAAATTAAACGTAATAACGATAATAAGGATAATAACATTAAAGTAAATAACGATAATAAAGACAATAATATTAATAATAATAGCGATAATAATGATAATAACGATAATAATTATATCGAAAATAACGACAATAATAATAATAATAATAACGTTGATAACGATAATAACGATAATAACGATAATAGCGATATGAATTATAATAATTATAACAAAAATAACATCAACAACGATAATTATGATAATAATATTAATAAAAATTTCGATAATAATGATTATAACGATAATAACTATAAAAACGACAATAATATTGATAATAATAAAGAAAATAATAATAAGGTCGATGACGATAATAGCGATAATAGTTGGAGTAGTAATATCAATACTAACAATAGTAATGATAAAAAAGATAATAACGATAATTATATTTACGATTATAATGGGAATAGTAATAATAATAATAACGATTATACCGATAATAACGATAATAACGATAATAATAATAATAATATTCATAATAATAAAAATAAAACAATAATTTGTATAATAAAGATAATAATAGTGGTAATGTTAAGAATAATAAAATTAATAACGATAATATCGATTATGACGATAACAATATTATTGTTAATAACTTCAATAGTAATAATAATAATAACGATAATAAAGCTAATAACTATAATAACGATAATGACGATAGTAACGATTATAATAATAACGATAATAACGATATTTACGATATAAATTCTAATAATAATAAAGATAAAAACGATATTAACGATAATAACGATAATAATAATAATGATAATAACGACAAAGTATAATAATAAAATATCAATAGTAACAATAATAACGATAATGACGATAAAATCGATAATAATAATAACGATAGTGACGATGATAATAATAACGATCATAAAGTTTATAATGATAATAAAAAGAATAATAATTATAGTAGTAGATGAAATAATAACGATAATAAGGGGAATAAAAACGACAATAATAACGATATTAACGAAAATAGTTATAACAATAGTAACGAAATCAACGATAATTACATTAATAATAATAATAATAATATCGGAACTAAGTATAATAACGGTGACAAATATAGCATTAATAACAATTATAAATATAATAATGATAATAACAGCAATAACAATAATAATAATTGTAATAATAACAGAAATAATAATAATGATAATTACGATAATAACGATAATAATAATAGTTATAATAACATTATAACAATATTAACGATAACAACGATAATAAAGATACCTATAATAGCGATAATAAAGACAACAACAAAAACAATAATAATATCGATAATATCTATAATAATGAAAATAACAATAATGACGATAATAACGTTAATAATAAATAAGATAATAACGATAATATCGATAATAATAATAATAATAATAACAGTAATAACGATAATAGCGATAATAAAGACAATAATAATAATAATAATAATATCGATAATAAAGATAATGACGCCAATAATAATAATAATAATAATAATAATAGTAATAATAATAATAATAATAATATTAATAATAAAAACGATAATGACGATAATAATAATAGTAATAATATCAGTAATAACAACAAAAAGTATAATAAATATAATAACGATAATAATAATAATAATATCGACAAAAATAACAATAGTAAATATAATAACTATATGGTATTAACGATAAAGAAGATAATTGTAGTAATAGTAATAACGACAATAACGATAATAACGATAATAATAATAACAATATTAATGATAATAACAATTATAATAATATTAATAATAACGAAATTAACGATAATGACGATAATAATAATAATATTAACAACGATTATAAGGATAATAACGATAACATCGAGAATAATAAAAACAATAATATCGATAATAGCTATAATAACGATAATAACATTATTAATAGAAATAAGAATAAAGATAATATCGATAATATGTGTAATAATCATAAAGCTTATAACGATAAAAACGAAAATAACGAACAAAAGAATAACAAATGTAACAATAATAAGGAAAATAACGATAATGACGATAATAACGACAATAATATTAATAATAATAACAATTGCAATAATAAGGCTAATAACTATAATAATGAGAACAATAATAACGACCAAAACGTTAATAACGATAATAATAATAGCAATTATAGGGATAACATCGATAATGACAATCATCGTAATAATAACGATAATAGTGGTAATAACTATGATAACGATAATAATAATAGCAATAATAACAATAATACCGATATTAATAATAAAAAGCATAATAAAGTTAGTAACGATTATATTAATAGTAATAATAATGTTAATAACGTTAATAATGATAATGACGATTATTTCGATTATAATAATAACAATAAAATCGATATTAAGGATATTAATTATAACAATAATTAGATTAATTACGATAATAACGACAATAGTAATAATAATAATAACCATAATAATGATAATAACGAAATATAACGATTATAATAATAACAGTAATAACGATAATAAAGATTTTTACGATAATATTAATAACCATAATATCGATAATAACTTTAATAATAATAATAATATCAAAGGTTATAACGATATTAATAAAATAACGATAATCATGATAATAACGATACTAATAATAATAATAATATCATTAATAACGATAATAACGATTATAATGATAATAACTATAATAACGTTATTATCAATAAGAGTAATAGTAATAATAGAGATATAGTAATAATAATGTTAATAACGTTATTAACGATAATAACGATAATAACTATATTAAAAATAATAATAATATACTATAACAAAGATAACAACAACAGTAATAATAGAAAACTAAGGAAAATTTGGATAATAATGATAAAAGCTTCAGTAAAAATAATAATATTTTCGATAATGACTATAATGACAATAATAATATTAACGATTTTATCGATAATAATATTAATAATACTAGTAGTAATAATTATAATAACGGTGATAACTATATTTATGTAAACAATAATAACGATAGTACCGTTAATGTCAATTATTGTAGTAATAATAATATCAATAAAAACGATAAAAACAATAATAATAATAATAATAATGACGATATTAACGATAATAACGATTATAGTAACAACGATTTTATCGACAATATTAATAATAATAATAACGATAATAATGATATTTACGGTAATAATAATAGTAATAATATCGATAATAACTATAATAACGATAGTAATGATAATAATTTTAACAATATAAACGATTTTAAATATTTTAACGATAATAATAATAAGTATAATAACGATAATAACGAAACTAATAATAATAATAATAATAATAATAATAAAAATAAAAACAAAAATTTGTATAATAACGATAATAATAGTGGTAATGTTAAGAATAATAACAATAATAACGATAATAACGATTATGACGATAAAAATAGTATTGATAATAACGTCAATAGAAATAATAATAATAATAACTATAAATCGCTATTATCGATAATTACTATAATTACGATAATAACGATTATAATAATAAGGATAATAACGATTTTAGTGATAATATTAATAACGATAGTAACGATATTTATAATAATAATTATAATAAAAATAAAGATAACAACGATAGTAACAATAATAACGATAATAATAATAACAATATTAATAATAATATCGAAAATTAAAATAATAATAATAGCAATAATAACTATTACATCGATAATAACGATAATAATAATAACGATAATTACGATAAGAATAATATTAAAATATCGATAGTAACAATAATAACGACAAGGACGACAATAACGACAATAATAATAACGATAATGACGATGATAATAATAACGTTCATATCGTTAATAACGATAATAATAATAATAATAATAGCAATAATAACGATATTAACGATAATAACGATAATAATAAAAACAACATTAAAAACGATATTAAAGAAAATAGAAAATACAATAGTAACGAAAACAACGATAACAACATTAATAATAATAATAATAATATCGAAAGTAAATAAAATAATGGTGACAACTAGAATATTAATAACAATAATAACGATAATAAAGATAATAACTATAGTAATAATACTAATAATAACGATAATAACGATATTAATGGCAATATGGATAATAACAGTAATATTAATAGTCATATTAAAGATAGTAACGATAATAACGTTACTAACGATAATAGCGATACTAATATTAACAATATTAAAGATAATATCGTTAATAATTGTAACAATATTCACGATAATATCGATAATAATAATAACAACAAAAACAATAATAATGATAATAACTATAATAATATTTATAATAGTAACGATAATAATAATAACAAAAATAACGATAATAGTGACTATGATGATAAGAAAGATAATAATATTAATAAAAATGAAAATAATAACGAAAATAACGATGATAATGATAATAATAAGAGTAATAATAACAATTTTAAGAATAGTTACTATTATAACGATTTTTACGATAATAGTAGGAGTAATAATAACACCAATAAAAATTATAACGATAATAACAATTATAAGAAAGATAACGATTATAATATTAACGATAATAACGATAATAACCTAAATAATAATAATAAAAATTAACATAATAACGATATTAACGATAATAAGAATAATAACAATAACAATAATGACGACAAAATCAATTATAATACTTTAACGATATTAATATTTATCAAAATAACAATAATATTGATAATAACTATAATAACGTTAATAATAGTAGCAATAATAACAATAATAACACTAATAACGAAAATTGCAATAATAATAGTAATAATAATAACAATAATAACAATAATATTGTTAATAAGGTTATTACCGATGATAATGATAATTATAATATTCATAATAACTATAATAAGGATATTATCGATAATAGTAATAACGATAATAACGATCAGAATAATATCAATGAAAACGATAAAATCGAAAATAATAATAAAAATTTTAACGATAATATCGATAATAATAATAATAATTTTAACGATAATAACCATAATAATAATAATAATAATAATAGCTATAATAACCGTAACAAGGAAAATAACGAGGATAATAATAACGATAATAACAATAATAGTAATAATTATAATTTCGATAGTAACAATAATAACTATAATGACGATAATAACGATAATGATAATAACGATAATGACGATGGATATAGTAACGATAATATATTTAATAACGATAATAATAATAATAATAATAGCGATAATGAAGATAATAACGTTAATAACGATAATAATAAAGACAATTAAAACGATAATAACAATAGTTATGATAATAACAATAATTATTATAATAGAGATAGCAGTAATAACGATATTTACGAAAATAATAATAATAATAAGGATAATAACATGAATAACGATAATAACGATAATAAAGATAATAACGACATAGATGATAATATCGATAATTATAATAACAATATTAACGATAATAAAAATAATAATACCAACAAAACAACGATAATAACGAAATTATCGATAATAATATTATTATTTATAACAGTAATAGCAATATTAACGATTAAACGCTTATAACAAAGAATCATAATAAAGATAATAACGATAATATCGATAATAATAAAAACAATATTAACGAGAATATCGACAATAATAATAATAATAATAATAATAACCTTAATGACGATAATAACGCTACTAATGATAATATAAGATATAATAATAACAATATTAAGAAGAATAACTATAATAACAACAATAACGATATTAATAATAGTACTAATAACATTAATAACAATATTGCTAATAACGATAATAACGATATTAATAATAACGACAATAACGATAATATCGAAAAAATTATAACAATATTAACAATAATATCAATAATAATAATAACAATAATAACAAAAATAACGATAATAAAGATAATTACGATAATAATTATAAAAATAGTAATGATAACAACGAAGATATCGATAATAACGATAATAATAATAATATTAACGGTAATAACGATAATTACAATAATAACGATATAGATAAAAATAATAATATACATAATTCAAAAAATAATCATAACTACATTAACGATAATAACGATAATATTGATAATAATAATAATAAAGAAAATAACTCAATTAACGATAATAGCTATAATAATAATAACAATAACATCGATAATAACAATATTAATAATAACAATAATAAAATCGATAATAAGGATAATAAAAATAAGAACGATAATAGCAATAACAATAACAACAATAATAACGATAATTACGATAATAATATTTATAATAATAAAGGTAGTAATAATTATAATATTCATAATAATTATAATATCGATAATAACGAACGTAACAGTAATAATAGTAATATTAAGAGCGATAATAACGATAATAACGATAATAACGATAATATTGATAATAAGGATAACAATAATAAGAATAATAACGATAATAATAATATTAACAAAAATGAGGATAATATAAGTAAAAAAAACAGTAGTGACGATAACAATATTAATAATAATAATATTAGCAATAACAACGATAACAACGATGTTATTTATAATAATAATAGCAATAATATCGATAAAATCGATAATAATAACAATAATAAATTTAATAACTATGATAACGATAATAACGATAATAACGATAGTAATAATAGTAATAATAACTATGATAACAAAAATAACGATAATAACAATAATAACGAAAGTAATAATAACGATTACAACGATTATATCAATAATGATAATTACTATATTAACAAATACATCGATAATAGTAATAATAATAATGACAATAATATCAATAATAACGATCATAACGTATAAAATAATAATAATAATAACGGTAACAATAATAATAATAATAACGATAATTACGATAATAACAATAATAATAACGATAATAACGATAATATCGATAATAGTTATGACGAAAATAACGACAATAAGGATAAATACGATAACATCGAAAATAATAATAGCAATAATATCCATAATATCAATAATAACGATAATAATAATAAAAATGATAGCGTTACAAACAATAATATCGATTATAACGATAATTACGATAATAATTATAACAATAATATCGATAATAACGAATAGAAATATAATAATATTAACAATAATATCGATGGCAACGATGTGTATGATAATTATAATAATTATATATCGATAATCAGGATTATAAGGATAAGAACGAATAAAACTATAAATAAGTAAATAACGGCAATTATAATAATAATAATAACGATAATGTCGATAATAACGGTAATGACCATACCAACGATTATAATAATAACGATAGTAACGATATTAGTAATAAAAAATAATGATAATAACGATAGTAACGTTAATAACAAAAATAATAATAAGGAAATAACGATGTTAACGACAAAAACGATAACAATGACAATAGCAATAATAATAATAATAACAATCACAATAATAACGCTAGTAACTATAATAATCTGAACAATAATAACGATCATAACGTTAATAACAATAATAATAATAGCAATAATGGCGATAATAAGGACAATAAGGATATTAAAGATAACAATAATAACATTAAATACGATAATAACGACAATAGTAATTATAATAATAACCATAATAATGATAATAATGATAATAATAGTAACAACAATAATATCGCTAATAACGCTAATGACGATAATAATAATAATGATAACGACGATGAAAATAATATTAATAATAACGATAATATCGATAATAATTATAACGTAAATAACGATAATAAAGGTAATAATAATAAATATAATAACGTTTATAACGATAATAACGATAAATACGATACTAACTATAATAACGATGATAATAATAATAATAATAAGGATATTAAAAATATTAACGATAACAACTACAATAACAATTATATTAATAACGATAATAACGATAATATCGATAATAATAATAACAATATTGAGGACAATAATAATAATAATAATAAAGATTTTGATGATAACAACGATAATAATAATAATAATAGTAACGATAATATCGATATCAACGATAATAACGATAATAGAGATATTAACGATAAAAATAATAACAATAATAATGATAATAACAATTATAATGATACTAACGAAAATAATATTAATAATAATAGCAATAATAACAATAATAACGATAAAAAAATAACAATATTAACGATATTAAAGCTAATATTAATAACAATAGTAACGATAACAACGATAGTAACCCTTATAATAATAATAATAATAACGAAAATAAAGATAATAACGAAGACAACGATAAAAATAATAACAATAATAACGATAGTAACGATAATAACGATAATAATAATAATAATAATAACGATAATAATTGTTGTAGTGATAAAAGTAATAATATTATAAAAGTTAAAATGTCTTTAACAATAATAAAAATAACGATTTTAGCGATAATAATGGTAATGAAAATAATAATAATAGTAATAATAATAACGGTAATTACGTTATAATGATAATATTAATAGTAATCATTACAAAAATAACAATAATAACGTTAATAACGATAACAACGGTATCAATAATAACGATAATAACGACAATAAACCTAATAATGATAACAATAATAACAATAATAACGATAAGAATGATAATAATATATACGATAAAGTCGATAATATCGATAACAATATTAACAATATTAACGATGATATCGATATTGACGAAAAATAATAATAATAATGAAGATAATAACGGTTTATAACGGTAATAATAGTAATAACAATATCGACAATAACGATAATAACGATTATAGTAGTAATAATAATAACGATAATAAGGATAATAATAATAATAATAATAATAATAACGATAACAACGAAAATAAGGATAAAAATAATAATAGTAATAACGATATTAAAATTATAAGATTTATATCAATAACGATTATAACGATAATAGTAATAATAATAAGAACGATAATGAAGATAAAAAGATAAATATGATAATAACTATAATAGCGATAATAACGATTCTAATAATAATAATAATAAGAATAATAACGATTATAACAATAAAAATAAAAAGAATAATAACGATAATAATAATAATAACGATAATAATAATAATAATATTAATAACGATAATATTGAATATAACGATAATAATGATAATAACGATAATAAAGATAATAACAATAATATCGATTATAACGATAATAATAATAATAGCGATAATGACGATAATAAAAATAATAATAACGATTATAACGTTAATTACGAGAATGACAATAATATTAATAACGATAATAAAGTTAATAACGTAAGTAACGATAAAAATAATAGAAATAATAACAATAATAACGATAATAAAATTAATAATAATTAAGATAATAACAATATTAACAATAACATCGATAATGACAATAATAAAAATAATAATAGTAATAGCAATAACGATAATAACGAAAATAACGATAATAGAGATAGGACTAATATCGATAAAAAGATAATAAATATAATATTTCTAAGAATAATATATATAACATACATACAAACGTTAATAACCAAATACTAATAACAATAATAACGATAATAACGTCAATAATGATCAGAACAATAATAATATTAATAATAATATAAATAATAACGATAATAACGATAATAAATATAACGATAATATTATTAAAGATATTAGTGACAATATTAATATTATTAATAACGATAACAACGATAATAAAGATAATAATATTAATATTAATAAAGATAATAACGATATTAACGATAATACCGATAATAACGATAATAACGATAATCATACTAACGACAATAACGATAATGATAAAGATATTAATAAGGCTAATAAAGTTAATATCTGTAATAATAATAATAATAATAATAATATTAATAATAACGATAATAACGATAATAAAAGGAACAATAATATTATCGAAAATATTAATAACAATTGTAATGTTAACAACGATAA
Organism: Vespa crabro; assembly: GCF_910589235.1. Lineage (NCBI taxonomy): Eukaryota > Metazoa > Arthropoda > Insecta > Hymenoptera > Vespidae > Vespa > Vespa crabro. The sequence continues at coordinate 2,372,935 of NW_025813595.1, forward strand.
TAAAAATAATAATAATAATAATATTAACGAAAGTAAAGATAATAACGATAACAATGATAACAATAATAGCGATAATATCGATTATAATAATACCGATAATATCCATAATAACGATAATAATAATAGAAATAATAACAATAATAACGAAAATATAGATAACGATAATACTATTAACGATAATAATAATGATAATAATAACGCTAATAAAGTTAATATCTACAATAATAATATTAATAATAATACTAATAATAACGATAATAACAATAATAACGGTAATAATGATAGTAATTATAACAATAATAGCAATAATAACGATAATAATGATAATAATATATACGATTATAACGACAATAGTAATAATAATAATAACGATAACAAAAATAATAACGATAATAGTAATAATAATAGTTATAATAACATTAAAAACAATCATTTGTATAATAACGATAATAATAGTGGTATGTTAAGAATAATAACAATAATAACGATAATAACTATAATATCTATATTTTCGATAGTAACGAATATAGTAATAAAAATAATAACGATATTAGTAGTAATATTAATAAAGATAATAACGATATTTACGATAATAATTATAATAATAATAAAAATCTTAACGATAGTTGCAATAAAGCGATAATAATAATAAATATATTGATGATAATATCGAAAATTTTAAAAATAGTAATAGCAATAATAACGATAATATCGATAATATCGATAATAATAATAACGACAATAACTATAAGAATAATAATAAGGTATCGATAGTAACAATAACAACGACAATTAAGATAATAACGATAATAATAATAACGATAACGACGATGATAATAATAACGATCATAACCGTAATAACGATAATAATAATAATAATAATAGCAATAATAACGATATTAACGAAAATTGTAATGACATTAGTAACGAAACAACGATATTAACATTAATAATAATAATAATAATAACGAAAGTAAGTACAATAATAGTGACAACTATAATTTTAATAACAATAATAACGATAATACCGATAATAACAACAATAATGATACTAATAATAACGATAATAATGATATCAATGGCATTAACGATAATAACGTTTATAAAAATAATCTTATTAAAGATAAAAACGATAATAACGATATTATCAATAATAGCGATAATAATAATAACGATAATTAGGATAATATGGCTAATAATTGTAACAACATTCACGATAGTATCGATAATAATAATAACAACAAAAACAATAATAACGATAATAATAATAATAAAATTTATAATAATAACGATAATAATGATTATGACGTTAATAATAATAATAACAAAATTAACGATAATAGCAATGAGTTTCTAACGATAAAAATAATTACAACAATAACGATAATACTGAATATGATGATAAGAAAGATAATAACACTTATAATAATATAAATAATAACGACAATAACGATAACAACGATAATAATAGAAGTAATAATAACAATATTAATATTAATAGCTATAATAACGATTATAACGATAATAGTATTAGTAATAATAAAAGTAATAACAATAATAACGATAATAATGCTTGCAACATTGTTAACGATAATAATATTAAAGATTATAAGGATAATAACCATAATAATAATAATAATAACAAAGATAAGAACGATAATAACGATAATAATGACAGTAATACAAACAACAATGACGATAATAACGTTAACAATGAAAATAACGATAATAACGATAAAAAAATAATAGTAATAATAATAATTAAGGTAATAGCGACATTTACGATAATAAGGATAATAACAATAAAAATAATAACGATATTAATGTTAATAATATACACAATAAAGTCGATAATATCGATAATAATATTAACAAATTTAACGATAATACCGATAATAATATTAACAATATTAACGATAATATCATTCATAATAATAATATTATAAAACTTAACGTCGATAAGAATAATAATAATAATAACCTTATTCACGATAATAACGATAATTACTATAATAATAATAACGAAAATAACGATAATAATAATATTAACGATAATAATAATAATAAAAATAATAAAGATAATAACGATAGTAACGATAATAACGATAATAACGATAGTAACTATAATAACGACAATTGCGATAGTAACGAATATAATGGTAACAATAATAACAATATTAGTAGTAATATTATTAACGATAATAACGATATTTACGATAATAATTATAAGAATAATAAAGATAATAACGATAGTAACAATAATAACGATAATAATAATAACAATATTAATGATAATATCGAAAATTATAATAATAATAATAGCAATAATACGATAAGATCAATTATATCGATAATAATAATAATGATAATAACGATAAGAATAAAAATAAAATTTCGATAGTAACAATAATAGCGACAATTACGATAATAACGATAATAATAACACCGATAATGTCGATGATAATAATAACGATCATAACGCTAATAACGTTAATAATAATTATATTATTAACGATATAATCGATAATATTAATAATCATAATAACATTAATAAAAATAATAACGATAACAACAATAATATAGATAATTACGATTAAAATAATAATAACGAAAATAACGATAATAACGATATTAACGATTATAATAATATTAATAATATCGAGAATAACGATAATAAGGATAATAACCATAATAACGATTATAATGAAAAAATAATAATAATAATAACAACAATAATAATAAGGATAATAAAGATAACAGAGATTATAATAATAACGATTAAAAATATAACAACGGCAATAATGATAATAGCAATAATGATAATAGCAATAATTACGATAACAACTGTGATAAAAATAACAATATTAACGATCTTAAGAAAATAGTAATAACAATAATAACGATAACAACGATAATAACATTAATAATAATAATAATAAAAACGATAATAAGTATAATAACGGTGACATCGATAATAATAATAAAAATAATAATGATAATAACGATAATAACGATAATAATAATACTAATACTAACGACAATAAAGATAATAATAATCTTATTAAAGATAAGAATGATAATAACGCTACTAACGATTATAGCGATAATAATAAGAGCAACAAAATTAATATTAACATTAAAAATTATAATAACAATTATAATAATGATGATAATAACGATAACAATGGTAATAATGATAATAACGATAATAACGGTAATATCAATAATAATAATAGTAATAATTAAGATAATAACGATATTTACGATAATAAGGATAATAACAATAAAAATAATAACGATAATAATGTTAATAATATAAACGATAAAGTCGATAATATCGATAATAATATTAACAAACTTAACGATAATATCGATAATAATATTAACAATATTAACGATAATATCGATTATAATAATAATATTATAAACCTTAACGTCGATAATAATAATTATAATAATAACATTATTAACGATAATAACCATAATGACTATAATAATAATAACGAAAGTAACGATAATAATATTTACGATAATAATAATAATAATAATAATGAAGATAATTACGATAGTAACTATAATAACGATAATAATGATAATAACATTTAAACGACAAATGGGATAGTACCGAATATAATAATAACAATAATAACAATATTAGTAGTAAAATTAATAACGATAATAATGATATTTACGATAATAACTATGATAATATTAGTAATAAAAAAAGTAATAACAATAATAACGATAAAAACGTATTTAACGATAATAATAATGGTGATAATTACGATAATATCGATAATAATAATGACTATAATAACGATAATAACGATTATAGAGATATTAATAATTATAGTAATAATAACGATATTATAGATACTAACGACAAAATAATAATAATAATTATAACGATTATAACGGTATTAACGATAAAAATTATAGAAAAATAACAATAATATCAATAATAACGATAACAAAGATAATATCGATAATATCGATAATAATAAATAGGATAATATCGGTATCATCGATAATAATAATAACAATAATAACAATAATACCGATACTAACGATAATATCGTTAATAATAATAACGATAATAATGATAATAGCGATAAAAACAATAACGATATTAACGATAATATTGACAATATTAATGATAATAATGATAATAATTTTAAAACGATAATAATTATAATTATTATAATAATAGTAATAACGATAATAACAATAAATAAAATAAAATAATAACGATAATATAGATAATAATAATAAAATTAATAACGTTAATAACGATAATTACAATAATAACGGTAATAATAGTAAAATTAATAATGCTAATAACGAAAATAAAGATAATAATATTATTAATAATACCGATAATATCGATAATAACGATAATAACGGTAATAATAATAATAATAATAGTAATAATAATAGTAATAATAATAATGATAATTACGATAATAACGATAATAATAATAGTTATAATAACATTGTTACAATAATAACGATAAAAACAATAATAACGATATCCATAATAACGATTATAATGACAATATTAATAAAAATAATAATATTGATCATAACTATAATAACGATAAGAAACATAATAACGACAATAACGATAATAATAATTACGATAATAACGATAAAATCGATGATAATAATAATAATAATAACAGTAATAACGGTAATAATGATAATAATGGTAATAATTAGAATTATAATAATAAAAATAATATCCGTAATAATGATAATGACGACAATAACAATAATAATAATAATATTAATAATTCTAACGATAATGACGATAATAATAATAATAATACTAACAATAATAACAACAATAATGACAATAACGTTAATAATGATAATAATAAAAATAATAACGACAATAATAAATATAATAAATATAATAACGAAATGGTATTAACGATAAAATCTACAATAGTAGTAATAGTAATAACGATAATGACGATAATAACGACAATAAAAATATTAATAATAAAGAAAATATCAATATTATAGCAAATAACGTTTATAACGATAATAATAATAACAATATTAACGATAATAACGATAATAGCGATTATAACGGTATTAAAGACAGTAATAATTATAATAATAATAAAAATAATATTAACGGTAACAATGAAAATAATGATAATAATTGTAGTAATAATTACAATAACAACAATAATAACGATAGTAAAGTTAATAACGATAATTATGATAATAACAATTATAGTAATAATAATAATAACAATAATAATAATAATAATAATAATAATAATAATAATAATATCATTAATACTCACAAGAATAACAATAATAACGGTTATGAGAATAATAATATTAATAATAATATCGATAATAATGATAATAACGATATAATCGATAATAATGATAATAATACTAATAATTATAACGATAATAACAAATAATATCGAAAATAATAATATTAATATGAGCGTTAATAACGTTAACAGTAATAAGTATAAAATCGATAGTAATGATATTAATAAAAATCTCCATAATAATAAAAATAAATATAACAATACTAACGATAATAACAATAACAATAATAACAATAATAACGATTATTAATATAATAACGATAATAGTAAGAATAATTATAATATCGAAAATATGATTGATTACGAAAATAACGGTAATAATGATAATAACTATAATAACGACAATAATAATAATAATAATAAAGATATTAACGATAATAACGATAATAGCGAATATAATAAAAACAACAATAAAGATAACAATGATATTAACAATAATAACAAATATAACAATTATAGCTATAATAACAATAATAACGATAATCGCGATAATAATAATAACACTAATAACAATAATATCGACAATAACGATAATTACGATAATAACAATAATATTAATAATAATAATAATAGTGACAACAATAATAAGGATAATAGAAATAATAATAATAACAAAATTATCGATTACATTGTTTATAAAGGTAATAAAAGAATCGATAATATTAAGTATAATAATAACTATAATTACGAGAATAATAATAGAAAAGATAATAATACTAATGTTTATAACCATAATAAAGATAATAACGAAAATAATAATAAAATTAATAACGATAATAACGTTTATAACGATAATAATAAGAAAAATAACATTGATAATAACGACAATAATCATAATATCTGTAATAATAATAACAAAAATACCTATTAAAACGGTAATAACTAAAAGAATAATTACAATAATGACGATAATAACGGTATTATCGAGTAATAATAAATACAACATTAACAATAGTAATTATAGCAATAATAACGATGGTAACGAAATGGAAGATAATGGTAAAACATTAATTACAAAATTAAGGATAATAACGATAATAACGATATAAATAATATAAATAATATAATAATTATAATAACAATAAAAATAATAACTATAATAAATATGATAACGATAATAATACGAGTAATAAAAACAATAATATCATTATTAAAGATAATAAAGATAAGAACGATAATAATAATCATAATAATAACAATAATATTCATAACAATATTAACGATAATAACAGTGATGACGATAACAATAATAACGATAATTACGATAATATCGATAATAATATTAACAATATTAACGATCATAAACATAATAGTAATAATAATAAAATGTATACCTATAATAATAATAACAATACAAGAAAAATAATAACAATATTAACGATAATAACGATAATAATAACAACAATAATATCAAAAGTAGTAATAACGATAATATCGAAAATAATGTCAATAAAGATAAAAATAATAATAATAACAATAATAACGTTAGTAATAATAACGAAAATAATAATAGAAGCGGTAATAATAATAATAATAATAACGATAATAGCAATAACAATGATAATGATAATAAAGATAATATCGATAATAATAACAACAATATAAACGAAAGTAACCTTAATGATAATAATAGAAATAGCGATAATAACGAAAAAACGATGATAACGATATTAACGATAATAATAATAATCAGAATAACGATGATAACGATAATATCGATAATAAAAAAAATAATAATAAAAATGATCGTAACGATAATAAAGACAATAATAGCATTTCTAGTAACAATAATCATAGTAATAATAATAACAACGATAAAATCGATAATAATAACAATGACAAAGTTAATAGAAATTATAATAATAGCGATATAACGATAATTACTTTAATAATAATAACAATAATAAAGATAATACCGATATTGACATTAATAACAATAATAATAATAGCAACAATAACGATAATTAGGAAAATAAAAATTATAATTAAAACGATACTAAGGATAAGAACGATATCATCAATAATATAATAAGAAAAATAAAGATAATATCAATTATATTAATGAAAATATTAACAATTATATAGATAATTATAATAATAATATTAAAAATAATAACGATAATAACAATATTAACGATAATAAAGATAATAAAAATGACGATATTAATGAATATAACGATAAATAAATATTAATAATACCAATAATAAGGATAATAAAGATATCGTCGATAATAATAATAACAATAATAATGATAATATAGATATTAATATTATCAATATTAACGATAATAAGGATAATTTTAATAATAATAATAATGATAATAACGGTTTTAACGATAAATATAATAACGATAATAACGATTTTAACGATAATGACGATAATATCAATAATAATAATAATAAAAATAAAGATAATAAAGAAAGTAATGGAAATAACGATAATAATAATAAAATAATAACGATAATAACGATAATAATAATAATATTAACAATAACAACGGTAATAGCGATAACAACGTTATTAATTTTAGTAATTATAACAATAATAATATTACTAACGATAATAACGATTTTAAGGAATCTAATTATAACGATAATAACGTTGATATCGATAATAATAATAGCAATATTAACGATAATATCGATCATAATAATAATGACAATAACAACAACAAAAAAGTTAATAACGATAATAATATAAACGATAATAACAACAATACTAATAATAATACTATCTATAATAACAATAATAATGATAATAATAATAATAATAATAACAATAATTACGATAATAAAGTAATTAACGATAATAATAATGATGATAATGAGATAATAGTAATAATAATATTAACGATTATAACGATATTATCGATTGTAATAAGACTTATAATAAAGATAATAAAGATAAAAACGATATTAATAATATCAACAATAACGATAATAACGATAATAATGATAATAACGATAATAAAAAAATAATAATATTAATAAGAAGAATAACGATGATACCGATAATAATGGTAATAATAATAATAAATATAAATATAATATCGTTAATAATGATAGTAATAATAATAATAATAATAATGACTATAATAATAATAACAATAATAACGATAAGGAGAAAAATGGCGATAAAATTTATAACCATAAAATCGATAACAATGATAATAATAGTAATATTAATAATAATAATATCGACTATAAGGATATTAAAGATAAGAACGATTATAATAATAACAATAATAACTATAATAACGATAGTAATAATAGTATATATATTGGTATCTATAGTAATATAGGATAAATATATAGATAGTGTTTATAAGGACGATATTAAATAAAAACGATATTAAAGAAAATAACGATAATAACGATAATAACGACAATAATAATAATAATAAAACGATAATAAAGACAATTTCGATTATAATAATAACGATAATAACACAATAGTTATAATAATAATAACGATAATAACGATAATATCGATTAAAATAATAACAATAAAATCGATAATAGAGATAATAATAAAGATAATAACAAAAATAACGAGAATAACGTCAATAAAAATTATATTATGTACGCTAATGACAATAAGAAAGAGGTTAACGGTAATAATGATAATATCGACAATAATAATAATAATAATAAGAATATTAACGATAACTACAAAAAGACGATAATAGTAATATTAATAATAATGAAAACAAGGATACTAACGATAACAACTATTATAATAATAATAATAGTAATAGTAATAATAATAGCAATAATAACGATAATAAAGATAATTACAATAACAATAATAACGACAATACCGATAATAGCGATAACAATAATAACAATAGTAACTATAATAACCATAATAACGATATTACAGTAATAAAAATAAAGGTAATATCGATAATAAGGACAATAATAATAGTAATAATAACGATAATAACGATAATATCGATAATAATTATAACGAAAATAACGACAATAACATTATTAATATTAACGATAATAAGAATAATAATAATGATATCGATAATAGTAATAACAATAATATCGATAATAAGGGTAATTATGAAAATAACAGTAATAACGATAATATATATAAAACGACAATAATAATAATAATAAAAACGATAATAAGGATAATATCGATAATAAAGATAATAACGTTAATAATAATAATAATAATAAAGTAACGGTATCAACGGTAATAACGATAATAATAATAACAATAATGATGATATTAGAAATAATAATGGTAATAACAATAATTATAATTATAATAATAATAATAAAAACGATAATAACAGTAATAATATTAACAATAATAACGATAATAAAGAATTAACGATAATAATAATAAAAATTATAAAGATAATACTACTAATATCGATAATAGCGATAACTATAATAACTATGATTACGATAATAACAATAGTAATAATGACCAAAATATCGAAAACAACGATAATAACGATATTAATAATAATAAAAATGAAGTTAATATCGGTAAAGTGGATAGTAATAAAGTAATATATACGATAATAACGATAATAACGATAATAACAACAAAAATAGTATTAATAATTACATTAATAACAATAATAGTCATAAAAACGATGTTACGATAATAATAATAACGAAAATAACAATAATAACGATAATATTAATATCAATATTTACGATAATTTCGAAATTAATAATTGTAATAATAACAATAATAACAATCATAAAGATGATAGCGACTATAAAAATAACGATAATACCGATATTAAGAGTAATAATATTATTGTTAGAAAAATAATAATGATAACGATGTTTATAATAGTAATAATAATAACGATTATAACGTTACTAACGATATTAATGATAATAACGATATTAACGATAATAAAAGGAACAATAACAACGATATTAACGAAAATACTAATAACAATTGTAACGTTATCAACGATACTAAAAATGATAATAATAATAATAATAATAACGAAAGTAAAAATAATAACGATAACAATAATAACAATAATAGTGATAATATCAGACATAATATTAATAGTAATAACATTAAAAACGATAATAACGATAATAAAGATAATAATAATATTAATAATAATAATATTAATATCAATAATAACAATAATAACGATAGTAACGATAATAACGATAATAAAAATAATAACCATAATAACGATAATAATAAAATAATTACTAATTACAATAATAACGATAATAAAGGTAATAAAAACAACAATAATAACGATATTAACGAAAATAGTGTTAACAATTGTAACGATAACGACGATAACAACATTAATAATAATAATAATAATAGCGAAGGTAAGTAAGATAACGGTGACATCTATAATATTAATAATAATAATAATAAAGATAATAACGATAATAATGATAATAATAATTCTAAAAATAGAGATAATAACGTTATTAATTGCAATAACGATAATAACGATAATAATTACAATCATATTAAAGATAGTAACGTTAGTAGCGACAATAAAATAATAATATTAATAAAAATAATAACAATAATAACGATAATAGCAATAATAATTATATCGATATTAACGATAATGTCGTTAAAAATAATAACAATATTACCGATAATATCGATAATAATAATAATAATAATAATAAGAATAATAATAAAGATAATAGCGCTCTTAATAACACGATAAAAAGATAACAACGACAATAATGATAATTGCAATTATAACGATAATAATGGTAATAAAAATAACAATAATGACGATATTATAGAATATAGTAATAACAATAATAACGATAACAACGATAATAACATTAATCATCTTAATAATAATATCGATATTAACGATAATCATAATAATAATAATAATAATAATAATAATAATAATAATAATAATAATAATAATAATAAAGATAATAACATTATTAACGATAATAACGATAATAACACTAATAACTATAATAATGACAAGAATAATAATAAAATATCTATAGTAACAGTAATAACGATAATGACGATAACAACGATATTAACATTAATAATAATAATAATAATAACGAAAGCAATTATAATAACGATGCCATGGTTAATAATAATAAAAATAAGAATGTTAATAAAGATATTAACGATAATAACGATAATAACAATAATCGTATTAAAAATAATAACGATAATAACTATACTAACTATAATAGCGATAATAATAATTAGAACAAAAACAATATTAACGATAATAATTATAATAACAATTATAATAATGACGGTAATAACGATAACAATCCTAATATTGATAATAACGATAATAACGATAATAAAAATGATAATAATAATAATAAAAATGATACTAACGATGTAAAAGATTCTAACGATAATAATATTAATAATAATAAAAATAAAAACGACAATAAGGACAATAACGATAATAATAGAAGTAATATTAACAATATTAAGAATAATAACAATAAAAACGATAATAACAGCAATATTAGTAGTAATAAAAAAAGTAATAATTATAATTACGATAATATCGATAATAATAATAACAATATTAACGATAATATCCAATATAATAATAACATTAATAACTATAATAACGATAATAATAGTTATAACGATAAAAATAATAGAAAAATAACAATAATATCAATAATAACTATAAAAAAGATAATAACGATAATATTGATAATAATAAATACGATAATAACAATATCATCGATAATAATAATAACAATATTTACAATAATATCGATTATAATAACAACAGTATTGACGATAATACCGATAATAATAAAAAACAATAATTACAGTAATAACGATAATAGCGATAATATCGTTAATAATAAGAACGATAATAATGATAATAGCGATAAAAACAATAACGATATTAACGACAATATTGACAATATTAAAGATGATAATGATAATAATTTAAAAACGATAATAATTATCATAATTATAGTAGTAATAACGATAATAACGATATTAAAAGTTAATATGATAAGGATAATATAGATAATAATAATAAAATTTATTACGTTAATAATGATAATAACGATAATAACAGAATTATAAAAAAATTGATAACGCTAATAACGATAATAAAAATATAATATTAATAATAATAACGATAATAATAATAGTATTAATAACAATATTAAAAATAATAAAGATAATAACCATAATAACGGTAATAATGATAATAATAACGACATTAATAACTATAATAAATATAATAAAGATATGGTATTAACGATAACAGTAGCAGTAATAGTAATAACGATAATAACAAAAATAGCAGCAATAAAATAAAAATAATAAAGATAATAACGATATTATCTAAAATAACGATAAAAGCTATAAGATTAATAATAATAAGAACAATGACAACGATAATAAAGACAATAAACATAAAAACAGTAAGGACAATACGACAATAATAATAATAATAATAATAATAATAATAATAATAATAATAATAATAATATTAATGATTACAACGAAAATAATGATAATAATGGTAGTAATAATACCAATAATTACAATAATAACGATAATAAAGATAATAATGATAATAACGATAATAATATTTATGACAATAATTATAATACTGATAATAAAGATAATAACGATAATATAGATAATAACGTTAATAATAATAACAATAATAACGATTATAACGATAATAACGATAATAATAGAGACAATAATAATAATATTAAAAATAATAACAAAAAATAACGATTTATCTATAATAACGATATTAATAATAACGATATTATCAATAAGAACAATAATTTTAATAGCAATAATGACCTTAATAAAGATAATAACGTAAATAATGAAACGATAATAACGATAATAGTATTAATAATATCGATAGTAATAATAATTATAATAATTACGATAATAACGATTATAATAATAACGATAATGAGGATGATAATAATATTTATAATAGCACTAATAACGATAATAATTATAATAATAATAGCAATAATAACGATAACAACTATAATAACATTATTCATAATAATAATGATAACGAAACTAAGAATAATAATGGTGTAAACGATAAAAATAATAACATTAATATCGCTGATAAAGATAATAACGGTAATAATAATAATAATAATAACGAAAATAACGATTATAATGATAATAACGTTAATAATGCTAATAATAAGAGCAATAATAACGATAAGGGATAATAATTATAATAATAGATGTAATAATAATAATAATAGTAGAAATAATATCAATAATAACAGTATAAACAATAAAAACGATAATAAAAATATTATCCATAATAATAATAATATTAACGATAATAACGTTTATAACGCTAATAATGATAGCAATAATAACGATAATAAGGATAGTAATAATAATAATAGTAATAAAAATAATATCGAAATAACGGTAATAACGATTACGAAGATAATAATAATAATAATAAGATAATAGCGATATAAATGATAATATCGATGGCAACGATTAAAATAATAACAATAATACCGATAATAACAGTAATAACGACAATAAATGTATTAATAATAATTATAATAATAATTATAACGATAATAGCGATAATAACGATATTATTAAAAATAATGATAAATATAAAAATAATAACGATAGTGATGAAAATGAAAATTTTAATAATAACGATATTTTCTATAATAGTGATAATACTAATACCGATAATAACAATTAAATTATAATAACAATAATAATAATAATAATATTATTATTAACATTAATAACGATAACAAGGACAATAGTGATAATAATATTAATAATTTTAACATAAACGTCGTTAATAACGATAATTATTTTAATAGAAGTAATAATAACAATATTAACAATGTTTGCAATAATAATGATAGTAAGGATAATAATAGTGGTAACAATTAAAGTAATAACAGTAATAACGATAATAACAATAATAAGAATAATAATAATAAAAATAATATCGATAGTAGTAATAATAATATCGATAGAAACAATAATGACGATAATAACGAAAATAACGATAATAACGATAATAATAATAAAATTAATAACGATAATTACGTTAATAAAGAAAATAATATTAACAATAATAGCCATGAAACGATAATAATAACATCAATATTACCGATAATATTGATAATAATAATAATGATAATAGCAATAATAACGATAATAAAGATATTAACGATAATAATGATAATGGTAAGACCGATAATATTAATAATAATAATATCAAAAATAACAATAATTACCATAATAACTATAATAACGATAATAATAATAGCAATAATAGCGATAACATCGTCAATAACAATAATCGTAACAATAACGATAATAGTGGTAATAACGATGACAACGATAATAATAATAGTAATAACGATAATAACGATATTTACGAAAATAAGGATAATAATAATAACAATATTAACAATAATACCGATATTAATAATAATAAGAATAGTAAAGACAGTAACAATAAAAATAATAGTAATACTAATGATAATAACGTTATAAACGATAATAACGATAATATGGATTATAATACTAACAATATAATAGATCGTAATTATCGTTATTAAAGGTAACAATAATTATATTAAATACGATAATAACGACAATAGTAATAATGATAATAACCATAATAATGATAATAAAGATATTAATAATAATAATAATAATAATAATAATGTTAATATCGATAATAACGGTTATAATGTTAATAATTATAATAACGATATTAACAATAGGAATAATAATAATAATAGAGATATTAAAGTTATTAAAGATAATAATAATAATAGTAACAATAATAACGAAAATGACGACAAAAACGATAATAATAATAACGATTATAACAATAATAGTAATATCAATAATACCTATAGTAACAAAAATAACGATAATGACAATAATAATAATTATAATAATAACGATTATAAGGATAATTACGTTAATAACTATAATACTAATAAAATTAATAACGAAAGTTACGATAATAACGAAAATAATAATAGCATTAATAACGATAATAACGATAATAATAATAATAATTAGAATAATATTGAAAATAAGGATAATTACGATGTCAACGATAATAATAATAACAACAAAAAGGGTAAAAAAATAATAAAGATAAAGAAAATAAGGATAATAACGATGACAATGATAATAATAATAACAATACTAAAGTAATAACGATAATAACGATTATAAGGATTATATCAATAACGATAATAGAAATAATAATGAGATCGGTAATGAAGATAAAACGATAAAAATGATAATAACTATAATAACAAATATTATAACGATATAAATAATAACAATAATAACGATAAAAACGATATAAACGATAACAACAGTAATAATTATGATAATAACAATACTAACAGTAATAACAATAACAATAATAACGATTATAACAATAATTATAAAAAGAATAAGAACGATAATACTAATAATGACGTTAATAATAATAATAATATTAGAGATATTAACTATAATAAAAACAATAATAATTATAACAATAATAATAATTATAATAGTAACCATAATAACGATAATATCGATAATAACGATAGTAATAATAACGATAATGACGATAATAATAATAATAATAACGATAATAACGATAATTACGATATAAGGATAATAATAAAAGTAATATTAACATTATTAAAAATAATAAGTATAATAACGATAATAAGTACTACAATAGTAGTAATAATGAAAGTAATAAAAATAATAGTCATAAAAACGATTTTAACGATAATAATTATGAGGATAATAACGATAATATCTATAAAATTAATAACATTATTTATGATAAAACCGATATTAATAATTGTAATAATAAAAGTAATAACGATTATAACGATAATAGCGATTATAATAAAACGAAAATAACGATAATAATAATAATATTATTATTGTTAGTAACATTAATAATGATAACGATGTTTATAATTGTAATAATAATAACGATTATAACGATAATAAAGATAATAATGATAATAACGATAATTACGATAATAACGATAACAAAATTAATAATAATAAAGATAATAACAATATTAACGATAATACCGGTAATGACGATAATAAAAATAATAATTGTTATAACAATAATAAAGATAATAAAGAGAATAACGGTAATAACGATAATAACGTTTATAATGTTAATAACTATAATAACGATATTAACAATAGGAATAATAATAATAATAGAGATATTAAAGTTATTAACGATAATAATAATAATAGTAACAATAATAACGAAAATGACGACAAAAACGATAATAATAATAACGATAACAACAATAATAGTAATATTAATAATACTTATAGTAAAAATAATAACGATAATAAATATAATAATAATTACAATAATAACGATTATAAGGATAATTACGTTAATAACGATAATAATAATAAAATTAATAACGAAAGTTACGATAATAACGAAAATAATATTAGCATTAATAACGATAATAATGATAATAATAATAATAATATTTATAACAATATTAAGGATAATAACGATAATAACGATAATACTAATAACGATGACAACGACAAAAATAATAATATTTATATAAATAATAACGAAAATAACGATAAAATGATATCAACGATAATAATAATAATAATAATATCGATAATAACGATGATAACGAAAATAAAGATAATAACGATAATAATCATTATAATAATTGCAATAATAATAATGTTAATTACAATAATAACGATAATAATAATAGTAATTATAAAAATAATAGAATAATAACAGATATTTGTATTAATATTAATAACGATAATATTATACACGAAAAAGTCGATAATAGCGATAATAATATTAACAAATTTAACTATAATATCGATATTAATATTAACAATATTAACGATAATATCGATCATAATAATAATATTATAAACCGTAATGTCTATAATAATAATAATAATAATAACATTATTAACGATAATAACGATAATTACTATAGAAATAATAACGAAAATAAAGATAATAATAATATTAACGATAATAATAATAATAATTATAATAATAATAATAAAGATAACACCGATAGTAACGATAATAACGATAACAACGATAATAACTATAATAACGATAATTGCGATAGTAACTAATATAATAATAACAATAATAACGATATTAGTAGTAATATTAATAGCGATAATAACGATATTTACGATAATAATTATAAGAATAATAAAAGATAATAACGATGGCAACAATAATAACGATAATAATAATAACAATATTAATGATTATATCGAAAATTATAATAATAATAATAGCAATAATAACTATAATATCGATAATATCGATAATAATAAAAACGATAATAACGATAAGAATAAAAATAATATTTCGATAGTAACAATTATAACGACAATTACGATAATAACGATAATAATTACAAAGATAATGTCGATGATAATAATAAGGATCATAAGGCTAATGACGATAATAATAATAATAATGGCAATAATAACGATATTAACGAAAATAGTAATAACAATAGTAACGAAAACAACGGTAATAACATTAATAATAATAATAATAATAAAGAAAGTAAGTATAATAACGGTGACAACTATAATATTAATAACAAATATAACGATAATAACGATAATAACGATAATAATAATACTAATAATGAAGATAATAAGGATATCAATGGCAATAACGATAATAACGTTTATAATAATAATATTATTAAAGATAATAACGGTAATAACGATGCTAACAATAATAGCGATAATAATAACAACAACAGCAGCAATAATAATTATAATTACTATAGTTTATTTAAAATAATAACGATAATAATGATAATAATTATAATAACAATATTATCGATAATAACAATGATAATAATAATAATAATAAAGGTAATGACGATAAAAAAGTATCTAACGTTAATAAAAATAAAAGCAACAATAATGATAATAATAGAATTAATACTAAATATATTAAGATTAATAACTATAATAACGATTATAACGATAACAGTAGTAGTAAGAATAACAATAATAACAATAATAGCGATAATAAGGTTATTACCGATAATAAGGATAATTATAATATTCATAGTAACTATAACACGGATATTAACGATAATAATAAAAACGATAATAACGATAATATCGATAATAATAATAATATTATTAACGATATAATCGAAAATACTAATAATCATAATAACATTAATAACAATAATGACGATAATAACAACATTAACGATAATTACGATTAAAATAATAATAACGAAAATAACGATAATAACGATATTAACGATTATAATAATAATAATAATAAAGATAATAAATATAATAAAGACAATAATAATAATGATAATATTAATAATAATAATAATTTTAATGTCGATAATAACGGTAATAGTAGTAGATATAATATCAGTATTATTAATAAAAATGATAACAATAATAATTATAATAACGGTTATTACGATAATAATGGAAATAATAAAAATAAAGATTATAAAGATAACAACTATATTAACGATAATAACGATAATAATTATAATCATATTAATGATAGTAACGATAATAACGACAATAAAAGAATAATATTAAAAACGACTATAACAATAACAACGATAAAGCAATAATGTTAATGACGATATTAACGATAACATTGTTAATAGTAATAAAAATTTTAACGATAATATCGAAAATATTAAAAATAACAATAATAATAATATGGATAATAAAGATAACAGAGATTATAATAATAACGATCAAAAAGATAACAACGGCAATAATGTTAATAGCAATAATAACGATAACAACTGTAATAAAAATAACAATATTAACGAAATTAAAGAAAATAGTATTAACAATAATAACGATAACAACGATATTAACATTAATAATAACAATAATAAAAACGAAAGTAAGTATAATAAGGGTGACATCGATAATAATAATAAAAATAATAACGATAATAACGGTAAGAACGATAATAACGATAAAAAAATTTATAATAATATCGATAAACGCGATAATAACGATAATAACAATATTAATAGTAATGAGAATAAAGATAATATCAATAATAACAATAATATCGATAATAATTATAACAAAAATAATGAAGATAATAATAATCATTATAACGGTAGTAAGGATAAATACGATAACATCGATAATGATAATAATAAAAATAACGATAATAATGATAATAACGATAGTAATAATAATAATAACATTAAAAACAATGATAACGACAATAATAGTAATAATAATGGCATTACAAGCAATAGTATCGATAATAACGATAATCACGATAATAATTATAACAATAATATCAATAATAACGATAAGAAATATAATACTAATAACAATAATATCGATGACAACGATAATAACGATAATTATAATAATTATATAGAGATAATAAAGATTATAACGATAAGAACGAAGATAACTATAAAAAAGTAAATACTGGCGATTATAATAATAATAATAACGATAATGAAAATGACGATAATGACGATAATAACGATTATAATAATAAAGATAATAAAGATAATAGTAATAATAATAATAATGATAATAACGATAATAAACAAAATAATAATAATGATAATAAAGATAACAACAATATTAACGATAATAACGATAATAATAATAATAATATAACGATAATAAACATAATAATTGTAATACACATAATAACGATATTATCGATAAAAATAATAAAGATATTAACGATAAAATAGATAATAATAATAACAAAATAAACGATAATATCGATAATAATAGAACATATAATGACAATAAGAACAAAAATAACGAAAGTAACGTAAATAATATTAACGATAATAATGATAATAGTAATAATACAAATATAGATAGAAACAAAATTAACGATAGTGAGGATAATAACGATAATAATGACAGCAATAATAGCGATTTTAAAGTTAAGAAAGATAATAATAATAATATTAACAACAATAATAACATTATCAACGATAATAATAATAAAGACGTTAATAATAATAATCATAATAAAGATATTATCGATAATAAAAACAATAATAATTATAACAACAATAATAATAATAGTAACTATAAGAACGATAATATCGATAATAACGATAATAATAATAACGAAATTATCGATAATATCGATAATACCAACAACAATACTATTGATAATATCGATAATAATATTAATAATCATAACGATATTAGCGATAATAACGATAATAATGATAATAACGATAATGAAGATAATCACTATAATATCGATTATAACAATAATAATAATAACAATAATGACGATAATAATAAAAATAATACCGATAATAACTATAATTACGATAATGACGATAATATTAATAACGATAATAAAGATAATAACGATAAAAATATTAACGATAATATCGACTTTATTAATAATAATAACAACGATAATTATGATAATAACGATAATAAAAGTAATAATAATAAAGATAATAACAATATTAACGATAATATTGATAATAATGATAATAAGAATAATAACGATAATAACGTTAATAATAATAACGATAATAACCATAATAGTAATAATAATAATTACGATAAGAACGTAAAAAAAGATAATAATAATAATAATAATAATAGCGTTAATAACGATAATAACGACAATAACGGTAATAATTATTAATAATAACGATAATATCGATAATATTGATAATATCGATAATAATTATATTAATAATAACTATAATAACGATAATAAGGACAATAAAATAAACAATAATAACTTTATTAACAAAAATATTAAGGATAATTATAACGATAATAACGATAATAATAATAACAATAATAAAAAAAACGAAAGTAAAGATTAACGATGACAACGATAATAATAACAGCAATAATAATGAAAAAAATAATAATTGAAATAATAATAATATCGCAAATAATGCAAATCACGATAATAATAATAATGATAACGACGATGAAAATAAAATTAATAATAACAATAATATCGAGAGTAATAATAACGTAAAAAACGATAATAGCATTAATAATAATAAAGATAATAACATTAATAATGATAATAAAGGTAATAATAGTAAATATAATAACGTTTATAACGATAATAAATTAATAATAATAATAACAATAACGATAATATCGATATAAACGATAATAACGATAATAGAGATATTAACGATAATAATAAAAACAATAATAACGATAATAACAATTATAATGATACTAACGAAAATAATATTAATAATAATAGCAATAATTACAAT
Organism: Vespa crabro; assembly: GCF_910589235.1. Lineage (NCBI taxonomy): Eukaryota > Metazoa > Arthropoda > Insecta > Hymenoptera > Vespidae > Vespa > Vespa crabro. Next base: position 2,394,609 of record NW_025813595.1, read on the forward strand.
ATTAACGATAATTAAGATAACAATATTAACGATATTAAAGATAATATTAATAACAATAGTAACGATAACAACGATAATAAACCTAATAATAATTATAATAATAACGAAAATGAGGATAATAACGATGACAAAGATAAGAATAATAACAATAATAACGATAATAATAATAATAATAACGATAGAAACGATATCAATGATTATAATGATAATAACGATAATAATAACTATAATAATAAAAATAAGAACGATTTTAAAGATAGTAACGATAAAAATAATAACAATAATATCGATAAAACGATAATAATGATAATACCGATAATAACGATAATAACATTATTAATAATAGTAATAAAAAATACAATAACAATAATTACGATAATAACGACAATTATTTTAATAGTAGTAATAATAACAATATTAACAATGTTTACAATAATAATGATAACAACGATAATAATAGTATTAACAATGAAATTAATAAAAATAATAACGATAATAAAGAAAATAAGGATGATAATAATAACGATAGCAGTAATAATAAAATCGATAGTAACAATAATGACGATAATAACGAAAATAACAATAATAAGGATAATAATGATGTTAGCGATAATATCGGTAATAATAATAACAATATTAACGATAATATCGATAATAATAATAACAATATTAACGATAATATCTATAAAAATAATAATAATAATAATAATAACAGTAATAACGATAATACCGATAATAACAATGATAATTATAATAGCGATAATAAGGATAATAACCATAATAATAGTAACAATAATAAAGATAACAACGATATTATCGATATTAATGACTGTAATAGTAACAATAATAACGATAAAAACGATAGAAACGATAATAATAGTAGTAATAATAACAAAATTAACCCTAACAACACTAATAACGATATTAACAATAATAATAGTAGTGATAATAATAACAATAACGATAATAACGATAATATCGATAATAATATTAATATTATAAATGTTAACATCGATAATAATAATAATAACATTAATAACGATAATAACTATAATAACGATAATAGCTACAATAAAATTTATAAATATATTTACGTCAACAACGATAATAATATTATCAATAATAGCGATTATAACGATAATAACGTTAATAATAATAATATTAATAATACCTGTAATATCAATTATAAAGGAAATAATATTAATAACAATATTGAAAATAACGATAATAATAATTGTAATAATAATAGTAATAATAATAACCATTATTACGATAATAACGATAAAAATAATAGTAATAATAACATTATTACAATAATAATGATAAAACAATAATAACGATATCCATAATAACGATAATAAAGACAATATTAACAACAATAAAATATTGATAATAACAATAACAACGACAATAAACATAATGACGACAATAACAATAATAATAATTACGATAATAACGATAATATCGATAATAACAATAATAATAATAATAATAACGGCATTAATAAATATAATAAATATTATAACGAAATGGTATTATCGAAAAAATCGACAAAAGTAGTAATAGTAGTAACGATAATAACGATAATAACGAAAATAGAAATATTAATAATAAAGAAAATATCAATTTTATAGCAAATAACGATTATAACGATAAAAATAATAACAATATTAACAATAATAACGATAATAGCGATTATAACGATATTAAAGACTGTAATAATTAAAATAATAATAAAAATAATATTAACGATAACAATGAAAATAATGATAATAATAGTAGTATTAGTAACAATAATAACAATAATAACGATAATAAAGATAATAACGATAATTATGATAATAACAATCATACTAATAACGATAATAACGATAATAGTAGAATTAATAATAACGATAGTAATAATAATAATAATAATAATACAGATAATAACAATAATATCAATAATAATAATAACTATTTTAACTATAATAATAATTATACTATTAATTATAATAACGATAATTATGATAATGATAATAATAATAAAAATATTAAAAATTATAATCACCAGAATAATAACAACAATACCAATTATGATAAGATTTATATAAATAATAATAACGATAATAATAATAATAATAATAATAATAATAATAATATCATTAATACTCACAATAATAACAATAATAACGGTTATGAGAAGAATAATATTAATAATTATAACGATAAAAATGAAAATAACGATATAATAATGATATAATAGAATAGAATAATTACAATAATAACGATAATAACTCTAATAATGATAATAATACTAATAATTATAACGATAATAACGATAATATCGATAATAATAATATTAATAAGAGCGATAATAACGTTAATAGTAATAAGTATAAAATCGATAGTAATGATATTAATGAAAATATCCATAATAATAATAATTAATAGAACACTACTAACGATAGTAACAAGATCAATAATAACAATAATAACTATTACAAGTATAATAACGATAATAGCAAGCATAATAATAATATCGAAAATATGGTTAATTACGAAAATAACGGTAATAATGATAATAACTATAATAACGACAATAATAATAATAATAATAAAGATAATAACGATAATAACGATAATAGCGATTATAATAAAAACAAAATAAAGATAACAAGGATAATAACAATAATAACATTAATAACAATTATAGCGATAATAACAATAATAACGATATTAACAATAATAATAATAACACTAATAACAATAACATCGACAATAACGATAATTACGATAATACTAATAACAATTATAACGATAATAAAAATAATAACAATAATATTAATAATATTAATAATAATGAGTACAATAATATGGATAATAGAAATAATAATTATAACAAAATTAACGATTATACTGATTATAAAGATAATGATAGTAACGATAATAATAATTATAATAATAACTAATTACGATAATAATAATAGAAAAGATAATAAAACTAATGATTACAACCATAATAACGATAATAACGATAATAATAATAAAATTAATAACGATAATAACGATTATAACGATAATAATAATAACAATAACATTGATAATAACGACAATAATGATAATAACTGTAATTATAATAACAATAATAACTAATAAAACGGAAATAACAATAATATTCATAACAATATTAACGATAATAACGGTAATGACGATAAAAATAATAACGATAATTACGATAATATCGATAATAATATTAACAATATTAACGATCATAAGCATAATAGTATTAATAATAACATGTATAACGATAATAACTATAATAATAATAGAAAAGAAAATAATAACAATATTAACGATAATAACGATAATAAAAATAACTATAATATCAAAAGTAGTAATAACGATAATATCGATAATAATGTCAATAAAAATAAATATAATAATAATAACAATAATTACAATAATAACGATAGTAATAATAACGAAAATAATAAGAAAAGCGGTAATAATAATAACAATAATAACAATAATAGCGATAAAAATGATAACGATAATAAAGATAATATCGATAATAATAGCAACGATATTAACGAAAGTAACCTTAATAATAATAATAGTAAAAACGATAAAATCAATAATAACGATAGTTAAGATAATAATACTAATGATATTAACGATAATAGTAATAATTATAATAACGATAAGAACGACAATAAAGTTAATAATAATAATAATAACAATAACGAAAATAAGGATAATAATGATTATAATAATAATAATAATAACGAAAATAAGTATAATAATGATTAAAACGTAAATAATAATAACAATAATAGCGATAATGACGATTTTAACGATAATAAGGATAATAATAATGAATAAAATAACGATGGAAACGGTAAAAACGATAATAACGAAAATAACGATGATAACGATATTAACGATAATAATAATAATCAGAATAACGATGATAACGATAATATCGATAATAATAAAAATATAAATAATAATAATAATCGTAACGATAATAAAGATAATAATATCAGTAAGAGTAGCAATAATCATAGTAATAACTATAATAACGATAATATCGATAATAATAACAATGACAAAGTTAATAGAAATGATAATAATAGCGATAATAACGATAATTACTATAATAATAATAACAATAATAAAGATAAAACCGATATTGACATTAATAACAATAATAATAAGAGCAACAATAACGATAATTAAGAAAATAAAAATTATAATTAAAACGATACTAAGGATAAGAACGATATCATCAATAATATTAATAAGAAATATAAAGATAATATCGATTATATTAATAAAAATATTAACAATTATATAGATAATTATAATAATAATATTAACAATAATAACGATAATAACAATATTAAGGATATATAATGATAATAAAAATGATGATGTTTACGAATATAATAATTAAAGAAATATTATTATTACCAATAATAAGGATAATAAGAAAATCGTCGATAATAATAATAACAATAATAATGATAATATAGATATTAATATTATCATATTAACGACAATAAGGATAATTTTAATAATAATAATAACAATTATAACGGTTTTAACGACATATATGATAACGATAATAACGATATTAACGATAATGACGATAATAACAATAATAATAATAATAAAAATAAAGATAATAACGAAATTAATGGAAATAACGATAATAATAATAAATTCATAACGATAATAACGATAATAATAACAAAATTAACAATAATAACGATAATAGCGATAACAACGTTAGTAATTCAAGTAATTATAACAATAATAATATTACTAACGATAATAACGATATCAAAGATTCTAATAATAACGATAATAACGTTGATATCGAAAATAATAATAACAATATTAACGATAATATCGATAATAATAATAATGACAATAACAACAACAAAAAAGGTAATAACGATAATAATATACAAGATAATAACAATAATATTAATAATAATACTATCTATAATAACAATAATAATGATAAAAATAATAACAATAATAATAAAAATAGTAACGATAATAAAGATAAAAACGATATAAATAATATCAACAAAAAAGATAATAACGATAATAGTGATAATAACGATAATAAAAAAATAATAATATTAATGAGAAAAATAACGATGATACCGATAATAACGGTAATAATAATAATATATATAAACATAATGTCGTTAATAAGGATAGTAATAATAATATTAATAATAATGACTATAATAATGATAACATTAATAACTATAAGGAGAAAAATAACCATAAAAATTATAACCATAAAATCGATAACAACGATAATAACGGTAATATTAATAATAATAATATCAATTATAAGGATAATAAAGATTAGAACGATTATAATAAAAACAATAATAACAATAATAACTATAATAACGATATTAATAATAATATATATATTGCTATATATAGTAATATATGATAAAAATATAGATAGTGTTTATAAGGACGATATTAAATAAAAACGATAATAAAGAAAATAAAGATAATAACGATAATATTGATAATAACGATAATAATAATACGATAATAACGACAATACCAATAATAATAACAACGATAACAAAGATAATAACGATAATAATATTAACAATAATATCGATACCTACTATCATTCCTATAATTATAATAATAGTAATATCGATAATAAGAATAATTACGAAAAAAACGGTAATAACGATAATAACGTTAATAACGGTAATAATTATAACAATAATGACGATAATAACGATAATTACGATAATAATTATAATAACGATAATTATAACAATAATAACGATGGGAAAGATTATGAAGATAATAATAATTACAATTATTACGACAATAATGATAAGAATAATAACGATAATAACGATATCAGCGATAATAATAATAATAATAATAATGATAATAACGAAATTGACCATAATTACAATAAATGGGAAATTTACAATAATAATAAGAACAGCAATAACCATATTATCGATAATATCGATAATTACAATAACAATGACTACGATAAAAACAATAAGTACAATTATAATAATGACGATAATAACGAAAAAAGTAATAATAATTATAACGATAAAAACGATAAGAAGAATAATAATAATAACAATAATAAACATAATTAAGATATCAAAAATAGTAATTGTAATAATAAAAACAATAATAACAATACAAAAGATAATAACGAAATTAACGATAATAATAATATCGATAGTAAGCAAAATATCAATAATAACAATAACAACATTAACGATATTATCGTTAATATTAATAATAATAATAACTATAATAGCGACAATAACGATAATAACAATATTAATAATAACTATGGTAACGATAATACAAATAATAATAATTAAAATATTATCGATAATATCGTTAATAAAAATAAAAATAACAACGATAATATCGATAATAACTGTTATATTATTTATAATTACGATAATAACGATAATAATTGTAGTAATAACAAAAATAATAACGATAATAACGTTAATAACGAAAATAACGATTATATTATTAACGATTATATTAATAATATCGATAATATTAATAACAATACTAACCATAATAACGATAATAATAATAATAACAATAATAACGAAATTAACGATAATAACGATAATAATAATAACGATAATAACGGCAATAGAAATTATAATAATAACGATAATAACGATAAGAACGATAATGCCATAATAATAATATTGACAACATAGATAATAACGATATTAACGCTAATAGCGATAATAATAAAAACAATATTGACGAAAATAAAGATAATAAAGATAATAACGATAATAACGATAATAATACGAATAATAACAGCAATAATATCTATAATAACGATAATAACGACAATAACGATCATAACAATAATAATAAAAGTAATAATAACAATGATAACGGAATGAACTGTAATAATAATATTAATAATAATAATAATAATAATAATAACAAAAATAACGATATTAACGATAACAGTGGTAGTAATACTAACAATAATAACAATACTAACTATAAAAACGATAACAATAATAGTAATAGTAATAATAATAGCAATAATAACGATAATAAAGATAATTATAATAACAATAATAACGACAATAACGATAATAGCGATAACAATAATAACAATAATAACGTTAATAACGAAAATTACGATAAATCTGATAATAACAACAATAATGATAACGATAATAACGAAATCATAATAATTACGATTATAAAGATAATATCGATAATAATAATAATTATAATAATTAATATAGTAACGATATAAACGATAAGAACAATAATACTAATAAAAACAATAAAGATAATAATGATAATAATAATAATAATAATAATAATAACAAGGATAATAACAATAATAATAATAAGAGACTATAACAATAATTGTAAAGATAATGATAATAAAGATAATAATTATAATAATAAAAAAAATAATAACAATAATAATGATACCAACGATAATAATAATAATAACAATTAAAATAATAACGATTATAACGATAATAATAATAACATAAATAACGATAATAGCGATTATAACAATAATAATAAAACTAATAATAACAATAATATCAGCAAGAACGATAAAAGATACAATAACATTAATATCGATAAAAACGATAATAACGAAAATAACGATAATAATAATAACAATAATAACTATAATAATCATAATAACAATATTAGAGTAATAAAAATAAAGATAAAATCGATAATAAGGACAAGAATAGTAGTAATAATAACGATAATAACGATAATATCGATAAGAATTATAACGAAAATAACGACAATAATAATGTTAATATTAACGTTAATAGGAATAATAATAAATACATCGATAATAATAATAATGATAATAACGATAATTAGGATAAAAACGATAATGAATATTAACGATAATAATAATAATAATAATAAAGAAAGTATCGGTATTAACGGTAATAACGATAATAATAATAACAATTATTACGATAATAACCATAATAGCGATAACACCGTTAATAATAATAATAATAACGATAATAAAGATAATAACGATAATAATAGTAATATCAGTAATAATAGTAATAATAGCAATAATAACGATAATAACGATAATGACGATAATAATGACAGTATTAATAACGATGATAAGGATAATAACGATAACACCGATTATAATAGTAAGAGTAAAATCGATAATAACGATAACAACGATTTTAATAATAATGACAATAACGGTAAAAGTGATTAAAACGATAATAACGATACTAACATAATAAAAATAAAGATAATATCGAAAATAAGGGTAATAATAATAAAATTAATAACGATAAAAACGACAAATAATGGTAAATGTAATAACAATTATAAAGATTATAACGACAATAACCAGAATAATGATAATAAGCAAAAGAACAAACAGTAGTAACGATAATAAAAATAATAATATCAACAATTATAACGATTAGGACGCAAATAATAATAACGGCAATAACGATAAAGAAAATGTTAATAGCGATAATAATAATAAAAATAATAACAATAATAACGATTATATCGATGCTAAGGATAATAACCATAATATTAAGAAAAATAATGATATTAACAATAATAACTAAAATATCGATAATAACAAAATAATGATAATAATAAAGATAATAAAGAAAATAACGATACTAAAATAATAATAATGATAATGAAGATAATAATAATAATAATAACAACAATAATTACGATTATATCGATAATAATTATAACAATTATAACGATAAAGAGATAATAACGGTAATAATAATATCAATATTAACGTGAAGGATGAAATTAACGAAAATAATAATATCATTCTTAACGATAATAACGTTAATAACGGAAATAGTAATCGATATAATAACAATAATAACACAAATATTGATAATAACTACAATATGGATAAAATATTAACGTTAATAATGACAAAACAGATGATAATTACGATAATAACGATAATAATAATAGTAATAGCAACGATAATAAAAATAATAGCGTTAATAGAGGTAACTATAATAATAATAACAATATTAATAAAATCGACAATAACGATACTTACGGTAATAATAGTAGTAATAAAAGCAAAAATGTCAATTATAACGTTAATAATGATAATAATGATAAAAAAACAAAAATATCAACAATAATAAAAGTAATTACCTAAATAAAAACAAACGGCAATATAGTTCATAACAAAAAAACCGTAATAACGACAATAATAATATCAATAATAACTTTAATAATAATAATAACGATAATAACGATAATAATTATAATAATAATCAAATAATAACGATCAAAATGATACTAACGGTAATAGTAATAAAAACAAATAACATAATAGCGATAATAGCGATAATAATAATAACATTAATAACGATAAAAATGATTATAACGATATTAATAGTACTGATAATAATAATAATATCAGCAAGAACGACAAAAAATATAATAACATTAATAACGATAATAACGATATTATAGTATTAAAAATAAAGATAATATCGATAATAAGGACAATAATAATAGTAATAATAACGATAATAACGATATTAACGATAATAACGATAATAACGATAATAACGACAATAATAATAATAATAATAAAGAAAATAACCGTATTAACGATAATAACGATAATAATAATAAGAATATTAACGATAATATAAATAATATTGATAATAAAGATAATTATAACTATAATAATAACAATAATAACGATAATAACGGTAATAGTAATAACAATAATAACGATAGTAACCAAATAACGATAATAATAATAACAATTATAAGGATAATAACTAGAATAACGATATTAACGATAACTATAATAAATATAATAACGATAATAACAATAATAATAATAACATCAATAACGATAATTACGATGATAACGATAGTAATAGTTACCATAATGATGATAACAAAGATGATAATGATAATAATAATAATAAAAATATTATCGATAATAAGGTTAATTACGAAAATAACGGTAATAAACATAATAACAATAATAACGACAATAATAATTATAATAATAAGGATACGAACGATAATAACGATAATAATAAATATAATAATAATGATAATAACGTTATTAACGATAATAACGAAAGTAATAATTATAATAAGAACGATAACCTATAATAATTATAATAACGATAATTATAAGAACAATAATTACTATAATAACGATATTAACAAAAATATTAATAATAAGAATAAAAACGATAACATAGAAATAACGATAATAATAATAACAATTATAACAAATATAAACAATAATAATAATAATAATAATAATAATAATAATAATAATAATAATAATAATAATAATAATATGGATAATAACAATAATAACGATAATATTTTTAATAATGATAATAACGATACTAACGAAAATAACGACAAGAAAAATAATAAGAATAAAAAAAACGATAATAACAATAATAATTAGAACAATACTAACGATATGAAGGATAATAACGATAATGATATTGACAATAATAACGATAACAACGATAAGAACGTTAATAGTAATCTTAATAATAACGAAAATGTGGATAATGACGATAACTACTATAATAATAATAATAATAATAATAATAATAATAATAATAATAATAATAATAATAATAATAATAATAATAATAATAATAAAGACATTAACGACATTAACGATATTAACGATAATAACAATAATATCGATAAGAATAAAACGATAATAACGACTACAGTAATAATAATAATATCGATAGTAACATAAGTAAAGATAATGACCATAAAAAAAATAATAATAATAACGATAAAAACGATATCAACGATAACAGCGATAACAATAATAATAACAATAATAACGATAATAACAATTATAATGAGAACATTAATATTGATAAAAACGGTCATAACTATAATAATAATTATAACATTATTAATGATAATAACAATAAAAACGATATCAAAACGATAATAAAAATATTTATAATAATAGCGAAAATAGAGATAATGACGATGAAAATGATAATAATAATAACAATCATAATGATAATAATGATAATAACGATAATAACGATAATGACGATAACAAGAATAACGAGAATAATCATAACATCGATAATAATAACAATATTAACGAGAATAACGATAATAATAATAATAATAAAAACAATAAAAACGATAATATAGATTGTAACAATAATAATATTAACGGTATTAACGACAACATTCATAATAATAATAACGTTGATAAGGATAATAACGATAACATCGGTAATAATAATATCAAAAATATAGATAATAACGATAATAATGATAATAACGACATTTAATATAATAATAATAACGATAATAACGGCAATAATACTAATAATAATAATAAAAATAATACTAACGTTAATGACGTTAATAAAGATAATAGTGGTAGTAGTAATATCTATATTAACAATAATAACGATAATAACGATCATAAAAATATCGATAACAAAGACATAATCGAAAAAAATGATGAAAATATTAACGATAATATCGATAATAACAATAATAATATTAACGTTAATGTCGATAATAATAATTAATATATTATTTATTATAACGATAACAACGATAATAACAATAACAATAATAACATTAATATCGCTAATAACTATAATAATGATGATAACGATAATAATTATAAAAGTGATAGCAATAATAACGATATTTTCAATCATAATAAAATTAATAATGTTAGAGATAATAACGATATTAACGATAATAGTGATAATAACGATAATAACGATAGTAACGATAATAATAATAATAATAATTAGGATAATAAACATAATAATAATAACAATAATAACGAAAAAACCATTATAAAAATGGAAATAGAAGTAACAATAATAACAATAATCACGATAATAGCCATAATAATAATTCGATAATAACGATAATAATAATAATAATAATAACGGTTATAATGACAATAACGATAATAGCTATAATAATAATAACGATAATAACAATAATAATTATAATAATAATATTGATCGTAACAATAATAACGATAATGATGATAATAATAGTAAGAGTAATAACGATTATAACGATAATAACTATAATAACGATAATAATAATGAAATTAATAACGGTACTTACTTTTATAACGAAAATAATTATTGTAATAATAACGATAAAAATGATAAAACCAATAATAAATATTACGATAATATAGTTAATAACAACAATAGTAATATTAATAATAACGATAATAACGATTATAACGATAATAAAAACAATATGAATAAAGTCAATAACGATCCTAACGACAATAACCATGATAATAATGACAATTATAACGAAAATAACGATAATAACGATTATAACTATTTTAAGAATATTAATAATATTAACGATAATAACAAAAATAAAGATAATAATAAAAGTAATAATATCAATAAAAACGATATTAAAGATAATAACGATAATACCGAAAATAATAATAATAATAACAATAATAATCATAATAATAATAACGACAATAAGGGGAACGACAATAATAATAATAGTAATAATAACGATAATAAGGATAATAACGATAACAACGATAATAATAATTACAATAATGAATATAATAACTATAATAATCATAATAATAATAATGATATCAACGATAATGAAGATGAAAACGATTACAATAATAATCATAATAACGATAATAACGAGAATAGTAATAATAAATGTAACGATAATAACGATAATAACGATAATATTGATAACAACGATAATAGCGATAATAACAATAATAATTATAAAAATGAAAACGTTAATAATGATAATAACTATAATAATAATTAAATTAAATACATAGCTATAATAATAATAAAGGTAATAATAATAATAATAAAAAAGATAATAACTTTAATAACGAAAATAACGATTATAATATTAACGATAATATCAATAATATCGATAATAATAATAACACTACTAACGATAATGGCGATAAAAATAATAATAATAACAAAAATGACGAAATTAACGATAATAACGATAATAACGATAAGAACGATAATAACAATAATAATAATATTGTTAACAAAGATAATAACGATATTAACGATATTAACGATAATAATAAAAACAATATAAACGAAAATAAAGATAATAAAGATAATAACAATAATAATAATAATAATAACAGCAATAATATCTATAATTACGATAATAACGATGATAACGATCATATCGATAATAATAATAGTAATTATAACGATGATAACGACATTAACTATATTATAAATATTTACAATAATAATAATATCAAAAATAACGATATTAACGACAATAATAGTAGTAATAATATCAATAATGACAATAATAACGAAAATTATGTTAGCGATAATAATAATAACGACAATGATTATAATAATAATAACAATTCTAACGATAAAAGCAATAATAATAATAGTAATTGTAATAATAATAGCAATAATAACGATGATAAAGATAATTATAATAACAATAATATCGACAATAACGATAATGGCGAATAACAATAATAATAATAATAACGTTAATAGCGATAATAACGATCATAATAATAATAACAGTCACAATATTAATAATAACAATAATAACGATTATATCGATAATAAGGATAATAACGATAATAAAGACAATAAAAATAATATTAAGTACGATAATAACGGTAATAAAGAGAATAACGGTATTAACGATAATAACGATGGAAATAATTACAATAATAACGATAATGACGATAATAATGAGAATAACGATAATTATAAGAAAAATAATTATAATAATAACGATACTAACAATAATAATAATAAGAATTACAACGATAATAAAGAAATAAACATAATAATAATAACAATTATAACTATAATAACGATAAAAAATATAAAAACGATAATAAAAATAATAATAATAATAGCACAAATAACGATAACAACTATAATAACATTATTGATAATAATAATGATAACGAAACTAAGTTTAATAATGGTGTAAACTATAAAAATAATAACAATAATATCGGTGATAAAGGTAATAACGGTAATAATAATAATAATAATAACGTAAATAACGATTATAATGATAATAACGTTAATAATGCTAATAATAAGAGTAATAATAACGATAAAAGGATAATAATTATAATGATAGATGTAATAATTCGAATATTAACAATAATAAAGATAATAATAATAATAATAGTAGTAATAATAACAATAATAACAGTATTAACAATAAAAACGATAATAACAATATTGTCCATAATAATAATAATAATAATACCGATAATAACGGTTATAACGACAATAATTATATTAATAATGATTATAATAATAATAATAACAATAATAACTGTAATAACGATATTAATAGAAATAATGATAAATATAAAAATAATAACGATAGTGAAAAAAAAAATTTTAATAATAACGATAATTTCTATAATAGTGATAATAATAATAACGATAATAACGATTAAATTATAATAACAATAATAATAATAATATTATTATTAACAATATTAACGATAACAAAGACAATAGTGATAAAAAAATTAATAATAAAATAGAAAATAAGGTTAATAACGATGACAACGATAATTATAATAACAATATTAACGATAATAACGATAATAATGATTATACGGAGTATAACAATAACGATAATGAGAATAATAACGATAATAATGAGAGTAACTATAATAACGATTAAACAATAATGACGATAATAATAAATACGATAATACCGATAATAAAGATAATTACAATAATAACAATAGTAATTATAAAGATGATAACAATAATAACGATTGTAATGATTATAACGATAATAATATTAATAATTTTAACATAAATATCGTTAATAACGTTAATTATTTTAATAGAAGTAATCATAACAATATTAACAATGTTTGCAATAATAATGATAGTAAGGATAATAATAGTGGTAACAATTAAAGTAATAAGCAGTAATAACGATAATAACAACAATAAGGATAATAATGATAACGATATTAACGACAGTAGTAATAATAATATCGATAGTGACAATAATGACGATAATAACGAAAATAACGATAATAACGATAATAATAATAAAATTAATAACGATAATTACGTTAATGAAGATAACAATATTATCAATAATAACGAAAACAACGATAATAAGGATAATAGTAATAACGATAATAACGACAATAATAATTTTAAAAATATTGATAAAAACGATAATAACAATAATAATAATAATAGTAATAATAATGAAAACTATAAAAACGATAATAACGATATTAATAATGATAATAATATCAATAATAAAGATAATAACGGAAATAATAATAATAATAATAATAATAATAATAATAACAATAATAATAATTGCAATAATAAAGATAATAATGACAATAATAATACGAATAATAATAATAATAATGATATCAATAATAACGAAAAGAACGCTAATAATAATAGTCATAATATCTATAATGACACTAATAACGGTAACAACAACAATAATATATACGAAAATATCGATAATTTTGATAATGACAATATCAATAATAAGAATAATAACAATAATAATGATAATAATAACAATAATATTAATAAAAATAATAACGATAATAACGATAATAACGATTATTGCGATAATAACGATTATATTAAAAATTTACGATATAAACGATAATATTAGTAATAATAATGACGATAATAACGATATTTACGATAATAATAATAATAATAATAAACATAACAACGATATTAACGATAATATCTATAATGGAAATAACGATAATTACGATAATAACGATGTTAACGTTAATAATAGTAAAGATAACGATAATGTCGATAATAATAACTACACTATTAACGATAATTAAGATAAAAATAATAATAATAAGGATAATAACTGTATCAAAGATAATAACGATAATAACGATATTAACGACAATAAAACTAATAATCATAATAAGGAGTAATAAAGATTATAACGATAATATTGATAATAACAATAATAATAATTGTAATAATTAAGATAATAATAATAATATAGGAAATAAGGATAATAATAATAACAATAATAACGATAATAACGATGTTAATGATAATAACGACAATGATAATAATAGTAATAATAATTAAAACGATAATAACGATTATAATAATAATAATAACAAGATTAAAGATAATAACGACAATAATAATTATGAAAATAATAATAATAATAGTATCGATAATATCGATAATAACGATAATATTAATATTTTTAATAACAACAATGACAATAATAACGATAATAAGGATAATAATAAATATGATAAAGTCGATAATATCGACAATAGTATTAAAAATATTAATGATATTATCGATAATAATATTAACAATATTAACAATAATATAGATAATAATAATAATATTATTAACGATAATATATATAAAAATTATAACAATAATAATAATAACAGTAATAACAATATAACGATAATAACGATGATAATAATAATAACGATAATAAGGATAATAACCATAATAATAGTATTAATAATAAAGATAACAACGATTTTAACGATAATAATGACAGTAATAATAACATTAATAACGATAATAACGATAACAATTATAATACCGATAATAGCGATAATAACAATTAAAATCCTATTAACGATATTAATATTTATAATAATAACAATAATACTGATGATAATAATAGTAGTAATAATAACAATTATAACCCTAATATCGCTAAAAACGATAATAACGATAATAATAGTCTAATAATAACAATAATAACAATAATAACAATAATAACGATAATAATGTTATTAACGATAATATCTATAATTATAATAACCATATTAACAATAATAACAATATTATCAATCAAAACAATAACGACAATAACGAAAATATCTATAAAGATAATAATAATAATAATAATAAAAGTAATAACGATAGAAGAGATAACAACAATGATAATAATAATAACGATAATAAGGATAATAACGTTAATAAAAATAATTATAATAAAGATAACAATAATATTGACGAAAGTAGCGATAATAATATTTACATTAAGAAAGATAATTACGATAATAAAGATATTAGCGATAAAAATTATAATAATGATAACAATAATGACGATAATAACGTAAATAATAATAACAATAATAACGTTAATAATGATAATTACGATAATAATAATAAAAATAATAACGATTACAAAGACAATTTCGATAGTAACGATAATAATAATTATAATAACGAGAATAACGATATTAACAATAACAATAATAGCGATATTAATGATAATATTGATGATAATATTAGCAATTATAACGATAACTAACGACAATAACGATAGTAAAGATAATAATATCTATAATAACGATAATTACAATAATAATAATAGTAACGATAATAATAATAATAATAATATCGATAAAGACAATAACAATAATAACGGTAATAATAATAATAATAAAGATAATTACGATAATAACGATAATAATATTAACAATAATAAGGATAATAACGACATTCACGATAATAACTAGAATATTTATAACAATAACAACGATAATAAAAATAATAACGATAATAACGATAATAACGATAATAATAAATATAGTAATAATAACAATAATAACGACAATAACGATAATAATGATAATAATGATAATAGTAATAAAAACGATAATAATAAAAATTATAATATTAACGATAATAACGATAATAGTACATGTAATAATAATACTAATAACTATAATAACGAAAATAACGATAATAATTATAATAACGATTAAAATAACAACGATAATACCGATAATGGTATTATTAATAATAACGATAATAACGATATTTACGATAATAATAATAACAATAATATAGAAAAGAATGATATTATCAATAATAACAATATTAATATTAACGATATTAACTATAATACCGATGAAACGATAATAATAATATCAATATTATCGATAATAATGATAATAATAATAATGATAATAGCAATAATAACGATAATAAAGATATTAACGATAATAATGATAATGATAATAATGATAATAATAATAATAATAATATCAAAAATAACAATAATTACCATAATGACTATAATGACGATAATAATAATAACGATAATGACGATGATAATAATATCTATAATAAAGTTAATAACTATAAAAATAATAATAATAATAACGATAATAACGATATCAATGATAATAACAATAATAGCGATAATAATGATAATTATAATAACGATATTAACAACAATAATAATAATAATAATAGCGTTAAGAGGGATAATAAGTACGTCACAGATAATAATAATAACAATAATATTAATAAAATCGATAATAACGATAATAATAATAAAAATAAGGACGATTTTAACGATTTTACGATAATAGCAATAGCGATAATAAAGATAAAACTCTTAACAATAATAAACATATTAAAGATTTTAACGATAAACATAATAAGGATATTAACGATTTTAACGATAATAATGATAATAATAATAATAATAATAACATTAATAAAGTTAATATCGTAAATAACGATAATAGCGATAATTATGAAATTAATAATAATAATAATACCGATAATAATGATTATAACGATAATAACTATATTAACTATAAAAACGACAATAATATTAATAATAATAATGAAAATAATAATACCGTTAATGACGATAATAGCGATAATAGTAGTAGATGCAATATCAATAATAACAATAATATCGATATAAAGATAATAATGATAATAATATTACCGATTATAACGAAAATAGTAATAATAATAATAGCGATAATAACAATAATAACGACAATAACGATAATAATGACAGTAATAATAATAATAATAACGAAGATAACGTTAACAATGATAATACCGATAATAACGATAATATCAATAATAATAATAGTATTAATTACGATAATGACGATATTAACGATAAAAATAGTAGTAATAATAACGATAATAGTAATAATAATAACAATAATAACAATTATAGCGATAATAAAGTTATTACAGATAATAACGATAATGATAATATTCATAGTAACTATAATAATGATATTATCCATAATAATAATAACAATAATAACGATAATAATGATAATAACAATTATAATAGAAGTATTAATAACAATATTAAGAATAAGAAAAATAAAAACGATAATAACAATAAAAATAGTAGTAATATAAAAATTAATAATTATAATAACGATAAAAACGAATTTAACGATAATAATAATGACGATAAATAGGATAATATCTATAATAATAATAACAATGTTAACGATAATATCGATAATAATAATATCATTAATAAATATAATTACGAAAATAACGATTACAACGATAATAATAATAAGAGTAATAATAACCAAAATAAAGATAATAACGACACAATAATAATAATAATAATAACGATAATAACGGCAATAACGATAGAAAATAACTATAATAATAATAATAATAATAATAAAGATAATAACGGTATTAATGACAAAAACGATAATAATGATAACAATACAAATTATAATAATATTAATAATAATAACGACGATAATAACAATAATAATGAGAAGAACAAAAAAGATAATAACGATAATAGCCATAAAAATTATGTTAATAATAACGATAATAACGTTATTAGTAATAATAATAATAATAACAATAATAATTGCGTTAATGATGCTGAAAACAATAAACATAGTAACGGTATCAGAAATTATAATAATGACGATAATAATGGTAATAACGATAATTATAATAACACTAAAAACAATAATATTAATAAAAACAATAAAGATAATAACGATAATAATAATAAAATAATAACAATAATAAGGGTAATAACAATAATATTAATAACACAATTAAGGATAATAATGATTATAAATATAATGATAATAACGATAGTAATTATAATAATAATATCAATGATAAAGATAATAATGATACAAACGATAATGATAATAATAATAATAATAACAATAGTAATGATAATAACGATAATTATAATAGCATTAATATCAATAATAACGATTATAACGATAATAATAATACTGATAATAACAAAAATAACAATAATAATCATAAGAAATATTTATACCATTAATAATGATAATTACGATATTAAGGAAAATAAAGATAATAATAATAAAAATAATATCGATAATAAAGCTAAGAACGATAATAACAATAATAATAAAAATAATAATAAAGATGATAACGATGTTAACGATTATAACTATATTAATAATAACAATAAAAGCTATAATAACGGTAATAAAGATAATTGTAATAACGATAATATCGATGATAGTAATAATAATTATAACGATAATAACGATAATAACGATAATAGTAGTAACAATAAAATCGATAATAACCATAATAATAATAATAAATATAATAATAACAACAAAAATATCGATAAAGCGGTAATAATAATAATAATATTAACAATAATAACGATAACAACGACAAAAGTGATAAATGTAAAAAAATAAAATAGAAAATGAGGATAACAACGATGACAACGATAATAATAATAACAATATTAACGATAATAACGATAATAACAATTATACGGATTATTATAATAAAGATAATAACGATAATGGCAATAATTATAATAACGATAATAACAATAATAACGATAATAATGATAGTAACTAAAATAAAGATCATAACAATAATAATGATAATAATAACATTAATACCGATAATAACGATAATAAATATAATAATAATAGTAATAATAAAGATTATAACAATAATAACGATTATAATGATAATAACGAATATAATATTAATAATAATAACAATAATTACGATAATAACGATAATTATATTAATAGAAGTAATAATAAAAATATTAACAATGTTTGCAATAATAATGACAATAACGATAATAATAGTGGTAACAATTAAAGTAATAAAAATAATAACGATAATAACGATAATAAGGATAATAATAATAACGATAATAACGATAAGAGTAATAATAATATCGATAGTAACAATAATTACGATAATAACGAAAATAACGATAATAATAATAAAATTAATATAGATAATTCGTTAATTGTAATAATAATAACAACAATAATAACGATAACAACGATGATAAGAATATTAATTAACGACAATAATAATAATAATATTATTGATAATAAAGATAATAACGATAATATTAATAATTGTAATAATAATAAAAACGATAATAACGATAATTACGATAATAAAAATAATAATAATAGCAATGATAAAGATAATAGCGAAAATAATAATAGTAATAATAAAAATAATAATAATATCATTAATATCGATAATAACGATAATAATAATAACAATATCAACGATAATATCAATAATAATAAGAAAAATATTAAAGATAATATCGTTAATAATAATAATTATAATAAATACAGTAATATCGACAATAAAGATAATATCCTTAATAATAATAAGGATTATAATGATAATAACGAAAATAACGATATTAACGATTATAATAATAACGCTAATAACGATAATAATGATAATAATATTATTAATAATAAAGATAAAAACGATTATAATGGAAATAACAATAATAACAATATCGATAATAACGAAAATAACGGTAATAACGATAATAATAATATTAGTATTAGTAGTAATAATAAAAATGATTATTACGATAATAACGATAATATTAATAGATATAATAACATTATGACAATAATAACGATAAAAACGATAAATAAGATATCCATGATAACGATAATAAAGACAATAATAATAACAATAATGAAATTGATAATAACTATAATAACGATAGTAAACATGAAGACGGCAATGAAGATAATAATTAAAAAGTTAGTAACGATAATATCGATAATCATTATATTAAGAAGAGCGATAATAACGTGAATAGTAATAACTATAAATTCGATAATAATGATATTAATGAAAATAACTATAATAATAATATTAAATAATACACTAATACGGATAATAACAATAACAATAATAACAATAATACGATTATTACGATAATAACGATAATAATAAGATTAATAGTAATATCGATAATAAAGTTAATTACGAAAATAACGGTAAAAATGATAATAACTATAATAACGACAATAATAATAATAAAGATAATAAATATAATAGCGATAATAATAATAACAACAACAAAGATAATAACGATATTAACAATAATAACGATAATAATGATAATAATAATAATAAATATAATGAAAATAATAATTATAACAATAATAACAATAATAAAGATAATAACGTAATAACGATAATAATAATAAGATTTATGAAGATATTAGCTATAATAATGATAATAACGATAATAATTATAACGTAAATGACGACGATAATAATAATCATAATAACGATAATAAGGATAAATAAGATAACATCGATAATAATAATAGCAACATTAACAATAATATCAATAATAACAATGATAATCATAGTAATAATAATAGCAACAATAAAAATAATAATAATAATAACATTAATAACGATAATAACCATAATAACGATAATAGCGATATTAATTATAATAATTATTACAAAAATATCGTCAACAACGATAATTATGATAAAAATAATCATAAAAATATCGATAATAATGATTATAACGATAATAAATATAAAAACGACAATAATATTGATAATAATAATGAAAATAATAATAAAGTCGATGACGATAATAGCGAAAATAGTAGGAGTAGTAATATCAATAATAATAATAATAATAATAAAAAAGATAATAACGATAATTATATTTACGATTATAATGGAAATAGTAATAATAATAATAACGATTATACCAATAATAACGATAATAACGATAAGAACAATAATAATAATAATAAGAAAAATAAAAACAATAATTTGTATAATAACGATAATAATAGTGGTAATGTTAAGAATAATAACAATAATAACGATAATAACGATTATGACGATAAAAATATTATTGATAATAATGTCAATAGTAATAATAATAATAATAACTATAAGATCGATATTAACGATAATAACTGTAATAACGATAATAACTATAATAACGATAATATTAGTAATATTAATTAGGACAATAACGATATTTACGATAATAATAATAATAAAAATAAAGATAACAACGATAGTAACAATAATAAGGATAATAATAATAACAATATTAATAATAATATCGAAAATTAAAATTAATAATAATAGCAATAATAACGATATTAACGATAATAACGATAATAATAAAAACAACATTATTAACGATATTAAAAGAAATAGTAATAACAATAGTAACGAAAACAACGGTAACAACATTAATAATAATAATGATAATATCGAAAGTAATTAAAATAACGGTGACAACTATAATATTAATAACAATAATAACGATAATAACGATAATAACTATATTAATAATACTAATAATAACGATAATAATGATATTAATGGCAATATCGATAATAACAATAATATTAATAGTCATATTGAAGATAATAACGGTAATAACGTTACTAACGATAATAGCGATACTAATATTAACAATATTAAGGATAATATCGTTAATAATTGTAACAATATTCACGATAATATCGATATTAATAATAACACAAAAACAATGATAACGATAATAACTATAATAAAATTTATAATAATAACGATAATAACCATGATAATAATAGTAATAATAAAGGTAATAACGATAGAAAAAGGTTCTAACGATAATAATAAGAATAACAATAACGATAATAGTGACTATGATGATAAGAAAGATAATAATAATAATAGAAATAAAAATAATAACGAAAATAACGATGATAATCATAATAATAAACGTAATAATAACAATTGTAAGAATAGTAACTATTATAACGATTATAAAGATAATAGTAGGAGTAATAATAACAATAATAAAAATAATAACGGTAATAAAAATTAAAAGGAAGTTAACGATTATAATATTAACAATAATAACGATAATAACCATAATAATAATAATAATAGTGAAGACAACAACGATATTAACTATAATAATAACAGTAATAATAACAATAATTATTATAATAACGATAACAATGATAATACCGATAATAACGATAATAACAATAATAATAATAGTAATAATTAAGATAATAACGATTATAACAATAATAGTAATAATTATAATATCGATTGTAACAAGAATAACTATAATGACGATAATAGCGATAATGATACTAACTATAATGACGATGGATATAATAACGATAATATCTTTAATAACGATAATAATAAAAATATTAATAGCGATATTAATGATATTAACGTTAATAACGATAATAATAAAAACAATTAAAACGATAATAACAATAATTATGATAATAACAATAATAATTGTAATAGTGATAGCAATAATAACAATATTTACGATAATAGTAATAATAATAAAGATAATAACATTATTAACGATAATAACGGTAATAAAGAAAATAACGATAATAATAAAAACAATTAAAACGATAATAACAATAATTATGATAATTGCAATAATAATTTTAATAGTGATAGCATTAATTACGATATTTACGATAATAGCACTAATAACAAAGATAATAACATGATTAACCATAATAACGATAATAGAAATAATAATACTAACAAAATAACGTTAATAACGAAATTATCGATAATAACGATAATAATATTAATAATAATAATAACGATAGAAAACATAATAACAATAATAATAATAATAATAATATTAATATTAATGATAAAAATTATAATAATAACGATAATAACGATAATAACGATAATAAAAAAATAATAATTGCAATAAAAACGGTAAATACGATAATAATAATAGTAATAATAACGATAATAACGACACAAACCACAATAACGATAATAATAATAACAATTATAACGATAATAACGATAATAACGATTATAATGACAATAACGTTAATAACGATTATAATCATAACGATAATAATAATAATAATAATATAGATAACAACAATATTAACGTTAATGACGATAATATTAACAACAATAATAAAGACACAAACGATTATAACGATAAGAACGATAATAATATTTTAATAATATTAATAAGAACGATAATAACGATAATAATGGAAGTAATATTAATAATATTAAGAATAATATATATAACAACGATAATAACTTTAATAATATTATTAGTAATAACAGTAATAACAATATTAACGAGTATATCGACAAAAGTAATAATATTAATAATAATATACTTAATAATTAAAATAACGCTACTAACGATAATAAAATATATTATAATAACAATATTAACAATAATATCGATAATAATAATAATAATAACAATAATTACGATAATAACGATAAAAACGATAATGTTAAGAAAACTATTGTAACAGTAATAACGATAATAACGATAATAATATAAACGATAATGAAGGTATAATAATAATAATAACGATAATAATGAAAAATACGATAATAACGGTATTGATAATAACGATAATAACGTTAATAACGTTAATAATAATGGTACTAATAACAATAATAATTACATTAACGATAATAGCCATAATAATTATAACGATAAACAACATAATAATCATAATAATTTTAGTAATTATAATAATTATTATGACAAACACGATAATAATGATATTAATGGTAACAATAATAATAATAATAATAATAAAAACTTTAATAACTATTTTTACGATAATATCGATAATAATAATAGTAATAATAACGATAATAACGATTATAATTGCATTAATAATATTAATAATAAGATTAATAAAGATAATAATAATTTTAACAATATTTACGATAATGACGGTGATAATAACAATAATAACGATAACAATGATGATAAAAATAATAATAAAAATATCAATAATAAAGTTAATTACGATAATAAAGATAATAATAATAATTTTAATAACAACAATAACTGTAATAAAAATAATAACGATAATAACGATAATAAGGATAATAATAATAACAATAATATTAATGGAACAATAATAACGATAATAACGATAATAATAATAATTATAAAAACGATAATATTTATAACAACGATGATAACGCATATATTAAAATAATAAATAACGATAATTACGTTAATAACGATGATAATAATTGCAATAATAACGCAAATAACGATAATAATAACAATAGTAGGAACAATAATACGGATAATAACGATATCAACGATATTAATAATAATAATAATAATGACAATAAATATAATAATAATGATAATAACGTTAGTAACGGTAATATTAATAAGTATGAAAACGATTATAATGATATTAGCGATAAAAACAATAATATTAATAATAACATTAATAAGGATAATAAGGGTATCATTGATAATAATAATAAAATTATCAACGATAATATCGATAACAATAATAATAATAATAACAATGATAACGATAATATAGATTATAACCATAATAATAATAACAATGATAACGTATAATAATAATAATAATAATAACGATAATAACGGCAATAATGATAATAAACATAATAATAACAATAATAACGTTAATAACGACAATAATTATAATAATAACTTTGATAATAAAAGTAATAATGTTAATAACGACAATAATTTTAATAATTATATTGATAATAACAATAATAACGAAAATAATAAAATATAATGATATCAATAAAGATATAGACAAACATAACCATAAAAATAGTAGTAATAATAACAATAATATCATTAAAGGCGGAAAAGAACGTTATTTCCGAAAATATTAATAACAGTAATAACGATAATAACGATAATAGCGATAATAATGATAATATCGATAATAATAATTGTAATAATAACAATATTAATAATGACCATAATAACGATAATAACGTAAATAACGATAATAAAAGTAACAATAATATTGATAATAACGATAATATCGATAATAGCGTAAATAAAAATAATAATAATAATAATAATAAGAATAATAATAATAATAATAATAACGATGATAGCTATAATGAGGAAAATAATAATAAATATAATAAAAATTATAACGACATAAACAAAAATAACCATAGCAATAGAACATATTATAACAATAATAATATTAATAATGTGAATAACGATAATAAAGATAATCATATATCGATAAAAACAATAATAATAATATTAATAATAATAATATTCACGATAATAAAGATAATAAAATTAATAATAAAAACAATAATACAGATAATAATAATGATAAAGATAATAACGATGAAAATAATAATATTAATAATAATTATAACAACAATAATAACGATAATTACGATAATAATGTTTATAATAAGAAAGGTAATAATAATTATAATATTCATAATAATTATAATATCGATAATAACGAATGTAACAGTAATAATTGTAATATTAAGTACGATAATAACTATAATAACGACAAAAACGATAATAATGATAATATCGATAACAATAATAAGAATATTAACAATAATAATAATATTAACAATAATGAGGATAATATAGGTAAAAAAAACATTAATGACGATAACAATATTAATAATAATAATATTAGCAATAACAACGATAACAACGATGTTATCTATAATAATAATAGCGGTAATATCGATAAAATATATAATAATAACAATAATAAATATAATAATGATGATAACGATCATAACGATAATAACGATAGTAATAATAGTAATAATAACTATGATAACAAAAATAACGATAATAACGATAATAACGATAGTAATAATAAAGATTACAACGATTATATCGATAATAATAATTACAATATTAACAAATACATCGATAATAATAATAA
This sequence comes from Vespa crabro, assembly GCF_910589235.1. NCBI lineage: Eukaryota > Metazoa > Arthropoda > Insecta > Hymenoptera > Vespidae > Vespa > Vespa crabro. The sequence continues at coordinate 2,422,549 of NW_025813595.1, forward strand.
AAAAATGACAATAATATCGATAATAACGATCATAACGTATATAATAATAATAATAATAACGGTAACAATAATAATAATAATAACGATAATTACGATAATAGAGACAATAATAATAACAATAATAACAATTATAGCCATAATGTCGATATTTACGATAATAACGATAATAATAATAACAATAATAACGATGATAAGGATAATAATGGTAATAACGATAATAATAGTAATAATAAAAACGATAATAACAATATTAACGATAATAAGCATTATGATAATAATAATAAGAACGTTAAAATCGATAATAACGAAATTGAAGATAATGACGATAATAATAATAATATTAACAACGATATTATATATAATAAAGAAAACATCGAGAATACTAATAAAAATAATATAGATAATAGCGATAATAACGATAAGAAAATTAATAATAATATCGATAATAGCGATAATAACGATAATAACGATAATAACAATATTAATAGAAAAAAAAATTTAGAAAATATCGATAATAAGGATAATAATAATAAAGTTAATAAGGATAAAAACGACAGTGACTATAATAATAATAACAATTAGAACGATGATAACGAAAATAACGATAGTGACGATAATAACGAAAATAAAAATAATAAAAATAACGATAATAACGATAATATCGATAATAATTATGACGAAAATATCGACAAAAAGGATAAATACGATAACATCGAAAATAATAATAGCAATAATATCGATAATATCAATAATAACGATAATAATAATAATAATATTAACAAGGAAAATAACGATAATTTCGATAATATCGATAATAACAATAATGATAATAACGATATTAATAATTATAATAACACTAAAAACAATAACAACGGTAATAACAATAATAATGATAGCATTACAAACAATAAAATCGATAATAACGATAATTGCGATAATAATTATAACAATAATATCGATAATAAAGAACAGAAATATAATAATATTAAAAATAATATCGATGGCAACGATATTACTCATAATTATAATAAATATATATCGATAATAAGGATTATAAGGATAAAAAATACTAAACTATAAATAAGTAAATAAGGCAATTATAATAATAATAATAACGATAATGACGATAATAACGGTAATGACCATAATAACGATTATAATAATAACGATAGTAACGATATTAGTAATAATAATAATAATGATAATAACGTTAATAACAAAAATAATATTAAGGTAATGACGATGTTAACGACAAAAACGATAATAATGATAATCGCAATAATCATAATAATAACAATTACAACAATAACGCTAATAACTATAATTTTGTGAACAATAATATCGATAATAAAGTTAATAACAATAATAATAATAGCAATAATAGCGATAACATCGATAATAACAATAATCGTAATAATAACTATAATAGTGGTAATAACGATGACAACGATAATAATAATATCAATAATAACGATAATATGGATAATAACAGTAATAACGATAATAATAATAATAATAATAACGATAATAACGATATTAACGAAAATAATGATAATAATAATAACAATATTAACAATAATACAGATATTAATAATATTAAGAATAATAAAGACAGTAACATTGACAGTAATAGTAATACTAATGTTAATAACGTTATAAACGATAATAACGATAAAAATAATAACAGTAATAAATATAAAGACGATAATATGGTTTATAGTACTAACAATAAAATAGATAGTAAGGATATTAAAGGTAACAATAATAAAATTAAATACGATAATAACGACAATAGTAATAATAATAATAACCATAATAATGATAATAAAGATATTACTATTAATAATAATAATAATATTACTAACGATAATAACGGTTATAATGTTAATAACTATAATAACGATATTAACAATAAGAATAATAATAATAATAGAGATGTTAAAGTTATTAACGATAATAATAATAATAGTAACAATAGTAACGAAAATGACGACAAAAACGATAATAATCATAACGATAATAACAATAATAGTAATATTAATAATACCTATAGTAACAAATAATAACGATAATGACAATAATAATAATTATAATAATAACGATTATAACGATAATTACGTTAATAACGATAATAATAATAAAATTAATAACGAAAATTACGATAATAACGAAAATAATAATAGCATTAATAACGATAATAATGATAATAATAATAATAATAGCTATAGCAATATTAAGGATATTAACGATAATAACGATAATACTAATAACGATGACAACGACAAAAATAATAATATTAATATAATTAATAACGAAAATAAGGATAATAACGATAACAACGATATAATCAATAGTAATAATAAAAATGATAATAACTTTAATAACGAAAATAACACTGATATCGAGAGGAATAGGAACGATAATAACGATATAAGAATAATAATAATTACATTAATAACGATAACAATGACAATAACGATAAAAATAATAATAATAATAACGAATGTAAGGATAATAACGTGCCAACGATAATAATAACAACAATAATAAGGATAAGAACAATAATAATAATGAAGTAAATAAAGATATTAACGATGACAACAATAATAATAATAACAATAATTAAGATAATTACGATCATAACGATTATAAGGATTATAACAATAACGATAATAACGACATTACTAATAATAATAAGAACGATAATGAAGATAAAACGATAAAAGTGATAAATACTATAATAACAAAAATAACAATTAAATAATCGTAATAATAGAGATATTAACGTTATTAACGATAATAACGATAATAATAAAAACAGTAATAACGATAAATACGATAATAACGACAATTATAATAAAAATATTAACGTATATAGAGATAACTACTATTTCAAAGATAATAATTATAACAATAATGACGATAAAATCGATATTAACGATAATAACAATAACGATAGTAACGATAATATCGATAATACTAATAACAATATTATTGATAATATCGATCATAATAATAATAATAACAATAATATCGATAATAACGATAATAATGATAATAACGATAATAAAGATAATAACGATAATATCGATTATAACGAAAATAATAATTACGATAATGACGGCAATAATAATAATAATAAAGTTAATAAAGATAACTACGATAATGACGATAATATTAATAAAGATAAGAACGTTAATAACGTAAATAGCGATAATAATAATAGTAATAATAACAATAAAAACGATAAGAACGATTATAATGATAAGAACGGTAATAATAGAAGTAATAATAACAATATAAAAAATAATAAGTAAAATAACGATAATAACGATAGTAATAATAACATATTAACGATAATATCTATAAAAATAATAACAATAATAATAACGATTATAATGATAATAACGGTATTAGTAATATTAATAATAAAGATAATTACGATAATAACGATAATACTAATAACAATAATAACGATAATAACGAAATTCACGATAATAATAATTACAATTATAACGATAATAACGACAATAATGATAATAAGGAAAATAATTATAATAATAATAATAATAAAAACGATAAAGATGATAATAATACTTACAATAATAATGATAATAACAATAATAACGATATTAACTATAATAAAATTAATAACTATATTTACGTTAACAACGATAAGGATATTAGGAATAATAGCGATAATAACTATAATTACGTTAATAATAATAATAGCCTTAATAACGATATAAACGATGATAACGATAATAATAATAACGGTAAGGACAATAATAATAAAAATAGTAATAACGATAATAATTATAATAACATTAAAAATAATAACAATATTAACGGCAATATTAATAATAATAATAATAAAGATAAGACCAATAATAATAATGGCAATAACATTAGTAAACATTATAACAAAAATAACGATAATGACGATGACAATAATAACGATTATTACAATAATAACAAAATTAATAAAAACGATAGTATCGTTAATAGTAATAATCATAATACCGTAAAAACGATAATAAATTTAATAATAAAAAAAATATTAACGATAATAACGATATTATCGGTATAATTATAACAATAATATCGATAATTTCGTTATAAGAAGTAATAATAAAAACAATAATAACGATAATACTAATAACCATAATAAAGATAATAATAATAATAATAATAACAATAATAACGATACTAACGATAATAACGATAAGAACAAAGTTAACCATAATAACAAGATTTATAAAAATAATAATATCTATAATAATGATAAGAACGATTAGAACTTTAATAATAATAACAATAATAACAATAATAACGTAAATAACTAAAAAAAAATGATTTAAATAAGATATTAACGATAATAAATAGAATAACAGTAATAACGATAATAACGACAATAATAATATAAATAAAAACGATAATGACGCTAATAACAATAATAATAATAATAATAATAATAATAATAATAATAATAATAATAATAATAATAATAATAATAATATCGATAATAACGATAATAATAGTAGTATTACTAACATTAATAACAATAATAGCGGTAATAACGTAATTAACGGTAAAACGATAATTATAATAACCATATTAACAATAATAACGATATTATCGATGATAACAATAACAATAATAACGATAATATCGATAATAATTATAATAATAATGAAGTAAATAACAATAATAATTATATTAACGATAATAATAATAGTAATAATATCGATAATAACAATAATAACGATAATAACGATAATAACGATAAAAATAATAATAACGACATTAATAACTATAATAAATATAATAACGATATGGTATTAACAATAATGACGACAATATTAGTAATAGTAATAACGATAATAACGATAATAACAGCAATAAAATTAATAATAATAAAGATAATAACGATATTATCGAAAATAATGATAAAAGCTATAATAATAATACTAATAAGAACAATAACATCGATAATAACGATAGTAAACATAATAACAGTAACGATAATATGACAATAATAATAACGACAATAAAAATGATAATAACGTTAACAACAATAATAAGGTTAATAACTATATTAACTATATCAATAATAACGGAAATAACAATAATTTCGATATAAATAATAGCAACATTAAAGATAATAACGATAATAATAATAATAATATCGACCTTAATAACTGTAATAAATATAATAAAGATAAAAACGATTATAGTAGAAATAGTAATAACAATAATAACGATAATATCTATTTATTAATCTATAAAAATAATAATAATAATAATAATAAAAGTAATGACGGTAATACCGATAATAACAATGATACTAATAATAACTATAAAAAAGATAATAACTATAATAATATTAATCATAATAAAGATAACAACGATAATAACAATAACAATTATAAAACTGATAATGACGATAATAACAATTATAATCCTAATAACGATATTTATATTTATAATAATAACAATACTACTGATAATAACAATAATAACGATAAAAATAGTAGTAATAATAACAATAATAACACTAATAACGTTAAAAGGGATAATAAGAATATTAACAATAATAACGATAATTATAATAACCATATTAATAATAAAAACGATGTAATCAATGATGACAATAACGATAATAACGATAATATAGATAATAATGATAATATAATTAACGATATCACCGATAATATTAATAATAATAATAACATTAATAATGATAATAACGATAATAACTATAATAATAATAACGAAAATAACGATATTAATGTTAATAATAATAATACCAATATCGACAATAACCATAATAACGATAACAACGATAATAATAATAATAATAATAAAAATAATAGTAATAATAATAACGTTAATTACGTTAAATACGAGAATATTATTAGTAATTACAACAATAATATCAATAATAACAATAATAACGATAATAATAAAAACGATTATATCGATAATTTCAATAATAATAATAACAATATTAACGATTATATCGATAAAAATAATAACAATAATAACAATATTAAAAATAATAATCATAATAACTTTAATAATTTTAATAACGATAATAACAATAGTAACGAAAATAACGATAATAATAATAATAATTATAAAATTAATAATAAGGATTATAACGATCATGACGATAATAATACTAGTAACAGTAACAATAATAATAAATGTAATAACGATATTGAGGATACAAACGATATTAGAGACAATAGCGATAATAAAATTATTAATAATAACTATAATACCGATAATAACAATATATAATAATAATAATATTAATATCAATAATAACAATAAAAACTTTAGTAACGATAATAACGATTATAAAAATAATAACCATAATAACGATAATAATAACATTATTACTAATTACAATAATAACGATAATAACGGTAATAAAAACAACAATAATAACGATACTAACCAAAATAGAGTTAACAATTGTAACGAAAACAACGATAACAACATTAATAATAATAATAGTAATAGCGAAGGTAAGTATGATAACGATGAAAACTATAATATTAATAATAATAATATCGATAATAACGATATTAATGGCAATAACGATAATAACGATAATTATGAAAATCATATTAAAGATAATAACGATAATAATTATAATAATAATAAAGATAACATCTATATTATCAACAATAACGATAATAACGATAATAACGATAATAACTAAAATCATATTAAAGACAGTAACGATAGTACCGACAGTAAAATAATAATATTAATAACAATAATAACAATAATAACGATAACAGCAATAATAATTATAACGATATTAACGATAATGTCGTTAAAAATAATAACAATATTACCGATAATATCGATAATAATAATAATAACAATAATAATAATGAGGATAGTAAAGATAATAGCGATTATAATAATAACGATTAAATAGATAACAACGACAATAATGATAATTGCAATAATAACGAAAATAATGGTAATAAAAATAACAAAAATGACGATAATAAAGAAAATAGTAATATCAATACTAACGATAACAACGATAATTACCTTAATAATATTAATAATAATATCGAAAGTAGGTATAATAACGATGCCATCAATAAAAATAATAAAAATAAGAACGATAATAAAGATAATAACGATAATAATAATACTAATAATAACGATAATAACGATAATAACGATTATGACATTAAAATTATTATTGATAATAACGTCAATAGTAATAATAATAATAACAACAAAAACGATAATAACTATAATGATGAAAAGTACGATAAAAATTTTAATATTAATAAAAATAATAACGACAATAAGGACAATAACGATAATAATAGTAGTTACATTAACAAAATTAAGAATAATTACTATAAAAACGATATTAAAAGCAATAATAGTGGTAATAAGAAAAGTAATAATTATAATTACGATAAAAACGATTTTAACGATCATAATAATTGCAATAATTACGATAATATCGATAATTATAATAACAATATCAACGATAATATCGAATATAATAATAACATCAATAACTATAATAACGATAATAGCGATTATAAATATAATAATAATAATAATAATAACAATAATAAAGATAATAATGATAATAATTTAAAAACGATAAAAATTATCATAATTATAGATGTAATAACGATACTAACGATATTAAAAATAAAAATAATAACGATAATATCGATAATAATAATAAAATTCATAACGTTAATAATGATAATAACGATAATAACGGAAATTAAAAAAAAATTGATAACGCTAATAACGATAATAAAGATATAATATTATTAATAATATTGATAATAGTGATTATAATGGAAATAATAATAATAACAATATCGAAAATAACGATAATAACGGTTAAATAAATAATAATAATAGTAAGAATAATAATAATAATAATAATGGTAATTACGATAATAACGATAACAACAATAATAACGATATCTATAATAACAATAATAAAGACAATAATAATAATAATAATAATAATATCAATAATAAATATAATGGCGACAATCATAATAATAATAATAATATTAATAATAATAACGATAATAACGATAATAATAATAGTATTAATAACAATATTAAAAATAATAACGATAATAACCATAATTACGATACTAATAATAATAATAACGACATTAATAACTATAATATATATAATAAAGATATGGTATTGACGATAAAGGCGACAGTAGTAGTAATAGTAATAACGATAATAACAGAAATAGCGGCAATAAAATAATAATAATAAAGATAAAAACGATATTATCTAAAATAACGATAGAAGTCATAAGATTAATAAAAATATGAACAATAACAACGATAATAACGACAATAAACATAAAAACAGTAACGATAATACGACAATAACAATAACAATAATAATAACGATAATAAAGATAAAACAATAAAAACGATAATAACTATATTAACGATATCAATAATAACGAAAATAACGTTAATTTCGATATTAATAATAGCAATATTAAAGATAATAACGATAATAATAATAATAACGACATTATTAACTATAATAAATATAATAACGATATGGTATTAACGATAATAACGACAATAGTAGTAATAATAATAATGATAAAAACGATAATAACCACAATAGAAATAATAATAATAAAGATAATAACGATATTATCGAAAATAACGATAATAACGGTAATAATAATAACAATAAAATCAATAATAACGATAATAGCGATTATAACGATAATAAGGACAGTAATAATATTAATACTAGTAATAATAATAATAATAATTATTATTATAATATTAATGATTACATGGAAAATAATAATAATAATGGTAGTAATAATACCAATAATTACAATAATAACGATAGAAAAGATAATAATGATAATTACGGTAATAAAAATTATAACGATTATTACGATAATAAAGATAGTAATATTGACTATAATAATGATAACGAAGATCATAACGGCAATAATAAATATTATAATAATATCGATAATAAGGTTAATTACGAAAATAACGGTAATAAAGATAATAACAATAATAACGACAATAATAATAATAATGATAATGATACTAACGAAAATAGCAATAATAGCAATTATAATAAGAACAACAATAAAGATAATAACGATATTAACATAATAAAAATAAAGATAATATCGAAAATAATGATAATAATAATAAAATTAATAACGATTAAAACAACAAATAATTATAAATGTAATAACAATTATAACGATAATAACGACAATATCCATAATAACGATAATAAGCAAAAGAAGAACAGTAGTAACGATAATTACGATATTAATGGTATTAATAATAGTAATAATAACATTAATAACAATAATAAAGATAATAACCGTATTATTGATAGTAACGATAATAAAAATAATAATATCAACAATTATAACGATAAGAAAGTAAATAATAATAACAGTAATAACGATAATAAAAAAAATGTTAATAACGATAATTATAAAAATAATAATGATAATAAACATAAATACGATAATAAAAATAATTATAATAATAATAATAATAATAACAATAATAACGATTATATCGATACTAACGATAATAACCATAATATTGAGAATAATAATTATAATAACAATAATAACTAAAATATCGATAATAACAAAGATAATAATAATAATAACGATAATAAATATAATAACGATACTAAAAATAATAATAATGATAATGAAGATAATAATAATAATAATAACAACAATAATAACGATAATATCGGTAATAATAACGGTAATAGTAATCGAAATAATAACAATAATAACACAAATATTGATAATAACTATAATATCGATAAAATATTAACGTTAATAACGACAAAACAGATAATAAGTACGATAATAACGATAATAATAATAGTAATAACAACGATAATAACAATAATAACGTTAATAGCTGTAATAATAATAATATAATTATTAATTAAATCGACAATAACGATACTTACGATAATAATAGTAGTAATAAAAGTATTAATGTCAATTATAACGTTAATAATGATAATAATGATAATAAAAACAATAATATCAACAATAAGAAAGGTAATTACCTAAATGGAAACAACGGTAATAACTTTCATAACAAAAAAACCGTAATAACGACAATGATAATATCAATAATAACTTTAATAATAATAATAACGATAATAACTATAATAATAAAAGTAATAATAATAATCACAATAATAAAGATAACAATCACGATAAAACGATATTAATAATAATATTGATTATAAGGAAAACAATTATATAAATAATAATGATAATATCCATAATATCGATATTAATAATTACAATATCAACGTTAGAAACAATAATAATATCAATAATAATAAAGATAATAGCGGTAATAATAATAATGTCATTGAAAACGCTATTGACGAAAATAACGATAATAACGAAAATATTATCGATAATAACGATAATAATAATAATAATAATATTGATAATAACAGTAATAGCGATAATAATGATAATAATTACAATAGTAATAACTATAATAACGATAATAATAAAAACAATATGAACGATAATTATGATAAATCGATAATATCGATATTAATAATTATAATAATAACAATAATAACGATAATAATATAATAACGAAAACAATAATAAGGATAATAACGATATTAACTACTATAACAATAACAATTATAAGGATAGTACCGAAAATAAAGATAATAATTATAAATATAATAACTATAACAATGATATTAACTATTATATCGATAATAATAATAATAATAGTAAGACTAAAAATAATAATAAAATGAAAAAAGAAAATAACGAAAATATTAATAACAATAGTAACGTTAATAAAGATAATAATAATAATAATAAAAACATAATTTACGATAATAACAATAAGAATGATTATAATAACAATAACAATAGCTATAATCACGATAATATCGCTAATAATAAGCATAAAAGCGTAGTATAATAACGATAATAATAAAATAAACATAATAACGATATTAACGATAACAGCGGGAATAACGATAATAATAATAAAAATAATAACAATAATAATGATATTAATAATAATAGCAATAATAACGATAATGACGATAATAACGATAATAACGATAATAATGATGATAATATCGATAGTAACGATATCAAAGATAATAACGATAATAATAATAATGATAATAACGATAGTAGTAATAATAATTCTAACAATTATATCGATAATATCGATAATAATAATAATAATAATAACGATATTATTGATACTAACGATAATAAAGGAAATAGTAATAGTAATAATAACATTAATAACACCAATAACGATAATAAATATAATAATTACGATAATATCGATGATAATAATAATAATAACTATAATAACGATAATAACGGTAATAATCAGGATAATAATATTATTATAAAAGGTAATAACTATAATAATGATAAGAATAATTATAATAACGATAATAAATTTAATAGCAATAATAATCCTGATAAGCATTAAAATATCGATAATAACGATAATAACGAAAGTAATAGTTGTAATAATTACTCTAATCACGATACAAAAAAATGACAACGTTATTAATAATAATAAAAAAATAATAACGATAATGACGATAATAATGGTAGCAGTAATAACAAAAATTATAATAATAACGATTATAACGATATTGAGTATTACAATTATCAAGATAATAATGATTAAAACATTAATTTTAATAATAATAATATATATGATATCAATATTAACAGTATAATATACTAATAATAATAATAACTATAGTAATGATAATATCGATTATAATAGTAATAATAATAATAATAATAACGAAAATAACAATAATAACGATATTAATGATAATAATAAAAAAGGTAATAACAATATTAACGATAATAACGATAATAATAACACAATAGTAACGATATTATCGATTATAATGATAATAAAGATAATATTTATAACATTAATAACGATAATAAAGATATTAAGGATAATAATAATAACAATAATAACGATAATATAGATAATACTCATAACAATATTAAAGATAATATCGATAATAATAGTAATAATGGTAACAATAATAACTATAATAACGATAATAACGATAATAATACTAACGATAAAAACGAGAATAGTAATAATAATAATAATAATATTTACGAAATTATCGAAAAAAATAATCATAATAATAACAATAAATACGATAATAAAGAAAATAACGATAGTAACAATGACGATAATAACGATAATAATAATTACAAAAATATATATAGTAACAATAATAATTATAATTACGACAATATTAATAATAATAATAACGATAATAACGATATTGTCAATAATAATAATAAATAAAAATATAATAACAATATTAATGATAATAACGATAATAGTGATAATATCGATAATAATAATAATAATTACAATAATAACGATAATTACAATAATAATAAAAACAATAATAACGGTGAGAACGATAATGAGGATACTAATAAAAACAATATAACTATATTACGATAACAACGTATAATATTAATAACGATATTAACGGAAAAAACCATAATAATAACAATTATAAAGATACTAACGATTATAATGATAGTAACGATAATAAATATATTAATAACAATAATAAAGATAATAATGATATGAACAATAATAATATTAACAATAATATCGATAACAACGATAATAACGATAATTATAATAGTTATATTTCTATAATAAGGATTATAACGAAAGAACGACAATTAGAGTAACGATAAAAACAAATAATAATGATAATAATGATAGTAATAATATTAATAAGACCGATAATAATAATAATATCGATAATAATAGAAGTAATAATAACAAAAATAACAAAAATAACGATATTGACGATAACAATAATAACGATAATATCGATAATTATAATAACGATAATGACGACATTTGTAATAATAAATATAACGATAATAATGGTAATAACGATAATGATAATAACAATTATAACGATAATAACGAAAATAACGATAATAACATTAATAACAAAAATTATATAATTTCAATAACAGTATAAACAATAAAATCGATACAATAATAACGATATTTACGACAAATGTAATAATAATAATAACGATAATAACGATAAAAAGATAATACTAATAATAATCTTGAAGATAATAACGGTAATTACGCATAATGATAATTATGATAATAACAATAGTAATAATAACAATAATAACGATGATATCGATTATGAGTATAATAAAAATAATATTATTAAATATATTGAGGATAATAACGATAACTACAATAACGACTATAACGATAATAACAATAATTATATAACAATAATAAAGATAATATCGATAATTACAGTAAACATATTAATAATAATAACAATATTAACAATAATATCGATAAAAACGATTTCAACGATAATAATTGTAGTAATAATAACAATAGTAATATTAATAACGATAATAACGATATTAACCATACTAATAATAACAATAATAATAATAATAACGATAATAACACTTATAATGAGAACATTAATATTGATAATAACGGTAATAACTATAATTATAATAAGAACATTATTAATGATAATAACAATAAAAACGATATCAAAACGAAAATAGAAATATTTATAATAATAACGAAAATAGAGATAATCACGATGAAAACGATAATAATAATAACAATCCTAATGATAATAATGATAATAACGATAATAACGATAACAATAATAATAATAATAACGAAAATAACGATAATGACGATAACAATAATAACGAAAATAACCATAATATCGATAATAATAGCAATATTAGCGAGAATAACGATAATAACAAAATAATAAAAACAATAAAAACCATAATAAAGATTGTAACGATAATAATATTAACGGTATTAACGACTATATTCATAATAATAATAACGATAATAAGGATAATAAGGATAATTACGATAATAATAATATCGATAATGACGGCAATAATAATAATAATAATAAGGATATTAACGATAATTACGATAATAGTGATAATAATGATAACGATAATGACGATAATTAAGATAATAACGATAATAATAATAATAATAATATCTACAATAACGATAATAGCGATAATAACGAAAAAATAATAATAATAATATCAATAATAACAATATAAACGGCAATAATACTAATAATAATAATAAAAATAATACTAACGACTATAAAGATAATAGTAGTAGTAGTAATATCTTTATTAACAATAATAACGGTAATAACAATCATAATAATATCGATAAATACAAAATCGAAAACAATGATAAAAATATTAACGAGAATATCGATAATAACAATAATAATATAAACATTAATGTCCACAATAAAAATTAATACAATATTTATAATAAAAATAATAACGATAATAACAATAATAACGGTAATAATAAATACGTTAAAATCGATAATAATAATAACAGTAATAACGATAACAACGATAATATCAATAACAATAATAACATCAATATCGTTAATAACTATAATAATGATGATAACGATAATAATTATAAAAGTGATAGCAATAATAACGATATTTACAATAATAATAAAATTAATAATGTTAGAGGTAATAACGATATTAACAATAATAATGATAATAACGATAATAACGTAAGTAACGATAATAATAATAATAATAATTATGATAATAAACATAATATTAATAATAATAATGATATCGATAATAACGATAATAAAAATAATAACGATAATAACGATATTAACCATTATAAAAATGAAAATAGAAGTAACAATAATAACGATAATCACGATAATAGCCATAATAATAATTCGATAATAACTATAATAATAATAATAATAATAACGGTTAAAACGACAATAACGATAATAGCTATAATAATGATAACGATAATAACGATAATAATTATAATAATAATATTGATCGTAACAATAATAACGATAATGATGATAATAATAGTAATAGTAATAACGATTATAACGATAATGACTATAATAACGATATTAATAATAAAATTAATAACGATACTTACTATAATAACGAAAATAAATATTGTAATAAAAACGATAAAAGAGATAAAAGCAATTAAATAATTACGATTATAACGTTAATAACAACAATAGTAATATAATTATGACGATAATAACGATTATAACGATAATAAAAATAAGAAGAATAAAGTCAATAACGAACCTAACGACTATAACAATGATAATAATAACAATTATAAGGAAAATAACGATTATAACGATTATAGTAATAATAACTGTAACGATAATAGCGATAATAACAATAATAATTATAACAATGAAAAATATAATAATGATAATAACGATAATAATAATGACGATAATATCTACAATAACGATAGAAAAAATAACAATGATAAATATAATAATAGGAACAACGATTGCAACGATAATTAAAATTACATTAAAGACGACAATTATGATAATTACGATAATAATGAAAAGAATATAAACAATAACAATAATAACGAAAAAATTATTATAAGGATAATAAAAATTATAATATCAATAACAACGATAATAATAATTACAATAATAACAATAACACTAATATTGATAATAACGATAATAAACATAACAATAAGTACGAAAATAACTATAATAACGATAATAAAAATAACAATAAAAAAAAACAACGAGAATATCGATCATAACTGTTATATTGTTTATTATAACGATAATAACGATAAAAAGGAAAGTAACTATAACAACAATGATATTAATAAAATTAAAAACAATAATAAAGTTTATAAAGATAATATTAATAAAATTAAAACGCCAATAATAACAAGGAAAATAATAACATTAATAATAACCATAATTACGATAATAACGATAATAATTTTAGTAATAATAATAATAATAGCGATAATAACGTTAATAACGAAAATAACAATTACAATATTAACGATAATATCAATAATATCGATATTAATAATAACAATAATAACAATAATACCGATACTAACGATAATATCGTTAATAATAATAACGATAAAAATGATAATAGCGATAAAAACAATAACGATATTAACGATAATATTGACAATATTAAAGATAATAATGATAATAATTTTAAAACGATAATAATTATCAAAATAATAATAGTAATAACGATAATAACGATAAAAAAATAAAATAATAATGATAATTACGATAATAACGGTAATAATAGTAAAAATAATAACGCTATTAACAATAATAAAGATAATAATAATATTAATTATACCGATAATATCGATTATAATGGAAATAATAATAATAACAATATCGATAATAACGATAATAACGGTAATAACGATAATAATAATAATAATAATAATAATAGTAATAATAATAATGATAATTACGATAATAACGATAATAATAATAGTTATAATAACATTATTACAGTAATAACGATAAAAACAATAATAACGATATTCATAATAACGATTATAAAGACAATATTAATAACAATAATAATATTGATAATAACTATAATAATTATAAGAAAGATAATGACGACAATAACGATAATAATAATAACGATAATAACGATAATATCGATAATAATAATAATAATAATAACAGTAATTATGACAATAACGATAATAACGGCAATAATAATAATTATAATAATAACAATAATATTCATAATAATGATAATGTCGGCAATAATAATAATAATAATAATATTAATACTAGTAAAGATAATGACGATAAAAATAATAATAATACTAACAATAATAACAACAATAACGACAATATCGTTAATACCGATAATAATAATAATAATAACGACATTAATAAATATAATAAATATAATAACGAAATGGTATTAACGATAAAATCGACAATAGTAGTAATAGTAATAACGATAATAACGACAATAAAAATATTAATAATAAAGAAAATATCAATATTATAGGAAGTAACGATTATAACTGTAATAATAATAAAAATATTAACGAAAATAACGAAAATAGCGATTATAACGATATTAAAGACAGTAAAAATTATAATAATAATAAAAAAATTATTAACGATAACAATGAAAATAATGATAATAATAGTACTAATAATAACAATAATAATAATAATAACGATAGTAAAGATAATAACGATAATTATGATAATAACAATTATAATAATATCGTAAATAACGATAATAGTAGAATTAATAATAACGACAATAATAAAAATAGTAATAACAATAACGATAATAACAATAATATCAATAATAATAATAACTTTATTAACGATAATAACAATTATGGTAATAATAATAATACCGATAATTACGATAATAATAATAATAATAAAAAAAATATTAAAAATTTTAATCACCAGAATACTAACAATAATACCGGTTATGATAAGAATAATATTAATAATAATAACGATAATAATGATAATAACGATAATAACTCTAATAATGGTAATAATACTAATAATTATAACGGTAATAACAATAATATCGATAATAATAATATTAATAAGAGCAATAATAACGATAACAGTAATAAGTATAAAATCGATGGTAATGATATTAATGAAAATATCTATAATAATAATAATAAATATAACAATACTAACGATAATTACAATAACAATAATAACAATAATACGATTATTAATATAATGACGATAATAGTAAGAATAATTTTAATATAGAAAATATGGTTGATTACGAAAATAACGGTAATAATGATAATAACTATAATAACGACAATAATAATAATAATAATAATGATAATAACGATAATAACGATAATAGCGAATATAACAAAAACAACAATAAAGATAACAACGATATTAACAATAATAACAATAATAACAAATATAGCGATAATAACAATAATAACGATAATGGCGATAATAATAATAACACTAATAACAATAATATCGACAATAACGATAATTACGATAATACTAATAACAATTATAACAATAATAACGATAATGAAAATAATATTAATAATAATAATAATAATGATTACAATAATAAGGATAAAAACAATAATAATTATAACAAAATTATCGATTATATTGTTTATAAAGATAATTATAGTAACGATAATAATAATTATAATAACTATAATTACGATAATAATAATAGAAAAGATAAAAATACTAATGATTATTACAATAATAACGATAATAATAAGAACAATAACATTGATAATAACGACAATAATCATAATAACTGTAATAATAATAACAAAAATACCTATTAAAACGGAAATAACAATAATAATAATAAGAATAATGACGATAATAACGGTAATAACGATAATAATAATAATAATAATGACTATAATAACGGTAATATCGCGTAATAATAAATACAACAGTAACAATAGTAATAATAGCAATAATAACGATGGTAACGAAATGGAAGATAATGGTAAAATATTAATTACAAAATTAAGGATAATAACGATGATAACGATATAAATAATATAAATAATAATAATAATTATAATAATAATAAAAATAATAAATATAATAAAAATAATAACGTTAATAATACAAGTAATAATAACAATATTATCATTATTAAAGATAATAAAGATAAGAACGATAATCATAAACATAATAATGACAATAATATTCATAATAATATTAACGATAATAACGGTAATGACGATAACAATAATAACGATAATTACGATAATATCGATAATAATATTAACAAAATTAACGATCATAAACATAACAGTAATAATGATAGCATGTATACCGATTATAATAATAATAATACAACAAAAAATAATAGCAATATTAACGATAATATCGATTATAATAATAACAATAATATCAAAAGTAGTAATAATGATAATATCGATAATAATGTCAATAAAGATAAAAATAATAATAATAACAATAATAACGTGAGTAATAATAACGAAAATAATAATATAAGCGGTAATAATAATATCAATAATAACGATAATAGCAATAACAATGATAACGATAATAAAGATAATATCGATAATAATAACAACAATATAAACGAAAGTACCCTTAATAATAATAACAGTAATAACGATAAAAACGATACTAACGATAATAAAGATAATAATAATAATGATATTAACGATAATAGTAATAATTATAATAACGATAAGAACGACATTAAAGATAATAATAATGATAATAACAATAACGAATATAAGGATAATAACGAATATAATAGTAATAATAATAACGAAAATAAGAATAATAACGATAACAACGAAAATAATAATAACAATAATAGCGATAATAACGATTTTAACGATAATAAGGATAATAATAATAATTTTAATAACGATAGAAACAGTAAAATCGATAATAACGAAAAAACGATGATAAGGATGTTAACGATAATAATAATAATCAGAATAACGATGATAACGATAATATCGATAATAATAAAAATATAAATAATAATAATGATCGTAACGATAATAAAGACAATGATAGCAGTAATAGTAACAATAATCATAGTAATAACTATAATAACGATAATATCGATAATATTAACAATGACAAAGATAATGGAAATGATAATAATAGCGCTAATAACGATAATTACTGTAATAATATTAACAATAATAAAGATAATACCGATATTGACATTAATAACAATAATAATAATAGCAACAATAACGATAATTAAGAAAATAAAAATTATAATTAAAACGATACTAAGGATAAGACCGATATAATCAATAATATTAATAAGAAAAACAAAGATAATATCGATTATATTAATAAAATTATTAACTATTATATAGATAATTATAATAATAATATTAACAATAATAACAATATTAACGATAATAAGGATATTAAAAATGACGATATTTACGAATATAACGATAAAAAAATATTAATAATACCAATAAAAAGGATAATAAAGATATCGTCGATAATAATAATAACAATAATAATGATAATATAGATAATAATATTATCAATATTAACGCAAATAAGGATAATTTTAATAATAATAATAACGATAATAACGGTTATAACGATAAATATAATAACGAGAATAACGATTTTAACGATAATGACGATAATATCAATAATAATAATAATAAAAATAAAGATAGTTACGAAATAAATGGAAATAACGATAATAATACTAAATTCATAACGATAATAACGATAATAATAAAAATAGTAACAATAATAACGATAATAGCGATAAGAACGTTAATAATTTTTGTAATTATGACAATAATAATATTACTAACGATAATAACGATATTAAAGATTCTAATAATAACGATAATAACGTTGATATCGATAATAATAATAACAATATTAACGATAATATCGATAAGAATAATAATGACAATAAGAACAACAAAAAGGTAATAACGATAATAATATAAACGATAATAACAATAATAATCATAATAATAAAAATAATAATAATAATAACAACAATTACGATAATAGAGAGATTAACGATAATAATAATGATGATAATGACGATAATATTATTAATAATAATAACGATTATAACGATATTATCGATTATAATAAGATTTATAATAAAGATAATAAAGATAAAAACGATATTAATACTATCAACGAAAACGATAATAACGATAATAATGATAATAACGATAATAAAAAAATAATAATATTAATGAGAAGAATAACGATGATACCGATAATAACGGTATTTATAATAATAAATATTAACATTATATCGTTAATAAGGATAGTAATAATAATAATAATAATAATAATGACTATAATAATGATAACAATAATAACAATAAGGAGAACAATGACGATAAAAATTATAACCATAAAATCGATAAAAACGATAATAATGGTAATATTAATGATAATAATATCGATTATAAGGATAATAAAGATAAGAACGATTATAATAATAACAATAATAACTATAATAACGATAGTAATAATAATATATATATTGATATATATAGTAATATAGGATAAATATATAGATAGTGTTTATAAGGACGATATTAAATAAAAACGATAATAAAGAAAATAACGATAATAACGATAATAACGACAATAATAATAATAATAAAACGATAATAAAGAGAATTTCGATTATAATAATAACGATAATGACACAATAGTTATAAGAATAATAACGATAATAACGATAATATCGATTAAAGTAATAACAATAAAATCGATAATATAGATAATAATAAAAATAATAACAATAATAACGAAAATAACGTCAATAAAAATTATATTATGTACAGTAATAACGATAAGAAAGTGATATACGGTAATAACAATAATAACGACAATAATAATAATAATAAGAATAATAACGATAACTACAGAAAGACGATAATAGTAATATTAATAATAATGAAAACAAGGATAATAACGATAACAACTATTATAATAATAATAATAATAATAATAACAATAATAACGATATTAAAGATACTAGCGATAATAATAAAAACAATGTTAACGTAAATAAAGATAATAAAGATAATAATGATAATAATAAGAATAATAACAGTAATAATATCTATAATTACGATAATAACGAAAATAAGGATCATAAGGATAATAATAATAGTAATAATAACGATGTTAACGGAATTAACTTCAATAATAATATTATTAATAATAATAATAGCAAAAATAACGATATTAATGATAACAGTAGTAGTAATAATAACAATAATAGCAATACTATCGATAATGATGTTAACGGTATTAATAATAACGATAATAATTATAATAATAATAACAATACTAACTATAAAAACGAAATAATAATAGTAATAGTAATAATAATAACAGTCATAACAACAATAAAGGTAATTACAATAACAATAATAACGACAATAACGATAATAGCGATAACAAAAATAACAATAATAACGTTAATAACGAAAATTACAATAATTCTTATAATAACAATAATTATGATAACGATAATACAGATATAGTAATAATAATAATTACGATTATAAAGATAATATCGATAATAATAATAATTATAATAATTAATATAATAACAATATAAACGAGAAGAACAATAATATTAATAAAAACAATAAAGATAAGAACGATAATAATAATAAAAGACTATAATAATGATTATAAAGATAATGATAATAAAGATAATAATTATAATAATAAAAAGAATAATAACGATAATAATGATACAAACGATAATAATAATAATAACAATTAACATAATAACGATTATAACGATAATAATAATAAAATAAATATCGATAATAACGATTGTAACGATAATAATAATTCTAATAATAACAATAATAACAGCAAGAACGATAAAAAATATAATAACATTAATAACGATAAAAAAGATAATAACGAAAATAACTATAATAATAATAACAATAGTAACTATAATAAACTTAATGGCGATATTACAGTAATAAAAATAAAGATAATATCGTTAATAAGGACAATAATAATAGTAATATTAATGATAATAATGATAATATCGAAAATAATTATAACGAAAATAACGACAATAACAATATTAATATTAACGATAATAAGAATAATAATAATGACATCGATAATAATAATAACAATAATATCGATAATATGGGTAATTATGAAAATAACAGTAATAAAGATAATATATATAAAACGAAAATAATAATAATAATAAAAACGATAATAAGGATAATAACGATAATAACGATAATAACGATAATAATAATAATAATAATAATAAAGAAAGTAACGGGATTAACGGTAATAACGATAATAATAATAATAATAATGACGATAATAAAAATAATATTGATAATTACATGAATTATAATTATAATAATAATAATAAAAACGATAATAACAGTAATAATAGTAACAATAATAACGATAAAAAAGAAATAACGATAATAACAATAATTATAAAGATAATAACAATAATATCGATATTAGCGATAAATATAATAACTATGATTACGATAATAACAATAGTAATAATGACCATAATAACGAAAAAAACGATAATAACGATATTAATAGTAATAAAAATGAAAATAATATCGGTAAAGTGAATAGTAATAATAATAATATATACGATAATAACGATAATAACGATAATAATAATAATAAAAATAACTATAATATCATTAATAGTAACAACTAAAAATTAGATAATAATGGTATTACTGAAAATAACTAGAATAATAATAATATATATAACAATAAAAACGATAATAACAATAGTAATATTGACATTAATAACGATAATTACGATAATAACGATAGTAATAAAGACTATAATAACGGTAAAAAAGATGATAACGATAATAATAATAATAATAATATTATCGATAATAAGTATTAATACGAAAATAACGGTAATAAAGATAATAACAATAATAACGACAAAAATAATAATAATAATAATAACGATACTAACGATAATAACGATAATAATAACAATAA
Organism: Vespa crabro; assembly: GCF_910589235.1. Lineage (NCBI taxonomy): Eukaryota > Metazoa > Arthropoda > Insecta > Hymenoptera > Vespidae > Vespa > Vespa crabro. The sequence goes on from NW_025813595.1 coordinate 2,446,091, forward strand.
TAATAAAGATAATAACGGGATTAACGATAAATACGATAGTAATAATTACAATAATAACGATAATGATGATAATAATAACAATAACCATAATTGTAAGAAAAAAAATTACTATAATAACGATATTAACAATAATATTAATAAGAATTACGACGATAATAAAGAAATAACGATAGTAATAATAACAATTACAACGATAATAATAGTTATGACCATAACAATAATAACGACAATTACGATAATATCGATAATTATATTAACATTATTAACGTTGATAATGATAACAGTAATAATAATAATAACATGTATAACGATAAAAACGATACTAACAATAATAACGATGATAATAAATACGATAATAATTATAATAACGATAATAACGATAATAATAACAATAATTATAAAAATAATAATAAGGATTATAACGATCATAACGATAATAATACTAGTAACAGCAACAATAATAACAAATATAGTAACGATATTGAGGATACAAACGATATTAGAGATAAAAGCGAAAATAAAATTAATAATAATAACTATAAAAACGATAAAAACAATAATAATAAAAACATTAATAGCGATAATAACGATAATAAAATTAATAATAATAATAATGGCGATATTATAGACATTAACGATAATAATAAGAACGGTAATAACGACAATAGTAATTATAACAATAACGATAATAATGATAATAACGACAATAATAATAATAATAGAAATAATAATAACAATAACATAAATAATAACGATGATAATAATAACGATATTTTCGACATTAGTGCTAATAATAATAACGCTAATAACGATAATAACGATAATAATAATAATAATAATAGAGATAATAACGATATTAACGATTATAAAGATAATAATGATAAAAACAATAATAATAATAATAATAATAACAACGATAATAACGTTAATAACGTTAGCAATAATAACAATAATAACGATAAGAACGATAATAGCGATTATATTGACAATAATGACAGTAATGAGAATAATAATAATAATAATAACGATAATAATAATAATATTAATAACGCTAATTACATTAACAACGATAATATTAATAATGACGTTAATAGTAATATTCATAATAAAGATATTAGCGATAATATCAAACATAATAATAATAATAGTAACCATAATAACGATAATAAAAATAATTACTATAATAACGATAATAAGAGTGAAAATAATAGTAATTATAGATATATTAATGTTAGTAAGGATAATAACGATTATAATATTAATAATAATGACGTTTAATACGGTAATAGCGACAATATTATTATTAATATTAACGTTAATAGGTATAATTACAATATAGAAGTTAATAGTAATAAAAATAATAACGTTAAAAACGATATTAACGATAATAACAATAATAATATTGATAATAACGATAATAATAATAGCAATAATAATGATTTTTAATGATAAGAAAGATAATAATAATAACATTTATAACCATTATAACATTATCAACGATAATAATAATAATGACGTTAATAATAATAATCATAATAAAGATATTATCTATAATTTCAACAATAATAACTCTAAAAATAATAAGAATATTAATAGTAACCATAAGAACGATAATATCGATAATAACGATTATAATAATAACGATAGTAACGATAATTTTGATAATAACGATAATAAAATTAATAACGATAATAATAATAATAATAATATAGAAAATAACCGTATTAACGGTAATAACGATAATAATAATAACAATATTAACGATAATATAAATAATATTGATAATAAAGATAATTATAATTAAAATAATAACAATAATAACGACAATAACAGTAATAATAATAACAATAATAACGATAGTAACCAAATAACGATAATAATAATAACAATTATAAGGATAATAACTAGAATAACGATATTAACGATAACTATAATAACTATAATTACGATAATAACAATAGTAATAATGACAATAATATCGATAACAACGATAAAAAAGATATTAATAGTAATAAAAGTAAAGATAATATCGGTAAAGTGGATAATAATAATAACATTATATTCGATAATAAGGATAATAAAAATAATAATAATAATAATAATGATAATATCGCTAATAGTAACAACTATAAATTCGATAATAATGATATTAATGAAAATAACTAAAATAATAATAGTATATATAACAATAATAACGATAATAACAATAATAATAATAACATCAATAACGATAATTACGATGATAACGATAGTAATAATTACCATAATGACGATAACAAAGATGATAATGATAATAATAATAATAAAAATATTATTGATAATAAGGTTAATTACGAAAATAACGGAAATAAAAATAATAACAATAATAATGACAATAATAATAATAATAATAAGGATACGAACGATAATAACGATAATAATAAAGATAATAATAATGATAATAACGTTATTAACGATAATAACGACAGTAATAATTACAATAAGCACGATAACCTATAATAATTACGATAAAATTACGATATAAAAATAACGATAATTATAAGAACAATAATTATTATAATAACGATATCAACAAAAATAATAATAATAAGAATAACAACGATAATATAGAAATAACGATAATATAGAAATAACGATAATAATAATAACAATTATAACAAATATAAACAATAATAATAATAATAATAGTAATAATAATAATAACAATAATAATAATAATAATAATAATAATAATAATATGGATAATAACGATAATTACGATAATAATAACAGTATTAATAACGATGATAAGGATAATAACGATAACATCGATAATAGTAATATCAATAATATCGATAATAACTATAATAAAGATAAGAATGAAAATAATAATAATGATAATAGTGATAACAAATATAATAACGATAGTAATAATGACAATTATAACGATAATAACTGTAATGATGATAACAATAATGACGACAATTACGATAATATCGATAATAATATTAACATTATTAACGTTCATAACGAAAACAGTCATAATAATAACAACATGTATAACGATAATAACGATAATAATAATACTAACAGTAACAATAATAACGATAATAACTATAACAAAGATGATAACAATAACGATAATATTTTTAATAATGATAATAGCGATACTAACGAAAATAACGATAATGATAATAATAAGAATAAAAATGAAAACGATAATAATAATAATTATTAGAACAATAATAACGATATGAAAGATAATAACGATAATGATATTGACAATAATAACGATAACAACGATAAGAACGTTAATAGTAATCTTAATAATAACGAAAATGTGGATAATGACGATAACTACTATAATAATAATAATAATAATAATAATAATAATAATAATAATAATAATAATAATAATAATAAAGACAGTAACGACATTAACGATATTAACGATAATAACAATAATATCGATAAGAATAAAACGATAATAACGATTACAGTAATAATAATAATATCGATAGTAACAAAAGTAAAGATAATGACGATAAAAAAAATAATAATAATAACGATAGAAACGATATCAACGATAACAGCGATAACAATAATAATAACAATAATAACGATAATAACAATTATAATGAGAACATTATTATTGATAAAAACGGTCATAACTATAATAATAATAATAATATTATTAATGATAATAACAATAAAAACGATATCAAAACGATAATAAAAATATTTATATTAATAACGAAAATAGAGATAATCACGATGAAAACGATAATAATAATAACAATCATAATGATAGTAATGATAATAACGATAATAACGATAATGACGATAACAAGTATAACGACAATAACCATAACATCGATAATAATAACAATATTAACGAGAATAACGATAATAATAATAATAATAAAAACATTAAAAACGATAATAAAGATCGTAACGATAATAATATTAACGGTATTAACGACAATATTCATAATAATAATAACATTGATAAGGATAATAACGATAACATCGGTAATAATAATATCAAAAATATAGATAATGACATTAATAACGATAATAACGACATTTAATATAATAATAATAACGATAATAACGGCAATAATACTAATAATAATAATAGAAATAATACTAACGTTAATGAGGATATTAAAGATAATAGTGGTAGTAGTAATATCTATATTAACAATAATAACGATAATAACGCTCATAATAATATCGATAGCAAAGACAAAATCGAAAAAAATGATGAAAATATTAACGATAATATCGATAATAACAATAATAATATTAACGTTAATGTTGATAATAATAATTAATATAATGTTTATAATAACGATAAAAACGATAATAACGATAATGACGGTAATAATAATAATAATAAAAAGAATAATAACAATAATAAGGATAATAACGATATCAACGATAATAAGAATAACAATAATAACATTAATATCGTTAATAACTATAATAATGATGATAACGATAATAATTATAAAAGTGATAGCAATAATAACGATATTTACAATCATAATAAAATTAATAATGTTAGAGATAATAACGATATTAAAGATAATAGTGATAATAACGATAATTACGATAGTAACGATAATAATAATAATAATAATTAGGATAATAAACATAATAATAATTATAATAATAACGATAATAACGATAATAACAATAATAACGATAAAAACCATTATAAAAATGAATATAGAAGTAACAATAATAACAATAATCACGATAATAGCCATAATAATAATTCGATAATAACGATAATAATAATAAAAATAATAACGGTTATAATGACAATAACGATAATAGCTATAATAATAATAACGATAATAACAATAATAATTATAATAATAATATTGATCGTAACAATAATAACGATAATGATGATAATAATAGTAAGAGCAATAACGATTATAACGATAACTATAATAACGAAAATATTAATAAAATTAATAACGATACTTACTTTAATAACGAAAATAATTATTGTAATAATAACGATAAAAATGATAAAACCAATAATAATTATTACAATAATATAGTTAATGACAACAATAGTAATATTAATAATAACTATAATAACGATTATAACGATAATAAAAACAATAAGAATAAAGTCAATAACGATCCTAACGACAATAACCATGATAATAATGACAATTATAACGAATATAACGATAATAACGATTGTATCTATTTTAAGAATATTAATAATATTAACGATAATAACAAAAATAAAGATAATAATAAAAGTAATAATATCAATAATAACAATATTAAAGATAATAACGATAATACCGAAAATAATAATAATAATAATAACAATAATAATCATAATAATAATAACGACAATAAGGGGAACGACGATAATAATAATAGTAATAATAACGATAATAAGGATAATAGCGATAAGATAGATAAAAGTAACATCAAAAATATCGATAATAACTATAATAACGATAAAAATAAAATAATAGTAACGATAATAACGATAACAAATATTATAACGATAGTAATAATAACAATTACAACGATAATAACTGTAATGACGATACCAATAATAACGACAATTATGATATTATCGATAATAATATTAACAATATTAACGTTCATAACGATAATAACGATAATAATAAATATAATAATAACGATAATAAAGATATCAATGATAATATTAACGATAATATCGATAATACCATTAACAATATTAATGTTATTATCGATAATAATTGTAATAATAATAACAATAAAAACGATATTAACGATAATAACGATAAAGAAAGTAATAAAAATAACGATAATAAAGATAATAATGATAATTTCGATAATAATATTTTTGACAATAATTATAATAATGATAATAAAGATAATAACGATAATATAGATAATAACGTTAATAATAATAACAATAATAACGATTATAACGATAATAACAATAATAATAAAGACAATAATAATAATATTAAAAATAATAACAAAAAAATAACGTTTTATCTATAACAACGATGTTAATAATAACGAAATTATCGATAATAATAATAATAATAATAGCAATAATGACCTTAATAAAGAAAATAACGATAATAATGATACGATAATAACGATAATAATTATAATAATAATGATTATAATAATAATATTAACGATAATAACGATAATAACGATATTAATAAAAATAATGATAAATATAAAAATAATAACGATATTGATGAAAATAAAAATTTTAATAATAACGATTATTTCTATAATAGTGATAATAATAATAAATATCGTTAATAACTATAATTATTTTAATAGAAGTAATCATAACAATATTAACAATGTTTGCAATAATAATGATAGTACGGATGATAATAGTGGTAGCAATTAAAGTAATAACAGTAATAACGATAATAACAACAATAAGGATAATAATAATAACAATAATAACGATAATAACAATATTAATGGTAATAACGACAATGATAATAATAGTAATAATAATTAAAACGATAATAACGATTATAATAATAATAATAACAAGAATAAAGATAATAACGACAATAATAATTATAAAAATAATAGTAATAATAGTATCGATAATTTCGATAATAACGATAATAATAATATTATTAATAACAACAATGACAATAATAACGATAATAAGGATAATAATAAATATGATAAAGTCGATAATATCGACAATAGTTTTAACAATATTAATGATATTATCGATAATAATATTAACAATATTAACGATAATATCGAAAATAATAATAACATTATTAACGATAATATATATAAAAATTATAACAATAATAATAATAACAGTAGAAACGATAATACGGATAATAACGATGATAATAATAATAACGATAATAAGGATAATAACCATAATAATAGTATTAATACTAAAGATAACAACGATTTTAACGATAATAATGACAGTAATAATAACAATAATAACGATAATAACGATAACAATTATAAAACCGATAATAGCGATAATAACAATTAAAATACTGTAACGATATTAATATTTATAATAATAACAATAATATTGATAATAACGATAATAATGATAATAATAGTAGTAATAATAACAATTAAAACCCTAATATCGTTAAAAACGATAATAACGATAATAATAGTTTAATAATAACAATAATAACAATAATAACGATAATAAGGTTATTAACGATAATATCTATAATTATAATAACCGTATTAACAATAATAACAATATTATCAATCAAAACAATAACGACAATAACGATAATATCGATAATAATAATAATAATAAAAACATTAACGACGATAATAATGATAATAAGTATAATAATAATAATGAAAATAACGATGATAACCATATTAACACTAATGATAATAATAATAATAATAAGAATAGTAATAATAATAACGTTAATTACGATAATAACGATAATAAATATAGTAATTATAACGCTAATACCAATAATAACGATAATAATGATTATAATAAATACGATAATATCGATCAATTCGATAATTATAATAGTAATATTAACGATTATATCGACAAAAACAATATCAATAATAACAATGATAAAAATAATAATTGTAATAACGATAATAATAAAATTATTATTAATAACAATAATGAAACACAAACGATAAAAAAATAATAACTTTAATAACGAAAATAATGATAATAACGATTATAATAACAACGACAATATCGATAATATTATTAATAATAATAATCATAATAATGATGTTTACGATTATAATAATAACAATAATAAAGAAAAGAACGATTAATCTTTAATAACGATATTAATAATAACGATAATAACTATAATAACGATGTAACGATAATAATAATAATTAAAATAACGTTAAAAGAGATAATATCTATGTCAACGATAATAAAAATTACAATAATATCAATAAAAACGTTAGTAACGTTAATAATAATATTACAAAAAAAGGATAATAAGGATAATAATAATATAATAACAATAATAAAGATTATAACGACATTAATAAGAATAAAAATAATAATAATAATAATATTATCGATGATAACGATAATAACTATAATAATAATATTATTCATGACAATAATACCAATAATAACGGTAATAAGTATAATAATAAATACGATAAAGTCGATAATATCCATAAGATTATTAACAATTTTAGCGATGATATCGATAATAATAATAACAATATTAACGATAATATCAATAAAATTAATAACAATCTTAACGATAATATCTATAAAAATAATAATGATAATAATAATAAAAGTTATAACGATAGTAGAGATAACAACAATGATAATAATAATAACGATAGTAAAGATAATAATATCTATAATAACGATAATTACAATAATAATAATAGTAACGATAATAATATTAATAGTAATATCGATAAAGACAATAACGATAATAACGGTAATAATAATAATAATAAAGATAATTACGATAATAACAATAATAATAATAACAATAATAACGATAATAACGACATTCACGATAAAAATAATTACAATAATAACGATAATAACGTCATTCACGATAATAATAATTACAATAATAAAGATAATAATGACAATAATGATAACAAGGAAAATAATTATAATAATAATATCAATAGAAACGATAAAAATGGTAATACTTACGATTATAACGATAATAACGTTAATAACGATATTAACCATAATAAAATTAATAACTATATTAACACTAATAACGATAATAATTTCAGCAATAATAGCGATAATAGCTACAATAACAGTAACAATAATAATAACATTAATGACAATATTATCGTTGATATCGATAATAAAAATAACTGTAATGACAATAATAATAATAATAGTAATAAAAATAATAATTATAATAACGTTAATAATAATAACAATGATAACGGCAATAATGATAATAATATTAATAAAGATATTAGCAATAATAATAGTAGTAATTTATAACTATTATAACGAAATAAACGATAATAACGATAACAATAATAACGATTATTACCATAATAACTAAAATAATAAAAACGATAGAAACGATACTAGTAAAAATAATAATACCGATAAAAACGATAATAAATTTAATAATAATAAGAAGAATAACGATAGTAAGATATTAACGATATAAACGATGATCAAACCAAAAAATACGAAAATAACGATAATAATTATAACAATAATAACGATAATAACTACAATAATTATAACAATAACAACGATAATAAAAATAATAACGATAATAACGATAATAACGATAATAATAAATATAGTAATAATAACAATAATAACGACAATAACGATAATAATGATAATAATGATAATAGTAATAAAAACGATAATAATAAAAATTATAATAATAACGATAATAACGATAATAGTACATGTAATAATAATACTAATAACTATAATAACGAGAGTAACGATAATAATTATAATGACGATTAAAATAACAACGATAATACCGATAATGGTATTATTAATAATAACGATAATAACGATATTTACGATAATAATAATAACAATAATATAGAAAAGAATGATATTATCAATAATAACAATAATGATAATAATAATAATGATAATAGCAATAATAACGATAATAAAGGTATTAACGATAATAATGATGATAATAATAATAATAATATCAAAAATAACAATAATTACCATAATGACTATAATGACGATAATAACAATAACGATAATGACGATGATAATAATATCTATAATAAAGTTAATAACTATAAAAATAATAATAATAATAACGATAATAACGATATCAATGATAATAACGATAATAGCGATAATAATGATAATTATAATAACGATATTAACAAGAATAATAATAATAATAATAGCGTTAAGAGGGATAATAAGTACGTCACAGATAATAATAATAACAATAATATTAATAAAATCGATAATAACGATAATAATAATAAAAATAAGGACGATTTTAACGATTTTACGATAATAGCAATAGCGATAATAAAGATAAAACTCTTAACAATAATAACCATATTAAAGATTTTAACGATAAACATAATAAGGATATTAACGATTTTAACGATAATAATGATAATAATAATAATAATAATAACATTAATAAAGTTAATAGCGTAAATAACGATAATAGCGATAATTATGAAATTAATAATAATAATAATATCGATAATAATGATTATAATTATATTAACTATAAAAACGACAATAATATTAATAATAATAATGAAAATAATAATACCGTTAATGACGATAATAGCGATAATAGTAGTAGATGCAATATCAATAATAACAATAATATCGATATAAAGATAATAACGATAATAATATTACCGATTATAACGAAAATAGTAATAATAATAATAGCGATAATAACGATAATAACGACAATAACGATAATAATGATAATAATAATAATAATTATAATAATAATAATAATAATAATAATAGTTTTAAAAATAATAACATTAATGTCTTTATTAACGACAATAATTGTGGTAATGTTAAGAATCATAACAATAATAACGATCATAACGATTATGACGATAACAATATAATTGATAATAACGTCTATAGTCATAATAATAATAATAACGATAATAATGATAATTATAATAACGATAATAACGATAGTAACAACAACAATAATAATAATAATAATAACGATAAAAGGGATAATATCTATGTCAATGATAATAATAATAACAAAACTATCAATAAAAACGATGATAACGATAATAATAATAATAATAATAATAATAATAATAACTATATTAACGATAAGAACGATAATAATGATAATAATTTAACAATAATAACGATATTAAAGATTTTAAGGATAATAATAATAAGAATAATAACGATAATAACGAAAGGAATAATAATTTAATATCGATAGTAACAATAATAACGACAAAGTCGATAGTAACGATAATAATAATAACGATAATAACGATGATAATAATAACGATCATAAAGTTAATAATAAAAATGATATTAAAGATAATAACGGTAATATCAATACTAACGTTAATAGCGATAATTATAATATCGATATTAATGATAATATCGGTAATAATTGTAACAACATTAACAATAAAAAGGATAATAATAATAACAACAAAAACATTATTAACGATATTAACTATAATAAAATTTATAATAATAACGACAATGACGATAATAATGATAATAATAGAAGTAATAATAACAATATTAAGAGTATTAAATATAACAATGATTATAATGAGAATAGTAGTAGTAATAATAGCAGTAATAACAATAATAACGATAATAACGATTATAACAATGTTAACGATAATAATATTGACGATAATAACGATAATAGCCATAATAATATTAATAATAATAATAAAGATAACAACGCTATTAACGATAATAATGACAGTAATAATAATAATAATAACGAAGATAACGTTAACAATGATAATACCGATAATAACGATAATATCAATAATAATAATAGTATTAATTACGATAATGACGATATTAACGATAATAATATTAGTAATAATAACAATAATAGTAATAATAAAAATAATAATAATATCATTAATATCGATAATAACGGTAATAATAATAACAATATCAACGATAATATCCATAATAATAATAACAATATTAAAAATAATATCGATAATAATAATAATTATAATAAAAACAGTAATATCGACAATAAAGATAATAACCTTAATAATAATAAGGATTATAATGATAATAACGAAAATAACGATATTAACGATTATAATAATAACGCTAATAACGATAATAATGATAATAATATTATTAATAATAACGATAAAAACGATTATAATGGAAATAACAATAATAACAATATCGATAATAACGAAAATAACGGTAATAACGATAATAATAATATTAGTAATAGTAGTAATAATAAAAATGATAATTACGATAATAACGATAATATTAATAGATATAATAACATTATAACAATAATAACGATAGAAACGATAAATAAGATATCCATAATAACGATAATAAAGACAATAATAATAACAATAATAAAATTGATAATAACTATAATAACGATAGTAAACATGAAGACGGCAATGAAGATAATAATTATAACGATAGTAACGATAATATCGATAATCATTATATTAAGAAGAGCGATAATAACGTGAATAGTAATAACTATAAATTCGATAATAATGATATTAATGAAAATAACTATAAAAATAATATTAAATAATACACTGATACGGATAATAACAATAACAATAATAACAATAAAACGATTATTACGATAATAACGATAATAATAAGATTAATAGTAATATCGATAATAAGGTTAATTACGAAAATAACGGTAAAATGATAATAACTATAATAACGACAATAATAATAATTATAATAACGATAATAAATATAATAGCGATAATAATAATAACAACATCAAAGATAATAACGATATTAACAATAATAACGATAATACAGATAATAATAATAATAAATATAATGAAAATAATAATTATAACAATAATAACAATAATAAAGATAATAACGTAATAACGATAATAATAATAAGATTTATGAAGATATTAGCTATAATAACGATAATAACGATAATAATTGTAATGTTAACAATAATAACAATAATAACAATAATCGCGGTAATTACAATATTAACGATAATAACGATAATAATAATAACACTAATAACGATAATATCGATAATAACGTTAATTACGATAATAATAATTACAATTGTAGCGATAATATCGATACGAAAGATAATAATATTAATAATAATATCAATGACAACGATTATAACGCTAATTATTAAAAGATCATACCTAAAATAAGGATAATAATGATAGGAACGTTAATTATAATAACAATAATAATTATAATGATAATAACGAAAAAATAATAATAATAAGACCTATAAGAACGATAATATAGATAATAATAGTAGTAATAATAACAATATTAGCAAAATTAACGATAATAACGATAACAATATTAACGATAATAACGTTAGTTATAACAATATTAATAACAATAATAACGATAATAAAGATAACAATAATAATCAATAACGATAATTACGATAATAACGTTAATAATAAGAATAATAATTATAATAATAATAACTATAAAAACGATAATAACCATAATAACGAAAATAACAATGATAGCGATAATAATAATAATAATAATAATAATATTAACGAAAATAGCGGTAATAACGGTAAGAACGATAAAAATAGTAGTAAAAATATACGTAATAACCATAATAAGAATAATAACATTCAAGTAAATAACGATAATAAAGACAATAATATTAATAATTATAACGATAATAATGATAATAACGATAATAATTGAATCGAAAAGAACCACAATAATAATAATAATAATAACGTTGATAAGGATAATAACGATATCATAGGTAATAATAATAACAAAAATATAGATAATAACGATAATAACGATAATAACGACATTTAATATAATAATAATAACGATAATATCGATAATAATAATAACGATAATGACGACAAAAGTAATAATAATATTAATGGTAATAACGATAATAATGATAATATCGATAATAAATATAACGTAAATGACGACGATAATAATAATCATAATAACGATAATAAGGATAAATACGATAACATCGATAATAATAATAGCAACATTAACAATAATATCATTAAAAACGATGATAATCATTGTAATAATAATAACAACAATAATAATAGTAATAATAATAATAACATTAATAACGATAATAACCATAATAACGATTCTAGCGATATTAATTATAATAATTATAACAAAAATAACGTCAATAACGATAATTATGATAAAAATAATCATAAAAATATCGATAATAGTGATTATAACGATAATAAATATAAAAACGACAATAATATTGATAATAATAATGAAAATAATAATATAGTCGATGACGATATTAGCGATAATAGTAGGAGTAGTAATATCAATAATAACAATAATAATAATAAAAAAGATAATAACGATAATTATATTTACGATTATAATAAAAATAGTAATAATAATAATAAAGATTATACCGATAATAACGATAATAACGATAAGGACAATAATAATAATAATAATAATAATAATAATAATAATAATAATAATAATAATAATAATAATAATAATAAAAATAAAAACAATAATTTGTATAATATCGATAATAATAGTGTTAATGTTAAGAATAATAACAATAATACCGATAATATTGATTATGACGATGACAATATTATTGTAAATAACTTCAACAGTAATAATAATAATAACGATAATATCCATATTAACGATGATAATAACAATAATAATAAAGATAATAACGATATTTTCGATAATAACGAAAATAACGCTAATAACTTTAATAACGATAATGACGATAGTAACGATTATAATAATAACGATAATAACGATAATAGTAGTAATATTATTAAGGTTAATAACGATATTTACAATAATAATTATAATAAAAATAAAGATAACAACGATAGTAACAATAATAACGATAATAATATAACAATATTAATAATAATATTGAAAATAAAAATAATAATAATAGCAATAATAAGGATATTAACGGTAATAACGATAATAATAAAACAACATTAATAACGATATTAAAGAAAATAGTAATAACAATAGTAACGAAAACAAAGATAACAACATTAATAATAATAATAATAATATCGAAAGTAATTAAAATAACGGTGACAACTATAATATTAATAACAATAATAACGATAATAACGATAATAACTATAGTAATAATACTAATAATAACGATAATAACGATATTAATGGCAATATCGATAATAACAGTAATATTAATAGTCATATTGAGGATAATAACGATAATAACGTTTATAACGATAATAACGATAATAATGATTATACGAAGTATAACAATAACGATAATGAGAATAATAACGATAATAATGATAGTAACTGTAATAACGATTACAACAATAATAACGATAATAATAATTACGATAATACCGATAATAAAGATAATTACAATAATAACAATAGTAATAATAAAGATGATAACAATAATAACGATTGTAATGATTATAACGATAATAATCTTAATAATTTTAACATAAATATCGTTAATAACTATAATTATTTTAATAGAAGTAATCATAACAATATTAACAATGTTTGCAATAATAATGATAGTACGGATGATAATAGTGGTAGCAATTAAAGTAATAACAGTAATAACGATAATAACAACAATAAGGATAATAATAATAACAATAATAACGATAATAACAATATTAATGGTAATAACGACAATGATAATAATAGTAATAATAATTAAAACGATAATAACGATTATAATAATAATAATAACAAGAATAAAGATAATAACGACAATAATAATTATAAAAATAATAGTAATAATAGTATCGATAATTTCGATAATAACGATAATAATAATATTATTAATAACAACAATGACAATAATAACGATAATAAGGATAATAATAAATATGATAAAGTCGATAATATCGACAATAGTTTTAACAATATTAATGATATTATCGATAATAATATTAACAATATTAACGATAATATCGAAAATAGTAATAACATTATTAACGATAATATATATAAAAATTATAACAATAATAATAATAACAGTAGAAACGATAATACGGATAATAACGATGATAATAATAATAACGATAATAAGGATAATAACCATAATAATAGTATTAATACTAAAGATAACAACGATTTTAACGATAATAATGACAGTAATAATAACAATAATAACGATAATAACGATAACAATTATAAAACCGATAATAGCGATAATAACAATTAAAATACTGTAACGATATTAATATTTATAATAATAACAATAATACTGATAATAACGATAATAATGATAATAATAGTAGTAATAATAACAATTAAATCCCTAATATCGTTAAAAACGATAATAACGATAATAATAGTTTAATAATAACAATAATAACAATAATAACGATAATAAGGTTATTAACGATAATATCTATAATTATAATAACCGTATTAACAATAATAACAATATTATCAATCAAAACAATAACGACAATAACGATAATATCGATAATAATAATAATAATAATAACATTAACGACGATAATAATGATAATAAGTATAATAATAATAATGAAAATAACGATAATAACCATATTAACACTAATGATAATAATAATAATAATAAGAATAGTAATAATAATAACGTTAATTACGATAATAACGATAATAAATATAGTAATTATAACGCTAATACCAATAATAACGATAATAATGATTATAATAAATACGATAATATCGATCAATTCGATAATTATAATAGTAATATTAACGATTATATCGACAAAAACAATATCAATAATAACAATGATAAAAATAATAATTGTAATAACGATAATAATAAAATTATTATTAATAACCATAATGAAACACAAACGATAAAAAAATAATAACTTTAATAACGAAAATAATGATAATAACGATTATAATAACAACGACAATATCGATAATAGTATTAATAATAATAATCATAATAATGATGTTTACGATTATAATAATAACAATAATAAAGAAAAGAACGATTAATCTTTATTAACGATATTAATAATAACGATAATAACTATAATAACGATGTAACGATAATAATAATAATTAAAATAACGTTAAAAGAGATAATATCTATGTCAACGATAATAAAAATTACAATAATATCAATAAAAAAGATAGTAACGTTAATAATAATATTACAAAAAAAGGATAATAAGGATAATAATAATATAATAACAATAATAAAGATTATAACGACATTAATAAAAATAAAAATAATAATAATAATAATAATATCGATGATAACGATAATAATTATAATAATAATATTATTCATGACAATAATACCAATAATAACGGTAATAAGTATAATAATAAATAAGATAAAGTCGATAATATCCATAAGATTATTAACAATTTTAGCGATGATATCGATAATAATAATAACAATATTAACGATAATATCAATAAAATTAATAACAATCTTAACGATAATATCTATAAAAATAATAATGATAATAATAATAAAAGTAATAACGATAGTAGAGATAACAACAATGATAATAATAATAACGATAGTAAAGATAATAATATCTATAATAACGATAATTACTATAATAATAATAGTAACGATAATAATAATAATAGTAATATCGATAAAGACAATAACGATAATAACGGTAATAATAATAATAATAAAGATAATTACGATAATAACAATAATAATAATAACAATAATAACGATAATAACGACATTCACGATAAAAATAATTACAATAATAACGATAATAACGTCATTCACGATAATAATAATTACAATAATAAAGATAATAATGACAATAATGATAACAAGGAAAATAATTATAATAATAATATCAATAGAAACGATAAAAATGGTAATACTTACGATTATAACGATAATAACGTTAATAACGATATTAACCATAATAAAATTAATAACTATATTAACACTAATAACGATAATAATTTCAGCTATAATAGCGATAATAGCTACAATAAC
Source organism: Vespa crabro (assembly GCF_910589235.1). Taxonomy (NCBI): domain Eukaryota; kingdom Metazoa; phylum Arthropoda; class Insecta; order Hymenoptera; family Vespidae; genus Vespa; species Vespa crabro. The sequence goes on from NW_025813595.1 coordinate 2,463,757, forward strand.
AGTAACATTAATAATAACATTAATGACAATATTATCGTTGATATCGATAATAAAAATAACTGTAATGACAATAATAATAATAATAGTAATAAAAATAATAATTATAATAACGTTAATAATAATAACAATGATAACGGCAATAATGATAATAATATTAAAAAAGATATTAGCAATAATAATAGTAGTAATTTATAACTATTATAACGAAATAAACGATAAAAACGATAACAATAATAACGATTATTACCATAATAACTAAAATAATAAAAACGATAGAAACGATACTAGTAAAAATAATAATACCGATAAAAACGATAATAAATTTAATAATAATAAGAAGAATAACGATAGTAAGATATTAACGATATAAACGATGATCAAACCAAAAAATACGAAAATAACGATAATAATTATAACAATAATAACGATAATAACTACAATAATTATAACAATAACAACGATAATAAAAATAATAACGATAATAACGATAATAACGATAATAATAAATATAGTAATAATAACAATAATAACGACAATAACGATAATAATGATAATAATGATAATAGTAATAAAAACGATAATAATAAAAATTATAATAATAACGATAATAACGATAATAGTACATGTAATAATAATACTAATAACTATAATAACGAGAGTAACGATAATAATTATAATGACGATTAAAATAACAACGATAATACCGATAATGGTATTATTAATAATAACGATAATAACGATATTTACGATAATAATAATAACAATAATATAGAAAAGAATGATATTATCAATAATAACAATAATGATAATAATAATAATGATAATAGCAATAATAACGATAATAAAGGTATTAACGATAATAATGATGATAATAATAATAATAATATCAAAAATAACAATAATTACCATAATGACTATAATGACGATAATAACAATAACGATAATGACGATGATAATAATATCTATAATAAAGTTAATAACTATAAAAATAATAATAATAATAACGATAATAACGATATCAATGATAATAACGATAATAGCGATAATAATGATAATTATAATAACGATATTAACAAGAATAATAATAATAATAATAGCGTTAAGAGGGATAATAAGTACGTCACAGATAATAATAATAACAATAATATTAATAAAATCGATAATAACGATAATAATAATAAAAATAAGGACGATTTTAACGATTTTACGATAATAGCAATAGCGGTAATAAAGATAAAACTCTTAACAATAATAACCATATTAAAGATTTTAACGATAAACATAATAAGGATATTAACGATTTTAACGATAATAATGATAATAATAATAATAATAATAACATTAATAAAGTTAATAGCGTAAATAACGATAATAGCGATAATTATGAAATTAATAATAATAATAATATCGATAATAATGATTATAATTATATTAACTATAAAAACGACAATAATATTAATAATAATAATGAAAATAATAATACCGTTAATGACGATAATAGCGATAATAGTAGTAGATGCAATATCAATAATAACAATAATATCGATATAAAGATAATAACGATAATAATATTACCGATTATAACGAAAATAGTAATAATAATAATAGCGATAATAACGATAATAACGACAATAACGATAATAATGATAATAATAATAATAATTATAATAATAATAATAATAATAATAATAGTTTTAAAAATAATAACATTAATGTCTTTATTAACGACAATAATTGTGGTAATGTTAAGAATCATAACAATAATAACGATCATAACGATTATGACGATAACAATATAATTGATAATAACGTCTATAGTCATAATAATAATAATAACGATAATAATGATAATTATAATAACGATAATAACGATAGTAACAACAATAATAATAATAATAATAATAACGATAAAAGGGATAATATCTATGTCAATGATAATAATAATAACAAAACTATCAATAAAAACGATGATAACGATAATAATGATAATAATTTAACAATAATAACGATATTAAAGATTTTAAGGATAATAATAATAAGAATAATAACGATAATAACGAAAGGAATAATAATTTAATATCGATAGTAACAATAATAACGACAAAGTCGATAGTAACGATAATAATAATAACGATAATAACGATGATAATAATAACGATCATAAAGTTAATAATAAAAATGATATTAAAGATAATAACGGTAATAACAATACTAACGTTAATAGCGATAATTATAATATCGATATTAATGATAATATCGGTAATAATTGTAACAACATTAACAATAAAAAGGATAATAATAATAACAACAAAAACATTATTAACGATATTAACTATAATAAAATTTATAATAATAACGACAATGACGATAATAATGATAATAATAGAAGTAATAATAACAATATTAAGAGTATTAAATATAACAATGATTATAATGAGAATAGTAGTAGTAATAATAGCAGTAATAACAATAATAACGATAATAACGATTATAACAATGTTAACGATAATAATATTGACGATAATAACGATAATAGTCATAATATTATTAATAATAATAATAAAGATAACAACGCTATTAACGATAATAATGACAGTAATAATAATAATAATAACGAAGATAACGTTAACAATGATAATACCGATAATAACGATAATATCAATAATAATAATAGTATTAATTACGATAATGACGATATTAACGATAATAATATTAGTAATAATAACAATAATAGTAATAATAAAAATAATAATAATATCATTAATATCGATAATAACGGTAATAATAATAACAATATCAACGATAATATCCATAATAATAATAACAATATTAAAAATAATATCGATAATAATAATAATTATAATAAAAACAGTAATATCGACAATAAAGATAATAACCTTAATAATAATAAGGATTATAATGATAATAACGAAAATAACGATATTAACGATTATAATAATAACGCTAATAACGATAATAATGATAATAATATTATTAATAATAACGATAAAAACGATTATAATGGAAATAACAATAATAACAATATCGATAATAACGAAAATAACGCTAATAACGATAATAATAATATTAGTAATATTAGTAATAATAAAAATGATAATTACGATAATAACGATAATATTAATAGATATAATAACATTATAACAATAATAACGATAGAAACGATAAATAAGATATCCATAATAACGATAATAAAGACAATAATAATAACAATAATAAAATTGATAATAACTATAATAACGATAGTAAACATGAAGACGGCAATGAAGATAATAATTATAACGATAGTAACGATAATATCGATAATCATTATATTAAGAAGAGCGATAATAACGTGAATAGTAATAACTATAAATTCGATAATAATGATATTAATGAAAATAACTATAAAAATAATATTAAATAATACACTGATACGGATAATAACAATAACAATAATAACAATAAAACGATTATTACGATAATAACGATAATAATAAGATTAATAGTAATATCGATAATAAGGTTAATTACGAAAATAACGGTAAAATGATAATAACTATAATAACGACAATAATAATAATTATAATAACGATAATAAATATAATAGCGATAATAATAATAACAACATCAAAGATAATAACGATATTAACAATAATAACGATAATACAGATAATAATAATAATAAATATAATGAAAATAATAATTATAACAATAATAACAATAATAAAGATAATAACGTAATAACGATAATAATAATAAGATTTATGAAGATATTAGCTATAATAACGATAATAACGATAATAATTGTAATGTTAACAATAATAACAATAATAACAATAATCGCGGTAATTACAATATTAACGATAATAACGATAATAATAATAACACTAATAACGATAATATCGATAATAACGTTAATTACGATAATAATAATTACAATTGTAGCGATAATATCGATACGAAAGATAATAATATTAATAATAATATCAATGACAACGATTATAACGCTAATTATTAAAAGATCATACCTAAAATAAGGATAATAATGATAGGAACGTTAATTATAATAACAATAATAATTATAATGATAATAACGAAAAAATAATAATAATAAGACCTATAAGAACGATAATATAGATAATAATAGTAGTAATAATAACAATATTAGCAAAATTAACGATAATAACGATAACAATATTAACGATAATAACGTTAGTTATAACAATATTAATAACAATAATAACGATAATAAAGATAACAATAATAATCAATAACGATAATTACGATAATAACGTTAATAATAAGAATAATAATTATAATAATAATAACTATAAAAACGATAATAACCATAATAACGAAAATAACAATGATAGCGATAATAATAATAATAATAATAATAATATTAACGAAAATAGCGGTAATAACGGTAAGAACGATAAAAATAGTAGTAAAAATATACGTAATAACCATAATAAGAATAATAACATTCAAGTAAATAACGATAATAAAGACAATAATATTAATAATTATAACGATAATAATGATAATAACGATAATAATTGAATCGAAAAGAACCACAATAATAATAATAATAATAACGTTGATAAGGATAATAACGATATCATAGGTAATAATAATAACAAAAATATAGATAATAACGATAATAACGATAATAACGACATTTAATATAATAATAATAACGATAATATCGATAATAATAATAACGATAATGACGACAAAAGTAATAATAATATTAATGGTAATAACGATAATAATGATAATATCGATAATAAATATAACGTAAATGACGACGATAATAATAATCATAATAACGATAATAAGGATGAATACGATAACATCGATAATAATAATAGCAACATTAACAATAATATCATTAAAAACGATGATAATCATAGTAATAATAATAACAACAATAATAATAGTCATAATAATAATAACATTAATAACGATAATAACCATAATAACGATTCTAGCGATATTAATTATAATAATTATAACAAAAATAACGTCAATAACGATAATTATGATAAAAATAATCATAAAAATATCGATAATAGTGATTATAACGATAATAAATATAAAAACGACAATAATATTGATAATAATAATGAAAATAATAATATAGTCGATGACGATATTAGCGATAATAGTAGGAGTAGTAATATCAATAATAACAATAATAATAATAAAAAAGATAATAACGATAATTATATTTACGATTATAATAAAAATAGTAATAATAATAATAAAGATTATACCGATAATAACGATAATAACGATAAGGACAATAATAATAATAATAATAATAATAATAATAATAATAATAATAATAATAATAATAATAATAATAATAATAATAAAAATAAAAACAATAATTTGTATAATATCGATAATAATAGTGTTAATGTTAAGAATAATAACAATAATACCGATAATATTGATTATGACGATGACAATATTATTGTAAATAACTTCAACAGTAATAATAATAATAACGATAATATCCATATTAACGATGATAATAACAATAATAATAAAGATAATAACGATTTTTCGATAATAACGAAAATAACGCTAATAACTTTAATAACGATAATGACGATAGTAACGATTATAATAATAACGATAATAACGATAATAGTAGTAATATTATTAAGGTTAATAACGATATTTACAATAATAATTATAATAAAAATAAAGATAACAACGATAGTAGCAATAATAACGATAATAATATAACAATATTAATAATAATATTGAAAATTAAAATAATAATAATAGCAATAATAAGGATATTAACGGTAATAACGATAATAATAAAACAACATTAATAACGATATTAAAGAAAATAGTAATAACAATAGTAACGAAAACAACGATAACAACATTAATAATAATAATAATAATATCGAAAGTAATTAAAATAACGGTGACAACTATAATATTAATAACAATAATAACGATAATAACGATAATAACTATAGTAATAATACTAATAATAACGATAATAACGATATTAATGGCAATATCGATAATAACAGTAATATTAATAGTCATATTGAGGATAATAACGATAATAACGTTTATAACGATAATAATAATAACAATAACATTGATAATAACGACAATAATCATAATAACTGTAATAATAATTACAAAAATAACTATTAAAACGGTAATAACAATAATAATAATAACAAAAATGACGATAAAACTGTAATAATGATAAGAATAATAATAATAATGACGATAATAGCGGTAAGAACGCGTAATAATAAATAAAATAGTAACAATAGTAATAATAGCAATAATAACGATGGTAACAAAATGGAAGATAATGGTAATAATATTAATTACGAAAATAAGGATAATAACGATACTAACTATATAAATAATATAAATAACAATAATAATTATAATAATAACATAAATAATAACGATAATAAATATTATAACGTTAAATATACAAGTAATAACATTATTATTAAAGATAATTAAGATAAGAACGATAATAATAATCATAATAATAACAATAATAATAATAACAATAATATCAAAAGTAGTAATAACGATAATATCGATAATAATGTCAATAAAGATAAGAATAATAATAATAACTATAATAACATTAATAACGATAGTAATAATTACGAAAATAATAATAAAAGCGGTAATAATAATAACAATAATAACGATAATAGTGATAACAATGATAACGATAATAAAGATAATATCGATAATAATAACAACAATATTAACGAGAGTAACCTTAATAATAATAATAGTAAAAACTATAAAAACGATAATAACGATAATAAAGATAATAATACTAATGATATTAACGATAATAGTAATAATTATTATAACGATAAGAACGACAATAAAGGTAATAATAATAATAATAATAACGAAAATAAGGATAATAACGATTATAATAATAATAATAATAACGAAAATAATGATAATAACGATAACAACGAAAATAATAATAACAATAATAGCGATAATAACGATTTTAACGATAATAAGGATAATAATAATAATTAAAATAACGATAGAAACGGTAAAAACGATAATAACGAAGATAACGATGATAACGATATTAACGATAATGATAATAATCAGAATAACGATGATAACGATAATATCGATAATAATAAAAATAATAATAATAATAATGATCGTAACGATAATAAAGATAATAATAGCAGTAATAGTAACAATAATCATAGTAATAACTATAATAACGATAATATCGATAATAATAAAATTGACAAAGTTGATAGAAATGATAATAATAGCGATAATAACCATAATTACGTTAATAATAATAACAATAATAAAGATAATACCGATATTGACATTAATAACAATGATAATAGTAGCAACAATAACGATAATTAAGAAAATAAAAATGATAATAAAAACGATACTAAGGATAAGAACGATATCATCAATAATATTAATAAGAAAAATAAAGATAATATCGATTATATTAATAAAAATATTAACAATTATATAGATAATTATAATAATAATATTAACAATAATAACGATAATAACAATATTAACGATAATAAGTATAATAAAAATGACGATATTTACGAATATAACGATAAAAGAAATTTTAATTATACCAATAATAAGGATAATAAAGATATCGTCGATAATAATAATAACATTAATAATGATAATATTGATATTAATATTATCAATTTTAACGATATTAAGGATAAGTTTAATAATAATAATACCGATAATAACGATAATAACAATAATAATAATAGTAATAATTACGATAATGACGAAATTAACGATAATAAGTATAATAAAAATAACAATAAATACGATAATAACACTTATAATACTAATAACGACATTAATATATATAAAAATAACATTAATACTGAAAATAACATTAATACTAATAATAATCGTATTATCCTTAATACGATTATTATTATTATCGTTATTATCGTTATTATTGTTATTAATATTATAGGTGTCACCGTTATTATACTTACAATCGCTATTAATATTATTATTATTATTAAAGCTGTTATCGTTGTATCCGTTACAATTGTTATTACTATTTTCGTTAACATTGTTATTATTGTTGTTTTTATTATCGTTATTCTTGTTATTATTTTTATTATCAATATTACCGTTAGTATCATTATAAACGTTATTATTATTACTATTATAAACAACGTTATCATTATTATTGTTACTTACAATAATAATATTATTATTAATATCGTTATTATCGTTATTATTATAGTTGCTATTTTCGTTAGGAACATTATTATTGTTATGATTACAATTATTAATATCGAAATTATCGTAAATATTGTTATTAATATTATCGACATTATCGTTATTATCGTTATTATTATTATCGTTATTATCGTTAATAGTATTATCGCTATTATCGTTATTATCGACTCTTTCGTTATTATTGCTATTATTACTATTATTTTTATTATCGTAATTATCGTTATTATCGTCAATATTGTTAGTATCTTTATTGTTATTAGTTTTACGATCATTATTATCATAATTATCGTTATCATTATTATTAATAATATCGATATTATCGTTAATTTTATTATCGCTATTATTTTTATAATCCATGTTTAATTATATAATAATAGTAGTAATAACAACGATAATAGTAGGAATAATAACAATAATAACAATTATAGCTATAATAATGTTATTACCGATAATAACGATAATTATAATATTCATAGTAACTATAATAAGGATATTATCCATATTAATAATAACTATAATAACGATAATAACGGTAATAACAATTATAATAGAAGTATTAATAACAATATAAAGAATAATAACAATAAAAACAATAATACCAATAAAAATAGTAGTAATTAAAAGTAATATTTATAATAACGATAAAAACGATTTTAACGATAATAATAATGACGATAATTAGGATAATATCGATAATAATAATAACAATATTAACGATAATATCGATTATAATAATAACATTAATAACAATAATTACACAAATAACGATTATAACGATAATAATTATAATAGTAATAATAACCATAATAAAGATAATAACGACACAATAATAATAATAATAACTATAATAACGGTATTAACGATAGAAATAATAGAAAAATGACAATAATATCAATAATAATGTTAAAAAAGATAATAAAGATAGTATCGTTAATAATAATAACGATAATAATGATAATAGCGATAAAAAAAATAACGACAATAACGATAATATTGACAATATTAAAGATAATAATGATAATAACGTTAAAACGATAATAATTATCATAATTATAGTAGCAGTAACGTTAATAACGACATTAAAAATAAAAATAATAATGATAATATAGATAATAATAATAAAATTCATAACATTAATAACGTTAATAATGATATTAACGGTAAAAATAGTAAAATTGATAACTCTAATAAAGATATAATATTATTAATAATAACTATAATAACGATTACAAAGGAAATAATAATAATATCAAAATAGAAAGTAACGATAATAACGGTAAAAACGATAATAATAATAGTAATAATACTAGTAATAATAATAACGGTAATTACGATAATAACAATAATAATAATAGTTACAATAGCATTATAACAATAATAACGACAACAACGATAATAACGATATCTATAATAACGATAATAAAGACAATAATAAAAACAATAATAATATCGTTTATAACTTTAATAACGATGATAACCATAATGACGGTAATAACGATAATATCGATATTAATAATAATAATAATAACAGTAATATCGAAAATAACGATAATAACGAAAGTAATAATAATAATAATAATAACAATAATAATAATAATATCCGTAATTCAGATAATGACGCCAATAATAATAATTATAATAATATTAGTAATAATAACGATAATGACGATAATAATAATAGTATTAATAACAATATTAAAAATAATAACGATAATAACGATAATAACGATATTAATAATAATAATAACGACATTATAACTATAATAAGTATAATAACGATATGTTATTAACGTTAAAGACGACAATAGTAGAAACAATAATAAAGATATTATCGAAAATAACGATAATAACAATAATAATAATAACAGTAAAAACGATAATAACGATATTGCGATTAATAATAATAATAATAGTAATATTATTATAAGATAAAATAATAATAAGATAAAATAATAATAATATTAACGATTACAACGAAAATAATGATAATAATAGTAGTAATAATAACAGTAATAACAATAATAATGATAATAAAGAAAATAACGGTAATTACAATAATAATTATAAGAATAATCTATTTAACATTGATATAAACGTTAATAACGATAATATTAATGACATTAATAACGATAATAACGATTATAATAATAAGAAAGATAATAGTATTAATAATAATAACAATATTAAAAATAATATGTATAATAACGATAATAATGACAATAATAGTAGTAATAATGACAGTAATAACAATAATAGTAATAAAAACGATTTTAACGAAAATAATAATAAAGATAATAACGATAATATCTATAATATTAATAACAATATTTAACGTAACTTCGATATAAATAATTGTAACAATAAATATATTAACGATCATAACGATAATAGCGACTATAACAATAACGATAATGACGACTTTAATAATAATAATAATATTATGTTTAGTAACAATAATAATAATAACGATTATAACGATACTAAGGATAATATTGATAATAACGATAATACCGATAATAACGACAATAAAGATAATCATTATAACGATAATAACGATAATAATAATAATAATAATGACGCTAATAAAGTTAATAACTACAATAATAAAAATAATAATAAAAATAATAACGATAATAAGGATAAAACCAATAATAATTTCAGTAATAATAACAATAATTTCAATAATGACGATAATAACGATAATAATAATAACAATAAAATCGATAATATCGTTAATAATAGGATTAATAACAACAAAATTAGGAATAATATATATAGTAACGATAATAACGGTAATAATTGTAGAAGCAATAACAGAAATAACAATAATAACGATAATATTGATAATAGTAATATTAATAATAACAATGATAAAGATAATATCGATAATAATAATAATTATAATAATAACACTAATATCGACAATAAAGATAATATCATTAATAATAATAACGATTATAATGACAATAAAGAAAATTACGATAATAACGATTATAATAATAACGCTAATAACGATTATAATGGAAATAACAATAATAACAATATCGATAATAACGAAAATAACGCAAATAACGATAATAATAATAGTAGAAATAGTAGTAATAATAAAAATGATAATTACGATAATAACGATAATAATAATAGATATAATAACATTATGACAATAATAACGGTAAAAACCCTAATTACGATATCCATGATAACGATCATAAAAACAATAATAATAACAATAATGAAATTGATAATAATTATAATAACGATAATAAACATGACGACGACAATGAAGATAATAATAATTACGATAATGACGATAATATCGATAATAATAATAATAATAACGACGATAATAACAACAATAAATTTATTAACGATATGGTAGTAACGATAAAGGCGGCAATAGTAGTAATAGTAATAACGATAATAACGATAATAATGATAATAACGGCAATAAAACTAATTAAATAAAGATAATAACGATATTCTCAAAATTAATGGTTAAATTAAAGTTATAAGAATAATAATAATAACAACAATAACATCGATAATAAGGATAATAAACCTAATAACAGTAACGATAATGCGACCTTAATAATAACAATAATAATAACGATAATAACGATAACAACAATAATAACAATAATAACTATATTAACGATATCAATAATAACTAAAAGAACGTTAATTTCGATAGTAATAATAGCAATATAAAAGATAATAACGATAATAATAATAATATTATAGACATTAATAACTATAATAAAGGTAATATAGATATGGTATAGGCGATTGAAACGACAATAGTAGTAATAGTAATAACGATAATAACGATAATAATAACAACAATAACAATAATAATAAAGATAGTACAGAAATAATCGAAAATAACATTAATAACAATCATAATAATAACAATAATAATGATAATAACGATAATAGCTATTATAACGATAATAAAGACAGTAATAATAATAATAATAATAGTAATATTAACTATTACAACAGAAATAATGATTAGTAATAATAACAAATATAACAATAATAACGCTAATAAAGAAAATAACGTTAATATCGACAATAATAATAACAATATTAACTATAATAACAATTATAGTAATAATAATAATAACGATAATAAAGGTAATAAAATAATAATTCTAATAAATGTAACAAAAATAATCACCCCAATAATAACAATCATAACGGTTATGACAAGAATAATATTTATAATAATAATGAAAATAATGATAATAACGATATAATCGATAATAATAAATACAATATTAACCATAATAACTATAATAATGGTAATAATAATAATAAATATAACGATAATAACGATAATATCGATAATAATAATATTAACAAGAGCGTGAATAGTGATAACAACAAACTCCATAACAAAGATATTAATGAAAATAACTATAATAATAATATTAAATTATACACTAATACGGAAAATAACAGTAATAATAATAACAATAATACGATTATTACGATAATAACGATAATAATAATAATAATAATAATGATAATAACGATAATAGCGATTATAACGATATTAAAGACTGTAATAATTATAATAATAATAAAAGTAATATTAACGATTACAATGAAAATAATGATAATAATAGTAGTATTAGTAACAATAATAACAATAATAACGATAATAGTAGAATTAATAATAACGATAGTAATAATAATAATAATAATAATAATGACGATATTAACGATAATAACGATTATATTAATAACGATATTAACGACAATAATAATAATAATAATAACGACAATAAATATAATTGCGATAATAATAATAACAACAATAAAGATAATAACGATATTAACAATAATAATGATAATAATGATAATAATAATAATAAAGATAATGAAAATAGTAATTATAACAATAATAACATTAATAAAGATAATGACGTAATAACGATAATAATAGTAAAATTTATAAAGATATTAGCAACAATATTGATAATAACGATAATAATAGTAATATTAACAATAATAACAATAATAACAATTATAGCGGTAATTACAATAATAACGATAATAACGATAATAATAATAACAATAATAACAATAATATCGACAATAACGATAATTATGATAATAATAATAACAATTATAGCGATAATAACGATAAGAATGATAATAATATTAATAATAATATCAATGACAACGATTATAACGGTAATTATGATAAGTTTATATCTAAAATAAGGATAATAATGATAAGAACGATAATTATAATAACAATAATAACAATTATAATGGTAATAACGAAAAAATAATAATAATAAGACCTATAAGAACGATAATATAGATAATAATAGTAGTAATAATAACAATATTAGCAAAAATAACGATAATAACGACAACAATATTAACGATAATAAAGTTAGTTATAACAATATTGATAACAGTAATAACGATAATATAGATAACAATAATAATCAATAACGATAATTACGATAATAACGTTAATAATAAGAATAATAATTATAATAATAATAACTATAAAAACGATAATAACCGTAATAACGAAAATAACGATGATAGCGATAATAATAATAATAATAATAATAATAATAATAATATTAACGTAAATAGCGATAATAACGGTAAGAACGATATAAATAGTAGTAAAAATAAACGTAATAACTATAATAAAAATAATAACATTAAAATAAATAACGATAATAATGCCAATAATATTAATAATAATAACAATAATAATTATAATAACGATAATATTTATATCGAAAATAACGACAATAATAATAATAATAATAATAACGTTGATAATGATAATAACGAAAACATAGGTAATAATAATAACAAAAATATAGATAATAACGTTAATAACGATAAAAACGACATTTAATATAATATTAATAACGATAATATCGATAATAATAATAACGATGATGACGACAAAAATAATAATAATATTATTGGTAATAACGATAATAATGATAATATCGATAATAATTATAGCGGAAATGACGACGATAATAATAATCATAAAAACGATAGTAAGGATAAATACGATCACATCGATAATAATAATAGCAACATTAACATTAATATCAAAAAGAAAGATGATAACCATAATAATATTAATAATGTTAACGATAATAACGATAATAACGATAATAGTAATGACGACAATAACGACAATATTAATAATATTAATAAGGATAACAACGATAATACCGATAATAACGATAATAACAATAATAATAATAGTAATAATTAAGATAACAACAACAATAACAATAACAATAATAGCATCACTAGCAATTATAATCCTTTAACGATATTAATATTTATCAAAATGACAATAATATTTTTAATAACGATAATAACGATAATAATAGTAGCAATAATAACAATAATAACACTAATAACGATAATTGCGAAAATAATAGTAATAATAAGAAAAATAATAACATTAATATGGTTAATAAGGTTATTACCGATGATAATGATAATTACAATATTCATAATAACTATAATAAGGATATTATCGATAATAATAATAACGATAATAACGATCAGAATAATATCGATGAAAACGATAAAATCGAAAATAATAATAAAAACATTAACAATAAAATCGATTATAATAATAATTTAAACGTTAATAACCATAATAATAATCATAATAATAGCAATAATAACCGTAACAAGGAAAATAACGATGATAATAATAAAAATAATAACAATAATAGTAATAATTATAATATCGATAGTAACAATAATAACTATAATGACGATTATAACGATAATGATAATAACGATAATGACGATGGATATATTAACGATAATATCTTTAATAACAATAATAATAATAATAATAATAATAGCGATAATAAAGATATTAACGTTAATAGCGTTAATAATAAAAACAATTAAAACGATAATAACAATAATTATGATAATAACAATAATAATTATAATAGTGATAGCATTAATAACGATATTTACGATAATAATAATAATAATAAAGATAATAACATTATCAACGATAATAACGATAATAAAGTAAATAACAATAATTATAAAAACAATTAAAACGATAATAACAATAATTATGATAATAGCAATAATAATTATAATAGTGATAGCATTAATAACGATATTTTCGATAATAATAATAATAACAAAGGTAATAACATAATTAACGATAATAACGATGCTAACGATAATAACGGTATAGACGATAATATCGATAATTATAATAACAATATTAACGATTATAAAAATAATAATACTAACATAATAAAGATAATAACGATAATAATAATAGTAATAATAATAACGATAATAAACGTAATAACAACAATGATAATAATAATAATAATATTAATAATAATAATAATAAGAATAAGGATAATAACGATAATAACGATAATAACGATAATAAAAAAATAATAATAGCAATAAAAACGGTAAATACGATAATAAAAATAGTAATAATAACGACAATAACGATACTAACCACAATAACGATAATAATAATAACAATTATAACGATAATAACGAAAATAACAATTATAATGACAATAGCGTCAATAACGATTATAATCATAACGATAATAATAATAATAATAATATAGATAACAACAATATTAACGTTAATGACGATAATAATAATAACAATAATAAAGATACAAACGAATATAACGATATGAATGATAATAATATTTATAATAATAGTAATAATAAAGATAATAACGATAATAATGGAAGTAATAATAACAATATTAAGAATAATATATATAATAACGATAATAACGATAATAATATTATTAGTAATAACAGTAATTACAATATTAACGATAAAACGATTTTAACAAGAATCATAATAACGATAATAACGATAATATCGATAATATTAATAACAAAATTAACAATAATAACGATAATAAGGATAATAATAATATCAATAATATTGATGGAACAGTAATAACGATAATAACGATAATAATAATAATAATAAAAACGATAATATTTATAACAACGATGATAACGAATATAACAAAATAATAAATACCGTTAATTACGTTAATAACGATAATAATAATTGCAATAATAACGTTAATAACGATAATAATAACAATAGTATGAACAATAATACGGATAATAACGATATTAACGATATTAATAATAATGATAATGACAATAATAATAAGAATAATGATAATAACGTTAGTAACGATAATATTAATAATTAGGAAAACGATTATAATGATATTAACGATAACAATAATAATAATAATAATAACATTAATAAGGATAATAAGGGTAGTATTGATAATAACAATAAAAATATTAACGATAATATCGATAACAATAATAATAATAATAACAATGATAACGTTAACATTAATAACAATAATAACTATAATAACGACAATAGCGATAATAAACATAATAATAACAATAATAACTATAATAACGCCAATAATTAAAATAATAACATTGATAATAAACGTAATAACATTAATAACGACAATAATTATAATAATTATATTGATAATAACAATAATAACGAAAATAATAAAAATAATGATATTAATAACGATATAGAAAAACATAACCATAATAATAGTAGTAATAAAAACAATAATATCATTAATGGCGTAAAGAACGTCATTGCCGAAAATATTAATAACAATAATAACGATAATAACGATAATAGCGTAAATAATGATAATAAAGTAACAATAATATTGATAAAAACGATAATACCGATTATAACGTTAATAACAATAATAATAATAATAATAATAATAATAATAATAATAATAATAATAATAATAATAATAATAACGATAATAGCTATAATGAGGAAAATAATAATAATTATAATAATAATACTAAGGATATAAACGAAAATAACCATAATAATAGAACATATTATAACATTAATAACATTAATAATGTGAATAACGATAATAACGATAATAACAAATCGATAATAACGATAATATTAATATAAATAATAACAATATTTCCGATAATAAAGATAATAAAATAAATAATAAAAACAATAATACAGGTAATAATGATAATAATGATTATAATCATAATAATTATAATATTAATAATAATTATAATAACAATAAATAGAATAATAACGATAATAATAGTAGTAATAATAATAATAACTAATTATATCAATAAAAATAATAATAACGATAATAATAATGACAAATATAACGATAAGGATGGAAAGAATGATAATAATGATGACATTAATAATGGTAAAAACTATAATAACTATAATAACGGTAATAATAATAACAGTAATAACGATAATAACGATAATATGGATTACAAAACTAACAATAAAATAGATTGTAAGGATATTAAAGATAGAAACACTAACATTAAATACAATAATAACGACAATAGTAATAATAACAATAACCATAATAATGATATTACAGATACTAATAATAATAATAATAATAATATTAATGATGATAATAACGGTTATAATGTTAATAACTATAATAACGATACTAACAATAAGAATAATAATAATAAGAGATATATTAAAGTTATTAACGGTAATAATAATAATAGTAACAATAGTAACGAAAATGACTACAAAAACGATAATAGTAATAACGATAATAACAATAATAGTAATAATAATAATACCTATAGTAACAATAATAACGATAATGACAATAATAATAATTATAATAATAACGATAATAACGATAATTACGTTAATAACGAAAATAATAATATAATTAATAACGATAATTACGATAATAACGAAAATAATAATAGCATTAATAACGATAATTATGATAATAATAATAATAATAATTATAACAATATTAAGGATATTAACGATGATAACGATAATACTAATAACGATGACAACGACAAAAATAATAATATTAATATAATTAATAACGAAAATAAGGATAATAACGATAAAAACGATAAAATCAATAATAATAATAATAATGATAATAATTATAATAACGAAAAAAACACTAATAACGAGAGGAATAGGAACGATATTAACGATATAAAAATAATAATAGTTACATTATTAAGGATAACAACGAAAATAACGATAAAAATAATAATAATAATAACGAAAGTAAGGATAATAACGTGCCAACGATAATAATAATAATAACAATAATAAGGATAAGAACAATAATAATAATGAAGTAAATAAAGATAATAACGAAGACAACGATAAAAATAATAACAATAATAAAGATAATTACGAAAATAACTACTATAAGGATTAGAACAATAACGATAATAACAATGTTACTAATAATAATAAGAACGATAATGAAGATAAAACGATAAAAGAGATAATAACTATAATAACAAAAATAACAATTAAATAATAGAAATAATAGAGATATTAACGTTATTAACGATAATAACGATAATAATAAAAACAGTTATAACGATAAATACGATAATAACGACAACTATAATAAAAATATAAACGTATATAGAGATAATTACATTTTCAAAGATAATAATTATATCAATAATAACGATAAAAACGATATTAACGATAATAACAATAACATTAATGATAATAATGATGCTAATAATAATAAAAATAACAATAATAACGATAATAACAATAATGATAAAAAGAATAATAACGATAATATTGATAATAACGATAATAATAATAACAATAATAACGATATTAACATAATCAACGATAATAACAATAATGACGTTAATAAACATAATCATAATGAAGATATTAACGATAACATCAACAATAATATTTATAATAATAATAATAATAGTAACCGTAATAATTATAATATCGATAATAACGATAATAACAATAACGATAGTAACGATAATATCGGTAATACTAATAACAATATTATTGATAATATCGATTATAATAATAATAACGATAATTTCGATGATAACGATAATAATGATAATAACGGTAATAAAGATAATAACGATAATATCGATTATAACGAAAAGAATAATTACGATAATGACGGTAATAATAAAAGTAATAAATATAATAACGATAATTACGATAATAACGATAATATTAATAAAGATAATAACGTTAATAATGTAAGTAGCGCTAATAATAATAGTAATGATAACAATAACGATAATAACGATTATAATGATAAGAACGATAATAATAGAAGTAATAATAACAATATTAAAAATAATAAGTATCATTACGATAATAACGATAATGAAAATAATATTAATAGTAATTATAATAATGATAATTACGATATTAACGGTAGTAATGTTAGTAATAATAAAAAAATAACAATAATATCGTTAATAACGATAATATCCATATTAATTATAACGATGATAACGACAATAAAAATAATAATGTCGATAATAAAGATAATAACGACAATAATAATAATAATAATAATAATAATAATAATAATAATTATAATAAAAAAAAATAATAATAATAATATCGATAATAACAATAATAACGATAATAATAATATTAATAATAACAATAACAACAATAGGAACGATAATAAGGATAATAATGATTACAATAAATACGATAATATCGATAATGATATTAACAATATTAACGTTAATATTGATAATAATTATAACAATATTAACGATAATATCGATAATAATAATAACATATTAACGATAATATCTATAAAAATAATAATAATAAGAATAACGATAATAATGATATTAGTAATATTAATAACGATAATAACGAAAATAATGATAGTAAGGAAAATTTTTATAATTATAATAATAATAAAAACGATAAAAATGATAATAATACTTACAATAATAATGATAATAACAATAATAACGATATTAACTATAATAAAATTAATAACTATATTAACGTTAACAACGATAATGATATGAAGAATAATAGCGATAATAACGATAATTACCTTAATAATAATATTAACATTAATAACGATATAAACGATGATAACGATAATAAAAATAACGGTAATGACAATAATAATAATAATAGTAATAACGATAATAATTATAATAACGTTAATAATAACAATATTAACGGCAATATTAATAATGATAATAATAAAGATAAGAGCAATAATAATAATTACAATAAAATTAGAAACCATTATAACGTAAATAACGATAATGACGATGACAATAATAATGATTATTACGATAATAACAAAAATAATAAAAACCATAGTTTCGTTAATAGATATAATCATAATACCGTAAAAACGATAATAAATTTAATAATAATAAAAATAATAATGATAATAACGATATTATCGGGATAATTATAACAATAATATCGATAATTACGTTATTTGAAATAATAATAATAACAATAATAACGATAATACTAATAACCATAATAAAGATAATAATAATAATAATAATAATAACAATAATAACGATACTAACGATAATAACGATATGAACAAAATTAACGATAATAACAAGATTTATAAAAATAATAATATCTATAATAATGATAAGAACGATTAGAACTATAAAATTACTAACAATAATAACAATAATAACATATATAACTACAAAAAAATGATTTAAATAAGATATTAACGATAATAAATAGAATAACAGTAATAACGATAATAACGACAATACAAATAAAAATAAAAACGATAATAACTCTAATAACAATAACAATAATAATAATAATAATAATAATAATAATAATAATAATAATAATAATAATAATAATAATAATAATAATAATAATATCGATAATAACAATAATAACGAAAATTATAATATTAATAACAACAATAATAACTTTAATAACGATAATAATGATGATAATAAATACGATAAAGTCGATAATATCGATAATAATATTAACAATATTAATTATAATATCGATAATAATATGAAAAATATTAATGATAATATCGATAATAAAATGAACATTATTAACGATAATATCTATAAGCATAACAATAATAATAATAATAGTAATAACGATAACTATAATAATAGTAATAATACTAACATTAATAACAATAATAGCGGTAATAAGGTAATTAACGGTAATAACAATATTTATAATAACCATATTAACAATAATAACGATATTATCGATGATAACAATAACAATAATAACCATGATATCGAAAATAATAATAATGTTATTAACGATAACATCGATAATAATAATAATTACAATAAAATTAATAACGATAATATCGATAATAACTATAATAATAATAAAGAAAATAACGATAGTAATGATATTAACGATAATAATAATAGTAATAATATCGATAATAACGATAATAAAGATAATAGCGAAAAAATAATAATAATAATGAGGAAAATAACGCCTATAACGGTGATAATAATACCTATATTGCCAATAACGATAATAACGATAATAGCGATAAAGCGAAAATAATAATAATAATAATAATAATAATAATAATATCGATAATAAAGATAATGACGACAATAATAATAATAAAAATAATATTAATAATAATAACGATAATGACGATAATAATAATAGTTATATTAACAATAATAACAATAATAACGATAATAACGATAATAACGATAAAATTAATAATAACGTCATTAATAACTATAATAAATATAATAACGATAAGGTCTTAACGATAATGACGACAATAGTTGTAATAGTAATAACGACAATAACGATAATAACAGCAATAAAATTAATAATAATAAAGATAATAACGGTATTATCGAAAATAAAGATAAAAGCTATAATAATAATAATACTAATAAGAATAATAACAACGTTAACAACGATAATAAGAATAAAAACAGTAATGATAATACCACAATAATAAAAACAACAATAAAAATGATAATAACGATAACAACAATAATAAGGTTAATAACTAAATTAACTATATTAATAATAACGGAAATAACATTAATTTCGATATTAATAATAGCAACATTAAAGACAATAACGATAATAATAATAACAATAACGACCTTAATAACTATAATAAATATAATAACGATATGGTATTAACGATAAAGACGACAAAAGTAGTAATAGTAATAACAATAATAACGATCATATCTATTTAATAATCTATAAAAATAATAATAATAATAATAATAATAAAAGTAATAACGGTAATACCGATAATAACAAAGATACTAATAATAACTATAAAAAGCATAATAACTATAATAATATTAATCATAATAAAGATAACAACGATAACAACGATAACAATTACAAAACAGATAATAACGATAATAATAATTATAATCCTAATATCAATATTAATATTTATAATAATAACAATAATACTGATAATAAGGATAATAACTATAATAATAATAGTATTAATAACAATAATAACACTAATAACGTTAAAAGCGATTATAAGGTTATTAACGATCATAACGATAATTATAATAACCATATTAATAATAATAACGATGTTATCAATGATAACAATAACGATAATAACGATAATATCGATAATAATAAAAATATAATTAACGTTAACATCAATAATATTAATAATAATAGTAACATTAATAACGACAATAACGATAATAACTAAAATAATAGTAACGAAAATAACGATAATAACGATATTAATGATAATAATAATAATACCAATATCGACAATAACCATAATAACGATAAGAGCGATAATAATAATAATAATAATAATAATAATAATAGTAATAATAACAACGTTAATTACGTTAATTACGATAATAATATTAGTAATTATAACAATAATAGCAATAATAACTAGAATATCGATAATAATAATAACATATTAACGATAATATCTATAAAAATATTAATACCAATAATAACGATAATAACGATAATAATGATAATAACGATTTTAATAACTACGATAATACCGATAATAGAAGTAATAATAATAACGATAATGACTATATTTAGGATAATAATAATAACAATAATAGAGATAAGGACGATATTATCTATAATAACAATATTAATAATAACGATAATAACAAAATAACGATGTAACGATAATAATAACAATAATATTAACAATAATATTGAAAATAATAATAATAATAATAGCAATTATAACGATAATAAAGATAATAAAGATAATAATGATAACGATAATAACGATAATAGTAATAATAATTATATCAAAAATAACAATAATTACGATCATGACTATAATAACGATAATAATAATAACAAATATATCAATAAAAACGATAATAACGATAATAACAATAATAATATTAAAAATAATAACGATAATAACAATATTAAAAATAACAATAATCCACGATAACGTAGATAAAAACATCAACAATAATAGGAAAAATAACGAAAATAAGGATAATAACGATAATAGCGTCAATAATAAAAATAATAACGATAATAACGATTATAACAATAATAATAATAACGATAATATCTATAATAACGTTAATAATACTAGTAATAATAAGTATATTAACAGTAATAACTATATTTAAGAAATCAGTAGTAGCGATAGTATCGTTAATATTGATAATAATAACGATTATACCGAAAATGACGAGAATAACGATAATAATAATAAAATTAATAACGATAATTACGTTAATAACGAAAACAATAACAGCATTAAAAACGAAATTACGATAATAATAATAATAATAATAATTACAAAATTAAGGATAATAACGATAATAACGATAATACTAATAAAGATGACAACAATAATAACAATAATATTAATATTAATAATAACGAAAATAAGGATAATAACGATTACAATGATAACATTAAAAATAAATATCAAGATAATAACCACATTAACTTTATTAACGATACCAATAACAATAACGATAAAAATAATAATAATAATATCGAAAATAAGGATAATAACGATGTCAATGATAATAATAATAACAACAAAAAGGATAATAAAAATAATAAAGATAAAGTAAATAAGGATAATAACGATGACAATGATAATAATAATAACAATAATAAAGTAATAACGATAATAACGATTATACAGATTATAACAATAACGATAATAGAAATAATAATTTGAACGGTAATGAAGATAAAACGAAAAAAATGAAAATAACTATAATAACAAATATAATAACGATAATAATAATAACAATAATAACGATAATAATAATAATAACATTAACGTGAATAGTGATAATTACTATTTCAAAGATAATAATAATAACAATAATAACGATAAAAACGATATAAACGTTAATAACAATAATAATAATGATAATAACTATACTAATAGTAATAACAATAACAATAATAACGATTTTAGCAATAATTATAAAAAGAATAATGACGATAATAATGATAATAACATTAATAATAATAGCAATAATAACGATTTAAACGTTAATAACGATAGTAATAATAATATTAATAAGGTTAATAACATTAAAAACGATAACAATAATATTGACGTTAATAATAATAATAAGATTAGAGATATTAACGATAATAAAAACAATAATAATTATAACAAATATTAATAATACTAATAGTAAGCATAATATAGATATTAACGATAGTAATAATAACGATAATGACGATAATAATATTAATAATAAAGATAATAACGATAATTAGGAGAATGACGATAATATTAATAACGATAATAACGTTAATAAGGTAAATAACGGTAAAATAATAGTAATAATAACAATAATAACGATAAAATTATTAACGATAATATCGACATTATTAACAATAATAACAACGATAATTACAATAATAACGATAATAGAATTAATAATAATAAAGATAATAACAATATTAACGATAATATCGATAATAACGATAATAAAAATAATAATAGTAATAGCAGTAATAACAATAATAACGATAATAACGATAATAGCGATAATAACATTTATAATGGTAAGAACGATAATAATATTAATAATAATAACAATAATAACGATTATTACGATATAAGGATAATAATAAAAGTAATAATAATAATATTAAAAATAATAAGTATAATAACGATAATAACTACATTAATAGTAGTAATAATGAAAGTAATAACAATAATAGCCATAAAAACGATTTTAACGATAATAATTATAACGATAATAGCGATAATATCTATAATATTAATAACATTATTTATGATAATATCGATATTAATAAATGTAATAATAACAGTAATAACGATCATAACTATAATAATAATAACGAAAATTAAGATAATAATAATATTAACGATCATAACAATGATAATAATAATGATAATAAAAGGTAATGACGATAAAAAAGTATTTATCGTTAATAATAATAAAAGCAATAATAATGATAATAATAGAAGTAATACTAAATATATTAAGATTAATATCTATAATAACGATTATAACGATAACAATAGTAGTAAGAATAACAATAATAACAATAATAACGATATTAACGATAATAATAGTTGAAGTAATTACAATGATAACAATAATAGCGATAATAACGTTATTGCTGATAATTAGAATAATTATAATATTCATAAAAAATATAATACGGATATTACCGATAATAATCATAACGAAAATAACGATAATAATAATAATATTATTAACGATATAATCGAAAATAATAATAATCAAAATTACATTAATAACAATAATAACGATAAAAACAACAATAACGAGAATTACGATTAAAATAATAATACCGAAAATAACGATAATAACGATATTAACGATTATAATAATAATAATAATATCGAGAATAACGATAATAAGTATAATAAACATAATAACGATTATAACGAAAAAAAAATAATAATAATAACAATAATAATAATAAGGATAATAAAGATAACAGAGATTATAATTATAACGATTAAAAAGATAACAACGGCAATAATGATAATAGCAATAATAACGATAACAACTGTGATAAAAATAACAATATTAACGATATTAAAGAAAATAGTAATGACAATAATAACGATAACAACGATAATAACATTAATAATAATAATAATAATAAAATGAAACTAAGTATAATAACGGTGACATCGATAATAATAATAAAAATAATAATGATAATAACGATAATAACGATAATAACGCTACTAACGGTAATAGCGATATAAATAAGAACAACAAAAATAATATTAACGTTAATAATTATAATAACAATTATAATAATGACGATAATAACGATAACAACGGTAATAATGATAATAACGATATTAACGATAATAACAATGATAATAATAGTATTAATAAAGTTAATAACGAAATAAATGATTTTAACGATAATAATAATAACAACAATAACGATAATATAGAATATGATGTTAAGAATGATAATAATATTAACAATAATAAAAACAATAATGACAAACAAGATAATAAAGATAATAATAGAAGTAATAATAACAATATTATGAACAATAAATATAATAACAATAATAATAGTAGTAATAAAAATGTAATAACAATAATAACGATAAAAACGAATTTAACGATAATAATAATGGTGATAATTACGATAATTTCAATAATAATAATAACTATAATAACGATAATAACGATTATGGAGATAATAATAATTATAGTAATAATAACGATATTATAGATACTAACGACAAAATAATAATAATAATTATAACGATAATAACGGTAATAACGATAATAATAATAGAAAAATAACAATCATATCAATAAAAACGATAACAAAGTTAATAACGATAATATCGATCATAATAACAACAATATCGACGACAATATCGGTAATAATAATAACAATAATATGAATAATAACGATAATAAAGATAAAAACGATAATATCTATATTAATAAATAGGATAATATTGGTATCATCGATAATAATAATAACAATATTAATGATAATATCGATATTAATAACAACAATATCGACAATAATAACGATAATAATAATAACAATAATAACAATAATACTGATACTAATGATAATATCGTTAATAATAATAACGATAATAATGATAATAGCGATAAAAAC
Organism: Vespa crabro; assembly: GCF_910589235.1. Classification (NCBI taxonomy): domain Eukaryota; kingdom Metazoa; phylum Arthropoda; class Insecta; order Hymenoptera; family Vespidae; genus Vespa; species Vespa crabro. Next base: position 2,491,085 of record NW_025813595.1, read on the forward strand.
AATAACGATATTAACGATAATATTGACAATATTAAAGATAATAATGATAATAATATTAAAACAATAATAATTATCATAATAATAGTAGTAATAACGTTAATAACGATATTAAAAATAAAAATAATAATGATAATACAGATAATAATAAGAAAATTCATAACATTAATAACGTTAATAAAGATAATAACGGTAAAAATAGTAAAATTGATAACAGTAATAACATTTAAAATGGAAATAATAATAATGACAATATGGAAAGTAACGATAATAACGGTAAAAACGATAATAAGTAATAATACTAGTAATGATAATAATGGTAATTACGATGATAACAATAATCATAATAGTTATAATAGCATTATGACAATAATAACGATATATAAAATAACGATAATAAGGACAATAATAATAACAATATTAATATCATTTATAACAATAATAACGATGATAACCACAATGACGATAATAACGATAATATCGATAATAATAATAATAATAATAACATTAATAACGATAATACGTTAATAACGTCAATAATAATAATAATAATAATAATAATAATAATAATAATAATAATAATAATAATAGTAATAATAATACCGATAATAAAGATAATGACGACAATAATAATAATAATAATAATATTAATAATAATAAAGATAACGACAATAATATTAATAATAATAACAATTGCAATAATAAGGCTAATAACTATAATAATGAGAACTACAATAACGACCAAAACGTTAATAACGATAATAATAATAGCATTAATAGGGATAACATCGATAATAACAATCATCGTAATAATAACGATAATAGTGGTAATAACTATGATAACGATAATAATAATAACAATAATAACGATAATAAGGATAATAACGTAAATAACGATAACAATAATATTAATAATAAAGATAATAATGATATTTACGAAAATAACGATAATAATAATAGCAATAATAACAATAATACCGATATAAATAATAAAAAGCATAATAAAGTTAGTAACGATTATATTAATAGTAATAATATTGTTAATAACGTTATTAATGATAATGACGATTATTTCGATTATAATAATAACAATAAAATCGATAGTAAGGATATTAATTATAACAATAATTAGATTAATTACGATAATAACGACAATAATAATAATAATAATAACCATAATAACGATAATAAAGAAATATAACGATTATAATAATAACAGTAATAACGATAATAAAGATTTTTACGATAATATTAATAACGATAATAACGATAATAACATTAATAATAATAATAATATCAAAGATTATAACGATATTAATAAAATAACGATAATCATGATAATAACGATACTAATAATAATAATAATAACATTAATAACGATAATAACGATTATAATGATAATAACTATAATAACGTTATTATCAATAAGAGTAATAGTAATAATAGAGATATAGTAATTATAATGTTAATAACGTTATTAACGATAATAACGATAATAATATTAAAAATAATAACGATAATAACTATATTAAAAATAATAATAATATACTATAACAAAGATAACAACAACAGTAATAATAGAAAACTAAGGAAAATATGGATAATAATGATAAAAGCTTCAGTAAAAATAATAATATTTTCGATAATGACTATAATGACAATAATAATAATAACGATATTATCGATAATAATATTAATAACACTAGTAGTAATAATTATAATAACGGTGATAACTATATTTATGAAAACAATAGTAACGATAGTACGGTTAATGTCAATTATTATAGTAATAATAATATCAATAAAAACGATAATAACAATAATAATAATAATAATAATGACGATATTAACGATAATAACGATTATATTAATAACGATTTTAACGACAATATTAATAATATTAATAACGATAATAATGATATTTACGGTAATAGTAATAGTAATAATATTGATAATAACTATAATAACGATAGTAATGATAATAATTTTAACAATAAAAACGATTTTAAATATTTTAACGATAATAATAATAAGTATAATAACGATAATAACGAAACTAATAATAATAATAATAATAATAATAGCAATAATAACGATATTAACGATAATAACGATAATAATAAAATCAACATTAAAATCGATATTAAAGAAAATAGTAAATACAATAGTAACGAAAACAACGATAACAACATTAATAATAATAATAATAATATCGAAAGTAATTAAAATAACGGTGACAACTAGAATATTAATAACAATAATAACGATAAAAAAGATAATAACTATAGTAATAATACTAATAATAACGATAATAACGATATTAATGTCAATATGGATAATAACAGTAATATTAATAGTCATATTAAAGATATTACGATAATAACGTTACTAACAATAATAGCAATACTAATATTAACAATATTAAAGATAATATCGTTAATAATTGTAACAATATTCACAATAATATCGATAATAATAATAACAACAAAAACAATAATAATGATAATAACTATAATAATATTTATAATAATAACGATAATAATAATAACAACAATAGCGATATTAGTAACTATGATGATAAGAAAGATAATAATAATAATAAAAATGAAAATAATAACGAAAATAACAAAGATAATCATAATAATAAAAGTAATAATAACAATTTTAAGAATAGTTACTATTATAACGATTTTTACGATAATAGCAAATGTAATAATAACACCAATAAACATTATAACGATAATAACAATTATGAGAAAGTTAACGATTGTAATATTAACGATAATAACAATAATAACCTAAATAATAACAATAAAAATTAACATAATAACGATATTAACGATAATAAGGATAATAACAATAACAATAATGACGACAAAATCAATTATAATACTTTAACGATATTAATACTTATCAAAATAACAATAATATTGATAATAACTATAATAACGTTAATAATAGTAGCAATAATAACAATAATAACACTAATAACGATAATTGAGATAATAACAGTAATAATAACAACAATAATAACAATAATATTGTTAATAAGGTTATTACCGATGATAATGATAATTATAATCTTCATAATAACTATAATAAGGTTATTACCGATAATAGTAATAACGATAATAACGTTCAGAATAATATAGATGAAAACGATAAAATCGAAAATAATAATAAAAATTTTAAAGATAATATCGATAATAATAATAACAATATTAACGAGAATATCGACAATAATAATAATAATAATAATAACCTTAATGACGATAATAACGTTAGTAATGATAATATAAGATATAATAATAACAATATTAAGAATAAAAACTATAATAACAACATTAACGATAATAATAATAGTACTAATAACATTAATAACAATATTGCTAATAACGATAATAACGATAATAATAATAACGACAATAACGATAATATCGAAAAAAATTATAACAAAATTAACAATAATATCGATAATAATAATAACAATAACAACAAAAATAACGATAATAACGATAATTACAATAACAATTATAAAAATAGTAACGATAAGAACGATGATATCGATAATACCGATAATAATAATAATATTAACGGTAATAACGATAATTACAATAATAACGATATAAATAAAAATAATAATATACATAATTCAAAAAATTATCATAAATATATTAACGATAATAACGATAATATTGATAATAATAATAATAAAGAAAATAACTCAATTAACGATAATAGCTATAATAATAGTAACAATAACATCGATAATAACAATATTAATAATAACAATAATAAAATCGATAATAAGGATAATAAAAATAAGAACGATAATAGCAATAACAATAACAACAATAATAACGATAATTACGATAATAATGTTTATAATAATTAATGTAATAATAATTATAGAATTCATAATAACTATAATATCGATAATAACGAACGTAACAGTACTACTTCTAATATTAAGGGCGATAATAACGATAATAACGATAATAACGATAATAATAATAACTATAATAACGATAATAACGATAATATTGATAATAACGATAACAATAATAAGAATAATAACAATAATAATAATATTAACAAAAATGAGGATAATATAAGTATAAAAAACAGTAATGACGATAACAATATTGATAATAATAATATTAGCAATAACAACGATAACATCGATGTTATTTATAATAATAATTGCAATAATATCGATAAAATCGATAATAATAACAATAATAAATTTAATAACGATGATAACGATATTAACGATAATTATAAAAAGAATAATAACGATAATAATGATAATAACGTAAATAATAATAGCAATAATATCGATTTTAACGTTAATAACGATAGTAATAATAACATTAATAACGATAATAACATTAAAAACGATAATAATAATAATGACGTTAATAATAATAAACATATTAGAGATATTTACGATAATAAACAATAAAAATTATAAAAAAAAATAAAAATAATAATAGTAACAATAGTAACGATAATATCGATAATAACGATAGTAATAATACCAATAATGACGATAATAATAATAACAATATGGATAATAACGATAATAACGAGAATGACGATTATATTAATAACGATAATAACGTTATTAACGTAAATAACGATAAAATAATAGTAATAAAAACAATAATAACGATAAAAAAATAGTAATAATAACAATAATAATGATAAAAATATTAACGATAATATCGACATTATTAACAATAATAACAACGATAATTACGATAATAACGATAATAAAATTAATAATAATAATTGTAATAACAATATTAACGATAATATCGATAATAACGATAATGATGATAATAACGATAATAATAGTAGAAATAATAACAATAATAACGATAATAAAGACAACAATAATATTATTAACGATAACAATGATAATATTAATATAAATAATAATGATAATAACGACAATAAAGATAATAATATTAATATTAATAAAGATAATAACGACACTACCGATAAAACCGATTATAGCGATTATAACGATAGTAGCGATTATAAATATAATAACGATAATAACGATAATAATAATAACAATAATGTCGATAATATCGATAATTATAATAATAATATTAACGATAATTTCGGACATAATATTAATACTAATAACAATAATAACGATAATAACGATAATAACTATTATAATAATATCGATAATAACAATATTATTAATAATAATAACAACGATAATTACGATAATAACGATAATAAAATTAATAATAATAAAGATAATAACAAGTTTAACGATAATACCAATAGTAACGATAATGAAAATAAAAATTGTAATAGCAATAATAACGATAATAAAGAGAATAACGGTAATAACGATAATAACTATAATAATAATATCGAAAATAACGATAATAATGATATTAACGATAATAATAATAATAACAATATCGATAATAACGATGATAACGAATATAAAGATAATAACGATAATAATAGTTATAATAATTGCAATAATAATAACGCTAATTACAATAATAACGATAATAATGATAGTAATTATAAAAATAATTTCAATAATAACAATAATAAAGATAATAATATATACGATTTTAACGACAATAGTAATAATAATAATAACGATAATAAAGATAATAACGATAATTATAATAATAACAATAATAATAATAAAAATAATAACAATAATTTGCGTAATAACGATAATAATAGTGGTAATGTTAAGAATAATAACAATAATAACGATAATAAAGATTATGACGATAACAATATTATTCATAATAACGTCAATAGTAATAATAATAATAATAACGGTAATATCGATATTAGTAGTAATATTAATAACGATAATAACAATATTTACGATAATAATTATAATAATAATAAAGATAATAACGATAGTAACAATAATAACGATAATAATAATAAAAGTATTAATGATAATATCGAAAATTATAAAAATAATAATAGCAATAATATCGATAATATCGATAATAGCGATAATAATGAAATTAATAATAATAGTAATAGCAATAATAACGATATTAACGAAAATTGTAATAACATTAGTAACGAAACAGCGATATTAACATTTATAATAATAATAATAATAACGAAAGTAAGTACAATAACGGTGACAACTATAATATTAATAACAATAATCACAATAATAACGATAATAACGATAATAATAATACTAATAATAACGATAATAACGATATCAATGGCATTAACGATAATAACGTTTGTGATAATAATCTTATTGAAGATAATAACGGTAATAACGATGCTAACAATAATAGCGATATTAATAACTTACAACAGAAGCAATAAAAACGATAATAACTATAGTTTACTTATAATAATAACGATGATAACGATAATAATTAAGATAACAATTTTAACGATAATAAAAATGATAATAATTATAATAATAAAGGTAATGACGATAAAAAAGTATCTAACGTTAATAATAATAAAAGCAATAATAATGATAATAATAGAAGTAATACTAAATATATTAAGAATATTAACTATAATAACGATTATAACAATAACAGTAGTAGTAAGAATAACAATAATAACAATATTAACGATAATAACGATTATAAAAATGTTAACGATAATAATATTAACGATAATAACGATAATAAGCATAATAATAATTATAATTATAATAAAGATAACAACGATATTAACGATAATAATGACAATAATAGAAAACCATTATGACGATAATAACGTTAACAGAGATAATACCGATAATAACGATAATGACAATAATAATAATAGTAATAATTAAGTTAATAACGATATTTACGATAATAATAGTTGTAATAATTACAATAATAACAATAATAGCGATAATAAGGTTATTACCTATAATAAGGATAATTATAATATTCAAAATAACTATAATACGGATATTACCGATATTAACAATAACCATAATAACGATTATAACGAAAAAATAATAATAATAATATTGATAATAAAGATAATAAAGACAATAATAATAATGATAATATTAATAATAATAAAAATTTTAATGACGATAATAACGGTAATAGTAGTAGATATAATATCAGTATTATCAATAAAAAGGATAACAATAAAAATAATAACGGTTATTACGATAATAATGCTAATAATAAAAATAAAGATTATAAAGATAACAACTAAATTAACGAAAATAACGATAATAAAAGAATAATATTAATAAGGACAATAATAATAATTACGATAAAGTATTAATATTAGTATCGAAATTAATGATAATATTGTTAATAGTAATAAAAATTTTAACGATAATATCGACAATATTAAAAATAACAATAATAATAATAAGAATAATAAAGATAACAGAGATTAAAATAGTAACGATTAAAAAGATAACAACGGCAATAATGATAATAGCAATAATAACGATAACATCTGTAATAAAAATAACAATATTAACGATATTAAAGAAAATAGTAATAACAATAATAACGATAACAACGATAATAACAATAATAATATTAATAAAAAAGCGAAAGTAAGTATAATAACGGTGACATCGATAATAATAATAAAAATAATAATGATAATAACGTTAATAAGGATAATAATAATACTAATACTAACGATAATAAAGATAATAATAATCGTATTAAAGATAAGAACGATAATAACGCTACTAACGATTATAGCGATAATAATAAGAGCAACAAAATTAATATTAATGTTAATAAATATAATAACAATTATAATAATGACGAAAATAACGATAATAATGGTAATAATAATAATAACGATAATAACGATAATAACAATGATAATAATAGTAATAATTAAGATAATAACGATATTTACGATAATAAGGATAATAACAATAAAAATAATAACGATAATAATGTTAATAATATAAACGATAAAGTCGATAATATCGATAATAATATTAACAAATTTAACGATAATATCGATAATAACATTAACAATTTTAACGATAATATCGATTATAATAATTATATTATAAACCTTAACGTCGATAATAATAATTATAATAATAATATTATTAACGATAATAACCATAATTACTATAATAATAATTACGAAAATAACGATAATAATATTAACGTTAATAATAATAATAATAATAATAATAAAGATAATTACCATAGTAACTATAATAACGATAATAATGATAATAACTATTAAACGACAATTGGGATAGTACCGAATATAATAATAACAATAATAACAATATTAGTAGTAAAATTAATAACGATCATAATGATATTTACGATAATAACTATGATAATATTAGTAATAAAAAAAGTAATAACAATAATAACGATAAAAACATATTTAACGATAATAATAATGGTGATAATTACGATAATATCGATAATAATAATAACTATAATAACGATAATAACGATTATAGAGATAATAATAATTATAGTAATAATAACGATATTATAGATACTAACGACAAAATAATAATAATAATTATAACGATTATAACGGTAATAACGATAAAAATTATAGAAAAATAACAATAATATCAATAATAACGATAACAAAGATAATAACGATAATATCGATAATAATAAATAAGATAATATCGATTTCATCGATAATAATAATAACAATATTAACGATTATATCGATCATAATAACAACAACATCGACAATAATATCGGTAATAATAATAACAATAATATCAATAATAACGATAATAAAAATAATAAAGATAATATCGATATTAATAAATAGGATAATATCGGTATCATCGATTATAATAATAATAATAATAACAATAATACCGACATTAACGATAATATCGTTAATAATAATAACGATAATAATGATAATAGCGATAAAAATAATAACGATATTAACGATAATATTGACAATATTAAAGATAATATTGATAATAATTTTAATAATTATTATAATAATAATAGTAATAACGATAATAACAATAAAAAAAATAAAATAATAACGATAACATACATAATAATAATAAAATTAATAACGTTAATAACGATAATGACGAAAATAACGGTAATAATAATAAAATTAATAATGCTAATAACGAAAATAAAGATAATAATATTATTAATAATACCGATAATATCGATAATAACGATAATAACGTTAATAATAATAATAATAATAGTAATAATAATAGTAATAATAATAATGATAATTACGATAATAACGATAATAATAATAGTTTTAATAACATTATTACAATAATAACGATAAAAACAATAATAACGATATCCATAATAACGATTATAATGACAATATTAATAACAATAATAATATTGATAATAACTATAATAACAATAAGAAACATAATAACGACAATAACGATAATAATAATTACGATAATAACGATAAAATCTTTAATAATAATAATAATAATAATAATAACAGTAATAACGGTAATAACGATAATAAAGGTAATAATAAGAATTATAATAATAACAATAATATCCATAATAATAATAATGACGACAATAATAATAATAATAATAATATTAATAATACTAACGATAATGACGATAATAATAATAATAATAATACTAACAATAATAACAACAATAAGGACAATAACGTTAATAACGATAATAATAATAATAATAACGACAATAATAAATATTATAAATACAATAACGAAATGGTATTAACGATAAAATCGACAGTAGTAGTAATAGTAATAACGATAATAACGACAATAAAAATATTAATAATAAAGAAAATATCAATATTATAGCAAATAACGATTATAACGATAATAATAATAGCAATATTAACGATAATAACGATAATAGCGATTATAACGATATTAAAGACTGTAATAATTATAATAATAATAAAAGTAATATTAACGATTACAATGAAAATAATGATAATAATAGTAGTAATAATAACAATAATAACAATAAAACCGATAGTAAAGTTAATAACGATAATTATGATACTAACAATTATAATAATAACGATAATAATATAAATAATAATAATAATAACGATAATAACAATAATATCAGTAATAATAATAACTATATTAACGAAAATAACAATTACAGTAATAATAATAATAACGATAATTGCGAAAATACAAATAATAATAATAAAAATATTAAAAATTTTAATCACCAGAATACTAACAATAATACCGGTTATGATAAGAATAATATTAATAATAATAACGATAATAATGATAATAATAATAATAATAATAATAATAATAATAATAATAATAATAATAATAATATCATTAATACTCACAATAATTACAATAATAACGGTTATGAGAAGAATAATATTAATAATAATATCGATAATAAGGATAATAACGATAAAATCGATAATAATGATAATAATACTAATAATTATAACGATAATAACAATAATATCGAAAATAATAATATTAATAAGAGCGTTAATGACGTTAACAGTAATAATTATAAAATCGATAGTAATGATATTACAGAAAATATCCATAATAATAAAAATAAATATAACAATACTAACGATAATAACAATAACAATAAGAACAATAATAACGATTATTTATATAATACCGATAATATTAAGAATAATTATAATATCGAATATATGGTTGATTACGAATATAACGGTAATAATAATAATAACTATAATAACGACAATAATAATAATAATAATAAAGATAATAATGATAATAACGATAATAGCGAATATAATAAAACAACAATAAAGATAACAACGATATTAACAATAATAACAATTATAGCGATAATAACAATAATAACGATAATCGCGATAATAATAATAACACTAATAACAATAATATCGACAATAACGATAATTATGATAATACTAATAACAATTATAACGATAATAACGATAATAACAATAATATTAATAATAATAATAATAATGACAACAATAATAAGGATAATAGCAATAATAATAATAACAAAATTATCGATTACATTGTTTATAAAGGTAATGAAAGTATCGATAAGAATAATCATAATAATAACAATAATATTCATAACAATATTAACGATAATAACGGTAATGACTATAACAATAATAACGATAATTACGATAATGTCGATAACAATGATAATGATAATAAAGATAATATCGATAATAATAACAACAATATAAACGAAAGTAACCTTAATGATAATAATAGTAATAACGATAAAAACGATAATAACGATAATAAAGATAATAATACTAATGATATAACAATAATAGTAATAATTATAATAACGATAAAAACGACAATAAAGATAATAATAAAATTAATAACAATAATGAATATAAGGATAATAACGATTATAATAATAATAATAATAACGAAAATAAGGATAATAACGATAACAACGAAAATAATAATAACAATAATAGCGATAATAACGATTTTAACGATAATAAGGATAATAATAATAATTATAATAACGATAGATACAGTAAATTCGATAATAACGAAAAAACGATGATAACGATATTAACGGTAATAATAATAATCAGAATAACGATGATAACGATAATATCGATAATAAAAAAAATAATAATAATAATGATCGTAACGATAATAAAGACAATAATAGCATTTCTAGTAACAATAATCATGGTAATAACTATAATAATGATAATATCGATAATAATAACAATGACAAAGCTAATAGAAATGATAATAATAGTGATAATAACGATAATTACTTTAATAATAATAACAATAATAAAGATAATACCGATATTGACATTAATAACAATAATAATAATAGCAACAATAACGATAATTAGGAAAATAAAAATTATAATTAAAACGATACTAAGGATAGGAGCGATATCATCAATAATATTAATAAGAAAAATAAAGATAATATCGATTATATTAATAAAAATATTAACAATTATATAGATAATTATAATAATAATATTAACAATAATAACGAGAATAACAATATTAACTATAATAAGGATAAAAGAATGACGATATTTACGAATATGAAGATAAAAGAAATATTAATAATACCAATAATAAGGTTCATAAAGATATCGTCGATAATAATAATAACAAAAATAATGATAATATCGATATTAATATTATCAATATTAACGATAATAAGGATAATTTTAATAATAATAATAACGATAATAACGGTTTTAAAGATAAATATAATAGCTATAATAACGATTTTATCGATAATGACGATAATATCAATAATAATAATAATAAAAATAAAGACAATAACGAAATTAATGGAAATAACGATAATATTAATAAAATAATAACGATAATAACGATAATAATAAAAATATTAACCATAATAACGATAATAGCGATAACAACGTCAATAATTTTAGTAATTATACAATAATAATATTACTACCGATAATAACGATGTTAAAGATTCTAATAATAACGATAATAACGTTGATATCGATAATAATAATAGCAATATTAACGATAATAAAGATATAAACGATAATAATGATAATGATAATAACGATAATAATAATAATAATAATAATATCAAAAATAACAATAAGTACCATAATAACTATAATGACGATAATAATAATAACGATAATGAAGATGACAATAATATCTATAATAAAGTTAATAACAATAAAATTATTAATAATAATAACGATAATAACGATATCAATGATAATAACGATAATAGCGATAATAATGATAATTATAATAACGATATTAACGACATTAATAATAGTAATAATAGCGTCAAAAGGGATAATAAGTACATTAAAATGACGATTTTAACGATATTACGATAATAGCATTAACTATAATAAGGATAAAAATCTTAACAATAATAACGATATTAAAGCTTTTAACGATAAAAACATTGAGGATATTAACGATTATAACGATAATAATGATAATAATAATAATAATAATAACATTAATAACGTTAAAAGCGTAAATAACGATAATAGCGATATTACTTATAATAATTATAACGAATATAACGATAATAACGATAATTATGAAATTAATAATAATAATAATATCGATAATAATGATTATAACGATAATAACTATATTAACTATAAAAACAACAATAATATTAATAATAATAATGAAAATAATAATACCGTTAATGACAATAATAGCGATAATAGTAATAGTAAATGTAATATCAATAATAAAAGTAATATCGATATAAAGATAATAACGATAATAATATTAATGATTATAACGAATATAGTAATAATAATAATAGCGATAATAACGATAATAACGACAATAACGATAATAATGATAATAATAATAATAATTATAATAATAATAATAATTATAATAATAGTTTTAAAAATAATAACAATAATGCATTTAATAACGATAATAACGATAGTAACAACAATAATAATAATAATAATAATAACGATAAAAGGGATAATAACTATGTCAACTATAATAATAATAACAATAATATCAATAAAAACGATAATAACGATAATAATAATAATGATAATAATAATAACGATATTAACGATAAGAAATATAATAATGATAATAATCTTAACTATAATAAAGATATTAAAGATTCTAAGGATAATAATAATAAGGATATTATCGATAATAACGAAAGGAATAATAATTTAATATCGATAGTAACAATAATAACGACAAAGATGATAGTAACGATAAAAATAATACCCACAATAACGATGATAATAATAACGATCATAAAGATAATAATAAAAAACATATTAAAGATAATAACGCTAATAACAATACTAACGATAACAGCGATAATTATAATAAAGATATTAAGGATAATATTGGTAATAATTGTAACAATATTTACAATAAAAACGATAATAATAATAACAACAAAAACATTAATAACGATATTAACTATGATAAAATTTATAATAATAACGACAATGACGATAATAATGATAATAATAGAAGTAATAATATCAATATTATGAGTATTAAATATAATAATGATAATAATGATAATAGTAGTAGTTATAATAACAGTAATAACAATAATAACGATAATAACGATTATAAGACTGTTAACGATAATAATATTGACGATAATAACGATAATAACCATAATAATATTAATAATAATAATGAAGATAACAACGCTATTAACGATAATAATGACAGTAATAATAATAATAATAACGAAGATAACGTTAACAATGATAATACCGATAATAACGATAATAACAATAATAATAATAGTATTAATAACGATAATGACGATATTAACGATAATAATAGTAGTAATAATAACGATAATAGTAGTATAACAATTATAATAGAAGTATTAATAACAATATTAAGAATAATAACAATAAAAACGATAATAACAATAAAAATTGAAGTAATATAAAAAGTAATAATTATAGTAACAATAAAAACGATTTTAACGATTATAATAATGACGATATATAGGATAATATCGATAATAATAATAACAATATTAACGATAATATCGATAATAATAATAACATTAATAACTATAATTACGAAAATAACGATTATAACGATAATAATAATAAGAGTAATATTAACCAAAATAAAGATAATAACGACACAATAATAATAATAATAATAACGGTAATAACGATAGAAATAATAGAAATAAAACAATAATATCAATAATAATGTTATAAAAGATAATAAAGATAATATCGTTAATAATAATAACGATAATAATGATAACAGCGAGAAAAAAATAACGATATTAACGATAATATTGACAATATTAAAGATAATAATGATAATAATGTTAAAACGATAATAATTATCATAATTATAGTAGTAATAACGTTAAAAACGATATAAAAAATAAAAATAATAATGATAATATAGATAATAATCATAAAAGTCATAACCATAATAACGTTAATAACGATAATAACGGTAAGAATAGTAAAATTGGTAACTCTAATAACGGTAATAAAGATATAATATTATTAATAATAACGATAATAACGGTAAAAACGATAATAATGATAGTAATAATACTAGTAATAATAATAATGGTAATTACGATAATAACAATAATAATAATAGTTACAATAGCATTAAAACAATAATAACGATAACAACGATAATAACGATATCTATAATAACGATAATAAAGACAATAATAACAACAATATTAATATCATTTATAGCTATAATAATGATGATAACCATAATGACGATAATAACGATAATATCGATAATAATAATAATAATAATAATATCATTAATAAGGATAATAACGTTAATAACGACAATAATAATAATAATAATAATAATAATAATAATAATAATAATAATAATAATAATAATAGTAATAATAATAACGATAATAAAGTTAATGACGACAATAATAATAATAATATTAATAAAAATAACAATAATGAAAATAATAACGATAATAATAATAATAATAACAATAATATTCACCACAATAATAACAATAATAACGGTTATGATAAGAATAATATTAATAATATTAACGATTTTAATGATAATAACGATATAATCGATAATAAAAATTACAATAGTAACGATAATAACTACAATAATGATAATAATAATATCAATTATAAAGATAATAAGGATTATAATCATAATAACTATTATAATGATATTAACAATAAGAATAAAAGTAATAATAAAGACATTCACATTATGAACGATAATAACGATAATAATAATAACAATAATAACGATTATAAGGATAATAATGTTAATAACGATAATAATAGTAATAATAAAAACGATAATAACAATATTAACGATAATAAGCATTATGATAATAATAATAAGAACGATAAAATCGATAATAACGAAATTAACGATAATAACGATAATAACGGTAATGACCATAATAGCGATTATAATAATAACGATAGTAACGATATTAGTAATAATAATAATAATGATAATAACGTTAATAACAAAAATAATAATAAGGTAACAACGATGTTAACGACAAACACGATAATAATGATAATAGCAATAATAATAAAAATAACAATTACAATAATAACGATAATAACTATAAGAAAGGGAACAATAATAACGATCATAGCGTTAATAACGATAATAATAATATCAATAATAGCGATAACATCGTTAATAACAATAATCGTAATAATAACGATAATAAGGATAATAACGGTAATAACGATAATAATAATAATAATAATAACGATAATAACGATATTACGAAAATAAGGATAACAATAATAACATTATTAATAATAATAACGATATTAATAATAATAAGAATAATAAAGACAGTAACAATAATAATAATAGTAATACTAATGTTAATAACGTTATAAACGATAATAACGGTAATATGGATTATAATACTAACAATATAATAGATCGTAATTAAGGATATAAAAGGTAACAATGATTATATTAAATACGATAATAACGACAATAGTAATAATAATAATAACCATAATAATGATAATAAAGATAATAATAATAATAATAATAATATTAATAACGATTATATCGATTATAACGAAAGTAATAATTACGATAATGACGGTAATAATAATAATAATAAAGTTAATAACGATATTTACGATAATGACGATAATATTAATAAAGATAATAAGGTTAATAACGTAAATAGCGATAATAATAATAATAATAATAATAATAATAAAAATTATAATAATAATAATATAGATAATAACAATAATAACGAAGATAATAATATTAATAATAACAATAATAACAATGAGAACGATAATAAGCATAATAATAAATACGATAAATAAGATAATATCGATAATAATATTAACAATATTAATGTTAATATGGATAATAATTATAACAATATTAACGATAATATCGATAATAAGAATAACATATTAACGATAATATCTATAAAAATAATAATAATAATAATAACGAAAATAATGATAATAACGATATTAGTAATATTAATAATAAAGATAATTACGATAATAACGATAATAATAATAACAATATTAACGATAATAACGATAATCACGATAATAATAATTACAATTATAACGATAATAACGACAATAATAATAGTTATATTAACAATAATAACAATAATAATGATAATAACGAAAATAATGATAGATAGAATAATAACGACATTAATAACTATAATAAATATAATAACGATATGGTATTGACGATAATGACAACAATATTAGTAATAGTAATAACGATAATAACCATAATAACAGCAATAAATTTAATAATAATAAAGATAATAACGATATTATCGAAAATAAAGATAAAAGCAATAATAATAATACTAATAAGAACTATAACAACGATAATAACGATAATAGAAATAATAACAGTAACGATAATACGACAATAATAATAACAACAATAAGAATGATAATAACAATAACAACAATAATAAGGTTAATAACTATATTAACTATATCAATAATAACAGAAATAACATTAATTTCGAAATTAATAATAGCAATATTAAAGATAATAACGATAATAATAATAATAATAACGACCTTAATAACTATAATAAATATAATAACGATATGGTATTAACGATAAAAACGACAATAGTGGTAATAGTAATAACAATAATAACGATAATATCTAATTAATAAACTATAAAAATAATATTAATAATAATAATAAAAGTAATAACGGTAATACCGATAATAACAATGATACTAATAATAACTGTAATAAGGATAATAACTATAATAATATTAATCATAATAAAGATAACAAGGATAATAACGATAACAAATACAAAAGAGATAATAACGATAATAACAATTATAATCCTAATAACGATATTAATATTTATAATAATAATAATAATACTGATAATAAGGATAATAACTATAATAATAATAGTAATAATAACAATAATAACACTATTAACGTTAAAAGCGATAATAATATTATTAACGATAATAACGATAATTATAAAACCATATTAATAATAATAACGATGTTATCAATGATAACAATAACGATAATAACGATAATATCGGTAATAATGATAATATAATTAACGTTAACATCGATAATATTAATAATAATAATAACAATAATAACGATAACAACAATAATAACTATAATAATAATAACGAAAATAACGATAATAACGATATTAATGATAATAATAATAATACCAATAACGACAATAACCATAATAACGATAACAACTATAATAATAATAATAATAATAAAAATAATAGTAATAATAATAACGTTAATTACGTTAATTACAATAATATTATTGGTAATTATAACAATAATAGCAATAATAACGATAATAATAAAAACGTTTATATCGATAATTTCAATTAAAATAATAACAATATTAACGATTATATCGACAAAAATAATAACAACAATAACAATATTAAAAATAATAATAATAACATATAACATAAACGATAATAATAACATTATTATTAATACCAATAATATTGATAAAAACGATAATAATAATAATATCGATTATAATAACAACGATAATAGCGTCAATAATAAAAATAATAACGATAATAACGATAATAACAATAATAATAATAACGATAATATCGATAATAACATTAATAATACTAGCAGTAATAACTATTTTAACGGTATTAACTATATTTAAGAAATCAGTAGTAACGATAGTATCGTTAATAATCATCATAATAACGATTATAACGAAAATGACGAAAATAACGATAATAATAATAAAATTAATAACGATAATTACGTTAATAACGAAAATAAAAACAGCATTAATATCGATAATAACGATAATAACGATAATACTAATAAAGATGACAACAATAAAAACAATAATATTAATATTAATAATAACGAAAATAAGGATAATAACGATAACAACGATAATATTAATATTAAATATCAAGATAAAAACCATATTAACTTTAATAACGATAGAAACGACAGTAACGATAAAAATAATCATAATAATATCGAAAATAAGGATAATAACGATGTCAACGATAATAATAATAACAACAAAAAGGATAATAAAAATAATAAATATAAAGTAAATAAGGATAATAATGATGAAAATGATAATAATAATAACAATACTAAAGTAATAACGATAATAACGATTATAAGGATTATATCAAAAAAGATAATAGTAATAATAATGAGAAGTAATGAAGATAAAACGATAAAAATGATAATAACTATAATAACAAATATAATAACGATAATAATAGTAACATTAATAACGATAAAAACGATATAAACGATAACAACAATAATAATAATGATAATAACTATACTAATAGTAATAACAATAACAAAAATAACGATTATAACAATAATTATAAAAAGAATAATAACGATAATAATAATAATGACGTTAATAATAATAATAATATTAGAGAAATTAACGATAATAAAAACAATAATAATTATAACAATAATAATAATAATAATAGTAACCATAATAACGATAATATCGATAATAACGATAGTAATAATAGCGATAATGACGATAATAATAATAACAATAACGATAATAACGATAATTACTATATAAGGATAATAATAAAAGTAATAATAACAATATTAAAAATAATAAGTATAATAACGATAATAAGTATTCTGATAGTAGTAATAATGAAAGTAATAAAAATTATTTTTAACGATAACAATTATGACGATATTTATGATAATATCGATATTAATAATTGTAATAATAACAATAATAACGATTATAACGATAATAACGATAATAATGATAATAACGATAATAATTATATTAATAAAAGGAACAATAATAACGATATTAACGAAAATATTAGTAACAATTGTAACGTTAACAACGTCAATAAACATAATAATAATAATAATAATAACGAAAGTAAAGATAACAATAATGACAATAATAGCTATAATATCGATTATAATAATACCGATAATATCGATATTAACTATAATAATAATAAAATTAATAACGTTATTAAAAATAATTTCAATAATAACAATAATAATAGTAGAAATAATAACAATAATAACGAAAATAAAGATAACAATAGTATTATTAACGATAACAATGATAATATTAATATAAATAATAACGATAATAACGATAATAAAGATAAGAATATTAATATTAATAAAGATAATAATGATATTAACGATAATACCGATAATAACGATTATAACGGTAGAAGCGATAATAAATAAAATAACGAAATAATAAGAATAATAATAATAATAATAATAAAAAAAAAATAATAATGACGATAACAACGATAATAACATTAATAATATCTGTAATAATAACAATAATATCAATAATAACGGTAATAAAGATAATAATAATAACAATAATATAGATAATATCGATAATTATAATAATAATATTAACGATAATTTTGGTCAAAATATTAATACTAATAACAATAATAACGATATTAACGGTAATAACTATTGTAATAATACCGATAATAACAATATTATTAATAATAATAATAACGATAATTACGATTATAATGATAACAAAATTAATAATAATAAAGATAATAAGAATATTAACGATAATACCGATAATAACGATAATAAAAATTATAATTGTAATAACAATAATAAAGATAATAAAGAGAATAACGGTAATAACGATAATAACTATAATAATAATAACGAAAATGATATCAACGATATCATTTATGATATCAACGATAATAATAATTATAATAATTTCAATAATAATAACGTAAATTACAATAATAACGATAATAATAATAGTAATTATAAAAATAATAGCAATAATAACAATAATAAAGAAAATAATATATACGATTTTAACGACAATAGTAATAATAATAATAACGATAATAAATATAATAACGATAATTATAATAATAACAATAATAATAATAAAAATAATAACAATAATTTTCATAATAACGATAATAATAGTGGTAATGTTAAGAATAATAACAATAATAACGATAATAAAGATTATGACGATAACAATATTATTCATAATAACGTCAATAGTAATAATAATAATAATAACGATATTATCGATATTAGTATTAATATTAATAACGATAACAATATACACGATAAAGACGATAATATCGATAATAATATTAACAAATTTAACTATAATATCCATATTAATATTAACAATATTAATGATAATATCGATCATAATAATAATATTATAAAACGTAACGTCTATAATAATAATAACGAAAATAAAGATAATAATAATATTAACGTTAATAATAATAATAATTATAATAATAATAATAAAGATAATACCGACAGTCACGATAATAGAGATAATAACGATAATAACTATAATAACGATAATTGCAAAAGTAACGAATATAATAATAACAATAATAACGATATTATTTGTAATATTCATAACGATAATAACGATATTTACGATAATAATTATAAGAATAATAAAAGATAATAACGATAGAAACATTAATAACGATAATAATAATAACAATATTAATGATTATATCGAAAATTATAATAATACTAACAGCTATAATAACGATAATATCGATAGTATCGATAATAATAAAAACGATAATAACGATAAGAATAAAAATAAAATTTCGGTAGTAACAATAATAACGACAATTACGATAATAAAGATAATAATAACAACAATAATGTCGATGATAATGATAACGATCATAAAAATAGTAACGATAATAATAATAATAGCAATAATAACGATATTAACGAAAATATTAATAACATTAGTAACGAAAACAACGGTAATATCTTTAATAATAATAATAATAATAAAGAAAGTATAATAACGGTGACAACTATAATATTAATAACAAATATAACGATAATAACGATAATAACGATTATAATTATGATAACAATATTAACGATAATATCAATGATAATAATTATAATAATAAAGGTAATGACGATAAAAAAGTATCTAACGTTAATAATAATAAAAGCAATAATAATGATAATAATAGAAGTAATACTAAATAAATTAAGAATAATAACTTTAATAACGATTATAACAATAACAGTAGTAGTAAGAATAACATTAATAACAATAATAACGATAATAACGATTATAAAAATGTTAACGATAATAATATTAACGATAATAACGATAATAAGCATAATAATAATTATAATTATAATAAAGATAACAACGATATTAACGATAATAATGACAATAACAGAAAACAATAATGACGATAATAACGTTAACAAAGATAATACCGATAATAACGATAATGACAATAATAATAATAGTAATAATTAAGTTAATAACGATATTTACGATAATAATAGTTGTAATAATTACAATAATAACAATAATAGCGATAATAAGGTTATTACCGATAATAAGGATAATTATAATATTCATAATAACTATAATCCGGATATTACCGATATTAATAATAACCAAAATAACGATTATAACGAAGAAATAATAATAATAATATCGATAATAAAGATAATAAAGACAATAATAATAATGATAATATTAATAATAATAAAAATTTTAATGAAGATAATAACGGTAATAGTAGTAGATATAATATCAGTATTATCAATAAAAACGATAACAATAATAATAATAACGGTTATTACGATAATGATGCTAATAATAAAAACAAAGATTATAAAGATAACAACTATATTAACGATAATAACGATAATAAAAGAATGATATTAATAAGGACAATAATAATAATTACGATAAAGCAATAATATTATTATCGAAATTAATGATAATATTGTTAATAGTAACAAAAATTTTAACGATAATATCGACAATATTAAAAATAACAATAATAATAATAAACATAATAAAGATAACAGAGATTACAATAATAACGGTTAAAAAGATAACAACGGCAATAATGGTAATAGCAATAATAACGATATCATCTGTAATAAAAATAACAATATACGATATTAAAGAAAATAGTAATAACAATAACAACGATAACAACGATAATAACAATAATAATAATAATAATAAAAACGAAAGTAAGTATAATAACGGTGACATCGATAATAATAATAAAAATAATAACGATAATAACGGTAAGAACGATAATAACAATAATAAAATTTATAATAATATCGATAATGGCGATAATAACGATAATAACAATATTAATAGTAATGAGAATAAAGATAATATCAATAATAACGGTAATATCGATAATAATTATAACAAAATTAATGAAGATAATAATAATCATCATAACGGTAATAAGGATAAATACGATAACATTGATAATGATAATAATAATAATAACGATAATAATGATAATAAAGATAGTAATAATAATAATAACATTAGAAACTATGATAACGAAAATAATAATAATAATAATGGCATTACAAGCAATAGTATCGATAATAACGATAATCACGATAATAATTATAACAATAATATCAATAATATCGATAAGAAATATAATACTAATAACAATAATATCGATGACAACGGTAATAACGATAATTATAACAATTATATATAGATAATAAAGATTATAAGGATAAGAACGAAGATAACTATAAGAAAGAAAATAACGGCAATTATAATAATAATTATAACGATAATGAAAATGACGATAAAGACGATAATAACGAAAATGAAGATAATTACGTTTAGAATAATAAAGATAGTAACGATAATAGTAATAATAATAATAATGATAATAACGATAATAAATAAAATAATAATAATGATAATAAAGATAACAACAATATTAACGATAATAACGATAATAATAATAATAATATAACGATAATAAAGATAATAATTGTAATATAGATAATAACGATATTATCGATAAAAATAATAATGATATTAACGATAAAATAGATAATAATAGTAACAAAATAAACGATATTATCGATAATAATAGTAAATTGAATGACAATAGAAACAAGAATAACGAAAATGACGTAAATAAAATTAACGATAAAAACGATAATAATAATAATACAAATATCGATAGTAACAAAAATAACGATAATGAGGATAATAACGATAATAATAACAGCAATAATAACGATTTTAAAATTAAGAACGATAATAATAATAATATTAATAACAATAATAACATTATCAACGATAATAATAATAAAGACGTTACTAATAATAATCATAATAAAGATATAAACGATAATAACAACAATAATAATTATAACAATAATAATAATAGTAACTACAAGAATGATAATAACGATTATAACGATAATAATAATAACGAAAGTAACGATAATATCGATAATACCAATAACAATATTATTGATAATATCGATAATGATATTAATAATCATAACGATGATAGCGATAATAACGATAACTACGATAATGACGATAATTTTAATAACCATAATAACGTTAATAACTTAAATAAAGGTAATAATAATAGTAATAATAACAATAAGAACGATAATAAAGATATTGACGATAATAATATTAACGAAAATACCGACACTATTAATAATAACAACGATAATTATGATAATAACGATTATAAATGTAATAATAATAAGGATAATAACAATATTAACGATAATATTGATAATAATGATAATAACAATAATAATAATAATAATAATAATAGTAGCGATAATAACGATATTAACGACAATAACGGTAATAATTATAACAATAATAACGATAATATCGGTAATATTGATAATATTGGTAATAATTATATTAATAATAACTATAATAACCATAATAAGGACAATAAAATAAAGAATAATAACTGTATTAACAAAAATATTAAGGACAATTATAACGATAATAACGATAATAATATTAATAATAATAATAATAAATACGAAAGTAAAGATAATAACGTTGACAACGATAATAATAATAGCAATAATAATGATAATAATGAAAAAAAAATAATAGTAATAACACTAATATCGCTAATAACGCTAATGACGATAATAATAATAATGATAACGACGATGAAAATAATATTAATAATAACGATAATATGGATAATAATAATAACGTAAAGAACGATAATAAAGGTAATAATAGTAAATATAAAAACGTTTATAACGATAATAACGATAATAACGATATTAACTATAATAACGATAATAGTGATATTAACGATAAAAATAATAACAATAATAACGATAATAACAATTATAATGATACTAGCGAAAATAATATTAATAATACTAGCAATAATAACAATAATAACGATAAAAAATAACAATATTAACGACATTAAAGCTAATATTAATAACAATAGTAACGATAACAACGATAGTAACCCTAATAATAATAATAATAATAACGATAATAAAGATAATAACGAAGACAACGATAAGAATAATAACAATAATAACGATAGTAGCGATAATAACGAATAATAGCAATAATAATAAAAATAACAACGTTATTAACATATAATAATAATAATAACGATAATAATAATAATAATAATAACGATAATATCGATAGTGGTAACAATAATATCAATTGTAAAAATAATGACGATAATGACGATAATAATAATAATAAAAATAACGGTAATAACGATAATAACTATAATAATAATAATATTAGTATTAAAAATAATAACGATAATAACGATAATAACGCTAATAATATTATTCATAATGACCATAATAACTATAATTACGATAATGACGATAATTATAATAACAAAATTAACGATATTAACGATAATAATAATTATAATAATTACAACAATAAAGATAATAACGATAATAATTGTAGTAGTGATAAAAGTAATAATATTTAAAAAGTTAAAATGTCTTTAACAATAATAAAAATAACGATTTTAGCGATAATAATGATAATGAAAATAATAATAATAGTATTAATAATAACGGTAATTACGTTATAAACGATAATATTAATAGTAATCATTACAAAAATAACAATAATAACGTTATTAACGATAATCACGATATCATTAATAACGATAATAACGACAATATACCTAATAATGATAACAATAATAACAATAATAACGATAAGAATGATAATAATATATACGATAAAGTTGATAATATCGATAACAATATTAACAATATTAACGATGATATCGATATTAACGAAAAATCATAATAAAAATGACGATACTAACGCTTTATAACTGTAATAATAGTAATAACAATATCTACAATAACGATAATAACGATAATAGTAGTAATAATAATAACGACAATGAGGAAAATAATAATAATAATAATAATAATAATAACGATAACAACGACAATAAGGATAAAAATAATAATAATAATAATGATAATAAAGATTATACGATTTATAACAATAACGATTAT
This sequence comes from Vespa crabro, assembly GCF_910589235.1. Taxonomy (NCBI): domain Eukaryota; kingdom Metazoa; phylum Arthropoda; class Insecta; order Hymenoptera; family Vespidae; genus Vespa; species Vespa crabro. Next base: position 2,517,435 of record NW_025813595.1, read on the forward strand.
AACGATAATAGTAATAATAATAAGAACGATAATGAAGATAAAAAGATAAAAATGATAATAACTATAATAGCGATAATAACTATTCTAATAATAATAATAAGAAGAATAATAAAGATTATAACAATAAAAATAAAAAGAATAATAACGACAATAATGATAATAACGATAATAATAATAGCAATAATAACGAATTTAACGTTAATAACGATAGTAATAATAACATTTATAATGACAATAAATTTCTCAACGATAATAATAATAATGACATTAATAATAATAATCATACTAGAGATATTAACGATATTAAAAACAATAATAATTATAACAATAATAATAATAGTAACCATAATAACGATAACATCGATAGTAACGATAGTACTAATAACGATAGTAATGATAATATCGATAATACTAATAACAATATTATTGATAATCTCGATAATAATAATAATAATAACAATAACGATAATATTGATTATAAAGATAATAATGATAATAAGGATAATAAAGATAATAACAATAATATCGATTAAAACGATAATAATAATAATAACGCTAATGAGGATAATAATAATAATAATAACGATAATAATGTTAATTACGAGAATGACAATAATATTAATTACGATAATAACGTTAATAACTTATATAACGATAAAAATAATAGTAATAATAACAATAATAACAATAATAATATTAAGGATAATATAGACATTATTATCAATTATAACAACGATAAATACGATAATAACGATAATAAAATTAATATTAAATAAGATAATAACAATATTAACAATAATATCGATAATAACAATAATAAAAATAATAATAGTAATAGCAATAATATCGATAATAACGATAATAACGATAATAGAGATAAGACTAATATCGATAAAACGATAATAAATATAATAATTCTAAGAATAATATTTATAACATTGATACTAACGTTAATAACAATAATACTAATAACAATAATAAAGATAATAACGTCAATAATGATCAGAACGATAATAATATTAATAATAATTACAATAATAACAATTAATACGACATTACGATAATAAAAAAAGGAATAATAACTATATTAAAAATAATAAGTATAATAATCATAATAACTAAAATAATAGTAGCAATAAAGAAAGTAATAACAATAATAGTCATAAAAACAATTTAAACGATAATAATAATAACGATAATAAGGATAATATCGATTATAATAATAACAATATACGATAAAATCGATATTAATAATTCTAATGATAACAATAATAACGATCATAACAATAATAGCGATTATAATAATAATGATAATAATGATAATAATAATAATAATATTATCATTAGTAAAAATAATAATGATAACGATGTTTATAAAAGTAATAATAATAACGATTATAACGATAATAACGATAAAAATGATAATAACGATAATAATTAGATTAGTAATTGCAATAATAACGATAATAACGATAATAGAAGAAACAATAATAACGATATTAACGAAAATATTAATAACAATTGTAACGTTATCAACGATAATAAAAATAATAATAATCATAGTAATAACGAAAGTAAAGATAATAACGATAACAATAATAACAATATTATCGATAATATCGATTATAATAATACCGATAATATCGATAATAACGATAATAATAATAGAAATAATAACAATAATAACGATAATATAGATAGCGATAATATTATTAAGGAAAATAATGACAATATTAATATTATTAATAACGATAATAACGATAATAAAGATAATAATATTAATAATAATAAGGATAATAACGGTATTAACGATAATACCGATAAGAACGATAATAACGATAATAAATATAACGATAATATTATTAAAGATATTAGTGACAATATTAATATTATTAATAACAATAACAACGATAATAAAGATAATAATATTAATATTAATAAAGATAATAACGATATTAACGATAATACCGATAATAACGTTAATAACGATAATCATACTAACGATAATAACGATAATGATAATGATAATAATAACACTAATAAAATTAATATCTGTAATAATAATAATAATAATAATAATAATAATATTAATAATAACGATAATAACGATAATAAAAGGAATAATAATAACGATATTAACGAAAATATTAATAACAATTCTAATGTTAACAACGATAATAAAAATAATAATAATAATAATATTAACGAAAGTAAAGATAATAACGATAACAATAATAACAATAATAGCGATAATATCGATTATAATAATACCGATAATATCGATAATAACGATAATAATAATAGAAATAAAAACAATAATAACGATAATATAGATAGCGATAATATTATTAAGGAAAATAATGACAATATTAATATTATTAATAACGATAATAACGGTAATAAAGATAATAATATTAATATTAATAAGGATAATAACGGTATTAACGATAATACCGATAATAACGATAATAACGATAATCATACTAACGATAATAACGATAATAACGGTAATAATGATAGTAATTAAAACAATAATAGCAGTAATAACGATAATAATGATAATAATATATACGATTATAACGACAATAGTAATAAAAATAAGAACGATAACAAAAATAATTAGGATAATAGTAATAATAATAATTATAATAAAATTAAAAACAATCATTTGTATAATAACGATAATAATAGTAGTAATGTTAAGAATAATAACAATAACTACGATAATATCTATAATAACTATAATTCCGATAGTAACGAATATAGTGATAACAATAATAACGATATTAGTAGTAATATTAATAAAGATAATAACAATATTAACAATAATATCGATAATAATAATAATAACAAAATTAACGATAATAGCAATGAAATTCTAACGATAATAATAATAACAACAATAACGATAATACTGAATATGATGATAAGAAAGATAATAACACTAATAATAATAAAAATAATAACGACAATAACGACAATAATGATAATAATAGAAGTAATAATAACAATATTAAGATTAATAACTATAATAACGATTATAACGATGATAGTATTAGTAATAAAAAAAGAAATAACAATAATAACGATAATAATGCTTGCAATATTGTTAACGGTAATAATATTAAAGATTATAACGATAATAACCATAATAATAATAAAAATAATAAAGATAACAACGATAATAACGATAATAATGACAGTAATAAAAACAACAATGACGATAATAACGTTAACAATGAAAATAACGATAATAACGTTAATAACAATAATAGTAATAGTAATAATTAAGATAATAACGATATTTACGATAATAAGGATAATAACAATAAAAATAATAACGATAATAATGTTAATAATATAAACGATAAAGTCGATAATATCGATAAAAATATTAACAAATTTAACGATAATATCGATAATAAAATTAACAATATTAACGATAATATCGATCATAATAATAATATTATAAACCTTAACGTCGATAATAATAATATTAATAATAACATTATTAACGATAATAATCATAATTTCTATAATAATAATAACGAAAATAACGATAATAATATTAGCAATAATAATAATAATAATAATAATAAAGATAATTACGATAGTAACTATAATAACGATAATAACGATAATAACTATTAAACGACAATTGGGATTGTACCGAATATAATAATAACAATAATAACAATATTAGTAGTAAAATTAAAAACGATAATACTGATATTTACGATAATAACTATGATAATAATAGTAATAATAAAGGTAATAACGATGTAAATGATTCTAACGATAATAATGATAACAACAATAACGATAATAACGAATATGATGTTCAGAATGATAATAATATTAACTATAATAAAAACAATAATGACAATCACGATATTAAAGATAATAATAGAAGTAATAATAACAATATTAAGAATAATAAATATAATAACGATAATAACAATAATAATATTAGTAATAAAAAAAGTAATAACAATAATAACGATAGAAACGAACTTAAAGATAATAATAATGGTGATAATTACTATAATATCGATAATAATAATAACTATAATAACGATAATAAAGGTTATAGAGATAATAATAATTATAGTAATAATAACGATATTATAGATACTAACGACAAAATAATAATAATAATTATAACGATTATAACGGTAATAACGATAAAAACTATAGAAAAATAACAATAATATCAATAGAAACGATAACAAAGATAATAACGATAATATCGATAATAATAAATAGGATAATATCGGTATCATCGATAATAATAATAACAATAATAACAATAATACCGATACTAACGATAATATCGTTAATAATAATAACGATAATAATGATAATAGCGAAAAAAACAATAACGATATTAACGATAATATTGATAATAATTTTAATAATTATCATAATAATAATAGTAATAACGATAATAACAATAAAAAAAATAAAATAATAACGATAACATACATAATAATAATAAAATTAATAACGTTAATAACGATAATGACGAAAATAACGGTAATAATAATAAAATTAATAATGCTAATAACGAAAATAATGATAATAATATTATTAATAATACCGATAATATCGATAATAACGATAATAACGTTAATAATAATAATAATAATAGTAATAATAATAGTAATAATAATAATGATAATTACGATAATAACGATAATAATAATAGTTATAATAACATTATTACAATAATAACGATAAAAACAATAATAACGATATCCATAATAACGATTATAATGACAATATTAATAACAATAATAATATTGATAATAACTATAATAACAATAAGAAACATAATAACGACAATAACGATAACAATAATTACGATAATAACGATAAAATCGTTAATAAAAATAATAATAATAATAATAACAGTAATAACGGTAATAACGATAATAAAGGTAATAATAAGAATTATAATAATAACAATAATATCCATAATAATAATAATGACGACAATAATAATAATAATAATAATATTAATAATACTAACGATAATGACGATAATAATAATAATAATAATACTAACAATAATAACAACAATAACGACAATAACGTTAATAACGATAATAATAATAATAATAACGACATTAATAAATATTAGAAATTTAATAACGAAATGGTATTAACGATAAAATCGACAATAGTAGTAATAGTAATAACGATAATAACGATAATAACGACAATAAAAATATTAATAATAAAGAAAATATCAATATTAAAGCAAATAACGATTATAACGATAATAATAATAACAATATTAACGATAATAACGATAATAGCGATTATAACGATATTAAAGACAGTAATAATTATAATAATAATAAAAATAATATTAACGATAACAATGAAAATAATGATAATAATAGTAGTAAACATAATAATAATAACAATAATAACGATAGTAAAGGTAATAACGATAATTATGATAATAACAATTATAATAATAACGATAATAACGATAACAGTAGAATTAATTATAACGATAATAAAATAAATAATAATAATAATAACGATAATAACAATAATATCAATAATAATAATAACTATATTAACGATAATAACAATTATAGTAATAATAATAATAACGATAATTACGATAATAATAATAATAATAATAAAAATATTAAAAATTTTAATCACCAGAATACTAACAATAAAACCGGTTATGATAAGAATAATATTAATAATAATAACGATAATAATGATAATAATAATAATAATAATAATAACAATAATAATAATAATAATAATATCATTAATACTCACAAGAATAACAATATTAACGGTTATGAGAAGAATAATATTAATAATAATATCGATAGTAATGATAATAACGATATAATCGATAATAATGATATTAATGAATATATCCATAATAATAAAAATAAACATAACAATAATAACGTTAATAACAATAAACAATAATAACAATAATAACGATTATTAATATAATAACAATAATAGTAAAAATAATTATAATATCGAAAATATGGTTGATTACGAAAATAACGTTAATAATGATAATAACTATAATAACGACAATAATAATAATAATAATAAAGATAATAACGATAATAACGATAATAGCGAATATAATAAAAACAACAATAAATATAACAATGATATTAACAATAATAACAGTAATAACAATTATAGCTATAATAACAATAATAACGATAATCGCGATAATAATAATTTACACTAATAATAGATATTAACAATAATAACAATTATAGCTATAATAACCATAATAACGATAATCGTGATAATAATAATAACACTAATAACAATAATATCGACAATAACGATAATTACGATATACTAATAACAATTATAACGATAATAACGATAATAACAATAATATTAATAATAATAATAATAATGACAACAATAATAAGGATACTAGCAATAATAATAACAACAAAATTATCGATTACATTGTTTATAAAGGTAATGAAAGTATCGATAATATTAATTATAATAATAACTATAATTACGATAATAATAATAGAAAAGATAATAATACTAATGTTTATAACCATAATAAAGATAATAACGATAATAATAAAAAAATTAATAACGATAATAACGTTTATAACGATAATAATAAGAACAATAACATTGATAATAACGAGAATAATCAAAATATCTGTAATAATAATAATAAAAATAACTATTAAAACGGTAATAACAAAAAGAATAATAATAATAATGAGGATAATAACGGTATTATCGCGTAATAATAAATACAACAGTAACAAAAGTAATTATAGCAATAATAGCGATGGTAACGAAATGGAAGATAATGGTAAAACATTAATTACAAAATTAAGGATAATAACGATAATAACGATATAAATAATATAAATAATATAATAATTATAATAATAATAAAAATAATAACTATAATAAATATGATAACGTTAATAATACAAGTAATAATAACAATAATATCATTATTAAAGATAATAAAGATAAGAACGATAATAATAATCATAATAATAACAATAATATTTATAACAATATTAACAATAATAACGGTAATGACGATAACAATAATTTCGAGAATTACGATAATATCGATAATAATATTAACAATATTAACAATCATAAACATAATAGTAATAATAATAAAGTGTATACCGATAATAATAATAACAATACAAGAAAAATAATAACAATATTAACGATAATAACGATAAAAATAACAACAATAATATCAACAGTAGTAATAACGATAATATCGATAATAATGTCAATAAAGATAAAAATAATAACAATAACAATAATAACGTTATTAATAATAACGAAAATAATAATAGAAGCGGTAATAATAATAATAATAATAACGATAATAGCAATAACAATGATAATGATAATAAAGATAATATCGATAATAATAACAACAATATAAACGAAAGTAACCTTAATGATAATAATAGTAGTAACGATAAAAACGATAATAACGATAATAAAGATAATAACACTAATGATATTAACGATAACAGTAATAGTTATAATAACGATAAAAACGACAATAAAGATAATAATAATAGTAATATCAATAATGAATATAAGGATAATAACGATTATAATAATAATAATAATAACGAAAATAAGGATAATAACGATAACAACGAAAATAATAATAACAATAATAGCGATAATAACGATTTTAACGATAATAAGGATAATAATAATAATTATAATAACAATAGATACAGTAAAATCGATAATAACGAAAAAACGATGATAACGATATTAACGATAATAATAATAATCAGAATAACGATGATAACGATAATATCGATAATTAAAAAAATAATAGTAATAATGATCGTAACGATAATAAAGACAATAATAGCATTTCTAGTAACAATAATCATAGTAATAACTATAACAACGATAATATCGAAAATAATAACAATGACAAAGTTAATAGAAATGATAATAATAGCGATAATAACGATAATTACTTTAATAATAATAACAATAATAAAGATAAAACCGATATTGACATTAATAACAAATATAATAATAGCAACAATAACGATAATTAGGAAAATAAAAATTATAATTAAAACGATACTAAGGATAAGAACGATATCATCAATAATATAAATAAGAAAAATAAAGATAATATCGATTATATTAATAAAAATATTAACAATTATATAGATAATTATAATAATAAAATTAACAATAATAACGATAATAACAATATTAACGATAATAAGGATAATAAAAATGACGATATTTATGAATATAACGATAAATAAATAATAATAATACCATTAATAAGGATAATAAAGATATCGTCGACATTAATAATAACAATAATAATGATAATATAGATATTAATATTATCAATATTAACGATAATAAGGATAATTTTAATAATAATAATAACGATAATAACGGTTTTAACGATAAATATAATTACGATAATAACGATTTTAATGATAATGACGATAATATCAATAATAATAATAATAATAATAATAATAAAGATAATAACGAATGTAATGGAAATAACGATAATAATAATAAAATAATAACGATAATAACGATAATAATAAAAATATTAACAATAATAACGATAATAGCGATAACAACGTTAATAATTTTATTAATTATAACAATAATAATATTACTAACGATAATAACGATTTTAAAGATTCTAATAATAACGATTATAACGTTAATATCGATAATAACAATAATACTAATAATAATACTATCTATAATAACAATAATAATGATAATTATAATAATAATAATAACAATAATTAAGATAATAAAGAAATTAACGATAATAATAATGATGATAATGACGATAATAGTAATAATAATAATGACGATTATAACGATATTATCGATTGTAATAAGACTTATAATAAAGATATTAAAGATAAAAACGATATTAATAATATCAATAAAAACGATAATAACTATAATAATGTTAATAACGATAATAAAAAAAAAATAATATTAATAAGAAGAATAACGATGATACCGGTAATAACGGTAATAATAATAATAAATATAAATATAATATCGTTATTAATGATAGTAATAATAATAATAATAATAATGACTATAATAATAATAACAATAATAACGATATGGAGAAAAATAGCGATAAAATTTTTAACCATAAAATCGATAACAACGATAATAATGGTAATATTAATAATAATAATATCGACTATAAGGATAATAAAGATAAGAACGATTATAATAATAACAATAATAACTATAATAACGATAGTAATAATAGTATATATATTGATATCTATAGTAATATAGGATAAATATATAGATAGTGTTTATAAGGACGATATTAAATAGAAACGATAATAAGGAAAATAACGATAATAACAATAATAACGAAAATAATAATAATAATAAAACGATACTACAGACAATTCCGATTATAATAATAACGATAATAACGATAATATCGATTAAAGTAATAACAATAAAATAGATAATAAAGAAAATAATAAAGATAATAACAAAAATAACGAGAATAACGTCAATAAAAATTATATTATGTACGGTAATAACAATAAGAAAGAGGTTAACGGTAATAACGATAATATCGACAATAATAATAATAATAGGAATATTAACGATAACTACAAAAAGACGATAATAGTAATATTAATAATAATGAAAACAAGGATACTAACGATAACAACTATTATAATAATAATAATAGTAATAGTAATAATAATAGAAATAATAACGATAATAAAGATAATTACAATAACAATAATAACGACAATATCGATAATAGCGATAACAATAATAACAATAGTAACTATAATAACCATAATAACGATATTACAGTAATAAAAATATAGGTAATATCGATAATAAGGACAATAATAATAGTAATAATAACGATAATAACGATAATATCGATAATAATTATAACGAAAATAACGACAATAACATTATTAATATTAACGATAATAAGAATAATAATAATGACATCGATAATAGTAATAACAATAATATCGATAATAAGAGTAATTATGAAAATAACAGTAATAACGATAATATATATAAAACGACAATAATAATAATAATAAAAACGATAATAAGGATAATAACGATAATAAAGATAATAACGTTAATAATAATAATAATAATAAAGTAACGGTATTAACGGTAATAACGATAATAATAATAACAATAATGACGATATTAAAAATAATAATGATAATAACAATAATTATAATTATAATAATAATAATAAAAACGATAATAACAGTAATAATAGTAACAATAATAACGATAATAAAGAATTAACGATAATAATAATAATAAAAATTATAATGATAATACTAATAATAGCGATAACTATAATAACTATGATTACGATAATAACAATAGTAATAATGACCAAAATATCGAAAACAACGATAATAACGATATTAATAATAATAAAAATGAAGATAATATCGGTAAAGTGGATAGTAATAAAAGAATATATACGATAATAACGATAATAACGATAATAATAATAATAATAATAACTTTAATATCGTTAATAGTAACAACTAAAAATTCGATAATAATGGTATTAATGAAAATAACTAGAATAATAATAATACAATTAACAATAAAAACGATAATAACAATAATAATATTGACATTAATAACGATAATTACGATAATAACGATAGTAATAAAGACTATAATAACGGTAAAAAAGATGATAACGATAATAATAATAATAATAATAATATTATCGATAATAAGTATAATTACGAAAATAAGGGTAATAAAGATATTAACAAATAATAACGACAAAAATAATAATAATAATAATAACGATACTAACGATAATAACGATAATAATAATAATAATAATAAAAATGATAACGGGATTAACGATAATAACGATAGTAATAATTACAATAATAACGAATAATGATGATAATAATAATAATAACGATAAATATAAGAACAAAAATTACTATAATAACGATATTAACAATAATAATCATAAGAATTACAACGATAATAAAGAATTATCGATAGTAATAATAACAATTATAACGATAATAATAGTAATGACCATAACAATAATAACGACAATTACGATAATATCGATAATAATATTAACATTATTAACGTTCAGAACGATAACAGTAATAATAATAATAACATGTATAACGATAAAAACGATAATAACGATAATAACGATGATAATAATAACGATAATAATTTTAATAACGATAATAACGATAATAACGAAAATAACGATAATAATAACGATAATTATAAAAATAAAAATAAGAATTATAACAATCATAACGATATTAATACTAGTAACAGTAACAATAATAATAAATATAATAAAGATATTGAGGATACAAACGATATTAGACATAATAGCAGTAATAAAATTAATAATAATAAATATAATAACGATAATAACAATAATAATAAGAACATTAATAGCGATAATAACGAAAATAAAATTAATAATAATAATAATGGCGATATTATAGATATTAACGATAATAATAAGAACGATAATAACGACAATAGTAATTATAACAATAACGATAATAATGATAATAACGACAATAATAATAATAATATTAAATATGTTAACGATATTAACGATAATAACGCTAATAATAATAATAACCATTATAATAATAATAATAATAACAAAATTAACGAAAATATCGATAATATCGGTATAATTATAATAATATAATCGATAATTGTGTTATTAGAAATATTAATATTAACAATAATAACGATAATGACGATAATAACGAAAATACTAATAACCATAATAACGATAATAATAATAATAAGAATAACGATAATAACGATAATAACGTTAACAATAATAGTAGTAATAACAATAATAACGATAATAATTAAAATAACGATAATAATAGTAACGATAATAAAGTTAACATCAAAAAAAGTAATAACAATATTAACGATAATCACAATAATAATAATAATGAAAATAATAATAACGATAACATAGATAATAACGATGATAATAATAACGATATTTTCGACAATAGTGCTAATAATAATAAAGATAATACGATAATAACGATAATAATAACAATAATAATAGAGATAATAACGATATTAACGATTATAAAGATAATAATGATAATAACGATAATAATAATAATAATAATAATTACAATAACGATAATAACGATATCAATAATAATAACAATGACGATAAGAACGATAATAGCGATTGTAATGACAATAAAGACAGTAATAGGAGTAATAATAATAATAATAACGATAATAATAATAATATTAATAACGATAATTTCATTAACAACGATAATAGTAATAATGACGTTAATAGTAATAATCATAATAAAGATATTAGCGATAATATCAACAATAATAATAATAAAAACCATAATAATAATAATAAAAATAGTAACTATAATAACGATAATAATAGTGAAAATAATAGTAATAATAGATGTATTAAATTTAGTAAGGATAATAACGATTATTATATTAATAATATTAACGTTAAATACGATAATAGCGACAATATTATTATTAATATTAACGTTAATAGTTAGAATTACTATATAAAAGTTAATAGTAATAACAATAATAACGATAAAAACGATATTAACGATAATAACAATAATAATATTGATAATAATTATAATAATAATAGCAATAATAACGATTTTTAATGTTAAGAATGATAATAATAGTAACATTTATAACCATTATAACATTATCAACGATAATAATAATAATGACGTAGATAATAATAATCATAATAAAGATATTAACTATAATTTCAACAATAATAATTCTAAAAATTGTAATAATAATAATAGTAACCATAAGAACGATAATATCGATAATAACGATTATAATAATAACGATAGTAACGATAATAAAGATAATAACAATAATAATATTAACGATAATATCGACATTATTGATAATATTAACAACGATAATTTTGATAATAACGATAATAAAATTAATAACAATAATAACGATAATGTCGATAATAACGATAATAACAACAAAAATAGTATTAATAATTACATTAATAACAATAATAGGCATAAAAACGATGTTATGATAATAATAATAACGATAATAACAATAATATCGATAATATTAATATCAATATTTACGATAATTTCGATATTAATAATTTTAATAATAACAATAACAACAATCATAAAGATGATAGCGACTATAAAAATAACGATAATACCGATATTAAGAATAATAATATTATTGTTAGTAACAATAATAATGATAACGATGTTTATAATAGTAATAATAATAATGATTATAACGTTACTAACGATATTAATGATAATAAGGATATTAACGATAATAAAAGGAACAGTAACAACGATATTAACGAAAATACTAATAGCAATTGTAACGTTATCAACGACACTAAAAATAATAATAATAATAATAACGAAAGTAAAAATAATAACGATAACAATAATAACAATAGTAGTGATAATATCAGTCATAATATTAATAGTAATAACATTAAAAACGATAATAACGATAATAAAGATAATAATAATAATAATGATAATAATATTAATATCAATAATAACAATAATAACGTTTTAACGATAATAACGATAATAAAAATAATAACCATAATAACGATAATAATAACATTATTACTAATTACAATAATAACGATAATAAAGGTAATAAAAACAACAATAATAAGGATATTAACGAAAATAGTGTTAACAATTGTAACGAAAACGACGATAACAACATTAATAATAATAATAATAATAGTAAAGGTAAGTATGATAACGGTGACAACTATAGTATTAATAATATTAATAACGATAATAACGATAATAATGATAATAATAATTCTAAAAATAAAAAAAATAATAACGTTATTAATGGAAATAACGATAATAACGATAATAATTAAAATCATGTTAAAGATAGTAACGATAGTAGCGACAATAAAATAATAATATTAATAACAATAATAACAATAATAACGATAATAGCAATAATAATTATATCGATATAAACGATAATGTCGTTAAAAATAAGAACAATATTACCGATAATATCGATAGTAATAAAAATAATAATAATAATAAGGATAATAAAGATAATAGCGATTTTAATAACAACGATTAAAAAGATAACAACGACAATAATGATAATTGCAATAATAACGATAATAATGGAAATAAAAATAACAATAATGACGATATGAAAGAATATAGTAATAACAATAATAACGATAAAAACGATAATAATATTAATCATGTTAATAATAATATCGAAAGTAGGTACAATAACGATGCCATCGATAAAAATAATAAAAATAAGAACGATAATAAAGATCATAACGATAATAATAATACTAATAATAACGATAATAACGATAATAATAATAATCGTATTAAGGATAATAACGATAATAACGATTATGACATTAAAATTATTATTGATAATAACGTCAATAGTAATAATAATAATAATGATAATATCGATATTAACGATAATAATAATAATAATAATAATAATAAAGATAAGAACATTATTAACGATAATATCGATAATAACACTAATAACTATAATAACGACAAGAATAATAATAAAATATCTATAGTAACAGTAATAACGATAATGAAGATAACAACGATAATAACATTAATAATAATAATAATAATAACGAAAGTAATTATAATAACGATGTCATCGTTAATAATAATAAAAATTAGAATGATAATAAAGATATTAACGGTAATAATAATACTAATAATAACGATAATAACGATTCTAACTATAATAGCGATAATAATAATTAGAACAAAAACAATATTAAGGATAATAATTATAATACACATTATAATAATGACGGTAATAACGATAACAATCCTAATATTGATAATAACGATAATAAAAATGGTAATAATAATAATAATAATGATACTAACGATGTAAAAGATTCTAACGATAATAATATTAATAATAATAAAAATAAAAACGACAATAAGGACAATAACGATAATAATAGTAGTAATATTAATAATATTAAGAATAATAACTTTAAAAACGATAATAACCGCAATATTAGTAGTAATAAAAAAAGTAATAATTATAATTACGATAATATCGACAATAATAATAACAATATTAACGATAATATCGAATATAATAATAACATTAATAACTATAATAACGATAATAACGATTATAAAGATAAGAATAATGATAATAATAATAATAACAATAATAAAGATAATAATGACAAAATAATAATAATAATAATAATAATAATAATAATAATAATAATATAATAACGATAATAATAGTTATAACGATAAAAATAATGGAAACATAACAATAATATGAATAATAACTATTAAAAAGATAATAACGATAATATCGATAATAATAAATACGATTATAACCAAATCATCGATAATAATAATAACAATATTTACAATAATATCGATTATAATATCAACAGTATTGTCGATAATACCGATAATAATAAAAAACAATAATTACAGTAATAACGATAATAGCGATAATATCGTAAATAATAATAACGATAATAATGATAATAGCGATAAAAACAATAACGATATTAACGATAATATTGACAATATTAAAGATGATAATGATAATAATTTAAAAACGATAATAATTATCATAATTATAGTAGTAATAACGATAATAACGATATTAAAATTTAAAATGATAACGATAATAGAGATAATAATAATAAAATTCATTACGTTAATAATGATAATAACGATTATAACGGAAATTATAAAAAAATTGATAACGCTAATAACGATAATAAAGAAATAATATTAATAATAAAAACGATAATAACGATAATAATAATAGTATTAATAAAAATATTAAAAATAATAACGATAATAATGATAATAATAACGACATTAATAACTATAATAAATATAATAAAGATATGGTATTAACGATAACAGTAGCAGTAATAGTAATAACGATAATAACAAAAATAGCGACAATAAAATAAAAATAATAAAGATAATAACCATATTATCTAAAATAACGATAAAAGCTATAAGATTAATAATAATAAGATCAATGACAACGATAATAAAGACAATAAACATAAAAACAGTAACGACAATAGGACAATAATAATAATAATAATAATAATGATAATATAATAATAATAATAATAATAATAATAATAATAATAATAATAATATTAATGATTACAACGAAAATAATGATAATTATGGTAGTAATAATACCAATAATTACAATAATAACGATAATAAAGATAACAAAGATAATAACAATAATAATATTTATGACAATAATTATAATACTGATAATAAAGATAATAACGATAATATAGATAATAACATTAATAATAATAAAAATAATAACGATTAGAACGATAATAACGATAATAATAGAGACAATAATAATAATATTAAAAATAATAACAAAAAAATAACGATTTATCTATAATAACGATATTATCGATAATAATAATAATTTTAATAGCAATAATGACCTTAATAAAGATAATAACGTAAATAATGAAGCGATAATAACGATAATAGTAATAATAATATCGATAGTAATAATAATTACAATAATGACGATAATAACGATTAGAAATAATAACGATAATGAGGATGATAATAATATCTATAATAGCACTAATAACGATAATAATTATAATAATAATAGCAATAATAACGATAACAACTATAATAACATTATTCATAATAATAATGATAACGAAACTAAGAATAATAATTGTATAAACGATAAAAATAATAACATTAATATCGGTGATAAAGATAATAACGGTAATAATAATAATAATAATAACGAAAATAATGATTATAATGATAATAACGTTAATAATGCTAATAATAAGAGCAATAATAACGATAAAAGGATAATAATTATAATAATAGATGTAATAATTACAACATCAACTATAATAAAGATAATAATAATAATAATAGTAGTAATAATAACAATAATAACAGTATAAACAATAAAAACTATAATAAAAATATTATCCATAATAATAATAATACTATTAACGATTATAACTGTAATAACGATAATGACATTAATAATAATAGAATTAATTACGATAATAACGTTTATAACGTTAATAATGATAGCAATAATAACGATAATAAGGATAGTAATTATAATAATAGTAATAGAAATAATATCGAAAATAACGGTAATAACGATTACGAAGATAATAACAATAATAATAAGATAATAACGATATAAATGATAATATCGATGACAACGATTAAAATAATAACAATAATACCAATAATAACAGTAATAACGACAATAATTATATTAATAATAATTATAATAATAATAATAACGATAATAGCGATAATAACGATATTATTAAAAATAATGATAAATATAGAAATAATAACTATCGTAATGAAAATAAAAATTTTAATAATAACGATATTTTCTATAATAGTGTTAATACTAATACCGATAATAACGATTAAATTATAATAACAATAATAATAATAATATTATTATTAACATTAATAATGATAACAAGGACAATAGTGATAATAATATTAATAATTTTAACATAAATGTCGTTAATAACGATAATTATTCTAATAGAAGTAATAATAACAATATTAACAATGTTTGCAATAATAATGATAGTAAGGATAATAATAGTGGTAACAATTAAAGTAATAACAGTAATAACGATAATAACAATAATAAGGATAATAATAATAAAGATAATAACGATAGTAGTAATAATAATATCGATAGAAACAATAATGACGATAATAACGAAAATAACGATAATAACGATAATAATAATAAAATTAATAACGATAATTACGTTAATAAAGAAAATAATATTAACAATAATAACGATAACAACGATAATAAGGATAATAGTAATAACGATAAAAACAATAATAATAATAATAGTAATAATAATGAAAACGATAAGAACAATAATTACGTTATTAATAATGATAATAATAACAATAATAAAGATAATAACTGAAATAATAATAATAATAATAATAATAATAATAATAATAATAATAATAATAATAATAATAATAATAATAACAATAATATAGATAATAATGACTATAATAATACGAATAATAATAATAATAAGAATATCAATAATAACGAAAAGAGCGCTAATAATAATAGTCATAATATCTATAATGACACTAATAACGGTAACATCAACCATAATATATACGAAAATATCGATAATTTTGATAATTATAATATCAATAATAAGAATAACAACAATAATAATAATAATAATCAAAATAATATTTATAAAAATAATAACGATTATAACGGTAATAACGATATTAACGACAATAAAACTAATAATAATAATAAGGGGTAATAGAGATTATAACGATAATAATGATAATTACAATAATAATAATTGTAATAATAAAGATAATAATGATAATATAGGAAATAAGGATAATAATAATAACAATAATAACGACAATAACGATATAAATGATAATAACGACAATGATAATAATAGTAATAATAATTAAAACGATAATAACGATTATAAAAATAATAATAATAACAATAATAAAGATAATATGGACAATAATAATTATAAAAATAATAATAATAATAATATCGATAATAACGATAATAACGATAATAATAATATTATAAATAATAACAATGACAATAACAACAATAATAATGATAATAATTAAAATAATATTTATAAAAATAATAACGATAATAACGATAATAACGATATTAACGACAATAAAACTAATAATAATAATAAGGGGTAATAGTGATTATAACGATAATAATGATAATGACAATAATAATAATTGTAATAATAAAGATAATAATGATAATATAGGAAATAAGGATAATAATAATAACAATAATAACGACAATAACGATATAAATGATAATAACGACAATGATAATAATAGTAATAATAACTAAAACGATAATAACGATTATAATAATAATAATAATAACAATAATAAAGATAATATGGACAATAATAACGATAATAAGGATAATAATAAATACGATACAGCCGATAATATCGACAATAATATTAACAATATTAATGATACTATCGATAATAATATTAACAATATTAACGATAATATCGATAATAATAATAACATTATTAACGAAAATATATATATATAGGAAAATTATAACAATAATAATAATAACAGTAATAACAATAATACTGATAATAACGATAATAACGATAATAATAGTAGTAATATTAACAATTATTAAACTAATAACGTTAAAACAATAATAACGATAATAATAGTTTAATAATAACAATAATAACAATAATAACGACAATAACGATAATATCGATAAAAATAATAACATTCTTTACGTTAACATCGATAAAAATAATAATAATAATAACATTAACGTCGATAATAACGATAATAAGTATAATAATAATAATGAAAATAACTATAATAAGCATATTAACGATAATTATAACAATAATAAGAATAGTAATAATAATAACGTTAATTACGATAATTAGGATAATACAAATAGTAATTATAACGCTAATAGTAATAATAACTATAATAATGATAATAATAAATAAGATAATATCGATCAATTCGATAATAATAATAACAATATTAACGATAATATCGATTAAATTAATAACAATATTAACGATAATATCTATAAAAATAATAATAATAATAATAATAAAAGTAAGAACGATAGTAGAGATAACAACAATGATAATAATAATAACGATAATAAGGATAATAACGTTAATAAAAATAATTATAATAAAGAAAACAACGATAATGACGAAAGTAGCGATAATAATATTTTCAATAAGAAAGATAATTACGATAATAATGATATTAGCGATAAAATTTATAATAATGATAACAATAATGACGATAATAATGTAAATAATAATAACAATAATAACGATAATAACGACATTCACGATAATAATAATTACAATAATAACGATAATAACGACAATAATGATAACATGGAAGATAATTATAATAATAATATCAATAGAAACGATAAATTGGTAATACTTACGATTATAACGATAATAACGTTAATAACGATATTAACCATAATAAGATTAATAAATATATTTACGTTAATAACGATAATAATATCGGCAATAATAGCAGTAATAGCGACAATAACGGTAACAATAATAATAACATTATTAACAATATTATCGATGATAACGATAATAAAAATAACGGTAATGACACTAATAATAATAATAGTAATAAAAATAATAATTATAATAACGTTAATAATAATAACAATGATAACGGCAATAATGATAATAATATTAATAAAGATATTAGCAATAATAATAGTAGTAATTAATAACATTTATAACGAAATTAACGATAATAACGATAACAATAATAACGATTATTACTATAATAACTAAAATAATAAAAACGATAGAAACGATATTAGTAAAACTAATAAAACCGATAAAAACGATAATAAATTTAATAATAATAAAAAGAATAACGATAGTAAAAAATTAACGATATAAACGATGATAAAACCAAAAACTACGAATATAACGATAATAATTATAACAATAATAACGATAATAACTACAATAATTATAACAATAACAACGATAATAAAAATAATAACAATAATAACGACAATAACGATAATAATAATAATACTGATAATAGTAATAAAAACGATAATAATAAAAATAATAATAATAACGATAATAACGATAATAGTACATGTTATAATAATACTAATAACTATAATAACGATAATAACGATAATAATGATAATAACGATTATAATTACAACGATAATACCGATAATGGTATTATTAATAATAACGATAATAAGGATATTTACGATAATAATAATAACAATAATATAGAAAAGAACGATATTATCTAGAATAACGATATTAATAATAACGATATTAACAATAATAACGATGAAACGATAATAATAACATCTATATTACCGATAATATTGATAATAATAATAATGATAATAGCAATAATAACGATAGTAAAGATATTAACGATAATAATGGTAATGATAATTACGATAATAATAATAATAATAATATCAAAAATAACAATAATTACCATAATAACTATAATGACGATAATAATAATAGCAATAATAGCGATAACATCGTTAATAACAATATACGTAATAATAACGATAATAGTGGTTATAACGATGACAACGATAATAATAATAATAGTAATAACGATAATAACGATATTAACGAAAATAAGGATAATAATAATAGCAATAATAACAATAATAGCGATATTAATTATAAAAAGAATAATAAAGACAGTAACAATAATAATAATAGTAATAATAATGTTAATAACGTTATTAACTATAATAACGATAATAATAATAACTGTAATAAAGATAATAACGATAATATCGATTATAATAATAAGAATTAAATCGATATTAATGATATTAATGATAACGATAATAACATTAATTAGGATAATAACGACAATAGTAATAATAATAATACCCATAATAATATTAACAATAATAACGATAATGAAGATTTTTACGATAATAATAATAACGAAAATAACGATAATAACGATAATAATAATAATATTAATAACAAAGGATATAACGATATTCACGAAAATAACGATAATAATAAAAATAATAATAAAAATAATAACGATAATAACGGTTATAATTATAATAATTATAATAATGATATTAACAATAAGAATAAAAGTAATAATAAAGACATTAACGTTATGAGCAATAATAATGATAATAAGGATACTAATAATAATAATAATAACAATAATAAAAATAATAACGATTATTGATATATTGATATTAACAATAAGAATAAAAGTAATAATAAAGACATTAACGTTATGAACGATAATAACGATAATAATAATAACAATAATAACGATTATAAGGATAATAATGTTAATAACGATAATAATAGTAATAATAAAAACGATAATAACAATATTAACGTTAATAAGCATTATGATAATAATAATAAGAACGATAAAATCGATAATAACGAAATTAACGATAATGACGATAATAATAATAATATTAAAAACGATATTATATATAATAACGAAAACATCGAGAATAATAATAAAAATAATATCGATAATAGCGATAATAACGATAAGAAAAATAATAATAATATCGATAATAACGATAATAACGATAATAACAATATTAATAGAAATAAAAATTTAGAAAATATCGATAATAAGGATAATAATAATAAAGTTAATAACGATAGAAACGACAGTAGCTACAATAATAATAACAATTAGAACGATAATAATGATAATAACGATATTATTAATAATAATAACACTAAAAACAATAATAACGATAAGAACAATAGTAATGATAGCATTACAAACAATAATATCGATAATAAAGATAATTACGATGATAATTATAACAATAATATCGATAATAAAGGACAGAAATAAAATAATATTAACAATAATATCGATGGCAACGATATTAATGATAATTATAATAATTATATATCAATACTAAGGATTATAAGGATAAGAACGAACAAAACTATAAATAAGTAAATAACGGCAATTATAATGATAATAATAACGATAATGACAATAATAACGGTAATGACCATAATAGCGATTATAATAATAACGATAGTAACGATATTAGTAATAATAATAATAATGATAATAACGTTAATAACAAATATAATAATAAGGTACTAACGATGTTAACGACAAACACGATAATAATGATAATAGCAATAATAATAAAAATAACAATTACAATAATAACGATAATAACTATAAGAAAGAGAACAATAATAACGATCATAGAGTTAATAACGATAATAATAATAGCAATAATAGCGATAACATCGTTAATAACAATAATCGTAATAATAACGATAATAAGGATAATAATGGTAATAACGATAATAATAATAATAATAATAACGATAATAACGATATTTACGAAAATAAGGATAATAATAATAACAATATTAACAATAATACCGATATTAATAATAATAGGAATAATAAAGACAGTAACAATAATAATAATAGTAATACTAATGTTAATAACGTTATAAACGATAATAACGATAATATGGATTATAATACTAACAATATAATAGATCGTAATTATAGTTATTAAAGGTAACAATAATTATATTAAATACGATAATAACGACAATAGTAATAATAATAATAACCATAATAATGATAATAAAGATATTAATAATAATAATAATAATAATAATATTAATAACGATAATAACGGTTATAATGTTAATAACTATAATAACGATATTAACAATAGGAATAATAATAATAATAGAGATATTAAAGTTACTAACGATAATAATAATAATAGTAACAATAATAACGAAAATGACGACAAAAACGATTATAATAATAACGATAATAACAATAATAGTAATATTAATAATTCCTATAGTAACAATAATAACGATAATGACAATAATAATAATTATAATAATAACGATTATAAGGATAATTACGTTAATAACGATAATAATAATAAAATTAATAACGAAAGTTACGATAATATCGAAAATAATAATAGCATTAATAACGATAATAATGATAATAAAAATAAAAGTTTTAACAATATTAAGGATATTAACGATAATAACGATAATACTAATAACGATGACAACGACAAAAATAATAATATTAATATAAATAATAACGAAAATAAGGATAATAACGATAGCAACGATATAATCAATAATAATAATAATAATGATAATAACTAAAATAACAAATAAAACACTGATAACGAACTGAGGAACGATAATAATGAAATAAGAATAATAATAATTACATTAATAACGATAACAACGACAATAGCGATAAAAATAATAATAATAATAACGAAAGTAAGGATAATAACGTTCCAACGATAATAATAATAATAATAATAAGTATAAGAACAACAATAATAATGAAGTAAATAAAGATATTAACGATGACAACGATAATAATAATAACAATTATAAGGATAATTACGATTATAACGATTATAAGGATTATAACAATAACGATAATAACGATTTTACTAATAATAATAAGAACGATAATGAAGATAAAACGATAAAAGTGATAAGAACTATAATAACAAAAATAACAATCAAATATTAGTATTAATAAAGATATTAACGTTATTAACGATAATAACGATAATAATTAAAACAGTAATAAAGATAAATACGATAATAACGAAAATTATAATAAAAATATTAATGTATATAGAGATAAATACTATTTCAAAGATAATAATTATAACAATAATAACGATAAAAACGATATTAACGATAATAACAATAACGGTAGTAACGATAATATCGATAATACTAATAACAATATTATTGATAATATCGATAATAATAATAATAATGACGATAATATCGATAATAACGATAATAATGATAATAACGATAATAACGATTATAACGAAAATAATAATTACGATAATGACGGTAATAATAAAAATAATAAAGTTAATAACGATAATTACGATAATGACGATAATATTAATAAATATAATAAGGTTAATAACGTAAATAGCGATAATAATAATAGTAATAATAATAATAGTAACGATAATAACGATTATAATGATAAGAACGATAATAATAGAAGTAATAATAACAATATTAAAAATAATAAGTAAAATAACGATAAAAAAGATAATGAAAATAATAATAATAGTAAAAATTATAAAGATAATTACGATATTAACGATAATAATAAAAGTAATAATAAAAAAATAACAATAATATCGTTAATAACGATAATAACGATATTAATAATAACGATAATAACGATAAGAACGATAATAAGGATAATAATAAATACGATAAATAAGATAATATCGATAATAATAATCGATAATATCTATAAAAATAATAAAAATAATAATAACGATAATAATGATAATAACGATATTAGTAATATTAATAATAAGGATAATTACGATAATAACGATAATAATAATAACAATAATAATGATAATAACGATAATCACGATAATAATAATTACAATTATAACGATTATAACGACAATAATGATAATAAGGAAAATAATTATAATAATAAAAATAATAAAAACGATAAAGATGATAATAATACTTAAAATATTAATGATAATAACAATAATAACGATATTAACTATAATAAAATTAATGACTATATTTACGTTAACAACGATAAGGATATTAGGAATAATAGCGATAATAACTGTAATTACGTAAATAATAATAATAACATTAATTACGATATAAACCATGATAACAATAATAATAATAACGGTAATGACAATAATAATAATAATAGTAATAACCATAATAAAAATAATAATGATAATTATAATAACAATAAAAACGATACTAACGATAATAACGATAAGTACAAAATTAACGTTAATAACAAGATTTATCAAAATAATAAAATTTATAATAATGATAAGAACGATTAGAAATATAATATTAATAACAATAACAACGATAATAACGTAAAAAACTAAAAAAAATGATTTAAATAAGGTATTAACGATAATAAATAGAATGACAGTAATAACGATGAAAACGACAATAATTTCATAAATAAAAACGATAATGACGCTAATAACAACAATAATAATAATAATAATAATAATAATAATAATAATAATATTAATATCGAAAATAACAATAATAACGAAAATTATAATATTAATAACAACAATAATAACACTAATAACGATAATAATGATAATAATAAGTACGATAAAGTCGATAATATCGATAATAATATTAATAATATTAATGATAATTTCGATAATAAAAATAACATTATTAACGATAATATCAATAAGCATAAAAATAATAATAATAATAGTAATAACGATAATAACGATAATAATAGTAGTATTACTAACATTAATAACAATAATAGCGGTAATAAGGTAATAAACGGTAATAACGATAATTATAATAACCATATTAACAATAATAACGATATTATCGATGATAACAATAACAATAATGACGATAATATCTATAATAATAATAATATTATTAACGTTAACATCAATGATAATACTAATTATAATAACATTAATAACGATAATATCGATAATAACTATAATAATAATAAAGAAATTAATGACAATAATTATATTAACGATAATAGCAATCGTAATAATATCGATAATAACGATAATAACGATAATAACGAAAAAATAATAATAATAATGAGGATAATAACGCCTATAACGGTAATAATAATAATACCAATATCTGCAATAACGATAATAACGATAAAGCGAAAATAATAATAATAATAATAATAATAATATCGATATTAAAGATAATGACGACAATAATAATAATAAAAATAATATTAATAATAATAACGATAATGACGATAATAATAATAGTTATATTAACAATAATAACAATAATAAGGATAATAACGATAATAACTATAAAAATAATAATAACGACAATAATAACTATAATAAATATAATATCGATATGGTATTAACAATAATGACGACAATATTAGTAATAGTAATAACGATAATAACCATAATAACAGCAATAAAATTAATAATAATAACAAGATAGTAAAGATATTATCGAAAATAAAGATAAAAGCTGTAATAATAAGACTAATAAGAACAATAACAACGATAATAACGATAATAAAAATAATATCAGTAACTATAAAACGACAATAATAATAACAACAATAAAAATGATAATAAAGATGACCACAATAATAAGGTTAATAACTATATTAACTATATCAATAATAAAGGAAATAACATTAATTTCGATATTAATAATAGCAACATTAAAGATAATAACGATAATAATAATAATAATAATAATAACCTTAATAACTATAATAAATATAATAGCGATATGGTATTAACGATAAAAACGGCTATAGCAGTAATAGTAATAACAATAATAACGATAATATCTATTTAAAAATCTATAAAAATAATAATAATAATAATAATAAAAGTAATAACGGTAATACCGATAATAACAATGATACTAATAATAACTATAATAAGGATAATAACTATAATAATATTAATCATAATAAAGATAACAACGATAATAACGATAACAATTATAAAACAGATAATAACGATAATAACAATAATAATCCTAATAACGATAATAATATTTATTATAATAACTGATAATAACGATAATAACGATAATAATAGTAGTAAGAATAACAATAATATTGACAATAACGATAATAACGATAATAATAGTAGTAATAATAACAACAATAACACTAATAACGTTAAGAGCGATAATAAGATGATTAACGATAATAACGATAATTATAATAACCATATTAATAATAATAACGATGTTATCAATGATAACAATAACAATAATAACGATAATATCGATAATAATGATAATATAATTAACGTTAAAATCGATAATATTAATAATAATAATAACATTAATAACGATAATAACAATAATAGCTATAATAATAATACCGAAAATAACGATAATAACGATATTAATGATAATAATAATAATACCAATATCGACAATAACCATCATAAAGATAACAACGATAATAATAATAATAATAATAAAAATAATAGTAATAATAATAACGTTTATTACGTTAATTACGATAATATTATTAGTAACTATAACATTAATAGTAATAATAACAATAATAACGATAATATTTTATATTAATAATAACGATTATTATTAATACCAATAATACCGATTATAACGATAATAATAATAATATCGATAATAATAAAAACGATAATACCGATAATAGTAGTAATAATAATAGCGATAATGACTATATTTAGGATAATAATAATAACAATAATAGAGATAAGAACGATATTATCTATAATAACAATATTAATAATAACGATAATAACTAAAATAACGATGTAACGATAATAATAACAATAATATTAACTATAATATTGATAATAATTATAATAATAATAGCAATAATAACGATAATAAAGATAATAACGATAATAGTAATAATAATAATATCAAAAATAACAATAATTACGATAATGACTATAATAACAATAATAATAATTACGATAATGGCGTTGATAATAATATCTATAATAACGTTAATAACGATAATAATAAAAACAAAAATATCAATAAAAACGATAATAACTATAACAACAATAATAATATTAACAATAATAACGATAATAATTATATTAAAAATAACAATAATCTACGATAACGTAGATAAAAACAACAACAATAATAGGAAAAATAACAAAAATAAGGATAATAACGATAATAGCGTCAATAATAAAAATAATAACGATAATAAAGATAACGATATTAACGATAATAGTAATAATAATAATATCAAAAATAACAATAATTACGATAATGACTATAATAACAATAATAATAATTACGGTAATGGCGATGATAATAATATCTATAATAACGTTAATAACGATAATAATAATAACAAAAATATCAATAAAAACAATAATAACTACAATAACAATAATAATATTTACAATAATATCGATAATAACTATATTAAAAATAACAATAATCTACAATAACGTAGATAAAAACAACAACAATAAAAGGAAAAATAACAAAAATAAGGATAATAACGATAATAGCGTCGATAATAAAAATAATAACGATAATAACGATAATAACAATAATAATAATAACGATAATATTGATAATAACATTAATAATACTAACAGTAATAACTATATTAACGGTAATAACTATATTTAAGAATTCAGTAGTAACGATAGTATCGTTAATAATCATCATAATAACAATTATAACGAAAATGACGAGTTAACGATAATAATAATAAAATTAATAACGATAATTACGTTAATAACGAAAATATTAAAAGCATTAATATTGATAATAACGATAATAATAATAATAAGAATAATTACAACATTAAGGATAATAACGATAATAACGATAATACTAATAAAGATGACAAAAATAAAAACAAATAGTATTAATATTAATAATAACGAAAATAA
Source organism: Vespa crabro (assembly GCF_910589235.1). Lineage (NCBI taxonomy): Eukaryota > Metazoa > Arthropoda > Insecta > Hymenoptera > Vespidae > Vespa > Vespa crabro. The sequence continues at coordinate 2,546,688 of NW_025813595.1, forward strand.
GGATAATAACGATAACAACGATAATATTAATATTTAATATCAAGATAATAACCATATTAACTTTAGTAACGATACCAACGACAGTAACGATGAAAATAATAATAATAATAATATCGAAAATAAAGATAATTACGATGTCAACGATAATAATAATAACAACAAAAAGGACTATAAAAATAATAAAGATAGAGAAAATAAGGATAATAACGATGACAATGATAATAATAATAACAATACTAAAGTAATAACGACAATAACAATTATAAGGATTATATCAATAACGATAATAGAAATAATAATGAGAACGGTAATGAAGATAAAACGATTAAAATGATAATAACTATAATAACAAATATAATAACGATAATAATAATAACAATAATAACGATAAAAACGACATAAACGATAACAACAGTAATATTATGATAATAACAATACTAACAGTAATAACAATAACAATAATAACGATTATAACAATAATTATAAAAAGAATAAGACCAATAATAATAATAATGAAGTTAATAATAATAATAATAATAGAGATATTAACTATAATAAAAACAATAATAATTATAACAATAATAATAATAATAATAGTAACCATAATAACGATAATATCGATAATAACGATAGTAATAATAACGATAATTACGATAATAATAGTAATAATAACGATAATAACGATAATTACGATATAAGGATAATAATAAAAGTAATAATAACATTATTAAAAATAAAAAGTATAATAACGATAATAAGTACTACAATAGTAGTAATAATGAAAGTAATAAAAATAATAGCCATAAAAACGATTTTAACGATAATAATTATGACGATAATAACGATAATATCTATAAAATTAATAACATTATTTATGATAATATCGATACTAATAATTGTAATAATAAAAATTAAAACGATTATAACGATAATAGCGATTAAAATAAAAGGAAAATAACGATAATAATAATAATAATATTATTGTTAGTAACAATAATAATGATAACGATGTTTATAATTGTAATAATAATAACGATTATAACGATAATAACGATAATAATGAAAATAACGATAATAATTATATTAATAAAAGGAACAATAATAACGATATTAAAAATAATTTCAATAATAACAATAATAATAGTAGAAATAATAACAATAATAACAATAATAAAGATAACAATAATATTATTAACGATAACAATGATAATATTAATATGAATAATAACGATAATAGCGATAATAAAGATAAGAATATTAATATTAATAAAGATAATAAAGATATTAACCATAGTACCGATAATAACGATTATAACGGTAGTAGCGATAATAAATACAAGAACGAAATGATGATAATAATAATAATAATAATAATAATAATAATAATAATAATAATAATAATAATAATAATAATAATAATAATAATAAAATAATAATGACGATAATAACGATAATAGCATTAATAATATCTGTCATAATAACAATTATATCAGTAATAACGATAATAACGATAATAATAATAACAATAATATAGATAATATCGATAATTATAATAATAATATTAACGATAATTTCGGTCAAAATATTAATACTAATAACAATAATAACGATAATAACAGTAATAACTATTGTAATAATATCGATAATATCAATATTATTAATATTAATAATAACGATAATTACGATAATAACGATAACAAAATTAATAATAATAAAGATAATAACAATATTAACGATAATACCGGCAATAAAGATAATAAAAATAATAATTGTTATAACAATAATAAAGATAATAAAGAGAATAACGGTAACAACGATAATAACTATAATAATAATAACGAAAATAACGATAATAATGATATCAACGATAATAATAATAATAATAATATCGATAATAACGATGATAACGAAAATAAAGATAATAACGATAATAATAATAATAATAATTGCAATAATAATTACGTTAATTACAATAATAACGATAATAATAATTGTAATTATAAAAATAATAGCAATAATAACAGATGTTAGTATTAATATTAATAACGATAATAATTTACACGATAAAGTCGATAATATCGATAATAATATTACCAAATTTAACTATAATATCGATATTAATATTAACAATATTAACGATAATATCGATCATAATAATAATATTATAAAACGTAATGTCTATAATAATAATAATAATAATAACATTTTAACGATAATAACTATAATAACTATAAAAATAATAACGAAAATAAAGATAATAATAATATTAAAGATAATACCGATAGTAACGATAGTAACGATAACAACGATAATAACTATAATAAAGACAATTGCGATAGTAACGATTATAATAATAACAATAATAACGATATTAGTAGTAATATTAATAAAGATAATAACGATATTTACGATAATAATTATAAGAATAATAGAAGATAATAACGATAGCAACAATAATAACGATAATAATAATAACAATATTAATGATTAGATCGAAAATTATAATAATAATAATAGCAATAATAACTATAATATCGATAATATCGATGATAATAAAAACGATAATAACGATAAGAATAAAAATAATATTTCGATAGTAACAATTATAACGACAATTACGATAATAACTATAATAATAACAACGATAATGTCGAAGATAATAATAACGATCATAACGCTAATGACGATAATAATAATAATAAAAATAGCAATAATAACGATATTAACGAAAATAGTAATAACAATAGTAACGAAAACAACGGTAATAACATTAATAATAATAATAATAATAAAGAAAGTAAGTATAATAACGGTGACAACTATAATATTAATAACAAATATAACGATAATAACGATAATAACGATAATAATAATACTAATAATGAAGATAATAAGGATATCAATGGCATAAACGATAATAACGTTTATAATAATAATATTATTAAAGATAATAACGGTAATAACGATGCTAACAATAATATCGATAATAATAACAACAACAGCAGCAATAATAATTATAATAACTATAGTTTATTTAAAATAATAACGATAATAACGATAATAATTATAATAACAATATTAACGATAATGACAATGATAATAATAATAATAATAAAGGTAATGACGATAAAAAAGTATCTAACGTTAATATTAATAAAAGCAAGAATAATGATAATAATAGAATTAATACTAAATATATTAAGATTAATAACTATAATAACGATTATAACGATAACAGTAGTAGTAAGAATAACAATAATAACAATAATAGCGATAATAAGGTTATTACCGATAATAAGGATAATTATAATATTCATCGTAACTATAATACGGATATTATCGATAATAATAATAACGATAATAACGATAATATCGATAATAATAATAATATTATTAACGATATAATCAAAAGAAATAATAATCATAATAACATTAATAACAATAATGACGATAATAACAACATTAAAGATAATTACGATTAAAATAATAATAAGGAAAATAACGATAATAACGATAATAACGATTATAATAATAATAATAATAATAAAGATAATAAAGATAATAAAGACAATAATAATAATGATATTATTAATAATAATAATAATTTTAATGTCGATAATAACGGTAATAGTAGTAGATATAATATCAGTATTTTCAATAAAAACGATAACAATAATAATAATAATAATAACGGTTATTACGATATTAATGGTAATAATAAAAATAAAGATTATAAAGATAACAACTATATTAACGATAATATTGTTAATAGTAATAAAAATTTTAACGCTAATATCGATAAAATTAAAAATAACAATAATATTAATAAGGATAATAAAAATAACAGTGATTATAATAATAACGATTAAAAAGATAACAACGGCAATAATGTTAATAGCAAAAATAACGATAACAACTGTAATAAAAATAACAATATTAACGATATTAAAGAAAATAGTAATAACAATAATAACGATAACAACGATATTAACATTAATAATAACTATAATAAAAACGAAAGTAAGTATAATAACGGTGACATCGATAATAATAATAAAAATAATAGCGATAATAACGGTAAGAAAGATACTAACAATAATAAAATTTATAATAATATCGATAATCGCGATAATAACGATAATAACAATATTAATAGTAATGAGAATAAAGATAATATCAATAATAACGGTAATATCGATAATAATTATAACAAAAATAATGAAGATAATAATAATCATCATAACAGAAATAAGGATAAATACGATCACATCGATAATGATAATAATAATAATAACGATAATAATGATAATAACGATAGAAATAATAATAATAACATTAAAAACAATGATAACGAAAATAATAATGATAATAATGGTATTACAAGCATTAGTATCGATAATAACGATAATCACGATAATAATTATAACAATAATATCAATAATAACGATAAGAAATATAATACTAATAACAATAATATCGATGACAACGATAATAACGATAATTATATAGAGATAATAAAGATTATAACGATAAGAACGAAGATAACTATAAAAAAGTAAATACCGGCGATTATAATAATAATAATAACGATAATGAAAATGACGATAATGACGATAATAACGAAAATGACTATAATAACGATTATAGTAATAAAGATAATAACGATAATAGCAATAATAATAATAATGATAATAACGATAATAAACAAAATAATAATAATGATAATAAAGATAACTACAATATTAACGATAATAACGATAATAATAATAATAATATAACGATAATAAACATAATAATTGTAATACAGATTATAACGATATTATCGATAAAAATAATAAAGATATTAACGATAAAATAGATAATAATAATAACAAAATAAACGATAATATCGATAATATTAGTAAATATAATGACAATAAAAACAAAAATAACAAAAATAACGTAAATAATATTAACGATAATAACGATAATAGTAATAATACAAATATAGATAGAAACAAAAATAACGATAGTGAGGATAATAACGATAATAATGACAGCAATTATAGCGATTTTAAAGTTAAGAACGATAATAATAATAATATTAACAACCATAATAACATTATCAACGATAATAATAATAAAGACGTTAATAATAATAATCATAATAAAGATATTAACGATAATAACAACAATAATAATTATAACAATAATAATAATAGTAACTATAAGAACGATAATATCTATAATAACGATAATAATAATAACGAAATTATCGATAATATCGATAATACCATCAACAATACTATTGATAATATCGATAATAATATTAATATTCATAACGATAATAGCGATAATAACGATAATAATGATAATAACGATAATGAAGATAATCACTATAATATCGATTATAACAATAATAATAATAACAATAATGACGATAATAATAAAAATAATACCGATAATAACGATAATGACGATAATGACGATAATATTAATAACGACAATAACGTTAATAACGTAAATAAAGGTAATAATAATAGCAATAATAACAACAATAACGATAATAAAAATAATGACGATAAAAATATTAACGATAATATCGACATTATTAATAATAATAACAACGATAATTATGATAATAACGATAATAAAAGTAATAATAATAAAGATAATAACAATATTAACGATAATATTGATAATAATGATAATAACAATAATAACGATAATAACGTTAATAATAATAACGATGATAACCATAATAGTAATAATAATAATTACGATAAGAACGTAAAAAAAGATAATAATAATAATAATAATAATAGCGATAATAACGATATTAACGACAATAACGGTAATAATTATTAATAATAACGATAATATCGATAATATTGATAATATCGATAATAATTGTATTAATAATAACTATAATAACGATAATAAGGACAATGAAATAAACAAAAACAACTTTATTAACAAAAATATTAAGGATAATTATAACGATTATAACGATAATAATAATAACAATAATAATAATAACGAAAGAAAAAATAAAAACGATGACAACGATAATAATAAAAGCAATAATAATGATAATAATAAAAAAAATAATAATTGAAATAACAATAATATCGCAAATAACGCTAATCACGATAATAATAATAATGATAACGACGATGAAAATAATATTAATAATATCAATAATATCGATAATAATAATAACGTAAAAAACGATAATAGCATTAATAATAATAAAGATAATAACATTAATAACGATAATAAAGGTAATAATAATAAATAAAATAACGTTTATAACGTTAATAACGGTAATAATAATAATAATAATAATAATAACGATAATATCGATATAAACGATAATAACGATAATAGAGATATTAACGATAATAATAAAAACAATAATAACGGTAATAACAATTATAATGATACTAACGAAAATAATATTAATATTAATAGCAATAATTACAATATTAACGATAATTAAGATAACAATATTAACGATATTAAAGATAATATTAATAACAATAGTAACGATAACAACGATAATAACCCTAATAATAATTATGAAAATAACGAAAATGAGGATAATAACGATGACAACGATAAAAATAATAACAATAATAACGATAATAATAATAATAATATCGATAGAAACGATATCAATGATTATAATGATAATAACGATAATAATAGCTATAATAATAAAAATAACAACGATATTAAAGATAGTAACGATGATAATAATAACAATAATATCGATAAAACGATAAGAATGATAATACCGATAATAACGATAATAACATTATTAATAATAGTAATAAAAAATAAAATAACAATAATAACGATAATAAAGATAATAAGGATGATAATAATAGCAGTAATAACGATAGCAGTAATAATAATATCGAAAGCAACAATAATGACGATAATAACGAAAATAACAATAATAATGATAATAATGATGTTAGCGATAATATCGGTAATAATAATAACAATATTAACGATAATATCTATAATAATACTAACATTATTAACGATAATATCTATAAAAATAATAATAATAATAATAATAACAATAATGACGATAATACCGATAATAACAATGATAATTATAATAGCGATAATAAGGATAATAACCATAATAATAGTAACAATAATAAAGATAACAACGATATTAACGATAATAATGACAGTAATAATAACAATAATAACGATAAAAACGATAACAATTAAAAATCGATAATAACGATAATAACAGTTATAATCCTAATATCGATAATAATATTTATATGAATTACAATAATACTAATAATAACGATAGAAACGATAATAATAGTAGTAATAATAACAAAATTAACACTAATAACGCTAATAACGATAATAACAATATTAATAGTAGTAATAATAATAATAATAACGATAATAGCGATAATAAGGTTATTAACGATAATAACGATAAATATAATAACAATATTACAAAAATAAAAATGTTATAAATGATAACAATAACGATAGTAAATATAATATGGATAATAATAATAAGAACATTAATAACGATAATATCTATAATAAGGATATTAGCTACAATAAAATTTATAACTATATTTACGTCAATAACGATAATAATATTAGCAATAATAGCGATTATAACGATAATAACGTTAGTAATAATAATAATAATAATAAATATAATTTCTATAATAATAGTAGTAATAACATTAATATCTTTTATAACGAAAATAACGATAATAACGATAACAATAATAACGATTAAAACGATAATAACGAAAATAATAAAAACGATAAAAACTATAATAGTAATAATAATAATACCGATAAAAACGATAATAAATTTAATAATAATAAAAATAATTACGATAATGAATATATTAACGATATAAACGATGATAAATTCAAAAACTGCGATAATAACGATAGTAATAATTATAATAATTAAGATAAAAAAGATATTAACGATAGTAATGATAATAATTATAACAATATTAACGATATTAACGATAATAAATATAATAACGATAATAACGATAGTAACGATGTGAACGATAATAATAAAAACGATTATAAAGCTAATACCGATAATAATTATAACAAAATTAACGATATTATCTATTATAATAACTATAATAATAACAACAATAACGATAATAACGTTAATAATAGAGATAATTATAACAATAATAAGAATAATAATTATAATAAAGATATTAACGATAATAATTGTAGTAGTGATAAAAGTAATAATATCAAAAAAGATAAAATGACTTTAAAAATAATACAAATAACGATTTTAGCGAAAATAATGATAATGAAAATAATAATGATAGTAATAATAATAACGGCGATTACGATATAAACGATAATATTAATAGTAATCATTACAAAAATAACAATAATAACGTTAATAACGATAATAACGATATCAATAATAACGATAATAACGACAATAATCATAATATTGATGATAACAATAACAACAATTTTAACGATAAGAATGATAATAATATATACGATAAAGTCGATAATATCGATATTAATATTAACAATATTAACGATGATATTGATATAAAAGAAAAATAATAATAATAATGACGATAATAACGGTTTATAACGGTAATAATAGTAATAACAATATCGACAATAACGATAATAACGATAATTACAATAATAACGATTATAATAATAACGATAATAACGATAAAAATAATAATAATAATAATAACGATAATAACGATTATACGATTTATAACAATAACGATTATACCGATAATAGTAATAATAATAAGAACGCTAATGAAGATAAAAAGATAAAAATGATAAGAACTATAATAACGATAATAACTATTCCAATAATAATAATAATAAGAATAATAACGATTATAACAATAAAAATAAAAAGAATAATAACCACAATAATGATAATAACGATAATAATAATAGCAATAATAACGATTTTAACGTTAATAACCATAGTAATAATAACATTAATAACGGTAATAATTTTATCAACGATAATAATAATAATGACATTAAAAATAATAATCATATTAGAGATATTAACGATAATAAAAACAGTAATAATTATAACAATAATAATAATAATAACGATAATAAAGATAATAACATTAATTACGAGAATGACGATAATATTAATAACGATAATAACGTTAATAACGTAAATAACGATATAAATAATAGTAATTATAACAATAATAACGATAATAATATTAACGAAAATATAGACATTATTATCAATTATAACAACGATAAATACGATAATAACGATAATGAAATTAATAATAATTAAGATAATAACAATATTAACAATAATATGGATAATAAAAATAATAAAAATAACAATAGTAATAGTAATAATAACGATAATAACGATGATAACGATAATAGCGATAAGACTAATATCGATAAAACGATAATAAAGATAATAATTCTAAGAATAATATATATAACATTGATACTAACGTTAATCACAATAATACTAATAACAATAATAATGATAATAACGTTAATAATGATCAGAACGATAATAATATTAAGAATAATAACAATAATAACGATTATTACGATATTACGATAATAATAAAAGTAATAATAACTATATTAAAGATAATAAGTATAATAACGATAATAACTACAATAATAGTAGCAATAATGAAAGTAATAACAATAATAGCCATAAAAACGATTTTAACGATAATAATAAGAACTATAATAACGATAATATCCATAATAATAATAACAATATACGATAATATCGATATTAATAATTTTAATAATAACAATAATAACGATCATAACAATAATAGCGATTATAATAATAACGATAATAACGATAATAATAATAATAATATTATCGTTAGTAAGAATAATAATGTTAACGATGATTATAATAGTAATAATAATAACGATTATAACGATAATAACAATAAAAATCATAATAACGATAATAACGATAATAGAAGAAACAATAATAACGAAATTAACGAAAATATTAATAAAAATTGTAACGTTAAAAACGATAATAAAAATAATAATAAAAATAGTAATAACGAATGTAAAGATAATAACGATAACAATAATAACAATAATAGCGATAATATCGATTATAATAATACCGATAATATCGATAATATCTTTAATATTAATAGAAATAATAACAATAATAACGATATTAAAGATAACGATAATATTATTAACGATAATAATGACAATATTATTATTAATAATGACGATAATAAAGATAATAAAGATAATAATAATAATATTAATAGAGAAAATAACGATATTAACGATAATACCGATAGTAACGATAATCATACTAAAGATAATAACGATAATAATAATGATAATAATAACGCTAATAAAGTTAATATCTACAATAAAAATATTAATAATAATATTAATAATAACGATAATAACGATAATATCGGTAATAATGATAGTAATTATAACAATAATAGCAATAATAACGATAATAATGATAATAATATATACGGTTATAACGACAATAGTAATAATAATAATAACGATCTTAAAAATAATAAAGATAATAATAATAATAACAATTATAATAAAAAAAAAACAATCATTTGTATGATTGACGATAATAATAGTGGTAATGTTAAGAATAATAACAACTATAACGATAATAATGATGATGACGATAACAATATTATTGATAATAACGTCAATAGTAATATTAATAATAATAACGATAATATCGATATTAATGATAATAATAATAATAATAATAATTATAATAACGATAGTAACGATAATAACGATAATACGATAATTACTATAATAACGATAATTTCGATAGTAAGGAATATAATAATAACAATAATAACGATATTAGTAGTAATATTAATAAAGATAATATCGATATTTATGATAATAATTATATTAATAATAAAGATATTAACGATAGTAGCAATAATAACGATAATAATAATAAAAATATTAATTATAATATCGAAAATTTTAAAAATAGTAATAGCAATAATAACGATAATAGCGATAATATCGATAATAATAATAACGACAATAACTATAAGAATAATAATAAAATATCGATAGTAACAATAATAACGACGATTAAAATAATAACGATAATAATAATAACGATAATGACGTTGATAATAATAACGGTCATAACGGTAATAACGATAATAATAATAATAATAATAATAGCAATAATAATGATATTAACGAAAATTGTAATGACTTTAGTAACAAAACAACGATATTAACATTAATAATAATAATAATAATGACGAATGTAAGTATAATAACAGTGATAACTATAATATTAATAACAATAATAACGATAATAACGATAATAACGTCAATAATAATACTAATAATAACGATAATAACGATATCAATGGCATTGACGATAATAATTTTTATAAAAATTACCTTATTATGATAAGAACGATAATAACGGTACTATCAATAATAGCGATAATAATAATAACGATAATAACTATAATAATGACTATGATGATAAGAAAGATATTAGCACTAATAATAATAAAAATAATAACGACAGTAACGATAATAATGATAATAATAGAATTAATAATAACAGTATTAAGATTAATAGCTATAATAACGATTATAATGATAATAGTATTAGTAATAATAAAAGTAATAACAATAATAACGATAATAATGCTTACAACATTGTTAATAATAATAATATTAACGATTGGAACGATAAAAATCATAATAATAATAATAATAATAATAATGAAGATAACAACGATAATAACGATAATAATGACAGTAATAAAATCAACAATGACGATAATAAAGTTAACAATGATTATATCGATAATAACGATATTTACGATAATAAGGATAATAACAATAAAAATAATATCGATAATAATATTAATAATATACTTAATAAAGACGATAATATCGATAAAAATATTAACAAATTTGACGATAATATAGATAATAATATTAACAATATTAACGATAATATCGATCATAATAATAATATTATAATCCTTAACGTCGATAATAATAATAATAAAAATAATAATAATAACATTATTCACGATAATAATGATAGTAACGATAATAACGATAATAACAATAATAACGACAATTGCGATAGAAACGAATATAATAATGAAAATAATAACAATATTAGTAGTAATATTATTAACGATAATAACGATATTAACGATAATAAGTATAATAAAAATCATATTTACGGATATAACGATAAAAGAAATATTAATAATATCAATAATAAGGATAATAAGGATATCGTCGATAATATTAATAACATTAATAATGATAATATTGATATTAATATTATCAATATTAACGATAATAAGGATAATTTTAATAATAATAATATATACAATATTAACAATAATAATAATAATATACAATATTAACAATAATAACGATAATAGCAATATTAAAGATTCTAATAATAACGATAATAACGTTGATATCGATAACAATAATAACAATATTAACGATAATATCGATAATAATAATAATGACAATTATAAAAATAAAAAAGGTAATAACGATAATAATATAAACGATAATAACAATAATACTAATAATAATACTATCTATAATAACAATAATAATGATAATAATAATAATAATAATAACAATAATTACGATAATAAAGAAATTAACGATAATAATAATGATGATAATGACGATAATAGTAATAATAATAATAACGATTATAACGATATTATCGAAAATAATAAGATTTATAATAAAGATAATAATAATAAAAACGATATTAATAATAACAACAAAAACGATAATAACGATAATAATGATAATAACGATAATAAAAAAATAATAATATTAATGAGAAGAATAACGATGATACCGATAATAACGATAATAATAATAATAATAATATCAATAATAACGAAAAGAACGCTAAAAATAATAGTCATAATATCTATAATGACACTAATAACGGTAACAACAACAATAATATATACGAAAATATCGAAAATATTGATAATGATATTAACATTAATAAGAATAATAACAATAATAATGATAATAATAACAATAATATTAATAAAAATAATAACGATAATAACGATAATAACGACAATAACGATAATTGCGATAATAAAGATTATAATAAAAATTAACGATAAAAACGATAATATTAGTAATATTAATGACGATAATAACGATATTTAAGATAATAATAATAATCACAATAACGATGATAACGATAATATCGATAATAATAAAAATAATAATAGTAATAATGATCGTAACGATAAAAAAGATAATAATAGCAGTAATAGTAACAATAATCATATTAATAACTAGAATAACGATAATATCGATAATAATAACAATGACAAAGTTAATAGAAATGATAATAATAGCGATAATAACGATAATTACTTTAATAATAACAACAATAATAAAGATAATAATAAAATGACATTAATAACAATAATAATAATAGCAACAATAACGATAAATAAGAAAATAAAAATTATTATTAAAACGATACTAAGGATAAGAAAGATATCATCAATAATATTAATATGAAAAATAAAGATAATATCGATTATATTAATAAAAATATTAACAATTATGAAGATAATTATAATAATAATATTAACAATAATAACGATAATAACAATATTAACGATAATTGGGATAATAAAAATGACGATATTTACGAATATAACGATAAAAGGAATATTAATAAGAACAATAACAAGGATAATAACAATAATAATAATAAAAGACTATAATAATAATTATAAAGATAATGATAATAAAGATAATAATTATAATAATCAACAAAATAATAACGATAATAATGAAACAAACGATAATAATAATAATAACAATTAACATAATAACGATTATAACGATAATAATAATAACATATTAACGATAAAAACGATTATAACGATAATAGTAATACTAATAATAACAATAATAACAGAAAGAACGACAAAATATATAATAATATTAATAACGATAATAACGATATTAACGAAAATGACGATAATAATAATAGCAATAATAACTATAATAATCATAATATCAATATTATAGTAATAAAAATAAAGATAATATCGATAATAAGGACAATAATAATAGTAATAATAACGATAATAACGAAAATATCGATAATATTTAGAACGAAAATAACAGTAATAACGATAATATATATAAAACGATAATAATAATAATAATAATAAAATCGATAATAACGATATTAACGATAATAATAATAATAACGATAATAACGATAATAATAATAATAATAATAATAATAATAAAAATAACCGTATTAACGGTAATAACGATAATAATAATAACAATAATAACGATGATATAAATAATATTGATAATAACGATAATTATAATTACAATAATAACAATAATAACGATTGTAACCAAATAACGATAATAATAATAACAATTATAAGGATAATAAATAGAATAACGATATTAACGATAACTATAATAACTATAATTACGATAATAACAATAGTAATAATGACATTAATATCGAAAACAACGATAAAAAAGATATTAATAGTAATAAAAGTAAAGATAATATCGGTAAAGTGGATAATAATAATAATATTATATTCGAAAATAACGATAATAAAAATAATAAAAATAATAATAACGATAATATCGCTAATACTAACAACTATAAATTCGATAATAATGATATTAATGAAAATAACTAAAATAAAAATAGTATATATAACAATAATAACGATAATAACAATAATAATAATAAAATCAGTAACGATAATTTCGATGATAACCATAGTAATAATTACAATAATGAAGATAACAAAGATGATAATGATAATAATAATAATAAAAATATTATCGATAATAAAGTTAATTACGAAAATGACGGTAATAAACATAATAACAATAATAACGACAAAAATAAGAATATTAATAAGGATACGAACGATAATAGCGATAATAATAGAAGTAATAATAACAATATTAAGAATATTAAATATAATAATGATTATAATGAAAATAGTAGTAGTAATAATAACAGTAATAACAATAATAACGATAATAATGATTATAACAATGTTAACGATAATAATATTGACGATAATAACGATAATAACCATAATAATAATAATAATAATAATAAAGATAACAACGCTATTAACGATAATAATGAGAGTAATAATAATAATAATAACGAAGATAAAGTTAATAATGATAATAACGATAATAACGATAATAAAAATAATAATAGTAGTAATAATTACGATAATGACGATATTAACGATAATAATAGTAGTAATAACAACGATAATAGTAGTAATAATAACAATAATAACAATTATAGCGATAATAATGTTATTACCGATAATAACGATAATTATAATATTCATAGTAACTATAATAAGGATATTATCCATAATAATAATAACAATAATAACGATAATAACGATTATAATTATTATAATAGAAGTATTTATAACAATATTAAGATTAATAACAATAAAAATAGTAGTAATAAGGAAAGTAATAATTATAATAACGATAAAATGATTTTAACGATAATAATAAAGACGATAATTAGGATAATATCAATAATAATAATAACAATATTAACGATAATATCGATAATAATAATAACATTAATAACTATTATTACGAAAATAACGATTATAACGAAAATAGTAATAATAGTAATAATAACCATAATAAAAATAATAACGACACAATAATAATAATAATAACAACGATAATAACGGTAATAACGATAGAAATAATAGAAAAAGAACAATAATATCAATAATAATGTTAAAAAAGATAATAAAGATAATATCGTTAATAATAATAACGATAATAATGATAAGAGCGATAAAAAAAATAACGATATTAACAATAATAATGACAATATTAAAGATAATAATGATAATAATGTTAAAACGATAATAATTATCATTATTATAGTAGTAATAAAGTTAATAACGATATTAAAATAAAAATAGTAATGATAATGTAGATAATAATAATAAAATTCATAACCTTAATAACGTTAATAACGATAATAACGGTAAAAATAGGAAAATTGATAACTCTAATAACGATAATAAAGAAATAATATTATTAATAATAACGATAATGACAATAATAACGATAATAATAGTAATAATGAAAATAATATTCACCACAATTATAACAATAATAGCGGTTATGTTAAGAATAAAATTAATAATATTAACGATTATAATGATAATAATGATATAATCGATAATAATAATTACAATAATAACGATAATAACTACAATAATGATAATAATAATAATAATTATAACGATAATAACGATAATATCGATAATAACAATATTAATAAGAGCGATAGTAACGTTAATAGTAATAACTATAAATTTGATAATAATGATATTAATGAAAATAACTATAATAATAAAAATTAATATAACAATAATAACCATAATAACGATAACAATAATAACGATAATAAAGTTAGTTATAACAATAATAATAACAATAATAACGATAATAAAGATATCATTGATAATAAAAATAACGATAATTCCGATAATAACGTTAATAATAGTAATAATAACAATTATAATAATAACTATAATAACGATAATAACCATAATAACGAGAACAACGATAATAACGATGATAATAATAATAATATTAAAGATAATAGCGATAATGAAGATAATAACGATAATAAGGATAATAACATTACAGTTATTAATGATAAAAACGACAATAAAGATGACAACAATTACAATTATAAAGATGTTAATGAAAAAAACGTTAATAATGATAATAAAGACAATAATAATAATAATAATAACGATAATAATGATAATAACGATAACATCGGTAATAATAAAAACAATAATTACGATAATAACGATATTAACGATATAATGATAATAATAAATAATTTCGTTAATTAGGATAATTACGAAAATATCGGTAATAACCACGAAATCGGAGAAATCGATAATTAACAATAAAATCGATAATAATGATAATAACGACATTAAATGTAATAATAATAACGATAATATCGATAATAATAATAGCGATAATGACGACAAAATTAATAATAATATTAATGGTATTAACGATAATAACGATAATAGTAATTATAATAATAACGATAATAACGATAATAACGCATAATAATAATTACAACAATAAAAATAGTAATAATAAAAATAATAACGATGATAACGATATTGACGATAATGATAATAATATTAACAACGATATTAAGTATAATAACGATATCATCGAGAATAATAAAAATAATATCGATAATAACGATAATAACAATGATAAAATTAATAATAATATCGATAATATCAATAATAACGAAAATAACTATATTAATAATAATTATAATAATAATAATAATAATAATATTAATAATAATAATAATAATTATTATTATAATATCGAAAATAACTGTAGTAATGATAGTAACGTTAATAACGTTAAAGACGATAAAAAATATAAAAATAATAACGTTAATGACGTTAATAACGACAATAGTAATAATAATAATAGGAACGAATATAACGAAAATAACGATATAAACTGTAGGAATAATAACAATAAAAACAATAATAACAATAATAACGATAATAACGATAGTAATAATAATAATAATAATATTGCTTATAACGCTATAAACGATAATTACGATAATAATAATAAAATCGAATAAAGATAATAACGATAATAATTATTATAATAACAAGTATAATAACGAAAATAATAATACAAACGATAATAATACTAATGATTATAACCATGATAACGATAACAACGATAATAATAAAAACATTAATAACGATAATAAAGTTTATAACGATAATAATAATAACAATAAAATTGATATTAACGACAATAATTATAATAAATATAATAATAATAACAAAAATAACTATTAAAACGGTTATAACAATAATAATAATAACAATAATGACGATAATAACGGTAATAACGATAATTATAATAATAATATGAACGATAATAACGTTAATGAAGCGTAATAATAATTATAATAATAACAATAGTAATAATAGTAATAAAAACGATGTTAACGATATGGAAAATAATGATAATAATATTAATAACAATATTATGGATAATAACGATAACATCAATAATAATAAATATTGATAATAACGATAATAACTATAATACTAACATTAAGAATAGTGATAATAATGATAATAAAGATAATAACAGTAATAATAACATCAATAATAGCGATAATAACAATAATAACGATAATAACGATAATAATAACATTAATAATAGTGATAATAATGATAATAACAATAATAACGATGTTAATAATTATAATAATAATAATAAAATAACGATAATAAATATAATATCGTTAATAATACAAGTAGTAATATCAATAACATCATTATTAAAGATAATAAAGATAATAACAGTAATAATAATAACAATAATATCAATGGAAATCATAGCAATATTAACGATAATAACGTTAATAATAATAACAATAATTACGACAAAAACTATATTAACGATAATAACAATAATAATAAAGATAATAACGATATTAATAATAATAATAATAACAATATTAACGATAATTACAAATATAATAAAAAGAATAATAACTATTATAATGATAATAACGATAATAATAATAGCAATAATGACGATTTTAAAGTTAAGACCGAAAAAAATAAAACCTTAAATGACCATTATAACTTTATCAATGATAATAATAATAATGACGTTAATAATAATCATCATAAAAAAGATATTAACGATAAAAACTACCATAAAAATTATAACAAAAATAATAATAATAATAGTAAACACAAGAACGAAATTATCGATAATAACAATAATAATAATAACGATAGTAACGATAATATAGTTAATATTAATAACGATATTATTGATAAAATCGATAATAATAATAATAATAATAATAATAACGATAATATCGATAGTAAAAATTATAATGATAATAACGACAGTAAAGATAATAACTATAATATCCACTATAACAATAATAATAACGATAATGGCGATAATTACGATAATGACGATAATATTAATAACGATAATAACGTTAATAACGTAAATAACGACAATAATAATAGAAATAATAACAATATCAACGATAATAAAGATAATAACGATAAGAATATTAACGATAATATCGACAATATTAATAATATTTACAACGATAATTATGATAATATTGATCGTAAAACTAATAACAATAAAGATAATAACAATATTAACGATAATAACGATAATAACGATAATAAAAATAATAATAGTAATAGCAATAATAACGATAGTGACGATAATAACGATAATAGCGATAATACTAATAACGATAATAACGATAATAATAATAACGATAATAACGATAATGTCGATAATATTTATAACAATATTTACGATAATTTCGATATTAATAATTGTATCATAACAATAATAACGATCATAACGATAATAGCAACTATAATAATAACGATTATAACGATATTAATAATAATAATATTATTTTAAGTAACAATAATAATGATAGCGATGTTTATAATAGTAATAATAATAACGTTTATAACAATACTAACGGTAATAATGATAATAAAAATAATAACCATAATAACGATAATAATAACGTTATTATTAATAACAATAATAACGTTAATAACGGTAATAAAAACAACAATAATAACAATATTAGCGAAAATAGTAATAACAATTGTGACGGAAACAACGATAACAGCATTAATAATAATAATAATAATAACGAATATAAGTATAATAACGGTGAAACCTATAATATTAATAATAATAATATCGATAATATCGATAATAACGATAATAATAATAATCGTATTAAAGATAATAAAGATGATAACGATACTAACTATAATAGCGAAAATAATAATGACAACAAAAACAATATTAACGATAATAAGAATAATAACAATTATTATAATGACGGAAAAAACGATAACAACGGTAATAAAGATAATAACGATAATAACGATATTAACAATGATAATAATAGTAATAATAAAGATAATAACGAAGTAAAAGGTTCTAACGATAATAATAATTACAACAATAACGATAATAACGATTATGATGATAAGAACGATAATAATACTAATAATAATAAAAATAATACCGACAATAACGACAATAAGAATAATAATAGAAGTAATAATAACAATTTTAAGAATAATAAATATAAAATCGATTATAACAATAATATTAGTAGTAATAAAAAATTAATAATTATAATAACGATAAAAACGATTTTAAAAATAATAATAATGACGATAATTAGGATAATATCGATATTAATAATAACAATATTAGCGATAATACCGATAGTAATAATAACATTAATAACTATAATAACGATAATAACGTTTATAACGATAATAAGAATAATAGCAGTAATAACCATTATAAAGGTAATAACGACACAATAATAGTAATAATAATAATAACGATAATAACGGTAATATCGACAAAAATAATAGAAAAATAAAGTAATATCAATAATCACGATAAAAAGTATGAAAACGATAATATCGATAATATAAAATACGATAATAACGATATTATCGATAAGAATAATAACAATATTAACAATAATATCGATAATATAAACAACAATATTGACGATAATATCGATAATAATAATAACAAAAATATAAAGTAATACCGGTAATAACGATAATAACGGTAATAATAATAAAATTGATAACGCTAATAAAGATAATAAAGGTATAATACTATTAATAAGGACGATAATAATGATTATAATGGAAATAATAATAATTACAATATCGATAATAACGATAATAACGGTAAAAACGATAATAATAGTAGTAATAATACTAGTAATAATAATAATGATAATTACGATAATAACAATAATAATAATAGTTATAATAACATAATAACAATAATAATATCGATAATAACTGTAATAATGATAGTACCCATAATGACGATAATAACGATAATATTGATAATAATAATAATAATAATAACAGTAATATCGAAAATAACGATAATATCGACAGTTATAATAATAATAATAATAATAATAATATCCATAATGCAGATAATGACGCCAATAATAATAATTATAATAATAATAATAATAATAACGATAATGACGATAATAATAATAGTATTAATAACAATATTAAAAATAATAACGATAATAACGATAATAATAATAATAATAATGACATTATAACTATAATAAATATAATAACGATATGTTATAAACGTTAAAAACGACAATAGTGGTAATAGAAATAACGATAATAACGATAATAGCGGCAATAAAAATTATAATAATAAAGATAATAACGATATTATCGAAAATCAAGATAAAAGCAATAAGAATAATAATAATAAGAACAATAACAATGATAATAACGATAATAAACATAATAACAGTAACAGTGACACGACAATAATAATAACAATATTAATAACGATAATAACGTTAACAACAATAATAAAGATAATAACTATATTAACGATATCAATAATAACGAAAACAACGTTAATTTCGAAATTAATAATAACAATATTAAAGATAATAACGATAATAATAATAATAATAACTACATTAATAACTATAATAAATATATTAACGATATGGTATTAACGATAAAAACGACAAAAGTAGTAACAATAATAACGATATTATCGAAAATAACGATAATAACAATAATAATAATAACAGTAATAAGGATAATAACGATATTGCGATTAATAATAATATTAATAATAATATTATTATAAGATAAAATAATAATAAGATAAAATAATAATATTATTAACGATTACATCGAAAATAATGATAATAATAGTAGTAATAATAACAATAATAAATATAATAAAGATAATAAAGAAAATAACAGTAATTACGATAATAATTATAAGAATAATCTATATAACAATGACACTAACGTTAATAACGATAATATTAATAACATTAATAACGATAATAACGATTATAATAATAAGAACGACAATAATATTAATAATAATAACAATATTAACTATTATAACGATAATAACGATAATAATAGATGTAATAATAACAATATTAAAAATAATAAGTATAATAACGATAATAACTACAATAATAGTAGTAATAATGAAAGTAATAACAATAATAGCAATAAAAAAGATTTTAACGATAACAATTATAACGATAATAACGATAATATCTATAATATTAATAACATTATTTAGGATAATATCGAAATTAATAATTGTATTAATAACAATAATAACGATCATAACGATAATAGCGATTATAATAAAAACGATAATAACGATAATAATGATAAGAATATTATCGTTAGTAACAATAATAATTATAACGATGTTTATAATTGTAATAATAATAACGATTATAATGATAATAACGTTAATAATGATAATAACGATAATAATTATATTAATAAAAGGAACAATAATAACGATATTAACGAAAATATTAATGACAATTGTTACGTTAAAGACGACAAAAACATAATAATAACAATAATAATAATAACGGAAGTAAAGATAACTACGGTAACAATAATAACAATAATAGCGATAATATCGATTATAATAATACCGATAATATCGATATTAACGATAATAATAATAATATTAATAATGATATTAAAAATAATATCAATAATAACGATAATAATAATAGAAATAATAGCAATAATAACGATAATAAAGATAACAACAATATTATTAACGATAACAATGATAATATTAATATAAATAATAACGATAATAACGATAATAAAGATAATAATATTAATATTAATAAATATAATAACGATATTAACGATAATAACGATAATAACGATTATGACTATAGTAGCGATAAAAAACTTAATAACGACAATAATAATAATAATAATAATAATAATAATAATAATAATAATAATAATAATAATAATAATAATAATAATAACGATAATAACGATAATAACATTAATAATATCAATAATAATAACAATAATATCAATAATGACGATAATAACTATAATAATAATAACAATAATATCGATAATATCGATAATTATAATAATAATATTAACGATAATTTCGGCCATAATATTAATACTAATAAAAATAATAAAGATAATAACGATAATAAGTATTATAATAATATCGATAATAACAATATTATTAATAATAATAACAACGATAATAACGATCATAACTAAAACAAAATGAATAATAATAAAGATAATGACAATATTAATGATAATATCGATAATAACGATAATAAAAATAATAATTGTAATAGCAATAATAACGAAAATAAAGAAAATAACAGTAATAACGATAATAACTATAATAATAATAACGAAAATAACGATAATAATGATATTAACGATAATAATAATAATAATAATATCGATAATAACGATGATAACGAAAATAAAGATAATAACGATAATAATAATTATAATAATTGTAAAAATAATAACGTTAATTACAATAATAACGATAATAATAGTTATTATAAAATAATAGCAATAATAACAATGATAAAGATAATAATATATACTATTTTAACGACAATAGTAAAAACAACTATAACGATAATAAAGGTAACAAAGATAATTATAATAATAATGATAATAATAATAATAATAATAACAATAATTTGCATAATAACGATAATAACAGTGGTAATGTTAAGAATAATAACAATAATAACGATAATAAATATTATGACGATAACAATATTATTCATAATAACGTCAATAGTAATAATAATAATAATAACGATAATATCGATATTAGTATTAATATTAATAACGATAATAACGATACTTACGATAATAATTATAATAATAATAAAGATAATAACGATAGTAACAATAATAACGATAATAATAATAAAAATATTAATGATAATATCGAAGATTATATAAATCATAATAGCAATAATAACGATAATATCGATGATATCGATAATAATGATATTATTAATAATAATAATAGCAATAATAACGATATTAACGAAAATTGTAATAACATTAGTAACGTAATAACGATATTAACATTAATAATAATATTTATAATAACGAAAGTAAGTACAATAACGGTGACAACTATAATATTAATAAAAATAATCACGATAATAACGATAATAACGACAATAATAATACTAATAATAACTATAATAACGATATCAATGGAATTAACGATAATAACGTTTATAATAATAATCTTATTAAAGATAAGAACGATAATAACGATACTAACAATAACAGCGATAATAATAATAACGATATAAAGGATAATATTGTTAATAATTGTAAAAATTTTCACGATAGTATCGATAATAATAATAACAACAAAAACAATAATAACGATAATAATTACAATAATAATAACGATATTAACTATAAAAACGATAATAATAATAGTAATAGTAATAATTATAGCAATAATAACGATAATAAAGATAATTATAATAACAATAATAACGATAATAACGATAATAGCGATTACAATAATAACAATAATAACGTTAATAACGAAAATTACGATAATTTTAATAATAACAATAATAATGATAACGATAATAACGAAATAGTAATCATAATAATTACGATTATAAAGATAATATCGATATTAATAATAATTATAATAATTAATATAGTAACGATATAAACGATAAGAACAATAATATTAATAAAAACAATAAAGATAATAATGATAATAATAATAATAATAATAACAATAACAAGGATAGTAACAATAATAATAATAAAAGACTATAATAATGACTATAAAGAAAATGATAATAAAGATAATAAATATAATAATAAAAAAAATAATAACGATAATAATGATACAAACTATAATAATAATAATATCAATTAACATAATAACGATTATAACGTTAATAATAATAACATAAATAACGATAATAACGATTATAACGATAATAATAATACTAATAATAATAATAATAGCAAGAACGATAAAAAATATAATAACATTCATAACGATAAAAACGATAATAACGAAAATAACGATAATAATAATAACAATAATAACAATAATAACCATAATAACGATTTTATAGTAATAAAAATAAAGATAAAATCGATAATAAGGACAATAATAATAGTAATACTAACGATAATAACTATAATATCGATAATGATTATTACGAAAATAACGACAATAATAATATTAATATTAACGATACTAAGAATAATAATAATTACATCTATAATAATAATAATAATTATATCGATAATAAGGGTAATTATGAATATAGCAGTAATAACGATAAATTATATATAACGACAATAATAATAATAATAAAAACGATAATAACGATAATAATAATAATAATAATAATAAAGAAAGCATCGGTATTAACGGTTATAAAGATAATAATAATAACAATAATGACGATAATAAAAATAATATTGATAATAACAATAATTATAATTATAATTATAATAATAATAATAAAAACGATAATAACAGTAATAATAATAACGATAATAACGAAAATAAAGATATAACGATAATAATAATAACAATTATAAAGATAGTAACAATAATATCGATATTAGCGATAACTATAATTACTATGATTACGATAATAACAATGGTAATAATGACCAAAATATCGAAAACAACGATAATAACGATATTAATACTAATAAAAATGAAGTAATATCGGTAAAGTGGATAGTAATAATAATAATATGTACGATAATAACGATAATAACGATAGTAATAATAATAATGATAACTATAATATCGTTAATAGTAACAACTATAAATTCGATAATAATGGTATTAATGAAAATAACTAGAATAATAATAATACATATAACAATAAAAACGATAATAACAATAATAATATTGACATTAATAACGATAATTACGATAATAACGATAGTAATAAAGACTATAATAACGGTAAAAAAGATGATGACGATAATAATAATAATAATAATAATATCATCGATAATAAGTATAATTACGGAAAAATCGGTAATAAAGATAATAACAATAATAACGACAAAAATAATAATAATAATAATAACGATACTAACGATAATAACGATAATAATAATAATAATAATAAAGATAATAATGGGATTAACGATAATAACGATAGTAATAATTACAATAATAACGATAATGATGATAATAATAATAATAACGATAATTATAATAACAAAAATTACTATAATAACGATATTAACAATAATAATAATAAGAATTACAAAGATAATAAAGAATTATCGATAGTAAATATAACAATTATAACGATAATAATAGTAATGACCATAACAATAATAACGACAATTACGATAATATCGATAATAATATTAACATTATTAACGTTCATAACGATAACAGTAATAATAATAATAACATGTATAACGATAAAAACGATAATAACGATAATAACGATAATAACAATAACAACGAAAATAGCGATAATAATAATAATTATTATAAAAATAATAATAAGGATTATAACGATCATAACGATAATAATACTAGTAACAGTAACAATAATAATAAATATAATAACGATATTGAGGATACAAAAGATATTAGAGACAATAGCGATAATAAAAGTAATAATAATAATAACAATAATAACGATAATGACAATAATAGCAATAATACTGATAATAAAGATATAAATAAAAATAATAATAATAATAACAATAATAACGCTATTGAAGATAATAATAAAAATAATAATGATAATATCCATAATATCGGTATTAATAATTACAATATCAACGATAAAAACAATAATAATATCAATAATAAAAACGATAATAGCGGTAATAATAATAATATCAATCGAAACGCTAATGACGATAATAACGATAATGACGAAATTATTGTCGATAATAAAGATAATAATAATAATAATAAAAATATTGATAATAACAATAATAGCGATAATAATGATAATAATTACAATAATAATAACTATAATAACGATAATAATAAAAACAATATGAACTATAATACTGATAAATCGATAATATCGATATTGATAATTACAATAATAACAATAATAACGATAATAATATAATAACGAAAACAATAATAAGGATAATAACGGAAATAAAGGTAATAATAATAAATATAATAACGATAACAACGATAATAACGATATTAACTATTATAACAATAACAATAACATGGATATTACCGAAAATAAAGATAATAATAATATATATAATAACTATAACAATGATAATAACTATTATATCGATAATAATAATAATAATATTAAGAATAATAATAATAATAAAACGAAAAAAGATAATAACGAAAATATTAATAACAATAGTAACGTTAATAAAGATAAAAATAGTAATGGTAAAAACATAATTTACGATAATAGCGATAAGAATGATTATAATAATAATAATAATAGCTATAATCAGGATAAAATCGATAATAATAATAATAAAAGCATAGTATAATAACGATAATAATAAAATAAACATAATAGCGATATTAACGATAACAGCAATAACAATAATTATAATAATAACAATTATAACGATATGGAGTATTACAATTATCATGATAATAATGTTAAAATCAATAATTTTAATGATAATAATAAATATGATATCAATATTAACAGTATAATATACTAATAATAATAATAACTATAGTAATGATAATATCGATTATAATAGTAATAATAATAATAATAATAATAACGATAATAACAATAATAACGATATTAATGATGATAATTATAATAAAGTTAATAATAAAAATAGTTATAAAAATAACAATAATAATGATAATAACGATAATAACTATAATAAGGAACCAACAATAATAACAATAATAATAATAATAATAAAAAAGGTAATAACAATATTAACGATAATAACGATAATAATAATAAGAATTGTAGCGATAATATCGATAAGAATGATAATAATATTAATAATAATATCAATGACAACGATTATAACGCTAATTATTAAAAGATTATACCTAAAATAAGGATAATAATGATAGGAACGATAATTATAATAACAATAATAATTATAATGATAATAACGAAAAAATAATAATAATAAGACCTATAAGAACGATAATATAAATAATAATAGTAGTGATTATAACAATATTAGCAAAAATAACGATAATAACGATAACAATATTAACGATAATAACGTTAGTTATAACAATATTAATAACAATAATAACGATAATAAAGATAACAATAATAATCAATAACGATAATGACGATAATAACGTTAATAATAATATTAATAACTATAATAATAATAACTATAAAAACGATAATAACCATAATAACGAAAATAACAATGAGAGCGATAATAATAATAATAATAATATTAACTAAAATAGCGGTAATAACGGTAAGAACGATATAAATAGTAGTAAAAATAAACGTAATAACCATAATAAGGATAATAACATTCAAGTAAATAACGATAATAAAGACAATAATATTAATAATTATAACGATTATAATGATAATAACGATAATTATTGAATCGAAAATAACAACAATAATAATAATAATAATAACGTTGATAAGGATAATAACGATATCATCGGTAATAATAATAACAAAAATATAGATAATAACGATAATAACGATAATAACGACATTTAATATATTAATAATAACGATAATATCGATAATAATAATAACGATAATGACGACAAAAGTAATAATAATATTAATGGTAATAACGATAATAATGATAATATCGATAATAATTATAACGTAAATGACGACGATAATAATAATCATAATAACGATAATAAGGATAAATACGATAACATCGATAATAATAATAGCAACATTAGAAATAATATCAATAAAATCGATTATAACCATAATAATAATAACAATAACAATAATAATAATAATAATAATAATAATAATAATAATAACATTAATAACGATAATAACCATAATAACGATAATAGCGATATTAATTATAATAATTATAACAAAAATAACGTCAACAACGATAATTATGATAAAAATAATAATAAAAATATCGATAATAATGATTATAACGATAATAAATATAAAAACGACAATAATATTGATAATAATAATGAAAATAATGATAAAGTCGATGACGATAATAGCGATAATAGTAGGAGTAGTAATATCAATAATAACAATAATAATAATAAAAAAGATAATAACGATAATTATATTTACGATTATAATAAAAATAGTAATAATAATAATAACGATTATAACGATAATATCGATAATAACGATGATAATAATAATAATAATAATAATAATAATAATAATAATACTAATAAAATTGAAGACAATAATTTGTATGATAACGACAATAATAGTGGTTATGTTAAGAATAATAACAATAATAACGATAATATCGAATATGACGATAACAATATTAATGTTAATAACTTCAATAGTAATAATAATAATAACGATAATATCGATATTAACGATAATAATAATAATAATAATAATAATAATAAAGATAATAACGATATTTTCGATAATAACGATAATAACGCTAATAACTTTAATAACAATAATGACGATAGTAACGATTATAATAATAACGATAATAAGGATAATAGTAGTAATATTATTAACGATATTAACGATATTTACAAAAAATAATTATAATAATAATAAAGATAACAACGATATTAACGATAATAACGATAATAATAATAATGATAATGAAGACAAAGAATAATTATAAAATATCAATAGTAACAATAATAACGATAATTACGATAATATCGATAATAATAATAACGATAGTGACGATTATAATAATAACGATCATATGATTTATGATGATAATAATAAGAAAAATAATTATAGTAGTAGTTGAAATAATAACGATAATAAGGGTAATTATAACGACAATAATAACGATATTAACGAAAATAGTTATAACAATAGTAACGAAAACAACGATAATTATATTAATAATAATAATAATAATAACGGAAGTAAGTATAATAACGGTGACAAATATAATAACATTAAAAACTATAACTATAATAACGATAACAACGATAATAAATATATCTATAATAGCGATAATAAAGACAACAATAATAACAATAATAATATCAATAATAATTATAATAACCATTATAACAATAATGACGATAATATTGTTAATAATAAATAAGATAATAACGATAATATCGATAATGATAATAATAATAATAACAGTAATAACGATAATAACGATAATAACGATAATAATAATAATAATAATAATAATAACGATAATGACGATAATAATAATAGTAATAATAACAATAATGAAAATAAATACGATAATAACGATAATAACGATAATAATATTACTAATAACGACATTAATAACTATAAAAAATATAATAACGAAATGGCATTAACGATACAGGCGACAATAGTAGTAATAGTAATAACAATAATAAGGATAATAACGGCAATAAAAATAATAATAATAAAGATATTAACGATATAATCGAAAATAATGATATAAGCTATAAGAATAATAATAATAAGAACAATTACAACGATAAAAAAGAAAATAAACATAATAACTGTAACGATAACACCACAATAATTTTAACAATAATAATAACTATAATAACGATAACAACAATAATAACAATGATTAACGACATCAATTATAACGATATAACGTTAATTTCGATATTAATAATAGCAATATTAAAGATAACAAAGATAATAATAATAACAATATTAATGATAATAACAATTATAGTAATATTAATAATAATGAAATTAACGATAACGACAATAATAATAATAATAATATTAACAACGATTATAAGAATAATAACGATACCATCGAGAATAATAGTAACAATAATATCGATAATAGCGATAAAAACGATAATAACATTATTAATAATAATAAGAATAAAGATAATATCGATAATATGTGTAATAATAATAAAGTTTATAACGATAATAACGACAATAACGATCATAAGAATAACAAATGTAACGATAATAATGAATATAACGATAAAGACGATAATAACGACAATAGTAATAATAATAATAACAATTACAATAATAACGCTAATAACTATAATATTGTGAACAATAATAACGATCATAACGTTAATAACAATTATAATCATAGCAATAATAGCGATAACATTGATAATAACAATAATCCTAATAATAACGATAATAGTGGTAATAACGATGATAATAATAACAATAATGACGATAATAAGGATAATAACGGTAATAACGATAATAATAATAATAAAAATAACGATATTTACGAAAATAAGGATAATAATAATAACAATATTAACAATAATACCCATATTAATAATAAAAAGAATAAAAAGACAGTAAAAATAATAATAATAGTAATACTAATATTAATAACGTTATAAACGATAATAACGATAATAATACTAACGGTAATAACGATAATAACGATAATACGGATTATAATACTAACAATAAAATAGATAGTAAGGATATTAAAAGTAACAATAATAAAATTAAATACGATAATAACGACAATAATAATAATAATAATAACCATAATAATGATAATAAAGTTATTAATAATAATAGTAATAATAATATTAATAACGATAATAACGGTTATAATGTTAATAACTATAATAACGATATTAACAATAAGAATAATAATAATAGAGATATTAAAGTTATTAACGATAATAATAATAATAATAATAACAATAGTAACGAAAATGACGACAAAAACGAAAATAAAAATAACGATAATAACAATAATAGTAATATAAATAATACCTATAGTAACAATAATAACGATAATGGCAATAAGAATAATTATAATAATAACGATTATAACGATAATTACGTTAATAACGATAATAATAATAAAATTAATAACGAAAATTACGATAATAACAAAAATAATAATAGCATTAATAACGATAATAATGATAATAATAATAATAATAGTTATAACAATGCTAAGGATATTAACGATAATAACGATAATGCTAATATCGATGACAACGACAAAAATAATATTAATATAATTAATAACGATAATAAGGATAATAACGATAACAACGATATAATCAATAATAATAATAATAATGATAATAACTATAATAACGAAAAAACACTAATAACGATAGGAAAAGGAACGATAATAACGATATAAGAATAATAATAATTACAATAATAACGATAACAACGACAAAAGCGATAAAAACAATAATAATAATAACGAAAGTAAGGATAGTAACGTGCTAACGATAATAATAATAACAATAATAAGGATAAGAACAATAATAATGATGAAGTAAATAAAGATTTTAACGTTGACAACGATAATAATAATAACAATAATAAAGATAATTACGATTATAAGGATTATAATAATAACGATAATAACGAAATTACTAATAATAATAAGAACGATAATGAAGATAAAACGATAAAAGTGATAATAACTATAATAACAAAAATAACAATTAAATAATAGTAATAATAGATATATTAACGATATTAACGATAATAACAATAACGATAGTAACGATAATATCGATAATACTAATAACAATATTATTGATAATATCGATAATAATAATAATATTAGCGATAATATCGATAATAACAATAATGACGATAATAATAATAATAATAATATTAACATTAATAACAATAAGAAAGATAATAAGGATAGTAATAAATACGATAAATAAGATAATATCGATAATAATATTAACAATATTAACGGTAATATGGATAATAATAATAACATATTAACGATAATATCTATAAAAATAATAATAATCATAATAACGATAATTATGATAATAACGATAATAACGATATTCACGATAATAATAATTACAATTATAACGATAATAAAGACAATAATGATCATAAGAAAATAATTATAATAATAATAATACTAAAAACGATAAAGATGATAATAATACTTACAATAATAAGGATAATAACAATAATAACGATAATAACTATAATAAAATTAATAACTATATTTACGTTAACAACGATAAGGATATTAGGAATAATTGCGATAATAACTGTAATTACGTTAATAATAATAATAACATTAATAACGATATTAGAACAATAATAACAATAGCAATACCATTAGTAAACATTACAACGAAAATAACGAAAATGACGATGACATAATAACGATTATTACAATAATAACAAAAATAATAAAAACGATAGTATCGTTAATAGTAATATTCATAATACCTTAAAAAGGATAATAAATTTAATAATAAAGAAAATAATAACGATAATAACGATATTATCGGTATAATTATAACAATAATATCGATAATTACGTTATAGGAGGTAATAATAATAACAATAATAACGATAATACTAATAACCATAATAAAGATAATAATAATAATAATAATAACTATAATAACGATACTAACGATAATAACGATAAGAACAAAATTAACGATAATAATAAGATTTATAAAAATAATAATATTTATAATAATGACATGAACGATTAGAACTATAATATTAATAACAATAATAACAAAAATAACGTAAATAACTAAAAAAAATGATTTAAATAAGATATTAACGATAATAAATAGAATAACAGTAATAACGATAATAACGACAATAATAATATAAATATATACGATAATGACGCTAATAATAATAATAATAATAACGATAATAATGATAATAATAAATACGATAAAGTCGATATTATCGATAATAATATTAACAATATTAATGATAATATCGATAATAAAAATAACATTATTAACGATAATAAGGATAATAATGATAACATCGATAATAATAATTACAATAATGATGATAATAACTATATTAATCATAATAATAATAATAATGATGTCTACGATAATGAATAATAGTAATAATAACTGTAACGATAATAACGATAATAACGATAATATTGATAACAACGATAATAATGATAATGACAATAATAATACAAATAAAAATAAAGATAAGAACATTATTAACGTAAATGACGATATTAATAATAATAATAATAACGATAATAACCATTATAATGGTAATAACGATAATAACGGTAATAACGAGTATAAAAATAACGTTAATAACGATAATAGTATAATAATATTAACGATAATAACGATAATAACGATAATAATAATAGTAATAATAATATAGATAACAAGGATATTAACCTTAATATCGATAATAATAATAACAATAACAACGATTATGACGATAAAAATTAAAATAACGATAATAAAGATAATAACAAGAATAATAATAGTTATAATAAGGAGAATAATGATACTAAAAATTTTAACGATAATCATAATAACTATAATAACGATAATAACGATAATAAATTTAGTAGTAATAACAATTATAATAGTAATAACAATAAAAACGATTTTAACGGTAATAATAATAACGATAATAACGATAATATCGATAATAAAAAAAACAATATTAACGATAATATCGATATAAATAATAATAACAATTACGATTATGACGATAATAACGATAATAACGATTATAATAATAACGATAGTAACAATAATTGTATTATTAATAATAACAACAATAACGATAATACCGATAATAATAATAATAATAATAAAGATAATAACGATATTAACAACAATAACGATAATAATGATAACAACAATAAATACAAAAATAATAATAATAATAATATTAATAACGATAATAATGATAATAACGATAATAGCGATTTTAATTATAATAATAATGGCGAAAATAACGTCAACAACCATAATTATGATAATAATAATAATAATAAAAATATCGATAATAATGATTATAACGATAATAACTATAAAAACGACAATAATATTGATAATAATAATGAAAAAAATAATAAAGTCGATAACGATAATAGCGATAATAGTAGGAGTAGTAATATCAATATTAACAATAATAATGACAATACAGATAATAACGATAATTATAATTACGATTATAATGAAAATAGTAATAATAATAATAACGATAATAATAATAAAATTTATAACGCCAATTATGATAACAACGAAAATAATAACATTAATAATAACTATAATTACGATAATAACGATAATAATTGTAGCAGTAATAATAATAATAACGATAATAAAGTTAATAACGAAAATAACGATTATAATAATAACGATAATATCAATTATATCGATAATTATAAGAACACTACTAACGATAATAACGATAAAAATAATAATAATAAATATAGTAACGAAATTAACGATAATAACGATAATAACGATATTAACGATATTAACGATAATAATAATAGTAATAATAAAGATGATAGTGACATTAACAATAATAATAATATTAATATTAATAATAATAACAAAAATAACGATATTAAAGACAAAAATAATAGTAATAATTACAATAATAACAATAATAACGATAATGTTGTTAGCGATAATAATAATAATAACGACAATGATTATAATAATATCAACAATTCTAACGATAAGAACGATAATAATAATAGTAATTGTAATAATAATAGCAATAATAACGATAATATAAGTAATTATAATAACAATAATAACGACAATAATGATAATATCGAATAACAATAATAATAATCATAAGGATAATAACGAAAATTACGATAATACTGATAATAACAATAATAATGGTAACGATAATAACGTAATAGTAATAATAGTAATTACGATTATAAAGATAATATCGATAATAATAATAATTATTATAATTAATATAATATCGATATAAACGATAAACACAATAATATTAATAAAAACAATAAAGATAATAACGAAAATACTAATAAAAATAATAACAATAAAATGGGTAATAACAATAATAATAATAACATTATTAACGATAATAATGATTATAAAGA
The DNA here is from genome assembly GCF_910589235.1 of Vespa crabro. Taxonomy (NCBI): domain Eukaryota; kingdom Metazoa; phylum Arthropoda; class Insecta; order Hymenoptera; family Vespidae; genus Vespa; species Vespa crabro. Next base: position 2,582,771 of record NW_025813595.1, read on the forward strand.
TAATGCTAATAACGAAAATAATAATACCAACGATAATAATAATATTAATATTAACCATAATAACAATAATAACGATAATAATAACAACATTAATATCGATAATAACTTTTATTACGATAATAATAATACTAATAATAACAATAAAAACAATAATAACGATAAAAAATATAATAACATTAATAACGACAATAAAGGTATTAACGAAAATAAAGATAATAATAATAACAATAATATCAGTAATAACGCTAGGAACAATAATAACGAAAACAATAATAATAAAAATAAATATGATAACTATGTTAACGATTATAAATATAATAATAATAACAATAATAACTATAATAACGAAAATAATGTTTATAATAATAACATTAATATTGATAATAAAGATAAGAATGATAATTATAATAACACTAATAACGATAATAGCGATAATAACGATCATAATAATAATAACAGTAAAAATATTAATAATAATAATAATAACAATAATATCGATAATAATGATAATAACAATAATAAAGACAATAAAAATAATATTAAGTACGATAATAACGGTAATAAAGTGAATAATGGTAATAACGATAATAGCGATGATAATAATAACGATAACTATTCACGATAACGACATTCACGATAATTATAATTACAATAATAACGATAATAACGATAATAATGGTAACAAGGAAAATAATTATAATAATAATATCAATAGAAACGATAAAAATGGTAATACGATAATAACGATAATAACGTTAATAACGATATTAACCATATTAAAATTAATAAATATATTTACTTTAATAACGATAATAATATCAGCAATAATAGCGATAATAACGACAATAACGTTAACAATAATATTAACATTATTGACGATATTATGGATGATAATGATAATAAAAATAACGATAATGACAATAATAATAATAATAGTAATAACGATAATACTTATAATAACGGTAATAATGATAACAATGATAAAGGCTATAATGATAATAATAATAATAAAGATAATAGCAATGATAATAGTAGTAATTAATATCTATTATAACGAAAATAACGATAATAACGATAACAATACTAACGATTATTACTATAATAACTAAAATAATAAAAACGATAGAAACGAGAATAGTAATAATAATAATACCGATAAAAACGATAATAAATTTAATAATAATAAAAATAATAACGATATTATGATATTAACGATATAAACGATGATAAAACATAAAAATACGAAAATAACAATAATAACAATAACAATAATAACGATAATAACTACAATAATTATAACATTAACAACGATAATAAAAATAATAACGATAATAACGATAATAACGATAAAACGATAATAACGATAATAATAAAAATAGTAATAATAACAATAATAACGATAATAACGATAAAAACGATAATAAATTTAATAATAATAAAAATAATAACGATAGTATGATATTAACGATATAAAAGATGATAAAACCTAAAACTACGAAAATAACGATAATAACTATAACAATAATAACGATAATAACTACAATAATTATAACAATAATAACGATAATAACGATAAAATCGATAATAACGTAATAACAACGATAACAACAATAATAACGACAATAACGATAATTATAATAATAACGATAATAATAATAATAACGATAATTATAAAAATAATAATAATAACGATATTAACGATAATAGTACGTGTAATAATAATACTAATAACAATAATAACGATAATATCGATTATAATAATAACTATAATAAAGATAATAACGATATTAATAATAATATAATAACAAAAATAACGACAATTCCGATAATAATAATAATAATAATAATAACGAAAATATGAATAATATTGACTACAACGATAATAATAATAACAATAATAATAATGACGTAAATAATGATAATAACTATAATAACGATAATAACATTAATAACAGTAATAATAATATCAATAATAACGTTAATGATGATAATAAAGATAATAACCATAATAACGATAATAACAATGAAATTAATAGTAAAAATAGAGATGTTAACGTTATTAACGAAAATAACGATAATAATAACAACAAAAATAATGATATATTCGATATTAACTACAATAATAATAATAATATTAACGTAAATATAGACAATTACTACATCAAAGCTAATAATTGTAACAATAATAACCATAAAGCGATATAAACGATAATAACAATAATTATAATGATAGTAAGAATAATAATAATAATAATAATAATAACAATAATAACGATAATAACAATAATAAAAAAGAGAATAATAACGATAATAATCATAATACCGATAATAATAATAATAATATAGATTTCAACGTTATTAACAATTATAATAATAACATTAATAACGATAATAACATTATCAACGATAATAACAATAATGACCTTAATAATAATTTTCATAATAAAGATATTATCGATGAGGACAACAATAATAATTATAACAATAGTAATAATAATAATGATCATAGTAACGATAATATCTATAATAACGAGAATAATAATAACGATTGTAACAATAATATCGAAAATTTTAATAAGAATATTATTGGTAACTTCGATAATAATAATAATAATAATAACAGTAATAATGATAATAACGATAATAACAATGTTAACGATAATAATAATAACGAAAATAACGATAATAATGATATTAACGATAATAATAATAATAATAATATCGATAATAACGATAATAACAATAATAACGATAATACCGATAATAACGAAAATAAATTAATAATAATGACGATAGTAACGCTTATAACGGTAATAATAATAATAACAATATCGACAATAATGTTAAAGAGATAATAACGATAATAATAATAATAATAATAGTAATAATATTAACGTTTATTACGATAACAACGATAATAATAATAGAAATTATAACAATAATAGCAATAAAAGCGATTATAACGATATTAATAAATACGATAATATCGATAATTTCGATAAAAATTATAACAATATTAACGCTTGTATCGAAAAAAATAAATACAATCATAATAACGATAATAATAACATTATTATTATTAACAATAATAACAATAGTAATAATAAAGATAATAACAATAATAACGATTATAGTGATAATAATTTTAATAATATTAATAATATTAACAATAATAACGATAATAATGATAATTATTTTAATCGAAATATTAATAACTATAATAACGATACTTCCGAATATAATAATACCGATAATAACACAATAGTTATAATAATAACAACTATAATAACGATAATATCGATTATAGTAATAACAATAAAATCGAAAATAACGATATTAATAATAACAATAATAGCAATAATAACGTGAATAAAAATTATAGTATGTACGTTAATAACGATAAGAAAGAGATTAACGGTAATAACGATAATAACGGTAATAATAATAATAATAAGAATAATAACAATAACAACAAAAAGACGATAATAGTAATATTAATAATAAGGAATACTAGGATAATAACGATAACAAACTATTCTAATAATATTAATAACAATAAAGATAGTAACGATATGAACGATATTAACGATAATAGCAATAATAAAAAAAATAATTATACGATAATAACGATTATAGTAATAATAATAATATCGATAGTAACAAAAGTTTCGATAATGGTGATAATAATAATAATAATAATAAAATTAATAAATATATTAAAGATAACAACGATATTAATGGTAATAACAATAATAATTACAATAATAATAACAATAATAACGATGATAACAACAATAATGATACCAATGATAATATCAATATTAATAATAATAACGAAAATAAGAATAGTCACGGTGACAACTATAATAATAATAACAGTAATAGTAATAATAAAAATAATAACAACGATAATATTGATAATAACGATAATATTAATACGATAATAACGACAATACTAATAATAGTAACAACGATAACAGCGATAATAACGAATATAATAATAATAATAATAAAGATAATAACGATATTAACGACAAAAACGATAATAATGATAACAACAATCAATATAAAAAGAATAATAACAATAACAATGATAATAACAATAATAATGAGAACTATAATAAAGATAATAAAGATAATAAAGATAATAACGATAATTATCATAATAATAATAACTGTATTAACGATAATAACGATAGAAATAAATACAATAATAACGTTAATGACGAAAGTAATGAGAATAACGATAATTATAATATCAATAATTACTATATTAACGATACTAACAATAATAATAAGAAGAATTAAACGATAATAAAGAAATAACGATAATAATAATAACAATTATAACTATAATAATAATATTAATATTAAGAATAATAGCGATAATTACGATCATAATAAAAGTATTAATAATGATGATAAGAATAATATCGATAACATCGATAATAGCAATATCAAAAATATCGATAATAACTATAATAACGATAAGAATAAAATGATAGTATCGATAATAACGATAACAAACATTATAACGTTAGTAATAATAACAATTATAAACATAATAAATGTAATGACGATAACAATAATAACGACAATTACGATATTAACGATAATAATATTAAAGATATTAACGTTCATAACTATAATAACGATAATAACAAATATAACAATAACGATAATAAAGATATCAATGTCAATAATGATAATAACGATAATGATAATAACGATATTACCAATAATTTCGATAATAATAATAATAATATTAACGATAATATCGATAATACCATTAACAATATTAATGTAATTATCGATAATAATTATAATAATAATAAAGATAACAACTATATTAACGATAATAACGATAAAAAAAATAACAATAATAACGATAATAAAGATAATAAAGATAATAACGAGAAAATATATATGAAAATAATTATAATACTGATAATGAAGATAATAACGATAATATAGATAATAACGTTAATAATAATAACAATAATAACGTTTATAACGATAATAACGATAATAGTAATAATAATATCGATAGTAATAATAATTACAATAATGACGATAATAACGATTATAATGATAATAACGTTAATAATGCTAATAATAAGAGCAATAATAACGATAAAAACGATAATAATGATAATAATAGATATAATAATTCCAATATTGACAATAATAAAGATTATAACAAAAATAATAGTAGTAATAATAACAATAATAACAGTATTAACAATAATAACGTTAATAACAATATTATCCATAATAATAATAATAATATTATCGATTATAACGGTAATAACGATAATAACGTTAATAATAATTAAATTAATAACGATAATAAAGTTTATAACGTCAATAATAATAGCAATAATAACGATAATAAGAATAGAAATAATAATAATAGTAATAAAAATAATATCGCAAATAACGGTAATAACGATTTCGAAGATTGTAATAATAATTATAACGATAATAGCTATATCAATGATAATAACGATGACAACGATTAAAATAATAACAATAATCCCGATAATAACGGTAATAACGACTATAATTATATTAATTATATTAATAATAATAATAATAATAATAGTAATAATAAAGATAATAACGATGGAAAAGATTGTAACGATATAATAATAATTACAACAATTACGATAATAACGATTATGATGATAACAACGATAATAATATTAATTATAATAAAAATAATAACGACAATCACGATAATAACGATAATAATAGAAGTAATAATAACAATATTAAGAATAATAACTATAATAAAGATAATAACAACAATAATATTAGTAATAAAATAAGTAATAACAATAATAACGATAAAAACGATTTTAACGATAATAATAATGATGATTATTTCGTTAATATCGATATTAATAATAACAATAATAACTATAATAACGATAATAACGATTATTATAATAATAATAATAATAGCAATAATAAAGATAATAAAGATAATAACGACAAAATAATAATAATAATAATAACGATAATAACGGTAATAACGATAATAATAATAAAAATAATAACGACAATAACGATAATAACGATAATAATAGTATTAATAATAACAATATTATGAATAATAACTATAAGAACGATAGTAAAAATAATACTAGTAGTAAAAAAGGAATAATTATTGTATCGATAAAAACGAATTTATCGATAACAATAATGACGATAATTACGATAATATCGATAATAATAATAACAATAATAACTTTAATACCGAAAATAACGATTGAATCGTTAATAATAATAACGATAATAATAGTAATAACGATAAAAACAATAACGATATTAACGATAATATTGACAATCTTAAAGATAATAATGATAATAATTTTAAAACGATAATAATTATCATAGTAATTGTAGTTAAAACGATAATAACGATTTTAATGTAATTAATAATAATAACAATATCGATAATAACGATAATAACGGTAATAACGATAATAATAATAGTAATAATATCAATAATTACAATAATAACGATAATAACGATAATAACTATAATAATAATAATAATAGCGACATTATTAACTATAATAAATATAATAACGATATGGTATTAACGATAAAGACGACAATAGTAGAAATAGTAATAACGATAATAAAAATAATAACTGCAATAAAAATAATAATAATAAAGATAATAACGATATTATCGAAAATAACGGTAAAAGCAATAAGAATAATAATAATAAGAACAATAACAACAATAATAAGGAAAATAAACATAATAACAGTAACGATAATGCGACAATAATAATAACAAAAATAATAACGATAATAACGATAACAACAATAATAACGATAATAAGTATATTAAATATATCAATATTAACGAAAATAACGTCTATTTCAAAATTATAAATAGCAATATGAAAGATAATAACGATATTATCGAAAATAACGATAATAACGATATTAGTAATAACAATAATAACGATAATAACGATAATAGCGATTATAAAGTTAATAGCGATTATAACGATAATAATGACAGTAATAATAATAATAATAAGGAGAATAATATTAACGAGCACAACGAAAATAATAATAATAATAGTAGTAATATTAACAATAATAACAGTAATAACGATAAAAAAGATAATAACAATAATTACAGATATAACAATTATAATAATAACGATAAAAGCGATAATATTAGTAATAATAATAACGATAATATCGACAATAATAATAATAATAATAATAACGATAATAACGATAATAACGATTATTACGGTAATAACGATAGTAATAATGGAATAATAATTATAATAATATTAACGATATTAAGGATAATAACGATAATAGCGATTATAATAATAACAACGATTAAGATAATAACGATATTAACAATAATAAGGATAAGATTAATAACAATAATAACTATTACAACGATAATAATAATAACACTAATAACAATAATAACGACAATAACGATAATTACGATAATAATAATAACAATTATAACGATAATAACGCTTTTAACGACAATAATATTAACAATAATATCAATGACAACGATTGTAACGATTATATGATAAGTTTATACCTAAAATAAGGATAATAATGATAAGAACGATAATTATAATAACAATAATAACAATTATCATGGTAATAACTAAAAAATAATAATAATAAAACCTATAAGAATGATAATATTGATAATATTAGTAGTAATAATAACATTATTAATAAAAAGAACGATAATAACGATATTAACGATAACAATATTATCGATAATAACGTTACTTTTAATAATAATAATAACAATAATAACGATAATAAAGATAACATTAATAATTATAATAACAATAATGCCGATAATTACGTTAATAATCCTAATAATAACAATAATACTAATAACTATAATAACGATAATCACCATAATAACGACAATAACGATAATAGCGATATAACAATAATAATAATAATAATTACGAAAATAACGATAATAACGATAATAATAATAATAACACTAACAAAATTAATAATAGCAATAGTAAATATAATAACGTTTATGTCGATAATAATAAAAATAAATATAACGATAGTACCGATAATAAAGGTAATAACGATATTAATAGTAGTAAAAATAGAGGTAATAACGATAATAAGGACAATAACATTAATGTTAATAACGGTAAAACGACATTAACGATAATAATAATTACAAATATATAGATAATATTGGAAATAACGATAATGTCGATAAAAATGACAATAATAATAATAATGATAACAATAATATTGATAATAACGATAATAACGATCATAACGAAAATATTAATAATAATACCGTTAATTAGGTTGATTACGAAAATAACGGAAATAACCACAATAACGGCAAAATCGATAATTAACGATATAATCGATAATAACAAAATTAACGAAAATAACGATAATAATGACATTAAATATAATAATATTAACCATAGTGACGGCAAAAGTAATAATACTGTTAATGGCAATAACGATAATAACGATAAAAAGTATAATAACAATTACATTAAAAACGATACCAACGATAAAAGTAATAATAATAATAACGAAAATAAGGATAATAATGATGTCAACGATAATAATAATAACAATAATAAGGATAATAACAATATTAATAATGAAGTAAATAAGAATAATATCGAAGACAACGATAATAATAATAACAATAATAAAGATAATAACGATAATAACGATTATACGGATTATAACATTAACGATAATAACGATAATAGTAATAATAATAAGAAAAATAATATAGATAAAACGATAAAAAAGATAATAAATATAATAACGAAAATAACAATAATAACTGTAATAATAATAACAGTATTAACGTAAATGATGACAATAAATCAAATGAATTTAATAACGATAATAACATTGAAAATAATGGATATAATACATATATTAAAGTTAGTAACGATAATAACGATAATAATAATAACAATAATAACAATAAATACGACAATAACGCCAATAATAATAATAATATTAACGTAAATAGAGATTATTACTATTTCAAAAATAATAATAATAACAATAATAACGTTAAAAACGAAATTAACGATGATAAGAATAATAACGATAACAACGATAAAAACGATAATAATAATAAAAATAATAACGAAAATAAGGATTAAAACGATAACAACTATAATAATAATAATAATAGTAATAAAGGCAATAACGATATTATCGATATTAGCGATAATAACATTAATAACAATAAGAAAATTACGATATTAACAATTACAGTAATAATAATAATAATATCGATAGTAACAAAAATAACGATAATGACGATGAAAATAATAACAATAATAACGATAAAAACGATATCAACGATAACAGCGATAATAATGATAATTACAATAATAATAACAATAATAACGATTATAACAATTATAATGCGAACATTAATAATGATAATAACTGTGATAACTTTAATAATAATAATAACATAATAAATTATTATAACTGTAATAATCATAAAAATAATAACAATTAAAAAGATTTAAAAACGATAATAAAAATATTTATAATAATAACGAAAAGAAGGATAATCACGATGAAAGCGACCATAATAATGATAATATCGATAATAACGATAATAATATTAACAAAATTAACAACAATATTCATAATAATAATAAAGATAATAACGATAATAGTTATAATAATAATATCGAAAGTAAGAATAATCACGATAATGATGATAATAATAGTAATAGTAATAACGATTATAACGATAATAACCATAATAACGAAATTAGTAATAAAATTAAAAACGATACTTACGTTAATAACGAGAATAATATTTGCAATAATGAAGATGAATACGATAAAAAAATAACAATAATAACGTTAATAACGACAATAGTAATATGAATAATAACGATAATAACGATTATAACGATAATAAGAATATTAATAATATTAACGATAATATCGATATTAACGATAATAACGATAATAATAATAAAAATAGTAATAACAATCATAAAGATAATAACGAAAAAAGCGATAATAATAATAATTATAACGATAATAACGATAATAATAAAAATAATAATATCGATAATAACGATAATGGTTATAGTAATGATATCGATAAGGACAATAATAAGGATAATAATAATAACGATAATGACAATGATAATTGTAACGATATAACGTTAATAACGATAATAATAATAATAATAAAAATCGAAAGGATATTAAATATAATAACGATAATAATAATAACGATTCTAACGAAAATAATAATATAATTAATAACGATAATAGCGATAATAACGATAATAACTATAATAATAATAACGATATTGACGACAAAATCGATATTAATAATAACAATATTAACGATAATATCGATAATAATAATAATAGCAATAACAATAAAAACAATAATAACGATAATAACGATTATAATAATAGCGATAACAACGATAACAACGATAATGATGGTAATATCGATGATAGAAATAATAATGAAAAACATAATAACGATAATAACGATAATAATAATAAGGACAATATATATAACATTGATATTAAAGTCAATAACGAAAATAATCATAACAATAATAACGATAAAAACGATAATAACGATAATAACCATATTATCGATAATAAGTACAATATTAACGATAATAACGACTATGGTAATAATAATAATGACAATAATAACGATAATAACGATAATAATGATATTAATAATAATAATAATAATAATAAATACAATAATTAGTATAATAACGATAATAATAGTAGTAATGTTAACAATAATAAAAAAATAATAACGATAATAACGATTATGACGATAACAATATTAATGATAATATAGACAATAGTAATAATAATAATAATGATAAAATCGATATTAAAGATAATAATAATAACAATAATGATAATCACGATTCAACGCTAATAACGATAACGTTACTAACGATAATGACGTTAATATCGATAATAATAATAATAATATTAACAATAATAACAATAATAACGATAATAACGACTATTATAATAACGATAATAACGGTAATCATGATAATAATAATAACGAAAACAATGATAATAACAAAACTAGCGAAACTAATAATAACGACAATAACGATATTATCGATAATAATAATACCAATATTAATAACATTAAAACAGATTATAACGATAATCACAATAATAATAATAATAATAATGACGAGAATAATAATAACAAGAATAACGATAATATCGATAATAATGATAATAACGATAATAATTATATTAAAATTGCAATAATAACAATAATAACGATAATAAAAATAACGATATTGACGATAATAATGATAATAATAATAATAATAAAAATAATAACGATAACAACGATAATAAAGGTAATAACGATAATAATAACAGTAATAATAATAATAATACAATAATAACTATAATAAGGACAATAACGATAATAATAATAACGATAATAACGATTATATATACAATAATAATAACAATATTAACGATAATGTCGATAATAATAATAATAATAAGAAAAATAATAAAGATAATGACGATCATAAAGATAATAACGATAATAATAATAATAAAAGCTATATCAATAATAACGATAATGACGATAATAGAAGTAATGTTAATAACGATGAAAATGATATTTCCGATAATAATAATAATAATAAAGGTAACAGCGATATAAACGTTAATAACGATAATAATAATAAGTATAATAATGATAATATCTATACTTTTAATAATATTAAGAACGATGATAAAGTTAAATAATAGTAAAAATAACTACAATAGCGATAATAAGGATAGTAACGATAATAATATTAACGGTAATAACGTTAATATTAATAATAATAACAACGATAATTACGATATAAACAATATTAATATTAATAATAATAAAGATAATAACGATATAAAGGTTAATACCCCTAATAACGATAATAACGATAATAATGATAAAAATGACAATAATAATAATAATAATAATAATAATAATAATAATAATAATAATAATAATAATAATAAAAACGCTAATATTCATAATAACGAGAATAAGGATAATAATAATACCGGTAATAACGATAATAAAGTTAATAGTAACAATAATAATAAAAATAATAATAATAATAATAACGATAAGAACGATGGTAACGTTTATAACAACAAAGATAATAACGATAACAACGTTAGTAATGATAATAACGAGAATAGCGATAATAACAATAATAATAATACAAATAATAAAGATAATAAGGATATTAAAGATTCTATCGATAATAATATTAACTAAATTAACGATAATAACGGTTGTGATGATAAGAATAATAATGAAATAAATAATAATAAAAATAATAACCACAATAATGTTCATAACGATAAAAATAGAAGAAATAATAGCAATATTAAGAATAAAAATTATAATAACGATAATAACGATAATAATAGTAGTAGTAATAGCAGTAATAACAATAAAAGCTATAAAACGTATTCAACATTAATAATAATAACGATAAAGATAAGATCGATAATAATAATATCAATATTTACGATAATATCGAAAATAATAATAATAATAATAACTAGAATAACTATAATGACGAAAATAATAATTATAATAATAACGATAATAACGATAAAAATAATAATAATAATCACGATAATAACAATAATAACGATAATAACGATTATGACGATAACAATATAAATGATAATATCGAAAATAGTAATATTAATGATAATGATAATATCGATAGTAACGATAATAATAATAATAATAATAATAATAATGATAATAATGATAATAACGATAATGATGATAATATCGGTAATAATAATAACAATATTAACGTTAATATCGATAATAATAGTAATAATAATAATAACAATTATACCGATAATAACGATCATAGGGATAATAATAATAACGATAATAACGATGATAATAATAATAATAATATCTATTGTAACAATAATAACGATAGTGGTGGTAATAATAGTAATTATATTAACGATTCTGATGGTAATAACGTAAATAACGTTAATAATAATAATATTAATAATGATAATTACGTAAATAACGACAATAATAATAGTAATAATAGCGATAATAATAATAGGTATAATAAGCGTTATAACGACATTAACGAGTATAACGTTAATAATAATAACGATAATAACGATAATATAGATAATATTATTATCATTATAAACGAAAATAACAATAAGAATAATAATAATAATAATAGTAATAAAAATAATAACGATAATAACCATAATAATTATAATAACAATAATAATAATAGTAATAATGAAGCTAATAACAATAATAACGAAAATAATATTAAAATCAATAACCTTTATAACGATAATAAAGATAATAATATTTTTAATAATAACGATAATAACGAACATAACGGTGATAATAGTAATAACAATATCGATATTAACGGTAATAACTATAATAACGATAATGATAATAATAATAATAGTAATAATTATAACGTTAAATATGTTAATGACGATGACAACGATAATAATAATAACAATAATGACGATAGTAACGATAAAAAAGATAATAATAATAATAATAATAATAACGATAATAACGATATCAATGTTAATAACGATACTAACGATAATAATGATAATAATAATAACGATAATAAGGATAATAATCATAACGATAATAACGATAATATCGATTAAAATAATAGCAATAATAACGATAATTTAGATAATAATAATAATAATAACAATAATGACGATAATAATGATAATAGATGTTATAAAAATAAAATTAAAACTATGATAGTAATAATAATTATGATGATAGTAATGATTATAACGATAATAATAATATTAATAATAACGATAATAAAGATATCAATGATAATAACGATAATAACGATAAGAATGATCATCATATTAACGATAATAATGATAATAATCATTACGATAATAACGATAATATCGATAGAAGTAATAGCAATAATAAAGATTATACAGATAATAATAATAATCATAATAACAATAATTACAGTAATAACGGTTATAATATTAATAATATTAACAAAAATGACTATAGTAATGATTATAACGATAATAACGATAATAACGATAATAAAGATAATAATAAAAAAATAATAATAATAACGTTAATATCGATAATAAAAGTTATAATAAAAACAGCAATAACAAATATAACGATAATAACGTTAATAATATTAATAATAATAAGAACAATAACTAAAATATTGATAATACAGGTAATAATAATAATAATATCTGTAATAACGATAATTATGATAGTCATAATAATAACAATATCTATAGTAACAACAACAATAATAATAATGTAAATAATAATAATAATAATAACGATAATAACGACAATAGCGATAATAAAAATAAAATTAATAACGATAATTACGGTAATAACGATAATAATTATAGCAATAGTACCGATAATAACGATAATAATAGTAATAATAATAATTACAATACTAACGATATTAACGATTATAATAATATCGATAAAGACGATAATAACAATAATTATAATAGCGATATTAACGATAATAACGATAATAATAGTAACGAAAATAACAATAATAATTATATTAATAATTACGATAATAACGATAGTAACGATTATAATAATAATAATAGTGATATTTACAATAGTAACGATAATAATAATAGCAATTTTAGTGATAATAACGGTAATAATAATATGAATAATAACAATAACGATAAAAACGATAATAACGATAATAATGATAATAACGAATATAATAATAATAATATGAATTATTACTATAATAACGATTATATTTAAAAAAATTATAATAATAACAATAATAACTATTGTAACGATAATAACGAAAATAAGCATAATAACGATAAAAATAATATTAATAACGATAATATCTATAATAACGGTATTAATGATATTTATAATATTAATAATAAAGATAATAAAGTTATTAATAGTAGTAATAAAAACACTAATAACAACAATATCGATCTTAGCGATAATAATGATAATAAAGATAATTTTTTTTTTATTTTTTATTTTTTTTTGACGTCTGTGAATGCCAATTTTTACATACTGACCTAGGGTCCCTGCCCGCTAGAGGAATCCTTTACCATTTGGTTCCCCCGTTATAGTCCCTGGAGTGTCGGGCTCATCGTTGGAATAGACACTACCGACTAAACGCATTTCCATCCTAGTGGCATAGTGAAACCATCCCTGCACCGCTTTGTAGCATTACATCGGGATGACACCACTGCCTCATGTCCCTAAACTGGTCTCTCTCATTCGGTTCTAAGTGACAGGAACCTGGAGCAACGTTGGTGGCACGTCTATGGGCCATCCATAACCATCTTCTTCTTGCGTAAGATTTCCCTCACGTAACAGGCCACGCTGTACCACTTTTTCTGCCCTCGCAGCATTTTCTCGACATTGTTGTCCAGCGAGATGTCCCCAAGCTCCTGCTCTAAGGCAAGTCATTCGGCGCTCCACCAGGTACATATGAAGAACGTGTGGTTTGTATCTTCTTTGATCAAATCCCCATAGGGGCAGTTCCCGTCTGCTACTTTCCCCATTTTTGCGAGGAAGGAGAGGAACAGGCCATGCCATGTTAAGAATTGGGTGAGGTAGAAACTTACCTCACCCGCCTTTCGGTTTATCCAGTTGTCAAGTCGACCGTTGAATCGGGCAGTCCATCTGCCCCTAGGTTCCTGCTCCCATCTGCTTTGCCAGGTCTCGATGCTGTCAGACTCGGCTTTCTATGATGCCTCCTCCTTCCCCAGAACGGGATTATGCTGATGGACGAATTGTCTCTCCTTGGCTAGTAGGTCGATCGGGATTACCCCGATGACAACTAGCACTGCAGGCTCTGAGACCGTGCTGTAGGAGCACGCGATTCGGAGAGTGCTCCTCTTGTGTACCGCGACTATGCGCTTGCGATATATCTATTATCGCAACGCCTCGGCCCATACTTCCGCGACGTATAGCATCACTCCATCGGCGGCACGCATCCGTATTCGCCTAATGCAAGGTTGGGGGCCGTTGTCATTGGCCATAAGTGTGCCCAGCGTGGCTACAACTTTTGCCGTCTTGTCAGCCGCTCTTATTATATGCTCTCCGTAATTGAATTTGCAATCGAGGATTACTCCAATGTACGTGATAGATTGCTTTGCCTGGACCGTCGCATCTCCTACTGTGAAATTGCGCAAGGTGTTGATGCGCGTCTGCGTTAGTAGCACGATCTCTGTTCTCTTTGCTGCTACGGATAGCAAGTTCTCTTCCATCCAGAAGATGACTCTGCGCATGACCTGGTTGAGCAGCAGCTGTGCCCCCTCCGTGTCTCTTACAGTTATGACAACTGCAATGTCGTCTGCGTACCCAACCAAGAAAGCGCCTTCAAGGACTGCCATATGGAAGATACCATCGTTGAAAATATTCTAGATATCCGGTCCTAGTATGGAACCCTAAGCTGACCGCGATGTCAACTCCAAGCTTTTTGGACCAGTATTGTACTCAAGGAAGCGCTCGTTCAGATAATCCTCGAGTATTCGAAGTATGTACCCCGGAACTCTGAAATTAAGTTCCAGCGCTTCCATTGCCCAGTCCAACCTGATGGAGTTGAAGGCATTTCTCTAAGGTGGCCAGCAGACACAAATGGCGGGAATGGTGATTCCCGCGCTCAGTCATTTTTGCGGCCATGACAACTTTCTGAACTGCGTGGATGGTGGAGAGGCCGGATCGAAATCCATATAGGCAGGCAGCAAGATCCCCCGCGGCCCTCACGGCTGCGTGCATCCGTGGCCTAAGCAGCTTCTCCAGGAGCTTGCCAGCCTCATCGAGCATACATGTAGGCTTGTAAGCAGCCTCTGCTGGTCCCTTGCCCTTGATGATGAGCACACGCTTCGCTTTCTTCCACGGGGCCGAGAAGATGCCCTCATTGAGGCAAATGTCGTATACGTTTAGCAAGAGCTCAAGGTGACTCTGCGAGACGGGTTTAATTACTTCCGCAGGTAGTCCGTCAGGAACAGGAGCTTTCTTGTTCCGCATAGAAGATGCGGCCCTGAGTAGCTCCTCTTCCATAAATTGTGGCGCCTCTGTTATTTCCAGGCGCAGCCATTCTAATTTTTCTCTTCGGCTGTGAGGGGAATACAGTATGCAAAGTAACGATATTAACGATAATAACGATGATACCGATTATAAAGATAATAATGATTACAATAATAACGATTATAATAATAACAATAATTTCGAAAATATGGATAATAACGATGACAACGATAATATAAATAATAATAACGATTATAACAATAATAATAATAGTAATAATAAAGATTATAGCAATAATAACGTTTATAATGATAATAACGATAATAATATTAATAATATTAACATTAATAACGATAATAACGATAATTATTTTAATAGAAGTAATAAAAACAATATTAAGAATGTTTGCAATTATAATGATAGAAGCCACAATAATAGTGGTAACAATTAAAGTAATAACAATAATAACGATAATGACGATAATAAGGATAATAATAATAACGATAATAACGATAATAATAATAAAATTAATAACGATAATTATGTTAATAAAAATAATAATGGTAACATTAATAACGATAACAAAGACAATAAGGATAATAGTAATAACGATAATAAAGGCTATAATAATAATAAAAATATCAATAATAACGATAAGAACGATAATATTAAAAATAGTAATAATAATAAAAACGATAAAGACGATATTTACGATAATAATAATAATAGTTATAACAATACTAAAGATAATAACAAAAATAATAATAATAATAATAATAATAATATTAATATCGTTAATAACGATAATAACGATAATAATAATAGTAATAATAACAATAATAACGATAATAAAATTAATAGCGTTATTAATAAACACGATAATATCGATAATAACGATAATCATTATAACAATATTAACGTTAATCACCATAATAATAATAACGATATTAACGATAATATCGGTAATAATAATAATTATAATAATAACAATAAAAACGACAATAAAGATATTAACTTCAATAATAATAACGATTATAATGATAATAACGATAATAACGATAATAACGATAATAATAAAAACGACAATAAAGGTAATGGTAAATTTAATATTAACGATTATAACGATAATAATAATAATAATAGTAAAGATAAAAGCGATAATAATGTTAGAAACAATAATAATATAACATTAATAACGATAATATAGATAATAATGTTAATAACAATAATAATAATAACATTATTAACGAAAATATAGATAATAATGATAATAACGATAATAATGGTAGCAGTAATAACAATAATTATAATAATAACGATTATAGAGATATTGAGTATTACAATTATCAAGATAGTAATGATAATAAAAATAATTTTAATAATAATAAAAAATATGATATCAATATTAACAGTATAATATACTGATAATAATAATAACAATAGTAATGATAATATCGATTATAATAGTAATAATAATAATAATAATAATAGATAATAACAATAATAATGATATTAATGATAATAATGATAATAACGATTATAACTATAATAACGATACCAACAATAACATTAGTAATAATAATAATAAAAAAGGTAATAACAATATTAACGATAATAACGATAATAATAACACAATAATAACGATAATAATAACACAATAATAACGATAATATCGATTATAATGATTATAAAGATAATATTAATAACATTAATAACGGTAATAACGATATTAACGATAACAATAATAGCAATAATAACGATAACATAGATAATTCTCATAACAATATTAAAGATAATGTCGATAATAATAGTAATATTGGTAACAATAATAACTATAATATCGACAAAATCGATAATAATACTAACGATAAGAACGAGAATAGTAATAATAATAATAATAATTACGATATTATCGTTAAAAATAATAATAATAATAACAATAATTACGATAATAAAGAAAATAACGATAGTAACAATGACGATAATAACGAAAATAGTAATTGCAATAATATATATAGTAACAATAATAATGATAATTACGAAAATAGTAATAATAATAATACCGATAATAACAATAATAACGATATTATTGATAACAATGATAATAAAGATAATAATAAAAGTAGTAATAATAACAACAAATAGATATAATAATAATAAAGAGATTAACGGAAAAAACAATAATAATACTAACAATTATAAAGATACTAACCATTATAATGATAGAAACGATAATAATAATAATATTAATAACAATAATAACGACAATAACGATATGAACAATAACAATATTAACAATAATATCGATAAAAACGATAATGACGATAATTATAATAGATATATTTCTATAACAAAGATTATAACGAAAGGACGACAATTATAGTAACAATAAAAACAATAATAATGATAATAATGATAGTAATAATATTAATAAGACCGATAATAATAATAATATCGATAATAATGGAAGTAATAATAACAAAGATAACAATAATAACGATATTGACGATAACAATAATCACGATAATAACGATATTAACGATACTAATAAAAACGATAATAACTATAATTTCGATAATAGTAATAACAATGTTAACGATAATGTCGGTAAAAATAATAATAATAATAATAACGACAATAACTATAATAAAGATAATATAAATAACATTAACGATAATAACGATAATATCGAATATAATAATTACAATAAAAACGATACCAGAAAAATTAATAATAACCATAAAAACAATAATGAAGATAATAACGTCAATTAAAATAATATCAAGCACAGTAGTAACGATAATAAGGTAAATAACTGTAATAGCGATATTAAAGACAATAATAATAATAATAATAACGATAAAAATGATATTAACAATAATAATAATAATAATAATAATAATAATAATAATAATAATAATAAGGATAATAACGATAATAGTAATAATAAAAATAATAATAACAATAATATAGATATCATCGATAATAGTAATATAGATAATAACGAAAATAATAATAATTATAATAACGATAATAACGATAATAATAATTATAATAAAAATAAAAATAATAATTATAAAAATAATTGCGTTTATAAATATAATAACCATAATAAAAAGAATATTAATAAAAATAATAATGATAATAGCAATGATAACTATAATATTAATAAGAATAATAATGATAACAACGTTATTACCGATAATATAGAAAATAATAATAATAATAAAACAATAATAGCTATAAAAAAGATAATAACTATAAACTAAAATCGATAATAACGATAATAGATATAAAAATAATATCGATAGTATCAATAATAACGAAAATAACTATATTAATAATAATAATAAAAATAATAATAATAATAATAATAATAACGAAAATAACTATAGTAATGATAATAACGTTAATAACGATAAGGACGAAAAAAAAAATTAAAATAATAACGTTAATAACGATAATAACAGCAATAGTAATAATAATAATAATCACGATTATAACAATAATAACGATATTAACAGTAGGAATAATAACAATAAAAACTATAATAAATATAATAACGATAATAACGATAATAATAATAATAATAATTATAATAATCCTAATAATAATAAGGATAATAAATATAATAACGTTAATAGTACAAGTAATAATAACATTAATATCATTATTAAAGATAATAAAGATAATAACAATAATAATAATAATAATAATAATAATAATATAAATAGTAATTATAACAAAATTAACGATAATAACGATAATAAACATAATAATAATAAAAATAATAACGATTATAATGATACAAACGATAATAGTAATAATATCAAATTACATAATAACGATAATAATGATAATAATAATAACATTAATAACGATAAAAACGATTATAACGATAATAATAATACTAATAATAACAATAATAACAGCAAGAACGATAAAAAATATAATAACATTAATAACGATAATAACCATATTAACGAAAAAAACGATAATAATAATAGCAATAGTAACTATAATAATCATAATAACGATATTATAGTAATATAAATAAAGATAATATCGATAATAAGGACAATAATAATACTAATAATAAAGATAATAACGATAACGTCGATAATAATTATAAAGAAAATAACGACAATAATAATATTAATATTAAAGATAATAAGAATAATAATAATAACATCGATAATAATAATAACAATAATATCGTTAATAAGGGTAATTACGAAAATAACAGTAATAACGATAATATAAATAAAATGACAATAATAATAATAATAAAATCGATAATAACGATATTAACGATAATAACGGTAATAACGATAATAAGGATAATAATAATAATAATAATAAAGAAAATAACGGTATTAACGGTAATATCGATAATAATAATAACAATAATAACGATAATAAAAATAGTATTGATAATAACCATAATTTTAATTACAATAATAATAATATTGACGATAATAACGATATTAATAGAGACAATAATAACAGTAACAAAGATGATAACGATATTAATATTAATAATAATATTATCGATAGTAGGGTTAATTACGAAAATAACGGTAATAAAGATTATAACAATAATAACAACAATAATATTAGAAATAATAACGATACAAACGATAATAACGATAATAATAATAATAATAATAATAATAATAATAATAATAATAATAATAAAGATAATAACGCTATTAACGATAAAAAAGATGGTAATAAATACAATAAGAGCGATAATGACAATATTAATGAAAATAACGATAATTATAAAAACAATAATTACTATAATAACGATATTAACAATAATAAGAATAAGAATAAAAACGATAATAAAGAAATAACGATAATTATAATAGCAATAATAACTATAAAGACGATAAAAACTACAATAACGATAATAATAAAATTAATAATAATATCATTATGGATAATAACGATAATTAAGATAATAATAACATTATTAATAACAATAATGAAGATAATAACGTCAATTAGAATAATATCAAGCACAGTAATAACGATAATAAGGGAAATAACTGTAATAGCGATATTAAAGACAATAATAATAATAATAATAACGATAAAAATGATATTAACAAAGATAATAATAATAATAATAATAATAATAATAATAATAATAATAAGGATAATAACGATAATAGTAATAATAAAAATAATAATAACGATAATAGCGATAACAAATATAATAACGATAGTAATAATAACAATTACAACGATTAATAACAGTAATGACGAAAACAATAAGAACGACAACTACTATTTTATCGTTAATAATATTAACAATATTAACGTTCATAATAAAAACAGTAATATTAATAGTGACATGTATAACGATAATAACGATAACAATAATAGTAAAAGTAACAATAATAACGATAATAACGATAACAACGATGATAATAATAACGATAATCATTTTAATAACGATAATAACGATAATAAAATAAATATCGATTATAATAATAATATTAATAAAAATAATAATTGGTATAATAACGATTATAACGATGATAATAATAGTAATAGTGACAATAATAATGAAGATAATAACGATATTGATGATTCAAACGATATAGAGATAATGGCGATAATAAAATTAATAATAATGATAATTATAATAACAATAGTAATAAGAACAATAATAGCGGTAATAAAGATAATAAGGATAGTAATAATAATAATAATAATAATGACAACAACGATAAAAACGATATTAATGATAAATTCAATAATACTAAAAATATAATAACTATAATAACGATAATAACAATAATATTGAGAACAATAATGAGGATAATATTGTTAAAAACGATTATAATAATAACAATCATAATGATCATAATGATAATAATGATAATATCGAAAACAATAATAATAATAACAACTATAATAACGATAATGACGATAACAATAATAACGAGAATAACCATAATATCGGTAATAATAACAATATTAACGAGAATAACGATAATAATAATAATAATAAAAACAATAAAAACGATAATAAAGATTGCAACGATAATAATATTAAGGTTATTAACGACAAAATTCATAATAATAGTAACGATAATAACGATAATAAGGATAATTACGATAATAATAATAACGATAATGACGGTAATAATAATAATGATAATAAGGATAATAACGATAATTACGATAATAGCGATAATAATGATAACGATAGTGGCGATAATTACGATAGTAACGATAATAATAATAATAATATCTACAATAACGATAAAAGCGATAATAACGAAAAATAATAATAATAATAACAATAATAACGATAATAACGACAATAATACTAATAACAATAATAATAATACTAACGTTAATGACGATAATAAAGATAATAGTAGTAGTAGTAATATCTATATTAACAATAATAAAGATAATAACGATCATAATAATATCGATAATAAAGAAATAATCGAAAACAATGACAAAAATATTAACGATAATATCGATAATGACAATAATAATATTAACGAAAATGTCGATAATAATAATTAATATAATATTTATAATAACGATAATAACGATAATAACGATAATAACGGTAATACCAATAATAATAATAATAATAATAACAATAATAATCATAACAATAATAACGATAATAACGATTAAATCTATCTTAAGAATATTAATAATATTAACGATAATAACGAAAATAACGATAATAATAGAAGTAATAATATCAATAGTAACAATATTAAAGATAATAACGATAATAACGATAATAATAATAATAATAACTATAAAAATCATAACAATAATAACGATAATAACGGGAACGACGATACTAATATTAGTAATAATAACGATAATAAGGATAATAACGATAACATCGATAATAATAATTACAATAATGGCGATAATAACTATAATAATCATAATAATAATAATGATATCAACGATAATGAAGATGAAAACGATTATAATAATAATCATAATAACGATAATAAAGATAATAGTAATAATAACTGTAACGATAATAACGATAATAACGATAATACTGATAACAACGATATTAACGATAATAACAGTAATAATACTAATAAACATAAAGATAAGAACGATATTAATGTAAATAAGGATATTAATATTAATAATAATAACGATAATAACCATTATAATGGTAATAACGATAATAACGGTAATAACGATTATAATAATAACGTTAATAACGATAATAGTACAATAATATTAACGATAATAACGATAATAACGATAATAAGAATAATAATAATAATATAGATAACAACGATATTAACCTTAATATCGATAATAATAATAACAATAACAACGATTATGACGATAATAATTAAAATAACTATAATAACGATAATAACAGGAAAAATAATAGTTATAATAAAGAGAATAATGATACTAAAAATTTTAACGATAATAATAATATAAATAATAATGGTAATAACGGTTACAATGTTAAGAACGATAATAATGTTAATAATAATAATAATAATAACAAATATTCCGATAAAAAATATTTTTACGATAATCATAATAACTATAATAACGATAATAACGATAATAATTGTAGTAGTAAAAACAGTTACAATATTAATAACGATAAAAACGATTTTAACGGTAAAAATAATAACGATAATAACGATAATATCGATAATAAAAATAACAATATTGACAACGATAATATCAGTAATGATAGTAATAATAATAATATTATAACGATAATAACGATAGTAATAATATCGATAATAACGATAGTAATCATAATAATAATATTGATATTAACAATAATAACGATAATAACGATAATAATATTAACTAAGATAATGATAATAACAATAAAATTTTAAAACGATAATAATTATAATAATAACGAAACTAAGAAGAATAACGGTGTAAACGATAATAATAATAATAATAATATCGATAATAACGATAATAACAATAATAACGATAATACCGATAATAACGAAAATAAAATAATAATAAGGACGATAATAACACTTATAACGATAATAATAATAATAATTATAACAATAATAGCAATAATAACGATAATAAAGAAAACAAAAATAATAACCACAATAACGATAATAATAGCATTATTACTAATAACAATAATAACGATAATAACAATAATAGTGATAATAACGATTATAATAACAATGATAATATAGATAATGGAATTATTAATAATAACGATAATAACGATATTTACGATAATAATAATAACAATAATATAGAAAATTTCGATATTATCTATAATAACGATATTTATAATTACGATAATAACTATAATAACAATGAAAGGATAATAATAACATCAATATTACCGATTATATTGATAATAATAATAATAATAATATCAAAAATAACAATAATTACGATAATGACTATAATAACGATAACAATAATAAAAATAATGAAGATATTAACGATATTACGATAATAGCAATAACGATAATAAGGATAAAAATCTTAACAATAAAAACGATATTAAAGATTTTAACGATAAAAATAATAAGGATATTAACGATAATAACGATAATAATGATAATAATAATAATAATAATAACATTAATAAAGTTAACAGCGTAAATAACGATAATAGAGATAATAATTATAATAATTATAACGAAAATAAGGATAATAACGATAATTATGAAATTAATAATAATAATGATATCGATAATAATGATTATAACGATAATAACTATATTAACTATAAAAACGACAATAATATTAATAATAATAATGAAAATAATATTACCGTTAATGACGATAATAGCGATAATAGTAGTAGAAGTAATATCAATAATAACAATAATATCGATATAAAAATAATAACGATAATAATATTAACGATTATACCGAAAATAGTAATAATAATAATAGCGATAATAACGATAATAATTGTGTTAATGTTAAGAATAATAACAATAATAACGATAATAATGATAATTATAATAACGATAATAACGGTAGTAACTACAATAATCATAATAATAATAACGTTAAAAGGGATAATAACTATGTCAACGATAATAATAATAACAATAATATCAATAATAACGATAATAACGGTAATAATAATAATAATAATAATAATAATAATAATAACGATATTAACGAAAAGAACGATAATAATGATAATATTCTTAACAATAATAACGATATTAAAGATTTTAAGGATAATATCGCTAATACTTGTAACAATATTCACAATAATAACGATAATAATAATATTAACATAACGTTATTACCTTTATTATCGTCATTATGATTACCGTTATTATTGTTATTATCCGTAATATCGTTAATATCGTTATTATCTTTATTATTATAAAAATAATTATCGTTATTATCGTTATTATACTAATTATCGTCAAAATCGTTATTATCTTTATTATTATTAGTATTATTATTACTATGATTAACATCGATATTTTCGTTATTATTAGTAATACTATTGTCGAAATTATCATTAATAATGTTATCGTCATAATATTTATTATCGTTATTATTGTTATTAATGTTATTATTACCACTTTTATTATTAATTTTATACAAAGTATCGTTATTATCATTATCATTATTATTACTATTATTATCGTCATATTAGTTAATATCGTTATTATTATTATTACTATTGCCGTAATTTTCGTTATTGTTATTATCGTTATTATCGTAAATATCGTTATAAATATTATTAATATTTTCGTTATTATTCGTATATTAATAAGTGCGATAGTAACGTTAATAGTTATAACTATAAATTCGATAATAATGATATTAATGAAAATATCTATAATAATTATAATAATGATGAAAATGATAATAACGATAACTTCGGTAATAATAATAACAATAATATCGATAATAGAGATAATAACGATAATAACTATAATAATAATAATAAAAATTTCGTTAATTAAGTTAATTACGAATATAACGGTAATAACCACAATAACGGGAAAATCGATAATTAACGATATAGACGATAATAACGAAATTAACGATAATAACGAAAATAACGACATTAAATGTAATAATAATAACTATAATAACGATAATATCGATAATAATAACGATAATGACAACAAAAGTAATACTAATATTACTGGTAATAACGATAATGATGATAATGATAATAATAATAATAATAACAATAATAACAATAATAATCACCAAAATAATAACAATAAAAACGATTATGACAAGAATAATATTAATAATAATAACGATAATAATGATAATAACGATATAATCGATAATAACAATTACAATAATAACGATAATTACTATAATAATGGTAATTATAATAATAATTATACCGATTATAACGATAATATCGATAATAATAATATTAATAAGAGCGATAATAACGTTAATATTATGATCTATAAATTCGATAATAATGATATTAATGAAAATAACTATAATAATAATAATAAATATATCAATAATAACGATATTAACAATAACAATAATAACAATAATAACAATAATACGATTATTACGGTAATAACAAAAATAATAAGATTAATAAAAATATCAATAATAAGTTTAATTACGAAAATAACGGTAAAAACGATAATAACTACAATAACGATAATAATAATAATAATAATAATGATAATAACGATAATAGCGATTTTAATAATAACAACAATAAAGATAATAACGATATTAACAATAATAACGATAATAATAATAACAATTATGGCGATAATAACGATATTAACGATAACAATAATAATAATAATAATATCAATGACAAAGATTTATAACGCTAATTATGATATGTTTATACCTAAAATTAGGATAATAATGGTAAGAACAATAATTATAATAACAATTATAACAATTTTAATGGTAATAACGAAAAATAATAATAATAAGGCCCATTAGAACGATAATATAAATAATAATAGTAGTAATAATATAAATATTAGCAAAAATATCGATAATAGCGATATTAACGATAACAATATTAGCGATAATAACATTAGTTATAAAAAAATTAATAACAATTATTACGAAATTAAAGATAGTATTAATAATCAATAATATAATAATGCCGATAATAACGTTAATAATAAAAATAATAACAATAATAATATTACCTATAATAACGCTAATAACCATAATAACGATAATAACAATAATAGCGATAATAATAATAATAATAATGATAATAATAATATTAACGATAATAGCGATAACAACAGTAATAACGATATTAATAGTAGTAAAAATAAAGGTAATAACGTTAATAAGGATAATAACATTAAAGTTAATATAGATAATAAAGACAATAATAATAATAATAATAACGATAATAATGATAATAACGATAATAATTATATCGAAAAAAACGACAATAATAATAATAATATCATCAATAATAACTATAATTACGATAATAACGATAATAATGATATTAACGAAAATAATAGTAGTAATAAGAACAATAATAACAATACTAACGATAATGATGATTACGATAGTAATAATAACGATAATAATTATAAAAATAATAACAATACTAACGATAAGAATGATAATAATTATAGTAATAGTAATAATAATGGCAATAAGAACGATAATAAAGATAAATTTATTAACGATTATAAGGACAATAACGATAAAAGCGATAATAATATTATCAATATTAACGTTCATAACATTAACAGTAATAATAGAAATAACATGTTTAACGGTAATAACAATAATAACGAAAATGCTGATAATAATAATGATAATAATAAAAATAATAAAAATGAAAATAACAATCATAACGATAATTTTCCTAGTAATAGTAACAATATTAATAAAGCTAATAACGTTATTGAGGAAACAAACGATATTAGAGACAAGAGCGATAATATTAATAATTATAACCATAATAACGATAATAACATTAATAATAAGAACAATGATAGCGTTAATAAAGATAATAAGGATAATAATAATAATAATAATAATAATAATAATAATAATGACAACATCGATAAATACGATAGTAATGATAAATTCAAGAATAATAATAAATTTAATAACTATAATAACGATGATAACAATAATAATGAGAACAATAATAATGATAATAATGTTAAAAACAATAATAATAATGATTACGGAAATAAGGATAATAACGATGAAAACGATAATAAAAATAACAATAATAACGGTAATATCGATAATAATATCAATAATAATAACATTAATAACGATAATAATATTAATAATAATAATAATTACGATATTATAGAAAATAGCGATAATAGTAAGAACGATAATAAAGACAAAAGTAATTATAACAATAACGATAATAACGATAATAACGATAATAGTAATAATAATAATAAATGTGATAACGATATTAACGATAAAAACGCTAATGAAGATAATAACGATAATGATAATAACGATAATGAAGATGGTTATAATAAAGATAATATCTTTAAAAACGATATTAATATTAATAATAATAATAGCGATAATAACGATATTAATGATAATAACGATAATAATAAAAGCAATTATAACGATAATAACAATAATTATGGTAATAACAATAATAATTATAATAGTAATAGCATTAATAACGATATTTACGATAATAATAATAATAATAAAGATAATAACATTATTAACGATAATAAAAATAATAACGATAATAATAATAGTAATAATAATAACGATAATAAACATAATAACGATAATCATAATAATAATAATAATAATAACTATAATAACGATAATAACGATAATGACGCTAATAAAAAAATAATAATAGCAATAAAAACGAAAAATACGATAATAAAAATAGTAATAATAACGATAATAACGATACTAACGACAATAACGATAATAATAACAACAATAATTACGATAATAACGATAATAACGATAATGATTATAATAATAATAACGATAATAACTACAATATTAATGATAATAATAACGATAAAAATTATAATAACGATAACAACGATATTAATAATAATAACAATAATAATAATAATAATAATAATAAAAATAGTTAGTATAATAAGGATAATAATATTAGCAATCATAAAAATTATAACAATAATAACGATAATAACGATAACAAAGATAACTATATTAAAGATAAAAACGATAATAATAATAACAATAATAATGATAAAAAAGTTTAAGGGAATTAATAAAAATAATAATAAAGATAATATAGATATTAACGAAATTAACGCTAATAATTATAACAATAATAACGATAATAATTATAATTACTACAATAATATTAATAATAATAATAATAATGACGAAAAAAAAGATAAAAACAGTAATAATAATAACTATTATAACGACATTAGTAATAATAAGAATAACGATAATATCGATATTAACATTAATAATAATAATATTAATAAAGTTTATAACGATATTAATAATACTAATAATAACAATAAAAACGATAATAACGTTAATAACGATAGTAATAATAATAATAATAATAACGATAATATCGTTGTCAACGATAATAACGATAAGAATAATAACAGTAATAAGGATAAGAACGATAATAATGACAATAACGGTAAAAATTAAAATAATTATTACAATATTAACGTATTAACGTTCATAAAGGAAACAATAATAACGATAATAACGATAATAACTAATATAATAGTAACAATAATAACGATAAAAACGACACTAATAATAATAATAATAAGAATCATAACGATAATTACGATCATAATGACAATAAAGTCAATAACAATAATAATAATAATAACGACAATAACGAAAATGACGATAATAACGATAGTAATAATAATAATAATAATAATAATATTAATTATAATAATAATAATAATAATATCGATAATAAAGATAAAAACGACGATAACATTAATGTAATAACGACAATATTAATAATAATGATAACGATAATAACCATAATAACGATAGTAATATTGATAATAATAATGATAATTTCGATATTAATGACAATAACGATAATAATATTAAAAATAATAATAACGATAATAACGATATTACCAATAATAATAATAACGATAATATCGTTAAAGGTAATAATAATAATAATAGCAACATTATCGAAAATAACGATAATAGTAATAATGATAAAGAAGATAATAATAATAATCATAAGAACGATAATAACGATAATTACAATAATAACGATAATTACGATAATAACGATAATAATAATAACGATAATAACGATAATAGCAACAATAATAACGATAATGAAAAGAGTAATAATAATAATTATAACAATAATAATGATAATTATGATTATCATAATAACGATAATAACAATACTAATGATAATAACGGTAATGACGATAGTAATAAGAGTCATAATAAGATAATAACGGTAATAATAGTAATAAAAATATTGATAATTAGAATATATCGTTAAAAACGACATAAATGATAACAATATTAACCATAATAACGATAAAAACGATAAGAAATATAATTATAATAAAATTATTAACGATAATTACTTTTATTACGATAATAACGATAATAATAAAAAGAATAATAACGATAATTATGATAATAACGATAATAATAATAATAATAATAATAATTTTACCATTATAAACGATAATAGCGATATTAATGATAATTACAATAATATTATTAATATTAATAAAAATAATAACGATAATATAGATAATAATAATTATTATAAATAAGATAAAACCGAAAATAGCAATAATATCAATAGTAATAATAACGATAATAAGGATATCTTACGATAATAACGATAATAATAAACACATCAATAACGGTAATAACGATAATAATAGTAATAACGTTAATGTTATTGAAGATAATAACAATAATAACCATAATAAAAATAATAATAAAATTCATAAAATCAATAATAACGATAATAACGATAATAATAGTATTAATTACGATAAGAACGATAATAACAATAAAAACGATAACAAGAATAATGATAATAACGATAATAACGGTAATAGCGGTAACATTAATTACGATAATAGCGATAATAACGATAATAAAGATAATAATAAGATCAATAATAGCGATAATAAGGATGACATCGATAATAATATTAACAATAATATCAATTGTAACAATAATAATAATAATTGAAGCAATAATAACGCTAATAACGATAACAACGATAATTACGTTAATAATACCATCAATATTAACCATAATAACGAAACTAATAAATACGAAAATAATATTAATGATGATAATGATAATAAAGATAAAAACAATAATAACGACAACAATAATATCGATAATAACGATAATTATTATAATGATTATAATAAAACTAATAGTAATAATACCATGATGACATTATTAACGATAATCATAATAGGGATAATAACAACATTAACAATAATAACGATAATTAAGAAAAAAATGATAAATAATAATAACAACAATAACGATAAAAACGGTAATAACGTTACTAATAATAATAGTAATATTGATAATAACGATAATAACGATAATAACAATAATAAAAAATATTATATTAATATTCTTAACGGTAATACCGATAATAACGATATAAATAATAATAACAATAATAATAATAATAACGATATAAACGGTAATAACAAAAATGACGATAATAGTAATAATAACAACATTGATAATAACGATAATAACGATAATAACGATAGAAATAATAGAAAAATAACAATAATATCAATAATAACGTTAAAAATGATAATAACGATAATATCGATAATAATAATAACAGTAATAATCGTATTTCCGATCATAACGATAATATCGTTAATAATAATAACGATAATAATGATAATAGAGATAAAAAAAATAACGATATTAACGATAATATTGTCAAAATTAAAGATAATAATGATAATAATATTAGAACGATAATAATTATCATAATTACAGTAGTAATAACATAAATAACGATATTTAAAATAAAAATAATAACGATAATATAGGTAATAATAATAAAATTCATAACGTTAATAACGTTAATAACGTTAATAACGATAATAACGGTAAAAATAATAAAATTGATAACGCTAATAACGATAATAAAGATATAATATTATTAATAATAACGATAATAACGATTATAATGGAAATAATAATAATAACAATAACAAAAATAATGAAAATTTCGGTAAAATGATAATAATAACAATAATAATACTAGTAATAATAATAATTATAATTACGATAATAACAATAATAAAAATAGCTTTAATAACATTATAACAATAATAACGAAAACAACGATAATAACGATATATATAGAAACTATTATAAAGACAATAATAATAACAATAATAATATCGATAATAACTATAATAACGTTAATAACCATAATGACGATTATAACGATAATATCGATAATAATAATAATAATAATAAGAGTAATAACGATAATAACCATAATGACGATAATAACGATAATATCGATAATAATAATAATAATAATAACAGTAATAGCGATAATAACGTTAATAACGACAATAATAATAATAATAATAATAATAATAATAATAATTATTATAATAATAATATTAATAATAATAACGATAATGACGATAATAATGATAATAATAATAATAGGAACAATAATATTCACCATAATAATAACAATAATAACGGTTTTGATAAGATTAATAATAATAATAATATCGATAATGGTGATAATAATAATAATAATAATAATAATAACAATATTAACAATAATAATCACCAAAATAACAACAATAATAATCACAACAATAATAACAATAAAAACGATTATGACAAGAATAATATTACTAATAATAACAATAATAATGATAATATCGATTATAACTATAATAATGATAATATTAGTTATAATTATAACGATAATAATGATAATATCGATAATAATAATTTTAATAAGAGCGATAGTAACGTTAATAGTAATAACTATAAATTAGATAATAATGATATTAATGAAAATAACTATAATAATAATAATAAATATAACAATAATAATGATAATAACAATAATAATAATAACAATATCAGCGATTATTACGATAATAACGATAGTAATATTGACTATAATAATGATAACAAAGAAAATAACGGTAATAATAAATATAATAATAATATCGATAATAAGGTTAATTAAGAAAATAACGTTAATAACGATAATAACTATAATGACG
Source organism: Vespa crabro (assembly GCF_910589235.1). Classification (NCBI taxonomy): domain Eukaryota; kingdom Metazoa; phylum Arthropoda; class Insecta; order Hymenoptera; family Vespidae; genus Vespa; species Vespa crabro. Next base: position 2,617,154 of record NW_025813595.1, read on the forward strand.
ACAATAATAATAATAATAATAACGATAGTAACGAAAATAACAATAATAGCGATTATAATAATAACAACAATAAAGATAATAACGATATTAACAATATGAGCGATAATAATAATAACAATAATAATGGTAATAACGAAAAAATAATAATAAGACCTATAAGTACGATAACATAGATAATAATAGTAGTATTAATAACAATATTAGCAAAAATAACGATAATGACGATATTAACGATAACAATATTAACGTTAATAACGTTAGTTATAACAATAATAATAACAATAATAACGATAATTAGATAACATTCATAATAATAATTACGATAATGCTTATAATATCGTTAATAATAGTAATAATAACAAAAATAATAATAACTATAATAACGATAATAATAATAATAACACTAACAATATTAGTAATTACAGTAGTAACAATAATAACATTATGACGAAAATAATAATAATAATATTAACGACAATAGCGATAATAGAGGTATTAACGATAATAAGGATAATAACATTCTAGTTAATAAAGATAAAAACGTCAATAACGATAATAATAACTACAATTATAACGAAAATATTGAAAATAACGGTAATAACGATAATAAAGACAATAATAATAATAATAATAACGATAATAAGGATAATAACGATAACATCGGTAATAATAATAACAATAATATCGTTAATTAGGTTTATTACGAAAATAACGGTAATAACCTCAATAACGCGAAAATCGATAATTAACAATAAAATCGATAATAACGAAATTAACGATAATATCGATAATAATAATAACAACGATAATAAGGGTACTAACGATAGCAACGATAATAACTATATCAATAAAACGATAATAACGATAATAACGATAATAATGATAATTACAACAAGATCGATAGTAATAATACGATAATAACGATTACAGTAATGATAGTAGTACCGATAGTTTCAATAATAACGATAATATCGTTAATAATAGGAGTAATAATAACAAAATTAGGAATAATATATATAGTAACGATAATAACGGTAATAATGGTAGAAGTAATAACAGAAATAAATAAAATAACGAAAAAAACGATATTAACGTTAAGAACAATAACGATAATATCGATAATATTGTTAATGATAATAACAATATTTACGATAATATCGATAATTGTAATAATAATATCAATATTAAGGATCATAACGATAATAGCGATAATAATAATAACGATAATAACGATAATAAGAAAAATAATAATATCGATAGTAACAATGATAATTATAATGATGAATATATTAGAAATACTAATAACGATTACAACGATAGTAACGATAATAACAATATTAATAAGAAAATGAATAATAACAATTACGTCAATAACTGAAATAATGGTAGCAATAATAACTATAAAAACAATAATAATGATAATAAAAGTAATAGCAAAAATAACGATTATAATGATAATAACGATAATGATAATAATATTAATAAAAATTATAAGGATAAAGCGATATTAACGAAAATCATCTGAATACTGATAACAATATTAACAATAAAAACGATAATAACGATAATAATGATAATAATATTAACAATAATATCGATAACTACAATCAAACCGTTAATTATAAAAATAGTAATATCGATAATAAGGATAAATACAAGAAAAACGGTAACAACGATAATAACGGTAATAATTATAAAAATAATGACGATAATAACGATAATTACGATAATAACTATAATGACGGTAATTATTATAATAGTAATAAAAATTATAAAGATAGTAAAGATAATGAAGATAATAATAATAACTATAATTACGACAATAGTAATAATAATGACGATAATAACGATATTAGCGATAATAATAATAATAATAATAATACCGTTAATTAGGTTAATTACGAAATTAACGGTAATCACCACAATAACGGAAAAATCGATACTTAACAATAAAAGCGATAATAGCGAAATTAACGATAATATTGATAATAATAATAACGGTAATGACGACAAAAGTAATAATAATATTAACAACGATTTTAAGTATAATAACGATAACATCGAGAATAATAATAAAAATAATATAGATAATAACGACAATAACGATAATAAAATTAATAATAATATCGAAAATATCGATAATAACGATAATATCGATAAAAATTATAACGAAAATAACGACGATAATAATAATCATAATCGTTAATAAGGATAAATAAGATAACATCGATAATAATAATAACAATAATATCGATATCAAAATGATAATAAAAATATTTATAATAATAACGAAAATAAGGATAATCACGATGACAAGGATAATAATAATGACAATAATAATGATAATAATGTTAATAACGATAATAACGAAAATAATAATAATAATAATAACGATAATAACGATAATGAGGATAAATATAATAACGAGAATAACCATAATGTCGATAATAATAACAATATTAACGTGAATACCGATAATAATAATAATAATAATAATAACAATAGAAACGATAATAAAGATTATATCCATAAAAATATTAACGATATTGACGACAATATTCATAATAATAATAACGATAATAACGATAATAACGATAATAACAATAATAATAATAGCGATAATAAAGATAATAATAATAATAATAATATTGATATTGCCGATAATAACGATAGTGATGATAATAATAATAATAATAATAATATTGACAATAACGATAACAGAGATAATAACGAAAAAGAAAAAATAATAATGACAATAATAAAGATAAAACGTCAATAATAGTAATAATAATAATAGAAATAATAATAACATTAATGACGATAATGATGATAATAGTAGTAGTAGTAATATCTATACTAACAAAAAAAACGATAATAATGATCATAATAATATAGATAACAACGATAAAATTGGAAATAATATTAAAAATATTAACGATAATATCGATAATAATAATAATATTGTTAACGTTAATATCGATAATAATAATAGTAATAACAACAATAATATCAATAATAAATATAATAACGATTATAACAATAATAACGATAAAAATAAATACGGTAATATATATAATAATAATAACAATAATAAGGATAATAACGACAATAATAACAACAATTATTACAGTTACAATGGTAGCCACGATAATAACAATAATAGTAATAACATTAATAACATTAGTAACGATAATAACTATAATAATGATAATAACGATATTAATTAGGCAGGTGATAGCAATAATAACGATATTTACGATAATTTTAATTACAATAATAATAAAGATAATAACGATAATAACGATAATGACGATGATATAGATAATAATAAAAAAAATATTAAGTATAATGATAACAATAATAATAACAAAATTACGAAAATCAAGATAGTAACGATAATGATAATAATAATAATTACGATAATAAACATAATAATAATAATAACAACGATAATAACAATAATAACGATAATAATATAAATAATATTATCGATAAAAACGATAATAATATAAGTAATATTAACGATAAGAAAGATAATTATTTTAATAGAAGTCATAATATCAATATTAACAATGCTTGCAATAATAACGATAATAACGATAATAAGGATAACAATAATAACGATTATAACGATAGTACTAATAATCATATCGATAGTAACAATAATGACGATAATACCGATAATGACGATCATAACAACAGTAATGATAAAATTAATAACAATAATAACGTTAATAAAGGTAATAATAATTACAAATATAACGATAATTTTAATAATAGCAATAATAATAAAAACGATAATAACGATAATTAAGATAACAATAATAATAATAATAACAATAATAAAGATAATAAGGAAATATTAATAATAATAATATTAATAATAAAAATAAAAACAACAATTTGTATAATAACGATAATAATAGGGGTAATGATAAGAATAATAACAATAATAACGATAATATCGATTATGACGATAACAATATTATTGTAAATCACGTCGATAGTAATAATAATAATAATAACAATAATAACGATATTAGCGATAATATTAAAAATAATAATAATAAAGACAATAACTCAAATAAAGTAATAATAATAATAATAATAATTATGACAATAATAACGATAATAATAGTAGAAATAACAACAGTTATAACGATAATGACGATAATAATATTAACAATAATAACGATAATAACAATAATAACAATAATAATAATAGTAATAATAAAGGTAATAACAATAATAACGATTATAATGATAATAACGATAATAATATAAATAATATTAACAATAATAAGGATAATAACGATAATTATATTAATAGAAGTAATAATAATAATATTTACAATCCTTGCAATAATAATGATAATAACGATAATAATAGTGGTAACAATTAAAGAAATAACAATAATAATGATAATAACGATAATAAGGAAAATAATAACAACGATAATTACGATAGTAGTAATAATAATATCGATAGAAACAACAATGACGATAATATCGAAAATGACGATATTAACGATAATAATAATAAAAATAATAACGATAATTACGTTAATAAAGGTAATAATAATAAAAATAATAACGATAACAATGATAATAAGGATAATAACCATAATAACGATAATAACGAAAAAATAATAATAATATAAAAGATAATAAAGATAAATACGACAATAATAACAATAATATTATTAATAATAATAATAACTTTAATGACGATAAAAACGATAATAGTAGTAGAAATAATATCAATATTAATAATAGAATAGATAACAATAATATAAATAATAACGACTCTTACGATAATAACGTTAATAACAATAATAATGATAAAGGTAACAACAATATTTACGATTATAACGATAATAATTATAATCATATAAAGATAGTAACGATAATAACGATAATAGAGTAATAATATTAATAACGATAATAACAATAATAAAGATAATAACAATAATATTAATAACGATATTATCGATAATATCGTTAATAATAATAACAATATTAACAATAATATCGATAATAATAATAATAACAATAATAATTATAAGGATAATTAAGATTATAACAATTATAATAATAATGATTAAAAAGATAACTACGACAAAGTTGATAATAGCGGTAATAACAAAAACAATATTAACGATAATAACTATAATAACAATTATCATAATGATGATAATAACGCTAACAACGGTAATAATGATAATAACGATAATAACGATAAAAACGATAATAACAATGATAATAATAGTAATAATAAAGATAAGAAAGATGTAAAAGATTCTAACGGTAATTATAATAACAACATTTACGATAATAACGGTTATGATGATAACAACGATAATAATATTAATTATAATAAAATTAATAACAACAATCATGATAATAACGATAATAATAGAAGTAATAATAACAAATATTAAGAATAATAACTATAATAATGATAATAACAATAATTATAGTGTTAATAAAATAAGTAATAACAATAATAACAATAAAAACGATTTTAACGATAATAATAATGATGATAATTTCGATAATATCGATATTAATAATAACAATAATAACTATAATAACGATAATAACGATTATTACAATCATAATATAAAAAGTAATAATAACGATAATAAAGATAATAACGACAAAATAATAATAATAATAATAACGATAATACCGGTAATAACGATAAAAATAATAGGAAAATAACAATAATATCAATAATAACGATAATAAAGATAATAACGGTAATATCGGTAATAATAAATACGATAATATCGAAATCAGAGATAATAATAATAACAATATTAAAGATATTATCGATAATAATGAGAATATTAAAGATAAAAATGATAATAATTTTAAAACGATAATAATTATAATAATAATAGTAGAAATAACGTTAATAACGATATTAAAAATAAAAATAATAACCATAATATAGATAATAATAATAAAATTAATAACGCTAATAACGATAATAATGATAATAATATTATTAATAATAACGATAATAACGATTATATTGGAAATAACAAAAATAACAATATCGAAAATAACGATAATAAGGGTAATAACGATAATAATAATAGTAGTAATAGTAGTAATAATAAAAATGACAATTACGTTAATAACGATAGTAATAATAGATATAATAACATTATAACAATAATAACGATAAAAACGATAATAATAATATCCATAATAACGATAATAAGGACAATAAAAATAACTATAATAATATTGATAATAACTATAATAACGATATTAATCATAATGACGACAATAGCAATAATAATAATTACGATAATAACGATAATATCTATAATAACGATAGTAATAATAATAATAACGACATTAATAACTATAATAAATATAATAACGATATTGAATTAATGATAAATACGACATAGTAGTAATAGTAATAACGATCATAACGTTAATAACGGTAATAATAATAGCAATAATAGCGATAACATCAATAATAACAATAATCGTAATAATAACGGTAATAGTGGTAATAACGATGACAACGATAATAATAACAATAATAAAGATAATAAAGATAATAACGGTAATAACGATAATAATGATAATAATAATAAAGATAATAATGATATACGAAAATGACGATAATAATAATAGCAATAATAACAATAAAACCGATATTAATAATGAAAAAGATAATAAAGATAGTAACAATAATATTTATAGTAATAATAATGTTAACAATTTTATTAACGATAATAACGATAATTTCGATTGTAATAATAACAATAAAATCGATAGTAAGGATATTAATGATAACAATGAAAACATTAATTACGATAATAACGTCAATAGTAATAATTATAATAACCATAATAACGATAATAAAGAAATATAACGATAATAATAATAATAATAACAAAGGTTATAACGATATTAACTAAAATAACGATGATCATGATATTAACGACACTAATAATAATAATAATAACATTAACAAAGATAATAACGATTATAATGATAATAACTATAATAACGTTATTATCAATAAGAATAATAGTAATAATGGAGATACTAACGTTATTAACGATAATAACGATAATAACTATATTAAAAATAATAGTAATATACGATAACAAAGATAAAAACAACAATAATAATACTAACGTAAAAAAGGATAATAATGGAAATAGCGTCAATAAAAATAATATTATTAACGATAATATCGATAATAACGTTAATAATACTAGTAGTAATAATTATAATATCGGTGATAATTATATTTATGAAAACAATAGTAACGATAATATCGTTAATAATTATTATTATAGTAACAATAATATCAATAAAAACGATTATAACAATAATAATAATAATAATAATAATAAAAACGATATTAACGATAATAAAGATTATAGTAATAACGATATTAACGATAATATTAATAATAATAATAACGATAATAATAATAATAACGATAATAATAATAATAATAATAATAATAATAATAATAATAAAAATAAAAACTATAATTTGAATAATAACGATAATAATAATGATAATGTTAAGAATAATATCAATAATAACGATAATAACGATTATGACGATAAGAATATTATTGATAATGTCAATAGTAATAATAATAATAATAAAGATAATAAAGATAATAAAGATAATAAAGATAATAATGACAATAATACTAATAATAATAATAAAAATAATAATGACTTTAAAGACGATAATAACGATAATAGTAGTAGTAATAATATCAATATAACCAATAACAACGATAACAATAATAATAATAATAACGATTATGACGATAATAACGATAATAATAATAATAATAATAACGATATTAACGATAATATCGTTAAAAATATTAACAATATTAACGATAATATCGATAATAATATTAATAACAATAATAATAATAAGAGAAATAAAGATAAAAGCGATTATAATAATAACGATTAAAAAGATAACAACGACAATAATGATAATAGCAATAATAACGACAATAACAGTGATGAAAATAACAATAATAACGATGTTAAAGATAATAGTAATAATTATAATAACGATAACAAAGATAACAACATTAATAATATTATTAATAATAACGAAAGTAAGTATATTAACGCTGTCATCGATAATAATAATAAAAATAATAACGATAATAATAATACTAATAATAACGATAATAACGATAATAATAATAATCATATTAAAGAAAATAGTCATAATAACGATACTAACGATAATAGCGATAATAATAATAACAACAAAAACAATATTAACGATTATAATTTTAATAACAATTACAATAATGACGTTAAAATGCGGTAACAACGGTAATGATGATAATAACGATAATAACGATAATAACAATGATAATAATAGTAATAATAAAGATAATAACGATGTAAAATATTCTAACGATAATAATAATAACAACAATAATGATAATAACGATTTTGATGATAAGAACGATAATAATATTAATAATAATAAAAATAATAACGACAATAACAATAATAAGGATAATAATAGTATTAATAATAACAATATTATGAATAATAACTATAAGAACGATAGTAAAAATAATAATAGTAGTAATAAAAAAAGGAATAATTATAATATCGATAAAAACGATTTTAACGATAATAATAATGACGATAATTACGATAATATCGATTATAATAATGACAACATTAAGAATAAAATCAATAATAATAACAAGAATAAAAAATTTAATACCGAAAATAACGATTAAATCGTTAATAATAATAACGATAATAATGATAATAGCGATAAAACAATAACTATATTAAAGATAATATTGACAATATTAAAGACAATAATTGTAATAATATTAAAACGATAATAATTATCATTGTAATAGTAGTAATAACGATAATAACGATATTAAAAAAAAATAATAACGATAATATAGATAATAATAATAAAATTAATAACGTTAATGACAATAATAACGATAATAACGATAATTATAATAAAATTAATAACGCTAATAACAACAATAAAGATAATAATATTATTAATAATAACGATAATAACGATTATAATGTAAATAATAATAATAACAATATCGATAATAACGATAATAACGACAATAATATTAATAATATAAACGTAAATAGAGATATTTACTATTTCAAAGATAATAATAATAACAATAATAACGATAAAGACGATATTAACTATAATAACAATAATAATACAGATAATAACGATATTAACGATGGAAACGATAATTGTAATAATAGAGATAAAAATAATAATAAGAGTAGCAATAGTAACGATAATAACAATAATTATAAGAACAGTAATAACGATATTGAAGATATTAAAGACAATGATAATAACAATCATAATGATAACAACGATAATAACGATAATAGTAATCATAATAATAACGAAAATAAGGATTATAACGATAACAACTATAATAATAATAATAATAATAAAGACAGTAACGATATTATCGATATTGACGATAATAACAATAATATCGATAAGAATAATAGGATATTAACGATTAGAGAAATAACAATAATATCGATAGTAACAAAAGTAACGATAATGACGATAAATATAATAACAATAATAACGATAATAACAATTATAATGAGAACATTAACAATGATAATAAAGGTAATAACTTTAATAATAATAACAACATTATTAATATTATAACTGTAATAATTATAATAATAATAAAAATAAAAACGATATCAAAACGATAATAAAAATATTTATAATAATAACGAAAAGAAAGATAATCACGATGAAAGCGATGATAATAATAACAATAATAATGATAATAATGATAATAACGATAATAATAATAATAATAATAACGATAGTAACAATAATCACGATAATGATGATAATAATAGTAATAGTAATAACGAGTATAAGGATAATAACCATAATAACGAAAAGAGTAATAAAATTAAAAACGGTACTTACAGTAATAACGACAATAATTATTGAATTAATAATGATAAATACAATAATAAAAATAATAATAATAACGTTAATAACGATAAAAGCAAAAATTATAATTACGATAATAACCTTAATAACGACAATAGAAATATGAATAATAGCGATAATAACGATTATAACGATAATAAGAATATTAATAATATTAACGATAATAACGATAATAAGGATAATAATAGGAGTAATAATATCAATAATAACAATATTACAGATAATAACGATAATACCGATAATAATAATAATAGTAATAATAACAATAATAATCATAAAAATAATAACGATTAAAACGCGAATGACGATAATTATAATAGTAATAATAACAATTATAAGGATAATTACGGTAACGTCAATAATAATAATTACAATAATGACGTTAATAACTACAATAATCATAATAATAATAATGATATTATCGATAATAAAGACAAGAACGATTGTAATAATAATTATAATAACGATAATAACGAAAATAGAAATAATAACTGTAACAATAATAACAATAATAACGATAATATTGATATCAACGATAAAAATGATATTAACAATAATAATACTAATAAAAGTGAAGATTAAAACGATATTAACGATAATAACGATAATAATACTAACTACAATAATGATAATTACAATAATAATTAAAATACTGATAATAATAATAATAATAATGACAATAAATAATAATAGCAATAAATAGCGATAATAACGGAAATAAAATTATCAATAATAACGATATTAACGAAAATAATAATAACAATAATAACGATAACAACGTTAATAACATTATTAAGAATAATAATGATAACGAAACTAAGAATAATAAAGGTGTAAACGATTATAATAATAGTAAGAATAATATTGATGATAACGATTATAAAGATAATAATAATAATAATAATAATAACGATAATAACGATAATAGCGATAATAATAAAAATAATAAAAACTTTGATAACGATATCAATGATAATAATGATCATAACGATAATAATAATACCGATGTTACCGATAATTTCTATAATAATAATAACAATATTAACGATATGATCGATAATACCATTAACAATATTAATCTTATTATCGATAATAATAGTAATAATAATAAAGATATCAACGATATTAACGATAATAACGATAAAAAAATAGCAATTATATCGATAATAAAACTAATAAAGAAAATAACAAAAATAATGTTAATGACAATAATTATAATAGTAATAATAAAGATAATAACAAAAAAATATAGATAATAGCATTAATAATAACAATAATAACGATAATAACGATAATAATAGAAGTAATAATTACAATATTAACAATAATAAAGATAATAATGTTAATACTAGTAGTAATAATAACAATAATAACAGTATTAAGAATAATAACGTTAATAACGATAATAACGGTAATAATAATAACTATAAGAAGGAAAATATCGAGAATAATGGTAAACATAATGACAATAATAAAGACAATAACGATTAAAACTATAATAATATTAACGATAATAACGATATTAACGTTAATACCGAGATAAACGATAATAACGATAATCATAATAACGATAATAGCGATAATACCGATATTAACGATAATACAGAAAATCATAATAACAATAATATCGATAATAAAGATAATAAAATAACGATAATATCGATAATAAAGATTACAACGACAATGATAATAATAATAAGACTGATAACGATATTAACGATATAAGGATAAATAAATCATTAATAATAATAATAATATCAATAATAACTATAATAACTATAATAAGGGTACTAATAATAACGATAATAACGTTAATAACGGTAATAAAGATAATAAAGATAATAATGATAATAATAATAACGATAATAACGACAATAATTATAATATTAATAGCGATAATAACGATATTAACGAAGATAATAATGAAAATAATAACGATAACAACGATAATAACATTAATAAAAATAATAACGAAAGAAAGGATAATAACGGTGAAAATGATATTAATAATAACAATAATAATGATAATAACATTAATAACGATAATAACAATAACATTAATAACGATAACATGTATATCAACGATAATAACGATAAAAAAGATATTAATAATAATTATAATAAAGATAATAACGATATTAACGAAAATAGAAATAATAATCATAATAACAATAATAGCAATAATAACGATAATAGCGTTAATATTAATAAGAATATTAACGATAGTATCAATAATAATAATAATACTTATAATAATAACAATAATAACGATAAAAAAATAAATAACGAAAATAACGATAAAATAATGATAATAATAATGACACAACGACGATAATACCAATAATATTAATAACCATAATGACGGTAATAATAATACTAATAACGATAATAACGATAATTACGTTTATACCGAAAAGAATAGTAACGATAATGAAGGTAATAATAATATTAATTACGAATATAACAATATTTACGATAATATTAATAATAATAATTAACAAGATAACAGCGATATTAACGATAAATCGATATTAATAATAACGATACAAAGGATACTAACGGTGAAAACGATTATATTATTAACAATAATAACGATAATAAGGAAAATAAGAATAACGATAAGGACGATAATAATAATAATAATAAAAATAATAACGATAATTACGATAATAAAGTTAACAATAATAAGGGTAATAAATATAATAGTAGTAATAATATTAACGATAATAACAATATTTACGATAGTAATAATATTAATAATAAAGATAGCCACGAAATTAACGATTAAATCGATATTAATAATTACAATAATAACGATATAACTACATTAATGGTAATTACGATAATAACGTTAATAATAATAATAATAATAACGATAATAAAGTTAATAACGACAATAATAATAATAATAATAATAATAATAATAATAATAATAATAATAATAATAACGATAATAATAACAACGATAATGAGGGTAATAATATTAATAATAACGATTATATTCACAATTACGATAATAACGATAATAATAATAACGATAATAACGATATTAACGATAATAATAATAAAAATTATAATAAAATAATAATAATAACAATAATAATAATAATAATATAAATTATAGCGATATTAACGATAATAACGGCATTAATAATAACGAAAGTTAGGATAATAACGATGACAATAATAAAAATGAAATCAATAATAACGGTAATATCGATAATAATAATGACGATAATGACGGTAATAATAATAATAAAAACGATAATAACGATAATAATAAAAATGATAGTAATATCAATTACAAAAATAATATAGATAATATCGATATTAACAATAATAATAATAATGATAATGACGGTAATAATAATAATAACAACGATTATAACGATAATAACGGTAATAATAATATCAATAATGACGATAATAATAATTATAATCCTATTAACGAAAATAATATTTATAATAATCACAATAATATTGCAAATAACGATAATAACAATAATAATAGTCGTTATAAAAACAATACTAACAATTATAAATGCAATAACGATAAAAATGATAATAATAATAACAAGAAAAACGATAATAGGATATTAATGATAATTACAATAATATTATTAATATTAATAAAAATAATAACGATAATGTAGATAATAATAATTATTATAATTACGATAAAACCGATGATAGCTATAATATCAATAGTAATAATAACGATAATAAGGATAATACCGATAATAATAATAACAATAATATCAATTGTAACAATAATAATAATAATTGAAACAATAATAACGCTAATATCGATAACAACGATAATTACTTTAACAATACTATCAATATTAACCATAATAATGAAACTAATTATGACGAAAATAATATCAATGATGATAATAATAATAAAGATAATAACAATAATAACGACAACAATAATAACGATAATAACGATAATAATCATAATAATAATAATAACAATAATAACAATTTTAACGATATAATCGTTAATAACGATATTATCGATAATAATAATATCAATAGTAAAGATAAAAACAGTAATATTAATAATAATAGTAACAATAATAACGATAATAACGATAATAATGTTCATAAGGGTAATAATAATAATAGAATTAACAACTATAACGATAATAACGATTATATAGATGGTAATAAAAATAATAATAACAATAATAAAAGTAATAACAATAAGCGGTAATAAGGATAATCATGATGACAATAATAAAGTTAATAACGATAAGTATTATAATGCCGTTAATAATAATAATAATAATAATAATAACAATTATTACGGTAATAAAGTTAATAATTATAACAATAATATCGATGATATCGGTAATAACGACATTAATAACAACAATAATAATACCCATAATAACTATAATTCCGATGATAACAATAATAGTAACTATAATAATAACAACAATATCGATAATTAATTTAATAATAATAAAATTAATAATAATAATTACGATCATAAAGATAAAAATAATTACAAATAATATAGATGACAAAAATAATATTAATGATAATAATAATAATAACAATGATAAGAAAAATAATAAAAATAATGACGATAATAACGACAATAATAATAAAATTAAAAACGATAATTACGATAATAACGATACAACTAATAATAATAATAAGGATAATAACGATAATAACGGAAATAATAATAACAATAATTTTGATAATAACGATAATAATAATAATAGTAATAATGATAATACAAAATAATAACGTTAGTAGTAATAATAATAATGACGAAAATAGCTATAATAACGTTAATAAATATATTAATGAAAACAATAAAAAAGATAATAACGGTAATAAAGATAATAATAATAATATCGATATTAACGATAATAACGATAATAATAATTGTAATAATAACGATAATTACGATAATAAAGGTAATAATAATAATAATAATAAAAACTGTAATAACGATAATAACGATAATCATAATAATAATAATATCTATAGTAACAATAACAATAATAAGCCTGTAAATAATAATAATAATAATGACGATAATAACGACAATAACTATAATAATAATAAAATTAATAACGATAATTACGATAATAACGGTAATAATTATAGCAATAGTAACGATAATAACGATAATAATAGTACTAATAATAATTACAATACTAACGATATTAACGATTATAGTAATATCGATAATGACGATAATGATAATAATTATAATAATAATATTAACGATAATAACGATAATAATAGTAACGAAAATAACAATAATATTTATGTTAATAATAACGATAATAATGATAATAACGATAAGAATAATAATAATAATATCGATAACATCATAATAACGATAATTACGAAAATTATAATTATAATTTCTACAATAAACTTCATAATAACGATCATAACGATAACAATAATAATAATTATAACGAGAAACAACATAATAACGATAATAATGATAATACTAATAATAATTATTATGATAAACTCGATAAGATTGTTAATAACGATAATAATAATAATTAAAACTTTAATAACTATAATTACGATAATATCAACAATGAAAATAGTATTAATATCGATAGTAACGATAATAACGTTTATAACGATAATAATATTAGAAAAATAACATTAATAGCGATAATAGCAGTAATAATAATATTAATTTTAACGTCACTAATGATATTTATGATAATAACGGTAATAATAATAATAATAATAATAATATCGATAATAACGGTAACAACGGTTAAAACGAAAATAATAATAAAGAAATTACAATAATTACAATAATAACTATAACAACTATAAAAACGATAAAAATAATAAAGATAATAAAGATTATAACGATAATAATATTAATGATAATATCGATAATAATGATAATAACGATATTATAGATAATAATAATAACAATATTAATGATAACATCGAAAACGATAATAATATTAATTAAAATGCTAACAATAATAATTATAATAACTATAATAATAATAATATAAATATATAAATAAATTAATAATAAAAATGAAAACGATAATATTAATAAAAATAATAACGATTATAACGTTAATAAAGATAAAAATGATAATAATAATAATAAAAATAATAACGATAATACGACAAGAATATTAATAATAATATTGATAAAAACAATAATAAATGTAATAATAATAATAATCATAATAATAATAATAACGATATGATCCAAAATATCCATAATAATAGTGGTAAAAGTAACAATAACAGTAATAACGTTAAGAACGATTTTGACGATAATATGAATAACAATAATAACGATAATAACGAAAATACCGATAACAATACTAAAGATAATATGGATTATAATCACAAAAATAAAGATAATATGGATTATAATAACAATAATATGAACGATAATAACGATATTAACAATAATAAAGGAAATAACGATAATAATAATAATAATAATTAGAGAAAGAATAATGATATTATACAAAATATCGATAATAATAATAACGAAAATAAAGGCAATAGTAATAATAATAATAATAATATTAAGGATAATATCAATGATAATAACAAGAATAATAATTATAACAACGATAAAAACGATAATCATAATAATAAAGACAATAACGATATTAACGTTAATAACGATAATAAAAATACGATTACAACAAATACAGTAATAATAATAATATCGATAGTAACAATAATAACGATAATGCCGATAATAATAATAATAAAAATAATAAAGATAATAAAGAGATTACCGATAAGAGCTATAATAATGATAATAACAATAACAATAACAATAATAATTATAATCACAATAATAACAATAATAACAATGATAATAAGAACAATAATAACGATAACTACTTTACTAACCATAAAAATAATAGCAATATTAACGATAACAACCAAATAATAATAATAATAATTTCATTAATAATAATAATTATAATAATAATAATAATGAAAATGAGGATAATAACGATGACAACAAAAATAATAATAGTAATAATATCGATAATAAAAATAATAAAGAAAATAACGTTAATAATAATAATAATAATCAAGATAATAACGTTATTTCAGATAATAACGATTGTAATATTAACAATAATGACAATAATAACGATAATAATGATTATAATGATAACAACGATAATAACGATAAAATCTATTAAAATATTAACAATAAAATCGATAATAACGATATTAATACTAATAATAATAACAATAATAACGATAATTACGACAATAACGATATTAATAATAATAATAACATCGATAATAAGGAGAAGAACGATTAGAACGATAATATATTAAAATTTTAACAATATTAAAGATAATAACGACAATAAACATAATATTAAGTACGATAAGAAGGTTATTAAAGATAATACCGATAATATTAATAATAGTAATATAGTTAATAACTATATTAAAGAAAATAGCGATAATAACAATAACAATAATAACGATAATAACGATATTAACGGTAATTATAACAAAAATAATAATAAAGCTAATACCGTTAATTAAGATGATAACGATAATTATGATAGTAATAATAAATATAGTAACGATACCAACGATGATAATAATAATAACGATAATAATAATAATAATAACGATAATAAAGATAATAACAAAAATAACGGTTTTATAAAAATAATAATATAGATAATATTGATAATAATAATAACTATTTTAACGATAATAACGATAATAATAATAATAAAGAAAATAACGCTATTAAAGAAAATAACAGAAATACTAATAATAATAATAGTGATAATAACGATAATAAAGATAATAACGAAAAAAGCAAAAACAATTATATCAATGATAACGATAATAACAATAATTATAATAACAATAACGATAATATCGATAATATTTACAATAATAATAATAATAGAAACGATAATAACGATGATAATAATAATATAAACGATAAGACACGATAATAGCGATAATAATAGTAGTATTTATAACAATAATAACAATTATAACGACAATACCGATAATAACGATAACAATAATAATAACTATATACGATAATATCGATAATAATAATAACAATAATAACGATTATGAAGATAATAATAATAATGATTGTAATACTAATAATAATGATATTAACGATAATAACTATAATAACTATAATTACGATAATAACGATAATAATGTTAACGATAATAACGTCAATAGCGATTATAAGGATAATAATAATAGTAATAATAACAATAATAACAATAATAAAGATTATAACGATAACAATATTAACGATAATTTCGATAATGGTAATAATAATAAAAACGATAATAATATGAATAATAATAAAGATTAGAACGATATTAACGATAGTAAGGATAATAATGATAATAACGAGAATAACGATAATATAGATAATAATAATAACAATATTAACGAAAATATCGATATTAATAATAATAATAATAATAAAAATAATAACGATAATAACGATAATAACGATTACAATAATAACGATAATAATAATAGTACTAATAACAATAATAAATGTAATATCGTTAATAACCATAATATAAAAACGACATTAAAAATAATATTGGTAGTAATATTAACAATAATAATTATAATTACGTTAGAAACGATTTTAATGATAATAATAATTCCAATAACAATAATTAAGATAATAATGTTAATAAAGATAATATCGATATTAACGATAATAATATTAATAATAATAAAAATAAAGATAATAATGTTATTAACGATAAAGACGATAATAAAGAATGTAACCATAATAACAATAATGATGATAATATCGATAATAATAATAATGATAAAAACATTCTTAAGGATAATAATAATAACGATTATAACGATAAAAACGATAATAACGATAATAATAATAAAATTTATAATGATAATAACGTTAATAACTAAATTAATAATAGCAATAATAACGATAAAACCGATAATAATGACATTAATAGTAGTAACTACAATAACGATAATAGCAAGAATAATAATTACGATAATAGTAATAATAATAATAGCGATAATAACGATATTAACAACAATAACGATAATAAGAATAACAATTATTACGATAATTTCGAAAATAATATTAATAACGATAATAATTATTTTAATAATAGCAATTATAACGATAATAACGATAATAATATTAATAATAATAATAATAACGAAGGTAATGATTATATCTATGACATCTATGTTATAATAATAACAATAACAACGATTATATCGCTAATAACGATAATAATAATAACGATAATGACGATGGAAATAATATTAATAAAACGAAAATAACGAAAATTTCGATATTAATGATAATAATGATAATGTAAATAACGATAATTACGAAATTAATAATGATAATAACAGCAATAATAAAGATAATAAAGAAATTAAAAATAATAATAATAAAAATAATAATAATAAAATCGATAATAACTATAATAACGATAACAACAATGATAAAAATAATAACAATAATAATGATAATAATATCAATAATATTAATAAACATAAAAACGATAATGACGATAATAACGATAATAAGGATAATAACGATAATAAAAATAATGATAACAACAATATTGACTGTAACGTCGATAAAAACAATAATATTAATATCGATAATAAAGATAATATCTATAATAATAATAACGATAGTAACAATAATAATGATAATAACGATAATAACACTTTTAACAATAATAATAATAGTAATAATAAAGATAATGAAGATATTAAAGATTCTAACGATAATAATAATATTTATAAGAACAATAATACATATTATAACGAAAATAATAATAATAATAATAATTATAACAACGATAATAACGATAATAACGTTAATAATAATAGTAATAATGACAATGATAGCAATAATGACGATAATAACGATAACAAAAATAATAATTATAACGGTAATAATGATATTAATAATAATAATAATGACAATAAAAACGATAATAACGATAATAATGATAATTACGTTAATAACGATCATAAAAATAATAATAATAGTAATATTAATGATAACGACGATATTAAAGATACTAACGATGATAATAATAAAAATAATAACGATAATAACGATTATAATGATATGAACGATAATAATATTCATAATAATAACAATAATAACGATAATAACGATAATAATAACAATAATAATAATAATAATAATAATAAAAATAATAACGATAATTACGCTAATAACGATAGTAATAATAACGATAATAACGATAATAGCAATAATAATAATTAAGATAATAACGTTAATAACGATATTAACGATAATATCGATAATAATAATATTAACAATAATAATGACAATATTAATAATAATAATAATAATGATGATGATAATAACGATATTAACGATAATAATAATAATATTAATAATAAAGATAATAACGTTATTAAACATAAAAACGATTATAACGATTATAATGATAAGATCGATAATAATGTTATTTGAAATAACAATAATAACAAAAATAACAATAATATTAATGACGATATTACCGATAATAACGATTATAGTAATAACGATATTAACGACAATATTAATAATAATAATAACGATAATAATGATATTAACCATAATAATGATAGTAATGATATCGATAATAACTATAAAAACGATAATAATGATAATGATTTTAACAATAAAAACGATTTTAAATATTTTAACGATATTAATAAGTATAATAACGATACTAACGATACTAATATTAATAATAATAATAATAATAAAAATAAAAACAATAATCTGTGTAATAACGATAATAATAGTGGTAATGTTAAGAATAATAACAATAATAACGATAATAACGATTATGACAATAACAATATTATTGATAATAATGTCAATAGTAATAATAATAATAATAACTATAAGATCGATATTAACGATAATATCTATAATAACGATAATAACTATAATAACGATAATTACGACAATAACGACAATTATAATAACGATATTAACGATAATAATGATAATAATAAAAACATCATTAATAACGATATAAAAGAAAATAGTAATAACAATAGTAACGAAAACAACGATAACAACATTAATAATAATAATAATAATATCGAAAATAATTAAAATAACGGTGACAACTATAATATTAATAACAATAATAACGATAATATCGATAATAACTATAGTAATAATACTAATAATAACGATAATAACGATATTAATGGCAATATGGATAATAACAGTAATATTAATAGTCATATTAAAGATAATAACGATAATAACATTACTAACGATAATAGCGATACTAATATTAACAATATTAAGGATAATATCGTTAAAAATTAAAACAATATTCACGATAATATCGGTAATAATAATAACAACAAGAACAATAATAACGATAATAAATATAATAAAATTTATAATAATAACGATAATAATGATAATAACGATAATAACCATGATAATAATAGTATTAATAAAGGTAATAACGATAGAAAAACTTTCTAACAATAATAATAATAACAACAATAACGATAATAGTGATTATGATGATAAGAAAGATAATAATAATAATGAAAATAAAAATAATAACGAAAATAACGATGATAATCATAATAATAAAAGTAATAATAACAATATTAAGAATAGTAACTATTATAACGATTATAACGATAATGGTAGGAGTAATAATAACAGTAATAAAAATAATAACGATAATAACAATTATAAAAAGTTAACGATTATAATATTAACGATAATAACGATAATAACCATAATAATATTAATAATGAAGATAACAACGATATTAACGATAATAATGACAGTAATAATAACAATAATAATTATAATAACGATAACAATGATAATACCGATAATAACTATAATTACAATAATAATAACAATAATAACAATAATATTGTTAGTAAGGTTATTACCGATGATAATGATAATTATAATATACATAATTACTATAATAAGGATATTATCGATAATAATAATAACGATAATAACGATAAGAATAATGACGATGAAAACGATAAAATCGAAAATAATAATAAAAACTTTAACGATAAAATGGATAATAATAATAATAATTTTAACGTTAATAACCATAATAATAATAATAATAATAATAGTAATAATAACCGTAACAAGGAAAATAACGAGGATAATAATAACTATAATAACAATAATAGTAATAATTATAATAACGATAGTAACAATAATTACTATAATGGCGATAATAACGATAATGATAATAACGATAATGACGATGGATATAATAACGATAATATCTTTAATAACGATAATAATAATAATAATAATAACAATATTAACGATAACTACAATAACAATAATAAGAGCAATAATGATAATACCGATAATAACGATAATTACAATATCAATGTTAACGATAATAACGATAAGTACGATTATAATAATAATAATAATAAAGATATCAACGATAGTAATTGTAGTAATAAAAACAATTATAAATATACTAAAGATAATAACAATATTAACGATAATATTAATATCGAAAGTAAGGAAAATATTAATAATAATAATAACAACAATAACCATATTATCGTTAATAATATCAATAATAATATCTATAATAACGACAATAACGATAATAACGATGTTAATAATAATAATATTAATGATAATATCGTTAATAATAATTAAAATATTAACGATAATAGCGATAATAATGATAACAATATTAACGATAATATCGATATAAATGATAATAATAATTACGATTATGACGATAATAACGATAATAACAATAATAGCAATTATAATAATAACGATAGTAACGATAATTGTATTATTAATAAAAACAACAATAACGATAATAACGATAAAAAGGAAAGTAACTATAATAACAATGATAATAATAACGTTAAAAACTATAATAAAGTTAATAACGATAAAAATAGTAAGAACAATAACAATAATAACGATAATAATAAAATTTATAAAGCCAATTATGATAACAACGAAAATAATAACAATAATTTTAAATATAATAACGATAATAACGATAATAATTGTAGTAATAATAATAATAATAATAACAATAATAACGTTAATAACGAAAATAACGATTATAATAATAAAGATAATATCAATAATATCGATAATAATAATAACACTACTAACGTTAATAACGATAAAAATAATAATAATAACAATAGTAACGAAATTAACGATAATAACGATAATAACAATATAAGCGATAATAACTATAATAATAATATTGTTAACAAAAATGATTACGATATTAACGATATTAACGATAATAATAATAGTAATAATAAAGATGATAACGACATTAAATATAATAATAATATTAATAATAATAATAATAACAAAAATAACGATATTAAAGACAAAAATAGTAGTAATAATAACAATAATAACAATAATAACGATAATGTTGTTAGCGATAATAATAATAATAATAACGACAATGATTATAATAATAACAAAAATTCTAACGTTAAAAACGATAATAATAATATTAATTGTAATAATAATAGCAATAATAACGATAATAAAAGTAATTATAATAACAATAATAACGACAATAATGATAATAGCGAATAACAATAATAATAATCATAACGATAATAACGAAAATTACGATAATACTGATAATAACAATAATAATGGTAACGATAATAACGTAATAGTAATAATAGTAATTACGATTATAAAGATAATATCGATAATAATAATAATTATTATAATTAACATAATAACGATATAAACGATAAGCTCTATAATATTAATAAAAACAATAAAGATAATAACGATAATAAAGATATCAATGATATTAATGATAATAACGATAATGATAATAACGATATTTACGATAATTTCGATAATAATGATAATAATATTAACGATAATATCGATAATACCATTAACAATATTACAGTTATTATTGATAATAATTGTAATAATAATAAAGATAACAACGATATTAACGATAATAACGTTAAAAAAAATGACAATAATAACAATGATAAAGATTATAATGATAATAACGATAATAATATTTATAACAATAATTATAATACTGATAATAAAGATAATAACGATAATAATAGAGATAATAATAATAATATTAAAAATAATACTAAGAAAATAACGATTTATCTATAATAACGATATTAATAACATCGATAATAACGATAATAATAATAATAAAAACAGCAATAATGACCTTAATAAAGATAATAACGATAATAATAGTACGATAATAACGATAATAGTAATAATAATATCGATAGTAATAATAATTACAATAATGAAGATAATAATGATTATAATAATAACGATAATGAGGATGATAATAATAACTATAATAGCACTAATAACTATAGTAATAATAATAATAATAGCAATAATAACGATAACAACTTTAATAACATTATTGATAATAATAATGATAACGAAACTAAGAATAATAACGGTGTAAACGATAATAATAATAATTTAATAATAAGAGATAATATTAATAATGATAATAATAAGAGCAATAATAACGATAAAAACGATAATAATGATAATAATAGTTGTAATAATTACAATATTAACAATAATAAAGATAATAATAATAATAATAATAATATAAATAATAACGAAAAGAACGATAATAATAATAGTCATAATATCTATAATGACACTAATAACGGTAACAACAACAATAATATATACGAAAATATCGATAATATTGATAATGGTAAAAACACTAATAAAAATAATAACAATATTAAAGATAACAACGACAATAATAATAATAATAATAATAATAATAATAATCATAACGATAATATCGATAATAACAATAGTAATAATATTATTAATAACAATAATAACAATAATAACGATAATAAGGATAATAATAAATACGATAAAGTCGATAATATCGTCAATAGTATCAACAATATTAATGATATTATCGATAATAATATTAACATAATTAACGATATTATCGATAATAATAAAAACATTATTAACGAAGATATATATAAAAATTATAACAATAATAATAATTACAGTAATAAAGATAATAACGATAATAAGGTTAGTAACCATAATAGTAGCAATAATGATAAAGATAACAACGATTTTAACGATAATAATGACAGTAATAATAACAATAATGGCGATAATAACGATAACAATTATAATACCAATAATAGCGATAATAACAATTATAATCCTAATAACTATATTAATTTTTATAATAATAACAATAATACTGATAATAACGATAATAACGATAATAATAGTAGTAATAATAACAATTATAACACTAAAAACATTAAAATCGATAACAACGATATTATCAATGATAACAATAACGACAGTAACGATAATATCGATGATAATAATAACAGTATTTACGTTAACATCGATAATAATAATAATAATAACATTAACAACGATAACAACGATATTAACGATAATAATAATAATAATAATAAGAATAGTAATAATAATAACGTTAATTACGATAAAAACGATAATTATAATAGTAATTATAACGCTAATAGCATTAATAACAATAATAATGTTAATAATAAATACGATAATATCGATCATTTCGATAATAATATTAACAATATTTACGAATATATCGGCAAAAATAATATCAATAATAACAATAATAAAATTAATAATATTAATAACGATAATAATAACATTATTATGCACAACAATAATAACGATAAAAACGATAATAAAAATAAGAACCATAACAACGATAATAGTAACATTATTACTAACAATAATAATAACTATAATAACGATATTTACGATTATAATAATAACAATAATAAAGAAAAGAACGATTAATCTATAATAACAATATTAATAATGCCGATAATAACTATAATAACGATGTAACGATAATAATTACAAAAATAATAACGATAATATTGATAATAATAATAATAATATTAATAGCAATAATATCGATAATGAAGAAAATAACGATACTAATGATAATGAAAATAACGATAATAGTAATAATAATAATATCAAAAATAACTATAATTACGATAACGCCTATAATAACGATAAAAATAATAACGATAATGAAGATGATAATAATAAGTATAATAACGTTAATAACGATAATAATAATCTTAATAATACTGATAGTAACGATATCAATGATAATAACGATAATAACGATAGTGACAACAATTATAATAATTATAATAACGTTAAAGGAGATAATAATTATGTCAACGATAGTAATAATAACAATAATACCAATAAAAACGATAGTAACGTTAATAATAATATTTAAAAAAACGATAATAAGGATAATAATAATAATAACAATAATAAAGATTATAACGACATTAATAAGAATAAAAATAATAATAATAATAATATAATCGATGATAATGATAATAACTATAATACTAATATTATTCATGAAATTAATACCATTAATAACGGTAATAAGTATAATAATATATACGATAAAGTCGATAATATCCATAAAATGATTAACAATTTTAGCGATAATATCAATAATAATAATAACAATATTAACGATAATATCGATAAAATTAATAACAATATTAACAATAATATCTTAACAATAATAATAATAATAAGAATAAAAGTAATAATGATAGTAGAGTTAACAACTATTATAATAATAATAACCATAATTAGGATAATAACGTTAATGAAAATAATTATAATAAAGATAACAACGATATTGACGAAAGTAGCGATAATAAAATTTACAATAAGAAAGATAATTACGATAATAATGATATTAGCGATAAAAATTATAATAATGATAACAATAATAACGATTACAAAGACAATTTCGAAAGTAACGATAATAATAATTATAATAACGATAATAACGATACTAACAATAACAATAATAGCGATATTAACTATAATATTAATGATAATATTAGCAATTATAACGATAACAAACGAAAATAACACTAATAACAATATTAATAACAATAATAACAATAATATCGACAATAACGATAATTACGATAATACTAATAACAATTAGAACGATAATAACGATAATATCAATAATATTCATAATAATAATAATAATGATAACAATAATAAGGATAACAGCAATAATAATAATAATAACAAAATTATCGATTATATTGATTATAAAGATAATGATAGTGACGATAATAATAATTATAATAATAACTATAACTACGATAAAAATTATAGAAAAGATAATAATACTAATGATTATAACCATAATAACGATAATAACGATAATAATAATACAATTAATAAAGATAATAACGTATATAACGATAATAATAATAACAGTAACATTGATAATAACGACAATAATCAACATAACTGTAATAATAATAACAAAAATAACTATTAAACCGGTAATAACAATAATAATAATAACAATAATGACGAAAATAACGGTAATAACGATAATAACAATAATAATAACGACGATAATAACGGTAATAACGCGTAATAGTAAATACAACAATAACAATAGTAATAGTAGCAATAATAACGATGGTAAAGAAATGGAAGATAATAGTAATAATAATAATTACGAAATTAAGGATAATAACGATAATAACGATATAAATAATATAAATAATAATAATAATTATAATAATAATAAAAGTAAGAACTATAATAAATATAATAACGGTAATAATACAAGTAATAATAACAATAATATCATTATTAAAATAATAAAGATAAGAACGATAATAATAATCATAATAGTAACAATAATATTCATAACAATATTAACGATAATAACGGTAATGACGATAACAATAATAACGATAATTACAATAATATCGATAATAATATTAACAATATTAACGATCATAAACATAATAGTAATAATAATAACATGTATAACGATTAAAACTATAATAATAATACAAAAAAAAATAATAACAATAATAACGATAATAACGATAATAATAATAACAATAATATCAAAAGTAGTAATAACGATAATATCGATAATAATGTCCACAAAGATAAAAATAATAATAATACCAATAAAAACGATAGTAATAATAACGAAAATAATATTTGAAGCGGTAATAATAATAACAATAGTAACGATAATAGCGATAACAATAATAACGATAATAAAGATAATATCGATAATAATAACAACAATATTAACGAAAGTAACCTTAATAATAATAATAGTAAAAACGATAAAAACGATAATAACGATAATAAAGATAATAATACTAATGATATTAACGATAATAGTAAAAATTATAATAACGATAAGAACAACAATAAAGATAATAATAATAATAATATTAATAACGAAAATAAGGATAATAACGATTATAATAATAATAATAATAACGTAAATAAGGATAATAACGATAACAACAGAAATAATAATAACAATAATAGCGATAATAACGATTTTAACGATAATAAGAATAATAATAATAATTATAATAACGATAGAAACGAGAAAACGATAATAACGAAAATGCGATGATAACGATATTAACGATAATAATAATAATCAGAATAACGATGATAACGATAATATCGACAATAAAAAAAATAATAATGATAATGATCATAACGATAATAAAGATAAAAATATCAGTAATAGTAACAATAATCATAGTAATAACTATAATAACGATAATATCGATAATAACGATAATTACTTTAATAATAATAACAATAATAAAGATAACACCGATATTGACATTAATAACAATAATAATAATAGCAACAATAAGGATAATTAAGAAAATAAAAATTATAATTAAAATGATACTAAGGATAAGAATGATATCATCAATAATATTAATAAGAAAAATAAAGATAATATCGATTATATTAATAAAAATATTAATAATTATATAGATAATTATAATAATAATATTGACAATAATAACGATAATAATAATATTACCGATAATAAGGATAATAAAAATGACGATATTTACGAATATAACGATAAAAAAAATATTAATAATACCAATAATAACGATGAAAAAGATTTCGTCGATAATAATAATAACAATAATAATGATAATATAGATATTAATATTATCAATATTGACGATAATAAGGATAATTTTAATAATAATAACATGTATAATGATAAAAACTATAATAACGATAATAACGATGATAATAATAACGATAATAATTTTAATAACGATAATAACAATAGTAACGAAAATAACGATATTGAGGATACAAACGATATTAGAGAGAATAGCGATAATAAAATTAATAATAATAACTATAATAACGATAAGAACAATAATAATAAGAACATTAATAGCGATAATAACGATAATAAAATTAATAATAATAATAATGGCCATATTTTAGATATTAACGATAATAATAAGAACGATAATAACGACAATAGTAATTATAACAATAACGATAATAATGATCATAACGACAATAATAATAATAATAATACATATGATAACGATATTAACGACAATAACGTTAGTAATGATAATAACGGTTATAATAATAATAATAATAACAATATTAACGATAATCACATTAATAATAATAATAAAAATAATAATAACGATCACATAGATAATAACGATAATAGTAATAACGATTTTTTCGACAATAGTGATAATAATAATAACGATAATAACGATAATAGCGATAATAATAATAATAATAATAGAGATAATAACGATAATAACGACATCAAGAATAACAATAATAACGATAATAACGATAAAACCGATTGTAGGGACAATAAAGACAGTAGTAAGAATAATAATAATAATAATAACGATAATAATTATATTCATAACGATAAAAACATTAACAACGATAATAGTAATAATGACGTTAATAGTAATAATCATAATAAAGATATTAGCGATAATATCAACAATAATAATAATAATAGTAACCATAATAACGATAATAAAAATTATAACTATAATAACGATATTAACAATGAAAATTATAGTAATAATAGATATATTAAAGTTAGTAAGGATAATAACGATTATAATATTAATAATAATAACGTTAAATACGATAATAGCGACAATATTATTAATAATATTAACGTTAATAGGTATAATTACTAAATAAAAGTTAATAGCAATAACAATAATAACGATAAAAAAGATAATAACGATAAATCGATAATAATAAATACGATAATAACCATATCATCGATAATAATAATAACAATATTTAAAATAATATCGATTATAATAACAACAATATTGACGATAATACCGACAATAATAAAAACAGCAGTAACAGTAATAACGATAATATCGATAGTATTGTTAATAATAATAACGATAATAATGATAATAGCGATTAAAACAATAACGATATTAACGATAATATTGACAATATTAAAGATAATAATGATAATAATTCAAAAACGATAATAATTATCATAATTATAGTAGTAATAACGATAATAACGATATTAAAAATAAAAATAGTAACGATAATATAGATAATAATAATAAAATTCATAACGATAATAAAGATAATAACGATAATAACGGAAATTATAAAAAAATTGATAACGCTAATAACGATAATAAAGATATAATATAATTAATAATAACGATAATAACGATTATAATGGAAATAATAATAATAACAATAACGTAAATAACGATAATAACGGTAAAATCAATAATAACAATAGTAAGAATACTAGTAATAATAATAATGAAAATTACGATAATATGGATAATAATAATAGTTATAAAAACATTATAAATATAATAACGATAACAACAATAATAAAGAAATCTGTAATAACGATAATAAAGACAATAATAATAATAATAATAATGAAATCGATATTTACTATAAAAACGATAACAACCATAATAGCGATAATAACGGAAATATCGATAATAATAATAATAATAATAAATAACAGTAATAACGATAATAACGATAATAACGACAATAATAATAATAATAATAATAATATTAATAATAATAATAATATGGATAATAAAGATAATGGCGACAAACATAATAACAATAATAATATTAATAATAATAACGATAATAACGATAATAATAATAGTATTAATATCAATATTAAAAATAATACCGATAAAAACCATAATAACGATAATAATAATAATAATAACGACATTAATAACTATAATAAATATAGGAAAGGTATGGTCTTAACGATATAGGCGACAGTAGCAGTAATAATAATAACGATAATAACAAAAATAGCAGCAATAAAATTAAATTAATAAAGATAATAACGTTATTATCTAAAATAACGATAAAAGCTATAAGATTAATAATAATCAGAACAATAACAACGATAAAAACGAAAATTAACATAAAAACAGTAACAATAATAAGACAAAAATAATAACAATAATAATAACGATAATAACGATAAAACAATAATAATGATAATAACTATACTAACGATATCAATAATAACAAAAATAACGTTAATTTCGATATTAGTAATAGCAATATTAAAGATAATAACGATAATAATAATAATAATAACGACATTAATAACTATAATAAATATAATAATGGTATTAACGATAATAACGACAATAGTAGTAATAATAATAATAATAAAAAAGGTAATAACGAAAATAAAAATAATAATAATAAAGATGATATCGATATTATCGAAAATAACGATAATAACGGTAATAATAATATCAATAATATCAATAATAACACTAATAGCGATTATAACGATAATAAGGAAAGTAATAATAATAATAATATTAATAATAATAATAATATTAATGATTACAACGAAAATAATGATAATGTTAGTAGTAATAATACCAATAATTACAATAATAACGATAAAAAAGATAATAATGATAATTACGATAATAACAACTATAATAACAACGATAATAATGATAATATCGATAATAATAATAACAATATTAACGATAATAACAGATATAGTAATAATAATAATAACGATAATAATAATAATAGTATCAATAATATTCCCCACAATAATATCAATATTAATGGTTATGATAAGAATAATATTAATTATAATAACGATAATAATGATAATAACGATAATATCTATAATAATGATAATAATAATAATAATTATATCGATAATAACGATAATATCGATAATAATATTAATAAGAGCGATAGTAACGTTAATAGTAATAACTATAAATTAGATAATAATGATATTATTGAAAATAACTATAATAATAATAATAAATATAAAAATAATAACTATAATAAAAATACCAATAATAACAATAATAGCGACATTAATAATAATAATAATAATGATAATAACGAAAATAACAATAATAGCGAATATAATAATGACAACAATAAAGATAATAACGTTTTTAACAATAATACCGATAATAATAATAACAATAATACATTAATAACGATAATAATAATAACAATTATAACGATAATAACGATAATAGCGAAAACACCGATAATAATAATAATAATAACAATAATAAAGATAATAACCGTAATAATAGTAATAACAGTAATAATAGTATTAAATGCAATAATATCGATAATAACGATAATGACGATTATAATAATAATGACAATAACGATAATAGTGATTAAAACGATAATAACGATATTAACATAATATAAATTAGGATAATATCGAAAATATGTGTAATAATAATAAAATTATTAACGATAAAAACGACAAATAATGATAAATGTAATAACAATTATAACGATAATAACGACAATAACCATAATAACGATAATAAGCAAAAGAACAACAGTAGTAACGATAATTACGATAATAATTTCATTAGTAATAGTAATAATATCATAAATAACAATAATAAAGAGAATAACGGTATTAATGATAGTAGCGATAATAAAAAAAATAATAACAACAATTATAACGATAAGGACGTAAATAATATCAACGGTAATAACGATAATAAAAAAAAAATGTTAATAGCAATAATAATTATAAAAATAATAATGATAATAAACATAATTACGCTAATAAAGATAATAATAAAAATAATAATAATAATAACAATAATAACTATAATATCAATAATAACAAAGATAATAATAATAATAACGGTAATAAAGAAGAGAACGATACTAAACATATTAATGATGATAATGAAGATAATAATAATAATTATAACAAAAATAATTACGATAATTTCGATAATAATTATAAAAATAATAACGATAAAAACGATAATAACGGTAATAATAATAACAATATTAACGTGAAGGACGATATTAACAAAAATAATAATATTATTCTTAACAATAATAACGATAATAACGGAAATAATAATCGAAATAATAACAATAATAACACAAATATTGATAATAGCTATAATCTCGAAAAAATATTAACGTTAATAACGACAAAACAAATAATAACTACAATAATGACGATAATAATAATAGTAATAACAAAGATAATAACAATAATAACGTTAATAGCGGTAATAATAATAATAATAATATTAATAAAGTCGACAATAACGATACTTACGATAATAATAGTAGTAATAAAAGCACTAATCTCAATTATAATTATAATAATGATAATAATGATAATAAAAACAATAATATCAACAATAATAAAAGTAATTACCTAAATAAAAACAACGGTAATGACGTTTATAACTAAAAAAACGTAATAACGACAATAATAATATCAATAATAACTTTAATATTAATAATAACGATAATAACTATAATAATAAAAGAAATAGTAATAACAACAATAATAAAGATAATGACAATAATAGCAATAATACTGATAATAAAGATATAAATAAAAATAATAATAATAATAACAATAATAACGCTAATTATGATAAAAATAAAAATAATAGTAATAATATCAATAATAAGGATAATAAGGATGATAATAATAATAATAATTCCGATAACAGAGATAATACCCATAATAATAATAATAATAATAATAATAATATTAATAATAATAATAATAATGATAGTAATGGTAATAACGAAAATAATAGTTGTAATAATAACATTAATCCAAATAATAAAGGTAATAACGATATTAATAATAATAATATTAACAATAATAACGATAATTTCGATAATAATATTTTTAACAATAATAACGATAATGAGGATAGTCGCAATAATAACGATAATAATGACGATAATATCGATAGTAACAATAATATTGATAATAAAGAAAACAATTATAAAAATAATAATGATAATATCCATCATATCGGTATTAATAATTACAATATCAACGATAAAGACAATAATAATATCAATAATAATAACGATAATTGCGGTAATAGTAATAATATCAATGAAAACGCTAATGACAATAATAACGATAGTAACGAAAATATTATCGATAATATCGATAATAATAACACAATAATAACGACAATATCGATTATAATGATAATAAAGATAATATTAATAACATTAATAACGATAATAACAATATTAACGATAATAATAATAACAATAATAACGATAATATAGATAATACTCCAAACAATATTAAAGATAATATCGATAATAATAGTAATAATGATAACAATAATAACTATAATAACGATAATTACAATAGTAATGATGACAATAATATCGAAAACAAAGATAAAAACGATATTAAAAGTAATAAAAGTAAAGATAATATCGGTAAAGAGGATAATAATAATAATATTATAATCGATAATAAAGATAATAAAAATAATAATAATAATAATAACGATAATATCGCTAATAGTAACAACTATAAATTCGATAATAATGAAATTAATGAAAATAACTAAAATAATAATAGTACATATAACAATAATAACGATAATAACAATGATATTAATAACATCAATAACGATAATTACGAAGATAACGATAGTAATAATTACAATAATGACGATAACAAAGATGATAATGATAATAATAACAATAAAAATATTATCGATAATAAGGTTAATTACGA
Organism: Vespa crabro; assembly: GCF_910589235.1. Lineage (NCBI taxonomy): Eukaryota > Metazoa > Arthropoda > Insecta > Hymenoptera > Vespidae > Vespa > Vespa crabro. The sequence continues at coordinate 2,652,235 of NW_025813595.1, forward strand.
AAATAACGGTAATAAAGATAATAACAATAATAATGACAATAATAATAATAATAATAACGATACGAACGATAATAACGATAATAATAAATAATATAATAAGTATAATAACGTTATTAACGTTAACAACGACAGTAATAATTACAATAAAAACGATAACATATAATAATTATAATAACGATTATTATAAGAACAATAATTACTATAATAACGATATTAACAAAAATAATAATAATAAGAATAACAACGATAATATAGAAATAACGATAACAATAATAACAATTATGACAATAACAACGATAATAATAATAGTAATAATAATTATAATAATAATAATAATAATTATAATAATAATAATAATAATAATAATAATACTATGGATAATAACGGTAATTACGATCATAATAACAGTATTAATAACGATGATAAGGATAATAACGATAACATCGATAATAGTAATATCAATATTATCGATAATAACTATAATAACGATAAGAATGAAAATAATAATAATGATAATAGTGATAACAAATATAATATCGATAGTAATAATGATAAATATAACGATAATAACTGTATTGATGATAACAATAATAACGACAATTACGATAATATCGATAATAATATTAACATTATTAACGTTCATAACGATAATAACGATAATAATAAATATAATAATAACGATCATAAAGATAATTATGATAATAACGATAATAATATTTATGACAATAATTATAATATTGATAATAAAGGTAATAACAATAATATAGATAATAACATTAATAATAATAACAATAATAAGGATTATAGCGATAATAACTATAATAATAGAGACAATAATAATAATATTAAAAATTATAACAAAAAAATAACGATATGTCTATAATAACGATAAAAAAATAACGATATTATCGATAATAATAATAATAATAATAATAATAATAGCAATAATGACCTTAATAAAGAAAATAACGATAATAATGATACAATAATAACGATAATAGTAATAATAATATCGATAGTAATAATAATTACAATAATGAAGATAATAACGATTTGATAATAACGATAATGTGGATGATAATAATAACTATAATAGCAATACTAACGATAATAATTATAATAATAATAGCAATAATAACGACAACAACAATAATAACATTATAGATAATATAATGATAAACGAAACTAAGAATAATAACGGTTTAAAGACAAAAATAATAAAAATAATATCGATGATAAGGATAATAACGATAATAATAATAATAATAATAATAACGAAAATAACGATTATGATGATAATACCGTTAATAGTGTTAATAATAAGAGCAATAATAACGATAAAACGATAATAACGATAATAATAGATTTAATAATTACAGTCTTAAAATAATAAAGATAATAATAATAATAATAGTAGTAATAATAACAATAGTAACAGTATTAACAATAATAACGAAAATAACAATATTATCCATAATAATAATAATAATATTTACGATTATGACGGTAATAACGATAATGTCATTAATAATAATAAAAATAATAACGATAATAAAGTTTATAACATTAATAATAAGGATATTAAAAATAATTATAGTAATAAAAATAATATCGAAAATAACGGTAACAACTATTACGAAGATAATAATAATAATAATAAGATAATAGCAATATAAATGATAATAGCGATGACAACAATTAAAATAATTACAATAGTACCGATAATGACGGTAATAACGACAATAATTATATTAATAATAATAATAATAATAACGATAATAACGATAAAATCGATATTAATAAAAATAATGATAAATATAACAAAAATAACGATAGTGATGAAAATAAAAATTTTAATAATAACGAAAACTTCTATAATAGTGATAATAATAATAACGATAATAACGATAAAATTATAATAACAATAATAATAAGAATATTATTATTAACAATAATAACGATAACAACGATAATCGTGATAAAAATATTAATAATAAAATAGAAAATAAGGTTAATAACGAAGACAACGATAATTATAATAACAATATTAACGATCATCACGATAATAACAATTATACGGTTTATAACAATAACGATAATGAGAATAATAATGAAAATAATGATAGTAACTATAATAACGATTACAACAATAATAACGATAATAATAATAACGATAATACCGATAATAAAGATAATTACAATAATAATAATAGTAATAATAAAGATGATAACAATAATAACGATTGTAATGATTATAACGATAATAATATTAATAATTTTAACATAAATAACGTTAATAACTATAGTTATTTTAGTAGAAGTAATAATAACAATATTAACAATGTTTGCAATAATAATGATAGTAAGGATAATAATAGTGGTAACAATTAAAGTAATAACAGTAATAACGATAAGAACAATAATAAGGATAATAATAATCACGATAATAACGATAGTAGTAATAATAATATCGATAGTAACAATAATGACAATATTAACGAAAATAACGATAATAACGTTAATAATAATAAAATTAATAACGATAATTACGTTAATAAAGATAATAATATTAACAATAATAACGATAACAGCGATAATAAGGATAATAGTAATAACGATAATAACGACAATAATAATTTTAAAAATATTGATAAAAACGATAACAATTATAATAATAATAGTAATTATAATGAAAACAATAATAACTATAATTACGAAATAAATAATGATAATAATAACAATAATAAAGATAATAACGAAAATAAAAATAATAATAATAATAATAATAATAATAATAATAATATCAATATTAACGTAAAGAACGCTAATAATAATAGTCATAATATCTATAATGACAGTAATGACGGTAACAACAACAATAATATATACGAAAATATCGATAAAATTGATAATGATAATAACAATAATAAAAACAATAACAATAATAATGATAATAATAACAATAATACTAATAATAACGACAATAACAATAATAATAGTAGTAATAATAACAATTATAACACTAATAACGTTAAAAACGATAAAAACGATAATAATATTTGAATAATAACAATAATAACAATAATAACATTAAAAACGATAATAACGATAATAAGAATAATAATAATAATGAAAGTAACGATAATAACGATATTAACGATAATAATAATAATAATAAGAATAGTAATAATATTAACGTTAATTACGAAAATAACGATAATAAAAATAGTAATTATAACGCTAATAGTAATAATAACGATAATAATCATAATAATAAATAGGATAATATCGAAAATAATGATAATAACGATATTTATGATTATAATAATAACCATAATAAAGAAAAGAACGATTAATCTTTAATAACGATATTAGTAATAACGATAATAACTATAATAACGATGTAACGATAATAATAACATAAATAGAAACGATAATATTGATAATAATAATAATAATATTAATAGCAATAATATCGATAATGTAGAAAATAACGATAATAATGATAATGATAATAAAGATAATACTAATAATAATAATATCAAAAATAACAATAATTACGATAACGACTATAATAACGATAAAAATAATAACGATAATAACTATATTAACGATATTAATAATAATGAAAATAACGTTAATTTCGATATTAATAATAACAATATTAAAGGTAATAACGATAATAATAATAATAAAAACGACATTAATAACTATAATAAATATAATAACGATATGGTAATAATGGTAAAAACGACAATAGTAGTAACAATAATAACGATATTATCGAAAATAACGATAATAACAATAATAATAATAACAGTAATAACGATAATAACGATAGAGCGATTAATAATAATAATAATAATAATAATAATAATAATAACAATAATATAAGATAAAATAATAATAAGATAAAATAATAATAATATTAACGATTACAACGAAAATAATGATAATAATAATAGCAATAATAACAATAATAACAATAATAACGATAATAAAGAAAATAACGGTAATTACGATAATAATTATAAGAATAATTTATTTAACATTAATACTAACGTTGATAACGATAATATTAATAAAATTAATAACGATAATAACGATTATAATAATTAGAATGATAATAATATTAATAATAAGAACAATATTAACTATTATAACGATAATAACTATAATTATAGATGTAATAATAACAATATTAAAAATAAAATGTATAGTAACGATAATAACGACAACAATAGTAATAATAATGACAGTAATAAAAATAATATTCATAAAAACGATTTTAACGATAATAATAATAACGATAATAACGATAATATCGATATTATTAATAACAATATTTATGATAATTTCGATATTAATAATTATAATCATAACAATATTAACGATTATAACGATAATAGCGATAATATTAATAAAGATAATAACGATAATAAGAAAAATAATAATATCGATAGCAACAATAATAATTATAATGATGATTATATTAGTAATACTAATAACGATTTCAACGATAATAACGATAATAAGGATAATAATAATAAAATTAGTAAGGACAATTACGTTAATTACTAAAATAATAATAACAATAATAGCTATAAAAACGATAATTATGATAATAAAAGCAATAACAATAATAGCGATAACAATATTAATAACAATAATAACGATTATAATGAAAATAACGATAGTGATAATAATAATAATACAAATAATAACGTTAAAGCGATATTAACGATAAACACCTTAATACTGATAAAAATATTAACAATAATAACGATAATAACGATTGAAATAATAATAATATTAACAATAATATCGTTAAATACAATCATACCGATAATTATAATAACAGTAATATCGATAATAAGGATAATTTAGAAAGAAACGGTAATAACGAATACATCGATAATAACGGTAATAATTATAACAATAATGACGATAATAACGATAATGACGATTATAATTATAATGACGATAGTAATTATAATAGTAATAACAATAGGAAAGATAATGAAGATAATAAATAACGATAGGAAAGATAATGAAGGTAATAGTAATAACTATAATTACGACAATAGTAATAATAATGACGATAATAACAATATTAGCGATAATAATAATAATAATTATAAAGATAATAACGAAATTGACCATAATAAAGATAATGATGATAATAACGATAATAATATTAATAATAGTAACAACAATAACGATAATTACAATAATAATAACAACAGCAATAACGGTAATACCGATAATAACGATAATAATAATAACAATGATAACGATAATAACGATAATAACGATAATTATAATAACACTAAGAACAATAATATTAATAAAAACAATAAAGATAATAACGATAATAATAATAAAATAATAACAATAATAAGGATAATAACAATATTATTAATAACACAATTAAGGATAATAATGATTATAAATATAATGATAATAACGATAATAATTATAATAATAATTTCAATGATAAAGATATTAATGATACAAACGATAATAATAATAGTAATAATAATAACCATAATAATGATAATAACGATAATAATAAGAACATTAATATCGATAATAACGATTATAACGATAATAATAATACTAATAATAACAAAAATAACAATAATAATCATAAAAAATATAATACCATTTATGACGATAATCACTATATTAACGAAAATAAAGATAATAATAATAAAAATAATATCGATAATTAAGCTAAGAACGATAATAACAATAATAATAATAATAATAATAATAATAATAATAATAATAATAAAGATGATAACGAAGTTAACGATTATAACTATAATAATAATAACAATAAAAGCTATAATAACGATAATAAAGATAATTACAACGATCATATCGATAATAGTAATAATAATTATAACGATAATAACGATAATAACGATAATAGTAGTAACAATAAAATCGATAATAACCATCATAATAATAATAAATATAATAATAACAACAAAAATAACTATAATAATGGTAATAATAATAATAATATTAACAATAATAACGATAACAACGATAATAGTGATGAAATTAATAAAATTAAAATAGAAAATAAGGATTATAACGATGACAACGATAATAAATATAATAATAATAGTAATAATAAAGATTATAACAATAATAACGATAATAATGATAATAACGAATGTAATATTAATAATAATAACAATAATAACGATAATAACGATAATTATATTAATAGAAGTAATAATAAAAATATTAACAATGTTTGCAATAATAATGATAATAACGATAATAATAGTGGTAACAATTTAAGTAATAAAAATTATAACGATAATAACGATAATGAGGTTAATAATAATAACGATAATAACGACAAGAATAATAATAATATTAATAATAATATCAATGACAACGATTATAACGCTAATTATGATACGTTTATACCTAAAATAAGGATAATATTGATAAGAACGATAATTATAATAAAAATAATAACAATTATAATGTTAATAACGTAAAAATAATAATAATAAGACCTATAAGATCGATAATATAGATAATAATAGTAGTAATAATAACAATATTATCAAAATTAACGATAATAACGAAAACAATATTAACAATAATAACGTTAGTTAAACAATTATATAACAATAATATCGATAATAAAGATAACAATAATAATAAATAACGATAATGCCGTTAATAACTTTAATAATAATAATAATAACTATAATAATAACTATAAAAACGATAATAACCATAATAACGAAAATAACGATGATAGCGATAATAATAATAAAAATAATAATATTAACGAAAATAGCGATAATAACGGTAAGAAAGATATAAATAGTAGTAAAAGTAAACGTAATAACGATAATAAGGATAATAACATTAAAGTAAATAACGATAATAAAGACAATAATATTATTAATAATAACGATAATATTTATAATAACGATAATAATTATATCGAAAATAACGACAATAATAATAATAATAATAATAACGTTGATAATGATAAGAGCGATAACATCGGTAATAATAATAACAAAAATATAGATAATATAGATAATAACGATAATAACGACATTTAATATAACAATAATAACGATAATATCGATAATAATAATAACGATAATTACGACAACAGTAATAATAATATTAATGGTAATTACGATAATAATGATAATATCGATAATAATTATAACGTAAATCACGTCGATATTAATAATCATAATAACGATAATAAGGATAAATACGATAAAATCGATAACAATAATAGCAACATTATCAATAATATAAATAAAAACGATGATAACCGTAATAATAATAATAATAATAATGATAATAATAATAATAATAATAATAACAACATTAATAATGATAATAACGATAATAACGATAATAATAATAATAATATTAATAATAATAAAAATAAATACTATAATTTGTATAATAACGATAATAATAGTGGTAATGTCCAGAATAATAACGATAATATCGATTATGACGATAACAATATTATTGTTAATAACTTCAATAGTAAAAATAATAATAACGATAATAAAGCTAATAACTATAATAACGATAATGGCGATACTAACGATTATAATAATAACGATAATGACGATAATAGTAGTAATATTATTAACGATAATAACGATATTTACGATAATAATTATAATAATAATAAAGATAACAACGATATTAACAATAATAACGAAAATAATTATAATGATAATAACGACAATGTATAATAATAAAATATCAATAGTAACAATAATAACCATAATGACGATAATATCGATAATAATAATAACGATAGTGACGATGATAATAATAACGATCATAAAGTTTATAATGATAATAATAAGTATAATAATTATAGTAGTAGTTGAAATAATAACGATAATATGGGTAATAAAAACGACAATAATAACGATATTAACGAAAATAGTAATAACAATAGTAAGGAAAAGAAAGATAATTACATTAATAATAGTAATAATAATAACGGAAGTAAGTATAATAACGGTGACATATATAACATTAATAACAATTATAACTATAATAACGATAATAACGGTAATAACAATAATAATAATTGTAAAAATAACAGAAATAATAATAATGATAATTACGATAATAACCATAATAATGACAGTTATAATAACATTATAACAATATTAACGATAACAACGATAATAATGATATCTATAAGAGCGATAATTAAGACAACAATAATAACAATAATAATATCGATAATAATAATAATAATAATAACAGTAATAACGATAATAACGACAATAAAGACAATAATAATAATAATAATATCGATAATAAAGATAATGACGCCAAAAATAATAATAATAATAAAAATAATAATATTAATAATCATATTAATAATAAGAACGATAATGACGATAATAATAATAGTAATAACATCAATAATAACAACAAAAACGATAATAACGGTAACAAAGATAATAATAATAATAATATCGACATAAATAACAATAATAAATATAATAACGATATGGAATTAACGATAAAAAAGATAATGGTAGTAATAGTAACAACGATAATAACGATAATAACGACAATAAAAATAATCATAATAAAAATAATAACGATATTATCGAAAATAATTATAATAATGATAATAATAATAACAATAATAACGATAATAACTATAATAATGATTATGACGGTAATAGGGACAGTAATAATAATAATAACAGTAATAATAATAATAATAATAATAATAATAATAATAATATTAAAGATTACAACGAAAATAATGATAATAATATCAGTAATAATAACAATAATAAAGATAATAATAATAATAATAATAATAACGATAATAACGATAATATCGATAATAATATTAACAATATTAATGATAATAACAATTATAGTAATATTAAAAATAACGAAATTAACGATAATGACGATAATAATAATAATATTAACAACGATTATAAGAATAATAACGATAACATCGAGAATAATAACAACAGTAATATCGATAATAGCGATAATAACGATAATAACATTATTAATAGTAATAAGAATAAAGATAATATCGATAATATGCGTAATAATCATAAAGTTTATAACGATAAAAACGACAATAACGATCATAAGAATAACAAATGTAACGATAATAATGAAAATAACGATAATGACGATAATAACAAAAATAATAATAATAATAATAACAATTACAATAATAACGCTAATAACTATAATAATGAGAACAATAATAACGACCAACACCTTAATAACGATAATAATAATAGCAATAATAGCGATAACATCGATAATAACAATCATCGTAATAATAACAATAATAGTGGAGATAACTATGATAACGATAATAATAATATTAATAATAAAGAAAATAATGATATTTAACAAAATAACGATAATAATAATAGCAATAATAACAATAATACCGATATTAATAATAAAAAGCATAATAAAGTTAGTAACAATAATATTAATAGTAATAATAATGTTAATAACGTTATTAACGATAGTGACGATAATTTCGATTATAATAATAACAATAAAATCGATAGTAAGGATATTAATTATAGCAATAATTACATTAATTACGATAGAAACGACAAAAGAAATAATAATAATAACTATAATAACGATAATAACGAAATTTAACGATTATAATAATAACAGTAATAACGATAATAAAGATTTTTACTATAATATCAATAACGATAATAATGATAATAACGATAATAATAGTAACAATATAGAAGGTTATAACGATATTAACTATAATAACGATAATCATGATAATAACGATAATAATAATAATAATAGTACATTAATAACGATAATAACGATTATAATGATAATAACTTTAATAACGTTATTATCAATAAGAATAATAGTAATAATAGAGATATAGTAATAATAATGTTAATAACGTTATTAACGATAATAACGATAATAATATTAACTATAATGACGATAGTAACTATATTAAAAATAATAATAATATACGATTACAAAGATAACAACAACAATAATAATAGAAAACTAAGGAAAATATGGATAATAACGGTAACAGCTTCAGTAAAAAAAATAATATTTTACAACGATAATAACGATTATAATAAAATAATAAATAACGATAATTACGTTAATAACGATAATAATAATTGCAATAATAACGGTAATAATAATAATAATAACAATAGTAGGAACAATAATACGGATAATAACGATGTTAACGATATTAATAATAACGATAATGACAATAATAATAATAATAATGATAATAACGTTAGTAATGATAATATTATTAAGTAGAAAACGATTATAATGATAATAACGATAACAGCAATAATAATAATAATAACATTAATAAGGATAATAAGGGTAGTATTGATAATAATAATAAAAATATTAACGATAATATCGATAACAATAATAATAATAATAACAATAATAACGATAATAACGGTTATAAAAATGTTGACGATAATAATATTAACAATAATAACGATAATAAAAATTATAATCCTAATAACGATATCAATATGTATAAAAATAACAATTATACTGATAATAACGAGAATAAAAAAAATGATAGTAGTAATAATAACAATAATAACACTAATAACGATAATAACGATATTAATAATTATAATACACAGATATTATAATAATAATACACAGATAATAAGGATTATAACGATAAGAACGAACATAACTATAAAGAAGTAAATAACGGCAATTATAATAATAATAACGATAATGAAAATGACGAAAATGACGATAATAACGATTGTAATATTAAAGATAGTAACGATAATAGTAATAATAATAATAATGATTATAAAGATAACAACATTATTAACAATAATAACGATAATAATAATAATAATATAACGATAATAAAGATAATAATTGTTATGTAGATAATATCGATATTATTGGTAAAAATAATAATGATATTAACGATAAAATAGATAATAATAATAACAAAATAAACGATAATATCGATAATAATAGTAAATATAATGACAATAAATACAAAAATAACGAAAATGACGTAATAAAATTAACGATAAAAACGATAATAGTAATAATACAAATATCCATAGTAACAAAAATAACGATAATGAGGATAATAACGATAATAATAACAGCAATCATAACGATTTTAAAGTTAAGAACGATAATAATAATAATATTAATAACAATAATAACATTATCAACGATAATAATAATAAAGACGTTAATAATAATAATCAAAACAATGATATTAACGATAATAACAACAATAATAATTATAACATTAATTATAATATTAACTATAAGAACGATAATATCGATAATAACGATAATAATAATAACGAAAGTATCGATAATATCGTTAATACCATAAACAATATTATTGTTAATATCGATAATAATATTAATAATCATAACGATAATAGCGATAATAACGATAATAATGATAATAACGATAATGACGATAATAATAAAAATAATAACGATAATAACGATAATTACGATAATGACGATAATATTAATAACGAAAATAACGTTAATAACGTAAATAAACGTAATAATAATAGTAATAATAACTATAATAACGAAAATAAAGATAATAACGATAATAATATTAACGATAATATCGAAATTATTAATAATAATAACAACGATAATTATGATAATAACGATAATAAAAGTAATAATAATAAAGATAATAACAATATTAACGATAATATTGATAATAATGATAATAACAATAATAACGATAAAAACGTTATTAATAATAACGATAATAACCATAATAGCAATAATAATAATTACGATAAGTACGTAAATAACGATAATAATAATAATAATAATAATAATAATAGCGATAATAACGATATTAATGACAATAACGGTAATATTTATGACAATAATAACGATAATATCGATAATATTGAAAATATCGATAATATTATATTAATAATAACTATAATAACGATAATAAGGACAATAAAATAAACAATAAGAACTGCATTAACAAAAATATTAAGGACAATTGTAACAATAATAATGATAATAATAATAATAATAATTATAATATCGAAAGTAAAGATAATAACGATGTCAACGATAATAATAATAGCAATAATAATGATAATAATGAAAAAAATAATAATAGTAATAACAATAATATCGCTAATAACGCTAATTACGATAATAATAATAATGATAACGACGATGAAAATAATATTAATAATAACGATAATATCGATAATAATAATAACGTAAAAAACGATAATAGAATTAATATTAATAAAGATAATAACATTAATAACGATAATAAAGGTAATAATAATGAATATAATAACGTTTATAACAATAATGACGATAATAACGATATTGAATATAATAACGATAATAATAATAAAATAATAAGGATATTAAGAATATTAACGATAACAACTATAATAACAATTATATTAATAACGATAATAACGATTATATCAATAATAATAATAACAATATTGACGACAATAATAATAATAATAATAAATATTTTGACGATAATAACGATAATAATAATAATAATAGCAACGATATTTTCGATATCAACGATAATAACGATAATAACAATTATAATGATACTAACGAAAATAATATTTATAATAGTAGCAATAATAACAATAATAACGATGAAAAAATAATTATATTAACGATATTAAAGATAATATTAATAACAATAATAACGATAACAACGATAATAACCCTAATAATAATAATAATAATAATAACGAAAATAAGGATAATAACGATGACAAACGATAAAAATAATAACAATAATAACGATAGTAACGATAATAACGATAAAAATAATAATAATAATAACGATAAAAACGATATCAATCATTATAACGATAATAATGATAATAATAGCTATAATAATAAAAATAACAATATTTATTAACGATAGTAACGATAATAATAATAACAATAATATCGATAAAACGATAATAATGATAATACCGATAATAACGATAATAACATTAATAATAATAGTAATAATAAATAAAATAACAATAATAACGTTTACAATGATAATCACGAAAATATTATTAATAATGATAGCAATAATAACGATAATAAAGACAATTATTTTTATAGAAGTAATAATACAATATTAACAATGTTTGCAATAATAATGATAACAAAGATAATAATAGAATTATCAATAACGATAATAATATTTATATGAATAACAGTAATACTAATAATAACGATAAAAACAAAAATAATAGTAGTAATAATAACAGAATTAACACTAATAACGCTAATAACGATAATAACAATAATAATAGTAGTAATAATAATAATAATAACGATAATAGCGATAATAATGTTAATAACGATAATAACGAAAAATATAATAACCATATTACAAAAATAAAAATATTATAAATGATAACAATAACGATAGTAACGATAACATCGATAATAATAATAATACTATAAACGTTAACATCGATAATAATATTAATAATAACAATAATAACGCTAATAACGATAATAACGTTATTAACTATAATAAAATTAATCACTATATTTACGTTAATAACGATAATAATATAAGCAATAATAGCGATTATAACGATAATAACGATATCAATAATAACGATAATAACGACAATAAACATAATAATGATAACAATAATAACAACAATAACAATAAGACTGATAATAATATATAAGATAAAGTCGATAATATCGATAACAATATTAACAATATAAACGATGATATCGATATTAACGAAAAATAATAATAATAATGACGATAATAACGGTAATAACGGTAATAATAGTAATAACAATATCGACAATAACGATAATAGTAGTAATAATAATAACGATAATAAGTATAATAATAATAATAATAATAATAATAACGATAACAACGACAATAAGGATAAATATAATAATAATAATAACGATACTAACGATTATACGAATTATAACAATAACGATTATAACGATAATAGTAATAATAATAAGAACGATAATGTAGATAAAAAAGATAAAAATGATAATAACTATATTAACGATAATAACTATTCTAATAATAATAATAATAAGAATAATAACGATTATAACAACAAAAATAAAATGAATAATAACGACAATAATGATAATAACGATAATAATAATAGCAATAATATCGAATTTAACGTTAATAACAATAGTAATAATAACATTAATAACGATAATAAATTTTTCAACGATAATAATAATAATGACATTAATAATTATAATCATATTATAGATATTAACGATAATAAAAACAATAATAATTATAACAATAATAATAATAGTAACCATAATAACGATAATATCGATAGTAACGATTATATCGAAAATACTAATAACAATATTATTGATAATCTCGATAATAATAATAATAATAAGAACGATAATATCGAAAGTAACGATAAAATTGAAAATGACGATAATAAAGATAATAACAATAATATCGATTATAACGATAATAATAATAATAACGATAATGACGATAATAATAATAATAATAATAAGGATAATAACGTTAATTACGTGAATGACAATAATATTAATGACGATAATGACCTTAATAACGTAAATAATAGTAATAATAACAATAATAACGATAATAATATTAAGGAAAATATAGACATTATCATCAATTATAACAACGATAAATACGATAATAACGATAATAAAATTAATAATAATTAATATAATAACAATATTAACAATAATATCGATAGAAACAATAATGAAAATAATAATAGTAATAGCAATAATAACGATAATAACGATAATAACGATAATAACGATAATAGCGATAAGACTAATATCGATAATAACGATAATAAAGATAATAATTCTAAGAATAATATATATAACATTGATACGAACGTTAATAACAATAATACTAATAACAATAATAACGATAATAAAGTTAATAATGATCAGAACGATAATAATATTAATAATAATTACAATAATAACGATTATTACGAGTAATAACAATAATAGACATAAAAACGATTTTAACGATAATAATAAAAACGATAATAACGATAATATCGATAATAATAATAACAATATTAGATAATATCGATATTAATAATTGTAAAAATAACAATAATAACGATCATAACAATAATAGCGATTAAAATAATAATGATAACAACGATAATAATAATAATAATAATATCTTTAGTAAGAATAATAATGATAACGATGTTTATAATAGTAATAATAATAACGACAATAACGATAATAACGATGAAAATGATAATAACGATAATAATTATATTAATAATAGCAAAAATAACGATAATAACGATAATAGAAGAAACGATAAAAATGATATTAACGAAAATATTAATAACAATTGCAACGTTAAAAACGATAATAAAAATAATATTAATAATATTAATAAGGAAAGTAAATATAATAGCGAGAACAATAATAACAATAATAGCGATAATATCGATTATAATAATACCGATAATTTCGATAATAACGATAATAATAATAGAAATAATAACAATAATAACGATAGTAAAAATAGCAATAATATTATTAACCATAATAATGACAATATTAATATTATTAATAAGGATAATAACGATAATAAAGATAATAATATTAATATTAATTAAGATAATAACGGTTTAACGATAATACCGATAATAACGATAATAACGATAATCATACTAATAATAATATCAATAATAATAATGATAATAATAACGCTAATAATGTTAATATCTGCAATAATAATAATAATAATAATATTTAATAAAAACCATAATAACGATAATAAAAGAAACAATAATAACGATATTAACGAAAATATTAATAACAATTGTAATGTTAACAATGATAATAAAAATAATAACAATAATAGTAATAACGAAAGTAAATATAATAACGATAACAATAATAACAATAATAGCGATATTATCGATTATAATAATACCGATAATATCGATAATAACGATAATAATAATAGAAATAATAACAATAATAACGATAATAATGATAGCGATAATATTATTAACCATAATAATTATAATATTAATATTATTAATAACGATAAAAACGATAATAAAGGTAATAATATTAATATTAATAAAGATAATAAGGGTATTAACGATAATACCGATAATAACGATAATAACGATAATAATAAAAATAATAATAACGCTAATAAAGTTAATATCTACAATAATAATATTAATAATAATATTAATTATAACGTTAATAACGATAATAACGTTAATAATAATAGTAAATATAACAATAATACCATTAATAACGATAATAACGATTGTGACGATAACAATATTATTGATATTAACGTCAATAGACATAATAATAATAATAACGATAATAACGATAAAAACGATAATAACTATAGTAACGACAATTGCAATAGTAACGAATAAAATCATAACAATAATAACAATATCAGTAGTAAAATTATTAACTATAATAACGATATTTACGTTAATAATTATATGAATAATAAAGATAATGATGATAGTAACAATAATATCGATAATAATAATAATGATAATAACGATAAGAATCAAAATAAAATTTCGATAGTAACAATAATAGCGACAATTACGATAATAACGATAATAATAACACCGATAATGTCGATGATAATAATAACGATCATAAAGCTAATGACGTTAATAACAAAAATATTATTAACGATATAACCGATAATAATAATAATCACAATAACATTAATAAGAATAATAACGATAATAACAATAATAACGATAATTGCGATTAAAATAATTATAACGAAAATAACGATAATAACGATATTAATGATTATAATAATAATAATAATATCGAGAATAACGATAATAAGGATAATAACCATAATTACGATTATAACGAAAAAATAATAATAATAATAACAATAATAATAATAAGGATAATAAAGATAAGAGAGATTATAATAACAACGATTAAATAGAAAACAACGGCAAAAATGATATTAGCAATAATAACGATAACAACTGTGATAAAAATAACAATATTAACGATATTAAAGAAAACAGTAATAACAAAGAATAACGTTAAAAACGATAATAACATTAAAGATAATAATAATAAAAACGAAAATAAGTATAATAACGGTGACATCGATAATAATAATAAAAATAATAACGATAATAACGATAATAATAATACTAATACTAACGATAATAAAGATAATAATAATCGTATTAAAGATAATAACGATAATAACGCTACTAACGATAATAGCGAAAATAATAAGAACAACAAAAATAATATTATCGTTAATAATTATAATAACAATTATAATAATGACGATAATAACGATAACGACGGTAATAATGATAATAACGATAATAACGATAATAACAATGATAATAATAGTAATAATTAAGATAATAACGATAATTACGATAATAAAGATAATAACAATAAAAATAATAACGATAATAATGTTAATAATATAAACGATAAAGTCGATAATATCGATAATAATATTAACAAATTTAACTATAATATCGATAATAATATTAACAATATTAACGATAATATCGATCATAATAATAATATTATAAACCTTAACATCGATAATAATAATAATAATAATAATAATAACATTATTAACGATAATAACGATAATTACTATAATAATAATAATGAAAATAACGATAATAATATTAACGATAATAAAAATAATAATAATAATAAAGATAATAACGATAGTAACTATAATAACGATAATAACGATAATAACAATTAAACGACACTTGGGATAGTACCGAATATAATAATAACAATAAAAACAATGTTAGTAGTAAAATTAATAACGATAATAATGATATTTACGATAATAACAATGATAATAATAGTAATAATAAAGATAAAAACGATGTAAATGATTCTAACGATAATAATAACAACAACAATAACGATAATAACGAATAAGATGTTAAGAATGATAATAATATTAACTATAATAAAAACAATAATGACAATCACGATAATAAAGATAATAATAGAAGTAATAATAACAATATTAAGAATAATAAATATAATAACGATAATAACAATAATAAACGTAATAATAAAAAAAGTAATAACAATAATAACGTTAAAAACGAATTTAACGGTGATATTTACGATAATATCGATAATAATAATAACTATAATAACGATAATAACGATTATAGAGATAATAATAATTATAGTAATAATAACGATATTATAAATACTAACGACAAAATAATAATAATAATTATATAGATAATAACGATAAAAATAATAGAAAAATAACAATAATATCAATAATAACGATAACAAAGATAATAACGATAATATCGATAATAATAATAACAATATTAACGATAATATCGATAATAATAACAACAATATCGACAATAATATCGATAATAAGAATAACAATAATAACAATAATGCCAATACTAACGATAATATCGTTAATAATAATAACGATAATAATGATAATAGCGATAAAAACAATAACGATATTAATGATAATATTGACAATATTATAGATAATAATGATAATAATTTTAAAACGATAATAATTATCATAATAATAATAGTAATAACCATAATAACGATAAAAAAAATAAAATAATAACGATAATATAGATAATAATAATAAAATTAATTACGTTTATAACGATAATTACGATAATAACGGTAATAATAATGAAATTAATAACGCTAATAACGATAATAAAGATAATAATATTATTAATAATCCAGATAATATCGATTATAATGGAAATAATAATAATAACAATATCGATAATAACGATAATAACGGTAATAACGATAATAATAATAGTAATAATAGTAGTAATAATAATGATAATTACGATAATAACGATAAAAATTATAGTTATAATAATATTATTACAATAATAACGATAAAAACACTAATAACGATGTCCATAATAACGATTATAAAGACAATATTAATAAAATAATAATATTGATAATAACTATAATAACGATAAGAAACATAATGACGAAAATAACGATAATAATAATTACGATTATAACAATAATATCAATAATAACGATAAGAAATATAATACTAATAACAATAATATCTTTGACAACGAAAATAACGATAATTATAATAATAATATATAGATAATAAGGATTATAACGATAAGAACGAACAAAACTATAAAAAAGTAAATAACGGCAATTATAATAATAACAATAACGATTATGAAAATGACGATAATGACGATAATAACGAAAATGACGATTATAATAATAGAGATAGTAACAATAAGAGTAATAATAATAATAATGATAATAACGATAATAAACGAAATAATAATAATGATAATAAAGATAACAACAATATTAACGATAATAACGATAATAATAATACTAATATAACGATAATAAAAATAATAATTGTAATACAGATAATAACAATATTATCGATAAAAATATTAAAGATTTTAACAATAAAATAGATAATAATAATAACAAAATAAACGATAATATCAATAATAATAATAACGTAAAAATCGATAATAGCATTAATAATATTAAAGATAATAACATTAATAACGATAATAAACGTAATAATAATATACATGATAACGTTTATAACGATAATAACGATAATAATAATAATAATAGTAACGATAATATTGATATCAACGATAATAGCGATAATAGAGATATTAACGGTAATAATAAAAACAATAATAACGATAAAAACAATTATAATGATACTAACGAAAATAATATTAATAATAATAGCAATTATAACAATAATAACGATAATTAAAATAATAATATCAACGATATTAAAGATAATATTAATAACAATAGTAACGATAACAACGATAATATCCCTAATAATAATATGAATAATAACGAAAATAAGGATAATAACGATGACAACGATAAAAATAATAACAATAATAACGATAATAATAATAATAATAACGATAGAAACGATATCAATGATTATAACGATAATAACGATAATAATAAGTTTAATAATAAAAATAACAACGATATTAACGATAGTAACGATAATAATAATAACAATAATATCGATAAAAACGATAACAATTATAAATCGATAATAATGATAATAGCAGTTATAATTCTAATAACGATAATAATATTATATGAATAACAATAATTATAATAATATCGATAATAACGATAATAATAGTAGTAATAATAACAGAATTAACACTAATAACGCTAATAACGATAATAACAATAATAATAGTAGTAATAATAATAATAATAACGATAATAGCGATAATAAGGTTAATAACGATAATAACGATAAATATAATAACCATATTACAAAAATAAAAATGTCATAAATGATAACAATACCGATAGTAACGATAACATCGATAATAATAATAATATTATAAACGTTAACATCGATTATAATAATAATAATAACATTAATAACGATAATAAAGTTAATATTATTAATAATAATAAATATAATTACAATAATAATATTAGTAATAACATTAATAACTATCATAACGAAAATAACGACAATAACGATAACAATAATAACGATTAAAACGATAATAACGAAAATAATAAAAACGATAAAAACTATAATAGTAATAATAATTATAACGAAAATAACGTTAATAAATTTAATAATAATAAAAATAATAACGATAATGAATATATTAACAATATAAACAATGATAAAATCAAAAACTGCGATAATAACGATAGTAATAATTATTATAATTAAGATAAAAAAGATATTAACGATAGTAACGATAATAATTATAACAATAATAACGATAATAACGATAATAACGATAGTAACGATGTGAACGATAATAATAATAACGTTTATAAAGATAATACCGATAATAATAATAATAATAATAACGATAATAACGATAGTGGTAATAATAATATCAATAGTAAAAATAATGACGATAATGACGATAATAATAATAATAATAAAAATAACGATAATAACGATAATAACTATAATAATAATAATATATGTATTAAAAATAATAACGATAATAACGATAATAACGCTAATAATATTATTCATAATGACCATAATAACGATAATTACGATAATGATGATAATAATAATAACAAAATTATCGATATTATCGATAATCATAACTATAATAATAACAACAATAACGATAATAACGTTAATAATATAGATAATTATAACAATATTAAGAATAATAATTATAATAAAGAGAATAACGATAATAATTGTAGTAGTGATAAAAGTAATAATATTAAAAAAGCTAAAATGACTTTAACAATAATACAAATAACGATTTTAGTGATAATAATAATAATGAAAATAATAATAATAGTAATAATAATAACGGTAATTACGATATAAACGATAATATTAATAGTAATCATAACAAAAATAACTATAATAACGTTAAAAACGATAATAACGATATCAATAGTAACGATATTAACGACAATAATCATAATAATGATAACAATAATTACAATAATAACGATAAGAATGATAATAATATATACGACAAATTCGATAATATCGATAATAATATTAACAATATTAACGATGATATCGATATTAACGAAAAAAATAATAATAATGAAGTCAATAACGTTTTATAACGGTAATAATAGTAATAACAATATCGACAATAACGATAATAACGATAATTACATTAATAACGATTATAATAATAACGATAATTAGGATAATAGTAGAAATAATAATAAAAATAATAAGGATAATAATAATAATAATAATAATAATAATAATAATAATCACGATAAAAGGACAATTAGGATAAAAATAATAATAATAATAACGATAATAACGATTATACGATTTATAACACTAACGATTATAACGATAATAGTAATAATAATAAGAAATCTAATAAAGATAAAAAAATAAAAATGATAATAACTATAATAACGATAATAACAATTCTAATAATAATAATAATAAGAATAATAACGATTATAACAATAAAAATAAAAAGAATAATAACGACAATAATGACAATAACGAAAATAATAATAGCAATAATAACGATTTTAACGTTAATAACGATAGTAATAATAACATTAATAACGATAATAACATTATCAACGATAATAATAATAATGACATTAATAATAATAAGCATATTAGAGATATTAACGATAATAAAAACAAGAATAATTATAACAATAATAATAATAATAACCATAATAACGATAATATCGATAATAACGATTGTAATAATAACGATAGTAATGATAATATCGATAATACTAATAACAATATTATTGATAATCTCGATAATGATAATAATAATAATAATAACGATAATATCGATAATAAAGATAATAATGATAATAACGATAATAAAGATAATAACAATAATATCGATAATAACGATAATAATAATAATAACGGTATTGACGATAATAATAATAATAATAACGATAATAACGTTAATTACGAGAACGACGATAATATTAACAACGATAAATACGATAATAACGATAATAAAATAAATAATAATAATTAAAATAATAACAATAATAACAATAATATCGATAATAACAATAATAAAAAGAATAATAGTAATAGCAATAATAACGATAATAACGATATTAACGATAATAGCGATAAGACTAATATCCATAATAACGATAATAAAGATAATATTTCTAAGAATAATATATATAACATTGATACTAACGTTAATAACAATAATACTAATAACAATAATAACGATAATAACATTAATAATGATTAGAATGATAATAATATTAATAGTATTAACAATAATAACGATTATTACGATATTACGATAATAATAAAAGTAATAATAACTATATTAAAAATAATAAGTATAATAACGATAATAACTACAACAATAGTAGCAATAATGAAAGTAATAACAATTATAGCCATAAAAACGATTTTAACGATAATAATAATAACGATATTAACGATAATATCGATAATAATAAGAACAATATACGATAATATCGATATTAATAATTGTAATAATAACAATAATAACGATTATAACAATAATAACGATTATAATAATAACGATAATAACTATAATAATAATAATAATATTATCGTTAGTAAGAATAATAATGATAACGATGTTTATAATAGTAATAATAATGATTATAACAGTAATAACGAGAAAAATGATAATAACGATAATAGAAGAAACAATAATAACGATATTAACGAAAATATTAATAATAAATGTAACGTTAACAACGATAATAAAAATAATAATAATAATAGTAATAACGAAGGTAAAGATAATAACGATAACAATAATAACAATAATAGCGATAATATCGATTATAATAATAACGATAATATCGATAATAACGATAATATTAATAGAAATAATAACAATAATAACGATATTAAAGATTACGATAATAATATTAGCGATAATAATGGCAATATTAATATTATTAATAACGATAAAAACGATAATAAAGATAATAATATTAATATTAATAGAGATAATAACGATATTAACGATAATACCGATAATAACGATAATAACAATAATCATACTAAAGATAATAACGATAATAATAATGATAAAAATAACGCTAATACAGTTAATATCTACAATAATAATATTAATAATAAATTTAATAATAACGATAATAACGATGATATCGGTAACAATGATATTAATTATAACAATAATAACAATAATAACGATAATAATGAAAATAATTTATACGATTATAACGACAATAGTAATAATAATAATAAAGATCTCAAAAATAATATCGATAATAATAATAATAATAATTATAATAAAAATAAAAACAATTATTTGTATAATAACGATGATATTGTTAACGGTGGTAATGTTAAGAATAGTAACAATAATAACGATAAAAACGATTATGACAATAACAATATTATTGATAATAACGTCAATAGTAATAATAATAATAAAAACGATAATATCGATATTAATGATAATAATAATAATAATAATAATTATAATAACGATAGTGACGATAATAATTATAATAACGATAATGACTATAATAATGATAATTTCGATTGTAACGAATATAGTAATAAGAATAACAACGATATTAGTAGTAATATCAATAAAGATAATAACGATATTTGCGATAATAATTATATTAATAATAAAGATATTAACGATAGTAATAATAATAACGATAATAATAATAAAAATTTAATGATAATATCGAAAATTATAAAAATAGTAATAGCAATAATAACGATAATATCGATAATAATAAAAACGACAATAACTTTAAGAATAATAATAAAATATCGAAAGTAACAATAATAACGACAATTAAGATAATAACGATAATAATAACAACGATAATGACGATGATAATAATAACGATCATATCGGTAATAACGATAATAATAATAATAATAATAATAGCAATAATAACGATAATAACGAAAATTGTAATGACATTAGTAACGAAACAACGATATTAACATTCAAAATTATAATAATAATAACGAAAGTAAGTACAATAACAGTGATAACTATAGTATTAAAAACAATAACAACGATAACAATGATAATAACGACAATAATAATAATAACAACAATAATAACGAAATTAACGATAATATCGATAATAATAATAACGATAATAACGATATTAGTAATTACAATAATAACGATAATAACGATAAGAACGATAATTACAGTAATAATAATATTGACAACAAACATAATAACGATATTACCGCTAATTGAGATAATAATAAAAACAATATTATCGAAAATAAAGATAATAAAGATAATAACGATAATAATAAGAATAATAACAGCAATAATATCTATAATTACGATAATAACGACAATAACGATCATAACGATAATAATAATATTAATAATAACGAGGATAACGGAATTAACTATAATAATAATATTAATAATATTAATAATAATAACAAAAATAACGATATTAACGATAACAGTAGTAGTAATACTAACAATAATAAGAAAAATATCGATAATGATGTAACGGTATTAATAATAACGATAATAATTATAATAATATTAACAATACTACCTATAAAAACGATAGTAATAATAGTATTAGTAATAATAATAGCAATAATAACGATAATAAAGATAATTATAATAACAATAATAACGACAATAACGATAATAGCGATAACAATAGTAACAATAATAACTATAATAACCATAATAACGATATTATAGTAATAAAGATAAAGATAATATCGATAATAAGGAAAATAATAATAGTAATAATAACGATAATAACGATAATATCGATAATAATTATAACGAAAATAACGTCAATAATAATATTAATATTAACGATAATAAGAATAATAATAATAAAATCGATAATAACAACAACAATATAATCGATAATAACGATATTAACGATAATAACGATAATAACTATAATTACGATAATATCAATAGTAATAATGACAATAATATCGAAAACAACGATAAAAACGATATTAATCGTAATAAAAGTAAGGATAATATCGGTAAAGTGGATAATAATAATAATATTATATTCGATAATAATGATAATATAAATAATAATAATAATAACGACAATAATAATAATAATAATAACGATACGAACGATAATAATAATAATAATAAATATAATAATAATGATTATAACGTTATTAACGATAATAACGACAGTAATAATTACAATAAAAACAGTAACCTATAATAATTATAATAACGATAATTATAAGAACAATAATTACTATAATAACGATATTAACAAAAATAATAATAATAAGAATAACAACGATAATATAGAAATAACGGTAATAATAAGAACAATTATAACAATAATAACGATAATAATAATAATAATAATAATAATAATATTAATATTATGGATAATAACGATAATTACGGTACTAATAACAGTATTAATAACGATGATAAGGATAATAAGGATAACATCGATAATAGTAATATCAAAAATATCGATAATAACTATAATAACGATAAGTATAAAATAATAGTAACGATAATAACGATAACAAGTATTATAACGATAGTTATAATAACAATTATAACGATTATAACTGTAAGGACGATAACAATAATAACGACAATTACGATATTATCGATAATAATACTAACAATATTAACGTTCATAACGATAATAACGATAATTATAAATATAATAATAATGATAATAAAGATATCAATGATAATAATGATAATAACGATAATGATAATAACGATATTACCGATAATTTCAATAATAATAATAATAATATTAACGATAATATCGATAATACCATTTACAATATTATTGTTATTATCGATAATAATTGTAATAATAATAAAGATAACAATGATAATAACGATAATAACGATAAAAAAATAACAATAATAATGATAATAAAGATAACAATGGTAATAACGATAATAATATTTATGACAATAATTAAAATACTGATAATAAAGATAATAAAGATAATATTGATAATAACGTTAATATTAATAACAATAATAACGATTATAATTATAATAACGATAATAATAGAGACAATAATAATAATATTAAAAATAATAACAAAAAAATAACGATTTATCTATAATAACGATATTAATAATAACGATATTATCAATAATAATAATAATAATAATAGCAATAATGACCTTAATAAAGATAATAACGATAATAAAGATACGATAATAACGATAATAGTAATAATAATATCGATAGTAATAAGAATATCAATAATGACGATTATAACGATTATAATAATAACGATAATGAGGATGATACTAATAACTATAATAGCACTAATAACGATAATAATTATAATAATAATAACATTAATAACGATAACAACTATAATAACATTATTGATAATAATAATTATAAAGAAACTAAGAATAATAACGGTGAAAACGATAAGAATAATAACAATAATATCGATGATAACGATAATAACGATAATGATAATAATAATAATAACGAAAATAACGATTATTATGATAATAACGTTAATAATGCTAATAATAAGAGCAATAATAACGATAAAACGATAATAATGATAATAATAGATGTAATAATTACAATATTAACAATAATAGAGATAATAACAATATTATCCATAATAATAATAATAATATTAACGATTATAACGGTAATAACGATAATGACATTAATAATAATAATATTAATAACGATAATAATGTTTATAACGTAAATAATAATAGCAATAATAACGATAATAAGGATAGTAATAATAATAATAGTAATAAAATTAATATCGAAAATAACGGTAATAACGATTACGAAGATAATAATAATAATAAGATAATAGCGATATAAATGATAATAACAATGACAACGATTAAAATAATAACAATAATACCGATAATAACGGTAATAACGACAATAATTATATTAATAATAATTACAATAATAATAATAAAGATAATAAAGTTAATAACGATATTAATAAAAATAATGATAAATATAACAATAATAACGATAAAAACGATTAAATTATAATAACAATAGTAATAATAATATTATTATTAACAATAATAAAGATAACTACGACAATAGTGATAAAAATATTCATAATAAAATAGAAAATAAGGTTAATAACGAGGACAACGATAATTATAATAACAATATTAACGATAATAACGATAATAACGATTATACGGATTATAACAATAACGATAATGAGAATAATAAAAATAATAATGGTAGTAACTATAATAACGATTACAACAATAATAACGATAATAATAATTACGGTAATACCGATAATAAAGATAATTACATTAATAACAATAGTAATAATAAAGATGATAAGAATTATAACGATTGTAATGATTGTAACGATAATAATATTAATAATTTTAACATAAATATCGTTAATAACGGTAATTATTTTAATAGAAGTAATAATAACAATATTAACAAAGTTTGCAATAATAATAGTGGTAACAATTAAAGTTAGTAAGGATAATAATAGTGGTAACAATTAAAGTAATAATAGTAATAACGATAATAACAATTATAAAGACAATAATAATAACGATAATAACGATAGTAGTAATAATAATATCGATAGTAACAATATTGAAGATACTAACGAAAATAACGATAATAACGATAATAATATCAAAATTAATAACGACAATTATGTTAATAAAGATAATAATATTAACAATAATAACGATAACAACGATAATAAGGATAATAGTAATAACGATAATAACGACAATAATAATTTTTAAAATATTGGTAAAAACGATAATAACAATAATTATAATAATAGCAATAATAATGAAAACGATAAAAACGATAATTACGATATTATTAATGATAATAATAACAATAATTAAGATAATAACGGAAATAATAATAATAATAATAATAATAATAATAGTAATTAAAATAATAAAGATAATAATGATAATAATAATACGAATAATAATAATAATAATAATATCAATAATAACGAAAAGAACGCTAAAAATATTATCTATAATGTCATTAATAACGGTAACAACAACAATCATATATACGAAAATATCGATAATATTGATAATGATAATAACAATAATAAGAATAATAACAATTATAATGATAATAATATCAATAATATTTATAAAAATAATAACTATAATAACGATAATAACGATAATAAAGATAATTGCGATAATAACGATTATAATAAAAATTAACGATAAAAACGATAATATTAGTAATAATAATGACGATAATAACGATATTTACGATAATAATAATAATAATAATAATAATAATAATAAATATAACAACGATATAAACGATAATAACTATAATTGAAATAACGATAATTACGATAATAACGATGTTAACGTTAATAATAGTAAGGATAAAGATAATGTCGAAAATAATAACTACACTATTACCAATAATTTAGATAATAATAATAATAATAATAAGAAGAAGAATAACTGTATCAACGATAATAACGATAATAACGATATTAACGACAATAAAACTAATAATAATAATAAGGGGTAATATAGATTATAACGATAATAATGATAATGACATCAATAATAATTGTGATAATATAGATAATAATGATAATATAGGAAATAAGGATAATAATAATAACAATAATAATGATAATAACGACAATAATAATAATAGTAATAATAATTAAAACGATAATAACGATTATAATAATAATAGTAATAACAATAATAAATATAATAACGACAATAATAATTATAATAATAATAATAATAATAATATCGATAATAACAATAATAATAATGACGTAAATAATGATAATAACTATAATAACGATAATAACAATCATTACGTAAATATCAATAATAATGAAAACTATAATAATGATAATAAAGTTAATAACTTTAATATTAATAATAATAATAATGATAACAATGATAGTAACAATATTAATAATAATAACGAAAATAAGGATAATCACGATGACAACGATAATAATAATAACAATAATAATGATAATACGTTAATAATTGTAGTATTAATAACAATAATAACGATGAGAACTATATTTACGGTAAAAATAGTAACGATAATAACGTTAATATCGATAATAATAATAACAACATTAACGATAATAAAGATTATAGTATTAATAAAAGTGATAATAACGATTATATTGATAATAACGATAATAATAAAATCATAATAACGACAATACCAATAATAATAACAACGATAACAACGATAATAATAATATTAATAATAATATCGATATCTACTATCATTCCTATAATTGTAATAATAGTAATATCGATAATAAGGATAATTACGAAAAAAACGGTTATAACGATAATAACGATAATAACGGTAATAATTATAACAATAATGACGATAATAACAGATAATTACGATAAAAATTATAATAACGATAATTATAACAATAATAACGATGGGAAAGATTATGGAGATAATAATAATAAAAATTATTACGACAATAATAATAAGAATAATAACGATAATAACGATATTAGCGACAATAATAATAATAGATATAAAAATAATAATAAGGATTATAACGACACTAACGATAATAATACTAGTAACAGTAACAATAATAATAAATATAATAACGTCATTGAGGATACAAACGATATTAGAGATAATAGCGATAATAAAATTAATAGAAATAACTATAATAACGATAATAATAATAATAATAAGAACATTAATAGCGATAATAACGAAAATAAAATTGATAATAATAATAATGGCTATATTATAGATATTAACGATAATAATAAGAACGATAATAACGACAATAGTAATTATAACAATAACGATAATAATGATAATAACGACAATAATAATAATAATAATAATAAATATGATAATGATATTAACGATAATAACGCTAATATAGATAATAACGATTATAATAATAATCATAATATCAATATTATGATAATAACGATAATATCGGTATAATTATAATAATATAATCGATAATTGCGTTATTAAAAATAATAATAATAACAATAATAACGATAATGACGATAATAACGAAAATACTAATAACCATAATAACGATAATAATAATAATAAGAATTACTATAATAACGATAATAACGATAATAGCGATTGTAATGACAATAAAGACAGTAATAATAATAATAATAATAATAATAACGGTAATAATAATAATATTAATAACGATAATTACATTAACAACGATAATAGTAATAATGACGTTAATAGTAATAATCATAATAAAGATATTAGGGATAATATCAACAATAATATTAATAATAATAACCATAATAACGATAATAAAAATAATAACTATAATAACGATAACAACAATGAAAATAATAGTAATAATAGATATATTAAAGTTAGTAAGGATAATAAAGATTATAATATTATTAATAATGACGATAAATACGATACTAGCGACAATATTATTAATAATATTAACGTTAATAGGTATAATTACTATATAAAAGTTAATATTAATAACAATAATAATAATGATAATAACGATAATAATAATAGCAATAATAACGATTTGTAATGTTAAGAATGATAATAATAATAACATTTATAACCATTATAACATTATCAACGATAATAATAATAATGACGTTAATAATAATAATCATAATAAAGATATTAACAATAATTTCAACCATAATAATTCTAAAAATAATAATAATTATAATAGTAACCATAAGAACGATAATATCGATAATAACGATTATAATAATAACGATTGTAACTATAATAAAGATAATAAAGATAATAATATTAACGATAATATCTACATTATTGATAATATTAACAACGATAATAAAATTAATAAAAATAAATATAATAACAATATTAACGATAATAACGATAATAACGATAATAATTAAAATCATATTAAAGATAGTAACGATAGTAGCGACAATAAAATAATAATATTAATAACAATAATAACAATAATAACGATAATAGCAAAAATAATTATAACGATATTAACGATAATGTCGTTAAAAATAATAACAATATTAACGATAATATCGGTAATAATAATAATAACAATAATAATAATAAGGATAATAAAGATAATAGCGATTATAATAATAACGATTAAATATATAACAACGACAATAATGATAATTGCAACAATAACGATAACAACGATAATAACATTAATAATATTAATAATAATATCGAAAGTAGGTATAATAACGATGCATTCGATAAAAGTAATAAAAATTAGAACGATAATAAAGATAATAACGATAATAATAATACTAATAATAACGATGATAACGATAATAATAATAATCGTATTAAAGATAATAACGATTATGACTTTAAAATTATTATTTATAATAACGTCAATATTAATAATAATAATAACAGTAGTAATAATAATAGTAATTATAGTAATAATAATAATATCGATATTAACGATAATAATAATAATAATAATAATAATAATAATAATAATAATAATAATAATAATAATAATAATAATAATAACAATAATAACGGTTATGTAAAGAATAATATTAATAACATTAAAGATAATAATGATAATAACAATATAATTGATAATAATAATTACAACAACAACGATAATAACTACAATAATGATAATAATAATAATAATTTCGATAATAACAATATTAATAAGAGCGATAGTAACGTTAATAGTAATAACTATAAATTCGGTAATAATGATATTAATGAAAATAACTATAATAATAATAATAAATATAACAATAATAACGATAATAACTATAACTATATTAACGATAATAAAGTTAGTTATAACAATAATAATAACAATAATAACGATAATAGAGATATCATTAAAAATATAAATAACAATAATGCCGATAATAACGTTAATAATAATAATAATAACAATTATAATAATAACTAAAATAACAATAATAACAATAATAACGATAATAACGATAATAACGATAATAACAATAAGAGTAATAATAACCACTAAAATAACGATAATAACGATAACAATAATAATAACACTATCAATATGAATAATTACAATAGTAACGATAATAACGTTATGACGATAATAATAATACTAATATTAACTAATATTAAATAGCGATAATGAAGATAATAACGATAATAAGGATAATAACATTATTGTTATTAACGATAAAAACGACAAATAAGGATAATAAAAATTACTATTACAAAGATATTAATGAAAATAACGATAATAATGATAATTAAGACAATAATAATAATAATAATAACGTTAATAATGATAATAACGATAATAATAATATCGAAATTAACGTCAATAATAATAATAATAATAATAACGATAATAATGATAATAACGATAACATCGGTAATCATAATAACGAAAATATAGATAATAACGATAATAACGATAATAACGACATTTAATATAATAATAATAACGATAATATCGCTAATAATAATAACGATAGTGACGACAAAAGTAATAATAATATTAATGGTATTAACGATAATAACGATAATAGTAATTATAATAATAACGATAATAACGCATAATAATAATTACAACAATAAAAATAGTAATAATAAAAATAATAACGATGATAACGATATTGACGATAAGAATAATAATAAAAACGATATTAAGTATAATGACGATATCATCGAGAATAATAAAAATAATATCGATAATAACGATAATAACGATAATAAAATTAATAATGATATCGATAAAAGCGATAATAACGATAATAAAATATTAATAGTAATAAAAATAAAGATAAAATCGATAATAACGATAATATCGATAATAATTATAACGAAAATATCGACGATAATAATAATCATATTCGATAATAAGGATAAATACGATAACATCGATAATAATAATTGCAATAATATCGATAATAACTATAATAACGACAATAATAATAATAATAATAATAATAATAATAATAATAATAATAATAATAATAACAAGGATAATAACGATAATTACGATAATAACGATAATATCGACAATGATAATAATAATATTAACGATAATAATGATAATAACGATAATAATATTAATAATAACATTAAAAACAATAATAACGATAATAACACTATTAATAACAGCATTACAAACAATAATATCGATAAGAACGATAAATACGATAATAATTATAATCATAATAATAACAATTAGTTATATAATACTATTAACAATAATATCGCTGACAACGATAATAACGATAATTATAATAATTATATATAGATAATTAGGATTATAATGATAAGATCGAACAAACCTATATAAAAGAAAATAACGGCAATTATAATAATAATAATAGCGATAATAACGATAATGACGATAATAACGATAATAATGATAATAAGGATTATAATAATATCGATAGTAACGATTATGGTGATAATAATAATAATGATAATAACGATTATAATAATAATAATAATAACGATAAAAGCTTTAAAAGGGATAATAATAATAATAACGATAATAAGGATACTAACGATAGTAACGATAATAAATATATCAATTAAAACGATAATAACGATATAAACGATAAAAATGATAACAACAATAAGACCGATAGTAATGATACGATAATAACGATTACTGTAATGATAATATTACCGAAAGTTTCAATAATAACGATAATAACATTAGTAATAATAACAATAATAAAAATAATAACGATAATTCCGTTAATATTGATAATAATAATAGCAATATTCACATTAATAACGATAATAATAATAATAATAATAATAATAACAATAATAACGACAATGACTATACAAACGATAATAAAAATAACGATAATATCGAAAATAGTAAAAATAATATTACGGATAGAAAAAAAATAACGATAAGGACAATAATAAGAATAATAATTATAACGATTAAAACAATAATTACAATAATAACGATAATAATAATAATAATAGTAATAACAATATTAAGGATAATAACGACAAAAACGATAGAACTAATAACGATGTCAACGATAAAAACTATAATAATATTATTAATATTAACGAAAATAAGGATAAAATCGATAACAACGATACTATTAATAATAATTATCAAGATAATAACATAATTAACGATCATAACGATAAAATGATAATAACATTACTAATAATAATAATATTAACAATAATAACGATAAGAACACTAATAATGAGAAAAAGATGAACGATAATAACAATAATAAGGATAATAATAATTACAATAATAACGATAACAACGACAATAACGATAAAAATAATAATAATAATAATAACGAAAATAACAATAATAACGATGTCAACGATAATAATAATAAAATAATAAGGATAATAACGATGACAACGAGAATAATAATAACAATAAGATAGATATTAACGATAATAACGATTATACGGATTATAAGAATACGATAATATCGATAATAGTAATAATTATAAGAACGATAATGAAGATAAAACGATAAAAATGATAATAACTATAATAACGATAATTGCAATAATAACTGTAATGATAATAGCAATAATATCAGTAATACCGGTAAGAACGATAATAATTATAGTAATAATACTAGTAATAATAATGATAATTACGATAATAACGATAATAATAATAGTTATAATAACATTATAACAAGAATAACGAGAACAACGATAATAACGAAATCTATAATAACGATAATAAAGACAATTATAATAACAATAATAATATCGAAAATAACTGTAATAATGATAGTAACCATAATGACGATAATAACGATAATATCGATAGTAATAATAATAATAATAACAGTAATATCGAAAATAACGATAATAACGACAGTAAAAATAATAATAATAATAATAATACTATCCATAATGCAGATAATGACGCCAATAATAATAATTATAATAATATTAGTAATAATAACGATAATGGCGATAATAATAATAGTATTAATAACAATATTAAAAATAATAACGATAATAATTATAATAAACATAATATAATAATATTAATGAAGATAACAACGATATTAACGATAATAATGACAGTAATAATAACAATAATAATTATTATAACGATAACAATGATAATACCGATAATAACGATAATAACAATAATAATAAAAGTAATAATTAAGATAATAACGATACCAACGATAATAAGGATAATAACAATAACAATAATAACGACAATAGCAATTATAACCCTTAACGATATTTATATTTATCAAAATAACAATAATATTAATAATAATGATAATAACGATAGTAATAGTAGCAATAATAACAACAATAACACTAATAACGATAATTGCGATAATAATAGTAATAATAATAACGATAATAACAATAATATAGTTAATAAGGTTATTACCGATGATAATGATAATTATAATATTCATAATAACTATATTAAGGATATTATCGATAATAATAATAACGATAATAACGATAAGAATAATATCGATGAAATCGATGAAATCGAAAATAATAATAAAAACTTTAACGTAAAAACCGATAATAATAATAATAATTTTATTGTTAATAACCTTAATAATAATAATAATAATAATAGCAATAATAACCGTAACAAGAAAAATAACGAGGATAATAATAACGATAATAACAATAATAGTAATAATTATAATATCGATAGTAACAATAATAACTATAACGACGATAATAACGATAATATCTTTAATAACGATCATAACAATAAAAATTATAATAGTGACAGCATTAATAACAATATTTACGATAATAATAATAATAATAAAGATAATAACATTATTAACGATAATAACGATAAGAAAGAAAATAAGGATAATTATAATAACAATTAAAACGATAATAACAATAATTATGATAATAACAATAATAACTATAATAGTGATTGCTTTAACAACGATATTTACGATAATAAAAATAATAATAAAGTTAATAACATTATTAACGATAATAACGATAATAACGATAATGACGATATAGACGATAATATCGATAATTATAATAACAATATTAACGATAATAAAAATAATAATACTAACAAAATAACGATAATAAAGAAATTATCGATAATAGCGATAATAATAATAGTAATAATAATAACGATAATAAACATAACAACAACAATAATAATAATAATACTATTAATAATAATAATAATAATAATAATAATAATTACGATAATAACGATAATAACGATAATGAAAAAATAATAATAGCAATAATAACGGTAAATACGATAATAAGAATAGTAATAATAACGATAACAAAGATACTAACCACAATAACGATAATAATAATAACAATTATAACGATAATAACGATAATAACTATTATAATGACAATAACGTTAATTACGATTATAATCGTAACAATAATAATAATAATAATAATATAGATAACAACGATATTATCGTTAATGAAGATAATAATAAAAACAATAATAAAGACACAAACGATTATAACGATAAGAACGATAATAATATTTATAATAATAATAATAATAACGATAATAACGATAATAATAAATATAATAATAACAATATTATGAATAATAACTATAATAACAAAAACAACGATAATAATAATAGTACTAATAACAATAATAACAATTATTGCTAATAACGATAATAACGATAATATTAATAACGATAATAATAATAATAATTATTACGAAAAACAACATAATAACCATAATAATTAAAGTAATAATAATAATTATCATGATAAACATGTTAATAATGATATTAATGATAATAATAATAATAATAATAAATAAAACTTAATAACTTCATTTACGATAATATCGATAATAATAATAGTAATAATAACGATAATAACGTTTATAATGGCATTAATAATAATAATTATAAGATTAATAAAAATAATAAAAATTTTAACAAATATTTACGATAATGCCGATGATAATAAGAATAATAACGATAACAATGATGATAAAAATGATAATAAATATGTTAATAATAAAGTTAATTACGATAATAAAGATAATAATAATAATAATATTAATAACATCAATAACTGTAAAAAAGATAATAACGATAAGAACGATAATAAGGATAATAATAATAACAATAATATTGATGGATCTGTAATAACGATAATAACGATAATAATAATAATAATAAAAACGATAATATTTATAAAAACGATAATAAATAACGATAATTACGTTAAGAACGATAATAGCAGTAATCATAATACTAATAACAATAATAACGATAATAAACTTATTAATAATAATAATAATAACAAGAGTAACGATAATAATTATAATAACAATATTAATTAAGCGACAATAACGAAAATAGCAATAATATTAATTACTATAATGACCATAATAACGATAATATTAATAACAAGAATAACGATAATAACGATAATAACCTTACTATCGATAATAATAATATCAATATTAACAATAACGCCGAAAATAATAAAAATAATAATTATAATAATAATAATAATAATAATAATAATAATAAAATGAGGAAAATATCGATGACAACGCAAATAATATTAGTCATAATAGTATTAATAATAACAATAATAACGAAAATAACGTTATTCACGATAATGTCGATAATAATAATAACAATTATAAATGTAATAAAGTTAATAGCGATAATAACAATAACAATAATAACGACAATAAAGGTATTAACGATAATAATAACAGTAATAATAATAAAGATAATAATGATATTTACCTTAATATGGATAATTAAGATTATAATAACAAAAATAGTAATGGTAACAACGATGATATCGATAATAACGATAATAATAATAATATTAACAGTAATAACGATAATTACAATAATAACGATATAGTTAAAAATAATAATATAGATAATTCCGAAATTAATCATAACTATATTTACGATAATAACGATAAAAATAATAATAGTAATAATAATATCAACGATAATAACGGTAATAACGATAATAATAATAATAAATAAAATAACGCAATTAACGAGAATAACGTTAATAATAATAACAATAACAACGATAATAACTATATTAATAATACAATAATAAAATCGATAATGAGGATAATAAATATAAGAACGATAATAGTAATAACAATAACAAAAATAATAACGATAATTACGATAATAATGTTTATAATAAGAAAGGTAATAATAATTATAAAATTCATAATAATTATAATTTCGATAATAACGAACGTAACAGTAATAATTGTAATATTAAGAACGATAATAACGATAATAATGATAATAACGATAACAAAAATAAGAATAATAACAATAACAATAATATTAACAATAAAGAGGATAATATAGATAAAACAAACAGTAGTGCCGATAACAATATTAATAATAATAATATTAGCAATAACAACGATAACAACGATGTTATCTATATTTATAGCAGTAATATCGATAAAATCGATAATAATAACAATAATAAATATAATAACGATGATAACAATAAAAACGATAATAACGATAGTTATAATAGTAATAATAACTATGATAACAAAAATAACGATAATAAAGATAATTGCGATAGTAATAATAACGATTACAACGATTATATCGATAATAATAATTACAATATTAACAAATACATCGATAATAATAATAATAATAATGACAATAATATCGATAATAACGATCATAACGTATATAATAATAAAAATAATAACGATAATTACGATAATAACGAAAATAATAATAACAATAATAATAATAATAGCCATAATGTCGACAGTAAGGATAATAACGATAATAATAATAACAATAATTACGATGATAAAGATAATAATTGTAATAACGATAATAATAGTAATAATAATAACAATAATAACAATATTAACGAAAATGAGCATTATGATAATAATAATAAGAACGATAAAATCGATAATAACGAAATTAACGATAATGACGATAATAATAATAATATTAACAACGATATTATATATAATAACGAAAACATCGAGAATAATAATAACAATAATATCGATAATAGCGATAATAACGATAAGAAAATTAATAATAATATCGATAATAGCGATAATAACGATAATAACAATATTAATAGTAATAAAAATTTAGAAAATATCGATAATAATAATAATAATAATAATAAAGTTAATAACGATAAAAACGACAGTAACTATAATAATAATAACAATTATAACGATAATGACGAAAATAACGATAGTGATGATAATAATAAAAATAAAAATAATAATAATAACGATAGTAACAATAATATCGAGAATAATTAAAACGAAAGAACGACAATAAAGATAAATACGATAACATCGAAAATAATAATAGCAATAATTTCGATAATATCGATAATAACAATAATGATAATAATAATAATACCAATAGTAATGATAATAACGATGACAACGATAATAATAATAACAATAATAACGATAATAAGGATAATGACGGTAATAATAATAATAATAAACATAATTACGATAATTACGATAATGACGATAATATTATAAAAGGATAATAACGTTAATAACGTAAATAGCGATAATAATAATAGTATTAATAACAATAATAACGATAATAAGGATTATAATGATAAGAACGATAATAATAGAAGTATTAATAACAATATTAAAATAATAAGTAAAATAATGATAATAAAAGTAATGAAAATAATAATAATAACAGTAATAATAATAAAGATAATAACGATATTAACGATAATAATAATAGTAATAATAAAAAAATAACAATAATATCGTTAAAAAGCGATAATATCGATATTAATAATAACGATAATAACGACAATAAAAGTTATAATATCGATAATAAAAATAATACCGACAATAATAATAATAATAACAATAATAATAATAATAATAATAATAATAATAATAATAATAATAATAATAACAATAATAATAATAATAATAATAATATTGATAATAACAATAATATCGATAATAATAATATTAATAATAACAATGATAACAATAAGAACGATGAAAAGTATAATAATAAATACGATAAATACGATAATATCGATAATAATATTATCAATATTAACGGTAATATTTGATATTAATTATAACAATATTAACGATAATATCGATAATAATAATAACATATTAACGATAATATCTATAAAAATAATAATAATAATAATAATAACGATAATAACGATAATAACTATATTAGTAATATTAATAATAAAGAATATTAGGATAAGAACGATAATAATAATAAAAATAATAACGATAATAATGATAATAATAATAATAATAATAGTAATAAAGATAATAACGATAATAATAGTAGTAATACTAACATTAATTTAAATAATAGCGGTAATAAGGTAATTAACGCTAATAACGATAATTATAATAACTATACTAACAATAATAACGATATTATCCATGATAACAATAACAATAATAACGATAATATCGATAAAAATAATAATATTATTAACGTTAACATCGATAATAATAATAATTATAATAACATTAATAACGATAATATCGATAATAACTATAATAATAATAACGAAAATAACGATAAGAACGATATTAATGTAAATAATAATAATACCAATATCGACAATAAACATAATAACGATTACAACGATAATAATAATAATAATAATAATAATAATAATAATAATAATAATAATAATAATAGTAATAATAATAACGATAATTATGTTAATTACGATAATAATATTAGAAATTATAACAATAATAGCAATAATTACTATAATAACGATAATAATAAAAACGATTTTATGGATAATTCAATAATAATAACAATATTAACGATTATATCGATAAAAATAATAACAATAATAACAATATTAAAAATAATAATCATAATAACGATAATAATAAGATTATTATTAATACCAATAATAACGATAATTACGATAATAATATTAGAAATTATAACAATAATAGCAATAATTACTATAATAACGATAATAATAAAAACGATTATATCGATAAATCAAAAATAATAACAAAATATTAACGAATATTTCGATAAAAATAATAACAATAACAACAATATTAAAAATAATAATCATAATAACGATAATAATAACATTATTATTAATACCAATAATAACGATAATAACGATAATAATGATAATAACGATTATAATAACAACGATAATACCGATAATAGTAGTAATAATATTAACGATAATGACTATATGTAGGATAATAATAATAACAATAATAGAGATAAGAACGATATTATCTATAATAACAATATTAATAATAACGATAATAACTAAAATAACGATGTAACGATAATAATAACAATATTATTATCAATAATATTGATAATGATAATAATAATAATAATAGCAATATTAACGATAATAAAGATAATAACGATAATAATGATATCGAAAATAATGATAATAGTAATAATAATAATATCAAAAATAAAAATAATTACGATAATGACTATAATAACGATAATAATAATAACGATAATGGCGATTATAATAATATCTATAATAACGTTAATAACGATAATAATAATAACAAATATATCAATAAAACGATAATAACGATAATTACAATAATAATATTAACAATAACAACGATAATAACTATATTAAAAATAACAATAATCTACGATAACGTAGATAAAAACAACAACAATAATAGGAAAAATAACGAAATTAAGTATAATAACGATAATAGCGTCAATTTTAAAAATAATAACGATAATAACGATAATAACAATAATAATAATAACGATAATATCGATAATAAAGTTAATAATACTAGAAGTAATAACTATATTAACGGTAATAACTATATTTAAGAAATCAATAGTAACGATAATATCGTTAATAATCATAATAATAACGATTATAACGAAAATGACGAGAATAACAATAATAATAATAAAATTAATAACGATAATTACGTTAATAACGAAAATAATAACAGCATTAATGTAGATAATAACGATAATAATAATAATGATAATAATAATAATTGCAATATTAAGGATAATAACGATAATAACGATAATACTAATAAAGAAGACAATAATAAAAACAATAATATTAATATTAATAATAACGAAAATAAGGATAATAACGATGAAAACGATAATATTAATAATAAATATCAAGATATTAACCATATTAACTTTAATAACGATACCAACGACAATATCGATAAAAATTATAATAATAATATCGAAAATAAGGATAATAACGATGACAATGATAATAATAAAAACAAAAATAAAGAAATAACGATAATAACGATTATACGGATTATAACAATAACGATAATAGAAATAATAATGAGAACGGTAATGAAGATAAAACGATAGAAATGATAATAACTATGATAACAATAATAATGATAATAACTGTAATAATAATAACAATAATAACGATAAAAACGATATAAACGATAACAACAAT
Source organism: Vespa crabro (assembly GCF_910589235.1). Taxonomy (NCBI): domain Eukaryota; kingdom Metazoa; phylum Arthropoda; class Insecta; order Hymenoptera; family Vespidae; genus Vespa; species Vespa crabro. Next base: position 2,695,345 of record NW_025813595.1, read on the forward strand.
AATAATAATTATAATAACTATACTAATAGTAATACCAATAACAATAATATCGATTATAACAATAATTATAAAAAGAATAATAACGATAATAATGATAATAACGTTAATAATAATAGCAATAATAACGATTTTAACGTTAAAACGATAGTAATAATAACATTAATAACGATAATAACATTAAAACCGATAAAAATAATAATGACGTTAATAATAATATTCATATTAGAGATATTAACGATAATAAAAACAATAATAATTATAATAAAAATAATAATAATAATAGTAACCATAATAACGATAATATCGATAATAACGATAATATCGATAATATCGATAGTAATAATAACGATAATGACGATAATAATAATAATAATAACCATAATAACGATAATTACGAGAATGACGATAACAATAATATTGATAATAACGTCAATAGGAATAATAATAATAATAACGATAATATCGATATTAATGTTAATAATAATAATAATAATAAATATAATAACGATAGTAACGATAATAACGATAATAAGGATAATACCTATAATAACGATAATTTCGATAGTAACGAATATAGTAATAACAATAATAACGATATTAGTAGTAATATTAATAAAGATAATAACGATATTTATGATAATAATTATAATAATAATAAAGATATTAACGATAGTAACAATAATAACGATAATAATAATAAAAATATTAATAATAATATCGATAAAACCTATAGTAATAATAACGACAATAACTATAAGAATAATAATAAAATATCGATAGTAACAATAATAAAGACAATTAAGATAATAATGATAATAATAATAACGATAATGACGATGATAATAATAACGATCATAACGCTAATAACGACAATAGTAATACTAATATTAACGATAATAACGATATCAATGGCATTAACGATAATAACGTTTATAAAAATAATCTTATTAAAGATAAGAACGATAATAACGTTACTATCAATAATAGCGATAATAATAATAACGATTTTAAGGATAATATCGCGAATAATTGTCACAATACTCACGATAGTATCGATAATAATAATAACAACAAAAACAATAATAACGATAATAACAATAATAAAATTTATAATAATAACGATAATAACGATTATAACGTTAATAATAATATTAACAGTATTAACGATAATAGCAATGAGTTTTTAACGATAATAATAATAACGACAATAACGATAATAATGACTATGATGATAAGAAAGATAATAATACTATTAATAATAAAAATAATAACGTCAATAACGATAATAATGATAATAATTGAAGTAATAATAACAATATTAAGATTAATAACTATAATAACGATTATTACGATATTAGTATTAATAATAATAAAAGTAATAACAATGATAACGATAATAATGCTTATAACATTGTTAACGATAATAATATTAACGATTATAACGATAATAACCATAATAATAATAATAATAATAAAGATAACAATGATAATAACGATAATAATGACAGTAATAAAAACAACAATGACGATAATAATTAACAATGATAATAACGATAATAACGATAATAACAATAATAGTAATAGCAATAATTAAGATAATAACGATATTTACATTAATAAGGATAATAACAATAAAAATAATAACGATAATGATGTTAATTATATACACGATAAAGTCGATAATATCGATAATAATAATAGCAAATTTAACGATAATGTCGATTATAATATTAACAATATTAACGATATTATCGATCATAATAAAAATATTATAAACTTTACCGTCGATAATAATAATAATAATAATAACATTATTAACGATAATAACGATAATTACTATGATAATAATAACGAAAATAACGATAATAAAAATATTAACGATAATAATAATAATAATCGCAATAATAACGATATTAACGAAAATAGTAATAACATTAATAACGAAAACATCGATAATAACATTAATAATAATAATAATAATAATAAAGAAAGTAAGTATAATAACGGTGCCATCTATAATATTAATAACAAATATTACGATAATAACGATAATAACGATAATAATAATACTAAAAATGACGATATTAACGATATCAATGGCAATAACGATAATAACATTTTAATAAATATATTATTATAGCTAATAACGATAATAACAATGCTAACAATAATAGCGATAAGAATAATTACGACAAAAGCAAAAATAACGAGAATAACTATAGTATATCTATAATAATAACGATAATAACGATAAGAATTAATATAACAATATTAACGAAAATAACAATGATAATAATAGTAATAATAAAGGTAATAACGATAAAAAAGTATCTAACGATAATAATAATAACATTAATAATAATGATAATAATAGAAGTAATAAAAACTATATTAAGAATAATGACTATAATAACGATTATAACTATAACAGTAGTAGTAATAATAACAATAATAACTATAATATCGATAGTAACGATTTTAACAATGTTAACGATAATAATATTAACAATAATAACGATAATAACAATAATAATAATAATAATAATAAACATAACAACGATATTAACGATAATAATGACAGTAATAATAAATATAATGACGATAATAACGTTAACAAAGAGAATACCGATTATAACGATAATAACAATAATAATAATAGCAATAATTAAGTTAATAACGATATTTACGATAATAAGGAAAATAGCAATAACAATAATAACGACAATAACAATTAAAATCCTAATAACGATATCAATATTTATAAAAATTACAATAATACTGATAATAACGAGAATAACAAAAATAATATTAGTAATAATAACCATAATAACACTAATAATGATAATAACGATATTAACGATAACAATAGTTGTAAAAATAATAATAACAATAATAGCGATAATAAGGATATAACTGATAATAAGGATAATTATAAAATTCATATAAACTATAATGCGAATATTACCGATAATTATAATAACGATATTAACGATAATATCGATAATAATAATAATCTTAATATCATTAATAACAATAATAACGGTAATAACAATAATAATAGTAGTAATAAAAAAAGTAATAACAATAATAACGATAAAAACGAATTTAACGAGAATAATAAGTGTGATAATTACGATAATATCGATAATAATAATAACTATAATAACGATAATAACGATTATAGAGATAATAATAATTATAGTAATAATAACGATATTATAGGTACTAACGACAAAATAATAATAATAATTATAACGTTAATAACGGTAATAACGATAAAAATAATAGAAAAATAACAATAATATCAATAATAACGATAACATGGAAAATAACGATACTATCGATAATAATAAATAAGATAACATCGACATAGTCGATAATAATAATAACAATATCGATAATAATAATAAAAATAATAACAATAATACCGATACTAACGATAATATCGTTAATAATAATAAAGATAATAATGATAATAGCGATAAAAACAATAACGATATTAACGATAATATTGACAATATTAAAGATAATAATGATAATAATTTTAAAACGATAAAATTATCGTAATAATAATAGTAATATCGATAATAACGACAAAGAAATTAAAATAATAACGATAATATAGATAATGATAATAAAATTAATAACGTTAATAACGATAATTACGATTATAACGGTAATAATAATAAAATTAATAACGCTAATAACGATAATAAAGATAATAATATTATTAATAATACCGATAATATCGATTATAATGGAAATAATAATGATAACAATATCGATAATAACGATAATAACGGTAATAACGATAATAATAATAGTAATAATAATAGTAATAGTAATAATGATAATTACGATAATAACGATAATAATAATAGTTATAATAACAATATTACAATAATGACGATAAAAACAATAATAACGATATACATAATAAGAATTACGATAACAATAAAAACGATATCCATGATAAGAAACATTATGACGACTATAACGATAATATTAATAACGATAATAACAACAATAACGGCTATAATAATAATTATAATTATAACAATAATATCCATAATAATGATAATGACCGCAATAATAATAATAATAATAATATTAATAATAATAACGATAATGACGATAATAATAATAATAATAATAACAATAATAACAACAATTACGACAATAACGATAATAACGATAATAATAATAATAATAACGACATTAATAAATATAATAAATATAATAACGCAATGGTATTAACGAAAAAATCGACAATAGTAGTAATAGTAATAACGATAATAACGATAATAACGACAATAAAAATATTAATAATAAATAAAATATCAATATTATAGAAAATAACGATTATAACGATAATTATAATAACAATATTAACGATAATAACGATAATAACGATAATAGTAGAATTACTAATAACGATAATTGTAATAATAATAATAGTAATAATAACGATGATAATGATAATAACGATATAATCGATAATAATTACAATAATAACGATAATATCTTTAATAATGATAATAAAACTAATAATTATAACAATAATAACGATAACATCGATAAGAATATTATTAATAAGAGCGATAATAACGTTAACAGTGATAAGTATAACATCGATAGTAATGATATTAATGAAAATATCCATAATAATAATAATAAATATAACAATACTAACGATAATAACAATAACAATAACAACAATAATAACGATTATTAATATAATAACGATAATAGAAAGAATAATAGTAATATCGAAAATATGGTTAATTACGAAAATTACGGTAATAATGATAATAACTATAATAACGACAATAATAATAATAAAAATAAATATAATAACAATAATAACGATAATAGCGATTATAGTAAAAACAACAATAAAAATAACAATGATATTAACAATAATAACAATAATAACATTTATGGCGATAATAACAATTATAACTTTAATAAAGATAATAATAATAACACTAATAACAATAATATCGTCAATAACGATAATTACGATAATATTAATAACAATTATTATGATAATAACGGTAATATCAATAATATTAATAATAATAATAATAATGATAAAAATAATAAGGATAATAGCAATAATAATAATAACAAAATTATCGATTATATTGATTATAAAGATAATGATAGTAGCTATAATAATAATAAAAATAATAACTATAATTACGATAATAATAATATAAAAGATAATAATACTAATGATTATAACCATAATAACTATAAAAACGATAATAATAATAAAATAAATAACGATAATAACGTTTATGACGATAATAATAATAACAATGACATTGATAATAAAGACAATAATCATAATAACTGTAATAAAAATAACAGAAATAACTATTAAAACGGTATTAACAATAACAATAATAACAATAATAACGATAATAACGGTAATAATGACAATAATAGTAATAATAATGACGATAATAACGGTAATAACGCGTAAAAATAAATACAACAATAGCAATATTAACGATGGTAACGAAATGGAAGGTAATGGTAATAATATTAATAACGAAATTAAGTATAATAATTATAATGACGATATAATAATATTAATGATAATAATAATTATAATAATAATAAAAATAATAACGATAATAAATATAACAACGTTAATAATACAAGTAATAATAATAAAAATAATAACGAAAATAAATATAACAACGTTAATAATACAAGTAATAATAACAATAATATCATTATTAAAGATAATAATGATAAGAACGATAATAATAATCATAATAATAACAATAATATTCATAACAATATTAACGATAATAACGGTAATGACGATAACAATAATAACGATAATTACGATGATATCGATAATAATATTAACAATATTAATCATCTTAATCATAATAGTAATAAAATAACATGCATAACGATTAAAACTATAATAATAATACAAAAAAAATAATAACAATAATAACGATAAAAACGATAATAATAATAACAATAATATCAAAAGTAGTAATAACGATAATATCGATAATAATGTCAATAAAGATAAAATTAATAATAATAGCAATGTTAACAATAATAACGATAGTAATAATAACGAAAATAATAATAAAAGCGGTAATAATAATAACAATAATAACGATAATACCGATAACAATGATAACGATATTAAAGATAATCTCGATAATATTAACAACAATATTAATGAAAGTAACATTAATAATAATAATAGTAATAACGATAAAAACGATAATAACGATAATAAAAATAATAATAATAATTAAATTAACGATAATAGTAATAATTATAATAACGATAATAACGACAATATAGATAATAATAATAATAATAACAATTACGAAAATAAGGATAATAACGATTATAATAATAATAATAATAACGAAGATAAGGATAATAACGATAACAATGAAAATAATAATAACAATAATAACGAATTAAACGATAATAAGGCTAATAATAATAATTATAGTAACGATAGAAACGGTAAAAAAGGTAATAAAAAAGATAACGATGATAACGATATTAACGATAATCATTATAATCAGAATAACGATGATAACGATAATATCGATAATAATAAAAATAATAAAAATAATAACAATAATAATGATCGTAACGATAATAAAGATAATAATAGCTATAATAGTAACAATAATCATAGTAATAACTATAATAACGATAATATCGATAATAATAACAATGAAAAAGTTAATAGAAATGATAATAATTGCGATAATAACGATAATTTCTTTAATAATAATAACAATAATAAAGATAATACCGATAATGACATTAATAACAATAATAATAAAAGCAACAATAACGATAATTATGAAAATAAAAAATATAATTAAAACCATACTAAGGATAAGAAGGATATCATCAATAATATTAATAAGGAAAATAAGGATAATATCGATTATATTAATAAAAATATTAACAATTATATAGATAATTATAATAATAATATTAACAATAATAACGATAATAACAATATTAACGATAATAAGGATAATAAAAATGACGATATTTACGAATATAACGATAGAAGAAATATTAATAATACCAATAATAAGGATAATAAAGATATCGTCGATAATAATAATAACAATAATAATGATAATCTAGATATTAATATTATCAATATTAAAGATAATAAAGATAATTTTAATAATAATAATAACGATAATAACGGTATTAACGATAAATATAATAACGATAATAACGATATTAACGATAATGACGATAATATCAATTATAATAATAAAAATAATGATAATAACGAAATTAGTGGAAATAACGATAATAATAATAATATTGACAATAATAACGATAATAGGGATAACAACGTTAATAATTTTAGTAATTATAACAATAATAATATTACTAACGATAATAACGATATTAAAGATTCTAATAATAACAATAATAACGTTGATATCGATAATAATAACAATATTAACGATAATATCGATAATAATAATAATGAAAATAACAACCACAAATAAGATAATAGCGTTAATAATATAAACGATAATAACAATAATACTAATAATAATACTATCTATAATAACAATAATAAGGATAATAATAATAATAATAATATCAATAGTTACAATAATAAAGAAATTAACGATAATAATAATGATGATAATGAAAATAATAGTAATAACAATAATAACGCTTATAACGATATTATCGATTATAATAATATTTATAATAAAGATAAAAGCAATATTAATAATAACAACAAAAACGATAATAACGATAATAATGATAATAACGATACTTAAAAAATAATAATCTTAATGAGAAGAATAACGATGATACCGATAATAACGGTAATAATAATAATATATTTAAATATAATATCGTTAATAAGGATAGTAATAATAATAGTAATAATAATAATAATCACTATAATAATGATAACAAAAATAACGATAAGGAGAAAAATAACGATAAAAATTATAACCATAAATTCGATAACTACGATAATAACGGTAATATTAATAAAAATAATATCGATTATAACGATAACAAAGATAAGAACGATTATAATAATAACAATAATAACAATAATAACAATAATAACAATAATAACAATAATAACTATAATAACAGTAGTAATAATAATATATATTGATATATATAGTAATATAGGATAACTATATAGATAGTGTTTATAAGGAAGATATAAAATAAAAACGACAATAAAGAAAATAATGATAATAGCGATAATAAGGACAATAATAATAATAATAAAACGATAATAAAGACAATTTCGGTTATAATAATAACGATAATAACACAATAGTTATAATAATAATAACGATAATAACGTTAATATCGATTAAAGTAATAACAATAAAATGGAGAATAAAGATAATAATAACAATAATAACAATAATAACGAAAATAACGTCAATAAAAATTATATTATGAACGATAATAACGATAAGAAAGAAATTAACGGTAATAACGATAATAACAGCAATAATAATAATAATAAGAATAATAACGATAACTACAAAAAGAAGATAATAGTAATATTAATAATAATGAAAACAAGGATAATAACGATAACAACTATTATAATAATAATAATAACAATAAAGATAGTAAAGATATGAACGATATTAACAATAAAAACAATAATAAAGATAATTATAATACGATAATAACGATTACAGTAATAATAATAATATTGATAGTAACAAAAATTACGATAATGGTGAAAATAATAATAATAATAATAAAAATAATAAAGATATTAACGATAACAACGATATTAATGCTAATAACAATAATAATTACAATAATAATAACAATAGTAACGTTAATATCAATAATAATGAGAACTATAATAATGATAATAAAGTTCATAACTTTAATATTAATAACAATATTAATGATAACAAGGATAATAACAATATAAATAATAATAACGAAAATAAGGATAATCACAATGACAACGATAATAATAATAACAATAATAATGATAATACGTTAGTAATCGTAGTAGTAATTACAATAATAACGATAAGAACTACAATTACGGTAAAAATAGTAACGATAATAAAGTTAATATCGATAATAACAATAACAATATTAACGATAATAACGATAATAGTAATAATAAAAGTGATAATAACGATAATATTGATAATAACGATAATAATAATACGATAATAACGACAATACCAATAATAATAGCAACGATAACAACGATAATAACGATAATAATATTAACAATAATATCGATAACTACTATCAATCCTATAATTATAATAATAGTAATAACGATAATAAGGATAATTACGATAAGTACAATTATAATAATGACGATAATAACGAAAAAAGTAATAATAATTATAACGATAAAAACGATAATAACAATAATAATAACAATAATAAACATAATAAAGATATCGACGATAGTAATTGTAGTAATAAAAACAGTAATAACAATACTAAAGATAATAACGATATTAACGATAATAATAATATTGATAGTAAGCAAAATATCAATAATAAAAAGAACAACATTAACGATATTATCGATAATATTAACAATAATAATAACTATAATAACGACAATAAGGATAATAAAAATATTAATAATAACTATAGTAACGATAATACAAATAAAAATAATTAAAATATTATCGATAATATCGATAATAAGAATAAAAATAACAACGATAATTACGATGATAATTATAATAACGATAATTATAACAATAATAATGATGGGAAAGTTTATGAAGATAATAATAATAATAACTATTACTACAATAATAATAAGAATAATTACGATACTAACAATAATAATTGTAGTAATAATAAAAATAATAACGATAATAACGTTAATAACGAAATTACCATTATATTTTTAACGATTATATTAATAATATCGATAATATTAATAACAATACTAATGATAATAATGGTAGTAATAATAATAATAACAATAATAACGAAATTAACGATAATAGCGATAATATTAATAACGATAATAACGATAATAGTAATTATAATAATAACGATAATAACGATAAGAACGACAATAACAATAATAATAATATTGATAACAATGATAATAACGATATTAACGCTAATGGCGATAATAATAAAAACAATATTGGCGAAAATAAATATAATAAAGATACAATAGTTAATAATAAGATTAATAACAACAATAATATCTATAATTACGATAATAACGACAATAACGATCATAACGAAAATAATATTAGTAATAATAACAATGATAACGGAATTAACTATAATAATAATATTAATAATAATAATAATAATAACAAAAATATCGATCTTAACGATAACAATAGTAGTAATACTAACAATAATAACAATACTATCGATAATGATGTTAAAGGTATTAATAATAACGATAATAATTATAATAATAATAACAATACTAACTATAAAAACGATGTTAATAATAGTAATAGTAATAATAATAGCAATAATAACGATAATAAAGATAATTATAATAACAATAATAACGACAAAACGATAATAGCGATAACAATGATAACAATAATAACGTTAATAACGAAAATTATGATAATTCTGATGATAACAATAATAATGATAACGATAAAAACGAAATAGTAATAATAATAATTACGATTATAAATATAATATCGATAATAATAATAATTATAATAATTAATATAATAGCGATATAAACGATAAGAACAATAATATTAATCAAAGCAATAAAGATAATAACGAAAATAATAATAATAATAACAATAACAAGGATAATAACAATAATAATAATAAAAGACTACAATAATGAGTATAAAGATAAGGATAATAAAGATAATTATTATAATAATAATAAAAATAATAAAGATAATAATGATACAATCTATAATAATAATAATAACAATTAACATAATAACGATTTTAACGATAATAATAATAACATAAATAATTATAATAAAATAAATAAATAATAACAGCAAGAACGATAAAAAATATAATAACATTAATAACGATAAAAACGATAATAACGAAAATAAGGATAATAATAATAACAATAATAACTATAATAACCATAATAACGATATTAAAGTAATAAAAATAAATATAATATCGATAATAAGGACAATAATAATAGTAATAATAACGACAATAACGATAATATCGATAATAATTATAACGAAAATAATGACAATAATAACTTTAATATTAACGATAATAAGAATAATAATGATGACATCGATAGTAATAATAACAATAATATCGATAATAAGGGTAATTATGAAAATGACAGTAATTACGATAATATGTATAAAACGACAATAATAATAAAAATAAAAACGATAATAATGATAATAACAATAATTATAATTATAATAATAATAATAAAAACGATAATAACAGTATTGATAATAACAATAATAACGATAATAAAAAATAACGATAATAATAAAAACAATTATAAAGATAATAACAATAATATCGATATTAGCGATAACTATAATAACTATGATTACGATAATAACAATAGTAATAATGATCAAAATATCGAAAACAACGATAATAACGATATTAATAGTAATAAAAATGAAGATAATAACGGGATTAACGATAATAACGATAGTAATAATTACAACAATAACGATAATGAGGTTGATAATAATAACTATAATAGCACTAATAACAATAATAATTATAATTACAATAGCAATAATAACAATAACAAGTATAATAACATTATTGATAATAATAATGATAACGTAACCAAGAATAATAACGGTGTAAACGATAAAAATAATAACAATAATATCGATGATAAAGAAAATAACGATATTAATAATAATAATAATATCGAAAATAACGATTATAATGACAATAACGTTAATAATGCTAATAATAAGAGCAATAATAACGATAATAACGATAATAATGATAATAATAGATGAAATAATTACAATATTAACAATTTTATAGATAATAATAATAATAATAGTAGTAATAGTAACAATAATAACAGTATTACCAATAATAACGATAATAACAATATTATCCATAATAATAATAATAATATTAACGATTGTAACGGTAATAACGATAATGACATTAATAATAATAAAATTAATAACGATAATAACGTTTATAACCTAAGTAATAATAGCAATAATAACGATAATAAGGATAGTAATAATAATAATAGTAATAAAAATAATACCGATAATAACGGTAATAACGACAATAATTAATTAATAATAATAATAATAGTAATAATAACAATAATAACGATAGTAACGATATTAATAATAATAATGATTAATTTAACAATAATAACGATAGTGATGAAAACAAAAATTTTAGTAATAACGATAATTTCTATAATAGTGATAATAATAATAACGATAATAGCGATAAAATTATAATAACAATAATAATAAAAATATTATTATTAACAATAATAACGATAACAGCGACAATAGTGATAAGAATATTAATAATAAAATAGAAAATAATGTTAATAACGATGACAACGATAATTAAAATATCAATATTAACGATAATAACGATAATAACGATTATACGCATTATAACAATTCGATAATGAGAATAATAACGATAATAATGATAGTAACTATAATAACGATTACAACAATAATAACGATAATAATAATAACGATAATAGCGAAAATAAAGATAATTACAATAATAATAATAGTAATAAAAAGATGATAACAATAATAACGATTGTAATGATTATAACGATAATAATAATAATTTTAACATAAATAACGTTAATAACGATAATTATTTTAATTGAAGTAATAATAACAATATTAACAATGTTTGCAATAATAATGAAATAAGGATATTATAGTGGTAACAATTAAAGTAATAACGATAATAATCATAATAATAATTACGATAATATCGATCAATTCGATAATAATAATAACAATATTAACCATTATATCGACAAAAATAATATCAATAATAACAATAATAAAATTAATAATTTTAAAAATGCAAATAATAAAAATATTATTAATAACAATAATAAAGATAAAAGCGATAATAAAATTAATAACTTTAATAACGATAACAATAACATTATTACTAATAAATAATAATAACGATAATAACGAAAATAATGATAATAACGATTATAATAACAACGACAATATCGATAATAGTATTAATAATAATAATTTATATATTATAATAATTTACGATTATAATAATAACAAAAATAAAGAAAAGAACGATTAATCTTTAATAACGATATTAATAATAACGATAATAACTGTAATAACGATGTAACGATAATAATAACAGAAATAATAACGATAATATTGATAATAATAATAATAATAATATTAAAAGCAATAATATCGATAATGTAGAAAATAACGATAATAATGATATTGATAATAACGATAATAGTAATAATAATAATATCAAAAATAACAATAAGTACGATAACGACTATAATAACGATAAAAATAATAACGATAATGACGATGATAATGATAACTATACTAACGTTAATATCGATAATAATAATAGCAATACTACCAATAGTAACGATGTCAATGATATTAACGATAATAACGATAATAACGATAGTAAAGACTATAATAATAATTATAATAACGTTAAAAGAGATAATTACTATATCAACGTTAATAATAATATTACATAAAAAGGATAATAAGGATAATAATAATGCTAATAACAATAATAAAGATCATAACGACATTAATAAGAATAAAAATAATAATAATAATAATAATATCGATGATAACGATAATAGCTATAATAATAATATTATTCATGACAATAATACCAATAATAACGGTAATAAGTATAAAAATAAATACGATAAAGTCGATAAAATCCATAAGATAATTAACAACTTTAGCTATAATATCAAGACAATTTCGATAGTAACTATAATAATAATTATAATAACCAGAATAACGATATTAACAATAAATAATAGCGATATTAACGATAATATTGATAATAATATTAGCAATTATAACGATAACAAACGACAATAACGATAGAAAAGATAATATCGATAAAGACAATAACGATAATAACGGTAATAATAATAATAATAAAGATAATTACGATAATAACGATAATAATAATAACAATAATAACGATAATAAAAACATTCACAATAATAAAAATTACAATAATAACGATAATAACGGCATTCGCAATAATAATAATTACGATAATAACGATAATAACGATATTAACCATAATAAAATTAATAACTATATTTACGTTAATAACGATAATAATATCAGCAATAATAGCGATAATAGCGACAATAACGGTAACAATAATAATAACATTATTGACGATATTATCGATGATAACGATAATAAAAATAACGGTAATGAGAATAATAATAATAATAGTAATAACAATAATAATTATAATAAAACTAATAATAATAATAATGATAACGGCAAAAATGATAATAATATTAATAAAGATATTAGCAATAATAATAGTAGTAATTAATAACTATTATAACAAAAATAACGATAATAACGATAACAATAATAACGATTATTACTATAATAACTAAAATAATAAAAACGATAGAAACGATACTAGTAAAAATAATAATACCGATAAAAACGATAATAAATTTAATAATAATAAAAAGAATAACTATAGTAAGATATTAACGATATAAACGATAATAAACCAAAAACTACGAAAATAACGATAATAATTATAACAATAATAACAATAATAACTACAATAATTATAACAATAACAACGATAATAAAAATAATAACGATAATAACGATAATAACGATAATAATAAATATAGTAATAATGACAATAATAACGACAATAACGATAATAATAATTATAATGATAGTAGTAATAAAAACGATAAATATAAAAATAATAATAATAACGATAATAACGATAATAGTACAAGTAATAATAATACTAATAACTATAATAACGATAATAACGATAATAATGATAATAACGATTATAATAACAACGATAATACTGATAATGTTAGTATTAATAATAATGATAATAGCGATATTTACGATAATAATAATAACAATAATATAGAAAAGAACGATATTATCTATAATAACGATATTAAGAATAACGATATTAACTATAATAACGATGAAACGATAATAATAACATCAATATTACCGATAATATTGATAATAATAATAATGATAATAGCAATAATAACGATAATAAAGATATTAACGATAATAATAATAATAACGGCAATAACAATAATAATGATAATAATAATAATTATAATAATAATAAAAATAATAATAATAATAATAATAATAATAATAATAATAGTTTTAAAAATAATAACAATAATGTGTTTAATAACGATAATAATTGTGGTAATGTTAAGAATCATAACAATAATAACGATAATAACGATTATGATGATAGCAATATTATTGATAATAACGACTATAGTAATGATAATAATAATAACTATAATAATGATAATTAAAATAACGATAATAACGATATTAACTACAATAATAATAATAATAATAATAACGTTAAAAGGGATAATAACTATGTCAACGATAATAATAATAACAATAATATCATTAAAAACGATAATAACGATAAAAATAATAATAATAATACTAACGATATTAACGGTAAGAACGATAATAATGGTAATAATCTTTCAACAATAACGATATTAAAAATTTTTTGGATAATATTAATAAGGATAATATCGATAATAACGATAGGAATAATAATTTAATTTCGATAGTAACAATAATAACGACAAAGACGATAATAACGATAATAATAATAACGCTAATAACGATACTAAAGATAATAGCGATAATAATAATAACGATAATAAGGATAATATCGTTAATAATTGTAACAATATAAACAATAAAAACGATAATAATAATAACAACAAAAACATTAATATCGATATTAACTATAATAAAATTTATTATAATAACGACAATGACGATAATAATGATAATAATAGAAGTAATAATAACAATATTAAGAATATTAAATATAATAATGATTATAATGATAATAGTAGTAGTACTAATAACAGTAATAACAATAATAACGATAATAACGATTATAACAATGTTAACGATAATAATATTGACGATTATAACGATAATAACCATAATAATAATAATAATAATAATAAAGAAAACTACGCTATTAACGATAATAATGACAGTAATAATAATAATAATAACGAAGATAACGTTAACAATGATAATACCGATAATATCGATAATAACAATAATAATAATTGTATTAATTACGATAATGACGATATTAACGATAATAATAGTAGTAATAATAACAATAATAACAATTATAGAGATAATAATGTTATTACCGATAATAACGATAATTATAATATTCATAGTAACTATAATAAGGATATTATCCATAATAATAATAACAATAATAACGATAATAACGATAATAACAATTATAATAGAAGTATTAATAACAATATTAAGAATAATAACAATAAAAAGTATAATAACAATAAAAAGAGTAGTAATAAAAAAAGTAATAATTATAATAACGATAAAAACGATTTTAAAAATAATAATAATTACGATAAATAGGATAATATCGATAATGATAATAACAATATTAACGATAATATCGATAATAATAACATTAATAACTATGATTACGAAAATAACGATTATAACGATAATAATAATAAGAATAATAGTAACCAAAATAAAGATAATATCGACACAATAATAATAATAATAATAACGATAATAATGGTAATAACGATAGAAATAATAAAAAATAACAATAATATCAATAATAGTGTTAAAAAAGATAATAAAGATAATATCGTTAATAATAATAACGATAATAATGATAATAGTGATAAAAAAATAACGATATTAACGATAATATTGACAATATTAAAGATAATAATGATAATACTGTTAAGACGATAATAATTATCATAATTATAGTAGTAATATCGTTAATAACTGTATTAAAAACAAAAATAATAATGATAATAATATATAATAATAATAAAATTCATAAAAATAGTAAAATTGAAAACACTAATAACGATAAAAAAGATATAAAATTATTAATAATAACGATAATAACGATTACAATTGAAATAATAATAATAACAAAATCGACAGTAACGATAATAACGGTAAAAACGATAATAATAATAGTAATAATACTAGTAATAATAATAATGGTAATTACGATAATAACAATAATAATAATAGTTATAATAGCATTATAACAATAATAACGATAAGAACGATAATGACGATATCTATATTAACGATAATAAATACAATAATAATAACAATAATAATAACGTTTATAACTATAATTACGATGATAACCATAATGACTATAATAACGATAATATTGATAATAATAATAATAATAATAACAGAAATATCTATAATAACGTTAATAACGACAATAATAATAATAATAATAATAATAATAATATTAATAATAATAATAATTCCGATAATAAAGATAATGACGACAATAATAATAATAATAATATTAATATAATAACGATAATGACAATAATAAAGATAATAACTACAATACTGATAATAATAATAATAATTATAACGATAATAACGGTAATTTCGATAATGACAATAATAATAAGAGCGATTGTAACGTTAATTGTACTAACTATAAATTCGATAATAATGATATTAATGAAAATAACTATAATAATAATAATAAATATAACAAAGATAACGATAACAACGATAACAATATTAACGATAATAAAGTTAGTTATAACAATAATAATAACAATAATAACGATAATAAAAATATCATTAATAATAAAAATAACGATAATGCCGATAAAAACGTTAATAATAATAATAATAATAACAATTATAATAATAAATATAATAACGATAATAACCATAATAACGATAATAACGATTATAACGATAATAACAATAATAGTAATTATAACCACGAAAATAACGATAATAACCATACCAACGATAATAACGATAATAACGATAATAACAATAATAGTAATAATAACCACGAAAATAACGATAATAACGAAAACAATAATAATAACACTAACAATATAAATAATTACAATAGTAACGATAATAACATTATGACGATAATAATAATAATAATATTAACGTTAATAGCGATAATGAAGATAATAACGATAATAAGGATAATAACATTATAGTTAATAACGATAAAAACGACAATAAAGATAATAACAATTACAATTATAAAGATATTAATGAAAATAACGATAATAATGATAATAAAGACAATAATAATAATAATAATAACGATAATAATGATAATAACGATAATAATAATATCGAAAATAACTACAATATAATAATAATAATAACGATAATAATGATAATAACGATAACATCGGTATTAATAAAAACAATAAAATCGATAATAACGATATTAACGATATAATAATAATAATAATTTCGTTAATTATGTTAATTACGAAAATATCGGTAATAACCACAATAACGGTGAAATCGAAAATTAACAATAAAATCGATAATAACGAAAATAACGACATTAAATGTAATAATAATAACGATAATAACGATAATATCGATAATAATAATAGCAATAATGACGACAAAAGTAATAATAATATTAAAGTTATTAACGATAATAACGATAATTGTAATTATAATAATATCGATAATAACGATAATAACGATAATGAAATATTAATAGTAATAAAAATAAAGATAATATCGATAATAACGATAATATCGATAATAATTATAACGAAAATAACGTCGATAATAATAATCACAATCGGTAATAAGGATAAATACGATAACATCGATAATAATAATAGCAATAATATCGATAATAACTATAATAGCGACATTAATAATGATAATAATAATAATAATAATAATAATAATAATAACAATGATGATAACGATAATTACGACAATAACGATAAAAATGATAATAACAATAATAATAAAAATAACAATTACAATAATAACGATAACAACTATAAGAATGAGAACAATAATAACGATCATAGCGTTAATAAGGATAATAATAATAGAAATAATAGCGATAACATCGTTAATAACAATAATCGTAATAATAACGATAATAGTGGTAATAATGATGACAACGGTAATAATAATAATAGTAATAACGATAATAACGATATAAACGAAAATAAGGATAATAATAATAAAAATAATAACAATAATAGCGATATTAATGATAATAAGAATAATAAAGATAGTAACAATAATAATAATAGTAATAATAATGTTAATAACGTTATTAACGATAATAACGATAATAATAATAACAATAATGAAGATAATAACGATAATATCGATTATAATAATAACAATAAAATCGATAATAATGATGTTAATGATAACTATAATAACATCATTTACGATAATAACGACAATAGTAATAATGAAGATTTTTACGATAATAATAATAACGATAATAACGATAATAACGATAATAATAATAATATGAATAACAAAGGATATAACGATATTCACGAAAATAACGATAATAATGATAATAACGATACTAATAAAAATAATAATAACAATAATAACGATAATAACGTTTACAATGATAATAACTATAATAATGATATTAACAATAAGAATAAAAGTAATAATAAAGACATTAACGTTATGAACGATAATAATGATAATAACGACACTAATAAAAATAATAATAAAAATAATAACGATAAAAACGATATAAACGATAACAACAATAATAATAATGATAATAACTATATTAATAGTAATAACAATAAGAATAATAACGATTATAACATGAAATATAAAAAGAACAATAACGATAATAATGATAATAACGTTAATAATAATAGCAATAATAACGATTTTAACGTTAATAACGATAGTAATAATAACATTAATAACGATAATAACATTAAAAACGACAATAATAATAATGACGTTAATAATAATAATCATATTAGAGATATTAACGATAATAAAAACAATAATAATTATAACAATAATAATAATAATAATAGTAACCATAATAACGATAATATCGATAATAGCGATAGTAATAATAACGATAATGACGATAATAATAGTAATAATAACGATTATAACGATAATTACGAGAATGACGATAATATTAATAACGATAATTACGTTAATAACGTAAATTACGATAAAATAATAGTAATAATAACAATAATAACGATAAAAATATTAGCGCAAATAACGATATAAATAATAGTAATAATAACTATAATAACGATAAAAATATTAACGATAATATCGACATTATTAACAGTAATAACAACGATAATTACGGTAATAACGATAATAAAATTAATAATAATGAAGATAATAACAATATTAACGATAATATCGAAAATAACGATAATAAAAATAATAAAAGTAATAGCATTAATAACGATAATAACGATAATATCGATAATAGCGATAATAATATTAACGATAGTAAATATAATAAAGATAATAATTCTAAGAATAATATATATAACATTGATACTAACGTTAATAACGATATTACTAATAACAATAATAACGATAATAACACTTATAATGATAAGAACGATAATATTATTAACAATAATAACAATAATAACGATTATTACGAAATAAGGATAATAATTAAAGTAATAATAACAATATTAAAAATAATAAGATTAACAACGATAATAACTACAATAATAGTAGTAATAATGAAAGTAATAACAATAATAGCCATATAAACGATTTTAACGATTATAACGATAATAACGATAATATCTATAATATTAATAACATTATTTAGAATAATATCGATATTAATAATTGTAATAATAACAATAATAATTATCATAACGATAATAGCGATTATAATAAAAATATTATCGTTAGTAACAATAATAATGATAACGATGTTTATAATTGTAATAATAATAATGATTATAATGATAGTAACGATAATAATGATAGTAACGATAATAATTATATTAATAAAATGAACAATAATAACGATATTAACGAAAAGATTAGTAACAATTGTAACGTTAACAACGACAATAAACATAATAATAATAATAATAATAATAACGAAAGTAAAGATAACAACGATAATAATAATCACAATAATAGCGATAATATCGATTACAATAATACCGATAATATCGATATTAATGATAATAAAAATAACATTAATAACGATATAAAATTAATATCAATAATAACGATAATAATAGTAGAAATAATAACAATAATAACGATAATAAAGATATCAGTAATATTATTAACGATAACAATGATAATATTAATATAAATAATAAGGATAATAACGATAATAAAGATAATAATATTAATAGTAATAAAGATAATAATGATAATAACGATAATACAGATAATAACGATTATAACGATAGTAGCGATAATAAATATAATAACGACAATAATAATTATAATAATAATTATAATAATAATAATAATAATAATAATAATAATAATAATAATAATAATTACGATAATTATGATAAAAAATAATAACAATAATATCGATTATATCGATAATTATAATAATAATATTTACGATAATTTCGGTCATAATATTAATACTAATAACAATAATAACGATAATAACTATTATAATAATATCGACAATAACAATAATATTAATAATAATAACAACGATAATTACGATAATAACGATAACAAAATTCATAATAATAAAGATAGTAACAATTTTAACAATAATATCGATAATAACGATAATAAAAATAATAATTGTAATAACATTAATAACGATAATAAAGAGAATAACGGTAATAACGATAATAAAGATAATAATAATAATGAAAATAACGATAATAATGATATTAACGATAATAATAATAAAAATAATATCGATAATAACGATGATAACGAAAATAATGATAATAACGATAATAATAGTTATAATATTTGCAATAGAAATCACGTTAATTACAATAAAAACGATAATAATAATAGTAATTATAAAAATAATAGCAATAATAACAATAATAATGATAATAATATATACGATTTTAACGAAAATAGTAATAATAATAATAACGATAATAAAGATAATAACGATAATGATAATAATAATAATAATAATAATAATAAAAATAGAAACAATAATTTGCATAATAACGATAATAATACTGGTAATGTTAAGAATAATAACAATTATAACGATAATAAATATTATGACTATAACAATATTATTCATAATAACGTCAATAGTAATAAAAATAATAATAACGATAATATCGATATTAGTAGTAATATTAATAACTATTATAACGATAATTACGATAATAATTATAATAATATTAAAGATAATAACGATAGTAACAATAATAACGATAATAGTAATAAAAATATTAATGATAATACCGAAAATTATAAAAATTATAATAACAATTATCACGATAATCACGATAATAACGACAATAATAATACTAATAACAACGATAATAACAATATTATCGATAATACAAAGGATAATAATAGTAATAATATAAGTAATAACGATAAAAGTGTTCCTAACGATAATAACAATGACGACAATAACGATAATAATGACTATGATGATAAGAAAGATAATAATACTAATAATAATAAAAATAATAACGACAATAACGATCATAATGATAATAATAGAAGTAATAATAACAATATTAAGAATATTAACTTTAATAACGATTATAACGATAATAACCATAATAATAATAATAATAATAATAATAAAGATAACAACGATAATAACGATAATAATGACAGTAATAAAAACAATAATGACGATATTAACGTTAACAACGATAATAACGATAATAACAAAAATAACAATAATAATAATATTAATGAATATGATAATAACGATATTTACGATAATAAGGATAATATCAATAAAAATAATAACGATAATAATGATAATAATATACAAGATAACGTCGATATTATCGATAATAATATTATCAAATTTAACTATAATATCGATAATAATATTAACAATATTAACGATAATATCGAATATAATAATAATATTATAAACCGTAACGTCGATAATAATAATAATAATAATAATATTATTAACGATAATAACGATAATAACTATAATAATAATAACGAAAATAAAAATAATAATAATATTAACGATAATAATAATAATAATAATAATAATAATAATAATAATAAAGATAGTACCAATAGTAACGATAATAACGATAATAACGATAATTGCGATAGTAACGAATATAATAATAACAATAATAACGATATTAGTAGTAATATTAATAACGTTAATAACGATATTTTCGATAATAATTATAAGAATAATAAAAGATATTAATGATAGCAACAATAATAACGATAATAATAATACCAATATTAATGATAATATCGAAAATTATAATAATAATAATAGCAATAATAACGATAATATCAATAATATCGATAATAATAAAAACGATAATAACGATAAGAATAAAAATAAAATTTCGATAGTAACAAGAATAACGACAATTACGATAATAACGATAATAATAACAACGATAATGTCGATGATAATAATAACGATCATAACGATAATAACGAAAATATTAATAATATTAGCAATAATAATAATATTAAATAAAATAGTAATAACATTAGTAACGAAAACAACGATAATAACATTAATAATAATAATAATAATAAAGAAAGTATGTATAATAATGGTGACAACTATAATATTAATAACAAATATAACGATAATAACAATAATAGCGATAATAAGGTTATAACCGATAATAAGGATAATTATAATATTCATAATAACTATAATACGGATATTACCGATAATAATAATAACGATAATAACGATAATATCGATAATAATAATAATATTATTAACGATATAATCGAAAATAATAATAATCAAAATAACAGTAATAAAAATAATAACGATAATAACAACAATAACGATAATTACGAATAAAATAATAATAACGAAAATAACGATAATAACGATATTAACGATTATAATAATAATAATAATTTCGATAATAACGATAAAAAGGATAATAACCATATTAACGATTATAACGAAAAAATAATAATAATAATAACGATAATAAAGATAATAAAGGCAATAATAATAATATTAATATTAATGATATTATTAATTTTAATGACGATAATAACGGTATTGGTAGTAGATATAATATCAGTATTATCAATAAAAACGATAACAATAATAATAATAACGGTTATTGCAATAATAATGCTAATAATAAAAATAAAGATTATAAAGATAACAACTATATTAACGATAATAACGATAATAATTATAATCATATTAATGATAGTAACGATAATGACGACAATAACAATAATAACGTTAAAGCAATAATATTAATAACGATATTAACAATAATATTGTTAATAGTAATAAAAATTTTAACGATAATATCGATAATATTCAAAATATAAATAATGATAATAAGGATAATAAAGATTACAGAGATTATAATAATAACGATTATAGCAAAAATAATTGCCAATAAATTGGCAATAATGATAATAGCAATAATAACGATAACAACTGTAATTAAAATAACAATATTTACGATATTAAAGAAAATAGGAATAACAATAATAACGATAACAACGATAATAACATTAATAATAATAATAATAATAAAAACGAAAGTAAGTATAATAACTGTGACATCGATAATAATAATAAAAATAATAACGATAATAACGGTAAGAACGATAATAACGTTAATAAAATTAATAATAATATCGAAAATCGCGATAATAACGATAATAACAATATTAATAGTAATAAAAATAAAATAATATCAATAATAACGATAATATCGATAATAATTATAACAAAAATATTGAAGATAATAATAATCATTATAAGGGTAATAAGGAAAAATACGATAACATCGATAATGATAATAATAATAATGACGATAATAATGATAATAACGATAATAATAATAATAAAAATAAAATTAAAAACAATTATAACGACATTAATAATAATAATAATGGCATTACAAGCAATAATATCGATAATAATAATAATCATAATAATAATTATAACAATAAAATCAATAATAACGATAAGAAATATAATACTTATAACAATAATATCGTTGTCAACGAAAATAACGATAATTATAATAATAATATATAGATAATAAGGATTATAACGATAAGAACGAACATAACTATACAAAAGTAAATAACGGCAAATATAATAATAATAATAACGATAATGAAAATGACGATAATGACGATAATAACGAAAATGACGATAATAACGATTATAATAATAAAGATAGTAACGATAATAGTAATAATAATAATAATGATAATAACGATAATAAAGAAAATAATAATAATGATAATAAAGATAACAAAAATATTAACGATAATAACGATAATAATAATAATAATATAACGACAATAAAGATAATAATTGTAATACAGATAATAACGGTATTATCGATAAAAATAATAATGATATTAACGGTAAAATAGATAATAATAAAAACAAAATAAACGATAATATCGATAACAATAGTAAATATAATGACAATAAAAACAAAAATAACGAAAATAACTAAAATAATATTAACGATAATAACGATAATATTAATAATACATATATCGATAGTAATAAAAATAACGATAATGAGGATAATAATGATAATAATAACTGCAATAATAACAATTTTATAGTTAAGGACGATAATAATAGTAATATTAATTACAATAATAACATTATCAACGATAATAATAATAAAGACGTTAATAATAATAATCATAATTAAGATATTAACGATAATAACAACAATAATAATTATAACAATATTAATAATAGTAACTATAAGAACGATAATATCGATAAAAACGATAATAATAATAACGAAAGTAACGATAATAACGATAATAATATTAATATTCATAACGATAATAGCTATAATAACGATAATAATAATAATAACGAGAATGAAGATAATCACTATAATATCGATTATAAAAATAATAATAATAACATTATTGACGATAATAATAAAAATAATAACGATTAATAGCGATAATTACGATAATGACGATAATATTAATAACGTTAATAACGTAAATAAACGTAATAATAATAGTAATAATAACAATAATAACGAAAATAAAAATAATAATGATAATAATATTAACGATAATATCGACATTATTAATAATAATAACAACGATAATTATGATAATAACGATAATAGAGTTAATAATAATGACGATAATAACCATTATAGCAATAATAATAATTACGATAAGAACGTAAATAACGATAATAATAATAATAATAATAATAGCGATAATAACGATATTAACGACAATAACGGTAATAATTATAACAATAATAACGATAATAAAGAAAATATAGATTATATCGATAATAATTATATTAATAATAACGATAATAACGATAATAATATTAATAATATATATAATGAGGAAAGTAAAGATAATAACGATGACAACGATAATAATAGTAGCAATAAAAATAATAATAATGAAAAAAATAATAAATGTAATAACAATAATATCGCTAATAACGCTAATTATGTTAATAATAATAATGATAACAACGAAGAAAATAATATTAATAATAACGATAATATCGATAATAATAATAACGTAAAAAACGATAATAGCATTAATAATAATAAAGATAATAACATTAATAACGATAATAAAGGTAATAATAAAGAATATAATCACGTTTATAACGATAATAACGATAATAACGATAATAACGATATTAAATATAATAACGATAATAATAATAATAAGGATATTATAAATATTAACGATCACAACGATAATAACAATTATATTAATAACGATAATTACAATAATATCGATAATAATAATAACAATATTGACAACAATAATAACAATAATTATAACGATTTTGACGATTATAACGATAATTATAACAATAATAGAAACGATAATATCGATATCAACGATAATAACGATAATAGAGATAATAACGATAATAATAATAACAATAATAACGATATTAACAATTGTAATGATACTAACGAAAATAATATTAATAATAAAACCAATAATAACAATAATAACAATAATAAAAATAACAATATTAACGATATTGAAGATAATATTAATAACAATAGTAACGATAACAACGATAATAACCCTAACAATAATAATAATAATAACGAAAATAAGGATCATAACGATGACAACGGTAAAAATAATAATAATAATAACAATAATAACGATTATACGATTTACAACAATAACGATTATAACGATAATAGTAATAATAATAAAAACGCTAATGAAGATAAAAAGATAAAAATGATAATAACTATATTAACGATAATAACCATTCTAATAATAATAATAATAAGAATAATAACGATTATAACAGTAAAAATAAAAATTATAATAACGACAATAATGATAATAACGATAATAATAATAGCATTAATATCGATTTTAACGTTAATAACGATCGTAATAAGAACATTAATAACGATAATATCATTATCAACTATAATAATAATAATGACATTAATAATAATAATCATACTAGAGATATTAACGATGATAAAAACAATAATAATTATAACAATAATAATAATAGTAACCATAATAACGATAATATCGATAGTAACGATAGCAATAATAACGATAGAGATGATAATATCGATAATACTAATAACAATATTATTGATAATCTCGATAATAATAATAATAACAATAATAAAAATAATAACGATAATAACGTTAATTACGAGAATGACGATAATGTTAATAACGATAAGAACGTTAATAACGTTAAATACGATAAAAATAATAGTAATAACAACAACAATAACGATAATAATATTAACGATAATATAGAAATTATTATCAATTTTAAGAACGATAAATACGATAATAACGATAATAAAATTAATAATAATTAAGATAATAACAATATTAAAAATAATATCGATAATAATAATAATAATAAAAATAATAGTAATAGCAATAATAACGATAATAACAACAATAACGATAAAAATGATAATAACGATAATAATTATATTAATAATAGCAATAATAACGATAATAAAGATAATAGAAATACAATAACAACGATATTAACAATAATAAAGAGAACGATAATATTATTAACGATAATAATGACAATACTAATATTATTAATAATGATAATAACGATAATAAAGATAATAATATGAATATTAATAAAGATAATAACGATATTAACGATAATACCGATAATAACGATAATAACGATAAATATAATGTTAATAATAAAGCTAATAAAGTTAATATCTACAATAATAATAATAATAATAATAATATTAATAATGACGATAATAACGATAATAAAAGAAACAAATATAACGATATTAAAGAAAATATTAAAAACAATTGTAATGTTAAAAACGATAATAACAAAAATAATAATAATAGTAATAACGAAAGTAAAGATAATAACGATAACAATGATAACTATAATAGTGATAATATTGATTATAATAATACCGATAATATCGAAAATAACAATAATAATAATAGAAATAATAACAATAATAACGACAATAAAGATAACGATAATATTATTAACGATGACAATGACAATATTAATATAATTAATAACGATAATAACGATAATAAAGATATTAATATTAATATTTATAAAGATAATAACGATATTAACGATAATACAGATAATAACGATAATATCGATAATCATACTAGCGATAATAACGATAATAATAATGATAATAATAACGCTAATAAAGTTAATATCTACAATAATGATATTAATAATAATATTAATAATATCGATAATAACGATAATAACGATAATAATAGTGGTAATGTTAAGAATAATAACAATAATAACGATAATAACGATTATGATGAAAACAATATTATTGATAATAACGTCAATAGTAATAATAATAATAATAACAATAATTACGATAATAAAGAAATTAACGATAATAATAATGATGATAATGACGATAATAGTAATAATAATAATAACGATTATAACGATATTATCGATTATAATAAGATTTATAATAAAGATAATAAAGATAAAAACGATATTAATAATAACAACAAAAACGATAATAAATATAATAATGATAATAACTATAATAAAAAAATAATAATATTAATGAGAAGAATAACGATGATACCGATAATAACGGTAATAATAATAATAAATATAAATATAATATCGTTAATAAGGTTAGTAATAATAATAATAATAATAAAGACTATAATAATGATAATAACGATAATAATTACAATAACGATAATTATAACAATAATAACGATGGGAAAGATTATGAAGATAATAATAATAACAATTATTACGACAATAATAATAAGAATAAGAACGATAAAACGATATTAGCGATAATAATACTAATAATAATAAAGATAATAACTAAATTGACCATAATAACAATAATTGTGACAATTACAATAATAATAAGAACAGCAATAACCATATTTCCGATAATAACGATAATTACAATAACAATGATAACGATAATAACGATAAGTACAATTATAATAATGACGATAATAACGAAGGAAGTAATAATAATTATAACGATGAAAACGATAATATCATTAATAATAATAACAATAATAAACATAATAAAGTTATCAAAGAAGGTAATTGTAGTAATAAAAGCAGTAATGACAATATTAAAGATAATAACGATATTAACGATAATAATAATATCGATAGTAAGCAAAATATCAATAATAATAATAACAACATTAACGATATTATCGTTAATATTAGCAATAATAATAACTATAATAACGACAATAACGATAATAACAATATTAATAATAACTATAGAAACGATAATATCTATAATAATAATTAAAACATTATCGGTAATAACGATAATAATAATAAAAATAACAACGATATTATCGATAATAACTGTTATATTATTAATAATAACGATAATAACGATATTAACGATAATAAGGATAGTAACTTTAATAACAATGATATTAATATCGATAAAAACAATAAAGTTAATAAGGCCGATTATGATAACAACGAAAATAATAATATTAATAATAAAGATAATTACGATAATAACGATAGTATTTGTAGTAATAATAAAAATAATAATGTTATTAACGTAAATAACGAAAATAACGATTATATTATTAACGATTACATTATTAATATCGATAAAATTAATATCAATACTAAAGATAATAACGATAATAATAATAATAATAATAATATAACGATATTAACGATAACAGTAGTAGTAATACTAACAATAATAACAATACTATCGATAATGATGTTAACGGAATTAATAATAACTATAATAATTATAATAATAATAACAATACTAACTATAAAAACGATAACAATAATAGTAATAGTAATAATAATAGCAATAATAACGATAATAAAGATAATAATAATAACAATAATAACAACAATAACAATAATAGCGATAACAATAATAACAATAATAACGTTAATAACGAAAATTACGATAATTCTGATAATAACAATAATAATGATAACGATAATAACGAAATATTAATAATTATAAATACGATTATAAATATAATATCGAAAATAATAATAATTATAATAATTAATATAATAACGATATAAACGATAAGAACAATAATATTTTTAAAAACAATAAAGATAATAACGATAATAATAATAATAATAACAATAATATTATTAAAAACAATAAAGATAATAACGATAATAATAATAATAATAACAATAACAAGGAGAATAACAATAATAATAATAAGAAACTATAATTATGATTATAAAGAAAATGATAATAAAGATAATAATTATAATAATAAAAAAAGAGTAACGATAATAATGATACAAACGATAATAATAATTATAACAATTAACATAATAACGATTATAACGATAATAATAATAACATAAATAACGATAATAACGATTATAACGATAATAATAATACTAATAATAACAATAATAACAGCAAGAACGATAAAAAATATAATAACATTAATAACGATAAAAACGATAATAAAGAAAATAACGATAATAATAATAACAATAATAACTATAATAACCATGATAATGATTTTATGGTAATAAAAATAAAGATAATTTCGATAATAAGGACAATAATAATAGTAATAATAACGATAATAACGATAATATCGATAATAAGAATAATTATAATGACATCGATAATAATAATAACAATAATATCGATGATAAGGGAAATTATGAAAATAAAAGTAATGACGATAATATATATATGACGATAATAATAATAATAATAATCAAAACGATAATAAGGATAATAACGATAATAACGATAATAACGATAATAATAATAATAATGATATAGAAAGTGACGGCATTAACGGTAATGACGATAATAATAATAACAATAATGACGATAATAAAAATAATATTGATAATAACAATAATTATAATTATAATAATAATAATAAAAACCATAATATCAGTAATAATAATAACAATAATAACGATAATAAAGAAATAACGGTAATAATAATAACAATTATAAAGATAATAACAACAATATCGATATTAGCGAT
This sequence comes from Vespa crabro, assembly GCF_910589235.1. NCBI lineage: Eukaryota > Metazoa > Arthropoda > Insecta > Hymenoptera > Vespidae > Vespa > Vespa crabro. Next base: position 2,727,168 of record NW_025813595.1, read on the forward strand.
AACTATAATAACTATGATTACGATAATAACAATAGAAATAATGACCAAAATATCGAAAACAAAGATAATAACGATATTAATAGTAATAAAAATGAAGTAATATCGGTAAAGTGGATAGTAATAATAATAATATATAGGATAATAAGGATAATAATAATAATAATAATAACTATAATATCGTTAATAGTAACAACTATAAATTCGATAATAATGGTATTAATGAAAATAACTAGAATAATAATAACACATATAACAATAAAAACGATAATAACAATACTAATATTGACATTAAAAACGATAATTACGATAATAACTATAGTAATAAGTACTATAATAACGGTAAAATGATATTAACGATAATAATAATAATAATATATTATCGATAATAAGTATAATTACGAAAATACCGATAATAAAGATAATAACAATAATAACGACAAAAATAATTATAATAATAATAACGATACTAACAATAATAACGATAATAATAATAATAATAATAAAGAAAATGACGGGATTAACGTCAATAACGATAGTAATAGTTACTATAATAACGATAATGATGATAATAATAATAATAACGATAATTATAAGAACAAAAGTTACTATAATAACGATATTAACAATAATAATAAGAAGATTAATAGCTATAATAAAGATAATAAAATTAATAATAATAATAATGGCGATATTATAGATATTAACGATAATAATAAGAACGATAATAACGACAATAGTAATTATAACAATAACGATAATAATGATCATAACGACAATAATAATAATAATAATAATAAGTATGATAAGGATATTAACGATAATAACGCTAATAATGATAATAACGGTTATAATAATAATAATAATAACAATATTAACGATAATCACATTAATAATAATAATAAGAATAATAATAATGATAACATAGATAATAACGATAATAGTAATAACGATTTTTTCGACAATAGTGATAATAATAATAACGATAATAACGATAATAGCGATTGTAGTGACAATAAAGACAGTAATAAGAATAATAATAATAATAATAACGATAATAATAATAATACTAATAACGATAATTACATTAACAACGATAATAGTAATAATGACTTTAATAGTAATAATCATAATAAAGTTATTAGCGATAATATCAACAATAATAATAATAATAGTAACCATAATAACGATAATAAAAATAATAACTATAATAACGATAATAACAATGAAAATAATAGTAATAATAAATATATATTAAAGTTAGTAAGGATAATAACGATTATAATATTAATAATAATAACGTTAAATACGATACTAGTGACAATATTATTAATAATATTAACGTTAATAGGTATAATTAATAAATAAAAGTTAATAGTAATAACAATAATAACGTTAAAAACGATATTAAAGGTAATAACAATAATAATAATGATAATAACGAAAATAATAATAGCAATAATAACGATTTTTAATGTTAAAAATGATAATAATAATAACATTTATAACCATTACAACATTATCAACGATAATAATAATAATGGCGTTAATAATAATAATCATAATGAAGATATTAACAATAATTTCAACAATAATATTCTAAAAATAATAATAATAATAATAGTAACCATAAGAACGATAATATCGATAATAACGATTAAAATAATAACGATAGTAACGATAATAAAGATAATAACGATAATAATATTAACGATAATATCGACATTATTGATAATATCAACAACGATAATTTTGATAATAACGGTAATAAAATTAATAACAAAAAAGATAAAAACAATATTAACAATTAAATATCGATTGTAACAATAATAACGACAAAGACGATAGTAACGATAATAATAATAACGATAATAATAATAACGATCATAAAGTTAATAATAAAAATCATATTAAAGATAATAACGCTAATAACAATACTAACGATATTACCGATAATAATAATAACGATATTAAGGATAATATCGGTAATAATTGTAACAATATTAACAATAAAAACGATAATAATAATAACAACTAAAACATTAATAACGTAATTAACTATAATAAAATTTATAATAATAACGACAATGAAGATAATAATGATAATAATAGAAGTAATAATAACAATATTAAGAGTATTAAATATAATAATGATTATAAAGATAATAGTAGTAGTAATAATAACAGTAATAACAATAATAACGATAATAACGATTATAACAATGTTAACGATAATAATATTGACGATAATAACGATAATAACAATTGTAATAGAAGTATTAATAACAATATTAAGTATAATAACAATAAAAACGATAATAGAAATAAAAATAGTAGTAATATAAAATGTAATAATTATAATAACGATAAAAACGATTTTAACGATAATAATAATGACGATAAATAGGACATTATCGATAATAATAATAACAATAATAACGATAATATCGATAATAATAATAACAATAATAACTATAATTACGAAAATAACGATTATAACGATGATAATAATAAGAGTAATAATAACCACGAAAATAACGTTAATAACGATAGCAATAATAATAACACTAACAATATAAATAATTACAATAGTAACGATAATAACATTATGACGATAATAATAATAATAATATTAGCGATAATAGCGATAATGAAGATAATAACGATAATAAGGATAATAACATTATAGTTATTAACGATAAAAACGACAATAAAGAAAATAACAATTACAATTATAAAGATATTAATGAAAATAACGATAATAATGATAATAAAGACAATAATAATAATAGTAATAACGATAATAATGATAATAACGATAATAATAAAATCGAAAATAATGACAATAATAATAATAATAACATTAATAATGGTAATAAAGATAACATCGGTAATAATGAAAACAATAATATCGATAATAACGATATTAACGATATAAAAATAATAATAATAATTTCGTTAATTAGGTTAATTACGAAAATATCGGTAATAACCACGATAACGGGGAAATCGATAATTAACAATAAAATCGATAATAACGATAATAACGACATTAAATGTAATAATTATAACGATAATAACAATAATGATAATAGTAATTATAATAATAACGATAATAACGATAATAACGCATAATAATAATTACAACAATAAAAATAGTAATAATAAAAATAATAACGATGATAACGATAATGACGATAATAATAAAAATAATACCGTTAATAACGATAGTAACGATAATAAAATTAATAATAATATCGATAATACTGATAATAACGATAATAAAATATTAATAGTAATTAAAATAAGATAATATCGATAATAACGATAATATCGATAATAATTATAACAAAATGACGACGATAATAATAATCATTATCGGTATAAGGATAAATACGATAGCATCGATAATAATAATACCAATAATATCGGTAATAACCATAATGACGACAATAATAATATTAATAATAATAATAATAATAATAACAAGGATAATAACGATAATTACGATAATAACGATAATATCGACAATGATAATAATAATATTTACGATAATAATGATAATAACGATAATAATAATAATAATAACATTAAAACCAATAATAACGATAATAACAATAATAATAATAGCATTACAAACAATAATATCGATAATAACGATAAATACGATAATAATTATAAAAATTATATCGATAATAACGATTAGAATTATAATACTATTAACAATAATATCGCTGACAACTATAATAACGATAATTATAATAATTTCATATAAATATTAAGAATTATAATGATAAGAACGAACATAACTATATAAAAGTATATAACGGCAAATATAATAATAATAATAGCGATAAAGACGATAATGACGATAATAACGATAATGATGATAATAAGGATTATAATAATGTCGATAGTAACGATAATGGTAATAATAATAATAATGATAATAACGATTATAATAATAATAATAATAACCATAAAAGCTATAAAAGCGACAATAATAATAATAACGATAATAAGGGTACTAACGATAGCAAGGATAATAAATATATCAATAAAAACGATAATAACGATGTTAACGATAATAAAGATAATAACAATAAGACCGATAGTAATGATACGGTAATAACGATTACTGAAATGATAATATTACCGATTGTTTTAATAATAACGATAATGACGTTAATAATAAAAATATTAATAAGGTAATAACGATATTAACGACAAAAACGATAAAAATGATAATATCAATAATAATAAAAATAACAATTACAATAATAAAGATAATAACTATAAGAATGAGAACAATAATAACAATCATAGCGTTAATAATGATAATAATAATAGCAATAATAGCGATAACATCGTTAATAACAATAATCGTAATAATAACGATAATAGTGGTAATAACGATGACAACGATAATAATAATAATAGTAATAACGATAATAACGATATTAACCAAAATTAGGATAATAATAATAGAAATAATAACAATAATGGCGATATTAATGATAATTAGAATAATAAAGATAGTAACAATAATAATAATAGTAATAATAATGTTAATAACGTTATTAACGATAATAACGATAATAATAATAACAGTAATATAGATAATAACGATAATATCGATTATAATAATAACAATTAAAACGATAGTAATGATGTTAATGATAACAATAATAACATTATTTACGATAATAACGACTATAGTAATAATAATAATTATCATAATAATAATAACAATAATAACGATAATGAAGATTTTTACGATAATAATAATAACGATAATAACGATAATAATAATAATTTTAATAACAAAGGATATAACGATATTCAGGAAAATAACGATAATAATGATAGTAACGATACTAATAAAAATAATAATAACAATAATAACTATAATAACGATTATAATGATAATAACTATAATAATGATATTAACAATAAGAATAAAAGTAATAATAAAGACATTAACGTTATGAACGATTATAATGATAATAACGATACTAATAAAAAAAATAATAACAATAATAAAGATAATAATAATAAAATTAATATCGATAATTACGTTAATAACTATAATAATAATAGCATTAATAACAATAATAACGATAATAATAATAATAATAGTAATAAAAATATTAAGGTTAATAAAGATATTAATGATATTACTAATAACGATGACAACGATAAAAACAATAATATTAATATTAATAATAACGAAAAGAAGGATAATATCGATAACAACGATACTATTAATAATAATTATCAAGATAATAACATAATTAACGATCATATCGTTAAAATGATAATAACATTACTAATAATAATATTAATATCAATAAAAACGATAACAACACTATTAATGAGATGAATATGAACGATAATAACAATAATAAGGATAATAAGAATTACAATAATATCGATACCAACGACAATAACAATAAAAATAATAATAATAATAACGAAAATAACGATAATAACGGTGCCAACGATAATAATAATAACAATAATAAGGATAATAACGATGACAACGATAATAATAATAACAATAATAATGATAATAACGATAATAACGATTATACGGATAATGGAAATACGATGATATCGATAAATGTAATAATAATAAGAACGATAATGAAGATAAAACGATAAAAATGATAATAACTATAATAACGATAATAACAATGAAAATAGTAGTAATAATAGAGATATTAAAGATAGTAACGATAATAACGATAATAATAATAACGATAATAACAATAACGTCGATAATATTAATAACAAAATTTACGATAATATCGATATTAATAATTGTAATCATATAAATAATAACGATCATAACGATAATAGCAGCTATAATAATAACGATAATAATGATATTAATAATAATATCACTATCGTAAGTAACAATAATAATGATAACGATGTTTATAATCGTAATAATAATAACGTTTATAATGATACTGACAGTAATAATGAAAATAAAAATAATAACCATAATAACGATAATAATAACATTATTACTAATAATAACAGTAACGATAATAACGATAATAAAAACAGCAATAATAACAATATTAACGAAAATAGTAATTACAATTGTAACGGACCAACGATAACAGCATTTATAATAATAATAATAATAGCGAATGTAAGGATGATAACGGTGACACCTATAATATTAATAACAATAATAACGATAATAACGATAATAATAAAAATCGTATTAAAGATAATAAAGATAATAACGATACTAACGGTAATAATGAAAATAATAATAACAACAAAAACAATATTAACGATAATAAGTGTAATAACAATTATTATAATGACGGTAAAAACGATAACAACGGTAATAATGATAATAACGATAATAACGATATTAATAATGATAATAATAATAATAATAAAGATAATAACGAAGTAAACGGTTCTAACGATATGAATATTTACAACAATAACTATAATAACGATTATGATGATAAGAACGATAATAATACTAATAATAATAAAAATAATTCCGACAATGACGACAATAAGAATAATAATAGAATTATTAATAACAATTTTAAGAATAATAACTGTAAAAACGATAATAACAATAATAATAATAGTAATAAAAAAGTAATAATTATAATAACGATAAAAACGATTTTAACGGTAATAATAATGACGATAAGTAGGATAATATCGATAATAATAATAACAATATTAGCCATAATACCGATAATAATAATAACAATAATAACGGTATAATTAAAAATAATAGAAAAATAAAATAATATCAATAATAACGATAAAAAAAATAAAAACGATTATATCGATTATATAAAATACGATAATAACGATATTATCGATAATAATAACAACAATATTAACAATAATATCGATAATAATAACAACAATATTGACGATAATATTGATAATAATAATAACAATAATATCAGTAATACGGGTAATAACGATAATATCGGTAATAATAATAATGATACTATGTTAATAGCGATATAATCAATAACAATATTAACGATAATATTGACAATATTAAAGATAATAATGATAATAATTTTAAAACAATAATAATTATCATAATTATAGTAGTAATAACGATAATAACTATATTAAAAATAAAAATAATAACGATAAAAGAGATAATAATAATAAAATTTATAACGTTAATAACGAGAATAACGATAATAACGGTATTAATAATAAAATTGATATCGCTAATAACGATAATAAAGGTATAATATTATTAATAAAGATGATAATAATGATTATAATGGAAATAATAATAATTACAATATCGATAATAACGATAATAACGTTAAAATGGATAATAATAATTGTAATAACATTAGTAATAATAATAATGATAATTACATTAATAACGATAATAATAATAGTTATAATAACATTATAACGAGAATAACGAGAACAACCATAATAACGAAATCTATAATAACGATAATAAAGACAATAATAATAACAATAATAATATCGATAATAACTGTAATATTGATAGTAAACATAATGACGATAATAACGATAATATCGATAATAATAATAATAATAATAGTTACAGTAATATCGAAAATAACGATAATAACGACAGTAATAATAATAATAATATTAATATCCATAATGCAGATAATGACGCCACTTAAAATAATTATATAATATTAGTAATAATAACGATAATGACGATAATAATAATAGTATTAATAACAATATTAAAAATAATAACGATAATAACGATAATAACGATAATAATAATAATAATAACGACATTATAACTGTAATAAATATAATAACGATATGTTATTAACGTTAAAGACGACAATAGTGATAATAGAAATAACGATAATAACGATAATAGCGGCAATAAAAATTATAATAATAAAGATAATAACGATATTATGGAAAATAAAGATAAAAGCTATAAGAATAATAATAATAAGAACAATATCAATGATAATAACGGTAATAAACATAATAACATTAACGATGACATGACAAAAATAATAACAATATTAATAACGATAATAACGAAAACAACAATAATAAAGATAATAACTATATTAACGATATCAATAATAACGAAAATAACGTTAATTTCGATATTAATAATAACAATATTAAAGATAATAACGATAGGGCGATTAATAATAATAATAATAATAATAATATTATTATATGATAAAATAATAATAAGATAAAATAATAATAATATTAACGATTACAACGAAAATAATGATAATAATAGTAGTAATAATAACAATTATAACAATAATAACGATAATAAAGAAAATAACGGTAATTACGATATTAATTATAAGAATAATCTATTTAACATTAATACTAACGTTGAAAACGATAATATAAATAAAATTAATAACGATAATAACGATTATAATAATAAGAACGATAATAATATTAATAATAAAAACAATATTAACTATTATAACGATAATAACGTTAATAATAGATGTAATAATAACAATATTAAAAATAATATGTATAATAACAATAATAACAACAATAATAGTAGTAATAATGACAGTAATAAAAATAATAGCCATAAAAACGATTTTAACGATAATAATAATAACGATAATAACGATAATATCGATATTATTAATAACAATACTTATGATAATTTCGAAATTAATAATTGTAATCATATCAATATTAACGATTATAACGATAATAGCGACTATAATAATAACTATAATAACGACTTTAATAATAATAATAATATTATCTTTAGTAACAATAATAATAATAACGATGTTTATAATAGAAATAATAAAAACGATTATAACGATATTTATAACGATATTATAAATATAACGATTAAAACGATAATATTGATAATAACGATAATACCGATAATAACGACAATAAAGATAATCATAATAACGATAATAACGATAAAGATAATATTAATAATGGCGCTAATAAAGATAATAACTACAATAATAAAAATAATAATAATAATAATAACGATGATAACGATAAAACCAATAATAATTTCAGTAATAATAACAATAATATCAATAATAACGATAATAACCATAATAATAATAACAATAAAATCGATAATATCGTTAATAATAGGAGTAATAATAACCTAATTAGGAATAATATATATAGTAACGATAATAACGGTAATAATGGTAGAAGTAATAACAGAAATAACAATAATAACGATAAAAACGATATTAACGTTAAGAATAGTAACGATAATAACGATAATATTGATAATAATAATAACAATATTTACGATAATATCGATAACAGTAAAATAATAATTACAATATTAAAGATCATAACGATAATAGCGATAATATTAATAAAGATAATAACGACAATAAGAAAAATAATAATATCGATAGCAACATTAATAATTATAATGATTATTATATTAGTAATACTAATAACGATTACAACGATAAAAACGATAATAACGATAATAATAATAAAATTAGAAAGGACAATTACGATAAAAACTAAAATAATAATAGCAATAATAACTATAAAAACGATAATAATGATAATAAAAGTAATAACAATAATAACGATAATAATATTAATAACAATAATAACGATTATAATGAAAATAACGATAGTGATAATAATATTAATAAAAATAATAACGTTAAAGCGATATTAACGATAATCACCTTAATACTGATAACAATATTAACAATAATAACGATAATAACGATTGTAATGATAATAATATTAACAATAATAGCGATAAATACAATCATACCGATAATTATAATAATAGTAATATAGATAATAGAGATAATTAAGAAAAAAACGGTAATAACGAATATATCGATAATAAAGGTAATAATTATAACAATAATGACGATATTAACGATAATTACGATTATAATTATAATGACGATAGTAATTATAATAGAAATAACAATAGGAAAGATGATGAAGATAACAAATAACGATAGGAAAGATATTGAAGTTAATAATAATAACTATAATAACGACAATAGTAATAAAAATGACGATAATAACGATATTAGCGATAATAAAAATAATAATTATAAAGATAATAACGAAATTGACCATAATAACGATAATGGTGATAATAACGATAATAATAATAATAATAGTAACAACAATAACAATAATTACAATAATAATAACAACAGCAATAACGGTAATACCGATAATAACGATAATAATAATAACAATGATAACGATAATAACGATAAGTACGATTATAATAATGTCGATATTAAAGAAAACAGTAATAATAATTATATCGTTAATAACAATAATAACAGTAATAATAATAACAATGAAAAAGATAATAAAGAAATCAACGATATTAATTGTAATAATAAAATTATAATAACGATACAAACGATAATAACGATATTAAAGATATTATCGTTAATATTAACAATAATAATAACTATAATGACGACAATAACGATAATAACGATAATTATAATAAGACCAAAAACAATAATATTAATAAAATCAATAAAGATAATAACAATAATAATAATAAAATAATAACAATAATAAGGATATAACAATAATATTAATAACACACTTAAGGATAATAATGATTATAAATATAATGATAATAAGGATAATAATTATAATAATAATATCAATGATAAAGATAATAATGATACGAACGATAATAATAATAATAATAATAATAACCATAGTAACGATAATAACAATAATAATAAGAACATTAATATCGATAATAACGATTATAACGATAATAACGATAGTACGGATTATTATAATAAAGATAATAACGATAATGACAATAATAATAATAACGATAATGACGATAATAACGATAATAATGATAGTAACAATAATAACGATGATAACATTATTAACGATAATAATAATAACAATAATACCGATAATAACGATAATAAATATAATAATAATAGTAATAATAAAGATTTTAACAATAATAACGATTACAATGATAATAACGAATATAATATTAATAATAATAACAATAATAACGATAATAACGATAATAATAGTGGTAACAATAAAAGTAATAAAAATAATAACGATAATAACGATAATGAGGAAAATAATAATAACAATAATAACGACAAAATTGATAATAATATTAGTAATAATATCAATGACAACGATTATAACGCTAATTACGATAAGTTTATACCTAAAAAAAGGATAATAATGATAAGAGCGATAATTATAATAACAGTAATAACAATTATAATGTTAATAACGAAAAAATAATAATAATAAGACCTATATGAACGATAATATAGATAATAATAGTAGTAATAATAACAATATTATCAAAATTAACGATAATAACGATAACATTATTAACGATAATAACGTTAGTTATAACAATATTAATAACAATAATAACGATAATAAAGATAACAATAATAATCAATAACGATAATGCCGTTAATAACGTTAATAATAATAATAATAACTATTATAATAATAACTATAAAAACGATAATAATCATAATAACGAAAATAACGATGATAGCGATAATAATAATAAAAATAATAATATTAACGAAAATAGGGACAATAACGGTAAGAACGATATAAATAGTAGAAAAAGTAAACGTAATTCCGATAATAAGGATAATAACAATAAAGTAAATAACGATAATAAAGACAATAATATTAATAATAATAACGATAATAATGATAATAACGATAATAATTATATCGAAAATAACGACAATAATAATAATAATAACGATGATAAGGATAATAACGATAACATCGGTAATAATAATAACAAAAATATAGGTAATATAAATAATAACGATAATAACAACATTAAATATAACAATAATAACGATAATATCGATAATAATAATAACGATAATGACGACAAAAGTAATAATAATATTAATTGTAATAACGAAAAAAATGATAATATCGATAATAATTATAACGTAAACGACGACGATATTAATAATCATAATAACGATAATAAGGATAAATACGATAACATCGATAATAATAATAGCAACATTAACAATAATATAAATAAGAAAGATGATAACCGTAATAATAATAATAATAATAATAATAATGATAATAATAATAATAACAATATTAATAATGATAATAACGATAATAACGATAATTATGAAAATAATAATAATAAAAATTTCGATAATAATGATTATAATTATAATAACTATAAAAATGACAATAATATTGATAATAATAATAAAAATAATAATAAAGTCGATGACGATAATAGCGATAATAGTAGGAGTATAATATCAATAATTACAATAATAATGAAAAAAAAAGATAATAACGATAATTATATTTATGATTATAATGAAAATTGTAATAATAATAATAACGATTATACCGATAATAACGATAATAATGATAATAATAATAATAATAATATTAATAATAATAAAAATAAAAACTATAATTTGTATAATAACAATAATAATAGTGGTAATGTTAAGAATAATAACAATAATAACGATAATATCGATTATGACGATAACAATATTATTGTTAATAACTTCAATAGTAAAAATAATAATAATGATAATAAAGCTAATAACTATAATAACTATAACGACTATAGTAACGATTAGAATAATAACGATAATAACGATAATAGTAGTAATATTATTAACGATAATAACGATATTTACGATAATAATTATAATAAAAATAAAGATAACAACGATAGTAACATTCATAACGATAATAATAAAAACAATAATAATAATAATATAGAGAATTAAAATAATAATAATAGTAATAATAGCGAGAACATCGATAATAGCGATACTAATATTAACGATAATATCTATAAGAATAATATTAAAATATCGATAGTGACAATAGTAACGACAAAGACGACAATGACGACAAAAATAATAACGATAATGACGATGATAATAATAATGATCATATCGTTAATAACGATAATAATAATAATAATAATAGCAATGATAACGATATTAACGATTATAATATTATCGATAATAACGATAATAATCCATAATAATAATAATATTAATTAACATAATAACGATATTAATGATAATAATGATAATAACAATAATAACACTAATAACGATAGTTGCGATAATAATAGTAATAATAATAACAATAATAACAAAAATATTGTTAATAAGGAAAATACCGATGATAATGATAATTATAATATTCATAATAACTATAATAAGGATATTATCGATAATAATAATTACGATAATAACGATCAGAATAATATCCATGAAAACGATAAAATCGAATATAATAATAAAAACTTTAACGATAAAATCGATAATAATAAAAATAATTTTAACGTTAATAACCATAATAATAATAATAATAATAGCAATAATAACCGTAATAAGGAAAATAAGAAGGAAAATAATAATAACGATAATAACAATAATAGTAATAATTATAATATCGATAGTAACAGTAATAACTATAATGACGATAATAACGATAATGATAATAACGAAAATGACGATGGATATAGAAACGATAATACTTTTAATAACGATAATAATAATAATAATAATAGCGATAATAAAGATATTAACGTTAATAACGATAATAATGAAAACAATTAAAATGTTAATAACAATAATTATGATAATAATAATAATAATTATAATAGTGATAGCATTAACAACGATATTTAAGATAATAATAACAATAATAAGGATAATAACATTATTTACGATAATAATGATAATAAAGTTAATGACGATAATATCGATAATTATAATAACAATATTAACGATAATAAAAATAAAAATACTAACAAAACAGCGATAATAACGAAATTATCGATAATAACGATAATAATAATAGTAATAATAATAACGATAATAATCATAAAAACAACAATAATATTAATAATAATAATATTAATAATAATAATAATAATAATAATAATAATAACGATAATAACGATTTTAATGATAATGAAAAAATAATAATAGCAATTAATACGGTAAATACGATAATAAAATAGTAATAATAACGATTAGAACGATACTAACCACAATAACGATAATAATAATAACAATTATAAAGATAATAACGATAATAATTATTAGAATGACAATAACTATAAAAACGATTATAATCACAACGATAATAACGATAATATGGAAAAAAATAATAACAAGATTAACAATAATATTGATAATAATAATAATAAAAATAACAATAACTACGATAATAACGATAATAAAATTAATAATAATAAAGATAATAACAATATTAACGATAATATCGACAATAACGATAATAAAAATAATAATAGTAATAGCAATAATAACGATAATAAAGATAATAGCGATAATAATAATAACGATAATAAAGATAATAATTCTAAGAATAATATATATAACATTGATACTAACGTTAATAACGATAATACTAATAACAATAATTACAATAAAAACGTTTATTATGGTAAGAACGATAATAATATTAATAATAATAACCGTAATAACGATTATTACGATATAAGTATAATAATAAAAGTAATAACAACAATGTTAAAAATAATAAGTATAATAAAGATAATAACTACAATAATAGTAGTAATAATGAAAGTAATAACAATAATAGCCATAAAACGATTTTAACGATAATAATTATAACGATAATAACGATAATAATAATAATATTATTAATATTAATTAAGATGATATCGATATTAATAATTGTAATAATAACAATAATAACGATCGTAACGATAATAGCGATTATAATAAAAACGATAATAACGATAATAATAATAATATTATCGTTAGTAACAATAATAATGAAAACGATGTTTATAATTGTAATAATAATAACGATTATAACGATAATAACGATAATAATGATAATAACGATAATAATTATAATAATAAAAGGAACAATAATATCGATATTAACGATAATAAGAATAATATTAATAACGATATTAAAAATAATAACAATAATAACGATAATAATAGTAGAAATAATAACAATAATAACGATAATAAAGATAACAATAATATTATTGACGATAACAATGATAATATTAATATAAATAATAACGATAATAACGATTAAAACGATAGTAGCGATAATAAATATAATAACGACAATAATAATAATAATAATGATAATAATAATAATAATAATAATAATAATAACGATAATAACGATAATAACATTAATAACATCAGTAATAATAACAATAATATCAATAATAACGATAATAACGACAATAATAATAAAAATAATATCGATAATATCGATAATTATAATAATAATATTAACGATAATTTCAGTAATTATATTAATACTAATAACAATAATAACGATAATAACGATAAAAAAGAGAATAACGTTAATATCGATAATAACTATAATAATAATAACGAAAATAACGATAATAATGATATTAACGATAATAATAATAATAATAATAATATCGATTACAACGATGATAACGAAAATAAAAATAATAACGATAATAATAGTTATAATAATTGCCATAATAATAACGTTAATTACAATAATAACGATAATAATAATAGTAATTTTAAAAATAATAGCAATAATAAGAATAATAATGATAATAACATATACGATTTTAACGACAATAGTAATAATAATAATAACGATAATAAAGATAATAACGATAATAATAGCTGTAATGTTAGGAATAATAACAATAATAACGATAATAAAGTTTATGACGATAACAATATTATTCATAATAACGTCAATAGAAATAATAATAATAATGACGGTAATATCGATATTAGTAGTAATATTAATAACGATAATAACGATAATTACGATAATAATAATAATAATAATAATAAAGATAATAACGATAGTAACAATAATGACGATAATAATAATAAAAATATTAAAGATAATAACGAAAATTATAAAAATAATAATAGCAATAATAAAAATAATATCGATAATATCGATAATAATGAAATTAATAATGATAGTAATAGCAATAATAACGATATTAAAGAAAATTGTATTAACATTAGTAACGAAACAACGATATTAACATTTATAATAATAATAATAAAAACGAAAGTAAGTACAATATCGGTGACAACTATAATATTAATAAAAATAATCACGATAATAACGATAATAACGACAATAATAATACTAATAATACCGATAATAACGATATCAATGGCATTATCGATATTAACGTTTATAATAATAATCTTATTAAAGATAAGAAAGATAATAACGATACTAACAATAACAGCGATAATAATAATAACGATATTAAGGATAATATCGTTAATAATTATAAAAATATTCACGATAGTATCGATAATAATAATAACGACAAAAACAATAATAACGATAATAACTATAATAAAATTTATAATAATAACGATAATAACGATTATAACGTTAATAATAATAATAACAATATTATTGATAATAGCAATGATAATAATAGTAATAATATAGGTAATAATAATAAGAGAGTTCCTAACGATAATAATAATGTGACAATAACGATAATAATGAATATGATGATAAGAAAGATAATAATACTTATAATATTAAAAATAATAACCACAATAACGATCATAATGATAATAATAGAAGTAATAATAACAATATTAAGAATAATAACTTTAATAACGATTATAACGATAATAGTATTAGCAATAATAACAGTTATAACATTAATAACAATAATAATGCATATAACATTGTTAACGATAATAATATTAAAGATTTTAACGATAATAACCATAATAATAATAATAATAATGAAGATAACAACGATATTAACGATAATAATAACAGTAATAAAAACAATAATGACGATAATACCGTTAACAACGATAATAACGATAATAACGATGCTAACAATAATAACGATAATAATAACAACAACAGAAGCAATAATAACGATAATAACTATAGTTTACTTATAATAATAACGATGATAACGATAAAAATTATAATAACAATATTAACGATAATAACAATGATAATAACAATAATATTAAAGGTAATGACGATAAAAAAGTATCTAACGTTAATAATAATAAAGGCAATAATAATGATAATAATAGAAGTAATACTAAATATATTAAGAGTAATAACTATAAAACGATTATAACAATAACAGTAGTAGTAAGAATAACAATACTAACAATAATAACGAAAATAACGATTATAAAAATGTTGACGATAATAATATTAACGATAATAACAATAATAAGCATAATAATTAATATAATTATATTAAAGATAACAACGATAATAACGATAATAATGACAATAATAGAAAACAATCATGACGATAATAACGTTAACAAAGATAATACCGATAATAACGATAATAACAATAATAATAATAGTAATAATTAATTTAATAACGATATTTACAATAATATGGAAAATACCAATAACAATAAAAACGATAATAAAAATTATAATCCTAATAACGATATCAATATGTATAAAAATAACAATAATACTGATAATAACGAGAATAACAAAAATGATAGTAGTAATAATAACAATAATATCACTAATAACGATAATAACGATATTAACGATAATAATAGTTGTAATAATTACAATAATAACAATTATAGCGATAATAAGGTTATTACCGATAATAAGGATAATTATAATATTCATAATAACTATAATACGGATATTACGGATAATAATAATAACGATAATAACGATAATAACGATAATATCAATAATAATAATATTATTATAAACGATATATTCGAAAATAATGATAATCATAATAACATTAATAACAATAATAACGATAATAACAACAATATTAACGATTATAATATTAATAATAATATCGATAATAACGATAATAATGATAATCACGATAATAATTATAACAACAATACAAATAATAACGATAAGAAATATAATACAAATAACAATAATATCGTTGACAATGAAAATAACGATAATTATAATAATAATATATAGATAATAAGGATTATAACGATAAGAACGAACATAACTATAAAAAAGTAGATAACGGCAAATATAATAATAATAATAACGATAATGAAAATGACGATAATGACGATAATAACGATTATAATAATAAAGATAGTAACGATAATAGTAATAATAATAATATAGATAATAAAGATAACAACAATATTAACAATAATAACGATAATAATAATAATAATATATCGATAATAAAGATAACAATTGTTATATAGATAATAACGATATTATCGATAAAAATAATAATGATATTAACGATAAAATAGATAATAATAATAGGAAAATAAACGATAATATCGATAAAAATAGTAAATATAATGACAATAAAAACAAAAATAACGAAAATGACGTATATAATATTAACGATAAAAACGATAATAGTAATAATACAAATATCGATAGTAACAAAAATAACGATAATAAGGATAATAACGATAATAATAACAGCAATCATAACGATTTTAAAGTTAAGAACGATAATAATAATAATATTAATAACAATAATAACATTATCAACGATAACAATAATAAAAACGTTAATAATAATAATCATAATAAAGATATTAACGATAATAACAACAATAATAATTATAGCAATAATAATAATAGTAACTATACGAACGATAATATCGATAATAACGATAATAATGATAATAACGATAATGAAGATAATCACTATAATATCGATTATAACAATAATAATAATAACGATAATGACGATAATAATAAAAATAATAACGATAATAACGATAATTACGATAATGACGATAATATTAATAACGATAATAACGTTAATAACGTAAATAAAGGTAATAATAATAGTAATAATAACAATAAGAAGGATAATAAAGATAATAACGATTATAATATTAACGATAATATCGACATTATTAATAATAATAACAAAGATAATTATGATAATAACGATAATAAAAGTAATAATAATAAAGATAACAATATTAACGATAATAATGGTAATAATGATAATAACAATAATAACGATAATAACGTTAATAATAATATCGATAATAACCATAATAGCAATAATAATAATTACGATAAGAACGTAAATAACGATAATAATAATAATAATAATATTAATAATAATAGCGATAATAACGATATTAACGACTATAACGGTAATAATTATAACAATAATAACGATAATATCGATATTATTGATAATATCGATAATAATTATATTAATAATAACTATAATAACGATAATAAGGACAATAAAATAAACAATAATAACTGTATTAACAAAAATATTAAGGACAATTGTAACGATAATAACGATAATAAAAATAGTAATTATAACGCTAATAGCAATAATAACGATAATAATGATAATATTAAATACGATAATATCGATCAATTCGATAATAATAATAACAATATTAACAATTATATCAACAAAAATAATATCAATAATAACAATAATGAAATTAATAATTTTAATAACGATAATAATAAAATTATTATTAATAACAATAATAAAGATAAAAACGATAATAAAAATAATAACTTTAATAAAGAAAATAGTAACATTATTCTATTAATAATAATAACGATAATAACGAAAATAATGATAATAACGATGACATTAATAATGGTAAAACCTATAATAACGATGTAACGATAATAATAACAAAAATAATAACGATAATATTGATAATAATAATAATAATATTAATAGAAATAATATAGATAATGTAGATAATAACAATAATAATGATAATGATAATAAGGATAATACGATAGTAACGACAATAATAATTATAATAACATTAAAAGAGATAATATCTATGTCAACGATAATAATAATAACAATAATATCAATGAAAACGATAGTAACGTTAATAATAATATAACAAAAAAAGGATAATAAGAATAATAATAAAAATAATAACAATAATAAAGATTATAACGACATTAATAAGAAAAAAAATAATAATAATAATAATATCGATGATAACGATAATAACTATAATAATAATATTATTCATGACAATAATACCAATAATAACGGTAATAAGTATACTAATAAATACGATAAAGTCTATAATATCCATAAGATTATTAACAATTTTAGCGATTAAATCGATAATAATGATAACAATATTAACAATAATATCGATAAAATTAATAACAATATTAACGATAATATCCATAAAAATAATAATAATAATAATAATAAAAGTAATAACGATAGTAAAGATAAAAACAATGATAATAATAATAACGATAATAAGGATAATAAAGTTAATAAAAATAATTATAATAAAGATAACAACGATATTGACGCAAGTAGCGATAATAATATTTACAATGAGAAAGATAATTACGATAATAATGATATTAGCGATAAAAATTATAATAATGATAACAATAATAAAAACGATAATAATAAAAATAATAATAATAACGATAATAAGGATAATAGCACATGGAATAATAATACTAATAATTATAATAACGATAATAATGATAATAACGATTATAATAACAATGATAATACCGATAATGGTATTAGTAATAATATCGATAATAACGATATTTATGATAATAATAATAACAATAACATAGAAAAGAACGATATTAT
Organism: Vespa crabro; assembly: GCF_910589235.1. Classification (NCBI taxonomy): domain Eukaryota; kingdom Metazoa; phylum Arthropoda; class Insecta; order Hymenoptera; family Vespidae; genus Vespa; species Vespa crabro. Next base: position 2,747,836 of record NW_025813595.1, read on the forward strand.
CTATAATAACGATATTAATAATAACGACTATAATAACAACTATAATAACGATGAAACGATAAAAACAACAACAATATGACCGATAATATTGATAATAATAATAATGATAATAGCAATAATAACGATAATGAAGATATTAACGATAATAATGATAATGATAATAACGATAGTAATAATAATAATGATATCAAAATAACAATAATTACCATAATGACTATAATGACGATACTAATAATAACGATAATGACGATGATAATAATATCTATAATAAAGTTAATAACGATAAAAATAATTATAATAATAACGATAATAACGATATCAATGATAATAACGATAATAGCGATAATAATGATAATTATAATAACGATATTAACGACAATAATAATAATAATAATAATATCGTTAAAACGGATAATAAGTACGTCACTGATAATAATAATAACAATAATGTCAATAAAAACGATAATAACGTTTCTAATAATAAAAATTTTGACGATTTTAACGATATTACCATAATAGCAATAACGATAATAAGGATAAAAATCTTAACAATAATAACGATATTAAAGATTTTAACGATAAACATAATAAGGATATTAAGTGTTGTAACGATAATAATGATAATAATAATAATAATAATAACATTAATAAAGTTAATACCGTAAATACCGATAATAGCGATAATACTTATAGTAATTATAACGAATATAACGATAATAACGATATTATGAAATTAATAATAATAATAATATCGATAATAATGAGTATAACGATTCTAACTATATTAACTATAAGAACGACAATAATATTAATAATAATAATGAAAATAATAATACCGTTAATGACGATAATAGCGATAATAGTAGTAGATGTAATATCAATAATAACAATAATATCGATATAAAGATAATAACGATAATAATATTAACGATTATAACGAAAATAGTAATAATAATGCGATAATAATAATAGCCATAATAATGATAATTATAATAACGATAATAACGACAATAACGATAATAATGATAATAATCATAACAATAATAACGATATTAAAGATTATAAGGATAATAATAATAAGGATAATATCGATAATAACGAAAGGAATAATAATTCAATATCGATAGTAACAATAATTACGACAAAGACGATAGTAACGATAATAATAATAACGATAATAACGATCATAAAGTTAATAATAAAAATCATATTAAAGATAATAACGCTAATAACAATACTAACGATAATAGCAATAATAATAATAACGATATTAAGGATACTATCGGTAATAATTGTAACAATATTAACAATAAAAACGATAATAATAATAACAACAAAAACATTAATAACGATATTAATTATAACAAAATTTATAATAATAACAACAATGACGATAATAATGATAATAATAGAAGTAATAATATCGATATTATGAGTATTAAATATAATAATGATTATCATGATAATAGTAGTAGTAATAATAACAGTAATAACAATAATAACGATAATAACAATTATAACAATGTTAACGATAATAATATTGACGATAATAACAATAATAACCATAATATTATTAATAATAATAATAAAAGTAACAACGCTATTAACGATAATAATGACAGTAATAATCATAATAATAACGAAGATAACGTAAACAATGAAAATACCGATAATGACAATAATAATAATAGTATTAATTACGAAAACGACGATATTAACGATAATAACAGTAGTAATAATAACAATAATAATTGTAATAATAACAATAATAACAATTATAGCGATAATAATGTTATTACCGATAATAATGATAATTATAATATTCATAGTAACTATAATAAGAATATTACCCATAATAATAATAACAATAATAACGATAATAACGATAATAACAATTATAATAGAAGTATTAATAACAATATTAAGAATAATAACAATAAAAACGATAATAACAATAAAAATAGTATTAATATAAAAAGTAATAATTAAAATAACGATAAAAAAGATTTTAACGATAATAATAATGACTATAAATAAGATAATATCGATAATAATAATAAAAATATTAACGATAATATCGATAATAATAATAACATTAATAACTATAATTACGAAAATAACGATTATATCGATAATAATAATAAGAGTAATAATAACCATAATAAAGATAATAAAGACACAATAATAATAATAATAATAAGGATAATAAAGTTTATAACGATAGAAATAATAGAAAAATAACAATAATATCAATAATAATGTTAAAAAAGATAATAAAGATAATATCGTTAATAATAATAACGATAATAATGATAATAGCGATAAAAAAAATAACGATATTAACGATATTATTGACAATATTAAAGATAATAATGATAATAATGTTAAAACGATAATAATTATCATAATTATAGTAGTAATAACGTTAATAACGTTATTAAAAATAGAAATAATAATGATAATATAGATAATAATAATAAAATTCATAACGTTAATAACGTTAATAACGATAATAACGGTAAAAATAGTAAAAGTGATAACTCTAATAACGATTAAAAAGGAAATAATAATAATAAGAATATCGAAAGTAACGATAATAACGGTAAAAACGATAATAATAATAGTAATAATACTAGTAATAATAATAATGGTTATTACGATAATAACAATAATAATAATAGTTATAATAGCATTATAATAATAATAACGATAACAAAGATAATAACGATATCTATAATAACGATAATATAGACAATAAAAATAACAATATTAATATCATTTATAACTATAATAACGATGATAACCATAATGACGATAATATCGATATTAACGATGATAATAATAATAATAATAAAGATAATAACGATATTTTCGATAATAACGATAATAACGCTAATAATATTTCAAATAACGACATTAATAACTTTAATAAATATAATAACGATATGGTATTATCGATACAGGCGACAATAGTAGTAATAGTAATAACGATAATAACGATCATAACGACAATAAAAATAATCATAATAAAAATAATAACGATATAATCGAAAATAATGATAATAACGATAATAATAATAACAATAATAACGATAATAAATATAATAGAGATTATGACGGTAATGGAGAAAGTAATAATAATAATAATAATAATAATAATAATAATAATAATAATAATAATTATAATAATAATAATATTAAAGATTACAACGAAAATAAAGATAATAATAGCAGTAATAATAACAATAATAACGATGATAATAAAAATAATAATAATAATAATAAGGACAATAACGATAATATCGATAATAATAATATGAATATTGATGATAATAACAATTATAGTAATATTGATAATAACGAAATTAACGATAATGACGATAATAATAATAATATTAACAACGATTATAAGAATAATAAGGATAACATCGAGAATAATAACAACAATAATATCGATAATAGCGATAATAACGATAATAATAATAATAATTTCAAAGGTTATAACGATATTAACTAAAATATCGGTAATCATGATAATAACGATAATAATAATAATAATAATAATAATAACATTAAGAACGGTAATAACGATTATAATGATAATATCTATATTAACGTTATTATCAATAAGAGTAATAGTAATAATAGAGATATAGTAATAATAATGTTAACAATTATAACGATAATAACTATATTAAAAATAATAATAATGTACGATAACAAGGATAACAACAACAATAATAAAAGTATACTAGGGAAATTATGGATTATAATGATAACAGCGTCAGTAAGAATAATAATATTTTCGATAATAAGGATAATGACAATAATAATAATGACGATATTAACGATAATATCGATTATAGTAATAACGATATTAACGACAATATTAATAATAATAATTACGATAATAATGATATTAAAGAAAATAAATATAGTAATAATATCGATAATAACTATAATAACGATAGTAATGATAATAATTTTAACGCAAAAACGATTTTAAATATTTTAACGATATTAATAATAAGTATAATAACGATAATAATGATACTAATAATAATAATAATAAAAATAAAAAAAATAATTTGCATAATAACGATAATAAGTGGTAATGTTAAGAATAATAACAATAATAACGATAATAACGATTATGACGATAACAATATTATTGATAATAATGTCAATAGTAATAATAATAATAATAACTATAAGATCGATTTTAACGATAATAACTATAATAACGGTAATAACTATAATAACGATAATAACTATAATAACGAAAATTACGATAATAACGAATATAATAATAACGATAATGATGATAATAGCAGTAATATTAATTAGGACAATAACGATATATACGATAATAATTATAATAAAAATAAAGATAACAACGATAGTAACAATAATAACAATAATATTTATAACAATACTAATATTAATATTGTTATTGAAAATTAAAATAATAATAATAGCAATAATAACGATAACATCGATAATAACGATAATAATAATAACGATAATAACGATAAGAATAATAATAAAATATCGATAGTAACAATAATAACGACAAAGACGACAATAACGACAATAATAATAATGATAATGACGATGATATTAATAACGATCATATCGTTAATAACGATAATAATAATAATAATAATAATAGCAATAATAACGATATTAACGATAATAACGATAATAATAAAAACAACATTAATAACGATATCAAAGAAAATAGTAATAACAATAGTAATGAAAACAATGATAACAATATTTATAATAACAATAATAATATCGAAAGTAATTAAAATAAGGGTGACAACTATAATATTAATAACAATAATAACGATAATAACGATAATAACAATATTAATAATACTAATAATAACGATAATAACGATATTAATGGCAATATCGATTATAACTGTAATATTAATAGTCATATTGAAGATAATAACGATAATAACCTTACTAACGATAATAGCGATAATAATATTAACAATATTAAGGATAATATCGTTAATAATTGTAACAATATTCTCGATAATATCGATAATAATAATAACAACAAAAACAATAATAACGATAATAACTATAATATAATTTATAATAATATCGATAATATTGATAATAACGATAATAATAAGTAAACTATTGTATCAATAATAACGATAATAACGATAATAATATAAACGATAATGAATGTATAATAATAATAATAACGATAACAACGAAAAATACGATAATAACGTTATTGATAATAACGATAATGTTAATAACGATAATAATAATGGTACTAATAACAATAATAATAACATTAACGATAATAATAATATTAATGATAATAATAATAATACTAATAATAAAAACTGTAATAACTATATTTACGATAATATAGATAATAATAATAGTAATAATAACGATAATAACGATTATAATGGCATTAATAATAATAATAATAAGATTAATAAAAATAACAATAATTTTAACAATATTTACGATATTGACGATGATAATAACAATAATAACGATAACAATGATGATAAAAATAATAATAAAAATATCAATAATAAAGTTAATTACGATAATAAAGTTAATAAGTATAATAATAATAACAATAATATGGATGGAACTATGATAACGATAATAACGATAATAATAATAATAATAAAAACGATAATATTTATAACAACGATGATAACGAATATATTAAAATAATAAATAACGATAATTACGTTAAAAACGATAATAATAATTCGAATTATAACGATAATAACGATAATAATAACAATAGTAGGATCAATAATACGGATAATAAAGATATTAACGATATTAATAATAACAATAATGAAAATAAATATAATAATAATGATAATAACGTTAGTAACGATATTATTAATAAGTTTGAAAACGATTATAATGATATTAACGATAACAACAATAATAATAATAATAACATTAACAGGGATAATAAGTTTATATAATATTATTATATAATATATTATATAATAATATTAATAACGATATAGATAAACATAACCATAATAATAGTAATAATAATAACAATAATATCATTAAAGATGTAAAGAAAGTTATTGCCGAAAATATTAATAACAGTAATAACGATAATAACGATAATAGCGATAATGATTATATCGATAATATTAATTATAATAATAACAATATTAACAGTAATAACAATTATAATACTGACCATAATAACGATAATAACGTAAATAACGAAAACAAAAGTAACAATAATATTGATAATAACGATAATACCGATAATAACGTTAACAATAATAATAATAATAATAATAACAATAATTATAATAAAAACGATGATAGCTATAATGAGGAAAATAATAATAATTATAATAATAATACGACCGACATAAACGAAAATTACAAGATAACAACGATGATATAGATAATAACGATAATAACGATAATAATAATAACTATAATAACGATAAAAATGATAATAACGATAACAATAATAAGAATAATAACAATAATAATAATATTAACAATAATGAGGATAATATAAGTAAAAAATCATTAATGACGATAACAATATTAATAATAATAATATTAGCAATAACAACGATAAGAACGATGTTATCTATAATAATAATAGAAGTAAAATCGATAAAATCGATAATATTAACAATAATAAATATAATAAAGATGATAACGGTAATAACGATAATAACGATAGTAATAATAGTAATAATAACTGTGATAACAAAAATAGCGATAATAACGCAAATAACGATAGTAAGAATAACGATTACAACGATTATATCGATAATAATAATTACAATATTAACAAATACAACGATAATAATAATAATAATAAAGACAATAATATCGATAAAAACGATCATAACGTATATAATAATAATAATAATAACGGTAACAATAATAATAATAATAACGATAATTACGATAATAACGACAATAATAATAACAATAATAACAATAATAGCCATAATGTCGATATTAACGATAATAACGATAATAATCGTAATAATAAAAATGATAATAAAAATATTAACGATAATAAGCATTATGATAATAATAATAAGAACGATTAAATCGATAATAACGAAATTAACGATATTGACGATAATAATAATAATATTAACAACGATATTATATGTAATAACGAAAACATCGAGAATAATAATAAAAATAATATCGATAATAGTGATAATAACGATAAGAAAATTAATAATAATATCGATAATAGCGATAATAACGATAATAACAATATTAATAGAAATAAAAATTTATATTAACAAATACATCGATAATAATAATAATAATAAAGACAATAATATCGATAAAAACGATCATAACGTATATAATAATAATAATAATAATGGTAACAATAATAATAATAATAACGATAATTACGATAATAACGACAATAATAATAACAATAATAACAATAATAGCCATAATGTCGATATTAACGATAATAACGATAATAATCGTAATAATAAAAATGATAATAAAAATATTAACGATAATAAGCATTATGATAATAATAATAAGAACGATTAAATCGATAATAACGAAATTAACGATATTGACGATAATAATAATAATATTAACAACGATATTTTATATAATAACGAAAACATCGAGAATAATAATAAAAATAATATCGACAATAGCGATAATAACGATAATAACGATAATAACAATATTAATAGAAATAAAAATTTAGAAAATATCGATAATATGGATAATAATAAAGTTAATAACGATTAAAACGACAGTAATTATAATAATAATAACAATAAGAACGATAATAAGGAAAATAACGATAGTGACGATAATGACGAAAATAATAATAATAATAATAACGATAATAACGATAATATCGATAATAATTATGACGAAAATAACGACAATAAGGATAAATACGATAACATCGAAAATAATAATAGCAATAATATCGATAATATCAAAAATAACGATAATAATAATAATAATATTAACAAGTATAATGACGATAATATCGATAATATCAATAATAACAATAATGATAATAATAATAATAACGATAATAATGGTAATAACGATATTAATAATAATAATAACAATAAAAACAATAATAACGATAATAACAATAATAATGATAGCATTACAAACAATAATATCGATAATAACGATAATTACGATAATAATTATAACAATAATATCGATAATAAAGAACAGAAATATAATAATATTAACAATAATATCGATGGCAACGATATTAATGATAATTATAATAATTATATATCGATAGTAAGGATTATAAGGATAAGAACGAACAAAACTATATATAAGTAAATAACGGCAATTATAATAATAATAATAACGATAATGACGATAATAACGGTAATGACCATAATAACGACTATAATAATAACGATAATACTAATAACGATGACAACGACAAAAATAATAATATAAATATAATTAATAACGAAAATAAGGATAATAACGATAACAACGATATATTCTATTATAATAATAATAATAATAATAACTATAATAACGAAAAAAACACTGATAACGAGAGGAATAGGAACGATAATAACGATATAAGAATAATAATATTTACATTAATAACGATAGCAACGACAATAACGATAAAAATAATAATAATAATAACGAAAGAAAGGATAATAACGTGCCAACATTAATAATAATAACAATAGTAAGGATAAGAACAATAATAATAATGAAGTAAATAAATATATTAACGATGACAACGATAATAATAATAAAAATAAAAAAGATAATTACGATTATAACGATTATAAGGATTATAACAATAACGATAATAACGATATTACTAATAATAATAAGAACGATAATGAAGATAAAACGATAAAAGTGATAATAACTATAATAAAAAAATTAACAATTAAATAATAGTAATAATAGAGATATTAACACTATTAACGATAATAAAGATAATAATAAAAACCGTAATAACGATAAATACGATAATAACGACAATTATAATAAAAATAATAACGTATGTATAGATAACTACTATTTCAAAGATAATAATTGTAACAATAATAACGATAAAAACGAAATTAACGATAATAACAATAACGATAATAACGATAATATCGATTATACTAATTACAATATTATTGATAATATCGATAATAATAATAATAACGATAATATCGACAATAACGATAATAATGATAATAACGATAATAAAGATAATAACGATAATATCGATTATAACGAAAATAATAATTACGATAATGACGGTAATAATAATAATAGTAAAGTTAATAACGATAATTACGATAATGACGATAATATTAATAATGATAATAATGTTAATAACGTAAATAGCGATAATTATAATTGTAACAATAACAATAATAACGATAATAACAATTATAATGATAAGATCGATAATATTAGAAGAAATAATAACAATATTAAAAATAATAAGTATAATAACTATAATAACGATAATGAAAATAATAATAATCGTAATAATAATAAAGATAATATCGATATTAACGATAATAATAATAGTAATAATAAAAAAATAACAATAATATCGTTAATAACGATAATATCGATATTAATATTAACGATAAAAACGACAATAAAAATAATAATATCGATAATAAAGACAATAACGACAATAATAATAATAATAATAATAATAATAATAATAATAATAATAATAATAAAAATAATAATAATAATAATAATAATAATAATAATAATAATAATAATAATATCGATAATAACAATAATAACGATAATAACAATATTAATAATAACAATAATAACAATAAAAAAGATAATAGAGATTATGATGAAAACAATATTATTCATAATAACGTCAATAGTAATAATAATAATAATAACGATAATAATAATACTAATAATGAAGATAATAAGGATATCAAAGGCAATAACTATAATAACGTTTATAATAATAATATTATTATAGATAATAGCGGTAATAACGATGCTAACAATAATAGCGATAATAATAACAACAACAGCAGCAATAATAACTATAATAACAATAGTTTCTTTATAATGATAACGATAATAACGATAATAATTATAATAACAATATTAACGATCATAACAATGATAATAAAAATAATAATAAAGGTAATGACGATAAAAAAGTATCTAACGTTAATAATAATAAAAGCAATAATAATGATGATAATAGAAGTAATACTAAATATATTAAGATTAATAACTATAATAACGATTATAACGATAACAGTAGTAGTAGGAATAAAAATAATAACAATAATAGCGATAATAAGTTTATTACCGATAATAAGGATAATTATAATATTCATAGTAACTATAATTCGGATATTACTGATAATAATAATGACCATAATAACGATTATAGCGAAAAAAAATAATAATAATAAAGATAATAAAGATAATAAAGACAATAATAATAATGATAATATTAAGAATAATAATAATTTTAATGGCGATAATAACGGTAATAGTAGTAGATATAATATCAGTATTATCAATAAAAACAATAACAACAATAATAATGATACGGTTATTACGATAATAATGGTAATAATAAAAATAAAGATTATAAAGATAACAACTATATTAACGATAATAACGATAATAATTATAAAAATATTAAATATAGTAACGATAATAAGGACAATAAAAGAATAATATTAAAAACGACAATAACAATAATAACGATAAAGCAATAATATTAATAACGATATTAACGATAATATTGTTAATAGTAATAAAAATTTTAACGATAATATCGATAATATTAAAAATAACAACAATAATAATAAGGATAATATAGATAACAGAGATAATAATAATAACGATTAAAAAGATAACAACTGCAATAATGATAATAGCAAAAATAACGATATCAACTGTAATAAAAATAACAATATTAACGATATTAAAGAAAATAGTAATAACAATAATAACGATAACAACGATATTAACATTAATAATAATAATAATAAAAACGAAAGTAAGTATAATAACGGTGACATCGATAGTAATAATAAAAATAATAACGATAATAACGGTAAGAACGATAATAACGATAATAAAATTTATAATAATATCGATAATCGCGATAATAACGATAATAACAATATTAATAGTAATAAAAGTAAAGAAAATATCACTAATAACGATAATATCGATAATAATTATAACAAAAATAATGAAGATAATAATAATCATAATAACGGCAATAAGGATAAATACGATAACATCGATAATGATAATAATAATAATAACGATAATAATGATAATAACGATAATAATAATAATAATAACATTGAAAACAATGATAACGACAATAATAACAATAATAATGGCATTACAAGCAATAATATCGATAATAACGATAATCACGATTATAATTATAACAATAACATCAATAATAACGATAAGAAATATAATACTAATAACAATAATATCTTTGACAACGATAATAACGATAATTATAATAATTATACATAGATAATAAGGATTATAACGATAAGAACAAACATAACGATAAAAAATTAAATAAAGGCAATTATAATAATAATAATAACGATAATGAAAATGACGATAATGACGATAATAACGATTATAATAATAAAGATAGTAACGATAAGAGTAATAATAATAATAATGATAATAACGATAATAAACAAAACAATAATAATGATAATAAAGATAACAACAATATTAACGATAATAACGATAATAACGATAATGACTATAATAACGATAATTTCGATAGTAACGAATATAGTAATAAGAATAATAACGATATTAGTAAAAATATTAATAAAGATAATAACGATACTATCAATAATAGCGATAATAATAATAACGATATTAAGGATAATATCGCTAATAAATGTAACAATATTCACGATAGTATCGATAATAATAATAACAACAACAAAAATAATAACGATAATAACAATAATAAAATTTATAATAATAACGATAAAAACGATTATAACGTTAATAATAATAATAACAATATTAACGATAATAGCAATGAGTTTCTAACGATAATAATAATAACGACAATAACTATAATAATGACTATGATGATAAGAAAGATAATAACACTAATAATAATAAAAATAATAACGACAATAACGATAATAATGATAATGATAGAAGTAATAATAACAATATTAAGATTAATAACTATAATAACGATTATAACGATATTAGTATTAGTAATAATAAAAGTAATAACAATAATAACGATAATAATGCTTACAACATTGTCAACGATAATAATATTAACGATTATAACGATAATAACCATAATAATAATTATAATAATAAAGATAACAATGATAATAACGATAATAAAGACAGTAATAAAAACAACAATGACGATAATAACGTTTACAATGATAATAAAGATAATAACGATAATACAATAATAGTAATAATAATAATGAAGATAATAACGATATTTACGATAAGGATATTAACAATAAAAATAATTCACGATAAGAATGTTAATAATAAATAAACAATAAAGACGATAATATCGATAATAATATTAACAAATTTAACGATAATATCGATAATAATATTAACAATATTAACGATAATATCGATCATAATAATAATATTATAATCCTTAACGTCGATAATAATAATAATAATAATAAAATTATTCACGATAATAACGATAATTACTATAATAATAATAACGAAAATAACGATAATAATAATATTAACGATAATAATAATAATAAAAATAATAATAAAGATAATAACGATAGTAACGATAATAACGATAATAACTATAATAACGACAATTGCGATAGTAACGAATATAATGATAACAATAATAACAATATTAGTAGTAATATTATTAACGATAATAACGATATTTACGATAATAATTATAAGAATAATAAAGATAATAACGATAATTAAGATAATAACGATTATAATAAAAATTAACGACAAAAACGATAATATTAGTAATAATAATGACGATAATAATACGATATTTACAATAATAATAATAATAATAATAAATATAACAACGATATTAACGATAATAACTATAATTGAAATAACGATAATTACGATAATAACGATGTTAACGTTAATAATAGTAAGGATAACGATAATGTCGAAAATAATAAATACACTATTATCGATAATTTAGTTAATAATAATAATAATAAGAATAATAACTGTATCAACGATAATAACGATAATAACGATAATAACGATATTAACGACAAAAAAACTAATCATAATAAAAGGGGTAATAAAGATTATAACGAAAATAATAATAATGACAATAATAATAATTGTAACAATAAAGATAATAATGATAATATAGGAAATACGGATAATAATAATAACAATAGTAACGATAATAACGATATTAATGATAATAACAACAATAATAATAATAGTAATAAAAATTAAAACGATAATAACGATTATAATAATAATAATAATAACAATAATAAAGATAATGACGACAATAATAATTATATTAATAATAATAATAATAATATCCATAATATCGATAATAACTATAATAATAATATTATTAATTACAACAATGACAATAATAACGATAATAATGGTAATAACCACAATAATAATATTAATAATATAGATAACAACGATTTTAACGATTATAATGACAGTAATAATAACAATAATAACGATAATAACGATAATAGTTATAATACCGATAATAGCGATAATAACAACTAAAATCCTATTAACGTTATTAATATTAATAATTATAAAAATAATACTGATAGTAACAATAATAACGATAATAATAGCAGTAATAATAACAATTATAACACTAATAACGTTAAAAAAGATAATAAAGAAAATAATAGTTTAATAATAACAATAATAACAGTAAAAACGATAATATGGTTATTAACGATAATATCTATAATTATAATAACCATATAAACAATAATAACGATATTATCATTAATAACAATAACGACAATAACGATTATATCGATAATAATAACAACATTATAAACGTTAACATCGATAATAAGAATAATAATAATAACATGAACAACGATAGTAAAGATAATACGTATAATAATAATAATGAAAATAACGATAATAACCATATTAAGGATAATAATAATAATAAGAAGAATAGTAATAATGATAACGATAATTACGATAATAACGATAATAATAATAGTAATTACAACGCTAATAGCAATAATAACGATAATAATGATAATAACGTTTATAATAACAACGGCAATACCGATTTTAGTATTAATAATAATAATGATAATAACGATATTTACGATTATTATAATAACAATAATAAAGAAAAGAACGATTAATCTTTTACTAACGATATTAATAATAACGATAATAACTGTAATATCGATGTAACGATAATAATAACAAAAATAATAACGATAATATTGATTATAATAATAATAATATTAATAGCAATAATATCGATAATGTAGAAAATAAGGATAATAATGATAATGATAATAACGATAATAGTAATAATTATAATATCAAAAATAACAATAAGTACGATATCAACTATAATAACGTTAAAAATAATAACGATAATGATGATGATAGTAATAACTATACTAACGTTAATATGGATAATAATAATAGTAATAATACCTATAGTAACGATGTCAAAGATATTAACAATAATAACGATAATAATGATAATTATAATAACGATAATAACGATAGTAACGACAATAATAATAATTATAATAACGTTAAAAGAGATAATAACTATGTCAACGATAATAATAATAACAATAATATCAATAAAAACGATAGTAACGTTAATAATAATATTACAAAAAAAGGATAATAAGGATAATAATAATAATAATAACAATAATAAAGATTATAACGATATTAATAAGAATAAAAGTAATAATAATAATAATAATATCTATGATAACGATAATAACTATAATAATAATATTATTCATGACAATAATACCAATAATAACAGTTATAACTATAATAATAAATACGATAAAGTCGATAATATCCATAAGATTATTAACAATTTTAGCGATAATATCGATAAAATTAATAACAATATTAAGGATAATATCTATAAAAATAATCATAATAATAATAAAAGTAATAACGATAGTAGAGATATCAACAATGATAATAATAATAACGATAATAAAGATAATAAAGTTAATAACAATAATTATAAAAAAGATAACAACGATATTAACGAAAGTAGCGAAAATAATATTTACAATAAGAAAGATAATTACGATAATAATGATAGTAGCGATAAAAATTACAATAATGATAACTATATTGACGATAATAACGTAAATAATAATAACAATAATAACGATAATAATGATAATTACGATAATAATAATAAAAATAATAACGATTACAAAGACAATTTCGATAGTAACGATAATAATAATTATAATAACGAGAATAACAATATTAACAATAAAAATAATAGCGATATTAACGATAATATTGATAATAATATTAGCAATTATAACGACAACAAACGACAATAACGATAGTAAAGTTAATAATATCTATAATAATGATAAATGCATTAATAATAATAGTAACGTTAATAATAATAATAATAATATCGATAAAGACAATAACGATAATAACGGTAATATTAATAATAATAAAGATAATTACGATAATAACGATAATAATAATAACAATTATAACGATAATAACGACATTCATGAAAATAATAATTACAATAATAACGATAATAACCACAATAATGATAACAAGGAAAATAATTATAATAATAATATCACTAGAAACGATAAAAATGGTAATACTTACGATTATAACGATAATAACGTTAATAACGATATTAACCATAATAAAATTAATAACTACGTTTACGTTAATAACGATAATATTATCAGCAACAAAAGCGATAATAGCGACAATAACGGTAAAAATAATAATAACATTATTGACGATATTATCGATGATAACGATATCAAAAATAACGGTAATGACAATAATAATAATAATAGTAATAACAATAATAATTATTATAACGATAATAATAATAACAACGATAACGGCAATGATGATAATAATATTAATAAAGATATTAGCAATAATAATAGTAGTAATTAATAAATATTATAACGAAAATAATGATATTAACGATAACAATAATAACGATTATTACTATAATAAGTAAAATAATAAAAATGATAGAAAAGATACTAGTAATAATATTAATAACGATAAAAACGATAAAAAATATAATAATAATAAAAAGAATAACGATAGTAAGATATTAACGATATAAACGCTGATAAAACCAAAAACTACGAATATAGCGATAATAATTATAACAATAATAACGATAATAACTACAATAATTATAACAATAACAACGATAATAAAAATAATAACGATAATAACGATAATAACGATAAAACGATAATATCGATAATAATAAATATAGTAATAATAACAATAATAACGATAATAACGATTAAATCGATAATAACGTAATAATAAGGATAATCACAATAATAACGACAATAACGATAATAATAATAATAATGATAATAGTAATAAAAACGATAATAATAAAAATAATAATAATAACGATAATAACGACAATAGTTCATGTAATAATAATACTAATAACTATAATAATGATAATAACGATTATAATAACAACGTTAATACCGATTATGCTAGTATTAATAATAACGATAATAACGATATTTACGATAATAATAATAACAATAATATAGAAAAGAACGATATTATCTATAATAACGATATTAATAATAACGATATTACCTATAATAACGATGAAACGAAAATAATACCATCAATATTACCGATAATATTGATAAAAATAATAATGATAATAGCAATAATAACGATAATAAAGATATTAACAATAATAATGGTAATGATAATAACGATAATAATAATAATAATAATAATATCAAAAATAACAATAATTACGATAATGACTATAATGACGATAATAATAATAACGATAATGACGATGATAATAATATCTGTAATAAAGTTAATAACGAAAAAAAAAATAATAATAATAACGATATTAACGATATCAACGATAACAGCGATAATAATGATAATAACAATAATAATAACAATAATAACGATATTAACAATTATAATGAGAACATTAGTATTGATAATAACGGTAATAACTATAATTATAATAATAACATTATTAATGATAATAACAATAAAAACGATATCAAAACGATAATAAAAATATTTATAATAATAACGAAAATAGATATAATCACGATGAAAACAATAATAATAATAACAATCATAATGATAATAATGATAATAACGATAATAACGAGAACAATAACAATAATAATACCGATAATAACGATAATGACGATAACAATAATAACGAAAATAACCATAATATTGATAATAATAACAACATTAATGATAATAACGATACTAATAAAAATAATAATAACATTAATAACGATAATAACGATAATAAAAATAATAATAGTAATAACAATATTAAGGATAATAACGATAATAATGATATTACTAATAACGGTGACAACGATAAAAACAATAATATTAATATTAATAATAACGAATAAAAGGATAATATCGATAACAAGGATACTATTAATAATAATTATCAAGATAATAACATAATTATCGATCATATCGATAAAATGATAATAACATTACTAATAATAATAATAATAACAATAATAACGATAAGAACACTAATAATGAAAAGAATATGTACGATAATAACAATAATAAGGATAATAATAATTACAATAATAACAATACCAACGACAATAACGATAAAAATAATAATAATAATAAGGAAAATAACGATAATAACGATGTCAACGATAATAATAATAACAATAATAAGGATAATAACGATGACAACGATAATAATAACAATAATAAAGATAATAATTATAATAACGATAATACGGATTATAACAATATGATAATATCCATAATAGTAATAATAATAAGTACGATAATGAAGATAAAACAATAAAAATGATAATAATTATAATAACGATAATTGCAATAATAACTGTAATAATAATAGCAATATTAACGTTAATCATGATAATAAAGATAATAACTATAATAACGATACTAACAATGAAAATAGTAGTAATAATAGAGATATTAAGGATAGTAACGATAATACCGAGAATAATAATAACAATAATTACGATAAAAAAGATATTAACGATTATAACAATAATAAAAATATAGTAACGATATTAATAATAATAATAATAATAACAATAATAACGATAATAACAAAAATAATAAAAAGAATAATAACAATTATAATGATAATAACGATAATAATAAAGGCAATAATGACGATTTTAACGTTAAGAACGAAAAAAATAAAACTTTAAATGACCATTATAAAATTATCAATGATAATAATAATAATGACGTTAATAATAATCATTATAAAAAAGATATTAACGATAATAACTACATTAAAAATTATAACAAAAATAATAATAATAATAGAAACCACAAGAACGAAAATATCGATAATAACAATTATAATAGTAAAGATAGTAACGATAATATTGATAATATTAATAACAATATTATTGATAAGGTCGATAATAATAATAATAATAATAACGTTAATATCGATGGTAAAAATAATAATGATAATAACGATAGTAAAGATAGTAACTATAATATCGACTATAACAATAATAATAATAACGATAATAACGATTATTACGATAATGACGATAATATTAATAACGATAATAACGTTAATAACGTAAATAACGAAAATAATAGAAGAAATATTAACAATAACAACCATAATAAAGATAATAACGAAAATAATAAAAGAAATATTAACAATAACAACGATAATAAAGATAATAACGATAATAATATTAACGATAATATCGACAATATTAATAATAATGACAACGATAATTATGATAATAATGATCGTAAAACTAATAACAATAAAGATAATAACAATATTAACGATAATAACGATAATAACGATAATTAAAATAATAATAGTAATAGCAATAATAACGATAGTGACAATAATAACGATAATAGCAATAATACTAATAACGATAATAACGAAAATAATAATAACGATAAGAACGATAAAAATAATAACAATAATATCAGTAATACCGGTAATAACGATAATATCGCTAATATTAATAATGATAATAATGATAATAGCGATATAAACAATAACAATATTAACGATAATATTGTCAATATTATAGATAATAATGATAATAATTTTAAAACGATAATAATTATCATAATTATAGTTGTAATAACGATAATAACGATATTAAAAATAAAAATAATAACGATAAAATAGATAATAATAATAAAATTTATAACGTTATTAACGATAATAACGATAATAACAGTAATAATAATAAAACTGATAACGCTAATAACGATAATAAATATATAATATTATTAATAAGGACGATACTAATGATTATAATGGAAATAATAATAATTACAATATCGATAATAAAGATAATGACGGTAAAAACGATAATAATAATAGTAATAATACTAGTAATAATAATAATGATAATTACGATATTAACGATATAAATAATAGTTATAATAACATTATAACAATAATAACGAGACAACGATAATAACGATATCTATAATAACGATAATAATGACAATAATAATAACAATAATAAAATCGATAATAACTGTAATAATGATAGGAACCATAATGACGATAAAAAGCATAATATCGGTAATAATAATAATAATAATAACACTAATATCGAAAATATCGATATTAACGACAGTAATAATAATAATTACGACATTATAACTATAATAAGTATAATGACGATATGTTATTAACGTTAAAGACGATAATAGTGGTAATGGAAATAACGATAATAACGAGAATAGCGGCAATAAAAATTATAATAATAAAGATAATAACGATATTATCGAAAATAAAGATAAAAGTTATAAGAATAATTATAATAAGCACAATAACAATGATAATAACGATAATAAACATAATGACAGTAACGATGACACGACAATAATAATAACAATATTAATAACGATAATAACGATAACAACAATAATAAAGATAATAACTATATTAACGATGTCAATAATAACGAAAGTAACGATAATTTCGATATTAATAATTGCAATATAAAAAATAATAACGATAACAATAATAATATTGTCGACATTAATAAATATAATAAAGATAATATAGAAATGGTATTAACGATTGAAACGACAATAGTAGTAATAGTAATAACGATAATAAAGATAATAACAACAACAATAATAATAATAATAAAGATAGTACAGAAATTATCGAAAATAACGTTAATAACGATCATAATAACAACAATAATAATGATAATAACGATAATAGCTATTATAACGATAATGAAGACAGTAATAATAATAATAATAATAGTAATATTAACTATTACAACAGAAATAATGATATAAATAGTAGTAATAATAACAAATATAACAATAATAACGCTAATAAAGAAAATAACGTTAATATCGACAATAATAATAACAATATTAACTGTAATAACAATTATAATAATAATAATAATAACGATAATAATGGTAATAATTATAATAATTCTAATAATTGTAACAAAAATAATCACACCAATAATATCAATAATAACGTTTATGACAAGAATAATAGTAATAATAATAATGATAATAATGATAATAACGATATAATCGATAATAATATATACAACAATAACGATAAAAACAATAATAATGGTCATAATAATAATTATAATGATATTAACGATAATATCGATAATAATAATATTAACAAGAGCGATAGTAACGTGAATAGTAATAACTATAAATACGATAATAATGATAATAATGAAAATAACTACAATAATAATATTAAATAATACACTAATACGGATAATAACAATAACAATAATAACAATAATTACGATTATTACGATAATAACGATTATAATAATATTAATAATAATATCGATAATAAGGTTAATTACGAAAATAACGGTAAAAAAGGTAATAACTATAATAACGACAATAATAATAATAATAATAACGATAATAAAAGTAATAACGATAATAATAATAACAACAATAAAGATGATAACGATATTAACAATAATAACGATAATAATGATAATAATAATTATAAAGATAATGAAAATAATAATTATAACAATAATAACAATAATAAAGATAATAACGTAATAACGATAATAATAATAAGATTTATGAAGATATTAGCAATAATAATGATAATAAAGATAATAATAGTATTATTAACAATAATAACAATAATAATAATTCTAGCAGTAATTACAATAATAACGATAATGACGATAATAATAATAACACTAATAACAATAATATCGACAATAACTATAATTACGATAATAATAATAACTATTATAGCGATAATAACGATAAGAATGATAATAATATTAATAATAATAACAATGACAACGATTATAACGCTATTAATGATTTGTTTATACCTAAAATAAGGATAATAATAAAAAGAACGATAATTATAATAAGAATAATAACAATTATAATGGTAATAAAAAAAAATAATAATAATAAGACCTATAAGAACGATAATATAGATAATATTAGTCATAGTAATAACAATATTAGCAAAAATAACGATAATAACGATAACAATATTAACGATAAAAACGTTAGTTATAATAATAGTAATAACAATAATAACGATAATAAAGATAACAATAATAATCAATAACGATTATGACGATAATAACGTTAATAATAATAATAACTATAATAATAATAACTATAAAAACGATAATAACCATAATAACGAAAATAACGATGATAGCGATAATAATAATAATAATAATAATATTAACGAAAATAGCGATATTAACGTTAAGCACGATATAAATAGTAGTAAAAATAAAGGTAATAACGATAATAAGGATAATAACATTAAAGTAAATAACGATAATAAAGACAATAATATTAATAATAATAACGATAATAATGATAATAGCGATAATAATTACATCGAAAATAACGGCAATAATAATAATAATAATAACGTTGATAAGGAAAATAACGATAACATCGGTAATAATAAGAACAAAAATATAGATAATAACGATAATAACGATAATAACGATATTTAATATAATAATAATTACGATAATATCGATAATAATAATAACCATAACAACGATAATATAGATAATTATAATAACAAAATTATCAATAATATAGATAATAA
This sequence comes from Vespa crabro, assembly GCF_910589235.1. NCBI lineage: Eukaryota > Metazoa > Arthropoda > Insecta > Hymenoptera > Vespidae > Vespa > Vespa crabro. The sequence goes on from NW_025813595.1 coordinate 2,770,244, forward strand.
TAATAATAAGATTAATAACAATAATTACGATGATAACGAAAATAACGATATAAATAAGAAAACTATTGTAACAATAATAACGTATATATAATATAAACCACAATGTAGGTATAATAATAATATTAACGATAATAACGAAAAATACGATAATAACGGTATTGATAATAACGATAATAACGTTAATAACGTTAATAATAATGGTACTAATAACTATAATAATAACATTAACGATAATAACGATAATGACGATAATATTAATAACGATAATAGCTACAATAACAATAATAATAATAATTATTATTACGATAAAGTCGATAATAACGATAATAACGATAATAATAATAATTATTATTACGATAAACAACATAATAACGATAATAATTATAGTAATTATAATAATTATTATGATAAAAACGATAATAATGATATTAGTAATATTAATAATAAAGATAATTACGATAATAACGATAATGATAATAACAATAATAACGATATTAACTATAATAAAATTAATAACTATATTTACGTTAACAACGATAATGATATTAGTAATAATAGCGATAATAACAATAATTACGTTAATAATAATAATAACATTAATAACGATAATAACGATAATAGCGATTATAACGATATTAAAGACTGTAAAAATTATAATATTAATAAAAATAATATTAACGATAACAATGAAAATCATGATAATAATAGTAGTATTAATAACAATAATTACAATAATAACGATAATAAAGATAATAATAGAATTAATAATAACGATAATAATAATAATAATAATAATAATAATAATAATACTGATAATAACAATAATATCAATAATAATAATAACTATATTAAGGATAATAACAATTATACTATTAATAATAATAACGATAATTACGATAAAGATAATAATAATAATAAAAATATTAAAAATTATAATCACCAGAATAATAACAACATTTTATGATAAGAAATAAGGTTATGATAAGAACAATATAAATAATACTAACGATAATAATGATAATAATAATAATAATAATAATAATAATAATAATAATAATAATAATATGATTAATACTCACAATAATAACAATAATAACGGTTATGAGAAAATTAATATTAATAATTATAACGATAATAAGGATAATAACGATATAATAATGATATAATCGAATAGAATAATAACAATAATAACGATAATAACTCTAATAATGATAATAATACTAATAATTATAACGATAATAACGATAATAACAATAATAATAATTATAATAATGACGATAATAACGGTAATAACGCGTAATAATAAATACAACAGTAGCAATAGTAATAATAGCAATAATAACGATGGTAACGAAATGGAAGGTAATGGTAATAATATTAATTACGAAATTAAGGAAAATAACGATAATAACGATATAAATAATATAAATAATGATAATAATTATAATAATAATAAAAATAATAACGATAATAAATATAATAACGTTAATAATACAAGTAATAATAACAATAATATCATTATTAAAGATAATAAAGATAAGAACGATAATAATAATCATAATAATAACAATAATAATCATAACAATATTAACGATAATAACGGTAATGACGATAACAATAATAACGATATTTACGATAATATCGATAATAATATTAATAATATTAACGATCATAAACATAATAGTAATGATAATAACATGTATAACGATAAGAACTATAATAATAATACAGAAGAAAATAATAACAATATTAACGATAATAACGATAATAAAAATAAATATAATATCAAAAGTAGTAATAACGATAATATCGATAATAATGTAAATAAAAATAAAAATAATAATAACAACAATAATAACAATTATAACGATAGTAATAATAACGAAAATAATAATAAAAGCGGTAATAATAATAACAATAATAACGAAAATAATGATAACAATGATAACGATAATAAAGATAATATCGATAATAATAACAACAATATTAACGAAAGTAAACTTAATAATGATAATAGTAATAACTATATAAACGATAATAACGATAATAAAGATAATAATACTAATGATATTAAAGATAATAGTAATTATTATAATAACGATAAGAACGACAATATAGTTAATAGTATTAATAATAACAATAACGAAAATAAGGATAATAACGATTATAATAATAATAATTATAACGAAAATAAGGATAATAACGATAAAACGAAAATAATAATAACAATAATAGCGATAATAACGATTTTAACGATAATAAGGATAATAATAATAATTAAAATAACTATAGAAACGGTATAAACGATAATAACGAAAATAACGATGTTAACGATAATATCGATAATAATAAAAATAATAATAATAATAATGATCGTAACGATAAGAAAGATAATAATAGCAGTAATCATAACAATAATCATAGCAATAACTATAATAACGATAATATCGATAATAATAACAATGACAAAGTTAATAGAAATGATAATAATAGCGATAATAACGATAATTACTTTAATAATATTAACAATAATAAAGATAATACCGATAGTGACATTAATAACAATAATAATAATAGCAACAATAACGATAATTAAGAAAATAAAAATTATAATTAAAACGATACTATGGATAAGAATGATGTCATCAAAAATATTACTAAGAAAAATAGAGATAATATCGATTTTAACAATAGAAATATTAACAATTATATAGATAATTATAATAATAATATTAACAATAATAACAATAATAACAATAATAACGATAATAAGGATAATAAAAAAGACGATATTTTCGAATACAACGATAAAAGAAATATTAATAATACCAATAATATGGAAAATAAAGATATCGTCGATAATAATAATAACAATTAAAATGATAATATAGATATTAATATTATCAATATTTACGATAATAAGGATATTTTTAATAATAATAATAACGATAATAACGGTTATAACGATAAAAATAATAAGGATAATAACGATATTAACGATAAGACGATAATAACAATAATAATAATAATAAAAATAATAATAACGATAACATAGATAATAACGATAATAGTAATAACGATAACATAGATAATAACGATAATAGTAATAACGATATTTTCGACAATAGTGCTAATAATAATAACGATAACAATGATAATAACGATATGAATAATAACAATAATAACGATAATAACGATAATAATAATATTATTAATGACGATAATTACAGTAACAACGATAATAGTACTAATGACGTTTATAGTAATAATCATAATAAAGATATTAGCGATAATATCAACAATAATAATAATAATAGTAACCATAATAACGATAATAAAAATAATAACTATAATAACGTTAATAACAATAAAAATAATAGAAATAATAGATATATTAAAGTTAGTAAGAATAATAACGATTATAATATTAATAATAATAACGATAAATACGATAATAGCGACAATATTATTAATAATATAACGTTAATAGGTATAATTACTATATAAAAGTTAATAGTAATAACAATAATAATAATGATAATAACGAAAATAATAATAGCAATAATAATGATTTTTAATGTTAAGAATGATAATATTTATAACATTTATAACCATTATAACATTATCAACGATAATAATAGTAATGACTTTAATAATAATAATCATAATAAAGATATTAACAATAATTTCAACAATAATAAATCTAAAAATAATAATTATAATAATAGTAACCATAAGAACGATAATATCGATAATAACGATTATAATAAAAACGATAGAAACGATAATAAAGATAATAACGATAATAATATTAACGATAATATCGACATTATTGATAATATTAACAACGATAATTTTGATAATAACGATAATAAAATTAATAACAACAAAGATAATAACAATAATATCGATAATATCGATAATAACGATAATAATAATAACGACAATAACAATAATATTGATAATATTAATATAAATATTTACGATAATTTCGATATTAATAAATGTAATAATAACAATAATAACGATCATAAAGATGATAGCGACTATAATAATAACGATAATACCGATATTAATAATAATAATATTATTGTTAGTAACAATAATAATGATAACGATGTTTTTAAAAGTAATAATAATAACGATTATAACGTTATAACGATATTAATGACAATAACGATAATAACGATAATAAAAGGAACAATAACAACGATATTAACGAAAATATTAATAGCAATTGTAACGTTAACAACGATAATAAAAATAATAATAATAATACCGAAAGTACAAATAATAACGATAACAATAATAACAATAATAGTGATAATATCGTTTATAATAATAATATTAACGATAATATCAGTCATAATATTAATAGTGTTAACATTAAAACGATAATAACGATAATAAAGATAATAACAGCAATAATAGTAGTAATAAAAAAAGTAATAATTATAATTACGATATAAACAATTTTAACTATAATAATAATTGCAATAAATACGATAATATCGATAATGATAATAACAATATTAACGATAATATCGAATATAATAATAACATTAATAATTATAATAACGATAATAAGGATTATAAAGAAAATAATAATAATAATAATAATAACAATAATAAAGATAATAATGACACAATAATAATAATAATAATAATAATAATAATAATAATAATAATAATAATAACAATAACGATATTAACGGTAATAACGATAAAAGTAATAGAAAAATGACAATAATATCAATAATAACGATAAAAAAGATATTAAGGATAATATCGTTAATAATAAATACGATAATAACCATATCATCGATAATAATAATAACAATATTTACAATAATATCGATTATAATAACAACATTATTGACGATAATACCGATAAAGATAAAAACAATAATAACAGTAATAACGATAATAACGATAATATCGTTAATAATAATAACAATAATAATGATAATAGGGATAAAAACAATAACGATATTAACGATATTATTGACCATATTAAAGATAATAATGATAATAATTTAAAAACGATAATAATTATCATAATTATAGTAATAATAACGATAATAAGGATATTAATAATAAAAATAATAACGATAATATAGATAATAATAATATAATTCATAACGTTAATAATGATAATAACGATAATAACGGAACTTATAAAAAAATTGATAACGCTAATAACGATAATAATAATAGTTATAATAACATTATAAAAATAATAACGATATCAACAATAATAACGATATCTATATTAACGATAATAAAGACAATAATAATAATATTAATAATAGTAATGATAATAACGATAATAATAATAGTATTAATAACAATATTAAAAATAATAACGATAATAACCATAATAACGATGATAATTATAATAATAACGACATTAATAACTATAATAAATATAACAAAGATATGGTATTGACGATAAAGGCGACAGTAGTAGTAATAGTAATAACGATAATACTAAAAATAGCGGCAATAATATAATAATAATAACGATAATAACTTTATTAACGATATCAATAATAACGAAAATAACGTTAATTTCCATATTAATAATACCAATATTAAAGATAATAACGATAATAATAATAATAATAACGACATTAATAACTATAATAAATATAATAACGATAAGGTATTAATGATAATAACGACAATAGTAGTAATAATAATAATGATATAAACGATAATAACGACAATAAAATAATAATAATAATAAAGATAATATCGATATTATCGAAAATAACGATAATAACGTTAAAAATAATAACAATAATATCAATAATAACTATAATAGCGATTATAACGATAATAACGACAGTAATAATAATAATAATAATAATAATAATAATAATAATAATAAAAATAATAATAATAATAATAATAAAAATATTAATGATTACAACGAGAATAATGATAATAATGGTAGTAATAATACCAATAATTACAATAATAACGATAAAAAGGATAATAATGATAAATACGATAATAACAGTTATAATAACAACGATAATAACGATAATATCGATAAAAATAATAACAATATTAACGATAATATCAGATATAGTAATAATAATAATAACGATAATTACGATAAAACGATAATAATAATAAACCTAACAATAATATTCCCCACAATAATAACAATAATAATGGTTATGATAAGAATAATAATAATTGAAATTACGATAATAATGATAATATTAATAATAATAATTATAATAATAATAATAATAATAATAATAATAACAATAATAACAATAAAAACGATTATGATAAGAATAATAATAATAATAATAACGATAATAATGATAATAACGATAATAAATATAATAATGATAATAATAATAATAATTATAACGATAATAACGATAATATCAATAATAATATTAATAAGAGCGGTAGTAACGTTAATAGTAATAACTATAAATTAGATAATAACGATATTAAAGAAAATAAGTATAATAATAATAATAAATATAAAATAATAACTATAATAACAATAGCAATAATAACAATAATAATGATTATTACGATAATAAGGATAGTAATATTGTCTATAATAATGATAACAAAGATAATAACGGCAATATAAAAAATTATAATAATATCGATAATAAGGTTAATTACAAAAATAACGGTAATAAGGACAGTAGCAATAATAACGGCAATAATAATAATAATAATAATGATACTAACAATAACAATAATAGCGATTATAATAATAATAACAATAATACGATAATAACGATAATAATAATAAAAATAATACGATAATAACGATAATAATAATAACAATTATAACGATAATAACCATAATAGCGAAAACACCGATAATAATAATAATAATAACGATAATAAATATAATAACGGTAATAAAAGTAATAACAGTAATAATAGTAATAATAGCAATAATAAGGATAATAACGATAATAACGATTATAATAATAATGACAATAACGATATTAGTGATTAAAACGATAATAACGATATTAACGTAATAAAAATAAAGTTAATATCGAAGATAAGGTAATAATAATAAAAATAATAACGATAAAAACGACAAATAATGATATTATAATAATATCATTACAATACAATTCAATTACAATTACAATACATCACAAATACAAATAATAATATTATACTTAACGGTAATAACGATAATAACGGAAATAGTAATCGAAATAATAACAATAATAAAACAAATATTGATAATAACTATAATATCGATAAAATATTAATGTTAATAACGACAAAACAGATAATAATTACGATAATAACGATAATAATATTAGTAATAACAACGATAATAACAATAATAACGTTAGTAGCAGTAATAATAATAATAATTAATAAAATCGACAATAACGATACTTACGATAATAATAGTAGTAATAAAAGCACTAATGTCAATAATTATTTTAATAATGATAATAATGATAATAAGAACAATAATATCAACAATAATAACGGTAATTACATAAATAAAAACAACGGTAATAACGTTCATGACTAAAAAACCGTAATAACGACAATAATAATATCGATAATAACTTTAATATTAATAATAATGATAATAACTATAATAATAAAAGAAATAATAATAACAACAATAATAAAGATAATGACAATAATAGCAATAATACTGATAATAAAGATATAAATAAAAATAATAATAATAATAACAATAATAACGCTAATTATGATAAAAATAAAAATAATAATAATAATATCAATAATAACGATAATAAGGATGATAATAATAATAATAATTCCGATAACAGAGATAATAAACATAATAATAATAATAATAATAATAATGATAATAATAATAATAATATTAATAATAATAATAATAATAATAATAATAATGATAATAATAATAATAATATTAATAATAATAATAATAATAATGATAGTAATGATAATAACGATATTATAGTAGTAAAAATAAAAATAATATCAATAATAAGGACAATAATAATAGTAATAATAACTATAATAACGATAATATCGATAATAATTATAACGAAAATAACGACAATAATAATATTAATATTAACGATAATAAGAATAATAATAATAACATTGATAATAATAATAACAATAATATCGTTAATAAGGGTAATTACGATAATAACAGTAATAACGATAATATATATAAAACGATAATAGTAATAATAATAAAATCGATAATAACGATATTAACGATAACAGTAATACTAATAACAATAATAACAATAGTAACCAAATAACGATAATAATAATAACAATTATAAAGATAATAACTAGAATAACGATATTATTGATAACTATAATAACTATAATTACGATAATAACAATAGTAAAGATGACAATAATATCGAAAACAACGATAAAAACGATATTAAAAGTAATAAAAGTAAAGATATTATCGGTAAAGTGAATAAAAAAACTAATATTATAATCGATAATAAAGATAATAAAAATAATAATAATAATAATAACGATAATATCGCTAATAGTAACAACTATAAATTCGATAATAATGATATTAATGAAAATAACTAAATTAATAATAGTACATATAACAATAATAAAGATAATAACAATGATAATAATAACATCACTAACGATAATTACGATGATAACGATAGTAATAATTACAATAATGACGATAACAAAGATGATAATGATAATAATAATAATAATATTATTATCGCTAATAAGGTTAATTACGAAAATAACGGTAATAAAGATAATAACAATAATAACGACAATAATAATAAGAGGAATAACGATACGAACGATAATAATGATAATAATAAATATAATAATAAGAATAATACCGATAGTAACGATAATAATCACAATAAAAACGATAATCTATAATAATTATAATAACGATTATTATAAGAACAATAATTACTTTAATAACGATATTAACAAAAATAATAATAAAAAGAATAACAACGATAATGTAGAAATAACGAAAACAATAATAACAATTATAACAATAATAACGATAATAATAATAGTAACAATAATAATAATAATAATAATAAAAATAATAATAATAATATTATAGATAATAACGATAATTACGATCATAATAACAGTATTAATAACGGTGATAAGGATAATAACGATAACATCGATAATAGTAATATCAATAATATCGATAGTAACTATAATAACGATAAGAATGAAAATAACGATAATGATAATAGCAATAATGACGATAACAACGATAAGAACGATAATAGTAATCTTAATAATAACGAAAATAAGAATAATGACGATACAACTATAATAATAATAATAATAATAATAATAATAATAATAATAATAAAGGCAGTAAATATATTAACGATAATAACAATAATATCGATAAGAATAAAACGATAATAACGATTACGGTAATAATAATAATATCGATAGTAACAAAAGGAAAGATAATGACGATAAAAATAATAATAATAATAACGATAAATACGATATCAACGATAACAGCGATAATAATGATAATAACAATAATAATAACAATAATAACGATAATAACAATTATAATGAGAACATTAATATTGATAATAACGGTAATAACTATAATTATAATAATAACATTATTAATGATAATAACAATAAAAACGATATCAAAACGATAATAAAAATATTTATAATAATAACGAAAATAGAGATAATCACGATGAAAACAATAATAATAATAACAATCATAATGATAATAATGATAATAACGATAATAACGAGAACAATAGCAATAATAATACCGATAATAACGATAATGACGATAACAATAATAACGAAAATAACCATAATATTGATAATAATAACAACATTAATGAGAATAACGATAATAATAAAATAATAAAAACAATAAGAACGATAATAAAGATTGTAACGATAATAATATTAACGGTATTAACGACAATATTCATATTAATAATAACGATAATAACGATAATAAGGATAATTACGATAATAATAATATCGATAATGACGGTAATAATAATAATAATAATAAGGATAATAACGATAATTACGATAATAGTGATAGTAATGATAACGATAATGAAGATAATTACGATAATAACGATAATAATAATAATAATAATAATAATATCTACAATAACGATAATAGCGATAATAACGAAAAATAAATAATAATAATATCAATAGTAACGATAATAACGGCAATAATACTAATAATAATAATAAAAATAATACTAACGTTAATGACGATAATAAAGATAATAATAGTAGTAGTAATATCTATATTAACAATAATAACGTAATAACAATCATAATAATATAGATAAAGACAAAATCGAAAACAATGATAAAAATATTAAGGAGAATATCGATAATAACAATAATAATATTAACGTTAATGTAGATAATAATAATTAATATAATAACTATAATAACAATAATAACGATAATAACGATAATAACGGTAATAATAATAGTAATAAAAAAAATAATATCAATAATAAGGACAATAACGATAATAACAATAATAACGATAATAATAAATACGTTAATATCGATAATAATAATAACAGTAATAACGATAATAACGATAATAACAATAATAAGAATAACATTAATATCGTTAATAACTATAATAATGATGATAACGATAATAATTATAGAAGTGATAGCAATAATAACGATATTTACAATAATAATAAAATTAATAATGATAGAGATAATAACGATATTAACGATAATAATGATAATAACGATAATAACGAAATTAACGATAATAATAATAATAATAATTAGGATAATAAACTTAATAATAATAATAATAATGATATCGTTAATAACGATAATAACAATAATAACGATAATAAAGATAATAACCATTATAAAAATGGAAATACAAGTAACAATAATAAAGATAATCACGATAATAGCCGTAATAGTAATTCGATAATAACGATAATAATAATAATAATAATAACGGTTATAACAACAATAACGAAAATAGCTATAATAATAATAACGGTTATAACAACAATAACGATAAAAGCTATAATAATAATAACGATAATAACGATAATAATTATAATAATAATATTGATCGTAACAATAATAACGATAATGATGATAATAATAGTAATAGTAACAACGATTATAACGATAATAACTATAATAACGATAATAATAATAAACTTAATAACGATACTTACTTTAATAACGAAAATAAATATTGTAATAATAACGATAAAAGAGATAAAAGCAATAATAATAATTACGATAATAACGTTAATAAAAACAATAGTAATATTAATAATAACGATAATAACGATTATAACGATAATAAAAATATGAAGAATAAAGTCAATAACGAACCTAACGACAATAACGATGATAATAATCACAATTATAAGGAAAATAACGATAATAACGATTATAACTATTTTACGAAAATTAATAATATTAACGATAATAAAGAAAATAAAGATAATAATAAAAGTAATATTATCAATAATAACAATATTAAAGATAATAACGATAATACCGATAATAATAATAATAATAATAACAATAATAATCATAACAATAATAACTACAATAAAGGGAACGACGAAAATAATAATAGTAATAATAACTATAATAAGTATAATAACGATAACATCGATAATAATAATTACAATAATGACGATTATAACTATAATAATAAGAATAATAATAATAATAATAATAGTTTTAAAAATAATAACAATAATGTGTTTAATAACGATTATGACGATAATAATATTATTGATAATAACGTCTATAGTAATAATAATAATAATAACTATAATAATGATAATTATAATAACAATAATAACGACAGTAGCTACAATTTTAAAACGATAATAATTATCATAATTATAGTAGTAATAACGATAATAACGATATTAAAAATAAAAATAATAACGATAAAATAGATAGTAAAGGTATAATATTATTAATATGGATGATAATAATGATTATAATGGAAATAATAATAATTAAAGAATCGATAATAACGATAATAACGTTAAAATGGATAATAATAATAGTAATAACATTAGTAATAATAATAATGATAATTACGATAATAACGATAATAATAATAGTTATAATAACATTATAACAAGAATAACGAGAACAACGAAAATAACGATATCTATAATAACGATAATAAAGACAATAATAATAACAATAATAATATCGATAATAACTGTAAAAATGATAGTAACCATAATGACGATTATAACGATATTATCGATAATAATAATAATAATAGTAACAGTAATATCGAAAATTACGATAGTAAAGATAGTAATAATAATAATAATAAAAATATCCATAATGCAGATAATGTCGCCAATAATAATAATTATATAATATTAGTAATAATAACGATAATTACGATAATAATAATAGTATTAATAACAATATTAAAAATAATAACGATAATAACGATAATAATAATAATAATTACGACATTATAACTATAATAAATATAATAACGGTATGTTATTAACGTTAAAGACGACAATAGTGATAATAGAAATAACGATAATAACGATAAAAGCGGCAAGAAAAATTATAATAATAAAGATAATAACAATATTATCGATAATAAAGATGAAAGGTAAAAGAATAATAATAATAATTACAATATCAATGATAATAACGATAATAAACATAATAACAGTAACGATGACATGACAATAATAATAACAATATTAATAACGATAATAACGATAACAACAATAATAACGATAATAACTATTTTAACGATATCAATAATAACGAAAATAACGTTAATTTCGATATTAATAATAACAATATTAAAGATAATAACGATAATAATAATAATAATAACGACATTAATAACTATAATAAATATAATAACTATATGGTATTAACGGTAAAAACGACAATAGTAGTAACAATAATGACGATATTATCGAAAATAACGAAAATAACTATAATAATAATAACAGTAATAACGATAATAACGATAGAGCGATTAATAATAATAATAATAATAATAATATTATAAGATAAAATAATTATAAGATAAAATAATAATAATATTAACGATTACAACGAAAATAATGATAATAATAGTAGTAATAATAACAATAATAACAATTAGACGATAATAAAGAAAATAATGGTAATTACGATAATAATTATAAGAATAATCTATTTAACATTAATACTAACGTTGATAACGATAATATTAATAAAATTAATAACGATAATAACGATTATAATAATAAGAACGATAATAATATTAATAATAAAAACAATAATAACTATTATAACGATAATTACGATAATAATAGATGTAATAATAACAATATTAAAAATAATATGTATAATAACGATAATAACTACAATAATAGTAGTAATAATGACAGTAATAAAAATAATAGCCATAAAAACGATTTTAACGATAATAATAATAACGATAATAACCGTAATATCGATATTATTAATAACAATATTTATGATAATTTAGATATTAATAATTGTAATCATAACAATATTAATGATTATAACGATAATAGCGACTATAATAATAACTATAATAACGACTTTATTAATAGTAATAATATTATCTTTAGTAACAATAATAATAATAACGATGTTTATAATAGTAATAATAATAACGATTATAACGGTATTTAGAACGATATTATAAATATAACGATTACAACGATAATATTGATAATAACGATAATAATAATAATAATAATAATGACGCTAATAAAGTTAATAACTACAATAAAAAAATAATATAAATATTAATAATAACGATAATGACGATAATAACGATAATATTAATAGTAATAATAGCTATAATATCAATAATAAAAATAATGACGATAATAACGATAATAATAATAACGATAATAAGGATAATAAGGATAATAACAACAATTATAATAATAATAATAATAATAACGATAATAACGATAAAACCAATAATAATTTCAGTAATAATAACAATAATATCAATAATAACGATAATAATGATAATAATAATAACAAGAAAATCGATAATATCGTTAATAATAGGAGTAATAATAACAAAATTAGGAATAATATATATAGTAACTATAATAACGGTAATAATGGTAGAAGTAATAACAGAAATAACAATAATATCGATATAAACGATATTAACGTTAAGAATAGTAACGATAATAACGATAATATTGATAATAATAATAACAATATTTACGATAATATCGATAATAGTAATAATAATAATAACAATATTAACGATCATAACGATAATAGCAATAATATTAATAAAGATAATAACGATAATAAGAAAAATAATAATATCGATAGCAACAATAATAATTATAATGATGATTATATTAGTGATACAAATAACGACTACAACGATAATAACGATAATAACGATAATAATAATAAAATTAGTAAGGACAATTACGTTAATAACTAAAATAATAATAGCAATAGTAACTATAAAAACGATAATAATGATAGTAAAAGTAATAACAATAATAACGATAACAATATTAATAACAATAATAACGATTATAATGAAAATAACGATAGTGATAATAATATTAATAAAAATAATAACGTTAAAGCGATATTAACGATATCACCTTAATACTTGTAAATATATTAACAATAATAACGATAATAACGATTGTAATGATAGTAATATTAACAATAATATCGATAAATACAATTATACCGATAATTATAACAATAGTAATGTCAATAATAAGGATGATTAAGAAAAAAACGGTAATAACGAATATATCGATAATAACGGTAATAATTATAACAATAATGACGATAATAACGATAATGACGAATATAATTATAATGACGATAGTAATTAATAACAATGAGAAGATAATGAAAAATAGGAAAGATAATGAAGATAATAAATAACGATAGGAAAGATAATGAAGATAATAATAATAACTATAATTACGACAATAGTAATAAAAACGACAATATAACGATATTAACGAAAATAGTAATAACAATAGTAACGGTAAGAACGATAATTACATTAATAATAATAATAATAATAACGGAAGTTAGTATAATAACGGTGACATATATAACATTAATAACAATTATAACTATAATAACGAAAATAACGGTAATAACAATAATAATAATTGTAAAAATAACAGAAATAATAATAATGATAATCACGATAATAACCATAATAATAATAGTTATAATAACATTATAACAATATTAACGATAACAACGATAATAATGATATCTATAATAGCGATAATATAGACAACAATAATAACAATAATAATATCGATAATAACTATAATTACAATAATAACAATAATGACGATAATAACGTTACTAATAAATAAGACAATAATGATAATATCGATAATAATAATAATAATAATAACAGAAATAACGTTAATAACGACAATAATTATAATAATTATATTGATAATAACAATAATAACGAAAATAATAAAAATAATGATATTAATAACGATATAGACAAACATAACCATAATAATAGTAATAATAATAACAATAATATCAATAAAGTTGTAAAGAACGTAATTGCCGAAAATATTAATAACAATAATAAGGATAATAAAGATAATAACGATAATAATGATAATATCGATACTAATAATTGTAATAATAACAATATTAACGGTAATAACAATTATAGTAATGACCATAATAACGATAATAACGTAAATAACGATAATAAAAGTAACAATAATATTGATAATAACGATAATACCGATAATAAAGATTATAACAATAATAATAATAATAATAATAATAATAATAATAATAATAATAATAATAACGATAATAGCTATAATGAGGAAAATAATAAAAATTATAAAAATAATACTAACGATATAAACGAAAATAACAATAATAATAGAACATATTATAACTATAATAACATTAATAATGTGAATAACGATAATAATGATATTATTGATATTAATAATAACAATATTTACGATAATAAAGATAATATAATTAATAATAAGAACAATAATACAGGTAATAATAATAATAATAATAATAATTGCGATAATAACGATATTAACGACAATAACGGTAATAATTATAACATTAATAACGATAATATCGATAATATTGATAATATCGATAATAATTATATAAATAATGACTATAATAACGATAATAAGGACAATAAAATAAACAATAATAACTGTATTAATAAAAATATTAAGAACAATTGTAACGATAATAACAATAATAATTATAATAATAATAATAATAACGAAAGTAAAGATAATAACGATGTCAACGATAATAATAATAGCAATAATAATGATAATAATGAAAAAAATAATAATGGTAATAACAATAAAATCGCTAATAACGCTAATTACGATAATAATAATAATGATAACGTCGATGAAAATAATATTAAAAATAACGATAATATCGATAGTAATAATAACGTAAAAAACGATAATAGCATTAATAATAATAAAGATAATAACATTAATAACGATAATAAAGGTAATAATAATAAATAAAATAACGTTTATAACAATAATAACGATAATAACGATATTGACAATAATAACGATAATAATAATAAATAATAAGGATATTAAGAATATTAACGATAACAACTATAATAACAATTATGTTAATAACGATAATAACGATAATATCGATAATAATAATAATAATATTGACGACAATAATAATAATAATAATAAAGATTTTGACGATAATAACGATAATAATAATAATAATAGCAACGATAATTTCGATATCAACGAAAATAACGATAATAGAGATATTAACGATAAAAATAATAACAATAATAACGATAATAACAATTATAATGATACTAACGAATATAATATTAATAATAATAGCAATAATAACAATTATAACGATATTAAAATGACTATATTAACGATATCAAGGATAATATTAATAACTATAGTAACGATAACAACGATAATAACCCTAATAATAATAATGATAACGAAAATAAGGATAATAACGATGACAACGATAAAATTAATAACAATAATAACGATAGTAACGATAATAACGATAAAAATAATAATAATAATAACGATAACAACGATATCAATGCTTATAACAATAATAATGATAATTGTAGCTATAATAATAAATATAACAACGATATTAACGATAGTAACGATAATAATAATAACAATAATATCGATAAAACGATAATAATGATTATACCGATAATAACGATAATAACATTAATAATAAGAGTAATAATAAATAAAATTACAATAATAACGTTTACAATGATAATCACGATAATATTATTAATAATGATAACAATAATAATGATAATAACGACAATTATTTTAATAGAAGTAATAATAACAATATTTTCAATGTTTGCAATAATAATGATAATAACGATAATAATAGTATTAACAATTAAATTAATAACAATAATAACGATAATAAAAATAACAAGGATGATAATAATAACGATAATAACGATAGTAGTAATAATAATATCGATAGTAACAATAATGACGATAATAGCGAAAATAACAATAATAAGGATAATAATGATATTATCGATAATAATAATAACAATATTAACGATAATATTTATAAAAATAATAATAATTATAATCATAACAGTAATATCGATAACAACGATAATAACAATGATAATTATAATAGCGATAATAAGGATAATATCCATAATAATAGTAACAATAATAAAGATAACAACGATATTAACGATAATAATGACAGTAATAATAACAATAATTACGATAAAAACGATAGCAATTATAAATCGATAATAACGATAACAGTTATAATCCTAATAACGATAATGATATTTATATGAATAACAATAATACTAATAATAACGATCAAAACGTTAATAATAGTATTAATAATAACAGAATTAACAGTAATAACGCTTAAATAGATAATAACAATAATAATAGTAGTAATAATAATAATAATAACGATAATAGCGATAATAAGGTTAATAACGATAATAACGATAAATATAATAACAATATTATAAAAATAAAAATGTTATAAATGATAGCAATAACGATAGTAACGATAACATCGATAATAATATTAATAATAACATTAATAACGCTAATAACGATAATAACGATATTAACTATAATAAAATTAATAACTATATTTACGTCAATAACGATAATAATATTAGCATTAATAGCGATTATAACGATAATAACGATATCAATAATAACGATAATAACGACAATAAGCATAATAATGTTAACAATAATAACAACAATAACAATAAGAATGATCATAATATATACGATAAAGACGATAATATAGATAATAATATTAACAATATTAACGATGATATCGATATTAACGAAAATTAATAATAATAATGATGATAATAACGGTTTATAACGGTAATAATAGTAATAACAATATCGACAATAACGATAATAACGATAATAGTAGTAATAATAATAACGATAATAAGGATAATAATAATAATAATAATAATAGCAATAATAACGATAACAACTACAATAAGGATAAAAATAATAATAATAATAACGATAGTAACGATTATACGATTTATAGCAATAACGATTATAACGATAATAGTAATAATAATAAGAACGATAATGAAGATAAAAAGATAAAAATGATAATAATTATAATAACGATAATAACTATTCTAATAATAATAATAATATGAATAATAATGATTACAACAATTATAATAAAACGAATAATAACGACAATAATGATAATAACGATAATAATAATAGCAATAATAACGATTTTAACGTTAATAACGATAGTAATAATAACATTAATAACGATATTAACGTTTTCAACGATAATAATAATAATGACATTAATAATAATAATCATATTAGAGATATTAACGATAATAAAAAAATAATAATTATAACAATAATAATAATAGTAACCATAATAACGATGATGTCGATAGTAACGATAGTAATAATAACGATAGTAATGATAATATCGATAATACTAATAACAATATTATTGATAATCACGATATTAATAATAATAATAATAACGATAATATTAATAATAACGATAATATTGAAAATAACGATAATAAAGATAATAACAATAATATCGATTATAACGATAATAATAATAATAACGATAATGACGATAATAATAATAATAATAATAAAGATAATAACATAATTACGAGAATGACAATAATATTAATAACGATAATAACGTTAATAACATAACTAACGATAAAAATAATAGTAATAATAACAATAATAACGATAATAATATTAAGGAAAATATAGACATTATCATCAATTATAACAACGATAAATACGATAATAACGATAATAAAATTAATAATAATTAATATAATAACAATATTAACAATAATATCGATAGAAACAATAATGAAAATAATAATAGTAATAGCAATAATAACGATAATAACGATAATAACGATAATAACGATAATAACGATAATAGCGATAAGACTAATATCGATAATAACGATAATAAAGATAATAATTCTAAGAATAATATATATAACATTGATACGAACGTTAATAACAATAATACTAATAACAAAAATAACGATAATAAAGTTAATAATGATCAGAACGATAATAATATTAATAATAATTACAATAATAACGATTATTACGAGTAATAACAATAATAGACATAAAAACGATTTTAACGATAATAATAAAAACGATAATAACGATAATATCGATAATAATAATAACAATATTAGATAATATCGATATTAATAATTGTAAAAATAACAATAATAACGATCATAACAATAATAGCGATTAAAATAATAATGATAACAACGATAATAATAATAATAATATTATCTTTAGTAAGAATAATAATGATAACGATGTTTATAATAGTAATAATAATAACGACTATAACGATAATAACGATATTAATGATAATAACGATAATAATTATATTAATAATAGCAATAATTACGATAATAACGATAATAGAAGAAACAATAAAAATGATATTAACGAAAATATTAATAACAATTGTAACTGTAAAGACGATAATAAAAATAATGATAATAATAGTAATAACGAAAGTAAAGATAATAACGAGAACAATAATAACAATAATAGCGATGATATCGATTATAATAAAACCGATAATATCGATATTAACGATAATAATAGTAATATTAATAACGATATTAAAAATAATATCGATAAGAACGATAATAATAACAGAAATAATAACGATAATATTATTAACGATATTAATGACAATATTAATATTATTAATAGCGATAATGACAATAATAAAGATAATAATATTAATATTAATAAAGATAATAACGATATTAACGAAGATACCGATAATAACGATAATAACGATAATCATACTAACGATATTAACTTTAATAATAATGATAATAATAACGATAATAACGGTAATAATAATAGTAATTATAACAATAATAGAAATATTATCGATAATAATGATAATAATATATACGATTATAACGACAATAGTAATAATAATAATAAAGATAACAAAAATAAAACGATAACAAAAATAAAACGATAATAGTAATAATAATAATTATAATATAAATAAAAACAATCTTTTTTATAATAACGATAATAATAGTGGTAATGTTAAAATAATAACAATAATAACGATAATAACGATTGTGACGATAACAATATTATTGTTAATATCGTCAATAGTAATAATAATAATAATAACGATAATATCGATATTAATGATAATAATAATAATAATAATAAATATAATAACGATAGTAACGGCAAAAACGATAATAACAATAATAACTATAATAACTATATTTTCGATAGTAACGAATATAGTAATAACAATAATAACGATATTAGTAGTAATATTAATAAAGATAATAACAATATTTACGATAATAATTATAATAATAATAAAGATCTTAACGAGAGTAACGATAATAGCGATAAAAATAATAAATATATTAATGATAATATAGATATTAATAATAATATGAATAATAAGACAGTAACAATAATAATAATAGCAATACTGATGTTAATAACATTTTAAAAGATAATAACGATAATAACAATAACAGCAATAACGATAATAACGACAATAGTAATAATAATTATAACCATAATAATGATAATAAAGATATTAATAATAATAACAATAATAATATTAATAACGATAATAACGGTTATAATGTTAATAACTATAATAACGATATTAACAATAAGAATAATAATAATAATAGAGATATTAAAGTTATTAACGATAATAATAATAATAGTAACAATAGTAACGAAAATGACGACAAAAACGATAATAATAATAACGATAATAACAATAATAGTAATATTAATAATACCTATAGCAACAATAATAACGATAATGACAATAATAGTAATTATAATAATAACGATTATAACGATAATTACGTTAATAACGATAATAATAATAAAATTATTAACGAAAATAATAATAGTATTAATAACGATAATAATGATAATAAAATAATAATAGTTATAACAATATTAAGGATATTAACGATAATAACGATAATACTAATAACGATGACAACGACAAAAATAATAATATTAATATTAATAATAACGAAAATAAGGATAATAACGATATCAACGATATAATCAATAATGATAATAATAATGATAATAACTATAATAACGACATTAGTAACAACAATAATAAAGATACTAACTTTAGTAACGAAAGTAACGATAGTAATAATAACAATAATAACGATAACAAAGATGATAACGATATATAATAATATATATCGAATATATAACTTATAATAATAATAATAATATTATTAATAATAAGGATAGTAATGAAATTAACGGTAATAGAAATATTTACAATAATAACGACAATAATAATAACAATAATAAAAATACTAACGATAATAAAGATAATAACGGTATTAACGATAATAACGATAGAAATAATTACAATAATAACGATAATGACGATAATAATGAGAATAACGATAATTATAAGAAAAATAATTATTATAATAACGATACTAACAATAATAATAATAAGAATTACAACGATAATAAAGAAATAAACATAATAATAATAACAATTATAACTATAATAACGATAAAAACTACAAAAACGATAATAATAATAATAATAGCAAAAATAACGATAACAACTATAATAACATTATTGATAATAATAATGATAACGAAACAAAGCTTAATAATGGTGTATACTATAAAAATAATAACAATAATATCGGTGATAAAGGTAATAACGGTAATAATAATAATAATAATAACGAAAATTACGATTATAATGATAATAACGTTAATAATGCTAATAATAAGAGCAATAATAACGATAAAAGGATAATAATTATAATGATAGATGTAATAATTACAATATTAACAATAATAAAGTTAATAATAATAATAATAGTAGTAATAATGACAATAATAACAGTATTAACAATAAAAACGATAATAACAATATTGTCCATAATAATAATAATAATAATACCGATAATAACGGTAATAACGACAATAATTATATTAATAATGATTATAATATTAATAATAACGATAATAACTATAATAACGATATTAATAAAAATAATGATAAAAATAAAAATAATAACGATAGTGTTGAAAATAAAAATTTTAATAATAACGATAATTTCTATAATAGTGATAATAATAATAACGATTATAACGATTAAATTATAATAACAATAATAATAATATTATTATTATTAACAATATTAACGATAACAAGAACAATAGTGATAAAAAAATTAATAATAAAATAGAAAATAAGGTTAATAACGATGACAAAGATAATTATAATAACAATATTAACGATAATAACGATAATAATGATTGTACGGATTATAACAATAACGATAATGAGAATAATAACGAAAATAATTATAGTAACTATAATAACGATTACAACAATAATAACGATAATAATAAATACGATAATACCGATAATAAAGATAATTACAATAATAACAATAGTAATAATAAAGATGATAACAATAATAACGATTGTAATGATTATAACGATAATAATATTAATAATTTTAACATAAATATCGTTAATAACGATAATTATTTTAATAGAAGTAATCATAACAATATTAACAATGTTTGCAATAATAATGATAGTAAGGATAATAATAGTGGTAACAATTAAAGTAATAAGCAGTAATAACGATAATAACAACAATAAGGATAATAATAAAAACGATATTAACGACAGTAGTAATAATAATATCGATAGTAACAATAATGACGATAATAACGAAAATAACGATAATAACGATAATAATAATAAAATTAATAACGATAATTACGTTAATGAAAATAACAATATTATCAATAATAACGATAACAACGATTATAAGGATAATAGTAATAACGATAATAACGACAATAATAATTTTAAAGATATTGATAAAAATGATAATAACAATAATAATAATAATAGTAATAATAATGAAAACGATAATAACGATAATTACGATATTAATATTGATAATAATAATAATATTAATAACGATAATTACGTTAATAAAGATAATAATATTAACAATAATAACGAAAGCAACGATAATAAGGGTAATAGTAATAACGATAATAACGACAATAATAATTTTAAAAATATTGATAAAAACGATATTAACAATAATAATAATAATAGTAATAATAATGAAAACTATAAAAACGATAATAACGATATTAATAATGATAATAATAACAATAATAAAAATAAAACGGAAATAATAATAATAATAATAATAATAATAATAATAATAATAAAGATAACAATGACATTAATAATACGAATAATAACAATAATAATAATATCAATAATAGCGAAAAGAAAGCTAATAATAATAGTCATAATATCTATAATGACACTAATATCGGTAACAACAACAATAATATATACGAAAATATCGATAATTTTGATAACGATAATATCAATAATAAGAATAATAAGAATAATAATGATAATAATAACAATAATATTAATAAAAATAATAACGATAATAACGATAATAACGATTATTGCGATAATAACGATTATAATAAAAATTAACGATAAAAACGATAATATTAGTAATAATAATCACGATAATAGCGATATTTACGATAATAATAATAATAATAATAAATATAACAACGATATTAACGATAATATATATAATGGAAATAACGATAATTACGATAATAACGATGTTAACGTTAATAATAGTAAACATAACGATAATGTCGATAATAATAACTACACTATTAACGATAATTAAGATAAAAATAATAATAATAAGGTTAATAACTTTATCAAAGATAATAACGATAATAACGATATTAACGACAATAAAACTAATAATCATAATAAGGGTAATAAAGATTATAACGATAATATTGATATTAACAATAATAATAATTGTAATAATTAAGATAATAATTATAATATAGGAAATAAGGATAATAATAATAACAATAATGACGATAATAACGATATTAATGATAATAACGACAATGATAATAATAGTAATAATAATTAAAACGATAATAACGATTATAATAATAATAATAACAAGAATAAAGATAATAACGACAATAATAATTATAAAAATAATAATAATAATCGTATCGATAATATCGATAATAACGATAATAATAATATTATTAATAACAACAATGACAATAATAACGATAATAAGGATAATAATAAATATGATAAAGTCGATATTATCGACAATAGTATTAACAATATTAATGACATTATCGATAATAATATTAACAATATTAACAATAATATCGATAATAATAATAATATTTTTAACGATAATATATATAAAAATTATAACAATAATAATAATAACGTTAATTACGATAATAACGATAATAAATATAGTAATTATAACGCTAATAGCAATATTAACGATAATAAAATTAATAATTTTAATATCGATAATAATAAAATTATTATTAATAACTATAATAAAGATAAAAACGATAAAAAATAATAACTTTAATAACAAAAATAATGATAATAACGATTATAATATCAACGACAATATCGATAATAGTATTAATAATAATAATCATAATAAGGATGTTTACGATTATAATAATAACAATAATAAAGAAAAGAACGATTAATCTTTAATAACGATATTAATAATAACGATAATATCTATAATAACGATGTAACGATAATAATAATAATTATAATAACGTTAAAAGAGATAATATCTATGTCAACGATAATAATAATTACAATAATATCAATAAAAAAGATGGTAACGTTAATAATAATATTACAAAAAAAGGATCATAAGGATAATAATAATAATAATAACAATAATAAAGATAATAACGACATTAATAAGAATAAAAATAATAGTAATAATAATAATATCGATGATAACGATAATAACTATAATAATAATATTATTCATGACAATAAAACCAATAATAACGGTAATAAGTATAATAATAAATACGATAAAGTCGATAATATCCATAAGATTATTAACAATATTAGCGATAATATCGATAATAATAATAACAATATTAACAATAATATCAATAAAATTAATAACAATATTAACGATAATATCTATAAAAATAATAATAATAATGATAATAAAAGTAATAACGATAGAAGAGATAACAACAATGATAATAATAATAACGATAATAAGGATAATAACGTTAATAAAAATAATTATAATAAAGATAACAATAATATTGACGAAAGTAGCGATAATAATATTTTCATTAAGAAAAATAATTACGATAATAATGATATTAGCGATAAAAACTATAATAATGATAAAAATAATGACGATAATAACGTAAGTAATAATAACAATAATAACGTTAATAATGATAATTACGATAATAATAATAAAAATAATAACGATTACAAAGACAATTTCGATAGTAACGATAATAATAATTATAATAACGAGAATAACGATATTAACAATAACAATAATAGCGATATTAACGATAATATTGATGATAATATTAGCAATTATAACGATAACAAGCGACAATAACGATAGTAAAGATAATAATATCTATAATAATGATAATTACAATAATTATAATAGTAACGATAATAATAATAATAGTAATATCGATAAAGACAATAACGATAATAACAGTAATAATAATAATAATAAAGATAATTACGATAATAACGATAATAATAATAACAATAATAACGATAATAACGACTTTCACGATAATAATAATTACAATAATAAAGATAATAAAGACAATAATGATAACAAGGAAAATAATTATAATAATAATATCAATAGAAACGATAAAAATGGTAATACTTACGATTATAAAGATAATAACGTTAATAACGATATTACCCATAATAAAATTAATAACTGTATTAACAATAATAACGATAATAATTTCAGCAATAATAGTGATAATAGCTACAATAACAGTAACAATAATAATAACATTAATGACAATATTATCGATGATATCGATAATAAAAATAACGGTAATGACAATAATAATAATAATAGTAATAAAAATAATAATTATAAGAACGTTAATAATAATAACAATGATAACGGCAATAATGATAACAATATTAATAAAGATATTAGCAATAATAATAGTAGTAATTTATAACTATTATAACGAAATAAACGATAATAACGATAACAATAATATCGATTATTACCATATTAACTAAAATAATAATAAAGATAGAAACGATAATAGTAAAAATAATAATACCGATAAAAACGATAATAAATTTAATAATAATAAAAAGAATAACGATAGTAAGATATTAACGATATAAACGATGATCAAACCAAAAACTACGAAAAAACGATAATAATTATAACAATAATAACAACAATAACTACAATAATTATAACAATAACAACGATAATAAAAATAATAACGATAATAAAGATAATAACGATAATAATAAATATAGTAATAATAACAATAATAACGACAATAACGATAATAATGATAATAATGATAATAGTAATAAAAACGATAATAATAAAAATTATAATAATAACGATAATAACGATAATAGTACATGTAATAATAATACTGATAACTATAATAACGAAAATAACGATAATAATTATAATAACGATTAAAATAACAACGATAATACCGATAATGGTATTATTAATAATAACGATAATAACGATATTTACGATAATAATAAAAACAATAATATAGAAAAGAATGATATTATCAATAACAACAATATTAATATTAACGATATTAACTATAATAACGATGAAACGATAATAATAATATCAATATTATCGATAATAATGATAATAATAATAATGATAATAGCAATAATAACGATAATAAAGATATTAACGATAATAATGATAATGATAATAATGATAAAATAATAATAATATCAAAAATAACAATAATTACTATAATGACTATAATGACGATAATAATAATAACGATAATGACGATGATAATTATATCTATAATAAAGTTAATAACTAGAAAAATAATAATAATAATAACGATAATAACAATATCAATGATAATAACGATAATAGCGATAATAATGATAATTATAATAACGATATTAACAACAATAATAATAATAATAATAGCGTTAAGAGGGATAATAAGTACGTCACAGATAATAATAATAACAATAATATTAATAAAAACGATAATAACGATAATAATAATAAAAATAAGGACGATTTCAACGATTTTACGATAATAGCAATAACGATAATAAAGATAAAACTCTTAACAATAATAACGATATTAAAGATTTTAACGATAAACATAATAAGGATATAAACGATTATAACGATAAAAATGATAATAATAATAATAATAATAACATTAATAAAGATTATAGCGTAAACAACGATAATAGCGATAATACTTATAATAATTAAAACGAATATAACGATAATAACGATAATTATGGAATTAATAATAATAATAATATCGATAATAATGATTATAACGATAATAATTATATTAACTATAAAAACGACAATAATATTAATAATAATAATGAAAATAATAATACCGTAAATGACGATAATAGCGATAATAGTAGTAGATGCAATATCAATAATAATAATAATATCGATATAAAGATAATAACGATTATAATAATACCGATTATAACGAAAATAGTAATAATAATAATTATAATAATAATAATAATAATAATAATAATAATAACAATATTAACGATAATGATGATAATAATTTAACAATAATAACGATATTAAAGATTTTAAGGATAATAATAATAAGGATAATAAATATAATAACGAAAGGAATAATAATATAATATCGATAGTAACAATAATAACGACAAAGACGATAGTAACGATAATAATAATAACGATAATAACGATGATAATAATAACGATCATAAAGTTAATAATAAAAATGATATTAAAGATAATAACGATATTAAGGATAATATCGGTAATAATTGTACCAACATTAACAATAAAAACGATAATAATAATAACAACAAAAACATTAATAACGATATTAACTATAATAAAATTTATAATAATAACGGCAATGACGATAATAATGATAATAATAGTGGTAATAATAACAATATTAAGATTATTAAATATAACAATGATTATAATGAGAATAGTAGTAGTAATAATAACAGTAATAACAATAATAACGATAATAACGATTATAACAATGTTAACGATAATAACATTGACGATAATAACGATAATAACCATAATAATATTAATAATTATAATAAAGATAACAACGCTATTAACGATAATAATGACAGTAATAATAATAATAATAACGAAGATAACGTTAACAATGATAATACCGATAATAACGATAATTTCAATAATAATAATACTATTTATTACGATAATGACGATATGAACGATAATAATAGTAGTAATAATAACGATAATAGTAGTAATAATAACAATAATAACAATTATAGCGATAATAAAGTTATTACCGATAATAACGATAATTATAATATTCATAGTAACTATAATAAGGATATTAACCATAATAATAATAACAATAATATCGATAATAACGATAATAACAATAATAATAGTAGTAAAATATAAATTAATAATTATAATAATGATATAAACGATTTTAACGATAATAATAATGACGATAAATAGGATTATATCGATAATAATAATAACATTAATAACTATAATTACGAAAATAACGATTACAACGATAATAATAATAAGAGTAATAATAACCAAAATAAATATAATAACGACACAATAATAATAATAATAATAACGATAATAACGGCAATAACGATAGAAATAATAGAAAAATTACTATAATATCAATAATAATGTTAAAAAAGATAATAAAGATAATATCGTTAATAATAATTACGATAGTAATGATAATAGCGATAAAAAAATAACGATATTAACGATAATATTGACAATATTAAAGATAATAATGATAATAATGTTAAAACGATAATAATTATCATAATTATAGTAGTAATAACGTTAATAACGATATTAAAAATAAAAATAATAATGATAATATAGATAATAATAATAAAATTCATAACCTTAATAACGTTAATAACGATAATAACGGTAAGAATAGTAAAATTGATAGCTCTAGTAATGATAATAAAGATATAATATTATTAATAATAACGATAATAACGGTAAAACCGATAATAATAATAGTAATAATACTAGTAATAATAATAATGGTAATTACGATAATAACAATAATAATAATAGTTATAATAGCATTATAACAATAATAACGATAACAACGATAATAACGATATCTATAATAACGATAATAAAGACAATAATAACAAGAATATTAATATCACTTATAACTATAATAACGATGATAACCATAATGACGATAATAACGATAATATCGATAATAATAATAATAATAATAACAGTAATAACAATAATAACATTAATAATGACAATAATAATAATAATAATAATAATAATAATAATAATAATAATAATAAAAATAGTAATAAAAATAACGATAATAAAGATAATGACGACAATAATAATAATAAAAAAAATATTAATAATAATAACGATAATGAGAATAATAACGATAATAATAATAATAATAACAATTATAATAAGAACTATAATAACGATTATAACCATAATAACGACAATAACGATAATAATGATAATAACAATAATAGTAATAATAACTACGATAATAACGATAATAACGATAACAATAATAATAACACTAACAATATAAATAATTACAATATTAACGATAATAACATTATGACGATAATAATAATTATAATATTAACGATAATAGCGATAATGAATATAATAACGATAATAAGGATAATAACATAATAGTTATTAACGATAAAAACGACAATAATTATAATAACAATTACAATTATAAAGATATTAATGAAAATACCGATAATAATGATAATAAATACAATAAGAACAATAATAATAACGATAATAATGATAATAACGATAATAATAATATCGAAAGTAACGACAATAATAAAAATAATAATAACGATAGTAACGATAATAACGCATAATAATAATTACAACAATAAAAATAGTAATGATAAAAATAATAACGATGATAACGATATTGACGACAATAATAATAATAATAAAAATATTAATAATAATAACGATAATGAGAATAATATCGATAATAATAATAATAATAACAATTATAATAAGAACTATAATAACGATAATAACCATAATAACGACAATAACGATAATAATGATAATAACAATAATAGTAATAATAACTACGATAATAACGATAATAACGATAACAATAATAATAACACTAACAATATAAATAATTACAATATTAACGATAATAACATTATGACGATAATAATAATTATAATATTAACGATAATAGCGATAATGAATATAATAACGATAATAAGGATAATAACATGATAGGTATTAACGATAAAAACGACAATAATTATAATAACAATTACAATTATAAAGATATTAATGAAAATATCGATAATAATGATAATAAATACAATAAGAACAATAATAATAACGATAATAATGATAATAACGATAATAATAATATCGAAAGTAACGACAATAATAAAAATAATAATAACGATAGTAACGATAATAACGCATAATAATAATTACAACATTAAAAATAGTAATGATAAAAATAATAACGATGATAACGATATTGACGATAATAATAATAATATTAACAACGATATTATGTATAATAACGATATCATCGAGAATAATAAAAATAATATCGATAATAACGATAATAAAATTAATAATAATATCGATAATAGCAATAATAGCGATAATAAAATATTAATAGTAATAAGAATAAAGATAATATCGACAATAACGGTAATATCGATAATAATTATAACGAAAATAACGATAATAACGATTAGAAATATAATACTATTAACAATAATATTGCTGACAACGATAATAACGATAATTATAATAATTACATATAGATAATAAGGATTATAATGATAAGAACATACATAACTATATAAAAGAAAATAACGGCAATTATAATTATAATAATAGCGATAATGACGATAATGACGATAATAACGATAATGATGATAATAAGGATTATAATAATATCGATAGTACCGATAATGGTAATAATAATAATAATGATAATAACGATTATAATAATAATAATAATAACAATAAAAGCTTTAAAAACGATAATAATAATAATAACGATAATAAGGGTACTACCGATAGCAACGATAATAAATATATCAATAAAAACGATAATAACGATATTAACGATAATAACGATTACTGTAATGATAATATTACCGATAGTTTCAATAATAACGATAATGACGTTAATAATAAAAATAATGATAAGGTAATAACGATATTAACGATATTAACGATAATAATAATAATAACAATAATAATAAAAATAACAATTACAATAATAACGAAAATAACTATAAGAATGAGAACAATAATAACGATCATAGCGTTAATAACGATAATAATAATAGCAATAATAGCGATAACATCGATAATAACAATAATCGTAATAATAACGATAATAGTGGTAGTAACGATGAGAACGATGTAAATAGTAATAGTAATAACGATAATAACGATATTAACGAAAATAAGGATAATAATAATAGCAATAATAACAATAATAGAGATATTAATGATAATAAGAATAATAAAGATAGTAACAATAATAATATTAGTAATAATAATGTTAATAACGTTATTCACGATAATAACGATAATACTAATAACAGTAATAAAGATAATAGCGATAATATCGATTATAATAATAACAATAAAATCGATAGTAATGATATTAATGATAACTATAATAACAATAATTACGATAATAACGACAATAGTAATAATAATAATACCCATAATAATATTAACAATAATAACGATAATGAAGATTTTTACGATAATAATAATAACGATAATAACGATAATAACGATTATAATAATAATATTAATAACAAAGGATATGACGATATTCACGAAAATAACGATAATAATGATAATAACGATACTAATAAAAACATAAATAACAATAATAACGAAAATAACGATTATAATGATAATATCTACAATAATGATATTAACAATAAGAATAAAAGTAATAATAAAGTCATTAACGTTATGAACGATAATAGTGATAATAACGATACTAATAATAATAATAATTACAATAATAGATAATAACGATTATAATCATAATAACTATAATAATGATATTAACAATAAGAATAAAAGTAATAATAAAGACATTAACGTTATGAACGATAATAACGATAATAATATTAACTATAATAAAGATTATAACTATATTAAAAATAACAATAATATACGATAACAAAGATAAAAACAACAATAGTAATAGTAAAACATACGAAAATAAGGATAATTATAATAATAATAATAACGATAATACCAATAATAACGTTAATAATTCTAGTAGTAATAACTATAATAACGGTAATAACTATTTTTATGAAAACAATAGTAACAATAAAATCGATAATGTCGATTATAATAATAATAATAACAACGATAATAACGATATTAACGATAATAACTATAATAGTAATAGCAATAATTACCACAATAACGATATAAATGATAATAACGATAACAACGGACACAAATTAATAATAATAGAAATAATAAAGGTCATAACGATATTAAACATAATATCGTTTGTAATAATACTAATAATAACGATAAAAACGATTATAATGATAATAACGATAATAACATTAATAAAAATAACAATAATAACGATAATAGCGATAATAATAGAACTAATAATAACAATGTAAACAATAATGACGATAATAACGAAATAACGATAATAAAATTAGTATAATAGCAATAATAAAAATAATAACGATAATACCGTTAATATTGATAATAATAATACCAATATTCACATTAATACCGATAATAATAATAATAATAATAATAACAATAATATCGACAATGACGATAAAAACGATAATAATAATTACGATAATATCGAAAAAAGTAATAATAATAATACCGATAGAAAAAATAATAACGATAAGGACAATAATCATAATAATAATTATAACTATTATAACGATAATTACAGTAATAACTATAATAGAAATAAAATTAATATCGATAATTACGTTAATAACTATAATAATAATAGCAATAATTACGATAATAACGTTAATAGTAATAATAATAATAATAACAATATTAAGGATAATAACGATAATAACGATAATACAAATAACGATGACAACGATAAAAACAATAATATTAATATTAATATTAACGAAAATAAGGATAATATCGATAACAACGATACTATTAATAATAATTATCAAGATAATAACATAATTAACGAACATAACGATAAAATGATAGTAACATTACTAATAATAATATTAATAACAATAATAACGATAAGAACACTAATAATGAGAAGAATATGAAAGTTAATAGCAATAATAAGGAAAATTATAATTACAATAATAACGATACCAACGACAATAACGATAAAAATAATAATAATAATAACGAAAATAACGATAATAACGATGTCAACAATAATAAAGGTAATAACGATAATAACGATTATACGGATTATAACAATACGTTAATATCGATAATTGTAATAATAATAAGAACTATAATGAAGATACAACGATAAAAATGATAATAACTATAATAAAGATAAATGCAATAATAACTGTAATAATAATGGCAATATTAACGTTAATCATGATAATAAAGATAATAACTATAATAACGATAATAACAATGAAAATACTAGTAATATTAGAGATATTAAAGTTAGTAACGATAATAACGATATTAATAATAACAATAATTACGATAAAAACGATATTAACGATAATAAAAATAATAACAAAGATAATAACGATATTAATAATAATAAAAATAACAATAATAACGATAAGAACAAAAATATTAAAACGAATAATAACGATTATAATGATTATAACGATAATACTAATAGCAATAATGACGATTTTAACGTTAAGAACGAAAAAAATAAAACCTTAAATGAATATTATAACATTATCAATGATAATAATAATAATGACGTTAATAATAATCATTATAAAAAAGATATTAACGATAATAACTACAATAAAAATTATAACAAGAATAATAATAATAATAGTAACCACAAGAACGAAAATATCGATAATAACAATTATTTTAATAACGATAGTAACGATAATATCGATAATATTAATAACAATATTATTGATAAGATCGATAATAATAATAATAATACTAACGATAATATCGATAGTAAAAATAATAATGATAATAACGATAGTAAAGATAATAACTATAATAACGACTATAACAATAATAATAATAACGATAATAACGATAATTTCGATAATGCGATAATATTAATAACGATAATAACGATAATAACGTAAATAACGACAATAATAATAGAAATAATAACAATAACAACGATAATAAAGATAATAACGATAATAATATTACCGATAATATCGTCATTATTAATAATAATGACAACGATAATTATGATAATAATGATCGTAAAACTAATAACAATAAAGATAAACACAATATTAACGATAATAACAATAATAACGATTATAAAAATAATAATAGTAATAGCAATAATAACAATAGTGACGATAATAACGATAATAATGATAATAATAATAACGATAATAGCGATAATGTCATATACAATACTGATATACAATATTGATAACAATATTTACGATAATTTCGATATTAATAATTATAATCATAACAATAATAACGATCATAACGATAATAACAACTATTATAATAACGAAAATAACAATATTAATAATAATATTATTATTGTATGTAACAATAATAATGATAACGATGTTTATAATAGTAATAATAATAACGTTTATAACGATACTAACGGTAATGATGATAATAAAAATATTCACAATAATATCGATAATAACGGTAATTAAAACAACAATAATAACAATATTAACGAAAATAGTAATAACAATTGTAACGGAAACAACGATAACAGCATTCATAATAATAATAATAATAGCGACTGTAAGTATAACAACGGTGACACCTATAATATTAATAACAATAATAACGATAATAACGATAATAACGATAATAATAGCACTAATAGTATCGATAATAACGATAATAGTAATCGTTAAATAATAATCGTATTAAAGATAATAAAGATAATAACGATACTAACAATTATACCGAAAATAATAATGAAAACAAAAACTTTATTAACGAGAATAAGTATAATAACAATTATTATAATGACGGTAAAAACGATAACAACGGTAATAATGATAAAAACGATAATAACGATATTAACATTGATAATAATAGCAATAATAAAGATATTAACGATGTAAAAGGTTCTAACGCTAATAATAATTACAACAATATCGATAATAACGATTATGATGATAAGAACGGTAATAATACTAACAATAATAAAAACAATACCGACATTAACAACAATAAGAATAATAATAGAAGTAATAATAACAATTTTAAGAATAATAACTATAAAAACGATAATAACAATAATAATAGTAGTAATAATAAAGTAATAATTATAATAACGATAAAAACGATTTTAACGATAATAATAATAACGATAATTAGGATAATATCGATAATAATAATAACAATATTAGCGATAATACCGATAATAATAATAGCATTAATAACTATAATAACGATAATAACGTTTATAACGATAATAATAATAATAGTAATAATAACCATAATAAAGATAATAACGACACAATAATAATAATAATAATAATAACGATAATAACGGTAATATCGATAAAAATAATAGAAAAATAAAATAATATCAATAATAACGATAAAAAGTATAAAAACGATAATATCGATAATATAAAATACAATAATAACGATATAATCGATAATAATAATAACTATATTACCAATAATATCGATAATAATAACAACAATATTGACAATAATATCGATAATAACGATTGTAATGATAATAATATTAACAATAATATCGATAAATACAACCATACCGATAATTATAATAATAGTAAAATCGATAATAAGGAAAATTAAGAGAAAAAACGGTAATAACGAATATAACGATAATAACGGTAATAATTATAACAATATTGACGATAATAACGATAATTCCGATAATAATTATAATGACGATAATAATTATAATAGTAATAACAATAAAAACGATAGGAAAGATAATGAAGATAATAATAATAACTATAATTACGACAATAGTAATAATAATGACGATAATAACGATATAAGCGATAATAGCAATAATAATTATAAAGATAATATCGAAATTGACCATAATAACGATAATGGTGATAATAACAATAATAGTAATAATAATAGTAACAACAATAACGATAATTACAATAATAATAACAACAGCAATAACGGTAATACCGATAATAACGATAATAATAATAACAATGATAACGATAATAACGATAATAATAATAATAATAATAATAATAATAAAGATAATAACGATATTGTTGACAAAAACGATAAGAATGATAACAGTACAAATTATAATAATATTAATAATAATAACGACGATAATAACAATAATAATGAGAAGAACAATAAAGATAATAACGACAATAGACATAAAAATTATGTTAATAATAACGATAATAACGTTATTAGTATTAATAATAATAATAACAATAATAATTGCGTTAATGATGATAAAAACAATAAACATTGTAACGATAATCGAAATAATAATAATGACGATAATTATGGTAATAACGATAATAACGATAATTAGAATAACATTAAAAACAATAATATTAATAAAAACAATAAATATAAGGGTAATAACAATAATATAAATAACACAATTTAGGATAATAATGATTATAAATATAATGATAATAACGATAGTAATTATAATAATAATATCAATGACAAAGATAATAATGATACAAACGATAATAATAATAATAATAATAATAACCATAGTAATGATAATAACGATAATAATAATAACATTAATATCGATAATAAGGATTATCACGATAAAATTAATACTAATAATAACAAAAATAACAATAATAATCATAAAAAATATTTATACCATTAATAATGATAATTACGATATTAACGAAAATAAAGATAATAATAATAAAAATAATATCGATAATAAAGCTAAGAACGATAATAACAATAATAATAAAAATAATAATAAAGATGATAAAGATGTTAACGATTATAAATATATTAATAATAACAATAAAAGCTATAATAACGATAATAAACATAATTGTAATAACGATAATATCGATAATAGTAATAATAATTATAACCATAATAACGATAATAACGATAATATTAGTAACAACAAAATCGATAATAACCATAATAATAATAACAATATTAACGATAATAACGATAATAACGATTTTACGGATTATTATAATAAAGATAATAATGATAATGGCAATAATTATAATAACGATAATGACTATAATAAAGATAATTATATTAATAGAAGTAATAATAAAAATATTGACAATGATTGCAATAATAATGATAATAACGATAATAATAGTGGTAACATTTAAAGTCATAAAAATAATAACGATAATAACGATAATAAGGATAATAATAATAACGATAATAACGATAAGAGTAATAATAATATCGATAGTAACAATAATTACGATAATAACGAAAATAACGATAATAATAATAAAATTAATAACGATAATTCGTTAATAGTAATAATAATAACAACAATAATAACGATTACAACGATGATAAGGATAATAGTAATAACGATAATAACGACAATAATAATAATAATATTATCGATAATAAAGATAATAACGATAATATTAATAAGTGTAATAATAATAAAAACGATAATAACGATAATTACGATAATAATAATAATAATAATAACAATGATAAAGATAATACCGAAAATAATAATAGTAATAATAAAAATAATAATAATATCATTAATATCGATAATAACGGTAATAATAATAACAATATCAACGATAATATCCATAATAATAATAACAATATTAAAGATAATATCGATAATAATAATAATTATAATAAAAACAGTAATATCGACAATAAAGATAATAACCTTAATAATAATAAGGATTATAATGATAATAACGAAAATAACGATATTAACGATTATAATAATAACGCTACTAACGATAATAATGATAAAAATATATTTAATAATAACGATAAAAACGATTATAATGGAAATAACAATAATAACAATATCGATAATAACGAAAATAACGGTAATAACTATAATAATAATATTAGTAATAGTAGTAATAATAAAAATGATAATTACGATAATAACGATCATATTAATAGATATAATAACGTTATGACAATAATAACGATAGAAACGATAAATAAGATATCCATAATAACGATAATAGAGACAATAATAATAACAATAATAAAATTGATAATAACTATAATAACGATAGTAAACATGAAGACGGCAATGAATATAATAATTATAACGATAATAACGATAATATCGATAATCATTATATTAAGAAGAGCGATAATAACGTGAATAGTAATAACTATAAATTCGATAATAATGATATTAATGAACATAACTATAATAATAATATTAAATCATACACTAATACGGATAATAACAATAACAATAATAACAATAATACGATTATTACGATAATAACGATAATAATAAGATTAATAATAATATCGATAATAAGGTTAATTACGAAAATAACGGTAAAAATGATAATAACTATAATAACGACAATAATAATAATAATAGTAATAACGATAATAAATATAATAGCGATAATAATAATAACAACATCAAAGATAATAACAATATTAACAATAATAACGATAATAAAGATAATAATAATAATAAGTATAATGAAAATAATAATTATAACAATAATAACAATAATAAAGATAATAACGTAATAACGATAATAATAATAAGATTTAAGAAGGTATTAGCTATAATAACGATAATAATTGTAATATTAACAATAATAACAATAATAACAATAATAACGGTAATTACAATATTAATGATAATAACGATAATAATAATAATACTAATAACAATAATGTCGAAAATAACGATAATTACGATAATAATAATAACAATTGCAGCGATAATATCGATAAGAATGATAATAATATTAATAATAATATCAATGACAACGATTATAACGCTAATTATTAATAGATTTTACCTAAAATAAGGATAATAATGATAGGAACGATAATTATAATAACAATAATAATTATAATGATAATAACGAAAAAATAATAATAATAAGACCTATAACAACGATAATATAGATAATAATAGTAGTAATAATAACAATATTAGCAAAAATAACGATAATAACGATAACAATATTAACGATAATAACGTTAGTTATAACAATATTTATAACAATAATAACGATAATAAAGATAACAATAATAATCAATAACGATAATGATGATAATAACGTTAATAATAATAATAATAACTATAATAATAATAACTATAAAAACGATAATAACCATAATAACGATAATAACAATGATAGCGATAATAATAATCATAATAATAATATTAACGTAAATAGCGGTAATAAAGGTAAGAACGATATAAGTAGTAATAAAAATAAACGTAATAACCATAATAAGGACAATAACATTCAAGTAAATAACGATAATAAAGACAATAATATTAATAATTATAACGATAATAATGATAATAACGATAATTATTGAATCGAAAATAACGACAATAATAATAATAATAATAACGTTGATAAGGATAATAACGATATCATCGGTAATAATAATAACAAAAATATAGATAATACCGATAATAACGATAATAACGACATTTAATATAATAATAATAACGATAATATCGATAATAATAATAACAATAATGACGACAAAAGTAATAATAATATTAGTGGTAATAACGATAATAATGATAATATCGATAATAATTATAACGTAAATGACGACGATAATAATAATCATAATAACGATAATAAGGAAAAATACGATAACATCGATAATAATAATAGCAACATTAACAATAATATCAATAAAAACGATGGTAATCATAGTAATAATAATAACAACAATAATAATAATAATAATAATAACATTAATAAAGATAATAACCATAATAACGATAATAGCGATATTATTATAATAATTATAACAAAAATAACGTCAACAACGATAATTATGATAAAAATAATCATAAAAATATCGATAATAATGATTATAACGATAATAAATATAAAAACGACAATAATATTGATAATAATAATGAATATAATAATAAAGTCGATGACGATAATAGCGATAATAGTAGGAGTAGTAATGTCAATAATAACAATAATGATAATAAAAAAGATAATAACGATAATTATATTTACGATTATAATAAAAATAGTAATAATAATAATAACGATTATACCGATAATAACGATAATAACGATAAGAACAATAATAATAATAATAATAATAATAATAATAATAATAATAATAAAAATAAAAACAATAATTTGTATAATAACGATTATAATAGTGTTAATGTTAAGAATAATAACAATAATAACGATAATATTGATTATGACGATAACAATATTATTGTAAATAACTTCAACAATAATAATAATAATAACGGTAATAACGATAATAACGATAATAACGACAATAATAATAATAATAATAACAATTAAAATAATAACTCCAATAACTATAATAATGAGAACAATAATAACGACCAAAACGTTAATAACGATAATAATAATAGCAATAATAACAGTATTACAGATATTAATAATAAAAAGCATAATAATGTTAGTAACAATAAAATTAATATTAATAATAATGTTAATGACATTATTAACGATAATAACGATAATTTGGAATATAATAATAACAATAAAATCGATAGTAAGGATATTAATTATAACAATAATTACATTATTTACGATAATAACGATCAAAAGTAATAATAATAGTAACCATAATAACGATAATAACGATAATAACGATAATAATAATAATAATTTCAAAGGTTATAACGATATTAACTAAAATATCGATAATCATGATAATAACTATACTAATAATAATAATAATAAAATTAAGAACAGTAAGAACGATTATAATGATAATATCTATATTAACGTTATTATCAATTAGAGTAATAGTAATAATAGAGATATAGTAATAATAATGTTAATAACGTTATTAACGATAATAACGATAATAATATTAACAATTATAACGATAATAACTATATTAAGAATATAAATAATATACGATAACAAAGATAACAACAACAATAATATAAGTATACTAAGGAAAATATGGATAAAAACGATAACAGCGTCAGTAAAAAAATAATATTTTCGATAATAACTATAATGACAATAATAATATTAACGATAATATCGATAATAACGATAATAATACTAGTAGTAATAATTATAATAACGGTGATAACTACATTTATGAAAACAATAGTAACGATAGTATCGTTAATGTCAATTATTATTGTAATAATAATATCAATAAAAAAGATAATAACAATAATAATAATAATAATAATGACGATATTAACGATAATAACGATTATAGTAATAACGATATTAACGACAATATTAAAAATAATAATTACGATAATAATGATATTAAAGATAATAATAATAGTAATAATATCGATAATAACTATAATAACGATAGTAATGATTATAATTTTAACGCAAAAACGAATTTAAATATTTTAACGATATTAATAATAAGAATAATAACGATAAGAATGATACTAATAATAATAATAATAATAATAATAATAAAAATAAATACAATAATTTGTATAATAACGATAATAATAGTGGTAATGTTAAGAATAATAACAATAATAACGATAATAACGATTATGACGATAAAATTATTATTGATAATAATGTCAATAGTAATAATAATAATAATAACTATAAGATCGATATTAATGATAATAACTGTAATAACGATAACAACTATAATAACGATAATTACTATAATAAGGATTAAAATAATAACTATAATAACGATAATTGTAGTAATATTAATTAGGACAATAACGATATTTACGATAATAATTATAATAAAAATAAAGATAACAACGATAGTAACAATAATAACGATAATATTATAACAATATTAATAATAATATCGAAAATTAAAATAATA
Organism: Vespa crabro; assembly: GCF_910589235.1. Classification (NCBI taxonomy): domain Eukaryota; kingdom Metazoa; phylum Arthropoda; class Insecta; order Hymenoptera; family Vespidae; genus Vespa; species Vespa crabro. The sequence goes on from NW_025813595.1 coordinate 2,813,277, forward strand.
ATAATAGCAATAATAACGATATTAAAGAAAATAGTAATAACAATAGTAACGAAAACAACGATAACAACATTAATAATAATAATTATAATATCGAAAGTAATTAAAATAACGGTGACAACTATAATATTAATAACAATAATAACGATAATAACGATAGTAACTATAGTAATAATACTAATAATAACGATAATAGTGACTATGATGATAAGAAAGATAATAATAATAATAAAAATAAAAATAATAACGAAAATAACGATGATAATCATAATAATAAAAGTAATAATAACAATTTAAGAATAGTAACTATTATAACGATTATAACGATAATAGTAGGAGTAATAATAGCAGTAATAAAAATAATAACGGTAATAAAAATTAAAAGAAAGTTAACGATTATAATATTAACGATAATAACGATAATAACCATAATAATAATAATAATAATAATGAAGACAACAACGATATTAACGATAATAATGCCAGTAATAATAACAATAATTATTATAATAACGATAACAATGATAATACCGATAAAAACGATAATAACAATAATAATAATAGTAATAATTAAGATAATAACGATATTAACGATAATGAGGATAATAACAATAACAATAAAAACAACAATAGCAATTATAATCCTTTAACGATATTAATATTTATCAAAATTAAAATAATATTGATAATAACGATAATAATTGTAGCAATAATAACAATGATAACACTAATAACGATAATTGCGATAATAATAGTAATAATAATAACAATAATAACAATAATATTGTTAATAAGGTTATTACCGATGATAATGATAATTATAATATTCATAATAACTATAATAAGGATATTATCAATAATAATAATAACGATAATAACGATAAGAAAAATATCGATGAAAACGATAAAATAGAATATAATAATAAAAACTTTAACGATAAAATCGATATTAATAATAATAAATTTAACGTTAATAACCATAATAATAATAATAATAATAGCAATAATAACCGTAACACGGAAAATAACGAGAATAATAATAACGATTATAACAATAATAGTAATAATTATAATATCGATAGTAACAAGAATAACTATAATGACGATAATAGCGATAATGATAATAACTATAATGACGATGGATATAATAACGATAATATCTTTAATAACGACAATAATAATAATATTAATGGCGATAATAAAGATATTAACGTTAATAACGATAATAATAAAAACAATTAAAACGATAATAACAATAATAATTATAATAGTGATAGCATTAATAACGATATTTACGATAATAATAATAATAATAAAGATAATAACATTATTAACGATAATAACGATAATAAAGAAAATAATGATAAAAATAAAAACAATTAAAGCGATAATAACAATAATTATGATAATAGCAATAATAATTATAATAGTGATAGCATTAATAACGATATTTACGATAATAGCAATAATAACAAAGATAATAACATGAATTAACGATAATAACGATAATAAAAATAATAATACTAACAAAATAACGTTAATAACGAAATTATCGATAATAACGATAATAATAATAGTAATAACAATAACGATAAAAAACATAATAACAATAATAATAATAATAATAATAATATTAATATTAATAATAATAATTATAATAATAACGAAAATAACGATAATAACGATAATAAAAAAAGAATAATAGCAATAAAAACGGTAAATGCGATAATAATAATAGTAATAATAACGATAATAACGAAACAAACCATAATAACGATAATAATAATTACAATTATAACGATAATAACGACAATAATGATAATAAGGAAATTAATTATAATAATAATAATAATAATAAAAACGATAAAGATGATAATAATACTTAAAATAATAATGATAATAACAATATTAACGATATTAACTATAATAAAATTAATAACTATATTTACGTTAACAACGATAAGGATATTAGGACTAATAGCGATAATAACTATAATTACGGTAATAATAATAATAGCCTTAATAACGATATAAACGATGATAACGATAATAATAATAACGGTAAGGACAATAATAATAATAACAGTAATAACGAAAATAATTATAATAACATTAACAATAACAATAACAATATTAACGGCAATATTAATAATAATAATAATAAAGATAAGAGCAATAATAATAATTGCAATAACATTAGTAAACATTATAACGAAAATAACGATAATGACGAAGACAATAATAACGATTATTACAATAATAACAAAAATAATAAAAACGATAGTATCGTTAATAGTAATAATCATAATAGCGTAAAAAAGATAATAAATTTAATAATAAATAAATAATAACGATAATACTAATAACCATAATAAAGATAATAATAATAATAATAATAATAACAATAATAACGATACTAACGATAATAACGATAAGAATAAAATTAACGATAATAACAAGATTTATAAAAATAATAATATCTATAATAATGATAAGAACGATTAGAACTATAATATTAATAACAATAATAACAATAATAACGTAAATAACTAAAAAAAATGATTTAAATAAGATATTAACGATAATAAATAGAATAACAGTAATAACGATAATAACGACAATAATAATATAAATAAAAACGATAATTACGCTAATAACAATAATAATAATAATAATAATGATAATAATAATAATAATAATAATAATAATAATAATAATAATATCGATAATAACAATAATAACTGAAATTATAATATTAATAACAACAATAATAACAATAATAGCGATAATAATGATAATAATAAATACGATAAAGTCAATAATATCGATAATAATAATAACAATATTAACGATAATATCTATAAGCATAAAAATAATAATAATAATAGTAATAACGATAATAACGATAATAATAGTAGTATTACTAACATTAATAACAATAATAGCGGTAATAACGTAATTAACGATAATAACGATAATTATAATAACCATATTAAAAATAATAACGATATTATCGATGATAACAATAACAATAATAACGATAATATCTATAATAATAATAGTATTATTAACGTTAACATCGACAATAATAATAATTATAATAACATTAATAACGATAATATCGATAATAACTATAACAATAATAAACTAAATAACGATAATAATTATATAAACGATAATAATAATAGTAATAATATCAATAATAACAATAAAAACGATAATAACGAAGAAATAATAATAATAATGATGGTAAAAGCGCCTATAACGGTAATAATAATAATACCAATGTCGCCATTAATGATAATAACGATAATAACGATATAGCGAAAATAATAAAAAAAAAAAATAATAATAATAATATCGATAATAAAGTTAATGACGACAATAATAATAATAAAATTAATATTAATAATTATAACGATAATGACGATAATAATAATAGTTATATTAACGATAATAACAGCAATAAAATTAATAATAATAAAGATAATAACGATATTATCGAAAATAAAGATAAAAGCTATAATAATAATACTAATAAGAACGATAACATCGATAATAACGATAATAAAAATTATATCAGTAACGACAAAATGACAATAATAATAACAACAATAAAAATGATAATAACGATAACAACAATAATAAGGTTAATAACTATATTAACTATATCAATAATAACGGAAATAACATTAATTTCGATATTAATAATAGCAACATTAAAGGTAATAACGATAATAATAATAATAATAACGATCTTAATAACTATAATAAATATATTAATGATATGGTATTAACGATAAAAACGATAATAGTAGTAATAGTAATAACAATAATAACGATAATATATATTTATTAATCTATAAAAATAATAATAATAATAATAATAAAAGTAATAACGGAAATACCGATAATAACAATGATACTAATAATAAATATATAAAGGATAATACTTATAATAATATTAATCATAATAAAAATAACAACGATAATAACGATAACAATTATAAAACAGATAATAACGATAATAATTATTATAATCCTAACGATATTAATATTTATAATAATAACAATACTACTTATAATAACGATAATAACGATAATAATAGTAGTAATAATAACAATAATAACACTAATAACGTTAAAAGCGATAATAAGATTATTAACGATAATAACAATAATTATAATAACCATATTAATAATAAAAACGATGTTATCAATAATGACAATAACATTAATAACGATAATAACGATAATAACGATAATAACTATAATAATAATAACGAAAATAACGATAATATCGATATTAATGATAATAATAATAATACCAATATCGACAATAACCATAATAACGATAACAACGATAATAATAATAATAATAATAAAAATAATAGTAATAATAATACCATTAATTACAATAATTACGATAATATTATTAGTAATTATAGCAATAATAGAATAATAACAATAATAACGATAATAATAAAAACGATTATATCGATATTTTCAATAATAATAATAACAATATTAACGATTATATCGATAAAAATAATAACAATAATAACAATATTAAAAATAATAATCATAATAACGATAATAATAACATTATTATTAATACCAATAATGACGATTATGACGATATTTAGAATAATAATAATAACAATAATAGAGATAAGAACGATATTATCTATAATAACAATATTAATAATAACGATAATAACTAAAATAACGATGTAACGATAAAAATAACAATAATATTAACTTTAATATTGATAATAATAATAATAATAGTAGCAATAATAACGACGATAAAAATAATAACGATAATAATGATAACGATAATAACGATAATAGTAATAATAATAATATCAAAAATAACAATAATTACGATAATGACTATAATAACGATAATAATAATAACAAAAATATCAATAAAAACGATAATAACGATAATGACAATAATAATATTAACAATAATAACGATAATAACTATATTATAAATAACAATAATCAACGATAACGTAGATAAAAGCAACAACAATAATAGGAAAAATAACGAAAATAAGGATAATAATGATGATAGCGTCAATAATAAAAATAATAAAGATAATAACGATAATAATAATTATAATAATTGCAATAATAATAACGTTAATTACAATAATAACGATAATAATAATAGTAATTATAAAAATAATAGCATTAATAACAATTACAATGATAATAAACGATTTTAACGACAATAGTAATAATAACAATAACGATAAAAAAGATAATAACGATAATTATAACAACAATAATAATAATAAAAATAATATCAATAATTTGCATAATAACGATAATAATAATGGTAATGTTAAGAATAATAACAATAATAACGATAATAAAGATTATGACGATAAAAATTTTATTCATAATAACGTCAATGATAAAAATAATAGTAATAACGATAATATCGATATTAGTTGTATTATTAATAACGATAATAACGATATTTACGATAATAATTATAATAACAATAAAGATAATAACGATAGTAACAATATTAACGATAAAAATAATAAAAATATTAATGATAATATCGAAAATTATAAAAATAATAATAGCAATAATAACGATAATATGGATAATATCGATAATAATGATATTAATAATAATAATAATAGCAATAATAACGATATTAACGAAAATTGTAATAACATTAGTAACGAAACAACGATATTAACATTAATAATAATAATAATAAAAGCGAAAGTAAGTACAATAACGGTGACAACTATAATGTTAATAACAATAATCACGATAATAACGATAATAGCGACAATAATAATACTGATAATAACGATAATAACGATTTCAATGGCATTAACGATAATAACGTTTATAATAATAATCTTATTAAAGATAAGAACGATAATAACGATATTAACAATAACAGCGATAATAATAATAACGATATTAAGGATAATATCGTTAATAATTGTAAAAATATTCACTATAGTATCGATAATAATAATAACAATAAAAACAATAATAACGATAATAACTATAATAAAATTTATAATAATAACGATAATAACGATTATAACGTTAATAATAATAATAACAATATTACCGATAATAGCAATGAGTTTCTAGCGACAATAATAATAACGACAATAACTATAATAATGTCTATGATGATAAGAAAGATAATAACACTAATAATAATAAAAATAATAACGACAATAACGATAATAATGATAATAATAGAAATAGAAATAACAATATTAAGATTAATAATTATAATAACTATTGTAACGATAATAGTATTAGTAATAATAAAAGTAATAACAATAATAACTATAATAATGCTTACAACATTGTTAACGATAATAATATTAACGATTATAACGATAATAACCATAATAATAATAATAATAATAAAGATAATAACGATAATAACGATAATAATGACAGTAATAAAAACAACAATGACAATAATAACGTTAACAAAGATAATAACAATAATAACGACAATAACAATAACAGTAGTAGTAATAATTAAGATAATAACGATATTTACGATAATAAGGTTAATAACAATAAAAATAATAACGATAATAATGTTAATAATATACACAATAAAGACGATAATATCGATAATAATATTAACAATATTAACGATAATATCGATCATAATAATAATATTATAATCCTTAACGTCGATAATAATAATAATAATAATAACATTATTCACGATAATAAAGATAATTACTATAATAATAATAACGAAAATAACGATAATAATAATATTAACGATAATAATAATAATAAAAATAATAATAAAGATAATAACGATAATAACGATAATAACTATTGTAACGACAATTACGATAATAACGATAATAATAACAACGATAATGTCGATGATAATAATAACGATCATATCGCTAATAACGATAATAATAATAATATTATTAACGATACAATCGATAATAATAATAATCATAATAACATTAATAACAATAATAACGATAATACAATAATAACGATATTTACGATTAAAATAATAATAACGAAAATAACGATAATAACGATATTAACGATTATAATAATAATAATAATATCGAGAATAACGATAATAATGATAATAACCATAATAACGATTATAACGAAAAAATAATAATATTAATACCGATAATAAAGATAATAAAGACAATAATAATAATAATAATATTAATAATAATAATAATTTTAATGACGATATTATCGGTAATAATAATAAAAACAATAATAATAATAAGGATAATAAAGATAACAGAGATTATAATAATAACGATTAAATAGATAGCAACTGCAATAATGATAATGGCAATAATAACGATAACAACTGTGATAAAAATAACAATATTAACGATATTAAAGAATATAGAAATAACAATAATAACGATAACAACGATAAAAATATTAATAATAATAATAATAAAAATGAAAATAAGTATAATAACGGTGACATCGATAATACTAATAAAAATAATAATGATAATAACGATAATAACAATGATAATAATAGTAATAATAAAGATAATAACGATGTAAATGATTCTAATGATAATAATAATAACAACAATAACGATAATAACGAATATGATGTTAACAATGATAATAATATTAACAATAAAAAGAAAAATAAAGACAATCACGATAATAAAGATAATAATAGAAGTAATAATAACAATATTAAGAATAATAAATATAATAACGATAATAACAATAATAATAGTAGTAATAAAAAAAGTAGTAACAATAATAACGATAAAAACGTTTTTAACGATAATAATAATGGTCATAATTACGATAATATCGATAATAATAATTATAATAACGATAATAACGATTATAGAGATAATAATAATTATAGTAATAATAACGATATTATAGATACTAACGACAAAATAATAATAATAATTATAACGATAAAAACGGTAATAACGAATAAAAATAATAGAAAAATAATAATATCAATAATAACGATAACAAAGATAATTACGATAATATCGATAATAATAAATTAGATAATATCGATTTCATCGAAAATAATAATAATAATATTAACGATAATATCGATCATAATAACAACAATATCAACGATAATGTCGGTATTAATAATAACAATAATATCAATAATAACGATAATAAGATAAGAATGATAATATCGATATTAATAAATAGGATAATATCGGTATGAATGATAATAATAATAACAATATTAACGATAATATCGATAATAATAACAACAATATCGACAATAATATCGATAATAATAATAACAATAATAACAATATTACCGATACTAACGACAATATCGTTAATAATAATAACGATAATAATGATAATGGCGATAAAAACAATAACGATATTAAAGATAATAATGATAATAATTATAAAACGATAATAATTATCATAATAATAATAGTAATAACGATAATAACGATAAAATAATTAAAATAATAACGATAATAAAGGTAATAATAATAAAATTAAAAACGCTAATAACGATAATAAAGATAATAACAATAATAATAATAACTATTTTAACGATAATAATAATTATAGTAATAATAATAACGATAATTACGATAATAATAATAATAATAATAATAATAATAATAAAAATATTAAAAATTATAATCACCAGAATAATAACAATAATACCGGTTATGATAAGAATAATATTAATAATAATAACGATAATAATGATAATAATAATAATAATAATAATAATAATAATAATAATAATAATAATATCATTAATACTCACAATAATAACAATAATAACGGTAATGAGAAGAATAATATTAATAATAATAACGATAATACTGATAATATCCATATAATCGATAATAATAATTACAATAATAACGATAATAACTCTAATAATGATATTAATACTAATAATTATAACGATGAAAACGATAATATCGATAATAATAATATTAATAAGATCAATAATAACGTTAATAATAATAAGTACAAATCGATAGTAATGATATTAATGAAAATATCCATAATAATAATAATAAATATAACAATACTAACGATAATAACAATAACAATAATAACAATTATAACGATTATTAATATAATAACGATAATAGTAAGAATAATAATAATATCGAAAATAACGATAATAACAATAATAGCGATTATAATAAAAACAACAATAAAGATAACAACGACATTAACAATAATAACAATAATAACAATTATAGCGATAATAACAATAGTAACGATAATCAAGATATTAATAATAACACTAATGACAATAATATCGACAATAACGATAATTACGATAATGCTAATAACAATTTTAAGGATAATAACGATAATAACCTTAATATTAATAATAATAATAATAATGATAACAATAATAAGGATAATAGCAATAATAATAATAGAAAAAGTAATAAGACTAATGATTATAACCATTATAACGATAATAACGATAATAATAATAAAATTAATAACGATAATAACGTTTATAACGATAATAATAATAACAATAACATTGATAATAACGACAGTAATCATAATAACTGTAATAATACTAACAAAAATAACTATTAAAACGGTAATAACAATAATAATAATAACAAAAATGACGATAAAACTGTAATAATGATAATAATAATAATAATAATGACGATAATAACGGTAAAAACGCGTAATAATAAATACAATAGTAACAATAGTAATAATAGCAATAATAACGATGCTAACGAAATGGAAGATAATGGTAATAATATTAATTATGAAAATAAGGATAATAATGATACTAACGATATAAGTAATATAAATAACAATAATATTATTATTATAGATAATTAAGATAAGAACGATAATAATAATCATAATAATAACAATAATATTCAGAACAATATTAACGATAATAACGGTAATAAAGATAATAATGATAATAACGATTATAATAACAACGATAATACTGATAATAGTAGTAATAATAAAGACGTTAATGACTATATTTAGTATAATATTAATTACAATAATAGAGAATGGAACGATATTATCTTTATTAACAATATTAATAATAACGATAATAACTAAAATAACGATGTAACGATAATGATAAGAATAATATTAACAATAATATTAATAATAATAATAATAATAATAGCAATAATAACGATAATAAAGATAATAACGATAATAATGATAACGATAATAACGATAATAGTAATAAAATTAAAAACGATAATTACGTTAATAACGAAAATAAGAACAGCATTAATATCGATAATAACGATAATAATAATAATAATAATTACAATATTAATGATAATAACGATAATAACGATAATACTCATAAAGATGACAACAATAAAAACAATAATATTAATACTAATATTAACGAAAATAAGGATTATAACGATGTCAAGGATAATAATAATAACAACAAAAAGGATAATAAAAATAATAAAGATAAAGTAAATAAAGATAATAACGATGACAATGATAATAATAATAACAATACTAAAGATATTACAATAATAAAGATTAAACGGATTATAACAATAACGATAATAGAAATAATATTGAGAACGGTAATGAGGATAAAACGATAAAAATGATAATAATTATAATAACTATAATAACAATAATAACTGTAATAATAATAACAATATAAACGTTAATGATGATAATAATGATAATAACTATAAAAACAAATATAATAACGATAATAATAATAACAATAATAACGATTAATACAATATTAACGACAATAATAATAATAACATTAACGTAAATAGAGATAATTACTATTTCAAAGATAATAATAATAATAATAATAATGATAAAAACGATATAAACGATAACAACAATAATAATAATGATAATTAGTATACTAATATTAATAACAATAACAATAATAACGATTTTAGCAATAATTATAAAAATAATAATCACGATAATAATGATAATAACGTTAATAATAATAGCAATAAAAACGATTTTAACGTTAATAACGATAGTAATAATATTAATAATAACGATAATAACATTAAAAACGTAAATAATAATAATGACGTTAAAAACAATAATCATATGAGAGATATTAACGATAATATAAACAATAATACTTATAACAATAATATTAATATAATAGTAACCATAATAACTATAATATCCATAATAACGATAGTAATAATAACGATAATGACGATAATAATAATAATAATAACGATAATAACGATAATTACGAGAATGACGATAATATTTATAACGATAATAACGATAATAACGTAAATATCGATAAAAATAATAGAAATAAAAACAATAATAACGACAAAAACATTAACGATAATATCGACATTATTAACAATAATAACAACGATAATTACGATAAAAACGATAATAAAATTAATAATAATAAAAATAATAATAATATTAACGATAATATCGATAATATCGATAATAATAATAAAAATATCAACGATAATATCGATAATAACAGTTATATTATTAATAATAACGATAATAACGATAATAACGATAATACGATAATAAGGATAGTAAATATAATAACAATGATATTAATATCGATAAAAACAATAAAATTAATAACGCCGATTATGATAACAACGAAAATAGTATTATTAATAATAAAGATAATTACGATAATAACGATAGTAATTGTAGTAATAATAAAAATAATAACGATAATAACGTTAATAACGATAATAACGATTAAATTATTAACGATTATATTAACATTATCGAAAATATTAATAACAATATTAACGATAATAACGATAATAATAATAATAATAACAATAATAACGAAATTAACGATAATAGCGATAATAATAATAACGATAATAACGGTAATAGAAATTATAATAATAACGATAATAACGATAAGAATGATAATAACAATAATAATAATATTGATAACAAAGATAATAACGATATTAACGCTAATAGCGATAATAATAAAAACAATATTAACGAAAATAAAGATAATGAAGATAATAACGATAATAATAAGAATAATAACAGCAATAATATCTATAATAAAGATAATAACGACAATAACGATCATAACAATAATAATAATAGTAATAATAACGACGATAACGTAATTAACTATAATAATAATATTAATAATAATAATAATAATAACACAAATATCGATATTAACGATAAAAGTAGTAGTAATACTAACAATAATAACAATACTATCGATAATGATGTTAACGGTATTAATAATAACGATAATAATTAAAATAATAATAACAATTTAACTATAAAGACGATAATAATAATCGTAATAGTAATAATAATAGCAATAATAACGATAATAAACATAATTATAATAACAATAATAACGACAATAACGATAATAGCGATAACAATAATAACAATAATAACGTTAATAAAGAAAATTACGATAATTCTGATAATAAAAATTATAATGATAACGATAATAACGAAATAGTAATCATAATAATTACGATTATAAAGATAATATCGATAATAATAATAATTAGAATAATTAATATAGTAACGATATAAACGTTAAGAACAATAATATTAATAAAAACAATAAAGATAATAATGATAATAATAATAATAATAATAACAATAGCAAGGATAATAACAATAATAATAATAAAAGACTATAATAATGATTATAAAGATATTGATAATAAAGATAATAATTATAATAATAAAAAGAATAATAATGATAATAATGATAGAAACGATAATAATAATAATAACAATTAAAATAATAACGATTATAACGATAATAACGATAATAATAATAACAATAATAACTATAATAACCATAATTACAATATTATAGTAATAAAAATGAAGATAAAATCGATAATAAGGACAATAATAATAGTAATAATAACGATAATAACGATAATATCGATAATAATTACAACGAACATAACGACAATAATATTATTAATAATAATGATAATAAGAATAATAATAATTATATCGTTAATAAGGGTAATAATGAAAATAGCAGTAATAACGATAAATTATATAAAACGGCAATAATAATAATAATAAAAACGATAATAAGGATAATAAAGATAATAACGATAATAACGATAATAACGATAATAATAGTAATAATAATAAAGAAAGTATCGGTATTAACGTTAATAACGATAATAATAATAACAATAATGACGATAATAAAAATAATATTGATAATAAAAATAATTATAATTATAATAATAATAATAAAAACGATAATAACAGTAATAATAATAACAACAATAACGAAATTAAAGAAATAACGATAATAATAATAACAATTACAAAGATAGTAACAATAATATCGATATGAGCGATAACTATAATAACTATGATTACGATAATGACAATGGTAATAATGAACAAAATATCGAAAACAACGATAATAACGATATTAATAGTAATATTAATGAAGTAATATCGGTAAAGTGGATAGTAATAATAATAATATATACGATAATAACGATAATAACGATAATAATAATAATAATAATAACTATAATATCGTTATTAGTAACAACTATAAATTCGATAATATTGATATTAATTAAAATAACTAGAATAATAATAATACATATAACAATAAAAACGACAATAACAATAATAATATTGACATTAATAACGATAATTACGATAATAACGATAGTAATAAAGACTATAATAACGGTAAAGGAGATGATAACGATTATAATAATAATAATAATAATATTATCGATAATAAGTATAATTACGAAAATAACGGTAATAAAGATAATACCGATAATAACGACAAAAATAATAATAATAATAATAACGATACCTACGATAAAAACGATAATACTAATAATAATAATAAAGATAATAACGGGATTAACGACAATAACGATAGTAATAATTACAATAATAATGATAATGATGATAATAATAATAATAACGATAATTATAAGAACAAAAATTACTATAATAACGATATTAACAATAATAATAATATGAATTAGAACGATAATAAAGAATTATCGATAGTAATAATAACAATTATAACGATAATAATAGTAATGACCATAACAATAATAACGACAATTACGATAATATCGATAATAATATTAACATTATTAACGTTCATAATGATAACAGTAATAATAATAATAACATGTATAACGATAAAAACGATAATAACGATAATAACGATGATAATAATAACGATAATAATTTTAATAACGATAATAATAATAATAACGAAAATAACGATATTAATAATAATAACTATAAAAATAATAATTAGGATTATAACGATCATAACGATAATAATACTAGTTACAGTAACAGTAATAATAAATATAATAGCGATATTGAGGATACAAACGATATTAGAGACAAGAGCGATAATAAAATTAATAATAATAACTATATTAACGATAATAACAAAAATAATAAGAACATTAATAGCGATAATAACGATAATAAAATTAATAATAATAATAATGTCGATATTATAGCTATTAAAGATAATAATATGAACGATAATAACGACAATAGTAATTATAACAATAACGATAATAATGATAATAACGACAATAATAATAATAATAATAAATATGATCACGATATTAACGATAATAACGCTAAAAATGATAATAACGGTTATAATAATAATAATAATAACAATATTAACGATAATAGAGATAATATCGTTATAATTATAATATTATAATCGATAATTGCGTTATTTGAAATAATAATAATAAGAACAATAACGATAATGACGAAAATAACGAAAATACTATTAGCCATAATTACAATAATAATTATAATAAGAATAACGATAATAACGATAATAACGTTAATAATAATAGTAGTAATAACAATAATAACGATATTAACTAAAATAACGATAATAATAGTAAGGATAATAACGTTAATATCGAAAAAAGTAATAACAAAATTAACGATAATCATAATAATAATAATAATAAAAATAATAATAACGATAACATAGATAATAACGGTAATAGTAATAACGATATTTTCGGCAAAAGTGCTAATAATAATAACTATAATAACGATATCAATAATAACAATAATTACGATAATAACGATAATAGCGATTGTAATGACAATAAAGACAGTAATAAGAATAATAATAATAATAATAACGATAATAATAATAATATTAATAACGATAATTACATTAACAACGATATTAGTAATAATGACGTTAATAGTTATAATCATAATAAAGATATTAGCGATAATATCAACAATAATAATAATAATAGCAACCATAATAAAGATAATAAAAATAATAACTATAATAACGAAAATAACAATGAAAATAATAGTAATAATAGATATATTAAATTTAGTAAGGATAATAACGATTATAATATTATAATAATAACGATGAATACGATAATAGCGACAATATTATTAATAATATTAAGGTTAATAGGTATATTTATTATATTTAAGTTAATAGTAATAAAAAAAAATATAGAAAAACGATATTAACGATAATAACAATAATAATAATTATAATAACGATAATAATAATAGCAATAATAACGATTTTTAATGTCAAGAATGATAAGAATAATAACATTTATAAACATTATAACATTATCAACGATAATAATAATAATGACATTAATAATAATAATCATAATAAAGATATTAACATTAATTTCAACAATAATAAATCTAAAAATAATAATAATAATAATAGTAACCATAAGAACGATAATATCGATAATAACGATAATAATATTAACGATAATATCTACATTATTGATAATATTAACAACGATAATTTTGATAATAACGAAAATAAAATTAATAACAATAAAGATAATATCAATATTAACGACAATATTGATAATAACGATAATAACAAAAAAATAGTATTAATAATTACATTAATATCTATAATAGGCATAAAGACGATTTTAACGAAAAAAATAATAACGATAATAACAATAATATCGATAATATTAATATCAATATTTACGATAATTTCGATATTAATAATTGTAATAATAACAATAGTAACGATCATAAAGATGATAGCGACTATAATAATAACGATAATACCGATATTAATAATAATAATATTAATGTTAGTAACAATAATAATGATAACGATGTTTATAATAGTTATAATAAAAACGAATACAACGATACTAACGATATTAATGATAATAAGGATAATAACGATAATAAAAGGAACAATAACAACGATATTAACGAAAATATTAATAACAATTGTAACTTTAACAACGATAATAAAAAAAAAATAATAATAATAATAACGAAAGTATAGATAATAACGATAACAATAGTTACATTAATAATGATAATATCAATTATAATAATAATATTAACGATAATATCAGTCATAATATTAATAGTAATAACATTAAAAACGATAATAACGATAATAAAGATAACAACAATAATATTAATAATAATATTAATATCAATAATAACAATAATAACGTTAGTAACGATAATAACGGTAATAAAAATAATAACCATAATAACGATAATAATAACATTATTACTAATTACAATAATAACGATAATAACGGTAATAAAAACAAAAATAATAACGATTTTAACGAAAATAGTGTTAACAATTGTAACGAAAACAACGATAACAACATTAATAATAATAATAATAATAGCGAAGGTAAGTATGATAACGTTGAAAACTATAATATTGATAATAATAATATCGATAATAACGATAATAATGTTAATAATAATACTATAAATAACGATAACAACATTAATAATAATAATAAGAATGGCGAAGTTAAGTATGATAACGTTGAAAACTATAATATTAATAATAATAATATCGATAATAACGATAATAATTATAATAATAATACTAAAAATAACGATAATAACGATATTAATGGCAATAACGATAATAACGATAATTCTGAAAATCATATTAAAAATAATAAAGATAATAATTATAATAATAATAAAGATAACATCTACATTAACAATAATAACAATAATAACGATAATAACGATAATAATTAAAATCATATTAAAGATATTAACGATAGTAGCGACAGTAGAATAATAATATTAATAATAATAATAACAATAATAACGATAATAGAAATAATAATTATAACGATATTAACGATAATGTCGTTAAAAATAATTACAATATTTCCGATAATATCGATAATTATAATAATAACAATAATAATAATAAGTATAATAAAGATAATAGCGATTATAATAATAACGATTAAATAGATAACAACGACAATAATGATAATTGCAATAATAACGATAATAATGGTAATAAAAATAACAATAATGACGATATTAAATAAAATAGTAATAACAATAATAACGATAACAACGATAATAACATTAATAATATTAATAATAATATCGAATGTACGTATAATAACGATGCCATCGATAAAAATAATAAAAATAAGGACGATAATAAAGATAATAACGATAATAATAATACTAATAATAACGATACTAACGATAATAGCGATAATAATAATTACAAGAACAATATTAACGATAATAGCTGTAATAAAAATTATAATAATGACGGTAATAACGATAACAATTGTAATAATGATAATAACGATAATAATGATAATAAAAATGATAATAATAGTAATAATAAAGATACTAACGATGTAAAAGTTTCTAACGATAATAATAATAACAACAATAACGATAATAACTATAATGATGAATAGTTCGATAATAATTTTAATACTAATAAAAATAATAAGGACAATAAGGACAATAACGATAATTACAGTAGTTATATTAACAATATTACGAGTAATTACTATAAAATCGATAATAAAAGCAATAATAGTAGTAATAAGAAAAGTAATAATTATAATTAAGATAAAAACGATTTTAACAATCATAATAATTGCAATAATTACGATAATATCGATAATAATAATAACAATATGAACGATAATATCGAATATAATAATAATATTAATAACTATAATAACGATAATAACGATTATAAAGATAATAATAATAATAATAATAATAATAACAATAATAAAGATAATAATGACACAATAATAATAATAATAATAATATTAATAACGATAATAACGGTAATAACGATAAAATCAATAATAACAATAGTTAGAATACTAATAATAATAATAATGACAATTACGATATTAACGATAATAATAATATTTATAATAACAATATAAAAATAATAACGATAACAAAAATAATAACGATATCTATAATAACGATAATAAAGACAATAATAATAATAATAATAATATCGATATTAAATATAATAACGATAATAACGACAATAATATTAATAATAATAATAATATCGATAATAAAGATAATGACGACAATCATAATAATAATAATAATATTAATTATAATAACGATAATAACGATAATAACGATAATAATAATAATAATAATAACGACATTAATAACTATAATAAATATAATAAATATATGGTATTAACGATAAAAGCGACAGTAGTTGTAATAGTAATAACGATAATAACAGAAATAGCGGCAATAAAATAATAACAATAAAGATAATAACGATATTATCTAAAATAACGATAAATGTTATAAGATTAATAAAAATAAGAACAATAGCAACGATAATAACAACAATAAACATAAAAACAGTAACGATAGTACAACAATAATAATAACAATAAAAATAACGATAAAAAAGTTAGAAACAATAAAAACGATAATAACTATATTAACGATAACAATAATAACGAAAATAACGTTAATTTCGATATTAATAATAGCAATATTAAAGATTATAACGTTAATAATAATAATAACGACATTAATAACTATAATAAATATAATAACGATAAGGTATTAACGATAATAACGACAATAGTAGTAATAATAATAATGATAAAAACGATAATAACGACAATAAAAATAATAATAATAAAGAAAATAACGATATTATCGAAAATAACGATAATAACGGTAATAATAAGAACAATAATATCAATAATAACAATAATAGCGATTATAACGATAATAAGGACAGTAATAATAATAATAATAATAATAATAACAATAATAATAATATCAATGATTACAACGAAAATAATGATAATAATGGTAGTAATAAAAACAATTAACAAACGATAAAAAAGATAATAATGATAATTACGATAATAACAATTATAATAACAGCGATAATAACGATAATATCATTAATAAGAATAACAATATTGACGATAATAACAGATATGGTAATAATAATAATAACAATAATTACGATAATAACGATAATAATAATAATAGTAACAAAAATATTCCCCACAATAATAACAATAATAATGGTTATGATAAGAATAATATCAATTATAATAACAATAATAGTGATAATAACGATAATAATTATAATAATGATAATTATAATAATAATTATAACGATAATAACGATAATATTAATGATAATATTAATAAGATCGATAGTAACGTTAATAGTAATAATTATAAATTAGATAATAACGATACTAACGATAATAACTATAATAATAATAATAAATGTCAAAATAATAATTATAATAACAATAACAATAATATCAATAATAACGATTATTACGATAATAAGGATATTAATATTGACTATAATAATGATAACGAAGATAATAACGGCATTAATAAATATTATAATAATGTCGATAATAAGGTTAATTACGAAAATAACGGTAATAAATATAATAACAATAATAACGACAATAATAATAATAATAATAATAATAATAATGATACTAACGAAAATAGCAATAATAGCGATTATAGTAATAACAACAATAAAGATAATAACGATATTAACAATATTAACGATAATAATAATAACAATAATACGATAATAACGATAATAATAATAACTATTATAACGATAATAAAGATAATAGCGAAAACACCGGTAAAAATAATAATAATAACGATAATAAAAATAATAACGGTAATAATTGTAATAACAGTAATAATAGTAATAATAACGATAATAACGATAATGACGATAATAATAACAGTATTAATAACGATGATAAGGATAATGACGATAACACCGATAATAATAATAACAGATATACCGATAATAACGATAATAACGATTATAATAATAATGACAATAACGGTAATGGTGATTAAAACGATAATAACGATATTAACATAATAAAAATAAAGATAATCTCGAAAATAATGGTAATAATAATAAAATTAATAATGATTAAAACGACAAATAATGATAAATTTAATAACAATTATAACGATAATAACGACAATAACCATAATAACAATAATATGCAAAAGAACAACTGTAGTAACGATAATAAAAATAATAATATCAACAATTATAACGATAAGGACGTAAATAATAATAACGGTAATAACGATAATAAAAAAAATGTTAATAACGATAATAATTATAAAAATAATAATGATAATAATCATAATTACGCTAATAAAGATTATAATGAAAATAATAATAATAATAACAATAATAACGATTATATCGATACTAACGATAATAACCATAATATTGAGAATAATAATGATAATAACAATATTAACTAAAATATCGATAATAACAAAGATAATAATAATAATAACGATAATAAAGAAAATAACGATACTAAAAATAATAATAATGAAAATGAAGATAATAATAATAATAATAATAATAATAACAAGAATAATTACGATAATATCGATAATAATTTTAACAATAATAACGATAAAAACGATAATAACGGTAATAATAATAACAATATTAACGTGAAGGACGATATTAACGAAAATAATAATATTATTCTTCACGATAATAAAGATAATAACGGAAATATTATTCGAAATAATAACAATAATAACACAAATATTGATAATAACTATAATATCGATAAAATATTAACGTTAATAACGAAAAAACAGATAATAAGTACGATAATAACGATAATAATAATAGTAATAAAAACGATAATAACAATAATAACGTTAATAGCGATAATAATATTTTTAACAATAATAACGATAATGAGGATAGTCACAATAATAATGATAATAATGACGATAATATCGATAGTAACAATAACAATAATAACAATAATAACGATAATAATATAATAACGAAAACAATAATAAGGATAATAACGGAAATAAACGTAATAATAATAAATAAAATAAAGATAACAACGATATTAACGATACTAACTATTATAATAATAACAATAATATGGATAATACCGAAAATAAAGATAATAATAATAAATATAATAACTATAACAATGATATTAAATATTATATCGATAATAATAATAATAATAATAGTAAGAATAATTATAATAATAAAAGGCAAAAAGATAATAACGAAAATATTAATAACAATAGTGACGTTAATAAAGATAATAATAATAATAATAAAAACCAAATTTACGATAATAACAATAAGAATGATTATAATAACAATATTAATAGCTATAATCACTATAATATCGATAATAATAATAATAAAAGCATAGCATAATAACGATAATAATAATAATCATAATAACGATAGTAGTATTAATAATACTAACAATTATATCGATAAAATCGATAATAATAATAATAATAATAACGATATTAATGATAATAACGATTATAAAGGAAATAGTAATAGTAATAATAATATTAATAACACCAATAACGATAATGTAATAATTACAATAATATCTGTGATAATAATAATAATAACGATAATAACCATAATAACGGTAATAATCATAATAATAATATTAATATAAAAGGTAATAACTATAATAATGATAAGAATAATTATAATAACGATAATAAATTTAATAGCAATAATAATCCTGATAAGCATTAAAATAACGATAATAACGATAATAACGAAAGTAATAGTTGTAATAATTACTCTAATCACTATAAAAAAAAATAACAACGTTATTAATAATAATAAAAAAATAATAACGATAATAAAGATAATAGATATCATAATAACGATAATAACGATTATAATGGTAGCAGTAATAACAAAAATTATAATAATAACGATTATAACGATATTGAGTATTACAATTATCAAGATAATAATGATTAAAACAATAATTTTAATAATAATAATAAATATGATATCAATATTAACAGTATAATATACTAATAATAATAATAACTATAGTAATGTTAATATCGATTATAATAGTAATAATAATAATAATAATAATAACGATAACAACAATAATAACGATATTAATGATAATAATTATAATAAAGTTAATAATAAAAATAGTAATAATAATAACAATAATAATGATAATAACGTTAATAACTATAATAAGGATACCAACATTAATAACAATAATAATAATAATAATAAAATAGTTAATAACAATATTAACGATAATAACGATAATAATAACACAATAATAACGATATTATCGATTATAATGATAATAAAGATAATAATTATAACATTAATAACGATCATAAAGATATTAACGATAATAATAATAACAATAATAACGATAATATAGATAATACTCATAACAATATTAAAGATAATATCGATAATAGTAATAATTATAATAATAATATTAACGATCATAACTATAATAGCGATAATAACAATAACAATAATATCGTTAAAAAGGATAATTACGAAAATAACAGTAAAAGCGATAATATGTATAAAACGATAATAATAATAATAAAATCGATAATAACGAAATTAAGGATAATAACAGTAATACTAATAACAATAATAACGATAGAAACCGAATAACGATAATAATAATAACAATTATAAAGATAATAACTAGAATAACGATATTATCGATAACTACAATAACTATAATTACGATAATAAAAATAGAAATGATGACAATAATTTCGAAAACAACGATAAAAACGATATCAATAGTAATAAAAGTAAAGATAATATCGGTAAAGTGGATAAAGATAATAATATTATAATCGATAATAATGATAATAAAAATAATAATAATAAAAGTAACGATAACATCGCTAATATTAACAACTATAAATACGATAATAATAATATTAATGAAAATAACTAATATAATAATAGTACATATAACAATAATAACGATAATGACAATAATAATAATAACATCAATACCGATAATTACGATGATAACGATAGTAATAATTACAATAATGACGATAATAACTGTATTGATGATAACAATAATAACGACAATTACGATAATATCGATAATATTATTAACATTATTAACGTTCATAACGATAACAGTAATAATAATAATAACATGTATAACGATAATAACGATAATAATAATACTAACAGTAACAATAATATCGATAATAACTATAACAACGATGATAATAATAATGATAATAATTTTAATAACGATAATAACGATACTAACGAAAATAACGATAATAATTATAATAAGAATAAAAATGAAAACGATAATAACAATAATTATTAGAACAATAATAACGATATTAAGGATAATAAGGATAACGATAATAAAAATAAATACGATAACAACGATAAGAACGATAATAGTAATCTTAAAAATAAAGAAAATAAGGATAATGACGATAACAACTATAATAATAATAATAATAATAATAATAATAATAATAATAATAAAGACAGTAACGATATAAACGATATTAACGATAATAACAATAATATCGATAAGAATAAAAAGATAATAACGATTACAGTAATAATAATAATAACGATAGTAACGAAAGTAAAGATAGTGACGATAAAAATTATAATAATAATAACGATAAAAACGATATCAACGATAAGAGAGATAATAATGATAATAACAATAATAATAACAATAATAACGATAAAAACAATAATAATGAGAACATTAATATTGATAATAACGGTAATAATTATATTTATAATTATAATAATAACATTATTAATGATAATAACAATAAAAACGATATCAAAACGATAATAAAAATATTTATAATAATAACGCAAATAGAGATAATCACGATGAAAGTGATAATAATAATAACAATCATAATGATAATAATGATAATAACGATAATAACGATAACAATAATAATAATATTCACGATAATAACGATAATGACGATAATAAGGGCAATAATACTAACGTTAATGACGATAATATAGATAATAGTAATAGTAGTAATATCTATATTAACAATAATAACGATAATAACAATCATAATAATATCGGAAAAGACAAAATCGAAAACAATGATAAAAATATTAACGAGAATATCGATAATAACAATAATAATAATAACGTTAATGTCGATAATAATAATTAATATAATATTTTTAATAACAATAATAACGATAATAACGATAATAACGGTAATAATAATACTAATAAAAAAAATAATATCTAAAATAGGGATAATAACGATAATAACAATAATAACGATAATAATTAATACGTTAATATCAATAATAATAATAACATTAATAACGATAACAACGATAATAACACTAACAATAATAACATTATTATCATTAATAACTATAACAATGATGATAACGATAATAATTATAAAAGTGATAGCAATAATAACGATATTTACAATAATAAAAAAATTAATAATGTTAGAGATAATAACGATATTAACGATAATAATGATAATAACGATAATAACTATAGTAACGATAATAATAATAATAATAATTAGGATAATAAACATAATAATAATAATAAAAATGATATCGATAATAACGATAATATCAATAATAACGATAATAGCGATAATAACCATTATAAAAATGAAAATAGATGTAACAATAATAACGATAATAACGATAATATCCATAATACTAATTCGATAATAACGATAATAATAATAATAATAACGGTTATAACGACAATAAAGATAATAGCTATAATAATAAAAACGATAATAACCATTACAAAAATGAAAATAGAAGTATCAATAATAACGATAATCACGATAATAGCCATATTAATAATTCGATAATACCGATAATAATAATAATAATAATAACAATAATAATCATAACAATAATAACGACAATAAAGAGAACGACGATAATAATAATAGTAATAATAACTATAATAAGGATAATAACGATAACATCGATAATAATAATTACAATAATGATGATAATAACTATAATAATCATAATAATAATAATGATAACTACGATAATGAAGATGAAAACGATTATAATAATGATCATAATAACGATAACAACAATAATAATTATAACAATGAAAACGATAATAATGATAATAACAATAATAATAATGACGATAATATCTATAAAAACGATACTAAAAATAACAATAATAAATATAATAATAGAAATAACGATTACAACGATAATTAAAATTACATTAAAGACGATAATTATGATAATTACGATAATAATGAAAGGAATATAAACAATAACAATAATAACGAAAAAATTATAATAACGATAATAAAAATTATAATAACGTTAACAACGATAATAATAATTATAATTATAACAATAACACTAATAATGATAGTAACGATAATAAATATAACAATAAGTACGAAAATAACTATAATAACGAAAATAAAAATAACAATAAAAAAAACAGCGATAATATCGATCATAACTGTTATATTACTTATAATAACGATAATAACGATAAAAAGGAAAGTAACTATAATAACAATGACATTAATAACGTTCAAAACAATAATGAAGTTAATAAAGATAATATTAATAAAATTAATAACGCCAATGATAACAAGGAAAATAATAACATTAATAATAACTATAATTACGATAATAACGATAATAATAGTAGTAATAATAATAATAATAACGATAATAACGTTAATAAAGAAAGTAACGATTATAATATATACGATAATATCAATAATATCGATATTAATAATAACACTACTATGGATAATAACGATAAAAATAATAATGATAACAATAATAACGAAATTAACGATAATAACGAAAGGAACGATAATAACAATAATAGTAATATTGTTAACAAAGATAATAACGATATTAACGATATTAACGATAATAATGAAAACAATATTAACGAAAATAAAGATGATAAAGATAATAACGATAATAATAATAATAACAGCAATAATATCTATAATTTCGATAATAACGATAATATCGATCATAACGATAATAATAATAGTAATAATAACGATGATAACCACATTAGCTATAATAATAATATTAATAATAATAATAATAACAATAATATCGATATTAACGACAATAACAGTAGTAATAATAACAATAATAAGAATAATAACGATAATGATGTTAGCGATTATAATAAAAACAATATTAGCGATAATACCGATAATAACAATAACATTAATGACTATAATAACGATAATAACGTTTATAACGATAATAGAAATAATAGTAATAAGAACCATAATAAAGATAATAACGACACAATAATAGTAATAATAAGAATAACGATAATAACGGTAATATCGATAAAAATAATAGAAAAATAAAATAATATCAATAATAACGATAAAAAGTATATAAACGATAATATCGATAATATAAAATACGATAATAACGATATTATCGATAATAATAATAACAATATTAGCAATAATACCGATAATAATAACAACAATATTGACATTAATATCGATAATAATAATAACAATAATATCAGTAATACCGGTAATAACGATAATATCGCTAATAATAATAATGATAATAGCGATATAAGCAGTAACAATATTATCGATAATATTGACAATATTAAATATAATAATGACAATAATTTTAAAACGATAATAATTATCATAATTATAGTAGTAATGACGATAATAACGATATTAAAAATAAAAATATTAACGATAAAATAGATAAAAATAATAAAATTCATAATGATAATAACGATAATAACGATAATAACGATAATAAAGTTATAATATCATTAATAAGGACGCGAAAATGATTATAATAGAAATAATAATAATTACAATATCGATAATAACGATAATAAAGGTAAAATGGATAATAATAATAGTAATAACATTAGTAATAATAATAATGATAATGACTATAATAACGATAATAATAATAGTTATAATAACATTATAAAAATAATAACGAAAACAACGATAATAACGATATCTATAAAAACGATAATAAAGACAATAATAATAACAATAATGATACCGATAATAACTGTAATAATGATAGTAAACATAATGGCGATAATAACGATAATATCGATAATAATAATAATAATAGTAACAGTAATATCGAAAATAACGATAATAACGACAGTAATAATAATAATAATAAAAATATCCATAATGCAGATAATGTCGCCAATAATAATAATTATATAATATTAGTAATAATAACGATAATGACGATAATAATAATAGTATTAATAACAATATTAAAAATAATAACGATAATAACGATAATAATAATAATAATAACGACATTATAACTATAATAAATATAATAACGATATGTTATTAACGTTAAAGACGACAATAGTTGTAATAGAAATAACGATAAAAACGATATTAACGTTAAGAATAGTAACGATAATAACGATAATATTGATAATAATAATAACAATATTTACGATAATATCGATAATAGTAATAATAATAATAACAATATTAACGATCATAACGATAATAGCAATAATATTAATAAAGATAATAACGATAATAAGAAAAATAATAATATCGATAGCAACAATAATAATTATAATGATGATTATATTAGTAATACTAATAACGATTACAACGATAATAACGATAATAACGATAATAATAAAAAAATTAATAAGGACAATTACGTTAATAACTAAAATAATAATAGCAATAATAACTATAAAAACGATAACAATGATAATAAAAGTAATAACAATAATAACGATAACAATATTAATAACAATAAAAACGATTATAATATAAATAACGATAATGCAATACCGGTATACCAACAAGTACCAATAATACTAATAAAAATAATAACGTTAAAGCGATATTAACGATAATCACCTTAATTCTGATAACAATATTAACAATAATAACGATAATAACGATTGTAATGATAATAATATTAACAATAATATCGATAAATTCAATCATACCGATAATTATAATAATAGTAATATCGATAAGAAGGAAAATTAAGAGAAAAAACGGTAATAACGAATATAACGATAATAACGGTAATAATTATAACAATAATGACGATAATAACGATAATTACGATAATAATTATAATGACGATAATAATTATAATAGTAATAACAATAAAAACAATAGGAAAGATAATGATGATAGTAATAATAACTATAATTACGACAATAGTAATAATAATGACGATAATAACGATATGAGCGATTATAACAATAATAATTATAAAGATAATAACGAAATTGACCATAATAACGATAATGGTGATAATAACGATAATAATAATAATAATAGTAACAACAATAACGATAATTACAATAATAATAACAACAGCAATAACGGTAATACCGATAATAACGATAATAATAATAACAGTAATAACGATAATAACGATAAGTACGATTATAATAATGTCGATATTAACGAAAACAGTAATAATAATTATATCGGTAATAACAATAATAACAATAATAATAATAACAATAAAAAAGATAATAAAGAAATCAACGATAGTAATTGTAATAATAAAATAATAATAACGATACTAACGATAATAACGATATTAACGATATTATCGATAATATTAACAATAATAATAACTATAATGACGACAATAACGATAATAACGATATTAATAATAACAATTGTAACGATACTATCGATAATAATAATTAAAATATTAACGATAATATCGATATTAATAATAATAATAATTACGATTATGACGATAATAACGATAATAACGATTATAATAATAACGACAATAACGGTAATAACGATAATAATAATAATATTAATAAAGATAATAAGGGTATTAATGACAAAAACGATAATAATGTCAACAATACAAATTATTATAATATTAATAATAATATCGACGATAATAACAATAATAATAAGATGAACAATAAAGATAATAACGAAAATAGCCATAAAAATTATGTTAATAATAACGATAATAAAGTTATTAGTAATAATAATAATAATAACAATAATAATTGCGTTAATGATGCTAAAAACAATAAACATTGTAACGATATTCGAAATAATAATAATGACGATAACTATGGTAATAACGATAATAACGATAATTATAATAACATTGAAAACAATAATATTAATAAAAACAATAAATGTAATAACGATAATAATAATAAAATAATAACAATAATAAGGGTAATAACAATAATATAAATAACACAATTTAGGATAATAATGATTATAAATATAATGATAATAACGATAGTAATTATAATAATAATATCAATGATAAAGATAATAATAATAACATTAATATCGATAATAACGATTATAACGATAATAATAATACTAATAATAACAAAAATAACAATAATAATCATAAAAAATATAATACCATTAATGACGATAATCACGATATTAACGAAAATAATGAAAGTAATAAAAATAATATCGATAATTAAGCTAAGAACGATAATAACAATAATAATAATAACAATAAAAACTATAATAACGATAATAAAGATAATTATAATAACGATAATATCGATAATATTAATAATAATTATAAAAATAATAACGATAATAACGATAATAGTAGTAACAATAAAACGATAATAACCATAATAATAATAATAAATATAATAATAACAACAAAAATAACAATAATAATGGTAATAATAATAATAATATTAACAATAATAACGATAACAACGGCAATAGTGATAAAAGTAATAAAAATATAATAGAAAATAAGGATAATAACGATGACAACGATAATAATAATAACAATATTAACGATAATAACGATAATAACGATTATACGGATTATTATAATAAAGATAATAACGATAATGGCAATAATAATAATAACGATAATGACGATAATAACGATAATAATGATAGTAACTATAATATCGATGATAACAATAATAACGATAATAATAATAACAATAATACCGATAATAACGATAATAAATATAATAATAATAGTAATAATAAAGATTATAAAAATAATAACGATTATAATGATAATCACGAATATAATATTAATAATAATAACAATAATAACGATAATAACGATAATTACATTAATTGAAGTAATAATAAAAATATTAACAATGTTTGCAATAACAATGATAATAACGATAATAATAGTGGTAACAATTAATGTAATAAAAATAATAACGATAATAACGATAATAAGGATAATAATAATAACGATAATAACGATAAGAATGATAATAATATTAATAATAATATAAATGACAATGATTAAAACGATAATTATGATACGTTAATACCTAAAATAAGGATAATAATGATAAGAACGATAATTATAATAACAATAATAACAATTATAATGGTTATAACGAAAAAATAATAATAATAAGACCTATAAGGACGATAATATAGATAATAGTAGTAGTAATTATAACAATATTATCAAAATTAAAGATAATAACGATTACAATATTATCGATAATAACGTTAGTTATAACAATATTAATTACAATAATAACGATAATAAAGATAACAATAATAATTAATAACGTTAATGCCGTTAATAACGTTAATAATAATAATAATAACTATAATAATAATAACTATAAAAACGATAATAACCATAATATCGAAAATAACGACGATAGATATAATAAAAATAATAATAATAATATTAACGAAAGTAGTGATTATAACGGTAAGAACGATATAAATAATAGTAAAATTAAACGTAATAACGATAATAAGGATAATAACATTAAAGTAAATAACGATAATATAGACAATAATATTAATAATAATAGCGATAATAATGATAATAACGATAATAATTATATCGAAAATAACGACAATAATAATAATAATAATAACGTCGATAAGGATAATAACGATAACATCGGTAATAAAAGTAACAAAAATATAGATAATAATGATAATAACGATAATAACGTCATTTAATATAATAATAATAACGATAATATCGATAATAATAATAACGATAATGACGACAAAAGTAATAATAATATTAATGGTAATAACGATAATAATGATAATATCGATAATAATTATAACGTAAATGACGACGATTGTAATAATCATAACAACGATAATAAGGATAAATACGATAACATCGATAATAATAATAGCAACATTAACAATAATATAAACAAAAACGATGATAACCGTATAATAATAATAATAATAATAATAATGATAATTTTAATAATAATAATAATAATAATAATAATGATAATTTTAATAATAATAATAATAATAATAATAACAACATTAATAACGATAATAACGATAAAACGATAATAGCGATATGAATTATAATAATTATAACAAAAATAACGTCAGCAACGATAATTATGATAATAATATTAATAATAATTTCGATAATAATGATTATAACGATAATGACGATAGTAACGATTATAATAATAACGATAATAACGATATTTACGATATTAATTATAATAATAATAAAGATAAAAACGATATTAACGATAATAACGATAATAATAATAATGATAATAACGATAAAGTATAATAATAAAATATCAATAGTAACAATAATAACGATAATGACGATAATATCGATAATAATAATAACGATAGTGACGATGATAATAATAACGATCATAAAGTTTATAATGATAATAAAAAGAATAATAATTATAGTAGTAGTTGAAATAATAATGATAATAAGGGTAATAAAAACGACAATAATAACGATATTAACGAAAATAGTTATAACAATAGTAACGGAATCAACGATAATTACATTAATAATAATAATAATAATAATAACGGAAGTAAGTATAATAACGGTGACAAATATAGCATTAATAACAATTATAACTATAATAATGATAATATCGGTAATAACAATAATAATAATTGTAATAATAACAGAAATAATAATAATGATAATTACAATAATAACGATAATTATAATAGTTATAATAACATTATAACAATATTAACGATAACAACCATAATAAAGGTATCTATAATAGCGATAATAAAGACAACAACAAAAACAATAATAATATCGATAATATCTATAATAATGATAATAACCATAATGACGATAATAACGTTAATAATAAATAACAGTAATAACGATAATAGCGATAATAAAGACAATAATAATAATAATAATAATATCGATAATAAAGATAATGACGCCAATAATAATAATAATAATAATAATAATAATAATAATAATAATAATAATAATAATAATAATAATAATAATAATCATATTAATAATAAAAACGATAATGACGATAATAATAATAATAATATCGACAAAAATAACAATAGTAAATATAATAACGATATGGTATTAACTATAAAAAAGATAATAGTAGTAATAGTAATAACGATAATAACGATAATAACGATAATAATAATAACAACTTTAATGATAATAACAATTATAATAATATTAATAATAACGAAATTAACGATAATGACGATAATAATAATAATATTAACAACGATTATAAGGATAATAACGATGACATCGAGAATAATAAAAACAATAATATCGATAATAGCTATAATAACGATAATAACATTATTAATAGTAATAAGAATAAAGATAATATCGATAATATATGTAATAATCATAAATCTTATAGCGATAAAAACGACAATAACGAACATAAGAATAACAAATGTAACGATAATAATGAAAATAAAGATAATGACGATAATAACGACAATAATATTAATAATAATAACAATTGCAATAATAAGGCTAATAACTATAATAATGAGAACAATAATAACGACCAAAACGTTAATAACGATAATAATAATAGCAATAATATGGATAACATCGATAATAACAATCATCGTAATAATAACGATAATAGTGGTAATAACTATGATAACGATAATAATAATAACAATAATAACGATAATAAGGATAATAACGGAAATAACGATAACAATAATATTAATAATAAAGATAATGATATTTACGAAAATAACGATAATAATAATAGCAATAATAACAATAATACCGATATTAATAATAAAAAGCATAATAAAGTTAGTAACGATTATATTAATAGTAATAATAATGTTAATAACGTTATTAATGATAATGACGATTATTTCGATTATAATAATAACAATAAAATCGATAGTAAGGATATTAATTATAACAATATTTAGATTAATTACGATAATAACGACAATAGTAATAAAAATAATAACCGTAATAACGATAATAACGAAATATAACCATTATAATAATAACAGTAATAACGATAATAAAGGTCTTTACGATAATATTAATAACGACAATAACGATAATAACTTTAATAATAATAATAATATCAAAGATTATAACGATATTAATAAAATAAAGATAATCATGATAATAACGATACTAATAATAATAATAATAACAATAATAACGATAATAACGATTATAATGATAATAACTATAATAACGTTATTATCAATAAGAGTAATAGTAATAATAGAGATATAATAATAATAATGTTAATAACGTTATTAACGATAATAACGATAGAAATATTAAAAATAATAATAATATACTATAACGAAGATAACAACAACAGTAATAATAGATTACTAAGGAAAATATGGATAATAATGATAAAAGCTTCAGTAAAAATAATAATATTTTCGATAATGACTATAATGACAATAATAATATTAACGATATTATCGATAATAATATTAATAATACTAGTAGTAATAATTATAATAACGGTGATAACTATATTTATGAAAACAATAGTAACGATAGTACCGTTAATGACAATTATTATAGTAATAATAATATCAATAAAAACGATATAACAATAAAAATAATAATAATAATGACGATATTAACGATAATAACGATAATAGTAATAACGATTTTAACGACAATATTAATAATAATAATAACGATAATAATGATATTTACGGTAATAATAATAGTAATAATATTGATAATAACTATAATAACGATAGTAATGATAATAATTTTAACAATAAAAACGATTTTAAATATTTTAACGATAATAATAATAAGTATAATAACGATAATAACGAAACTAATATTAATAATAATAATAATAATAATAAAAATAAAAACAAAAATTTGTATAATAACGATAATAATAGTGGTAATGTTAAGAATAATAACAATAATAACGATAAAAACGATTATGACGATAAAAATAGTATTGATAATAACGTCAATAGTAATTATAATAATAATAACTATAAGATCGCTATTATCGATAATAACTATAATAACGATAATTACGATAATAACGATTATAATAATAACGATAATAACGATTATAGTGATAATATTAATAACGATAGTAACGATATGTATAATAATAATTATAATAAAAATAAAGATAACAACGATAGTAACAATAATAACGATAATAATAATAACAATATTAATAATAATATCGAAAATTGAAATAATAATAATAGCAATAATAACTATAACATCGATAATAACGATAATAATAATAACGATAGTTACGATAAGAATAATATTAAAATATCGATAGTAACAATAATAACGACAAAGACGACAATAACGACAATAATAATAACGATAATGAAGATGATAATAATAACGATCATATCGTTAATAACGATAATAATAATAATAATAATAATAGCAATAATAACGATATTAACGATAATATCGATAATAATAAAAACAACGTTAATAACGATATTAAAGAAAATAGTAAATACAATAGTAACGAAAACAACGATAACTACATTAATAATAATAATAATAATATCGAAAGTAATTAAAATAACGGTGACAACTAGAATATTAATAACAATAATTACGATAATAAAGATAATAACTATAGTAATAATACTAATAATAACGATAATAACGATATTAATGGCAATATGGATAATAACAGTAATATTAATAGTCATATTAAAGATATTACGATAATAACGTTACTAACGATAATAGCGATACTAATATTAACAATATTAAAGATAATATCGTTAATAATTGTAACAATATTCACGATAATATCGATAATAATAATAACAACAAAAACAATAATAATGATAATAACTATAATAATATTTATAATAATAACGATAATAATAATAACAACAATAACGATAATAGTGACTATGATGATAAGAAAGATAATAATAATAATAAAAATGAAAATATTAACGAAAATAACGATGATAATCATAATAATAAAAGTAATAATAACATTTTTAAGAATAGTTACTATTATAACGATTTTTATGATAATAGTAGGAGTAATAATAACACCAATAAAAATTATAACGATAATAACAATTATAAGAAAGTTAACGATTATAATATTAACAATAATAACGATAATAACCTAAATAATAATAATAAAAATTAACATAATAACGATATTAACGATAATAAGGATAATAACAATAACAATAATGACGACAAAATCAATTATAATACTTTAACGATATTAATATTTATCAAAATAACAATAATATTGATAATAACTACAATAACGTTAATAATGGTAGCAATAATAACAATAATAACACTAATAAGGATAATTGAGATAATAATAGTAATAATAATAACAATAATAACAATAATATTGATAATAAGGTTATTACCGATGATAATGATAATTATAATATTCATAATAACTATAATAAGGATATTATCGATAATAGTAATAACGATAATAACGTTCAGAATAATATCGATGAAAACGATAAAATCGAAAATGATAATAAAAATTTTAACGATAATATCGATAATTATAATAATAATTTTAAAGATAATAACCATAATAATAATAATAATAATAATAGCTATAATAAACGTAATAAGGAAAATAACGAGGATAATAATAACGATAATAACAATAATAGTAATAATTATAATTTCGATAGTAACAATAATAATTATAATGACGATAATAACGATAATGATAATAACGATAATGAAGATGGATATAGTAACGATAATATCTTTAATAACGATAATAATAATAATAATAATAGCGATAATGAAGATATTAAAGTTAATAACGATAATAATGAAGACAATTAAAACGATAATAACAATAATTATGATAATAACAATAATTATTATAATATAGATAGCAGTAATAACGATATTTACGAAAATAATAATAATAATAAAGATAATAACATTATTAACGATAATAACGATAATAACGATAATAAAGATAATAACGATATAGACGATAATATCGATAATTATAATAACAATATTAACGATAATAAAAATAATAATACCAACAAAACAACGATAATAACGAAATTATCGATAATAATATTATTATTTATAACAGTAATAGCAATATTAACAATAAAAACACTTATAACAAAGAATCATAATAAAGATAATAACGATAATATCGATAATAATAATAACAATATTAACGAGAATATCGACAATAATAATAATAATAATAATAATAACCTTAATGACGATAATAACGCTAGTAATGATAATATAAGATATAATAATAACAATATTAAAAATAATAACTATAATAACAACAATAACGATAATAATAATAGTACTAATAACATTAATAACAATATTGCTAAAAACGATAATAACGATAATAATAATAAAGACAATAACGATAATATCGTAATAATTATAAAAAAATTAACAATAATATCGATAATAATAATAACAATAATAACAAGAATAACGATAAAAACGATAATTACGATAATAATTATAAAAATAGTAATGATAACAACGATGATATCGATAATAACGATAATAATAATAATATTAACGGTAATAACGATAATTACAATAATAACGATATAGATAAAAATAATAATATACATAATTCAAAAAATAATCATAACTATATTAACGATAATAACGATAATATTGATAATAATAATAATAAATGAAATAACTCAATTAACGATAATAGCTATAATAATAATAACAATAACATCGATAATAACAATATTAATAATAACTATTATAAAATAGATAATAAGGGTAATAAAAATAAGAACGAAAATAGAAATAACAATAACAACAATAATAACGATAATTACGATAATAATGTTTATAATAATAAATGTAATAATAATTATAGTATTCATAATAATTATAATATCGATAATAACGAACGTAACAGTAATAATTGTAATATTAAGAGCGATAATAACGATAATAACGATAACAATAATAAGAATAATAACTATAATAATAATATTAACAAAAATGAGGATAATATAAGTAAAAAAAACAGTACTGACGATAACAATATTGATAATAATAATATTAGCAATAACAACGATAACAACGATGTTATTTATAATAATAATAACAACAATAATATCGATAAAATCGATAATAATAACAATAATAAATTTAATAACGATGATAACGATATTAACGATAATAACGATAGTAATAATAGTAGTAATAACATTGATAACAAAAATAACGATAATAACAATAATAACGGAAGTAATAATAACGATTACAACGATTATATCGATAATAATAATTACAATATTAACAAATACATCGATAATAATAATAATAATAATAACGATAACTACGATAATAACGACAATAATAATAACGAAAATAAAAATAATAATAAAAGCGATAATAATGATAATATCGTTAATAATTATGACGAAAATAACGACAATAATGATAAATACGATAACATCGAAAATAATAATAGCAATAATATCGATAATATCAAT
This sequence comes from Vespa crabro, assembly GCF_910589235.1. Taxonomy (NCBI): domain Eukaryota; kingdom Metazoa; phylum Arthropoda; class Insecta; order Hymenoptera; family Vespidae; genus Vespa; species Vespa crabro. Next base: position 2,851,284 of record NW_025813595.1, read on the forward strand.
AATAACGATAATAATAATAATAATAATAGCAAGGATAATAACGATAATTTCGATAATATTGATCATAACAATAATGATAAATATAATAATATGATAATAATGATAATAACAATATTAATAATAATAATAACATATAAGAACAATAATAACGATAATTACAATAATAATGATAGCGTTACAAACAATAATATCGATAATAACGATAATTACGATAATAATTATAACAATAATATCGATAATAAAGAATAGAAATATAATAATATTAACAATAATATCGATGGCAACGATGTAAATGATAATTATAATAATTATATATCGATAATCAGGATTATAAGGATAAGAACGAACAAAATTATAAATAAATAAATAAACACAATTATAATAATAATAATAACGATAATGTCGGTAATAACGGTATTGACCATAGCAACGATTATAATAATAACGATAGTAACGATAGTAGTAATAATAATAATAATGATAATATCGGTAATAACGTTAATAACAATAATAATAATAGCAATAATGGCGATAATAAGGATAATAACGGTAATAACGATAATAATAATAATAATAATAACGATAATAACGATATTTACGATAATAAAGATTATAATAATAGCAATATAAACAATAATATCGATATAAATAATAATAAGAATACTAAAGACAGTAACAATAATGAAAATAGTAATACTAATGTTAATAACGTTATAAACGATAATAACGATAATAATATTAACAGTAATAAAGATAATAACGATAATATGGATTATAATACTAACAATAAAATAGATAATAAGGATATTAAAGATAACAATAATAACATTAAATACTATAATAACGACAATAGTAATTATAATAGTAACCATAATAATGATAATAATAATAATAATAGTAATAACAATATTAAGGAAATTAACGATAATAACGATAATACTAATAACGATGTAAACGACAAAAATAATAATATTAATATAATTAATAACGAAAATAAGGATAATTACGATAACAACGATAAAATCAATAATAAAAATAATAATGATAATAACTATAATAACAAAAAAAACACTAATAACGAGAGGAATAGGAACGATAATAACGATAAAAGTATAATAATAATTACATTAATAACGATAACAACGAAAATAACGATAAAAATAATAATAATAATAACGAAAGTAAGGATAATAACGTGCCAACAATAATAATAATAACAATAATAAGGATAAGAACAATAATAATAATAAAGATAATAACGAGGAAAGCGATAATAATAATAACAATAATAAAGGTAATTACGATAATAACGATTATAAGGATTATAACAATAACGATAATAATGATATTACTAATATTAATAAGAACGATAATGAAGATAAAACGAATAAAAGTGATAATAACTAATATAACAAAAATAACAATTAAATAATAGTAATAATAGAGATATTAACGCTATTAACGATAATAACGATAATAATAAATACAGTAAAAACGATAAATACGATAATAACGACAATAATAATAATAATATAAACGTATATAGAAATAATTACTATTTCAAAGATAATAATTATAACAATAATAACGATAAAAACGATACTAACGCTATTAACAATAATAATAATGATAATAACGATGCTAATAATAATAAAAATAACAATAATAAATATAATAATAATAATAAAAAGAATAATAACGTTAATATTGATAAAAACGATAATAATAATAACAATAATAACGATATTAACATAATCAACGATAATAACAATAATGACGTTAATAATAGTAAGCATAATGAAGATGTTAACGATAACATCAACATTAATAATTTTAATAATAATAATAATATTAACCATAATAAATATGATATCGATAATAGCGATAATAACAATAACAATAGTAAAGATAATATCGATAATACTAATAACAATATTATTGATAATATCGATAATAATAATAATAATAACGATAATATCGATAATAACGTTAATAATGATAATAGCGATAATAAAGATAATAACGATAATATCAATTATAACGAAAATAATAATTACGATAATAACGATAATAATGAAAACAACGATAATAAGGATAATAACGATTACAACGATAATATTAATAATAAATATCAAGATAATAACCAAATTAACTTTAATAACGATACCAACGACAATAATAATAATAATAAATCTAAAAATAATTATAATAATATCGAAAATAAGGATAATAACGATATCAACGATAATAATAATTACAACAAAAAGGATAATAAAAATAATAAAGATAAGGTAAATAAGGATAATAATGATGACAATGATATTAATAAGAACAATCATAAAGTAATAACGATAATAACGATTATACGGATTATAACAATAACGATAATAGAAATAATAATGAGAACGGTATTGAAGATAAAACGATAAAAATGATAATGTCTATAATAACAATAATAACAATAATAAATGTAATAATAATAACAATATTAACGTTAATGATGATAATAAAAATAATAACTATAATAACAAATATAATAACGATAATAATAATAACAATATTAACGATAAATACAATAATAACGATAATAATAATAATAACATTAACGTAAATAGAGATAATTACTATTTTAAAGATAATAATAATAACAATGATAACGATAACAACGATATAAACGATAACAATAGTAATAATAATGATAATAACTATACTAATAGTAATAACAATAACAATAATAACGATTATAACAATAATTATAAAAAGAATAATAACGATAATAATGATAATAAGGTAAATAATAATAGCAATAATATCGATTTTAACGATAATAAAGATAGTAATAATAACATTAATAAAGATAATAACATTAAAAACGATAATAATAATAATGACGTTAATAATAATAATCATATTAGAGATATTTACGATAATAAAAACAATAAAAATTATAAAAATAATAATAATAATAATAGTAACAATAATAACGATAGTATCGATAATAACGATAGTAGTAATAACAATAATGACGATAATAATAATAATAATAACATTAATAACGATAATTACGAGAATGACGATAATATTAATAACGATAATAACGTTATTAACGTAAATAACGATAAAATAATAGTAATAATAACAAAAATAATGATAAAAAAATAGTAATAATAACAATAATAATGATAAAAATATTAACGATAATATCGACATTATTAACAATAATAACAACGATAATTACGATAATAACAATAATAAAATTAATAATAATAAATGTAATAACAATATTAACGATAATATCGATAATAACGATAATGATGATAATAACGATAATAATAGTAGAAATAATAACGATAATAACGATAATAACTATTATAATAATATCCATAATAAAAATATTATTAATAATAATAACAACGATAATTACGATAATAACGATAACAAAATTAATAATAATAAAGATAATAACAAGTTTAACGATAATATCAATAGTAACGATATTGAAAATAAAAATTGTAATAGCAATAATAACGATAATAAAGAGAATGACGGTAATAACGATAATAACTATAATAATAATATCGAAAATAACGATAATAATGATATTAACGATAATAATAATAATAACAATATTGATAAAAATGATGATAACGAATATAAAGATAATAACGATAATAATAGTTATAATAATTGCAATACTAATAACGCTAATTACAATAATAACGATAATAACGATAGTAATTATAAAAATAATAGCAATAATAACAATAATAAAGATAATAATATAAACGATTTTAACGACAATATTAATAATAATAATAACGATAATAAAGATAATAACGATAATTATAATAATAACAATAATAATAATAAAAATAATAATAATAATTTGCAAAATAACGATAATAATAGTGGTAATGTTAAGAATAATAACAATAATAACGATAATAAAGATTATGACGATAACAATATTATTCATAATAACGTCAATAGTAATAATAATAATAATAACGATAATATCGATATTAGTAGTAATATTAATAACGATAATAACAATATTTACGATAATAATTATAATAATAATAAAGATAATAACGATAGTAACAATAATAACGATAATAATAATAAAAGTATTAATGATAATATCGAAAATTATAAAAATAATAATAGCAATAATATCGATAATATCGATAATAGCGATAATAATGAAATTAATAATAATAGTAATAGCAATAATAACGATATTAACGAAAATTGTAATAACATTAGTAACGAAACAGCGATATTAACATTTATAATAATAATAATAATAATAACGAAAGTAAGTACAATAACGGTGACAACTATATTATTAATAACAATAATCACAATAATAACGATAATAACGGTAATAATAATACTAATAATAACGATAATAACGATATCAATGGCATTAACGATAATAACGTTTGTGATAATAATCTTATTGAAGATAATAACGGTAATAACGATGCTAACAATAATAGCGATAATAATAACTTACAGCAGAAGCAATAATAACGATAATAACGGTTTTAACGATAAATATAATAACGATAATAACGATTTTAACGATAATGACGATAATATCAATAATAATAATAATAAAAATAAAGACAATAACGAAATTAATGGAAATAACGATAATATTAATAAAATAATAACGATAATAACGATAATAATAAAAATATTAACAATAATAACGATAATAGCGATAACAACGTTAATAATTTTAGTAATTATAACAATAATAATATTACTAACGATAATAACGATATTAAAGATTCTAATAGTAACGATAATAACGTCGATATCGATAATAATAATAGCAATATTAACGATAATAGCGATAATAATAATAATGACAATAACAACAACAAAAAAGGTAATAACGATAATAATATAAACGATAATAACAATAATACTAATAATAATACTATCTATAATAACAATAATAATGATAATAATAATAATAATAACAACAATAATTACGATAATAAAGAAATTAACGATAATAATAATGATGATAATGACGATAATAGTAATAATAATAATAACGATTATAACGATATTATCGATTGTAATAAGTCTTATAATAAAGATAATAAAGATTAAAACGATATTAATAATATCAACAAAAGCAATAATAAAGATAATAATGATAATAACGAAAATAATAAAATAATAATATTAGTAAGTAGACTAACGATGATACCGATAATAACGGTAATAATAATAATAAATATAAGTATAATATCGTTAATAATGATAATAATAATAATAATGACTATAATAATAATAACAATAATAAGGATAAGGAGAAAAATAACGATAGAAATTATAACCATAAATTCGATAACAACGATAATAATGGTAATATTAATATTAATAATATCGATTATAAGGATAATAAAGATAAGAAAGATTATAATAGTAACAATAATAACTATAATAACGATAGCAATAATAATATATATATTGATATATATAGTAATATAGGATAAATATATAGATAGTGTTTATAAGGACGATAATAAATAAAAACTATAATAAAGAAAATAACGATAATAACGATAATAACGACAATAATTATAATAATAAAACGATAATAAAGACAATTTCGATTATAATAATAACGATAATAACAAAATAGTTATAATAATAATAACGATAATAACGATAATATCGATTAAAGTAATAACAATATAATCGATAATAAAGATAATAATAAAAATAATAACAAAAATAATGAAAATAACGTCAATAAAAATTATATTATGTACGGTAATGACGATAAGAAAGATGTTAAAGGTAATAACGATAATATCGACAATAATAGTAATATTAATAATAATGAAAACAAGGATAATAACGATAACAACTATTATAATAATAATAATAGTAATAGTAATAAAAATAGCAATAATAACGATAATAAAGGTAATTACAATAACAATAATAACGACAATATCGATAATAGCGATAACAATAATAACAATAGTAACTATAATAACCATAATAACGATATTACAGTAATAAAAATAAAGGTAATATCGATAATAAGGACAATAATAATAGTAATAATAATGATAATAACGATAATATCGATAATAATTATAACGAAAATAACGACAATAACATTATTAATATTAACGATAATAAGAATAATAATAATGAAATCGATAATAATAATAACAATAATATCGATAATAAGGGCAATTATGAAAATAACAGTAATAACGATAATACATATAAAACTACAATAATAATAATAATAAAAACGATAATAACTATATTAATGATAATAATAATAATAACGATAATAAAGATAATAATAATAATAATAATAAAGTAACTGTATTAACGGTAATAACGATAATAATAATAACAATAGTGACGATATTAAAAATAATATTGATAATAACAAAAATTATAATTAAATAATAATAATAAAAACGATAATAACAGTAATAATATTAATAATAATAACGATAATAAAGAATTAGCGATAATAATAATAAAAATTATAAAGATAATACTAATAATATCGGTAATAGCGATTACTATAATAACTATGATTACGATAATAACAATATTAATAATGACCAAAATATCGAAAACAACGATAATAACGATATTAATAATAATAAAAATGAAGATAATATCGGTAAAGTGGAAAGTAATAAAATAATATATACGATAATAACGATAATAACGATAATAATAATAATAACTTTAATATCGTTAATAGTAACAACTAAAAATTCGATAATAATGGTATTAATGAAAATAACTAGAATAATAATAATACATATAACAATAAAAACGATAATAACAATAATAATATTGACATTAATAACGATAATTACGATAATAACGATAGTAATAAAGACTATAATAACGGTAAAAAAGATGATGACGATAATAATAATAATAATAATAATAATAATATTATCGATAATAAGTATAATTACGGAAATAAAGGTAATAAAGATAATAACAATAATAACGACAAAAATAATAATAATAATAATAACGATACTAACGATAATAACGATAATAATAATAATAATAATAAAGATAATAACGGGATTAACGATAATAACGATAGTAATAATTACAATAATAACGATAATGAAGATAATAATAATAATTACGATAATTATAAGAACAAAAATTACTATAATAACGATATTAACAATAAAATTAATAAGAATTACTACGATAATAAAGAAATAACGATAGTAATAATAACAATTATAACGATAATAATAGTAATGACCATAACAATAATAACGACAATTACGATAATATCGATAATAATATTAACATTAGTAACGTTCATAACGATAACAGTAATAATAATAATAACATGTATAACGATAAAAACGATAATAACGATAATAACGATGATCATAATAACGATAATAATTTTAATAACGATAATAACGCTAATAACGAAAATAACGATAATAATAACAATAATTATAAAAATAATAATAAGGATTATAACTATCATAATGATAATAATACTAGTAACAGTAACAATAATAATAAATATAATAACGATATTGAGGATACAAACGATATTAGACATAATAGCGGTAATAAAATTAATAATAATAACTATAGTAACGATAATAACAATAATAATAAGATTATTAATAGCGATAATAACGATAATGAAATTAATAATAATAATAATGGCGATATTATAGATATTAACGATAACAATAAGAACGATAATAACGACAATAGTAATTATAACAATAACAATAATAATGGTAATAACGACAATAATTATAACAATATTAACGAAAATAACGATAATATCGCTATAATTATTATAATATAATCGATAATTGTGTTATTAGAAATATTAATAATAACAATAAAAACGATAATGACGATAATAACGAAAATACTAATAACCATAATAACGGTAATAATAACAATAAGAATAACGATAATAACGATAATAACGTTAACAATAATAGTAGTAATATCAATAATAACGATAATAGCTAAAATAACGATAATAATAGTAACGATAATAAAGTTAACATCGAAAAAAGTAATAACAATATTAACGATAATCGCAATAATAATAATAATGAAAATAATAATAACGATAACATAGATAATAACAATGATAATAATAACGATATTTTCGACAATAGTGCTAATAATAATAACGATAATATCGATAATAACGATAATAACAACAAAAATAGTATTAATAATTACATTAATAACAAGAATAGGCATAAAAACGATGTTACGATAATAATAATAACGATAATAACTATAATATCGATAATATTAATATCAATATTTACGATAATTTCGATATTAATAATTGTAATAATAACAATAATAACAATCATAAAGATGATAGCGACTATAAAAATAACGATAATACCGATATTAAGAATACTAATATTATTGTTAGTAACAATAATAATGATAACGATGTTTATAATAGTAATAATAATAACGATTATAACGTTACTAACGATATTAATGATAATAACGATATTAACGATAATAAAAGGAACAATAACAACGATATTAACGAAAATATTAATAATAATTTTAACGTTATCAACGACACTAAAAATAATAATAATAATAATAATAACGAAAGTAAAAATAATAACGATAACAATAATAACAATAATAGTGATAATATCAGTCATAATATTAATAGTAATAACATTAAAAACGATAATAACGATAATAAAGATAATAATAATAATAATGATAATAATATTAATATCAATAATAACAATAATAACGTTAGTAAAGATAATAACGATAATAAAAATAATAACTATAATAACGATAATAATAACATTATTACTAATTACAATAATAACGATAATAGAAGTAATAAAAACAACAATAATAACGATATTAACGAAAATAGTGTTAACAATTGTAACGAAAACGACGATAACAACATTATAATAATAATAATAATAGCGAAGGTAAGTGTGATAACGGTGACAACTATAATATTAATAATAATAATAACGATAATAACGATAATAATGATAATAATAATTCTAAAAATAGAGATAATAACGTTATTATTGGCAATAGCAAAAATAACGATAATAATTAAAATCATATTAAAGATAGTAACGTTAGTAGCTACAATAAAATAATAATATTAATAACAATAATAACAATAATAACGATAATAGCAATAATAATTATATCGATATTAACGATAATGTCGTTAGAAATAATAACAATATTACCGATAATATCGATAATAATAATAATAATAATAATAATAAGGATAATAAAGATAATAGCGATTTTAATAACAACGATTAAAAAGATAATAACGACAATAATGATAATTGCAATAATAACGATAATAATGGTAATAAAAATAACAATAATGACGATATGAAAGAATATAGTAATAACAATAATAACGATAACAACGACAATAACATTAATCATGTTAATAATAATATCGAAAGTAGGTATAATAACAATGCCATCGATAAAAATAATAAAAATAAGAACGATAATAAAGATCATAACGATAATAATAATACTTATAATAACGATGATAACGATAATAACAATAATCGTATTAAAAATAATAACGATAATAACGATACTAACTATAATAGCGATAATAATAATTAGAACAAAAACAATTTTAACGATAATAATTATAATAAAGATTATAATTATGACGGTAATAACGATAATAATCCTAATATTGATAATAACGATAATAACGATAATGAAAATGATAATAATAATAATAATAATGATACTAACCATGTAAAAGATTCTAACGATAATAATATTAATAATAATAAAAATAGAAACGACAATAAGGACAATAACAATAATAATAGTAGTAATATTAAGAATATTAAGAATAATAACTGTAAAAACGATAATAACCGCAATATTAGTAGTAATAAAAAAAGTAATAATTATAATTACGATAATATCGATAATAATAATAGCAATATTAACGATAATATCGAATATAATAATAACATTAATAACTATAATAACGATAATAACGATTATAAAGATAATAATAATGATAATAATAATAATAACAATAATAAAGATAATAATGACAAAATAATAATAATAATAATAATAATAATAATAATAATAACGATAATAATAGTTATAACGATAAAAATAATAGAAAAATAATAATAATATGAATAATAACTATAAAAAAGATAATAACGATAATATCGATAATAATAAATACGATTATAACCATATCATCGATAATAATAATAACAATATTTACAATAATATCGATTATAATAACAACAGTATTGACGATAATACCGATAATAATAAAGAACAATAATTACAGTAATAACGAGAATAGCGATAATATCGTCAATAATAATAACGAGAATAATGATAATAGCGATAAAAACAATAACGATATTAACGATAATATTGGCAATATTAAAGATGATAATGATAATAATTTAAAAACGATAATAATTACCATAATTATAGTAGTAATAACGATAATAACGATATTAAAAGTTAAAATGATAACGATAATATAGATAATAATAATAAAATTCATTACGTTAATAATGATAATAACGATAATAACGGAAATTATACAAAAATTGAAAACGATAATAACGATAATAAAGAAATAATATTAATAATAATAACGATATTAACGATAATATTAATAGTATTAATAACAATATAAAAATAATAACGATAATAACAATAATAACGATAATAATGATAATAATAACGACATTAATAAATATATTAAATATAATAAAGATATGGTATTAACGATAACAGTAGCAGTAATAGTAATAATGATAATAACAAAAATAGCGACAATAAAATAAAAATAATAAAGATAATAACGATATTATCTAAAATAACGATAAAAGCTATAAGATTAATAATAATAAGAACAATGACAACGATAATAAAGACAATAAACATAAAAACAGTAACTACAATACGACAATAATAATAATAATAATAATAATAATAATAATAATAATAATAATAATAATAATAATATTAATGATTACAACGAAAATAATGATAATAATGGTAGTAATAATACCAATAATTACAATAATAACGATAATAAAGATAATAATGATAATAACGTAAATGATATTTATGACAATAATTATAATACTGATAATAAAGATAATAACGATAATAATGATAATAACGTTAATAATAATAACAATAATAACGATTAAAACGATAATAACGATAATAATAGAGAAAATAATAATAATATTAAAAATAATAACAAAAAAAATCACGTATTATCTATAATAACGATATTAATAATAACGATATTATCCATAATAATAATAATTTTAATAGCAATAATAACCTTAATAAAGATAATAACGTAAGTAATGAAACGATAATAACGCTAATAATAATAATAATATCGATAGAAATTATAATTACAATAATGACGAAAATAACGATTATAATATTAACGATAATGAGGATGATAATAATATCAATAATTGCACTAATAACGATAATAATTATAATAATAACAGCAATAATAACGATAACAACTATAATAACATTATTCATAATAATAATGATAACGAAACTAAGAATAATAATTGTGTAAACGATAAAAATAATAACATTAATATCGGTGATAAAGATAATAACGGTAATAATAATAATAATAATAACGAAAATAACGATTATAATGATAATAACGTTAATAATGCTAATAATAAGAGCAATAATAACGATAAAAGGATAAAAATTATAATAATAGATGTAATAATTACAACATCAACAATAATTAAGATAATAATAATAATAATAGTAGTAATAATAACAATAATAACAGTATAAACAATAAAAACGATAATAAAAATATTATCCATAATAATAATAATAATATTAACGATTATAACGGTAATAACGATAATGACATTAATAATAATAGAATTAATTACGATAATAACGTTTATAACGTTAATAATGATAGCAATAATAACGATAATAAGGATAGTAATAATAATAATAGTAATAAAAATAATATCGAAAATAACGGTAATAACGATTACGATGATAATAATAATAATAATAAGATAATAGCGATATAAATGATAATATCGATGACAACGATTTAAATAATAACAATAATACCAATAATAACAGTAATAACGACAATAATTATATTAATAATAATTATAATAATAATAATAACGATAATAGCGATAATAACGATATTATTAAAAATAATGATAAATATAAAAATAATAACGATAGTGATGAAAATAAAAATTTTAATAATAACGATATTTTCTACAAAAGTGATAATACTAATTCCGATAATAACGATTAAATTATAATAACAATAATAATAATAATATTATTATTAACATTAATAACGATAACAAGGACAATAGTGATAATAATATTAATAATTTTAACATAAATGTCGTTAATAACGATAATTATTTTAATAGAAGTAATAATAACTATATTAACAATGTTTGCAATAATAATGATAGTAAGGATAATTATATTGGTAACAATTAAAGTAATAACAGTAATAACGATAATAACAATAGTAAGGATAATAATAATAAAGATAATAACGATAGTGGTAATAATAATATCGATAGAAACAATAATGACGATAATAACGAAAATAACGATAATAACATATATATAGTAATAATAACTATAATAATGATAATAATAAATAAGATAATATCGATCAATTCGATAATAATAATAACAATATTAACGATAATATCAATTAAATTAATAACAATATTAACAATAATATCTATAAAAAAAAATAACAATAATAATAAAAGTAAGAACGATAGTAGAGATAACAACAATGATAATAATAATAACGATAATAAGGATAATAACGTTAATAAAAATAATTATATTAAGATAACAACGATAATGACGAAAGTGCGATAATAATATTATCAATAAGAAAGATAATTACGATAATAATGATATTAGCGATAAAATTTATAATAATGATAACAACAATGACGATAATAATGTAAATAATAATAACAATAATAACGATAATAACGACATTCACGATAATAATAATTACAATAATAACGATAATAACGACATTCACGATAATAATAATTACAATAATAACGATAATAATGACATTCACGATAATAATAATTACAATAATAACGATAATAATGATAACAAGGAAGAAAATTATAATAATAATATCAATAGAAACGATAAATTGGTAATACTTACGATTATAACGATAATAACATTAATAACGATATTAACCATAATAAGATTAATAACTATATTTACGTTAATAACGATAATAATATCAGCAATAATAGCGGTAATAGGGACAATAACGGTAACAATAATAATAACATTATTGACAATATTATCGATGATAACGATAATAAAAATAACGGTAATGACAATAATAATAATAATAGTAATAAAAATAATAATTATAATAACGTTAATAATAATAACAATGATAACGGCAATAATGATAATAATATTAATAAAGATATTAGCAATAATAATAGTAGTAATCAATAACATTTATAACGAAATTAACGATTATAACGATAACAATAATAACGATTATTACTATAATAACTAAAATAATAAAAACGATAGAAACGATATTAGTCAAAATAATAATACCGATAAAAACGATAATAAATTTATATTAATAATAAAAAGAATAACGATAGTAAAAAATTAACGATATAAACGATGATAAAACCAAAAACTACGAATATAACGATAATAATTATAACAATAATAACGATAATAACTACAAAAATTATAGCAATAACAAAGATAATAAAATTAATAACAATAATAACGACAATAACGATAATAATAATAATAATGATAATAGTAATAAAAACGATAATAATAAAAATAATAATAATAACGATAATAACGATAATAGTACATGTTATAATAATACTAATAACTATAATAACGATAATAACGATAATAATGATAATAACGATTATAATTACAACGATAATACCGATAATGGTATTATTAATAATAACGATAATAAGAATATTTACGATAATAATAATAACAATAAAATAGAAAAGAACGATATGATCTAGAATAACGATATTAATAATAACGATATTAACAATAATAACGATGAAACGATAATAATAACATCAATATTACCGATAATATTGATAATAATAATTATGATAATAGCAACAATAACGATAATAAAGATATTAACGATAATAATGTTAATGATAATTACGATAATAATAATAATAATAATATCAAAAATAACAATAATTACCATAATAACTATAATAACGATAATAATAATAGCAATAATAGCGATAACATCGTTAATAACAATAATCGTAATAATAATGATAATAAGGATAATAACGGTAATAACGATAATAATAATAATAATAATAACGATAATAACGATATTTACGAAAATAAGGATAGTAATAATAACAATATTAACAATAATACCGATATTAATAATAATTGGAATAATAAAGACAGTAACAATAATAATAATAGTAATACTAATGTTAATAACGTTATATACGATAATAACGATAATATGGATTATAATACTAACAATATAATAGATCGTAATTATGGTTATTAAAAGTAATAATAATTATATTAAATATGATAATAACGACAATAGTAATAATAATAATAACCATAATAATGATAATAAAGATATTAATAATAATAATAATAATAATAATATTAATAACGATAATAACGTTTATAATGTTAATAATTATAATAACGATATTAACAAAAGGAATAATAATATTAATAGAGATATTAAAGTTATTAACGATAATAATAATAATAGTAACAATAATAACGAAAATGACGACAAAAACGATAATAATAATAACGATAATAACAATAATAGTAATATTAATAATAACTATAGTAACAATAATAACGATAATGACAATAATAATAATTATAATAATAACGATTATAAGGATAATTACGTTAATAACGATAATAATAATAAAATTAATAACGAAAGTTACGATAATAACGAAAATAATACTAGCATTAATAACGATAATAATGATAATAATAATAATAATAGTTATAACAATATTAAGGATATTAACGATAATAACGATAATACTAATAACGATGACAACGACAAAAATAATAATATTAATATAAATAATAACGAAAATAAGAATAATAACGATAACAACGATATAATCAATAATAATAATAATAATGATAATAACTATAATAACAAAAAAAACATTGATAACGAGAGGAATAGGAACGATAATAACGAAAAAATGAAGTAAATAAAGATATTAACGATGACAACGATAATAATAATAACAATTATAAAGATAATTACGATTACAACGATTATAAGGATTATATCTATAAATATAATAACGATTTTACTAATAATAATAAGAACGATAATGAAGATAAAACGATAAAAGTGATATTAACTATAATAACAAAAATAACAATTAAATAATAGTATTAATAGAGATATTAATGTTATTAACGATAATAACGATAATAATGAAAACAGTAATAAAGATAAATACGATAATAACGAAAATTATAATAAAAATATTAACGTATATAGAGATAAATACTATTTCAAAGTTAATAATTATAACAATAATAACGATATAAACGATATTAACGATAATAACTATAACGATAGTAACGATAATATCGATAATACTAATAACAATATTATTGATAATATTGGTAATAATAACAATAATGACGATAATATCAATAATAACGATAATAATGATAAAAACGATAATATCGATTATAACGAAAATAATAATTACGATAATGACGGTAATAATAATAATAATAAAGTTAATAACGATAATTACGATAATGACGATAATATTAATAGAGATAATAAGTTTAATAAGGTAAATAGCGATAATAATAATAATAATAATAATAATAATAATAATAATAATAATAAAATTAATAATAATAATATTATCGATAATAACAATAATAACGATAATAATAATATTAATAATAACAATAATAACAATAAGAACGATAATAAGGATAATAATAAATACGATAAATAAGATAATATCGATAATAATATTAACAATATTAACGGTAAAATGGATAATAATTATAACAATATTAACGATAATATCGATAATAATAATAACATATTAACGATAATATCTATAAAATTAATAAAAATAATAATAACGATAATAATGATAATAACGATATTAGTAATATTAATAATAAGGATAATTACGATAATAACGATAATAATAATAACAATAATAACGATAATGACGATAATCACGATAATAATAATTACATTTATAACGATAATAAGGACAATAATGATTATAAGGAAAATAATTATAATAATAAAAATAATAAAAAAGATAAAGATGATAATAATACTTACAATAATAATGATAATAACAATAATAACGATATTAACTATAATAAAATTAATAACTATATTTACGTTAACAACGATAAGGATATTAGGAATAATAGCGATAATAACTATAATTACGTAAATAAAAATAATAACATTAATAACGATATAAACCATGATAACAATAATAATAATATCGGTAATGACAATAATAATAATAATAGTAATAACGATAATAATTATAATAACGTTAATAATAATAACAATATTAACTGCAATATTAATAATAATAATAATAAAGATAAGAGCAATAATATTAACTGCAATAACATTAGTAAACATTATAACGAAAATAACAATAATGACGATGCCAATAATAACGATTATTAGAATAATAACAAAAATAATAAAACGATAGTATCGTTAATAGTAATAATCATTATACCGTAAAAACGATAATAAATTTAATAATAAAAGAAATAATAAAGATAATAACGATATTATCGGTATAATTATAACAATAATATGGATAATTACGATATAAGAAGTAATAATAATAACAATAATAACGATAATACTAATAACCATAATAAAGATAATAATAATAATAATAATAACAATAATAACGATACTAACGATAATAACGATAAGAGCAAACTTAACGATAATAACAAGATTTATCAAAATAATAAAATCTATAATAATGATAAGAACGATTAGAAATATAATATTAATAACAATAATAACAATAATAACGTAAATAACAAAAAAAAATGATTTAAATAAGATATTAACGATAATAAATAGAATGACAGTAATAACGATGAAAACGACAATAATAACATAAATAAAAACGATAATGACGCTAATAACAATAATAATAATAATAATAATAATAATATTAATATCGATAATAACAATAATAACGAAAATTATAATATTAATAACAACAATAATAACAATAATAACGATAATAATGATAATAATAAGTACGATAAAGTCGATAATATTGATAATAATATTAATAATATTAATGATAATATCGATAATAAAAATAACATTATTAACGATAATATCAATAAGCATAAAAATAATAATAATAATAGTAATAACGATAATAACGATAATAATAGTAGTATTACTAACATTAATAACAATAATAGCGGTAATAAGGTAATAAACGGTAATAACGATAACTATAATAACCATATTAACAATAATAACGATATTATCGATGATAACAATAACAATAATCAAGATAATATCTATAATAATAATAATAATATTAACGTTAACATCGATGATAATAATAATTATAATAACATTAATAACGATAATATCGATAATAACTATAATAAAAATAAAGAAAATAACGTTAATAATTATATTAACGATAATAACAATAGTAATAATATCGATAATAACGATACTAACGATAATAACGAAAAAATAACAATATTAATGAGGATAATAGCGCCTAAAACGGTAATAATAATAATATCAATATCGCCAATATCGATAATAACGATAAAGCGAAAATAATAATAATAATAATAATAAAAATAATATCGATATTAAAGATAATGACGACAATAATAATAACAATTATATTAACAATAATAACAATAATAAGGATAATAACGATAATAACTATAAAAATAATAATAAGGACAATAATAACTATAATAAATATAATAACGATATTGTATTAACGATAATGACGACAATATTAGTAATAGAAATAACGATAATAACCATAATAACAGCAATAAAATTAATAATAATACCAAGATAATAAAGATATTATCGAAAATAAAGATAAAAGCAATAATAATAATACTAATAAAAACAATAACAACGATAATAACGATAATAAAAATAATAACCGTAACTATAATACGACAATAATAATAACAACAATAAAAATGATAATAAAGATGACAACAATAATAAGGTTAATAACTATATTAACTATATCAATAATAAAGGAAATAACATTAATTTCGATATTAATAATAGCAACATTAAAGATAATATCGATAATAATAATAATAATAACAACCTTAATAACTATAATAAATATAATAACGATATGGTATTAACGATAAAAACGGCAATAGTAGTAATAGTAATAACAATAATAACGATAATATCTATTCAATAATCTATAAAAATAATAATAATAATAATAATAAAAGTAACAACGGTAATACCGATAATAACAATGATACTAATAATAACTATAATAAGGATAATAACTATAATAATATTAATCATAATAAAGATGACAACGATAATAACGATAACAATTATAAAACAGATAATAACGATAATAACAATTATAATCCTAATAACGATATTAATATTTATAATAATAACAATACTACTCATAATAACGATAATAACGATAATAATAGTAGTAAGAATAACAATAATAATGATAATAACGATAATAACGATAATAATAGTAGTAATAACAACAATAATAACACTAATAACCTTAAAAGCGATAATAAGATGATTAACGATAATAACGATAATTATAATAACCATATTAATAATAATAACGATGTTATCAATGATAACAATAACATTAATAACGATAATATCGATAATAATGATAATATAATTAACGTTAAAATCGATATAATTAGTAATAATAATAACATTAATTACGATAATAACAATAATAACTATAATAATAATACCGAAAATAACGATAATAACGATATTAATGATAATAATAATAATACCAATATCGACAATAACCATCATAACGATAACAACGATAATAATAATAATAATAATAATAAAAATAATAGTAAAAATAATAACGTTAATTACGTTAATTACGATAATATTATTAGTAACTATAACAATAATAGCAATAATAACAATAATAACGATAATAATAAAAAAGGTTATATCGATAATTTCAATAATAATAATAACAATATTAACGATTATATCGACAAAAATAATAACAATAATAACAATCTTGAAAATAATAATCATAATAACGATAATAATATCATTATTATTAATACCAATAATACCGATAATAACGATAATAATAACAATATCGATTATAATAACAACGATAATACCGATAATAGTAGTAATAATAATAACGATACTGACTATATTTAGGATAATAATAATAACAATAATAGAGGTAAGAACGATATTATCTATAATAACAATATTAATAATAACGATAATAACTAAAATAACGATGTAACGATAATAATAACAATAATATTAACAATATTATTGATAATAATAATAATAATAATAGCAATAATAACATTAACAAAGATAATAACGATAATAATGATAACGATATTAACGATAATAGTAATAATAATAATATCAAAAATAACAATAATTACGATAATGACTATAATAACAATAATAATAATTACGATAATGGCGATGATAATAATATCTATAATAACGTTAATAACGATAATAATATAAACAAAAATATCAATAAAAACGATAATAACTATAAGAACAATAATAATATTAACAATAATAACGATAATAATTATATTAAAAATAACAATAATCTACGATAACGTAGATAAAAACAACAACAATAATAGGAAAAATAACAAAAATAAGGATAATAACAATAATAGCGTCAATAATAAAAATAATAACGATAATAAAGATAACGATATTAACGATAATAGTAATAATAATAATATCAAAAATAACGATAATAACGATAATGACTATAATAACAATAATAATAATTACGGTAATGGCGATGATAATAATTTCTATAATAACATTAATAACGATAATAATAATAACTAAAATATCAATAAAAACAATAATAACTATAACAACAATAATAATATTAACAATAATAACGATAATAACTATATTAAAAATAACAATAATCTACGATAACGTAGATAAAAACAACAACAATAAAAGGAAAAATAACAAAAATTAGGATAATAACGATAATAGCGTCAATAATAAAAATAATAACGATAATAACGATAATAACAATAATAATAATAACGATAATATTGATAATAACATTAATAATACTAGCAGTAATAACTATATTACCGGTAATAACTATATTTAAGAAATCAGTAATAACGATAGTATCGTTAATAATCATCATAATAACAATTATAACGAAAATGACGAGTTAACGATAATAATAATAAAATTAATAACGATAATTACGTTAATAATTTAATATCAAGATAATAACCATATTAACTTTAATAACGATACCAACGACAGTAACGATAAAAATAATAATAATAATATCGAAAATAAGGATAATTACGATGTCAACGATAATAATAATAACAACAAAAAGGACAATAAAAATAATAAAGTTAAAGAAAATAAGGATAATAAGGATGACAATGATAATAATAATAATAATACTAAAGTAATAACGATAATAACGATTATAAGGATTATATCAATAACGATAATAGAAATAATAATGAGAACGGTAATGAAGATAAAACGATAAAAATGATAATAACTATAATAACAAATATAATAACGATAATATTAATCATAACAGTAATATATGATACATAATATATATATCATAATATAATAGATAATAACAGTAATATTATGATAATAACAATACTAACAGTAATAACAATAACAATAATAACGATTATAACAATAATTATAAAAAGAATAAGACCGATAATAATAATAATATTAACAATAATAACAATATCAACGATAATAATAATAAAGACGTTAATAATAATAATCATAATAAAGATATTAACGATAATAACAACAATAATAATTATAAAAATAATAATAATAGTAACTGTAAGAACGATAATATCGATAATAACGATAATAATAACGAAAGTATCGATAATATCGATAATAATATTAATAATCATAACGATAATTGCGATAATAACGATAATAATGATAATAACGATAATGAGGATAATCACTATAATATCGAATATAACAAAAATAATAATAACAATAAGGACGATAATAATAAAAATAATACCGATAATAACGATAATTACGATAATGGCGATAATATTAATAACGATAATAACGTTAATAACGTAAATAAAGGTAATAATAATAGTAATAATAACAACAATAACAATAATAAAGATAATGACGATAATAATATTAATGATAATATCGACATTATTAATAATAATAACAACGATAATTATGATAATAACGATAATAAAAGTAATAATAATAAAGATAATATCAATATTAACGATAATATTGATAATAATGATAATAACAATAATAACGATAATAACGTTAATAATAATAACGATGATAACCATAATAGTAATAATAATAATTACGATAAGAACGTAAAAAAAGATAATAATAATCATAATAATAATAGCGATAATAACGATATTAACGACAATAACGGTAATAATTTTTAATAATAACGATAATATCGATAATATTGATAATATCGAAAATAATTATATTAATAATAACTATAATAACGATAATAAGAACAATATAATAAACAATAACAACTTTATTAACAAAAATATTAAGGATAATTATAACGATAATAACGATAATAATAATAACAATAATAATAATAACGCAAGAAAAGATAATAACGATGACAACGATGATAATAATAATAGCAATAATAATGATAATAATGAAAAAAATAATAATTGAAATAACAATAATATCGCAAATAACGCTAATCACGATAATAATAATAATGATAACGACGATGAAAGTAATATTAATAATAACAAAAATATCGATAATAATAATAACGTAAAAAACGATAACAGCATTAACAATAATAAAGATAATAACATTAATAACGATAATAAAGGTAATAATAATAAATATAATAACGTTTATAACGAAAATAACGATAATAATAATAATAATAATAATAATAATAATTACGATAATATCGATATAAATGATAATAATGATAATAGAGATATTAACGATAATAATAAAAACAATAATAACGATAATAACGATTATAATGATACTAACGAAAATAATATTAATAGTAATAGCAATAATTTCAATATTAACGATAATTAAGATAACAATATTAACGATATTAAAAAGAATATTAATAACAATAGTAACGATAACAACGATAATAACCCTAATAATAATTATAATAATAACGTAAATGAGGATAATAAAGATGAAACGATAAAAATAATAACAATAATAACGATAATAATAATAATAATAACGATAGAAACGATAATAACGATGATAATAATAGTAATAATAATGATAATAACGATGTAAAAGATTCTAACGATAATAATAATAACAAAAATAACGATAACGAATATGATTTTAAGAATGATAATAATATTAACAATAATAAAAACAATAATGACAATCACGATAATAAAGATAATAATAGAAGTAATAATAACAATATTAAGAATAATAAAGATAATAACGATAATAAAAATATTAATAGTAGTAATAAAAAAAGTAATACGATAATAACGATCAAATAGTTTTTAACGATAATAATAATGATGATAATTACGATAATATCGATGATAATAATAACTATAATAACGATAATAACTATTATAGAGACAATAATAATTATAGTAATAATAACGATAATATCGATTATAATGGAAATAATAATAATAATTATAACGATAATAACAGTAATAACGAATAAAAATAATAGAAAAATAACAATAATATCATCAATAACGATAACAAAGATAATAACGATAATATCGATATTAATAAGTAAGATAATATCGGTATCAACGATAATAATAATAAAAATATTAACGATAATATCGACAATAATAACAACAATATCGATAATAATAACGATAATAATAATAACAATAATAACAATAATACCGATACTAACGATAATATCGTTAATAATAATAACGATAATGATAAGAGCGATAAAAACAATAACGATATTAACGTTAATATTGACAATATTAAAGATAATAATGATAATAATTATAAAACGATAATAATTATCATAATGATAATAGTAATAACGATAATAACGATAAAAAAATTAAAATAATAACGATAATATAGATTATAATATTAAAATTAATAACGTTAATAACGATAATTACGATAATAAAGGTAATAATAATAAAATTAATAACGCTAATAACGATAATAAAGATAATATTATTATTAATAATACCGATAATATCGATTATAATGGAAATAATAATAATAACAATATCGATAATAACGATAATAACGGTAATAAATAATACAATAGTATTAATAAATAACGATAATAACGTAATAATAAATACAATAGTAACAATAGTAATAATAGCAATAATAACGATGGTAAAGAAATGGAAGATAATAGTAATAATATTAAATATGAAATGAAGGATAATAACGATAATATCGATATAAATAATACAAATAACAATAATAATTATAGTAATAATAAAAGTAATAACGATAATAAATATTATAACGTTAACATTACATGTAATAATAACAATAATATCATTATTAAAGATAATGAAAATAAGAACGATAATAATAATCATAATAATAACAATAATATTCATAATAATATTAACGATAATAACGGTAATGACGATAAAAAACATAATAACGAAAATATCGATAATAATAAATTAGATAATATCGATTTCATCGAAAATAATAATCACAATAATAACGATGATAACAATATTAACGATAATAAGTATAATAAAAATGATATTTACGAATATAACGATAAAAGAAATATTAATAATATCAATAACAAGGATAATAAGGATATCGTCGATAATAATAATAACATTAATAATGATAATATAGATATTAATATTATCAATATTAACGATAATAAGGATAATTTTAATAATAATAATATATACAATATTAACAATAATAATAATAATATACAATATTAACAATAATAACGATAATAGCAATATTAAAGATTCTAATAAAAACGATATTAACGTTGATATCGATAACAATAATAACAATATTAACGATAATATCGATAATAATAATAATGACAATTACAACAATAAAAAAGGTAATAACGATAACAATATAAACGATAATAACAATAATACTAATAATAATACTATTTATAATAACAATAATAATGATGATAATAATAATAATAATAACAATAATTACGATAATAAAGGAATTAACGATAATAATAATGATGATAATGACGATAATAGTAATAATAATAATAACGATTATAACGATATTATCGAATATAATAAGATTTAAAATAAAGATAATAAAGATAAAAACGATATTAATAATAACAACAAAAACGATAATAACGATAATAATGATAATAACAATAATAAAAAAATAATAATATTAATGAGAAGAATAACGATGAAACCGATAATAACGATAATAATAATAATAAATATAAATATAATATCGTTAATAAGGATAGTAATAATAATAATAATAATAATGACTATAATATTGATAACAATAGTAACGATAAGGAGAAAAATAACGATATAAATTATAACCATAAAATCGATAACAACGATAATAACGGTAATATTAATAATAATAATATCGATTATAAGGATAATAAAGATAAGAACGATTATAATAATATCAATAATAACTATAATAACGATAGTAATAATAATATATATATTGATATATATAGTAATATAGGATAAATATATAGATAGTTTTTATAAGGACGATATTCAATAAAAACGATAATAAAGAAAATAACGATAATAACGATAATAACGACAATAATAATAATAATAAAACGATAATAAAGACAATTTCGATTATAATAATAACGATAATAACACAATAGTTATAATAATAATAACGATAATAACGATAATATCGATTAAAGTAATAACAATAAAATCGATAATAAAGATAATAATAAAGATAATAAGAAAAATAACGAGAATAACGTCAATAAAAATTATATTATGTACGGTAATGACGATAAGAAAGAGGTTAACGGTAATAACGATAATATCGACAATAATAGTAATAATAAGAATAATAACGATAACTACAAAAAGACGATAATAGTAATATTAATAATAATGAAACAAGGATAATAACGATAACAACTATAATAATAATAATAAAGATAGTAATGATATGAACGATATTGACAATAATAACAATAATAAAGATTATTATAATACGATAATAACGATTACAGTAATAATAATAATATTGATAGTAACAAAAATTACGATAATGGTGAAAATAATAATAATAATTTAAAAAAATAATAAAGATATTAACGATAGCAACGATATTAATGCAAATAACAATAATAATTACAATAATAATAACAATAATAACGTTAATATCAATAATAATGAGAATTATAATAATGATAATAAAGTTAATAACTTTAATATTAATAACAATAATAATGATAACATCGATAATAACATTATTAATAATAATAATAATTAATAAAAAAAATATTATTATTAACAATAATAAAGAGAACAACGACAATAGTGAAAAAATATTAATAATAAAATAGAAAATAAGGTTAATAACGATGACAACGATAATTATAATAACAATATTAACGATAATAAAGATAATAACGATTATACGGATTATAACAATAACGATAATGAGAATAATAACGATATTATTGATAGTAACTATAATAACGATTACAACAATAATAATGATAATAATAATTACGTTAATACCGATAATAAAGATAATTACAATAATAAAAATAGTAATAATAAAGATGATAACAATAATAACGATAGTAACGATTATAACGATAATAATATTAATAATTTTAACATAAATAACATTAATAACGATAATTATTTTAATAGAAGTAATAATAACAATATTAACAATGTTTGCAACAATAATAGTGGTAGCAAATAAAGATAGTAAGGATAATAATAGTGGTAACAATTAAAGTAATAACAGTAATAACGATAATAACAATATTAAAGATAATAATAATAACGATAATAACGATAGTAGTAATAATAATATCGATAGTAACAATAATGACGATAATAACGAAAATGACGATAATAGCGATAATAATAATAAAATTAATAACGATAATTACGTTAATAAAGATAATAATATTAACAATATTAACGATAACAACGACAATAAGGATAATAGTAATATCGATAATAACGGCAATAATAATTTTAAAAATATTGATAAAAACGATAATAACAATAATAATAATAATAGTAATAATAATGAAAACGATAATAACGATAATTACGATATTAATAATGATAATAATAGTAAAATTAATAACGATAATTACGTTAATAAAGATAATAATATTAACAATAATAACGATAACAACGATAATAAGGATAATAGCAATAACGATAATAACGACAATAATAATTTTAAAAATATTGATAAAAACGATAATAACAATAATAATATTAATAGTAATAATAATGAAAACGATAATAACGATAATTACGATATTAATAATAATAATTATAGTAAAATTAATAACGATAATTACGTTAATAAAGATAATATTATTAACAATAATAACGATAACAACGATAATAAGGATAATAGCAATAACGATAATAACGACAATAATAATTTTAAAAATATTGATAAAAACGATAATAACAATAATAATAATAATAGTAATAATAATGAAAACGATAAAAACGATAATTGCGATATTAATAATGATAATAATAACAATAATAAAGATAATAACAAAATAATAATAATAATAATAATAATAATAATAATAATATTAATTACAATAATAAAGATAATAATGACAATAATAATACGAATAATAATAATTATAATAATATCAATAATAACGAAAAGAACGCTAAAAATAATAGTCATAATATCTATAATGACACTAATAACGATAACAACAACAATAATATAAACGAAAATATCGAAAATATTGATAATGATATTAACATTGATAAGAATAATAACAATAATAATGATAATAATGACAATAATATTAATAAAAATAATAACGATAATAACGATAATAACGACAATAACGATAATTGCGATAATAAAGATTATAATAAAAATTAACGATAAAAACGATAATATTAGTAATATTAATGACGATAATAACGATATTTACGATAATAATAATAATAATAATAAATATAACAAAGATATTAACGTTAATAACTATAATTGAAATAACGATAATTACGATAATAACGATGTTAACGGTAATAATAGTAAATATAACGATAATGTCGATTATAATAACTACACTATTAACGATAATTTAGATAATAATAATAATAATAAGAATAACAACTGTATCAACGATAATAACGATAATAACGATATTAACAACAAAAAAACTAATAATAATTATAAGGGGTAATAAAGATTATAACGGTATTAAAGATAATGACAATAATAATAATTGTATTAATAAAGATAGTAATGATAATATTGGAAATAAGGATAATAATAATAACAATAATAACGATAATAACGATATTAATGATAATAACAACAACAATAATAATAGTAATAATAATTAAAACGATAATAACAATTATAATAATAATAAAAATAACAATAATAGAGATAATAACGACAATATTAATTATAATAATAATAATAATAATAATATCGATAATATCGATAATAACAATAATAATAATATTATTAATTACAACAATGACAATAATAACGATAATAAGGATAATAATAAATACGATAAAGTCGATAATATCGACAATAGTATTAACAATATTAATGATATCGATAATAATATTA
The DNA here is from genome assembly GCF_910589235.1 of Vespa crabro. Taxonomy (NCBI): domain Eukaryota; kingdom Metazoa; phylum Arthropoda; class Insecta; order Hymenoptera; family Vespidae; genus Vespa; species Vespa crabro. The sequence goes on from NW_025813595.1 coordinate 2,879,575, forward strand.
ACAATATTAACGATAATATCGATAATAATAATAACATTATCAACGATAATATATATAAAAATTATAACAATAATAGTAATAACAGTAATAACGATAATAACAATAATAACGATAATAACCATAACAATTATAATACCGATAATAGTGATAATAACAATTAAAATCCTATTAACGATATTAATATTTCTAATAATAGCAATAATACTGATAATAACAATAATAATAGTAGTAATAATAACAATTATTACACTAATAACGTTAAAAACGATAATAACGATAATAATAGTTTAATAATAATAATAATCACAATAATAACGAGAATAAGGTTATTAACGATAATATCTATAATTATAATAACCGTATAAACAATATTATCGATATTATCAACCATAACAATAACGACAATAACGATAATATCGATAATAATAACAACATTATTAACGTTAACATCGATAATAATAATAATAATAACATTAACAACGATAGTAACGATAATAAGTATAACAATAATACTGAAAATAACGATAATAACCATATTAACGATAATAATAATAATAATAAGAATAGTAATAATAATAACGTTAATTACGATAATAATTATAATAATAACAGTAATTACAACGTTAATAGCAATAATAACGATAATAATGATCATTTCGATAATAATAATAACAATAATAACGATTATATCGATTAAAATAATATCAATAATAACAATAATAAAATTAATAATTTTAATAACGATAATAATAAAATTATTATTAATAACAATAATAAAGATAAAAACGATAAAAAAATTATAACTTTAATAACGATAATAGTAACATTATTAGTAATAATAATAATAACGATAATAACGAAAATAATGATAATAACGATTATAATAACAACGACAATATCGATAATAGTATTAATAATAATAATGATAATTATGATATTTACGATTATTATAATAACAATAATAAAGAAATGAACGATTAATCTTTAATAACCATATTAATAATTACGATAATAACTATAATTACGATGTAACGATAATAATAACGATAATATTGATAATAATAATAATCATATTAATGGCAATAATATCGATAATGTAGATAATAACGATAATAACGATATTTACGATAATAATTATAAGAATAATAAAAGATAATAACGATAGGAACAATAATAACGATAATAATAATAACGATATCAATGATAATAACGATAATGACGATAATAATAATAGCAATTATAGCGATAACAGCGTTAATAACAATAATCGTAATAATAACGATAGTAGTGGTAATAACGATGAAAACGATAATAATAATTATAGTAATAACGATAATAACGATATTGACGAAAATAAGGATAATAATAATAGCAATAATAACATTAATAGCGATATTGATGATAATAAGAATAATAAAGATAGTAACAATAATAATAGTAGTAATAATAATGTTAATAATGTTATTAAAGATAATAACGATAATAATAAAAATAATAATAACAATAATAACGATAATAACTATATTAAAAATAACAATAATATATGATAACAAAGATAAAAACAACAATAATAATAGTAAAACATACGAAAATTAGGATAATAACGATAATATCGACAATTACGTTAATAATTCTAGTAGTAATAACTATAATAACAATAATAACTATTTTTATGAAAACAATAGTAACGATAAAATCGATAATGTCGATTATAATAATAATAATAACAGCGATAATAACGATATTAAAGATAATAACTATAAATATAATTACAACAATTACGACAATAACGATATAAATGATAATAACGATAACAATGGACACAAAATAATATTAATAGAAATAATAAAGTTCATAACGATATTGAACATAATAACTTTATTAATAATACTAATAATAACGATAATAACGAATATAATGATAATAACGATAATAACATTAATAAAAATAACAATAATAACGATAATTGCGATAATAATAGAACTAATAATAACAATGTAAGCAATAATGACGATAATAACGAAATAACGATAATAACATTAGTAATAATAACAATAAGAAAAATATTAACGATAATACCGTTAATATTGATAATTATAATAGCAATATTCTCATTAATACCGATAATAATAATAATAATAATAATAATAATAATAATAATAATAATAATAATAATAATAATAATAATAATAATAATAACAATAATAACGACAATGACGATAAGAACGATAATAATAATAACGATAATATCGAAAATAGTAATAATAATAATACCGATGGGCAAAATAATAACGATAAGGACAATAATAATAATAATAATTATAACGATTATAACGGTAATTACAATAAGAACGATAATAATAATAAAATTAATGTCGATAATTACGTTAATAACTATAATAATAATTGCATTAATAACGAAAATAACGATAATAATAATAATAATAGTAATAACATTATTAAGGATAATAACGATAATAACGATAACACTAATAACAATGACAACGATAAAATCAATAAAATTAATATTAATAATAACGAAAATAAGGATAATATCGATAACAACGATACTATTAATAATAATTATCAAGATAATAACATAATTAACGATCATATCGATAAAATGATAATAACATTACTAATAATAATAATAATTACAATAATAACGATAAGGACACTAATAATTAGAAGAATATGGACGATAATAACAATAATAAGGATAATAATAATTACAATAATAACGATACCAACGACAATAACGATAGAAATAATTATAATAATAACGAAAATAACCATAATAACGATATCAACGATAATAATATTAACAATAATAAGGATAATAACGATGACAACGATAATAATAACAATATTAAAGATACTAACGATAATAACGATTATACGGATTATAACAATATGATAATATCGATAATAGTAATAATAATAAGAACGATAATGAAGATAAAACGATAAAAATCAACTATAATAACGATAATTGCAATAATAACTGTAATAATAATAGCAATATTAACGTTAATCAAGATAATATAGATAATAACTATAATTACGATAAGAACAATGAAAATAGTAGTAATAATAGAGATATTAAAGATAGTAACGATAATAACGATAATAATAACAACAATAATAACGATAATAACAAAAATAACAAAAAGAATATTAACGCTTATAATGATAATAACGATAATAATAATAGCAATAATGACGATTTTAACGTTAAGAACGAAAAAAATAAAACCTTAAATGACCATTATAACATTATCAATGATAATAATAGTAATGACGTTAATAATAACCATCATAAATAGATATTAACGATAATAACTACAATATAAATTATAACAAAAATAATAATATTAATAGTAACCACAAGAAAGAAAATATCGATAATAACAATTATAATAATAACGATAGTAAGAATAATTTCGATAATATTAATAACAATATTATTGTTAAGATCGATAATAATAATAATAATAATAACGATAATATCGATAGTAAAAATAATAATGATAATAACAATAGTAAAGATTATAACTATAATATCGACTATAACAATAATAATAATAAGGATAATAACGATAATTACGATAATGACGATAATATTAATAACGATAATAACGTTAATAACGTAAATAACGACAATAATAATAGAAATAATAACAATAACAACGATAATAAAGATAATAACGATAATAATACTATCGATAATATCGACAATATTAATAATAATGACAACGAAAATAATGATAATAATGATCGTAAAACTAATTACAATAAAGATAAGAACAATATTAACGGCAATAACGATAATAACGATAATAAAAATAATAATAGTAATAGCAATAATAACGATAGTGACGATAATAACGATAATAGCAATAATACTAATAACGATAATAACGATAATAATACCAACGATAATAACGATAATGTCGATAATATAAATAACAATATTTACGATAATTTCGATATTAATAATTGTAATCATAACAATAATAACGATCATAACGATAATAGCAACTATAATAATAACGATAATAACGATATTAATAATAAAATTAATAACGATAATTACGATAATAGTAATAATAATAATAACAATAAAAACGATAACAACGATGATAAGGATAATAGTAATAACGATAATAACGACAATAATAATAATAATAATATTGATAATAAAGATAATAACGATAATATTAATAATTGTAATAATAAGAAAAACGATAATAAAGATAATTACTATAATAATAATAATAATAATAACAATGATAAAGATAATAGCGAATATAATAATAGTAATAATAAAAATAATAATAATATCGTTAATATCGATAATTACGATAATAATAGTAATAATATCAACGATAATATCCATAATAATAATAACAATATTAAAGATAATAACGATAATAATAATAATTATAATAATAATAACAGTAATATCGACAATAAAGATAATAGCCTTAATAATAATTACGATTGTAATGATAATAACGAATATAACGATAATAACGATTATAATAATAACGCTAATAACGATAATAATCATAATATTATTATTAATAATAACGATAAAGACGATTATGATGGAAATATCAATAATAACAATATGGATAATAACGAAAATAACGGTAATAACGATAATAATAATAGTAATAATAGTAGTAATAATAAAAATGATAATTACGATAATAACGATAATTATAATAGATATAATAACATTAGGACAATAATAACGATAAAAAAGATAATTACGATATTCATAATAACGATAATAAACATGACGACGACAATGAAGATAATAATAATTACGATAATGACGATAATATCGTTAATAATAATAATAATAGCGACGTTAATAACTATAATAAATTTATTAACGATATGGTATTAACGATAAAGACGACAATAGTAGTAATAGTAATAATGATAATAACGATAATAATGATAATAAAGGCAATAAAACTAAATAAATAAAATAACAACGATATTTTCGAAATTAATGATGAAAGTTATAAGAATAATAATAATAAGAATAATTACATCGATAATAAGGATAATAAACCTAATAACAGTAACGATAATGCGCTCTTAATAATAGCAATAATAATAACGATAATAACGATAACAACAATAATAACGATAATAACTATATTAACGATATCAATAATAACGAAAATAACGTTAATTTCGATATTAATAATAGCAATCTAAAAGATAATAACGGTAACAATAATAATATTATCGACATTAATAACTACAATAAAGGTAATAAAGATATGGTATTAACGATTGAAACGACAATAGTAGTAATAGTAATAACGATAATAACGATAATAACATAAACAATAATAATAATAATAAAGATAGTAAACAAATTATCGAAAATAATGTTAATAACGATCATAATAATAACAATAACAATGATAATAACGATAATAGCTATTATAACGAAAACAACGACAATAATAATAATTATAATAATAGTAATATTAACGATTACAAAAGAAATAATGATAATAATAGTAGTAATAATAACAAATATAATAATAATAACGCTAATAAAGAAAATAACGATAATATCGTCAATAATAATAACAATATTAACTATAATAACAATGATAGTAATAATAATATTAACGCTAATAAAGGTAATAATAGTCATAATACTAATAATTGTAACAAAAATAATCACCCCAAAAATAACAATAATAACGGTTATGACAAGAATAATATTAATAATAATAATGATAATAATGATAATAACAATATAATCTATAATAATAAATACAATAATAACGGTAATAACTATAATAATGGTAATAATAATAATAATTATAACGATAATAACGATAATATCGATAATAATAATATTAGCAAGAGCGATAAGAGCGTGAATAGTAATAACCATAAATTAGATAATAATGATATTAATGAAAATAACTATTATAATAATATTAAATAATAAACTAATACGGACAATAACAATAACAATAATAACACAAATACGATTATTACGATAATAACGATAATAATAAGATTAATAATAAAATCGAAAATAAGGATAATTACGAAAATAACGGTAAAAGTGATAATAACTATAATAACGACAATAATAATAATAATAATAACGATAATTAATATAATAGCGATAATAATGATAATAATAATAATTAAGATAATGAAAATAATAATTATAACAATAATAACAATAATAACAATTATAGAGGTAATTACAATAATAACGATAATAACGATAATAATAATAAAAATAATAACAATAATATCGACAATAACGATAATTACGATAATAATAATAACAATTATAGCGATAATAACGATAAGAATGATAATAATATTAATAATAATATCATTGACAACGATTATAACGCTAATTATGATAAGTTTATACCTAAAATAAGGATAATAATAATAAGAACGATAATTATAAAAATAATAATAACAATTATAATGATAATAAAGAAAAAATAATAATAATAAGACCTATAAGAACGAAAATATAGATAATATTAGTAGTAATAATAACAATATCAGCAAAAATAACGATAATAACGATAATAATATTAACAATAATAACGTTAGTCATATCAATATTGATAACAATAATAACTATAATAAAGGTAACAATAATAATCAATGACGATAATGACGATAATAACGTTAATAATAATAATAATAACTATAATAATAATAACTATAAAAACGATAATAACCGTAATAACGAAAATAAGGATGATAGCAATAATAATAATAATAATAATAATAATATTAACGAAAATAGCGATAATAACGGTAAGAATAATAGCAACATTAACATTAATATCAATAAAAACGATGATATCCATAATAATAATAATAATGTTAACGATAATAATGATAATAACGATAATAGCCGTTTTAGTTATAATAATTATAACGAAAATAACGTCAACAACGATAATTATGATAATAATAATAATAAAAATAACGATAATAATGATTATAACGATAATATCTATAAAAACGACAATAATATTGATAATAATAATGAAAAAAATTATAAAGTCGATGACAGTAATAGCGATAATAGTAGGAGTAGTAATATCAATAATAACAATAATAATGACAATAAAGGTACTAACTATAATTATATTTACGATTATAATGAAAATAGTAATAATAATAATAACGATTATACCGATAATAACGAAAATAACGATAATAATAATAATAATAATAATAATAATAATAATAATAATAATAATAATAATAATAAAGATAATAACGATATTAACGATAATAACGATGATTATGCTAATAACTATAATAACGATACTGACGATAGTAACGATTGTAATAATAACGATAATAACGATAATAGTAGTAATATTATTAACGATAATAACGATATTTACGAGAATAATTAAATTATAATATAGATAATAACGATATTAACGATATTAACGATAATAATATTAATGATAATAACGACAAAGAATAATAATAAATATCAACTGTAAAAACAATAACGATAATGACGATAATATCGATAATAATAATAACGATAGTGACGATGATAATAATAACGATCATAGAGATTATATTGATAATAATTAGAATAATAATTATAGTAGTCGTCGAAATAATAACGATAATAAGGGTAATAAAAACGACAATGATGACGATGTTAACGAAAATAGTTATAACAATAGTAACGAAAACAACGGAAAATACATTAATAATAATAATAATAATAACGGAGGTAAGTATATTAACGGTGACAAATATAATATTAATAACAATTATAACTATAATAACGATAATAACGGTAATAGCAATAATAATAATTGTAATAATAACAGTTATAATAATAATGATAATTACGATAATAACGATAATAATAATAGTTAAAATAACATTATTACAATATTAATGATAACAACGATAATAAAGATATCTATAATAGCGATAATAAAGACAACAATAATAACAATAATAATATCGATAATAACTATAATAACGATAATAACGATAATAATATTACTAATAGCGACATTAATAAATATAATAAATATAATAGCGATATGGTATTAACGATACAGGTGACAATAGTAGTAATAGTAATAACGATAATAAGGATAATAACGGCAATAAAAATAATAATAATAAAGTTAGTAACGATATAAACGAAAATAAAGATATAAGCTATAAGGATAATAATAATAAGAACAATAACAACGATAATAAAGATAATAAACATAATAACAGTAACGTTAATACGATAATAATAATAACAATAATAATAACGATAATAACGATAACAACAATAATAACAATGACTAACGACATCAATTATAAGAATATGACGTTAATTTCGATATTAATAATAGCAATATTAAAGATAATAACGATAATAATAATAATAATAACGACATAAATAACAATAATAAATATAATAACGATATGGTATTAACGATAAAAAAGATAATAGTAGTAATAGTAATAACGATAATAACGATAATAACGACAATAAAAAAAATCATAATAACGATAATAACAATAATAGAGATTGCGACGGTAATAGAGACAGTAATAATAATAATAATAATATTAAAGATTACAACGAAAATAATGATAATAATAGCAGTAATAATAACAATAATAACGATAATAATGCAAGTAAAAATAACAATATTAAGAATAATATATATAATAACGATACTAACGATAATAAAATAATTAGTAATAACAGTAATAACAATATTAAGGATAAAAACGATTTTTACAAGTATCATAATAAAGATAATAACGATAATATCTATAATAATAATAAAAATATTAACGAGAATATCGACAATAATAATAATAATAATAATAGAAATATTAACGAGAATATCGACAATAATAATAATAATAATAATAAAAACCTTAATAACGATAATAACGCTAGTAAGGATAATAAAAGATATGATAATAACAAATTTAAGAATAATTACTATAATAACAAAAATAACGATAATAATAGCACTAATAACAATAATAACAACAATATTGCACATAAGGATAATAACAATCATAATAATAACGATAATAACGATAATATCGATAATAATATTAACAAAATTAAGAACAATATCGATAATTATAATAATAATATTAACAATAATTACGATAATAACGTTAATAACGATAATAACGATAATAATAAGAAAACTATTGTAACAATAATAACTATAATAACGATAATAATATAAACGATAATGAAGGTGTAATAATAATAATAAGGATATTAACGAAAAATACGATAATAACGGTATTGATAATAATGATAATAACGTTAATAACGTTAATAATAATGGTATTAATAACAATAATAATAACATTGATGATAATAAGGATAATAACGATAATATTAATAACGATAATAACTACAATAACGATTATGATAATAATAATTATTACAATATGACGATAATAACGATAATAACAATAATAATAATAATAATTCTTACGATAAACAACATAATAACAATAATAATTATAGTAATTATAATAATTATTATGATAAACACGATAATAATGATATTAATGATAATAATAATTATAATAATAATAAAATACTTCATTAACTATATTTACGATAATGCCGATGATAATAACAATAATAACGATAACAATGATGATAAAAATAATAATAAAAATATCAATTTTAAAGTTAATTACGATAATAAAGATAATAATAATAATATTAATAACAACAATAACTGTAATAAAGATAATAACGATTATAACGATAATAAGGATAATAATAATAACAATAATATTGATGGAACAGTAATAACGATAATAACGATAATAATAATAATAATAATAATAATAACGATAATATTTATAACAACGAAAATAACGAATACAATAAAATAATAAATAACGATAATTACGTTAATAACGATAATAATAATTGTAATAATAACGATAATAACGATAATAATAACAATAGTAGGAACAATAATACGGATAATAACGATATTAACGATATTAATAATAACGATTATGACAATAATAATAATAATTATGATAATAACGTTAGTAACGATAATATTAATAAGTATGAAAACGATTATTATGATATTAACGATAACAACAATAATAATAATAATAACATTAATAAGGATAAAAGGGTAGTATTGATAATAATAATAAAAATATTAACGATAATATCGATAACAATAATAATAATAATAATAATGATGACGATAATATAGATTATAACCATAAAAATAATAACAATGAAAACGTTGACATTAATAATAAAAATAACGATAATAACGACAATAATGATAATAAACATAACAGTATCAATAATAAGGTTAATAACGACAATAATTATAATAATTATATTGATAATAACAATAATAAAGAAAAAAATTAAAATAATGATATTAATAACGATATAGACAAACATAACCATAAATATAATAGTAATGATAACAATAATATCATTAAAGGCGTAAAGAAAAAAAATTAATAATAATAACGATAATAACGATAATAGCGATATTAATGATAATAACGATAATAATAATTGTAATAATAACAATATTAACGGTAATAACACTTATAATAATGACCATAATAACGATAATAACGTAAATAACTATAATAAAATTAACAATAATATTGATAATAACGATAATACCGATAATAACGTTAATAACAATAGTAATAATAATAATAAAAATAATAATAATAATAACGATAATTGCTATAATGAGGAAAATAATAATAATTATAATAATATTACTTAAAATATAAACGAAAATAACCATAATAATAGAACATATTATAAACAAATAATATTAATAATGTGAATAACGATAAAAACGATAATAATATATCGATAATAAAGATAATAAAATTAATAATAAAAACAATAATACAGGTAATAATGATAATAATGATAAAAACGATAAAAACAATAATATTAATAATAATTATAATAACAATAATAACGATAATAATAATTACGATAATGACGATAATAATAATAATAATAATAATAATTGGTATAATAACGATAATAATAGTGGTAATAATAATAATAACTAATTATATCAATAAAAAGAATAATAACGATAATAATAATGACAATAATAACGATAACGATGGAAATAATGATAATAACGTTGACATTAATAATGATAAAATCTATAAAAACGATAATAACGGTAATAATAATGACGATATTCAAAGATAATAAAGGTAATAAAGATAATAATATTAAAGACAATAACGAAAAGTTTTACAATAATAATAAGGATAATAGCATTAATAACGATAATAGAAGTAATAATAATACTAATAACAATAATAACGATAATAAACTTATTAATAATAATAATAATAACAAGAGTAACGATAATAAATATAATAACAATATTAATAATAGCGAAAATAACGAAAATAGCAATAATATTAATTACTATAATGACTATAATAACGATAATATTAAAAACAATAATAACGATAATAACGATAATAACCGTACTAACGATAATAATAATATCAATATTAACGATAACATCGAAAATAATAATAATAATAATAATAATAATAATAATAATAATAAAAATGAGGATAATATCGTTGAAAACGAAAATAATATTAGTCATAATAGTATCGGTAATAACTATAATAACGAAAATAAGGTTTTTCACGAAAATGTCGATAATAATAATAACAATTATAACAGTAATAAAGATAATAGCGGCAATAACAATAACAATAATAACGATAGTAAAGACATTAACGATAATAATAACAGTAATAATAATAAAGATAATAACGATATTTAAAATAAAAAAAGATAATTACGATAATAATAATAAAAATAGCAACGATAACAACGATGAAATCGATAATAACGATAATAATAATAATATTAACGGTAATAGCGATAATAATAGTAATAGTAATAATAATAACAACGATAATAACGATAATAACGATAATAACGATAATAATAATAATAAAGAAAATAACGCAATTAACGATAATAACAATAATAATAATAACAATAACAACGATAATAACAATATTAATAATAACAATAAAAAAATTGGTCATAAGGATAATAAAAATATGAACGATAATAGTAATAACAATAACAACAATAATAACGATAATTACCATAATAATGTTTATAATAAGAAAGGTAATATTAATTATAATATTCATAATAATTATAATATCGATTTTAAGTAACGTAACAGAAATAATTGTAATATAAGAACGATAATAACGATAATAATAATAACTATAATAACGATAATAACGATAATAATAATAATAACGATAAGAAAAATTAGAATAATAACAATAATAATAATATTAACGATAATGAGGATAATATAGGTAAAAAAAACAGTAATGACGATAACAATATTAATAATAATAATATTAGCAATAACAACGATAACAACGGTGTTATCTATAATAATAATTGCAGTAATATCGATAAAATCCATAATAATAACAATATTAAATAAATAACGATGATAACGATAGTAACGATAATAACGATAGTAATAATAGTAATAATAATTATGATAACAAATATAACGATAATAACGATAATAACGATAGTAATAATAACGATTACAACGATTATATCGATAATAATAATTACAATACTAACAAATACATCGATAATAATAATAATAATAATGACAATAATATCGATAATAGCGATCATAAAGTATATAATAATAATAATAATAACGGTAAAAATAATAATAATAATAAAGACAATTACGATAATAACGACAATAATAATAACAATAATAACAATAATAGCCATAATGTCGATATTAAAGATAATAACGATAATAATAATAACAATAATAACGATGATAACGAAAATAACTATAGTGACGATAATAACGAAAATAATGATAGCATTACAAACAACAATATCGATAATAACGATAATTACGGTAATAGTTATAACAATAATATAGATAATAACGAAAGGATATATAGTAATATTAACAATAATATGGATGGCAACGATATTAATGACAATTATAATAATTATTAATCTATAATAAGGATTATAAGGATAAGAACGAACAAAACTATTAATAAGTAAATAACGGCAATTATAATAATAATAATAACGATAATGACGATAATAACAGTAATGACCATAATAACGATTATAATAATAACGATAGTAACGATATTAGTAATAATAATAATAATGATAATAACGATAATAACGTTAATAACAAGAATAATAATAAAGTAATAACGATGTTAACGACAAAAACGATAATAATGATAATAGCAATAATAATAATAACAATAACAATAATAACGCTAATAACTATAATAATGTGAACAATAAAAACGATCATAACGTTAATAACAATAATAATAATAGCAATAAGAGAGATAACATCGATAATAGCAATGATCGTAATAATAACGATAATAGTGGTAACAACGATGACAACGATAATAATAATAACAATAATAACGATAATAAGGATAATAACGGTAATACCGATAATAATAATAATAATAATAACGATAATAACGATATTTACGAAAATAAGGATAATAAAAATAGCAATATTAACAATAATACCGATATTAATAATAATAAGAATAATAAAGACAGTAACAATAATAATAATATAAACACTAATGTTAATAAAGTTTTCAACGATAAAAACGACAATAGTAATAATAATAATAACCATAATAATGATAATAAAAATACTAATAATAATAATAATAATAATAACAGTATTAACGATAATAACGGTTATAATCTTAATAACTATAATTACGATAATAACGAATATATTAATATCATTAATAACGATTTAATGATGATAATAATAATAATAATAGTAATAACAATATTAAGGATATTAACGATAATAGCGATAATACTAATAACGATGACAACGACAAAAATAATAATAATATAATTAATAACGAAAATAAAGATAATAACGATAATCGCGATAAAATCAATAATAATAATAATAATGATAATAACTATAATAACGAAAAAAACAATAATAACGAGAGGAATAGGAACGATAATAAAGATATAAGAATAACAATAATTATATTTATAACGATAACAACGACAATAACGATAAAAATAATAATAATAATAACGAAAGTAAGGATAATAACGTGCCAACGATAATAATAATAACAATAATAAGGATAAGAACAATAATAATAATGCAGTAAATAAAGATAAGAACGATGACAACGATAATAATAATAATAATAATAATAAAGATAATTACGATAGTAACGATTATAAGGATTATAACTATAATGATAATAACGATATTACAAATAATAATAACAACGATAATGAAGATAAAACGATAAAAGTGGTAATAACTATAATAACATCAAAAATAATTAAATAATTGTAATAATAGAGATATTAACGATATTAACGTTAATAACGATAATAATAAAAACAGTAATAAAGATAAATACGATAATAACGACAATTATAATAATAATAAAAAGAATAAAAACGATAATAATGATAATAACGATAATAATAATAACAATAATTGCGATATTAACATAATCAACGATAATAACAATAATGACGTTAATAATAATAATCATAATGAAGATATTAACGATAACATCAACAATTATTATAATAATAATAGTAACCATAATAAGTATAATATCGATAATAACGATAATAACAATAACGATAGTAACGATAATACCGATAATACTAATAACAATATTGTTGATAATATCGATAATAATAATAATAATAACGATAATATCGATAATAACGATAATAATGATAATAACGATAATAAAGATAATAACGATAATATCGATTATAACGAAAATAATAATTAAGATAATGACGGTAATAATAATAAAAATAAAGATGACATCGATAATTACGATAATGATGATAATATTAATAACAATAATCACGATAATAACGATAATAACGGCAATAATAATACTAATAATAACTATACTAACGATATCAATGGCATTAACGATAATAACGATACTAACAATAACAGCGATAATAATAATAACGATATTAAGGATAATATCGTTAATAATTGTAAAAATATTCACGATAGTATCGATAATAATAATAACAACAAAAACAATAATAACGATAATAACTATAATAAAATTATTAAGCATAACGATAATAACGATTATAAAGTTAATAATAATAATAACAATATTATCGATAATAGCAATGATAATAATAGTAATAATATAGGTAATAACGATAAAACAGTTCCTAACGATAATAATAATGACGACAATAACGATAATAATGACTATAATGATAAGAAAAATAATAATAAAATAATAATGAAAATAATAACAACAAAAGCAATAATATCGAGAATAACTATAGTATATTTATAATAATAACGATAATGACGATAATAACGATAATAATTATAATAACAATATTAACGATAATAATGACGGTAATAATAACAATAATGACGATGATAACGTTAACAAAAAGAATACCGATAATAAAGATAATAACAATAATAATAATAGTAATAATTAAGTTAATAACGATATTTACGATAATAAGGAAAATAGCAATAACAATAATAATGATAATAACAATTATAATGCTAATAACGATATCATTATTTATAAAAATAACAATAATACTGATAATAACGAGTATAACAAAAATAATATTAGTAATAATAACAATCATAACATTAATAATGGTAATAACGATATTAACGATAACAATAGATGTAATAATAACAATAATAACAATAATAGCGATAATAAGGATATTACCGATAATAAGCATAATTATAATATTCATAATAACTATAATGCGAATAATACCGATAATTATAATAACGATATTAACGATTATATCGTTAATAATATTATTATTATTAACGATATAATCGATAATAATAATGATCATAATAACATTAATAACAATAATAACGATAATAACAATAATAGCGATAATTACGATTAAAATAATAATAACGAAAATAACGATAATAACGATATTAACGATCATAATAATTATAATAATATCGAGAATAACGATAATAAGGATAATATCCATAATACCGATTATAACGAAAAAATAATAATAATAATAACGATAATAAAGATTATAATGACAATAATAATAATAATAATATTTATAATAATAATAATTTTAATGACGATAATATCGGTGATAATAATAATAACAATAATAATAATAAGGATAATAAAGATAACAGAGATTATAATAATAACGATTAAAAATATAACAACGGCAATAATGATAAAAGCAATAATAATGATAAAAACTGTGACAAAAATAACAATATAAACGATATTAAAGAAAATAGTAATAACAATAATAACGTTAACAACGATAATAACATTAATTATAATAATAGTGAAAACGAAAATACGTATAATAACGGTGACATCGATAGTAATAATAACAATTATAAGGATAATAACGATAATAATGATAATAACAATAATAATAGCAGTAATAAAATAGTAATAACAATAATAACGATAAAAACGAATTTAACAATAATTATAATGTTGATAATAACGATAATATCGATAATAATAATAACTATAATAACGATAATAACGATTAAAGAGATAATAATAACTATAGTAATAATAACGATATTATAGATACTAACGACAAAATAATAATAATTATTATAACGATAATAATGGTAATAACGATAAAAATAATAGAAAAATTACAATAATATCAATAATAACGATAACAAATATAATAACGATAATATCGATAATAATAAATAAGATAACATCAATAACATCGATAATAATGATAACAATATTAACGATATAATCGATCGTAATAACAACAATATCGACGATAATATCTGTAATAATAATAACAATATCGACAATAATATCGATAATAATAATACAATAATAACAATAATACCGATACTAACGATAATATCGTTAATAATAATAACGATATTAATGATAATAGCGATAAAAACAATAACGATATAAACGATACTATTGACAATATTAAAGATAATAATGATAATAATTTTAAAACGATAATAATTATCATAATAATAATAGTAATAACGATAATAACGATAAAAAAATTAAAATAATAACGATAATATAGATAATAATAATAAAATTAATAACGTTAATAACGATAATTAAGATAATAACGGTAATAATAATAAAATTAATAACGCTAATAACGATAATAAAGATAATAATATTATTAATAATACCGATAATATCGATTATAATGGAAATAATAATAATAACAATATTGATAATAACGATAATAACGGTAATAACGATAATAATAATAATAATAATAAGAATATTAAAATTATAATCACCAGAATAATAACAATAATACCGGTTATGATAAGAATAATATTAATAATAATAACGAAACAATAATAATAATTATAATTATAATAATAATAATAATAATAATAATAATATCATTAATACTCACAATAATAACAATAATAACGGTTATGAGAAGAATAATATTAATAATAATAACGATAATAATGATAAAAACGATATATTGGATTAGAATAATTACAATAATAACGATAATATATCTAATAATGATAATAATACTAATAATTATAACGTTAATAAAAATAATATCGATAATAATATTATTAATAATAGCGAAAATAACGTTAATAGTAATAAGTATAAAATCGATAGTAATGATATTAATCAAAATATCCATAATAATAATAATAATAAATATAACAATACTAACGATAATAACAATAACAATAATAACAATAATAACGATTATTATTATAATAACGATAATAGTAAGAATAATAATAATATCGAAAAAATGGTTAATTACGAACATAACGGTAATAACGATAATAACTACAAAAACGACAATAATAATAATAATAATAAAGAAAATAACGATAATAACGATAATAGCGATTATAAAAAATATAACAATAAAGATAACAAAGATATTAATAAATAATAACAATAATAACAATTATAGCTATAATAACAATAATAACGATAATAACGATAATAATAATAACACTAATAATAATAATATCGACAATAACGATAATTACGAAAATAATAATAACAATTATAATGATAATAAAGATAATAACAACAATATTAATAGAAATAATAATAATGATAACAATAATAAGGATAATAGCAATAATAATAATAACCAAATTAACGATTATATTGATTATAAAGATAATGATAGTAACGATAATAATAATTATAATAATAACTATAATTACGATAATAATAATAGAAAAGATAATACTACTAATGATTATAACCATAATAACGATAATAACGATAATAATAATAAACTTAATGACGATAATAACGATTATAACGATAATAATAATAACAATAACATTGATAATAACGACAATAATCATAATTAGTGTAATAATAATAACAAATATAACTATTAAAACGGTAATAACAATAATAATATTAACAATAATGACGATAATAAAGATAATAACGATAATAATAATAATAATAATCACGATATTAACGGTAATAACGCGTAATAATAAATGCAACAGTAACAATAGTAATAATAGCAATAATAACGATGGTAAAGAAATAGAAGATAATGGTAATAATATTAATTAAAAATTAAGGATAACAACGAGTATAACGATATAAATAATATAAATAATAATAATAATTATAATAATAATAAAAATAATAACGATAATAAATATAATAACGTTAATAATAAAAGTAATAATAACAATAATATCATTATTAAAGATAATAAAGATAAGAACGATAATAATAATCATAATGATAATAATAATATTCATAACAATATTGACGATAATAACGGTAATGACGATAACAATAATAACGATCATAAACATAATAGGAATAATAATAACATGTATAACGATTATAACTATAAGAATAATACAAAGAAAAATAATAACAATATTAACGATAATAACGATAATAATAATAACAATAATATCAAAAGTATTAATAACGATAATATCGATAATAATGTCAATAAAGATAAAATTAATAATAATAACAATAATAACAATAAAAACGATAGTAATAATAAGGAAAAAAATAATAAAAGCGGTAATAATAATAACAATAATAACGATAATAGCGATAACAATGATAACGATAATAAAGATAATATCGATAATAATAACAACAATATTAACGAAAGTAACCTTAATAATAATAATAGTAATAACGATAAAAACGATAATAACGATAATAAAGATAATAATACTAATGATATTAACGATAACATTAATAATTATAATAACGATAAGAACGACAATAAAGATAATAATAATAATAACAACAATAACGAAAATGAGGATAATAACGATAATAATAATAATAATAATAACGAAAATAAGGATAATAACGATAACAACGAAGATAATAATAACAATAATAGCGATAATAACGATATTAACGATAATAATATAATCACAATAACGATGATAACGATAATATCGATAATTATAAAAGTAATAATAGTAATAATGATCGTAACGATAAAAAAGATAATAATAGCAGTAATAGTAACAATAATCATATTAATAACTATAATAACGATAATATCGATAATAATAACAATGACAAAGTTAATAGAAATGATAATAATAGCGATAATAACGATAATTACTTTAATAATAATAACAATAATAAAGATAATAATGATATTGACATTAATAACAATAATAATAACAGCAACAATAACGATAATTAAGAAAATAAAAATTATTATTAAAACGATACTAAGGATAAGAAAGATATCATCAATAATATTAATAAGAAAAATAAAGATAACATCGATTATATTAATAAAAATTTTAACAATTATGAAGATAATTATAATAATAATATTAACAATAATAACGATAATAACAATATTAACGATAATTAGGATAATAAAAATGACGATATTTACGAATATAACGATAAAAGGAATATTAATAATAACAATAACAAGGATAATAACAATAATAATAATAAAAGACTATAATAATAATTATAAAGATAATGATAATAAAGATAATAATTATAATAATCAACAAAATAATAACGATAATAATGATACAAACGATAATAATAATAATAACAATTAACATAATAACGATTATAACGATAATAATAATAACATATTAACGATAAAAACGATTATAACGATAATAATAATACTAATAATAACAATAATAACAGCAAGAATGATAAAAAATATAATAACATTCATAACGATAAAAACGATAATAACGAAAATAACGATAATAATAATAACAATAATAACAATAATAACAATAATAACGATTTTATAGTAATAAAAATAAAGATAAAATCGATGAAAAGGACAATAATAATAGTAATACTAACTATAATAACGATAATATCGATAATAATTATAACGAAAATAACGACAATAATAATATTAATATTAACGATAATAAGAAAAATAATAATTACATCGATAATAATAATAATAATTATATCGATAATAAGGGTAATTATGAATATAGCAGTAATAACGATAAATTATATAAAAAGACAATAATAATAATAATAAAAACGATAATAACGATAATAATAATAATAATAATAATAATAATAATAAAGAAAGTATCGGTATTAACGGTAATAACGATAATAATAATAACAATAATGAAGATAATAAGAATAATATTGATAATAACAATAATTATAATTATAATAATAATAATAAAAACGATAATAACAGTAATAATAATAACGATAATAACGAAAATAAAGATATAACTATAATAATAATAACAATTATAAAGATAGTAACAATAATATCGATATTAGCGATAACTATAATTACTATGATTACGATAATAACAATGGTAATAATGAACAAAATATCGAAAACAACGATAATAACGATATTAATAGTAATAAAAATGAAGTAATATCGGTAAAGTGGATAGTAATGATAATAATATATACGATAATAACGATAATAAGGATAATAATAATAATAATAATAACTATAATATCGTTAATAGTAACAACTATAAATTCGATAATAATGGTATTAATGAAAATAACTAGAACAATAATAATACATATAACAAAAAAAAAGATAATAACAATAACAATATTGACATTAATAACGATCATTACGATAATAACGATAGTAATAAAGACTATAATAACGGTAAAAAAGATGATGACGATAATAATAATAATAATAATAATAATAAAATTATCGATAATAAGTATAATTACGGAAATAACGGTAATAAAGATAATAACAATAATAACGACAAAAATAATAAGAATAATAATAATGATACTAACGATAATAACGATAATAATAATAATAATAATAATAATAATAATAAAGATAATAATGGGATTAACGATAATAACGATAGTAATAATTACAATAATAACGATAATGATGATAATAATAATAATAAAGATAATTATAAGAACAAAAATTACTATAATAACGATATTAACAATAATAATAATAAGAATTACAACGATAATAAAGAATTATCGATAGTAAATATAACAATTATAACGATAATAATAGTAATGACCATAACAATAATAACGACAATTACGATAATTTCGATAATAATATTAACATTATTAACGTTCATAAAGATAACAGTAATAATAATAATAACATGTATAACGATAAAAACGATAATAAATTTAATAACGTTAATAACAATAACAACGAATATAACGATAATAATAATAATTATTAAAAAAATAATAATAAGGATTATAACGATCATAACGATAATAATTCTAGTAACAGTAACAATAATAATAAATATAATTACGATATTGAGGATACAAAAGATATTAGAGACAATAGCGATAATAAAATTAATAATAATAACTATAATAACGATAATAACAATAATAATAAGAAAATTAATAGCGATAATAACGATAATAAAATTAATAATAATAATAATGGCGATATTATAGTTATTAAAGATAATAATATGAACGATAATAACGACAATAGTAATTATAACAATAACGATAATAATGATAATAACGACAATAATAATAATAATAATAAATATGATAACGATATTAACGATAATAACGCTAAAAATGATAATAACGGTTATAATAATAACAATAAAAACAATATTAACGATAATAACGATAATATCGGTATAATTATAATAATATAATAGATATTTGCGTTATTAGAAATAATAATAATAACAATAATAACGATAATGACGATAATAACGAAAATACTATTAGCCATAATAACGATAATAATTATAATAAGAATAACGATAATAACGATAATAACGTTAAAATCGAAAAAAGTAATAACAAAATTAACGATTATCACAATAATAATGATAATAAAAATAATAATTACGATAACATAGATAAAAACGATAATAGTAATAAAGATATTTTCGACAATAGTACTAATAATAATAACGTTAATAACGATATTAACGATATCAATAATAACAATAATAACGATAATAACGAAAATAGCGATTGTAATGACAATAAAGACAGTAATAAGAATAATAATAATAATAATAACGATAATAATAATAATATTAATAACGATAATTACATTAACAACGATAATAGTAATAATGACGTTAATAGTAATAATCATAATAAAGATATTAGCGATAATATCAATAATAATAATAATAATAGTAACCATAATAAAGATAATAAAAGTAATAACTATAATATCGAAAATAACAATGAAAATAATAGTAATAATGGATATATTAAAGTTAGTAAGGATAATGACGATTATAATATTAATAATAATAACGATAAATACGATAATAACGATGTTAACGTTAATAATAGTAAGGATAACGATAATGTCGATAATAATAACTACACTATTAACGATAATTTAGATAATAATAATAATAATAATGATAATAACTGTATCAACGATAATAACGATAATAACGATATTAACAACAATAAAACTAATAATAATAATAAGGGGTAATGAAGACTATAACGATAATAATGATAATAACAATAATAAGAATTGTCATAATAAAGATAATAATGATAATATGAAAAATAAGGATAATAAAAATAACAATAATAACGATAGTAACGATATCAATGATAATAACGATTATAATAATAATAATAATAACAATATTAAAGATAACAACGACGATAATAATAATAATAATAATAATAATAATAATAATAATAATAATTTATAATAATAATAATAATAATAATAATAATATTGATAATGACGATAATAACAATAGTAATAATATTATTAATAACAACAATAACAATAATAACGATAATAAGGATAATAATAAATACGATAAAGTCGATAATATCGACAATAGTCTAAACAATATTAATGATATTATCGATAATAATATTAACAATATTAAGGATAATATCGATAATAATAGTAACATTATTAACGATAATATATATAAAAATTATATCAATAATAATTATAACAGTAATAAAGATAATACCGATAATAACAGTGATAATAATAATAACGATAATAAGCTTAATAACCATAATAATAGTATAAATAATAAAGATAACAACGATTTTAAAGATAATAATACAGTAATAATAACAATAATAGCGATAATAACGATAACAATTATAATATCGATACTAGCGATAAAAACAATTATAATCCTAATAAGAATATTAATATTTATAATAATAACAATAATACTTATAATAACGATAATAACGATAATAATAGTAGTAATAATATCAATTATAACACTAATAGCGATAATAAGGTTATTAATGAAAATATCGATAATTATAATAATATATTAACAATAATAACGATATTATCAATGATATCAATGACGACAATAACGATAATATCGATGTAATAAAAACATTATTAAAGTTAACATCGATAATAATAATAATAATAATAACATTAACAACGATTACAACGATATTAACGATAATAACAACAATAATAAGAATAGTAATAATAATAACGTTAATTACGATAATAACGATAATTATAATAGTAATTATAACGCTAACAGCAATAATAACGATAATAATGTTAATAATAAATACGATAATATCGATCATTTCGATAATAATAATAACAATATTTACGATTATAACGACAAAAATAATATCAATAATAACAATAATAAAATTAATAATATTAATAACGATAATAATAACATTATTATTCATAACAATAATAACGATAGAAACGATAATAAAAATAAGAAACATAATAACGATAATAGTATCATTATTACTAACAATAATAATAACGATAATATTGATAATAATAATAATAATATTAATAGCAATTATATCGATAATGAAGAAAATAACGATAATAATGATAATGAAAACAACGATAATAGTAATAATAATAATATCAAAAATAACAATAATTACGATAACGACTATAATAAATATAAAAATAATAACGTTAATGAAGATGATAATAATAATTATAATAACGTTAATAACGATAATAATAATGGTAATAAAACCAATAGTAACGCTATCAATGATAATAACGATAATAACGATAATAATGATAATTATAATAACAATAATAACGATAGTGACGACAATAATAATAATTATAATAACGTTAAAGGACATAATATTTATGTCAACGATAATAATAATAACAATAATATCAATAAAGACGATAGTAACGTTAATAATAATATTAAAAAAAACGATAATAAGGATAATAATAATAATAATAACAATAATAAAGATTATAACGACATTAATAAGAATGAAAATAATAATAATAATAATATAATCGATGATAACGATAATAACTATAATAATAATATTATTCATGACAATAATACCAATAGTAATGGTAATAAGAATAATAATATATAAGATAGAGTCGATAATATCCATAAGATGATCAACAATTTTAGCGATAATATCAATAATAATAATAACAATATTGACGATAATATCGATAAAATTAATAACAATATTTACAATAAAATCTTAAAAATAATAATAATAATAATAATAAAAGTAATAACGATAGTAGAGATAACAACAATTATAATAATAATAACGATAATTATGATAATAACGTTAATAAAAATAATTCAAATAAAGGTAACAACGATATTGACGAAAGTAGCGATAATAATATTTACTATAAGAAAGATAATTACGATAATAATGATATTAGCGATAAAAATTATAATAATGATTACAATAATAACGATAATAACGTAAATAATAATAACAATAATAATGATAATAATGATAATTACGATAAAAATAATAACGATTACAAAGACAATTTCGAAAGTAACGATAATAATTATAATAACGAGAATAACGATACTAACAATAACAATAATAGCGATATTAAAGATAATATTGATAAAAATATTAGCAATTATAACGATAACAAACGACAAAAACGATAGTAAAGATAATAATATCTATAATAACGATAATTACAATAATAATAATAGTAACGATAATAATAATAATAATAATATCGATAAAGACAATAACGATAATAACGGTAATTATAATAATAATAAAGATAATTACGATAATAACGATAATAATAATAGCAATTATAACGATAATAACGACATTCACGATAATAATAATTACAATAATAACGATAATAACGATAATAATGGTAAGAAGGAAAATAATTATAATAATAATATCAATAGAAACGATAAAAATGGTAATACTTACGATAATAACGATAATAACGTTAATAACGATATTAACCATAATAAAATTAATAAATATATTTACATTAATAACGATAATAAAATCAGCAATAATAGCGATAATAACGACAATAACGTTAACAAATAATATTAACATTATTGACGATATTATGGATGATAACGATAATAAAAATAACGGTAATGACAATAATAATAATAATAGTAATAACGATAATACTTATAATAACGTTAATAATGATAACAATGATAAAGGCAATAATGATAATAATAATAATAAAAATAATAGCAATGATATTAGTAGTAATTAATAACTATTATAACGAAAATAACGATAATAACGGTAACAATACTAACGATTACTACTATAATAACTAAAATAATAAAAACGATAGAAACGATAATAGTAATAATAATAATTCCGATAAAAACGATAATAAATTTAATAATAATAAAAATAATAACGATAGTATGATATTAACGATTTAAACGATGCTAAAACCTAAAACTACGATAATACCGATAATAACGATAAAACGATAATAACGGTAATAATAAAAATAGTAATAATAACAACAATAACGATAATAACGATAATATCGATTATAATAATAACTATAATAAAGATAATAACGATATTAATAATAATATAAACACAAAAATAACGACAATAACGATAATAATGGGATTAGTAATAGTAATAATGAAGATAATTACGATAATAACGATATTCACGATGATAATAATAACAATAATAACGATAATAACGATATTAAATATAGTAACGATAATAACGATAATTATCATAATAATAATAACTGTATTAACGATAATAACGATAGAAACAAATACAATAATAACGTTAATGACGAAAATAATGATAATAACGATAATTATAATAACAATAATTACTATAATAACGATACTAACAATAATAATAAGAAGAATTACAACGATAATAAAGAAATAACGATAAGAATAATAACAATTATAACTATGATAATGATAATAACTATAATAACGATAATAATAATAATAATAATAATAATAATAATAATAATAATAATAATATTAATATTAAGAATAATAGCGATAATTACGATCATAATAAAAGTATTAATAATGATGATAAGGATAATAACGATAACATCGATAATAGTAATATCAAAAATATCGATAATAACTATAATAACGATAAGAATAAAATAATAGTAACGATAATAACGATAACAAATATTATAACGTTAGTAATAATAACAATTATAACGATAATAAATGTAATGACGATAACAATAGTAACGACAATTACGATATTAACGATAATAATATTAAAGATATTAACGTTCAACACGATAATAACGATAATAACAAATATAACAATAACGATAATAAAGATAATAAAGATAATAACGAGAATAATTTATATGAAAATAATTATAATACTGATAATGAAGATAATAACGATAATATAGATAATAACATTAATAATAATAACAATAATAACGTTTATAACGATAATAACGTTAATAGTTATAATAATATCGATAGTAATAATAATTACAATAATGACGATAATAACGATTATAACAATAATAACGTTAATAACAATATTATCCATAATAATAATAATAATATTATCGATTATAAAGGTAATAACGATAATAACGTTTATAACGTCAATAATAGTAGCAATAATAACGATAATAAGGATAGAAATAATAATAATAGTAAAAAAATAATATCGAAAATAACGATAATAACGATTTCGAAAATTGTAATAATAATTATAACGATAATAGCTATATCAATGATAATAACGATGACAACGATTAAAATAATAACAATAATACCAATAATAACGGTAATAACGACTATAATTATATTAATAATAATAATAATAATAATAATAATAAAGATAATAACGATAATAACGAAAAAATAGAAAATAATAGTAGCAATATTAACGATAATAACGATATTAATAAAAATAATGATAAATATAACAATAATAACGATAGTGATGAAATAAAAATTTTAATAATAACGATAATTTCTTTAATAGTAATAATAATAATAACGATAATAATGATAAAATTATAATAACAATAATAATAATAATATTGATTTTAACAATCATAACGATATCAACGACAATAGTGATAAAAATATTAATAATAAAATAGAAAATATGGTTAATAACGATGACAACGATAATTATAATAACAATATTAACAACAATAACGATAATAACGATTATACGGATTATAACAATAACGGTAAAGACAATAATAACGATAATAATGATAGTAACTATAATAACGATTACTACAATAATAACGATAACAATAATAACGATAATACATATAATAAAGATAATTACAATAATAATAATAGTAATAATAAAGATGATAACAATAATAACGATTGTAATGATTATAACGATAATAATATTAATAATTTTAACATAAATAACGTTAATAACGATAATTATTTTAATACAAGTAATAATAACAATATTAACAATGTTTGCAATAATAATGATTGTAAGGATAATAATAGTGGTAACAATTAAAGTAATAACAGTAATAACGATATTAACAAAAATAAGGATAATAATAATAACGATAGTAGTATTAATAATATCGATAGTAACAATAGTGACGGTAATAACGAAAATAACGATAATAACGATAATAATAATAACATTAATAACGATAATTACGTTAATAAAGATAATAATATTAACAATAAGAACGATAATGACGATAATAAGGGTAATAGTAATAACGATAATAACGACAATAATAATAATAATATTAACGTAAATAGAGATTATTACTATTTCAAAGATAATAATAATAACAATAATAACGATAAAATCGAAATTAACGATGATAACAATAATAACGATAAAAACGATAAAAACGATAATAATAATCAAAATAATAACGAAAATAAGGATTATAACGATAACAACTATAATAATAATAATAATAGTAATAAAGGCAGTAACGATATTATCGATATTAGCAATAATAACATTAATATCGATAAGAAAATTACGATATTAACAATTACAGTAATAATAATAATAATATCGATAGTAACAAAAATAACGATAATGACGATGAAAATAATAACAATAATAACGTTAAAAACGATATCAACGATAACAGCGATAATAATGATAATTACAATAATAATAACAATAATAACGATTATAACAATTATAATGCGAACATTAATAATGATAATAACTGTGATAACTTTAATAATAATAATAACATAATAAATAATTATAACTGTAATAATCATAATAATAATAACAATAAAAACGACATAAAAACGATAATAAAAATATTTATAATAATAACGAAAAGAAGGATAATGACGATGAAAGCGACAATAATAATAACAATAATAATGATAATATCGATAATAACGATAATAATATTAACAAAATTAACGACAATATTCATAATAATAATAAAGATAATAACGATAAAAGCAATAATTATAATTACTATAATAACGTTAATAACGACAATAGTAATATGAATAATAACGATAATATCGATAATAATAATAATAGCAATAACAATAAAAACAATAATAACGATAATAACGATTATAATAATAGCGATAATAACGATAACAACGATAATAACGGTAATGTCGATGATAGAAATAATAATGAGAAACATTATAACGATAATAACGATAATAATAATAAGGACAATATATATAACATTGATACTAAAGTCATTAACGACAATAATCATAACAATAATAACGATAATAATTATATTAAAATTGCAATAATAACAATAATAACGATAATAAAAATAACGATATTGACGATAATAACGATAATAATAATAATATTAATAACGATAACAGCGATAATAAAGGTAATAACGATAATAATAACAGTAATAATAACAATAATACAATAATAACTATAATAAGAACAAAAACGATAATAATAATAACGATAATAATGATTATATATACAATAATAATAACAATATTAACGATAATGTCCATAATAATAATAATAATAAGAAAAATAATAAAGATAATGACGATCATAAAGATAATAACGATAATAATAATAATAAAAGCAATATCAATAATAACGATAATAACGATAATAGAAGTAATGTTAATAACGATGAAAACGATATTTCCGATAATAATAATAATAATAAAGGTAACAGCGATATTAACGTTAATAACGATAATAATAATAATGATAAGAACGATAATAACAATTTTAACGATAATAATAATAAGTATAATGATGATAATATCTATACTTTTAATAATATTAAGAACGATGATAACGTTAAATAATAGTAAAAGTAACTACAATAGCGATAATAAGGATAGTAACGATAATAATATTAACGGTAATAACGGTAATATTAATAATAATACAACGATAATTACGATATAAACAATATTAATATTAATAATAATAAAGATAATAACGATATAAAGGATAATACCCCTAATAACGATAATAACAATATTAACGTTAATATCGATAATAATAATAATAATAATAATAACAATTATGCCGATAATAACGATCATAGGGATAATAATAATAACGATAATAACGATGATAATAATAATAATAATATCTATTGTAACAATAATAACGATAATGGTGGTAATAATACTAATTATATTAACGATTCTGATGGTAATAACGTAAATAACGTTAATAATAATAAAATTAATAATGATAATTACGTAAATAACGACAATAATAATAGTAATAATAGCGATAATAATAATAGGTATAATAAGCGTTATAACGACATTAACGAGTATAACGTTAATAATAATAACGATAATTACGATTGCAACGATAATAATATTAAGGTTATTAACGACAAAATTCATAATAATAATAACGATAATAAGGATAATAACGATAATTACGATAATAGCGATAATAATGATAACGATAGTGGAGATAATTACGATAATATCGATAATAATAATAATAATATCTATAATAACGATAAAAACGATAATAACGAAAAATAATAATAATAATAACAATAATAACGATAATAGCGACAATAATACTAATAATAATAATAATAATACAAACGTTAATGACGATAATAAAGATAATAGTAGTAGTAGTAATATCTATATTAACAATAATAACGATAATAACGATCATAATAATATCGATAATAAAGAAATAATCGAAAACAATGACAAAAATATTAACGATAATATCGATAATAACAATAATAATATTAACGTTAATGTCGATAATAATAATTAATATAATGTTTATAATAACGATAATAACGATAATAACGATAATAACGGTAATACCAATAATAATAATAATAACAACAATAATAATCATAACAATAATAACGATAATAACGATTAAATCTATCTTAAGAATATTAATAATAAATAATAATATTAATAATAATAATAACGAAAATGAGGATAATAATAGAAGTAATAATATCAATAATAACAATATTAAAGATAATAACGATAATACCGATAATAATAATAATAATAATAACTATAAAAATCATATCAATAATAACGATAATAACGGAAACGACGATAATAATAATAGTAATAATAACGATAATAAGGATAATAACGATAACATCGATAATAATAATTACAATAATGACGATAATAACTATAATAATCATAATAATAATAATGATATCAACGATAATGAAGATGAAAACGATTATAATAATAATCATAATAACGATAATAACGATAATAGTAATAATAACTGTAACGATAATAACGATAATAACGATAATACTGATAACAACGATATTAACGATAATAACAGTAATAATACTAATAAACATAAAGATAAGAACGATATTATTGTAAATAACGATATTAATAATAATAATAATAACGATAATAACCATTATAATGGTAATAACGATAATAACGGTAATAACGATTATAATAATAACGTTAATAACGATAATAGAACAATAATATTAACGATAATAACGATAATAACGATAATAGGAATAATAATAATAATATAGATAATAACGATATTAACCTTAATATCGATAATAATAATAACAATAACAATGATTATGACGATAATAATTAAAATAACTATAATAACGATAATAACAGGAAAAATAATAGTTATAATAAAGAGAATAATGATACTAAAAATTTTAACGATAATAATAATATAAATAATAATGGTAAAAACGATTACTATGTTAAGAACGATAATAATGTTAATAATAATAATAATAATAACAAATATTCCGATAAAAAATATTTTAACGATAATCATAATAACTATAATAACGATAATAACGATAGTAATAATATCGATAATAACGATAATAATCATAATAATAATATCGATAGTAACAATAAAACGATAATAACGATAATAATATTAACTAAGATAATGATAATAACAATAATAATTTTAAAACGATAATAATTATAATAATAATGAAACTAAGAATAATAACGGTGTAAACGATAATAATAATAATAATATTATCGATGATAACGATAATGACGTTAATAACGTTAATATTAATAAAATTAATAGCGATAATAACATATATAATGTAAATATTAATAGCAATAATAACGATATTAAGGATAGTAATAATAATAATATTAATAAAAATAATATCGAAAATAACGGTAATAAAGTTTACGAAGATAATAATAACAATAGTAACGACAATAACGATATTAAAAATAATAATAATAATAACAACGATAATAAGAATAATAAAATAATAATAATAATGATATTACCGATATTACCGATAATAATAGTAGCAATATTAACGATAATTAACAATATTAATAATAATAATAATAGATATAACAATAAAAACAATAGTGATGACAACAAAAATTATAATAATAACGATAGTTTCTATAGTAGTGATAATAATAATATCAATATTAACGATAATAACGATAATAACGATTATACGGATTATAATAATAACGAAAATAACGACAATGGAAATAATAATAATAACGATAATGACAATAATAACGATTATAATGACAATAACTTTTATAATATTTATAATTTTAACAACAATAACGATAATAATGTTAATTATATTAATAGAAGTAATAATAACAATATTAACAATGTTTGCAACAATAATGATAATAACGATAAAAATAGTGGTAACAATTAATGTAATAACAATAATAACGATAATAACGATAATAAGG
The DNA here is from genome assembly GCF_910589235.1 of Vespa crabro. Classification (NCBI taxonomy): domain Eukaryota; kingdom Metazoa; phylum Arthropoda; class Insecta; order Hymenoptera; family Vespidae; genus Vespa; species Vespa crabro. The sequence goes on from NW_025813595.1 coordinate 2,912,709, forward strand.
ATAATAACAATAACGATAATAACGATAATAACAATAAAAATATCGATAGTAACAATAATGATGATAATAACGAAAATAACGAAAATAACGATAATGACGATAATAATAATAAAAAAAATAACGATAATAACGTTAATATTGATAATAATAATAACAATAATAACAAAAACAACGATGACAAGGATAATAGTAATGACGATAATAACGAAAATAATAAGAATAAATATTTCGATAATAACCATAATTACGATAATAATAATAATAATAATAACAATAATAACAATAATAAAGATAATAACGATATTAATAAATACGATAATATCGATAATAACGATAATCATTATAACAAAATTAACGATAATATCTATATTAATAATAACAGTATTAACCATAATATAGATAATATTAATAATAATAATAATAACAATAATAACGACAATAAAGATAATAACTTCAATAATAATAACGATTATAATGATAATAACGATAATAACGATAATAAACATAATAATAATAATAATAATGATAGTTACTATAAACCTTATAACGATATTAAAGATTCTAACGTTAATATTAATATCAATAATAAGGATAATAAGGATTATATTGATAAGAGTATTAATAATATTAATAATAATAAAAATAATATCGATACTAACGATAATAGGGTTATTAATGGTAAAAATAATAACAATATTAAGGATAATAACTATAATACCGATAAGAACAATAATAATAGAATTAATAATAACAGTAATATCAATAATAACGATAAAGACGATATTAACCATAATGATATTAACGATAATAACGGTAATATCGATAATAAAATAACAATTTTAACGATATTATCGATTATAATAAAAATAAAATTAACAATAATGACGATAATAAAGATAATAAGAATATTAATAGAGATAATAATTACAATATTAAGAATAATAACGATAAAAACGATAATATCGATAATAAAATAACAATATTAACGATAATATCGATAATAATAACAATATTAATAATAATTGCGATATTAACGATTATAATAATAGCGATAGAAACGATAATATTAGTAATAATAATAATAATAATAAAGAAAACGATATTAACGATAATAACCATAATGGAAATAACGAGAATTACGATAATAACGATGTTAACATTAATAATAGTAAGGATAACGATAATGTCGATAATAGTAACTATACTATTAACAATAATTTAGATAATAATAATAATAATAAAGATCAACTGTATCAACGATAATAACGATAATAACGATATTAACGACAATAAAACTAATAATAATAATAAGAGGTAATAAAGATTATAATGATAACAATGATAATATAGAAAAGAAGGATAATAATAAAACCAATTATAACAATATTAAGGATAATAATAAATAAGATAAAGTCGATAATATCGACAATAGTATTAACAATATTAATGATATTATCGATAATAATATTAACAATATTTACGATAATATCGATAATAATAATAACATTATTAACGATAACATATATAAAAATTATAACAAAAATAATAATAACAGTAATAACGATAACACCGATAAACACAATGATAATAATAATAACGATTATAAGGATAATAGCCATAATAATAGTAATAATAATAAAGATAACATCGATTTTAACGATAATAATGACAGTAATTATAACAATAATAACGATAATAACGATAACAATAATAATACCGATAATAGCAATATAAACAATTATAATCCTATTAACGATATTAATATTAATAATAATAACAATAAAACTGATAATAACAATAACAACGGTAATAATAGTAGTAATAATAACAATTATAACACTAATAACGTTAAAAACGTTAATAACGATAATAATAGTTTAATAATAACAATAATAACAATAATAGCGATATTAAGGTTATTAACGATAATATCGATAATTATAATAACCATATTAACAATAATAACGATATTATAAATGATAACAATAACGATAATATAAATTATAACAATAACGACAATAATGATAATGTCGATAATAATAATAACATTATAAACGTTAACATCGATAATAATAATAATAATAATAACATTAACAACGATAATAACGATAATAAGTATAATAATAATAATGAACATAACGATAATGACGATATTAACGATAATAATAATAATAATAATAATAATAATAAGAATGGTAATAATAAAAACGTTAATTACGATAATAACAATAATAATAATAGTAATTATAACTCTAATAGCAATAGTAACGATAATAATGATAATAATATATACGATAATATCGATATTTTCGATAATAATAATAACAATATTAACGGTTATATCGACAAAAATAATATCAATAATAACAATAATAAAATTAATAATTTAATAACGATAATAATAACATTATTATTAATAACAATAATTAAGATAAAAACGATAAAAAAATAATAACCATAATAACGATAATAGTAACATTATTACTAATACTAATAATAACGATAATAACGAAAATAATGATAATAACGATTATAATAACAACGACAATTTCGATAATAGTAGTAATAATAATAACGATAATAACGATATTTACTATTATGATAATAATAATAATAAAGAAAATAACGATTAATCTATAATAATGATATTAATAATAACGATAATAACTATAATAACAATGTAATGATAATAATAACAACAATAATAACGATAATATTGATAATAATAATAATAATATTAATAGCAATAATATCGATGATGAAGAAAATAATGATAATAATGAGAATGATAATAACGATAATAGTAATAATAATATTATCAAAATAACAAAAATTACGATAACAACTATAATAACGATAAAAATAATAACGATAATAACATTGATAATAATAACTATAATAACGTTAATAACGATAATAATAATTGTAATAATGCAATTACACATAATAAACATAATGATAATAACGATAACATCGGTATAATTACAACAATAAAATCGATAATTACGTTATTAGAAATAATAATAATAAAAATAATAATGATAATATCTTAAATAACGATAATAATAGTAACGATAATAACGAGAACAACGATAAAAGTAATAACAATATTAACGATAATCACAATAATAGTAATAATATCAATAATAATAACGATAAAATAGATAATAACGGTAATAATAATAATAATAATAATAGAGATAATAACGATATTAACGAAAATAAAGATAATAATGATAATAACAATAATAATAATAATAATAATAATAACGATAATAACGATAATGACGATAATAATAATAACAATAATAACGATAATAACAATTATAGTAATAATAATAATAACGATAATAACGATAATAACGATAATAATAATAATATTAATAATAATAATAATAAAATAATAATAATAATATTTGTAACGATAATAACACTAATAACGAGAAGAACAGGAACGATAATAACAATCATAAGGATAATGATATATTACAATAATAAAGATAACAACGACAATACCGATAAAAATAATAATAATAATAACGAAAATATGAATAATAACGATGTCAACGTATCTAATTATAACTATAATAAAAACGACGTAAATACTGATAATAACGATGACAACGATCATAATAATAACAATAATAAGGATTAAAACGATTATACGGATTATAATAATAACTATAATAACGATAATAGTAATAATAATAAGAACGATCATGAAGATAAAACGGTAAATATGATAATAACTATAATAACGATAATAACAATAATAACTGTAATAATATTATCAATATTAAGGATAATGATGATAATAAATATAATAACTGTAATAACGATAATAACAATGAAAATAATAGTAATAATGGAGATGTTAACGTTATTAAGGATAATAACTATAATAAATACAACAAAAATAACGATAAATTCGATAATAACTACAATAATAATAATAATATTAACGTAAATATAGATAATTACTACTTCAAAGATAATAATAATAACAATAATAACGATGAAAACGATATAAACAATAATAACAATAATAATAATAATAATAATAATAATAACAATAATAATAAAGAGAATAATAAAGATAATAATGATAATATTGAAGATAATAATAACAATAATAACGATTTCAACATTACTAATGATTATAAGAATAACATTAATAACGATAATAACATTATCAACGATAATAACAATAATGACCTTAATAATATTATTCATAAAAATGATATTAACGACAATGACAACAATAATAATTATAACAATAATAATAATAATAATAATAATAACCATAATATCGATAATAACGATAATAAAGATAATAAAGATAATATCGATTATAACGATAATAATAATAACGATAATGACGGTAATAATAATAATAATAACGATAATAACGATAATAATAGAAGTAATAATAACAATATTAAAAATAATAAGTATAATAACTAACATAACGATAATGAAAATAATAATAATAGTTATAATAATAACAGTATTACGATATTACCGTTAGTAATAATAGTAATAATAACAAAAATAACAATAATATCGTTAATAACGATAATAACGATATCAATAAAAACGATAATAACGAAAATAAAAATAATAATATCTACAATAAAGATAATAACGACAATAATAGTAATAATAATAACAATAATAACAATAAAAACGATAATAGGGATAATAATAAATACGATAAAGTCGATAATATCGATAATAATATTAACTATATTTAAGATAATATCTATAAACATAATAATAATAATAATAATAATAACGATAATAACGATAATAACAATGTTAACGATAATAATAATAACGAAAATAACTATAATAATGATATTAACGATAATAATAATAATAATAATATCGATAATAACGATAATAACAATAATAACGATAATACCGATAATAACGAAAATAAAATAATAATAAGGACGATAATAACGCTTATAACGGTAATAATAATAATATCAATATCGACAATAACGATAATAGGGATAATAACGATAATAATAATAATAATTATAACAATAATAGCAATAATAACGATAATAAAGAAAACAAAAATAATAACCACAATAACGATAATAATAACATTATTACTAATAACAATAATAACGATAATAACAATAATAATGATAATAACGATTATAATAACAATGATAATACAGATAATGGTATTATTAATAATAACGATAATAACGTTAATTACGATAATAATAATAACAATAATATAGAAAAGATCGATATTATCTATAATAACGATATTTATAATTACGATAATAACTATAATAACAATGAAACGATAATAATAACATCAATATTACCGATTATATTGATAATAATAATAATAAAATATCAAAAATAACAATAATTACGATAATGACTATAATAACGATAATAATAATAAAAATAATGACGATATTAACGATATTACGATAATAGCAATAACGATAATAAGGATAAAAATCTTAACAATAAAAACGATATTAAAGATTTTAACGATAAAAATAATAAGGATATTAACGATAATAACGATAATAATGATAATAATAATAATAATAATAACATTAATAAAGTTAATAGCGTAAATAACGATAATAGCGATAATAATTATAATAATTATAACGAAAATAAGGATAATAACGATAATTATGAAATTAATAATAATAATAATATCAATAATAATGATTATAACGATAATAACTATATTAACTATAAAAACGACAATAATATTAATAATAATAATGAAAATAATAATACCCTTAATGACGATAATAGCGATAATAGTAGTAGAAGTAATATCAATAATAACAATAATATCGATATAAAGATAATAACGATAATAATATTAACGATTATACCGAAAATAGTAATAATAATAATAGCGATAATAACGATAATAATTGTGTTAATGTTAAGAATAATAACAATAATAACGATAATAATGATAATTATTATAACGATAATAACGATAGTTACTACAATAATAATAATAATAATAACGTTAAAAGGGATAATAACTATGTCAACGATAATAATAATAACAATAATATCAATAATAACGATAATAACGGTAATAATAATAATAATAATAATAACGATATTAACGAAAAGAACGATAATAATGATAATATTCTTATCAATAATAACGATATTAAAGATTTTAAGGATAATAATAATAAGGATAATATAGATAATAACGATAGGAATAATAATTTAATATAAATAGTAACAATAATAACGACAAAGACGATAATAATGATAATAATAATAACGATAATGACGATGATTATAATAACGATCATAAAGTTAATAATAAAAATCATATTAAAGATAATAACGCTAATAACGATACTAACGATAATAGCGATAATAATAATAACGATATTAAGGATAATATCGTTAATAATTGTAACAATATTCACAATAATAACGATAATAATAATATTAACATAACGTTATTATCTTTATTATCGTCATTATGATTACCGTTATTATTGTTATTATCGGTAATATCGTTAATATCGTTATTATCTTTATTATTATAAAAATAATTATCGTTATTATCCTAATTATCGTCAAAATCGTTATTATCTATATTATTATTAGTTTTATTATTACTATGATTAACATCGATATTTTCGTTATTATTAGTAATACTAATGTCGTAATTATCATTAATAATGTTATCGTCATAATATTTATTATCGTTATTATTGTTATTAATGTTATTATTTCCACTTTTATTATTAATTTTATACAAAGTATCGTTATTATCTTTATCATTATTATTACTATTATTATCGTTATATTCGTTAATATCGTTATTATTATTATTACTATTGCCGTTATTATCGTTATTGTTATTATCGTTATTATCGTAAATATCGTTATAAATATTATTAATATTTTCGTTATTATTCGTATATTAATAAGAGCGATAGTAACGTTAATAGTAATAACTATAAATTCGATAATAATGATATTAATGAAAATAACTATAATAATAATAATAATGATGAAAATGATAATGACGATAACTTCGGTAATAATAATAACAATAATATCGATAATAAAGATAATAACGATAATAACTATAATAATAATAATAAAAATTTCGTTAATTAAGTTAATTACGAAAATAACGGTAATAACCACAATAACAGGAAAATCGATAATTAACGATATAGTCGATAATAACGAAATTAACGATAATAACGATAATAATAACGATGATGACATCAAAAGTAATACTAATATTACTGGTAATAACGATAATGATGATAATGATAATAATAATAATCATAACAATACAAACTATAATAATCACCACAATAATAACAATAATAATCACCAAAATAATAACAATAAAAACGATTATGACAAGAATAATATTAACAATAATAACGATAATAATGATAATAATAATTATAACGATAATGATAAGAATATTAATAACAATAATAAAAATAATAAAGATAATAACGTAATAACGAAATAATAATAAGAATTATGAAGATAATAACAATAATATCGAAAATAACGATAATAATGGTAATATTATCAACAATAACAATTATAGCGGTAATAACAATAATAACGATAATAACGATAATAATAATTACACCAATAACAATAATATCGACAATAACGATAATTACGATAATAATAATAACAATTATGGCGATAATAACGATATTAACGATAATAATAATAATAATAATAATAATATCAATGACAAAGATTTATAACGCTAATTATGATATGTTTATACCTAAAATTAGGATAATAATGGTAAGAACAATAATTATAATAACAATTATAACAATTTTAATGGTAATAACGAAAAAATAATAATAATAAGGCCTATTAGAACGATAATATAAACAATAATAGTAGTAATAATAACAATAATAACAATACTAACGGTAATGATGATTACGATAATAATAATAACGATAATAATTATAAAAATAATAACAATACTAACGATAAGAATGATAATAATAATAGTAATAGTAATAATAATAGCAATAACAACGATAATAAAGATAAATTTATTAACGATTATAAGGACAATAACGATAAAAGCGATAATAATATTATCAATATTAACGTTCATAACATTAACAGTAATAATAAAAATAACATGTTTAACGGTAATAACAATAATAACGAAAATACTGATAATAATAATAATAATAATAAAAATAATAAAAATGAAAATAACAATCATAACGATAATCTTCCTAGTAATAGTAACAATATTAATAAAGCTAATAACGATATTGAGGAAGCAAACGATATTAGAGATAATAGCGATAATATTAATAATAATAACTATAATAACGATAAAAACATTAATAATAAGAACAATGATAGCGTTAATAAAGATAATAAGGATAATAATAATAATAATAATAATAATAATAATAATAATAATAATGACAACATCGATAAATACGATAGTAATGATAAATTCAAGAATAATAATAAATTTAATAACTATAATAACGATAATAACAATAATAATGAGAACAATAATAACGATAATAATGTTAAAAACAATAATAATAATGATTAGGGAAATAAGGATAATAACGATGACAACGATAATAAAAATAACAATAATAACGGTAATATCGATAATAATATCAATAATAATAACATTAATAACGATAATAATATTAATAATAATAATAATTACGATATTATAGATAATAGCGATAATAGTAAGAACGATAATAAAGACAATAGTAATTATAACAATAACGATAATAACGATAATAACGATAATAGTAATAATAATAATAAATGTGATAACGATATTAACGATAATAACGCTGATGAAGATAATAACGATAATAATAACAATAATAATAAAAATATTAACGATAATAACAATAATAACAATGAGGATAATAAAGACAATAACTCCATAAAAATTAATAATAATAATAATAATAATAATAATAATAATAATAATAATAATAATAATAATAATAATAATTACAATAATAACGATAATAACGATAATAATAGTAGTAATAGTAATAATAATAATGATAATGACGATAATAAAATTAATATTAATAACGATAATAACGTTAATAACAATAATTAAAATAATAATAATAAAGATAATAAGGATAATAACGATACAAACGAAAATTGTGATAATAGAGATAATAATAATAATAAGAATAGCAATTATAACGATAATAACAATAATTATAAGAACAGTAATAACGATATTAAGAATATTAACGACAATGATAATAACAATCATAACGATAACAACGATAAAAACGATAATAGTAATCATAATAATAACGAAAATAAGGATTATAACGATAACAACTATAATAATAATAATAATAATGAAGACAGTAACGATAATATCGATATTATCGATAATAACAATAATATCGATAAGAATAATACGTTAATAACTTTTACAGTAATAATAAAAATATCGATAGTAACAAAAATAACGATAATTACGATAAAAATAATAACAATAATAACGATAATAACAATTAAAATGAGAACATTAATAATGATAATAACGGTAATAAATTTAAGAATAATAAAAACATAAATAATTATTATAATTGTAATAATTATAGTAATAACAATAAAAACGACATCAAAACGATAACAAAAATATTTATAATAATAACAATAATAACTATAATAACGATAATAACAATAATAACTGTAATAATATTATCAATATTAAGGATAATGATGATAATAAATATAATAACTGTAATAACGATAATAACAATGAAAATAATAGTAATAATGGAGATGTTAACGTTATTAAGGATAATAACTATAATAAATACAACAAAAATAACGATAAATTCGATAATAACTACAATAATAATAATAATATTAACGTAAATATAGATAATTACTACTTCAAAGATAATAATAATAACAATAATAACGATGAAAACGATATAAACAATAATAACAATAATAATACTAATAATAATAATAATAACAATAATAATAAAGAGAATAATAAAGATAATAATGATAATATTGAAGATAATAATAACAATAATAACGATTTCAACATTACTAATGATTATAAGAATAACATTAATAACGATAATAATATTATCAACGATAATAACAATAATGACCTTAATAATATTATTCATAAAAATGATATTAACGACAATAACAACAATAATAATTATAACAATAATAATAATAATAATAATAATAATAACCATAAATCGATAATAACGATAATAAAGATAATAAAGATAATATCGATTATAACGATAATAATAATAACGATAATGACGGTAATAATAATAATAATAACGATAATAACGATAATTATATAAGTAATAATAACAATATTAAAAATAATAAGTATAATAAATAACATAACGATAATGAAAATAATAATAATAGTTATAATAATAACAGTATTACGATATTACCGTTAGTAATAATAGTAATAATAACAAAAATAACAATAATATCGTTAATAACGATAATAACGATATCAATAAAAACGATAATAACGAATATAAAAATAATAATATCTACAATAAAGATAATAACGACAATAATAGTAATAATAATAACAATAATAACAATAAAAACGATAATAGGGATAATAATAAATACGATAAAGTCGATAATATCGATAATAATATTAACTATATTTAAGATAATATCTATAAACATAATAATAATAATAATAATAATAACGATAATAACGATAATAACAATGTTAACGATAATAATAATAACGAAAATAACTATAATAATGATATTAACGATAATAATAATAATAATAATATCGATAATAACAATAATAACAATAATAACGATAATACCGATAATAACGAAAATAAAATAATAATAAGGACGATAATAACGCTTATAACGGTAATAATAATAATATCAATATCGACAATAACGATAATAGGGATAATAACGATAATAATAATAATAATTATAACAATAATAGCAATAATAACGATAATAAAGAAAGCAAAAATAATAACCACAATAACGATAATAATAACATTATTGCTAATAACAATAATAACGATAATAACAATAATAATGATAATAACGATTATAATAACAATGATAATACAGATAATGATATTATTAATAATAACGATAATAACGTTAATTACGATAATAATAATAACAATAATATAGAAAAGATCGATATTATCTATAATAACGATATTTATAATTACGATAATAACTATAATAACAATGAAACGATAATAATAACATCAATATTACCGATTATATTGATAATAATAATAATAAAATATCAAAAATAACAATAATTACGATAATGACTATAATAACGATAATAATAATAAAAATAATGACGATATTAACGATATTACGATAATAGCAATAACGATAATAAGGATAAAAATCTTAACAATAAAAACAATATTAAAGATTTTAACGATAAAAATAATAAGGATATTAACGATAATAACGATATTTATGATAATAATAATAATAATAATAACATTAATAAAGTTAATAGCGTAAATAACGATAATAGCGATAATAAGTATAATAATTATAACGAAAATAAGGATAATAACGATAATTATGAAATTAATAATAATAATAATATCAATAATAATGATTATAACGATAATAACTATATTAACTATAAAAACGACAATAATATTAATAATAATAATGAAAATAATAATACCCTTAATGACGATAATAGCGATAATAGTAGTAGAAGTAATATCAATAATAACAATAATATCGATATAAAGATAATAACGATAATAATATTAACGATTATACCGAAAATAGTAATAATAATAATAGCGATAATAACGATAATAATTGTGTTAATGTTAAGAATAATAACAATAATAACGATAATAATGATAATTATTATAACGATAATAACGATAGTTACTACAATAATAATAATAATAATAACGTTAAAAGGGATAATAACTATGTCAACGATAATAATAATAACAATAATATCAATAATAACGATAATAACGGTAATAATAATAATAATAATAATAACGATATTAACGAAAAGAACGATAATAATGATAATATTCTTATCAATAATAACGATATTAAAGATTTTAAGGATAATAATAATAAGGATAATATAGATAATAACGATAGGAATAATAATTTAATATAAATAGTAACAATAATAACGACAAAGACGATAATAATGATAATAATAATAACGATAATGACGATGATTATAATAACGATCATAAAGTTAATAATAAAAATCATATTAAAGATAATAACGCTAATAACGATACTAACGATAATAACGATAATAATAATAACGATATTAAGGATAATATCGTTAATAATTGTAACAATATTCACAATAATAACGATAATAATAATATTAACATAACGTTATTATCTTTATTATCGTCATTATGATTACCGTTATTATTGTTATTATCGGTAATATCGTTAATATCGTTATTATCTTTATTATTATAAAAATAATTATCGTTATTATCCTAATTATCGTCAAAATCGTTATTATCTATATTATTATTAGTTTTATTATTACTATGATTAACATCGATATTTTCGTTATTATTAGTAATACTAATGTCGTAATTATTATTAATAATGTTATCGTCATAATATTTATTATCGTTATTATTGTTATTAATGTTATTATTTCCACTTTTATTATTAATTTTTTACAAAGTATCGTTATTATCTTTATCATTATTATTACTATTATTATCGTTATATTCGTTAATATCGTTATTATTATTATTACTATTGCCGTTATTATCGTTATTGTTATTATCGTTATTATCGTAAATATCGTTATAAATATTATTAATATTTTCGTTATTATTCGTATATTAATAAGAGCGATAGTAACGTTAATAGTAATAACTATAAATTCGATAATAATGATATTAATGAAAATAACTATAATAATAATAATAATGATGAAAATGATAATGACGATAACTTCGGTAATAATAATAACAATAATATCGATAATAAAGATAATAACGATAATAACTATAATAATAATAATAAAAATTTCGTTAATTAAGTTAATTACGAAAATAACGGTAATAACCACAATAACAGGAAAATCGATAATTAACGATATAGTCGATAATAACGAAATTAACGATAATAACGATAATAATAACGATGATGACATCAAAAGTAATACTAATATTACTGGTAATAACGATAATGATGATAATGATAATAATAATAATCATAACAATACAAACTATAATAATCACCACAATAATAACAATAATAATCACCAAAATAATAACAATAAAAACGATTATGACAAGAATAATATTAACAATAATAACGATAAAAATGATAATAATAATTATAACGATAATGATAAGAATATTAATAACAATAATAAAAATAATAAAGATAATAACGTAATAACGAAATAATAATAAGAATTATGAAGATAATAACAATAATATCGAAAATAACGATAATAATGGTAATATTATCAACAATAACAATTATAGCGGTAATAACAATAATAACGATAATAACGATAATAATAATTACACCAATAACAATAATATCGACAATAACGATAATTACGATAATAATAATAACAATTATGGCGATAATAACGATATTAACGATAATAATAATAATAATAATAATAATATCAATGACAAAGATTTATAACGCTAATTATGATATGTTTATACCTAAAATTAGGATAATAATGGTAAGAACAATAATTATAATAACAATTATAACAATTTTAATGGTAATAACGAAAAAATAATAATAATAAGGCCTATTAGAACGATAATATAAACAATAATAGTAGTAATAATAACAATAATAACAATACTAACGGTAATGATGATTACGATAATAATAATAACGATAATAATTATAAAAATAATAACAATACTAACGATAAGAATGATAATAATAATAGTAATAGTAATAATAATAGCAATAACAACGATAATAAAGATAAATTTATTAACGATTATAAGGACAATAACGATAAAAGCGATAATAAAATTATCAATATTAACGTTCATAACATTAACAGTAATAATAAAAATAACATGTTTAACGGTAATAACAATAATAACGAAAATACTGATAATAATAATAATAATAATAAAAATAATAAAAATGAAAATAACAATCATAACGATAATCTTCCTAGTAATAGTAACAATATTAATAAAGCTAATAACGATATTGAGGAAGCAAACGATATTAGAGATAATAGCAATAATATTAATAATAATAACTATAATAACGATAAAAACATTAATAATAAGAACAATGATAGCGTTAATAAAGATAATAAGGATAATAATAATAATAATAATAATAATAATAATAATAATAATAATGATAACATCGATAAATACGATAGTAATGATAAATTCAAGAATAATAATAAATTTAATAACTATAATAACGATAATAACAATAATAATGAGAACAATAATAACGATAATAATGTTAAAAACAATAATAATAATGATTAGGGAAATAAGGATAATAACGATGACAACGATAATAAAAATAACAATAATAACGGTAATATCGATAATAATATCAATAATAATAACATTAATAACGATAATAATATTAATAATAATAATAATTACGATATTATAGATAATAGCGATAATAGTAAGAACGATAATAAAGACAATAGTAATTATAACAATAACGATAATAACGATAATAACGATAATAGTAATAATAATAATAAATGTGATAACGATATTAACGATAATAACGCTGATGAAGATAATAACGATAATAATAACAATAATAATAAAAATATTAACGATAATAACAATAATAACAATGAGGATAATAAAGACAATAACTCCATAAAAATTAATAATAATAATAATAATAATAATAATAATAATAATAATAATAATAATAATAATAATAATAATTACAATAATAACGATAATAACGATAATAATAGTAGTAATAGTAATAATAATAATGATAATGACGATAATAAAATTAATATTAATAACGATAATAACGTTAATAACAATAATTAAAATAATAATAATAAAGATAATAAGGATAATAACGATACAAACGAAAATTGTGATAATAGAGATAATAATAATAATAAGAATAGCAATTATAACGATAATAACAATAATTATAAGAACAGTAATAACGATATTAAGAATATTAACGACAATGATAATAACAATCATAACGATAACAACGATAAAAACGATAATAGTAATCATAATAATAACGAAAATAAGGATTATAACGATAACAACTATAATAATAATAATAATAATGAAGACAGTAACGATAATATCGATATTATCGATAATAACAATAATATCGATAAGAATAATACGTTAATAACTTTTACAGTAATAATAAAAATATCGATAGTAACAAAAATAACGATAATTACGATAAAAATAATAACAATAATAACGATAATAACAATTAAAATGAGAACATTAATAATGATAATAACGGTAATAAATTTAAGAATAATAAAAACATAAATAATTATTATAATTGTAATAATTATAGTAATAACAATAAAAACGACATCAAAACGATAACAAAAATATTTATAATAATAACAATAATAATGATAATAACGATAATAACGATAATATTATTAACAAGATTAACGACAATATTCATAGTAATAATAAAGATAATAACGATAATAATAAATAATTAGATATAATAATAATAACGAAAATAACGATAATAATTATAATAATAATATCGATAGTAACAATAATCACGATAATTATGATAATAATAGTAATAGTAATAACGATTATTACGATAATAACCATAATAACGAAAATAGTAATAAAATTAAAAACTATACTTACGATAATAACGAGAATAATTATTGCAATAATAAACATAAATACGATAATAAAAATAATAATAATAACGTTATTATCGAAAAAAGCAATAATTATAATTACGATAATAACGTTAATAACGACAATAGTAATATGAATAATTACGATAATAAAGATTATAACGATAAAAAAAATAATAAGTATAAATTCAATAACGATTCTAACGACAATAACGAAGATAATAATAACAATTATAACGAAAATAACGATAATAATAAAAGTAATAATATAAATAATAACAATATTAAAGATAATAACGATGCAAACGATAATAATAATAATAGTAACAATAACAATAATAATCATAAAAATAATTACGATTATAACGGGAATGACTATAATAATAATAGTAATAATAACTATAATAAAGATAATTACGATAACATCGATAATAATAATTACAATAATGACAATGATAACTATTATAATTATTATAATAAAAATTATTTTATCGATAATGAAGACAAAAACGATTGTAATAATAATCATAATAGCAATAATAACGATGATAAAGGAAATAAAATTATCAATAATAACGATATTAACGAAAATAATAATAACAATAATATCGATGATAACAGTAATAAAGATAATAATAATAATAATAATAATAATAACGATAATAACGATAATAACAATAATAATAAAAATAATCATAACTATAATAACGATATCAATGATAATAATGATAATAACGATATTGATAATAACGATGTAACCGAAAATATCGTTAATAAAAATAACAATATTAACGACACCAACGATAATAAGATTTATAAAAATAATTATAATAACGAAAGAAAGGATAATAACGGTGATAATGATAATAATAATAACATTAATGATAATATCATTAATAACGATAATAACAATAGTATTAGTAACGATAACATCGATAAAAACGATATTAATAACAATCATAATAATGATAATAACGATATTAACGAAAATAAAAATTATAATTATTATAACAATAATAGCAATAATAACGATAACAGCGTTAATATTAATAATAATATTAACGATAATATCGATGATAATAATAACAAAATTAACGATAATATCGTTAATAAGAATATTAACACTAACAATAATAACGATTATAATGATAATAACGATCATTTTAATATCGATATTAACGATAATAGTAATTATAATGTGAAATATAATAACGAAAATAACGATAATAATAATAAGGACAATATATATAACATTGATATTAAAGTTAATAACGACAATAATGATAACAATAATAACAATAATAACGATAATAACGATAATAACCATATTGTCGATAATAATAACAAATTTTAACGATAATGTTAATAACAAATAATAATAACAATAGTAAATATAAGAAAGATAATAAAAATAATAATATTAAAGAAAATAACGTCAATAGTAATAATAAAAATAACAATAATAACGATAATAACGATAATAATGATAATAATAATAAGGATAATAACGTTAATAATGATAATAATAATAAAGAAAACAATGATAATAACAAAATTAACGATACTAATAATAAAGACAATAACGATATTATCGATAATAATAATAATAATAATAGAAATAATAAACATAATAAGGATATTAAAGTTTCTAACGATAATAATATTAACTAAATTAACGATAATAACAGTTGTGATGATAGGAACGATAATAAAATATATAATAATAAAAATAAAAACCTCAATAACAATAATAACGATAAAAATAAAAGAAGTAATAGGAATGTTATGAATAAAAATTATTATGACGGTAATAACGATAATAATAGAAGAAATAATAACAGTAATAACAATAATAGCGATGAAAACGTATTTAATATCAATAATAATAACTATAACGATAAGATGGATAAAAATAATATCAATATTTACGATAATATCGATAATAATAATAATAATAATAACTATAATAACTATAATGACGAAAATAACAATTATAATAATAACGATAATAAAGATAGTAACGTTAATAATAATAATAAAAATAATAATTATAATAATGATATTAAGTACAATAACTATAATAATGTTGGTAATCTTGTCAATAATAACAATAATAACGATAATAAAGATTATGACGATAACAATATTAATGATAATATCGACAATAGTAATAATAATGATAATGATTATATCGATAGTAACGATAATAATAATAATAATAGTATCTATTGTAACAATAATAACGATAATGATGATAATAATAGTAATTATATTAACGATTCTGACGATAATAACGAAAATAACGTTAATAATAGTAAAATAATAACGATAATTTCGTAAATAACGACAATAATAAACGTAATAATAGCGATAATAACGATAACAATAATATGAATAATATGCCTAATAACGACATTAACGACGATAACGTTAATAATAATAACGATAATAACGATAATATCGAAAATATTATTAACAATATTAACGAAAATATCATTAAGTATAATAATAATAAAAAAAGTTATAAAAATAATAACGATAATAACGATAATAATGATGATAACCATAATAATGATAAGAATGATCATCATATTTACGATAATAAGGATAATAATCATTACGATAATAACGATAATATCGATAAAAGTAATAGAAATAATAACGATTATATCAATAATAATAATAATAATAATAATAACGATAATAACAATAATAACGGTTATAATATTAATAATAATAACGAAAATGATTATAGTAATGATTATAACTATAATAAGGTTAATAACGGTAATAAAAATAAAAATAAAAACTTCAATAACGATAATAACAAAATTAGTGATATTAATAATAAAGCTAAAAACGATAATAACGATAATAACGAATCATAATAATATCGATAAACACGATAAAATCGAAAATAATAATAAAAACATTAACGATAAAATCGATAAAAATAATAATAATTTTAACGTTAATAACCATAATAAAAATAATAATAATAGCAATAATAACCATAACAAGGAAAATAACGATGATGATATTAACGAAAATAACGATAATAGTAATAAATATAATATCGATAGTAACAATAATAACTATAAAGACGATAATAACGGTAATGATAATAACGATAATGAAGATGGTTATAATAAAGATAATATCTTTAATAACGGTATTAATATTAATAATAATAATAGCGATAATAACGATATTAACGATAATAACGATAATAATAAAAGCAATTATAACGATAATAACAATAATTATGGTAATAACAATAATAATTATAATAGTGATAGCATTAATAACGATATTTACGATAATAATAATAATAATAAAGATAATAACATTATTAACGATAATAAAAATAATAACGATAATAACGTTATAGACGATAATATCGATATTGATAATAAAAATATTAACGATAGAAATAATAATAATATTAACAAAATAACGATAATAACGAAATTATCGATAATAACGATAATAATAATAGTAATAATAATAACGATAATAAACATAATAACGATAATCATAATAATAATAATAATAACTATAATAACGATAATAACGATAATGACGCTAATAAAAAAATAATAATAGCAATAAAAACGAAAAATACGATAATAAAAATAGTAATAATAACGATAATAACGATAATGATTATAATAATAATAACGATAATAACGACAATATTAATGATAATAATAACGATAAAAATGATAATAACGATTACAACGATATTAATAATAATAACAATAATAATAATAATAATAATAATAAAAATAGTTATTATAATAAGGATAATAATATTAGTAACCATAAAAATTATAACAATAATAACGATAATAACGATAACAAAGATAACAATATTAAAGATAATAACGATAATAATAATAACAACAATAATAATGGTAAAAAAGTTTAAGGGAAATAATAAAAATAATAATAAAGATAATATAGATATTAACGATATTAACGCTAATAATTATAACAATAATAACGATAATAACTATAATTACTACAATAATATTAATAATAATAATAATAATAAAGTTTATAACGATATTAATAATACTAATAATAACAATAAAAACGATAATAACGTTAATAACGATAGTAATAATAATAATAATAATAACGACAATATCGATATCAACGATAATAACGATAAGAATAATAACAGTAATAAGGATAAGAATGATAATAATGACAATAACGGTAAAAATTAAAATAATTATTACAATATTAACGTATTAACGTATATAAAGGAAACAATAATAACGATAATAACGATAATAACTAATATAATAGTAACAATAATAACGATAACAACGACACTAATAATAATAATAATAAAAATCATAACGATAATTACGATCATAATGACAATAAAGTCAATAACAATAATATTAATAATAACGACAATAACGAAAATGACGATAATAACGATAGTAATAATAATAATAATAATAATAATAATATTAATTATAATAATAATAATAATAATAATAATAATAATAATATCGATAATAAAGATAAAAACGACGATAACATTAATGTAGTAACGACAATATTAATAATAATGATAACAATAATAACCATAATAACGATAGTAATATTGATAATAATAATGATAATTTCGATATTAATGACAATAACGATAATAATAATAATAACAATAATAACGATAATAACGATAATAACGTTAATACCGATAATAATAATAACGATAATATCGTTAAAGGTAATAATAATAATAATAGCAACAGTATCGAAAATAACGATAATAGTAATAATGATATAGAAGATAATAATAATAATCATAAGAACGATAATAACGATAATTACAATAATAGCGATAATTACGATAATAACGATAATAAAAATAACGATAATAACGATAATAGCAACAATAATAACGATAATGAAAAGAGTAATAATAATATTTATAACAATAATAATGATAATTATGATTATCATAATAACGATAATAGCAATACTGTTTAATGATAATAACGGTAATGACGATAGTAATAAGAGTCATAATAAGATAATAAGAATAATAATAGTAATAAAAATATTGATAATTAGAATATATCGTTAAAAACGACATAAATAATAACAATATTAACAATAATAACGATAAAAACGATAAGAAATATAATTATAATAAAATTATTAACGATAATTACTCTTATTACGATAATAACAATAATAACCATAGTAAAAATAATAATAAAATTCATAAAATCAATAATAACGATAATAATAGTATTAATTACGATAAGAACGATAATAACAATAAAAACGATAACAAGAATAATGATAATAACGATAATAACGGTAATAGCGGTAACATTAATTACGATAATAAAGATAATAACGATAATAAAGATAATAATAAGATCAATAATAACGATAATAAGGATGACATCGATAATAATAATAACAATAATATCAATTGTAACAATAATAATAATAATTGAAACAATAATAACGCTAATAACGATAAGAACGATAATTACGTTAATAATACTATCAATATTAAACATAATAACGAAACTAATAAATACGAAAATAATATTAATGATGATAATGATAATAAAGATAAAAACAATAATAACGACAACAATAATATCGATAATAACGATAATTATTATAATGATTATAATAAAACTAATAGTAATAATGACCATGATGACATTATTAACGATAATCATAATAGGGATAATAACAACATTGACAATAATAAGGATAATTAAGAAAAAAATAAAATATAATAATAACAACAAAAACGATAAAAACGGTAATAACGTTACTAATAATAATAGTAATATTGATAATAACGATAATAACGATAATAACAATAATAAAAAATATTATATAAATATTCTTAACGGTAATAACGATAATAACGATATAAATAATAATAACAATAATAATAATAATAACGATATAAACGGTAATAACAAAAATGACGATAATAATAATAATAACAACATTGATAATTACAATAAAACGTTAAAAAAGATATTAATAATAACAATATTAACAATAATGACGATAAGAACGATAATAACTATAATTATAATAAAAATAATAACGATAGTTACTATAATGTCGACAATAACGATAATAATAACAACAATAATAACGATAATTATTGTAATATCGATAATAACTCAAATAATAAAATCAATATTAATTTTAACAGTAATAACGATAATAAAGATAATAATAATAACAATATTATCGATAATATGGATAATGACGATATTATTATTATTAGTAATAACAATAATGAAGATAATAACGATACATACGATTATAACGATAATAATAATAATAATGATGATGATACTAAAGATATAACATTAATAATGAAAATAATAATAATTATAATAGCGATTATAACAATAAAACCATAATAACGATAAAAATTATAATGTCGAAAATATTAATAATATTAACAGTAATATCGTATATAGCGATAATAATAATAATCATAATAACGATAATAACGATAGTAAAGGTAATAAAATTAATAATAATATCGATAATAACGGTAATAAGAGGTAATAAATATAATAATAATAACAATACTAACTATATTAGCGATAAAAACGACAATGACGATCATAATTCTAATACTAACAATAATAACGATCATAGCGATAATATTAATTACAATAATACCGATAATAACGATAATAGCAATAATAATATTAACATAAATAATGATAATAAAGTTTATATCGATAATATTAATAATAAGAATAACATGAACAACGATAATAACAATAATAACGTTAATAACAATATTATCGGTAATAATAATACACAATAATATATATAATATCGATAATAATAATAATAATAATAACGATACTATCGATAATAACGATAATAATCATAATAATAATAATAACAATATTAACAATATGAACGATATAATCATTAATAACGATATTATCGATAATAATAATATCAATAGTAAAGATAAAAACAGTAATATTAATAATAATAATAACAATAATAACGATAATAACGATTATATAGATGGTAATAAATATAATAATAACAATAATAAAAGTAATAACAGTAAAAACGGTAATAACGATAATCATGATGGCAATAATAAAGTTAATAACGATAATTATTATAATGCCGTTAATAATAATAATAATAATAATAACAATTATTACGGTAATAAAGTTAATAATTATTACAATAATATCGATGATAACGGTAATAACGACATTAATAACAATAATAATAATACCCATTATAAATATAATAACGATGATAACAATAATAGTAATTATAATAATAACAACAATAACGATAGTAACTTTAATAATAATAAAATTAATAATAATATTTACGATCATAAAGTTAAAAATAATTTCAAATAATATGGATGACAAAATTAATATTAATAATAATAATAACAATAACAATGATTCTAAAAATAATAAAAATAATAACGACAATAACGATAATAATAATAAAATTAATAACGATAATTACGATAATAACGATAATAATTATAGCAATAGTAACGATAATAACGATAATAATGGTAATAATAATAATTACAATACTAACAATATTAACTATCATAATAATATCGATAATGACGATAAAATAATAATTATAATAGCGATATTAACGATAATAACGATAATAATAGTAGCGAAAATAACAATAATAATTATGTTAATAATAACGATAATAACGATAGTAACGATTATAATAATAATAATAACGATAATATCTATAATAACTGTATTAATGATATTTATAATATTAATAATAAAGATAATAAAGTTATTAATAGTAGTAATAAAAACACTCATAACAACAATAACGATCATAGCGATAATAATGATAATAAGGATAATTTTTTTTATTTTTTATTTTTTTTGACGGTCTGTGAATGCCAATTTTTACGCACTTACCTAGGGTCCCTGACCGCTAGAGGAACCCTTTACCATTTGGGTCCCCCGTTATTGTCCCTGGAGTGTCGGGCTCATCGTTGGAATAGACACTACCGACTAAACGCATTTCCATCCTAGTGGCATAGTGAAACCATCCCTGCACCGCTTTGTAGCATTACTTCGGAATGACACCACTGCCTCATGTCCCTAAACTGGTCTCTCTCATTCGCTTCTAAGTGGCAGGAACCTGGAACAACGTTGGTGGCACGTCAATGGGCCATCCATAACCATCTTCTTGTTGCGTAAGATTTCCCTTACGTAACAGACCACCCTGTTCCACTTCATCTGCCCTCGCAGCATTTTCTCGACATTGTTGTACAGCAAGATGTCCCCAAGCTCCTGCTCTAAGGCAAGTCATTCGGCGCTCCACCGGGTACATATGAAGAACGTGTGGTTTGCATCTTCTTTGATCGAATCCCCATAGGGGCAGTTGCCGTTTGCTACTTACCCCATCTTTGCGAGGAAGGAGAGGAACAGGCCATGCCATGATAAGAATTGGGTGAGGTAGAAATTTACCTCACCCGCCTTTCGGGTTATCCAGTTGTCAAGTCGACCATTGAGTCGGGCAGTCCATCTGCCCCTAGGTTCCTGCTCCCATCTGCTTTGTCAGGTCTCGATGCTGTTAGACCCGGCTTACTATGATGCCTCCTCCTTCCCCAGAACGGGCTTCTGCTGATGGACGAATTGTCTCTCCTTGGCTAGTAGGTCGATCGGGATTACCCCGATGACAATTAGCACTGCGGGCTCTGAGACCGTGCTGTAGGAGCACGCGATTCGGAGAGTACTCCTCTTGTGTACCGCGACTATGCGCTTGCGATATTTCTCTTATCGCAACGCCTCGGCCCATACTTCCGCGACGTATAGCATCACTTCATCGGCGGCACGCATCCGTATTCGCCTAATGCAAGGTCGGGGGCCGTTGACATTGGCCATGAGTGTGCCCAGAGTGGATACTACATTTGCCGCCTTGTCGGATGCCATTATTATATGCAATCCGTAATTGAATTTGTAATCGAGCATTACTTCTAGGTACCTGACGGACGGCTTATTCTGCACCATCGTGTCTCCTACGGAGAAGCTGCGCAAGGTGTTGATACGCTTCTTCGTTAGTATCACGATCTCTGTTTTCTGGGCTGAAAAGGATAGCCCGTGCTCTTCCATCCAGTTGATGACTCGGCGCATGACCTAGTTGAGCAGCATCAGTGCCCCCTCCGTGTCGTTTGGGGTGAGATATACACTGATATAAGTCGTCGAGTTTTGTCTCACCCAAACGTATACACATCCGGATCCTTGATCGGGCACACGTATTTGTCAGCGATCTGGGATCCAAATGGCCGCGGTGACCAATTCGTATGCGTATCATCTTATTCCTGCTGTGTCCTGGTATTGTTCGCTGATTAAAACGATATCAGCTTTATCTCAGAGCGGAGCTGGTTTAGAAGGAGGTGCAAGGTCCTGCTCCTATTGAGATTACCCTGATTATAATGATAATAACAATAATATTAAAATCAATAATAACGATAATGGCGATAATAATATATATAACAATTATAATGATAATGACGAAAATAACGATAATAATAATAACGATAATAGCGATAATAGAAATAATAATAAAAATGATAAAAACGATAATAACAATGGTAACGTTAATAATAATAGAATTAATACAGATAATAACTATAATAACGATAATAATAATAGGCATAATAACGATATTAACGATAATAATAATAATAATAAAAACAAAATAGCGATAATAACGATAATAACGATAATAACGATAATGACGGTAATAATAATAATAATAATAACACAAATAGCAATAATATTGATAAAAACTATAAAAACGGTAATAATAAAAATAATAATAATAAAAACAATAATAACAATGTTAACGGTAATACAATAATAACGAAAATAATGACAATAATTACGTTTATAATATAATAACGATAATAATAATATTAATAATAACGATAATCACGATAATAAAGTTAATAATAATAATAACAATATCGATAATAACGATAATAACGGTAATATAGATAATAATAATAACAATAAAAAAGAAAATATAGATTTTAATAATAATAATAATAGCGATATAAACGATAACAACGATAATAATAATAGTAATAATAACGATAATTACGATAATGTTGGTAATAATAATAATAATAATATCGATAATAACGATAATAACGGTAATAAATATAATAATAATAAAAATAATAAAGAAAATAACGATAATATCGATAATAATAATTATAATAACTAAAATTATAACGACAATAAAAATAACGATAATAACGATAATATCGATAATGAGATAATAATATTATCAATAATAACGATAATAATAATAGTCATAAACACAATAATAAAGACAATGACGATAATAACGATTATATAAAAAACGATAACAACACTAATAGTAATAATAATAATAATATTAATAATAACGTTAATATCGAATATAATTATCATTATAATAAAGATAATGGCGATATTAACGATAATGACGATAATAATAATAACAACAGTAACGCTAATTACGATAATAATTATCAAAACAAAGTTAATAATATTTATAATATCAATACTAACGATAATAAAAATAATAGCATTAACAATAATGTCGATAATGACGATAAAAACGATAATAACGATCATTACGGTAAAAATATTATTAATAATAACAATAATAATAATAATAACGATATTAAGGATAATAACGATACCGTCAATAATAATAATAGTAATAACAATAAAAACATTAATGATACTAATGATATTATCGATAATCGTAATAATAATAATAATAACGATAATAACAGTTATAATGATAATAATTATAATAATAACAATATTAAAAATAATAACTGTAATAACGATAACAACGATAATAATTGTAGTAATAATAACAATAATAACATTACTAACGATAATAACGATATTAAAGATTATAATAATTACGATAATAACGATAATATAAATAATAATAATATCAATATCAACGAAAATTCCGATAATAATAATAATGACAATAATAACGACAAGAGAGGTGATAACGATAATATCGATAATAATAATATGGATTGTAACAATAAAAGCGATTATAATAATAAAAATAATAACGATAATTACGATATTAGCGATAATAATAATAACAATAATAACCATAATAAGGGTAATATCTAAAATAACGATAATAACGATAATAACAGTAATAGTAACAATAATAATAACGATGCTAACGATAATAACACCAATAATAATGATAATAATAATAATAATAAATATAACAATGGTAACGATATTACCGATAAATACGATTATATAATAACGATGATAACGAAAATATTAATAATAATTATGACGATAATAACGATATTCACCATAATAATAATAATAATAATAAAGATAATAACGATATCAACGATAATAATTGTAGTAATAAAAACAATAATAAGTATACTAACATTAATAACGATACTAACGATAATAATAATATCGATAGTAAGGAAAATACCGATAATAGTAATAAGAATAACAACTATAATAACGTTGAATTCGATAATAATAGTAATAATAACAACAAAAATATCATTAATAAAGAAGAATTAATAAAGACAATAACGGTAATTATCATAACATTTATAACGATGAAAACCAAAATAAGGATAATAGCGTTAATAACGGCAATTATAATAATAATAATAACGATGTTAACGATAATAACGATAGTAATGTTAATAACGTTAATTATTATATTAATAATAAATATAATTACGACAGTATTAATAATAATAATAACGGTAATAACGATATAAACGATAATAATAATAATAATAAATATAATAACGATATTAATCATAATAACGATAATAGTTATAATAACTATAACAAAAAAAATAATAATAACAATAATAAAAAAAATTACAATAATAATGACAATAATAATATCAATAATAACGATATAACGATAATAATAAAGATAATAACGATATTAACGGACATAAAGATAATAATAATAATAACGATAATAATGATAACGATAATAACGATAATTTCGGTAATAACATTTAAAATATTAACGAAAAAATCGATAATAATAATAATAATAATAACAATCATTACGATAAGAACGATAAAATCGGTAATAACGATAATAATAATTACGATAATGCCGGTAATAATAATAACGATAATAACGTTACTAACGATAATAACGAAAAGAACGATAATGACGATAATAACGATAATAATAATAATATAACCATAATAACGATATTAATGATAGTATCGATAATAACGATAATAATAAAAAAGATAAAGACGGTAATAATAATAATAATAACAATAATAACGAAAATAACAATAAATATAATTACAATATTATCGATAATGACGATAATGTCAATAATAACGATAACAATAATAAGGTTTATAACTATAGAATCGATATAATTATCATCAATAATACCGTTTATAGCGATAATAATAATTATTATAATAAAAATAATAATGAACATAAATATATAATAATGATAATAATTATAACAATATGAACGATAATAACGCAATTATTAGGGATAATAATAAGAATAATAACGATAATATAAAATATAACGATAATTATAATATCATTAATAGCGATAATAAAGTTAATAACTATATTGACAATAAGAACAATAATAATAATAACGATAAGAAAGGTAATAATAATAACAACAATATAGATAATAACTGTAATAAGGATAATAATAATAACAATTATAACGAGAAAATCGATAATAATAATTATAACGATAATAAAAATAATACTAAAAATAACAAAAAACGATAATAATAATAAAAATATCAATAATAACGTTAATATCGATAAGAAGGATAAGAGTAATAATAATAATATCGATAACATCAATAATAGAGATATTAACAAAAATAATAATTATAATTGCTACGATAAACTTCATAATAACGATATTAACGATAATAATAATAATAATTATAACGATAAACAACATAATAACGATAATAATGATAATACTAATAATAATTATTATGATAAACACGATAAGAATGATAGTAACGATAATAATAATAAGTAAAACTTTAATAACTATAATTACGATAGTATCAACATTAATAATAGTAATAATATCAATAGTAACGATAATAATGGTTATAACTATAATAATATTAGAAAAATAATATTAATAACGAAAATAGTAATAATTATAATAATAATAATAATAATAATAATTTTAACGTCACTAATGATATTTATGATAATATAATGATATAACGGAAAAATAATAATAATAATAATATCGATAATAACTGTAACAACGGTTACAACGATAATAATAATAAAGAAATTACAATAATTACAATAATAACGATAACAATTATAAAACGATAATAATAATAAAGGTAATAAAAATAATAACATTCATAATAAAAACAATATAATTATATTAACAGTTATGAGGACAATAACGATTATAATAACAATAACAACGATAATATTGATAATAATAAAAACAATAATAACTATAATAACGGTAATAACGAAAATAATAATATAAACAATAACGATAAAATAATAGCAATAATAACGATAATAACGATAATAATAATAACAATATTAACGATAATTTTGATAATAATAATAATAATAAGGATAATAACTGTTACAACGATAATAACGATTATAACGATATTAACGACAATAAAACTAATAATAATAATAAGGGGTAATAGAGATTATAACGATAATAATGATAATGACAATAATAATAATTGTAATAATATAGATAATAATGATAATATAGGAAATAAGGATAATAATAATAACAATAATAACGATAGTAACGATATTAATGATAATAACCACAATAATAATAATAGTAATAATAATTAAAACGATAATAACGATTATAATAATAATAATAATAACAATAATAAAGATAATATGGACAATAATAATTATAAAAATAAAAATAATAATAATATCGATAATATCGATAATAACGATAATATTAATATTATTAATAACAACAATGACAATAATAACGATAATAAGGATAATAATAAATACGATAAAGCCGTTAATATCGACAATAATATTAACAATGTTAATGATACTATCGATAATAATATTAACAATATTAACGATAATATCGATAATAATAATAACATTATTAACGATAATATATATAAAAATTAATACAATAATAATAATAACACTAATAATGATAATACCGATAATAACGATGATAATAATAATAACGATAATAAGGATAATAACCACAATAATAGTATTAATAATAAAGATAACAACGATTTTAACGATAATACTGACAGTAATAATAACAATAAAAACGATAATAACGAAAACAATTATAATACCGATAATAGCGATAATAACAATTAAAATCCTATTAACGATTTTAATATTTATAATAATAACAATAATACTGATAATAACGATAATAACGATAATAATAGTAGTAATAATAACAATTATTACACTAATAATGTTAAAAAGATAATAACGATAATATTAGTTCAATAATAACAATAATAACAATAAAAACGATAATAAGGTTATTAACGATAATATCTATAATTATAATAACCATATTAACAAATAATAACGATATTATCAATCGTAACAATATCGACAATAACGATAATATCGATAATAATAATAACATTATTAACGTTAACATCCATAAAAATAATAATAATAATAACATTAACAACGATAATAACGATAATAAGTATAATAATAATAATGAAAATAACTATAATAACCATATTAACGATAATAATAACAATAATAAGAATAGTAATAATAATAACGTTAATTACGATAATAACGATAATAAAAATAGTAAATATAACGTTAATAGCAATAATAACGATAATAATGATAATAATAAATAAGATAATATCGATTAAATTAATAACAATATTAACGATAATATCTATAAAAATAATAATAATAATAATAATAAAAGTAAGAACGATAGTAGAGATAACAACAATGATAATAATAATAACGATAATAATGATAATAACGTTAATAAAAATAATTATAATAAAGATAACAACGATATTGACGAAAGTAGCGATAATAATATTTTCAATAAGAAAGATAATTACGATAATAATGATATTAGCGATAAAATTTATAATAATGATAACAATAATGAGGATAATAGCGTAAATAATAATAACAATAATAACGATAATAACGACATTCACGATAATAATAATTACAATAATAACGATAATAACGACAATAATGATAGCAAGGAAGATAATTATAATAATAATATCAATAGAAACGATAAATTGGTAATACTTGCGATTATAACGATAATAACGTTAATAACGATATTAACGCTAATAAATTTAATAACTATATTTACGTTAATAACGATAATAATATCAGCAATAATAGCTGTAATAGCGATAATATCGGTAACAATAATAATAAAATTATTGACAATATTATCGATGATAACGATAATAAAAATAACTGTAATGACAATAATAATAATAATAGTAATAAAAATAATAATTATAATAACGTTAATATTAATAACAATGATAACGGCAATAATGATAATAATATTAATAAAGATATTAGCAGTAATAATAGTAGTAATTTATAACTATTATAACGAAATTAACGATAATAACGATAACAATAATAACGATTATTACTATAATAACTAAAATAATAAAAATGATAGAAACGATACTAGTAAAAATAATAATACCGATAAAAACGATAATAAATTTAATAATAATAAAAAGAATAACGATAGTAAGATATTAACGACATAAAAGATGATAAAACCAAAAACTACGAATATAACGATAATAATTATAACAATAATAACTATAATAACTACAATAATTATAACAATAACAACTATAATACAAATAATAACAATAATAACGATAATAACGATAAAACGATAATAACGATAATAATAAATATAGTAATAATAACAATAATAACGACAAAAACGATAATAATAATAATAATGATAATAGTAATGAAAACTATAATAATAAAAATAATAATAACAATAATAACGATAATAACGATTATAATTATAATAACTATAATAATGATATTAACAATAAGAATAAAAGTAATAATAAAGACATTAACGTTATGAACGATAATTATGATAATAACGATACTAATAATAATAATAATAACAATAATAAAGATAATAACGATTATAATCATAATAATTATTATAATGATATTAACAATAAGAATAAAAGTAATAATAAAGACATTCACGTTATGAACGATAATAACGATAATAATAATAACAATAATAACAATTATAAGGATAATAATGTTAATAACGATAATAATAGTAATAATGAAAACGATAATAACAATATTAACGATAATAAGCATTATGATAATAATAATAAGAACGATAAAATCGATAATAACGAAATTAACGATAATGACGATAATAACGGTAATGACAATAATAACGATTATAATAATAACGATAGTAACGATATTAGTAATAATAATAATAATGATAATAACGTTAATAACAAAAATAATAATAAGGTAATAACGATGTTAACGACAAACACGATAATAATGATAATAGCAATAATAATAAAAGTAACAATTACAATACTAACGATAATAACTATAAGAAAGAGAACAGTAATAAAGATCATAGCGTTAATAACGATAATAATAATATCAATAATTGCGATAACATCGTTAATAACAATAATCGTAATAATAACGATAATAAGGATAATAACGGTAATAACGATAATAATAATAATAATAATAACGATAATAACGATATTACGAAAATAAGGATAACAATAATAACAATATTAATAATAATAAAGATATTAATAATAATAAGAATAATAAAGACAGTAACAATAATAATAATAGTAATACTAATGTTAATAACGTTATAAACGATAATAACGATAATATGGATTATAATACTGACAATATAATAGATCGTAATTATGGTTATTAAAGGTAACAATGATTATATTAAATACGATAATAACGACAATATTAATAATAATAATAACCATAATAATGATAATAAAGATATTAATAATAATAATAATAATATTAATAAAGATAATATCGATTATAACGAAAATAATAATGAGGATAATGACGGAAATAATAATAATAATAAAGTTAATAACGATAATTACGATAATGACTATAATATTAATAAAGATAATAAGGTTAATAACGTAAATAGCGATAATAATAATAATAATAATAATAATAATAATAATAAAAATTATAATAATAATAATATAGATAATAACAATAATAACGATAATAATAATATTAATAATAACAATAATTACAATAAGAACGATAATAAGCATAATAATAAATACGATAAATAAGATAATATCGATAATAATATTAACAATATTAATGGTAATATGGATTATAATTATAACAATATTAACGATAATATCGATAATAATAATAACATATTAACGATAATATCTATAAAAATAATAATAATAATAATAACGATAATAATGATAATAACAATATTAGTATTATTAATAATAAAGATAATTACGATAATAACGATAATAATAATAACAATAATAACGATAATAACGATTATCACGATAATAATAATTACAATTATAACGATAATAACGACAATAATAATAGTTATATTAACAATAATAACAATAATAATGATAATAACGATAATAACGATAGAAATAATAATAACGACATTAATAACTATAATAAATATAATAATGATATGGTATTGACGATAATGACGACAATATTAGTAATAGTAATAACGATAATAACCATAATAACAGCAATAAAATTAATAATAATAAAGATAATAACGATATTATCGAAAATAAAGATAAAAGCTATAATAATAATACTAATAAGAACAATAACAACGATAATAACGATAATGAAAATAATAACAGTAACGATAATACGACAATAATTATAACAACAATAAAAATGATAATAACAATAACATCAATAATAAGGTTAATAACTATATTAACTATATCAATAATAACGGAAGTATCATTAATTTCGAAATTAATAATAGCAGCAATAAAGGTAATAACGATAATAATAATAATAATAAAGACCTTAATAACTATAATAAATATAATAACGATATGGTATTAACGATAAAAACGACAATAGTGGTAATAGTAATAACAATAATAACGATAATATCTATTTGATAAACTATAAATATATCATTATTAATAATAATAAAAGTAATAACGGTAATACCGATAATAACAATGATACTAATAATAACTGTAATAAGGATAATAACTATAATAATATTAATCATAATAAAGATAACAAGGATAATAACGATAACAATTACAAAACAGATAATAACGATAATAACAATTATAATCCTAATAACGATATTAATATTTATAATAATAACAATAATACTGATAACAAGGATAATAACTATAATAATAATAGTAATAATAACAATAATAACACTAATAACGTTAAAAGCGATAATAAGATTATTAACGATAATAACGATAATTATAAAAAGAATATTAACGATAATAATATTAATGACGTTAATAATAATAATTATATTAGAGAAATTAACGATCATAAAAACAATAATAATTTTAACAATAATAATAATAATAATAGTAACCATAATAACGATAATATCGATAATAACGATAGTAATAATAGCGATAATGACGATATTAATAATAATAATAACAATAATAACGATAATTACGATATAAGGATAATAATAAAAGTTATAATAACAATATTAAAAATAATAAGTATAATAACGATAATAAGTATTATGATAGTAGTAATAATGAAAGTAATAAAAATTATAGCCATAAAAACGATTTTAACGATAATAATTATGACGATATTTATGATATTATCGATATTAATAATTGTAATAATAACAATAATAACGATTATAACGATAATAATGATAATAACGATAATAACGATAATAATTATATTAATAAAAGGAACAATAATAATGATATTAACGAAAATATTAGTAACAATTTTAACGTTAACAATGTCAATAAACATAATAATAATAATAATAATAATAATAATAACGAAAGTAAAGATAACAATAATGACAATAATAGCTATAATATCGATTATAATAATAACGATAATATCGATATTAACGAATATAATAATAATATTAATAACGATATTAAAAATAATTTCAATAAGAACAATAATAATAGTAGAAATAATAACAATAATAACGAAAATAAAGATAACAATAGTATTATTAACGATAACAATGATAATATTAATATAAATAATAACGATAATAACGATAATAAAGATAAGAATATTAATATTAATAAAGATAATAAAGATATTAACGATAATACCGATAATAACGATTATAACGGTAGTAGCGATAATAAATAAAATAACGAAATAATAATAATAATAATAATAATAATAATAATAATAATAATAATAATAATAAAAATAATAATGACGATAACAACGATAATAACATTAATAATATCTGTAATAATAACAATAATATCAATAATAACGATAATAACGATAATAATAATAACAATAATATCGATAATATCGATAATTATAATAATAATATTAACGATAATTTCGGTCATAATATTAATACTAATAACAATAATAACGATATTAACGGTAATAACTATTGTAATAATACCGATAATAACAATATTATTAAAAATAATAATAACGATAATTTCGATAATAATGATAACAAAATTAATAATAATAAAGATAATAACAATATTAACGATAATACCGTTAATAACGATAATTAAAATTATAATTGTAATAACAATAATAAAGATAATAAAGAGAATAACGGTAATAACGATAATAACTATAAAAATAATAACGAAAGTGATAGCAACGATATCATTTATGATATCAACGATAATAATAATAATAATAATTTGAATAATAACGATGATAACGGAAATAAAGATAATAACGATAATAATAATTATAATACTTTCAATAATAATAACGTAAATTACAATAATAACGATAATAATAATAATAATTATAAAAAGAATAGCAATAATAACAATAATAAAGTTAATAATATATACGATTTTAACGACAATAGTAATAATAATAATAACGATAATAAATATAATAACGATAATTATAATAATAACAATAATAATAATAACAATAATAACAATAATTTGCATAATAACGATAATAATAGTGGCAATGTTAAGAATAATAACAATAATAACGATAATAAATATTATGACGATAACAATATTATTCATAATAAAGTCAATAGTAATAAAAATAATAATAACGATAATATCGATAATAGCGATATTAATGAAATTCATTAGAATAATAATAGCAATAATAACGATATTAACGAAAATTTTAATAACATTCGTAACGAAACAACGATATTAACATTTATAATAATAATAATAATAATAACGAAAGAAAGTACAATAACGGTAACAACTATAATATTAATAACAATAATCACAATAATAACGATAATAACGATAATAATAATACTAATAATAACGATAATAATGATATCAATGTCATTAACGATAATAACGTTTATAATAATAATCTTATTGAAGAATAGAACAATAATAACGATAATAACTATAATAAAATTTATAATAATAACGATAATAACGATAATAACGATCATAATGATAATTATAGAGTAATAATAACAATATAAAGAATAATAACTTTAATAACGACCATAACGATAATAGTAATAGTAATAATAACAGTACTAACAATAATAAGAATAATAATGTTTATAACATTGTTAACGATAGTAATATTAACGATTTTAACGATAATATCCATAATAATAATAATAATAATGAAGATAACAACGATAATAACGATAATAATGAGAGTAATAAAAACAATAATAACGATAATAACGTTAACAACGATAATAACGATGATAACGATAATAACAATAATAATAATTGTAATAATTAAGATAATAACGACATTTACGATAATAAGGATAATAACAATAAAAATAATAACGATAATAATGATAATAGTATACACGATAATGTCGATAATATCGATAATAATATTAACATATTTAATTATAATATCGATAATAATATTAACAATATTAACGATAATATCGATTAATAATAATATTATAAAACATAACGTCGATAATAATAATAATAATAATAACATTATTAACGATAATAACGATAATAAATATAATAATAATAACGAAAATAAAGATGATAATAATATTAACGATAATAATAATAATAATAATAATAATAAAGATAATACCGATAGTAACGATAATAACGATAATAACGATAATAACTATAATAACGGTAATTGCGATAGTAACGAATATAATAATAACAATAATAACGATATTAGTAATAATATTAATAACGATAATAACGATATTTACGATAATAATTATAAGAATAATAAAAGATAATAACGATAGCAACATTAATATGGATAATAATAATAACAATATTAATGATAATATCGAAAATTATAATAATACTAATAGCTATAATAACGATAATATCGATAATATCGATAATAATAAAAACGACAATAACGATAAGAATAAAAATAAAATTTCGGTAGTAAGAATAATAACGACAATTACGATAATAACGATAATAATAACAACTATAATGTCGATGATAATGATAACGATCATAAAACTAGTAACGGTAATAATAATAATAGCAATAATAACGATATTAACGAAAATATTAATTACATTAGTAACGAAAACAACGGTAATATCTTTAATAATAATAATAATAATAAAGAAAGTAAGTATAATAACGGTGACAACTATAATATTAATAATAAATATAACGATAATAACGATAATAACGATAATAATAATACTAATAATGAAGATAATAAGGATATCAATGGCAATAACGATAATAATGTTTATAATTATAATATTATTAAAGGTAATAACGGTAATAACGATGCTAACAATAATAGCGATAATAATAACTTACAACAGAAGCAATAATAACGATAATAACCATAGTTTACTTATAATAATAACGATGATAACGATTATAATTATGATAACAATATTAACGATAATAACAATGATAATAATTATAATAATAAAGGTAATGACGATAAAAAAGTATCTAACGTTAATAATAATAAAGCAATAATAATGATAATAATAGATGTAATACTAAATAAATTAAGAATAATAACTATAATAACGATTATAACAATAACAGTAGTAGTAAGAATAACATTATAAAAATGTTAACGATAATAATATTAACGATAATAACGATAATAAGCATAATAATAATTATAATTATAATAAAGATAACAACGATATTAACGATAATAATGACAATAACAGAAAACAATAATGACGATAATAACGTTAACAAAGATAATACCGATAATAACGATAATGACAATAATAATAATAGTAATAATTAAGTTAATAACGATATATACGATTATAATAGTTGTAATAATTACAATAATAACAATAATAGGGATAATAAGGTTATTACCGATAATAAGGATAATTATAATATTCATAATAACTATAATACGGATATTACCGATATTAATAATAACCAAAATAACTATTATAACGAAGAAATAATAATAATAATATCGATAATAAAGATAATAAAGACAATAATAATAATGATAATATTAATAATAATAAAAATTTTAATGACGACAATAACGGTAATAGTAGTAGATATAATATCAGTATTATCAATAAAAACGATAACAATAATAATAGTAACGGTTATTACGTTAATGATGCTAATAATAAAAATAAAGTTTATAAAGATAACAACTATATTAACGATAATAACGATAAAAAAGAATAATATTAATAAGGACAATAATAATAATTACGGTAGCAATAATATTATTATCGAAATTAATGATAATATTGTTAATAGTAATAAAAATTTTAACGATAATATCGACAATATTAAAAATAACACTAATAATAATAAGCATAATAAAGAAAACAGAGATTACAATAATGACGATTAAAAAGATAACAACGGCAATAATGATAATAGCAATAATAACGATAACATCTGTAATAAAAATAACAATATTAACGATATTAAAGAAAATAATAATAACAATAATAGCGATAACAACGATAATAACATTAATAATAATAATAATAATAAAAACGAAAGTAACTATAATAACGTTGACATCGATAATAATAATAAAAATAATAACGATAATAACGGTAAGAACGATAATAACATTAATAAAATAAATAATATCGATAATCGCGATAATAACGATAATAACAATATTAATAGTAATAAAAATAAAGATAATATCAATAATAACGATAATATCGATAATAATTATAACAAAAATAATGAAGATAATAATAATAATAATAACGATAATAATGATAATAACGGTAATAATAATAATAATAATAACGGCATTACAAGCAATAATATCGATAATAACGATAATCACGATAATAATTATAACAATAATATCAAAAATAACGATAAGAAATATAATACTAATAACAATAATATCGTTGACAACGAAAATAACGATAATTATAATAATAATATATAGATAATAAGGATTATAACGATAAGAACGAACATAACTATAAAAATGTAAATAAGGGCAAATATAATAATAATAATAACGATAATGAAAATGACGATAATGACGATAATAACGAAAATGACGATAATAACGATTATAATAATAAAGATAGTAACGATAATAGTAATAATAATATAACGATAATAAATATAATAATTGTAATATAGATAATAACGATATTATCGATAAAAATAATAATTATATTAACGATAAAATAGATAATAATAATAACAAAATAAACGATAATATCGATAATAATAGTAAGTTGAATGACAATAAAAACAAAAATAACGAACATGACGTAAATAATATTAACGATAAAAACGATAATAATAATAATACAAATATCGATAGTAACAAAAATAACGATAATGAGGATAATAACGATAATAATAACAGCAATAATAACGATTTTAAAATTAAGAACGATAATAAAAATAATATTAATAACAATAATAACATTATCAACGATAATAATAATAAAGACGTTAATAATAATAATCATAATAAAGATATTAACGATAATAAAAACAATAATAATTATAGCAATAATAATAATAGTAACTAAAAGAATGATAATATCGATTATAACGAAAATAATAATAACGAAAGTAATGATAATATCGATAATACCAATAACAATATTATTGATAATATCGATAATAATATTAATAATCATAACGATAATAGCGATAATAACGATAATTACGATAATGACGATAATATTAATAACCATAATAACGTTAATAACTTAAATAAAGGTAATGATAATAGTAATAATAACAATAAGAACGATAATAAAAATATTAATGATAATAATATTAACGAAAATACCGACA
Source organism: Vespa crabro (assembly GCF_910589235.1). Lineage (NCBI taxonomy): Eukaryota > Metazoa > Arthropoda > Insecta > Hymenoptera > Vespidae > Vespa > Vespa crabro. The sequence goes on from NW_025813595.1 coordinate 2,953,260, forward strand.
TAATTAATAATAACAACGATAATTATGATAATAACGATAATAAATGTAATAATAATAAGGATAATAACAATATTAACGATAATATTGATAATAAAGATAATAACAATAATAACGATAATAACGATAATAATAAGAACGATAATAACCATAATAGCAATAATAATAATAACGATAATAACGTAAATAACGATAATAATAGTAATAATAATAATAATAATAGCGATAATAGCGATATTAACGACAATAACGGTAATAATTATAACAATAATAACGATAATATCGATAATATTGATAATATCGATAATAATTATATTAATAATAACTATAATAACGATAATAAGGACAATAAAACAAAGAATAATAACTGTATTATCAAAAATATTAAGGACAATTATAACGATAATAACGATAATCATATTAATAATAATAATAATAAAGATAATAACGATGACAACGATAATAATAATAGCAATAATAATGATAATAATGAAAAAAATAATAATAGTAATAATAATAATATCGCTAATAACGCTAATTACGATAATAATAATAATGATAACGACGATGAAAATAATATTAATAATAACAATAATATCGATAATAATAATAACGTAAAAAACGATAATAGCATTAATAATAGAAAAGATAATAACATTAATAACGATAATAAAGGTAATAATAATAAATAAAATAACGTTTATAACGATAATAACGATAATAATAATAATAATAATAATAACGTAAAAAACGATAATAGCATTAATAATAGAAAAGATAATAACATTAATCACGATAATAAAGATAATAACGATAATAACAATAATAATAGTAGTAATAAAAAAAGTAATACGATAATAACGATAAAATAGTTTTTAACGATAATAATAATGGTGATAATTACGATAATATCGATGATAATAATAACTATAATAACGATAATAACGATTATGGAGATAATAATAATTATAGTAAATATAACGATATTATAGATACTAACGACAACATAATAATAATAATAATAACGATAATAGCAGTAATAACGAATAAAAATAGTAGAAAAATAACAATAATATCAACAATAACGATAACAAAGATAATAACGATAATATCGATAATAATAAGTAAGATAACTTCGGTATCAACGATAATAATAATAACTATATTAACGATAATATCGACAATAATAACAACAATATCGACAATAATAACGATAATAATAATAACAATAATAACAATAATACCGATACTAACGATAATATCGTCAATAATTATAACGATAATGATAATAGCGATAAAAACAATAACGATATTAACGTTAATATTGACAATATTAAAGATAATAATGATAATAATTATAAAACGATAATAATTATCATAATAATAACAGTAATAACGATAATAACGATAAAAAAATTAAAATAATAACGATAATATAGATTATAATAATGATATTAATAACGTTAATAACGATAATTACGATAATAAAGGTAATAATAATAAAATTAATAACGCTAATAACGATAATAAAGATAATATTATTATATATAATACCGATAATATCGATTATAATGGAAATAATAATAATAAAAATATCGATAATAACGATAATAACGGTAATAAAGATAATAATAATAGTAATAATAATAGTAATAATAATAATGATAATTACGATAATAATGATAATAATAATAGTCATAATAACATTATTACAATAATAACGATAAAAACAATAATAACGATATCCACAATAACGATAATAAATACAATATTAATAACAATAATAATATTGATAATATCTATAATAACGATAATATAAATAATGACGACAATAATGATAATAGTAATTACGATAATAAGGATAAATAAAAAAATAACAATAATATCAACAATAACGATAAAAAAGATAATAACAATAATACCGGTTATGATAAGAATAATATTAATAATAATAACGATAATAATGATAACAATAATAATAATAATAATAATAATAATAATAATAATAATAATAATAATATCATTAATACTCACAATAATAACAATAATAACGGTTATGAGAAGAATAATATTAATAATAATAACGATAATAATGATAATAACCAAATAATCGATAATAATAATTACAATAATAACGATAATAACAATAATAATGATAATAATACTAATAATTATAACGATACTAACGATAATATTGATAATAATAATAATAGGATCGATAATAACGTTAATAGTAATAAGTATAAAATCGGTAGTAATGATATTAATGAAAATATCCATAATAATAATAAAAAATATAACAATACTAACGATAATAACAATAACAATAATAACAATAATTACGATAATAATAATAGAAAAGATAATAATTCTAATAATTATAACCATAATAACGATAATAACGATAATAATAATAATATTAATAACGATAATTACGTTTATAACGATAATAATAATAACAATAACATTGATAAAAACGACAATATTCGTAATAACTGTATTAATAATAACAAAAATAACTATTAAAACGGTAATAACAATAATAATAATAACAATAATGACGGTAATAACGGTAATAACGATAATAATAATAAAATAATGACGATAATAACGGTAATATCGCGTAATAATAAATACAATAGTAACAATAGTAATAATTGCAATAATAACGATGGTAAAGAAATGGAAGATAATGGTAATAATATTAAATACGAAATGAATGATAATAACGATAATATCGATATAAATAATACATATAACATTAATAATTATACTAATAATAAAAGTAATAACGATAATAAATATAATAGCTTTAATAATACAAGTAATAATAACAATAATATCATTATTAAAGATAATGAAGATATGAACGATAATAATAATCATAATAATAACAATAATATTCATAATAATATAAACGATAATAACGGTAATGACGATAAAAAACATAATAACGAAAATATAGATATTAATAAATTAGATAATATCGATTTCATCGAAAATAATAATAACAATAATAACGATAATAAGTATAACAAAAATGATATTTACGAATATAACGATAAAAGAAATATTAATAATATCAATAATAAGGATAATAAGGATATCGTCGATAATAATAATAACATTAATAATGATAATATAGATATTAATATTATCAATATAAGCGATAATAAGGATAATTTTAATAATAATAATATATACAATATTAACAATAATAATAATAATATACAATATTAACAATAATAACGATAATAGCAATATTAAAGTTTCTAATAATAACGATAATAACGTTGATATCGATAACAATAATAACAATATTAACAATAATAACGATAATAGCAATATTAAAGTTTCTAATAATAACGATAATAACGTTGATATCGATAACAATAATAACAATATTAACGATAATATCGATAAAAAAATTAAAATAATAACGATAATATAGAAAATAATAATAAAATTAATAACGTTAATAACGATAATTACGATAATAACGGTAATAATAATAAAATTAATAACGCTAATAACGATAATAAAGATAATAGTATTATTAATAATACCGATAAAATCGATTATAATGGAAATAATAATAATAACAATATTGATAATAACGATAATAACGATAATAACAATAATAATAATAGTGATAACAATAGTAATAATAATAATGATTATGACGATAATAACGATAATAATAATAGTCATAATAACATTATTACAACAATTACGATAAAAACAATAATAACGATATCCATAATAACCATAATAAAGACAATATTAATAACAATAATAATATTGATAATAACTACAATAACGATAATAATAATAATAATAATAAAGATAATAACGGTAATAACGATAATAGCGATTATAAGAATATTAATAAGAGCGAAAATAACGTTAATAGTAATAAGTATAAAATCGATAGTAATGATATGAATGAAAATATCCATAATAATAATAATAAATAGAACACTACTAACGATAATAACAATAACAATAATAACAATAATAACGATTATTAATATAATAACGATAATAGTAAGAATAATAATAATATCGAAAATGTGGTTAATTACGGAACTAACGGTAAAAATGATAATAACTATAATAATGACAATAATAATAATAATAATAAAGATAATAACGTTAATGACGATAATAGCGATTATAAAAAATTCAACAATAAAGATAACAAAGATATTAATAAATAATAACAATAATAACAATTATAGCGATAATAACAAAAATAACGATGATAACGATAATAATAATAACACTAATAACAATAATATCGACAATAACGATAATTACGATAATACTAATAACAATTATAACGATAATAACGATAATAACAATAATATTAGTAATAATAATAATATTGATAACAATAATAAGGATAATAGCATTAATAATAATAACAAAATTAACGTTTATATTGATTATAAAGATAATGATAGTAACGATAATAATAATTATAATAATAACTAATTACGATAATAATAATAGAAAGGATAATAATACTAATGATTATAACCATAATGACGATAATAACGATAATAGTAAAATTAATAACGATAATAACGATTATAACGATAATAATAATAACAATAACATTGATAATTACGACAATAATCATAATAACTGTAATAATAATAACAAAAATATCTATTAAAACGGTAATAATAATAATAATAATAACAATAATGACGATAATAACTGTAATAATGATAAAAATAATTATAATAATGACGATAATAACGGTAATAACGCGTAATAATAAATACAACAGTAACTATAGTAATAATAGCAATAATAACGATGGTAACGAAATGGAAGATAATGGTAATAACGAAATTAAGGATAATAACGATAATAACGATTTTAATAATATAAATAATAATAATAATTATATTAATAATAAAAATAATAACGATAATAAATATAATAACGTTAATAATACAAGTAATAATCACAATAATATCATTATTAAAGATAATAAAGATAAGAACGATAATAATAATCATAATAATAACAATAATATTCATAACAATATTAACGATAATGACGGTAATGACGATAACAATAATAACGATAATTACGATGATATCGATAATAATATTAACAATATTAACAATCATAAACATAATAGATATAATAATAACATATATACCGATAATAATAATAATAATACAAAAAAAAATAGTAATAATATTAACGATAAGAACGATAATAATAATAACAATAACGAATATAAGGATAATAACGATTATAATAGTAATAATAATAACGAAAATAATGATAATAACGATAACAACGAAAATAATAATAACAATAATAGCGATATTAACGATTATAACGATAATAAGGATAATAATAATAATTTTAATAACGATAGAAACAGTAAAATCGATAATAACGAAAAAACGATGATAAGGATGTTAACGATAATAATAATAATCTGAATAACGATGATAACGATAATATCGATAATAATAAAAGTATAAATAATAATAATGATCGTAACGATAATAAAGACAATAATAGCAGTTATATTAACAATAATCATAGTAAAAACTATAATAACGATAATATCGATAATATTAACAATGACACAGATAATAGAAATGATAATAATAGCGATAATAACGATAATTACTTTAATAATAATAACAATAATAAAGATAATACCGATATTGACATTAATAATAATAATAATAATAGCAACAATAACAATAATTAAGAAAATAAAATAATATCGATTATATTAATAAAAATATTAACAATTATATAGATAATTATAATAAAAATATTAACAATAATAACGATAATAACAATATTATCGATAATAAGGTTAATAAAAATGACGATATTTACGAATATAACGATAAAAGAAATATTAATAATACCAATAAAGAGGATAATAAAGATATCGTCGATAATAATAATAACAATAATATTGATAATATAGATAGTAATATTATCCATATTAAGGAAAATAATGATAATTTTAATAATAATAATAACGATAATAACGGTTTTAGTGATAATATAATAACGATTTTAACGATATTAACGATAATGACGATAATATCAATAATAATAATAATAAAAATAAAGATAATAACGAAATAAATGGAAATAACGATAATAATAATAAATTCATAACGATAATAACGATAATAATAAAAATATTAACAATAATAACGATAATACCGATTAGAACGTTAATAATTTTAGTAATTATAACAATAATAATATTACTAACGATAATAACGATATTAAAGATTCTAATAATAACGATAATAACGTTGATATCGATAATAATAATAACAATATTAACGATAATATCGATAATAATAGTAATGACAATAACAACAACAAAAAAGGTAATAACGATAATAATATAAACGATAATAACAATAATACTAATAATAATACTATCTATAATAACAATAATAATCATAATAATAATAATAATAATAACAATAATTACGATAATAAAGAAATTAACGATAATAAAGAAATTAACGATAATAATAATGATGATAATGACGATAATAATATTAATAATAATAACGATTATAACGATATTATCGATTATAATAAGATTTATAATAAAGATAATAAAGATAAAAACGATATTAATACTATCAACAAAAACAACAATAACGATAATAATGATAATAACGATAATAAAAAAATAATAATATTAATGAGAAGAATAACGATGATACCGATAATAACGGTAATAATAATAATAAATATTAATATTATATCGTTAATAAGGATAGTAATAATAATAATAATAACAATGACTATAATAATGATAACAATAATAACAATAAGGAGAAAAATGACGATAAAAATTACAACAATAAAATCGATAAAAACGATAATAATGGTAATATTAATAATAATAATATCGATTATAAAAATATTGAATATAAGAAAGTAATAACAATAAAATCGATAATAAAGATAATAATAAAAATAATAACAATAATAACGAAAATAACGTCAATAAAAATTATATTATGTACGGTAATAACGATAAGAAAAAGATTAACGGTAATACCAATAATAAGGACAATAATAATAATAATAAGAATAATAACGATAACTACAAAAAGACGATAATAGTAATATTAATAAAAATGAAAACAAGGATAATAACGATAACAACTATTACAATAATAATAATAATAATAAAGATAGTAACGATATGAACGATATTAACTATAATAACAATAATAAAGATAATTATAATACGATAATAACGATTACAGTAATAATAATAATATTGATAGTAACAAAAATTACGATAATGGTGAAAATATTAATAATAATAATAACAATAAGATTGATAACAACGATAATAAAAATATTAATAATAATAACGAAAATAAGGATAATCACGATGACAACGATAATAATAATATCAATAATAATGATAATACGTTAATAATAGTAGTAGTAATAACAATAATAACGATAAGTTCTATATTTACGGTAAAAATAGTAACGATAATAACGATAATATCGATAATAATAATAACAATATTAACGATAATAACGATAATAGTAATAATAAAAGTGATAATAACGATAATATTGATAATAACGATAATAATAATACGATAATAACGACAATACCAATAATAATAACAACTATAACAACGATAATAATAATATTAACAATAATATCGATAACTACTATCATTCCTATAATTATAATAATAGTAATATCGATAATAACGATAATTACGATAATAATTATAATAATAATAAAGATAATAACGAAAATGACCATAATAACAATAATTGTGCTAATTACAATAATAATAAGAACAGCAATAACCATATTACCGATAATAACGATAATTACAACTACAATGACAACGATAAAAACGATAAGTACAATTATAATAATGACGATAATAACGAAAAAAGTAATAATAATTATAACGATAAAAACGATAATAACAATAATAATAATAACAATAATAAACATAATAAAGATATCAACGATAGTAATTGTAGTAATAACGATACTAAAGATAATAACGATATTAACGATAATAATATTATCGATAGTAAGCAAAATATCAATAATATTAATAACAACATTAATGATATTATCGTTAATATTAACAATAATAATAACTATAATAACGACAATAACGATAATAACAATATTAATAATAACTATAGTAACGATAATACCAATAATAATAATTAAAATATTATCGATAATATCGAAAATAATAATAAAGATAACAACGATAATATCGATAATAACTGTTATATTATTAATAATAACGATAATAACGATAATAAGGACAGTAACTATAATAACAATGATATTAATATCGAAAAAACAATAAAATTAATAACGCCGATTATGATAACAACGAAAATAATAATATTAATAATAAAGATAATTACGATAATAACGATAGTAATTGTATTAATAATAAAAATAATAACGATAATAACGTTAATAACGAAAATAACGATTATATTATTAACGATTATATTAATAATATCGATAATATTAATAACAATACTAACGTTAATAACGATAATAATAATAATAATAACAATAATACCGATATTAACGATACTAGCGATAATAATAAAACAATGTTAACGTAAATAAAGATAATAAAGATAATAATGATAATAATAAGAATAATTACAGTAATAATTTCTATAATTACGATAATAACGACAATAGTAATTATAACAATAACGATAATGACAATAATAATAATAATAAAAATAATAATAACGATAACATAGATAATAACGATGATAATAATAACGATATTTTCGACATTAGTGCTAATAATAATAACGATATTAACGATAATAACGATAATAATAATTATAATAATAGAGATAATAACCTTAATAACGTTATCAATAATAACAATAATAACGATAAGAACGATAATAGCGATTATATTGACAATAAAGACAGTAATAAGAATAATAATAATAATAATAATAACGATAATATTAATAATATTAATAACGTTAATTACATTAACAACGATAATATTAATAATGACGTTAATAGTAATAATCATAATAAAGATATTAGCGATAATATCAACAATAATAATAATAATAGTAACCATAATAACGATAATAAAAATAATTACTATAATAACGGTAATAACAGTGAAAATAATAGTAATAATAGATATATTAAAGTTAGTAAGGATAATAACGATTATAATATTAATAATAATGACGTTTAATACGGTAATACCGACAATATTATTATTAATATTAACGTTAATAGGTATAATTGCAATATAAAAGTTAATAGTAATAACAATAATAACGTTAAAAACGATATTAACGATAATAACAATAATAATATTGATAATAACGATAATAATAATAACAATATTAACGATTTTTAATGTTAAGAATGATAATAATAATAACATTTATAACCATTATAACATTATAAACGATAATAATAATAATGACGTTAATAATAATAATCATATTAAAGATATTATCTATAATTTCAACAATAATAATTCGAAAAATAATAATAATAATAATAGTAACCATAAGAACGATAATATCGATAATAAGGATAATAATAATAACGATAGTAATGATAATAAAGATAATAACGATAATAATATTAACGATAATATCAACATTATTGATAATATTAACAACCATAATTTTGATAATAACGATAATAAAATTAATAACGATAATAATAATAATAATAATAAAGAAAATAACCGTATTAACGGTAAAAACGGTAATAATAATAACAATATTAACGATAATATAAATAATATTGATAATAAAGGTAATTGTAATTATAATAATAACAATGATAACGAAAATAACAGTAATACTAATAACAATAATAACGATAGTAACCAAATAACGATAATAATAATAACAATTATAAGGATAATAACTAAAATAACGATATTAACGATAACTATAATAACTATAATTACGATAATAACAATAGTAATAATGACAATAATATCGATAACAACGATAAAAAGGATATTAATAGTAATAAAAGTAAAGATAATATCGGTAAAGTGGATAATAATAATAACATTTTATTCGAAAATAAGGATAATAAAAATAATAATAATTAAAATAATGATAATATCACTAATAGTAACAACTATAAATTCGATAATAATGATATTAATGAAAATAACTAAAATATTAATAGTATATATAACAATAATAACGATAATAACAATAATAATAATAACATCAATAACGATAATTACGATGATAACGATAGTAATAATTACCATAATGACGATAACAAAGATGGTAATGATAATAATAATAATAAAAATATTATTGATAATAAGGTTAATTACGAAAATAACGGTAATAAACATAATAACTATAATAACGACAATAATAATAATAATAATAAGGATACGAACGATAATAACGATAATAATAAATATAATAATTATGATAATAACGTTATTAACGATAATAAAGACAGTAATAACTACAATAAGAACGATAACCTATAATAATTATAATAACGATAACTATAAGAACAATAATTACTATAATAACGATATTAACAATAATAATAATAATAAGCATAACAACGATAATATAGAAATAATGATAATAATAATAACAATTATAACAAATATAAACAATAATAATAATAATAATAATAATAATAATAATAATAATAATATGGATAATAACGATAATAACAATAATAATTATAAAAATGAAAGCGATAATAATAATAATAACGATAATAATAATGACGATCGTAGCTGTAATAATAATAAAGGTAATAATAATAATAATAGAAAAGATAATAACGTTAATAAAGAAAATAACGATTATAATATTAACGATAATATCAATAATATCGATAATAATAAAAACACTACTAACGATAATAACGATAAAAATAATAATAATAACAATAATGACGAAATTAACGATAATAACGATAATAACGATAAGAACGATAATAACAATAATAATAATATTGTTAACAAAGATAATAACGGTAATAATAATAATAATAACAGCAATAATATCTATAATTACGATAATAACGATAATAACGATCATAACGATAATAATAATAGTAATTATAACGATGAAAACGACATTAACTATAATATTAATATTTACAATAATAATAATATCAAAAATAACGATATTAACGACAATAATAGAAGTAAAAATATCAATAATGACAATAATAACGATAATGATGTTAGCGATAATAATAATAACGACAATGATTATAATAATAATAACAATTCTAACGATAAAAGCAATAATAATAATAGTAATTGTAATAATAATAGCAATAATAACGATGATAAAGATAATTATAATAACATTAATATCGACAATAACGATAATGGCGAATAACAATAATAATAATAATAACGTTAATAGCGATAATAACGATCATAATAATAATAACAGTCACAATATAAATAATAACAATAATAACGATAATATCGATAATAAGGATAATAACGATAATAAAGACAATATAAATAATAATAAGTACGATAATAACGGTAATAAAGAGAATAACGGTAACAACGATAATAGCGATGACAATAATGATGATAACTATTATAATAATAATAAGAATAATTAAGAAAATTACGATAAATATAATAATAATAATAACAATAATATCTATAATATCTATAATAACGACATTAGTAACAACAATAATAAAGATACTAACGTTAATAACGATATTAACGATAGTAATAATGACAATAATAACGATAATAAAGATGATAACGATATATAATAATATATATCGAATATATAACGAATAATAATAGTAATAATATTATTGATAATAAGGTTAATAATGAAATTAACGGTAATAAAAATATTAACAATAATAACGACAATAATAATAATAATAACGATACTAACGATAATAAAGATAATAACGGTATTAACGATAATAACTATAGAAATAATTACAATAATAACGATAATGACGATAATAATGAGCGTAACTATAACTATAAGAACAATAATTATTATAATAACGATACTAGCAATAATAATAAGAAGAATTAAAACGATAATAAAGAAATAACCATAATAATAATAACAATTATAACTATAATAACGATAAAAACTATAAAAACGATAATAATAATAATAATAATAATAATAATAATAATAATAATAATAATAATAATAATAATAATAATATTAAGGATAATATCGATAATTACGATAATAATAAAAGTATTAATAATGATGATAAGGATTATAGCGATAAGATCGATAAAAGTAATATCAAAAATATCGATAATAACTATAATAACGATAAAAATAAAATAATAGTACGATAATAACGATAACAAATATTATAACGATAGTAATAATAACAATTATAACGATAATAACTGTAATGACGATACCAATAATAACGACAATTACGATATTATCGATAATAATATTAACAATATTAACGTTCATAACGATAATAAAGATAATAATATTTTTGACAATAATTATAATACTGATAATAAAGATAATAACGATAATATAGATAATAACGCTAATAATAATAACAATAATAACGATTATAAGGATAATAACGATAATAATAGAGACAATAATAATAATATTAAAAATAATAACAATAAAATAACGTTTTATCTATAATAACGATGTTAATAATAACGAAATTATCGATAATAATAATAATAATATTAGCAATAATGACCTTAATAAACATAATAACGATAATAATGATACGATAATAACGATAATAATAATAACAATATCGATAGTAATTATAATTACAATAATGACGATAATAACGATTATAATAATAACGATAATGAGGATGATAATAAAAACTATAATAGCACTAATAGCGATAATAATTATAATAATAATAGCAAAAATAACGATAACAACTATAATAACATTATTGATAATAATAATGATAACGAAACTAAGCTTAATAATGGTGTAAACGATAAAAGTAATAACACTAATATCGGTGTTAAAGATAACAACGGTAATAATAATAATAATAATAAAGAAAATAACGATTATAATGATAATAACGTTAATACTGTTAATAATAAGAGCAATAATAGCGATAAAATGATAATAATTATAATGATAGATGTAATAATTACAATATTAACAATATTAAAATGTAATAATAATAATAATAGTAGTAATAATAACAATAATAACAGTATTAACAATAAAAACGATAATAACAATATTGTCCATAATAATAATATTAATAATACCGATAATAACGGTAATAACGACAATAATTATATTAATAATAATTATAATAGTAATAATAACGATAATAACGATAATAACGATATTAATAAAAATAATGATAAATATAAAAATAACAAGGATAGTGATGAAAATAAAAATTAAAATAATAACGATAATTTCTATAATAGTGGTAATAATAATAACGATAATAACGATTAAATTATAATAACAATAATAATAATAATATTATTATTAACAATAATAAATTTAACAAGAACAATAGTGATAAAAAAATTAATATTAAAATAGAAAATAAGGTTAATAACGATGACAACGATAATTATAATAACAATATTAACGATAATAACGATAATAATGATTATACGAATTATAACAATAACGATAATGAGAATAATAACGATAATAATGATAGTAACTATAATAACGATTACAACAATAATAACGATAATAATAATTACGATAATACCGATAATAAAGATAATTACAATAATAACAATAGTAATAATAAATATGATAACAATAATAACGATTGTAATGATTATAACGATAATAATATTAATAATTTTAACATAAATATTGTTAATAACGATAATTATTTTAATAGAAGTAATCATAACAATATTAACAATGTTTGCAATAATAATGATAGTAAGGATAATAATAGTGGTAGCAATTAAAGTAATAACAGTAATAACGATAATAACAACAATAAGGATAATAGTAATAACGATATTAACGACAGTAGTAATAATAATATGTATAGTAACAATAATGACGATAATAACGATAATTACGATATTAATAATGATAATAATAATAATATTAATAACGATAATTACGTTAATAAAGATAATAATATTAACAATAATAACGAAAACAACGATAATAAGGATAATAGTAATAACGATAATAACGTCAACAATAATTTTGAAAATATTGATAAAAACGATAATAACAATAATAATAACAATAGTAATAGTAATGAAAACTATAAAAACGATAATTACGATATTAATAATGATAATAATAACAATAATAAAGATAATAACGGAAATAATATTAATAATAATAATAATAATAATAATAATAATAATAATAATGATTACAATAATAAAGATAATAATGACAATAATAATACGAATAATAATAATAAAAATAATAACGATTACAAAGACAATTTCGATAGTACCGATAATAATAATTATAATAACGAGAATAACGATATTAACAATAACAATAATAGCGATATTAACGATAATATTGATGATAATATTAGCAATTATAACGATAACTAACGACAATAACGATAGTAAAGATAATAATAACTATAATAACGATAATTACAATAATAATAATTATAACGATAATAATAATAAAAGTAATATCGATAAAGACAATAAAGATAATAACGGTAATAATAATAATAATAAAGATAATTACGATAATAACGATAATAATAATAACAATAATAACGATAATAACGACATTCACGATAATAATAATTACAATAATAACGATAATAACGTCATTCACGATAATATTAATTACAATAATAAAGATAATAACGACAATAATGATAACAAGGAAAATAATTATAATAATAATATCAATAGAAACGATAAAAATGGTAATACTTACGATTATAACGATAATAACGATAATAACGATATTAACCATAATAAAATTAATAACTATATTAACACTAATAACGATAATAATTTCAGCAATAATAGCGATAATAGCTACTATAACAGTAACAATAATAATAACATTAATGACAATATTATCGATGATAACGATAATAAAAATAACGGTAATGACAATAATAATAATAATAGTAATAAAAATAATAATTATAATAACGTTAATAATAATAACAATTATAACGGCAATAATGATAATAATATTAATAAAGATATTAGCAATAATAATAGTAGTAATTTATAACTATTATAACGAAATAAACGATAATAACGATAACAATAATAACGATTATTACTATAATAACTAAAATAATAAAAACGATAGAAACGATACTAGTAAAAATAATAATACCGATAAAAACGATAATAAATTTAATAATAATAAAAAGAATAACGATAGTAAGATATTAACGATATAAACGATGATAAAACCAAAAACTACGAAAATAACGATAATATTTATAACAATAATAACGATAATAACTACAATAATTATAACAATAACAACGATAATATAAATAATAACGATAATAACGATAATAACGATAATAATAAATATAGTAATAATAACAATAATAACGACAATAACGATAATAATAATAATAATGATAATAGTAATAAATACGATAATAATAAAAATTATAATAATAACGATAATAACGATAATAGTACATGTAATAATAATGCTAATAACTATAATAACGTTAATAACGATAATAATTATAATAACGATTAAAATAACAACGATAATAATGATAATAACAATAATAGTAATAATAACTACGATAATAACGGTAATTACGATTACAATAATAATAACACTAACAATATAAATAATTACAATAGTAACGATAATAACATTATGAAGATAATAATAATAATAATATTAACGATAATAATGATAATAACGATAATAATAATATCGAAAATAACGACAATAATAAAAATAATAATAACGATAATAATGATAATAACGATAACATAGGTAATAATAAAGACAATAATATCGATAATAACGATATTAACGATATAATAATAATAATAATAATTTCGTTAATTAGGATAATTTCGAAAATATCGGTAATAACTACGATGACGGGGAAATCGATAATTAACAATAAAATCGAAAATAACGATAATAACTACATTAAATGTAATAATAATAACGATAATAACGATAATATCGATAAAAATAATAGCGACAATGACGACAAAAGTAATAATATTATTAATGGTATTAACGATAATAACGATAATAGTAAATATAATAATAACGATAGTAACGATAATAACGCATAATAATAATTACAACAATAAAAATAGTAATGATAAAAATAATAACGATGATAACGATATTGACGATAATAATAATAATATTAACAACGATATTATGTATAATAACGATATCATCGAGAATAATAAAAATAATATCGATAATAACGATAATAACGATAATAAAATTAATAATAATATCGATAATAGCAATAATAGCGATAATAAAATATTAATAGTAATAAGAATAATGATAATATCGATAATAACGGTATTATCGATAATAATTATAACGAAAATAACGACGATAATAATAATCATAATCGGTAATAAGGATAAATACGATAACATCGATAATACTAATAGCAATAATATCGATAATAACTATAATATCGTCAATGATAATAATAATATTAACGATAATAACGATAATAACGATAATAATAATAATAATAACATTAAAAACAATAATACCGATAATAACAATAATAGTAACAGCATTACAAACAATAATATCGATAATAAAGATAAATACGATAATAATTGTAACAATTATATCGATAATAACGATTAGAAATACAATACTATTAACAATAATATTGCTGACAACGATAATAACGATAATTATAATAATTACATATAGATAATAAGGTATGTAATGATAAGAACGTACATAACTATATAAAAGAAAATAACGGCAATTATAATAATAATAATAGCGATAATGACGATAATGACGATAATAACGATGATGATGATAATAAGGAATATAATAATATCGATAGTACCGATAATGGTAATAATAATAATAATGATAATAAGGGTACTACCGATAGCAAAGATAATAAATATATCAATAAAAACGATAATAACGATATTAACGATAATAATGATAATAACAATAAGACACTATCGGTCTGATACGATGTAATGATACGATAGTAACGATTACTGTA
This sequence comes from Vespa crabro, assembly GCF_910589235.1. NCBI lineage: Eukaryota > Metazoa > Arthropoda > Insecta > Hymenoptera > Vespidae > Vespa > Vespa crabro. The sequence goes on from NW_025813595.1 coordinate 2,970,511, forward strand.
ATGGTAATATTACCGATAGTTTCAATAATAACGATAATGATGTTAATAATAAAAATAATAATAAGGTAATAACGATATTAACGACATCAACGATAAAAATAATAATAAGAATAATAATAAAAATAACAATTACAATAATAACGATAATAACTATAAGAATGAGAACAATAATAGCGATAACATCGTTAATAACAATAATCGTAATAATAACGATAATAGTGGTAATAACGATGACAACGATGTAAATAGTAATAGTAATAACGATAATAACGATATTACCGAAAATAAGGATAATAATAATAGCAATAATAACAATAATAGCGATATTAATGATAATAAGAATAATAAAGATAGTAACAATAATAATAATAGTAATAATAATGTTAATAACGTTATTCACGATAATAACGATAATAATAATAACAGTAATAAAGATAATTGCGATAATATCGATTATAATAATAACAATAAAATCGATAGTAATGATATTAATGATAACTATAATAAGATTAATTACGATAATAACGACAATAGTAATAATAATAATACCCGTAATAATATTAACAATAATAACGATAATGAAGATTTTTACGATAATAATAATAACGATAATAACGATAATAACGATTATAATAATAATATTAATAACAAAGGATATAACGATATTCACGAAAATAACGATAATAATGATAATAACGATACTAATAAAAACAAAAATAACAATAATAACGATAATAACGATTATAATGATAATAACTATAATAATGATATTAACAATAAGAATAAAAGTAATAATAATGACATTAACGTTATGAACGATAATAGTGATAATAACGATACTAATAAAAATAATAATTACAATAATAAAGATAATAACGATTATTATCATAATAACTATAATAATGATATTAACAATAAGAATAAAAGTAATAATAAAGACATTAACGTTATGAACGATAATAACGATAATAATATTAACAATAATAACGATTATAACTATATTAAAAATAACAATAATATACGATAACAAAGATAAAAACAACAATAATAATAGTAAAACATACGAAAATAAGGATAATAATAATAATAATAATAACGATAATACTGATAATAACGTTAATAATTCTAGTAGAAATAACTATAATAATGGTAATAACTATTTTTATGAAAACAATAGTAACGATAAAATCGATAATGTCGATTATAATAATAATAATAGCAACGATAATAACGATATTATCTATAATAACTATAATAATAATAGCAATAATTACGACAATAACGATATAAATGATAATAACGATAACAACGGACACAAAATAATAATAATAGAAATAATAAAGGTCATAACGATATTAAACATAATATCGTTAGTAATAATACTAATAATAACGATAAAAACTATTATAATGATAATAACGATAATAATAGAACTAATAATAACAATGTAAACAATAATGACGATAATAACGAAATAACGATAATAAAATTAGTATAATAACAATAAGAAAAATAATAACGATAATACCGTTAATATTGGTAATAATAATAGCAATATTCACATTAATTCCGATAATAATAATAATAATAATAATAACAATAATATCGACAATTACGATAAAAACGATAATAATAATAACGATAATATCGAAAAAAGTAATAATAATAATACCGATAGAAAAAATAATGACGATAAGATCAATAATAATAATAATAATTATAACGATTGTAACAATAATTACAGTAATAACAATAATAATAATAAAATTAATATCGATAATTACGTTAATAACTGTAATAATAATAGAAATAATAACGATAATAACGATAATAGTAATAATAATAATAATAACAATATTAAGGATAATAACGATAATAACGATAATAACGATAATTCTAATAACGATGACAACGATAAAAACAATAATATTAACATTAATATTAACTAAAATAAGGATAATATCGATAACAACGATACTATTAATAATAATTATCAAGATAATAACATAATTAACGATCATAACGATAAAATGATAGTAACATTACTAATAATAATATTAATAACAATAATAACGTTAAGAACACTAATAATGAGAAGAATATGATCGATAATAACAATAATAAGGATAATTATAATTACAATAATAACGATACCAACGATAATAACGATAAAAATAATAAAAATAATAAAGAAAATAACGATAATAACGAAGCCATCAATAATAATAATAACAATAATAAGGATAATAACGATAACAACGATAATAATAATAACAACAATAAAGATAATAACGATAATGACAATTATACGGATTATAACAATACGATAATATCGATAATAGTAATAATAATAAGAACGATAATGAAGATAAAACGATAAAAATGATAATAACTATAATAACGATAATTGAAATAATAACTGTAATAATAATAGCAATATTATCATTAACCATGATAATAAAGTTAATAAAAATAATAACGAAAATAACAATGAAAATAGTTGTAATAATAAAGAAATTAAAGATAGTAACGCTAAGAACGATAATAATAATAACAATAATTACGAAAAAACCATATTAACGATAATAACAATAATAATAAATATAATAACGACATTAATAATGATAATAATAACAATAATAACGATAATAACAAAAATAATATAAAGAATAATAACGATTATAATGATAATAACGATAATAATAATAGCAATAATGACGATGTTAACGTTAAGAACGAAAAAAATAATACCTTAAATGACCATTATAACATTATCAATGATGATAATAATAATGACGTTAATAATAATCATCATAAAAAAGATATTAACGATAATAACTACAATAAAAATTATAACAAAATAATAATAATAATAGTGACCACAAGAACGTTAATATCGATAATAACAATTATAATAATAACGATAGTAACGATAATATCGATCATATTAATAACAATATTATTGATAAGATCGATAATAATAATAATAATAATAACGATAATATCGATAGTAAAAATAATAATGATAATAACGTTAGTAAAGATAATAACTATAATATCGACTATATCAATAATAATAATTACGATAATCGCTATATTTACGATAATGACGATAATATTAATAACGATAATAACCCTAATAACGTAAATAACGACAATAATAATAGAAATAATAACAATAACAACGATAATAGAGATAATAACGATAATATCGACATTATTAATAATAATGACAACGATAATTATGATAATAATGTTCGTAAAACTAATAAAAATAAAGATAATAACAATTTTAACGATAATAACGAAAATATCGATAATAAAAATAATAATAGTAATAGCAATAATAACGATAGTTACGATAATAACGATAATAGCAATAATACTAATAACGATAATAACGCTAATAATAATAACGATAATTGCAATAAGGTCGATAATATTAATAACAATATTCTCGATAATTTCGATATTAATAATTGTAATCATTACAATAATAACGATCATAACGATAATAGCAACTATAATAATCACGATATCAACGACATTAATAATAATATTATTATTGTAAGTAACAATAATATTGATAACGATGTTTATATTCGTAATAATAATAACGTTTATAATGATTCTGAAGTTAATAATGATAATAAAAATAATAACCATAAAAACGATAATAATAACATTATTACTAATAACAATAGTAACGATAATAACGGTAATAAAAACAACAATAATAACAATATTAACGAAAATATTAATAACAATTGTAACGGAAACAACGATAACAGCATTAATTATAATAATAATAATAGCGAATGTAAGTATGATAACGGTGACACCTATAATATTAATAATAATAATAACGATAATAACGATAATAACCATAATAATAATAATCGTATTAAAGATAATAAACATAATAACGATACTGACGATAATAGCGAAAATAATAATGACAACAAAAACAATATTAACGGTAATAAGTATAATAACAGTTATTATAATGACGGTAAAAACGATAAAAACGATAATAATGATAATAACGATAATAACAATATTAACAATAATAATAATAGCAATAATAAAGATAATAACGATGTAAAAGTTTCTAACGATAATAATATTTACTACGATAACGATAATAACGATTATGATGATAAGAACAATAATAATACTAATAATAATAAAAATAATACCGACAATAACGACAATCAGAATAATAATAGAAGTAATAATAACAATTTTAAGAATAATAACTATAAAAACGAGAACAACAGTAATAATAGTAGTAATAAAAAAGTAATAATTATAATAACGATAAAAACGATTTTAACGATAATAATAATGAGGATAAGTAGGATATTATCGATAATAATAATAACAATATTAGCCATAATACCGATAATAATAATAGTAGTAATAATAACCATAATAAAGATTATAATTACACAATAATAATAATAATAATAGTAACGATAATAACGGTAATATCGATAAAAATAAAAGAAAAATAAAATAATATCAATAATAACGATAAAAAGTATAAAAACGATTATATCAATAATATAAAATACGATAATAACGATATTATCGATAATAATAATAACAATATTAACAATAATATCGATAATAATAACAACAATATTGACGATAATGTCGATAATAATAATAATAATCATATCAGTAATACCGGTAATAACGATAATATCGCTAATAAAAATAATGATAATAATGTTAACAGCGATATAAGCAATAACAATATTAACGATAATATTGACAATATTAAAGATAATAATGATAATAATTTTAAAACGATAATAATTATCATAATTATAGTAGTAATAACGATAATAACGATATTAAAAATAAAAATTATAACGATACAATAGATAATAATAATAAAATTTATAACGTTAATAACGAGAATAACGATAATAACGGTAATAATAATAAAATTGATATCGCTAATAACAATAATAAAGGTATAATATTATTAATAAGGACGATAATAATAATTATAATGGAAATAATAATGATTACAATATCGATAATAACTATAATAACGATAAAATGGATAATAATAATAATAATAATAACATTAGTAATAATAATAATGTTAATTACGATAATAACGATAATAATAATAGTTATAATAACATTATAACAATAATTACGAGATAAACGATAATAACAATATCTATAATAACTGTAATAATGATAGTAACCATAATGGCGATAATAACGATAATATCGATAATAATAATAATAATAGTAACAGTAATATCGAAAATAACGATAATCACGACAGTAATAATAATAATAATAATAATATCCATAATGCAGATAATGACGCCAATAATAATAATTATATAATATAAGTAATAATAACGATAGTGACAATAATAATAATAGTATTAATAACAATATTAAAAATAAGAACGATAATAACGATAATAACGATAATAATAATAATAATAACGACATTATAACTATAATAAATATAATAACGATATGTTATTAACGTTAAAGACGACAATAGTGGTAATAGAAATAACGATAATAACGATAATAGCGGCAACAAAAATTATAATAATAAAGATAATAACGATATTACCGAAAATAAAGATAAAAGCTATAAGAATAATAATAAGAAGAACAATATCAATGACAATAACGATAATTAACATAATAACAGTAACGATGACACGACAATAATAATAACAATATTAATAACGATAATAACGATAACAACAATAATAACGATAATAACTATATTAACGTTATCAATAATATCGAAAATATCGTTAATTTCGATATTAATAATAACAATATTAAAGGTAATAACAATATTAATAATAATAATAACGACATTAATAACTATAATAAATATAATAACGATATGGTATTAACGGTAAAAACGACAATAGTAGTAACAATAATTACGATATTATCGAAAATAACGACAATAACAATAATAATAATAACAGTAATAACGATAATAACGATAGAGCGATTAGTAATAATAATAATAATAATAATATTATAAAATAAAATAATAATAAGATAAAATAATAATAATATTAACGATTACAACGAAAATAATGATAATAATAGGAGTAATAATAACAAACTTAGGAATAATATATATAGTTACGATAATAACGGTAATAATGGTAGAAGTAATAACAGAAATAACAACAATAACGATAAAAACGATATTAACGTTAAGAATAGTAACGATAATGACGATAAAATTGATAATAAAAATAACAATATTTACGATAATATCGATAATAGTAATAATAATAATAACAATATTAACGATTATAACGATAATAGCGATAATATTAATAAAGATAATATCGATTATAAGAAAAATAATAATATCGATAGCAACAATAATAATTATAATGATTAGTAATACTAATAACGATTACAACGTTAATAACGATAATAACGATAATAATAAAAAAATTAATAAGGACAATTACGATAATAACTAAAATAATAATAGCAATAATAATTATAAAACGATAATAATGATAATAAAAGTAATAACAATAATAACGATAACAATATTAATAACAATAATAACGATTATAATGTAAATAACGATAATGCAATACCGGTATACCCACAAGTACGAAAAATATTAATAAAAATAATAACGTTAAAGCGATATTAACGATAATCACCTTAATTCTGATTACAATATTAACAATAATGACGATAATAACGATTGTAATGATAATAATATTAACAATAATATCGATAAATACAATCATACCAATAATTATAATAATAGTAATATCGAAAATAAGGAAAATTAAGAGAAAAAACGGTAATAACGAATATAACGATAATAACGGTAATAATTATAACAATAATGACGATAAAAACGATAATTACGATAATAATTATAATGACGATAATAAATATAATAGAAATAATAATAAAAACGATAGAAAAGATAATGAAGATAGTAATAATAACTATAATTACGACAATAATAATAATAATGACGATAATAAAAATATTAGCGATTATAACAATAATAATTATAAAAATTATAACGAAATTGACCATAATAACGATAATGGTGATAAAAACGAAAATAATAATAATAATAGTAACAACAAAAACGATAATTACAATAATAATAACAACAGCAATAACGGTAATACCGATAATAACGATAATAATAATAACAGTGATAACGATAATAACGATAAGTACGATTATAATAATGTCGATATTAACGAAAACAGTAATAATAATTATATCGGTAATAACAATAATAACAATAATAATAATAACAATAAAAAAGATAATAAAGAAATCAACGATAGTAATTGTAATAATAAAATAATAATAACGATACTAACGATAATAACGATATTAACGATATTATCGATAATATTAACAATAATAATAACTATAATGACGACAATAACGATAATAACGATATTAATAATAACAATTGTAACGATACTATCGATAATAATAATTAAAATATTAACGACTATATCGATATTAATAATAATAATAATTACGATTATGACGATAATAACGATAATAACGATAATAATAATAATATTAATAAAGATAATAACGGTATTAATGACAAAAACGATAATAATGATAGCAATACAAAATATAATAATATTAATAATAATATCGACGATAATAACAATAATAATAAGAAGAACAATAAAGATAATAACGATAATAGCCATAAAAATTATGTTAATAATAACGATAATAACGTTATTAGTAATAATAATAATAATATCAATAATAAAAGCGTTAATGATGCTAAAAACAATAAACATAGTAACGGTATTAGAAATTATAATAATGACAATAATAATGGTAATAACGATAATTATAATAACACTAAAAACTATAATATTAATAAAAACAATAAAGATAATAACGATAATAATAATGAAATAATAACAGTAATAAAGATAATAACAATAATATTAATAACACAATTAAGGATAATAATGATTATAAATATATTGATAATAACGATAATAATAATAATAATAATATCAATGATAAAGATAATAATGATACAAACAATAATAATAATAATAATAATAATAATAATAATAATAATAATAATAACCATAGTAATGATAATAACGATAATAATAATAACATTAATATCGATAATAACGATTATAACGATAATAATAATACTAATAATAACAAAAATAACAATAATAATCATAAAAAATATAATACCATTAATGATGATAATCACGATATTAACGAAAATAAAGAAAATAATAAAAATAATATCGATAATTAAGCTAAGAACGATAATAACAATAATAATAATAACAATAAAAACTATAATAACGATAATAAAGATAATTATAATAACGATAATATCGATAATATTAATAATAATTATAACGATAATAACGATAATAACGATAATAGTAGTAACAATAAAACGATAATAATCATAATAGTAATAATAAATATAATAATAGCAACAAAAATAACTATAATAATGGTAATAATAATAATAATATTAACAATAATAAAGATAACAACGGCTATAGTGATAAAAGTAATAAAAATAAAATAGAAAATAAGGATAATAGCGATAACAACGTTATTAATTTTAGTAATTATAACAATAATAATATTACTAACGATAATAACGATTTTAAAGAATCTAATAATAACGATAATAACGTTGATAACGATAATAATAATAACAATATTAACGATAATATCGATAATAATAATAATGACAATAACAACAACAAAAAGGATAATAACGATAATAATATAAACGATAATAACAATAATACTAATAATAATACTATCTATAATAACAATAATAATGATAATAATAATAATAATAATAACAATAATTACGATAATAAAGTAATTAACGATAATAATAATTATGATAATAACGATAATAGTAATAATAATAATAACTATTATGACGATATTATCGATAAAAATAATAATGATATTAACTATAAAATAGATAATAATAATAACAAAATAAACGATAATATCGATAATAATAGTAAATTGAATGACAATAAAAACAAAAATAACGAAAATGGCGCAAATAATATTTACGATAAAAACGATAATAATAATAATACAAATATCGATAATAACAAAAATAACGATAATGAGGATAATAACGATAATAATAACAGCAATATTAATATCATTTATAGCTACTATAACGATGATAACCATAATGAGGGTAATAACGATTATAAGGATAATAATGTTAATAACGATAATAATAGTAATAATAAAAACGATAATAACAATATTAACGATAATAAGCATTATGATAATAATAATAAGAACGATAAAATCGATAATAACGAAATTAACGATAATGACGATAATAACGGTAATGACCATAATAGCGATTATAATAGTAACGATAGTAACGATATTACTAATAATAATAATAATGATAATAACGTTAATAACAAAAATAATAATAAGGTAATAACGATGTTATCGACAAACACGATAATAATGATAATAGCAATAATAATAAAAATAACAATTACAATAATAACGATAATAACTATAAGAAAGAGAACAATAACGATCATAGCGTTAATAACGATAATAATAATATCAATAATAGCGATAACATCGTTAATAACAGTAATCGTAATAATAACGATAATAAGGATAATAACGGTAATAACGGTAATAATAATAATAATAACAACGATAATACCGATAATAGTAGTGATAATAATAACGATAACGACAATATTTAGGATAATAATAATAACAATAATAGAGATAACAACGATATTATCTATAATAACAATATTAATAATAACGATAATAACTAAAATAACGATGTAACGATAATAATATACGATATAATTACGATAATGACTATAATAACAATAATAATAATTACGATAATGGCGATGATAATAATATCTATAATAACGTTAATAACGATAATAATAAAAACAAAAATATCAATAAAATCGATAATAACTATAATAACAATAATAATATTAACAATAATAACGATAATAACTATATTAAAAATATCAATAATCTACGATAACGTCGATAAAAACAACAACAATAATAGGAAAAATAAGAAAAATAAGGATAATAACGATAATAGCGTCAATAATAAAAATAATAACGATAATAAAGATAACGATATTAACGATAATAGTAATAATAATAATATCAAAAATAATAATAATTAAGATAATGACTATAATAACAATAATAATAATTACGATAATGGCGATGATAATAATATCTATAATAACGTTAGTAACGATAATAATATTAACAAAAATAACAATAAAAACTATAATAACTATAATAACAAATATAATAACGATAATAATAATAACAATAATAACGATAAAAACGATATAAACGATAACAACAGTAATAACAATGATAATAACTATACTAATAGTAATAACAATATCAATAATAACGATTATAACAATAATTATAAAATAATAATAACGATAATAATAATAATGACGTTAATAATAATAATAATATTAGAGATATTAACGATAATAAAAACAATAATAATTATAACAATAATAAGAATAATAATAGTAACCATAATATCGATAATATCGATAATAACGATAGTAATAATAACGATAATGACGATAATAATAATAATAATAACGATAATAATGATAATTACTATATAAGGATTATAATAAAAGTAATAATAACAATATTAAAAATAATAAGTATAATAACGATAATAAGTACTATGATAGTAGTAATAATGAAAGTAATAAAAATTATAGCACTAAAAACGATTTTAACGATAATAATTATGACGATATTTATTATAATATCGATATTAATAATTGTAATAATAACAATAATAACGATTATAACGGTAATAACGATAATAATGATAATAACGATAATAATTATATTAATAAAAGGTACAATAATAACGATATTAACGAAAATATTAGTAACAATTGTAACGTTAACAACGACAATATACATAATAATAATAATAATAATAATAACGAAAGTAAAGATAACAATAAAGAAAATAATAGCGATAATATCGATATTAACGATAATAATAATAATATTAATAACGATATTAAAAATAAATTCAATAATAACAATAATAATAATAGAAATATTAACAATAATAACGAAAATAAAGATAACAGTAGTATTATTAACGATAACAATGATAATATTAATATAAATAATAACGATAATAACGATAATAAAGATAAGAATATTAATATTAATAAAGATAATAAAGATATTAACGATAATACCGATAATAACGATTATAACGGTAGTAGCGATAATAAATAAAATAACGAAATAATAATAATAATAATAATAATAATAATAATAATAATAATAATAATAATAATAAAAATAATATTGACGATAACAACGATAATAAAATTAATAATATCTCTAATAATAACAATAATATCAATAATAACGATAATAATGATAATAATAATAACAATATTATCGATTATATCGATAATTATAATAATAAAATTAACGATAATTTCGGTCATAAAATTAATACTAATAGCAATAATAACGATATTAACGGTAATAACTATTTTAATAATATCGATAATAACAATATTATTGATAATAATAATAACGATAATTACGATAATAATGATAACAAAATTAATAATAATAAAGATAATAACAATATTAACGATAATAACGATAATAACGATAATAAAAATTTTAATTGTAATAACAATAATAAAGATAATAAAGAGAATAACGGTAATAACGATAATAACTATAATAATAATATAGAAAATGATATCAACGATATCATTTATGATATCAACGCTAATAATAATAATAATAATATGGATAATAACGATGATAACGAAAATAAAGATAATAACGATAATAATAATTATAATAATTTCAATAATAATAACGTAAATTACAATAATAACGATAATAATAATAGTAATTATAAAAATAATAGCAATAATAACAATAATAAAGGTAATAATATATACGATTTTAACGACAATGGTAATAATAATTATAACGATAATAAATATTATAACGATAATTATAATAATAACATAATAATAATAAAAATAATAACAATAATTTGCATAATTACGATAATAATAGTGGTAATGTTAAGAATAATAACAATAATAACGATAATAAATATTATGACGATAGCAATATTATTCATAATAACGTCAATAGTAATAATAATAATAATAACGATAATATCGATATTAGTAGTAATATTAATAACGATAATATCAATATTTACGATAATAATTATAATAATAATAAAGATAATATAGATAGTAACAATAATAACGATAATAATAATAAGAATATTAATGATAATATCGAAAATTATAAAAATAATAATAGCAATAATAATGATAATATCGATAATAGCGATAATAATGAAATTCATAATAATAGTAATAGCAATAATAACGATATTAACGAAATTGTAATAACATTAGTAACGAAACAACGATATTAACATTTATAATAATAATAATAATAACGAAAGTAAGTACAATAACGGTGACAACTATAATATTAATAACAATAATCACAATAATAACGATAACAACGATAATAATAATACTAATAATAACGATAATAACGATATCAATGGCATTAACCATAATAACGTTTATAATAATAATCTTATAGAAGAATAGAACATTATTAACGATAATAACTATAATAAAATTTATAATAATAACGATAATAACGATTATAACGTTAATAATAATAATAACAATATTATCGATAATAGCAATTATAATAATAGTAATAATATTGTTAATAACAATAAAAGAGTTCCTAACAATAATAATAATGACGTCAATAACTATAATAATGACTGTGAGGATAAGAAAGATAATAATACTAATAATAATAAAAATAATAACGATAATAACGATCATAATGATAATAATAGAGTAATAATAACAGTATAAAAAATAATAACTTTAATAACGACTATAACGATAATAGTATTAGTAATAATAACAGTACTAACAATAATAACAATAATAATGTTTATATCATTGTTAACGATAATAATATTAACGATTTTAACGATAATAACTATAATAATAATAATAATTATGAAGATAACAACGATAATAACAATAATAATGAGAGTTATAAAAACAATAATGACGATAATAACGTTAACAACGATAATAACGATGATAACGATAATAACAATAATAATAATAGTAATAATTAAGATAATAACAACATTTACGATAATAAGGATAATAACAATAAAAATAATAACGATAATAATGATAATAATATACACGATAATGTCGATAATATCGATAATAATAATATTATAAACCGTAACGTCGATAATAATAATAATAATAACATTATTAACGATAATAACGATAATAACTATAATAATAATAACGAAAATAAAGATAATAATAATATTAACGATAATAATAATAATAATAATAATAATAATAATAATAATAATAAAGATAATACCGATAGTAACGATAATAATGATAATAACGTTAATTACTATAATAACGATAATTGCGATAGTAACGAATATAATAATAACAATAATAACGATATTAGTAATAATATTAATAACGATAATAACGATATTTACGATAATAATTATAAGAAAATAAAAGATAATAACGATAGCAACATTAATATGGATAATAATAATAACAATATTAATGATAATATCGAAAATTATAATAATAATAATAGCAATAAAAACGATAATATCGATAATATCGATAATAATAGAAACGATAATAACGATAAGAATAAAAATAAAATTTCGGTAGTAACAATAATAACGACAATTACGATAATAACGATAATAATAACAACTATAATGTCGATGATAATGATAACGATCATAACACTAGTAACGATAATAATAATAATAGCAATAATAACGATATTAACGAAAATATTAATAAGATTAGTAACGAAAACAACGGTAATATCTTTAATAATAATAATAATAATAAAGAAAGTAAGTATAATAACAGTGACAACTATAATATTAATAACAAATATTACGATAATAACGATAATAACGATAATAATAATACTAATAATGAAGATAATAAGGATATCAATGGCAATAACGATAATAATGTTTATAATTATAATATTATTAAAGATAATAACGGTAATAACGATGCTAACAATAATAGCGATAATAATAACTTACAACAGAAGCAATAATAACGATAATAACTATAGTTTACTTATAATAATAACGATGATAAGGATTATAATTATGATAACAATATTAACGATAATAACAATGATAATAATTATAATGATAAAGGTAATGACGATAAAAAAGTATCTAACGTTAATAATAATAAATAATAATGATAATAATAGAAGTAATACTAAATAAATTAAGAATAATAACTATAATAACGATTATAACAATAACAGTAGTAGTAAGAATAACATTAATAACAATAATAACGATAATAACGAATATAAATATGTTAAAGATAATAATATTAACGATAATAACGATAATAAGCATAATAATAATTATAATTATAATAAAGATAACAACGATATTAACGATATTAATGTCAATAACAGAAAACAATAATGACGATAATAACGTTAACAAAGATAATACCGATAATAACGATATTGACAATAATAATAATAAAAATAATAACAATAATTTGCGTAATAACGATAATAATAGTGGTAATGTTAAGAATAATAACAATAATAACGATAATAAAGATTATGACGATAACAATATTATTCATAATAACGTCAATAGTAATAATAATAATAATAACGATAATATCGATAATAACGACAATAATAATACTAATAATAACGATAATAACGATATCAAGGGCATTAACGATAATAACGTTTATAAAAATAATCTTATTAAAGATAAGAACGATAATAACGATATTATCAATAATAGCGATAATAATAATAACGATATTAAGGATAATATCGCTAATAATTGTACCAACATTCACGATAGTATCGATAATAATAACAACAACAAAAACAATAATAACGATAATAATAATAATAAAATTTATAATAATAACGATAATAACGATTATAAGGTTAATAATAATAATAACAAAATTAACGATAATAGCAATGAAATTCTAACTATAATAATAATTACAACAATAACGATAATACTGAATATGATGATAAGAAAGATAATAACACTAATAATAATAAAAATAATAACGACAATAACAATAACAATGATTATAATAGAAGTAATAATAACAATATTAAGATTAATAACAATAATAACGATTATAACGATGATAGTATTAGTAATAAAAAAAGAAATAACAATAATAACGATAATAATGCTTGCAACATTGTTAACGATAATAATATTAAAGATTATAACGATAATAACCATAATAATAATAATAATAATAAAGATAACAACGATAATAACGATAATAATGACAGTAATAAAAACAACAATGACGATAATAACGTTAACAATGAAAATAACGATAATAACGATAATAACAATAATAGTAATAGTAATAATTAAGATAATTACGATATTTACTATAATAAGTATAATAACAATAAAAATAATAACGATAATAATGTTAATAATATAAACGATAAATACGATAATATCTATAAAAATATTAACATATTTGACGATAATATCTATAATAATATTAACAATATTAACGATAATATCGATCATAATAATAATATTACAAACCTTAACGTCGATAATAATAATATTAATAATAACATTATTAACGATAAAAATCATAATTACTATAATAATAATAACGAAAATAACGATAATAATATTAGCGATAATAATAATAATAATAATAAAGATAATTACGATAGTATCTATAATAACGATAATAATGATATTAACGATAATAACTATGATAATAATAGTAAATAATAAAGGTAATAACGATGTAAATGATTCTAATGATAATAATGATAACAACAATAACGATAATAACGAATATGATGTTGAGAATGATAATAATATTAACTATAATAAAAACAATAATGACAATCACGATAATAAAGATAATAATAGAAATAATAATAACAATATTAAGAATAATAAATATAATAACGATAATAACAATAATAATATTAGTAATAAAAAAGTAATAACAATAATAACGATAGAAACGAACTTAACGATAATAATAATGGTGATAATTACGATAATATCGATAATAATAATAACTATAATAACGATAATAACGATTATAGAGATTATAATAATTATAGTAATAATAACGATATTATAGATACTAACGACAAAATAATAATAATAATTATAACGATTATAACGGTAATAACGATAAAAACTATAGAAAAATAACAATACTATCAATAAAAACGATAACAAAGATAATAACGATAATATCGATATTAATAAATAGGATAATATCGGTATCATCGATAAAAATAATAACAATAATGACAATAATACCGATACTAACGATAATATCGTTAATAATAATAACGATAATAATGATAATAGCAATAAAAACAATAACGATATTAACGATAATTTTGACAATATTATAGATAATAATAATAATAATATTAAAACGTTAATAATTATCATAATAATAATAGTAATAACGATAATAACAATAAAGAAAATAAAATAATAACAATAATATAGATAACAATAATAAAATTAATAACGTTAATAACGATAATTACGATAATAACGGTAATAATAATAAAATTAATAATGCTAATAACGAAAATAAAGGTAATAATATTATTAATAATACCGATAATATCGATAATAACGATAATAACGTGATTAACGATAATAATAATAGTAATAATAATAGTAATAATAATAATGATAATTACAATAATAACGATAATAATAATTACGATAAAAACGATAAAATCGATAATAGTAATAATAATAATAACAGTAATAAGGGTAATAACGATAATAATGTTAATAATAAGAATTATAATAATAACAATAATATCCATAATAATGATAATGACGACAATAATAATAATAATTATAATATTAATAATACTAACGATAATGACGATAATAATAATAACAATACTAACAATAATAACAACAATAATAACAATATTAACGATAATAACGATAATAGCGATTATAACGATATTAAAGACAGTAATAATTATAATAATAATAAAAATAATATTAACGATAACAATGAAAATAATGATAATAATAGTTGTAATAATAACAATAATAACAATAATAACGATAGTAAAGTTAATAACGATAATTATGATAATAACGATTATAATATTAACGATAATAACGATAATAGTAGAATTAATAATAACGATAATAATAAAAATAATAATAATAATAACGATAATAACAATAATATCAATAATAATAATAACTATATTAACGATAATAACAATTATAGTAATAATAATAATAACGATAATTAATATAATAACGATAATAGTAAGAATACTTATAATAAAGAAAATATGGTTGATTACGAAAATAACGGTAATAATGATAATAACTATAATAACGACAATAATAATAATAATAACAATGATAATAACGATAATAACGATAATAGAGTATATAATAAAAACAACAATAAAGATAACAATGATATTAACAATAATAACAATAATAACAATTATTGCTATAATAACAATAATAACGATAATCGCGATAATAATAATAACACTAATAATAATAATATCGACAATAACGATAATTACGATAATACTAATAAAAATTATAACGATAATAACGATAATAACAATAATATTAATAATAATAATAATAATAACAACAATAATAAGGATAATAGCAATAATAATAATAACAAAATTATCGATTACATTGTTTATAAAGGTAATGAAAGTATCGATAATATTAATGATAATAATAACTATAATTACGATAATAATAATAGAAAAGATAATAATACTAATGTTTATAACAATAATAAAGATAATAACGATAATAATAATAAAATTAATAACGATAATAACGTTTATAACGATAATAATAAGAACAATAACATTCATAATAACGACAATAATCATAATATCTGTAATAATAATAACAAAAATAACTATTAAAACGGTAATAACAAAAAGAATAATTACAATAATGACGATAATAACGGTATTAACGATAATAATAATAATAATAATGACGATAATAACGGAATTATCGAGTAATAATTAATACAACAGTAACAATAGTAATTAAAGCAATAATAACGATGGTAACGAAATGGAAGATAATGGTAAAACATTAATCACAAAATTAAGGATAATAACGATAATAACGATATAAATAATATAAATAATATAATAATTATAATAATAATAAAAATAATAACTATAATAAATATGATAACATTAATAATACGAGTAATAAAAACAATAATATCATTATTAAAGATAATAAAGATAAGAACGATAATAATAATCATAATAAAAACAATAATATTCATAACAATATTAGCGATAATAACAGTGATGACGATAACAATAATAACGATAATTACGATAATATCGATAATAATATTAACAATATTAACGATCATAAACATAATTGTAATAATAATAAAATGTATACCGATAATAATAATAACAATACAAGAAAAATAATAACAATATTAACGATAATAACGATAATAATAACAACAATAATATCAAAAGTAGTAATAACGATAATATCGAAAATAATGTCAATAAAGATAAAAATAATAATAATAACAATAATAACGTTAGTAATAGTAACGAAAATAATAATAGAAGCGGTAATAATAATAATAATAACGATAATAGCAATAACAATGATAATGATAATAAAGATAATATCGATAATAATAACAACAATATAAACGAAAGTAACCTTAATGATAATAATAGAAATAGCGATAATAATGATATTAACGATAATAAGGATAATAATAATAATTATAATAACAATAGATACAGTAAAATCGATAATAACGAAAAAACGATGATAACGATATTAACGATAATAATAATAATCAGAATAACGATGATAACGATAATATCGATAATAAAAAAAATAATAATAAAAATGATCGTAACGATAATAAAGACAATAGTAGCATTTCTAGTAACAATAATCATAGTAATAACAATAACAACGATAATATCGATATTAATAACAATGACAAAGTTAATAGAAATGATAATAATAGCGATAATAACGATAATTACTTTAATAATAATAACAATAATAAAGAATATACCGATATTGACATTAATAACAATAATAATAATAGCAACAATAACGATAATTAGGAAAATAAAAATTATAATTAAAACGATACTAAGGATAAGAACGATATCATCAATAATATAATAAGAAAAATAAAGATAATATCGATTATATTAACAAAAATATTAACAATTATATAGATAATTATAATAATAATATTAATATTAATAACGATAATAACAATTTTAACGATAATAAGGATAATAAAAATGACGATATTTATGAATATAACGATAAATAAATATTAATAATACCAATAATAAGGATAATAAAGATATCGTCGATAATAATAATAACAATAATAATGATAATATAGATATTAATATTATCAATATTAACGATAATAAGGATAATTTTAATAATAATAATAACGATAATAACGGTTTTAACGATAAATATAATAACGATAATAACGATTTTAACGATAATGACGATAATATCAATAATAATAATAATAAAAATATAGATAATAACGAAAGTAATGGAAATAACGATAATAATAATAAAATAATAACGATAATAACGGTAATAATAATAATATTAACAATAACAACGATAATAGCGATAACAACGTTATTAATTATAGTAATTATAATAATAATAATATTACTAACGATAATAACGATTTTAAAGAATCTAATAATAACGATAATAACGTTGATATCGATAATAATAATAGCAATATTAACGATAATATCGATAATAATAATAATGACAATAACAACAACAAAATAGTTTATAACGATAATAATATAAACGATAATAACAATAATACTAATAATAATACTATCAATAATAACAATAATAATGATAATAATAATAATAATAATAACAATAATTACGATAATAAAGTAATTAACGATAATAATAATGATGATACTGACGATAATAGTAATAATAATAATAACGATTATAACGATATTATCGATAGTAATAAGACTTATAATAAAGATAATAAAGACAAAAAAGATATTAATGATATCAACAAAGACGATAATAACGATAATAATGATAATAACGATAATAAAAAAATAATATTAATAAGAAGAATAACGATGATACCGATAATAACGGTAATAATAATAATAAATATAAATATAATATCGTTAATAATGATAGTAATAATAATAATAATAATAATGACTATAAAAATAATAATAATAATAACGATAAGAAGAAAAATAGCAATAAAATTTTTAACCATAAAATCGATAACAACGATAATAATGGTATTATTAATAATAATAATATCGACTATAAGGATAATAAAGATAAGAACGATTATAATAATAACAATAAAAACTATAATAACGATAGTAATAATAGTATATATATTGATATCTATAGTAATATAGGATAAATATATAGATAGTGTTTATAAGGACGATATTAAATAAAAACGATATTAAAGAAAATAACGATAATAACGATAATAACGACAATAATAATAATAATAATACGATAATAAAGACAATTTCGAATATAATAATAACGATAATAACACAATAGTTATAATAATAATAACGACAATAACGATAATATCGATTAAAGTAATAACAATAAAATCGATAATAAAGATAATAATAAAGATAATAATAAAAATAACGAGAATAACGTCAATAAAAATTATATTATGTACGGTAATGACAATAAGAAAGAGGTTAACGGTAATAACGATAATATCGACAATAATAATAATAATAAGAATATTAACGATAACTACAAAAAGACGATAATAGTAATATTAATAATAATGAAAACAAGGATACTAACGATAACATCTATTATAATAATAATTATAGTAATAGTAATAATAATAGCAATAATAAAGATAATAAAGATAATTACAATAACAATTTAAACGACAATATCGATAATAGCGATAACAATAATTACAATATTAACTGTAATAACCATAATAACGATATAACAGTAATAAAAATAAAGGTAATATCGATAATAAGGACAATAATAATAGTAATAATAACGATAATAACGATATTATCGATAATAATTATAACGAAAATATCGACAATAAAATTATTAATATTAACGATAATAAGAATAATAATAATGACATCGATAATAGTAATAACAATAATATCGATAATAAGGGTAATTATGAAAATAACAGTAATAACGATAATATATATAAAACGACAATAATAAAAATAATAAAAACGATAATAAGGATAATAACCATAATAAAGATAATAACGTTAGTAATAATAATAATAATAAAGTAACGGTATTAACGGTAATAACGATAATAATAATAACAATAATGACGATATTAAAAATAATAATGATAATAACAATAATTATAATTATAATAATAATAATAAAAACGATAATAACAGTAATAATAGTAACAATAATAACGATAATAAAGAATTAACGATAATAATAATAAAAATTATAAAGATAATACTAATAATATTGATAATAGCGATAACTATAATAACTATGATTACGATAATAACAATAGTAATAATGACCAAAATATCGAAAACAACGATAATAACGATATTAATAATAATAAAAATGAAGATAATATCGGTAAAGTGGATAATAATAAAATAAAATATACGATAATAACGATAATAACGATAATAATAATAATAATAATAACTTTAATATCGTTAATAGTAACAACTAAAAATTCGATAATAATGGTATTAATGAAAATAACTAGAATAATAATAATAGATATAACAATAAAAACGATAATAACAATAATAATATTGACATTAATAACGATAATTACGATAATAACGATAGTAATAAAGACTATAATAACGGTAAAAAAGATGATAACGATACTAATAATAATAATAATAATATTATCGATAATAAGTATAATTACGAAAATAACGGTAATAAAGATATTAACAAATAATAACGACAAAAATAATAATAATAATAATAACGATACTAACGATAATACCGATAATAATAATAATAATAAGAAAGATAATAACGGGATTAACGATAATAACGATAGTAATAATTACAATAATAACGATAATGACGATAATAATAATAATTACGATAATTACAAGAACAAAAATTACTATAATAACGATATTAACAATAATATTAATAAGAATTACGACGATAATAAAGAAATAACGATAGTAATAATAACAATTATAACGATAATAATAGTAATAACCATAACAATAATAACGACAATTACGATAATATCGATAATAATATTAACATTTGTAACGTTCATAACGATAACAGTAATAATAATAATAACATGTATAACGATAAAAACGATAATAACGATGATAATAATAACGATAATAATTTTACTAACGATATTAACGATAATAACGAAAATAACGATAATAATAACAATAATTATAAAAATAAAAATAATGATTATAACAATCATAACGGTAATATTATTAGTAACAATAAAAATAATAATAAATATAATAACGATATTGAGAATACAAACGATATTAGACATAATAGCGGTAATAAAATTAATAATAATAACTATAATAACGATAATAACAATAATAATAAGAACATTAATAGCGATAATAACGAAAATAGAATTAATAATAATAATAATGGCGATATTATAGATATTAACGATAATAATAAGAACGATAATAACGACAATAGTAATTATAACAATAACGATAATAATGATAATAACGGCAATAATAATAATAATATTAAATATGATAACGATATTAACGATAATAACGCTTATAATAATAATAACGATTATAATAATAATAATAATAACAATATTAACGAAAATAACAATAATATCGGTATAATTATAATAATATAATCGATAATTGTGATATTAGAATTATTAATAATAACAATAATAACGATAATGACGATAATTACGAAAATACTAATAACCATAATAACGATAATAATAATAATAAGAATAACGATAATAACGATAATAACGTTAACAATAATAGAAGTAATAACAATAATAACGATAATATCTAAAATAACGATAATAATAGTAACGATAATAAAGTTAACATCAAAAAAAGTAATAACAATATTAACGATAATCACAATAATAATAATAATGAAAATAATAATAACGATAACATAGATAATAACGATGATAATAATAACGATATTTTCGACAATAGTGCTAATAATAATAACGATAATAACGATAATAATATTAATAATAATAGAGATAATAACGATATTAACGATTATAAAGATAATAATGGTAATAACGATAACAATAAAAAAAATAATAATAATAATAGTAAACATAAGAACGATAATATCGATAATAACGATTATAATAATAACGATATTAACGATAATAATGATAATAACAATAATAATATTAACGATAATATCGACATTATTGATAATATTAACAACGATAATTTTGATAATAACGATAATAAAATTAGTAACAATAATAAAGATAATATCGATAATAACGATAATAACAACAAAAATAGTATTAATAATTACATTAATAACAAAAATAGGCATAAAAACGATTTTACGATAATAATAATAACGATAATAACAATAATATCGATGATATTAATAACAATATTTACGATAATTTCGATATTAATAATTGTAATAATAACAATAATAACAATCATAAAGATGATAGCGACTATAAAAATAACGATAATACCGATATTAAGAATACTAATATTATTGTTAGTAACAATAATAATGATAACGATGTTTATAATAGTAATAATAATAACGATTATAACGTTACTAACGTTATTAATGATAATAACGATATTAACGATAATAAAGGAACAATAACAATAAATTAAATTAATAACAATTGTAAGGTTATCAACGATACTAAAAATAATAATAATAATAATAGTGACGAAAGTAAAAATAATAACGATAACAATAATAACAATAATAGTGATAATATCAGTCATAATATTAATAGTAATAAAATTTGAAACGATAATATCGATAATAAAGATAACAATAATATTAATAATAATAATATTAATAACAATAATAACAATAATAACGATAGTAACGATAATAACGATAATAAAAATAATAACCATAATAACAATAATAATTACATTATTACTAATTACAATAATAACGATAATTAAGGTAATAAAAACAACAATAATAACGATATTAACGAAAATAGTGTTAACAATTGTAACGATAACGACGATAACAACATTAATAATAATAATAATAATAGCGAAGGTAAGTATGATAACGGTGACAACTATATTATTAATAATAATAATAAAGATAATAACGATAATAATGATAATAATAATTCTAAAAATAGAGATAATAACGTTATTAATGGCAATAACGATAATAACGATAATAATTAAAATCATATTAAAGATAGTAACGTTAGTAGCGACAATAAAATAATAATATTAATAACAATAATAACAATAATAACGATAATAGCAATAATAATTATATCGATATTAACGATAATGTCGTTAAGAATAATAACAATATTACCCATAATATCGATAATAATAATAATAATAAGAAGAAGAAGAATAATAAAGATAATAGCGATTTTATTAACAACGATTAAAAAGATAACAACGACAATAATGATAATTGCAATTATAACGATAATAATGGTAATAAAAATAACAATAATGACGATATTAAAGAATATAGTAATAACAATAATAACGATAACAACAATAATAACATTAATCATATTAATAATAATATCGAAAGTAGGTATAATAACGATGCCATCGATAAAAATAATAAAAATAAGAACGATAATAAAGATCATAACGATAATAATAATACTAATAATAACGATAATAACGATAATAATAATAATCGTATTAAGGATAATAACGATAATAACGATTATGACATTAAAATTATTATTGATAATTACGTCAATAGTAATAATAATAATAATGATAATATCGATATTAACGATAATAATAATAATAATAATAATAATAATAATAATAAAGATAATAACATTATTAACGATAATAACGATAATAACACTAATAACTATAATAACGACAAGAATAATAATAAAATATCTATAGTAACAGTAATAACGATAATAACGATAGTATCGTTAATAATAATAACGGTAATAATGATAATAGCGATAAAATCAATAACGATATTAACGATAATATTGACAATATTAAAGATGATAATGATAATAATTTAAAAACGATAATAATTATCATAATTATAGTAGTAATAACGATAATAACGATATTAAAAGTTAATATGATAAGGATAATATAGATAATAATAATAAAATTCATTACGTTAATAATGATAATAACGATAATAACGGAAATTATAAAAAAATTGATAACGCTAATAACGATAATAAAGGTATAATATTAATAATAATAACGATAATAACGATAATAATGATAATAATAACGACATTAATAACTATAATAAATATAATAAAGATATGGTATTAACGATAACAGTAGCAGTAATAGTAATAACGATAATAACAAAAATAGCGGCAATAAAATAAAAATAATAATGATAAAAACGATATTATCTGAAATAACGATAAAAGCTATAAGAATAATAATAATAAGAACAATGACAACGATAATAAAGACAATAAACATAAAAACAGTAACGACAATACGACAATAATAATAATAATAATAATAATAATAATAATAATAATAATAATAATAATAATAATAATAATAATAATAATAATATTAATGATTAAAACGAAAATAAGAATAATAATGGTAGTAATAATACCAATAACTACAATAATAACGACAATTAAGATAATAATGATAATAACAATAATAATATTTATGACAATAATTATAATACTGATAATAAAGATAATATAGATAATAACGTTAATTATAATAACAATAATAACGATTATAACGATAATAACGATATTAATAGAGATAATAATAATAATATTAAAAATAATAACAAAAAAATAACGATTTATCTACAATAACGATATTAATAATAACGATATTATCGATAATAATAAGGATAATAACTGTAACAACGATAATAACGATAATAACGATATTAACGAAAATGAAACTAATAATAATAATAAGGGGTAATAGAGATTATAACGATAATAATGATAATGACAATAATAATAATTGTAATAATAAAGATAATAATGATAATATAGGAAATAAGGAGAATAATAATAACAATAATAACATTAATAACGATAATAACGATAATCACGATAATAATAATTACTATTATAACAATAATAACGACAATAATGATAATAAGGAAAATAATTATAATAATAAAAATAATAAAAACGATAAAGATGATAATAATAATTACAATAATAATGATAATAACAATAATAACGATATTAACTATAATAAAATTAATAACTATTTACGTTATCAACGATAAGGATATTAGGAATAATAGCGATAATAACTATAATTACGTAAATAATATTAATTACATAAATAACGATATAAACCATGATAACGATAATAATAATATCGGTAATGACTATAATAATATTAATAGTAATAACGATAATAATTATAATAACGTTAATAATAATAACAATATTAACTGCAATATTAGTAATAATAATAATAAAGATAAGAGTATTAATAATAACTGCAATAACATTAGTAAACATTATAACGAAAATAACAATAATGACGATGACAATAATAACGATTATTACAACAATAACAAAAATAATAAAAACGATAGTATCGTTAATAGTAATAATCATAATACCGTAAAAACGATAATAAATTTAATAATAAAAAAAATAATAACGATAATAACGATATTATAAGTATAATTATAACAATAATATCGATAATTACGTTATAAGAAGTAATAATAATAACAATAATAACGATAATACTAATAACCATAATAAAGATAATAATAATAATAATAATAACAATAATAACGATACTAACGATAATAACGAGAAGAACATAATTAACGATAATAACAAGATATATCAAAAGAATAAAATCTATAATAATGATAAGAACGATTAGAAATATAATATTAATAACAAAAATTACAATAATAACGTAAATAACTAAAAAAAAATGATTTAAATAAGATATTAACGATAATAAATAGAATGACAGTAATAACGATGAAAACGACAATAATAATATAAATAAAAACGATAATGACGCTAATAACAATAAAAATAATAATAATAATAATAATAATAATAATAATAATAGTAATAATAATAATAATAATAATAATAATATTAATATCGATAATAACAATAATAACGAAAATTATAATATTAATAACAACAATAATAACAATAATAACGATAATAATGATAATAATAAGTACGATAAAGTCGATAATATCGATAATAATATTAATAATATTAATGATTATATCGATAATAAAAATAACATTATTAACGATAATATCTATAAGCATAAAAATAATAATAATAATAGTAATAACGATAATAACGATAATAATAGTAGTATTACTAACATTAATAACAATAATAGCGGTAATAAGGTAATAAACGGTAATAACGATAATTATAATAACCATATTAACAATAATAACGATATTCTCGATGATAACAATAACAATAATAACGATAATATCTATAAGAATAATAATATTATTAACGTTAACATCGATGATAATAATAATTATAATAACATATAATTAACGATAAATAAAATATAAATAACGATAAAGCGAAAATAATAATAATAATAATAATAATAATAATATTAATAATAATAATAATATCGATAATAAAGATAATGACGACAATAATAATAATAAAAATAATATTAATAATAATAACGATAATGACGATAATAATAATAGTTATATTAACAATAATAACAATAATAAGGATAATAACGATAATAACTATAAAAATAATAATAACGACAATAATAACTATAATAAATATAATAACGATATGGTATTAACGATAATGACGACAATATTAATAATAGTAATAACGATAATAACCATAATAACAACAATAAAATTAATAATAATAACAAGATAATAACGATATTATCGAAAATAAAGATAAAAGCTATAATAATAATACTAATAAGAACAATAACAACGATAATAACGATAATAAAAATAATATCAGTAAAGATAATACAACAATAATAATAACAACAATAAAAATTATAATAAAGATGACAACAATAATAAGGTTAATAACTATATTAACTATATCAATAATAACGGAAATAACATTAATTTCGATATTAATAATAGCAACATTAAAGACAATAACGATAATAATAATAATAATACCAACCTTAATAACTATAATAAATATAATAACGATTTGGTATTAACGATAAAAACGGCAATAGTAATAATAGTAATCACAATAATAACGATAAAATCTATTTAATAATCTTAAAAATAATAATAATAATAATAATAAAAGTAATAACGGTAATACCGATAATAACAATGATACTAATTATAACTATAATAAGGATAATAACTATAATAATATTAATCATAATAAAGATATCAACGATAATAACGATAACAATTATAAAACAGATAATAACGATAATAACAATTATAATCCTAATAACGATATTAATATTTATAATAATAACAATACTACTGATAATAACGATAATAACGATAATAATAGTGGTAAGAATAACAATAATACTGATAATAACGATAATAACTATAATAATAGTAGTAATAATAACAATAATAACGTTAAAAGCGATAATAAGAATATTAACGATAATAACGATAATTATAATAACCATATTAATAATAATAACGATGATATCAATGATAACAATAACAATAATAACGATAATATCGATAATAATGATAATATAATTAACGTTAACATCGATAATATTAATAATAATAATAACATTAACAACGATAAAAACAATAATAAGTATAATAATAATACCGAAAATAACGGTAATAACGATATTAATGATAATAATAATAATACCAATATCGACAATAACCATCATAACGATAACAACGATAATAATAATAATAATAATAAAAATAATAGTAATAATAATAACGTTAATTACGTTAATTACGATAATATTATTAGTAACAATAATAGCAATAATAACAATAATAACGGTAATAATAACAAAGTTTATATCGATAATTTCAATAATAATAATAACAATATTAACGATTTTATCAACAAAAATAATAACAATAATAACAATATTAAAAATAAAAATCATAATAACGATAATAATATCATTATTATTAATACCAATAATACCGATAATAACGATAATAATAATAATATCGATTATAATAACAACGATAATACCGATAATAGTAGTAATAATAATAACGATAATGACTATAGTTACTATAATAATAATAACAATAATAGAGATAAGAACGATATTATCTATAATAACAATATTAATAAGAACGATAATAAATAAATAACGATGTAACGGTAATAATAACAATAATATTAAAAATAATATTGATAATAATAATAATAATAATAGCAATAATAACGATAATAAAGATAATAACGATAATAAGGATAACGATATTAACGATAATAGTAATAATAATAATATCAAAAATAACATTAATTACGATAATGACTATAATAACAATAATAATAATTACGGTAATGGCGATGATAATAATATCTTTAATAACGTTAAAAACGATAATAATAATAACAAAAATATCAATAAAAACAATAATAACTATAATAACAATAATAAACTTAACAATAATAACGATAATAACTATATTAAAAATAACAATAATCTACGATAACGTTGATAAAAACAGCAACAATAAAAGGAAATATAACAAAAATAAGGATAATAACGATAATAGCATCAATAACAAAAATAGTAACGATAATAACGATAATAACAATAATAATAATAACGCTAATATCGATAATAACATTAATAATACTAGCCGTAATAACTATATTAACGGTAATAACTATATTTAAGAAATCAGTAGTAACGATAGTATCGTTAATAATCATCATAATAACAATTATAACGAAAATGACAAGTTAACGATAATAATAATAAAATTAATAACGATAATTACGTTAATAACGAAAATAATAAAAGCATTATTATCGATAATAACGATAATAATAATAATAATATGAATAATATGGAAAATAAGGATAATTACGATGTCAACGATAATAATAATAACAACAAAAAGGGTAAAAAAATAATAAAGATAAAGAAAATAAGGATAATAACGATGACAATGATAATAATAATAACAATACTAAAGTAATAACGATAATAACGATTATAAGGATAATATCAATAACAATAATAGAAATAATAATGTGATCGGTAATGAAGATAAAACGATAAAAATGATAATAGCTATAATAACAAATATTATAACGATATTAATAATAACAATAATAACGATAAAAACGATATAAACGATAACAACAGTAATAATTATGATAATAACAATACTAACAGTAATAACAATAACAATAATAACGATCATAACAATAATTATAAAAAGAATAAGAACGATAATAATAATAATGACGTTAATAATAATAATAATATTAGAGATATTAACTATAATAAAAACAATAATAATTATAACAATAATAATATTAATAATAGTAACCATAATAAAGATAATATCGATAATAACGATAGTAATAATAACGATAATGACGATAATAATAATAATAATAACGATAATAACGATAATTACGAAATAAGGATAATAATAAAAGTAATAATAACATTATTAAAAATAATAAGTATAATAACGATAATAAGTACTACAATAGTAGTAATAATGAAAGTAATAAAAATAATAGCCATAAAAACGATTTTAACGATAATATTTATGACGATAATAACGATAATATCTATAAAATTAATAACATTATTTATGATAATATCGATATTAATAATTGTAATAATAAAAATAATAACGATTATAACGATAATAGCGATTATAATAAAACGAAAATAACGATAATAATAATAATAATATTATTGTTAGTAACAATAATAATGATAACGATGTTTATAATTATAATAATAATAACGATTATAACGATAATAACGATAATAATGATAATAACGATAATAATTATATTAATGAAAGGAACAATAATAACGATATTAACGAAAATATTAGTAACAATTGTAACGTTAACAACGACAATAAACATAATAATAATAATAATAATAATAATAATAATAATAACGAAAGTAAAGACAACAACGATAACAATAATGACCAAAATAGCGATAATATCGATTATAATAATACCGATAATATCGATATTAACGATAATAATAATAATATTAATAAAGAAATTAAAAATCATTTCAATAATAACAATAATAATAGTAGAAATAATTACAATAATAACGATAATAAAGATAACAATAATATTATTAATGATAACAATGATAATATTAATATAAATAATAAAGATAATATCGATAATAAAGATAAGA
Source organism: Vespa crabro (assembly GCF_910589235.1). NCBI lineage: Eukaryota > Metazoa > Arthropoda > Insecta > Hymenoptera > Vespidae > Vespa > Vespa crabro. Next base: position 3,002,398 of record NW_025813595.1, read on the forward strand.
ATATTAATATTAATAAAGATAATAAAGTTATTAACGATAATACCGATAATAACGATTATAACGGTAGTAGCGATAATATATACAATAACGAAATAATAATAATAATAAAAATAATAATAATAATAATAATAATTATAATAATAATAATTAAAATAATAATGACGATAATAACGATAATAGCATAATTAATATCTGTCATAATAACAATAATATCAATAATAACGATAATAACGATAATAAGAACAATAATATCGATAATATCGATAATTATAATAATAATATTAACGATAATTTCGGTCATAATATTAATACTAATAACAATAATAACGATAATAACAGAAATAATTATTGTAATAATATCGATAATAACAATATTATTAATAATAATAATAACTATAATTACGATAATAACGATAACAAAATTAATAATAATAAAGATAATAACAATATTAACGATAATACCGGTAATAACGATAATAAAAATAATAATTGTTATAACAATAATAAAGATAATAAAGAGAATAACGGTAATAACGATAATAACGGTTATAATATTAATAACTATAATAACGGTATTAACAATAGGAATAATAATAATAATAGAGATATTAAAATTATTAACGATAATAATAATAATAGTAACAATAATAACGAAAATGACGACAAAAACGATAATAATAATAATGATAATAACAATAATAGTAATATTAATAATACCTATAGTAACAATAATAACGATAATGACAATAATAATAATTATAATAATAACGATTATAAGGATAATTACGTTAATAACGATAATAATAACAAAATTAATAACGAAAGTTACGATAATAACGAAAATAACAATAGCATTAATAACGATAATAATGATAATAATAATAATAATAGTTATAACAATATTAAGGATATTAACGATAATAACGATAATACTAATAACGATGACAACGACAAAAATAATAATATTAATATACATAATAACGAAAATAACGATAATAATGATATCAACGATAATAATAATAATAATAATAATATCTATAATAACGATGATAACGAAAATAAAGATAATAACGATAATAATAACTATAATAATTGCAATAATAATAACGTTAATTACAATAATAACGATAATAATAATAGTAATTATAAAAATAATAGCAATAATAACAGATATTAATATTAATATTAATAACGATAATAATATACACGATAAAGTCGATAATATCGATAATAATATTAACAAATTTAACAAATATATCGATATTAATACTAACAATATTAACGATAATATCGATCATAATAATAATATTATAAACCGTAATGTCTATAATAATAATAATAATAATAATGACATTATTAACAATAATAACGATAATAACTATAAAAATAATAACGAAAATAAAGATAATAATAATATTAACGATAATAATAATAATAATTATAATAATAATAATAAAGATAACACCGATAGTAACGATAATAACGATAACAAAGATAATAACTATAATAACGATAATTGCGATAGTAACGAATATAATAATAACAATAATAACAATATTAGTATTAATATTAATAACGATAATAACGATATTTACGATAATAATTATAAGAATAATAAAAGATAATAACGATAGCAACAATAATAACGATAATAATAATAACAATATAAATGATTATATCGAAAATTATAATAATAATAATAGCAATAATAACTATAATATCGATAATATCGATAATAATAAAAACGATAATAACGATAAGAATAAAAATAATATTTCGATAGTAACAATTATAACGACAATTACGATAATAACGATAATAATTACAACGATAATGTCGATGATAATAATAACGATCATAAGGCTAATGACGATAATAATAATAATAATAGCAATAATAACGATATTAACGAAAATAGTAATAACAATAGTAACGAAAACAACGGTAATAACATTAATAATAATAATAATAATAATAATAAAGAAAGTAAGTATAATAAAGGTGACAACTATAATATTAATAACAAATATAACGATAATAACGATAATAACGATAATAATAATACTAATAATGAAGATAATAAGGATATCAATGGCAATAACGATAATAACGATTATAATAATAATATTAATAAAGATAATAACGGTAATAACGATGCTAACAATAATAGCGATAATAATAACAACAACAGCAGCAATAATAATTATAATAACTATAGTTTATTTAAAATAATCACGATAATAATGATAATAATTATGATAACAATATTAACGATAATAACAATGATAATAATAATAATAATAATAAAGGTAATGACGATAAAAAAGTATCTAACGTTAATAAAAATAAAAGCAACAATAATGATAATAATAGAATTAATACTAAATATATTAAGATTAATAACTATAATAACGATTATAACGATAACAGTAGTAGTAAGATTAACAATAATAACAATAATAGCGATAATAAGGTTATTACCGATAATAAGGATAATTATAATATTCATAGTAACTATAATACGGATATTACCGATAATAATAATAACGATAATAACGATAATATCGATAATAATAATAATATTATTAACGATATAATCGAAAATAATAATAATAATAATAATATTAATAACAATAATGACGATAATAACAACATTAACGATAATTACGATTAAAATAATAATAACGAAAATAACGATAATAACGATATTAACGATTATAATAATAATAACAATAAAGATAATAAAGATAATAAAGACAATAATAATAATGATAATATTTATAATAATAATAATTTTAATGTCGATAATAACGGTAATAGTAGTAGATATAATATCAATATTATCAATAAAAACGATAACAATAATAATTAAAATAACGGTTATTACGATAATAATGGAAATAATAAAAATAAAGATTATAAAGATAACAACTATAATAACGATAATTACGATAATAATTATAATCATATTAATGATAGTAACGATAATAACGACAATAAAAGAATAATATAAAAAACGACAATAACAATAACAACGATAAAGCAATAATATTAATGACGATATTAACGATAATATTGTTAATAGTAATAAAAATTTTAACGATAATATCGAAAATATTAAAAATAACAAGAATAATAATATGGATAATAAAGATAACAGTGATTATAATAATAAAGATTAAAAAGATAACAACGGCAATAATGTTAATAGCAGTAATAACGATAACAACTGTAATAAAAATAACAATATTAACGATATTAAAGGAAATAGTATTAACAATAATAACGATAACAACGATATTAACATTAATAATAACAATAATAAAAATAAAAGTAAGTATAATAACGGTGACATCGATAATAATAATAAAAATAATAAGGATAATAACGGTAAGAACGATAATAACGATAATAAAATTTATAATAATATCGATAATCGCGATAATAACGATAATAACAATATTAATAGTAATGAGAATAAAGATAATATCAATAATAACAATAATATCGATAATAATTATAACAAAAATAATGAAGATAATAATAATCATCATAACGGTAATAAGGATAAATACGATAACATCGATAATGATAATAATAAAAACGATAATAATGATAATAACGATAGTAATAATAATAATAACATTAAAAACAATGATAACGACAATAATAATAATAATAATGGCATTACAAGCAATTGTATCGATAATAACGATAATCACGATAATAATTATAACAATAATATCAATAATAACGATAAGAAATATAATACTAATAACAATAATATCGATGACAACGATAATAACGATAATTATAATAATTATATAGAGATAATAAAGATTATAACGATAAGAACGAAGATAACTACAAAAATGTAAATACCGGCGATTATAATAATAATAATAACGATAATGAAAATGACGATAATGACGATAATAACGATTATAATAATAAAGATAATTACGATAATAGTAATAATAATAATAATGATAATAACGATAATAAACAAAATAATAATAATGATAATAAAGATAACAACAATATTAACAATAATAACGATAATAATAATAATAATATAACGATAATAAACATAATAATTATAATACAGATAATAGCGATATTATCGATAAAAATAATAAAGATATTAACGATAAAATAGATAATATTAATAACAAAATAAACGATAATATCGATAATAATAGTAAATATAATGACAATAAGATCAAAAATAACGAAAGTAACGTAAATAACATTAACGATTATAAAGATAATAGTAATAATACAAATATAGATAGAAACAAAAATAACGATAGTGAGGATAATTACGATAATAATGACAGCAATAATAGCGATTTTAAAGTTAAGAACGATAATAATAATAATATAAACAACAATAATAACATTATCAATGATAATAATAATAAAGGCGTTATTAATAATAATCATAATAAAGATATTAACGATAATAACAACAATAATAATTATAACAACAATAATAATAATAGTAACTATAAGAACGATAATATCGATAATACCATCAATAATATTATTGATAATATCGATAATAATATTAATAATCATAACGATAATAGCTATAATAACGATAATAATGATAATAACGATAATGAAGATAATCACTATAATATCGATTATAACAATAATAATAATAATAATAATGACGATAATAATAAAAATATTACCGATAATAACTATAATTACGATAATGACGATAATATTAATAACGATAATAACGTTAATAACGTAAATAAAGGTAATAATAATAGTAATAATAATAGTAATAATAACAACAATAACGATAATAAAGATAATAACGATAAAAATATTAACGATAATATCGACATTATTAATAATAATAACAACAATAATTATGACAATAACGATAATAAAAGTAATAATAATAAATATAATAACAATATTAACGATAATATTGATAATAATGATAATAACAATAATAACGATAATAACCATAATAGTAATAATAATAATTACGATAAGAACGTAAAAAAAGATAATAATAATAATAATAATAGCGATAATAACGATATTAACGACAATAACGGTAATAATTAATAATAATAACGATAATATCGATAATATTGATAATATCGGTAATAATTATATTAATAATAACTACAATAACGATAATAAGGACAATAAAATAAACAATAATAACTTTATTAACAAAAATATTAAGGATAATTATAACAACAATAACGATAATAATAATATCAATAATAAAAATAACGAAAGTAAAGATAATAACGATGACAACGATAATAATAATAGCAATAATAATGAAAATAATGAAAAAAATAATAATTGAAATAACAATAATATCGCAAATAACGCTAATCACGATAATAATAATAATGATAACGACGATGAAAATAATATTAATAATAACAATAATATCGATAGTAATAATAACGTAAAAAACGATAATAGCATTAATAATAATAAAGATAATAACATTAATAACGATAATAAAGGTAATAATAATAAATATAATAACGTTTATAACGATAATAAAATAATAATAATATTAATAATAACGATAATATCGATATAAACGATAATAACGATAATAGAGATATTAACGATTATAATAAAAACAATAATAACGATAATAACAATTATAATGATACTAACGAAAATAATATTAATAATAATAGCAAAAATTACAATATTAACGATAATTAAGATAACAATATTAACGATATTAAAGATAATATTAATAACAATAGTAACGATAACAACGATAATAAACCTAATAATAATTATAATAATAACGAAAATGAGGATAATAACGATGTCAACGATAAAAATAATAACAATAATAAAGATAATAATAATAATAATAACGATAGAAACGATATCAATGATTATAATGATAATAACGATAATAATAACTATAATAATAAAAATAACAACGATATTAAAGATAGTAACGATAATAATAATAACAATAATATCGATAAAACGATAATAATTATAATACCGATAATAACGATAATAACATTATTAATAATAGTAATAAAAAATACAATAACAATAATTAAGATAATAACGACAATTATTTTAATAGTAGTAATAATAACAATATTAACAATGTTTGCAATTATAATGAAAACAACGATAATAATAGTATTAACAATTAAATTAATAACAATAATAACGATAATAAAGATAATAAGGATGATAATAATAACGATAGCAGTAATAATAATATCGATAGTAACAATAATGACGATAGTAACGAAAATAACAATAATAAGGATAATAATGATGTTAGCGATAATATCGTTAATAATAATAACAATATTAACGATAATATCGATAATAATAATAACAATATTAACCATAATATCTTTAAAAATAATAATAATAATGATAACAGTAATAACGATAATACCGATAATAACAATGATAATTATAATAGCGATAATAAGGATAATAACCATAATAATAGTAACAATAATAAAGATAACAACGATATTAACGATAATAATGACAGTAATAGTAACAATAATAACGATAAAAACGATAACAATTATAAATCGATAATAACGATAATAACAGTTATAATCCTAATAACGATAATAATATTTATATGAATAACAATAATAATAATAATAACGATAGAAACGATAATAATAGTAGTAATAATAACAAAATTAACACTAACAACACTAATAACGATAATAACAATAATAATAGTAGTAATAATAATAAAAATAACGATAATAGCGATAATAAGGTTATTAACGATAATAACGATAAATATAATAACCATATTAAAAAAATAAAAATGTTATAAATGATAACAATAACGATAGTGAAGATAATATCGATAATAATAATAATATTATAAATGTTAACATCGATAATAATAATAATAACATTAATAACGATAATAACTATAATAACGATATTAGCTACAATAAAATTTATAACTATATTTACGTCAATAACGATAATAATATTAGCAATAATAGCGATTATAACGATAATAACGTTAATAATAATAATAATAATAATAAATATAATTACAATTATAATAGTAGTAATAACATTAATATCTTTTATAACGTAAATAACGATAATAACGATAACAATAATAACGATTAAAACGATAACAACGAAAATAATAAAAACAATAAAAACTATAATAGTAATAATAATAATACCGATAAAAACGCTAATAAATATAATAATAATAAAAATAATTACGATAATGAAAATATTAACGATATAAACGATGATAAAATCAAAAACTGCGATAATAACGATAGTAATAATTATAATAATTAAGATAAAAAAGATATTAACGATAGTAATGATAATAATTATAACAATATTAACAATAATAACGATAATAAATATAATAACGATAATAACGATAGTAACGATGTGAACGATAATAATAAAAACGTTTATAAAGCTAATACCGATAATAGTAATAACAAAATTAATGATATTATCGATTATAATAACTATAATAATAACAACAATAACGATAATAACGTTAATAATAGAGATAATTATAACAATATTAAGAATAATAATTATAGTAAAGATAATAACGATAATAATTGTAGTAGTGATAAAAGTAATAATATCAAAAAAGATAAAATGACTTCAAAAATAATACAAATAACGATTTTAGCGATAATAATGAAAATGAAAATAATAATAATAGTAAAAATAATAACGGCGATTACGATATAAACGATAATATTAATAGTAATCAATACAAAAATAACAATAATAACGTTAATAACGATAATATCGATATCAATAATAACGATAATAACGACAATAATCATAATAATGATGATAACAATAACAACAATTATAACGATAAGAATGATAATAATATATACGATAAAGTCGATAATATCGATATTAATATTAACAATATTAACGATGATATCGATATTAATGAAAAATAATAATAATAATGACGATAATAACGGTTTATAACGGAAATAATAGTAATAACAATATCGACAATAACGATAATAACGATAATTACAATAATAACGATTATAATAATAACGATAATAACGATAAAAGTAATAATAATAAGAATGATAATAACGTTTATACGATTTATAACAATAACGATTATAAGGATAATAGTAATAATAATAAGAACGCTAATGAAGATAAGAAGATAATAATGATAATAACTATAATAACGATAATAACTATTCTAATAATAATAATAATAAGAATAATAACGATTATAACAATAAAAATAAAAAGAATAATAACGACATTAATGATAATAACGATAATAATAATAGCAATAATAACGATTTTAACGTTAATAACCATAGTAATAATAACATTAATAACGGTAATAATTTTATCAACAATAATAATATTAATAACATTAATAATAATAATCATATTAGAGATAATAACGATAATAAAAACAGTAATAATTATAACAATAATAATAATAAAAATAATAATAATAATAACGATAATATCGATAATAACGATAATAATGATAATAACGATAATAACGTTAATTAGGAGAATGACGATAATATTAATAACGATAATAACGATGATAACGATAATAGCGATAAGACCAATATCGATAAAACGATAATAAAGATAATAATTCTAAGAATAATATATATAACATTGATATTAACGTTAATAACAATAATACTAATAACAATAATAACGATAATAACGTTAATAATGATCAGAACGATAATAATATTAAGAATAATAACAATAATAACGATTATTACGATATTACGATAATAATAAAAGTAATAATAACTATATTAAAGATAATAAGTATAACAACGAAAATAACTACAATAATAGTAGCAATAATGAAAGTAATAACAATAATAGCCATAAAAACGATTTTACCGATAATAATAAAAACGATAATAAAGATAATATCGTTAATAATAATAACAATATACGATAATATCGATATTAATAATTTTAATAATAACAATAATAACGATCATAACAATAATAGCGATTATAATAATAACGATAATAACGATAATAATAATAATAATAATATTATCGTTAGTAAAAATAATAATGTTAACGATGTTTATAATAGTAATAATAATAACGATTATATCGATAATAACGATAAAAATGATAATAACGATAATAACGATAATAGAAGAAACAATAATAACGATATTAACGAAAATATTAATAAAAATTGTAACGTTAACAACGATAATAAAAATAATAATAAAAATAGTAATAACGAATGTAAAGATAATAACGATAACAATAATGACAATAATAGTGATAATATCGATTATAATAATACCGATAATATCGATAATAACGATAATATTAATAGAAATAATAACAATAATAACGATATTAAAGATAACGATAATATTATTAACGATAATAATGACAATATTAAAATTATTAATAACGATAATAAAGATAATAAAGATAATAATAATAATATTAATAGAGAAAATAACGATATTAACGATAATACCGATAATAACGATAATAATGGTCATAATAATAACGCTAATAAAGTTAATATCTACAATAAAAATATTCATAATAATATTAATAATAACGATAATAACGATAATATCGGTAATAATGATAGTAATTATAACAATAATAGCAATAATAACGATAATAATGATAATAATATATACGATTATAACGACAATAGTAATAATAATAATAACGATCTTAAAAATAATAACGACGATAATATTAATCACAATTATAATAAAAATAAAAACAATCATTTGTATAATAACGATACTAATAGTGGTAATGTTAAGAATAATAACAACTATAACGATAGTAACGATGATGACGATAACAATATTATTGATAATAACGATAATACCGATAATAACTATAATAACGATAATTTCGATAGTAAGCAATATAGCAATTACAATAATACCGATATTAGTAATAATATTAATAAAGATAATATCGATATTTATGATAATAATTATATTAATAATAAAGATATTAACGATAGTAGCAATAATATCGATAATAATAATAACGACAATAACTATAAGAATAATAATAAAATATCGATAGTAACAATAATAACGACAATTAAGATAATAACGATAATAATAATAACGATAATGACGTTGATAATAATAACGGTCATAACGGTAATAACGATAATAATAATATTAATAATAATATTAATAATGATAACGATAATGACGATAATAATAATAATAATAATAACAATAATAACAAACAATATCGACAATAACGGTAATAACGATAATAATAATAATAATAACTACATTAATAAATGTAGTAAATATAATAACGAAATGGTATTAACGAAAAAATCGCCAATAGTAGTAATAGTAATAACGATAATAACGAAAATAACGTCAATCAAAATATTAATAATAAAGAAAATATCAATATTATAGCAAATAACGATTATAACGATAATAATAATAACAATATTAACGATAATAACGATAATAGTGATTATAACGATATTAAAGACAGTAATAATTATAATAATAATAAAAATAATATTAACGATAACAATGAAAATAATGATAATAATAGTAGTAATAATAACAATAATAACAATAATAACGATAATAAAGATAATAACGATAATTATAATAATAACAATTATAATAATAACGATATTAACGATAAAAGTAGAATTAATAATAACGATAATAATAATAATAATAATAAAAATATTAAAAATTATAATCACCAGAATAATAACAATAATACCGGTTATGATAAGAATAATATTAATAATAATAACGATAATAATGATAATAATAATAATAATAATAATAATAATAATAATATCATTAATACTCACAATAATAACAATAATAACGGTTTTGAGAAGAATAATATTAATAATAATAATGATAATTATGATAATAACCAAATAATCGATAATAATAATTACAATAATAACGATAATAACAATAATAATGATAATAATACTAATAATTATAACGATAATAACGATAATATTGATAATAATAATAATAATAGGATCGATAATAACGTTAATAGTAATAAGTATAAAATCGATAGTAATGATATTAATGAAAATATCCATAATAATAATAAAAAATATAACAATACTAACGATAATAAAAATAACAACAAAGATAATAAAGATAATAACGATTATAATAATAACAATAATAACTATAATAACGATAGTAATAGTAATATATATATTGATATATATAGTAATATAGGATAAATATATAGATAGTGTTTATAAGAACGATATTCAATAAAAACGATAATAAAGAAAATAACGATAATAACGATAATATCGATTAAAGTAATAACAATAAAATCGATAATAAAGATAATAATAAAGATAATAACAAAAATAACGAGAATAACGTCAATAAAAATTATATTATGTACGGTAATGACGATAAGAAAGAGGTTAACGGTAATAACGATAATATCGACAATAATAATAATAATAAGAATAATAACGATAACTACAAAAAGACGATAATAGAAATATTAATAATAATGGAAACAAGGATAATAACGATAACAACTATAATAATAATAATAAAGATAGTAATGATATGAACGATATTAACTATAATAACAATAATAAAGATTATTATAATACGATAATAACGATTACAGTAATGATAATAATATTGATAGTAACAACAATTACGATAATGGTGAAAATAATAAAAATAATTTAAAAAATTAAAAGATATTAACGATAGCAACGATATTAATGCAAATAACAATAATAATTACAATAAAAGTAACAATAATAACGTTAATATCAATAATAATGAGAACTACAATAATGATAATAAAGTTAATAACTTTAATATTACTAACAATAATAATGATAACATCGATAATAACATTATTAATAATAATAATAATTAATAATAAAAATATTATTATTCACAATAATAAAGATAACAACGACAATAGTGAAAAAATATTAATAATATAATAGAAAATAAGGTTAATAACGATGACAACGATAATTATAATAACAATATTAACGAAAGTAAAGATAATAACGATTATACTGATTATAACAATAACGATAATGAGAATAATAACGATAATAATGATAGTAACTATAATAACGATTACAACAATAATAATGATAATAATAATTACGGTAATACCGGTAATAAAGATAATTACCATAATAACAATAGTAATAATAAAGATGATAACAATAATAACGATAGTAACGATTATAACGATAATAATATTAATAATTTTAACATAAATAGCGTTAATAACGAAAATTATTTTAATAGAAGTAATAATAACAATATTAACAATGTTTGCAACAATAATAGTCGTAGCAAATAAAGATAGTAAAGATAATAAAAGTGGTAACAATTAATGTAATAACAGTAATAACGATAATAACAATAATTAGGATAATAATAATAACGATAATAACGATAGTAGTAATTATAATATCGATAGTAACAATAATGACGATAATAACGAAAATGACGATAATAACGATAATAATAATAAAATTAATAACGATAATTACGGTAATAAAGATAATAATATTAACAATAATAACGATAAAAACGATAATAAGGATAATAACAATAACGATAAAAACGACAATAATAATTTTAAAAATATTGATAAAAACGATAATAACAATAATAATAATAATAGTAATAATAATGAAAACGATGATAACGATAATTACGATATTAATAATGATAATAATAATAAAATTAATAACGATAATTACGTTAATAAAGATAATAATATTAACAATAATAACAATAACAACGATAATAAGGATAATAACAATAACGATAATAACGACAATAATAATTTTAAAAATATTGATAAAAACGATAATAACAATAATAATAATAATAGTAATAATAATGAAAACGATAAAAACGATAATTACGACTTTAATAATGATAATAATAACATTATAAAGATAATAACGGAAATAATAATAATAATAATAATAATATTAATTACAATAATAAAGATAATAATGACAATAATAATACGAATAATAATAATAATAATAATATCAATAATAACGAAAAGAACGCTAAAAATAATAGTCATAATATCTATAATGACAATAATAACGGTAACAACAACAATAATATATACGAAAATATCGATAATTTTGATAATGATAATATCAATAATAAGAATAATAACAATAATAATGATAATAATAACAATAATATTAATAAAAATAATAACGATAATAACGATAATAACGATAATAACGATTATTGCGATAATAACGATTATAATAAAAATTAACGATATAAACGATAATATTAGTAATAATAATGACGGTAATAACGATATTTACGATAATAATAATAATAATAATAAATATAACAACGATATTAGCGATAATATCTATAATGGAAATAACGATAATTACGATAATAACGATGTTAACGTTAATAATAGTAAAGATAACGATAATGTCGATAATAATAACTACACTATTAACGATAATTAAGATCAAAATAATAATACTAAGGATAATAACTGTATCAAAGATAATAACGATAATAACGATATTAACGACAATAAAACTAATAATCATAATAAGGGGTAATAAAGATTTTAACGATAATATTGATAATAACAATAATAATAATTGTAATAATTAAGATAATAATGATAATATAGGAAATAAGGATAATAATAATAACAATAATAACGATAATAACGATATTAATGATAATAACGACAATGATAATAATAGTTATAAAAATTAAAACGATAATAACGATTATAATAATAATAATAACAAGATTAAAGATAATAACGACAATAATAATTATAAAAATAATAATAATAATAGTATCGATAATATCGATAATAACGATAATAATAATATTATTAATAAAAACAATGACAATAATAACGACAATAAGGATAATAATAAATATGATAAAGTCGATAATATCGACAATAGTATTAAAAATATTAATGATATTATCGATAATAATATTAACAATATTAACAATAATATCGATAATAATAATAACATTATTAACGATAATATATATAAAAATTATAACAATAATAATAATATCAGTAATAACGGTAATACCGATAATAACGATGATAATAATAATAACGATAATAAGGATAATAAAAATAATAATAGTATTAATAATAAAGATAACAACGATTTTAACGATAATAATGACAGTAATAATAACAATAATAACGATAATAACGATAACAATTATAATACCGATAATAGCGATAATAACAATTAAAATTCTATTAACGATATTAATATTTATAATAATAACAATAATAACAATAATAACGATAATAAGGTTATTAGCGATAATATCTATAATTATAATAACCATATTAACAATAATAACAATATTATCAATCAAAACAATAACGACAATAACGATAATATCTATAATAATAATAATAATAATAATAACAATAACGACGATAATAATGATAATAAGTATAATAATAATAATGAAAATAACGATAATAACCATATTAACGATAATAATAATAATAATAATAAGAATAGTAATAATAATAACGTTAATTACGATAATAACGATAATAAATATAGTAATTATAACGCTAATAGCAATTTTAACGATAATAAAATTAATAATTTTAATAACTATAATAATAAAATTATTATTAATAACTATAATAATGATAAAAACGATAAAAAAGTAATAACTTCAATAACGAAAATAATGATAATAACGATTATAATAACAACGACAATATCGATAATAGTTTTAATAATAATAATCATAATAACGATGTTTACGATTATAATAATAACATTAATAAAGAAGAGAACGTTTAATCTTTAAAAACGATATTAATAATAATGATAATATCTATAATAACGATGTAACAATAATAATAATAATTATAATAACGTTAAAAGAGATAATATCTATGTCAACGATAATAATAATTACAATAAAATCAATAAAAACGATAGTAACGTTAATAATAATATTACAAAAAAAAGGATAATAAGGATGATAATAATAATAATAACAATAATAAAGATTATAACAACAATAATAAGAATAAAAATAATAATAATAATAATAATATCGATGATAACGATAATAACTATTATAATAATATTATTCATGACCATAAAACCAATAATAACGGTAATAAGTATAATAATAAATACGATAAAGTCGATAACATCCATAAGATTATTAACAATTTTAGCGATAATATCGATAATAATAATAAAAATATTAAGAATAATATCAATAAAATTATTAACAATATTAACGATAATATCTCTAAAAATTATAATAATAATAATAATAAAAGTAATAACGACAGAAGAGATAACAACAATGATAATAATAATAACGATAATAAGGATAATAACGTTAATAAAAATAATTATAATAAAGATAACAATAATATTGACGAAAGTAGCGATAATAATATTTACATTAAGAAAGATAATTACGATAATAATGATATTAGCGATAAAAATTATAATAATGATAACTATAATGACGATAATAACGTAAATAATAATAACAATAATAACGTTAATAATGATAATTACGATAATAATAATAAAAATAATAACGATTACAAAGACAATTTCGATAGTAACGATAATAATAATTATAATAACGAGAATAACGATATTAACAATAACAATAATAGCGATATTAACGATAATATTGATGATAATATTAGCAATTATAACGATAACAAACGACAATAACGACAGTAAAGATAATAATATCTACAATAACGATAATTACAATAATTAAAATAGTAACGATAATAATAATAATAGTAATATCGATAAAGACAATAACGATAATAACGGTAATAATAATAATAATAAAGATAATTACGATAATAACGATAATAATAATAACAATAATAACGATAATAACGATAATAAAAATTATAATAGAAGTAATAATAACAATATTAAGAAAAAGAATAAAAAAAACGATAATAACAATAAAAATAGTAGTAATATTTAAATTAATAATTATAGTAACGATAAAAACGATTTTAACGATAATAATAATGACGACAAATAGGATAATATCGATAATAATAATAACAATGTTAACGATAATATCGATAATAACATTAATAACTATAATTACGAAAATAACGATTACAACGATAATAATAATAAGAGTAATAATAACCAAAATAAACATAATAACGACACAATAATAATAATAATAATAACGATAATAACGGCAATAACGATAGAAATAATAGAAAAATAACTATAATATCAATAATAATGTTAAAAAAGATAGTAAAGATAATATCGTTAATAATAATAACGATAGTAATGATAATAGCGATAAAAAAAATAACGATATTAACGATAATATTGACAATATTAAAGATAATAATGATAATAATGTTAAAACGATAATAATAATCATAATTATAGTAGTAATAACGTTAATAACGATATTAAAAATAAAAATAATAACGATAAAATAGATAAAAATAATAAAATTTATAACGTTAATAAGGTTAATAACGATAATAACGGTAATAATAATAAAATTGATAACGTTAATAACGCTAATAAAGGTATAATATTATTAATAATGACGCTAATAACGGTAATAATGGAAATAATAATAATAACAATATCGAAAATAACGATAATAACGGTAAAAACGATAATAATAATAGTAATAATTCTAGTAATAATAATAATGACAATTACGATAATAACGATATCTATAATAACGAGAATAAAGACAATAATAATAACAATAATAATATCGAATATAAATATAATAATGATAGTAACCATAATGACGATAATAACGACAGTAATAATAATAATTATAATAATAATTATAATATTAATATCCATAATGCAGATAATGACGCCAATAATGATAATTATAATAATATTAGTAATAACAATGATAATAAAGATAATAAACATAATAACAGTAACGATGACACGACAATAATAATAACAAATTTAATAACGATAATAACGATGACAACAATAATAACGATGTTAACTATATTAACGATATCAATAATAACAAAAAAAACGTAAATTTCGATATTAATAATAACAATATTAAATATAATAACGATAATAATAATAATAATAATAACGACATTAATAACTATAATAAATGTAATAACGATATGGTTTTAACGGTAAAATCGACAATAGTAGTAACAATAATAACGATATTATCGAAAATATCGATAATAACAATAATAATAATAACAGTAATAACGATAATAACGATATAGCGATTAATAATAATATTAATAATGATAATAATATTATAAGATAAAATAATAATAAGATAAAATAATAATAATATTAACTATTACAAAGAAAATAATGATAATAATAGTAGTAATAATAACAATAATTACAATAATAACCATAATAAAGGAAATAACGGTAATTATGAAAATAATTATAAGAATAATCTATTTAACATTGATACTAACATAATACCGAAAATATTAATAAAAGTAATAACGATAATAACGTTTATAATAATAAGAACGATAATAATATTAATATTAATAACAGTATTAACTATTATAACGTTAATAACGATAATAAAAGATGTAATAATAACAATATTCAAAATAATATGTATAATAACGATAATAACGATAATAATAATAACAATAAAATCGATAATATCGTTAATAATAGGAGTAATTATAACAAAATTAGGAATAATATATATAGTAACGATAATAACGGTAATAATGGTAGAAGTAATAACTGAAATAACAATAATAATGATAGAGACGAAATTAACGTTAAGAATAGTAACGATAATAACGATAATATTGATAATAATAATAACAATATTTACGATAATATCGATATTAGTAATAATAATAATAACAATATTAACGATCATAACGATAATATTAGTAAAGATAATAACGATAATGAGAAAAAAAATAATATCGATAGCAACAATAATAATTATAATTATGATTATATTGGTAATACTATTAACGATTAGAACGATAATAACGATAATAACGATAATAATAATAAAATTAATAAGGACAATTACGTTAATAACTAAAATAATAATAGCAATAATAACTTTAAAAATGATAATAATGATAATAAAATTAATAACAATAATAACGATAACAATATTAATAACAATAATAACGATTATAATGAAAATAACGATAATGATAATAATATTAATAAAAATAATGACGATAAAGCGATATTAACGATAATCACCTTAATACTGATAACAATATTAACAATAATAACGATAATGACGATTGTAATGATAATAATATTAACAATAATATCGATAAATACAATCATACCGATAATTATAATAATAGTAATATCGATAATAAGGAATATTAAGAGATAAAACGGTAATAACGAATATAACGATAATAACGGTAATAATTATAACAATAATGACGATAATAACGATATTAGCAATAATAACAATAATAATTATAAAGATAATAACGAAATTGACCATAATAACGATAATGGTGGTAATAACAATAATAATAATAATAATAATAGTAACAACAATAACGATAATTACAATAATAATAACAACAGCAATAACGGTAATACCGATAATAACCATAATAATAAGAACAATGATAACGATAATAACGATAAGTACGATTATAATAATGCCGCTATTAACGAAAGCAGTAATAATAATTATTTCGATAATAACGATAATAACAATAAAAATAATAACAATAAAAAAGATATTAAAGAAATCAACGATAGTAATTGTAATAATAAAATAATAATAACGATACTAACGGTAATAACGATAATAACGATATTATCGATAACATTAACAATAATAATAACTATAATGACGACAATAACGATAATAACGATATTAACAATAACAATTTTAATGATGATATCGATAATAATAATTAAAATATTAACGATAATATAGATATTAATAATAATAATAATTACGATTATGACGATAATAACGATAATAACGATTATAATAACGACGATAGTAACGATAATTGTATTAATAATAATAACGACAATAACGTTAATAACGATAATAATAATAATAATAATAATAAAGATAATAACGGTATTAATGACAAAAAACGATAATAATGATAACAATACAAATTATAATAATATTAATAATAATAACGACGATAATAACAATAATAATGAGAAGAACAATAAAGATAATAACGATAATACCCATAAAAATTATGTTAATAATAACGATAATAACGTTATTAGTAATAATAATAATAATAACAAATAATAATTGCGTTAATGATGCTAAAAACAATAAACATAGTAACGGTATCAGAAATTATAATAATAACGATAATAATGGTAATAACGATAATTATAATAACACTAAAAACAATAATATTAATAAAAACAATAAAGGTAATAACGATAATAATAATAAAATAATAACAATAATAAGGGTAATAACAATAATATTAATAACACAATTAAGGAAAATAATGATTATAAATATAATGATAATAACGATAGTAATTATAATAATAATATCAATGATAAAGAAAATAATGATACAAACGATAATAATAATAATAATAATAATAACCATAGTAATGATAATAACGATAATAATAATAACATTAATATCGATAATAACGATTATAACGATAATATTTATACTAATAATAACAAAAATAACAATAATAATCATAAAAAATATTTATACCATTAATAATGATAATTACGATATTAAGGAAAATAAAGATAATAATCATAAAAATAATATCGATAATTAAGCTAAGAACGATAATAACATTAATAATAAAAATAATAATAAAGATGATAACGATGTTAACGATTATAACTATATTAATAATAAAAATAAAAGCTATAATAACGGTAATAAAGATAATTGTAATAACGATAATAACGGTATAAATAATAATAATATTAACAATAATAATGATAACAACGACAATAGTGATAATAGTAAAAAAATAAAATAGAAAATAAGGATAATAACGATGACAACGATAATAATAATAACAATATTAACGATAATAACGATAATAACAATTATACGTATTATTATAATAAAGATAATAACGAAAATGGCAATAATTATAATAACGATAATGACAATAATAACGATAATAATGATAGTAACTAAAATAACGATGATAACAATAATAATGATAATAATAACATTAATACCGATAATAACAATAATAAATATAATAATAATAGTAATAATAAAGATTATAACAATAATAACGATTATAATGATAATAACGAATATATTATTAATAATAATAACAATAATTACGATAATAACGATAATTATATTAATAGAAGTAATAATAAAAATATTAATAATGTTTGCAATAATAATGATAATAACGATAATAATAGTGGTAACACTTAAGGTAATAAAAATAATAACGATAATAACGATAATAAGGATAATAATAATAACGATAATAACGATAAGAGTAATAATAATATCGATAGTAACAATAATTACGATAATAACGAAAATAACGATAATAATAATAAAATTAATATAGATTATTCGTTAATTGTAATAATAATAACAACAATAATAACGATAACAACGATGATATGGATAATAGTAATAACGATAATAACGACAATAATAATAATAATATTATCGATAATAAAGGTAATAACGATAATATTAATAATTGTAATAATAATAAAAACGATAATAACGATAATTACGATAATAAAGACAATAATAATAACAATAATGAAATTGATAATAACTATAATAACGATAGTAAACATGAAGACGGCAATGAAGATAATAATTATAACGATAGTAACGATAATATCGATAATCATTTTATTAAGAAGAGCGATAATAACGTGAATAGTAATAACTATAAATTCGATAATAATGATATTAAAGAAAATAACTATAATAATAATATTAAATGATACACTAATACGGATAATAACAATAACAATAATAACAATGATACGATTATTACGATAATAACGATAATAATAAGAATAATAATAACGATAATAAATATAATAGCAATAATAATATAACAACAATAAAGATAATAACGATAATAACGATAATAATTGTAGCAATAATAACAATGATAACACTAATAACGATAATTGCGATAATAATAGTAATAATAATAACAATAATAACAATAATATTGTTAATAAGGTTATTACCGATGATAATGATAATTATAATATTCATAATAACTATAATAAGGATATTATCGATAATAATAATAACGATAATAACGAAAAGAAAAATATCGATGAAAACGATTAAATCGAATATAATAATTAAAACTTTAACGATAAAAACGATATTAATAATAACAATTTTAACGTTAATAACCATAATAATAATAATAATAGCAATAATATCCGTAACACGGAAAATAACGAGAATAATAATAACGATTATAACAATAATAGTAATAATTATAATATCGATAGTAACAAGAATAACTATAATGACGATAATAGCGATAATGATAATAACTATAATGACGATGGATATAATAACGATAATATCTTTATTAACGATAATAATAATAATATTTAAAATAAAGAAAATAACGATAATAATAAAAACAATTAAAACGATAATAACAATAATTATGATAATTGCAATCATAATTATAATAGTGATAGCATTAATAACGATATTTACGATAATAGTAATAATAACAAAGATAATAACATGATTAACGATAATAACGATAATAAAAATAATATACTAACAAAATAACGTTAATAACGAAATTATCGATAATAACGATAATAATAATAGTAATAATAATAACCAAAAAAAACATAATAACAATAATAATAATAATAATAATATTAATAGTAATAATAATAATTATAATAATAAAGATAGTAACGATAATAACGAAAATAAAAAAATAATAATAGCAATAAAAACGGTAAATACGATAATAATAATAGTAATAATAACGATAATAACGACACAAACCACAATAACGATAATAATAATAACAATTATAACGATAATAACGATAATAACGATTATAATGACAATAACGTTAATAACGATTATAATCATAACGATAATAATAATAATAATAATATAGATAACAACGATATTAACGTTAATGACGATAATATTAACAACAATAATAAAGATACAAACGATTATAACGATAAGAACGATAATAATATTTATAATAATATTAATAATAACGATAATAATGGAAGTAATAATAACAATATTAAGAATAGTATATATAATAACGATAATAACGTTAATAATATTATTAATAATAACAGTAATAACAATATTAACGAGAATATCGACAAAAGTAATAATATTAATAATAATATACTTAATAATGAAAATAACGCTACTAACGATAATAAAATATATAATAATAACAATATTAAGAATAATAACTATAATAACAAAAATAACGATAATCTTAATAGTACTAATAACAATAATAACAACAATATTGCTAATAACGATAATAACTATAAAAACGATAATATCGATAATAATAATAACAAAATTAACAATAATATCGATAATAATAATAATAATAACAATAATTACGATAATAACGATAAAAACGAAAAATACGATAATAGCGGTATTGATAATAACGATAATAACGTTAATAACGTTAATAATAATGGTACTAATAACAATAATAATAACATTAACGATAATAGCCATAATAATTATTACGATAAACAACATAATAACCCTAATAATTTTAGTAATTATAATAATTATTATGATAAACACGATAATAATGATATTAATGGTAACAATAATAATAATAATAATAATAAAAACTTTAATAACTATATTTACGATAATATTGATAATAATAATAGTAATAATAACGATAATAACGATTATAATTGCATTAATAATATAAATAATAAGATTAATAAAAATAATAATAATTTTAACAATATTTACGATAATGACGATGATAATAACAATAATAACGATAACAATGATGATAAAAATAATAATAAAAATATCAATAATAAATTTAATTACGATAATAAAGATAATAATAATAATATTAATAACAACAATAACTGTAATAAAAATAATAACGATAATAACGATAATAAGGATAATAATAATAACAATAATGTTGATGGAACATTAATAACGATAATAACGATAATAATAATAATTATAAAATCGATAATATATATAACAACGATGATAGGGCATATATTAAAATAATAAATAACGATAATTAGGTTAATAACGATGATAATAATTGCAATAATAACGATAATAACGATAATAATAACAATAGTAGGAACAATAATACGGATAATAACGATATTAACGATATTAATAATAATAACAATCATGACGATAAATATAATAATAATGATAATAACGTTAGTAAAGGTAATATTAATAAGTATGAAAACGATTATAATGATATTAGCGATAAAAACAATAATATTAATAATAACATTAATAAGGATAATAAGGGTATTATTGATAATAATAATAAAAATATTAACGATAATATTGATAACAATAATAATAATAATAACAATGATAACGATAATATAGATTATAACCATAATAATAATAACAATGATAACGTATAATAATAATAATAATAATAACGATAATAACGACAATAATAATAATAAACATAATAATAACAATAATATCGTTAATAACGACAATAATTATAATAATAACTTTGATAATAAAAGTAATAATGTTTATAACGACAATAATTATAAAAATTATATTGATAATAACAATAATAACAAAAATAATAAAATATAATGATATCAATAAAGATATAGACAAACATAACCATAATAATAGTAGTAATAATAACAATAATAACATTAAAGGCGGAAAAGAACGTTATTGCCAAAAATATTAATAACAGTAATAACGATAATAACGATAATAGCGATAATAATGATAATATCGATAATAATAATTGTAATAATAACAATATTAACGGTAATAACAATTATAATAATGACCATAATAACGATAATAACGTAAATAACGATAATAAAAGTAACAATAATATTGATAATAACGATAATATCGATAATAACGTAAATAAAAATAATAATAATAATAATAATAATAATAATAATAATTATAATAACGACGATAGCTATAATGAGGAAAATAATAATAAATATAATAAAAATAATAACGACATAAACAAAAATAACCTTAGTAATAGAACATATTATAACAATAATAACATTAATAATGTGAATAACGATAATAAAGATAATCATATATCGATAAAAACGATAATATTAATATTAATAATAACAATATTCACTATAATAAAGATAATAAAATTAATAATAAAAACAATAATACAGACAATAATAATAATAATGATAATAACGATGAAAATAATAATATTAATAATAATTATAACAACAATAATAACGATAATTACGATAATAATGTTTATAATAAGAAAGGTAATAATAATTATAATATTAATAATAATTATAATATCGATAATAACGAATGTAACAGTAATAATTGTAATATTAAGTACGATAATAACGATAATAACGATAATAACGATAATAACGATAATAATGATAATATCGATAACAATAATAAGAATATTAACAATAATAATAATATTAATAATAATGAGGATAATATAGGTAAAAAAAACATTAATGACGATAACAATATTAATAATGATAATATTAGCAATAACAACGATAACAACGATGCTATTTATAATAATAATAGCAGTAATATCGATAAAATCTATAATAATAACAATAATAAATATAATAATGATGATAACGATAATAACGAAAATAACGATAGTAAAAATAGTAATAATAACTATGATAACAAAAATAACGATAATAGCGATAATAACGATAGTAATAATATAGATTACAACGATTATATCGATAATAATAATTACAATATTAACAAATACATCGATAATAATAATAATAATAATGACAATAATATCGATAATAACGATCATAACGTATATAATAATAATAATAATAACGGTAACAATAATAATAATAATAACGATAATTACGATAATAAAGACAATAATAATAACAATAATAACAATAATAGCCATAATGTCGATATTAACGATAATAACGATAATAATAATAACAATAATAACGATGATAAGGATAATAATGGTAATAACGATAATAATAGTAATAATAAAAACGATAATAACAATATTAACGATAATAAGCATTTTGATAATAATAATAAGAACGATAAAATCGATAATAACGAAATTGAAGATAATGACGATAATAATAATAATATTAACAACGATATTATATATATTAAAGGAAACATCGAGAATACTAATAAAAATAATATAGATAATAGCGATAATAACGATAAGAAAATTAATAATAACATCGATAATAGCGATAATACCGATAATAACAATATTAATAGAAAAAAAAATTTAGAAAATATCGATAATATGGATAATAATAATAAAGTTAATAAGGATAAAAACGACAGTAACTATAATAATAATAACAATTAGAACGATGATAACGAAAATAACGATAATGACGATAATAATGAGAATAACGATAATTATAAGAACATTAATTATTATAATAACGATACTAACAATAATAACTATAAGACTTACAACGATAATAAAGAAATAACGATAATAATAATAACAATTATAACTATAATAACGATAATAACTATAATAACGATAATAATAATAATAATAATAATTATAATATAAAGGATAATAGCGATAATTACGATAATAATAAAAGTATTAATAATGATGACAAGGATAATAACGATAACATCGATAATAGTAATATCAAAAATAACGATAGAAACAATAATAACAATAAGAATAAAATAATAGTAACGATAATAACGATAACAAATAACATAACGATAGTAATAATAACAATTATACCAATAATAACTATAATGACGATAACAATAATAATGACAATTACGATATTATCGATAATAATATTAACAATATTAACGTTTATAACGATAATAACGATAATAATAAATATAATAATTACGATAATAAAGTTGTCAATGATAAAATGATAATAACGATAATGATAACAACGATATTAACGATAATAACGTTAAGAAAATAACAATAATAATGATAATGAAGATAATAATGATAATAACGATAATAATGTTTATGACAATAATTATAATACTGATAATAAAGATAAAAACGATAATATAGATAATAACGTTAATAATAATAACAAAAATAACGATAATAGCGATAATAACGATAATAATAGAGACAATAATAATAATATTAAAAATAATAACAAAAAAATAACGATTTGTCTATAATAACGATAATAATAATAACGATATTATCGATAATAATAATAATAATAATAATAGCAATAATGACCTTAATAAAGATAATAACGATAATAATGATACGATAATAACGATAATAGTAATAATAATATCGATAGTAATAATAATTACAATTATGACGATAATAACGATTATAATAATAACGATAATGAGGATGATAATAATAACTATAAATGCAATAATGACAATAATATTTATATTAATAATATCAATAATAACGACAACAACTATAATAACATTATTGATAATATAATGATAAAGAAACTAAGAATAATAACGGTGTAAAAGATAAAAATAATAACATTAATATCGATGATAAAGATAATGACGATAATAATAATAATAACAATAACGAAAATAAATATTATAATGATAATAACGTTAATAATGCTAATAATAAGAGCAATAATAACGGTAAAACGATAGTAATGACAAAAATAGATGTAATAATTACACTATTAACAATAATAAATATAATAATAATAATAATAGTAGTAATAATAACAATAATAACAGTATTAACAATAATAACGAAAATAACAATATTATCCATTATAATAATAATAATATTAACGATTATAACGGTAATAACGATAATGACATTAATAATAATAAAATTAATAACGATATTAACGTTTATAACATAATTAATAATAGCAATAATAACGATAATAAGGATAGTAATAATAATAAAAATATTAATAAAAGTAATATCGAAAATAACGGTAATAACTATTACGAAGATAATAATAATAATAATAATAATAAGATAATAGCAATATAAATGTTAATAAGGATGACAACAATTGAAATAATAACAATAATACCGATAATGTCGGTAATAACGACAATAATTATATTACTAATAATAATAATAATAATAACGATAATAACGATAATATCGATATTAATAAAAATAATGATAAATATAACAAAAATAACGATAGTGATGAAAATAAAAATTTTAATAATAACGATAATTTCTATAATAGTGATAATAATAATAACGATACTAACGATAAAATTATATTAACAATAATAATAATAATATTATTATTAACAATAATAACAATAACAACGATAATAGTGATAAAAATATTAATAATAAAATAGAAAATAAGGTTAATAACGGTGACAACGATAATTTTAATAACAATATTAACGATAACAACGATAATAACGATTATACGGATTATAACAATAACGATAATGAGAAAAATAACGATAATAATGATAGTAAATATAATAACGATTACAACAATAATAACGATAATAATAATAACGATAATAACGAAAATAATGATAATAACGATTATAATAACAAACGACAATATCGATAATAGTATTAATAATGATAATGATAATATCGATATTTACGATTATAATAATAACAATAATAAAGAAAAGAACGATTAATCTTTAATAACGATATTAATAATAACGATAATAATTATAATAACGATGTAACGATAATAATAACAAAAATAATAACGATAATATTGATAATAATAATAATAATATTAATAGGAATAATATCGATAATGTAGAAAATAACGATAATAATAATAATGATAATAACGATAATAGTAATAATAATAATATCAAAAATAACAATAATTACGATAACGACTATAATAACGATATAAAAAATAACGATAATGACGATGATAATAATAACTATACTAACGTTAATATCGATAATAATAATAGTAATAATACCTATAGTAACGATATCAATGATAATAACGGTAATAACGATAATAATGATAATTATAATAACGATAATAACGATAGTAACGACAATAATTATAATTATAATAACGTTAAAAGAAATAATAACTATGTCAACGATAATAATAATAACAATAATATCATTAAAAACGATAGTAACGTTAATAATAATATAACAAAAAGAGGATAATAAGGATAATAATAATAATATTAACAATAATAAAGGTTATAACGACATCAATAGAATAATAATAATAATAATAATAATAATAATAATAATAATATCGATGACAACGATAATAACTATAATAATAATATTATTCATGACAATAATACCAATAATAACGGTAATAAGTATAATGATAAATATGATAAAGTCGATAATATCCATAAGATTATTAACAAATTTAGCGATAATATCGATAATAATAATAACAATATTAACGATAATATCGATAAAATTAATAACAAAATTAACGTTAATATCTATAAAAATAATAATAATAATAATAATAATAATAAAAGTAATAACGATAGTAGAGGTAACAACAATGATAATAATAATATCAATAATAACAATAACAATAATAGCGATATTAACGATAATATTGATAATAATATTAGCAATTATAACGATGACAAACGACAATAACGATAGTAACGATAATAATATCAATATAACGATAATTACAATAATAATAATAGTAACGATTATAATAATAATAATAATAATAATATCGATAAAGTCAATAACGATAATAACGGTAATAATAATAATAAAAAAGATAATTATGATAATAACGATAATAATAAAAACAATAATAATGATAATAAGGACATTCACGATAATAATAATTACAATAATAACGATAATAACAACATTCACGATAATAATAATTATAATAATAACGATAATAATGACAATAATGATAACAAGGAAAATAATTATAATAATAATAACAATAGAAACGATAAAAATGATAATACTTACGATTATAACGATAATAACGTTAATAACTATATTAAACATAATAAAATTAATAACTATATTTACGTTAATAACGATAATAATATCAGCAATAATAGCGATAATAGCGACAATAAAGGTAACAATAATAATAACATTATTGACGATATTATCGGTGATAACGATAATAAATATAACGGTAATGACAATAATAATAATAATAGTAATAACAATAATAATTATAATAACGTTAATAATAACAACAATGATAACGGCAATATTGATAATAATAATAGTAATGATATTAGCAATAATAATAATAGTAATTAATAACGAATATAACGAAAATAACAATAATAACGATAACAATGATAACGATTATTACTATAATATCTAAAATAATAAAAACGATAGAAACGATACAAATAATAATAATAATACAGATAAATAAGATAATAAATTTAATAATAATAAAAAGAATAACGATAGTAAGATATTAACGATATAAACGATGATAAAATCAAAAACTACGAAAATAACGATAATAATTATAACAATAATAACGATAATAACTACAATAATTATAACAATAACAACGATAATAGAAATTATAACGATAATAACGATAAAACGATAATAACGGTAATAATAAAAATAGTAATAATAACAATAATAACGTTAATAACGATAAAATCGATAATAACGTAATAATAACTATAATAACAATAATAACGACAATAACGATAATAATAATAATAATGATAATAGTAATAAAAACAATAATAATAAAAATAATAATAATAACGATAATAACGATAATAGTACATGTAATAATAATACTAATAACTATCATAACGATAATAACGATAAAGATGATAATGACGATTATATTAACAACGATAATACCGATAATGGTCGTGTTAATAATAACGATAATAACGATATTTACGTTAATAATAATAACAATAATATAGAAAAGAACGATATTATCTATAATAACGATATTTATAACAACGATATTATTTATAATAACGATTAAACGATAATAACAACATCAATATTACCGATAATATTGATAATAATAATAATGATAATAGCAATAATAACGATAATAAAGATATTAACGATAATAATGATAATGATAATAATGATAATAATAATAATAATAATATCAAAAGTAACAATAATTACCATAATGACTATAATGACGATAATAATAATAACGATAATGACGATGATAATAATTTCTATAATAAAGTTAATAACTATAAAAATAATAGTAACAATAACGATAATAACGATATCAATGATAATAACGATAATAGCGATAATAATGATAATTATAATAACGATAATAACGACATTAATAATAATAATAATTGCGTTAAAAGGGATAACATGTCACCGATAATAACAATAACAGTAATATCAATAAAATGATAATAACGATATTAAAGATTTTAACGATAAAAAAATTAAGGATATTAACGTTTATAACGAAAATAGAAAGAATAATAATAGCGATAATAACTATAATAACGACAATAACGATAATAATGGTAATAAAAATAATAATTATAATATAATAATAATAATAATAATAACAATAGTTTTAAAAATAATAACAATAATGTGTTTAATAACGATAATAATTTTGGTAATGTTAAGAATCATAACAATAATAACGATAATAACGATTAAGACGAAAACAATATTATTGATAATAACGTCCACAGTAATAATAATAATAATAACGATAATAATGATAATTTTAATAACGATAATGACGACAGTAACTACAATAATAATAATAATAATAATAACGTTAAAAGGGATAATAACTATGACAACGATAATAACAATATTAATAATAATAATATTATTAACGATATTAACGATAAGAACGATAATAATGATAATAATCTTAACAATAATACCGATATTAAAGATTTTAAGGAAAATAATAATTAGGATAATATCGATAATAACGATAGGAATAATAATTTAATATCGATAGTAAAAATAATAACTACAAAGACGATAGTAACGATAATAATAATAACGATCATTAAGTTAATAATAAAAATCATACTAAAGATAATAACGCTAATAACGATACTAACGATAATAACGATAATAATAATAACGATATTAAGGATAATATCGTTAATAATTGTAACAATATTAACAATAAAAACGATAATAATAACAACAAAAACATTAATAACGATATTAACTATAATAAAATTTATAATAATAACGTCAATGACGATAATAATGATAATAATAGAAGTAATAATAACAATGCTAAGAGTATTAAACATAATAATAATTATAATGATAATAGTAGTAGTAATAATAACAGTAATAACGATAATAACGATTATAACAATGTTAACGATAATAATATTGACGATAATAACGGTAATAACCATAATAATATTAATAATAATAATAAAGATAAAACGCTATTAACGATAATAATGACAGTAATAATAATAATAATAACGAAGATAACGTTAACAATGATAATACCGATAATAACGATAATAACAATAATAATAATAGTATTAATTACGATAATGACGATATTAACGATAATAATAGTAGTAATAATAACGATAATAGTAGTAATAATAACAATAATAACAATTATAGCGATAATAATGTTATTACCGATAATAACGATAATTATAATATTCATAGTAACTATAATAAGGATATTATACATAATAATAATAACAATAATGACGATAATAACGATAATATCAAATATAATAGAAGTATTAATAATAATATTAAGCATAATAACAATAAAAACGATAGCACAATAAAAATAGAAGTAATAAAAAAAGTAATAATTATAATAACGATAAAAACGATTTTAAAGATAATAATAATAATAATATTAACGATAATATCGATAATAATAATAACATTAATATCTATAATTACGAAAATAACGATAATAATAATAATAGTAATAATAACCATAATAAAGATTATAACGATAATAATAATAATAGTAATAATAACCATAATAAAGATAATAAGAATACAAAAATAATAATAATAATAACGATAATAACGGTAATAATGATAGAAATAATTGAAAAATAACAATAATATCAATAATAATATTAAAAAAGGTAATAAAGATAATATTGTTAATAATAATAATGATAATAATGATAATAGGGATAAAAAAATAACGATATTAACGATAATATTGACAATATTAAATATAATAACGATAATAATGTTAAAACGATAATAATTATCTTATTTATAGTATTAATAACGTTAATAACGATATTAAAAATAAAAATAATAATGATAATATAGATAATAATAATAAAATTCATAACCTTAATAAAGTTAATAACGATAATAACAGTAAAAATAGTAAAATTGATAACTCTAATGACGATAATAAAGATATAATATCATTAATAATAACGATAATAACGATTACAATGGAAATAATAATTATAACAATATCGAAACTAACGATAATAAAGGTAAAAACGATAATAAAAATAGTAATAATACTGATAATAATAATAATGGTAATTACGATAATAACAATAATAATAATAGTTATAATAGCATTATAACAATAATAACGATAACAACGATAATATCGACATCTATAATAACGATAATAAAGCCAATAATAATAACAATAATATCGTTTATAACTATAATAACGATGATAACCATAATGACGATAATAACGATATTATCGATAATAATAATAATAATAATAACAGTAATAAAGATAATAACGTTAATAACGACAATAATAATAATAATAATAGTAATAATAATAATAATAATAATAATAATAATAATAATAATAATAATAATAATAATAATACCGGTAATAAAGATAATGACGACAATAATAAAAATAATAATAATATTAATAATAATAACGATAATAATAATAATAATGACAATAATATTCACTAAAATAATAACAATAATAACGGTTATGTTAAGAATAATATTAATAATATTAACGATAATAATGATAATAACGATATAATCGATAATAATAATTACAATAATACCGATAATAACTACAATAATGATAATAATAATAATAATAATTATAACGATAATAGCGAAAATTTCTATAATAACAATATTAATAAGAGCGATAGTAACGTTAATAGTAATAAGTATAAATTCGATAATAATGATAATAATGAAAATTACTATAATAATAATAATAAATATAACAATAAAAACGATAATATCGATAACATTATTAACGATAATAAAGTTAGTTATAATAATAATAATAACAATAATAACGATAATAAAAATATCATTAAAAATAAAAATAACGATAATGTCGATAATAAAGTTCATAATAATAATAACAATTATAATAATAACTATAATAACGATAATAACCATAATAACGATAATAACGATAATAGCGATAATAACAATAATAGTAATAATAACCACGAATATAACGACAATAACGATAACAATAATAATAACACCAACAATATAAATAATTACAATAGTAACGATAATAACATACTGACGATAATAATAATAATAATATTAACGATAATAGCGATAATGAAGATAATAACGATAATAAGGTTAATAACATTATAGTTAATAACGATAAAAACGACAATAAAGATAATAACAATTACAATTATAATAATAGATGAAATAATAACAATATAAAAAATAATATGTATAATGACGATAATAACGACAATAATAGTAGTAGTAATGACAGTAATAAAAACAATACCCATAAAAACGATTTTAACGATAATAATAATAACGATAATAAAGATAATATCGATAATATTAATAACAATATTTACGATATTCTCGATATTACTAATTGTAGTAATAACAATATTAACGATCTTAACGATAATAGCGACTATAATTATAACTATAATAACGAATTTAATAATAATAATAATATTATCTTTAGTAACAATAATAATAATAGCGATGTTTATAATAGTAATAATAATAACGTTTATAACGATACCAACGATAATATTGATAATAACGATAATTCCGATAATAACGACAATAAAGATAATCATAATAACGATAATAACGATAATAATGATAATAATAATGATAATAATA
Source organism: Vespa crabro (assembly GCF_910589235.1). Taxonomy (NCBI): domain Eukaryota; kingdom Metazoa; phylum Arthropoda; class Insecta; order Hymenoptera; family Vespidae; genus Vespa; species Vespa crabro. The sequence continues at coordinate 3,036,754 of NW_025813595.1, forward strand.
AAGTTAATAACTACAAAAATAAAAATAATATTAATATTAATAATAACGATAATAACGATAATATTAATAGTAATAATAGCTATAATATCAATAATAAAGATAATTACGATAATAACGATAATAATAATAACGATAATATCGATACTAAGGATAATAACGATAATTATCATAATAATAATAATATTAACGATAATAAAGATAAAACCAATAATAATTTCTTTAATAATAACAATAATATCAATAATATCGATAATAGCGATAATAATAATAACGATAATAACGATAATAAAGATAAAAATTCTAAGAATAATATATATAACATTGATACTAACGTTAATAACGGTAATACTAAGAACAATAATAACAATAATAACGTTTATAATGGTAAGAACGATAATAATATTAATAATAATAACAGTAACAACGATTATTACGATATAAGGATAATAATAAAAGTAATAATGAAAATATTAAAAATAGTAAGTATAATAACGATAATAACTACAATAATAGTAGTAATAATGGAAGTAATAACAATAATAGCCATAAAAACGTATTTAACGATAATAATTATAACGATAATAACGATAATAACTATAATATTATTAACATTAATTAGGATAATATCGATATTAATAATTGTAATAATAACAATAATAACGATCATAACGATAATAGCGATTATAATAAAAACGGTAATAACGATAATATTAATAATATTATCGTTAGTAACAATAATAATGATAACGATGTTTATAATTGTAATAATAATAACGATTATAACGATAATAACCATAATAATGATAATAACGATAATAATTATATTAATAAAAGGAACAATAATATCTATATTAATGATAATAATAATAATAATAATAAAGATATTAAAAATATTATCAATAATAACGATAATAATAGTAGGAATAATATCAGCAATAACGATAATAATGATAACAATAATATTAATAACGATAACAATGATAATATTAATATAAATAGTAATGATAATAGCGAGAATAATGATAAAAATATTAATATTAATAAAGATAATAATGATATAAACGATAAAACCGATAATAATGATTATAACTATGATAATACTATCGATAATAAGAATATTATTAATAATAATAACATCGATAATTACGAAATAACGATAACAAAATTAATAATAATAAAGATAATAACAATTTTAACGATAATATCAATAGTAACGATAATAAAAATAAAAATTGTAATAGCAATATTATTGATAATAAAGAGAATAATGGTAAAAGCGATAATAACTATAATAATAATAACGAAAATAACAATAATAATAATATTAACCATAATAATAATAATAATATTAATATCGATAATAACGATGATAACGAAATTAAAGATAATAACGATAATAATAGTTATAATAATTGCAATAATAATAACGTTAATTACAATAATAACGATAATAATAATAGTAATTATAAAAATGATAGCAATAATAACAATAATAATGATAATATTATATACGATTTTAACGACAATAGTAATAATAACAATAACGATAATTATAATAATAACAATAATAATAATAAAAATAATAACAATAATTTGCATAATAACGATAATAATAGTGTTAATCTTAAGAATAGTAACAATAATAACGATAATAAAGATTATGACGATAACAATATTATTCATAATAACGTCAATAGTAATAATAATAAAAATAACGATAATATCGATATTATTAGTAATATTCATAACTATAATAACGATATTTACGATAATAATTATAATAATAATAAAGATATTAACGATAGTAACAATAATAACGATAATAATAATAAAAATATTAATGATAATATCCAAAATTATAAAAATAAATATAGCAATAATAACGATAATATCGATAATATCGATAATAATGAAATTAATAATAATATTATTAGCAATAATAACGAAATAACGAAAATTGGAATAACATTAGTAACGAACAAGGATATTAACATTTATAATAATAATAATAATAACGAAAGTAAGTACAATAACGGTGACAACTATAATATTAATAACAATAATCACGATAATAACGATAATAACGAAAATAATAATACTAATAATAACGATAATAACAATATCAATGGCATTAACGATAATAACGTTTATAAAAATAATCTTATTAAAGATAAGAACGATAATAACGATACTATCAATAATAGCGATAATAATAATAACGATATTAAGGATAATATCGCTAATACTTGTAACAATATTCACGATAGTATCGATAATAATAATAACAACAAAAACAATAATAACAATAATAACAATAACAAAATTTATAATAATAACGATAATAACGATTATAACGTCAATAATAATAATAACAATATTAACGATATTAGCAATGAGTTTCTAACGATAATAATAATAACGACAATAACGATAATAATGATAATAATAGAATTAATAATAACAATATTTAGATTAATAAATATAATAACGATTATAACGATAATAGTAATAGTAATAATAAAAGTAATAACAATAATAACGATAATAATGCTTACAACATTGTTAACGATAATAATATTAACGATTATAACGATAATAACGATAATAATAATAATAATAATAATAAAGATAACAACGATAATAACGATAATAATGTTAATAATATAAACGATAAAGTCGATAATATCAATAATAAAATTAACAAATTTAACGATAATATCGATAATAATATTAACAATATTAACGATAATATCGATCATAATAATAATATTATAAACTTTAACGTCGATAATAGTAATAAAAATAGTAACATTATTAACGATAATAACGATAATTACTATAATAATAATAACGAAAATAACGATAATAATAATATAGATAATAATAATAACAATATTAATAATAAAGATAATAACGATAGTAACTGTAATAACGTTAATAATGATATTTACGAGAATAACATTGATAATAATAGTAATAATAAAGATAAGAACGATGTAAATGATTCCAACGATAATAATAATAACAATAACGATAATAACGTATATGGTGTTAAGAATGATAATAATATTAACAATAGTAAAAACAATAATGACAATCACGATAATAGAGATAATAATAGAAATAATAATAACAATATTAAGAATAATAAATATAATAACGATAATAACAATAATAATAGCAGTAATAAAAAAGTAATAACAATAATAACGATAAGAACGAATTTAACGATAATAATAATGGTGACAATTACGATAATATCGATAATAATAATAACTATAATAACGATAATAACGATTATAGAGATAATAATAATTATAGTAATAATAACGATATTATAGATACTAACGACAAAATAATAATAAAAATTATAACGATAATAACTGTAATAACGATAAAAATAATAGAATAATAACAATAATATCAATAATAACGATAATAAAGATAATAACGATAATATCGATATTAATAAATAGGATAATATCGGTATCTTCGATAATAATAATAACAATATTAACGATAATATCGACAATAATAACAACAATATAGACAATAATATCGATAATAATAATAACAATAATAACAATAATACCGATACTAACGATAATATCGTTAATAATAATAACGATAATAATGATAATAGCGATAAAAACAATAACGATGTTAACGATAATATTGACAATATTAAAGATAATAATGATAATAATTTTAAAACGATAATAATTATCAAAATAATAATAGTAATAACGATAATAACGATAAAAAAATAAAATGATAATGATAATTACGATAATAACGGTAATAATAATAAAAATAATAACGCTAATAACTATAATAAAGATAATAATATTAATAATTATACCGATAATATCGATTATAATGGAAATAATAATAATAACTATATCGATAATAACGATAATAAAGGTAATAACGATAATAATAATAATAATAATAATAGTAATAATAATAATGATAATTACGATAATAACGATAATAATAATAGTTATAATAACATTATTACAGTAATAACGATAAAAACAATAATAACGATATTCATAATAACGATTATAAAGACAATATTAATAACAATAATAATATTGATAATTACTATAATAATTATAAGAAAGATAATGACGACAATAACGATAATAATAATTACGATAATAACGATAATATCGATAATAATAATAATAATAATAATAACAGTAATTATGATAATAACGATAATAACGGCAATAATAATAATTATAGTAATAACAATAATATTCATAATAATGATAATGACGGCAATAATAATAATAATAATAATAATAATAATATTAATACTAATAACGATAATGACGATAAAAATAATAATAATACTAGCAATAATAACAACAATAACGACAATATCGTTAATAACGATAATAATAATAATAATAACGACATTAATAAATATAATAAATATAATAACGAAATGGTATTAACGATAAAATCGACAATAGTAGTAATAGTAATAACGATAATAACGACAATAAAAATATTAATAATAAAGAAAATATCAGTATTATAGGAAATAACGATTATAAATATAATAATAATAAAAATATTAACGAAAATAACGATAATAGCGATTATAACGATATTAAAGACAGTAATAATTATAATAATAATAAAAATAATATTAACGATAACAATGAAAATAATGATAATAATAGTACTAATAATAACAATAATAATAATAATAACGATAGTAAAGATAATAACGATAATTATGATAATAACAATTATAATAATATCGTTAATAACGATAATAGTAGAATTAATAATAACGATAATAATAAAAATAGTAATAATAATAACGATAATAACAATAATATCAATAATTATAACAACTATATTAACGATAATAACAATTATGGTAATAATAATAATACCGATAATTACGATAATAATAATTACAATAATAACGATAATAACACTAATAATGGTAATAATACTAATAATTATAACGGAAATAACAATAATATCGATAATAATAATATTAATAAGAGCGACAATAACGTTAACAGTAATAAGTATAAAATCGATAGTAATGATATTAATGAAAATATCTATAATAATAATAATAAATATAACAATACTAACGATAATTACAATAACAATAATAACAATAATACGATTATTAATATAATAACGATAATAGTAAGAATAATTTTAATATCGAAAATATGGTTGATTACGAAAATAACGGTAATAATGATAATAACTATAATAACGACAATAATAATAATAATAATAAAGATAATAACGATAATAACGATAATAGCGAATATAACAAAAACAACAATAAGGATAACAACGATATTAACAATAATAACAATAATAACAAATATAGCTATAATAACAATAATAACGATAATGGCGATAATAATAATAACACTAATAACAATAATATCGACAATAACGATAATTACGATAATACTAATAACAATTATAACAATAAAAACGATAATGAAAATAATATTAATAATAATAATAATAATGATTACAATAATAAGGATAAAAACAATAATAATTATAACAAAATTATCGATTATTTTGTTTATAAAGATAATGATAGTAACGATAATAATAATTATAATAACTCTAATTACGATAATAATAATAGAAAAGATAAAAATACTAATGATTATAACCATAATAACGATAATAAAGATAATAATAATAAAATTAATAACGATAACAACGTTTATAACGAAAATAATAAGAACAATAACATTGATAATAACGACAATAATCATAATAACTGTAATAATAATAACAAAAATAACTATTAAAACGGTAATAATAATAATCATAATAACAATAATGACGATAATAACGATAATAACGATAATAATAATAACAATAATGACGATAATAACGGTAATATCGCGTAATAATAAATACAACAGTAACAATAGTAATAATAGCAATAATAACGATGGTAACGAAATGGAAGATAATGGTAAAATATTAATTACAAAATTAAGGATAATAACGACAATAACGATATAAATAATATAAATAATAATAATAAATATAATAATAATAAAAATAATAACTATAATAAATATAATAACGTTAATAATCCAAGTATTAATAACAATAATAACATTATTAAAGATAATAAAGATAAGAACGATAATAATAATCATAATAATAACAATAATATTCATAACACTATTAACGATAATATCGGTAATGACGATAACATTAATAACGATAATTACGATAATATCGATAATAATATTAACAATATTAACAATAATAACCATAATAGAAATAATAATAACATATATACCGATAATAATAATAATAATATAAAAAAAATAATAATAATATTAACGATATTAACGATAATAACGATAATAATAATAACAATAATATCAAAAGTAGTAATAACGATAATATCGATAATAATGTCAATAAAGATAAAAATAATAATAATAACAATAATAACGTTAGTAATAATAACGAAATTAATAATAGAAATGGTAATAATAATAACAATAATAACGATAATAGCGATACCAATGATAACGATAATAAAGATAATATCGATAATAATAACAACAATATAAACGAAAGTAACCTTAATAATAATAACAGTAATAACGATAAAAACGATAATAACGGTAATAAAGATAATAATACTAATGATATTAACGATAATAGTAATAATTATAATAACGATAAGAACGACAATAAAGATAATAATAATAATAATCACAATAACGAATATAAGGATAATAACGAATATAATAGTAATAATAATAACGAAAATAAGAATAATAACGATAACAACGAAAATAATAATAAAAATAATAGCGATAATAACGATTTTAACGATAATAAGGATAATAATAATAATTTTAATAACGATAGAAACAGTAAAATCGAGAATAACGAAAAAACGACGATAAGGATGTTAACGATAATAATAATAATCAGAATAACGATGATAACGATAATTTCGATAATAATAAACATATAAATAATAATAATGATCGTAACGATAATAAAGACAATGATAGCAGTTATAGTAACAATAATCATAGTAATAACTATAATAACGATAATATCGATAATATTAACAATGACAAAGATAATAAGAATGATAATAATAGCGATAATAACGATAATTACTTTAATAATATTAACAATAATAAAGATAATACCGATATTGACATTAATAACAATAATAATAATTGCAACGATAACGATAATTAAGAAAATAAAAATTATAATTAAAACGATACTAAGGATAAGACCGATATCATCAATAATATTAATAAGAAAAATAAAGACAATATCGATTATATTAATAAAAATATTAACAATTATATAGATAATTATAATAATAATATTAGCAATAATAACGATAATAACAATATTAACGATAATAAGGTTATTAAAAGTGACGATATTTACGAATATAGCGATAAAAGAAATATTAATAATACCAATAAAAAGGATAATAAAGATATCGTCGATAATAATAATAACAATAATAATGATAATATAGATAAAAATATTATCAATATTAACGAAAATAAGGATAATTTTAATAATAATAATAACGATAATAACGGTTATAACGATAAATATAATAACGAGAATAACGATTTTAACGATAATGACGATAATATCATTAATAATAATAATAAAAACAAAGATAATAACGAAATAAATGGAAATAACGATAATAATAATAAATTCATAACGATAATAACGATAATAATAATAATATTAACAATAACAACGATAATAGCGATAAGAAGGTTAATAATTTTAGTAATTATAACAATAATAATATTACTAACGATAATAACGATATTAAAGATTCTAATAATATCGATAATAACGTTGATATCGATAACAATAATAACAATATTAAAGATAATATCGATAATAATAATAATGACAATAACAACAACAAAAAAGGTAATAACGATAATAATATAAACGATAATAACAATAATACTAATAATAATACTATCTATAATAACAATAATAATCATAATAATAATAATAATAATAATAACAATAATTACGATAATAAAGAGATTAACGATAATAATATTAATAATAATAACGATTATAACGATATTATCGATTATGATAACATATATAATAAAAATAATAAAGATAAAAACCATATTAATACTATTAACAAAAACGATAATGACGATAATAATGATAATAACGATAATAAAAAAATAATAATATTAATGAGAAGAATAACGATGATACCGATAATAACGGTAATTATAATAATAAATATTAATATTTTATCGTTAATAAGGATAGTAATAATAATAATAATAATAATGACTATAATAATGATAACAATAACAACATTAAGGAGAAAAATGACGATAAAAATTATAACCATAAAATCGATAAAAACGATAATAATGGTAATATTAATAATAATAATATCGATTATAAGGATAATAAAGATAAGAACGATTATAATAATAACAATAATAACTATAATAACGATAGTAATAATAATATATATATTGATATATATAGTAATATAGGATAAATATAAAGATAGTGTTTATAAGGACGATATTAAATAAAAACGATAATAAAGAAAATAACGATAATAACGATAATAACGACAATAATAATAATAATAAAACGAAAATAAAGACAATTTCGTTTATAATAATAACGATAATAACACAATAGTTATAAGAATAATAACGATAATAACGATAATATCGATTAAAGTAATAACAATAAAATCGATAATAAAGATAATAATAAAAAGAATAACAATAATAAAGAAAATAACGTCAATAAAAATTATATTATGTACGGTAATGACAATAAGAAAGAGGTTAACGGTAATAACGATAATATCGACAATAATAATAATAATAAGAATATTAACGATAACTACAAAAAGACGATAATAGTAATATTAATAATAATGAAAACAAGGATAAACACGATAACAACTATTATAATAATAATAATAATAATAAAGATAGTAACGATATGAACGATATTAAAAATAATAACAATAATAAAGATAATTATAATACAATAATAACGATTATAGTAATAATAATAATATTGATAGTAACAAAAATTATGATAATGGTGAAAATATTAATAATAATAATAACAATAATAATGATAACAACGATAATAACAATATTAATAATAATAACGAAAATAAGGATAATCACGATGACAACGATAATAATAATAACAATAATAATGATAATACTTTAATAATCGTAGTAGTAATAACAATAATAACGATAAGAACTATATTTACGGTAAAAATAGTAACGATTATAACGATAATATCGATAATAATAATAACAATATTAACGATAATAACGATAATAGTAATAATAAAAGTGATAATAACGATAATATTGATAGTAACGATAATAATAATACGATAATAACGACAATAACAATAATAATAACAACGATAACAACGATAATAATAATATTAACAATAATACCGATAACTACTATCATTCCTATAATTATAATATTAGTAATATCGATAATAACGATAATTACGATAATAATTATAATAACGATAATTAAAACAATAATAACGATGGGAAAGATTATGAAGATAATAACATTAACAATTATTACGACAATAATAATAAGAATAATAACGATAATAACGATATTAGCGATAATAATTATAAAAATAATAAAGATAATAACGAAATTGACAATAATAACAATAATTGTGATAATTACAATAATAATAAGAACATCAATAACCATATTACCGATAATAACGATAAGTACAATTATAATAATGACGATAATAACGAAAAAAGTAATAATAATTATAACGATAAAAACGATAATAACAATAATAATAATAACAATAATAAACATAATAAAGATATCAACGATAGTAATTGTAGTAATAACGATACTAAAGATAATAACGATATTAACGATAATAATATTATCGATAGTAAGCAAAATATCAATAATATTAATAACAACATTAACGATATTATGGTTAATATTAACAATAATAATAACTATAATATCGACAATAACGATAATAACAATAATAATAATAACTATAGTAACGATAATACCAATAATAATAATTAAAATATTATCGATAATATCGAAAATAATAATAAGAATAACAACGATAATATCGATAATAACTGTTATATTATTAATAATAACGATAATAACGATAATAAGGACAGTAACTATAATAACAATGATATTAATATCGAAAAAACAATAAAATTAATAACGCCGATTATGATAACAACGAAAATAATAATATTAATAATAAAGATAATTACGATAATAACGATAGTAATTGTATTAGTAATAAAAATAATTACGATAATAACTATAGTAACGAAAATAACGATTATATTATTAACGATTATATTAATAATATCGATAATATTAATAACAATACTAACGATAATAACGATAATAATAATAATAATAACAATAATAACGATATTAACGATACTAGCGATAACAATAAAAACAATGTTAACGTAAATAAAGATAATAAAGATAATAATGATAATAATAAGAATAATAACAGTAATAATATCTATAATTACGATAATAACGACAATAACGATCATAAGGATAATAATAATAGTAATAATAACGATGATAACGGAATTAACTTCAATAATAATATTAAGAATTATATTATTAACAAAAATAACGATATTAATGATAACAGTAGTAGAAATACTAACAATAATAGCAATACTATCGATAATGATGTTAACGATATTAATAATAACAATAATAATTATAATTATAATAACAATACTAACTATAAAAACGAAATAATAATAGTAATAGTAATAATAATAACAATAATAACGACAATAAAGGTAATTACAATAACAATAATAACGACAATAACGATAATAGCGATAACAATAATAACAAAAATAACATTAATAACGAAAATTACGATAATTCTGATAATAACAATAATAATGATAACGATAATACAGATATAGTAATAATAATAATTACGATTATAAAGATAATATCGATAACAATAATAATTATAATAATTAATATAATAACGATATAAACGAGAAGAACAATAATATTAATAAAAACAATAAAGATAAGAACGATAATAATAATAATAATAATAACAATAACAAGGATAATAACAATAATAATAATAAAACACTATAATAATGATTATAAAGATAATGATAATAAAGATAATAATTATAATAATAAAAAGAATAATAACGATAATAATGATACAAACGATAATAATAATAATAACAATTAACATAATAACGATTACAACGATAATAATAATACTAATAATAACAATAATAACAGCAAGAACGATAAAAAATATAATAACATTAATAACGATAAAAACGATAATAACGAAAATAACGATAATAATAAAAACAATAGTAACAATAATAAACTTAATGGCGATATTACAGTAATAAAAATAAAGATAATATCGTTAATAAGGACAATAATAATAGTAATAATAACGATAATAATGATAATATCGATAATAATTATAACAAAAATAACGACAATAGCAATATTAATATTAACGATAATAAGAATAATAATAATGACATCGATAATAATAATAACAATAATATCGATAATATGGGTAATTACGAAAATAACAGTAATAAAGATAATATATATAAAACGAAAATAATAATAATAATAAAAACGATAATAAGGATAATAACGATAATAACGATAATAACGATAATAATAATAATAATAATAAAAAAAGTAACGGTATTAACGGTAATAACGATAATAATAATAATAATAATGACGATAATAAAAATAATCTTGATAATTACATGAATTATAATTATAATAATAATAATAAAAACGATAATAACAGTAATAATAGTAACAATAATAACGATAATAAAGAAATGACGATAATAATAATAATTATAAAGATAATAAGAATAATATCGATATTAGCGATAACTTTAATAACAATGATTACGCTAATAACAATAGTAATAATGACCATAATGACGAAAAAAACGATAATAACGATATTAATAGTAATAAAAATGAAAATAATATCGGTAAAGTATATAGTAATAATAATAATATATACGATAATAACGATAATAACGATAATAATAATAATAATAACTATAATATCATTAATAGTAACAACTAAAAATTAGATAATAATGGTATTAATGAAAATAACTAGAATAATAATAATACATATAACAATAAAAACGATAATAACAATAGTAATATTGACATTAATAACGATAATTACGATAATAACGATAGTAATAAAGACTATAATAACGGTAAAAAAGATGATAACGATAATAATAATAATAATAATATTATCGATAATAAGTATAAATACGAAAATAACGGTAATAAAGATAATAACAATAATAACGACAAAAGTAATAATAATAATAATAACGATACTAACGATAATAACGATTATAATAACAATAATAATAAAGATAATAACGGGATTAACGATAAAAACGATAGTAATAATTACAATAATAACGATAATGATGATAATAATAATAATAACTATAATTATAAGAAAAAAAATTACTATAATAACGATATTAACAATAATATTAATAAGAATTACGACGATAATAAAGAAATAACGATAGTAATAATAACAATTACAAGGATAATAATAGTTATGTCCATAACAATAATAACGACAATTACGATAATATCGATAATTATATTAACATTATTAACGTTGATAACGATAACAGTAATAATAATAATAACATGTATAACGATAAAAACGATACTAACAATAATAACGATGATAATAAAAACGATAATAATTTTAATAACGATAATAACGATAATAACGAAAATAACGATAATTATAACAATAATTATAAAAATAATAATAAGGATTATAACGATCATAACGATAATAATACTAGTAACAGTAACAATAATAACAAATATAGTAACGATATTGAGGATAGAAACGATATTAGAGATAAAAGCGAAAATAAAATTAATAATAATAATAATGACGATATTATAGATATTAACGATAATAATAAGAACGGTAATAACGACAATAGTAATTATAACAATAACTATAATAATGATAATAACGACAATAATAATAATAATAGAAATAATAATAACGATAACATAGATAATAACGATGATAATAATAACGATATTTTCGACATTAGTGCTAATAATAATAACGCTAATAACGATAATGACAGTAATAATAATAATAATAAAAGAGATAATAACGATATTAACGATTATAAAGATAATAATGATAAAAACAATAATAATAATAATAATAATAACAACGATAATAACGTTAATAACGTTATCAATAATAACAATAATAACGATAAGAACGATAAGAGCGATTTTACTGACAATAAGGACAGTAATGAGAATAATAATAATAATAATAATAACGATAATAATAATAATATTAATAACGATAATTACATTAACAACGATAATATTAATAATGACGTTAATAGTAATAATCATAATAAAGATATTAGCGATAATATCAACAATAATAATAATAATAGTAACCATAATAACGATAATAAAAATAATTACTATAATAACGATAATAAGAGTGAAAATAATAGTAATAATAGATATATTAAAGTTAGTAAGGATAATAACGATTATAATATTAATAATAATGACGTTTAATACGGTAATAGCGACAATATTATTATTAATATTAACGTTAATAAGTATAATTACAATATAAAAGTTAATAGTAATAACAATAATAACGTTAAAAACGATATTAACGATAATAACAATAATAATATTGATAATAACGATAATAATAATAGCAATAATAACGATTTTTAATGTTAAGAATGATAATAATAATAACATTTATAACCATTATAACATTATCAACGATAATAATAATAATGACGTTAATAATAATAATCATAATAAAGATATTATTTATAATTTCAACAATAATAATTCAAAAAATAATAATAATAATAATAGTAACCATAAGAACGATAATATCGATAATAACGATTATAATAATAACGATAGTAACGATAATAAAGATAATAACGATAATAATATTAACGATAATATCGACATTATTTATAATATTAACAACGATAATTTTGATAATAACGATAATAAAATTAATAACGATAATAATAATAATAATAATAAAGAATATAACCGTATTAACGGTAATAACGATAATAATAATAACAATATTAACGATAATATAAATAATATTGATAATAAAGATAATTATAATTATAATAATAACAATAATAACGATAATAACATTAATACTAATAACAATAATAACGATAGTAACCAAATAACGATAATAATAATAATAATTATAAGGATAATAACTAGAATAACGATATTAGCGATAACTATAATAACTATAATTACGATAATAGCAATAGTAATAATGACAATAATATCGATAACAACGATAAAAATGATAGTAATAGTAATAAAAGTAAAGATAATATCGGTAAAGTGGATAATAATAATAACATTATATTCGATAATAACGATAATAAAAATAATAATAATAATAATAATGATAATATCGCTAATAGTAACAACTATAAATTCGATAATAATGATATTAATGAAAATAACTAAAATAATAATAGTATATATAACAATAATAACGAGAATAACAATAATAATAATAACATCAATAACGATAATTACGATGATAACGATAGTAATAATTACCATAATGACGATAACAAAGATGATAATGATAATAATAATAATATAAATATTATTGATAATAAGGTTAATTACGAAAATAACGGTAATAAACAGAATAACAATAATAACGACAATAATAATAATAATAATAAGGATACGAACGATAATAACGATAATAATAAATATAATAATAATGATAATAACGTTATTAACGATAATAACGACAGTAATAATTACAATAAGAACGATAACCTATAATAATTATAATAACGATAATTATATGAACAATAATTACTATAATAACGATATCAACAAAAATAATAATAATAAGAATAACAACGATAATATAGAAATAACGATAATAATAATAACAATTATAACAAATATAAACAAAAATAATAATAATAATAATAATAATAATAATATGGATTATAACGATAATTACGATAATAATAACAGTATTAATAACGATGATAAGGATAATAACGATAACATCGATAATAGTAAAATCAATAATATCGATAATAACTATAATAAAGATAAGAATGAAAATAATAATACTGATAATAGTAATAACAAATATAATAACGATAGTAATAATGTCAAATATAACGATAATAACTGTAATGATGATAACAATAATGACGACAATTACGATAATATCGATAATAATATTAACATTATTAACGTTCATAACGATAACAGTCATAATAATAACAACATGTATAACGATAATAACGATAATAATAATACTGACAGTAACAAAATAACGATAATAACTATAACAACGATGATAACAATAACGATAATATTTTTAATAACGATAATAACGATACTAACGAAAATAACGATAATGATAATAATAAGAATAAAAATAAAAACGATAATAACAATAATTATTAGAACAATAATAACGATATGAAAAATAATAACGATAATGATATTGACAATAATAACGATAACAACGATAAGAACGTTAATATTAAACTTAATAATAACGAAAATTTGGATAATGACGATAACAACTATAATAATAATAATAATAATAATAATAATAATAATAATAATAATAATAATAATAATAATAATAATAATAATAATAATAATAATAATAATAAAGACAGTAACGACATTAACGATATTAACGATAATAAAAATAATATCGATAAGAATAAAACGATAATAACGATTACAGTAATAATAATAATATCGATAGTAACAAAAGTAAGGATAATAACGATAAAAAAAATAATAATAATAACGATAAAAACGATATCAACGATAACAGCGATAACAATAATAATAACAATAATAACGATAATAACAATTATAATGAGAACATTAATATTGATAAAAACTTTCATAACTATAATAATAATAATAACAATATTATTAATGATAATAACAATAAAAACGATATCAAAACGATAATAAAAATATTTATAATAATAACGAAAATAGAGATAAGCACGATGAAAACGATAATAATAATAACAATCATAATGATAGTAATGATAATAACGATAATAACGATAATGACGATAACAAGTATAACGAGAATAACCATAACATCGATAATAATAACAATATTAAC
This sequence comes from Vespa crabro, assembly GCF_910589235.1. Taxonomy (NCBI): domain Eukaryota; kingdom Metazoa; phylum Arthropoda; class Insecta; order Hymenoptera; family Vespidae; genus Vespa; species Vespa crabro. The sequence goes on from NW_025813595.1 coordinate 3,053,126, forward strand.
GAGAATAACGATAATAATAATAAATAATAATAATAATAATAAAAACATTAAAAACGATAATAAAGATTGTAACGATAATAATATTAACGGTATTAACGACAATATTCATAATAATAATAACGTTGATAAGGATAATAACGATAACATCGGTAATAATAATATCAAAAATATAGATAATGACGATAATAACGATAATAACGACATTTAATATAATAATAATAACGATAATAACGGCAATAATACTAATAATAATAATAAAAATAATACTAACGTTAATGACGATAATAAAGATAATAGTGATAGTAGTAATATCTATATTAACAATAATAACGATAATAACTATCATAATAATATCGATAGCAAAGACAAAATCGAAAAAAATGATGAAAATATTAACGATAATATCGATAATAACAATAATAATATTAACGTTAATGTTGAAAATAATAATTAATATAATGTTTATAATAACGATAAAAACGATAATAACGATAATGACGGTAATAATAATAGTAATAAAAAGAATAATAACAATAATAAGGTTAAAAACGATATCAACGATAATAACAATAACAATAATAACATTAATATCGTTAATTACTATAATAATGATGATAACGATAATATTTATAAAAGTGATAGCAATAATAACGATATTTACAATCATAATAAAATTAATAATGTTAGAGATAATAACGATATTAAAGATAATAATGATAATAACGATAATAACGATAGTAACGATAATAATAATAATAATAATAATTAGGATAATAAACATACTAATAATAATAATAATAACGATAATAACGATAATAACAATAATAACGATAAAAACCATTATAAAAATGAAAATAGAAGTAACTATAATAACAATAATCACGATAATAGCCATAATAATAATTTGATAATAACGATAATAATAATAAAAATAATAACGGTTATAATGACAATAACGATAATAGCTATAATAATAATAACGATAATAACAATAATAAATATAATAATAATATTGATCGTAACAATAATAACGATAATGATGATAATAATAGTAAGATTAATAACGATTGTAACGACTATAACTAAAATAACGGTAATAATAATAAAATTAATAACGATAATTACTTTAATAACGAAAATAATTATTGTAATAATAACGTTAAAAATGATAAAACCAATAATAATTATTACGATAATATAGTTAATAACAACAATAGTAATATTAATAATAACTATAATAACGATTATAACGATAATAAAAACAATAAGAATAAAGTCAATAACGATCCTAACGACAATAACCATGATAATAATGACAATTATAACGAATATAACGATAATAACGATTATAACTATTTTAAGTATATTAATAATATAAACGATAATAACAAAAATAAAGATAATAATACAAGTAATAATATCAATAATAACAATATTAAAGATAATAACGATAATACCGAAAATAATAATAATAATAATAACAATAATAATCATAATAATAATAACGACAATAAGGGGAACGACGATTATAATAATAGTAATAATAACGATAATAAGGATAATAACGATAACATCGATATCAATAATAACACTACTAACGATAATAATGATAAAAATAATAATAATAACAATAATGACGAAATTAACGATAATAACGATAATAACGATAAGAACAATAATAACAATAATAATAATATAGTTAACGAAGATAATAACGATAATAATAATAATAATAAAAGCAATAATATCTATAATTACGATAATAACGATAATAACGATCATAACGATAATAATAATAGTAATTATAACAATGAAAACGACATTAACTAAAATATTAATATTTACAATAATAATAATATCAAAAATAACGATATTAACGACAATAATAGTAGTAATAATATCAATAATGACAATAATAACGATAATGATGTTAGCGATAATAATAATAACGACAATGATTATAATAAGAATAACAATTCTAACGATAAAAGCAATAATAATAATGGTAATTGTAATAATAATAGCAATAATAACGAAGATAAAGATAATTATAATAACAATAATATCGACAATAACGATAATGACGAATAACAATAACAATAATAATAACGTTAATAGCGATAATAACGATCATAATAATAATAACAGTCACAATATTAATAATAACAATAATAACGATAATATCTATAATAAGGATAATAACGATAATAGAGACAATAAAAATAATATTAAGTACGATAATAACTGTAATAAAGAGAATAACGGTAACAACGATAATAGGAATGACAATAATAATGATAACAATTATAATAATAATAAGAATAATAAAGAAAATTACGATAAATATAATAATAATAATAACAATAATATCTATAGTATCTGTAATAACGACATTAGTAACAACAATAATAAAGATACTAACGTTAATATCGATATTAACGATAGTAATAATGACAATAATAACGAAAACAAAGATGATAACGATATATAATAATATATATCGAATACATAACTAATAATAATAATAATAATATTATTGATAATAAGGTTAATAATGAAATTAACGGTAATAAAAATATTAACAATAATAACGACAATAAAAATAATAATAATAAAACGATACTAACGATAATAAAGATAATAACGGTATTAGCGATAATAACGATAGAAATAATTACAATAATAACGATAATGACGATAATAATGAGAGTAACGATAATTATAAGAACAATAATTATTATAATAACGATACTAACAATAATAATAATAAGAATTACAACGATAATAAAGAAATATCCATAATAATAATAACAATTATAACTATAATAACGATAAAAACTATAAAAACGATAATAATCATTTTAATAATAATAATAATAATAATAATAATAATAATAATAATAATATTAAGGATTATATCGATAATTACGATAATAATAAAAGTATTAATAATGATGATAAGGATAATAGCGATAAGATCGATAAAAGTAACATCAAAAATAACGATAACAACTATAATAACATTATTGATAATAATAATGATAACGAAACTAAGCTTAATAATGGTGTAAACGATAAAAATAACAACAATAATATCGGTGATAAAGATAATAACGGTAATAATAATAATAATAATAACGAAAATAAGGATTATATTGATAATAACGTTAATAATGCTAATAATAAGAGCAATAATAACGATAAAAGGATATTAATTATAATGATAGATGTAATAATTACAATATTAACAATAATAAAGATAATAATAATAATAGTAGTAGTAATAAAGCAATAATAACAGTATTAACAATAATAACGATAATAACAATATTGCCCATAATAATAATAATAATAATACCGATAATAACGGTAATAACCACAATAATTATATTAATAAAGATTATAATAATAATAATAACGATAATAACGATAATAACGATATTAATAAAAATAATGATAAATATAAAAATAATAACGATAGTGATGAAAATAAAAATTTTAATAATAACGATAATTTCTATAATAGTGATAATAATAATAATGATAATAACGATTAAATTATAATAACAATAATATTAATAATATTATTATTAATAATAATAAAGATAGCACGAACAATAGTGATAAAAAAATTAATAATAAAATAGAAAATAATGTTAATAACGATGACAACGATAATTATAATAACAATATTAACGAAGATAACGATAATAATGATTATACGGAGTATAACAATAACGAAAATGAGAATAATAACGATAATAATGATAGTAACTATAATAACGATTACAACAATAATAACGATAATAATAATTACGATAATACCGATAATATAGATAATTACAATAATAACAATAGTAATAATAAAGATGATAACAATAATAACGATTGTAATGATTATAACGATAATAATATTAATAATTTTAACATAAATATCGTTAATAACGATAATTATTTTAATAGAAGTAATCATAACAATATTAACAATGTTTGCAATAATAATGATAGTATGGATAATAATAGTGGTAGCAATTAAAGTAATAACAGTAATAACGATAATAACAACAATAAGGATAATAATAATAACGATATTAACGACAGTAGTAATAATAATATTGATAGTAACAATAATGACGATAATAACGATAATTACGATATTAATAATGATAATAATAAGAATATTAATAACGATAATTACGTTAATAAAGATAATAATATTAACAATAATAACGAAAACAACGATAATAAGGATAATCGTAATAACGATAATAACGACAATAATAATTTTAAAAATATTGATAAAAACGATAATAACAATAATAATAATAATAGTAATAATAATGAAAACTATAAAAACGATAATTACGATATTAATAATGATAATAATAACAATAATAAAGATAATAACGGAAATAATAATAATAATAATAATAATAATAATAATAATAATAATAACAATAATAATAATTACAATAATAAAGATAATAATGACAATAATAATACGAATAATAATAATAATAATAATATCAATAATAACAAAAAGAACGCTAATAATTATAGTCATAATATCTATAATGACACTAATAACGGTAACAACAACAATAATATATACGAAAATATCGATAATTTTGATAATGATAATATCAATAATAAGAATAATAACAATAATAATGATAATAATAACATTAATATTAATAAAAATAATAACGATAATAACGATAATAACGATAATAATGATTATTGCGATAATAACGATAATAATAATAATAATAATAAATATAACAAAGATATTAACGATAATATCTATAATGGAAATTACGATGATTACGATAATAACGATGTTAACGTTAATAATAGTAAGGATAACGATAATGTCGATAATAATAACTACACAATTAACGATAATTAAGATAAAAATAATAATAATAAGGATAATAACTGTATCAAAGATATTAACAATAATAACGATATTAACGACAATAAAACTAATAATCATAATAAGGGGTAATAAAGATTATAACAATAATATTGATAATAACAATAATAATAATTGTAATAATAAAGATAATAATGATAATATAGGAAATAAGGATAATAATAATAAAAATAATAACGATAATAACGATATTAATGGTAATAATGACAATGATAATAATAGTAATAATAATTAAAACGATAATAACGATTATAATAATAATATTAACAAGAATAAAGATAATAACGACAATAATAATTATAAATTAATAATAATAATAGTATCGATAATATCGATAATAACGATAATAATAATATTATTATTAACAACAATGACAATAATAACGATAATAAGGATAATAATAAATATGATAAAGACGATAATAACGACAATAGTTTTAACAATATTAATGATATTATCGATAATAATATTAACAATATTAACGATAATATCGATAATAATAATAGCATTATTAATGATAATATATTTAAAAATTATAACAATAATAATAATAACAGTATTAACGATAATACGGATAATAACGATGATAATAATAATAACGATAATAAGGATAATAACCATAATAATAGTATAAATAATAAAGATAACAACGATTTTAACGATAATAATGACAGTAATAATAACAATAATAACGATAATAACGATAACAATTATAAAACCGATAATAGCGATAATAACAATTAAAATCCTGTAACGATATTAATATTTATAATAATAACAATAATACTGATAATAACGATAATAATGATAATAATAGCAGTAATAATAACAATTATAACCCTAATATCGTTAAAAACGATAATAACGATAATAATAGTTTAATAATAACAATAATAACAACAATAACGATAATAAGGTTATTAACGATAATATCTATAATTATAATAACCATATTAACAATAATAACAATATTATCAATCAAAACAATAACGACAATAACGATAATATCGATAATAATAATAATAATAATAACATTAACGACGATAATAATGATAATAAGTATAATAATAATAATGAAAGTAACGATAATAACCATATTAACGATAATAATAATAATAAGAAGAATAAGAATAGTAATAATAAAAACGTTAATTACGATAATATCGATAATAAATATAGTAATTATAACGCTAATGACAATAATAACGATAAAAATGATTATAATAAATACGATAATATCGATCAATTCGATAATTATAATAGTAATATTAACGATTATATCGACAAAAATAATATCAATAATAACAATAATAAAATTAATAATTGTAATAACGATAATAATAAAATTATTATTAATAACAATAATGAAGATAAAAACGATAAAAAAATAATAACTTTAATAACGACGAAAATAATGATAATAACGATTATAATAGCAACGACATTATCGATAATAGTATTAATAATAATAATCATAATAATGATGTTTACGATTATAATAATAACAATAATAATGAAAAGAACGATTAATCTTTAATAACGATATTAATAATAACGATAATAACTATAATATCGATGTAACGATAATAATAATAATTATAATAACGTTAAAAGAGATAATATCTATGTCAACGATGATAATAATTACAATAATATCAATAAAAACGATAGTAACGTTAATAATAATATTACAAAAAAAGGATAATAAGGATAATAATAATATAATAACAATAATAAAGATTATAACGACATTAATAAGAATTAAAATAATAATAATAATAATAATAATATCGATGATAACGATAATAACTATTGTAATAATATTATTCATGACAATAATACCAATAATAACGGTAATAAGTATAATAATAAATACGATAAAGTCGATAATATCCATAAGATTATTAACAATTTTAGCGATAATATCGATAATAATAATAACAATATTCACGATAATATCAATAAAATTAATAACAATATTAACGATAATATCCATTAAAATAATAATGATAATAATAATAAAAGTAATAACGATAGTAGAGATAACAACAATGATAATAATAATAAAGATAATAAGGATAATAACGTTAATAAAAATAATTATAATAAGGATAACAATAATATCGACGAAAGTAGCGATAATAATATTTACATAAAGAAAGATAATTACGATAATAATGATATTAGCGATAAAAATTATAATAATGATGACAATAATGACGATAATAACGTAAATAATAATAACATTAATAACGTTAATAATGATAATTAAGATAATATTAATAAAAATAATAACGATTGCAAAGACAATTTCTATAGTAACGATAATAATAATTATAATAACGAGAATAACGATATTAACAATATCAATAATAACGATATTAACGATAATATTGATGATAATATTAGCAATTACAACGATAACAAACAACAATAACGATAGTAAAGATAATAATATCTATAATAACGATAATTACAATAATAATAATAGTAACGATAATAATAATAATAGTAATATTGATAAAGACAATAACGATTATAACGATAATAACGTTAATAACGATATTAACCATAATAAAATTAATAACTATATTAACACTAATAACGATAATAATTTCAGCAAAAATAGCGATAATAGCTACAATAACAGTAACAAGAATAATAACATTAATGACAATATTATCGATGATATCGATAATAAAAATAACGGTAATGACAATAATAATAATAATAGTAATAAAAATATTAATTATAATAACGTTAATAATAATAACAATGATAACGGCAATAATGATAATAATATTAATAAAGATATTAGCAATAATAATAGTAGTAATTTATAACTATTATAACGAAATAAACGATAATAACGATAACAATAATAACGATTATTACCATAATAACTAAAATAATAAAAACGATAGAAACGATACTAGTAAAAATAATAATTCCGATAAAAATGATAATAAATTTAATAATAATAAAAAGAATAACGATAGTAAGATATTAACGATATAAACGATGATCAAACCATAAACTACGAAAATAACGAGAATAATTATAACAATAATAACGATAATAACTACAATAATTATAACAATAACAAACGATAATAAAAATAATAACGATAATAACGATAATAACGATAATAATAAATATAGTAATAATAACAATAATAACGACAATAACGATAATAATGATAATAATGTAAATAGTAATAAAAACGATAATAATAAAAATTATAATAATAACGATAATAACGTCAATAGTACATGTAATAATAATACTAATAACTATAATAACGAAAATAACGATAATAATTATAATAACGATTAAAATAACAACGATAATACCGATAATAAATGATATTATCAATAATAGCAATATTAATATTAACGATATTAACTATAATACCGATGAAACGATAATAATAATATCAATATTATCGATAATAATGATAATAATAATAATGATAATAGCAATAATAACGATAATAAAGATATTAACGATAATAATAATAATGATAATAATGATAATAATAATAATAATATCAAAAATAACAATAATTACCATAATGACTATAATGACGATAATAATAATAACGATAATGACGATGATAAAAATATCTTTAATAAAGTTAATAACTATAAAAATAAAAATAATAATAATTATAATAACGATAATAACGATATCAATGATAATAACGATAATAGCGATACTAATGATAATTATAATAACGATATTAACAACAATAATAATAATAATAATAGCGTTAAGAGGGATAATAAGTACGTCACAGATAATAATAATAACAATAATATTAATAAAAACGATAATAACGATAATAATAATAAAAATAAGGACGATTTTAACGATTTTACGATAATAGCAATAGCGATAATAAAGATAAAACTCTTAACAATAATAACGATATTAAAGATTTTAACGATAAACATAATAAGGATATTAACGATTTTAACGATAATAATGATAATAACAATAATAATAATAACATTAATAAAGTTAATAGCGTAAATAACGATAATAGCGATAATTATGAAATTAATAATAATAATAATATCGATAATAATGATTATAACTATAATAACTATGTTAACTATAAAAACGACAATAATATTAATAATAATAATAATGAAAATAATAATACCGTTAATGACGATAATAGCGATAATAGTAGTAGATGCAATATCAATAATAACAATAATATAGATATAAAGATAATAACGATAATAATATTACCGATTATAACGAAAATAGTAATAATAATAATAGCGATAATAACGATAATAACGACAATAACGATAATAATGGTAATAATAATAATAATTATAATAATAATAATAATAATAATAATAATAATAGTTTTAAAAATAATAACAATAATGTCTTTAATAACGATAATAATTGTGGTAATGTTAAGAATCATAACAATAATAACGATCATAACGATTATGACGATAACAATATAATTGATAATAACGTCTATAGTCATAGTAATAATAATAACGATAATAATGATAATTATAATGACGATAATAACGATAGTAACGACAATAATAATAATATTAATAACGATAAAAGGGATAATATCTATGTCAACGATAATAATATTAACAATAATATCAATAAAAACGATAATAACGATAATAATAATAATAATAATAATAATAACTATATTAACGATAAGAACGATAATAATGATAATAATTTAACAATAATAACGATATTAAAGGTTTGAAGGATAATAATAATAAGAATAATAACGATAATAACGAAAGGAATAATTATTTAATATCGATAGTAACAATAATAACGACAAAGACGATAGTAACGATAATAAAAATAACGATAATAACGATGATAATAATAACGTTCATAAAGTTAAAAATAAAAATGATATTAAAGATAATAACGGTAATAACAATACTAACGATAATAGCGATAATAATAATATCGATATTAATGATAATATCGGTAATAATTGTAACAACATTAACAATAAAAACGATAATAATAATAACATCAATAACATTATTAACGATATTAACTATAATAAAATTTATAATCATAACGACAATGATGATATAATGATAATAATAGAAGCAATAATAACAATATTAAGAATATTAAATATAACAATGATTATAATGGGAATAGTAGTAGTAATAATAGCAGTAATAACAATAATAACGATAATAACGATTATAACAATGTTAACGATAATAATATTGACGATAATAACGATAATAGCCATAATAATAAAGATAAAATAAAATAAAGATAACAACGCTATTAACGATAATAATGACAGTAATAATAATAATAATAACGAAGATAACGTTAACAATGATAATACCGATAATAACGATAATATCAATAATAATAATAGTATTAATTACGATAATGACGATATTAACGATAATAATAGTAGTAATAATAACGATAATAGTAATAATAATAACAATAATAACAATTATAGCAATAATAAAGTTATTACCGATAATAGCGATAATTATAATATTCATAGTAACTATAATAAGGATATTATCCATATTAATAGTAACAATAATAACGATAATAACGATAATAACAATTATAATAGAAGTATTAATAACAATATTAAGAATAAGAACAATAAAAACGATAATAACAATAAAAATAGTAGTAATATAAAAATTAATAATTATAATAACGATAAAAACGATTTTAACGATAATAATAATGACGATAAATAGGATAATATCTATAATAATAATAACAATGTTTTTATTTCGATAATAATAATAACATTAATAATTATAATTACGAAAATAACGATTACAACGATAATAATAATAAGAGTAATAATAACCAAAATAAAGATAATAACGACACAATAATAATAATAATAATAACGATAATAACGGCAATAACGATAGAAATAATAGAAAAATAACTATAATATCAATAATAATGTTAAAAAAGATATTAAAGATAATATCGTTAATAATAGTAACGATAATAATGATAATAGCGATAAAAAAAATAACGATATTAACGATAATATTGACAATATTGAAGATAATAAAGATAATAATGTTAAAACGATAAAAATTATTATAATTATAGTGGTAATAACGTTAATAACGATAATAAAAATAAAAATAATAATGATAATATAGATAATAATAATAAACTTCGTAACCTTAATAACGTTAATAACGAAAACGACGGTAAGAAAAGTAAAATTGATAACACTAATAACGATAATAAAGATATAATATTATTAATAATAATAACAGTAAAAACGATAATAATAATAGTAATAATACTAGTAATAATAATAATGGTAATTACGATAATAACAATAATAATAATAGTAATAATAGCATTATAACAATAATAACGAAAACAACGATAATAACGATATCTATAATAACGATAATAAAGACAATAATAACAAAAATATTAATATCATTTATAACTATAATAACGATGATAACTACAATAACGATAATAACGATAATATCGATAATAATATTAATAATAATAATAACAGTAATAAAGATAATAACGTTAATAACGACAATAATAATTATAATAATAAAAATAATAATAATAATAATAGTAATAAAAATAACGATAATAAAGATAATGACGACAATAATAATAATAATAAAAATATTAATAATAATAACGATAATGACAATAATAACGATAATAATAATAATAATAACAATTATAATAATAACTATAATAACGATAATAACCATAATAACGACAATAACGATAATAACGATAACAATAATAATAACACTAACAATATAAATAATTACAATAGTAAAGATAATAACATTATGACGATAATAATAATAATAATATTAACGATAATAGCGATAATGAAGATTATAACGATAATAAGGATAATAACATGATAGTTATTAACGATAAAAACGACAATAAAGGTAATAACAATTACAATTATAAAGATATTAATGAAAATAACGATAATAATGATAATAAATACAATTATAATAATAATAATAATAATAACGTTAATAATGATAATAACGATAATAATAATATCGAAAATAACGACAGTAATAAAAATAATAATAACGATAATAATGATAATAACGATAACATAGGTAATAATAAAAACAATAATATCGATAATAACGATATTATCGATATAATAATAATAATAATAATTTCGTTAATTAGGATAATTTTGATAATATCGGTAATAGTTACGATAACGAGGAAATCGATAATTAACAATAAAATCGATAATAACGATAATAACGATAATAAAATTAATAATAATATCGATAATAGCAATAATAGCTATAATAAAATTTTAATAGTATTAAGAATAACGATAATATCGATAATAACGGTAATAATAATAACAATATCAACGATAATATCCATAATAATAATAACAATATTAAAGATAATATCGATAATAATAATAATTATAATAAAAACAGTAATATCGACAATAAAGATAATAACCTTAACAATAATAAGGATTATAATGATAATAACGAAAATAACGATATTAACGATTATAATAATAACGCTAATAACGATAATAATGATAATAATATTATTAATAATAACGATAAAAACGATGATAATGGAAATAAAAAGAATAACAATATCGATAATAACGAAAATAACGGTAATAACGATAATAATAATATTAGTAATAGTAGTAATAATAAAAATGATAATTACGATAATAACGATATTATTAATAGATATAATAACATTATAACAATAATAACGATAGAAACGATAAATAAGATATCCATAATAACGATAATAAAGACAATAATAATAACAATAATAAAATTGATAATAACTATAATAACGATAGTAAACATGAAGACGGCAATGAAGATAATAATTATAACGATAATACCGATAATATCGATAATCATTATATTAAGAAGAGCGATAATAACGTGAATAGTAATAACTATAAATTCGATAATAATGATATTAATGAAAATAACTATAATAATAATATTAAATAATACACTAATACGTATAATAACGATAACAATAATAACAATAATACGATTATTACGACAATAACGATAATAATAAGATTAATAGTAATATCGATAATAAGGTTAATTACGAAAATAACGGTAAAAATGATAATAACTATAATAACAACCATAATAATAATAATAATAATAACGATAATAAATATGATAGCGATAATAATAATAACAACATCAAAGATAATAACGATATTAACAATAATAACGATAATAAAGATAATAATAATAATAAATGTAATGAAAATTATAATTATAACAATAATAACAATAATAAAGATAATAACGTAATAACGATAATAATAATAAGATTTATGAAGATATTAGCTATAATAACGATAATAACCATAATAATTGTAATATTAACAATAATAACAATAATAACAATAATCGCGGTAATTACAATATTAACGATAATAACGATGATAATAATAACACTAATAACAATAATATCGAAAATAACGTTAATTACGATAATAATAATAACAATCGTAGCGATAATATCGATAAGAATTATAATAATATTAATAATAATATCAATGACAACGATTATAACGTTAATTATTAAAAGATTATACCTAAAATAAGGATAATAATGATAGGAACGATAATTATAATAACAATAACAATTATAATGATAATAACGAAAAAATAATAATAATAAGACCTATAAGAACGATAATATAGATAATAATAGTAGTAATAATAACAATATTAGCAAAAATAACGATAATAACGATAACAATATTAACGATAATAACGTTAGTTATAACAATATTAATAACAATAATAACGATAATAAAGATAACAATAATAATCAATAACGATAATGACGATAATAACGTTAATAATAATAATAATAACTATAAAAACGATAATAACCATAATAACGAAAATAACAATGATAGCGATAATAATAATTATAATAATAATAATATTAACGAAAATAGCGGTAATAACGGTAAGAACGATAAAAATAGTAGTAAAAATAAACGTAATAACCATAATAAGGATAATATCATTCAAGTAAATAACGATAATAATAATCATAATAACGATAATAAGGATAAATACGATAACATCGATAATAATAATAGCAACATTAACAATAATATCAATAAAAACGATGATAATCATAGTAATAATAACAACAACAATAATAATAATAATAATAATAATAACATTAATAACGATAATAACCATAATAACGATAATAGCGATATTAATTATAATAATTATAACATAAATAACGTCAACAACGATAATTATGATAAATATAACCATAAAAATATCAATAATAATAATTAAAACGATAATAAATATAAAAACGACAATAATATTGATAATAATAATGAAAATAATAATAAAGTCGAAGACGATAATAGCGATAATAGTAGGAGTAGTAATATCAATAATAACAATAATAATAATAAAAAAGATAATAACGATAATAACGATAAGAACAATAATAATAATAATAATAATAATAATAATAATAATAATAATAATAAAAATAAAAACAATAATTTGTATAATAACGATAATAATAGTGTTAATGTTAAGAATAATAACAATAATAACGATAATATTGATTATGACGATAACAATATTATTGTAAATAACTTCAACATTAATAATAATAATAACGATAATATGGATATTAACGATGATAATAATAATAATAATAAAGATAATAACGATATTTTCGATAATAACGAAAATAACGCTAATAACTTTAATAACGATAATGACGATAGTAACGATTATAATAATAACGATAATAACGATAATAGTAGTAATATTATTAAGGTTAATAACGATATTTACAATAATAATATTAATAATAATAAAGATAACAACGATATTAACGATAATAACGAGAAAAATAATATCGATAATAACGACAAAGAATAATAATAAAATATCATTAGTAACAATAAAAACGATAATGACGATATTATCAATAATAATAATAACGATAGTGACGATGATAGTAAAAGCAATTATAAAGTTTGTAATGATATTAATAAGAATAATAATTATAGTAGTAGTTGAATTAACAACGATAATAAGGGTAATAAAAACGACAATAATAACGATATTAACGGAAATAGTTATAACAATATTAACGATAACAACGATGATAAAGATATCTATAATAGTGATAATAAAGACAACAATAATATCAATAATAATATCGATAATAACAATAATAACGATAATAACAATAATGACGATAATAACGTTAATAATAAATAAAATAATAAAGATAATATCGATAATAATAATAATAATAATAACGGTAACAACGATAATAAAGATAATAACGACAATAATAATAATAATAATAACAACTACAATAATAACTCCAATAACTATAATAATAATAGCAATAATAACAATATTACAGATATTAATAATAAAAAGCATAATAATGTTAGTAACAATAACATTAATATTAATAATAATGTTAATGACATTATTAACGATAATAACGATAATTTCGAATATAATAATTACAATACAATCGATAGTAAGCATATTAATTAAACAATAATTACATTAATTACGATAATAACGATCAAAAGTAGAAATAATAGTAACCATAATAACGATAATAACGATAATAACGATAATAATAATAATAATTTCAAAGGTTATAACGATATTAACTAAAGTATCGATAATCATGATAATAACTATACTAATAATAATAATAATAAAATTAAGAACAGTAAGAACCATTATAATGATAATATCTATATTAACGTTATTATCAATTAGAGTAATAGTAATAATAGAGATATAGTAAATATAATGTTAATAACGTTATTAACGATAATAACGATAATAATATTAACAATTATAACGATAATAACTATATTAAAAATAATAATAATATACGATAACAAAGATACCAACAACAATAATAAAAGTATACTAAGGAAAATATGGATAATAACGATAACAGCGTCAGTAAAAAAAATAATATTTTCGATAATAACTATAATGACAATAATAATATTAACGATAATATCGATAATAACGTTAATAATACTAGTAGTAATAATTATAATAACGGTGATAACTACATTTATGAAAACAATAGTAACGATAGTATCGTTAATGTCAATTATTATTGTAATAATAATATCAATAAAAACGATAATAATAATAATAATAATAATAATAATGACGATATTAAAGATAATAACGATTATAGTAATAACGATATTAACGACAATATTAAAAATAATAATTACGATAATAATGATATTAATGATAATAATAATAGTAATAATAACGATAATAACTATAATAACGATAGTAATGATAATAATTTTAACGCAAAAACGATTTTATATATTTTAACGATATTAATAATAAGAATAATAACGATAAGAACGATACTAATAATAATAATAACAATAATAATAAAAATAGAAACAATAATTTGTATAATAATGATAATAATAGTGGTAATGTTAAGAATAATAACAATAATAACGATAATAACGATTATGACGATAAAAATATTATTGATAATAATGTCAATAGTAATAATAATAATAATAACTATAAGATCGATATTAACGATAATAACTGTAATAACGATAATAACTATAATAACGATAATTACGATAATAAGGATTAAATAATAACTATGATAACAATAATAGTAGTAATATTAATTAGGACAATAACGATATTTACGATAATAATTATAATAAAAATAAAGATAACAACGATAGTAACAATAATAACGAAAACAACGATAACAACATTAATAATAATAATAATAATATCGAAAGTAATTAAAATAACGGTGATAACTATAATATTAATAACAATAATAACGATAATAACGATAATAACTATAGTAATAATACTAATAATAACGATAATAAAAGTAATAATAATAATAATAATAAAGATAATAACGATAATAACGATAATAATGACAGTAATAAAAACAACAATGACAATAATAACGTTAACAATGATAATAACAATAATAACGACAATAACAATAACAGTAATAGTAATAATTAAGATAATAACGATATTTACGATAATAAGGTTAATAACAATAAAAATAATAACGATAATAATGTTAATTATATACACAATAAAGACGATAATATCGATAATAATATTAACAATATTAACGATAATATCGATCATAATAATAATATTATAATCCTTAACGTCGATAATAATAATAATAATAATAACATTATTCACGATAATAAAGATAATTACTATAATAATAATAACGAAAATAACGTTAATAATAATATTAACGATAATAATAATAATAAAAATAATAATAAAGATAATAACGATAATAACGATAATATCGATAATATCTATAGTAACGACAATTACGATGATAACGATAATAATAACAACGATAATGTCGATGATAATAATAACGATCATAACGCTAATATCGATAATAATAATAATATTATTAACGATACAATCGATAATAATAATAATCATAATAACATTAATAACAATAATAACGATAATACAATAATAACGATATTTACGGTTAAAATAATAATAACGACAATAACAATAATAACGATATTAACGATTATAATAATAATAATAATATCGAGAATAACGATAATAATGGTAATAACCATAATAACGATTATATCGAAAAAATAATAATAATAATACCGATAATAAAGATAATAAAGACAATAATAATAATAATAATATTAATAATAATAATAATTTTAATGACGATAATATCAGTAATAATAATAAAAACAATAATAATAATAAGGATAAGAAAGATAACAGAGATTATAATAATAACGATTAAATAGATAACAACTGCAATAATGATAATGGCAATAATAACGATAACAACTGTGATAAAAATAACAATATTAACGATATTAAAGAATATAGAAATAACAATAATAACGATAACAACGATAAAAATATTAATAATAATAATAATAATAAAAACGAAAAAAATTATAATAACGGTGACATCGATAATAATAATAAAAATAATAATGATAATAACGATAATAACAATAATAGTAATACTAATTCTAACGATAATAAAGATAAAAATAATCGTATTAAAGATAATAACGATAACAACGGTAATAATGATGGTAACGATAATAACGATAATAACAATGATAATAATAGTAATAATAAAGATAATAACGATGTAAATGATTCTAATGATAATAATAATAACAACAATAACGATAATAACGAATATGATGTTAACAATGATAATAATATTAACAATAAAAAGAACAATAAAGACAATCACGATAACAAAGATAATAATAGAAGTAATAATAACAATATTAAGAATAATAAATATAATAACGATAATAACAATAATAATAGTTGTAATAAAAAAAGTAGTAACAATAATAACGATAAAAACGTTTTTAACGATAATAATAATGGTGATAATTACGATAATATCGATAATAATAATAACTATAATAACGATAATAACGATTATAGAGATAATAATAATTATAGTAATAATAACGATATTATAGATACTAACGACAAAATAATAATAATAATTATAACGATAATAACGGTAATAACGAATAAAAATAATAGAAAAATAATAATATCAATAATAACGATAACAAAGATAATTACGATAATATCGATAATAATAAATTAGATAATATCGATTTCATCGAAATTAATAATAACAATATTAACGATTATATCGATCATAATAACAACAATATCGACGATAATATCGGTAATAATAATAACAATAATATCAATATTAACGATAATAAGATAATAATGGTAATATCGATATTAAAACATAGGATAATATCGGTAGGAATGATAATAATAATAACAATATTAACGATAATATCGATAATAATAACAACAATATCAACAATAATATCGATAATAATAATAACAATAATAACAATATTACCGATTTTAACGATAATATCGTTAATAATAATAACGATAATAATGATAAAAGCGATAAAAGCAATAATGATATTAACGATAATATTGACAATATTAAAGATAATAATGACAATATTTATAAAACGATAATAATTATCATAATAATAATAGTAATAACGATAATAACGATAAAAAAATTAAAATAATAACGATAATAAAGGTAATAATAATAAAATTAAAAACGCTAATAACGATAATAAAGATAATAACAATAATAATAATAACTATTTTAACGATAATAACAATTATAGTAATAATAATAATAACGATAAATACGATAATAATAATAATAATAATAAAAATATTAAAAATTATAATCACCAGAATAATAACAATAATACCGGTTATGATAAGAATAATATTAATAATAATAACGATAATAATGATAATAATAATAATAATAATAATAATAATAATAATAATAACAATAATAATAGTATCATTAATACTCACAATAATAACAATAATAACGGTAATGAGAAGAATAATATTAATAATAATAACGATAATACTGATAATATCCATATAATCGATAATAATAATTACAATAATAACGATAATAACTCTAATAATGATAATAATACTAATAATTATAACGATAAAAACTATAATATCGATAATAATAATATTAATAAGATCGATAATAACGTTAAAAATCATAAGTATAAAATCGATAGTAATGATATTAATGAAAATATCCATAATAATAATAATAAATATAACAATAATAACGATAATAACAATAACAATAATAACAATAATAACGATTAATAATATAATAACAATAATAGTAAGAATAATAGTAATATCGAAAATAACGATAATAACTATAATAGCGATTATAATAAAAACAACAATAAAGATAACAACGATAATAACAATAATAACAATAATAACAATTATAGCGATAATAACAATAATAACGATAATTAAGATATTAATAATAACACAAATAACAATAATATCGACAATATCGATAATTACGATAATACAAATAACAATTATAACGATAATAACGATAATAACAATAATATTAATAATAATAATAATAATGATAACAATAATAAGGATAATAGCAATAATAATAATAACAAAATTATCGATTATATTGATTATAAATATAATGATAGCAACGATAATAATAATTATAATAATTACAATAATTACGATAATAATAATAGAAAAGATAATAATACTAATGATTAAAACCATAATAACGATAATAACGATAATAATAATAAAATTAATAACGATAATAACGTTTATAACGATAATAATAATAACAATAACATTGATAATAACGACAATTATCATAATAACTATATTAATAATAACAAAATAACTATTAAAACGGTAATAACAATAATAATAATAACAAAAATGACGGTAAAACTGTAATAATGATAATAATAATAATAATAATGACGATAATAATGGTAAAAACGCGTAATAATAAATACAATAGTAACAATAGTAATAATAGCAATAATAACGATGGTAACGAAATGGAAGATAATGGTAATAATATTAATTACGAAAATAAGGATAATAACAATACTAACAATATAAACTATATAAATAACAATAATAATTATAATAATAACATAAATAATTACGATAATAAATATTATAACGTTAAAAATACAAGTAATAATAACAATAATATTATTATTAAAGATAATTAAGATAAGAACGATAATAATAATCATAATAATAACAATAATAATCAGAACAATATTACCAATAATAACGGTAATGATGATAACAATAATTACGATAATTACGATAATATCGATAATAATATTAACAATATTAACGATCATAAACATAATAGTAATAATATTAACATGTATAACGATAATAACTATAATAATAATACAAAAAAAAATTAAACAATATTAACGATAATAACGATAATAATAATAACAATAATATCAAAAGTAGTAATAACGATAATATCGATAATAATGTCAATAAAAATAAAAATAATAAAAATAACTATAATAACAATAATAACGATAGTAATAATTACGAAAATAATAATAAAAGCGGTAATAATAATAACAATAATAACGATAATAGCGATAACAATGATAACGATAATAAAGATAATATCGATAATAATAACAACAATATTAACGAGAGTAACCTTAATAATAATAATAGTAAAAACTATAAAAACGATAATAACGATAATAAAGATAATAATACTAATGATATTAACGATAATAGTAATAATTATTATAACGATAAGAACGACAATAAAGATAATAATAATAATAATAATAACGAAAATAAGGATAATAACGATTATAATAATAATAATAATAACGAAAATAATGATAATAACGATAACAAAGAAAATAATAATAACAATAATAGCGATAATAACGATTTTAACGATAATAAGGATAATAATAATAATTAAAATAACTATAGAAACGGTAAAAACGATAGTAACGAAGATAAAGATGATAACGATATTAACGATAATGATAATAATCAGGATAACGATGATAACTGTAATATCGATAATAATAAAAATAATAATATTAATAATGATCGTAACGATAATAAAGATAATAATAGCAGTAATAGTAACAATAATCATAGTAATAACTATAATAACGATAATATCGATAATAATAAAATTGACAAAGTTGATAGAAATGATAATAATAGCGATAATAACCATAATTACGTTAATAATAATAACAATAATAAAGATAATACCGATATTGACATTAATAACAATAATAATAATAGCAACAATAACGATAATTAAGAAAATAAAAATTATAATTAAAACGATACTAAGTATAAGAACGATATCATCAATAATATTAATAAGACAAATAAAGATAATATCGATTATATTAATAAAAATATTAACAATTATATAGATAATTATAATAATAATATTAACAATAATAACGATAATAACAATATTAACGATAATAAGTATAATAAAAATGACGATATTTACGAATATAACGATAAAAGAAATATTAATTATACCAATAATAAGGATAATAAAGATATCGTCGATAATAATAATAACAATAATAATGATAATATTGATATTAATATTATCAATTTTAACGATATTAAGGATAATTTTAATAATAATAATACCGATAAAAACGATAATAACAATAATAATAATAGTAATAATTACGATACTGACGAAATTAACGATAATAAGTATAATAAAATAACAATAAATACGATAATAACACTTATAATCCTAATAAAGACATTAATATATATAAAAATAACATTAATACTGAAAATAACATTAATACTAATAATAATCGTATTATCCTTAATACGATTATTATTAATATCTTTATTATCGTTATTATTGTTATTAATATTATAGGTGCCACCGTTATTATACTTACATTCGCTATTATTATTATTATTATTATTAATGCTGTTATCGTTGTATCCGTTACAATTGTTATTACAATTTTCGTTAATATTGTTATTATTGTTGTTTTTATTACCGTTATTATCGTTATTATTGTTATTAGTAATAATGTTATTATTATCGTTATTATGGTTATTATTTTTATTATCATTATTACCGTTAGTATCATTATAAACGTTATTATTATTACTATTATAAACAACGTTATCATTATTATTGTTACTTACAATAATAATATTATTATTAATATCGTTATTATCGTTATTATTATAGTTGCTATTTTCGTTATGAACGTTATTACTGTTATGATTACAATTATTAATATCGAAATTATCGTAAATATTGTTATTAATATTATCGACATTATCGTTATTATTCTTATTATTATTATCGTTATTATCGTTAATAGTATTATCGCTATTATCGTTAATATCGACTCTATCGTTATTATTGCTATTACTACTATTATTTTTATTATCGTAATTATCGTTATTATCGTCAATATTGTTATTATCTTTATTGCTATTATGTTTTAGGATCATTATTATCATAATTATCGTTATCATTATTATTAATAATATCGATATTATCGTTAATATTATTATCGCTATTATCTTTATAATCAATGTTTAATTATATAGTAATAGTAGTAATAACAACGATAATAGTAGGAATAATAACAATAATAACAATTATAGCTGTAATAATGTTATTACCGATAATAACGATAATTGTAATATTCATAGTAACTATAATAAGGATATTATCCATATTAATAATAACAATAATAACGATAATAACGGTAATAACAATTATAATAAAATTATTAATAACAATATAAAGAATAATAACGATAAAAACAATAATAACAATAAAAATAGTAGTAATAAAATAAGTAATATTTATAATAACGATAAAAACGATTGTAACGATAATAATAATGACGATAATTGGGATAATATCGATAATAATAATAACAATATTAACGATAATATCGATTATAATAATAACATTAATAACTATTATTACGAAAATAACGATTATAACGATAATAATAATAATAGTAATAATAACCATAATAAAGATAATAACAACAAAATAATAATAATAATAACTATAATAACGGTAATAACGATAGAAATAATAGAAAAATAACAATAATATCAATAATAATGTTAAAAAAGATAATAAAGATAGTATCGTTAATAATAATAACGATAATAATGATAATAGCGATAAAAAAAATAACGATAATAACGATAATATTGACAATATTAAAGATAATAATGATAATAACGTTAAAACGATAATAATTATCATAATTATAGTAGCAGTAACGTTAATAACGACATTAAAAATAAAATAATAATGATAATATAGATAATAATAATATAATTCATAACAATAATAACGTTAATAATGATAATAACGGTAAAAATAGTAAAATTGATAACTCTAATAACGATAATAAAGATATAATATTATTAATAATAACGATAATAACGATTACAATGGAAATAATAATAATATCAAAATAGAAAGTAACGATAATAACGGTAAAAACGATAATAATAATAGTAATAATACTAGTAATAATAATAACAGTAATTACGATAATAACAATAATAATAATAGTTACAATAGCATTATAACAATAATAACGACAACAACGATAATAACGATATTTATTATAACGATAATAAAGACAATAATAAAAACAATAATAATATCGTTTATAACTTTAATAACGATGATAACCATAATGACGGTAATAACGATTATATCGATAATAATAATAATAATAATAACAGTAATATCGAAAATAACGATAATAACGAAAGTAATAATAATAATAATAATAACAATAATAATAATAATATCCGTAATTCAGATAATGACGCCAATAATAATAATTATAATAATATTAGTAATTATAACGATAATGACGATAATAATAATAGTATTAATAACTATATTAAAAATAATAACGATAATAACGATAATAACGATATTAATAATAATAATAACGACATTATAACTATAATAAATATAATAACGTTATGTTATTAACGTTAAAGACGACAATCGTGGTAATGGAAATAAGGATAATAACGATAATAGCGACAATAAAAATTATAATAATAAAGATAAGAACGATATTATCGAAAATAAATATAAAAGCTATAAATATAATAATAATAAGAACAATAACAATGATAGTAACGATAATAAACATAATAACAGTAACGATAACACGACAATAATAATAACAATATTAAAGATAATAACGATAATAGTAATAATAATAACGACATTAATAACTATAATTAATATATGAAAGATATGGTATTAACGATAAAAACGACAATAGTAGAAACAATAATAACGATAATATCGAAAATAACGATAATAGCAATAATAATAATAACAGTAAAAACGATAATAACGATATTGCGATTAATAATAATAATAATAGTAATATTATTATAAGATAAAATAATAATAAGATAAAATAATAATAATATTAACGATTACAACGAAAATAATGATAATAATAGTAGTAATAATAACAGTAATAACAATAATAACGATAATAAAGAAAATAACGGTAATTACGATAATAATTATAAGAATAATCTATTTAACATTGATTCTAACGTTAATAACGATAATATTAATAACATTAATAACGATAATAACGATTATAATAATAAGAACGATAATAGTATTAATAATAATAACAATATTGACTATTATAACGATAATAACGATAATAATAGATGTAATAATAACAATATTAAAAATAATATGTATAATAACGATAATAATGACAAGAATAGTAGTAATAATGACAGTAATAACAATAATAGTAATAAAAACGATTTTAACGAAAATAATAATAACGATAATAACGATAATATCGATAATATTAATAACAATATTTACGATAATTTCGATATAAATAATTGTAATAATAACAATATTAACGATCATAACGATAATAGCGACTATAATAATAACGATAATGACGACTTTAAAAATAATAATAATATTATGTTTAGTAACAATAATAATAATAACGATATTTACAATAGTAATAATAATAACGATTATAACGATACTAACGATAATATTGATTATAACGATAATACCGATAATAACGACAATAAAGATAATCATTATAACGATAGTAACGATATTAATAATAATAATAATGACGTTAATAAAGTTAATAACTACAATAATAAAAATAATAATAATAATAATAATAACGATAATAAGGATAAAACCAATAATAATTTCAGTAATAATAACAATAATTTCAATAATGACGATAATAACGATAATAATAATAACAATAAAATCGATAATATCGTTAATAATAGGAGTAACAACAACAAAATTAGGAATAATATATATAGTAACGATAATAACGGTAATTATGATAATAGCAATAATAATTATAATAGTGATAGCATTAATAACGATATTTACGATAATAAGTAATAACAATAAGAACGATAAAAACGAATTTAACGATAATAATAATTGTGGTAATTACGATAATATAGATAATAATAATAACTATATTAACGATAATAACGATTATAGAGATAATAATAATTACAGTAATAATAACGATATTATAGATACTATCGTGAATATACTAATAATAATTATATCGATAATAACGGTAATAACGATAAAAATAATAGAAAAATAACAATAATATCAATAATAACGATAACAAAGATAATAACGATAAAATCGATAATAATAAATGAGATAATATCGATTTCATAGGATAATAATAATAACAATACTAACGATAATATCGATCATAAAAACAACAAGATCGACGATAATATCGGTAATAATAATAACAATAACGACAATAATATCGATAATAATAATAACAAAAATAACAATAATACCGATATTAACGATAATATCGTTAATAATAATAACGATAATAATGATAATAGCGATAAAAACAATAACGATATTAACGATAATATTGACAATATTAAAGATAATAATGATAATAATTTTAATAGGATAATAATTATCATAATAATAATAGTAATAACGATAATAACGATAGAAAAATTAAAATAATAACGATAATATAGATAATAATAATGAAATTAATAACGTTAATAAAGATAATTACGATAATAACGGTAATAATAATAAAATTAATAACGCTCATAACGATAATAAAGTTAATAATATTATTAATAATACCGATAATATCGATTATAATGGAAATAATAATAATAACAATATTGATAATAACGATAATAACGGTATTAACGATAATAATAATAGTAATAATAATAGTAATAATAATAATGATTATTACGATAATAACGATAATAATAATAGTCATAATAACATTATTACAATATTAACGATAAAAACAATAATATCGATATCCATAATAACGATAAAAAAGACAACAATAATAACAATAATAATATTGATAATAACTATAATAACGAAAATAAACATGATGACGACAATAACGATAATAATAATTACGATAATAACGATAATATCGATAATAGCGATAATAATAATAATAATGACGGCATTAATAAATATAATAAATATAATAACAAAATGGTATTAACGATAAAATCGACAATAGTAGTAATTGTAATAACGATAATAACGATAATAACGGCAATAAAAATATTAATAATAAAGAAAATATCAATATTATAGCAAACAACGATTATAACGATAATAATAATAACAATATTAACAATAATAACGATAATAGCGATAATAATAATATTAATAAGAGGGATAATAACGTTAATAGTAATAAGTATAAAATCGATAGTATTGATATTAATGAAAATATCCATAATAATAATAAATAGAACACTACTAACGATAATAGTAAGAATAATAATAATATCGATAATATGATTAATTACAAAAATAACGGTATTAATGATAATAACTATAATAACGTCAATAATAATAATAATAATAAAGATAATAGCGATAATAACGATAATAGCGATTATAATTGAAACAAAATAAAGATAACAACGATATTAACAATAATAACAATAATAATAATTATAGCGATAATAACAATAACAACGATAATAACGATAATACTAATAACATTAATAACAATAATATCGACATTAACGATAAATACGATAATACTAATAACAATTATAACGATAATAACGATAATAATAATAATATTAATAATAATAATAATAATGATAACAATAATAAGGATAATAGCAATAATAATAATAACAAAATTAACGATTATATTGATTATAAAGATAATGATAGTAACGATAATAATAATTACAATAATAACTAATTACGATAATAATAATAGAAAAGATAATAATACTAATGATTATAACCATAAAAGCAATAATAACGATAATAATAATAAAATTAATAACGATAATAACGATTATAACGATAATAATAATAACAATAACATTGATAATAACGACAATAATCATAATAACTATAATAATAATAACAAAAATAACTATTAAAACGGTAATAACAATAATAATAATAACAATAATGACGATAATAACGGTAATAATTATAATAATAATTATAATAATGACAATAATAACAGTAATAACGCGTAATAATAAATACAATTGTAACAAAAGTAATAATAGCAATAATAACGATGATAACGAAGTGGAAGATAATGGTAATAATATTAATTACGAAATTAAGCTTAATAACGATAATAATGATATAAATAATATAAATAATAATAATAATTATAATAATAATAAAAATAATAACGATAATAAATATAATAACGTTAATAATACAGGTAATAGTAACAATAATATCACTATTAAAGAAAATAAAGATAATATCGATAATAATAACAACAATATTAACGAAAGTAACCTTAATAATAACAATAGTAATAACGATAAAAACGATAAAAACGATATTAAAGATAATAATACTAATGATATTAACGTTAATGGTAATAATTATTATAACGATAAGAACGACAATAAAGATAATAATAATAATAATAATAATAATAATAACGAAAATAAGGATAATAACGATCATAATAATAATAATAATAACGAAAATAATGATAATAACGATAATAACGAAAATAATAATAACAATAATAGCGATAATAACGATTTTAACGATAATAAGGATAATAATAATAATTAAAATAACGATAGAAACGGTAAAAACTATAATAACGAAAATAACGATGATAACGATATTAACGATAATAATAATAATCAGAATAACGATGATAACGATATTATCGGCAATAATAGAAATAATAATAATAATAATGATAGTAACGATAATAAAGATAATAATAGCAGAAATAGTAACAATAATCATAGTAATAACTATAATAACGGTAATATCGATAATAATAACAATGACAAAGTTAATAGAAATGATAATAATAGCGATAAAAACGATAATTACTTTAATAATATTAACAATAATAAAGATAATACTAATATCGATAATAATAATGACAATATTAACGATAATAACGATAATAGTCATAATAAAAGTGATAATATCGATAATAATGATAATAACGATAATAATAATACGATGATAAAGACAATACAAATAATAATAACAACGATAACAACGATAATAATAATATTAACAATAATATCGATAACTACTATCATTCCTATAATTATAATAATAGTAATATCGATAATAAGGATAATTACGAAAAAAACGGTAATAACGATATTAACTATAATAACGGAAATAATTAAGGCAATAATGACTATAATAACGATAATTTCGATAATAATTATAATAACGATAAATATAACAATAATAACGATGGGAAAGATTATGAAGATAATAATAATAACAATTATTACGACAATAATAATAAGAATATAACGATAATAACGATATTAGCGATAATAATAATAATAATAATAAAGATAATAACAAATTGACCATAATAACAATAATTGTGATATTTACAATAATAATAAGAACAGCAATAACCATATTACCGATAATAACGATAATTACAATAACAATGACAACGATAAAAACGATAAGTATATTATAATAATGACGATAATATCGAAAAAAGTAATAATAAATATAACGATAAAAACGATAATAAGAATAATAATAATAACAGTAATAAACATAATTAAGATATCAAAAATAGTAATTGTAGTAATAAAAACAGTAATAAAAATACTAAAGATAATAACGATATTAACGATAATAATAATATCGATAGTAAGCAATATATCAATAATAACAATAACAACATTAACGATATTATCGTTAATATTAACAATAATAATAACTATAATAACGACAATAACGATAATAACAATATTAATAATAACTATAGTAACGATAATACAAATAATAATATTAATTAAAATATTATCGATAATATCGATAATAATAATGAAAATATCAACGATAATATCGATAATAACTGTTATATTATTAATAATAACGATAATAACGATAATAAGGATAGTAATTATAATAACAATGATATTAATATCGATAAAAACAATAAAATTAATAAATCCGATTATGATAACAACGAAAATAATAATATTAATAATAAAGATAATTACGATAATAACGATAATAATTGTAGTAATAATAAAAACAATAACGATAATAACGATAATAACGAAAATAACGATTATATTATTAACGATTATATTAACAATATCGAAAATATTAAGAACAATACTAACGATAATAACGATAATAATAATAATAATAACAATAATAACGAAATTAACGATAATAGCGATAATAATAATAACAATAATAACGGTAATAGAAATTATAATAATAACGATAATAACGATAAGAATGCTAATAACAATAATAATAATATTGATAACAAAGATAATAACGTTATTAACGCTAATAGCGATAATAATAAAAACAATATTAACGAAAATAAAGATAATGAAGATAATAACGATAATAATAAGAATAATAACAGCAATAATATCTATAATAGAGATAATAACAACAATAACGATCATAACAATAATAATAATAGTAATAATAACGATGATAACGTAATTAACTATAATAATAATATTAATAATAATAATAATAATAACACAAATAACGATATTAACGATAAAAGTAGTAGTAATACTAACAATAATAACAATACTATCGATAATGATGTTAACGGTATTAATAATAACGATAATAATTAAAATAATAATAACAATTCTAACTATAAAAACGATAATAATAATCGTAATAGTAATAATAATAGCAATAATAACGATAATAAAGATAATTATAAAAACAATAATAACGACAATAAAGATAATAGCGATAACAATAATAACAATAATAACGTTAATAAAGAAAATTACGATAATTCTGATCATAAAAATAATAATGATAATGATAATAACGAAATAGTAATCATAATAATTACGATTATAAAGATAATATCGATAATAATAATATTTATAATAATTAATATAGTAACGATATAAACGTTAAGAATAATAATATTAATAAAAACAATAAAGATAATAATGATAATAATAATAATTATAATAACAATAACAAGGATAATAACAATAATAATAATAAAAGACTATAATAATGATTATAAAGATATTGTTAATAAAGATAATAATTATAATAATAAAAAAAATAATAACGATAATAATGATAGAAACGATAATAATAATAATAACAATTAACATAATAACGTTTATAACGATAATAATAATAGCATATATAACGTTAATAACGATTATAACGATAATAACGATAATAATAATAACAATAATAACTACAATAACCATAATTACGATATTTTAGTAATAAAAATGATGATAAAATCGATAATAAGGCCAATAATAATAGTAATAATAACGATAATAACGATAATATCGATAATAATTACAACGAAAATAACGACAATAATAATATTAATAATAACGATAATAACAATAATAATATTAACAATAATAACGATAATAACAATATTAAAAATAACAATAATCCACGATAACATAGATAAAAATAACAACAATAATAGGAAAAATAACGAAAATAAGGATAATAACGATAATAGCGTCAATAATAAAAATAATAACGATAATAACGATAATAACAATAATAATAATAACGATAATATCTTTAATAACGTTAATAATACTAGTAGTAATAAGTATATTAACGGTAATAACTATATTTAAGAAATCAGTAGTAGCGATAGTACCGTTAATATTGATAATAATAACGATTATTCCGAAAATGACGAGAATAACGATAATAATAATAAAATTAATAACGATAATTACGTTAATAACGAAAATAATAACAACACTAAAACCGAAATTACGATAATAATAATAATAATAATAATTACAAAATTAAGGATAATAACGATAATAACGATTATACAGATTATAACATTAACGATAATAGAAATAATAATTTGAACGGTAATGAAGATAAAACGATAAAAATGAAAATAACTATAATAACAAATATAATAACGATAATAATAATAACAATAATAACGATAATAATAATAATAACATTAACGTGAATAATGATAATTACTATTTAAAAGATAATAATAAGAACAATAATAACGATAAAAACGACATAAACGATAACAACAATAATAATAATGATAATAACTATACTAATAGTAATATCAATAATAATAATAACGATTTTAACAATAATTATAAAAAGAATAATAACGATAATAATGATAATAACATTAATAATAATAGCAATAATAACGATTTAAACGTTAATAACGATAGTAATAATAATATTAATAACGATAATATCATTAAAAACGATAACAATAATATTGACGTTAATAATAATAATAATATTAGAGATATTAACGATAATAAAAACAATAATAATTATAACAAATATTAATAATAATAATAGTAAGCATAATATCGATTATAACGATAGTAATAATAACGATAATGACGATAATAATATTAATAATAAAGATAATAACGATAATTAGGAGAATGACGATAATATTAATAACGATAATAACGTTAATAACGTAAATAACGGTAAAATAATAGTAATAATAACAATAATAACGATAAAATTATTAACGATAATATCGACATTATTAACAGTAATAACAACGATGATTACGTTAATAACGATAATACAATTAATAATAATAAAGATAATAACAATAATAACGATACTATCGATAATAACGATAATAAAAATAATAATAGTAATAGCAATAATAACAGTAATGACGATAATAAAGTCAACAAAGATAATACCGATAATAACGATAATAACAATAATAATAATAGTAATAATTAAGTTAATAATGATTTTTACGATAATCAGTAAAGTAACAGTATCAATAATAACGATAATAACAATTATAATCCTAATAACGATATCAATAATTATAAAAATAACAATAATACTGATAATAACGAGAATAACAAAAATAATAGTAGTAATAATAACAATAATAACACTAATAACGATAATAACGATATTAACGATAATAATAGTTGGAATAATTACAATGATAACAATAATAGAGATAAAAAGTTTATTGCTGATAATAAGGATAATTATAATATTCATAAAAAATATAATACGGATATTACCGATAATAATCATAACTATAATAACGATAATAATAATAATATTATTAACGATATAATGGAAAATAATAATAATAAAAATAACATTAATAACAATAATAACGATAATAACAACAATAACGATAATTACGATTAAAATAATAATACCGAAAATAACGATAATAACGATATTAACGATTATAATAATAATAATAATATCGATAATAACGATAAAAATGATAATAACCATAATAATGATTATAAAGAAAAAAAAAATAATAATAACGATAATAAAGATAATAAAGACAATAATAATAATGATAATATTAATAATAATAATAATTATAATGACGATAATAACGGTAACTGTAGTAGATATAATATCAGTATTATAAATAAAAACACTAACAATAATAATAATAATAACGGTTATTACGATAATAATGCTAATAATAAAAATAAAGATTATAAAGTTAACAACTATAGTAACGATAATAACGATAATAATTATAATCATATTAATGATAGTAACGATAATTACGACAAAAAAAGAATAATATTAATAACGAAAATAACAATAATAACGATAAACCAATAATATTAATATCGATATTAACGATAATAAAAATAATAATAATAATAATAACGATAATATCGCTAATAGTAACAACTATAAATACGATAATAATGATATTTATGAAAATAACTAAAATAATAATAGTATATATAACAATAATAACGATAATAACAATAATAATAATAACGTCAATAACGATAATTACGATGATAACGATAGTAATAATTACAATAATGACGATAACAAAGATGATAATGATAATAATAATAATAATATTATCGATAATAAGGTTAATTACGAAAATAACGGTAATAAAGATAATAACAATAATAACGACAATAATAATAATAATAATAATAACGATACGAACGAAAATAACGATAACAATAAATATAATAATAATGATAATATCGTTATTAACGATAATAACGACAGTAATGATTACAATAAAAACGATAACCTATAATAATTATAATAACGATAATTATAAGAACAATAATTACTATAATAACGATATTAACAAAAATAATAATAATAGTAATATCAACGATAATATAGGAATAACGATAATAATAAAAACAATTATAACAATAATAACGATAATAATAATAATAACAATAATAATAACAATAATAATAATAATAATATTATGGATAATAACGATAATTACGATAATAATAACAGTATTAATAACGTTGATAAGGATATTAACAATAACACCGATAATAGTAATATCAATAATACCAATAATAATTATAATTACCATAAGAAGGAAAATAATAATAATGATAATAGTGATAACAAATATAATAACGATAGTAATAATGACAAATATAACCATAATAACTGTAATGATGATAACAATAATAACGATAATTACGATAATATCGATAATAATATTAACATTATTAACGTTCATAACGATAACAGTAATAATAATAATAACATGTATAACGATAAAAACGATAATAATAATACTAACAGTAACAATAATAACGATAATAACTATAACAACGATGATAATAATAACGATAATAATTTTAATAACGATAATAACGATATTAACGAAAATAACGATAATAATAATAATATGAAAAAAAATAAAAACAAAATAACAATAATTATTAGAACAATAATAACGATATTAAGGATAATATCAATAATGATAATAACAATAATGACGATAACAGATAATACAGATAATAATAATGAAGATAAATGTTAATAAAAATAATAATAACAATAATAGCGATAATAACAATTATAATGAGAACATTAATATTGATAATAACGGTAATAACTATAATAATAATAATAACATTATTAATGATAATAACAATAAAAACGATATCAAATCGATAATAAAAATATTTATAATAATAACGAAAATAGAGATAATAACGATGAAAACGATAATAATAATAATAATCATAATGATAATAACAATAATAACGAGAATAACCATAATATCGATAATAATAACAATAATAACGATAATAACGATAATAACAATTATAATAGAAGTATTAACAAATATATTAAAAATAATAACAATAAAAACGATAATAACAATAAAAATAGTAGTAATATAAAAATTAAGAAATATAATAACGATAAAAACGATTTCAACGATAATAATAATGACGATAAATAGGATAATATTGATAATAATAATAACATTAATAACTATACTTACGAAAATGACGATTATAACGATAATAATAATAAGAGTATTAATAACCATAATAAAGATATTAACGCCACAATAATAATAATAATAATAACGATAATAACGGTAATAACGATAGAAATAATAGAAGAATAACTATAATATCAATAATAATGTTAAAAAATATAATAAAGATAATATCGTTAATAATAATAACGATATTAACGATAATATTGAGAATATTAAAGATAATAATGATAATAATGATAAAACAATAATAATTATCATAATAATAGTAGTAATAACGTTAATAACGATATTAAAAATAAAAATAATAATGATAATATAGATAATAATAAGAAAATTCATAACATTAATAACGTTAATAACGATAATAGCGGTAAAAATAGTAAAATTGATAACAGTAATATCGATTAAAATGGAAATAATAATAATGACAATATCGAAAGTAACGATAATAACGGTAAAAACGATAATAAGTAATGATAATAATGGTAATTACGATGATAACAATAATCATAATAGTTATAATAGCATTATGACAATAATAACGATATATAAAATAACGATAATAAAGACAATAATAATAACAATATTAATATCATTTATAACAATAATAACGATGATAACCACAATGACGATAATAACGATAATATCGATAATAATAATAATAATAATAACATTAATAACGATAATACGTTAATAACGTCAATAATAATAATAATAATAATAATAATAATAATATTAATAATAGTAATAATAATTCCGATAATAAAGATAATGACCACAATAATAATTATAATAATAATATCAATAATAATAAAGATAATGACAATAATAACGATAATAATAATAATAATAACAATAATATTCACCACAATAATAACAATAATAACGGTTATGTTAAGAATAATATTAATAATATTAACGATAATAATGATAATAACGATATAATCGATAATAATAATTACAATAATAACGATAATAACTACAGTAATGATAATAATAATAATAATTATAACGATAACAACGATAATATCGATAATAACAATATTAATAAGAGCGATAGTAACGTTAATAGTAATAACTATAAATTCGATATTAATGATATTAATGAAAATAACTATAATAATAATAATAAATATAACAATAATAACGATAATAACGATAAAAATATTAACGATAATAAAGTTAGTTATAGCAATAATAATAACAATAATAACGTTAATAAAAATATCTTTAATAATATAATTAACGATTATGCCGATAATAACGTTAATAATAAAAATAAAAAAATTATAATAATAACTTTAATAACGATAATAACTATAATAACGATAATAACGATAATAACGATAATAACAATAATAGTAATAATAACCACGAAAATAAGGATAATAACGATAACAATAATAATAACATTGACAATATAAATAATTACAATAGTAACGATAATAACATTATGACGATAATAATAATAATAATATTAACGATAATAGCGATAATGAAGATAATAACGATAATAAGGATAATAACATTATAGTTATTAACGATAAAAAAGACAATAAAGATAATATCAATTAAAATTATAAAGATATTAATGAAAATAATGATAATAATGATAATAAAGGTAATAATAATATCGAAAATAACGACAATAGTAATAATAATAATAACGATAATGATTATAATAACGATAACATCGGTAATAATAAAAACAATAACGATATTAACGATATAATAATAATAATAATTTCGCTATTTAGGTTAATTACGAAAATATCGGTAATAACCACGATAACGGGGAAATCGATAATTAACAATATAATCGATAATAGCGATAATAACGATAATAAAATATTAATAGTAATAAAAATAAAGATAATATCGATATTAACGATGAATTCGATAATAATTATAACGAAAATAACGACGATAATAATAATCATAATCAGTAATAAGGATAAATACGATAATAATTATAACAATTATATCGATAATAACGATTAGAAATATAATACTATTAACAATAATATTAATAAGCAATTATAATAATAATAATAGCGATAATGACGATAATGACGATAATAACCATAATGATGATAATAAGGATTATAATAATATCGATAGTAACGATAATGGTAATAATAATAATAATGATAATAACGATTATAAAAATAATAATAATAACGATAAAAGCTATAAAAGCGATAATAATAATAATAACGATAATAAGGGTACTAACGATAGCAGCGATAATAAATATATCAATAAAAACGATAATAACGATACTAACGATAATAGTGATAATAACAATAAGACCGATAGTAATGATACGATAATAACGAATACTGTAATGATAATATTACCGATAGTTTCAATAATAACGATAATGGCGTTTATAATAAAAATAATAATAAGGTAATATCGATATTAATGACAAATACGATGATAATGATAATAACAATAATAATAAAAATAACAATTACAATAATAACGATAATAACTATAAGAATCAGAACAATAATAACGATCATAGCGTTAATAACGATAATGATAATAGCAATAATAGCGATAACATCGTTAATAAAAATAATCGTAATAATAACGATAATAGTGGTAATAACGATGACAACAATAATAATACTAATAGTAATAACGATAATAACGATATTAACGAAAATAAGGACAATAATAATAGCAATAATAACAATAATAGCGATATTAAGGATAATAAGAATAATAAAGATAGTAACAATAATAATATTAGTAATAATAATGTTAATAACTTTACTAACGATAATATCGATAATAATAATAACAGTAATAAAGATAATAACGATAATATCGATTATAATAATAACATTAAAATCGATAGTAATGATGTTAGTGGTAACAATAATAACATTAATTTTGATAATAACGACAATAGTAATAATAATAATACCCATAATAATAATAACAATAATAACGATAATGAAGATTCTACGATAATAATAATAACGATAATAACGATAATAATAATAATGATAATAACATAGGATATAACGATATTCACGAAAATAACGATAATAATGATAATAAAGATACTAATAAAAATAATAATAACAATAATAACTATAATAACGATTATAATGATAATAACTATAATAATGATATTAACAATAAGAATACAAGTAATAATAAAGACATTAACGTTATGAACGATAATAACGATAATAACGATACTAATAGAAATAATAATAACAATAATAAAGATAATAACGATTATAATCATAATAACTATAATAATGATATTAACAATAAGAATAAAAGTAATAATAAAGACATTAACGTTATGAACGATAATAACGATAATAATATTAACAATAATAACGAAAATAACTATATTAAACATAACAATAATATACGATGACAAAGATAAAAACAACAATAATAATAGTGTAACATAAGAAAATAAGAATAATAACGATAACAGCGACAATAATAATAATAATAATAACGATAATATCGATAATAACGTTAATAATTCTAGTAATAATAACTATAATAACGGTAATAACTATTTTTATGAAAACAATAGTAACGATAAAATCGATAATGTCGATTATAATAATTATAATAACAGCGGTAATAACGATATTAACGATAATAACTATAATAATAATAGCAATAATTACGACAATAACGATATAAATGATAATAACGATAACAACGGACACAAAATAATAATAATAGAAATAATAAAGGTCATAACGACATTAAACATAATATCGTTAGTAATAATACTAATAATAGCGATATTAACGATTATAATGATAATAACGATAATAACATTAATAAAAATAACAATAATAACGACAATGACGATATAAACGATAATAATAATAACGATAAAATCGAAAATAGTAATAATAATAATAATTATAACGATTATAATGATAATTACAATAATAACGATAATAATAATAAAATTAATATCGATAAATACGTAAATAACTATAGTAATAATAGCATTAATAACGACATAAACGATAATAATAATAATAATAATAGTAATAACAATATTAAGGATAATAACGATAATAACGATAATACTAATAACGAAGACAACGAAAGAAACAATAATATTAATATTAATAATAACGAAAATAAGGATAATATCGATAACAACGATACTATTAATAATAACTATCAAGATAATAACATAATTAACGACTACATCGATAAAATGATAATAACATTACTAATAATAATAATAATAGCAATAAAAACGATAAGAACACTAATAATGAGATGAATATGAACGATAATAACAATAATAAGGATAATAATAATTACAATAATAACGATAACAACGACAATAACAATAAAAATAATAACAATAATAACGATAATAACAATGAAAATAGTAGTAATAATAAAGATATTAAAGATAGTAACGCTAAGAACGAAAATAATAATAACAATAATTACGACAAAACCATATTAACGATAATAACAATAATAATAAATATAATAACGACATTAATAATAATAATAATAACAATAATAACGATAATAACAAAAATAATATAAAGAATAATAACGATTATAATGATAATAACGATAATAATAATAGCAATAATGATGATGTTAACGTTAAGAACGAAAAAAATAAAACCTTAAATGACCATTATAACATTATCAATGATGATAATAATAATGACATTAATAATAATCATCATAAAAAAGATATTAACGATAATAACTACAATAAAAATTATAACAAAATAATAATAATAATAGTATCCACAAGATCGTTAATATCGATAATAACAATTATAATAATAACGATAGTAACGATAAAATCGATCATATTAATAACAATATTATTGATAGGATCGATAATAATAATATTAATAATAACGATAATATCGATAGTAAAAATAATAATGATAATAACGTAAGTAAAGATAATAACTATAATATCGTCTATAACAATAATAATAATTACAATAATCACTATATTTACGATAATGACGATAATATTAATAACGATAATAACGTTAATAACGTAAATAACGACAATAATAATAGAAAAAATAACAATAACAACGATAATAGAGATAATAACGATAATATCGACATTATTAATAATAATGACAAGGATAATTATGATAATAATGTTCGTAAAACTAATAAAAATAAAGATAATAACAATATTAACGATAATAACGATAATAAAAAAATAATATTAATAAGGACAATAATAATAATTACGATAAAACAATAATATTAGTATCGAAATTATTGATAATATTGTTAATAGTAATAAAAATTTTAACGATAATATCGACAAAATTAAAAATTACAATAATAATAATAAGAATAATAAAGATAACAGAGATTAAAATAATAACGATTAAAAAGATAACAACGGCAATAATGATAATAGCAATAATAACGATAACATCTGTAATAAAAATAACAATATTAACGATATTAAAGAAAATTGTAATAACAATAATAACGATAACAACGATAATAACATTAATAATATTAATAAAAAAACGAAAGTAAGTATAATAACGGTGACATCGATAATAATAATAAAAATAATAATGATAATAACGATAATATCGATAATAATAACAATGACAAAGATAATAGAAATGATAATAATAGTGATAATATCGATAATAACTTTAATAATAATAACAATAGTAAAGATAATACCGATATTGACATTAATAACAATAATAATAATAGCAACAATAACGATAATTAGGAAAATAAAAATTATAATTAAAACGATACTAATGATAGGAAAGATATCATCAATAATATTAATAAGAAAAATAAAGATAATATCGATTATATTAATAAAAATATTAACAATTATATAGATAATTATAAAAATAATATTAACAATAATAACGAGAATAAAAATATTAACGATAATAAGGATTAAAAAATGACGATATTTACGAATATAAAGATAAAAGAAATATTAATAATACCAATAATAAGGTTAATAAAGATATCGTCGATAATAATAATAACAAAAATAATGATAATATAGATACTAATATTATCAATATTAACGATAATAAGGAAAATTTTAATAATAATAATAACGATAATAACGGTTTTAACGATAAATATAATAACGATAATAACGATTATAACGATAATGACTATAATATCAATAATAATAATAATAAAAATAAAGACAATAACGAAATTAATGGAAATAACGATATTATTAATAAAATAATAACGATAATAACGATAATAATATAAATATTACACAATAATAACGATAATAGCGATAACAACGTTAATAATTTTAGTAATTATAACAATAATAATATTACTAACGATAATAACGATATTAAAGATTCTAATAATAACGATAATAAGGTTGATATCGATAATAATAACAGCAATATTAACGATAATATCGATAATAATAATAATGACAATAACAACAACAAAAATGGTAATAACGATAATAATATAAACGATAATAACAATAATACTAATAATAATACTATCTATAATAACAATAATAATGATAATAATAATAATAATAATAACAATAATTACGATAAAAAAGAAATTAACGATAATAAAATTGATGATAATAACGATAATAGTAATAATAATAATATCGATTATAAGGATAATAAAGATAAGAAAGATTATATTAATAACAATAATAACTATAATAACGATAGCAATAATAATATATATATTGATATATATAGAAATATAGGATAAATATATAGATAGTGTTTATAAGGACGATATTAAATAAAAACTATAATAAAGAAAATAACGATAATAACGATAATAACACAATAGTTATAAAATAATAACGATAATAACGATAATATCGATTAAAGAAATAACAATAAAATCGATAATAAAGATAATAATAAAAATAATAACAAAAATAACGAAAATAACGTCAATAAAAATTATATTGTGTACGGTAATGACGATAAGAAAGATGTTAAAGGTAATAACGATAATATCGACAATAATAATAATGATAAGAATAATAACGATAACTACAAAAAGACGATAATAGTAATATTAATAATAATGCAAACAAGGATAATAACGATAACAACTATTATAATAATAATAATAATAACATTAATAAAAATAGCAATAATAACGATAATAAAGATAATTACAATAACAATAATAACGACAATATCGATAATAGCGATAACAATAATAACAATAGTAACTATAATAACCATAATAACTATATTACAGTAATAAAAATAAAGGTAATATCGATAATAAGGACAATAATAATAGTAATAATAATGATAATAATGATAATATCGATAATAATTATAACGAAAATAACGACAATAACATTATTAATATTAACGATAATAAGAAAAATAATAATGACATCGATAATAATAATAACAATAATATCGATAATAAGGGCAATTATGAAAATAACAGTTATAACGATAACACATATAAAACTACAATAATAAAAATAATAAAAACGATAATAACGATATTAACGATAATAATAATAATAACGATAATAACGATAATAATAATAATAATAATAAAGTAACTGTATTAACGGTAATAACGATAATAATATTAACAATAATAACGATAATAAAGAATTAGCGATAATAATAATAAAAATTATAAAGATAATACTAATAATATCGGTAATAGCGATTACTATAATAACTATGATTACGATAATAACAATAGTAATAATGACCAAAATATCGAAAACAACGGTAATAGCGATATTAATAATAACAAAAATGAAGATAATATCGGTAAAGTGGATAGTTAAAAAATAATATATACGATAAAAACGATAATAACGATAATAATAATAATAATAATAACTTTAATATCGTTAATAGTAACAACAAAAATTCGATAATAATGGTATTAATGAAAATAACTAGATTAATAAAAATACATATAACAATAAAAACGATAATAACAATAATAATATTGACATTAATAACGCTAATTACGATAATAACGATAGTAATAAAGACTATAATAACGGTAAAAAAGATGATAACGATAATAATAATAATATTATCGATAATAAGTATAATTACAAAAATAACGGTAATAAAGATAATAACAATAATAACGACAAAAATAATAATAATAATAATAACGATACTAACGATAATAACGATAATAATAATAATAATAATAAAGATAGTAACGGGATTAACGATAATAACGATAGTAA
Organism: Vespa crabro; assembly: GCF_910589235.1. Taxonomy (NCBI): domain Eukaryota; kingdom Metazoa; phylum Arthropoda; class Insecta; order Hymenoptera; family Vespidae; genus Vespa; species Vespa crabro. The sequence goes on from NW_025813595.1 coordinate 3,096,743, forward strand.
TAATTACAATAATAACGATAATGAAGATAATAACAATAATTACGATAATTATAAGAACAAAAATTACTATAATAACGATATTAACACTAATATTAATAAGAATTGCGACGATAATAGAGAAATAACGATAGTAATAATAACAATTATAACGATAATAATAGTAATGACCATAACAATAATAACGACAATTAGGATAATATCGATAATAATATTAACATTAGTAACCTTCATAACGATAACAGTAATAATAATAATAACATGTATAACAATAAAAACGATAATAACGATAATAACGATAATAATAATAACAATAATAATTTTAATAACGATAATAACGATAATAACGAAAATAACGATAATAATAACAATAATTATAAAAATAATAATAAGGATTATAACAATCATAATGATAATAACACTAGTAACAGTATCAATAATAATAAATATAATAACGATATTGAGGATACAAACGATATTAGACATAATAGCGGTAATAAAATTAATAATAATAACTATAATAACGATAATAAAAATAATAATAAGAACATTAATAGCGATAATAACGATAATAAAATTAATAATAATAATAATGGCGATATTATAGATATTAACGATTATAATAAGAACGATAATGACGACAATAGTAATTATAACAATAACAATAATAATGATAATAACGACAATAATAATAAAAATGTTAAATATGATAACGATATTAACGATAATAACGCTAATATTAATAATAACGTTTACAATACTAATAATAACAACAATATTAACGAAAATAACGATAATATCGCTATAATTATAATAATATATTCGATAATTGTGTTATTAGAAATATTAATAATAACAATAAAAACGATAAAGACGATAATAACGAAAATACTAATAACCATAATAACGGTAATAATAATAATAAGAATAACGATAATAAAGATAATAACGTTAACAATAATAGTAGTAATATCAATAATAACGATAATAGCTAATATAACGGTAATAATAGTAACGATAATATAGTTTATCATCGAAAAAAGTAATAACAATATTAACGATAATCGCAATAATAATAATAATGAAAAAAATAATAACGATAACGTAGATAATAACAATGATAATAATAACGATATTTTCGACAATAGTGCTAATAATAATAACGATAATAACGATAATAACGATAATAATAATAATAATAATGGAAATAATAACGATATAAACGATTATAAAGGTAATAATGATAAAAACGATAATAATAATAATAATAATTATAATAACGATAATAACGATATCAATAATAATAATAATGACGATAAGAACGATAAAAGTGATTTTAATGACAATAAAGATAGTAATAAGAGTAATAATAATAATAATAACGATATATAATAATAATATTAATAACGATAATTACATTATCAACGATAATATTAATAATAACGTTAATAGTAGTAATCATAATAATGATATTAGCGATAATATCAACAATAATAATAATAATAGTAACCATAATAACGATAATAAAAATAAAAACTATAATAACAATAATAATAGTGAAAATAATAGTAATAATAGATGTATTAAAGTTAGTAAGGATAAAAACGATTATAATATTAATAATAATAATGTTAAATACGATATTAGCGACAATATTATTATTAATATTAACGTTAATAGGTATAATTACTATATAAAAGTTAATAGTAATAACAATAATAACGATAAAAACGATAATAACAATGATAATATTGATAATAACGATGATAATAATAGCAATAATTTCGATTTATAATGTTAAGAATGTAAATAATAATAACATTTATAAACATTATAACATTATCAACAATAATAATAATATTGACGTTAATAATAATAATCAAAATAAAGATATTAACTATAATTTCAACAATAATAATTCTAAAAATAATAATAATAATAATAGTAACCCTAAGAACGTTAATATCTATAATAACGATTATAACAATAACGATAGTAACGATAATAAAAATAATAACGATAATAATATTAACGATAATATCGACATTAATGATAATATTAACAACGATAATTTTGATAATAACGATAATAGAATTAATAACAAAATAACGATAATATCGATAATAACGATAATAACAACAAAAATAGTATTAATAATTACATTAATAACAATAATAGGCATAAAAACGATGTAAACGATAATAATAATAACGATAATAACAATATTATCGATAATATTAATATCAATATTTACGATAATTTCGATATTAATAATTGTAATAATAGCAATAATAACAATATAAAGATGATAGCGACTATAAAAATAACGATAACACCGATATTAAGGATAATAATATTATTGTTAGTAACAATAATAATGTTAACGATGTTTATAATAGTTTTAATAATAACGATTATAACGTTACTAACGATATTAATGATAATAACGATATTAATGATAATAAAAGGAACAATAACAACGATATTAACGAATATATTAATAACAATTGTAACGTTATCAACAATACTAAAAATAATAATAATAATAATAATAACGAAAGTAAAAATAATAACGATAACAATAATAACAATAATAGTGATAATATCAGTCATAATATTAATAGTAATAAAATTTGAAACGATAATATCGATAATAAAGATAATAACAATAAAAATAATAATAATATTAATATCAATAATAACAATAATAACGTTAGTAACGATAATAACGATAATAAAAATAATAACCATAATAACGATAATAATGACATTATTACTAATTACAATAATAACGATAATAAAGGTAATAAAAACAACAATAATAATGGTATTAACGAAAATAGTGTTAACAATTGTAACGAAAACGACGATAACAACATTAATAATAATAATAATAGCGAAGGTAAGTATGATAACGGTGACAACTATAATATTAATAATAATAATAACGATAATAACGATAATAATGATAATAATAATTCTAAAAATAAAGATAATAACGATATTAATGGCAATAACGATAATAACGATAATAATTAAAATCATGTTAAAGATAGTAACGATAGTAGCGACAATAAAATAATAATATTAATAACAATAATAACAATAATAACGATAATAGCAATAATAATTATATCGATATAAACGATAATGTCGTTAAAAATAAGAACAATATTACCGATAATATCGATAATAATAATAATAATACTAATAATAATAATGATAATAAAGATAATAGCGATTTTAATAACAACGATTAAAAAGATAACAACGACAATAATGATAATTGCAACAATAACGATAATAAGGGTAAAAAAAATAACAATAATGACGATATTAAAGAAAATAGTAATAACAGTAATAACGAAAACAACGATAATAACATTAATCATGTTAATAGTAATATCGAAAGTAGGTATAATAACGATGCCATCGATAAAAAAAATAAAAATAAGAACGATAATAAAGATAATAACGATAATAATAATAATCGTATTAAGGATAATAACGATAATAACGATTATGACATTAAAATTATTATTGATAATAACGTCAATAGTAATAATAATAATAATGATAATATCGATATTAACGTTAATAATAATAATAATAATAATAATAATAATAATAATAATAATAATAAAGATAATAACATTATTAAGGATTATAACGATAATAACACTAATAACTATAATAACGACAAGAATAATAATAAAATATCTATAGTAACAGTAATAACGATAATGACGATAACAACGATAATAACATTAATAATATTAATAATAATAACGAAAGTAATTATAATAACGATGCCATCGATAATAATAATAAAAATAAGAATGATAATAAAGATATTAACGATAATAATAATACTACTAATAACGATAATAACGATAATAACAATAATCGTATTAAAAATAATAACGATAATAACGATACTAAAGATAATAGCGATAATAATAATTAGAACAAAAACAATATTAACGATAATAATTATAATAACAATTATAATAATGACGGTAATAACGATCACAATCCTAATAATGATAATAACGATAATAACGATAATAAAAATGATAATAATAGTAGTAATAATGATAATAACGATGTAAAAGATTCTAACGACAATAATAATAACAACAATAACGTTAATAACTATAATGATGAGAGGAGCGATAATAATATTAATAATAATAAAAATAATAACGACAATAAGGACAATAACGATAATAATAGTAGTAATATTAACAATATTAAGAATAATAACTATAAAAACGATAATAACAGCAATATTAGTAGTAATAAAAAAAGTAATAATGATAACTACGATAATATCGATAATAATAATAACAATATTAACGATAATATCGAATATAATTATAACATTAATAACTATAATAACGATAATAACGATTATAAAGATACTAATAATAATAATAATAATAATAACAATAATAAAGATAATAATGACCAAATAATAATAATAATAATAATAATAACAATAATAATAACGATATTAACAGTAATAACGATAAAAATAATAGAAAAATAACAATAATATCAATAATAACTATAAAAAAGATAATAACGATAATATCGAGAATAATAAATACGATAATAACCATATCATCGATAATGATAATAACAATATTTACAATAATATCGATTATAATAAGAACAATATTGAAGATAATACCGATAATAATAAAAAACAATAATTACAGTAATAAAGATAATAGCGATAATATCGTTAATAATAATAACGATAATAATGATAATAGCGATAAAAACAATAACGATATTAACGATAATATTGACACTATTAAAGATGATAATAATAATAATTTAAAAACGATAATAATTATCATAATTATAGTAGTAATAACGATAATAACGATATTAGAAGTAAAAATGATAACGAAAATATAGATAATAATAATAAAATTCATAACGTTAATAATGATAATAACGATAATAACGGAAATTATAAAAAAAATTGATAACGCTAATAACGATCATAAAGATATAATATTATTAATGAAATCGATAATAACGATTATAATGGAAATAATAATAATAATAATATCGAAAATAACTATAATAACGGTAAAATAAATAATAATAATAGTAAGAATACTAGTAATAGTAATAATGACAATTACGATAGTAACGTTAATAATAATGGTTATAATAACATTATAAAAATAATAACGATAACAACTACAATAACGATATCTATAACGATAATAAAGACAATAATAATAATAATAATAATATCGATATTAACTTAAATAACGATAATAACCATAATGGCGATAATAAAGGAAATATCGATAATAATAATAATAATAATAACAGTAATAACGATAATAACCATAATAACGACAATAATAATAATAATAATAATAAAAATAATAATAATATCGATAATAAAGATAATGACGACAATCATAATAATAATAATAATATTAATAATAATAACGATAATAACGATAATAATAATAGTATTAATAATAATATTAAAAATAATAACGATAATAACTATAATAACGAAAATAATAATAATAATAACGACATTAATAACTATAATAAATATAATGAAGATATGGTATTAAAGATAACAGTAACAGTAATAGTAATAACGATAATAACAAAAATAGCTGCAATAAATTAAAAATAATAAAGATAATAACGATATTATCTAAAATAACGTTAAAAGCTATAAGATTAATAATAATAAGAACAATGACAACGATAATAAAGACAATAAACATAAAAACAGTAACGACAATACGACAATAATAATAATAATAATAATAATAATAATAATAATAATTATTATTATTATTATTATAAAAATAATATTAATGATTACAACGAAAAGAATGATAATAATGGTAGTAATAATACCAATAATTACAATAATAACGATAATAAAGATAATAATGATAATAAAGATAATAACGATAATAATAGAGACAATAATAATAATATTAAAAATAATAACAAAAAAATAACGATTTATCTATAATAACGATATTAATAATAACGATATTATCGATAATAATAATAATATTAATTGCAATAATGACCTTAATAAAGATAATAACGGAAGTAATTATACGATAATAGTAATAATAATTACAATAATGACGATAATAAGGATTATAATAATGACGATAATGAGGATGATAATAATATCTATAATAGCGCTAATAACGATAATAATTATAGTAATAATAGCAATAATAACGATAACAAATATAATACCATTATTCATAATAATAATGATAACGAAACTAAGAATAATAATGGTGTAAACGATAAAAATAATAACAATAATATCGGTGATAAAGATAATAACGGTAATAATAATAATAATAATAACGAAAACAACGATTATAATGATAATAACGTTAATAACGTAAATAATGATAGCAATAAAAACGATAATAAGGATAGTAATAATAATAATAATAATAAAAATAATATCGAAAATAACGGTAATAACGATTACGAAGATAATAATAATAATAATAAGATAATAGCGTATAATTGATAATATCGATGACAACGATTAAATAATAACAATATTACCAATAATAACAGTAATAACGACAATAATTATATTAATAATAATTATAATAATAATAATAACGATAATAGCGATAATAACGATATTATTAAAAATAATGATAAATATAAAAATAATAACGATAGTGATGAAAATAAAAATTTTAATAATAACGATATTTTCTATAATAGTGATAATAATAATACCGATAATAACGAATAAATTATAATAACAATAATAATAATATTATTATTAACATTAATAACGATAACAAGGACAATAGTGATAATAATATTAATAATTTTAACATAATTATCGTTAATAACGATAATTATTTTAATAGAAGTAATAATAACAATATTAACAATGATTGCAATAATAATGATAGTAAGGATAATAATAGTAGTAACAATTAAAGTAATAACAGTAATAACGATAATAACAATAATAAGGATAATAATAATATTATTAATAACAACAATGACAATAATAACGATAATAAGGATAATAATAAATACGATAAAGCCGATAATATCGACAATAATATTAACAATATTAATGATACTATCGATAATAATATTAACAATATTAACGATAATATCAATAATAATAATAACATTATTAACGATAATATATATAAAAATTAATACAATAATAATAATAACAGTAATAATGATAATACCGATAATAACGATGATAATAATAATAACGATAATAAGGATAATAACCACAATAATAGTATTAATAATAAAGATAGCAACGATTTTAACGATAATAATGACAGTAATAATAACAATAAAAACGATAATAACGAAAACAATTATAATACCGATGATAGCGATAATATCGATAATAATAATAGCGACAATGACGATAAAAGTAATAATAATATTAATGGTATTAACGATAATAACGATAATAGTAATTATAATAATAACGATAATAACGATAATAACGCATAATAATAATTACAACAATAAAAATAGTAATAATAAAAATAATAACGATGATAATGATATTGACGATAATAATAATAATATTAACAACGATATTATGTATAATAATGATATCATCAAGAATAATAAAAATAATATCGCTAATAACGATAATAACGATAATAAATTTAATAATAATATCGATAATAGCAATAATAACGATAATAAAATATTAATAGTAATAAGAATAAAGATAATATCGATAATAAAGATAATATCGATAATAATTATAACGAAAATAACGACGATAATAATAATCATAATCAGTAATAAATATAAATACGATAATAATTATAACAATTATATCGATAATAACGATTAGAAATATAATACTATTAACAATAATATTAATAAGCAATTATAATAATAATAATAGCGATAATGACGATAATGACGATAATAACCATAATGATGATAATAAGGATTATAATAATATCGATAGTAACGATAATGGTAATAATAATAATAATAATAATAACGATTATAATAATAATAATAGTAACGATAAAAGCTATAAAATCGATAAGAATAATAATAACGATAATAAGGGTACTAACGATAGCAACGATCATAAATATATCAATAAAAACGATAATAACGATATTAACGATAATAATGATAATAACAATAAAACCGATAATAATGATACGATAATGACGATTACTGTAATGATAATACTACCGATAGTTTCAATAATAACGATAATGACGTTAATAATAAAAATAATAATAAGGTAATAACGATATTAACGACATTAACGATAAAAATAATAATAACAATAATAATAAAAATAACAATTACAATAATAACGATAATAACTATAAGAAAGAGAACAATAATTACGATCATTGCGTTAATAACGATAATAATAATATCAATAATAGCGATAACATCGTTAATAACAATAATCGTAATAATAACGATAATAAGGATAATAACGGTAATAACTATTATAATAATAATAATAATAATAACGATAATAACGATATTACGAAAATAAGGATAACAATAATAACAATATTAATAATAATATCGATATTAATAATAATAAGAATAATAAAGACATTAACAATAATAAAAATAGTAATACTAATGTTAATAACGTTATAAACGAAAATAACGATAATATGGATTATAATACTAACAATATAATAGATCGTAATTATGGTTATTAAAGGTAACAATGATTATATTAAATACGATAATAACGACAATAGTAATAATAATAACAACCATAATAATGATAATAAAGATATTAATAATAATAATAATAATAATAATAATAATAACGATAATATCGATTATAACGAAAATAATAATTACGATAATGACGGTAATAATAATAATAATAAAGTTAATAACGATAATTACGATAATGACGATAATATTAATAAAGATAATAAAGTTAATAACGTAAATAGCGATAATAATAATAATAATAATAATAATAATAAAAATTATAATAATAATTATATATAAATAACAATAATAACGATAATAATAATATTAATAATAACAATAATAACAATAAGAACGATAATAAGCATAATAATAAATACGATAAATAAGATAATATCGATAATAATATTAACAATATTAATGGTAATATGGATAATAATTATAACAATATTAACGATAATATCGATAATAATAATAACATATTAACGATAATATCTATAAAAATAATAATAATAATAATAACGATAATAATGATAATAACGATAATAATAATAAGAATACTAACGATAATAACGATAATCACGATAATAATAATTACAATTATAACGATACTAACGACAATAATAATAGTTATATTAACAATAATAACAATAATAACGATAATAACGTTAACAACGATAATAACGATGATAACGATAATAACAATAATAATAATAGTAATAATTAAGATAATAACGACATTTACGATAATAAGGATAATAACAATAGAAATAATAACGATAATAATGATAATAATATACACGATAATGTCGATAATATCGATAATAATATTAACAATATTAACGATAATATCGATTAATAATTATATTATAAACCAAAACGTCGATAATAATAATAATAATAATAACATTATTAACGACAATAACGATAATAACTATAATAATAATAACGAAAATAAAGATAATAATTACGATATTAATTAATAACGATATTATTAATAATATTAATAACGATAACAACGATATTTACGATAATAATTACAAGAATAATAAAAGATAATAACGATAGCCACATTAATACGGATAATAATAATAACAATATTAATGATAATATCGAAAATTATAATAATACTAATAGCTATAATAACGATAATATCGATAATATCGATAATAATAAAAACGACAATAACGATAAGAATAAAAATAAAATTTCGGTAGTAACAATAATAACGACAATTACGATAATAACGATAATAATAACAACTATAATGTCGATGATAATGATAACGATCATAAAACTAGTAACGATAATAATAATAATAGCAATAATAACGATATTAACGCAAATATTAATAACATTAATAACGAAAACAACGGTAATATCTTTAATAATAATAATAATAATAAAGAAAGTAAGTATAATAACGGTGACAACTATAATATTAATAATAAATATAACGATAATAACGATAATAACGATAATAATAATACTAATAATGAAGATAATAAGGATATCAATGGCAATAACGATAATAATGTTTATAATTATAATATTATTAAAGATAATAACGGTAATAACGATGCTAACAATAATAGCGATAATAATAACTTACAACAGAAGCAATAATAACGATAATAACCATAGTTTACTTATAATAATAACGATGATAACGATTATAATTATGATTACAATATTAACGGTAATAACAATGATAAAGATTATAATAATAAAGGTAATGACGATAAAAAATTATCTAACGTTAATAATAATAAAAGCAATAATAATGATAATAATAGAAGTAATACTAAATAAATTAAGAATAATAACTATAATAACGATTATAACAATAACAGTAGTAGTAAGAATAACATTAATAACAATAATAACGATAATAACGATTATAAAAATGTTAACGATAATAATATTAACGATAATAACGATAATAAGCATAATAATAATTATAATTATAATAAAGAAAACAACGATATTAACGATAATAATGACAATAACAGAAAACAATAATGACGATAATAACGTTAACAAAGATAATATCGATAATAACGATAATGACAATAATAATAATAGTAATAATTAAGTTAATAACGATATTTACGATAATAATAGTTGTAATAATTACAATCATAATAATAATAGCGATAATAAGGTTATTACCGATAATAAGGATAATTATAATATTCATAATAACTATAATACGGATATTACCGATATTAATAATAACCAAAATAACGATTATAACGAAGAAATAATAATAATAATATCGATAATAAAGATAATAAAGACAATAATAATAATGATAATATTAATAATAATAAAAATTTTAATGACGATAATAACGGTAATAGTAGTAGATATAATATCAGTATTAACAATAAAAACGATAACAATAATAATAATAACGGTTATTACGATAATGATGCTAATAATAAAAATAAAGATTATAAAGATAACAACTATATAAACGATAATAACGATAATAAAAGAATGCTATTAATAAGGACAATAATAATAATTACGATAAAGCAATAATATTATTATCGAAATTAATGATAGTATTGTTAATAGTAATAAAAATTTTAACGATAATATCGACAATATTAAAAATAACACTAATAATAATAAGCATAATAAAGATAACAGAGATTACAATAATAACGATTCAAAAGATAACAACGGCAATTAAGATAATAGCAATAATAACGATAACATCTGTAATAAAAATAACAATATTAACGATATTAAAGAAAATAGTAAAAACAATAATAAAGATAACAACGATAATAACATTAATAATAATAATAATAATAAAAACGAAAGTAAGTATAATAAAGGTGACATCGATAATAATAATAAACATAATAACGATAATAACGGTAAGAACGATAATAACATTAATAAAATTAATAATAATATCGATAATCGCGATAATAACGATAATAACAATATTAATAGTAATAAAAATAAAGATAATATCAATAATAACGATATTATCGATAATAATTATAACAAAAATAATGAAGATAATAATAATAATAATAACGATAATAATGATAATAACGATAATAATAATAATAATAACATTAAAAACAATGATAACGATAATAATAATAATAATAATGTCATTGCAAGCAATAATATCGATAATAACGATAATCACGATAATAATTATAACAATAATATCAAAAATAACGATAATAAATATAATACTAATAACAATAATATCGTTGACAACGAAAATAACGATAATTATAATAATAATATATAGATAATAAGGATTATAACGAAAAGAACGAACATAAATATAAAAATGTAAATAAGGGCAAATATAATAATAATAATAATGATAATGAAAATGACGATAATGACGATAATAACGAAAATGACGATAATAACGATTATAATAATAAAGATAGTAACGATAATAGTAATAATAATATAACGATAATAAAGATAATAATTGCAATATAGATAATAACGTTATTATCGACAAAAATAATAATGATATTAACGATAAAATAGATAATAATAATAACAAAATAAACGATAATATCGATAATAATAGTAAATTGAGTGACAATAAAAACAAAAATATCAAACATGACGTAAATAAAATTAACGATAAAAACGATAATAATAACAGCAATAATAACGATTTTAAAATTAAGAGCGATAATAATAATAATATTAATAACAATAATAACATTATCAACGATAATAATAATAAAGACGTTAATAATAATAACCATAATAGAGATATTAACGATAATAACGACAATAATAATTATAGCAATAATAATAATAGTAACTAAGAGAATGATAATATCGATTATAACGACAATAATAATAACGAAAGTAACGATAATATCGATAATACCAATAACAATATTATTGATAATATCGATAATAATATTAATAATCATAACGATAATAGCGATAATAACGATAATTACGATAATGTCGATAATATTAATAACCATAATAACGTTAATAACTTAAATAAAGGTAATAATAATAGTAATAATAACAATAAGAACGATAATAAAGATATTAACGATAATAATATTAACGAAAATACCGACATTATTAATAATAACAACGATAATTATGATAATAACGATAATAAATGTAATAATAATAAGGATAATAACAATATTAACGATAATATTGATAATAAGGATAATAACAATAATAACGATAATAACGTTAATAATAATAACGATAATAACCATAAATGCAATAATAATAATTACGATAAAAACGTAAATAACGATAATAATAAAAATAATAATAATAATAGTAGCGATAATAACGATATTAACGACAATAACGGTAATAATTATAACAATAATAACGATAATATCGATAATATTGATAATATCGATAATAATTATATTAATAATAGCTATAATAACGATAATAAGGGCAATAAAATAAAGAATAATAACTGTATTAACAAAAATATTAAGGACAATTATAACGATAATAACGATAATAATATTAATAATAATAATAATAACGAAAGTAAAGATAATAACGATGACAACGATAATAATAATAGCAATAATAATGATAATAATGAAAAAAATAATAATAGTAATAACAATGATATCGCTAATAACGCTAATGAAGATAATAATAATAATGATAACGACAATGAAAATAATATTAATAATAACGATAATATCGATAATAATAATAACGTAAATAACGATAATAAAGGTAATAATAGTAAATATAATAACGTTTATAACGATAATAACGATAATAACGATATTAACTATAATAACGATAATAGAGATATTAACGATAAAAATAATAACAATAAAAACGATAATAACAATTATAATGATACTAACGAAAATAATATTAATAATACTAGCAATAATAACAATAATAACGATAAAAAATAACAATATTAACGACATTAAAGCTAATATTAATAACAATAGTAACGATAACAACGATAGTAACCCTAATAATAATAATAATATTAACGAAAATAAAGATAATAACGAAGACAACGATAAAAATAATAACAATAATAACGATAGTAACGATAATAACGAAAATAATAATAACAATAATAACGATAAAAACGATATCAATGATTATAACGGAAATAACGATAATAATAGCAATAATAATAAAAATAATATCGATATTAACATATAATAATAATAATAACGTTAATAATAATAATAATAATGACGATAATATCGATAGTGGTAACAATAATATCAATAGTAAAAATATTAACGATAATGACGATAATAATAATAACAATATTATTGATAAACTCGATAATAATAATAATAATAATAATAACGATAATATTGATTATAAAGATAATAATGATAATAACGATAATAAAGATAATAACAATAATATCGATTATAACGATAATAATAATAATAACGCTAATGACGATAATAATAATAATAATAACGATAATAATGTTAATTACGAGAATGACAATAATATTAATTATAAATAATAAAATAATAAAATAATAAAATTAAATATAATAAGTTAATAACTTATATAACGATAAAAATAATAGTAATAATAACAATAATAACAATAATAATATTAAGGATAATATAGACATTATTATCAATTATAACTACGATAAATACGATAATAACGATAATAAAATTAATATTAATTAAGATAATAACAATATTAAAAATAATATCGATAATAACAATAATAAAAATAATAATAGAAATAGCAATAATAACGATAATAACGATAATAACGATAATAGAGATAAGACTAATATCGATAAAACGATAATAAATATAATAATTCTAAGAATAATATATATAACATTGATACTAACGTTAATAACTATAATACTAGTAACAATAATAACGATAATAACGTCAATAATGATCAGAACGATAATAATATTAATAATAATAACAATAATAACAATTAATACGACATTACGATAATAATAAAAGTAATAATATCTATATTAAAAATAATAATTATAATAATCATAATAACAAAAATAATAGTAGCAGTAATGAAAGTAATAACAATAATAGCCATAAAAACAATTTTAACGATAATAATAATAACGATAATAACGATAATATCGATTATAATAATAACAATATACGATAATATCGATATTAATAATTCTAATGATAACAATAATAACGATCATATCAATAATAGCGATTATAATAATAATGATAATAATAATAATAATATTATCGTTAGTAAAAATAATAATGATAACGATGTTTATAAAAGTAATAATAATAACGATTATAACGATAATAACGATAAAAATGACAATAACGATAATAATTATCTTAGTAATTGCATTAATAACGATAATAACGATAATAGAAGAAACAAGAATAACGATATTAACGAAAATATTAATAACAATTGTAACGTTATCAACGATAATAAAAAAAAAAATAATAATAATATTAACGAAAGTAAAGATAATAACGATAACAATAATAACATTAATAGCGATAATATCGATTATAATAATACCGATAATATCGATAATAACGATAATAATAATAGAAATAATAACAATAATAACGATAATATAGATAGCGATAATATTATTAACAATAATAATGACAATATTAATATTATTAATAACGATAATAACGATAATAAAGATAATAATATTAATATTAATAAAGATAATAACGGTATTAACGATAATACCGATAATAACGATAATAACGGTAATAATGATAGTAATTATAACAATAATAGCAGTAATAACGATAATAATGATAATAATATATACGATTATAACGACAATAGTAATAAAAATAAGAACGATAACAAAAATAATTACTATAATAGTAATAATAATAATTATAATAAAATTAAAAACATAATCATTAATCATTTGTATAATAACGATAATAATAGTGGTAATGTTAAGAATAAAAACGATATTAGTAGTAATATTAATAAGGATAATAACAATATTAACAATAATATCGATAATAATAATAATAAAATTTATAATAATAACGATAATAACGATTATAACGTTAATAATAATAATAACAAAATTAACGATAATAGCAATGAAATTCTAACGATAATACTGGATATGATGATAAGAAAGATAATAACACTAATAATAATAAAAATAATAACGACAATAACGATAACAATGATAATAATAGATGTAATAATAACAATATTAAGATTAATAACTATAATAACGATTATAACGATGATAGTATTAGTAATAAAAAAAGAAATAACAATTATAACGATAATAATGCTTGCAACATTGTTAACGATAATAATATTAAAGATTATAACGATAATAACCATAATAATAATAATAATAATAAAGATAACAACGATAATAACGATAATAATGACAGTAATAAAAACAACAATGACGTTAATAAAGTTAACAATGAAAATAACGATAATAACGTTAATAACAATAATAGTAATAGTAATAGTAATAATTAAGATAATAACGATATTTACGATAATAAGGATAATAACAATAAAAATAATAACGATAATGATGTTAATAATATAAACGATAAAGTCGATAATATCGATAATAAAATTAACAAATTTAACGATAATATCGATAATAATATTAACAATATTAACGATAATATCGATCATAATAATAATATCATAAACCTTAACGTCGATAATAATAATATTAATAATAACATTATTAACGATAATAATCATAATTACTATAATAATAATAACGAAAATAACGATAATAATATTAGCGATAATAATAATAATAATAATAAAGATAATAACGATAATAACTATAATAACGATAATAACGATAATAACTATTAAACGACAATTGGGATAGTACCGAATATAATAATAACAATAATAACAATATTAGTAGTAAAATTAATAACGATAATAATGATATTTACGATAATAACTATGATAATCATAATAATAATAAAGGTAATAACGATGTAGATGATTCTAACGATAATAATGATAACAACAATAACGACAATAACGAATATGATGTTCAGAATGATAATAATATTAACTATAATAGAAACAATAATTACAATCTCGATAATAAAGATAATAATAGAAGTAATAATAACAATATTAAGAATAATAAATATAATAACGATAATAACAATAATAATATTAGTAATAAAAAAAGTAATAACAATAATAACAATAGAAACGAATTTAAAGATAATAATGGTGATAATTACGATAATATCGATAATAATAATAACAATAATAACGATAATAAAGATTATAGAGATAATAATAATTATAGTAATAATAACGATATTATAGATACTAACGACAAAATAATAATAATAATTATAACGATTATAACGGTAATAACGATAAAAAAATAACAATAATATCAATAAAAACAATAACAAAGATAATAAAGATAATATCGATATTAATAAATAGGATAATATCGGTATCATCGATAATAATAGTAACAATAATAACAATAATACCGATGCTATCGATTATATCGTTAATAATAATAACGATAATAATGATAATAGCGATAAAAACAATAACGATATTAACGATAATATTGACAATATTAAAGATGATAATGATAATAATTTAAATACGATAATAATTATCATAATTATAGTAGTAATAACGATAATAACGATATTAAAATTTAAAATGATAACGATAATATAGATAATAATAATAAAATTAATAATGCTAATAACGAAAATAAAGATAATAATATTATTAATAATCCCGATAATATCGATAATAACGATGATAACGGTATTAACGATAATAATAATAGTACTAAAAATAGTAATAATAATAATGATAATTACAATAATAACGATAATAATAATTACGATAATAACAATAGAATCGATAATAATAATAATAATAATAATAATAACAGTAATAACGGTAATAACGATAATAATGTTAATAATAAGAATTATAATAATAACAATAATTTTCATAATAATCATAATGACGACAATAATAATAATAATAATAATATTAATAATACAGACGATAATGACGATAATAATAATAATAATAATAACAATAATAACAACAATAACGACAATAACGTTAATAACGATAATAATAATAATAATAACGACATTAATAAATATAAGAAATATAATAACGAAATGGTATTAACGATAAAATCGACAATATTAGTAATAGTAATAACGATAATAACGATAATAACGGAAATAAAAATATTAATAATAAAGAAAATATCAATATTATAGGAAATAACGATTATAACGATAATAATAATAACAATATTAACGATAATAACGATAATAGCGATTATAACGATATTAAAGACAGTAATAATTATAATAATAATAAAAATAATATTAACGATAACAATGAAAATAATGATAATAATAGTAGTAATAATAACAATAATAACAATAATAACGATAGTAAAGTTAATAACGATAATTATGATAATAGCAATTATAATAATTACGATAATAACGATAATAGTAGAATTAATAATAACGTTAATAATATAAATAATAATAATAATAAAGATAATAACAATAATATCAATAATAATAATAACTATATTAACGATAATAACAATTATAGTAATAATAATAATAACGATAATTACGATAATAATAATAAGAATAATAAAAATATTAAAATTTTTAATCACCAGAATACTAACAATAATACCGGTTATGATAAGAATAATATTAATAATAATAACGATAATAATGATAATAACGATATAATCGATAATAATGATAATAATACTAATAATTATAACGATAATAACAATAATATCGAAAATGATAATATTAATAAGAGCGTTAATAACGTTAACAGTAATAAGTATAAAATCGATAGTAGTGATATTAATGAAAATATCCATAATAATAAAAATAAATATAACAATACTAACGTTAATAACAATAACAATAATAACAATAATAACGATTATTAATGTAATAACGATAATAGTAAGAATAATTATAATATCTAAAATATGGTTGATTACGAAAATAACGTTAATAATGATAATAACTATAATAACGACAATAATAATAATAATAATAATAAAGATAATAACGATAATAACGATAATAGCGAATATAATAAAAACAACAATAAAGATAACAATGATATTAATAATAATAACAATAATAACAATTATAGCTATAATAACAATAATAACGATAATCGCGTTAATAATAATAACACTAATAACTATAATATCGACAATAACGATAATTACGATATACTAATAACAATTATAACGATAATAACGATAATAACAATAATATTAATAATAATAATAATAATGACAACAATAATAAGGATAATAGCAATAATAATAATAACAAAATTATCGATTACATTGTTTATAAAGGTAATGAAAGTATCGATAATATTAATTATAATAACAACTATAATTACGGTAATAATAATAGAAAAGATAATAATACTAATGTTTATAACTATAATAAAGATAATAACGATAATAATAATAAAATTAATAACGATAATAACGTTTATATCGATAATAATAAGAACAATAACATTGATAATAACGAAAATAATCATAATATCTGTAATAATAATAATAAAAATAACTATTGAAACGGTAATAACAAAAAGAATAATAACAATAATGACGATAATAACGGTAATAACGATAATAATAATAATAATAATGACGATAATAACGGTATTAACGCGTAATAATAAATACAACAGTAACAAAAGTAATTATAGCAATAATAACGATGGTAAAGAAATGGAAGATGATGGTAAAACATTAATTACAAAATTAAGGATAATAACGATAATAACGATATAAATAATATAAATAATATAATAATTATAATAATAATAAAAATAATAACTATAATAAATATGATAACGTTAATAATACAAGTAATAATAACAATAATATCATTATTAAAGATAATAAAGATAAGAACGATAATAATAATCATAATAATAACAATAATATTCATAACAATATTAACGATAATAACGGTAATGACGATAACAATAATATCGATAATTACGATAATATCGATAATAATATTAACAATATTATCAATCATAAACATAATAGTAATAATAATAAAATGTATACCTATAATAATAATAACAATACAAGAAAAATAATAACAATATTACCGATAATATCGATAATAATAACAACAATAATATCAAAAGTAGTAATAACGATAATATCGATAATAATGTCAATAAAGATAAAAATAATAACAATAACAATAATAACGTTAGTAATAATAACGAAAATAATAATAGAAGCGGTAATAATAATAATAATAATAACGATAATAGCAATAACAATGATAATGATAATAAAGATAATATCGATAATAATTACAACAATATAAACGAAAGTAACCTTAATGATAATAATAGTAATAACGATAAAAACGATAATAACGATAATAAAGATAATAACACTAATGATATTAACGATAATAGTAATAAATATAATAACGATAAAAACGACAATAAAGATAATAATAATAATAATAACAATAATGAATATAAGGATAATAACGATTATAATAATAATAATAATAACGAAAATAAGGATAATAACGATAACAACGAAAATAATAATAACAAAAACAGCGATAATAACGATTTTAACGATAATAAGGATAATAATAATTATAATAACAATAGATACAGTAAAATCGATAATAACGAAAAAACGATGATAACGATATTGACGATAATAATAATAATCAGAATAACGATGATAACGACAATATCGATAATAAAAAAAATAATAATAATAATGATCGTAACGATAATAAAGACAATAATAGCATTTCTAGTAACAATAATCATAGTAATAACTATAACAACGATAATATCGAAAATAATAACAATGACAAAGTTAATAGAAATGATAATAATAGCGATAATAACGATAATTACTTTAATAATAATAACAATAATAAAGATAATACTGATATTGACATTAATAACAATAATAATAATAGCAACAATAACGATAATTAGGAAAATAAAAATTATTATTAAAACGATATTAAGGATAAGAACGATATCATCAATAATATAAATTAGAAAAATAAAGATAATATCGATTATATTAATAAAAATATTAACAATTATATAGATAATTATAATAATAATATTAACAATAATAACGATAATAACAATATTAACGATAAAAAGGATAATAAAAATGACGATATTTATGAATATAACGATAAATAAATATTAATAATTCCAATAATAAGGATAATAAAGATATCGTCGATAATAATAATAACAATAATAATGATAATATAGATATTAATATTATCAATATTAACGAAAATAAGGATAATTTTAATAATAATAATAACGATAATAACTGTTTTAACGATAAATATAATAACGATAATAACGATTTTAACGATAATGACGATAATATCAATAATAATAATAATAAAAATAAAGATAATAACTTAAGTAATGGAAATAACGATAATAATAAAAAAATAATAACGATAATAACGATAATAATAAAAATATTAACAATAATAACGATAATAGCGATAACAAAGTTAATAATTTTAGTAATGATAACAATAATAATATTACTAACGATAATAACGATTTTAAAGATTCTAATAATAACGATTATAACGTTGATATCGATAATAACAATAATACTAATAATAATATAATCTATAATAACAATAATTACGATAATAAAGAAATTAACGATAATAATAATGATGATAATGACGATAATAAAAAAAAAATAATATTAATAATAAGAATAACGATGATACCGATAATAACGGTAATAATAATAATAAATATAAATATAATATCGTTAATAATGATAGTAATAATAATAATAATAATAATGACTATAATAATAATAACAATAATAACGATAAGGAGAAAAATAGCGATAAAATTTATAACCATAAAATCGATAACAACGATATTAATGGTAATATTAATAATAATAATATCGACTATAAGGATAATAAAGATAAGAACGATTATAATAATAACAATAATAACTATAATAACGATAGTAATAATAGTATATATATTGATATCTATAGTAATATAGGATAAATATATAGATAGTGTTTATAAGGACGATATTAAATAAAAACGATAATAAAGAAAATAACGATAATAACCATAATAACGACAATAATAATAATAATAAAACTATAATAAAGACAATTTCAATTATAATAATAACGATAATAACGATAATATCGATTAAAGTAATAACAATAAAATCGATAATAAAGATAATCATAAAGATAATAACAAAAATAACGAGAATAACGTCAATAAAAATTATATTATGTACGGTAATGACGATAAGAAAGAGGTTAACGGTAATAACGATAATATCGACAATAATAATAAAAATAAGAATAATAACGATAACTACAAAAAGACGATAATAGTAATATTAATAATAATGAAAACAAGGATAATAACGATAACAACTATTATAATAATAATAATAGTAATAGTAATAATAATAGCAATAATAACGATAATAAAGATAATTACAATAACAATAATAACGACAATATCGATAATAGCGATAACAATAATAACAATAGTAACTATAATAACCATAATAACGATATTACAGTAATAAAAATAAAGGTAATATCGATAATAAGGACAATAATAATAGTAATAATAACGATAATAACGATAATATCGATAATAATTATAACGAAAATACCGACAATTACATTATTAATATTAACGATAATAAGAATAATAATAATGACATCGATAATAGTAATAACAATAATATCGATAATAAGGGTAATTATGAAAATAACAGTAATAATGATAATATATATAAAACGACAATAATAATAATAATAAAAGCGATAATAGGGATAATAACGATAATAAAGATAATAACGTTAATAATAATAATAATAATAAAGTAACGGTATTAACGGTAATAACGATAATAATAATAACAATAATGACGATATTAAAAATAATATTGATAATAACAATAATTATAATTATATTAATAATAATAAAAACGATAATAACAATAATAATAGTAACAATAATAACCATAATAAAGAATTAACGATAATAATAAAAACAATTATAAAGGTAATACTAATAATAACGATAATAGCGATAACTATAATAACTATGATTACGATAATAACAATAGTAATAATGACCAAAATATCGAAAACAACGATAATAGCGATATTAATAATAACAAAAATGAAGATAATATCGTTAAAGTGAATAGTAATAAAATAATATATACGATAATAACGATAATAACGATAATAATAATAATAATAATAACTTTAATATCGTTAATAGTAACAACTAAAAAATCGATAATAATGGTATTAATGAAAATAACTAGAATAATAATAATACATATAACAATAAAAACGATAATAACAAAAATAATATTGGCATTAATAACGATAATTACGATAATAACGATAGTAATAAAGACTATAATAACGGTAAAAAAGATGATAACGATAATAATAATAATAATAATAATATTATCGATAATAAGTATAATTTCGAAAATAACGGTAATAAAGATATTAACAAATAATAACGACAAAAATAATAATAATAATAATAACGATACTAACGATAATAACGATAATAATAATAATAATAAGAAAGATAATAACGGGATTAACGATAATAACGATAGTAATAATTACAATAATAACGATAATGTCGATAATAATAATAATTACGATAATTATAAGAACAAAAATTACTATAATAACGATATTAACAATAATATTAATAAGAATTACGACGATAATAAAGAAATAACGATAGTAATAATAACAATTATAACGATAATAATAGTACTGACCATAACAATAATAACGACAATTACGATAATATCGATAATAATATTAACATTAGTAACGTTCATAACGATAACAGTAATAATAATAATAACATGTATAACGATAAAAACGATAATAACGATAATAACGATGATAATAATAACGATAATAATTTTAATAACGATAATAACGATAATAACGAAAATAACGATAATAATAACAATAATTATAAAAATAAAAATAAGGATTATAACAATCATAACGATAATAATACTAGTAACAGTAACAATAATAATAAATATAATAAAGATATTGAGGATACAAACGATATTAGACATAATAGCGGTAATAAAATTAATAATAATAACTATAATAACGATAATAACAATAATAATAAGAACATTAATAGCGATAATAACGAAAATAAAATTAATAATAATAATAATGGCAATATTATAGATATTAACGATAATAATAAGAACGATAATAACGACAATAGTAATTATAACAATAACGATAATGATGTTAATAACGACAATAATAATAATAATATTAAATATGATAACGATATTAACGATAATAACGCTAATAATAATAACAACGATTATAATAATAATAATAATAACAAAATTAACGAAAATATCGATAATATCGGTATAATTATAATAATATAATCGATAATTGTGTTATTAGAAATATTAATAATGACAATAATAACGATAATGACGATAATAACGAAAATATTAATAACCATAATAACGATAATAATAATAATAAGAATAACGATAATAACGATAATAACGTTAACAATAATAGTAATAATAACAATAATAACGATAATAACTAAAATAACGATAATAATAATAACCATAATAAAGTTAACATCAAAAAATGTAATAACAATATTAACGATAATCACAATAATAATAATAATAATGAAAATAATAATAACGATAATAATAATAATATTAATAACGATAATTACATTAACAACGATAATAGTAATAATGACGTTAATAGTAATAATCATAATGAAGGTATTAGCGATAATATCAACAATAATAATAATAATAAAAACCATAATAACAATAATAAAAATAATAACTATAATAACGATAATAATAGTGAAAATAATAGTAATAATAGATGTATTATTATTAAGGATAATATTGATTATTATATTAATAATAATAACGTTAAATACGATAACAGCGACAATATTATTATTAATATTAACGTTAATAGGTAGAATTACTATATAAACTTAATAGTAATAACAATAATAACGATAAAAACGATATTAACGATAATAACAATAATAATATTGATAGTAACGATAATAATAATAGCAATAATAACGATTTTTAATGTTAAGAATGATAATAATAGTAACATTAATAACCATTATAACATTATCAACGATAATAATAATAATGACGTAGATAATAATAATCATAATGAAGATATTAACTATAATTTCAACAATAATAAATCTAAAAATGATAATAATAATAATAGTAACCATAAGAACGATAATATCAATAATAACGATTATAATAATAACGATAGTAACGATAATAGAGATAATAACAATAATAATATTAACGATAATATCGACATTATTGATAATATTAACAACGATAATTTTGATAATAACGATAATAAAATTAATAACAATAATAACGATAATATCGATAAAAACGATAATAACAACAAAAATAATATTTATAATTACATTAATAACAATAATAGGCATAAAAACGATGTAACGATAATAATAATAACGATAATAACAATAATATCGATAATATTAATATCAATATTTACGATAATTTCGATATTAATAATTGTAATAATAACAATAACAACAATCATAAGGATGATAGCGATTATAAAAATAACGATAATACCGATATTAAGAATAATAATATTATTGTTAGTAACAATAATAATGATAACGATGTTTATAATAATAATAATAATAACGATTATAACGTTACTAACGATATTAATGATAATAACGATATTAACGATAATAAAAGGAACAATAACAACGATATTAACGAAAATACTAGCAATAATAACAATTGTAACGTTATCAACAACACTAAAAATAATAATAATATTAATAATAACGAAAGTAAAAATAATAACGATAACAATAATAACAATAATAGTGATAATATCAGTCATAATATTAATAGTAATAACATTAAAAACGATAATAACGATAATAATAACATTATTAGTAATTACAATAATAACGATAATAAAGGTAATAAAAACAACAATAATAACGATATTAACGAAAATAGTGTTAACAATTGTAACGAAAACGACAATAACAACATTAATAATAAAAATAATAATAGCGAAGGTAAGTATGATAACGGTGACAACTATAATATTAATAATAATAATAAGGATAATAACGATAATAATGATAATAATAATAATAACGAAAATAACGATTAGAATGATAATAACGTTAATAATGCTAATAATAAGAGCAATAATAACAATAAAAGGATAATAATTATAATAATAGATGTAATAATTACAACATCAACTATAATAAAGATAATAATAATAATAATAGTAGTAATCATATCAATAATAACAGTATAAACAATAAAAACTATAATAAAAATTTTATCCATAATAATAATAATAATATTAACGATTATAACGGTAAAAACGATAATGACATTAATAATAATAGAATTAATTACGATAATTACGTTTATAACGTTAATAGTGATAGCAAGAATAACGATAATAAGGATAGTAATAATAATAATAGTAATAAAAATAATATCGAAAATAACGGTAATAACGATTACGAAGATAATAATAATAATAATAAGATAATAGCGATATAAATGATAATGTCGATGACAACGATTAAAATAATAACAATAATACCAATGATAACAGTAATAACGACAATAATTATATTAATAATAATTATAATAATAATAATAACGATAATAGCGATAATAACGATATAATTAAAAATAATGATAAATATAAAAATAATAACGATAGTGATGAAAATAAAAATTTTAATAATAACGATATTTTCTATAATAGTGATAATACTAATACCGATAATAACGATTAAATTATAATAACAATAATAATAATAATATTATTATTAACGTTAATAACGATATCAAGGACAATATTGATAATAATATTAATAATTTTAACATAAATGACGTTAATAACGATAATTATTTTAATAGAAGTAATAATAACAATATTAACAATGTCTGCAATAATAATGATAGTAAGGATATTAATAGTGGTAACAATTAAAGTAATAACAGTAATAACGATAATAACAATAATAAGGATAATAATAATAAAGATAATAACGATAGTAGTAATAATAATATCGATAGAAACAATAATGACGTTAATAACGAAAATAACGATAATAACGATAATAATAATAAAATTAATAACGATAAATACGTTAATAAAAAAAATAATATTAACAATAATAACGATAACAACGATAATAAGGATAATAGTAATAACGATAATAACGACAATAGTAATTTTAAAAATATTGATGAAAACGATAATAACAATAATAATAATAATAGTAATAATAATGAAAACGATAAAAACAATAATTACGATATTAATAATGATAATAATAACAATAATAAAGATAATAACTGAAATAATAATAATAATAATAATAATAATAATAATAATAATAATAATAGTAATAATAACTATAATAATGATAATAATAAATAAGATAATATCGATCAATTCGATTATAATAATAACAATATTAACGATAATATCTAGAAAAAAAAATAATAATAATAATAAAAGTAAGAACGATAGTAGAGATAACAACAATGATAATAATAATAACGATAATAAGGATAATAACGTTAATAAAAATAATTATAATAAAGATAACAACGATAATGACGAAAGTAGCGATAATAATATTTTCAATAAGAAAGATAATTACGATAATAATGATATTAGCGATAAAATTTATAATAATGATAACAATAATGACGATAATAATGTAAATAATAATAACAATAATAACGATAATAACGACATTCACGATAATAATAATTACAATAATAACGATAATAACGACATTCTCGATAATGATAATTACAATAATAAAGATAATAACGACAATAATGATAACAAGGAAGATAATTATAATAATAATATCAATAGAAACGATAAATTGGTAATACTTACGATTATAACGATAATAACGTTAATAACGATATTAACCATAATAAGATTAATAACTATATTTACGTTAATAACGATAATAATATCAGCAATAATAGCGGTAATAGCGACAATAAGGGTAACAATAATAATAACATTACTGACAATATTATCGATGATAACGATAATAAAAATAACGGTAATGACAATAATAATAGTAATAGTAATAAAAATAATAATTATAATAACGTTAATAATAATAACAATGATAACGGCAATAATGATAATAATATTAATAATGATATTAGCAATAATAATAGTAGTAATTAATAACATTTATAACGAAATTAACGATAATAACGACAACAATAATAACGATTATTACTATAATAACTAAAATAATAAAAACGATAGAAACGATATTAGTAAAAATAATAATACCGATAAAAACGATAATAAATTTAATAATAATAAAATGAATAACGATAGTAAAAAATTAACGATATAAACGATGATAAAACCAAAAACTACGAATATAACGATAATAATTATAACAATAATAACGATAATAACTACAATAATTATAACAATAACAACGATAATAAAAATAATAACAATAATAACGACAATAACGATAATAATAATAATACTAATAATAGTAATAAAAACGATAATAATAAAAATAATAATAATAACGATAATAACGATAATAGTACATGTTATAATAATACTAATAACTATAATAACGATAATAACGATAATAATGATAATAACGACTATAATTACAACGATAATACCGATAATGTTATTATTAATAATAAAGATAATAAGGATATTTACGATAATAATAATAACAATAATATAGAAAAGAACGATATGATCTAGAATAACGATATTAATAATAGCGAAATTAACAATAATAACGATGAATCGATAATAATAACATCAATATTACCGTTAATATTGATAATAATAATAATGATAATAGCAATAATAACTATAATAAAGATATTAACGATAATAATGGTAATGATAATAAAAATAGTAATAATAATAATATCGATAATAACAATAATAACGATAATAATAATATTAATAATAACAATAATAACAATAAGAACGATAATAAGGATAATAATAAGTACGATAAATAAGATAATATCGATAATAATAATCGATAATGTATATAAAAATACACAAAATAATAATAACGATAATAATTATAATAACGATATTAGTAATATTAATAATAAGGATAATTACAATAATAACGATAATAATAATAACAATAATAATGATAATAACGATAATCACGATAATAATAATTACAATTATAACGATAATAACGACAATAATGATAATATGGAAAATTATTATAATAATAAAAATAATAAAAACGATAAAGATGATAATAATACTTAGAATAATAATGATAATAACAATAATAACGATATTAACTATAATAAAATTAATAACTATATTTACGTTAACAACGATAAGGATATTAGGAATAATAGCGATAATAACTATAATTACGTAAATAATAATAACATTAATTACGATATAAACCATGATAACAATATTAATAATATCGGTAATGACAATAATAATAATAATAGTAATAACAATAATAATTATAATAACGTTAATATTAATAACAATATTATCTGCAATATTAATAATAATAATAATACAGATAAGAGCAATAATAATAACTGCAATAACATTAGTAAACATTATAACGAAAATAACAATAATGACGATGACAATAATAACGATTATTACAATATTAACAAAAATAATAAAACGATAGTATCGTTAATAGTAATAATCATAATACCGTAAAAACGATAATAAATTTAATAATAAAAAAAATAATAACGATAATAACGATATTATGGGTATAATTATAACAATAATAACGATAATACTAATAACCATAATAAAGATAATTATAATAATAATAATAACAATAAAAACGATAATAACGATAATAACGATAAGAACAAAATTAACGATAACAACAAGATTTATCAAAATAATAAAATCTATAATAATGATAAGAACGATTAGAAATATAATATTAATAACAATAATAACAATAATAACGTAAATAATTAAAAAAAATGATTTAAATAAGATATTAACGATAATAAATAGAATGACAGTAATAACGATGAAAACGACAATAATAATATAAATAAAAACGATAATGACGCTAATAACAATAATAATAATAATAATAATAATAATAATAATAATAATAATAATAATAATAATAATAATAATAATAATATTAATATCGATAATAACAATAATAAGGAAAATTATAATATTAATAACAGCAATAATAACAATAATAACGATAATACTGATAATAATAAGTACGATAAAGTCGATAATATCGATAATAATATTAATAATATTAATGATAATATCGATAATAAAAATAACATTATTAACGATAATATCAATAAGCATAAAAATAATAATAATAATAGTAATAACGATAATAACGATAATAATAGTAGTATTAATAACATTAATAACAAGAATAGCGGTAATAAGGAAATAAACGGTAATAACGATAATTATAATAACCATATTAACAATAATAACGATATTATCGATGATAACAATAACAATAATAACGATAATATCTATAATAATAATAATATTATTAACGTTAACATCGATGATAATAATAATTATAATAACATTAATAACGATAATATCGATAATAATTATAATAATAATAAAGAAAATAACGATAATAATTATATTAACGATAATAACAATAGTAATAATATCGATAATAACGATAATAACGATAATAACGAAAAAATAATAATAATAATGAGGATAATAGCGCCTATAACGGTAGTAATAATAATACCAATATCTCCAATAACGATAATAACGATAAAGCGAAAATAATAATAATAATAATAATAATAATAATAATAATAATAATAATATCGATATTAAAGATAATGACGACAATAATAATAATAAAAATAATATTAATAATAATAACGTTAATGACAATAATAATAATAGTTATATTAACAAAAATAACAATAATAAGGATAATAACGATAATAACTATAAAAATAATAATAACGACAATAATAACTATAATAAATATAATAACGATATGGTATTAACAATAATGACGACAATATTACTAATAGTAATAACGATAATAACCATAATAACAGCAATAAAATTAATAATAATAACAAGATAATAAAGATATTATCGAAAATAAAGACAAAATCTATATTAATAATACTAATAAGATCAATAACAAAGATAATAACGATAATAAGAATAATATCAGTAACTATAATACGACAATAATAATAACAACAATAAAAATGATAATAAAGATGACAACAATAATAAGGTTAATAACTATATTAACTATATCAATAATAAAGGAAATAACATTAATTTCGATATTAATAATAGCAACATTAAAGATAATAACGATAATAATAATAATAATAATAATAACCTTACTAACTATAATAAATATAATAACGATATGGTATTAACGATAAAAACGGCAATAGTAGTAATAGTAGTAACAATAATAACGATAATATCTATTTAATAATCTATAAAAATAATAATAATAATAATAATAAAAGTAATAACGGTAATACCGATAATAACAATGATACTAATAATAACTATAATAAGGACAAAAACTATAATAATATTAATCATAGTAAAAATAACAACGATAATAACGATAACAATTATAAAACAGATAATAACGATAATAACAATTATAATCCTAATAACGATAATAATATTTATAATAATAACAATACTACTGATAATAACGATAATAACGATAATAATAGTAGTAAGAATAACAATAATACTGATAATAACGATAATAACGATAATAATAGTAGTAATAATAACAATAATAACACTAATAACGTTAAGAGCGATAATAAGATGATTAACGATAATAACGATAATTATAATAACCATATTAATAATAATAACGATGTTATCAATGATAACAATAACAATAATAACGATAATATTGATAATAATGATAATATAATTAACTTTAAAATCGATAATATTAATAATAATAATAACATTAATAACGTTAATAACAATAATAGCAATAATAACAATAATAACGATAATAATAAAAAAGTTTATATCGATAATTACAATAATAATAATAACAATATTAACGATTATATCGACAAAAATAATAACAATAATAACAATATTAAAAATAATAATCATAATAACGATAATAGTATCATTATTATTAATACCAATAATACCGATTATAACGATAATAATAATAATATCGATTATAATAACAACGATAATACCGATAATAGTAGTAATAATATTAACGATAATGAATATATTTAGGATAATAATAATAACAATAATAGAGATAAGAACGATTTTATCTATAATAACAATATTAATAATAACGATAATAACTAAAATAACGATGTAACGATAATAATAACAATAATATTAACAATAATGTTGATAATAATTATAATAATAATAGCAATAATAACGATAATAAAGATAATAACGATAATAGTAATAATAATAATATCAAAAATAACAATAATTAAGATAATAACAATATTAACGATAATGAGTATAATAAAAATGATATTTACGAATATAACGATAAAAGAAATATTAATAATATCAATAATAAGGATAATAAGGATATCGTCGATAATAATAATAACATTAATAATGATAATATAGATATTAATATTATCAATATTAACGATAATAAGGATAATTTTAATAATAATAATATATATAGAATATTAACAATAATAATAATAATATACAATATTAACAATAATAACGATAATAGCAATATTAAAGTTTCTAATAATAACGAAAATAACGTTGATATCGATAACAATAATAACAATATTAACGATAATATCGATAATAATAATAATGACAATTACAACAATAAAAAAGGTAATAATGATAATAATATAAACGATAATAACAATAATAATGATAATAATAATAATAATAATAACAATAATTACGATAATAAAGAAATTAACGATAATAATAATGATGATAATGACGATAATAGTAATAATAATAATAACGATTATAACGATATTATCGAATATAATAAGATTTAAAATAAAGATAATAAAGATAAAAACAATATTAATAATAACAACAAAAACGATAATAACGATAATAATGATAATAACGATAATAAAAAAATAATAATATTAATGAGAAGAATAACGATGATACCAATAATAACGGTAATAATAATAATAAATATAAATATAATATCGTTAGTAAGAATAGTAATAATAATAATATTAATAATGACTATAATAATGATAACATTAATAACTATAAGGAGAAAAATAACGATAAAAATTATAACTATAAAATCGATAACAACGATAATAACGGCAATATTAATAATAATAATATCGATTATAATGATAATAAAGATAAGAACGATTTTAATAATAACAATAATAACTATAATAACGATAGTAATAATAATATATATATTGATATATATAGTAATACAGGATAAATATATAGATAGTGTTTATAAGGACGATATTCAATAAAAACGATAATAAAGAAAATAACGATAATAACGATAATAACGACAATAATATTAATAATAAAACGATAATAAAGACAATTTCGATTATAATAATAACGATAATAACACAATAGTTATAATAATAATAACGATTATAACGATAATATCAATTAAAGTAATAACAATAAAATTGATAATAAAGATAATAATAAAAATAATAACAAAAATAACGAGAATAACGTCAATAAAAATTATATTATGTACGGTAATGACGATAAGAAAGAGGTTAACGGTAATAACGATAATATCGACAACAATAATAATAATAAGAATAATAACGATAACTACAAAAAGACGATAATAATAATATTAATAATAATGAAAACAAGGATATTAACGATAACAACTATAATAATAATAATAAAGATAGTAATGATATGAACGATATTAACCATAATAATAATAATAAAGATTATTATAATACGATAATAACGATTACAGTAATAATAATAATATTGATTGTAACAAAAATTACGATAATGGTGAAAATAATAATAATAATTTAAAAAAATAATAAAGATATTAACGATAACAACGATATTAATGCAAATAACAATAATATTTACAATAATAATAAAAATAATAACGTTAATATCAATAATAAAGAGAACTATAATAATGATAATAAAGTTAATACCTTTAATATTAATAACAATAATAATGATAACATCGATAATAACATTATTAATAATAATAATAATTAATAATAAAAATATTATTATTAACAATAATAAAGATAACAACGACAATAGTGAAAAAATATTAATAATAAAATAGATAATAAGATTAATAACGATGACAACGATAATTATAATAACAATATTAACGATAATAAAGATAATTACAATAATAAAAATAGTAATAATAAAGATGATGACAATAATAACGATAGTAACGATTATAACGATAATAATATTAATAATTTTAACATAAATAACATTAATAACGATAATTATTTTAATAGAAGTAATAATAACAATATTAACAATGTTTGCAATAATAATAGTGGTAGCAAATAAAGACAGTAAGGATAATAATAGTGGTAACAATTAAAGTAATAACAGTAATAACGATAATATCAATAATAAGGATAATAATAATAACGATAATAACGATAGTAGTAATAATAATATCGATAGTAACAATGATGACGATAATAACGAAAATGACGATAATAACAATAATAATAATAAAATTAATAACGATAATTACGTTAATAAAGATAATAATATTAACAATATTAACGATAAGAACGACAATAAGGATAATAGTAATAACGATAATAACGACAATAATAATATTAAAAATATTGATAAAAACTATAATAACAATAATAATAATAATAGTAATAATAATGAAAACGATAAAAACGATAATTGCGATATTAATAATGATAATAATAACAATAATAAAGATAATAACGGAAATAATAATAATAATAATAATAATAATATCAATAATAACGAAAAGAACGCTAAAAATAATAGTCATAGTATCTATAATGACAATAATGACGGTAACAACAACAATAATATATACGAAAATTTCGAAAATATTGATAATGATATTAACATTAATAAGAATAATAACAATAATAATGATAATAATAACAATAATATTAATAAAAATAATAATGATAATAACGATAATAACGACAATAACGATAATTGCGATAATAAAGATTATAATAAAAATTAACGATAAAAACGATAATATTAGTAATATTAATGACGATAATAACGATATTTACGATAATAATAATAATAATAATAAATATAACAACGATATTAACGATAATAACTATAATTGAAATAACGATAATTACGATAATAACGATGTTAACGTTAATAATAGTAAATATAACGATAATGTCGATAATAATAACTACACTATTAACGAAAATTTAGATAATAATAATAATAATAAGAATAATAACTGTATCAACGATAATAACGATAATAACGATATTAACGACAATAAAACTAATAATAATTAAAAGGGGTAATAAAGATTATAACGGTATTAATGATTATGACAATAATAATAATTGTATTAATAAAGATAATAATGATAATATAGGAAATAAGGATAATAATAATAACAATTATATCGATAATAACGATAATAATAATATTATTAATTACAACAATGACAATAATAACGATAATAAGGATAATAATAAATACGATAAAGTCGATAAAATCGACAACAGTATTAACAATATTACTGATATCGATAATAATATTAACAATATTAACGATAATATCGATAATAATAATAACATTATTAACGATAATATATATAAAAATTATAACAATAATAGTAATAACAGTAATAACGATAATACCGATAATAACGATGATAATAATAATAACGATAATAAGGATAATAACCACAATAATAGTATTAATAATAAAGATAACATCGATTTTAACGATAATAATGACAGTAATAATAACAATAATAACGATAATAACCATAACAATTATAATACCGTTAATAGCGATAATAACAATTAAAATCCTATTAACGATATTAATATTTCTAATAATAGCAATAATAATGATAATAACGATAATAACAATAATAATAGTAGTAATAATAACAATTATTACACTAATAACGTTAAAAACGATAATAACGATAATAAAAGTTTAATAATAACAATAATAACAATAATAACGATAATAAGGTTACTAACGATAATATATATAATTATAATAACCGTATTAACAATATTAACGATATTATCAACCATAACAATAACGACAATATCGATAATAGTAGTAATAATAATGATGATAATTATGATATTTACTATTATTATAATAACAATAATAAAGAAAAGAACGATTAATCTTTAATAACCATATTAATAATTACGATAATAACTATAATTACGATGTAACGATAATAATAACGATAATATTGATAATAATAATAATAATATTAATGGCAATAATATCGATAATGTAGATAATAACGATAATAACGATATTTACGATAATAATTATCAGAATAATAAAAGATAATAACGATAGCAACAATAACAACGATAATAATAATAACGATATCAATGATAATAACGATAATGACGATAATAATAATGGTAATAATAGCGATAACATCGTTAATAACAATAATCGTAAAAATAACGATAATAGTGGTAATAGCGATGAAAACGATAATAATAATAATAGTAATAACGATAATAACGAAATTGACGAAAATAAGGATAATAATAATAGCAATAATAACAATAATAGCGATATTGATGATAATAAGAATAATAAAGATAGTAACAATAATAATAGTAGTAATAATAATGTTAATAATGTTATTAAAGATAATAACGATAATAATAAAAATAATAATAACAATAATAACGATAATAACGATTACAATCATAATAACTACAATAATGATATAAACAATAAGAATAAAAGTAATAATAAAGACATTAACGTTATGAACGATAATAATGATAATAACGATACAAAAAAAAATAATAATAACATTAATAACGAAAATAACGATTATAATCATAATAACTATAATAATGATTTTAACAATAAGAATAAAAGCAATTATAAAGACATTAACGTTATGAACGATAATAACGATAATAATATTAACAATAATAACGATAATAACTATATTAAAAATAACAATAATATATGATAACAAAGATAAAAACTACAATAATAATAGAAAAACATACGAAAATAAGGATAATAACGATAATATCGACAATAACGTTAATAATTCTAGTAGTAATAACTATAATAACGATAATAACTATTTTTATGAAAACAATAGTAACGATAAAATCGATAATTTCGATTATAATAATAATAACAATAATGATAATAACGATAATAACGGTAATAACGATAATCATAATAGTAATAATATTAGTAATAATACTAATGATATTAAAATAATAACGATAATAATAATAATAATAATAAAAATATTAAAATTATAATCACCAGAATAATAACAATAATACCGGTTATGATAAGAATAATATTAATAATAATAACGAAACAATAATAATAATTATAATTATAATAATAGTAATAATAAAAATAATAATAATAACAATATCATTAATACTCACAATAATAACAATAATAACGGTTATGAGAAGAATAATATTAATAATAATAAAGATAATAATGATAATAACGATATATTCGATCAGAATAATTACAATAATAACGATAATATCTCTAATAATGATAATAATACTAATAATTATAACGTTAATAACAATAATATCGATAATAATATTATTAATAATAGCGATAATAACGTTAATAATAATAAGTATAAAATCGATAGTAATGATATTAATCAAAATATCCATAATAATAATAATAAATATAACAATACTAACGATAATAACAATAACAATAATAACAATAAAAACGATTATTAATATAATAAAGATAATAGTAAGAATAATAATAATATCGAAAATGTGATTAATTACGAAAATAACGGTAAAAATGATAATAACTATAATAATGACAATAATAATAATAATAATAAAGATAATAACGATAATGACGATAATAGCGATTATAATAAAAACAAAATAAAGATAACAACGATATTAACAATAATAACATTAGTAACAATTATAGCGATAATAAAAAAATAACGATAATAACGATAAAAATAATAACACTAATAACAATAATATCGACAATAACGATAATTACGATAATACTAATAACAATTATAACGATAATAAAGATAATAACAATAATATTAGATAATAACAATAATAATAATATTGATAACAATAATAAGGATAATAGCATTAATAATAATAACAAAATTAACGATTATATTGATTATAAAGATAATGATAGTAACGATAATAATAATTACAATAATATCTAATTACGATAATAATAATAGAAAGGATAATAATACTAATGATTATAACCATAATGACGATAATAACGATAATAGTAAAATTAATAACGATAATAACGATTATAACGATAATAATAACAACAATATCATTGATAATAACGACAATAATAGTAATAACTGTTATAATAATAACAAAAATAACTATTAAAACGGTAATAACAATAATAATAATAACAATAGTGACGATAATAACTGTAATAATGATAAAAATAATTATAATAATGACGATAATAACGGTAATAACGCGTAATAATAAATACAACAGTAACAATAGTAATAATAGAAATAATAACGAAGGTAACGAAATGGAAGATAATGGTAATAACGAAATTAAGGATAATAACGGTAATAACGATTTAATAATATAAATAATAATAATAATTATATTAATAATAAAAATAATAACGATAATAAATATAATAACGTTAATAATACAAGTAATAATAATAATAATATCATTATTAAGGTTAATAAAGATAAGAATGATAATAATAATCATAATAATAACAATAATATTCATAACAATAATAACGATAATAACGGTAATGACGATAACAATAATAACGATAATTACGATAATATCGATAATAATGTCAATAAAAATAAAAATAATAATAATAACAATAATAACAATAATAACGATAGTAATAATAGCGACAACAATAATAAAAGCGGTAATATTAATAACAATAATAACGATAATAGCGATAACAATGATAACGGTAATAAAGATAATATCGATAATAATAACAACAATATTAACGAAAGTAACCTTAATAATAATAATAGTAATAACGATAAAAACGATAATAACGATAATCAAGATAATAATACTAATGATATTAACGATAAGAGTAATAATTATAATAACGATAAGAACGACAACAAAGATAATAATAATAATAATAACAATAACGAAAATAAGGATAATAACGATTATAATAATAATAATAATAACGAAAATAAGGATAATAACGATGACAACGAAAATAATAATAACAAAAATAGCGATAATAACGATGAAACGATAATAAGGATAATAATAATAATTAAAATAACGATAAAAACGGTAAAAACGATAATAACGTAAATAACGATGATAACGATATTAACGATAATAATAATTATCAGAATAACGATGATAACGATAATATCGATAATAATAAAAATAATAATAATAATAATGATCGTAACGATAATAAAGATAATAATAGCAGAAATGATAATAATAGCGATAAAACGATAATTACTTTAATAATAGTAACAATAATAAAGATAATACCGATATTGACATTAATAACAATAATAATAATAGCAACAATAACGATAATTAAGAAAATAAAAATTATAATTTAAACGATACTAAGGATAAGAACGATATCATCAATAATATTAATAAGAAAAATAAAGATAATATCGATTATATTAATAAAATTATTAACAATTATATAGATAATTATAATAATCATATTAACAATAATAACGATAATAACTATATTAACGATAATAAGGATAATAAAAATGACGATAATTACGAATATAATGATTAAAGAAATATTAATAATACCAATAATAAGGATAATAAAAATATCGTCGATAATAATAATAACAATAACAATGATAATATAGATATTAATATTATCAATATTAACGATAATAAGGATAATTTTAATAATAATAATAACGATAATAACGGTTTTAACGATATATATAATAACGATAATAACGATATTAACGATAATGACGATAATAACAGTAATAATAATAATAAAAATAAAGATAATAACGAAATTAATGGAAATAACGATAATAATAATAAAATAATAACGATAATAACG
Organism: Vespa crabro; assembly: GCF_910589235.1. Taxonomy (NCBI): domain Eukaryota; kingdom Metazoa; phylum Arthropoda; class Insecta; order Hymenoptera; family Vespidae; genus Vespa; species Vespa crabro. The sequence continues at coordinate 3,137,074 of NW_025813595.1, forward strand.
ATAATAATAACAATATTAACAATAATAACGATAATAGCGATAACAACTTTAATAATTTTAGTAATTAGAACAATAATAATATTACTAACGTTAATAACGATATCAAAGATTCTAATAATAACGATAATAACGTTGATATCGTTAATAATAATAACAATATTAACGATAATATCGCTAATAATAATAATGACAATAACAATAACAAAAAGGTAATAACGACAATAATATACACGATAATAACAATAATACTAATAATGATACTATCTATAATAACAATAAAAATGATAAAAATAATAATTATAATAATAATAATAATAATTACGATATTAAAGAAATTAACGATAATAATAATGATGATAATGACGATAACAGTAATAATAATAATAACTATTATAACGATATTATCTATTATAATAAGATTTATATTAGTGATAATATAGAAAAAGCGATATTAATAATACAAATAAAAACGTTAATAACGATAATAATGATAATAACGATAATAAAAAATTAATAATATTAATGAGAAGAATAACGATCATACCGATAATAACGGTAATAATAATAATAAATATAAATATAATATCGTTAGTAGGGATAGTAATAATAATAATATTAATAATGACTATAATAATGATAACATTAATAACTATAAGGAGAAAAATAACGATAAAAATTATAACTATAAAATCGATAACAACGATAATAACGGCAATATTAATAATAATAATATCGATTATAATGATAATAAAGATAAGAACGATTTTAATAATAACAATAATAACAATAATAACTATAATAACGATAGTAATAATAATATATATATTGATATATATAGTAATATATGATAAATATATAGATAGTGTTTATAAGGACGATATTAAATAACGATAATAACGATAATAACGACAATAATATTAATAATAAAACGATAATAAAGACAATTTCGATTATAATAATAACGATAATAACACAATAGTTATAATAATAATAACGATAATACCGATAATATCGAATAAAGTAATAACAATAAAATCGATAATAAACATAATAATAACAATAATAACAAAAATAACGAAAATTACGTGAACAAAAATTATATTATGTACGGTAATAACGATAAGAAAGAGATTAACGGTAATAATGATAATAACGACAATAATAATAATAATAAGAATAATAAGGATAACTACATAAAGAACATAATAGTAATATTAATAATAATGAAAACAAGGATAATAACGATAAAAACTATAATAATAATAATAATAATATTAAGATAGTAACTATATGAACAATATTAACAATAATAACAATAATAAAGATAATTATAATACGATAATAACGATTACAGTAATAATAATAAATTTGATAGTAACAAAATTACGATAATGGTGAAAATAATAATAATAATAAAAATAATAAAGATATTAACGTTAACAACGATACTAATGCTAATAACAATAATAATTACAATAATATTAACAATAATAACGTTAATATCAATAATAATGAGAACTATAATAATGATAATAAAGTTAATAACATTAATATTAATAACAATAATAATGATAATAACGATAATAACAATATTAATAATAATAACAAAAATAAGGATAATCACGATGTCAACGATAATAATAATAACAATAATAATGATACTACGTTAATAATCGTAATAGTAATAACAATAATATCGATAAGAACTATATTTACGGTAAAAATAGTATCGATAATAACGTTAATATCGATAATAATAATAACAATTTTAACGATAATAACGATAAGAGTAATAATAGAAAGTGATAATAACGATAATATTGATAATAACGATAATAACAATTCGATAATAACGACAAGACCAATAATAATAACAACGATAACAACGATAATAATAATATTAACAATAATATCGATAACTACTATCATTCCAAAAATACAGTACTAACGATAATAACAATAATAACAGTAATAATTATAACAATAATGACGATAATAACGATAATTACGATAATAATTATAATAACGATAATTATAACAATAATAACGATGGGAAAGATTATGAAGATAATAATAATAACAATTATTACGGCAATAATAATAAGAATAATAACGATAATAACGATATTTGCGATAATAATAACAATAAAAATAAAGATAATAACGATATTGACCATAATAACAATAATTGTGATAATTACAATAATAATAAAAACAGCAATAACCATATTACCTATAATAACGATAATTACAATAACAATGATAAAGATAAAAACGATAAGTACAATTATAATAATGACGATAATAACGAAAAAAGTAATAATAATTATAACGATAAAAACGATAATAATAATTAAAATATTATCGATAATATCGATAATAATAATAAAAATAACAACGATAATATCGATAATAAATGTTATATTATTAATAATAACGATAATAACGATAATAAGGATAGTAACTATAATAACAATGACATTAATATCGATAAAAACTATAAAATTAAAAACGCCTATTTTGATAACAACGAAAATAATAATAATAATAATAAAGATAATTAGGATAATAACGATAATAATTGTAGTAATAATAAAAATAATAACGATAATAACGTTAATAAGCAAAATAACGATTATATTATTAACGATTATATTAATAATATCGATAATTGTATAACAATACTAATGATAATAACGATAATAATAATAATAATAACAATTATAACGAAATTAAGGATAATAGCAATAATAATAATAACGATAATAACGGTAATAAAAATTATAATAATAACGATAAGAACGATAATAACAATAACAATAATATTGATAACAAAGGTAATAACGATATTAACGCTAATAGCGATAATAATAAAACCATTATTGACGAAAATAAAGATAATAAAAATAATTACGATAATAATAAGAATAATAACAGTAAAATTAACTATAATAACGGTAATAACGACAATAACGATCATAACAATAATAATAATAGTAATAATAACGATGATAACGGAATTAACTATACAATAATGTTAATAATAATAATAATAATCACAAAAATAACGATATTAACGATAACAGTAGTAGTAATACTAAAAATAATAACAATACTATCGATAATGAGGTTAACGGTATTAATAATAACGATAATAATTACAATAATAATAACAATACTAACTATAAAAACGATAATAATAATAGTAATAGTAATAATAATAGCAATAATAACGATAATAAAGATAATTATAACAACAATAATAACAATAATAACGATAATAGCGATTACAATAATAACAATAATAACGTTAATAACGAAAATTACGATAATTTTGATAATAACAATAATAATGATAACGATAATAACGAAATAGTAATCATAATAATTACGATTATAAAGATAATATCGATATTAATAATAATTATAATAATTAATATAGTAACGATATAAACGATAAGAACAATAATATTAATAAAAACAATAAAGACAATAATGATAATAATAATAATAATAATAACAATAACAAGGATAATAACAATAGTAATAATAAAAGACTATAATAATGATTATAAAGATAATGATAATAAAGATAATAAATATAATAATAAAAAAAATAATAACGATAATAATGATACAAACGATAATAATAATAGTATCAATTAACATAATAACGATTATAACGATAAAAACGATAATAACGAAATTAACGATAATAATAATAACAATAATAACAATAATAACCATAATAACGATTTTATAGTAATAAAAATAAATATAAAATCGATAATAAGGGCAATAATAATAATATTACTAACGATAATAACGATAATATCGATAATAATTATAACGAAAATAACGACAATAATAATAATAATATTAACGATAATAAGAATAATAATAATTACATCGATAATAATAATAATAATTATATCGATAATAAGGTAATTATGAATATAGCAGTAATAACGATAAATTATATAAAACGACAATAATAATAATAATAAAAACGATAATAACGATAATAATAATAATAATAGTAAAGATAGTATCGGTATTAACGGTTATGACGATAATAATAATAACAATAATGACGATAAAAAAAATAATATTGATAATAACAATAATTATAATTATAATTATAATAATAATAAGAACGATAATAACAGTAATAATAATAACGATAATAACGAAAATAATGATATAACGATAATAATAATAATAATTATAAAGATAGTACCAATAATATCGATATTAGCGATAACTATAATTACTATGATTACGATAATAACAATGGTAATAATGACCAAAATATCGAAAACAACGATAATAACGATATTAATAGTAATAAAAATGAAGTAATATCGGTAAAGTGGATAGTAATCATAATAATATATACGATAATAACGATAATAACGATAATAATAATAATAATGATAACTATAACATCGTTAATAGTATAAACTATAAATTCGATAATAATGGTATTAATGAAAATAACTAGAATTATAATAATACATATAACAATAAAAACGATAATAACAATAATAATATTGACATTATTAACGATAATTACGATAATAACGATAGTAATAAAGACTATAATAACGGTAAAAAAGATGATGACGATAATAATAATAATAATAATAATATTATCGATAATAAGTATAATTACGGAAATAACGGTAATAAAGATAATAACAATAATAACGACATAAATAATAATAATAATAATAACGATACTAACGATAATAACGATAATAATAATAATAATAATAAAGATAATAATGGGATTAACGATAATAACGATAGTAATAATTACAATAATAACGATAATGATGATAATAATAATAATAACGATAATTATAAGAACAAAAATTACTATAATAACGATATTAACAATAATAATAATAAGAATTAAAACGATAATAAAGAATTATCGATGGTAAATATAACAATTATAGCGATAATAATAGTTATGACCATAACAATAATAACGACAATTACGATAATATCGATAATAATATTAACATTATTAACGTTCATAACGATAACAGTAATAATAATAATAACATGTATAACGATAAAAACTATAATAATTTTAATAACGATAATAAGAATAACAACGAAAATAACGATAATAATAATAATTATTATAAAAATAATAATAAGGATTATAACGATCATAACGATAATAATACTAGTAACAGTAACAATAATAATAAATATAATAACGATATTGAGGATACAAACGATATTAGAGACAATAGCGATAATAAAATCAATAATAATAACTATAATAACGATAATAACAATAATAATAAGAACATTAATAGCGATAATAACGATAATAAAATTAATAATAATAATAAATATGATAACGATATTAACGATAATAACGCTAAAAATGATAATAATGGTTATAATAATAACAATAATAACAATATTAACGATAATAACGATAATATCGGTATAATTATAATAATATAATAGATAATTGCGTTATTAGAAATAATAATAATAACAATAATAACGATAATGACGATAATAACGAAAATACTATTAGCCATAATAACGATAATAATAATAATAAGAATAACGATAATAACGATAATGACTTTAATAATAATAGTAGTAATAACAATAATAACGATAATAACAAAAATAACGATAATAATAGTAACGATAATAACGTTAAAATCGAAAAAAGTAATAACAAACTTAACGATTATCACAATAATAATAATAATAAAAATAATAATAACGATAACATAGATAATAACGATATTAGTAATAACGATATTTTCGGTAATAGTGCTAATAATAATAACGTTAATAACGATATTAACGATATCAATAATAACAATAATAACGATAACAATAATAATATTAATAACGATAATTACATTAACAACGATAATAGTAAAAATGACGTTAATAGTAATAATCATAATAAAGATATTAGCGATAATATCAACAATAATAATAATAATAGTAACCATAATAAAGATAATAAAAATAATAACTATAATATTGGAAATAACAATGAAAATAATAGTTATAATGGATATATTAAAGTTAGTAAGGATAATGACGATTATAATATTAATAATAATAACGATAAATACGATAGTAGCGACAATATTATTAATAATATTAACGTGATAGGTATAATTACTATATTAAATTTAATAGTAATAACAATAATAACGATAAAAACGATATTAACGATAATAACAATAATAATAATGATAATAAGGATAATAATAATAGCAATAATAACGATTTTTAATGTTAAGAATGGTAATAATGATAACATTTATAACCATTATAACATTATCAACGATAATAATAATAATGACGATAATAATAATAATCATAATAAAGATATTAACAATAACTTCAACAATAATAATTCTAAAAATAATAATAATAATAATAATAGTAACCATAAGCACGATAATATCGATATTAACGATTATAATAACAACGATAGTAACGATAATAAAGATAATGACGATAATAATATTAACGATAATATCGAAATTATTGATAATATTAACAACGATAATTTTGATAACAACTAAAATAAAATTAATAAAAATAACGATAATAACAATATTAACGATAATATTGATAATAACGATAATAACAAAAAAAATAGTATGAATAATTACATTAATAACAATAATAGGCATAAAAACGATTTTAACGAAAATAATAATAACGATAATAACAATAATATCGATAATATTAATATCAATATTTACGATAACTTCAATATTATTAATTGTAATAATAACAATAGTAACGATCATAAAGATATTAGCGACTATAATAATAACGATAATACCGATAATAATAATATTAATATTAATGTTACTAACAATAATAATGATAAGGATGTTTTTTATAGTAATAATAATAACGAATATAAAGTTACTGACGATATTAAAGATAATAACGATAATAACGATAATAAATGGAACAGTAACAACGATATTAACGAAAATATTAATAACAATTGTAACGTTAACAACGATAATAAAAATAATAATAATAATAATAACGATAGTAGAGAAATAACAATAACAATAATTACAATAATAGTGATAATAACGATTATAATAATAATATTAACGATAATATCAGTCATAATATTAATAGTAATTACATTAAAAACGATAATAACGATAATAAAGATAATAACAATAATAATAATAATAATATTAATATCAATAATGACAATAATAACGTTAGTAACGATAATAACGATAATAGAAATAATTACCATAATAACGATAATAATAACATTATTACTAATTACAATAATAACGATAATAACGATAATAATTATAATAATAATAAAGATAACATCTATATTAACAATAATAACGATAATAACGATAATAGCAATAATAATTATAACGATATTAAAAATAATGTCGTTAAAAATAATAACTATATTACAGATAATATCGATAATAATAATAATAACAATAATAATAATCAGGATAATAAAGATAATAGCGATTATAATAATAACGATTAAATAGATAACAACGACAATAATGATAATTGCAATAATTACGAAAATAATGGTAATAAAAATTACAAAAATGACGATAATAAAGAAAATATTAATAACAATACTAACGATAACAACGATAATAACCTTAATAATATTAATAATAATATCGAAAGTAGGTATAATATCGATGCCATCGATAATAATAATAAAAATAACGATAATAAGGGCATTAACGATAATAATAATACTAATAATAACGATAATAACGATAATAATAATAATCGTATTAAAGATAATAACGATAATAACGATTATGACATTAAAATTATTATTGATAATAACGTCAATAGTAATAAAAATAATAACTGTAATATCGATATTAACGATAATAACGATAATACCACTAATAACTATAATAACGACAAGAATAATAATAAAATATCTATAGTAACAATAATAATGATAATGACGATAACAACGATAATAACATTAATAATATTAATAATATTAACGAAAGTAAATATAATAACGATTCCATCGATAATAATAATAAAAATAAGAATGAAAATAAAGATAATAACGATAATAATAATACAAATAATAACAATAATAACGACAATAACCATAATAACGATAATAACAAAAGTACAACACTAGTAACGATAACTACGATAATAATGGTATTAATAATAGTAATAATATCATTAATAAAAATAATGAAGATAATAACCGTATTATTGATAATAACGATAATAAAAATAATAATATCAACAATAATAAAGGTAATAACCTAAATGAAAACAACGGTAATAACGTTCATAACAAAAAAACCGTAATAACGAGAGTAATAATATCAATAATAACTTTAATAATAATAATAACGATAATAACAATAATAATAAAAGTAATAATAATAATAACAATAATAACGATAATGACAATAATAGCAATAATACTGATAATAAAGATATAAATAAAAATAATAATAATAATAACAATAATAACGCTAATGAAGATAATAATAAAAATAATAATGATAATATCCATAATATCGGTATTAATAATTACAATATCAACGATAAAATCAATAATAATATCAATAATAATAACGATAATAGCGGTAATAATAATAATATCAATCGAAACGCTAATGACGATAATAACGATAATGACGAAAATATTATCGATAATAAAGATAATAATAATTATAATAATAATAATATTGATAATAACAATAATAGCGATAATAATGATAATAATTACAATAATAATAACTATAATAACGATAATAATAAAAACAATATGAATGATAATACTGATAAATCGATAATATCGATATTGATAATTACAATAATAACAATAATAACGATAATAATATAATAACGAAAACAATAATAAGGATAATAACGGAAATAAAGTTAATAATCATAAATATAATAACGATAACAACGATAATAACTATATTAACTATTATAACATTAACAATAATATGGATTATACCGAAAATAAAGATAATAATAATAAATATAATAACTATAACAATGATAATAACTATTATATCGATAACAATAATAATAATATTAAGAATAATAATAATAATAAAAGGAAAAAAGATAATAACGAAAATATTAATAACAATAGTAACGTTAATAAAGATAATAATAGTAATAATAAAAACAAAATTTACTATAATAACGATTTGAATGATTATAATAATAATAATAATAGCTATAAACAGGATAAAATCGATAATAATAATAATAAAAGTATAGTATAATAACGATAATAATAAAATAAACATAATCGCGATATTAACGATAACATCGGTAATAACGATAATATTAATACAAATATAACGATAATAATGATATTAATAATAATAACAATAATAACGATAAAGACGAAAATAACGATAATAACGATAATAATGATGATAATATAGATAGTAACGATATCAAAGATAACGATAATAATAATAATGATAATAACGATAGTAGTAATAATAATACTAACAATTATATCGATAATATCGATAATAATAATAATAATAATAACAAAATTAATAATAATAACGATAATAAATGAAACAGTAATAGTAATAATAACATTAATAACACCAATAACGATAATGTAATAATTACAATAATTTCTATGATAATAATAATAATAACGATAATATCGATAATAACGGTAATAATCATAATAATAATATTAATATAAAAGATAATAACTATAATAATGATAGGAATAATTATAATAACGATAATAAATTTAATAGCAATAATAATCCTGATAAGCATAAAATAACGATAATAACGATAATAACGAAAGTAATAGTTGTAATAATTACTCTAATCAGGATAAAAAAAATTAACAACATTATTAATAATAAGAAAAAAATAATAACGATAATAAAGATAATAGCTATCATAATAACGATAATAACGATCATAATGGTAGCAGCAATAACAATAATTATAATAATAACGATTATAACGATATGGAGTATTACAAATATCATGATAATAATGTTAAAATCAATAATTTTAATGATAATTATAAATATGATATCAATATTAACAGTATAATATACTAATAATAATAATAACTATAGTAATGATAATATCGATTATAATAGTAATAATAATAATAATAATAATAACGATAATAACAATAATAACGATATTAATGATGATAATTATAATAAAGTTAATAATAAAAATAGTTATAAAAATAACAATAATAATGATAATAACGATAATAACTATAATAAGGATACCAACAATAATAACAATAATAATAATAATAATAAAAAAGGTATTAATAATATTAATGATAATAGCAATAATAATAACACAATAATAACGATAATATCGATATTAATGATAATAAAGATAATATTAATAATATTAATAACGATAATAACGATATTAAAGATAATAATAATAAAAATAATAACGATAATATAGATAATAATACTAACGATAAAAACGAGAATAGTAATAATAATAATAAGGATAATGACGATATTGTCGATAATAATTATAATTAAAAATATAATAACAATATTAATGATAATAACGATAATAGTGATAATATCGATAATAATAATAATAATTACAATAATAAAGATAATTACAATAATAATAAAAACAGTAATAACGGTGAGAACGATAATGAGGATAATAATAAAAACAATATAACTATATTACGATAACAACGTATAATAATAATAACGATATTAACGGAAAAAACCATAATAATAACAATTATAAAGATACTAACGATTATAATGATAGTAACGATAATAATAATATTAATAACAATAATAACGATAATAACGTTATGATCAATAATAATATTAACAAAAGTATCTATAACAAAGATAATAACGATAATTATAATAGTTATATTTCTATAATAAGGATTATAACGAAAGAACGTAAATTATAGTAACAATAAAAACAAATAATAATGATAATAATGATAGTAATAATATTAATAAGACCGATAATAATAATAATATCGATAATAATAGAAGTAATAAAGACAAAAATAACAAAAATAACGATATTGACGATAACAATAATAACGATAATAACGATAATATCGATAATTATAATAACGATAATGAAGAAATTTCTAATAATAATTATAACGATAATAACGGTAATTACGCATAATGATAATTATGATAATAACAATAGTAATAATTACAATAATAACGATGATATCGATTAAGACTATAATAGAAATAATATAATTAAATATATTGAGGATAATAACGATAACATCGATCATAATAACAATAATATCGTTAATAACTTCAATAACGATAATAACAATAATTATATAACAATAATAAAGATAATAACGATAATAACAGTAAACATATTAATAATAATAACAATATTAACAATAATATCGATAAAAACGATTTCAATGATAATAATTCAACGATAATAATAATAACAACGTTAACGATAATGTCGGTAATAATAATAATAATAATAACGATAACAACGATAATAACGATAATAATAATTATAATAATAAAAAAAAATACTAATAATTAAAATAATTGCGATTATAATTATAATAACGATAATAAAAAGAATATTAATGAAAATAATAATGATAATAACAATGGTAACGATAATAATAATAATAATAATAAGGATAACAACGCTATTACCGATAATATAGATAATAATAATAATAATAGAAACAATAATAACGACAAAACGATAATAACTATAAACTAATATCGAAAATAGCGATAATAGTAATAATAATAATATCGATAGTATCAATAATAACGAAAATAATTATATTAATATTAATAATAATAATTATAATTATAATAACGAAAATAACTGTAGTAATGATAATAACGTTAATAACGTTAAAGACGATAAAAATTATAAAAATAATAACGTTAATAACGATAATAACGACAATAGTAATAATAATAATAACAACGATTATAACGATAATAACGTTATAAACAGTAGGAATAATAACAATAAAAACAATAATAACAATAATAACGATAATAACGATACTGCTAATAAAAATAATAATATTGCTTATAACGCTATAATCGATAATTATGATAATAATAATAAAATCAATAAAGATAATAACGATAATAATTATTATAATAATAAGTATAATAACGAAAATAGTAATACAAACGATAATAAAACTAATGATTATAACCATAAAAACGATAAAAACGATAATAATAAAAACATTAATAACGATAATAAGGTTTATAACGATAATAATAATAATAATAAAATTGATATTAACGACAATAATTATAATGATTATAATAATAATAACAAAAATAACTATTAAAACGGTTACAATAATAATAATAGTAATAATGACGATAATAACGTTAATAACGATTAGTAATAATTATTATAACAATAGTTATAATAGCAATAAAAACGATTGTAACCATATGGAAGAAAATAATAATAATATTAATAACAATATTAAGGATAATAGCGATAACATCAATAATAATAAAAACATAAATATTGATAATAACGATAATTTTAATTACAATAATAACAATAATAAAGATAATAACAGTAAAAGTAATAACAATAATAACGATAGTAACCAAATGACGATAATAATAATAACAATTATAAAGATTATAACTAGAATAACGATATTAACGATAACTACAATAACTATAATTAGCATAATGACAATAGTAATAATGACAATAATATCGAAAACAACGATAAAGACGATATTAATAGTAATAAAAGTAAAGATAATATCGGTAAAGTGGACAATAATAATAATATTATATTCGATAATAACCATAATAAAAATAATAATAATAATAATAACGATAATGTCGCTAATAGTAACAACTATAAATTGGATAATAATGATATTAATGAAAATAACAAAAATAATAATAGTACATATAACAATAATAACGATAAAAACAATAATAATAATAACATCAATAACGATAATTACGATTATAACGATAGCAATAATTACAATAATGACGATAACAAACATGATAATGATAATAATAATAATAAAAATATTATCGATAATAAGGTTAATTACGAAAATAACGGTAATAAAGATAATAACAATAATAACGACAATAATAATAATAATAATAACGATACGAACGATAATAACGATAATAATAAATATAATAATAATGATAATAACGTTATTAACGATAATATCAACAGTAATAATTACAATAAAAACGATAACCTATAATAATTATAATAACGATAATTATAAGAGCAATAATTACTATAATAACGATATTACTATAATATTGCGGATAATAACGATAATTATTATAAAAATTAACAGTATTAATAAAGATGATAAGAATAATAACGATAACATCGTTAATAGTAATATCAATAATATCGATAATAACTATAATAACGATAAGAATGAAAAGAATAATAATGATATTAGAGATAACAAATATAATAATGATAGTAATAATGACAAATATAACGATAATAACTGTAATGATGATAACAATAATAACGACAATAACGATAATATCGATAATAATATTAACATTATTAACGTTCATATCGATAACAGTAATAATAATACTAACATGAATAACGATAATAACAATAATAATAATACTAACAGTAACAATAATAACGATAATAACGATAAGAACAAAATTAACGATAAAAATAAGATTTATAAAAATAATAATATCTATAATAATGATATGAACGATTAGAACTATAATATTAATAACAATAATAACATTAATAACGTAAATTACTAAAAAAAATGATTTAAATAAGATATTAACGATAATAAATAGAATAACAGTAATAACGATAATAACGACAATAATAATATAAATAAAAACGATAATGACGCTAATAATAATAATAATAACGATAATAATGGTAATAATAAATACGATAAAGTCGATATTATCCATAATAATATTAACAATATTAACGATAATATCTATAAGCATAAAAATAATAACAATAGTTATTATAACGATAATAAGGATAATAATGATAACATCGATAATAATAATTACAATAATGATGATAATAACTATAATAATCATAATAATAATAATGATGTCAACGATAATGAAGATGAAAACGATTAAAATAAAAATCATAATAACGATGATAACGATAATAGTAATAATAACTGTAACGATAATAACGATAATAACGATAATATTGATAACAACGATAATAACGATATTGACAATAATAATACAAATAAAAATAAAGATAAGAACATTATTAACGTAAATGACGATATTAATAATAATAATAATAACGATAATAACCATTACAATAGTAATAACGATAATAACGGTAATAACGATTATAATAATAACGTTAATAACGATTATAGTAAAATAATATTAACGATAATAACGATAATAACGATAATAACGATAATAATAATAGTAATAATAATATAGATAACAAGGATATTAACCTTAATATCGATAATAATAATAACAATAACAACGATTATGACGATAAAGTTAAAATAACGATAATAAACATAATAACAAGAATAATAATAGTTATAATAAAGAGAATAATGATACTAAAAATTTTAACGATAATCATAATAACTATAATAACGATAATAACGATAATAAATTTAGTAGTAATAACAGTTATAATAGTAATAACAATAAAAACGATTTTAACGGTAATAATAATAACGATAATAACGATAATATCGATAATAAAAAAAACAATATTAACGATAATATCGATATAAATAATAATAACAATAACGATTATGACGATAATAACGATAATAACGATAATAACGATTATAATAATAACGATAGTAACGATAATTGTATTATTAATAATAACAACAATAACGATAATATCGATAATAATAATAATAATAATAAAGATAATAACGATATTAACAACAATAACGATAATAATGATAACAACAATAAATACAAAAATAATAATAATAATAACATTAATAACGATAATAATGATAATAACGATAATAGCGATTTTAATTAAAATAATAATAGCGAAAATGACGTCAACAACCATAATTATGATAATAACAATAATAATAAAAATATCTATAATAATGATTATAACGATAATAACTATAAAAACGACAATAATATTGATAATAATAATGAAAAAAATAATAAAGTCGATAACGATAATAGCGATAATAGTAGGAGTAGTAATATCAATATTAACAATAATAATGACAATAAAGATAATAACGATAATTATAATTACGATTATAATGAAAATAGTAATAATAATAATAACGATAATAATAATAAAATTTATAACGCCAATTATGATTACAACGAAAATAATAACATTAATAATAACTATAATTACGATAATAACGATAATAATTGTAGCAGTAATAATAATAATAACGCTAATAACGTTAATAAAGAAAATAACGATTTTAATATTAACGATAATATCAATAATATCGATTATTATAATAACACAACTAACGATAATAACGATAAAAATAATAATAATAAATATAGTAACGAAATTAACGATAATAACGATATTAACGATATTAACGATAATAATAATAGTAATAATAAATATGATAACGACATTAAAAATAATAATAATATTAATAATAATAATAATAACAAAATAACGATATTAAATACAAAAATAATAGTAATAATAACAATAATAACAATAATAACGGTAATGTTGTTAGCGATAATAATAATAATAACGACAATGATTATAATAATATCAACAATTCTAACGATAAAAACGATAATAATAATAGTAATTGTAATAATAATAGCAATAATAACGATAATATAATTAATTATAATAACAATAATAATGGTAACGATAATAACGTAATAGTAATAATAGTAATTACGATTATTAAGATAATATCGATAATAATAATAATTATTATAAATAATATAATATCGATATAAACGATAAACACAATAATATTAATAAAAACAATAAAGATAATAACGAAAATACTAATAAAAATAATAACAATAAAATGGGTAATAACAATAATAATAATGACATTATTAACGATATTAATGATTATAAAGATAATGATAAAAACGAAAATAATAATACATACGATAATAATAATAATAATATTAACCAGAATAATAATAATAACGATAAAAAATATAATAACGTTAATAACGAGAATAAAGGTATTAACGAAAATAAAGATAATAATAATAACAATAATATCGATAATAACGCTAGGAACAATAATAACGAAAATAATAATAATAAAAATAAAAATGATAACTATGTTAACGATTATAAATATAATAATAATAACAATAATAACTATAATAACGAAAATAATATTTATAATAATAACATTAATATTGATAATAAAAATAAGAATGATAATTATAATAACACTAATAACGATAATAGCGATAATAACGATCATAATAATAATAACAGTAATAATATTAATAATAATAATAATGACGATAATATCGATAATAATGATAATAACAATAATAAACACAATAAAAATAATATTAAGTACGATAATAACGGTAATAAAGTGAATAATGGTAATAACGATAATAGCGATGATAATAATAACGATAACTATTATAATAATAATAAGAATAATAAAGAAAATTACGATAAATATAATAGTAATAATAACAATAATAACTATAATATCTATATTATCGATATTAGTAATACGAATAATAAAGATGCTAACGTTAAAAACGATATTAAAGATAATAATAATAATATTAATAATAATAATAATAATAAAAATAATAATAATAATAATAATAATAATAATAATAATAACAATATTAAGGATAATAGAGATAATTACGATAATAATAAAAGTATTAATAATGACAATAAGGATAATAACGATAACATCGATAATAGTAATATCAAAAATATCGATAATAACTATAATAACGATAAGAATAAAATAATAGTAACGATAATAACGATAACAAATATTATAACGATAGTAATAATAACAATTATAACTATAATAACTTTAATGACGATAACAATAATATCGACAATTACAATATTATCGATAATAATATTAACAATATTAACGTTCATAACAATAATAACGATAATAATAAATATAATAATAACGATAATAAAGATATCAATGATAATAATGATAATAACGATAATGATAATAACGACATTACCGATAATTTCGATAATAATAATAATAATATTAACGATAATTTCGATAATACCATTAACAATATTACAGTTATTATCGATAATAATTGTAATAATAATAAAGTTAACAACGATATTAACGATAATAACGATAAAAAAAATAACATTAATAACGATAATAAAGATAATAACGATAACAATAGAGATACTAATAATAATATTAAAAATAATAACAAGAAAATAACGATTTATCTATAATAAAGATATTAATAACAACGATAATATCGATAATAATAATAATAATAATAGAAATAATGACCATAATAAAGATAATAACGATAATACTGAAACGATAATAACGATAATAGTAATAATAATATCGATAGAAATAATAATTACAATAAAGAAGATAATAACGATTATAATAATAACGATAATGAGGGTGATAATAATAACTATATTAGCACTAATAACAATAGTAATTTTAATAATAATAGCAATAATAACGATAACAACTTTAATAACATTATTGATAATAATAATGTTAGCGAAACTAAGAATAATAACGGTGTAAACGATAATAATAATAAAAATAATATCGATGATAAAGATAATAACGATAAAAATGATAATAATAGGTGTAATAATTACAATATTAACAATAACAAAGGTAATAATAACAATAATAATAGTAGTAATAATAACAATAATTACAGTATTAACAATGATAACGATAATAGCAATATTATCCATAATAGTAATAATAATATCATCGATTATAACGGTAATAACGATAATAAGGTTAATAATAATAAAATTAATAACGATAATAACGTTTATAACGAAAATAATAATAGCAATAATAACGATAATAAGGATAGTAATAATAATAATAATAATAAATATAATATCGAAAATAACTGTAATAACGATTACGAAGATAATAATAATAATAATAACGATAATAGCGATATCAATGACAATAACGAAGAAAACAATTAAAATAATAACAATAATACCGATAATAACGGTAATAACGAAAATAATATATTAATAATAATATTAATAATAATAATAACGATAATAGCGATAATAAAATTATAATAATAATGATAAAAACGATAATATCGTTAATAACAGTAGCAATAATAACGATAGTGAAGAAAATAAAAATCATAATAATAACGATAATTTCTATAATAGTGATAATAATAAAAACGATAATAACGATGAAACTATAATAACAACAATAATAATAATATTATTATTAACAATAATAACGATAACAACGACAATAGTGATAAAAATATTAATAAAAAAATAGAAAATAAAGATAATAACGATGACAACAATAATTATAATAACAAAATAACCGATAATAACGATAATAACGATTATACGGATTATGACAATAACGATAATGACAATAACAACGATAATTACAGTAATAATAATAGTAATAATATAGATGATAACAATAATAACGATTGTAATGATTATAACGATAATAATATTAATAATTTTAACATAAATAACGTTAATAACGATAATAATATTAACGATAATAACGATAACAACGATAATAAGGATAATAGTAATAACGATAATAACGACAATAATCATTATAAAAAAATTGATAAAAACGATAATAACAATAATAATAATAATTGTAATAATAATAAAATCGATAATATCGATAATTACGATATTAATAATGATAATAATAACAATAATAAAGATAATAACGGAAATAAAAATAATAATAATAATAATAATAATAACAATAATAAAGATAATAATGACAATAGTAATACGAATAATAATAATAATAATAATATAAATAATAACGAAAAGAACGATAATAATAATAGTCATAATATCTATAATGACACTAATAACGGAAACATCAACAATAATATATACGAAAATATCGATAATATTGATAATGATAAAAACACTAATAAAAATAATAACAATAATAATGATAATAATAACAATAATATTAATAAAAATAATAACTATATAGACGATAATAACGATAATAACGATAATAACGATAATTGCGATTATAATAAAATGATTCTAATAAAAATTAGCGATAAAATCGATAATATTAGTAATAATAATAACGATAATAACGATAATAACGATATTAACAACAATAAAACTAATAATAATAAGGGGTAATAAAGATTATAACGATAATAATGATAATAACAATAATAATAATTGTCATAATAAAGATAATAATGATAATATGAAAAATAAGCATAATAAAAATAACAATAATAACGATAGTAACGATATCAATGATAACAACGACGATAATAATAATATTAATAATAATAATAATAATAATAATAATAATAATAATAATAATAATAATATTGATAATAACGAAATTAACAATAGTAATAATATTATTAATAACAACAATAACTATAATAACGATAATAAGGATAATAATAAATACGATAAAGTCGATAATATCGACAATAGTATCAGCAATATTAATGATATTATCGATAATAATATTAATAATATTAAGGATAATATCGATAATAATAGTAACATTATTAACGATAATATATATTAAAATTATATCAATAATAATTATAACAGTAATAAAGATAATACCGATAATAACAGTGATAATAATAATAACGATAATAAGGTTAATAACCATAATAATAGTATAAATAATAAAGATAACAACGATTTTAAAGATAATAATGACAGTAATAATAACAATAATAGCGAAAATAACGATAACAATTATAATAGCGATACTAGCGATAATAACAATTGTAATCCTAATAACGATATTAATATTTATAAAAATAACAATAATACTGATAATAACGATAATAACGATAATAATAGTAGTAATAATATCAATTATAACACTAATAGCGATAATAAGGTTATTAATGGTAATATCGATAATTATAATAACCATATTAACAATAATAACGATATTATCAATGATAACAATGACGACAATAGTGATAATATCGATGTAATAATAACGTTAACCTCGATAATAATAATAATAATAATAACATTAACAACGATTACAACGATATTAACGATAATAATAATAATAATAAGAACAGTAATAAGAATAACGTTAATTACGATAATAACGATAATTATAATAGTAATTATAACGCTAACAGCATTAATAACGATAATAATGTTAATAATAAATACGATAATATCGATCATTTCGATAATAATAACAATATTTACGATTATAACGACAAAAATAATATCAATAATAACAATAATAAAATTAATAATATTAATAACGATAATAATAGCATTATTATTCATAACAATAATAACGATAAAAACGATAATAAAAATAAGAAACATAATAACGATAATAGTATCATTATTACTAACAATAATAATAACGATAATAGTAATAATAATAATATCAAAAATAACAATAATTACGATAACGACTATAATAACGATAAAAATAATAACGTTAATGAAGATGATAATAATAATTATAATAACGTTAATAACGATAATAATAATGGTAATAATACCAATAGTAACGCTATCAATAATAATAACGATAATAACGATAATAATGATAATTATAATAACAATAATAACGATAGTGTCGACAATAATAATAATTATAATAACGTTAAAGGAGATAATAATTATGTCAACGATAATAATAATAACAATAATATCAATAAAGCCGATAGTAACGTTAATAATAATATTAAAAAAAACGATAATAAGGATAATAATAATAATAATAACAATAATAAAGATTATAACGACATTAATAAGAATGAAAATAATAATAATAATATAATCGATGATAACGATAATAACTATAATAATAATATTATGCATGACAATAATACCAATAGTAACGGTAATAAGAATAATATTATATAAGATAGAGTCGATAATATCCATAAGATTATTAACAATTTTAGCGATAATATCAGTAATAATAATAACAATATTGACGATAATATCGATAAAATTAATAACAATATTAATAATAAAATCTTAAAATAATAATAATAATAATAATAAAAGTAATAACGATAGTAGAGATAACAACAATTATAATAATAATAATGATAATTATGATAATAACGTTAATAAAAATAATTCTAATAAAGATAACAACGATATTGACGAAAGTAGCGATAATAATATTTACAATAAGAAAGATAATTACGATAATAATGTTATTAGCGATAAAAATTATAATAATGATTACAATAATAACGATAATAACGTAAATAATAATAACAATAATAACGATAATAATGATAATTACGATAAAAATAATAACGATTACAAAGACAATTTCGAAAGTAACGATAATAATAATTATAATAACGAGAATAACGATACTAACAATAACAATAATAGCGATATTAACGCTAATATTGATAATAATATTAGCAATTATTACGATAAAACACGACAAAAACGATAGTAAAGATAATAATATCTATAATAACGATAATTACAATAATAATAATAGTAACGATAATAATAATAATAATAATAATATCGATAAAGACAATAACGATAATAACGGTAATTATAATAATAATAAAGATAATTACGATAATAACGATAATAATAATAGCAATTATAACGATAATAACGACATTCACGATAATAATAATTACTATAATAACGATAATAATATCAGCAATAATAGCGATAATAACGACAATAAAGTTAACAAATAATATTAACATTATTGACGATATTATGGATGATAACGATAATAAAAATAACGGTAATGACAACAATAATAATAATAGTAATAACGATAATACTTATAATAACGTTAATAATGACAACAATGATAAGGGCAATAATGATAATAATAATAATAAAGATAATAGCAATGATAATAGTAGTAATTAATAACTATTATAACGGAAATAACGATAATAACGATAACAATACTAACGATTATTACTATAATAACTAAAATAATAAAAACGGTAGAAACGATAATAGTAATAATAAAATTACCGATAAAAACAATAATAAATTTGATAATAATAAAAATAATAACGATAGTATGATATTAACGATATAAACGATGATAAAACCTAAAACTACGAAAATAACGATAATAACTATAACAATAAAAACAATAATAACTACAATAATTATAACAATAACAACGATAATAAAAATAATAACGATAATAACGATAATAACGATAAAACGATAATAACGATAATAATAAAAATAGTAATAATAACAATAATAACGATAATAACGATAAAATCGATAATAACGTAATAACAACGATAACAACAATAATAACGACAATAACGATAATAATAATAATAACGATAATAATAATAATAACGATAATTATAAAAATAATAATAATAACGATATTAACGATAATAGCACGTGTAATAATAATACTAATAACTATAATAACGATAATATCGATTATAATAATAACTATAATAAAGATAATAACGATATTAATAATAATATAATAACAAAAATAACGACAATGACGATAACAATGGGATTAGTAATAATAATAATGAAGATAATTACGATAATAACGATATTCACGATGATAATAATAACAATAATAACGATAATAACGATATTAACTATAGTAACGATAATAATGATAATAACGATAAGAACTAAAATGACAATATTAATAATAGTCGTAATAAAAACAATAATTATTAATGATATAGTTATTAATGATAATATCAATAATAATAACGATAACATAGATAATAACGATAATAAAGATAATAACGGTAATAATAATAATAATAATAATAATAGAGATAGTAACGATATTAAAGATAATAAGGATAATAATGATAATAACAATAATAATAATAATAATAATAATGAGGATAATAACGTTTATAACGATAATAATAATAAAAATATTAACGATAATAACAATTATAATAATAATAATAATAACGATAATAATAATCATAATAATAATAATAACTATAATAATAAAATAATAATAACAATAATAATCACCACAATAATAACAATAATAGTAGTAATAATAATAACAAATGTAACGATTATAACACTAATAACGAGAAGAATAGGAACGATAAAAACGAAAATAAGAATAATAATATATTACAATAATAAAGTTAACAACGACAATGCCGATAATAATAATAATAATAATTACGAAAAAATGAATAATATTGACTTCAACGATAATAATAATAACAATAATAATAATGACGTAAATAATGATAATAACTATAATAAAGATAATAACAATAATAACTGTAATAATAATATCAATAATAACGTTAATGATGATAATAAAGGTAATAACTATAATAACGATAATAACAATGAAAATAATAGTAATAATAGAGATGTTAACGTTATTAAATATAAATAAAAATAACGATAATAATAACAACAAAAATAATGATATATTCGATATTAACTACAATAATAATAATAATATTAACGTAAATACAGACAATTACTACTTCAAAGCTAATAATAGTAACAATAATAACCATAAAAACA
Source organism: Vespa crabro (assembly GCF_910589235.1). Taxonomy (NCBI): domain Eukaryota; kingdom Metazoa; phylum Arthropoda; class Insecta; order Hymenoptera; family Vespidae; genus Vespa; species Vespa crabro. The sequence continues at coordinate 3,160,882 of NW_025813595.1, forward strand.
ATATAAACGATAATAACAATAATTATAATGATAGTAAAAATAATAATAATAATAATAATAACAATAATAACGATAATAACAATAATAAAAAAGAGAATAATAACGATAATAATCATAATACCGATAATAATAATAATAATAATAAAGATTTCAACGTTATTAACGATTATAATAATAACATTAATAACGATAATAACATTATCAACGGTAATAACAATAATGACCTTAATAATAATATTCATAATAAAGATATTATCGATGAGGACAACAATAATAATTATAACAATAGTAATAATAATAATGATCATAGTAACGATAATAACTATAATAACGAGAATATTAATAACGATTGTAACAATAGTATCGAAAATTCTAATAAGAATATTATTGGTAACTTCGATAATAATAATAATAATAATAACGATAATATCGATGATAACAATAATAATGATAATAACGATAATAAAGATAATAAAGATAATATCGATTATAACGATAATAATAATAACGATATTGAAGGTACTAATAACAATAATAACAATAATAACGATAATAAGAATAATAATAAATACGATAAAGTCGATAATATCGATAATAATATTAACAATATTAACTATAATATCGATAATAATATTATCAATATTAACGATAATATCGGTAAATCTAATAATAATATTAAAGATAATATCTATAAACATAATAATAATAATAATGAAAATAACGATAATAATGATATTAACGATAATAATAATAATAATAATATCGATAGTAACAAAAATTTCGATAATGGTGATAATAATAATAATAATAATAAAAATAATAAATATATTAAAGATAACAACGATATTAATGGTAATAACAATAATAATTACAATAATAATAACAATAATAACGTAATAACAATAATAATGATATCAACGATAATAACAATATTAATAATAATAACGAAAATAAGAATAATCACGGTGACAACTATAATAATAATAACAGTAATAGTAATAATAAAAATAATAACAACGATAATATTGGTAATAAAGATAATATTAATACGATAATAACTACAATACTAATAATAGTAACAACGATAATAGCGATAATAACGAATATAATAATAATAATAATAAAGATAATAACGATATTGACGATAATAAGTGTAATGATGATAATTACAATAATGATAATAATAATAATAATAATAATAAAGATAATAACGATATTAACGACAAAAACGATAATAATGATAACAACAATAAATATAAAAAGAATAATAACAATAACAATGATAACAACATTAATAATGAGAACTATAATAAAGATAATAACGATAATAACGATAATTATCATAATAATAATAACTGTATTAATGATAATAACGATAGAAATAAATACAATAATAACGTTAATGACGAAAATAATGAGAATAACGATAATTATAATAAGAATAATTACTATAATAACAATACTAACAATAATAATAAGATGAATTACAACGATAATAAAGAAATAACGATAATAATAATAACAATTATAACTATAATAATGATAATAACTATTATAACGATAATAATAATAATAATAATAATAATAATAATAATAATAATATTAATATTAAGAATAATAGCGATAATTACGAACATAATAAAAGGATTAATAATGATGATAAGGATAATAACGATAACATCGATAATAGTAATATCAAAAATATCGATAATAACTATAATAACGATAAGAATAAAATAATAGTAACGATAATAACGATAATAATAACACAATAATAACGATAATATCGATTATAATGATTATAAAGATAATATTAATAACATTAATAACGGTAATAACGATAATAACGATAATAATAATAACAATAATAACGATAATATAGATAATACTCATAACAATATCAAAGATAATATCGATAATAATAGTAATATTGGTAACAATAATAACTATAATATCGACAATATCGATAATAATACTAACGATAAAAACGAGAATAGTAATAATAATAATAATAATTACGATATTATCGTTAAAAATAATAATAATAATAACAATAATTACGATAATAAGGAAATACCGATAGTAACAATGACGATAATAACGATAATAGTAATTGCAATAATATATATAGTAACAATAATAATGATAATTACGACAATAGTAATAATAATAATACCGATAATAACAATAATAACGATATTATTGATAATAATGATAATAAAGATAATAATAAAAGTAGTAATAATAACAACAAATAGATAATATAATAATAAAGAGATTAACGGAAAAAACAATAATAATAATAACAATTATAAAGATACTAACGATTATAATGATAGTAACGATAATAATAATAATATTAATAACAATAATAACGACAATAACGATATGAACAATAATAATATTAACAATAATATCGATAAAAACGATAATAACGATAATTATAATAGATATATTTCTATAACAAAGATTATAACGAAAGGACGACAATTAGAGTAACAATAAAAACAATAATAATGATAATAATGATAGTAATAATATTAATAAGACCGATAATAATAATAATATCGATAATAATGGAAGTAATAATAACAAAGATAACAATAATAACGATATTGACGATAACAATAATCACGATAATAACGATATTAACGATACTAATAAAAACGATAATAACTATAATATCGATAATAGTAATAACAATGTTAACGATAATGTCGGTAATAATAATAATAATAATAATAACGACAATAACTATAATAAAGATAATATAAATAACATTAACGATAATAACGATAATATCGAATATAATAATTACAATAAAAACGATAACAGCAAAATTAATAATAACCATAATAACAATAATGAAGATAATAACGTCAATTAAAAGAATATCAAGCACAGTAATAACGATAATAAGGGAAATAACTGTAATAGCGATATTAAAGACAATAATAATAATAACAATAATAACGATAATAACAATAATAATAATAATAAGGATAATAACGATAATAGTAATAATAAAAATAATAATAACGATAATATAGATATCATCGATAATAGTAATATAGATAATAACGACAATAATAATAATTATAATAACGATAATAACGATAAGGACGATAATGAAGATAATTGTACTAATACTAATAACGTAAATATGGGTAATAAATATGTAAACGATAATAATAATTATAAAAAAATAAAAATAATAATTATAAAAATAATTGCGATTATAATTATAATAACGATAATAAAAAGAATATTAATAAAAATAATAATAATAACAATGATTCCTATAATATTAATAAGAATAATAATGATAACAACGTTATTACCGATAATATAGAAAATAATAATAATAATAGAAACAATAATAACGATAAAAAAGATAATAACTATAAACTAAAATCGATAATAACGATAATAGATATAAAAATAATATCGAGAGTATCAATAATAACGAAAATAACTATATTAATAATAATAATAATAATAATAATAATAATGAAAATAATAATAATAATAATAATAATAACGAAAATAACTATAGTAATGATAATAACGTTAATAACGTTAAAGACGAAAAAAAAAATAAAAATAATTTCGTTAATAACGATAATAACGGCAATAGTAATAATAATAATAAAAACGATTATAACAATAATAACGATATTAACAGTAGGAATAATAACAATAAAAACTATAATAAATATAATAACGATAATAACGATAATAATAATAATAATAATAATTATAATAATACTAATAATAATAAGGATAATAAATATAATAACGTTAATAGCAGAAGTAATAATAACATTAATATCATTATTAAAGATAATAAAGATAATAACAATAATAATAATAATAATAATATAAATAGTAATTATAACAAAAATAACGATAATAACGATAATAAATATAATAATAATAAAAATAATAACGATTATAATGATACAAACGATAATAGTAATAATAACAAATTACATAATAACGTTAATAATGATAATAATAATAACATTAATAACGATAATAACCATATTAACGAAAAAAACGATACTAATAATAACAATAATAACTATAATAATCATAATAACGATATTATAGTAATATAAATAAAGATAATATCGATAATAAGGACAATAATAATAGTAATATTAAAGATAATAACGATAACGTCGATAATAATTATAAAGAAAATAACGACAATAATAATATTAATATTAAAGATAATAAGAATAATAATAATAACATCGATAATAATAATAACAAAAATATCGTTAATAAGGGTAATTACGAAAATAACAGTAATAACGATAATATAAATAAAATGACAATAATAATAATAAAAAAATCGATAATAACGATATTAACGATAATAACGGTAATAACGATAATAAGGATAATAATAATAATAATAATAAAGAAAATAACGGTATTAACGGTAATATCGATAATAATAATAACAATAATAACGATAATAAAAATAATATTGATAATAACCATAATTTTAATTACAATAATAATAATAATATTGACGATAATAACGATATTAATAAAGACAATAATAACAGTAACAAAGATGATAACGATATTAATATTAATAATAATATTATCGATCATAAGGTTAATTACGAAAATAACGGTAATAAAGATTATAACAATAACAACAACAATAATATTAGAAATAATAACGATACAAACGATAATAACGATAATAATAATAATAATAATAATAATAATAATAATAATAATAAAGATAATAACGCTATTAACTATAAAAAAGATGGTAATAAATACAATAAGAGCGATAATGACGATATTAATGAAAATAACGATAATTATAATAACAATAATAACTATAAAAACGATAAAAACTACAATAACGATAATAATAATATTAATAATAATATCATTATGGATAATAACGATAATTAAGATAATAATAACAATATTAATAACGATGAAGAAGATAATAACGATAACATCGATAATAGTAATATCAATAATATCGATAATAACTATAATAATGATAAGAATAAAAATAATAATAACGATAATAGCGATAACAAATATAACGATAGTAATAATAACAATTACAACGATTAATAACAGTAATGACGAAAACAATAAGAACGACAACTACTATTTTATCGTTAATAATATTAACAATATTAACGTTCATAACAAAAACAGTAATATTAATAATGACATGTATAACGATAATAACGATAACAATAATACTAAAAGTAACAATAATAACGATAATAACGATAACAACGATGATAATAATAACGATAATCATTTTAATAACGATTATAACGATAGCAAAATAAATATCGATTATAATAATAACATTAATAAAAATAATAATAAGGATAATAACGATTATAACGATAATAATAATAGTAATAGTGACAATAATAATAAAGATAATAACGATATTGATGATCCAAACGATATAGAGATAATGGCGATAATAAAATTAATAATAATAACTATGATAATTATAATAACAATAGTAATAAGAACAATAATAGCGGTAAAAAAGATAATAAGGATAGTAATAATAATAATAATAATAATAATGACAACAACGATAAAAACGATATTAATGATAAATTCAATAATAATAAAAATATAATAACTATAATAACGATAATAACAATAATATTGAGAACAATAATGAGGATAATATTGTTAAAAACGATAATAATAATAACAATCATAATGATAATAATGATAATAACGATAATATCGAAAACAATAATAATAATAATAACGATAATAACGACAATGACGATAACAATAATAACGAGAATAACCATAATATCGATAATAATAACAATATTAACGAGAATAACGATAATAATAATAATAATAAAAACAATAAAAACGATAATAAAGATTGCAACGATAATAATATTAAGGTTATTAACGACAAAATTCATAATAATAATAACGATAATAACGATAATAAGGATAATTACGATAATAATAATAACGATAATGACGGTAATAATAATAATGATAATAAGGATAATAACGATAATTACGATAATATCGATAATAATGATAACGATAGTGGCGATAATTACGATAATAACGATAATAATAATAATAATATCTATAATAACGATAAAAGCAATAATAACGAAAAATAATAATAATAATAACAATAATAACGATAATAACGACAATAATACTAATAATAATAATAATAGTACTAACGTTAATGACGATAATAAAGATAATAGTAGTAGTAGTAATATCTATATTAACAATAATAACGATAATAACGATCATAATAATATCGATAATAAGGAAATAATCGAAAACAATAACAAAAATATTAACGATAATATCGATAATAACAATAATAATATTAACGTTAATGTCGATAATAATAATTAATATAATATTTATAATAACGATAATAACGGTAATACCAATAATGATAATAATAATAACAATAATAATCATAACAATAATAACGATAATAACGATAATAATATTAACTAAGATAATGATAATAACAATAATAATTTTAAAACGATAATAATTATAATAATAACGAAACTAAGAATAATAACGGTGTAAACGATAATAATAATAATAATATTATCGATTATAACGATAATGACGTTAATAACGTAAATATTAATAAAATTAATAGCGATAATAACGTTTATAAAGTAAATATTAATAGTAATAATAACGATATTAAGGATAGTAATAATAATAATATTAATAAAAATAATATCGAAAATAACGGTAATAAAGTTTTCGAAGATAATAATAACAATAGTAACGACAATAACGATATTAAAAATAATAATAATAATAACAACGATAATAAGAATAATAAAGTAATAATAATAATAATATTACCGATATTACCGATAATAATAGTAGCAATATTAGCGATAATTACCAATATTAATAATAATAATAATAGATATAACAATAAAAACAATAGTGATGACAACAAAAATTATAATAATAACGATAGTTTCTATAGTAGTGATAATAATAATATCAATATTAACGATAATAACGATAATAACGATTATACGGATTATAATAATAACGAAAATAACGACAATGGAAATAATAATAATAACGATAATGACAATAATAACGATAAGAATGACAGTAACTATCATAACAATAATAACAATAGTAATAATAAAGATAATAACAATAATAACGATTATAATGACAATAACGTTAATAATGCTAATAATAATAACATTAACAACGATAATAACGATAATAAGTATTATAATAATAATGAACATAATGATAATGACGATATTAACGATAATAATAATAATAATAATAATAAGAATGATAATAATAATAACGTTAATTACGATAATAACAATAATAATAATAGTAATTATAACTCTAATAGCAATAATAACGATAAAAATGATAATAATAAATACGATAATATCGATAATTTCGATAATAATAATAACAATATTAACGGTTATATCGACAAAAATAATATCAATAATAACAATAATAAAATTAATAATTTTAATAACGATAATAATAACATTATTATTAATAACAATAATTAAGATAAAAACGATAAAAAAATAATAACCATAATAACGATAATAGTAACATTATTACTAATAGTAATAATAACGATAATAACTATAATAACAATGTAATGATAATAATAACAACAATAATAACGATAATATTGATAATAATAATAATAATATTAATAGCAATAATATCGATGATGAAGAAAATAATGATAATAATGAGAATGATAATAACGATAATAGTAATAATAATATTATCAACATAACAAAAATTACGATAACAACTATAATAACGATTAAAATAATAACGATAATAACATTGATAATAATAACTATAATAACGTTAAAAACGATAATAATAATAGTAATAATACAATTATACATAATAAACATAATGATAATAACGATAATAACGATAATAATGATAATAAGGATAAGAACTACAATGACAATATAATTAATAGTCGTAATAAAATCAATAACGTTATTAATGATAATATGGATAATAATAATAACAATAATAACGATAATAACGATAACATCGGTATAATTACAACAATAAAATCGATAATTACATTATTAGAAATAATAATAATAAAAATAATAATGATAATATCTTAAATAACGATAATAATAGTAACGATAATAACAAGAACAACGATAAAAGTAATAAAAATATTAACGATAATCACAATAATAGTAATAATATCAATAATAATAACGATAAAATAGATAATAACGATAAGAATAATAATAATAATAATAGAGATAATAACGATATTAACGATAATAAAGATAATAATGATAATAACAATAATAATAATAATAATAATAATAACGATAATAACGATAATGACGATAATAATAATAAGAATAATAACGAAATAACAATTATAGTAATAATAATAATAACGATAATAACGATAATAACGATAATAATAATAATATTAATAATAATAATAATAAAATAATAATAATAATAATTGTAACGATAATAACACTAATAACGAGAAGAACAGGAACGATAATAACAATCATAAGGATAATGATATATTACAATAATAAAGATAACAACGACAATACCGATAAAAATAATAATAATAATAACGAAAATATGAATAATAACGATGTCAACGTTTATAATTATAACTATAATAAAAACGACGTAAATACTGATAATAACGATGACAACGATCATAATAATAACAATAATAAGGATAAAAACGATTATACGGATTATAATAATAACTATAATAACGATAATAGTAATAATAATAAGAACGATCATGAAGATAAAACGGAAAAGATGATAATAACTATAATAACGATAATAACAATAATAACTGTAATAATAATATCAATAATAACGATAATGATTATAATAAATGTAATAACTTTAATAACGATAATAACAATGAAAATAATAGTAATAATAGAGATGTTGACGTTATTAAGGATAATAACTATAATAATAACAACAAAAATAACGATAAATTCGATAAGAACTACAATAATAATAATAATATTAACGTAAATATAGATAATTACTACTTCAAAGATAATAATAATAACAATAATAACGATGAAAACGATATATACAATAATAACAATAATAATAATAATAATAATAATAACAATAATAACGATAATAACAATAATAATAAAGAGAATAATAAAGATAATAATGATAATATTGAAGATAATAATAACAATAATAACGATTTCAACATTACTAATGATTATAAGAATAACATTAATAACGATAATAACATTATCAACGATAATAACAATAATGACCTTAATAATATTATTCATAATAATGATTTTAACGACAATGACTACAATAATAATTATAACAATAATAATAATAATAATAATAACGATAATATCGATAATAACGATAATAAAGATAATAACGATAATATCGATTGTAACGATAATAATAATAACGATAATGACGGTAATAATAATAATAATAACGATAATAACGATAATAATAGAAGTAATAATAACAATATTAAAAATAATAAGTATAATAACTAACATAACGATAATGAAAATAATAATAATAGTTATAATAATAACAGTATTACGACATTACCGTTAGTAATAATAGTAATAATAACAAAAATAACAATAATATCGTTAATAACGATAATAACTATATCAATAAAAACGATAATAACGAAAATAAAAATAATAATATCTACAATAAAGATAATAACGACAATAATAGTAATAATAATAACAATAATAACAATAAAAACGATAATAAGGATAATAATAAATACGATAAAGTCGATAATATCGATAATAATATTAACTATATTAAAGATAATATCAATAAACATAATAATAATAATAATAATAATAACGATAATAACGATAATAACAATGTTAACGATAATAATAATAACGAAAATAACTATAATAATGATATTAACGATAATAATAATAATAATAATATCGATAATAACGGTAATAACAATAATAACGATAATACCGATAATAACGAAAAAAAATTAATTATAAGGACGATAATAACGCTTATAACGGTAATAATAATAATATCAATATCGACAATAACGATAATAGGGATAATAACGATAATAATAATAATAATTATAACAATAATAGTAATAATAACGATAATAATAACATTACTACTAATAACAATAATAACGATAATAACAATAATAATGATAATAACAATTATAATAACAATGATAATACAGATAATGGAATTATTAATAATAACGATAATAACGATATTTACGATAATAATAATAACAATAATATAGAAAAGATCGATATTATCTATAATAACGATATTTATAATTACGATAATAACTATAATAACAATGAAACGATAATAATAACATCAATATTACCGATTATATTGATATTAATAATTATAATATCAAAAATAACAATAATTACGATAATGACTATAATAACGATAATAATAATAATAATAATGACGATATTAACGATAATAACGATAATAATGATAATAAAAATAATAATAATAACATTAATAAAGTTAATAGCGTAAATAACGATAATAGCGATAATAATTATAATAATTATAACGAAAATAAGGATAATAACGATAATTATGAAATTAATAATAATAATAATATCGATAATAATGATTATAACGATAATAACTATATTAACTATAAAAACGACAATAATATTAATAATAATAATGAAAATAATAATACCGTTAATGATGATAATAGCGATAATAGTAGTAGAAGTAATATCAATAATAACAATAATATCGATATAAAGATAATAACGATAATAATATTAACGATTATACCGAAAATACTAATAATAATAATAGCGATAATAACGATAATAATTGTGTTAATGTTAAGAATAATAACAATAATAACGATAATAATGATAATTATAATAACGATAATATCGATAGTAACTACAATAATAATAATAATAATAACGTTAAAAGGGATAATAACTATGTCAACGATAATAATAATAACAATAATATCAATAATAACGATAATAATGGTAATAATAATGATAATAATAATAATAACGATATTAACGAAAAGAGCGATAATAATGATAATATTCTTATCAATAATAATGATATTAAAGATTTTATGGATAATAATAATAAGGATAATATCGATAATAACGATAGGAATAATAATTTAATATAAATAGTAACAATAATAACGACAAAGACGATAATAACGATAATAATAATAACGATCATGACGATGATTATAATAACGATCATAAAGTTAATAATAAAAATCATATTAAAGATAATAACGATAATAACGATACTAGCGATATTAATAATAACGATATTAAGGATAATATCGTTAATAATTGTAACAATATTCACAATAATAACGATAATAATAATATTAACATAACGTTTTTATATTTATTATCGTCATTATGATTACCGTTATTATTGTTTTTATCGGTAATATCGTTAATATCGTTATTATCTTAATTATTATAAAAATAATTATCGTTATTATCGTTATTATCCTAATTATCGTCAAAATCGTTATTATCTTTATTATTATTAGTTTTATTATTACTATGATTAACATCGATATTTTCGTTATTATTAGTAATACTATTGTCGTAAATATCATTAATAATGTTATCGTCATAATATTTATTATCGTTATTATTGTTATTAATGTTATTATTACCACTTTTATTATTAATTTTATACAAAGTATCGTTATTATCATTATCATTATTATTACTATTATTATCGTTGTATTCTTTAATATCGTTATTATTACTATTACTATTGCCGTTATTATCGTTATTGTTATTACCGTTATTATCGTAAATATCGTTATAAATATTATTAATATTTTCGTTATTATTCGTATATTAATAAGAGCGATAGTAACGTTAATAGTAATAACTATAAATTCAATAATAATGATATTAATGAAAATAACTATAATAATAATAATAATGATGAAAATGATAATAACGATAACTTCGGTAATAATAATAACAATAATATCGATAATAAAGACTATAACGATAATAACTATATTAATAATAATAAAAATTTCGATAATTAAGTTAATTACGAAAATAACGGTAATAACCACAATAACGGGAAAATCGATAATTAACGATATAGTCGATAATAACGAAATTAACGATAATAACGATAATAACGACATTAAATGTAATAATAATAACTATAATAACGATAATATCGATAATAATAACGATAATGACAACAAAAGTAATACTAATATTACTGGTAATAACGATAATGATGATAATGATAATAATAATAATCATAACAATACTAACTATAATAATCACCACAATAATAACAATAATAATCACCAAAATAATAAGAATAAAAACGATTATGACAAGAATAATATTAATAATAATAACGATAATAATGATAATAACAATATAATCGATAATAACAATTACAATAATAACGATAATTACTATAATAATGGTAATTATAATAATAATTATACCGATTATAACGATAATATCGATAATAATAATATTAATAAGAGCGATAATAACGTTAATAGTAATATCTATAAATTCGATAATAAGGATATTAATGAAAATAACTATAATAATAATAATAAATATATCAATAATAACGATATTAACAATAACAATAATAACAATAATAACAATAATACGATTATTACGGTAATAACAAAAATAATAAGATTAATAAAAATATCTATAATAAGTTTAATTACGAAAATAACGGTAAAAACGATAATAACTACAATAACGATAATAATAATAATAATAATAATGATAATAACGATAATAGCGATTTTAATAATAACAACAATAAAGATAATAACGACATTAACAATAATAACGATAATAATGATAATAATAATTATAACGATAATGATAAGAATATTAATAACAATAATAAAAATAATAAAGATAATAACGTAATAACGAAATAATAATAAGAATCATGAAGATAATAACAATAATATCGAAAACAACGATAATAATGGTAATATTATCAACAATAACAATTATAGCGGTAATAACAATAATAACGATAATAACGATAATAACAATAACACCAATAACAATAATATCGACAATAACGATAATTACGATAATAATAATAACAATTATGGCGATAATAACGATATTAACGATAATAATAATAATAATAATAATATCAATGACAAAGATTTATAACGCTAATTATGATATGTTTATACCTATAAATAGGATAATAATGGTAAGAACAATAATATAATAACAATTATAAAAATTTTAATGGTAATAACGAAAAAATAATAATAATAAGGCCTAATAGAACAATAATATAAACAATAATAGTAGTAATAATATCAATATTAGCAAAAATATCGATAATTTCGATATTAACGATAACAATAGTAGCGATAATAACGTTAGTTATAAAAAAATTAATAACAATTATAACGAAATTAAAGATAGTATTAATAATCAATAATATAATAATGCCGATAATAACGTTAATAATAAAAATAATAACAATAATAATATTACCTAAAATAACGCTAATAACCATAATAACGATAATAACAATAATAGCGATAATAATAATAATAATAATGATAATAATAATATTAACGATAATAGCGATAACAACAGTAATAACGATATTAATAGTAGTAAAAATAAAGGTAATAACGTTAATAAGGATAATAACATTAAAGTTAATATAGATAATAAAGACAACAATAATAATAATAATAACGATAATAATGATAATAACGATAATTATTATATCGAAAGTAACGACAATAATAATAATAATAACATCAATAATAACTATAATTACGATAATAAAGATAATAATGATATTAACGAAAATAATAGTAGTAATAATAACAATAATAACAATACTAACGACAATGTTCATTACGATAATAATAATAACGATAATAATTATAAAAATAATAACAATACTAACGATAAGAATGATAATAATAATAGTAATAGTAATAATAATAGCAATAACGACGATAATAAAGATAAATTTATTAACGATTATAAGGACAATAACGATAAAAGCGATAATATTATTATCAATATTAATGTTCATAACATTAACAGTAATAATAAAAATAACATGTTTAACGGTAATAACAATAATAACGAAAATACTGATAATAATAATAATAATAATAAGAATAATAAAAATGAAAATAACAATCATAACGATAATCTTCCTAGTAATAGTAACAATATTAATAAAGCTAATAACGATATTGAGGAAGCAAACGATATTAGAGATAATAGCGATAATATTAATAATAATAACTATAATAACGATAATAACAATAATAATGAGAACAATAATAACGATAATAATGTTAAAAACAATAATAATAATGATTAGGGAAATAAGGATAATAACGATGACAACGATAATAAAAATAACAATAATAACGGTAATATCGATAATAATATCAATAATAATAACATTAATAACGATAATAATATTAATAATATTAATAATTACGATAATAACGATAATAACGATAATAGTAATAATAATTATAAATGTGATAACGATATTAACGATATTAACGCTGATGAAGATAATAACGATTATAATAACAATAATAATAAAAATATTAACGATAATAACAATAATAACAATAAGGATAATAAAGACAATAACTCCATAAAAATTAATAATAATAATAATAATAATAATAATAATAATAATAATAATTACAATAATAACGATAATAACGATAATAATAGTAGTAATAGTAATAATAATAATGATAATGACGATAATAAAATTAATATTAATAACGATAATAACGTTAATAACAATAATTAAAATAATAATAATAAAGATAATAACGATAATAACGATACAAACGAAAATTGTGATAATAGAGATAATAATAATAATAAGAATAGCAATAGTAACGATAATAACAATAATTATAAGAACATTAATAACGATATTAAGGATATTAACGACAATGATAATAACAATCATAACGATAACAACGATAAAAACGATAATAGTAATCATAATAATAACGAAAATAAGGATTAAAACGATAAAAATTATAATAATAATAATAATAATGAAGACAGTAACGATAATATCGATATTATCGATAATAACAATAATATCGATAAGAATAATACGTTAATAACTTTTACAGTAATAATAAAAATATCGATAGTAACAAAAATAACGATAATGACGATAAAAATAATAACAATAATAACGATAATAACAATTGTAATGAGAACATTAATAATGATAATAACGTTAATAAATTTAAGAATAATAAAAACATTAATAATTATTATAACTGTAATAATTATAATAATAACAATAAAAACGACATCAAAACGATAACAAAAATATTTATAATAATAACGAAAAGAAGGATAATCACGATGAAAGCGATAATAATAATGACAATAATAATGATAATAACGATAATAACGATAATATTATTAACAAGATTAAGGACAATATTCATAGTAATAATAAAGATAATAACGATAATAATAAATAATTAGATATAATAATAATAACGATAATAACGATAATAATTATAATAATAATATCGATAGTAACAATAATCACGAAAATTATGATAATAATAGTAATAGTAATAACGATTATTACGATAATAACCATAATAACGAAAATAGTAATAAAATTAAAAACGATACTTACGATAATAACGAGAATAATTATTGCAATAATAAACATAAATACGATAATAATAATAATAATAATAACATTCATATCGAAAAAAGCAATAATTATAATTACGATAATAACGTTAATAACGATAATAGTAATATGAATAATAACGACAATAAAGATTATAACGATAAAAAAAATAATAAGTATAAATTCAATAACGATACTAACGACAATAACGAAGATAATAATAACAATTATAACGAAAATAACGATAATAATAAAAGTAATATTATAAATAATAACAATATTAAAGATAATAACGATGCAAACGATAATAATAATAATAGTAACAATAACAATAATAATCATAAAAATAATAACGATTATAACGGGAATGACTATAATAATAATAGTAATAATAACTATAATAAAGATAATTACGATAACATTGATAATAATAATTACAATAATGACAATGATAACTATAATAATCATTATAATAAAAATTATATTATCGATAATGAAGACAAAAACGATTGTAATAATAATCATAATAGCAATAATAACGATAATAACGGAAATAAAATTATCAATAATAACGATATTGACGAAAATAATAATAACAATAATATCGATGATAGCAGTAATAAAGATAATAATAATAATAATAATAACGATAATAACGATAATAACAATAATAATAAAAATAATCATAACTATAATAACGATATCAATGATAATAATGATAATAACGATATTGATAATAACGATGTAACCGAAAATATCGATATTAAAAATAACAATATTAACGATAACATCGGTAATACCATTAACAATATTAATGTTATTATCGATAATAATAGTAGTAATAATAAAGATATCAAAGATATTAACGATAATAACGATAAAAAAAATTGCAATTATATCGATAATAAAGGTAATAAATATAATAACAATAATAATGTTAATGACAATAATTATAATTGTAATAATAAAGATATTAACAAAAAAATATAGAAAATGGCATTAATAATAGCGATAATAACGATAATAATAGAAGTAATAATTACAATATTAACAATAATGAAGATAATAATGTTAATAATAGTAGTAATAATAACAAGAGTATTAACAAAAATAACTATAATAACGATAATGACGGTAATAATAATAACGGTAATAAGGATAATATCAATAATAATGATAACCATAATGACAATTATAACGACAATAACGATAATATCTATAATTATAATAACGATAATAACGATAATAACGTTAATACCGATATAAACGATAATAACGATAATCATAATAACGATAATAGCGATAATACCGATATTAACGATAATAAAGAAAATCATAATAACAATAATATCGATAATAACGATAATGAAAATAACGATAATATCGATAATAAAGATTATAACGACAATAATAATAATAATAAGAATTATAACGATAATAACGATAATAAGGATAAATAAATCATTTATAATAACAATAATATCATTAATAACTATAATAACTATAATAACGGTAATAATAATAACGATAATAACGATAATAACGGTAATAAAAATAATAAAGATAATAATAATAATAAGATTAATAACAATAATATCGATTATAATGGTAATAACGATAATAACGATAAATACGATAATAACGATCATAATATCGATAATAATAATAACAATAATAACGATAATATCAATAATAATAATAATAATAACAATAATAATGATAATAACGATAAGAATGAGAATAATAATAACGATAATAACGACAATAATTATAAAATTAATAATGATAATAACGATATTAACGGAAATAACGATAATAATAAAATCAATAATAACGATAATAACTATAATAATAATAATAATGATAAAATTATAATAATTATAGCATTAATAACGATTTTGACTGTAATAAAAATAACGATAATTACGATATTAGCGAAGATAATAATAACAATAATAACGATAACAACGATAATAAGATTTATATAAATAATTATAATAACGAAAGAAAGGATAATAACGGTGATAATGATAATAATAATAACATTAAGGATAATAACATTAATAACGATAATAACAATAATATTAGTAACGATAACATCGACAAAACGATATTAATAACAATCATAATAAAGAAAATAACGATATTAACGAAAATAAAAATTATAATTATTATAACAATAATAGCTATAATAACGATAACAGCGTTAATATTAATAACAATATTAACGATAATATCGATAATAATAATAACAAAATTAACGATAATATCGATAATAAGAATATTAACAATAACAATAATTACGATAATATTGATAATAACGATCATTTTAATATCGATATTAACGATAATAGTAATTATAATGTGAAATATAATAACGGTAATAACGATAATAATAATAAGGACAATATATATAACATTGATATTAAAGTTAATAACGACAATAATAATAAGAATAATAACAATAATACCGATAATAACGATAATGACCATATTGTCGATAATAATAACAAATTTTAACGATAATGATAATAACAAATAATAATAACAATAGTAAATATAAGAAAGATAATAAAAATAATAATATTAAAGAAAATAACGTCAATAGTAATAATAAAAATAACAATAATAACGATAATAACGATAATAATGATAATAATAATAATAATAATAATATTGTTAATAACAATAATTAGAATATTACCGATAATAATAGAGGTAATGATAACAATAAAAAAAAATAACGATAATAACGATTCAACGCTAGGAACGATAATAACTATACTAACGATAATGACGATAATATCGATAATAATAATAATATTAGCAATAAAGACAATAATAACGATAATAACGACTATTATAATAAGGATAATAACGTTAATAATGATAATAATAATAAAGAAAACAATGATAATAACAAAATTAGCGATACTAAAAATAAAGACAATAACGATATTATCGATAATAATAATTATAATAATATTAATAACATTAATACAGATTATAACGATAATAACGATAATAATAATAATGATAATGACGAGAATATTAATAACGATAATAACGATTTTATCGATAATAATAATAACAATATTTACGATAATGTCGATAATAATAATAATAATAATAAAAATAAAAAAGATAATGACGATCATAAATATAATAACGATAATAATAATAATAATAATAATAGCAATATCAATAATAACAACAATAACGATAATAGAAGTAATGTTAATAACGATAAAAACGATATGTCTGATAATAATAATAATAATAAAGGTAACAGCGATATTAACGTTAATAATGATAATAATAATAATGATAATAACCATAATAACAATTTTAACGATAATAATAATAAGTATAATTATGATAATATCGGTACTACTAGTAATAGTAATAACGATAATAACGATAATAATAGTAGTAAAAATAATTATAATAGCTATAATAAAGATAGTAACGATAATAATATTAACGGTAGTAACAGCAATATTATTAATAATAACAACGATAATTACGATAATAACAATAATAATATTAATAATAATAAAGATAATAACGATATAAGGGATAATACCTCTAATAACGATAATAACGATTATAACGTTAATAATAATAATAATAATAACGATAATAATGTTAATAATGACAATAATAAAAATAATAATAATAATAATAATAATAATAACGCTAATATTCATAATAACGAGAATAAGGATAATAATAATGCCGGTAATAACGATAATGAAGATAATAATAACAATAATAATAATAATAATGATGATAATAACAATAATAATAATAATAATAATAACGATAAGAACGATGATAACGTTTATAACAACAACGATAATAACGATAACAACGAAAATAATGATAATAACGACAAAAGCGATAATAACAATAATAATAATAGAAATAATAAAGATAATAAGGATATTACAGTTTCTAACGATAATAATATTAACTAAGTTAACGATAATAACAGTTGTGATGATAGGAACGATAATAAAATAAATAATATTAAAAATAAAAACCTCAATAACGATAATAACGATAAAAATAGCAGAAATAATAGCAATGTTAGGAATAAAAATTATTATGACGGTAATAACGATAATAATAGAAGTAATAATAACAGTAATAACAATAATAGCGATGAAAACGTATTTAATATCAATAATAATAACTATAATGATAAGATGGATAAAAATAATATCAATATTAACGATAATATCGATAATAATAATAATAATAATAACTATAATAACTATAATGACGAAAATAACAATTATAATAATAACGATAATAAAGATAGTAACGCTAATAATAATAATAAAAATAATAATTATAATAACGATATTAAGTACAATAACGATAATAATGTTGGTAATGTTGTCAATAATAACAATAATAACGATAATAAAGATTATGACGATAACAATATTAATGATAATATCGACAGTAGTAATAATAATGATAATGATAATATCGATAGTAACGATAATAATAATAATAATAGTATCTATTGTAACAATAATAACGATAATAATGATAATAATAGTAATTATATTAACGATTCTGACGATAATAACGAAATTAACGTTAATAATAGTAAAATTAATAACGATAATTTCGTAAATAACGACAATAATAAACGTAATAATAGCGATAATAACGATAACAATAATATGAATAATATGCCTAATAACGACATTAACGAGTATAACGTTAATAATAATAACGATAATAACGATAATATCGAAAATATTATTAACAATATTAACGAAAATATCATTAAGTATAATAATAATAAAAAAAGTAATAAAAATAATAACGATAATAACGATAATAATGATGATAATAGTAATTATATTAACGATTCTGACGATAATAACGAAATTAACGTTAATAATAGTAAAATTAATAACGATAATTTCGTAAATAACGACAATAATAAACGTAATAATAGAGATAATAACGATAACAATAATATGAATAATATGCCTAATAACGACATTAACGAGTATAACGTTAATAATAATAACGATAATAACGATAATATCGAGAATATTATTAACAATATTAACGAAAATATCATTAAGTATAATAATAATAAAAAAAGTAATAAAAATAATAACGATAATAACGATAATAATGATGATAACCATAATAATGATAAGAATGATCATCATATTAACGATAATAAGGAAAATAATCATTACGATAATAACGATAATATCGATAAAAGTAATAGAAATAATGACGATTATATCGATAATAATAATAATAATAATAATAACGATAATAACAATAATAACGGTTATAATATTAATAATAATAACGAAAATGACTATAGTAATGATTATAACTATAATAAGCTTAATAACGGTAATAAAAATAAAAATAAAAACT
Organism: Vespa crabro; assembly: GCF_910589235.1. Classification (NCBI taxonomy): domain Eukaryota; kingdom Metazoa; phylum Arthropoda; class Insecta; order Hymenoptera; family Vespidae; genus Vespa; species Vespa crabro. The sequence goes on from NW_025813595.1 coordinate 3,182,113, forward strand.
TCAATAACGATAATAACAAAATTAGAATATTAATAATAAAGCTAAAAACGATAATAACGATAATAACGAATCATAATAATATCGATAAACACGATAAAATCGAAAATAATAATAAAAACTTTAACGATAAAATCGATAAAAATAATAATAATTTTAACGTTAATAACCATAATAAAAATAATAATAATAGCAATAATAACCATAATAAGGAAAATAACGATGATGATATTAACGAAAATTACGATAATAGTAATAAATATAATATCGATAGTAACAATAATAACTATAATGACGATAATAACGATAATGAAGATGGTTATAATAAAGATAATATCTTTAATAACGATATTAATATTAATAATAATAATAAGAACGATAATAACGATAATAGCAACAATAATAACGATAATGAAAAGAGTAATAATAATATTTATAACAATAATAATGATAATTATGATTATCATAATAACGATAATAACAATACTAATGATAATAACGGTAATGACGATAGTAATAAGAGTCATAATAAGATAATAACGATAATAATAGTAATAAAAATATTGATAATTAGAATATATCGTTAAAAACGACATAAATAATAACAATATTAACAATTATAACGATAAAAACGATAAGAAATATAATTATAATAAAATTATAAACGATAATTACTTTTATTACGATAATAACGATAATAATAATAAGAGTAATAACGATAATTATAATAATAACGATAATAATAATAATAATAATAATAATTTTACCATTATAAACGATAATAGCGATATTAATGATAATTACAATAATATTATTAATATTAATAAAAATAATAACGATAATATAGATAATAATAATTATTATAATTAAGATAAAACCGAAAGTAGCAATAATATCAATAGTAATAATAACGATAATAAGGATATCTTACGACAATAATGATAATAATAAACACATCAATAACGGTAATAACGATAATGTTATTGAAGATAATAACAATAATAACCATAATAAAAATAATAATAAAATTCATAAAATCAATAATAACGATAATAACGATAATAATAGTATTAATTACGATAAGAACGATAATAACAATAAAAACGATAACAAGAATAATGATAATAACGATAATAACGGAAATAGCGGTAACATTAATTACGATAATAACGCTAATAACGATAACAACGATAATTACGTTAATAATACTATCAATATTAACCATAATAACGAAACTAATAAATACGAAAATAATATTAATGATGATAATGATAATAAAGATAAAAACAATAATAACGACAACAATAATATCGATAATAACGATAATTATTATAATGATTATAATAAAACTAATAGTAATAATGACCATGATGACATTATTAACGATAATCATAATAGGGATAATAACAACATTGACAATAATAACGATAATTAAGAAAAAAATAATATATAATAATAACAACAATAACGATAAAAACGGTAATAACGTTACTAATAATAATAGTAATATTGATAATAACGATAATAACGATAATAACAATAATAAAAAATATTATATTAATATTCTTAACGGTAATAACGATAATAACGATATAAATAATAATAACAATAACAATAATAATAACGATATAAACGGTAATAACAAAAATGACGATAATAATAATAATAACAACATTGATAATAACGATAATAACGATAATAATGATAATACTATTAAGGATAATAACGAAAATAACGATAATAATAGTAGTAATAAAATTGATAATTACAATATAACGTTAAAAAAGATATTAATAATAACAATATTAACAATAATAACGATAAGAACGATAATAACTAAAATTATAATAAAATTAATAACAATAGTTACTATAATGTCGACAATAACGATAACAATAACAACAATAATAACGATAATTATTGTAATATCGATAATAACTCAAATAATAAAATCAATATTAATTTTAACAATAATAACGATAATAAAGATAATAATAATAACAATATTATCGATAATATGGATAATGGCGATATTATTATTATTAGTAATAACAATAATGACGATAATAACGATACATCCGATTATAACGATGATAATAATAATAATGATGAAGATACTAAAGATATAACATTAATAATGAAAATAATAATAATTATAATAGCGATTATAACAATAAAACCATAATAACGATAAAAATTATAATGTCGAAAATATTAATAATATTAACAGTAATATCGTATGTAGCGATAATAATAATAATCATAATAACGATAATAACGATAGTAAAGGTAATAAAATTAATAATAATATCGATAATAACGGTAATAAGAGGTAATAAATATAATAATAATAACATAATAATAATACTAACTATACTAGCGATAAAAACGACAATGACGATCATTATTCTAATACTAACAATAATAACGATCATAGCGATAATATTAATTACAATAATACCGATAATAACGATAATAGAAATAATAATATTAATATAAATAATGATAATAAAGTTATTAAGGATAATATTAATAATAAGAATAACATGAACAACGATAATAACCATAATAACGTTAATAACAATATTATCGGTAATAATAATACACAATAATATATATAATATCGATAATAATAATAATAATAATAACGATACTATCGATAATAACGATAATAATCATAATAATAATAATAACAATAATAACAATATGAACGATATAATCGTTAATACCGATATTATCGATAATAATAATATCAATAGTAAAGATAAAAATAGTAATATTAATAATAATAATAACAATAATAACGATAATAACGATTATATAGATGGTAATAAAAATAATAATAACAGTAATAAAAGTAATAACAGTAAAAACGGTAATAACGATAATCATGATGGCAATAATAAAGTTAGTAACGATAATTATTATAATGCCGTTAATAATAATAATAATAATAATAACAATTATTACGGTAATAAAGTTAATAATTATTACAATAATATCGATGATAACGGTAATAACGACATTAATAACCATAATAATAATACCCATAATAAATATAATAACGATGATAACAATAATAGTAATTATAAAAATAACAACAATAACGATAATAACTTTAATAATAATAAAATTAATAATAATAATTACGATCATAAAGTTAAAAATAATTTCAAATAATATGGATGACAAAATTAATATTAATAATAATAATAACAATAACAATGATACTAAAAATAATAAAAATAATAACGACAATAACGATAATAATAATAAAATTAATAACGATAATTACGATAATAACGATAATAATTATAGCAATAGTAACGATAATAACGATAATAATGGTAATAATAATAATTACAATACTAACAATATTAACGATTATAATAATATCGATAATGACGATAATAATAATAATTATAATAGCGATATTAACGATATAACGATAATAATAGTAGCGAAAATAACAATAATAATTATGTTAATAATAACGATAAAAGCGATAGTAACGATTATAATAATAATAATAACGATAATATCTATAATAACTGTATTAATGATATTTATAATATTAATAATAAAGATAATAAAGTTATTAATAGTAGTAATAAAAACACTCATAACAACAATAACGATCACAGCGATAATAATGATAATAAAGATAATTTTTTTTTATTTTTTATTTTTTTTGACGGTCTGTGAATGCCAATTTTTACGCACTTACCTAGGGTCCCTGACCGCTAGAGGAACCCTTTACCATTTGGGTCCCCCGTTATAGTCCCTGGAGTGTCGGGCTCATTGTTGGAATAGACACTACCGACTAAACGCATTTCCATCCTAGTGGCATAGTGAAACCATCCCTACACCGCTTTGTAGCATTACTTCGGAATGACACCACTGCCTCATGTCCCTAAACTGGTCTCTCTCATTCGGTTCTAAGTGGCAGGAACCTGAAACAACGTTGGTGGCACGTCTATGGGCCATCCATAACCATCTTCTTGTTGCGTAAGATTTCCCTTACGTAACAGACCACCCTGTTCCACTTCTTCTGCCCTCGCAGCATTTTCTCGACATTGTTGTCCAGCAAGATGTCCCCAAGCTCCTGCTCTACGGCAAGTCATTCGGCGCTCCACCGGGTACATATGAAGAACATGTGGTTTGCATCTTCTTTGATCGAATCCCCATAGGGGCAGTTGCCGTTTGCTAATTACCCCATCTTTGCGAGGAAGGAGAAGAACAGGCCATGCCATGTTAAGAATTGGGTGAGGTAGAAATTTACCTCACCCGCTTTTCGGGTTATCCAGTTGTCAAGTCGACCATTGAGTCGGGCAGTCCATCTGCCCCTAGGTTCCTGCTCCCATCTGCTTTGTCAGGTCTCGATGCTGTTAGACCCGGCTTACTATGATGCCTCCTCCTTCCCCAGAACGGGCTTCTGCTGATGGACGAATTGTCTCTCCTTGGCTAGTAGGTCGATCGGGATTACTCCGATGACAATTAGCACTGCGGGCTCTGAGACCGTGCTGTAGGAGCACGCGATTCGGAGAGTACTCCTCTTGTGTACCGCGACTATGCGCTTGCGATATTTCTCTTATCGCAACGCCTCGGCCCATACTTCCGCGACGTATAGCATCACTTCATCGGCGGCACGCATCCGTATTCGCCTAATGCAAGGTCGGGGGCCGTTGACATTGGCCATGAGTGTGCCAGAGTAGATACTACATTTGCCGCCTTGTCGGATGCCATTATTATATGCAATCCGTAATTGAATTTGTAATCGAGCATTACTTCTAGGTACCTGACGGACGGCTTATTCTGGACCGTCGCGTCTCCTACGGAGAAGCTGCGCAAGGTGTTGATACGCTTCTTCGTTAGTATCACGATCTCTGTTTTCTGGGCTAAAAAGGATAGCCCGTGCTCTTCCCTCCGTGTCGTTTGGGGTGAGATATACACTGATATAAGTCGTCGAGTTTTGTCTCACCCAAACGTATACACATCCGGATCCTTGATCGGACACATGTATTTGTCAGCGACCTGGGATCCAAATGGCCGCGGTGACCAATTCGTCTGCGTACAATCCTATTCCTGCTGTGTCCTGGTATTGTTCGCTGATTAAAACGATATCAGCTTTATCTCAGAGCGGAGCTGGTTTAGAAGGAGGTGCAAGGTCCTGCTCCTATTGAGATTACCCTGATTATAATGATAATAACAATAATATTAATATCAATAATAACGATAATGGCGATAATAATATATATAACAATTATAATGATAATGACGAAAATAACGATAATAATAATAACGATAATAGCGATAATAGAAATAATAATAAAAATGATAAAAACGATAATAACAATGGTAACGTTAATAATAATAGAATTAATACAGATAATAACTATAATAACGATAATAATAATAGGCATAATAACGATATTAACGATAATAATAATAATAATAAAAAAATAACGATAATAACGATAATAACGATAATAATAATAACAACAGTAACGCTAATTACGATAATAATTATCAAAACATAGTTAATAATATTTATAATAACAATACTTACGATAATAAAAATAATAGTATTAACCATAATGTCGATAATGACGATAATAACGATAATAACGATCATTACGGTAAAAATATTATTAATAATAACAATAATAATAATAATAACGATAACGTCAATAATAATAATAAAAATAATAACGATAATAGCGATAATAAAGATAATATCGATAATAATACCAACACTATTAAAGTAAGAAACGATAATAATAATAATAGTAATAACAATAAAAACATTAATGATACTAATGATATTATCGATAATGGTAATAATAATAATAATAACGATAATAACGGTTATAATGATAATAATTATAATAATAACAATATTAAAAATAATAACTGTAATAACGATAACAACGATAATAATTGTAGTAATAATAACAATAATAACATTACTAACGATAATAACGATAATATTCATAATAATAATAACAATATCAACGAAAATTCCGATAATAATAATAATGACAATAATAACAACAAGAGAGGTGATAACGATAATATCGATAATAATAATATGGATTGTAACAATAAGAGCGATTATAATAATAAAAATATTTACGATAATTACGATATTAGCGATAATAATAATAACAATAATAAACATAATATGGGTAATATCTAAAATATCGATAATAACGATAATAACGGTAATAGTAACAATAATAATAACGATGCTAACGATAATAAAACCAATAATAATGATTGATTACGACAGTATTAATAATAATAAAAACGGTAATAACGATATAAACGATAATAATAATAATAATAAATATAATAACGATATTAATCATAATAACGATAATAGTTATAATAACTATAACAAAAAAAATAATAATCACAATAATAAAAATAATTACAATAATAATGACAATAATAATATCAATAATAACGATATAACGATAATAATAAAGATAATAACGATATTAACGGACATAAAGATAATAATAATAATAACGATAATAATGATAACGATAATAACGATAATATCGGTAATAAGATTTAAAATATTAACGATAAAATCGATAATAATAATAATAATAATAATAATAACAATAATTACGATAAGAACGATAATATCGGTAATAACGATAATAATAATTACGATAATGCCGGTAATAATAATAACGATAATAACGTTACTAATGATAATAACGAAAAGAACGATAATGACGATAATAACGATAATAATAATAATATAACCATAATAACGATATTAATGATAGTATCGATAATAACGATAATAATAAAAAAGATAAAGACGGTAATAATAATAATAATAACAATAATAACGAAAATAACAATAAATATAATTACAATATTATCGATAATGAAGATAATGTCAATAATAATGATAACAATAATAGGGTTTATAACTATAGTATCGATATAATTATCATCAATAATACCATTTATAGCGATAATAATAATTATTATAATAAAAATAATAATGAACATAAATATATAATAATGATAATAATTATAACAATATGAACGATAAAAACGAAATTATTAGGAATAATAATAAGAATAATAACGATAATATCAAATATAACGATAATTATAATATCATTAATAGCGATAATAAAGATAATAACTATATTGACAATAAGAACAATAATAATAATAACGATAAGAAAGGTAATAATAATAACAACAATATAGATAATAACTGTAATAAGGATAATAATAATAACAATCATAACGAGAAAATCGATAATAATAATTATAACGATAATAATAATAATACTAAAAATAACAAAAAACGATAATAATAATAAAAATATCAATAATAACGTTAATATCGATAAGAAGGATAAGAGTAATAATAATAATATCGATAACATCAATAATAGACATATTAACGAAAATAATAATTATAATTGCTACGATAAACTTCATAATAACGATATTAACGATAATAATAATAATAATTATAACGATAAACAACATAATAACGGTAATAATGATAATACTAATAATAATTATTATGATAAACACGATAAGAATGATAGTAACGATAATAATAATAAGTAAAACTTTAATAACTATAATTACGATAGTATCAACATTAATAATAGTAATAATATCAATGGTAACGATAATAATGGTTATAACGATAATAATATTAGAAAAATAATATTAATAACGATAATAGTAATAATAATAATAATAATAATAATAATAATTTTGACGGCACTAATGATATTTATGATAATAACGGTAAAAATAATAATAATAATAATATCGATAATAACGGTAATAACGGTTACAACGATAATAATAATAAAGAAATTACAATAATTACAATAATAACGATAACAATTATAAAACGATAATAATAATAAAGGTAATAAAAATAATAACATTCATAATAAAAACAATATAATTATATTAACAGTTATGAGGACAATAACGATTATTATAACAATAACAACGATGATATTAATAATAATAAAAACAATAATAACTATAATAACGGTAATAACGAAAATAATAATATAATCAATAACGATAATTAAGTCAATAACGATAAAATAATAGCAATAATAACGATAATATCGATAATAATAATAACAATATTAACGATAACGTCGAAAAGGATAATAATAATAATAAAAATACTACCGATAATATTGATAATAACAATAATAATAATAACAATGACAACGATAATATTATTAAAAATAATAACGATAATAACGTTAATAAAGATAAAAATGATAATAATAATAAAAATTATAACGATAATAACGACAAGAATATTAATAATAATATTGATAAAAACAATAATAAATGTAATAATAATAATATTCATAATAATATTAATAACGATATGGACCAAAATATCCATAATAATAGTAATAAAAGTAACAAGAGAAACATTAATAACTTTAAGAACGATATTGACGATAATATGAATAACAATAATAACGATAATAACGAAAATAACGTTAACATCGATAATAATAATAACAATAATATCGATAATTACGATAATAACTATAATAATAGTAATAATGATAACACTAATAACAATAATAATGATAATAATGATAATAACGATAGTACCGTTAACAGCAATAACAATAATAAAGAAAATAACGATAATAATAATAATAATAATAGGAGCAAGAATAATGATAATATACATAATATCGATAATAATAATAACGAAAATAGAGAAAATAGTAATAATAATAATAAAGATATTAACGAAAATATCAATGATAATAACAGGAATAATATTGATAATAACGATAAAAACGATAATCATAATAATAAAGACAATAACGATATTAACGTTAATAACGATTATAAAAATACAATTACAACGATTACAGTAATAATAATAATATCGATAGTATCAATAATAACGATAATGACGATAATAATAATAGTAAAAATTATAAAGATTATAAAGATATAACCGATCAAAGCTATAATAATGATAATAACAATAACAATAATAGTAATAATCACAATAATAACAATAATAACAATAATAATGAGAACAATAATAACGATAATAACCTTATTAACCAAAAAAATAATAACAATATTAACGATAACAACAAAATAATAATAATAATAATTATTATAATAATAATAATTATAATAATAATAATAATGAAAATGAGAATAATAACGATGACAACGAAAATAATAATAAAAATAATAATTATATTAAAAATGAGGATAATAACGATGACAACGAAAATAATAATAGTAATATTATCGATAATAAATATAATAACGAAAATAATGTTAATAATAATAATAATAACAATAACAATAATAACGATAATTACGACAATAACGATATTAATAAGAATAATAACATCGATAATAAGGATAAGAACGATTAGAACGATAATATATTAAAATTTATGACAATATTAAAGATAATAATGACAATAAACATAATATTAAATACGATAATAAGGTTATTAAAGATAATACCGATAATATTAATAATAGTCATATAGTTAAAAACTATATCAAAGAGAATAGCAATAATAACAATAACAATAATAACGATAATAACGATATTAACGATAATCATAACAATAATAATAATAAAGATAATACCGATATTTACGATAATAACGATAATTGTGATAGTAACAATAAATATAGTAACGATAACAATGATGATAATGATAATGGCGATAATAATAATAATATTAACGATAATAACGATAATAACAATTATAACGTTTTTATAAAAATAATAATATAGATAATATCGATAATAATAATAACTATATTAACGATAATAACAATAATAATAATAATAAAGAAAATAACGCTATTAACGTATATAAGAGAAACACTAATAATAATAACAGTGATAATAACGATAATAAATATAATAACGAAAAAAGGAAAAACAATTATAAAAATGATAACGATAATAACAATAATAATAATAAAAATAACGGTAATATCGATAATAACTACAATAATAATAATAACAGAAACGATAATAACGATAATAACGATAATAGCGATAGTAATAGTAGTAATTATTAGAACAATAACAATTATAACGATAATACCGATAATAACGATAACAATAATAATAACTATATACGATAATATCGATAATGATAATAAAGATAATAACGATTATGAAGATGATAATAATAATGATTGTAATAATAATAATAATGATATTAACGATAATAACGATAATAACTATAATAATAATAATAAAAATAACGATAATAACGATAATAATAATAATAATAATAACGATATTAATGATATTAACAATAGGAACGATAATAATAATAATAGTAACGATAATAACCATAATAATGATAATAACGATAATAATTATATTAATAGTAACAAAGTAAAGATAATAACGATACTAATAATAACAATAAAAACAATAATAACAATATTGACAATAATAATAATAAAATCGATAATAAGGATAATAAAAGTATGAACGACAATAGCATTACAATAATATCAATAATAACGATAATAACGATTATAATATTAACGATAATAATTATAATGATAATTACTATTATAAGGATAATATTAATAATAATTATAACAATAAAAACAATGATAATGATAATAACGATAATAATAATAACAATAATAGCTGTAACAATAAAACAGTAATAATAATAATAATACTAATAAGAATAATTACGATAATACCGATAATAATAATAATATTAACCGTGATACCTATAATAACGAAAATAGTAATGACAATAATAACGATAATAATAATAATAACGATAATAACGATAATTATAATAACATTAAAGACGATAATTATGGTAATTGCGAATAATTACTATAATAATAAAAATAATAATAAAAACAACAATAAAAATCATAATAATGATAATAAAATAACAATGATAATAATAATTATAATAACTATAATAACGAGAATAATGATAATAACGATAATAAACATAACAATAAAACTAATATAACGATAATAACCTTAATAGCGATAATAATAATAATAATAGCGATAGTAGCGATAATAACCATAATAACGATAATAATAATAATAAATATAAAGATAACATCGATAATAAGTATGATAATAATAATAATAATAATTATAATAATAATAATAATAATAATAATAATAATAATAATGATAATAACGATAATAATGATAATAAATATAAAATAATAATAATAAGAAGGGTATTAAGGATAATAATAATAATAATAAAGTTAATAACGGTATTAATGATAATAACGATAATCATAATAATAATAATAATAAAGACAAAATCGGTATTAACGAATATAACGGAAATCATAATATTTATAATGTCGATAGTAAGAATAATAACGATAAAAACGATTATTATAATAATAATATTAATATCCATAATAAAGATAGTAACGACAATATCGATAATAATGAAGATAATAACAATAATAACGATATTAACAATAATAATAATAATAGTAATAACAATAATAACGATAATGATGATAATAACGTTAATAATGATAATAACAATAATAATAATACTTAAAATAAAAATAATAACGGTAATAAAGATTATAATGATACTAACAATAATAATATTAATAATTATAGTAATAATAATGATAATAACGATAATAACTATATTAATAGAAATAATAATAACAATATTTACAATAATGAAATAATAACGATGTTATCGATAATAATAATAACGATTATAACGAAATATTCTAATAATAAAAATATCGATATTAACAATAATAACGATAATGACGATAATAATAAAAATAAGAATAACGATAATATCAATAAAAATTATAACACTATTAACGATAATATCTATAATAATAATAATAATAACAATAATAACGATAATAACAATAATAATAATAACGATAAAAGAGATAACAGTAATAATAATACTAACGATAGTAACGATAATTACAATAGGAACGATAATAACGATTATATCAATTATAATAATAACGACAATAACGTTAATAACGATAATAAAAAATAATAATAGCGATAATTGCGATATTAACGATAATAACTATAATAATAATAACAATAATAGCGATAAAAATGATACTATTTATAATAACAATAATAACGTTTATAACAATAATAATAATAAAAATAAAAAAGATCATAAAAATTATAAATATTAGAACGATAATAATAATAATATTAATAACCATAATAACGATTATAATGATATTATCGATAATAATAGATGTTATAATAACAATATTAACAATGATGACGACAATAACGATAATAACGATAATAATATTAATAACAATAAGAACGATATCAGCGATAATAATGATACTAATAATAATAATGTTAATGAAAATTAGGATAATAACTATGTCAACGTTAATAATATTAACAGAAATAACGATGAAAATTATAATAACGATAATAGTAATAATAATAATAATGATAATAACGATAATATTGATAATAGAAATAATAGCGATAATAATTATAAAGATAATGACGATTATAATATTAATAATAATAACGATATTAACGATAATTACGATAATAACGATAATAATAAAAACGATAATTTTTTTTTAAGGTCTGAGGATGCCAAACTTTATGCACTGACCCAGGTGCACTAGAGGAACCCTTTACCTTTTGGGTCCCGCGTTGAATTCCCTGGAGTGTCGGGCTAACCGTTAGGATAGGCATTACCGACTAATCTCATATCCATCCTATTGGCATAGTGATACCACCCGGCACCGTAATGTGATATTAATTCATGATGGCGCCACTTCATCATGTCCCATTAATTAGGACTTCCACAATTTGGCTCTACGTGGCAGGAACTTGGTGCAACGTTGGTGGCACGTCTATGGGCATCCCATATCCTTCTTCTTTTTACGTAAGATTGCCCTCACGTAGCAGGCATCTCTGTTCCACTCCTTCTGCCCTCGCAGCATTTTCTTGACAATGTTGTCCGGCGAGATGTCATCGAGCTCCTGGTACAAGGCAAACCGTTCGATGCTCCACCGTGCACAAATGAAGAATCTGTGGTGGGCGTCGTCGAAGGTTGAGTCGCCATAGGGACATTTGCCGTCAGAAACCTTCCTCATCATTGAAAGGTAGGTGCAGAACAGTCTATGCCCTATCAAAAATTGGGTGGGGAAGATGTCGGCCTCCCCCGCCTACCGATTTAGCAGGTGTCCAGCCGACTGACGAGTCGGGCCGTCCACCTGCCCCTAGACTCCCGTTCCCATTTTCTTTGCCAGGTCTCGATGCTGGTAGACCTGGCGAGCCATGATACCTCCTCCTTACCCAAAGCGGACCTTTGCTGGTGGACGAAATGTCTCTCCTGGGCTAGTAGATCTATCGGGAATACTCCCGCGAACACTAGCACCGCGGGCTCAGAGACCGTTCAGTAGGAGCAAGCGATTCGGAGAGCGCACTTCCTCTGTACTGCGGATCTGCGCTTGCGATAATTATCTTTTCGCAGTGCCTCCGCCCATATTTATGCGCCGTACAGTATCACTGCTTCGACGGCACGCATCCGTATTCGCCTAATGCACGACCGGGGGCCGTTGACATTGGCCATAAGTGTGCCCAGCGTGGCTACAACTTTTGCCGCCTTGTCAGCCGCCCTTATTATATGCTTTCCGTAATTCAGTTTACAATCGAGGATTACTCCAATGTACGTGACAGATTGCTTTGCCTGGACCGTCGCATCTCCTACTGTGAAATTGCGCAAGGTGTTGATGCGCGTCTGCGTTAGTAGCACGATCTCTGTTCTCTGTGCTGCTACGGATAGCAAGTTCTCTTCCATCCAGAAGATGACTCTGCGCATGACCTGGTTGAGCAGCAGCTGTGCCCCCTCCGTGTCTCTTACAGTTATGACAACTGCAATGGCGTCTGCGTACCCAACCAAGAAAGCGCCTTCAAGGACTGCCATGCGTAAGATACCGTCGTAGAAAATATTCCAGATATCCGGTCCTAGTATGGAGCCCTGAGCTGCCCCCGATGTCTACTCCAAGCTTTTTGGACCATCGCCAGTATTGTATTCTAGGAAGCGCTCGTTCAGATAATCCTCGAGTATTCGAAGTATGTACCCCGGAACTCTGAAATTACGTTCCAGCGCTTCCATTGCCAAGTCCCACCTGATGGAGTTGAAGGCATTTCTCTAAGGTGGCCAGCAGACACAAATGGCGGGAATGGTGATTCCCGCGCTCACTCATTTTTGCGGGCATGACACCCTCCTGAACTGCGTGGATGATAGATAGGCCGGATCGAAATCCATACTGGCAGGCAGCAAGATCCCCCGCTGCCCTCACAGCTGCGTGCAGCCGTGGCCTAAGCAGCTTCTCCAGGAGCTTGCCAGCCTCATCGAGCATACATATAGGCTTGTATGACGAAGCAGCATCTGCTGGACCCATGCTCATGATGATGAGCACAAGTTTCGCTTTCTTCCACGGGGCCGATAAGATGCCCTCCCTGAGGCACATGTTGAACACGTTTTGCAAAAGCTCAGGGTGACTCTGCGAGACGGGTTTAATTACTTCCGCTGGAAGTCCGCCAGGACCTGGAGCATTCATGTTCCGCATAGAAGATGCGGCCCTGAGTAGCTCTTCTTCCGTAAATTGTGACACCTCTGTTATCTCCAGGCGCAGCCATGCTAATCTTTCTCTTCGGCTGTGAGGGGAATACAGTATGCACGATGTATTCCAACGTCCTCGCGTCCTGAGGGATTCCTTGCGTTTGAGTTCCCAGCTTGCGAGTGACGATCTGATACCCTAATATTCACGGATTCTTATCGACTTCCAGGCACAGATACTTCCATCGCCGTCGTTACTAGCCATGATTACCCACTTCAAAGCTTTTTTGGCCGCTTGATACTCTGCAGCAAAATAATAATCATAATAACGATAATAACGATAAGAATGATAATATCGATAATCACAATAACAATATTAACGATTATATCGATAATAATAATAATAGTAATGGCAAAAATAAAGTTAACAACGACAATGACAATAATAACGATAATAATAATAATAATAATAGTAATAACAATAATTACCATCATAACGATAGTAACGATAATAACGATAATAATAATAACGATAATGATGGTAATAATATTAATAAAAACAATTATAACAATAATTACGATAATAACGATAATAACATATAATAACGACAATAGTAATAATAAAAATCACGATAGTGATGATAATAAAGATAATATTAAAAATAATAATATTAATAACAATAATAGCGATTATAAAGGATGTAATGAAAATAAGATTAATAATAGACAAAAATAATAATAATAATAACAAAATTAACGGTGATATCGGTAACAATAATAATAATGAAACAATAATAACTGTAACAACGATAATAACGTCTATAATAGTAACGATAATAACGATGAAAACGATAATAGCGACAATAACAATAATTAGTTTAACGATAATATCGATAATAATAATAACAAAATTAACTATAATATCAATAATAATAATATTAGCAATAAAAATAATAATGATAATAACGATAATAACTATAATTACGATAATAACGATAATAACGTCAATAGCGATTATAAGGATAATAATAATAGTAATAATAACAATAATAACAATAATAAAGATTATAACGATAACAATATTAACGATAATTTCGACAATGTTAATAATAATAAAAACGATAATAATATGAATAATAATAAAGATTATAACGATATTAACGATAGTAAGGATAATAATGATAATAACGAGAATAACGATAATATAGATAATAATAATAACAATATTAAGGAAAATAGCGATATTAATAATAATAATAATAATAAAAATAATAACGATAATAACGATTATAATAATAACGATAATAATAATAATAATAATAAGTATAACGATAATGACGTATATAACGATAATAATAATAGTAGCAATAACAATAATAAATGTAATAACGTTAATAACCATAATATGAAAACGACATTAAAAATAATATTGGTAGTAATATTAACAATAATAATAATAATTACGTTAGAAACGATTTTAATGATAATAATAATTAAAATAACAATAATTAAGATAATAATGTTAATAGAGATAATATCGATATTAACGATAATAATATTAATAATAATAAAAATAAAGATAATAATGTTATTAACGATAAAGACAATAATAAAGAATGTAACCATAATAACGATAATGATGATAATATCGATAATAATAATAATGATAAAAACTTTGTTAAGGATAATAATAATAACGATTATAACAAAAATAAAAATAATAATTTCTTCGATATTAACAATATTAATGATAATGAGGATCATTATAATAATAATAATAATAACGATTATAACGATAAAAACGATAATAACGATAATAATAATAAAATTAATAATAATAATAACGTTAATAACTAAATTAATAATAGCAATAATAACGATAAAACCGATAATAATGACATTAATAGTAGTAACTACAATAACGATAATAGCAAGAATAGAATTACGATAATAGTAATAATAATAATAGCGATAATAACGATATTAACGATAATAACGATAATAAGAATAACTATTATAACGATAATATCCATAATAATATTAATAACGATAATAATTATTTTAATAATAGCAATTATAACGATAATAACGATAATAATATTAATAATAATAATAATAACGAAGGTAATGATTATATCTATGACATCGATGTTATAAAAATAACAATAACAACGTTTATATCGCTAATAACGATTATAATAATAACGATAATGAAGATGGAAATAATATTAATAAAACGAAAATAACGAAAATTTCGATATTAATGATAATAATAATAATGTAAATAAGGATAATTACGAAATTAATAATGATAATAACAACAATAATAAAGATAATAAAGAAATTGAAAATAATAATAATAAAAATAATAATAATAATATCGAAAATAACTATAATAACGATAATAACAATGATAGAAATAATAACAATAATAATGATAATAATAACAATAATATTAATAAACATAATAACGATAATAAGGATAATAACGATAATAAAAATAATGATAACAACAATATTGACTGTAACGTCGATAATAACAATAATATTAATATCGATAATAAAGATAATATCTATAATAATAATAACGATTATAACAATAATAATGATAATAACGATAATAACACTTTTAAAAATAATAATAATAGTAATAATAAAGATAATGAAGATATTAGAGATTCTAACGATAATAATAATATTTATAAGAACAATAATACATATTAAAACGACAATAATAATAATAATAATAATAATTATAACAACGATAATAACGATAATAAGGTTAATAATAATAGTAATAATGACAATGGTAGGAATAATGACGATAATAACGATAATAAAAATAATAATTATAACGGTAAAATGATATTAATAATAATAATAATGACAATAAAAACGATAATAACGATAATAATGATAATTACGTTAATAACGATCATAAAAATAATAATAATAGTAATATTAATGATAATGACGATATAAAAAGATTCTAACGATGATAATAATAAAAATAATAACGATAATAACGATTATAATGATATGAACGAGAATAATATTAATAATAATAACAATAATAACGATAATAACGATAAAGATAGTAGCAATAACAAAAATATTAAGAATAATAAGTATAATAACGACAATAACGATAATAATGGTAGTAATAATAAGAGTAATAATAATAATAATGATTAAAAAGATTTTAGTGATAATAATCATAACGATAATAACGATATAATCGATAATTATAATAACAATATTTACGATAATATCGATAAGAATAATAATAATAACAATAATAACGATAATAACGATAATAATAATAATAATAATAATAATAATAATAATAATAACGTTAATTACGCTAATAACGATAGTAATAATAACGATAATAACGATAATAGCAATAATAATAATTAAGATAATAACGTTAATAACGATATTAACGTTAATATCGATAATAATAATATTAACAATAATAATGACAATATTAATAATAATAATAATAATAATGATAATAACGATATTAAAGATAATAATAATAATATTAATAATAAAGATAATAACGTTATTAAGCATAAAAACGATTATAACGATTATAATGATAAG
This sequence comes from Vespa crabro, assembly GCF_910589235.1. Classification (NCBI taxonomy): domain Eukaryota; kingdom Metazoa; phylum Arthropoda; class Insecta; order Hymenoptera; family Vespidae; genus Vespa; species Vespa crabro. The sequence goes on from NW_025813595.1 coordinate 3,200,364, forward strand.
ATCGATAATAATGTTATTTGAAATAACAATAATAACAATATTAACGATAATAATAATAATAATATTTATAATAATAATAATGACGATAATAATGATAGCAATAGTAGTAATAATAACATTATTATCAATAATAAAAGTATTGAAGTCAATAACGATGAAAAAAATAAGAATAATTACAATAAAAACGTTAATATCGATAATAATACTAATAATAGTTATAACGATAATTACAATAATTTCAAAAATAACGATAATAATATTATCATTAATAACAATGATTTCTATAATAACTATAAAAACATTAATAACGACATTAATAATAACGATAATAACAATAAGAATAAAAATAAGAGTAACAATGATAATGATTATAAACATAATAAATATAACAATAATAACGAAAATAACGAAAATAATAAAATTAATTTTATATTAATAACGATAGTAACGATAATAACGATAACAATAATAACAATAATAATGATAATAACAATAAGAATAATAATAATAATAATGAAGATAATAACGATATTAAAAATAATAACGATAATAATAATAACAATAATCACGATAATAACGATAATATCGATAATAATCATATCGATATTAAAGATAATAACTAAAATATTAAGAAGAATATTAACGGTAATAACTATTATAATGATAATAACCATAATAACGGTAATAAAAATAACAATAATAACGATATTAACGAAAATAATAATAACAATATTAACGATAATAACGATAATAACGATTATAATAGTAACGATAATAACGATAATAATAATAATAATAATAACGATAATAAAGATAATAACGATCATAACTATAATAATAATGATAATAATAAAGATAATGAAGATATTCACGACAATAATAATAATTATAATAACTATAATAAAAACGATAATAACGCTAATGCCTATAATAATAATAATAGTAATAACAATAATGTCGATAATAAAAATAATATCAACAATAATAATAACAATATTAACGATAATATCGATAGTAATAATAATAATAATAACGCCAATGAAGATAATAACGACAATAATAATATTATTTATAACTATAATAATAACGAAGGTGTCGTTGTTAAAGATAATAATAATAGTAATAATAAAAATAATAGCAATAATAAAGATAATAACGATATTATTAATAGCAATAATAATGTTAATAACGATAATATCGACCAAAATAATTGGAATAATAACAATAATAAAGATAATAGCGATAATAAAAAAATAACGATAATAATAATAACGATAGTAACGCAAATAACAATAATAACGATAAAAATAGTATTAATAATAACAATAATAACGATAATAAAGGTTATAACGATTATAATATTAACGATAATAACGACAATATTAATATTAATAATAACGATAAATACTATAATAACTATTAAATTATTGATAATAATAAATATAATAACGGTATTAACAATTATACCGATAATAACGGTAATAACGATAATATAGATAATAATACTAACAATATAGCGATAATAACGATATTAATAATAGTAATAAAAATAAATTTAATAACGATAATAGAAATAATAATATTAACGATAATAACGACAATAAAGATAACAATATTAAGAATAATATATAAAACAATGATATTAACGTTAATAATGTTAATTATAATTACAATAATAATGATAACAATGATAATTATGATAATAACCATAATAACTATTTAACAATAATAATAATAATAACCATAAAATATATAATAATGGTAACGTTAATAAAGATAATAAAGATAATAATAAAAAAAATAATTACGATAATAACGATATGAATGATGTTATCGGTAAAAATAATAACAATAATAAAGATAATAAAGGTAATAAAAATAAAAATAATTTCGATAATTATGATATTAATGGGGATATCTAAAAAAGTAATAACAACAGTAACATTAATAACACTAATAACGATAATAACGATAATAACGATAATAACAATATTAATATTAATAACAAACGAAAATAAAAATATTAAAGATAATAATAATAATAATAATTATAATAATAATAATAATAACAATAATAATAATAATAATAATGATATTAACGAAAATAACGATAGCATTAGTAGTAGTAATAACAATATCGACAACAATAAAAATAATGAAGTAAATAACGATGAAAAAAATAAGAATAATAATAATTACAGCGTTAATATCGATAATAATAATAATAATAATAATAATAATAATAATAATAATAATAATAATAATAATAGTAATAATAGTTATAACGATAATTACGATTATAACAAAAATAACGATAATAATAATAGCAATAAGAACAATGATTTCTATAATAACTATAAAAACGTTAATAACGATATTAATAATAGCGATAATAACGATAATAACGATAATATTAAAAATAAGAGTAACAATAAAAATGATTAAAACGATATAAATATAACAATAATACCGATAATAACGAAAATAATAAAATTAATTTTATAATAATAAAGATAGTAACGATAATAGCAATATATTTAATACTGAAAATTACGATAATATTGATAATAATAATAATAATAATGACTGTAGTAACAACGTTAAAAATAATAATAATGACGAAAATAACGATAATGACGATATTAATAACAATAATGAAATAATAACGATAATAAAGATAATAACAAAAGTAATAGTATTAAGAATAATAAAAACCACAATAATAACGATAATAACCTTAAGAATGATAACAATAATAACGATAATAACGATATTATAGCTAATTATAACAACTTTAATAACTATAATAACGATTTTTATGAGAATAATAATAATAATAATAACAAAAATATCGATGATAACGACATTAATAATTACGATATTAACGGTAATAAAGATAATAACGATAAATGATAATAGTAATAATAATAAAGGTTATATCGATATTAAAGATAATAACTATTATCATAATATTATTAATAACGTTAATAAAAATTATAACGATAATAACGATAATGACAATAATAATAACATCGATAATAACAATTACAACGACAATAATAATAAAAATAATAACTATAATAATAATAATAATAGTAATAACGATAATTACGATAATAACGATAGTAATAACAACAATAATAACGATAAGAATAATAATAATAATAATAACAATAAAAACGAAGTATAATAATGGTAACAATAATGATGATAGTAACGATAATAACGATAATATTAATAATATAAATAAAGATAACATCGATAATGACGATAATGCGATAAGAATAATATTATTAGCGATAATAACGATAAAAACAAAAATAACAATATTCATAATAATTATATTATCCATAATAACGATAATAAAGATAACAAAATTAACGTTAATAAATATAATATCTATTATAAAAATAACTATAATAAAGATAATAATAATATTAATAATAAAAATAATAACAATTATAGCGTTAATAATATTAATAATAAAGATGATACCGATATTAACGATAATAATGATAATAATAATAACTATATTAAGGATAATAACGATAATAACGATAATATCATTAATAATAACAATAATAATAATATTAATAATAACGATGAATACGATAACAACGATAATAATAGTATTAATAATAACAATATTTACAATAATAAGAAAAATAATAAAATCAAAGGCAATAAAAACTAAAATAACATTATTAACGATAACGATAATAACGATAATAACAATAATCATGATAATAAAAATAATTACAATAATAACGATAATAAAGATAATTGTAATAATAGTAATAACGATAACATCGATAAAGAAGATAATCGTAATATTAGTAATAACGGTAATAAGGATAATAACGATAATAGTAATAACAAAAAAAGCGGTAATAAAAATGATAATAACGAAAATAATAATAATAATAATAACAATAAAACTGATAATAAGTGTAATAATGGTAACAATAATGATGGTAATAAAGATAATAACGTTAATATTAACAACAGAAATAAATATAACATCGATAGTAACAAAAATAAGATAATAATAATATTAATAGCGATAATAATGATAAAAACGAAAATAACAAAATTCAAAATAATTATATTAGCAATAATAACGATAATAACGATAATAATAATAATAATAAAAACGATAATAACGATAATATCGATAATAATAATAATAATATTAATGATAATAACAATTATAGTAATATTAATAATAATGAAATTAACGATAATGACGATAATAATAATAATACTAACAACGATTATAAGAATAATAACGATACCATCGAGAATAATAATAACAATAATATCGATAATAGCGATAATAACGATAATAACATTATTCATAGTAATAAGAATAAAGATAATATCGATAATATGTGTAATAATAATAAAGTTTATAACGATTAAAACGACAATAATAATAATAATAATAACAATTAGAATAATAACGCTAATAACTATAATAATGAGAACAATAATAACGACCAAAACGTTAATAAAAATAAAAATAATAGCAATAATAGCGATAACATCGATAATAACAATCATCGTAATAATAACGATAATAGTGGTAATAACTATGATAACGATAATAATAATAACAATAATAACGATAATAAGGATAATAACGGAAATAACGATAACAATAATATTAATAATAAAGATAATAATGATATTTACGAAAATAACGATAATAATAATAGCAATAATAACAATAATACCGATATTAATAATAAAAAGCATAATAAAGTTAGTAACGATTATATTAATACTAATAATAATGTTAATAACGTTATTAACGGTAATAACGATAATTTCGATTATAATAATAACAATAAAATCGATAGTAAGGATATTAATTATAACAATAATTACATTAATTACGATAATAATGACAATAGTAATAATAATAATAACCATAATAACGATAATAACATAATATAACGATTATAATATTAACAGTAATAACGATAATAAATATTTTTACGATAATTTTTATAACGATAATAACGATAATAACGATAATAATAATAATAATATCAAAGGTTATAACGATATTTACTAAAATAACGATAATCATATTAATGACGATAATAATAATAATAATAATTACATTAATAACGATAATAACGATTATAGTGATAATAACTATAATAACGTTATTATCTATAAGAGTAAAAGTAATGATAGAGATATAATAATAATAATGTTAATAACGTTATTAACGATAATAACGATAATAATATTAACAATAATAACGATAATAACTATATTAAAAATAATAATAGTATACGATAACAAAGATAACAACAACAATAATAATAGAAAACTAAGGAAAATATGGATAATAACGATAACAGCGTCAGGAAAAATAATAATATTTTCGATAATAACTATAATGACAATAATAATATTAACGTTAATATCGATAATAACATTAAAAATACTAGTAGTAGTAATTATAATAACGGTGATATCTATATTTATGAAAACAATAGTAACGATAGTATCGTTAATGTCAATTATTATGGTAATAATAATATCAATAAAAACAATAATAACAAAAATAACAATAATATTAATGACGATATTAACGATAATAACGATTATAGTAATAACGATATTAACGACAATATTAATAATAATAATAACGATAATAATGACATTAACCATAATAATGATAGTAATAATATCGATAATAACTATAATAACGATAGTAATGATAATGATTTTAACAATAAAAACGATTTTAAATATTTTAACGATATTAATAATTATAATAACGATAATAACGATACTAATAATAATAATAATAATAATAATAAAAATAAAAACAATAATTTGTATAATAACGATAATAATAGTGGTAATGTTAAGAATAATAACAATAATAACGATAATAACGATTATGACGATAACAATATTATTGATAATAATGTCAATAGTAATAATAATAATAATAACTATAAGATCGATATTAACGATAATAACTATAATAACGATTATAACTATAATAACGATAATTACGACAATAACGACAATAATAATAACGATATTAACGATAATAATGATAATAATAAAAACAACATTAATAACGTTATAAAAGAAAATAGTAATAACAATAGTAACGAAAACAACGATAACAACATTAATAATAATAATAATAATATCGAAAGTAATTAAAATAACGGTGACAACTATAATATTAATAACAGTAATAACGATAATAACGATAATAACTATAGTAATAATACTAATAATAACGATAATAACGATATTAATGGCAATATGGATAATAACAGTAATATTAATAATCATATTAAAGATAATAACGATAATAACATTACTAACGATAATAGCGATACTAATTTTAACAATATTAAGGATAATATCGTTAAAAATTATAACAATATTCACGATAATATCGGTAATAATAATAACAACAAAAACAATAATAACGATAATAAGTATAATAAAATTTATAATAATAACGATAATAATGATAATAACGATAATAATCATGATAATAATAGTAATAATAAAGGTAATAACGATAGAAAAAGTTTCTAACAATAATAATAATAACAACAATAACGATAATAGTGATTATGATGATAAGAAAGATAATAATAATAATGAAAATAAAAATAATAACGAAAATAACGATGATAATCATAATTATAAAAGTAATAATAACAATATTAAGAATAGTAACTATTATAACGATTATAACGATAATAGTAGGAGTAATAATTACAGTAATAAAAATAATAACGATAATAACAATTACAAAAAGTTAACGATTATAATATTAACGATAATAATGACAGTAATAATAACAATAATAATTATAATACCGATAACAATGATAATATCAATAATAACTATAATTACAATAATAATAACATTAATAAAAATAATATTGTTAATAAGGTTATTACCGATGATAATGATAATTATAATATACATAATTACTATAATAAGGATATTATCGATAATAATAATAACGATAATAACGATAAGAATAATGACGATGAAAACGATAAAATAGAAAATAATAATAAAAACTTTAACGATAAAATGGATAATAATAATAATAATTTTAACGTTAAAAACCATAATAATAATAATAATAATAATAATAGCATTAATAACCGTAACATGAAAAATAACGAGGATAATAATAACTATAATAACAATAATAGTAATAATTATAATATCGATAGTAACAATAATTACTATAATGGCGATAATAACGATAATGATAATAACGATAATGACGATGGATATAATAACGATAATATCTTTAATAACGATAATAATAATAATAATAACAATATTAACGATAACTACAATAACAATAATAAGAACAATAACGATAATACCGATAATAACGATAATTACAATAACAATGATAACGATAATAACGATAAGTAGGATTATAATAATAATAATAATAAAGATAATAAAGATATCAACGATAGTAATTGCAGTAATAAAAACAATTATAAATATACTAAAGATAATAACGATATTAACGATAATAATAATATAGAAAGTAAGGAAAATATCAATAATAATAATAACAACAATAACCATATTATCGTTAATAATATGAATAATAATATCTATAATAACGACAATAACAATAATAACGATTATAATAATAACGATAGTAACGATAATTGTATTATTAATAATAACAACAATAACGATAATAACGATAATAATAATAATAATAATAAAGATAATAACGATATTAACGACAAAAACGATAATAATGATAACAACAATAAATACAGAAATAATAATAACAGTAACAATTATAATAACAATAATAATGAGAACTCTAATAAAGATAATAACGATAAGAACGATAATTCTCATAATAATAATAACAATATTAATGATAATAACAATAATAATTATAACAATAAAAACGACAATGATGATAATAACGTAAATAATAATGACAATAGTATCTATAAAAATAATAACGTTAATAATAATAATAATAATAACAATAACAATAATTACGATGATAACAATAATAATAATAATAATACTAATAACGATAATAACTATAATAATGATACAAAAAAATAACAATAATAATTATAATAATAGAAATAACGAATAAAACGATAATTAAAATTACATTAAAGACGATAATTATGATAATTACGATAATAATGAAAAGAATACAAACAATAACAATAATAATGAAAACATTATAATAACGATAATAAAAATTATAATAACGATACCAACGATAATAATAATTATAATAATAACAATAACACTATTAATGATAGTGACGATAATAATCATAACAATAAAAACGAAAATAACTATAATAACGATAATAAATATGACAATAAAAAAAAACGATAATATCGATCATAACTGTTATATTATTTATAATAACGATAATAACGATAAAAAGGAAAGTAACTATAATAAAAATGATAATAATAACGTTAAAAACTATAATAAAGTTAATAACGATAAAAATAGTAAGGACAATAACAATAATAACGATAATAATAAAATTTATAAAGCCAATTATGATAACAACGAAAATAATAACAATAATATTAAATATAATAACGATAATAACGATAATAATTGTAGTAATAATAATAATAATAATAACGATAATAACGTTAATAACGAAAATAACGATAAAAATAATAATAATAACAATAGTAACGAAATTAACGATAATAACGATAATAACGATAAAAGCGATAATAACTATAATAATAATATTGTTAACAAAGATAATTACGATATTAACGATATTAACGATAATAATAATAGTAATAATAAAGATGATAACGACATTAACTATAATAATAATATTAATAATAATAATAATAACATAAATAACGATATTAAAGACAAAAATAGTAGTAATAATAACAATAATAACAATAATAACGATAATGTTGTTAGCGATAATAATAATAATAACGACAATGATTATAATAATAACGAAAATTCTAACGTTAAAAACGATAACAATAATATTAATTGTAATAATAATAGCAATAATAACGATAATAAAAGTAATTATAATAACAATAATAACGACAATAATGATAATAGCGAATAACAATAATAATAATCATAACGATAATAACGACAATTACGATAATACTGATAATAACAATAATAATGGTAACGATAATAACGTAATAGTAATAATAGTAATTAGGATTATAAAGATAATATCGATAATAATAATAATTATTATAATTAATATAATAACGATATAAACGATAAGCTCAATAATATTAATAAGAACAATAAAGATAATAAGGATAATAAAGATATCAATGATAATAATGATAATAACGATAATGATAATAACGATATTACCGATAATTTCGATAATAATAATAATAATATTAACGATAATATCGATAATACCATTAACAATATTACAGTTATTATTGATAATAATTGTAATAATAATAAAGATAACAACCATATTAACGATAATATCGTTAAAAAAAATAACAATAATAACGATAATAAAGCTTATAATGATAATAACGATAATAATATTTATAACAATAATTATAATACTGATAATAAAGATATTAACAATAATATAGATAATAACGTTAATAATACTAACAATAATAACAATGTTAACGATAATAACGATAATAATGGAGATAATAATAATAATATTACAAATAATACTAAGAAAATAACGATTTACCTATAATAACGATATTAATAACAACGATAATAGCGATAATAATAATAATAAAAACAGCAATAATGACCTTAATAAAGATAATAACGATAATAATTGTACGATAATAACGATAATAGTAATAATAATATCGATAGTAATAATAATTACAATAATGAAGATAATAATGATTATATTAATAGCGATAATGAGGATGATAATAATAACTATAGTAGCAATAATAACGATAGTAATTATAATAATAATAGCAATAATAACGATAACAACTTTAATAACATTATTGATAATAATAATGATAACGAAACTAAGAATAATAACAGTGTAAACGATAATAATAATAATATAATAATAAGAGATAATATTAATAATGATAATAATAAGAGCAATAATAACGATAATAACGATAATAATGATAATAATAGTTGTAATGATTACAATATTAACAATAGTAAAGATAATAATAATAATAATAATAATATAAATAATAACGAAAAGAACGATAATAATAATAGTCATAATATCTATAATGACACTAATAACGGTAACAACAACAATAATATATAGGAAAATATCGATAATATTGATAATGGTAAAAACACTAATAAAAATAATAACAATATTAATGATAATAATAACAATAATATTAACAAAAATAATAACGATAATGACGATAATAACAATAGTAATAATATTATTAATAACAACAATAACAATAATAACGATAATAAGGATAATAATAAATAGGATAAAGTCGATAATATCCTCAATATTATCAACAATATTAATGATATTATCGATAATAATATTAACAAAATTAACGATATTACCGATAATAATAATAACATTATTAACGAAGATATATATAAAAATTATAACAATAATAATAAGTACAGTAATAAAGATAATAACGATAATAAGGTTAATGACCATAATAGTAGAAATAATGATAAAGATAACAACGATTTTAACGATAATAATGACAGTAATAATAACAATAATGGCGATAATAACGATAACAATTATAATACCAATAATAGCGATAATAACAATTATAATCCTAATAACTATATTAATATTTATAATAATAAAAATAATACTGTTAATAACGATAATAACGATAATAATAGTAGTAATAATAACAATTATAACACTAAAAACATTAAATTCGATAATAACGATATTATCAATGATAACAATAACGACAATAACGATAATATCGATGATAATAATAACAGTATTTACGTTAACATCGATAATAATAATAATAATAACATTAACAACGATAACAACGATATTAACGATAATAATAATAATAATAAGAATAGTAATAATAATAACGTTAATTACGATAATTATAATATAATTATAACGCTAATAGCATTAATAACGATAATAATGTTAATAATAAATACGATAATATCGATCATTTCGATAATAATATTAACAATATTTACGATTATATCGACTAAAATAATATCAATAATAACAATATTAAAATTAATAATATTAATAACGATAATAATAACACTATTATTCACAACAATAATAACGATAAAAACGATAATAAAAATAAGAACCATAATAACGATAATAGTAACATTATTACTAACAATGATAATAACGATAATAACGATATTTACGATTATAATAATAACAATAATAAAGAAAAGAACGATTAATCTATAATAACAATATTAATAATGCCGATAATAACTATAATAATGATGTAACGATAATAATTACAAAAATAATAACGATAATATTGATAATATTAATAATAATATTAATAGCAATAATATCGATAATGAAGAAAATAACGATAATAATGATAATGAAAATAACGATAATAGTAATAATAATAATATCAAAAATAACTATAATTACGATAACGCCTATAATAACGATAAAAATAATAACGATAATGAAGATGATAATAATAAGTATAATAACGTTAATAACGATAATAATAATCTTAATAATACTGATAGTAACGATATCAATGATAATAACGATAATAACGATAGTGACGATAATAATAATAATTATAATAACGTTAAAGGAGATAATAATTATGTCAACGATAATAATAATAACAATAATACCAATAAAAACGATAGTAACGTTAATAATAATATTTAAAAAAACGATAATAAGGATAATAATATTAATAACAATAATAAAGATTATAATGACATTAATAAGAATAAAAATAATAATAATAATAATATAATCGATGATAACGATAATAACTATAATAATAATATTATTCATGACATTAATATCATTAATAACGGTAATAAGTATAATAATATATACGATAAAGTCGATAATATCCATAAAATGATTAACAATTTTAGCGATAATATCAATAATAATAATAACAATATTAACGATAATATCGATAAAAATAATAACAATATTAACAATAATATTTTAAAAATAATAATAATAATAAGAATAAAAGTAATAACGATAGTAGAGTTAACAACTATTATAATAATAATAACGATAATTAGGACAATAACGTTAATGAAAATAATTATAATAAAGATAACAACGATATTGACGAAAGTAGCGATAATAAAATTTACAATAAGAAAGATAATTACGATAATAATGATATTAGCGATAAAAATTATAATAATGATAACAACAATAACGATAATAATATTATTGTAACGTAATTAATTTATTATAACGTAAATTATAATAACAATAATAACGATAATAATGATAATTACGATAATAATAATAAAAAAAATAACGATTACAAAGACAATTTCGGAAGTAACGATAATAATAATTATAATAACGAGAATAACGATACTAACAATAACAATAATAGCGATATTAACGATAATATTGATAATAATATTAGCAATTATAACAATAACAAACGACAATAACACCAATAACAATATTAATAACAATAATAACAATACTATCGACAATAACGATAATTACGATTATACTAATAACAATTAGAACGATAATAACGATAATATCAATAATATTAATAATAATAATAATAATGATAACAATAATAAGGATAACAGCAATAATAATAATAATAACAAAATTATCGATTATATTGATTATAAAGATAATGATAGTGACGATAATAATAATTATAATAATAACTATAATTACGATAGAAATAATAGAAAAGATAATAATACTAATGATTATAATCATAATAACGATAATAACGATAATAATAATACAATTAATAACGATAATAACGTTGATAACGATAATAATAATAACAGTAACATTGATAATAACGACAATAATCATAATAAATGTAATAATAATAACAAAAATAACTATTAAACCGGTAATAACAATAATAATAATAACAATAATGACGAAAATAACGCTAATAACGATAATAACAATAATAATAACGACGATAATAACGGCAATAACGCGTAATAGTACATACAACAGTAACAATGGTAATAATAGCAATAATAACGATGGTAAAGAAATGGAAGATAATAGTAATAATAATAATAACGAATTTAAGGATAATAACGATAATAACGATATAAATAATATAAATAATAATAATAATTATAATAATAATAAAAGTAATAACTATAATAAATATAATAACGGTAATAAGACAAGTAATAATAACAATAATATCATTATTAAAATAATAAAGATAAGAACGATAATAATAATCATAATAATAGCAATAATATTCATAACAATATTAACGATAATAACGGTAATGACGATAACAGTAATAACGATAATTACAATAATATCGATAATAATATTAACAATCATAAACATAATAGTAATAATAATAACATGTATAACGATTAAAACTATAATAATAATACAAAAAGAAATAATAACAATAATAACGATAATAACGATAATAATAATAACAATAATATCAAAAGTAGTAATAACAATAATATCGATAATAATGTCCATAAAGATAAAAATAATAATAATACCAATAAAAACGATAGTAACAATAACGAAAATAATATTTGAAGCGGTAATAATAATAACAATAGTAACGATAATAGCGATAACAATGATAACGATAATAAAGATAATATCGATAATAATAACAACAATATTAACGAAAGTAACCTTAATAATAATAATAGTAATAACGATAATGACGAAAATAATAATAACAACAATAGCGATAATAACGATTTTAACGATAATAAGAATAATAATAATAATTGTAATAACGATAGAAACGGTAAAAACGATAATAACGAAAATGCGATGATAACGATATTAACGATAATAATAATAATCAGAATAACGATGATAACGGTAATATCGACAATAAAAAAAATAATAATAATAATGATCATAACGATAATAAAGATAAAAATATCAGTAATAGTAACAATAATCATAGTAATAACTATAATAACGATAATATATTAATAATAACAATGACAAAGTTAATAGAAATGATAATAATAGCGATAATAACGATAATTACTTTAATAATAATAACAATAATAAAGATAATACCGATATTGACATTAATAACAATAATAATAATAGCAACAATAAGGATAATTAAGAAAATAAAAATTATAATTAAAACGAAACTAAGGATAAGAATGATATCATCAATAATATTAATATGAATAATAAAGATAATATCGATTATATTAATAAAAATATTAATAATTATATAGATAATTATAATAATAATATTAACAATAATAAAGATAATAATAATATTATCGATAATAAGGATAATAAAAATGACGATATTTACGAATATAACGATATAAGAAATATTAATAATACCAATAATAACGATGAAGAAGATTTCGTCGATAATAATAATAACAATAATAATGATAATATAGATATTAATATTATCAATATTAACGATAATAAGGATAATTTTAATAATAATAACATGTATAATGATAAAAACTATAGTAACGATAATAACGATGATAATAATAACGATAATAATTTTAATAACGATAATAACAATAGTAACGAAAATAACGATATTGAGGATACAAACGATATTAGAGACAATAGCGATAATAAAATTAATAATAATAACTATAATGACGTAAAGAACAAAAATAATAAGAACATTAATAGCGATAATAACGATAATAAAATTAATAATAATAATAATGGCGATAATATAGATATTAACGATAATAATAAGAACGATAATAACGACAATAGTAATTATAACAATAACGATAATAATGATCATAACGACAATAATAATAATAATAATAGATATGATAACGATATTAACGACAATAACGCTAGTAATGATAATAACGGTTATAATAATAATAATAATAACAATATTAACGATAATCACATTAATAATAATAATAAAAATAATAATAACAATCACATAGATAATAACGATAATAGTAATAACGATTTTTTCGACAATAGTGATAATAATAATAACGATAATAACGATAATAGCGATAATAATAATAATAATAATAGAGATAATAACGATAATAACGACAATAGTAGTAATAATAATAACAATAATAACGATAATAACGATAATAGCGATCGTAGTGACAATAAAGACAGTAGTAAGAATAATAATAATATTAATAACGATAATAATAATAATATTAATAACGATAAATACATTAACAACGATAATAGTAATAATGACGTTAATAGTAATAATCATAATAAAGATATTAGCGATAATATCAACAATAATAAAAATAATAGTAACCATAATAACGATAATAAAAATTATAACTATAATAACGATAATAACAATGAAAATAATAGTAATAATAGATATATTAAAGTTAGTAAGGATAATAACGATTATAATATTAATAATAATAACGTTAAATACGATAATAGCGATAATATTATTAATAATATTAACGTTAATAGGTATAATTACTAAATAAAAGTTAATAGTAATAACAATAATAACGATAAAAAAGATAATAACGATAAATCGATAAATATAAATACGATAATAACCATATCATCGATAATAATAATAATAATATTTACAATAATATCGATTATAATAACCACAATATTGACGATAATACCGACAATAATAAAAACAGCAATAACAGTAATAACGATAATAACGATAGTATTGTTAATAATAATAACGATAATAATGATAATAGCGATAAAATCAATAACGATATTAACGATAATATTGACAATATTAAAGATAATAATGATAATAATTTAAATACGATAATAATTATCATAATTATAGTAGTAATAACGATAATAACGATATTAAAAGTAAAAATAGTAACGATAATAAAGATAATAATAATAAAATTCATAACGTTAATACAGATAATAACGATAATAACGGAAATTATAAAAAAAAAGATAACGCTAATAACGATAATAAATATATAATATAATTAATAATAACGATAATAACGATTATAATGGAAATAATAATAATAACAATATCGTAAATAACGATAATAACGGTAAAATCAATAATAATAATAGTAAGAATACTAGTAATAATAATAATGAAGATTACGATAATATGGATAATAATAATAGTTATAATAACATTATAAATATAATAAAGATTACAACAATAATAACGATATCTGTAATAACGATAATAAAGACAATAATAATAATAATAATAATGAAATCGATATTTACTATAATAACGATAACAACCATAATAGCGATAATAACGGAAATATCGATAATAATAATAATAATAATAAATAACATTAATAACGTTAATAACGATAATAACGACAATAATAATAATAATAATTATAATATTAATAATAATAATAATATCGATAATAAAGATAATGGCGACAATCATAATAATAATAATAATATTAATAATAATAAAGATAATAACGATAATAATAATAGTATTAATATCAATATTAAAAATAGTACCGATAATAACCATAATAACGATAATAATAATAATAACGACATTAATAACTATAATAAATATAGGAAAGGTATGGTCTTAACGATATAGGCGACAGTAGCAGTAATAATAATAACGATAATAACAAAAATAGCAGCAATAAAATTAAATTAATAAAGATAATAACGTTATTATCTAAAATAACGATAAAAGCTATAAGATTAATAATAATAAGAACAATAACAACGATAAAAACGACAATAAATATAAAAACAGTAACGATAATAAGACAAAAATAATAACAATAATAATAACGATAATAACGATAAAACAATAATAACGATAATAACTATATTAACGATATCAATAATAACAAAAATAACGTTAAATTCGATATTAGTAATAGCAATATTAAAGATAATAACGTTAATAATAATAATAATAACGACATTAATAACTATAATCAATATAATAATGGTATTAACGATAATAACGACAATAGTAGTAATAATAATAATAATAAAAACGATAATAACGAAAATAAAAATAATAGTAATAAAGATGATATCGATATTATCGAAAATAACGATAATAAGGGTAATAATAATATCAATAATATCAATAATAACGATAATAGTGATTATAACGATAATAAGGAAAGTAATAATAATAATAATAATAAAAATAATAATAATAATAATAATAATAATAATAATGTTTTCAACGAAAATAATGATAATAGTAGTAATAATAGTAGTAATAATACCAATAATTACAATAATAACGATAAAGAAGATAATAATGATAATTATGATAATAACAATTATAATAACAACGATAATAACGATAATATCGATAATAATAATGACAATATTAACGATAATAACAGATATAGTAATAATAATAATAACGATAATAATAATAATAGTAACAATAATATTCCCCACAATAATATCAATAATAATGGTTATGATAAGAAAAATATTAATTATAATAACGATAATAATTATAATAACGATATATCTATAATAATGATAATAATAATAATAATTATATCGATAATAACGATAATATCGATAATAATATTAATAAGAGCGATAGTAACGTTAATAGTAATAACTATAAATTAGATAATAATGATATTAATGAAAATAACTATAATAATAATAATAAATATAAAAATAATAACTATAATAAAAGTACCAATAATAACAATAATAACAACATTAATAATAATAATAATAATGATAATAACGAAAATAACAATAATAGCGAATATAATAATGACAACAATAAAGATAATAACGATTTTAACAATAATAACGATAATAACAATAACAATAATACGATAATAACGATAATAATAATAACAATTATAACGATAATAACGATAATCGCGAAAACACCGATAATAATAATAATAATAACAATAATAAAGATAATAACGGTAATAATAGTAATAACAGTAATAATAGTATTAAATGCAATAATATCGATAATAACGATAATAAGGATGATAATAATAATAATTATTCAGATAACAGAGATAATACCCATAATAATAATAATAATAATAATAATAATAATAATAATAATAATAATAATAATAATAATAATAATAATAATAATAATAATAATAATAATAATAATAATAATAATAATAATAATAATAATAATATTAATAATAATAATAATGATAGTAATGGTAATAACGAAAATAATAGTTGTAATAATAACATTAATCAAAATAATAAAGGTAATAACGATATTAATAATAATAATATTAAAAATAATAACGATAATAATGACGATAATATCGATAGTAACAATTATAGCGATAATGACGATAATAATAGAGACAATAATAATAATATTAAAAATTATAACAAAAAAATTACGATTTGTCTATAATAACGATAAAAAAATAAGGATAATTTTGATACAATAATAACGATAATTGTAATAATAATATCGATAGTAATAATAATTACAATAACGACGATAATAACGATTATAAAAATAACGATAATGTGGACGATAATAATAACTATAATAGCACTACTAACGATAATAATTATAATAATAATAGCAATAATAACGACAACAACAATAATAACATTATTGATAATATAATGATAAACGAAACTAAGAATAATAACGGTTTAAAGATAAAAATAATAACAATAATATCGATGATAAAGATAATAACGATAATAATAATAATAATAATAACGAAAATAACGAATATGATGATAATACCGTTAATAGTGTTAATAATAAGAGCAATAATAACGATAAAACGATAATAACGATAATAATAGATTTAATAATTACAGTATTAAAATAATAAAGATAATAATAATAATAATATTAACGATTATAACGGTAATAACGATAATGTCATTAATAATAATAAAAATAATAAGGATAATAAAGTTTATAACATAAATTATAAGGATATTAAAAATAATTATAGTAATAAAAATAATATCGAAAATAACGGTAACAACTATTACGAAGATAATAATAATAATAATAAGATAATAGCAATATAAAAGATAATAACGATGACAACAATTAAAATAATTACAATAGTACCGATAAAGACGCTAATAACGACAATAATTATATTAATAATAATAATAATAATAATAATAACGATAATAACGATAATAACGATATTAATAAAAATAATGATAAATATAACAAAAATAACGATAGTGATGAAAATAAAAATTTTAATAATAACGATAACTTCTATCATAGTGATAATAATAATAACGATAATAACGATAAAATTATAATAACAATAATAATAAGAATATTATTATTAACAATAATAACGATAACAACGACAATAGTGATAAAAATATTAATAATAAAATAGAAAATAAGGTTAATAACGATGACAACGATAATTATAATAACAATATTAACGGTCATCACGATAATAGCGATTATACGGTTTATAACAATAATGATAATGAGAATAATAACGAAAATAATGATAGTAACTATAATAACGATTACAACAATAATAACGATAATAATAATAACGATAATACCGATAATAAAGATAATTACAATAATAACAATAGTAATAATAAAGATGATAACAATAATAACAATTGTAATGATTATAAGGATAATAATATTAATAATTTTAACATAAATAACGTTAATAACGATAATTATTTTAGTAGAAGTAATAATAACAATATTAACAATGTTTGCAATAATAATGATAGTAAGGATAATAATAGTGGTAACAATTAAAGTAATAACAGTAATAACGATAAGAACAATAATAAGGATAATAATAATCACGATAATAACGATAGTAGTAATAATAATATCGATAGTAACAATAATGACAATATTAACGAAAATAACAATAATAACGTTAATAATAATAAAATTAATAACGATAATTACGTTAATAAAGATAATAATATTAACAATAATAACGATAACAACGATAATAAGGATAATAGTAATAACGATAATAACGACAATAATAATTTTAAGTATATTGATAAAAACGATAATAACAATTATAATAATAATAGTAATAATAATGAAAACAATAATAACTATAATTACGAAATAAATAATTATAATAATAACAATAATAAAGATAATAACGAAAATAATAATAATAATAATAATAATAATAATAATAATAATATCAATAATAACGTAAAGAACGCTAATAATAATAGTCATAATATCTATAATGACAGTAATAACGGTAACAACTACAATAATATAGACGAAAATATCGATAAAATTGACAATGATAATAACAATAATAAAAATAATAACAATAATAATGATAATAATAACAATAATATTAATAAAAATATAATTAATATTTGTAATAATAACGATAATACTAATAATAACGACAATAACAATAATAATAGTAGTAATAATAACAATTATAACACCTATAACGTTAAAAACGATAAAAACGATAATAATAGTTGAATAATAACAATAATAACAATAATAACGATAATAAGGTTAATAACGATAATATCTATAATTATAATAACCATATTAACAATAATAACGATATTATCAATCATAACAATAACGACAATAACGATAATATCGATAATAATAATAACATTATTAACGTTAACATCGATAGTAATAATAATAATAATAACATTAAAAACGATAATAACGATAATAAGTATAATAATAATAAAGAAAATAACGATAATAACCATATTAACGATAATGATAATAATAATAAGAATAGTAATAATAATAACGTTAATTACGAAAATAACTATAATAAAAATAGTAATTATAACGCTAATAGCAATAATAACGATAATAATCAATATCGACAAATATCGATAATAAATAATATCAATAATATCGATAATAAAATTAATAATTTTAATAACGATAATAATGAAATTATTATTAATAACAATAATAAAGATAAAAACAATTATAAAATTAATAACTTTAATAATGATGATAGTAACATTATTACTAATAATAATAATAAAGATAATAAAGAAAATAATGATAATAACGATTATAATGACAACCACAATATCTATAATAGTATTATTAATAATAATGATAATAACGATATTTATGATTATAATAATAACAATAATAAAGAAAAGAACGATTAATCTTTAATAACGATATTAATAATAACGATAATAACTATAATAACGATGTAACAATAATAATAACAAAAATAGAAACGATAATATTGATAATAATAATAATAATATTAATAGCAATAATATCGATAATGTAGAAAATAACGATAATAATGATAATGATAATAAAGATAATACTAATAATAATAATATCAAAAATAACAATAATTACGATAACGACTATAATAACGATAAAAATAATAACGATAATAATTATATTAACGATATCAATAATAATGAAAATAACGTTAATTTCGACATTAATAATAACAATATTAAAGATAATAACGATAATAATAATAATAATAACGACATTAATAACTATAATAAATATACTAACGATATGGTAATAAAGGTAAAAACGACAATAGTAGTACCAATAATAACGATATTATCGAAAATAACGATAATAACAATAATAATAATAACAGTAATAACGATAATAACGATAGAGCGATTAATAATAATAATAATAATAATTATATTATAAGATAAAATAATAATAAGATAAAATAATAATAATATTAACGATTACAACGAAAATAATGATAATAATAATAGTAATAATAACAATAATAACAATAATAACAATAATAAAGAAAATAACGGTAATTACGATAATAATTATAAGAATAATCTATTTAACATTAATACTAACGTTGATAACGATAATATTAATAAAATTAATAACGATAATAACGATTATAATAATTAGAACGATAATAATATTAATAATAAAAACAATAATAACTATTATAACGATAATAACGATAATAATAGATGTAATAATAACAATATTAAAAATAATATGTATAGTAACGATAATAACGACAATAATAGTAGTAATAATGACAGTAATAAAAATAATAGTCATAAAAACGATTTTAACGATAATAATAATAACGATAATAACGATAATATCGATATTATTAATAACAATATTTATGATAATTTCAATATTAATAATTGTAATCATAACAATCTTAACGATTATAACGATAATAGCGACTATAATAATAAGTATAATAACGACTTTAATAATAATAATAATATTATCTTTAGTAACAAAAATAATAATAACGATGTTTATAATAGTAATAATAATAACGATTATAATGATATATATAACGATATTATAAATATAACGATTACAACGATAATATTGATAATAACGATAATACCGATAATAACGACAATAAAGATAATCATAATAACGATAATAACGATAATAATAATAATAATAATAATGCTAATAAAGTTAATAAATACAATAATAAAAATAATATAAATATTAATAATAACGATAATAACGATAATAACAATAATAACGATAATATTAAAAGTAATAATTGCTATAACATCAATAATAAAAATAATTACGATAATAACGATAATAATAATAACGATAATAACGATAATAAGAATAATAACAACAATTATAATAATAATAATAATAATAATAACGATAATAGCGATAAAACCAATATTAATTTCAGTAATAATAACTATAATATCAATAATAACGATAAAAACGATAATTACGATAATAATTATAACAATAATATCCATAATAACGAACAGAAAAAAAATAATATTAACAATAATATTGATGGCAACGATGTTAATGATAATTATATAATTATATATCGATAATAAGGATTATAAGGATAAGAACGATCAAAATTATAAATGAGTAAATAACGGCAATTATAATAATAATAATAACGATAATGACGATAATAACGGTAATGACCATAATAACGATTATAATAATAACGATAGTAACAATATTAGTAATAATAATGATAATGATAATAACGATAATAACGTCAATAACAAAAATAATAAATATGTAATAACGATGTTAACGACAAAAACGATAATAATGATAATAGCAATAATGATAATAATAACAATTACAATAATAACGATCATAACGTTAATAACAATAATAATAATAGCTATAATAGCGATAAGAACGATAATAACGATACTAACAATAACAGCGATAATAATAATAACGATATTAAGGATAATATCGTTAATAATTGTAACAATATTCACGATAATAACGATAATAAGAATAACAACAAAAACAATAATAACGATAATAACTATAATAAAATTTATAATAATATCGATAATAACGATTATAACGTTACTAATAATAATAACAATATTATCGATAATAGCAATGATAATAATAGTAATAATATAGGTAATAACAATAAAAGAGTTCCTAACGATAATTATAATGACGACAATAACGATAATAATGACTATGATGATAAGAAAGATAATAATACTTATAATATTAAAAATAATAACGACAACAAGGATCATAATGATAATAATAGAAATAATAATAACAATATTAAGAATAATAACTTTAATAACGATTATAACGATAATAGTATTAGTAATAATAACAGTTATAACAATAATAACGATAATAACTATAATAATAATAGTAATAATTAAAATAATAACGACATTTACGATAATAAGGATAATAACAATAAATATAGAAACGATAATAATGATAATAATATACGCGATAAAGTCGATAATATCGATAATAATATTAACATATTTAAATATAATATCGATAATAATATTAACAATATTAACGATAATATCCTTCATAATAATATTATTGTAAACCGTAACGTCGATAATAATAATAATAAGAATAACATTATTAACGATAGTAACGATAATAACGATAATAAGGATAATAACAATAATAACGATAATTGCGATAGTAACAAATATAATAATAACAATAATAACGATATTAGAAATAATATTAATAACGATAATAACGGTATTTACGATAATAATTATAAGAATAATATAAGATAATAACGATAGTAAAATTAATAACGATAATAATAATAACAATATTAATGATAATATCGAAAATAATAATAATAATAATAGCAATAATAACGATAATATCGATAATATCGATAATAATAAAAACGATACTAACGACAAGAATAAAAATAAAATTGCGATAGTAACAATTATAACGACAATTACGATAATAACGACAATAATAACAACTATAATGTCGATGATAATGATAACGATCATAACACTAATAACGATAATAATAATAAAAGCAACAATAACGATATTAACGAAAATATTAATAACATTAGTAACGAAAACAACGGTAATATCATTAATAATAATAATAATAATAAAGAAAGTAAGTATAATGACGGTGACAACAAAATTAATAACAAATATAACGATAATAACGATAATAACGATAATAATAATACTAATTATGAAGATAATAAGGATATCAATGGCAATAACGATAATAATGTTTATAATAATAATATTATTAAAGATAATAACGGTAATAACGATGCTAACAATAATAGCGATAATAATAACAACAACAGAAGCAATAATAAAGATGATAACGATAATAATTATAATAGCAATATTAACGATAATAACAATGATAATAATAATAATAATAAAGGTATTGACGATAAAAAAGTATCTAACGTTAATAATAATAAAAGCAATAATAATGATAATAATAGAAGTAGTACTAAATATATTAAGAATAATAACTATAATAACGATTATAACAATAACAGTAGTAGTAAGAATAACATTAATAACAATAATAACGATAATAACGGTTATAAAAATGTTGACGATAATAATATTAACAATAATAACGATAATAAAAATTATAATCCTAATAACGATATCAATATGTATAAAAATAACAATTATACTGATAATAACGAGAATAAAAAAAATAATAGTAGTAATAATAACAATAATAACACTAATAACGATAATAACGATATTAATAATTGTAATACACAGATATTATAATAACAATACACAGATAATAAGGATTATAACGATAAGAAAGAACATAACTATAAAGAAGTGAATAACGGCAATTATAATAATAATAACGATAATGAAAATGACGGTAATGAAGATAATGTCGATAATAACGAAAATGACGATAATAACGATTTTAATAATAAAGATAGTAACGATAATAGTAATAATAATAATAATGATAATAAAGATAACAACATTATTAACAATAATAACGATAATAATAATAATATAACGATAATAAAGATAATAATTGTTATATAGATAATATCGATATTATTGATAAAAATAATAATGATATTAACGATAAAATAGATAATAATAATAACAAAATAAACGATAATATCGATAATAATAGTAAATATAATGACAATAAATACAAAAATAACGAAAATGACGTAATAATATTAACGATAAAAACGATAATAGTAATAATACAAATATCGATAGTAACAAAAATAACGATAATGAGGATAATAACGATAATAATAACAGCAATCATAACGATCTTAAAGTTAAGAACGATAATAATAATAATAATATTAATAACAATAATAACATTATCAACGATAATAATAATAAAGACGTTAATAATAATAATCAAAACAAAGATATTAACAATAATAACAACAATAATAATTATAACAATAATAATAATAGTAACTATAAGAACGATAATATCGATAATAACGATAATAATAATAACGAAAGTATCGATAATATCGTTAATACCATCTACAATAATATTGATAATATCGATAATAATAATAATATTCATAACGATAATAGCGATAATAACGATAATAATGATAATAACGATAATGAAAATAATCACTATAATATCGATTAAAACAATAATAATAATAACGATAATGACGATAATAATAAAAATAATAACGATAATAACGATAATTACGATAATGACGATAATATTAATAACGATAATAACGTTAATAACGTAAATAAACGTAAAAATAATAGTACTAATAACTATAATAACGAAAATAATATTAAGGATAATATAAACATTATTATCAATTATAACAACGATAAATACGAAAATAACGATAACAAAATTAATAATAATTAAGATAATAAAAATATTACCAATAATATCGATAATAACAATAATAAAAATAATAATAGTAATGGCAATAATAACGATAATAAAGATAATAACGATAATATCGATATTAATAAATAGGATAATATCGGTATCTTCGATAATAATAATAACAATATTAACGATAATATCGATAATAATAACAACAATATCGACAATAATATCGATAATAATAATAACAATAATAACAATAATACCAATACTAACGATAATATCGTTAATAATAATAACGATAATAATGATAATAGCGATAAAAACAATAACGATATTAACGATAATATTGACAATATTAAAGATAATAATGATAATAATTTTAAAACGATAATAATTTTCATAATAATAATAGTAATAATGATAATAACGATAAGAAAATAAAATATTAACGATAATATAGATAATAACAATAAAAATAATTACGTTTATAACGATAGTTACGATAATAACGGTAATAATAATAAAATTAATAACGCTAATAACGATAATAAAGATAATAATATTATTAATAATACCGATAATATCAATTATAATGGAAATAATAATAATAACAATATCGATAATAACGATAATAACGTTAATAACGATAATAATAATAGTAATAATAGTAGTAATAATAATGATAATTACGATAATAATGATAATAATAATAGTTATAATAATATTATTACAATAATAACGATAAAAACATTAATAACGATGTCCATAATAACGATTATAACGACAATATTAATAAAATAATAATTTTGATAATAACTATAATAACGATAATAACAGCAATATTAATAATTATAATAATAACAATAATACCCATAATAATGATAATAACGACAATAATAATAATAATAATAATAATATTAATAGTTATAACGATAATGACGAAAATAATAATAATAATACTAACAATAATAACAACAATAACGACAATAACGTTAATAACGATAATAATAATAATAATAACGTCATTAATAAATATAATAAATATAATAACGAAATGGTATTAACGATAAAATCGATAATAGTAGTAATAGTAATAACGATAATAACGATAATAACTACAATATATATATTAATAATAAAGAAAATATCAATATTATAGAAAATAACGATTTTAACGATTATACTATTAACAATATTAACGATAATAACGATAATAGCGATTATAACGTTATTGAAGACAGTAATAATTATAACAATAATAAAAATAAAATTAAAGATAACAATGAAAATAATGATAATAGTAGTAATAATAACAATAATAACAATAATAACGATAATAAAGATAATAACGATAATAACGATAATAATAGAATTAATAATAACGATTATAATAAAAATAATAATAATAATAACGATAATAACAATAATATCAATAATAATAATAACTATATTAACGATAATAACAATTATAGTAAAAATAATAGTAACGATAATTACGATAATAATAATAATAATAATAAAAGTATTAAAAATTTTAATCGCCAGAATACTAACAATGATACCGGTTATGATAAGAATAATATTAATAATAATAACGATAATAATGATAATCATAATAATAATAATAATAATAATAATAATAATATCATTAATACTCACAATAATAACAATAATAACGGTTATGAGAAGAATAATATTAATAATAATATCGATAATAATGATAATAACGATATAATCGATAATAATAATTACAATAATAAAGATAATAACTCTAATAATGATAATAATACTAATAATTATACCGATAATAACAATAATATCGATAATAATAATATTAATAGGAGCAATAATAACGATAACAGTAATAAGTATAAAATCGATTGTAATGATATTAATGAAAATATCCATAATAATAATAATAAACATAACAATACTACCGATAATAACAATAACAATAATAACAATAATAACGATAATAATAAGAACAATAACATTGATAATAACGACAATAATCATAATAACTGTAATAATAATAACAAAAATAACTATTAAAACGGTAATAACAATAATAATAATAAAAATAATGACGATAATAACGGTAATAACGATAATAAGAATAATAATAATGACTATAATAACGGTAATATCGCGTAATAATAAATACAACAGTAACAATAGTAATAATAGCAATAATAACGATGGTAACGAAATGGAAGATAATGGTAAAATAATAATTACAAAATTAAGGATGATAACGATAATAACGATATAAATAATATAAATAATAATAATAATTATAATAATAATAAAAATAATAAATATAATAAAAATAATAACGTTAATAATACAAGTAATAATAACAATACTATCATTATTAAAGATAATAAAGATAAGAACGATAATCATAAACATAATAATGACAATAATATTCATAATAATAATAACGATAATAACGGTAATGACGATAACAATAATAACGATAATTACGATAATATCGATAATAATATTAACAATATTAACGATCATAAACATAAAAGTAATAATAATAGCATGTATACCGATTATAATAATAATAATGCAACAAAAAATAATAGCAATATTAACGATTATAACGATTATAATAATAACAATAATATCAAAAGTAGTAATAACGATAATATCGATAATAATGTCAATAAAGATAAAAATAGTAATAATAACAATAATATCGTGAGTAATAATAACGAAAATAATAATATAAGCGGTAATAATAATATCAATAATAACGATAATAGCGATAACAATAATAACGATAATAAAAATAATATCGATATTAATAACAACAATATAAAAGAAAGTAACCTTAATAATAATAATAGTGATAACGAAAAAAACGATAATAACGATAATAAAGATAATAATACTATTGATATTAACGATAATAGTAATAATTTTAATAACGATAAGAACGACAATAAAGATAATAATAATAATAATAACAATAACGAATATAAGGATAATAATGATAACAACGAAAATAATAATAACAATAATAGCGATAATAACGATTTTAACGATAATAAGGATAATAATAATAATTATAATAACGATAGAAACGGTAAAAGCGATAATAACGAAAAAACGATGATAACGATATTAACGATAATAATAATAATAAGAATAACGATGATAACGATAATATCGATAAAAAAAAATTAAAAATAATAATGATCGTAACGATAATAAAGACAATAATAGCAGTTATAGTAACAATAATCATAGTAATAACTATAATAACGATAATATCGATAATAATAACAATGACAAAGTTAATAGAAATGATAATAATAGCGATAATAACGATAATTACTTTAATAATAATAACAATTATAAAGATAATTCCGATATTGACATTAATAACAATAATAATAATAGCAACAATAACGATAATTAAGAAAATAAAAATTATAATTAAAATGATACTCAGGATAAGAACGATATCATCAATGATATTAATAAGAAAAATAAAGATAATATCGTTATATTAATAAAAATATTAACAATAATATAGATAATTATAATAATAATATTAACAATTATAACGATAATAACAATATTAACGATAATAAGGATAATAAAAATGACGATATTTACGAATATAACGATAAAAGAAATATTAATAATACCAATAATAAGGATAATAAAGATATCGTCGATAATAATAATAACAATAATAATGATAATATAGATATTAATATTAAAGATAATAAGGATAATTTTAATAATAATAATAACGATAATAACGGTTTAAATGATAAATATAATAACGATAATAACGATTTTAACGATAATGACGATAATATCAATAATAATAATAATAAAAATAAAGATAATAACGAAATTAATGGAAATTACGATAATAATAATAAAATAATAACGATATTAACGATAATAATAACAATATTAACAATAATAACGATAATAGCGATATTAAAGTTTATAATAATAAAGATAATAACGTTGATATCGATAATAATAATAACAATATTAACGATAACATCGATAATAATTATAATAACAATAACATCAACAAAAAAGGTAATAACGATAATAATATAAACGATAATAACAATAATACTATTAATAAAACTATCTATAATGACAATAATAATGATAATAATAATAATAGTAATAACAATAATTACGACAATAAAGAAATTAACGATAATAATAATGATGATAATGATGATAATAGTAATAATAATAATAACGATTATAACGATATTATCGATTATAATAAGATGTATAATAAAGATAATAAAGATAAAAACGATATTAATAATATCAACAAAAACGATAATAACGATAATAATGATAATAACGATAATAAAAAATAATAATATTAATGAGAAGAATAACGATGATACCGATAATAACGGTAATAATAATAATAAATATAAATATAATATCATTAATAAGGATAGTAATAATAATAATAATAATAATAATAATGACTATAATAATGATAACAATAATAACGATAAGGAGAAAAATTACGATAAAAATTATAACCATAAAATCGATAACAACGATAATAACGGTAATATCAATAATAATGATATCGATTATAAGGATTAAAAAGATAAGAACGATTATAATAATAACAATAATAACAATAATAACTATAATAACAATAGTAGTAATAATATATATATTGATATATATAGAAATATAGGATAAATATATAGATAGTGTTTATAAGGACGATATTAAATAGAAACGATAATAAAGAAAATAACGATAATAACGATAATAACGACAATAATAATAATAATAAAACGATAATAAAGACAATTTCGATTATAATAATAACGATAATAACACAATAGTTATAATAATAATAACGATAATAACGATAATATCGATTAAAGTAATAACAATAAAACCGACAATAAAGATAATAATAAAATAATAACAATAATAACGAAAATAACGTCAATAAAAATTATATTATGTACGGTAATAACGATAATAACGTTAATAATAATAATAATAAGAATAATAACGATAATTATAAAGAGACGATAATAGTAATATTAATAATAATGAAAACAAGGATAATAACGTAAAAACTATTATAATAATAATAATAATAATAAAGATAGTAACGATATGAACGATATGAACAATAATAACAATAATAAAGATAATTATAATACGACAATAACGATTACAGTAATAATAATATTATTGATAGTAACAAAATTACGATAATGGTGAAAATAATAATAACAATAATAAAAATAATAAAGATATTAACGATAACAACTATATTAATGATAATAACAATAATAATTATAATAATAATAACAATAATAACGTTAATATCAACAATAATGAAAACTATAATAATGACAATAAAGTTAATAACTTTAATATTATTAACAATAATAATGATAACAACGATAATAACAATATTAATAATAATAATGAAAATAACGATAATCACGATGACAACGATAATAATAATAACAATAATAATGATAATACGTTAAAAATCGTAGTAGTAATAACAATAATAACCATAAGAGCTATATTTACGGTAAAAATAGTAACGATAATAACGTTAATATCGATAATAATAATAACAGCATTAACGATAATAACGATAAGAGTAATAATAAAAATGATAATAACGGTAATATTAATAATAACGATAATAATAATACGATAGTAACTATAATACCAATAATAATAACAACGATAACAACGATAATAATAATATTAAAAATAATATCGATAACTACTATCATTCCTATAATTATAATAAACGAAAAAAGTAATAATAATTATAACCATAAAAACGATAATAACAATAATAATAATAACAATAATAAACATAATAAAGATATCAACGATAGTAATTGTAGTAATAACGATACTAAAGATAATAAAGATATTAACGATAATAATAATATCGATAGTAAGCAAAATATCAATAGTAATAATAACAACATTAACGATATTATCGTTAATATTTACAATAATAATAACTATAATAACGATAATAACTGTTATATTATTAATAATAACGATAATAACGATAAAAAGGATAGTAACTATAATAACAATGATATTAATATCGATAAAAACAATAAAATTAATAACGCCGATTATGATAACAACGAAAATAATAATATTAATAATAAAGATAATTACGATAATAACGATAGTAATTGTAGTAATAATAAAAACAATAAAGATAATAACGTTAATAACGAAAATAACGATTATATTATTAACGATTATATTAATAATATCGATAATATTAATAATAATACTAACGATAATAACGATAATAATAATAATAATAACAATAATAACGATATTAAAGATACTAGCGATAATAATAAAAACAATAATGACGTAAATAAAGATAATAAAGATAATAATGATAATAATAAGAATAATAACAGTAATAATATCAATAATTACGATAATAACAACAATAACGATCATAACGATAATTATAATAGTCATAATAACGATGTTAACGGAATTAACTATAATAATAATATTAATAATAATAATAATAAAAAAAATAACGATATTAACGATAACAGTAGTAGTAATACTAACAATAATAGCAATTTTATCGATAATGATGTTAACGGTATTAATAATAACGATAATAATTATAATAATAATAACTATATTAACTATAAAAACGATAATAATAATAGTAAAAGTAATAATAATAGCAATAATAACGATAATAAAGATAATTACAATAACAATAATAACGACAATAACAATAATAGCGATAAGAATAATAACAATAATAACGTTAATAACGAAAATTACGATAATTCTGATAATAACAATAATAATGATAACGATAATAACGAAATATTAATATTAATAATTACTATTATAAAGATCATGTTGTTAATAATAATAATTATAATAATTAATGTAATAACGTTATAAACGATAAGAACAATAATATTAATAAAAATAATAAAGATAATAACGATAATAATTATAATAATAAAAAAAATAATAACCATAATAATGATACAAACGATAATAATAATAATAGCAATTAACATAATAACGATTATAACGATAATAATAATAACATAAATAACGATAATACGATTATAAAGATAATAATAATACTAATATTAACAATAATAACAGCAAGAACGATAAAAAATATGATAACATTAATAACGATAAAAACGATAATAACGAAAATAACGATAATAATAATAACAATAGTAACTATAATAACCATAATAACGATATTACAGTAATAAAAATAAAGATAATATCGATAATAAGGACAATAATAATAGTAATAATAACGATAATAACGATAATATTGATAATAATTATAACGAAAATGACGACAATAACATTATTAATATTAACGGTAATAAGAATAATAATGACATCGATAATAATAATAACAATAATATCGATAATAAGGGTAATTATGAAAATAACAGTAATAACGATAATATATATAAAACGACAATAATAATAATAATATAAACGATAATAAGGATAATAACGATAATAACAATAATAACGATAATAACAGTGGAAATAATAGTAATAATAGATATATTAAAGTTAGTAAAGATAATATCGATTATAATATTAATAATAATAACGTTAAATACGATAATAGCGACAATATTATTATTAATATTAACGTTAATAGGTATAATTACTATATAAAAGTTAATAGTAATAACAATAATAACGATAAAAAGGATATTAACGATAATAACAATAAACATATTGATAATGACGATAATAATAATAGCAATAATAACGATTTTTAATGTTAAGAATGATAATAATAAGATCATTTATAACCATTATAACATTATCAACGATAATAATAATATTGACGTTAATAATAATAATCATAATAAAGATATTAACTATAATTTCAAGAATAATATTTCTCAAAATAATAATAATAATAATAGTAACCATAAGAACGATAATATCGAAAATAACGATTACAATAATAACGATAGTAACGATAATAAAGATAATAACGATAATATTATTAACGATAATATCGACATTATTGATAATATTAACAACGATAATTTTGATAATAACAATAATGAAATTAATAATTTTAATAACGATAATAATAAAATTATTATTAATAACAATAATAAAGATAAAAACGATAATAAAAATAATAACTTTAACAACGGAAATAGTAACATTTTTACTAATAATAATAATAACGATCATAACGAAAATAAAGATAATAACGATTATAATAACAACGACAGTATCGATAATAGTATTAATAATAATAATCATAATAACGATATTTAAGACTATAATAACAACAATAATAAAGAAAAGAACGATTAATCTTTAATAACGATAATAATAATAACGATAATAACTATAATAACGATGTAACGATAATAATAACAAAAATAGAAACGATAATATTGATAATAATAATAATAATATTAAAAGCAATAATATCGATAATGTAGAAAATAACGATAATAATGATAATGATAATAACGATAATAACAATAGTAACGACAATAATAATAATTATAATAACGTAAAATGAGATAATATCTATGTCAACGATAATAATAATAACAACAATATCAATAAAAACGATAGTAACATTAATAATAATATTACAAAAAAAGGATAATAAGGATAATAATAATAATAATAACAATAATAAAGATTATAACGACATTAATAAGAATAAAAATAATAATAATAATAATAATATCTATGATAACGATAATAACTATAATAATAATATTATTCATGACAATAATACCAATAATAACGGTAATAAGTATAATAATAAATACGATAAAGTCGATAATGTCCATAAGATTATTAACAATTTTAGCGATAATATCGATAATAATAAGAACAATATTAACGATAATATCGATAAAATTAATAACAATATTAACGATATTATCTATAAAAAAAAAATAATAATAATAATAAAAGTAATAACGATAGTAGAGATAACAAAAATGATAATAATTATAACGATAATAAAGATAATAACATTAATAAAAGTAATTATAATAAAGATAACAACGATATTGACGAAAGTAGCGATAATAATATTTACATTAAGAAAGCTAATTACGATAATAATGATATTAGCGATAAAAATTATAATAATGATAACAATAATGACGATAATAACGTAAATAATAATAACAATAATAACGATATTAATGATAATAACGATAATAATAATAAAAACAATAACGATGACAAAGACAATTTCGATAGTAACGATAATTATAATTATAATAACCAGAATAACGATACTAACAATAACAATAATAGCGATATTAACGATAATATTGATAATAATATTAGCAATTATAACGATAACAAACGACAAAAACGATAGTAAAAATAATAATATCTATAATAACGATAATTACAATAATAATAATAGTAACGATAATAATAATAATAATAATATCGAAAAAGACAAGAACGATAATAACGGTAATAAGAAGAATAATAAAGATAATTACGATAATAACGATAATAATAATAACAATAATAACGATAATAACGACATTCACGATAATAATAATTACAATAATAACGATAATAACGAAAATAATGATAACAAGGAAAATAATAATAATAATAATATCAATAGAAACGATAAAATGGTAATACTTACGATTATAACGATAATAACGTTAATAACGGTAATAACAATAATAAAATTAATAACTATATTTACGTTAATGACAATAATAATATCAGCAATAATAGCGACTTTAACGGTAACAATAATAATAACATTATTGACGATATTATCGATGATAACGATAATAAGAATAACGGTAATGACAATAATAAAAATAATAGTAATAAAAATAATAATTATAATAACGTTTATAATAATAACAATGATAACGGAAATAATAATAATAATATTAATAAAGATATTAGCAATAATAATAGTAGTAATTAATAACTATAATAACGAAATTAACGATAATAACGATAATATCTACAATAATTATAACAATAACAACGATAATAAAAATAATAACGATAATAAGGATAATAACGATAAAACGATAATAACGATAATAATAAATATAGTAATAATAACAATAATAACGACAATAACGATAATAATAATAATAATGATAATAGTAATAAAAACGATAATAATAAAAATAATAATAATAACGATAATAACGATAATAATGATAATAACGATTATAATAACAACGATAATACCGATAATGGTATTATTAATAATATCAATAATAACGATATTTACGATAATAATAATAACAATAATATAGAAAAGAACGATATTATCTATAATAACGAAATTAATAATATCGAAATTAACTATAATAACTATGAAACGATAAAAACAACATCAATATTACCGAAAATATTGATAATAATAATAATGATAATAGCAATAATAACTATAATAAAGATATTAACGATAATAATGATAAAGATAATAACGATAATAATAATAATAATAATATCAAAAATAACAATAATTACAATAATGACTATAATGACTATACTAATAATATCGATAATGACGATGATAATAAAATCTATAATAAAGTTAATAACGATAAAAATAATAATAATAATCACGATAATAACGATATCAATGATAATAACGATAATAGCGATAATACTGATAATTATAATAACGATATTGACGACAATAATAATAATAATAATAGCGTTAAAACGGATAATAAGTACGTCACCGATAATAATAAAACAATAATGTCAATAAAAACGATAATAACGTTAATAATAATAAAAAAAATGACGATTTTAACGATATTACGATAATAGCAATAACGATAATAAGGATAAAAATCTTAACAATAATAACGATATTAAAGATTTTAACAATAAACTTAATAAGGATATTAACGATTATAACGATAATAATGATAATAATAATAATAATAATAACATTAATAAAGTTAATAGCGTAAATAGCAATAATAGCGATAATACTTATAATAATTATAACGAATATAACGATAATAACGATAATTATGAAATTAGATATAATAATAATATCGATAATAATGATTATAACGATAATAACTATATTAACTATAAAAACGACAATAATTTTAATAGTAATAATGAAAATAATAATACCGTTAATGACGATAATAGCGATAATAGTAGTAGATGTAATATCAATAATAACAATAAAATCGATATAAAGATAATAACGATAATAATATTAACGATTATAACGAAAATAGTAATAATAATAACAGCGATAATAAAGATAATAACGACAATAACGATAATAATGATAATAATAATAATATTTATAATAATAATAATAATAGTTTTAAAAATAATAACAATAATGCCTTTAATAACGATAATAATTGTGGTAATGTTAAGAATCATAACAATAATAACGATATAACGATTATGACGATAACAATATTACTGATAATAACGTCTTTTGTCATAATAATAATAATAACGATAATAATGATACATATAATAACGATAATACCGACAGTAACAACAATAATTATAATAATAATAACGATAAAAGGGATAATAACTATGTCAACGATAATAATAATAACAATAATATCAATAAAAACGATAATAACGATAATAATAATAATAATATTAATAACGTTATTAACGATAAGAACGATAATAATGATAATAATCTTAACAATAACAACGATATTAAAGATTTTAAGGATAATAATAATAAAGATAATATCAATAATAACGAAAGGAATAATAATTTAATATCGATAGTAACAATAATAACGAGCAAGACGATAGTAACGATAATAATGATAACGATAATAAGGATGATATTAATAACGATCATAAAGTTAATAATAAAAATCATATTAAAGATAATAACGCTAATAACAATACTAACGATAATAGCAATAATAATAATAACGATATTAAGGATAATATCGTTAATAATTGTAACAATATTAACAATAAAAACGATAATAATAATAACAACAAAAACAATAATAACGATATTAACTATAATAAAAATTATTATAATAACGACAATGACGATTATAATGATAATAATAGAAGTAATAATATCAATATTATGAGTATTAAATATAATAATGATTATAATGATAATAGTAGTAGTAATAATAACAGTAATAACAATAATGACGATAATAACTATTATAACAATGTTAACGATAATAATATTGACGATAATAACAATAAGAACCATAATAATATTAATAATAATAATAAAAATAACAACGCTATTAACGATAATAATGAAAGTAATAATTATAATAATAACGAAGATAACGTTAACAATGATAATACCGATAATAACGATAATAAAAATAATAATAATAGTATTAATTACGATAATGAAGATATTAACGATAATAATATTAGTAATAATAACAATAATAACAATAATAACGATAATAACGATAATAACAATTATAATAGAAGTATTAATAACAATATTAAGAATAATAACAATAGAAACGATAATAACAATAAAAATAGTAGTAATATAAAAAGTAATAATTATAATAACGGTAAAAACGATTTTAACGATAATAATAAGTACTATAAATAGAATAATATCAATAATAATAATAACAATATTAACGATAATATCGATAATAATAATAACATTAATAATTATAATTACGAAAATAATGATTATAACGATATAATCGATAATAATAATTATAATAATAATGATAATAACTACAATAATGATAATAATAATAATAATTATAACGATAATAACGATAATTTCGATAATAACAATACTAATTAGAGTGATAGTAACGTTAATAGTAATAACTATAAATTCGATAATTATGATATTAATGAAAACAACTATAATAATAATAATAAATATAACAATAATAACGATTACAACGATAACAATAATAATAACAATAATAACGATAATAAAGTTATCTTTAATAATAAAAATAACGATAATGCCGATAATAACGTTAATAATAATTATAATAACAATAATAATAATAACTATAATAACGATAATAAACATAATAACGATAATAACGATAATAACGATAATAACAATAATAGTAATAATAACCACGAAAATAACGATTATAACGATAACAATAATAATAACACTAACAATATAAATAATTACAATAATAACGATAATAATATTATGACGATAGTAATAATAATAATAATAACGATAATAGCGATAATGAAGATAATAACGATAATTAGGATAATAACATTATAGTTATTAACAATATATTTTTATTAACAATAAAAATAATAACAATTACAATTATATAGATATTAATGAAAATAACGATAATAATGATAATAAAGACTATAATAATAATAATAATAACGATAACAATGATTATAACGATAATAATAATATCGAAAATAACGACAATAATAATAATAATAATAATAATAATAATAATAATAATAATAATAATAATAATAATAACGATAATAATGAAAATAACGATAACATCGGTAATAATAAAAACAATAATATCGATAATAACGATATTAACGATATAATGATAATAATAAATAATTTCGTTAATTAGGTTAATTACGAAAATATCGGTAATAACCACGAAATCGGAGAAATCGATAATTAACAATAAAATCGATAATAACGATAATAACGACATTAAATGTAATAATAATAACGATAATATCGATATTAATAATAGCGATAATGACGAAAAAAGTAATAATAATATTAATGGTATTAACGATAATAACGATAATAGTAATTATAATAATAAAGTTAATAACGATAATAACGCATAATAATAATTACAACAATAAAAATAGTAATAATAAAAATAATAACGATGATAACGATATTGACGATAATAATAATAATATTAACAACGATATTAAGTATAATAACGATATCATCGAGAATAATAAAAATAATATCGATAATAACGATAATAACGATGATAAAATTAATAATAATATCGATAATATCAATAATAACGAAAATAACTATATTAATAATAATAAGAATGAAGATAATATCGATAATAACGATAATATCGATAATAATTATAACGAAAATAACGACGATAATAATAATCATATTCGGTAATAAGGATAAATACGATAACATCGATAATAATAATAGCAATAATATCGATAATAACTATAATAATGACATTAATAATGATAATAATAATAATAATAATAATAACAAGGTAAATAACAATAATTACGTTAATAACGTTAATATCGACAATGATAATAATAATATTAACGATAATAATGATAATAACGATAATAATAATAATAATAACATTTAAAACAATAATAATGATAATAACAATAATAATAATAGCATCACAAACTATAATATCGATAATAACGATAAATACGATAATAATTATAACAATTATAACGATAATAACAATTAGAAATATAATACTATTAACAATAATATTGCTGACAACGATAATAACGATAATTATAATAATTACATATAGATAATAAGGATTATAGTGATAAGAACGAGCATAACTATATAAAAGAAAATAACGGCAATTATAATAATAATAATAGCGATAAAGACGATAATGACGATAATAACGATAACGATGATAATAAGGATTATAATAATATCGATAGTAACGATAATGGTAATAATAATAATAATGATAATAACGATTATAATAATAATAATAATAACGATAAAAGCTATAAAAGCGATAATAATAATAATAACGATAATAAGGGTACTAACGATAGCAACGATAATAAATATATCAATAAAAACGATAATAACGATATTAACGATAATAATGATAATAACAATAAGACCGATAGTAATGATACGATAATAACGATTACTGTAATGATAATATTACCGATAGTTTCAATAATAGCGGTAATGACGTTAATAATAAAAATAATAATATGGTAATAACGATATTAACGGAAATAAGGATAATAATAATATGAATAAAAACAATAATAGCGATATTAATGATAATAAGAATAATAAAGATAGTAACAATAATAGTAATAGTGATAATAATGTTAATAACGTTATTAACGATAATAACGATAATAATAATAACAGTAATAAAGATAATAACGATAATATCTATTATAAATAATAACAATAAAATCGATAGTAATGATATTAATGATAACTATAATAACATTAATTACGATAATAACGACAATAGAAATAATAATAATACCCATAATAATAGTAACAATAATAACGATATTGAAGGTTTTTACGATAATAATAATAACGATATTCACGAAAATAACGATAATAATGATAATATCGATACTAATAAAAATAATAATAACAATAATAACCATAATAACGATTATAATGATAATAACTATAATAATGATATTAACAATAAGAATAGAAGTAATAATAAAGACATTAACGTTATGAACGATAATAACGATAATAATATTAACAATAATAACGATAATAACTATATTAAAAATAACAATAATATACGCTAACAAAGATAAAAACAATAATAATAATAGTAAAACATACGAAAATAAGGATAATAACGATAATAGCGACAATAATAATAATAATAATAACGATAATACCGATAATAACGTTAATAATTCTTGTAAGAATAACTATAATAACTGTAATAACTATTTTTATGAAAGCAATAGTAACGATAAAATCGATAATGTCGATTATAATAATAATAATAACAACATTAATAACGATATTATCGTTAATAACTATAATAATAATAGCAATAATTACGACGATAACGATATAAATGATAATAACGATAACAACGGACACAAAATAATAATAATAGAAATAATAAAGGTTATAACGATAATAAACATAATATCGTTAGTAATAATACTAATAATATCGATAATAACGATTATAATGATAATAACGATAATAACATTAATAAAAATAACAATAATAACGATAATAGCGATAATAATAGAACTAATAATAACAATGTAAACAATAATGACGATAATAACGAATTGTCGATAATATTAATAACAATATTTACGATAATTTCGATATTAATAATTGTAATCATAACAATTATAACGATCATAACGATAATAGCAACTATAATAATAAAGATAATAACAATATTAATAATAATTTTATTATTGTAAGTAACAATAATAATGTTAACGATGTTTATAATAGTAATAATATTAACGTTTATAACGATACTAACTGTAATAATGATTATAAAAATAATAACCATAATAACGATAATAACGGTAATAAAAACAACAATAATAACAATATTAACGAAAATAGTAATAACAATTGTAACGTAAACAACGATAATAGCATTAATAATATTAATAATAATAGCGAATATAAGTATAATAACGGTGACACCTATACCATTAATAACAATAATAACGATAATAACGATAGTATGGATAATAGTAGCACATATAATAACAATAATAACGATAATAATAATAATCGTATTAAAGATAATAAAGATTATAACGATGTAAAAGTTTCTAACGCTAATAACAATTACAACCATAACGATAATAACGACTATGATGATAAGAACTATAATAATACGAATAATAATAAAAATAATACCGATAATAACAACAATAAGAATAATAATAGAAGTAATAATAACAATTATAAGATTAATAACTATAAAACGATAATAACAATAATAATAATAGTAATGAAAAGTAATAATTATAATAACGATAAAAACGATTTTAACGATAATAATAATGACGATAATTAGGATAATATCGATAATAATAATAACAATATTAGCGATAATACCGATAGTATTAATAACATTAGTAACTATAATAACGATAATAACGTTTATAATGATAATAATAATAATAGTAATAATAACCATAATAAAGAAAATAACGACACAATAATAATAAAAGTATTAATAACGATAATAACGGTAATAACGATAAAAATAATAGAAAAATAAAATAATATCAATAATAACGATAAAATGTATAAAAACGACTACATCGATTATATAAAATACGATAATAACGATATTATCGATAATAATAACAACAATATTACCAATAATATCGATAATAATAAAAACAATATTGACGATAATATCGATAATAATAATAATAATATCAGTAATACTGGTAATAACGATAATATCGATAATAATAATAATGATAATAATGATAATAGCGATATAAACAATAACAATATTAACGATAATATTGACAATATTAAAGATAATAATGATAATTATTTTAAAACTATAATAATTATCATAATTATAGTAGTAATAACGATAATAACGATATTTAAAATAAGAATAATAACAATTAAATAGATAATAATAATAAAATTTATAATGTTAATAACGATAATAACGATAATAACAGTAATAATAAAAAATTGATAACGCTAATAACGATAATAAAGGTATAATATCATTAATAAGCACGATAATAATGATTATAATGGAAATAATAATAATAATTATAATTATAATATCGATAATAACGATAATAACGGTAAAAACGATAATAATAATAGTAATAACACTAGTAATAATAATAATGAAAATTACGATAATAACGATAATAATAATAATTATAATAACATTATAACAATAATTACGAGAACAACGATTATAACGATATCTATAATAACGATAATAAAGACAATAATAATAAAAATAATAATATCGATAATAACTGTAATAATGATAGTAACGATAATGACGATAATAACGATAATATCTATAATAATAATAATAATAACAGTAATATCGAAAATAACGATAATAACGACAGTAGTAATAATAACAATAATAATAATATCCAGAATGCAGATAACGACGCCAATAATAATAATTATAATAAAATTAGTAATAATAACGATAATGACGATAATAATAATAGTATTAATAACAAAATTAAAAATAATAACGATAATAACGATAATAAAGATAATAATAATAATAATAACGATATTATAACTATAATAAATATAATAACGATATGTTATTAACGTTAAAGACGACAATAGTGGTAATAGAAATAACGATAATAACTATAATAGCGGCATAAGAAATTATAATAATAAAGATATTAACTATATTATCGAAAATAAAGATAAAAGCTATAAGAATAATAATAATATGAACAATAACAATGATAATAACGATAATAAACATAATAACAGTAACGATGACACGACAATAATAATAACAATATTAAAGATAATAACGATAATAATAATAATAATAACGACATTAATAACTATAGTAAATATAATAACGAAAGAGTTTAACGGTAAAAACGACAATAGTAGAAACAATAAATACGATATTATCGAAAATAACGATATTAACAATAATAATAATAACAGTAATAACGATAATAACGATATAGCGATTTATAATAATAATAATAATAATAATAATAATATTAATAATATTATAAGATAAAATAATAATAAGATAA
The DNA here is from genome assembly GCF_910589235.1 of Vespa crabro. Lineage (NCBI taxonomy): Eukaryota > Metazoa > Arthropoda > Insecta > Hymenoptera > Vespidae > Vespa > Vespa crabro. The sequence goes on from NW_025813595.1 coordinate 3,245,192, forward strand.
AATAATAATAATATTAACGATTACAAAGAAAATAATGATAATAATAGTAGTAATAATAACAATAATAACAATAATAACGGTAATAAAGGAAATAACGGGAATTATGATAATAATTATAAGAATAATCTATTTAACATTGATACTAACGTTAATAACGATAATATTAAGAAAATTAATAACGATAATAACGTTTATAATAATAAGAACGATAATAATATTAATAATAATAACAATATTAATTGTTATAATGATAATAACGATAATAATGGATGTAATAATAACAATATTAAAAATAATATGTATAATAACGATAATAACGACAATAATAGTAGTATTAATGACAGTAATAAAAATAATTGCCATAAAAACGATTTTAACGATAATAATAATAACGATAATAACGATAATATCGATAATATTAATAACAATGTATACAATAATTTCGATATTAATGATTGTAATATTAACAGTATTAACGATCACAACGATAATAGCGACTATAATAATAACTATAATAACGACTTTAATAATAACAATAATAATATTATCTTTAGTAACAATAATAATAATAACGATGTTTATAATAGTAATAATAACAACGATTATAACGATACTAACGATAATATTGTTAATAACGATAATTCCGATAATAACGACAATAAAGATAATCATAATAACGATAATAACGATAATAATAATAATTATAGTGACACTAATAAAGTTAATAACTACAATAATAAAAATAATATTAATATTAATAATAACGATAATAACGATAATAACGATAATATTAATAGTAATAATAGCTATAATATCAATAATAGAGATAATTACGATTATAACGATAATAATAATAACGATAATAACGATAATAAGGATAATAACGACAATTATAATAATAATAATAATAATAATAACAATAACGATAATAACGATAAAACCAATAATAATTTCAGTAATATTAACAATATTATCAATAATAACGATAATAACGTTAATAATTATAACAATAAAACGATAATATCGTTAATAATAGGAGTTATAATAACAAAATTAGGAATAATATATATATAGTAACGATAATAACGGTAATAATGGTAGAATTAATAACAGACATAACAATAATAACCATAAAAACGATATTAACGTTAAGAATAGTAACGATAATAACGATAATATTGATAATAATAATAACAATATTTACGATAATATCGATAATAGTAATAATAATAATAACAATATTAACAATCATAACGATAATAGCGATAATATTAATAAAAATAATAACGATAATAAGAAAAATAATAATATCGATAGCAAAAATAATAATTATAATGAAGATTTTATTAGTAATACTGATAACGATTGCAACGATAATAACGATAATAACGATATTAATAATAAAATTAATAAGGACAATTACTTTAATAACTAAAATAATAATAGCAATAATTACTATAAGAACGATAATAATGATAATAATAGTAATAACAATAATAATGATATCAATATTAATAACAATAATAACGATTATAATGAAAATAACGATAATGATAATAATATTAATAATAATAATGACGATAAAGCGATATTAACGATGATCACCTTAATACTGATAACAATATTAACAATAATAACGATAATCACGATAGTAATGATAATAATATTAACAATAATATCGATAAATACAATCATACCGATAATTATAATAATAGTAATATCGATAATAAGGATAATTAAGAGAAAAAACGGTAATAACGAATATTACGATAATAACGGTAATAATTATAACAATAATGACGATAATAACGATAATTACGATAGTAAAAATAATGACGATAATAACGATATTAGCGATAATAACGATAATAATTATAAAGATAAAAACGAAATTGACCATAATAAAGATAATGGTGATAATAACGATAATAATAATAATAATAGTAACAACAATAACGATAATTACAATAATAATATCAACAGCAATAACGGTAATACCGATAATAACGATAATCATAATAACAATGATAACGATAATAACGATAAGAACGATTACAATAATGTCGCCATTAACGAAAACAGTAATAATAATTATATCGGTAATAACGATAATAACAATAATAATAATAACAATAAAAAAGATAATAGAGAAATCAACGATAGTAAGTGTAATAATAAAATAATAATAACGATACTAACGATAATAACGATATTAACGATATTATCGATAATATTAACAATGATAATAACTATAATGTCTACAATAACGATAATAACGATATTAATAATAACAATTTTAACGATGATATCGACAATAATAATTAAAATATTATCGATAATATCGATATTAATAATAATAATAATTACGATTATGACGATAATAACGATAATAACGATTATAATAATATCGATACTAACGATAATTGTATTTATAATAATAACGACAATAACGATAATAACTATAATAATAATAATATTAATAATAAAGATAATAACGATATAAATGACAAAAACGATAATAATGATAACAATACAAATTATAATAATATTAATAATAATAACGACGATAATAACAATAATAATGAGAAGAACAATAAAAATAATAACGATAATAGCCATAAAAATTATGTTAATAATAACGATAATAACGTTATTAGTACTAATAATAATAATAACAATAATAATTGCGTTAATGAAGATAAAAACAATAAACATAGTAACGATATTCGAAATAATAATAATGACGATAATAATGGTAATAACGATAATAACGATTATTATAATAACATTAAAAACAATAATATTAATAAAAACAATAAATATAATAACGATAATAATAATAAAATAATAACGATAATAAGGATAATAACAATAATATTAATACCACAATTAAAGAAAATAATGTTTATAAATATAATTTTAATAACGATAGTAATTATAATAATAATATCAATGATAAAGATAATAATGACACAAACGATAATAATAATAATAATAATAAACATAGTAATGATAATAACGATAATAATAATAACATTAATAACGATAATTACGATATTAACGTAAATAAAGATAATAATAATAAAAATAATATCGATAATAAAGCTAAGAACGATAATAACAATAATAATAATAATAATAAAGATGATAACGATGTTAACGATTATAACTATAATAATAAAAACAATAAAAACTATAATAACGATAATAAAGATAATTGTAATAACTATAATATCGATAATAGTAATAATAATTATAACGATAATAACGATAATAACGATAATAGTAGTAACAATTAAATCGATAATAACCATAATAATAATAATAAATAAAATAATTACATCAAAAATAACTATAATAAAGGTAATAATAAGAATAATATTAACAATAACAACGATAACAACGACAATAGTGATAAAAGTAATAAAAAAAATATAAAAAATAAGGATAATAACGATGACAACGATAATAAAAATGACAATATTAACGTTAATAACGATAATAACGAGTATACGGATTATTATAATAAAGATAATAACGATAATGGCAATAATAATAATAACGATAATGACAATACTAACGATAATAATGACAGTAACTATAATAACGATCATAACAATAATTAAGGTTATGATAACAATAATACCGATAATAACGATAATAAATATAATAATAATAGTAATAATAAAGATTAAAACAATAATAACGATTATAATGATAATAACGAATATAATATCAATAATAATAACAATAATAACGATAATAACGATAATTATATTAATAGAAGTATTAATATAAATATTAACAATTTTTGCAATAATAATGATAATAACGATAATAATAGTGGTAACAATTAAAGAAATAATAATAATAACGATAATAACGATAATAACGATAAGAGTAAAAACAATTTCGAGAGTACAGAACAATAATAACGATAATAACGAAAATAACGATAATAATAATAAAATTAATAACGTTAATCTGTTAATAGTAATAATAATAATAACAATAATAACGATAAAAACGATGATAAGGATAATAGTAATAACGATAATAACGACAATAATAATAATAATATTATCGATAATAAAGATAATAACGATATTATTAATAATTGTAATAATAATAAAAACGATAATAACGATAATTACGATAATAATAATAATAATAATAACAGTGATAAAGATAATAGCGAAAATAATAATAGTAAAAATAAAAAGAATAATAATATCGTTAATATCGATAATAACAATAATAATAATAACAATATCAACGATAATATCCATAATAATAATAACAATATTAAAGATAATATCGATAATAATAATAATTATAGTAATAACAGTAATATCGACAATAAAGATAATAACCTTAATAATAATAAGGATTATAATGATAATAACGAAAGTAACGATATTAACGATTATAATAATAACGCTAATGACGGTAATAACGATAATAATAATATTAGTAATAGTAGTAATAATAAAAATGATAATTACGATAATAACGGTAATAATAATAGATATAATAACATTATGACAATAATAACTATAAAAACGATAATTACGATATCCATAATAACGATAATAAAGATGATATTAATAACAATAATAAAATTGATAATTACTATACTAACGATAATAAACATGACAACGGCAATGAAGATAATAATAATTATGATAATGACGATAATATCGATAATAATAATAATAATAACGACGTTAATAACTATAATAAATTTATTAACGATATGGTAATAACGATAAAGACGACAATAGTAGTAATAGTAATAACGATAATAACGATAATAATGATAATAACGGCAATAAAACTAATTATATAAAGATAATAACGATATTTTCGAAATTAATGATGAAAGTTATAAGAATAATAATAATATGAACAATAACATCGAAAATAACGATAATATACCTAATAACAGTGAAGATATTGCGACCTTAATAATAACAATAATAATAACGATAATAACGATAACAACAATAATAACGATAATATCTATATTAACGATATCAATAATATCGAAAATAACGTTAATTTCGATATTAATAATAGCAATATAAAAGATAATAACGATAACAATAATAATTTTATTGACATTAATAACTATAATAAAGGTAATATAGATATGGTATTAACGATTAAAACGACAATAGTAGTAATAATAACAAATATAACAATAATAACGCTGATAAGGAAAATAACGTTAATATCGACAATAATAATAACAATATTAACTATAATAACAATTATAGGAAATAATAATGATAACGATAATAAAGGTAATAATATTAATAATTCTAATAATTGTAACAAAAATAATCACCCCAATAATAACAATAATAACGGTTATGACAAGAATAATATTAATAATAATAATGATAATAATGATAAAAACGATATAATCGAAAATAATAAATACAATAATATCGATAAAAACTATAATAATGGTAATAACGTTAGTAACGACAATATTAATAAGTATGATAACGATAATAATGATATTAACGATAACAACAATAATAATAATAACATTAATAGGGATAATAATGGTAGTATTGATAATAATAACAAAAATATTAACGATAATATCGATAACAATAATAATAATAATAACAATGATAACGATAATATAGATTATAACCATAATAATAATAACAATGATAACGTTACCATTAATAATAATAATAACGATAATAACGACAATAATGATAATAAACATAATAATAACAATAATAACGTTAATAATGACAATAATTATAATAATAATATTGATAATAAAAGTAATAACGTTAATAACGACAATAATTATAATAATTATATTGATAATAACAATAATAACGAAAATAATAATAATAATGATATTAATAACGATATAGACAAACATAACCATAATAATAGAAGTAATAATAATAATAATATCATTAAAGGCGGAAAGAACGTTATTGCCGAAAATATTAATAAGAGTAATAACGATAATAATGATAATAGCGATAATAATAATAATATCGATAATAATAATTGTAATAATAACAATATTAACGGTAATAACATATATAATACTGACCATAATAACGATAATAACTTAAATAACAATAATGAAATTAACAATAATAATGATAATAACGATAATACCGATAATAACGTTAATAACAATAATAATCATAATAATAATAATAATAATATATACGATGATAGCTATAATGAGGAAAATAATAATAATTATAATAATAATACTAACGACATAAACGAAAATAACCATAGTAATAGAACATTTTATAATAATAATAACATTAATAATGTGAATAACGATAATAAAGATAATAAAATTAATAATAAAAACAATAATACAGGTAATAATGGTAATAATGATAATAACTATAAAAATAATAATATTAATAATAATTATAATAACAATAATAACGATAATCATAATTACGATAATGACGATAATAATAAAAATAATAATAACGATAATTATAATGACAATAATAACGATAACGATGAAAATAATGATAATAACGATGACATTAATAATGGTAAAAACTATAATAACGATAATAACGGTAATAATAATGACGATATTCAAAGATAGAAAAGGTAATAAAGATAATAATATTAACGATAATAACGACAAGTTTAACAATAATAATAACGATAATAAAATTAATAACGATATTAGCAGTAATAATAATACTAATAACAATAATGACGATAATAAACTTAGTAATAATAATAATAATAACAAGAGTAACGATAATAAATATAATAACAATATTAATAATAGCGACAATAACGAAAATAGCAATAATATTAATTACTAAAATGACTATAATAACAAGAATATTAATAACAATAATAACAATAATAACGAAAATAACGTTATTCACGATAATGTCGATAATAATAATAACAATTATAACATTAATAAAGATAATAGCGATAATAATAATAACAATTATAACATTAATAAAGATAATAGCGATAATAACAATAACAATAATAATGATAATAAAGATATTAACGATAATAATAACAGTAGTAATAATAAAAATAATAACGATATTTACGATAATAACGATAATTACGATAATAATAATAAAAATAGTAACGATAACAACGATGATATAGATAATAACGATAATTATAATAATATTAACGGTAATAACGATAATTACAATAACAACGATAACAACGATGATAAAAATAATAATATAGATAATTCCGAAAATAATAAAATTTATATTAAAGATAATAACGATAATAATAATAATTAAGTAAATAACGCAATTAACGATAATAATGATAGTAATAATAACAATAACAACGATAATAACAATATTAATAATAACAATAATAAAATCGATAATAAGGATAATAAAAATTAGAACGATAATAGTAATAACAATAGCAACAATAATAGCGATAATACGATAATAATGTTTATAATAAGAAAGGTAATAATAATTATAATATTCATAGTAATTGTAATATCGATAATACGAATGTAACAATTGTAACAGTAATAATTGTAATATTAAGTACGATAATAACGATAATAACGATAATAACGATAATAATAATAACTATAATAACGATAATAATGATAATAAAGATAACAATAATAAGAATAATAACTATAATAATAATATTAGCAATAATGAGGATAATATAGGTAAAAAACCATTAATGACGATAACAATATTAATAATAATAATATTAGCAATAACAACGATAACAACGATGTTATCTATAATAATAATAGCAGTAATATAGATAAAATCGATAATAATAACAATAATAAATATAATAACGATGATAACGATAATAACGATAATAACGATAGTAATAATAACTATTACAACGATTATATCGATAATAATAATTACAATATTAACAAATACATCGATAATAATAATAATAATAAAGACAAAAATATCGATAATAACGATTATAACGTATATAATAATAATAATAATAACGGTAACAATAATAATAATAATAACGATAATTACGATAATATCGACAATAATAATAACAATAATAACAATAATTGCCATAATGTCGATATTAACGATAGTAACGATAATAATAATAACAATAATAACGAAGATAAGGATAATAATGGAAATACGATAATAATAGTAATAATAAAAAAGATAATAATAATATTAACGATAATAAGCACTATGATAATAATAATAAGAATGATAAAATCGATAATAACGAAATTAACTATAATGACGATAATAATAATAATATTAACAACGATATTATATGTAATAACGAAAACATAGAGAATAATCATAAAAATAATATCGATAATACCGATAATAACGATAAGAAAATTAATAATAATATCGATAATATCGATAATAACGATAATAACAATATTAATAGAATTAAAAATTTAGAAAATATCGATAAAATGGATAATAATAATAAAGTTAATAACGATAAAAACGACAGTAACTATAATAATAATAACAATTAGAACGATAATAACGAAAATAACGATAGTGACGATAATAACGAAAATAGAAATAATAATAATAACGATAATAACGATAATATCGATAATAATTATGACGAAAATAACGACAATAAGGATAAATACGATAACATCGAAATTAATAATAACAATACTATCGATAATATCAAAAATAACGATAATAATAATAATAATAACGATAATGTTGATAATAACAATAATAACGATAATAACGATTATAATAATAAGAACGATAATAATAGAAGTAATAATAACAATATTAAAAATAATAAGTAAAATAACTAAAATAACGATAATGAAAATAATAATAATAGTAATAATAAAAAAAAAACAATAATATCGTTAATAACTATGAAAACGACAATAAAAATAATAACATCGATAATAAAGATAATAACGAAAATAATAATATTAATAATAATAATAATAATAATAATAATAATAATAATAATAATAAAAATAATAATAATAATAATAATATCGATAATAACAATAATAACGATAATAGTAATATTAATAATAACAATAATAACAATAAGAACGATAATAAGGATAATAATTATAACAATATTAACGATAATGTCGATAATAATATTAACATATTAACGATAATATCTATAAAAATAATAATAATAATAATAACGATAATAATGATAATAACGATATTAGTAATATTAATAATAAAGATAATTACGATAATAACGATAATAATAATAACTTTAATAACGATAATAACGATATTCAGGATAATAATAATTGCAATTACGACAATAATGATAATAAGGAAAATAATTATAATAATAATAATAATCAAAACGATAAAGATGATAATAATACTTACAATAATAATGATAATAACAATAATATCGATATTAACTATAATAAAATTAATAACTATATTTACGTTAACAAGGATAAGGATATTAGGAATAAGAGCGATAATAACTATAATTACGTTAATAATAATAATAACATTAATAACGATATAAAGGACGATAACGATAATAATAATAACGGTAATGACAATAATAATAATAATAGTAATAACGATAATAATTATAATAACGTTAATAATAACAATATTAACGGCAATATTAATAATAATAATAAAGATAACAGCAATAATAGTAATTGCAATAACATTAGTAAACATTATAACGAAAATAACGGTAATGACGATAAGAACAAAATTGACGATAATAACAAGATTTATAAAAATAATTATATCTATAATAATGATAAGAACGATTGGAACTATAACATTAATAACAATAATAACAATAATAATGTAAATAACTAAAAAAAATGATTTAAATAAGATATTAACGATAATAAATAGAATAACACTAATAACGAAAATAACGACAATAATAATACAAATAAAAACGATAATGACGCTAATAACAATAATAATAATAATAATAATAATAATAATAATAATAACAATAATAATAATAACAATAATAATATCGATAATAACAATAATAACGAAAATTATAATATTAATGACAACAATAATAACAATAATAACGATAATAATTATAATAAAAAATACGATAAAGTCGATAATATCGATAATTAAAATAACATTATTAACGATAATATCTATAAGCATAAAAATAATAATAATAATAGTAATAAAGATAATAACGATAATAATTGGAATATTACTACCATTAATAACAATAATAGCGGTAATAAGGTAATTAACGGTAATAACGATAATTTTAATAACCATATTAAAAATAATAACGATATTATCGTTGACAACAATAACAATAATAACGGTAATATCTATAATAATAATAATATTATTAACGTTAACATCGATAATAATAATAATTATAATAACATTAATAACGATAATATCGACAATAACTATAATAATAATAAAGAAAATAACGATAATAATTATATTAACGATAATAATAGTACTAATAATATCGATAATAACGATAATAACGTTAAAACAAAAATAATAATAATAATAATAATAATAATAATATCGATAATAAAGTTAATGACGACAATAATAATAACAAAAATAATATTAATAATAATAACGATAATGACGAAAATAATAATATTTATATTAACAATAGTAACAATAATAACGATAATAAAGATAATAACGATAAAAATAATAATAACGACATTAATAACTATAATAAATATAATAACGATATAGTATTTAGGATAATGACGACAATATTAGTAATAGTAATAACGATATTAACGATAATAGCAGCAATAAAATAAATAATAATAAAGATAAAAACGATATTATCGAAAGTAAATATAAAAGCTATGAAAATAATACTAATAAGAACAATAACAACGATAATAACGATCCTAAAAATAATAACAGTAACGATAATACGACAATAATAATAACAACAATAAAAATGATAATAACGATAACAACAATAATACGGTTAATAACTATATTAACTATAACAATAATAACGGAAATAACATTAATATCGTTATTAATAATAGCAACATTAAAGATAATGACGATAATAATAATAATAATAACGACCTTAATAACTATAATAAATATAATAACGATACGGTAATAACGATTAAAACGTTAATAGTAATAGTAATAACAATAATAACGATAATATCTATTTAATAATCTATAAAAATAATAATAATAATAATAATAAAAGTAATAACGGTAATAGCGATAATAACAATGATACTAATAATATCTATAAAAAGGATAATTCCTATAATAATATTAATCATAATAAAGATAACAACGATAATAACGATAACAAATAAAATACAGATAATAACGATAATAACAATTATAATCCTAATAATGATATTAATATTTATAATTATAACAATAATACTGATAATAACGATATTAACGATAATAATAATAATAATAATAACAATAATAACACTAATAACGTTAAAAGCGATAATAAGATTATTAACGATAATAACGATAATTATTATAACCATAATAATAATAATAACGCTGTTATCAATTATAACAATAACGATAATGACGATAATATCGATAATAATGATAAAATAATTAACGTTAACATTGATAATATTAATAATAATAATAACATTAATAACGATAATAACGATAATAAATATAATAATAATAACGAAAATAACGATAATAACGATATTAATGATAATAATAATAATACCAATATCAACAAAACCATAATAATGATAACAACGATAATAATAATAATAATAATAAAAATAATAGTAATAATAATAACGTTAATTACGTTAATTACTATAATATTATTAGTAATTATAACAATAATAGCAATAATAACAATAATAACGATAATAATAAAAACGATTATATCGAAAATTTCAATAATAATAATAACAATATTAACGATTATATAGATAAAATTAATAACAACAATTACAATATTAAAAATAATAATCAAAATAAATATAATAATAAGATTATTATTAATACCAATAATAACGATAATAAAGATAATAACGATAATAATGATAACGATAATAACGATAATAGTAATAATAATAATATCAAAAATAACAATACGATAATAATTACGATAATGGCGATGATAATAATATCTATAATAACGTTAATAACGATAATAATAATAACAAAAATATCAATAAAAAGGATAATAACGATAATAACAATAATAATATTAACAATAATAACGATAATAACTATATTCAAAATCACTCTAATCTACGATAACGTAAACAAAAACAAGAACAATAATAGGAAAAATAACGATAATAAGGATAATAACGATAATAGCGTCAATAATAATAATAATAACGATAATAACGATAATAACAAAAATAATAATAACGATAATATCGATATTAACGTTAATAATACTAGCAGTAATAACTATATTATCGGTAATAACTACGTTTAAGTAATCAGTAGTAACGATAGTAACGTTAATAATCATCATAATAACGATTATAACGAAAATGACGAGAATAACGATAATAATAATAAAATTAATAACGATAATTACGTTAATAACGATAATAATAACAATATTAATATCGATAATAACGATAATAATAATAATAATAAGAATAATTACAATATTAAGGATAATAACGATAATAACAATAATACTAATAAAGTTGACAACAATAAAAACAATAATATTAATATTAATAATAACGAAAATAAAGATAATAACGATAACAACGATAATATTAATAACAAATATCAAGATAATAACCATATTAACTTTAATAACTATACCAACGACAATAACGAAAAAATAATAATAATATCGAATATAAGGATAATAACGATGTCAACAATAATAATAATAACAACAAAAAGGATAATAAAAATAATAAAGATAAAGTAAATAAGGATAATAACGATTACAATGATAATAATAATAACAATACTAAAGTAATAACGATAATAACGATTATACGGATAATAACAATAACGATAATAGAAATAATAATGAGAACGGTAATGAAGATAAAACGATAAAAATGATAATTATAATAACAAATATAATAACGATAATAATAATAGCAATAATAACAATAATAATGATAATAATATATACGATTTTAACGACAATAGTAATAATAATAATAACGATAATAAACATAATAACGATAATTATAACAATAATAATAATAATAATAAAAATGATAACAATAATTTGCATAATAACGATAATAATAGTGGTAATGTTAAGAATAATAACAATAATAACGATAATAAAGATTATGACGATAACAATATTATTCATAATAACGTCAATAGTAATAATAATAATAATGACGATAATATCGATATTAGTAGTAATTTTAATAACGATAATAACGATATTTACGATAATAATTATAATAATAATAAAGATAATAACGGTAGTAACAATAATAACGATAATAATAATAAAAATATTAATGCTAATATCGAAAATTATAAAAATTATAATAGCAATAATAACGATAATAACGATAATATCGATAATAATGATATTAATAATAATAATAATAGCAATAATAACGATATTAACGAAAATTGTAATAACATTAGTAACGAAAACAACGGTAATAACATTATTAATAATAATAATAATAAAGAAAGTAAGTATAATAACGGTGACAACTATAATATTAATAACAAATATAACGATAATAACAATAATAACGATAATAACGATAATAATAATACTAATATTGAAGATAATAAGGAAATCAATGGCAATAACTACAATAACGTTTATAATAATAATATTATTAAAGATAATAACGGTAATAACGATGCTAACAATACTAGCAATAATAATAACAACAACAGCAGCAATAATAACTATAATAACTATAGTTTATTTATAATAATAACGATAATAACGATAATAATTATAATAACAATAATAACGATAATAACAATGATAATAATAATAATAATAAAGGTAATGAGGATAAAAAAGTATCTAACGTTAATAATAATAAAAGCAATAATAATGATGATAATAGAAGTAATACTAAATATATTAAGATTAATAACTATAATAACGATTATAACGATAACAGTAGTAGTAAGAATAACAATAATAACAATAATAGCGATAATAAGGTTATTACCGATAATAATGATAATTATAATATTCATAGTAAATATAATACGGATATTACCGATAATAATAATAACCATAATAACGATTATAGCGAAAAAATAACAATAATAATAAAGATCATAAAGATAATAAAGACAATAATAATAATGATAATATTAATAATAATAATAATTTTAATGACGATAATAACGGTAATAGTAGTAGATATAATATCAGTATTATAAATAAAAACGATAACAATAATAATAATAATACAGTTATTACGATAATAATTGTAATATTAAAATAAAGATTATAAAGATAACAACTATATTAACGATAATAACGATAATAATTATAATCATATTAATGATAGTAACGATAATAACGACAATAAAAGAATAATATTAAAAATGACAGTAACAATAATAACGATAAAGCAATAATATTAATAACGATATTAACGATATATTGTTAATAGAAATAAAAATTTTAACGATAATATCGATAATATTAAAAATAACAATAATAATAATAAGGATAATAAAGATAACAGAGATAGTAATAATAACGATTAAAAAGATAAGAACGGCAATAATGATATTAGCAAAAATAACGATATCAGCTGTAATAAAAATAACAATATTAACGATATTAAAGAAAATAGTAATAACAATAATAACGATAACAACGATATTAACATTAATAATAATAATAATAAAATCGAAAGTAAGTATAATAACGGTGACATGGATAATAATAATATAAATAACGATAATAACGGTAAGAACGATTATAGCGATAATAAAATTTATAATAATATCGATAATCGCGATAATAACGATAATAATAATATTAATAGTAATAAAAATAAAGATAATATCAATAATAACGATCATATCGATAATTATTATAACAAAAATAATGAAGGTAATAATAATCATAATAACGGTAATAAGGATAAATACGATAACATCGATAATGATAATAATAATAATAACGATAATAATGAAAATAACGTTAATAATAATAATAATAACATTAAAAACAATGATAACGACAATAATAATAATAATAATGGCATTAAAAGCAATAATATCAATAATAACGATAAGAAATATAATACTAATAACAATAATATCTTTGACAACGCTAATAACGATAATTATAATAATTATATATAGATAATAAGGATTATTACGATAAGAACGAACATAACTATAAAAAAGTAAATAACGGCAATTATAATAATAACAATAACGATTATGAAAATGATGATAATGACGATAATAACGAAAATGACGATTATAATAATAAAGATAGTAACAATAAGAGTAATAATAATAATAATGATAATATCAATAATAAACAAAATAATAATAATGATAATAAAGATAACAACAATATTAACGATAATAACGATAATAATAATAATAATATAACGATAATAAAGATAATAATTGTAATACAGATAATAACAATATTATCGATAAAAATAATAAAGATTTTAACAATAAAATAGATAATAATAATAACAAAATAAACGATAATATCGATAATAATAATAACGTAAAAATCGATAATAGCATTAATGATATTAAAGATAATAACATTAATAACGATAATAAACGTGATAATAATAAATATGATAACGTTTATAACGATAATAACGATAACAATAATAATAATAGTAACGATAATACTGATATCAACGATAATAGCGATAATAGAGCTATTAACGATAATAATAAAAACAATAATAACGATAATAACAATTATAATGATACTAACGGAAATAATATTAATAATAATAGCAATAATAACAATAATAACGATAATTAAAATAATAATATTAACGATATTAAAGATAATATTAATAACAATAGTAACGATAACAACGATAATATCCCTAATAATAATAATAATAATAACGAAAATAAAAATAATAACGATGACAACGATAAAAATAATAACAATAATAATGATAATAATGAAAAAAATAATAATAGCAATAAAATTAATATCGCTAATAAAACTAATCACGATAATAATAATAATGATAACGACGATGAAAATAATATTAATAATAACAATAATATCGATAATAATAATAACGTGAAAAACGATAATAGCATTATTAATATTAAAGATAATAACATTAATAACGATAATAAAGGTAATAATAATAAATATGATAACGTTTATAACGATAATAACGATAATAATAATAATAATAGTAACGATAATATCGATATCAACGATAATAGCGATAATAGAGATATTAACGATAATAATAAAAACAATAATAACGATAATAACAATTATAATGATACTAACGAAAATAATATTAATAATAATAGCAATAATAACAATAATAACGATAATTAAAATAATAATATCAACGATATTAAAGATAATATTAATAACAATAGTAACGATAACAATGATAATATCCCTAATAATAATAATAATAATAACGAAAATAAGGATAATAACGATGACAACGATAAAAATAATAACAATAATAACGATAATAATAATAATAATAACGATAAAACGATAATAATGATAATACCGATTATAACGATAATAACATTAATAATAATAGTAATAAAAAATAAAATAACAATAATAACGATAATAACGACAATTATTTTAATAGAAGTAATAATAACAATATTAACAATGTTTGCAATAATAATGATAACATCGATAATAATATTAACAATATTAACGATAATATCGATAATAATAATAACAATATTAACGATAATATCTATTAAAATAATAATAATAATAATAATAATAATAACAGAAATAACGATAATACCGATAATAACAATGATAATTATAGTAGCGATAATAAGGACAATAACCATAATAATAGTAACAATATAAAGATAACAACGATATTATCGATAATAATGACAGTAATAATAACAATAATAACGATAAAAACGATAACAATTATAAATCGATAATAACCATAATAGCAGTTATAATCCTAATAACGATAATAATATTTATATAAATAACAATAATTATAATAATATCGAAAATAACGATAATAACAATAATAATAGTAGTAATAATAATAATAATAACGATAATAACGATAATAAGGTTAAAAACGATAATAAGGATAAATATAATAACCATATTACAAAAATAAAAATGTTATAAATGATAACAATACCGATAGTAACGATAACATCGATAATAATAATAATATTATAAACGTTAACATCGATTATAGTAATAATAATAACATTAATAACGATAATAAAGTTAATAATAATAATAATAATAATAAATATAATTACAATAATAATATTAGTAATAACATTAATAACTATCATAACGAAAATAACGATAATAACGATAACAATAATAACGATTAAAACGATAATAACGAAAATAATAAAAACGATAAAAACTATAATAGTAATAATAATTATACCGAAAATAACGTTAAAAATTTAATAATAATAAAAATAATAACGATAATGAATATATTAACGATATAAACGATGATAAAATCAAAAACTGCGATAATAAAGATAGTAATAATTATTATAATTAAGATAAAAAAGAAATTAACGATAGTTACGATAATAATTATAACAATAATAACGATAATAACGATAATAACGATAGTAACGATGTGAACGATAATAATAAAAACGTTTATAAAGATAGTACCGATAATAATAATAATAATAATAACGATAATAACGATAGTGGTAATAATAATATCAATAGTAAAAATAATGATGATAATGACGATAATAATAATAACAAAAATAACGATAATAACGATAATAACGCTAATAATATTATTCATAATGACCATAATAACGAAAATAACGATAATGACGATAATAATAATAACAAAATTATCAAAAATATCGATAATCATAACTATAATAATAACAACAATAACGATAATAACGTTAATAATAGAGATAATTATAACAATATTAAGAATAATAATTATAATAAAGATAATAACGATAATAATTGTAGTAGTGGTAAAAGTAATAATATTAAAAAAGCTAAAATGACTTTAACAATAATACAAATAACGATTTTAGCTATAATAATGATAATGAAAATAATAATAATAGTAATAATAATATCGGTAATTACGATATAAACGATAATATTAATAGTAATCATAACAAAAATAACTATAATAACGTTAATAACGATAATGACGATATCAATAATAACGATAATAACGACAATAATCATAATAATGATAACAATAATTACAATAATAACGATAAGAATGATAATAATATATACGATAAATTCGATAATATCGATAATAATATTAACAATATTAACGATGATATCGATATTAACGAAAAAAATAATAATATTGACGTCAATAACGGTTTATAACGGTAATAATAGTAATAACAATATCGACAATAACGATAAAAACGATAATTACAATAATAACGATTATAATAATAACGATAATTAGGATAATAGTAGAAATAATAATAAAAATAATAAGGATAATAATAATAATAATAATAATAATAGTAATCACGATGAAAGGACAATAAGGATAAAAATATTAATAATAATAACGATAATAACGATTATACGATTTATGACATTAACGATTATAACGATAATAGTAATAATAATAAGAACGCTAATAAAGATAAAAAAATAAAAATGATAATAACTATAATAACGATAATAACAATTCTAATAATAATAATAAGAAGAATAATAACGATTATAACAATAAAAATAAAAAGAATAATATCGACAATAATGACAATAACGAAATAATAATAGCAATAATAACGATTTTAACCTTAATAACGACAGTAATAATAACATTAATAACGATAATAACTTTATCAACGGTAATAATAATAATGACATTAATAATAATAATCATATTAGAGATATTAACGATAATAAAAACAAGAATAATTATAACAATAATAATAATAGTAACTATAATAACGATAATATCGATAAAAACGATTGTAATAATAACGATAGTAATGATAATAACGATAATACTAATAACAATATTATTGATAATCTGGATAATGATAATAATAATAATAATAACGATAATATCGATAATAACGATAATAATGATAATAACGATAATAAAGATAATAACAATAATATCGATAATAACAATAATAATAATAATAACGGTATTGACGATAATAATAATAATAATAAGGATAATAACGTTAATTACGAGAATGACAATAATATTAACAACGATAAATACGATAATAACAAATAATGAAATTAATAATAATTAAGATAATAACAATAATAACAATAATATCGATAATAACATTAATAAAAAGAATAATAGTAATAGCAATAATAACGATAATAACGATATTAACGATAATAGCGATAAGACTAATACCCATA
This sequence comes from Vespa crabro, assembly GCF_910589235.1. Taxonomy (NCBI): domain Eukaryota; kingdom Metazoa; phylum Arthropoda; class Insecta; order Hymenoptera; family Vespidae; genus Vespa; species Vespa crabro. The sequence continues at coordinate 3,264,740 of NW_025813595.1, forward strand.
ATAACGATAATAAAGATAATAATTCTAAGAATATTACATATAACATTGATACTAACGTTAATAACAATAATACTAATAACAATAATAACGATAATAACATTAATAATGATTAGAATGATAATAACTATAATAATAATAATAATATTATCGGTAGTAAGAATAATAATGATAACGATGTTTATAATAGTAATAATAATAACGATTATAAAGGTAATAACGATAAAAATGATAATAACGATAATAATAATATTAATAATGGCAATAATAACGATAATAACGATAATAGAAGAAACAATAATAACGATATTAACGAAAATATTAATAAAAATTGTAACGTTAACAACGATAATAAAAATAATAATAATAATAGTAATAACGAAGGTAAAGATAATAACGATAGCAATAATAACAATAATAGCGATAATATCGATTATTACAATACCGATAATATCGATAATAACGATAATATTAAAAGAAATAATAACAATAATAACGATATTAAAGATTACGATAATATTACTATCGATAATAATGGCAATATTAATATTATTAATAACGATAATAAAGATAATAATGATAATAATATATACGATTATAACGACAATAGTAATAATAATAATAACGATCTCAAAAATAATAACGATAATAATAATAATAATAATTATAATAAAAATAAAAACAATCATTTGTATAATAACGATGATAATAGTGGTAATGTTAAGAATAGTAACAATAATAACGATAATAATAATAAAAATTTAATGATATTATCGAAAATTATAAAAACGACAATATCTTTAAGAATAATAATAAAATATCGAAAGTAACAATAATAACGACAATTAAGATAATAACGATAATAATAATAACGATAATGACGATGATAATAATAACGATCATAACGGTAATAACGATAATAATAATAATAATAATAATAGCAATAATAACGATATTAACGAAAATTGTAATGACATTAGTAACGAAACAACGATATTAACATTAACAATTATAATAATAATAACGAAAGTAAGTACAATAACAGTGATAACTATAATATTAAAAACAATAATAACGATAATAATCATAATAACGACAATAATAATACTAATAATAACGATAATAACGATACTATCAATAATAGCGATAATAATAATAACGATATTAAGAATAATATCGCTAATAAATGTAACAATATTCACGATAGTATTGATAATAATAATAACAACAAAAACAATAATAACGATAATAACAATAATAAAATTTATAATAATAACGATAATAACGATTATAACGTTAATAATAATAATAACAATATTAACGATAATAGCAATGAGTTTCTAACGATAATAATAATAACGACAATAACTATAATAATGACTATGATGATAAGAAAGATAATAACACTAATAATAATAAAAATAATAACGACAATAACGACTATAATGATAATAATAGAAGTAATAATAACAATATTAAGATTAATAACTATAATAACGATTATAACGATAATAGTATTAGTAATAATAAAAGTAATAACAATAATAACAATAATAATGCTTACAACATTGTTAACGATAATAATATTAACGATTATAACGATAATAACCATAATAATAATAATAATAATAAAGATAACAACGATAATCACGATAATAATGACAGTAATAAAAACAACAATGACGATAATAACGTTAACAATGATAATAACGATAATAACGATAATAACAATAGTAGTAATAGTAATAATTAAGATAATAACGATATTAGCGATAATAAGGATAATAACAATAAAATTAATAACGATAATAATGTTAATAATATAAACAATAAAGACGATAATATCGATAATAATAATAACAAATTTAACGATAATATCGATAATAATATTAACAATATTAATGATAATATCGATCATAATAATAATATTATAATCCATAATGTCGATAATAATAATAATATTAATATAATTATTCACGATAATAACGATAATTATTATAATAATAATAACGAAAATAACGATAATAATAATAATAATAATAATAATAACGACATTAATAAATATAATAAATATAATAACGAAATGGTATTAACGAAAAAATCGACAATAGTAGTAATAGTAATAACGATAAAAACGATAATAACGACAATAAAAATATTAATAATAAAGAAAATATCAATATTAAAGCAAATAACAATTATAACGATAATAATAATTACAATAATAACGAAAATAACGTCAAAAAAAATTATATTATGTACGAAAATAACGATAAAAAAGAGATTAACGGTAATAACGATAATAACGACAATAATAATAATAATAAGAATAATAACGATAACTACAAAAAGACGATAATAGTAATATTAATAATAATGAAAACAAGGATAATAACGATAACAACTATTATAATAATAATAATAATAATAAAGATATTAACGATATGAAAGATATTAACAATAATAACAGTAATAAGGATAATTATAATACGATAATAACGATTAAAGTAATAATAACAATTTTGATAGTAACACAAGTTACGATAATGGTGAAAATAATAATTAAAATAATAAAAATAATAAAGAAATTAACAATAACAACGATATAAATGCTAATAACAATAATAATTACAATAATAATAATAATATCGTTAACATCAATAATAATGAGAACTATAATATTGATAATAAAGTTAATAACTTTAATATTAATAACAATAATAATGATAACAACGATAATAACAATATTAATAATAATAACGAAAATGAGGATAATCACTATGACAACGATAATAATAATAACAATAATTATGATAATACGTTAATAATCGTAGTAGTAATAACAATAATAACTATATTTACGGTAAAAATGATAACGATAATAACGTTAATAACGGTAATAATGACAACGATAAAAACGATAAGAACAATTATAATAATGACGATAATAACGAAAAAAGTAATAATAATTATAACAATACTAACGATAATAACGATAATAATAATAATAATAACAATAATAACGAAATTAACGATAATAGCGATAATAATAATAACGATAATAACGATATTAGTAATTACAATAATAACGATAATAACGATAAGAACGATAATAACAGTAATAATAATATTGACAACAAACATAATAACGATATTACCGCTAATTGAGATAATAATAAAAACAATATTATCGAAAATAAAGATAATAAAGATAATAACGATAATAATAAGAATAATAACAGCAATAATATCTATAATTACGATAATAACGACAATAACGATCATAATGATAATATTAATAGTAATAATAACGAGGATAACGGAATTAACTATAATAATAATATTAATAATAATAATAATAATAACAAAAATAACAATATTAACGATATCAGTAGTAGTAATACTAACAATAATAACAAAAATATCGATAATGATGTAACAGTATTAATATTAACGATAATAATTATAATAATAATAACAATACTACCTATAAAAACGATAATAATAATAGTAATAGTAATAATAATAGCAATAATAACGATAATAAAGATAATTATAATAACAATAATAACGACAATAACGATAATAGCGATAACAATAATAACAATAATAACTATAATAACCATAATAACGATATTACAGTAATAAAGATAAAGATAATATCGATAATAAGGACAATAATATTAGTAATAATAACGATAATAACGATAATATCGATAATAATTATAACGAAAATAACGTCAATAGTAATATTAATATTAACGATAATAAGAATAATAATAATAAAATCGATAATAACAATAACAATAAAATCGATAATAACGATAATAACTATAATTACGATAATAACAATAGTAATAATGACAATAATATCGAAAACAACGATAAAAACGATATTAATCGTAATATAAGTATGGATAATATCGGTAAAGTTGATAATAATAAATAATATTATATACGATAATAATGATAATATAAATAATAATAATAATAATAACGATAATTTCACTAATAATAATAACTATAAATTCGATAAAAATGATATTAATGAAAATAACATAATAATAATAGTATATATAACAATAATAACGTTAACAACAATAATAATAATAACATTAATAACGATAATTACGATGATAACGATAGTAATAATTACAATAATGACGATAACAAAGATGATAGTGATAATAATAATAATAAAAATATTATCGATAATAAGGTTAATTACGAAAATAACGGTAATAAATATAATAACAATAATAACGACAATAATAATAATAATAATAGTAATAATATTAATATTATGGATAATAACGATAATTACGATAATAATAACAGTATTGATAACGATGATAAGGATAATAACGATAACATCGATAATAGTAATATCAAAAATATCGATAATAACTATAATAACGATAAGAATAAATATAATAATAATGATTATAACGTTATTAACGATAATAACGACAGTAATAATTACAATAAAAACGATATCCTATAATAATTATAATAACGATAATTATAAGAACAATAATTACTATATAACGATATTAACAAAAATTATAATAATAAGAATAACAACGATAATATAGAAATAACGATAATAATAATAACAATTTTAACAATAATAACGATAATAATAATAATAATAATAATAGTAATAATATTAATATTATGGATAATAACGATAATTACAATACTAATAACAGTATTAATAACGATGATAAGTTTAGTAAGGATAACATCGATAATAGTAATATCAAAAATATCGATAATAACTATAATAACGATAAGAATAAAATAATAGTAACGATAATAACGATAACAAGTATTATAACGATAGTTATAATAACAATTATAACGATTATAACTGTAATGACGATAACAATAATAACGACAATTACGATATTATCGATAATAATACTAACAATATTAACGTTCATAACGATAATAACGATAATAATAAATATAATAATAATGATAATAAAGATATCAATGATAATAATGATAATAACGATAATGATAATAATATTATTATTAACAATAATAAAGATAACAACGACAATAGTGATAAAAATATTAATAATAAAATAGAAAATAAGGTTAATAACGAGGACAACGATAATTATAATAATAATATTAACGATAATAACGCTTATACGGATTATAACAATAACGATAATGAGAATAATAAAGATAATAATGGTTGTAACTATAATAACGATTACAACAATAATAACGATAATAATAATTACGGTAATACCGATAATAAAGATAATTACAATAATAACAATAGTAATAATGAAGATGATAAGAATAATAACGATTGTAATGATTAAACGATAATAGTATTAATAATTTTATCATAAATATCGTTAATAACGGTAATTATTTTAATAGAAGTAATAATAACAATATTAACAAAGTTTGCAATAATAATAGTGGTAACAATTAAAGATAGTAAGGTTAATAATAGTGGTAACAATTAAAGTAATAATAGTAATAACGATAATAACAATAATAAAGACATCAATAATAACGATAATAACGATAGTAGTAATAATAATATCGATAGTAACAATATTGACGATACTAACGAAAATAACGATAATAACGATAATAATAACAAAATTAATAACGATAATTACGTTAATAAAGATAATAATATTAACAATAATAACGATAACAACGATAATAAGGATAATAGTAATAACGATAATAACGACAATAATAATTTTAAAAATATTGATAAAAACGTTAATAACAATAATTATAATAATAGTAATAATAATGAAAACGATAAAAACGATAATTACGATATTAATAATGATAATAATAACAATAATTAAGATAATAACGGAAATAATAATAATAATAATAATAATAATAGTAATTAAAATAATAAAGATAATAATGATAATAATAATACGAATAATAATAATAATAATAATATCAATAATAACGAAAAGAACGCTAAAAATAATAGTCATATTATCTATAATGACATTAATAACGGTAACAACAACAATAATATATACGAATATATCGATAATATTGATAATGATAATAACAGTAATAAGAATAATAACAATAATAATGATAATAATAACAATAATATTAATAAAAATAATAACGATAATAACGATAATAACGATAATAACGATAATTGCGATAATAACGATTATAATAAAAATTAACGATAGAAACGATAATAGTAGTAATAATAATGACGATAATAACGATATTTAAGATAATAATAATAATAATAATAAATATAACAACGATATAAACGATAATAACTATAATTGAAATAACGATAATAACGATAATAACGATGTTAACGTTAATAATAGTAAGGATAAAGATAATGTCGAAAATAATAACTACACTATTACCAATAATTTAGATAAAAATAATAATAATAAGAATAATAACTGTATCAACGATAATAACGATAATAACGATATTAACGACAATAAAACTAATAATAATAATAATGGGTGATAAAGATTATAAAGATAATAATGATAATATAGGAAATAAGGATAATAATAATAACAATAATAATGATAATAACGATATTAATGTTAATAACGACAATAATAATAATAGTAATAATAATTAAAACGATAATCATCGCTAAAAGCAATAAAAACGATAATAATGATAATAATAAATACGATAATATCGATCAATTCGATAATAATAATAACAATTTTAACGATTATATCGACAAAAATAATATCAGTAATACCAATAATAAAATTAATAATTTCAATAACGATAATAATAAAATTATTATTAATATCAATAATAAAGATAAAAACGATAATAAAAATAATAACTTTAATAACGATAATAGTAACATTATTACTAATAATAATAATAACGATAATAATGAAAATAATGATAATAACGTTTATAATAACAACGACAATATCGATTAAAGTATTAATAATAATAACGATAATAACGATATTTACGATTATTATAATAACAATAATAAAGAAAAGAACGATTAATCTTTAATAACGATATTAATAATAACGATAATAACTATAATATCGATGTAACGATAATAGTAACAAAAATAATAATGATAATATTGATAATAATAATAATAATATTAATAGCAATAATATCGATAATGTAGAAAATAAGGATAATAATGATAATGATAATAACGATAATAGTAATAATAATAATATCAAAAAAAACAATAAGTACGATAACGACTATAATAACGACAAAAATAATAACGATAATGACGATGATAATAATAAATATACTAACGTTAATATGGATAATAATAATAGTAATAATACCGATAGTAACGATGTCTATGATATTAACGAAAATATCGATAATAATGATAATTATAATAACGATATTAACAATAGTAACGACAATAATAATAATTATAATAACGTTAAAAGAGATAATAACTATGTCAACGATAATAATAAGAACAATAATATCAATAAAAACGATAGTAACGTTAATAATAATATTACATAAAAAGGATAATAAGGATAATAATAATAATAATAATAACAATAATAAAGATTATAACGACAATAATAAGAATAAAAATAATAATAGTAATAATAATATCGATGATACCGATAATAACCATAATAATAATATTATTCATGACAATAATACCAATAATAACGGTAATAAGTATAATAATAAATATGATATAGTTGATAATATACATAAGTTTATTAAAAATTTTAGCGATAATATCGATAAAATTAATAACAATATTAACGATAATATCTATAAAAAAAATAATAATAATAATAAAAGTAATAACGATAGTAGAGATAACAACAATGATAATAATAATAACGATAATAAGGATAATAACGTTAATAACAATAATTAAAATAAAGATAACAACGATATTGACGAATGTAGCGATAACAATATTTACAATAAGAAAGATAATTACGATAATAATGATAGTATCGATAAAAATTATAATAATGATAACAAATTTGACGATAAAAACGTAAATAATAATAACAATAATAACGATAATAATGATAATTACGATAATAATAATAAAAATAATAACGATTACAAAGACAATTTCGATAGTAACGATAATAATAATTATAATAACGAGAATAACGATAGTAACAATAACAATAATAGCGATATTAACGATAATATTGAAAATAATAATAGCAATTATAACGATAACAAACGACAATAACGATACTAAAGTTAATAATATCTATAATAACGATAATTGCAATAATAATAATAGTAACGTTAATAATAATAATAATAATATCGATAAAGACAATAACGATAATAACGGTAATATTAATAATAATAAAGATAATTACGATAATAAGGATAATAATAATAACAATAATAACGATAATAACGACATTCACGATAATAATAATTACAATAATAACGATAATAAGGACAATAATGATAACAAAGAAAATAATTATAATATTAATATCACTAGAATCGATAAAAATTGTAATACTTACGATTATAACGATAATTACTTTAATAACGATATTAACCGTAATAAAATTAATAACTATATTAACGTTAATAACGATAATAATATCAGCAATAATAGCGATAAAAGCGACAATAACGGTTAATAATAATAACATTATTGACGATATTATCGATGATAACGATAACAAAAATAACGGTAATGACAATAATAATAATAATAGTAATAACAATAATAATTATTATAACGATAATAATAATAACAATGATAACGGCAATAATGATAATAATATTAATAAAGATATTAGCAATAATAATGGTAGTAATTAATAAATATTATAAAGAAAATAACGATATTAACGATAAGAATAATAGCGATTATTACTATAATAAGTAAAATAATAAAAACGATAGAAAAGATACTAGTAATAATACTAATACCAATAAAAACGATAACAAATATAATAATAATATAAAGAATAACGATAGTAAGATATTAACGATATAAACGATGATAAAACCAAAAACTACGAATATATCGATAATAACAATTATAATAATAACGATAGTAACGATAATATCGATAATAATAATAAAAATATTATTGATAAGAACGATAATAATAATAATAATAATAACGATAATACCGATGGTAAAAATAATAATGATAATAACGATAGTAAAGATAATAACTATAATATCGACTATAACAATAATAATAATAACGATAATAACTATAATATCGACTATAACAATAATAATAATAACGATAATAACGATAATTACGATAATGACGATAATATTAATAACGATAATAACGTAAATAACGTAAATAAGGAAATTATAATATAAATAATAACAATAACAACCACAATAAATATAATAACGATAATAATATTAACGATAATATCGACAATATTAATAATAATGACAACGATAATTATGATAATAATGATCGTAAAACTAATATCAATAAAGATAATTACAATATTAACGATAATAGCGATAATAACGATAATAAAAATAATAATAGTAATAGCAATAATAACGATAGTGACAATAATAACGATAATAGCAATAATACTAATAGCGATAATAACGATAAAAATAATAACGATAATAACGATAATGTCGATAATATTAATTACAATATTTACAATAATTTCGATATTAATAATTGTAATCATAACAATGATAACGATCATAACGATAATAGCAACTATAATAATAACGATAATAACGATATTAATAATAATATAATTATTGTAAATAACAATAATAATGATAACGATGTTTATAATAGTAATAATAATAACGTTTATAACAATACTAACGGTAATAATGATAATAAAAATAATAACTATAATAACGATAATAATAACATTATTACTAATAACAATAATAACGATAATAACAGTAATAAAAACAACAAAAATAACAATATTAACGAAAATAGTAATTACAATTGTAACGGAAACATCGATAAGAGCATTAATAATAATAATAATAATAGCGATAATACCGATAATAATAATAACATTAAAAACTATAATAACGATAATAACGTTTATAACGATAATAATAGTAATAGTAATAATAACCATAATAAAGATAAGAACGACACAATAATAATAATAATAACAATAACGATAATAACGGTAATAACGTTAAAAATAATAGAAAAATAAAATAATATCTATAAGAACGATAAAAAGTATAAAAACGATAATATCGATAATATAAAATACGATAATAACGATATTATCTGTAAGAATAATAACAATATTAACTATAATATCAATAATAATAACAACAATATTTACGATAATGTCGATAATAATAATAACAATAATTTCAGTAATACCGGTAATAACGATAATAACGCTAATAATAATAATGATAATAATGCTAATAGCGATATGAACAATAACGATATTAACGATAATATTGACAATATTAAATATAATAATGATAATAATTTTAAAACGATAATAATTATCATAATTATAGTAGTAATAACGATAATAACGATATTAAAAATAAAAATAATAACGATAAAATAGATAATAATAATAAAATTTATAACGTTAATAACAATAATAACGATAATAACAGGAATAATAATAAAATTGATAACGCTAATAACGATAATAAAGGTATAATATTATTAATAAGGAGGATTATAATGATTATATTGGAAATAATAATAATTACAATATCGATAATAACGATAATGACGGTAAAAACGATAATAATAATAGTAATAATACTAGTAATAATAATAATGATAATTACGATAATAACTATATTAATAATAGTTATAATAACATTATAACAATAGTAACGAGAACAACGATAATAACGATATCTATAATAACGATAATAAAGACAATAATAATAACAATAATAATATCGATAATAACTGTAATAATGATAGTAACCATAATGACGATTATAACGATAATATCGGTAATAAAAATAATAATAATAATAACAGTAAAATCGAAAATAACGATATTAACGACAGTAATAATAATAATAATAATAATACTATCCATAATGCAGATAATGACGCCAATAATAACAATTACAATAATATTAGTAATAATAACGATAATGACGATAATAATAATAGTATTAATAACAATATTAAAAATAATAACGATAATAACGATAATAACGATAATAATAATAATAATTACGATATTATAACTATAATAAATATAATGACGATATGTTACTAACGTTAAAGACGATAATAGTGGTAATAGAAATAACGAAAATATCGAGAATAGCGGCAATAAAAATTATAATAATAAAGATAATAACGATATTATCGAAGATAAAGATAAAAGTTATAAGAATAATTATAATAAGAACAATAACAATGATAATAACGATAATAAACATAATAACAGTAACGATTACACGACAATAATAATAACAATATTAATAACGATAACAACGATAACAACAATAATAAAGATAATAAATATATTAACGATATCAATAATAACGAAAATAACGTTAATTTCGATATTATTAATAACAATATTAAAGATAATAACGATAATAATAATAATAATAACGACATTAATAACTATAATAAATATAATAACGATATGGTAATAACGGTAAAAACGACAATAGTAATAACAATAATAACGATATTATCGAAAATAACGATAATAAGAATAATAATAATAACAGTAATAACGATAATAACGATATAGCGATTAATCATAATAATAATAATATTATTATAAGATAAAATAATAATAAGATAAAATAATAATAAGATAAAATAATAATAATATTAACGATTACAACGAAAATAATGATAATAATAGTAGTAATAATTACAATAAAAACAATGATAATGATAAACAAATATAACCGTAATTACGATAGTAATTATACGAATGAACTATTTAAAATTGATACTAACGTTAATAACGATAATATTAATAACATTAATAACGATAATAACGATAATAATAAGATTAATAATAATATCGATAATAAGGTTAATTATGAAAATAACGGTAAAAATGATAATAACTATAATAACGACAATGATAATAATAATAATAACAAAAATAAAGATAATAACGATATTAACAATAATAACGATAATAATAATTATAATAATAATAAAGTTCATGAAAATAATAATTATAACAATAATAACAATAATAAAGATAATAACGTAATAACGATAAAAATAATAAGATTTATGAAGATATTAGCAATAATATCAATAATAACGATAATAATAGTATTATTAACAATAATAACAATAATAATAATTATAGCGGTAATTACAATAATAACGATAATAACGATAATAATAATAACACTAATATCAATAATATAGACAATAACAATAATTACGATAAAAATAATAACTATTATAGCTATAATAACGATAAGAATGTTAATAAAATTAATAATAATATCAATGACAACAATTATAACGCTAATTATGATTAGTTTATACCTAAAATAAGGATAATAATAATAAGAACGATAATTATAATAACAATAATAACAATTATAATGGTAATAAGAAAAAATAATAATAATAAGACCTTTAAGAACGATAATATAGATAATATTAGTCGAAATAATAACAATATTAGCAAAAATAACCATAATAACGATAACAATATTAACGATAATAACGTTAGTTATAACAATAGTAATAACAATAATAACGATAATAAAGGTAGAAATAATAATCAATAACGATAATGACGATAATAACGTTAATAATAATAATAACGATAATAATAATATCTATAAAAACGATAATAACCATAATAACGAAAATAACGATGATAGCGATAATAATAATAATAATAATAATATTAACGAAAATAGCGATAATAACGGTAAGAACGATATATATAGTAGTAAAAATAAAGGTAATAACGATAATAAGGATAATAATATTAATAATAATAACGATGATAATGATAATAGCGATAATAATTATATCGAAAATAACGACAATAATAATATTAATAATAACGTTGATAAGGAAAATAACGATAACATCGGTAATAATAATAACAAAAATATAGATAATAACGATAATAAAGATAATAACGATATTTAATATAATAATAATAACGATAATAACGATAATATTAATAACGACAATAACGACAAAATTAATAATATTACTAAGGATAACAACGATAATAACGATAATAATGATAATAATAATAATAATAATAATAATAACAACATTAACAAAGATAATAACGATAATAACGATAATAACTTTAATAACGACAATAATATTGATAATAATAATGAAAAAATCATAAAGTCGATGACAATAATAGCGATAATAGTAGGTGTAGTAATATCAAAAATAACAATAATAATGGCAATAAAGATAATAACTATAATTATATTTACGATTATAATGAAAATAGTCATAATAATAATAACGATTATACCGATAATAACGATAATAACGATAATAATAATAATAATAATTATAATAATAATAATAATAATAATAATAATAATAAAGATAATAACGATATTTACGATAATAATTATAATAATAATAAAGATAACAACGATATTAACGATAATAACGATAAAAATAATATCGATAATAATAAAATATCAATAGTAACAATAATAACGATAGTGACGATGATAATAATAACGATCATAAAGTTTATAATGATAATAATAAGAATAATAAATATAGTAGTAGTTGAAATAATAACGAAAATAAGAGTAATAAAAACGACAATAATAACGATATTAAAGAAACTAGTTTTACCAATAGTAACGAAGACAACGTTAAATACATTAATAATAATAATAATAATATCGGAAGTAAGCAAAATAACGGTGACAAATATAATATTAATAACAATTATACCTATAATAACGATAATAACGGTAATAACAATAATAATAATTGTAATAATAACAGTAATAATAATAATGATAATTACGATAATAACGATAATAATAATAGTTATAATAACATTATAACAATATTAACGATAACAACGATAATAAAGATATCTATAATAGCGATAATAAAGACAACAATAATAACAGTAATAATATCGATAATAACTACAATAACGATAATAACAATAATGACGATAATAACGTTACTAATAAATAAGATTAAAACGATAATATCGATAATAATAATAATAATAATAACAGTAATAACGATAATAACGATAATAACGGCAATAATAATAATAATAATATCGATAATAAAGATAATGACGCCGATAGTTATAATAATAATAATAATAATAATAATAATAATATCGATAATAAAGATAATGACGCCAATAGTTATAATAATAATAATAATAATAATAATATTAATAATATTAATAATAATAACGATAATGACGATAATAATAATAGCAATAATAACAATAATAACAATATAAACGATAATAATCATAATAACTATGATAATATTACTAATAACTACATTAATAACTGTAATTAATATAACAACGATATGGTATTAACGATACAAGCGACAATAATAGTAATAGTAATAATGATAATAAGGATAATAACGGCAATAAAAATAATAATAATCAATATAGTAACGATATAACCGAAAATAACGATATAAGCTAAAAGAATAATAATAATAAGAACAATAACAACGATAATAAAGATAATAAACATAATAAGAGTAACGATAATTTGACAATAATAATAACAATGATAATAACGATAATAACGATAACAACAATAATAAAAATGATTAGCGACATCAATTATAACGATATAACATTAATTTCGATATTAGTAATAGCAATATTAAAGATAATAACGATATTAATAATAATAATAAAGACATAAATAACATTAATAAATATAATAACGATATGGTATAAACGATAAAAAAGATAATAGTAGTAATAGTCATAACGATAATAACAATAATAACGGCAATAAAAATAATAATAATAAAAATAATAACGATACTATCGAAAATAATGATAATAACGATAATAATAATAATAATAATAAGGATAATAACTATAATAGAGATTAAGACGGTAATAGAGACAGTAATAATAATTATAATAATATTAATAATAATAATAATAATAATAATAATAATAATAATAATAATAATAATAATAAAAATATTGAAGATTACATCGAAAATAATGATAGTAATAGCAGTAATAATAACAATAATAACGATAATAATAATAATAATAATAATAATAATAATAATATTAACGATTATAACGATAATAACGATAATAATAATAACAATATTAATGATAGTAACAATTATAGTAATATTAATAATAACGAAATTATCGATAATGACGATAATAATAATAATATTAAGAACGATTATAAGAATAATAACGACAACATCGAGAATAATAATAACTATAATATCGATAAAAGCGATAATGACGATAATAACATTATTAATAGTAATAAGAATAAAGATAATATCAATAATATGTGTAATAATAATAAAGTTTATTTCGATAAAAACGACAATAACGATTATAAGAATAACAAATGTAACGATAATAATGAAAATAACGATAATGACGATAATAACGACAATAATAATAATAATAATAACAATTAAAATTATAACGCTAATAACTATAATAATGGGAACAATAATAACGACCAAAACGTTAATAACGATAATAATAATAGCAATAATAGCGATAACATTGATAATAACAATCATCGTAATAATAACGGTAATAGTGGTAAAACTATGATAACGATATGAATGATAACAATAATTACATTAATTACGATAATAGCGACAATAGTAATAATAATAATAACCATAATAACGATAATAACGAAATATAACGATTATAATAATAACAGTAATAACCATAATAAAGATTTTTACGATAATATTAATAACGTTAATAACGATAATAACGATAATAATAATAATAATATCAAAGGTCATAACGATATTAACTAAAATAACGATAATCATGATAATAACGATACTAATAATAATAATAATAACATTAATAACGATAATAACGATTATAATGATAATAACTATAATAACGTTATTATCAATAAGAGCAATAGTAATGATAGAGATATAGTAACAATAATGTTAATAACGTTATTAACGATAATAACGATAATAATATTAACAATAATAACGATTTTTACTATATTAAAAATAATAATAATATACGATAACAAAGATAACAAAAACAATAATAATAGAAAACTAAGAAAAATATGGATAATAACGATAACAACGTCAGTAAAAATTATAATATTTTCGATAATAACTATAATGACAATAATAATATTAACCATAATATCGATAATGATGCTAATAATACTAGTAGTAATAATTATAATAACGGTGATAACTATATTTATGAAAACAATAGTAACGATAGTATCGTTAATGTCAATTATTATAGTAGTAATAATATCAATAAAAACGATAATAACAATAATAATAATAATAATAATAACAATAATGACGATAATAACGGTAATAACAATAATACAAATTATAATAATGACGATAATAACGGTAATAACGCGTAATAATAAATACAACAGTAACAATAGTAATAATGGAATAATAACGATGGTAACGAAATGGAAGATAATGGTAATAATATTAATTACGAAATTAAGCATAATAACGATAATAACGATATAAATAATATAAATAATAATAATAATTATAATAATAATAAAAATAATAACGATAATAAATATGATAAAGTTAATAATACAAGTAATAATAACAATAATATAATTATTAAAGATAATAAAGGTAAGAACGATAATAATAATCATAATAATAACAATAATATTCATAATAATATTAACGATAATAACGGTAATGACGATAAAAAGAGTAACGATAATTACGATAATATCGATAATAATATTAACAATATTAACGATCATAAACATAATAGTAATAATAATAACATGTATAACGATAACAACTATAATAATAATACAAAAGAAAATAATAACAATATTAACGATAATACCGATAATAAAAATAACTAAAATATCAAAAGTAGGAATAACGATAATATCGATAATAATATCAATAAAAATAAAAATAATAATAATAACAATAATAACAATAATAACGAGAGTAATAATAACGAAAATAATAATAAAAGCGGTAATAATAATAACAATAATAACGATAATAGCGATAAAAATGATAACGATAATAAAGATAATATCTATAATAATAACAACAATATTAAAGAAAGGTATTTTAATAATAATAATAGTAATAACGATAATAAAGATAATAATACTAATGATATTAACGATAATAGTAATAATTATAATAACGATAAGAACGACAATAAAGTTAATAATAATAATAATAACAATAACGAAAATAAGGATAATAACGATTATAATATTAATAATAATTAAGAAAATAAGGATAATAACGATAGCAACGAAAATAATAATAACAATAATAGCGATAATAACGATTTTAACGATAATAAGGATAATAATAATAATTAAAATAATGATAGAAACGGTAAAAACGATAATAACGAAAATAACGATGATAACGATAATATCGATAATAATAAAAATAATAATAATAATAATGATCGTAACGATAATAAAGATACTAATAGCAGTAATCATAACAATAATCATAATAATAACTATAATAACGATAATATCGATAATAATAACAATAACAAAGTTAATAGAAATGATAATAATAGCGATAATAACGATAATTACTTTAATAATAATAACAATAATAAAGATAATACTGATACTGACATTAATAACAATAATAATAATAGCAACAATAACGATAATTAAGATAATGAAAATTATAATTAAAACGATACTAAGGATAAGAACGATGTCATCAAAAATATTAATAAGAAAAATAGAGATAATATCGATTATATTAATAAAAATATTAACAATTATATAGATGATTATATTAATAATATTAAAAATAATAACAATAATAACAATATTAACGATTATAAGGATAATAAAAAAGACGATATTTACGAATATAACGATAAAAGAAATATTAATAATAACAATAATATGGATAATAGAGATATCGTCGATAATAATAATAACAATAAAAATGATAATATAGATATTAATATTATCAATATTTACGATAATAAGGATAATTTTAATAATAATAATAACGATAATAACGGTTATAACGATAAATATAATAACGATAATAATAATAAAATAATAACGATAATAACGATAATAATAACAATATTAACAATAATAACGATAATAGCGATAACAACGTTAATAATTTTAGAAATTATAACAATAATATTATTACTAACGATAATAACGATATTAAAGTTTCTAATAATAACGATAATAACGTTGATATCGATAATAATAATAACAATATTAACGATAATATCGATAATAATAATAATGACAATAACAACAACAAAACAGGTAATAATAATAACAAAGATAACGATAATAACCATAATGGTGATAAGAACGATAATAATATTAATAATAATAAAAATAATAACGACAATAAGGACAATAACGATAATAATAGTAGTAATATTAACAATATTAAGATTAATAACTATAAAAACGATAATAGCAGCAATAATAGTAGTAATAAATAAAGTAATAATTATAATTACGATTAAGACGATTTTAACGATAATAATAATTGCAAAAATTACGATAATATCGATAATGATAATAACAATATTAACGATAATATCGAATATAATAATAACATTAATAATTATAATAACGATAATCACGATTATGAAGATAATAATAATAATAATAATAATAATAATAATAATAATAGTAATAATAATAATAATAATAACAATAATAAAGATAATAATGACACAATAATGATAATAATAATAATAATAATAATAACAATAATAACGATAAAAATAATAGAAAATTAACAATAAAATCAATAATAACGATAAAAAAGATAATAACGATAATATCGATAATAATAAATAGCGATAAAAACAATAACAATATTCACGATAATATTGACAATATTAAAGATAATATTGATAATAATTTTAATACGATAATAATTATCATAATTATAGTAGTAATAGCGATAATAACGATATTAAAAATAAAAATACAAATAATAACGATAATATAGATAATAATAATGAAATTCATAACGTTAATAATGATATTAACAATTATAACGGAAATTATAAAAAAATTGATAACGCTAATATCGATAATAAAGACATAATATTATTAATAATAACGATAGTAACGATTATAATGTAAATAATAATAAATCAATATCGAAAATAACGATAATAACGGTAAAATCAATAATAATAATAGTAAGAATACTAGTAATAATAATAATGACAAGTACGATAATAACGATAATAATAATAGTTATAATAACATTTTAAAAATAATAACGATAACAACAATAATAACTATATCTATAATAACGATAATAAAGACAATAATAATAATAATAATAATAATATCGAAATTAACTATAATAACGATAATAACCATAATGGCGATAATAACGGAAATATCGATAATAATAATAATAATAATAATAACAGTAATACAAATAATAACTATAATAACGACAATAATAATAATAATAATAATAATAATAATAATAATAATAATAATAATAATAATAATAATAATAATAATAATAATAATATCATAATATAAGATAATGACGACAATCGCAATCATAATATTAATATTAATAATAATAACGATAATAATGATAATAATAATAACGATAATAATGATAATAACGATAATAACTATAATAATGATAATATTAATAATTATTATAACGATAATAACGATAATATCTATAATAATATTAATAAGAGCGATAGTAACGTTAATATTAATAACTATAAATTAGATAATAATGATATTAATGAAAATAACTATAATAATAAGAATAAATATAAAAATAATATCTATAATAACAATAACAATAATAACAATAATAACGATTATTACGATAATAAGGATAGTAATATTGACTATAATAATGATAACAAAGATAATAACCGCAATAATAAATAATATAATAATATCGATAATAAGGTTAATTACGAAAATAACTGTAATAAGGATAATAACAATAATAACGATAATAATAATAATAATAAAAATTATACTAACGAAAATAACAACTAAAGCGATTATAATAAAAACAACAAATAAAGATAATAACGATATTAACAATAATAACGATAATAATAATAAAAATAATACGATAATAACGATAATAATAATAAAAATTATAACGATAATAACGATAATGGCGAAAACACCGATAATAATAATAATAATACCGATAATAAAGATAATAAAGGTAATAATAATAATAACAGTAATAATAGTAATAATAGAAATAATAACGATAATAACGATAATGACGATTATAATAATAATGACAATAACGGTAATAGTGATTAAAACGATAATAACGATATTAACATAATAAAAATAAAGATAATATCGAAAATAAGGGTAATAATAATAAAATTAATAACGATAAAAAAGACAAATAATGATAAATGTAATAACATTAATAACAATAATAACAATAATTACAATAATAATAATAATGACAATACCGGTAATAGTAATTAAAACGATAATAACATTATTAACATAATAAAAATAAAGATAATATCGAAAATAAGAGTAATAATAATAGAATTAATAACGATAAAAACGACAAATAATGATAAATGTAATAACAATTATAATGGTAATAACGACAATAACCATAATAACGATAATAAGCAAAAGAACAACAGTAGTAACGATTATTACGATAATAATGGTATTAATAATAGTAATAATATCATTAATAACAATAATAAAGATAATAACGGTATTAATGATAGTAACGCTAATATAAATAATAATGTCAACAATTATAACGATAAGGACGTGTATAATAATAACGTTAATACCGATAATAAAAAAAATGTTAATAGCGATAATAATTATAAAAATAATAATGATAATAAACATAATTACGCTAATAAAGATAATAATAAAAATAATAATAATAATAACAATAATAACGATTAAATCGATACTAACGATAATAAACATAATATTAAGAATTATAATGATAATAACAATAATAACTAAAATAACGATAATAACAAAGATAATAATATAAATAACGATAAGAAAGAAAATAACGATACTAAAAATAATAATAATGATAATGAAGATAATAATAATAAAAATAATAACAATAATTACGATAATATCGATAATAATTATAACAATAATAACGATAAAAACGATAATAACGATAATAATAATAACAGTAATAAGGATAATATAGATAATACTCATAACAATATTAAAGATAATATCGATAATAATAGTAATAATGGTAACAATAATAACTATAATAACGATAATAACGATAATAATACTAACGATAAAAACGAGAATAGTAATAATAATAATAATATTTACGATATTATCGATAAAAATCATAACAATAATAACAATAAATACGATAATAAATAAAATAACGATAGTAACAAGGACGATAATAACGATAATAGTAATTACAGAAATATATATAGTAACAGTAATAATGATAATTACGACAATAGTAATAATAATAATAAAGATAAAAACGATATTGTCGATAATAATAATAATTAAATATATAATAAAATATTAATGATAATAACGATAATAGTGATAATACCGATAATTATAATAATAATTACAATAATAACTATAATTACAATAATAATAAAAACAATAATAACGGTGAGAACGATAATGAGGATAATAATAAAACCAATATAACTATATTACGATAACAACGTATAATAATAATATTAACGGAAAAAACCATAATAATAAGAATTATAAAGATACTAACGATTATAATGATAGTAACGGTAATAATAATATTAATAACAATAATAACGATACAAACGATATGAACAATAATAATATTAACAATAATATCGATAACAACGATAATAAAGATAACTATAATAGTTAAATTTCTATAATAAGGTTTATAACGAAAGAACGACAATTATAGTAACAATAAAAACAATAATAATGATAATAATGATAGTAATAATATTAATAAGATCGATAATAATAATAATATCGATAATAATAGAAGTAATAATAAAAATAACAAAAATAACGATATTAACGATAACTATAATAACTATAATTACGATAATAACAATAGTAATAAGGACAATAATATCGAAAACAACGATAAAACGATATTATTAGTAATAAAAGTAAAGATAATATCGGTAAAGTGGATAATTATAATAATATTATATTCGATAATAACGATAATAAAAATAATAATAATACTAACTATAATATTGCTAATAGTAACAACTATAAATTCGATAATAATGATATTAATGAAAATAACTAAAATAATAATAGTATATATAACAATAATAACGATAATAACAATATTAATTATATCATCAATAACGATAATTACGATAACGATAGTAATAATTACAAAAATGACGATAACAAAGATGATAATGATAATAATAATAATAAAAATATTATCGATAATAAGGTTAATTACGAAAATAACGGTAATAAAGATAATAACAATAATAACGACAATAATAATAATAATAATAATAACGATACGAACGATAATAACGATAATAATACATATAATAATAATGATAATAACGTTATTAACAATAATAACGACATTAATAGTTACAATAAAAACGATAACCTATAATAATTATAATAACGATAATTATAAAAACAATAATTACCATAATAACGATATTAACAAAAATAATAATAATAAGAATAACAACGATAATATAGAAATAACGATAATAATAATAACAATTATAACAATAATAACGATAATAATAATAATAATAATAATAATAATAATAATAATAATAATAATAATAATATTATGGAAAATAACGATAATTTCGCTAATAATAATAGTATTAATAACGATGATAAGGATAATAACGATAACATCGATAATAGCAATATCAATAATATCGATAATAACTATAATAATGATAAGAATGAAAATAATAATAATGATAATAGTGATAATAGTGATAACAAATATAATAACGATAGTAATAATGACAAATATAACGATAATAACTGTATTGATGATAACAATAATAACGACAATTACGATAATATCGATAATAATATTAACATGTATAAAGATAATAACGATAATAATAATAATAACAGCAACAATAATAACGATAATAACGATAACAATAATAACATTAATATCGTTAATAACTACAATAATGATAATAACGATTCTAATTATAAAAGTGATAGAAATAATAACGATATTTAAAACAATAATAAAATTAATAATGTTAGAGAAAATAACTATATTAACGATAATAACGATAATAACGATAGTAACGATAGTAACGATAAAATGATACTAACGACATTAATAATTGTAAAAGCAACAATAATATCAATACTAAGGATAATATCGATAATAACAATAATAACGATAATAACGATAATAACCATTAAAAAAATGAAAATAGAAGTAACAATAATAACGATAATCACGATAATAGCCATAATAATAATTCGATAATAACGATAATAATAATAATAATAATAACGGTTATGACAACAATAACGATAATAGCTATAATAATAACAACGATAATAACAATAATAATTATAAAATTAATATTGATCGTAACAATAATAACGATAATGATGATAATAATAATAATAGTAATAACGATTATAACGATAAAAACTATAATAACGATAACATTAATAAAATTAATAACGATACTTATTTTAATGACGAAAATAATTATTGTAATAATAACGATAAATACGATTATTCAAACAATAATAATAACGATAAAAACGATAAAAGCAATAATAATAATTACGATAATAACGATAATAGCAGCAATAGTAATAATAATAATAATAACAATAATAAAGATTATAACGATATTAAAAATAATATGAATAAAGTCAATAACGATCCTAACGACAATAACGATGATATTAATAACAATTATAACGAAAATAACGATAATAACGATTATAACTGTTTTAAGAATATTATTAATATTAACGATAATATCGAAAATAATAATAATAATAGAAGTAATAATATCAATAATAACAATATTAAAGATAATAACGATAATACTGATAATAATAATAATAATAATAATAATAAAAATAATAATCATAACAATAATAACGGTATTAACGGGAACGACGATAATAATAGTGATAATATCGATAATAAGGATAATAACGATAACATCAATAACAATAATTACAATAATGACGATAATAACTAAAATAATCAAAATAATAATAATGATATCAACGATAATGAAGATGAAAACTATTATAATAATAATCATAATAACCATAAGAACGATAATAGTAATAATAACTGTAACGATAATAAAGGTAATAAGGATAATATTGATAACAACGATAATAACGATAATAACAATAATAATACAAATAAAAATAAAGAGAAGAACGAAATTAACGTAAATAACGATATTAATAATAATAATAATGACGATAATAACCATTATAATGGGAATAACGATAATAACGATAATATTTATAATAATAAAATCAATAGTAACAATAATAACGATAATAACGATAATAATACTAACTATAATAATGATAATAACAATAATAATTTTAATAACGATAATAATTAAAATAATAATAGCAATAATAACGATAATAACGATAACAACGTTAATAACATTATTAATAATTATGATGATAAAGAAACTAAGAATAATAACGGTGTAAACGATAATAATTATAAAAATAATATCGATGATAAAGATAATAAAGATAATAATAATAATAATAACGATAATAACGATTATAATGATTATATCTTTAATAATGATAATAATAGTGGTAATAATAACAATAATAACATTATTAACAATAATAACGATAATAACGTTATAATCGATAATATTATTATTAATATTTAATATTATTAATATATAATATAATATTATTATATTAATAATAATATTATCGATTATAACGGTAATAACGATAATGACATTAATAATAATAAAATTAATAACGATAATAACGTTTATAACGAAAATAATAATAGCAATAATAACGATAATAAGGATAGTAATAATAATAATAGTAATAAAAATAATATCGAAAATAACGGTAATAACGATTACGAAGATAATAATAATAATAATAACATAATACAGACAAAAATGATAATAACGATGACAACGATTAAAATAATAACAATAATTCCGATAATAACAGTAATAACGACAATAATTATATTTATAATAATAATAATAATAATAATAACGATAATAACGATAATAACGATAATAACGATATTAATAAAAATAATGATAAATATAACAACAAATAACGATAGTGATGAAAATAAAATTATAATAATAACGATAATTTCTATAATAGTGCTGATAATAATAACGATAATAACGCAAAAATTATAATAACAATAATAATAATATTATTATTATTAACAATAATAACGATAACAACGACAATAGTGATAAAAATATTAATAATGAAATAGAAAATAAGGTTAATAACGCTGACAACGATAATTATAATAACAATATTAACGATAATAACGATTATACGGATTATAACAATAACGATAATGAGAATAATAACGATAATAATGATAGTAACTATAATAACGATTACAACAATAATAACGATAATAATAATAACGATAATACCGATAATATAGATAATTACAATAATTATAATAGTAATAATAAAGATGATAACAATAATAAAGATTGTAATGATTATAACGATAATAATATTAATAATTTTAACATAAATAACGTTAAAAACGATAATTATTTTAATAGAAATAATAATAACAATATTAACAATGATTGCAATAATAATGATAGTAAGGATAAAAATAGAGGTAACAATTAAAGTAATAACAGTAATAACGATAATAACAATAATAAGGATAATAATAATAACGATAATAACGATAGTAGTAATAATAATATCGATAGTAACAATAATGACGAAAATAACAAAAATAACGATAATAACGATAATAATAATAAAATCAATAACGATAATTACGTTAATAAAGATAATAATATTAACAATAATAACGATAACAACGATAATAAGGATAATAGTAATAACGATAATAACGACAATAATAATTTTAAAAATATTGATAAAAACGATAATAACAATAATAATAATAATAGTAATAATAATGAAAACGATAATAACGATAATTACGATATTAATAATGATAATAATATTAAAATTAATAACGATAATTACGTTAATAAAGATAATAATATTAACAATAATAACGATAAAAACGATAATAATAATAATAGTAATAACAATAATAATTATAATAACGTTAATAATAATAGCAATGATAACGGCAATAATGATAATAATATTAATAAAGATATTAGCAATAATAATAGTAGTAATTAATAACTATTATAACGAAAATAACAATAATAACGATATCAATAATAACGATTATTACTATAATAACTATAATAATAAAAACGATAGAAATGATACTAGTAAAAATAATACTGCCGATAAAAACGATAATAAATTTAATAATATAAAAAGAATAACGATACTAAGATATTAACGATATAAACGATGATAAAACCAAATACTACGAAAATAACGATAATAATTATAACATTAATAACGATAATTACTACAATAATTATAACAATAACAACGATAATAAAAATAATAACGATAATAACGATAATAATAAATATAGTAATAATAACAATAATAATGACAATAACGATAATGAAAATAATAATGATAATAGTAATAAAAACGATAATAATAAAAATAATATTAATAACGATAATAACGGTAATAGTACATGTAATAATAATACTAATAACTATAATAACGATAATAATGATAATAATGATAATAACGATTATAATAACAACGATAATACCGTTAATGGTATTATTAATAATAACGATAATAACGATATTTACGATAATAATAATAAAAATAATATATAAAAGAACGATATTATCTATAATATCGATATTAATAAAACGATATTAACTATAATAACGATGAAACGATAATAATAACATCAATATTACCGATAATATTGATAATAATAAAAATGATAATAGCAATAATAACGATAATAAAGATGTTAACGATAATAATGATAATAATAATAATAATAATAACATTAATAAAATTAATAGCGTAAAAACGATAATAGCGATAATACTTAATATAATTATAACGAATATAACGATAATAACGATAATTATGAAATTAAAAATAATAAAAATATCGATAATAATGATTATAACGATAATAACTATATTAATTATAAAAACGACAATAATATTAATAATAATAATAAAATAATAACACCATTACTGACGATAATAGCGAGAATAATAGTAGTTGTAATATCAATAATAACAATAAAATCGATGTAAAGATAATAACGATAATAATATTAACGGTTATAACGAAAATAGTAATAATAATAATAGCGATAATAACGATAATAACGACAATAACGATAATAATGATAATAATAATAATAATTATAATAATAATAATAATAATAATAATAATAATAATAATAATAGTTTTAAAAATACTAACAGTAATATTTTTTATAACAGTAATAATTGTAGTAATGTTAAGAATCATAACAATAATAACGATAATAAGGATTATGACGATAACAATATTATTGATAATAACGTCTATAGTAATCATAATAATAATTAAGATAATAATGATAATTATAATAACGATAATAACGATAGTAACTACAATAATAATAACAATAATAACGTTAAAAGGGATAATAACTATGTCAACGATAATAATGATAACAATAATATCAATAAAAACGATAACAACGATAATAATAATAACAACGATATTAACGATAAGAACGATAATAATGATAATAATCTTAACAATAATAACGATATTAAAGATTTTAAGGATAATATTAATAAGGATAAATTCGATAATGACGATAGGAATAATAATTTAATATCGATAGTAACAATAATAACGTCAAAGACTATAGTAACGATAATAATAATAACGATAATAACGATCATAAAGTTAATAATAAAAATCATATTAAAGATAATAACGCTAATAACGATACTAACATTAATTGCGATAATAATAATAACGATATTAAGGATTATACCGTTAATAATTGTAACAATATTAACAAGAAAAAGATAATAATAATAACAACAAAAACATTAATAACGATATTAACTATAATAAAATTTATAATAATAACGACAATGACGATAATAATGATAATAATACAAGTAATAATAACAATTTTAAGAATATTAAATATAATAATGATTATAATGATAATAGTAGAAGTAATAATAACAGTAATAACAATAATAACGATAATAACGATTATAACAATGTTAACGATAATAAAAATAATAACAATAACAATAAATACGATAATAACACTTATATTCCTAATGACGTCATTAATATATATAAAAATTACATTAATACTGCTAATAACTATATTAACGATAATAATAGTAGTAATAATAACGTTAATAGTAGTAATAATAACAATAATAACAATTATAGCGATGATAATGTAATTACCGATAATAACGATAACTATAATATTCATAGCAACTATAATAAGAATATTATCCATAATAATAATAACAATAATAACGATAATAATGATAATAACAATTAAAATAGAAGTATTTATAACAATAATAAGAATAATAACAATATAAACGATAATAACAATAAAATTAGTAGTAATAAAAGAAGTAATAAATATAATAACGATAAAAACAACTTTAACGATAATAATAATGACGATAATTAGGATAATATCGATAATAATAATAACAATATTAACGTTAATATCGATAATAATAATAACATTAATAATTATAATTACGAAAATAACGATTATAACGATAATAATAATAAGAGTAATAATAACCATTATAAAGATAATAACGACACAATAATAATTATTATAATAACGATAATAACGGTAATAAAGATAGATATAATAGAAAAATAACAACAATATCAATAATAATGTTAAAAATGATTATAAAGATAATATCGTTAATAATAATAGCGATAATAATGATATTAGCGATAAAAAAAATAACGATATTAACGATATTATTGACATTATTAAAGATAATAATGATAATAATCTTAAAACGATAATAATTATAATAATTATAGTAGTAATAACGTTAATAACGATATTAAAAATAAAAATAATAAGGATAATATGGATAATAATAATAAAATTCATAACCTTAATAACGATAATAACGATAATAACGGTAAAAATAGTAAAATTAATAATTCTAATAACGTTTACAATGGAAATAATAATAATAACAATATCGAAAGTAACAATAATAACGGTAAAAACGATAATAATAATAGTAATAATACTAGTAATAATAATAATATTAATTACGATAATAACAATAATAATAATAGTTATAATAGAATTATAAAAATAACAACGATAACAACGATAATAGCAATATCTATAATAACGATAATAAAGACAATAATAATAACAATAATAATATCGTTGGTAACTATAGTAACGATAATAACCATAATGACGTTAATAACGATAATATCGATAATAATAATAATAATAATGACATTAATAATAATAATAATAATACCGATAATAAAGATAATGACGACAATAATAATAATAATAATATTAATAATAATAACGATAATGACGATAATAACGATAATAATAATAATAATAACAATAATATTCACCACATTAATAACAATAATAACGGTTATGTTAAGAATAATATTAATAATATTAACGATAATAATGATAAAAACGATATAATCGATAATAATAATTAGAATAATAACCATATTAACTACAATAATGATAATAATAATAATAATTATAACGATAATAACGATAATAACGATAATTTCGATAATAACAATATTAATAAGAGCAATTGTAACGTTAATAGTAATAACTATAGAATCGATCATAATGATATTAATGAAAATAACTATAATAATAATAATAAATATAACAATAATAACGATAACAACGAGAACAATATTAACGATAATAAAGTTAGTTATAACAATAATAATAACAATAATTACGATAATAAAGATAGCATTAATAATAAAAATAACGATAATGCCGATAATAAAGTTAATAATAATAATAATATCAATTATAATAATAACTATAATAACGATAATAACAATAATAGTAATAATAACCACGAAAATAACGATAATGACGACAACAATAATAATAACACTAACAATATAAATAATTACAATAGTAACGATAATAACATTATGACGATAATAATAATAATAATATTAACGATAATAGCGATAATGAAGATAATAACGAAAATAAGGATAATAACATTATAGTTATTAACGATATAAACGACAATAAAGATAATAACAATTACAATAATAAAGATATTAATGAAAATAACAATAATAATGATAATAAAGACAATAATAATAATAGTAATAACGATAATAATGATAATAACGATAATAATAAAATCGAAAATAATGACAATAATAATAATATTAATATCGATAATAATGTTAATAACGAGAACATCGGTAATAATAAAAACAATAATATCGATAATAAAGATATTGACGATATAATAATAATAATAATAATTTCGTTAATTAGGTTAATTACGAAAATATCGGTAATAACCACAATAACGGGGAAATCGATAATTAACAATGAAATCGATAATAACGATAATAACGACATTAAATGTAATAATAATAACGATAATATCGATAATATCGATATTAATAATTGCGATAATGTCGACAAAAGTAATAATAATATTAATGGTATTAACGATAATAACGATAATAGTAATTATAATAATAACGATAATAACGATAATAACGCATAATAATAATTACAACAATAAAAATAGTAATAATAAAAATAATAACGATGATAACGATATTGACGATAATAATAATAATATTAACAACGATATTATGTATAATAACGATATCATCGAGAATAATAAAAATAATATCGCTAATAACGATAATAACGATAATAAATTTAATAATAATATCGATAATAGCAATAATAACGATAATGAAATATTAATAGTAATAAGAATAAAGATAATATCGATAATAACGATAATAACGATAATAAATTTAATAATAATATCGATAATAGCAATAATAACGATAATAAAATATTAATATTAATAAGAATAAAGATAATATCGATAATAACGATAATATCGATAATAATTATAACGAAAATAACGACGATAATAATAATCAAAATCGGTAATAAGGATAAATACGATAACATCGATAATAATAATAGCAATAATAACTATAATAACGACATTAATAATAATAATAATAATAATAATAATAAGAATAATAATAATATGAAGAAGGATAAAAACGATAATTACGATAATAACGATAATATCGACAATGATAATAATAATATTAAAGATAATAATAATACTAACGATAATAATATTAGTAATAACATTAAAAACAATAATAACGATAATAACAATAATAATAACAGCATTACAAAAAATAATATCGATAATAACGATAATTACGATAATAATTATAAAATAATAATAACAATTAGTTATATAATACTATTAACAATAATATCGCTGACAACGATAATAACGATAATTATAATAATTACATATAGATAATAAGGATTATAATGATAAGAACGAACAAAAATATAAAAGAAAATAACGGCAATTATAATAATAATAATAGCGATAATGACGATAATGACGATAATAACGATAATAATGATATTAAGAATTATAATAATATCGATAGTAACGATAATGGTAATAATAATAATAATGATAATAACGATTATAATAATAATAATAATAACGATAAAAGCTTTAAAAGCGATAATAATAATAATAACGATAATAAGGGTACTAACGATAGTGACGATAATAAATATATCAATTAAAACGATAATAACGATATTAACGATAAAAATGATAACAACAATAAGACCGATAGTAATGATACGATAATAACGATTACTGTAATGATAATATTACCGAAAGTTTCAATAATAACGATAATATCATTAGTAATAATAACAATAATAAAAATAATAACGATAATTCCGTTAATATTGATAATAATAATAGCAATATTCACATTAATACCGATAAAAATAATAATAATAATAATAATAATAACAATAATAACGACAATGACGATACAAACGATATTAAAAATAACGATAATATCGAAAATAGTAATAATAATATTACGGATAGAAAGAAAATAACGACAAGGACAATAATAATAATAATAATTATAACGATTATATCGATAATTACAATAATAACGATAATAATAATAATAATAGCAATAATAACGATATAAACGAAAATAGTAATAACATTAATAACGAAAACATCGATAATAACATTAATAATAGTAATAATAATAATAAAGAAAGTAAGTATAATAACGGTGACATCTATAATATTAATAATAAATATTACGATAATAACGATAATAACGATAATAATAATACTAATAATGACGATATTAACGATATCAATGGCAATAACGATAATAACGTTTTAATAAATATATTATTATAGCTAATAACGATAATAACAATGCTAACATTAATAGCGATAATAATAATTACAACAAAAGCAATAATAACGAGAATAACTATAGTATATTTATAATAATAACGATAATAACGATAATAACGATAAGAATTAATATAACAATATTAACGATAATAACAATGATAATAATAGTAATAATAAAGGTAATAACGATAAAAAAGTAACTAACGATAATAATAATAACATTAATAATAATGATGATAATAGATGTAATACAAACTATATTAAGAATAATGACTATAATATCGATTATAACTATAACAGTAGTAGTAATAATAACAATAATAACAATAATAACGATAGTAAAGATTTTAACAATGTTAACGATAATAATATTAACGATAATAACGATAATAACGATAATAACGATAATAACAATAATAATAATAATAATAATAATAAAGATAACAACGATATTAACGATAATAATGACAGTAATAATAAATATAATGACGATAATAACGTTAACAAAGAGAATACCGATTATAACGAAAATAACAATAATAATAATAGTAATAATTAAGTTAATAGCGATATTTACGATAATAAGGAAAATAGCAATAACAATAATAACGACAATAACAATTAAAATCCTAATAACGATATCAATATTTATAAAAATTACAATAATACTGATAATAACGAGAATAACAAAAATAATATTAGTAATAATAACCATAAAACAATAATAATGATAATAACGATATTAACGATAACAATAGTTGTAAAAATAATAATAACAATAATAGCGATAATAAGGATATTACCGATAATAAGGATAATTATAAAATTCATAATAACTATAATATGAATAATACCGATAATTATAATAACGATATTAACGATAATATCGATAATGATAATAATATTCTTAATGATATGATCGATAATAATAATAATCATAATAACATTAATAACAATAATAACGATAATAACAATAATAACGATAATTACGATTAAAATAATAATAACGAAAATAGCGATAATAACGATATTTACAATTATAATAATAATAATAATAATAATAATAATATCGAGAATAACGATAATAAAGATAATATTAATAACGATTACAACGAAAAAATAATAATAATAATAACGATTACAACGAAAAAATAATAATAATAATAACGATAATAAAGATAATAAAGACAATAATAATAATAATAATAATAATAATAATAATAATAATAATTTTAATGACGATAATATCGGTAATGATAATAATGACAATAATAATAATAAGGATAAGAAAGATAACAGAGATTATAATAATACCGGTAAAAAAGATAACAACGGCAATAATCATAATAGCAATAATATCGGTAAAAACTGTGATAAAAATAGCAATATTAACGATATTAAAGAAAATAGTAACAATAATAGTAACGATAACTACGATAATAACATTAATAATAATAATAATAAAAACGAAAATAAGTATAATAACGGTGATATCAATAATAATAATAAAAATAATAATGATAATAACGATAATAACGATGATAATAATAATAATACTTACGATAATAAAGATAATAATAATCGTATTAAAGATAATAACGATAATAACGCTACTAACGATAATAGCGATAATAATACGAACAACAAAAATAATATTAAAGTTAATAATTATAATAACAATTATAATAATGACGATAATAACGATAACAACGGTAATAATGATAATAACGATAATAACGATAATAACAATGATAATAATAGTAATAATAAAGATAATAACGATGTAAATGATTCAAACGATAATAATAAAGACAACAATAACGATAATAACGAATATGATGTTAAGAATGCTAATAATATTAACAATAATACAAACAATAATGACAATCACGATAATAAAGATAATAATAGATGTAATAATAACAATATTAAGAATAATAATTATAATAACGATAATAACAATAATAATAGTAGTAATAAAAAAAGTAATAACAATAATAACGATAAAAACGAATTTAACGAGAATAATAAGTGTGATAATTACGATAATATCGATAATAATAATGACTATAATAACGATAATAACGATTATAGAGATAATAATAATTATAGTAATAATAACGATATTATAGGTACTAACGACAAAATAATAATAATAATTATAACAATAATAACGGTAATAACGATAAAAATAATAGAAAAATAACAATAATATCAATAATAACGATAACATGGAAAATAACGATAATATCGCTAATAATAATAATGATAATAATGATAATAGCGATATAAACAATAACAATATTAACGATAATATTGTCAATATTAAAGATAATAATGATAATAATCGATAAAATGATAATAAAACGATAATAATTATCATAATTATAGTTGTAATAACGATAATAACGATATTAAAAATAAAAATAATAACGATAAAATAGATAATAATAATAAAATTTATAACGTTAATAACGATAATAACGATAATAACAGTAATTATAATAAATTTGATAACGCTAATAACGATAATAAAGGTATAATATTATTAATAAGGACGATAATAATGATTATAAAGAAAATAATAATAATTACAATATCGATAATAACGATAATGACGGTAAAAACGATAATAATAATAGTAATAATACTAGTAATAATAATAATGATAATTACGATAATAACGATATTAATAATAGTTATAATAACATTATAACAATAATAACGAGAACAACGATAATAACGAAATCTATAATAACGATAAGAAAGACAATAATAATAACAATAATAATATCGATAATAACTGTAATAATGATAGTAACCATAATGACGATAAAAAGGATAATATCGGTAATAATAATAATAACACTAATATCGAAAATAACGATATTAACGACAGTAATAATAATAATTACGACATCATAACTATAATAAGTATAATGACGATATGTTATTAACGTTAAAGACCATAATAGTGGTAATGGAAATAACGATAATAACGAGAATAGCGGCAATAAAAATTATAATAATAAAGATAATAACGATATTATCGAAAATAAAGATAAAAGTTATAAGAATAATTATAATAAGCACAATACCAATGATAATAACGATAATAAACATAATGACAGTAAAGAAGACACGACAATAATAATAACAATATTAATAACGATAATAACGATAACAACAATAATAAAGATAATAACTATATTAACGATATCAATAATAACGAAAATAACGATAATTTCGATATTAATAATAACAATATTAAAGATAATATCGATAAATATAATAATAATAACGACATTAATAACTATAATAAATATAATAACGATATGGTAATAACGTTAAAAACGACAATAGTAGTAACAATAATAACGATATTATCGAAAATAACGATAATAAAAATAATAATAATAACAGTAATCACGATAATAACGATATAGCGATTAATAATAATAATAATAATATTATTATAAGATAAAATAATAATAAGATAAAATAATACAAAGAGAAATAATAATAATATAAACGATTACAACGAAAATAATGATAATAATTGTAGTAATAATTACAATAAAAACAATAATAACGAAAAACAAAAATAACGGTAATTACGATAATAATTATAAGAATAATCTATTTAACATTGATACTAACCTTAATAACGTTAATATTAATCACATTAATAACGATAATAACGATTATAATAATAAGAACGATAATAATATTAATAATAATAAAAATATTAACAATTATAACGATAATAACGATAATAATAGATGTAATAATAACAATATTAAAAATAATATGTATAATAACGATAATAACGACAATAACTGTAGTAATAATGACAGTAATAAAAATAATAGCCATAAAAACGATTTTAACGATAATAATAATAACGATAATAACGATAATATCGATAATATTAATAACAATATTTACGATAATTTCGATATTAATAATTGTAGTAATAGCAATATTAACGATTATAACGATAATAGCGACTATATTAATAACTATAATAATGACTTTAATAATAATAATAATATTATATTTAGTAAAATTAATAATAATAACGATGATTATAATAGTAATAATAATAACGAGTATAACGATTCTAACGTTAATATTGATAATAACGATAATACCGATAATAAC
Organism: Vespa crabro; assembly: GCF_910589235.1. Lineage (NCBI taxonomy): Eukaryota > Metazoa > Arthropoda > Insecta > Hymenoptera > Vespidae > Vespa > Vespa crabro. The sequence goes on from NW_025813595.1 coordinate 3,301,777, forward strand.
GACAATAAAGGTAATCATAATAACGATAATAACGATAATAATAATAATAATAATGGCGCTAATAAAGTTAATATCTACAATAATAAAAATAATATTAATATTAATGATTACGATAGTTACGATTATAACGATAATATTAATATTAATAATAGCAATAATATCAATAAGAAAGATAAATACGATAATAACGATAATAATAATAACGATAATAACGATAATAACGATAATAACGGCAATTATATTAATAATAATAATAATAATAACGATAATAACGATAATAAAGTTAATAATAATAACTATAAAATCGATCATATCGTTAATAATAGGAGTAATAATAACAAAATTAGGAATAATATATATATTAACGATTATAACGATAAAAATGGTAGAAGAAATAACAGAAATAACAATAATAACAATACAAACGATATTAACGTTAAGAATAGTAACGATAATAACGATAATATTGATAATAATAATAACAATATTTACGATAATTTCGATAATAGTAATAACAATAATAACGATAACAATATTAATAACAATAATAACGATTATTAAGAAAATAACGATAATGATAATAATATTAATAAAAATAATAACGATAAAGCGATATTAACAATAATCACCTTAATACTGATAACAATATTAACAATAATATCGATAATAACGATTGTAATGATAATAATATTAACAATTATATCATTAAATACAATCATACCGATAATTATAATAATAGTAATATCGATAATAAGGATAATTAAGAAAAAAACGGTAATAACGAATATAACGATAATAACAGTAATAATTATAACAATATTGACGATAATAACGATAATTACGAAAATAATTATAATGACGATAATAATTTTAATAGTTATAACAATAATAACGTTAGGAATGATAATGAAGATAATAATAATAACTATAATTACGACAATAGTAATAATAATGACGATAATATCGATATTAGCGATAATAATAATAATAATTATAAAGATAATATCGAAATTGACCATAATAACGAGAAAGGTGATAATAACGATAATAATAATAATAATAGTAACAACAATATCGATAATTACAATAATAATAACAACAGCAATAACGGTAATACCGATAAAAACGATAATAATATTAAAAATGATAACGATAATAACTATAAGTACGATTATAATAATGTCGCTAATAACGAAAACAGTAATAATAATTATATCGGTAATAACGATAATAACAATAATAATAATAACGATAAAAAAGTTAATAAAGTAATCAACGATAGTAATCGTAATAATAAAATAATAATAACGATACTAACGATAATAACGATATTAACGATATTATCGAAAATATTTACAATAATAATAACTATAATGACGACAGTAACGATAATAACGATATAAATAATAACAATTGTAACGATAATATCGATAATAATAATTAAAATATTAACGATAATATCAATATTAATAATAATAATAATTACGATGATGACGGCAATAACGATAATAACAATATGAATAATAATAATAATAAAGATAATAAAGATATTAATGACAAAAACGATAATAATGATAACAAAACAAATTTATAATAATATTAAAATAATAACGACGATAATAACAATAATAATGAGAAGAACAATAAAGATTATAACGATAATAGCCATAAAAATTATGTTAATAATAACGATTATAACGTTATTAGTAATAATACTAATAATAAAAATAATAATTGCGTTAATGATGATAAAAACAATAAACTTAGTAACGATATTAGAAATAATAATAATGACGATAATATTGTTAATAACGATAATAACGATAATTATAATATCATTAAAAACAATAATATTAATAAAAACAATAAAGATAATAACGATAATAAGGATAATAACAATAATATTAATAACACAATTAAGGATAATAATGATTATAAATATAATGATAACAACGATAATAACGATAACAATATTAACAATAAAAACGTTAGTTATAACAATAGTAATAACAATAATAACGATAATAAAGATAAAAATAATAATCAATAACGATAATGACGATAATAACGTTAATAATAATAATAACTGTAATAATAATGACTATAAAAACGATAATAACCATTATAACGAAAATAACGATGATAGCGATAATAATAATAATAATAATAATATTAACGAAAATAGCGATATTAACGTTAAGCACGATATAAATAGTAGTAAAAATAAAGGTAATAACGATAATAAGGATAATAACATTAAAGTAAATAACGAAAATAAAGACAATAATATTAATAATAATAACGATAATAATGATAATAGCGATAATAATTACATCGAATATAACGGCAATAATAATAATAATAATAACGATGATAAGTAAAATAACGATAACATCGTTAATAATAATAACAAAAATATAGATAATAACGATAATAACGATAATAACGATATTTAATATAATAATAATTACGATAACATCGATAATAATAATAACGATAATAACGATAATATCGATAATAATAATAACAAAATTAACAATAATATAGATAATAATAATAATAATATTAATAACAATAATTACGATAATAACGAAAATAACGATATAAATAAAAAAACTATTGTAACAATAATAACGATTATAACGATAATAATATAAACCCTAATGTAGGTATAATAATAATATTAACGATAATAACGAAAAATACGATAATAACGGTATTGATAATAACGATAATAACGTTAATAACGTTAATAATAATGGTACTAATAACAATAATAAAAAACATTGACGATAATGACGATAATGACGATAATATTAATAACGATAATAGCTACAATAACAATAATAATAATTATTATTATTACGATAAAGTCGATAATAACGATAATAACGATAATAATAATAATTATTATTACGATAAACAATATAATAACGATAATAATTATAGTAATTATAATAATTATTATGATAAACACGATAATAATGATATTAGTAATATTAATAATAAAGATAATTACGATAATAACGATATTGACGATAATAATAATTACAATAATAACGATAAAATCGACAATAATGATAAAAAGGAAAATAATTATAATAATACTTATAATAAAAACGATAAAAATGATAAAAAAACTTACAATAATAATGATAATATCAATAATAACGATAAAAAAGATATTAACGATAATATCGTTAATAATAAATACGATAATAACCATATCATCGATAATAATAATAACAATATTTACAATAATTTCGACTATAATAACAACATTATTGACGATAATACCGATAAAGATAAAAACAATAATAACAGTAATAACGATAATAACGATAATATCGTTAATAATAATAACAATAATAATGATAATAGGGATAAAAACAATAACGATATTAACGATAATATTGACAATATTAAAGATAATAATGATAATAATTTAAAAACGATAATAATTATCATATTATAGTAATAATAACGATAATAAGGATATAAATAATAAAAATAATATCGATAATATAGATATAAATAATAAAATTCATAAAGTTAATAATGATAATAACGATAATAACGGAAATTATAAAAAAATTGATAACGCTAATAACGATAATAATAATAGTTATAATAACATTATAAATATAATAACGATAACAACAATAATAACGATATCTATAATAACGATAATAAAGACAATAATAATAATATTAATAATAGTAACGATAATAACGATAATAATAATAGAATTAATAACAATATTAAAATTAATAACGATAATAACCATAATAACGATGATAATTATAATAATAACGACATTAATAAATATAATAAATATAACAAAGATATGGTATTAACGATAAAGGCGACAGTAGTAGTAATAGTAATAACGATAATAACAAAAATAGCGGCAATAATATAATAATAATAAAGATAATAACGATATTATCTAAAATAACCATAAAAGCTATAAGATTAATAATAATAATAACAATAACAACGATAATAACGACAATAAACATAAAAACAGTAACGATAATACGACAATAATAATAACAATAATAATAACGATAATAACGTTAAAACAATAATAACGATAATAACTTTATTAACGATATCAATAATAACGAAAATAACGTTCATTTCGATATTAATAATACCAATATTAAAGATTATAACGAGAATAATAATAATAATAACGACAATAATAACTATAATAAATATATTAACGATAAGGTAATAACGATAATAACGACAATAGTAGTAATAATAATAATGATATAAACGATAATAACGACAATAAAAATAATAATAATAAAGATAATATCGATATTATTGAAAATAACGATAAAAACGTTAAAAATAATAAAAATAATATCAATAATAACGATAATAGCGATTATAACGATAATAAGGACAGTAATAATAATAATAATAATAATAATAATAATAATAATAATAATAATAATAATTATAATAATAAAAATATTAATGATTACAACGAAAATAATGATAATAATGGTAGTAATAATACCAATAATTACAATAATAACGATAAAAATGATAATAATGATAATTACGATAATAACAAATATAATATCAACGATAATAACGATTATATCGATAAAAATAATAACAATATTAACGATAATATCAGATATAGTAATAATAATAATAACGATAATTACGATAATAACGATAATAATAATAAACGTAACAATAATATTCCCCACAATAATAACTATAATAATGGTTATGATATGAATAATATTAATTAAAATGACGATAATAATGATAATAATAATAATAATAATTATAATAATAATAATAATAATAATAATAATAACAATAATAACAATAAAAACGATTATGACAGAATAATAATAATAATAATAACGATAATAATGATAATAACGATAATAAATATAATAATTATAATAATAATAATAATTATAACGATAATAACGATAATATCAATAATAATATTAATAAGAGCGATAGTAACGTTAATAGTAATAACTCTAAATTAGATAATAACGATATTAAAGAAAATAACTATAATAATAATAATAAATATAAAATAATAACTATAATAACAATAGCAATAATAACAATAATAACGATTATTACGATAATATGGATAGTAATATTGACTATAATAACGATAACAACGATAATAATAAAAACAATAATAACGATAATAACGTTTATAACGATAATAATGAAAACAATAAAATTGATATTAACGACAATAATTACAATATCTATAATAATAATAACAAAAATAACTATTAAAACCGTTATAACAATAATAATAATAACAATAATGACGATAATAACGATAATAACGAGAATAACGATAATAACAATAATAATAATAATAATAATTATAATAATAATAAAAATAATAACGATCATAATGATTCAAACGGTAATAGTAATAATAACAAATAACATAATAACGATAATAACGATAATAATAATAACATTAATAACGATAATAACGATATTAACGAAAATAACGATAATAATAATAGCAATAATAACTATAATAATCATAATAACGATATTATAGTAATAAAAATAAAAATAATATCGATAATAAGGACAATAATAATAGTAATAATAACTATAATAACGATAATATCGATAATAATTATAACGAAAATAACGACAATAATAATATTAATATTAACGATAATAAGAATAATAATAATAACATCGATAATAATAATAACAATAATATCGTTAATAAGGGTAATTACGAAAATAACAGTAATAACGATAATATGTATAAAACGATAATAATAATAATAATAAATACGATAATAACGATATTAACGATAATAACAGTAATACTAATAACAATAATAACAATAGTAACCAAATAACGATAATAATTATAACAATTATAAAGATAATAACTAGAATAACGATATTATCGATAACTATAATAACTATAATTACGATAATAACAATAGTAATGATGAGAATAATATCGAAAACAACGATAAAAACGATATTAAAAGTAATAAAAGTAAAGATAATATCGGTAAAGTGGATAAAAATAATAATATTATAATCGATAATAAAGATAATAAAAATAATAATAATAATAATACCGATAATATCGCTAATATTAACAACTATAAATTCGATAATAATGATATTAATGAAAATAACTAAATTAATAATAGTACATATAACAATAATAAAGATAATAACAATGATAATAATAACATCAATAACGATAATTACGATGATAACGATAGTAATAATTACAATAATGACGAAAACAAAGATGATAATGGTAATAATAATAATAATAATATTATCGATAATAAGGTTAATTACGAAAATAACGGTAATAAAGCTAATAACAATAATAACGACAATAATAATAAGTGGAATAACGATACGAACGATAATAACGATAATAATAAATATAATAATAAGAATAATACCGATATTAACGATAACAACGACAGTTATAATCACAATAAAAACGATAATCTATAATAATTATAATAACGATTATTATAAGAACAATAATTACTATAATAACGATATTAACAAAAATAATAATAAAAAGAATAACGACGATAATATAGAATTAACGATAACAATAATAACAATTATAACAATAATAACGATAATAATAATAGTAACAATAATAATAATAATAATAAAAATAATAATAATAATATTATAGATAATAACGATAATTACGATCATAATAACAGTATTAATAACGGTGATAAGGATAATAACGATAACATCGATAATAGTAATATCAATAATATCGATAGTAACTATAATAAAGATAAGAATGAAAATAATAATAATGATAATAGTGATAACAAATATAATAACGATAGTAATAATGACAAATATAACGATAATAACTGTATTGATGATAACAATAATAACGACAATTACGATAATATCGATAATAATATTAAAATTATTAACGTTCATAACGATAACAGTAATAATAATAATAAAATGTATAACGATAATAACGATAATAATAATACTAACAGTAACAATAATAACGATAATAACTATAACAACGATGATAATAATGACGATAATAATTTTAATAACGATAATAACAATACTAACGAAAATAACGACGATAATAATAATCATAATCGGTAATAAGGATAAATACGATAACATCGATAATAGTAATAGCAATAATATTGATAATAACTATAATAACGACAATAATAATATTAATAATAATAATTATAACAAGGATAATTACGATAATAACGATAATATCGACAATGATAATAATAATATTTACGATAATAATACTAATAATAACATTAAAAACAATAATAGCGATAATAACAATAATAATAACAGCATTACAAACAATAATATCGATAATAACGATTAGAAATATAATACTATTAACAATAATATCGCAGACAACGATAATAACGATAATTATAATAATTACTCATAGATAATAAGGATTATAATGATAAGAACGAACATAACCTTATAAAAGAAAATAACGGCAAATATAATAATAATAATCGCGATAATGAAGATAATGTCGATAATAACGATAATGATGTTAATAAGGAATACAATAATATCGATAGTAATGATAATGGCAATAATAATAATAATAATAACAATAAAAGCTATAAAAGCGATAATAATAATAATAACGATAATAAGGGTACTAACGATAGCAACGATAATAAATATATCAATAAAAACGATAATAACGATATTAACGATAATAAAGATAAAAACAATAAGACCGATAGTAATGATACGATAATAACGATTACTGTAATGATAATATTACCGATTGTCTCAATAATAACGATAATGACGTTAATAATAAAAATATTAATAATGTAATAACGATATTAACGACAAAAACGATAAAAATGATAATAACAATAATAATAAAACGAACAATTACAATAATAACGATAATAACTATAAGAATGAGAACAATAATAACGATCATAGCGTTAATAATAATAATAATGGCAATAATAGCGATAACATCGTTAATAACAATAATCGTAATAATAATGATAATAGTGGTAATGACGATGACAACGATAATAATAGTAATAGTAATAACGATAATAACGATATTAACGAAAATAAGGATAATAATAATAGAAATAATAACAATAATAGCGATATTAATGATAGTAAGAATAATAAAGATAGTAACAATAATAATAGTACCCATAATAATAATAACAATAATAACGATAATGAAGATTTTTACGATAATAATAATAACAATAATAACTATAATAACGATTATAATGATAATAACTATAATAATGATATTAACAATAAGAATAAAAGTAATACTAAAGACATTAACGTTATGAACGATAATAATGATAATAACGATACTAATAAAAATAATAATAACAATAATAAAGATAATAACGATTATAATCATAATAACTATAATAATGGTATTAACAATAAGAACAAAAGTAATAATAAAGACATTAACGTTATGAACGATAATAATGATAATAACGATACTAATAAAAATAATAATAACAATAATAAATGTAATAACGATTATAATCATAATAACTATAATAATGGTATTAACAATAAGAATAAAAGTAATAATAAAGACATTAACGTTATGAACGATATTAACGATAATAATATTAACAATAATAACGATAATAGCTATATTAAAAATAACAATAATATACGATAACAAAGAAAAAAACAACAATAATAATAGTAAAACATACGAAAATAAGGATAATAACGATAATAGCGTCAATAATAATAATAATAATAACGATAATACCGATAATAACGTTAATAATTCTAGTAATAATAACTATAATAACGGTAATAACTATTTTTATGAAAACAATAGTAACGATAAAATCGATAATGTAGATTATAATAATAATAATAACAGGGATAATAACGATATTAACGATAATAACAATAATAATAATAGCAATAATTACGACAATAACGATATAAATGATAATAACGATAACAACGGACACAAAATAATAATAATAGAAATAATAAAGGTCATAACAATATTAAAAATAATATCGTTTGCAATAATACTAATAATAACGATAATATCCAAAATAGTAATAATAAGAATACCGATAAAAAAATAATAACGATATGGACAATAATAATAATAATATTTTAACGATTAGAACGATAATTACAATAATAACGATAATTATAATAAAATTAATATCGATGATTACGTTGATAACTATAATAATAATAGCATTAATAACGATAATAACGATAATAACAATAATAATAGTAATAACAATATTAAGGATAATAACGATAATAATGATATTACTAATAACGGTGACAACGATAAAAACAATAATATTAATATTAATAATAACGAATATAAGGATAATATCGATAACAACGATACTATTAATAATAATTATCAAGATAATAACATAATTAACGATCATATCGATAAAATGATAATAACAATACTAATAATAACATTGAAACCAATAAAAACGATAACAACACTATTATGAGAAGAATATGAACGATAATAACAATAATAAGGATAATAATAATTACAATAATAACGATACCAACGACAATAACAATAAAAATAATAACAATAATAACGAAAATAACGATAATAACGATGTCAACGATAATAATAATAACAATAATAAGGATAATAACGATGACAACGATAATAATAATAACAATAGTAATGATAATAACTATAATAACGAATATACGGATTATAAAAATACGATAATATCGATAATAGTAATAATAATAAGAACGATAATGAAGAGAAAACGATAAAAATGATAATAGCTATAATAACGATAATAACAATGAAAATAGTAGTAATAATAGAGATATTAAAGATAGTAACGACAATAACGATAATAATAATAACGATAATAACTATAACGTCGATAATATTAATAACAAAATTTACCATAATTTCGATATTAATAATTGTAATCATAACAATAATAACGATCATAACGATAATAGCAACTATAATAATAACGATAATATCGATATTAATAATAATATTACTATTGTTAGTAACAAAAATAATGATAACGATGTTTATAATCGTAATAATAATAACGTTTATAATAATACTGACGGTAATAATGATAATAAAAATAATGTCCATAATAACGATAATAATAAAATTATTACTAATAATAATAGTAACGATAATAACGGTAATAAAAACAACAATAATAACAATATTAACGAAAATAGTAATTACAATTGTAATGAGAACTACGATAACAGCATTAATAATAATAATAATAGCGAATGTAAGTATGATAACGGTGACACATATAATATTAATAACAATAATAACGATAATAACGATAATAACGATAATAACGATAATAATAATAATCGTATTAAAGATAATAGAGATAATAACGATACTAACGATACTAACGATAATAGTGGAAATAATAATGACAACAAAAACAATATTAACGATAATAAGTATAATAACAATTATTATAATGACGGTAAAAACGATAACAACGGTAATAATGATAATTACGATAATAACGATTATGATGATAAGAACGATAATAATACTAATAAGAATAAAAATAATACCGACAATAACGACAATAAGAATAATAATAGAAGTAATAATAACAATTTTAAGAATAATAACTATAAAAACAATAATAACAATAATAATAGTACTAATAAAAACGTAGTAATTATAATAACGATAAAAACGATTTTAACGATAATAATAATGATGATAAGTAGGATAATATCGATAATAATAATAACAATATTAGCCATAATACCGATAATAATAATAGTAGTAATAATAACCATAATAAAGATTATAACGACACAATAATAATAATAATAATAACAATAACGATAATAACGGTAATATAGAAAAAAATAGTAGAAAAATAAAATAATATCAATAATAACGATAAAAAGTATAAAAACGATTATATCGATTATATAAAATACGATAATAACGATATTATCGATAATAATAATAACAATATTAACAATAATATCGATAATAATAACAACAATATTGACGATAGTATCGATAATAATAATAACAATAATATCAGTAATACCCGTAATAACGGTAATATCGCTAATAATATATAATGATACTATGTTAATAGCGATATAAACAATAACAATATTAAAGATAAAATTGATAATATTAAAGATAATAATGATAATAATTTTTAAACGATAATAATTATCATAATTATAGTAGTAATAACGATAATAACGATATTAAAAATAAAAATAATAACGATAAAATAGATAATAAAGGTATAATATTATTAATATGGATGATAATAATGATTATAATGGAAATAATAAAAATTACAAAATCGATAATAACGATAATAACGTTAAAATGGATAATAATAATAGTAATAACATTAGTAATAATAATAATGATAATTACGATAATAACGATAATAATAATAGTTATAATAACATTATATCAAGAATAACGAGAACAACGATAATAACGATATCTATTATAACGATAATAAAGATAATAATAATAACAATAATAATATAGATAATAACTGTAATAATGTTAGTAACCATAATGACGATAATAACGATAATAACGATAATAATAATAATAATAGTAACAGTAATATCGAAAATTACGATAATAACGACAGTAATAATAATAATAATAAAAATATCCATAATGCAGATAATGTCGCCAATAATAATAATTATATAATATTAGTAATAATAACGATAATGATGATAATAATAATAGTATTAATAACAATATTAAAAATAATAACGATATTAACGATAATAATAATAATAATAACGACATTATAACTATAATAAATATAATAACGATATGTTATTAACGTTAAAGACGACAATAGTGATAATAGAAATAACGATAATAACGATAATAGCGGCAATAAAAATTATAATAATAAAGATAATAACAATATTATCGATAATAAAGATAAAAGTTAAAAGAATAATAATAATAAGTACAATATCAATGATAATAACGATAATAAACATAATAACAGTAACGATGACATGACAATAATAATAACAATATTAATAACGATAATAACGATAACAACAATAATAACGATAATAACTATTTTAACGATATCAATAATAAATAAAATAACGTTAATTTCGATATTAATAATAACATTATTAAAGATAATAACGATAATAATAATAATAATAACGACATTAATAACTATAATAAATATAATAACGATATAGTATTAACGGTAAAAACGACAATAGTAGTAACAATAATGACGATATTATCGAAAATAACGAAAATAACAATAATAATAATAACAGTAATAACGATAATAACGATATTATCGATAATAATAATAATCAGAATAACGATGATAACGATAATATCGATAATAAAAAAAATAATAATAATAATGATCGTAACGATAATAAAGACAATAATAGCAGTTATAGTAACAATAATCATAGTAATAACTATAATAACGATTATTAAGAAAATAAAAATTATAATTAAAACGATACTAAGGATAAGAACGATATCATCAATAATATTAATAAGAAAAACAAAGATAATATCGATTATATTAATAAAAATTTTAACAATTATGTAGATAATTATAATAATCATATTAACAATAATAAAGATAATAACAATATTAACGATAATAAGGATAATAAAAATGACGATATTTACGAATATAACGATAAAAGAAATATTAATAATACCAATAATAATGATAATATAAGTATTAATATTTACGATATTAAGAATAATTTTAATAATAATAATAACGATAATAACGGTTCTAACGATAAATATAATAACGATAATAACGATTTTAACGATAATGACGATAATATCAATAATAATAATAATAAAATTAAAGATAATAACGAAATTAATGGAAATAACGATAGTAATAATAAAATAATAACGATAATAACGATAATAATAAAAATATTAACAATAATAACGATAATAGTGATAACAACGTTAATAATTTTAGTAATTATAACAATCATAATATTACTAACGATAATAACGATATTAAAGATTCTAATAATAACGATAATAACGTTGATATCGATAATAATAATAGCAATATTAACGATAATATCGATAATAATAATAATGACAATAACAACAACAAAAAATGTAATAACGTTAATAATATAAACGATAATAACAATAATACTAATAATAATACTATCTCTAATAACAACATTATGATAATAATAATAATAATTATAACAATAATTACGATAAAAAAGAAATTAACGATAATAATAATGCTGATAATGATGATAATAGTAATTATAATAATAACGATTATAACGATATTATCGATTATAATAAGATTTATAATAAAGATAATAAAGATAAAAACGATATTAATAATATCAACAAAAACGATAATAACGATAATAATGATAATAACGATAATAAGAAAATAATAATATTAATGAGAAGATTAACGATGATACCGATAATAACGGTAATAATAATAATAAATATAAATATAATGTCGTTAATAAGGATAGTAATAATAATATTAGAAATAATGACTATAATAATGATAACAATAATAACGATAAGGAGAAAAATAACGATAAAAATTATAACCATAAAATCGATAACAACGATAATAACGGTAATATTAATAATAATCCTATCGATTATAAGGATGAAAAAGATAAGAACGATTATAGTAATAACAATAATAACAATAATATCTATAATAACGATAGTAATAATAATATATATATTGATATATATAGTAATATAGGATAAATATATAGAAAGTGTTTATAAGGACGATATTAAATAAAAACGTTAATAAAGAAAATAACGATAATAACGATAATAAGGACAATAATAATAATAATAGAACGATAATAAAGACAAATTCGATTATAATAATAACGATAATAACACAATAGTTATAATAATAATAACGATAATAACGATAATTTCGATTAAAGTAATAACAATAAAATCGATAATAAAGATAATAATAAAAATAATAACAATAATAACGAAAATAACGTCAATAAAAATTATATTATGTACGGTAATAACGATAAGAAAGAGATTAACGGTAATAACGATAATAACGACAATAATAATAATAATATGAATAATAACCATACCTATAAAAAGACGATAATAGTAATATTAATAATAATGAAAACAAGGATAATAACGTAAAAACTATTATAATAATAATAATAATAATAAAGATAGTAACGATATGAACGATATTAACAATAATAACAATAATAAAGATAATTATAATACGATAATAACGATTACAGTAATAATAATAATATTGATAGTTACAAAAATTACGATAATGTTGAAAATAATAATAGTAATAATAAAAATAATAAAGATATCAACGATAACAACTATATTAATGATAATAACAATAATAGTTACAATAATAATAACAATAATAACGTTAATATCAATAAAAATGAAAACTATAATAATGATAATAAAGTTAATAACTTTAATATTAATAACAATATTAATGATAACAAGGATAATAACAATATTAATAATAATAACGAAAATAAAGATAATCACTATGACAACGATAATAATAATAACAATAATAATGATAATACGTTAATAATCGTAGTAGTAATAACTATAATAACGATAAGAACTATATTTACGGTAAAAATAGTAACGATAATAACGTTAATATCAATAATAATAATAACAACATTAACGACAATAACGATAAGAGTAATAATAAACGTGATAATAACGATAATATTGATAATAACGATAATAATAATACGATAATAACGAGAATACCAATAATAATAACAACGATAACAACGATAATAATAATATTAATAATAATATCGATAACTACTATCATTCCTATAATTATAATAATAGTAATATCGATAATAAGGATAATTACGAAAAAAACGGTAATAACGAAAATAACGATAATAACGGTAATAATTATAACAATAATGACGATAATAAAGATAATTACGATAATAATTATAATAACGATAATGATAACAATAATTACGATGCGAAAGATTAAGAAGATAATAATAATAATTATTAAGACAATAATAATAAGAATAATAACGATAATAACAATATTAGCGATAATAATAATAATAATAATAAAGATAATAACGAAATTGACCATAATAACAATAATTGTGATAATTACAATAATAATAAGAACAGCAATAACCATATAACCGATAATAAAAATAATAATAATAACAATAATAATCATAATAAAGATATCAACGATAGTATATGTAGTAATAACGAAACTAAAGATAATAACGATATTAACGATAATAATTATATTGATAGTAAGCAGAATATCAATAGTAATAATAACAACATTAACGATATTATCGTTAATATTAACAATAATAATAACTATATTAACGACAATAACGATAATAACAATATTAATAATAACTATATTAACGATAATACCAATAATAATAATTAAAATATTATCGATAATATCGATAATAATAATAAAAATAACAACGATAATATTGATCATAACTGTTATATTATTAATAATAACAATAATAACAATAATACGGATAGTAACTATAATAACAATGGTATTAATATCGATAAAAACAATAAAATTAATAATGCCGATTATGATAACAACGAAATTAATAATATTAATAATAATGATAATTATGATAATAAAGATAGTAATTGTAGTAATAATAAAACCAATAACGATAATAACGTTAAAATCGAAAATAACGGTTATATTATTAACGATTATATTAATAATATCGATAATATTAATAACAAAACTAACGATAATAACGATAATAATAATAATAATAACAATAATAACGATATTATATACTAGCGATAATAATAAAAACAATATTAACGTAAATAAAGATAATAAAGATAATAATGATAATGATAAGAATAATAACAGTAATTATAACCATAATTATGATAATAACGACAATAACGATCATAACGATAATAAAAATAGTAATGATAACGATGATAACGGAATTAAGTATAATAATAATATTAATAATAATAATAATAACAAAAATAACGATATTAACGATAACAGTAGTAGTAATACTAACAATAATAGCAATACTATCGATAATGATGTTAACGGTATTAAAAATAACAATAATAATTATAATAATAATAACAATACTAACTTTAAAAACGATAATAATAATAGTAATAGTAATAATAATAGCAAAAATAACGATAATAAAGATATTTACAATAAGAATAATAAGG
Source organism: Vespa crabro (assembly GCF_910589235.1). NCBI lineage: Eukaryota > Metazoa > Arthropoda > Insecta > Hymenoptera > Vespidae > Vespa > Vespa crabro. Next base: position 3,318,137 of record NW_025813595.1, read on the forward strand.
ACAATAACGATAATAACGATAACAATAATAATAATAATAACGTTAATAACAAAAATTACGACAACTCTGATAATAACATCAATAATGATAACGATAATAACGAAATAATAATATTAATAAATACTATTATAAAGATAATATCGTTAATAATAATAATAATTATAATAATTAATATAATAACGACATAAACGATAAGAACAATAATATTAATAAAAATAATAAAGATAATAACGATAATAATAATAATAATAATAACAATAACAAGGATAATAACAATAATAATAATAAAAGACTATAATAATGAATATAAAGATAATGATAATAAAGATAATAATTATAATAATAAAAAAAATAAAAACGATAATAATGATACATACGATAATAATAATAATAATAAGAATTAACATAATAACGATTATAACGATAATAATAATAACATAAATAACGATAATACGATTATAACGATAAAAATAATACTAATAATATCAATAATGACAGCAAGAACGATAAAAATATGATAACATTAATAACGATAAAAATGATAATAACGAAAATAACGATAATAATAATAATAGTAACTATCATAACCATAATAACGATATTACAGTAATAAAGATAAAGATAATATTGATAATAAGGACAATAATAATAGTAATAATAACGATAATAACGATAATAAAAATAATAATAATGACATCGATAATAATAATATCAATAATATCGATAATAAGGGTAATTATGAAAATAACAGTAATAACGATAATATATATAAAACGACAATAATAATAATAATAAAAACGATAATAAGGATAATAACGATAATAACAATAATAACGATAGTAACAGTGTAAATAATAGTAATAATAGATATATTAAAGTTAGTAGGGATAATAACGATTATAATATTAATTATAATATCGTTAAATACGATAATAGCGACAATATTATTATTAATATTAACGTTAATAGATATAATAACTATATAGAAGTTAACAGTAATAACAATAATAACGATAAAAACCATATTAACGATAATAACAATAATAATATTGATAATAACGATAATAATAATAGCAATAATAACGATTTTTAATGTTAAGAATGATAATAATAATAACATTTATAACCATTATAACATTATCAACGGTAATAATAATAATGACGTTAATAATAATATTCATAATAAAGATATTAACTATAATATCAACAATAATAATTCTAAAAATAATAATAATAATAATAGTAACCATAAGAACGATAATATCAATAATAACGATTACAATAATAACGATAGTAACGATAATAAAGATAATAACGATAATAATATTAACGATAATATCGACATTATTGATAATATTAACAACGATAATTTTGATAATAACGATAATATAATTAATAACAATAAAGATAATATCAATAATAACGATAATATCGATAATAACGATAATAACAACGAAAATAGTATTAATAATTACGGTAATAGCAATAATGGGCATAAAAACGAATTTGACGATAATAATAATAACGATAATAACAATAATATCGATAATATTAATATCAATATTTACTATAATTTCGATATTAATAATAGAAATAATAACAATAATAACAATCATTAAGATGATAGCGACTGTAATAATAACGATAATACCGATATTAATAATAATAATATTATTGTTAATAACAATATTAATGATAACGATGTTTACAATAGTAATAATAATAACGATTATAACGTTATTAACGATATAAATGATAATTACGATATTAACGAAAATAGTGTTAACAATTGTAACGAAGACAACGATAACAACATTAATAATAATAATAATAATAGCGAAGGTAAGTATGATAACGGTGACAACTATAATATTAATAATAATAATAACGATAATAATAATAAGGATAATAAAGATAATAGCGATTATAATAATAACGATTAAAAAGATAACAACGACAAATAATGATAATTGCAATAATTACGATAATAATGGTAATAAAAATAAAAATAATAACGATATTAAAGAAAATAGTAATAATAATAATAACGATGGCAACGATATTAACATTAATCATACTAATAATAATATCGAAAGTAGGTATAATAAGGATGCCATCGATAAAAATAATAAAAATAAGAACGATAATAAAGATAATAACGATAATAATAATACTAATAATAACGATAATAACGATAATATTAATAATGATATTAAGGATAATAACGATAATAACGATTATTACATTAAAATTTTTATTGATAATTACGTCAATAGTAATAATAATAATAACGATAAAATCGATATTAACGATAATAATAATAATAATAATAATAATAATAAAATCGCCTTTAATAACTATAATAAAAATAATAACGATATGGTATTAACGATAATAACAACAATAATAATAGTAGTAATAATAGTAGTAATAATAATAATGATTAAAACGATTATAACGACAATGAAAATAATAATAATAAAGATAATAAAGATATTAACTAAAATAACGATAATAAAGGTAATTATAATAACAATAATATCAATAATAACGTTAATAGCGATTAAAAAGATAATAAGGACAGTAATAATAATAATAATAATAATAATAATAATAATAATAATAATATTAATGATTACAACGAAAATAATGATAATAATGGTAATAATACCAATAATTACAATAATGACGATAAAAAAGATAATGATGATAATTACGATAATAGCACTTATAATAACAACGATAATAACGATAATAATAATAATAGTAACAATAATATTCCCCACAATAATAACAATAATAATGGTAATGATAAGAATAATATTAATTATAATAACGATAATAATAATAGTAATAATAATAATAATAATAATAATAATAATAATAATATTAATAATAATAATAATAATAACAATAATAACAATAGAAACGATTATGATAAGAATAATATTAATAATAATAACGATAATAATGATAATAACGATTATAACTATAATAATGATAATAATAATAATAATTAAAACGATAATAACGATATTAACATAATAAAAATAAAGAGAATATCGAAAATAAGGGTAATAATTATAAAATTTATAACGATTAAAACGACAAATTATGATAAATGTAATAACAATTATAACGATAATAACGACTATAACCATAATAACGATAATAAGCAAAAGACCAACAGTAGTAACGATAATTACGATAATAATGGTATTAACAATAGTAATAATATCATAAATAACAATAATAAAGATAATAACGGTATTAATAATAGTAACGATAATAAAAATAATAATATCAACAATTATAACGATAAGGACATAAATAATAATAACGGTAATGACGATAAAAAAAATGTTAATTGCGATAATAATTATAAAAATAATAATGATAATAAACATAATTACGCTAATAAAGGTAGTAATAAAAATAATAATAATAATAACAATAATAACGATTATATCGATACAAACGATAATAACCATAATATTAAGAAAAGTAATGATAATAACAATAAAGACTAAAATATATATAATAACAAAGATAATGATAATAATAACGATAATAAAGAAAATTACGATACTAAATATAATAATAATGATATTGAAGATAATAATAATAATAATAACAACAATAATGACGATAATATCGATAATAATTATAACAATAATAACGATATAACAATAATAACGGTAATAATAATAACAATATTAACGTGAAGGATGATACTAACGTAAATAATAATATTATTCTTAAAGATAATAACGATAATAACGCAAATAGTAATCGAAATAGTATCAATAATAACACAAATATTGATAATAACTATAATATCGATAAAATATTAAAGTTAATAACGACAGAACAGATAATAATTACGATAATAACGATAATAATAATAGTAATAACAAAGATAATAACAATAATAACGTTAACAGCGGTAATAATAATAATAATAATATTAAAAAAATCGACAATAACAATACTTACGATAATAATAGTAGTAATAAAAGAACTAAAGTCAATTATAACGTTAATAATGATAATAATGATAATAATGATATTAAAAGCAATAGTATCAACAATAATAAAGGTACTTACCTAAATAAAAACAAACAGTAATAACATTCATAACAAAAAAACCATAATAACGACAATAATAATATCAATAATAACTTTAATAATAATAACAATAATAACGCTAATAATAATAATGATAATAATAATAATAATAATAATAATAATAATAATAATAATAATGATAGTAATGATAATAACGAAAATAATAGTTGTAATAATAACACTAATCAAAATAATAAAGGTAATAACGATATTAATAATAATAATATTAACACTAATAAAGATAATTTCGATAATAATATTTTTAACAATAATAACGATAATGAGGACAGTCACAATAATAACGATTATAATGACGATAATAACGGTAATAACGAAAATATTATCGACAATAACGATAATAATAATAATAATAATGTTGATAATAACAATAATAGCGATAATAATGAAAATAATTACAATAATAATAACAAAAAAAAAGATAATAATAAAAACAATATGAACGATAATAATGATAAATCGATAATATCGATATTAATAATTACAATAATAACAATAACAACGATAATAATATAATATCAAAAACAATAATAAGGATAATAACGGAAATAAAGGTAATAATAGTAAATATAATAACGATAACAACGATAATAATTATATTATCTATTATAAAAATAACAATAATAAGGATAATACCGAAAATAAAGATAATAATAATAATTATAATAACTATAACAATGATAATAACTATTATATCGATAATAATAATAGTAAGAATAATAATAATAATAAAACGAAAAAAGATAATAACGAAAATTTTAATAACAATAGTAACGTTAATAAAGATAATAATAGTAATAATAAAAACAAAATTTACGATAATAACGATAAGATTGATTATAATAATAATAATAATACCTATAATCACGATAATATAGATAATAATAATAATAAAAGCATAGTATAATAACGATAATAATAAAATAAACATAATAACGATATTAACGATTACAGCGGTAATAACGATAATAATAATATATATAATAACAATAATAATGATATTAATAATAATAACAATAATAAAGATAATGACGATAATAACGATAATAACGATAATATTGATGATAATATCGATAGTAACGATATCAAAGATAATAACGATAATAATAATAATTATAATAACGATTGTAGCAATAATAATACTAACAATTATATGGATAATATCGATAATAATAATAATAATAATAACGATAATAATTATAATAACGATAATAAAGGAAGTAGTAATAGTAATAATAACATTAATAACACCAATAACGATAATAAATATAATAATTATGATAATATCGATGATAATAATAATAGTAACGATAATAGCGATAATAACGGCAATAGTAATAATAATAATAACAACGATTATAACGATAATAGTGATATATACAGTAGGAATAATAACAATAAAAACAATAATAACAATAATAACGATAATAACGAAACTAATAACAATAATAATAATATTGCTTATAAAGCTATAAACGATAATGACAATAATAATAATAAAACCAATAAAGATAATAACGATAATAATTATTATACTAATAAGTATAATAACGAAAATAATAATACAAACGATAATAATACTAATGATTATAACCATAATAACGATAACAACGATAATAATAAGAACATTAATAACGATAATAACGTTAATAAAAGCAATAGCAATATTAATAATAACGATAATAACGATTATAATGATAATAAAAATAATAAGAATAAAGTCAATAACGATCCTAACGACAATAATGATGATAATAATAACAATTATAAAGAAAATAACGATAATAACGTTTATAACTATTTTTAGAATATTAATAATATTATCGATAATAACGATAATACCGAAAATAATAATAATAAATATTACAATAATAATCATAACAATAATAACGACAATAAGGATAATAACAATATCATCGATAATAATAATTACAATAATGATGATAATAACTATAGTAATCATAATAATAATAATGATATCAACGATAATGAAGATGAAAACGATTATAATAATAATCATAATAACGATAATAACGATAATAGTATTAATAACTGTAACGATAATAGCGATAATAACGATAATAATAATGACGATAATAGCTATAATAATAATAATAATGGTAATAATAATAATAATAACAATGATTACGATGATAGCGATTATAATAATAATAATAATAATAATAACGATAATATCTATAATAACGATACTAAATGTAACAATAATAATAATAATAACGATAATATCTATAATAACGATTCTAAAAATAACAATAATAAAAAAAATAATAGAAATAACGATTATGATGATATTTAATATTACATTAAAGACGATAATTATGATAATTACGATAATAATGAAAAGAATATAAACAATAACAATAATGACGAAAAAATTATAATAACGGTAATAAAAATTATAATAACGATACCAACGATAAAATGGAAAGTAACTACAATAACAGTAATATTAATAACGTTAAAAACAATAATAAAGTTAATAACGATAATAATAGTAAGAACAATAACAATAATAACGATAATAATAACAAAAATAATAACGATAAGAACGATAATAACCATAATAATAATAATATTGTTAACAAAGATAATAACGATATTAACGATATTAACGAAAATAATAAAAACAATATTAACGAAAATACAGATAATAAAGGTAATAACGATAATAATAATAATAATAACAGCAATAATATCAATAATTACGATAATAACGATAATAACGATCATAATGATAATGATAATAGTATTAATAACGATGATAACGACATTAACGACAATAATAGTAGTAATAATAACAATAATAACAATAATAACGATAATGATGATAGCGATAATAATAATAACGACAATGATTATAATAATAATAACAATTCTAACGATAAAAGCATTAATAATAATAGTAACAGTAATAATAAAAGCAATAATAACCGTAACAAGGAAAATAACAAGGATAATAATAACAATAATAACAATAATAGTAATAAAAATAATATCGATAGTAAGAATAATAACTATAATGACGATTATAACGATAATGATAATAACGATAATGACGATGGATATAATAACGACAATATCTTTAATAACGATAATAATAATAATAATAATAATAATAGGGATAATAAAAATATTAACGTTAATAACGATAATAATAAAAGCAATTAAAACGGTAATAACAATAATTATGATAATAGCAATAATAATTATAATAGTGATAGCATTAATAACGATATTTACGATAATAATAATAATAACAAAGATAATAACATGATTAACTATAATAACGATAACAACGATGATAACGATATAGACGATAATATCTATAAATATAATAACAATATTAACGATAATAAAAATAATAATACTAACAAAATAAAGATAATAACGAAATTATCGATAATAACGATAATAATAATAGAAATAATAATAACGATAATAACGATAATAACCATTATAATGACAGTAACGTTAATAACGATTATAATCATAACGATAATAATAATAATAAAAATATAGATAACAACGATATTAACGTTAATGACGATAATACTAACAACAATAATAAAGATACAAACGATTATAACGATAGGAACGATAATAATATTTATAATAATAATAATAATAACGATAATAACAATAATAATGGAAGTAATAATAACAATATTAAGAATAATATATGTAATAACGATAATAACGATAATAATATAATTAGCAATAACAGTAATAACAATATTAAGGATAAAAAAAATTTTAACAACAATCATAATAAAGATAATAACGATAATAACGCTAGTAACGATAATAAAAGATATATTAATAACAATATTAAGAATAATAATAATAATAACAAAAATAACGATAATAATAACAGTACTAATAACAATAATAACAACAATTTTGCTAATAACGATAATAACGATAATATCGATAATATTAATAACAAAATTAACAATAATATCGATAATAATAATAATAATAATAATAACAATAATTACGATAATAACGAAAATAACGATAATAATAAGAAAACTATTGTAACAATAATAACGATTATAACGATAATAATATAAACCATTATGAAGGTATAATAATAATATTAACGATAATAACGAAAAATACGATAATAACGGTAATGATAATAACGATAATAACGTTAATAACGTTAATAATAATGGTGCTAATAACAATAATAATAACATTAACGATAATAACGATAATAACGATAATATTAATAACGATAATAGCTACAATAACGATAAAAATAATAATTATTATTACGATAAAGTCGATAAAAACGATAATAACGATAATAATAATAATTATTATTACGATAAACATCATAATAACGTTAATAATTATAGTAATTATAATAATTATTATGATAAACACGATAATAATGATATTAGTAATATTAATAATAAAGATAATTACGATAATAACGATAATAATAATAACACTAATAACGATAATAACGATATTCACGATAATAATAATTACAATTATAACGATAAAATCGACAATAATGATAATAAGGAAAATAATTATAATAATAATAATAATAAAAACGATAAAAATGATAATAATACTTACAATAATAATGATAATAACAATAATAACATTATAAACGATGATAACGATAATAATAATAACGGTAATGACAATAATAATTATAATAGTAATAACGATAATAATTATAATAACGTTAACAATAATAATAATATGACCGGCAATATTAATACTAATAATAATAAAGATAATAGCAAAAATAATAATTGCAATAACATTAGTAACCATTATAACGAAAATAACGATAATGACGATGACAATAAAAACGAATATTACGATAATAACGAAAATAATAAAAACAATAGTATCGTTAATTGTAATAATCATAATACCGTATAAACGATAATAAATTTAATAATAATGAAAATTATAACGATAATAACGATAATATCGGTATAATTATAACAATAATATCGATAATTACGTTATGGGAAATAATAATAATAACAATAATAACGATAATACTAATAACCATAATAAAGATAATAATAATTATAATAATGTCAATAATAACGATACTAACGATAAGAACAAAATTAACGATAATAACAAGATTTATAAAAATAATAATATCTATAATAATGATAAGAACGATTTGAACTATAATATTAATAACAGTAATAACAATAATAACGTAAATAAGTACAAAAAAATGATTTAAATAAGATATTAACGATAATAAATAGAATAACAGTAATAACGATAATTACGACAATAATAATAAAAATAAAAACGAAAATAACGCTAATAGCAATAATAATAATAATAGTAATAATAAAGATAATAATAATAATAATAATAATAATAATAATAATAATAAGTATAATAATAATAATATTAATATCGATATTAACAATAATAACGAAAATTATAATATTAATAACAACAATAATAACAATAATAACGATAATAATTATAATAATAAATACGATAAAGTCGGTAATATCGATATTAGTATTAACAGTATTAATTATAATATCGATAATAATATTAACAATATTAATGATAATATCGATAATAAAAATAACATTATTAACGATAATATCTATAAGCACAATAATAATAATAATAATAGTAATAACGATAATAAAGATAATAATAGTAGCAATACTAACATTAATAACAATAATAGCGGTAATAAGGTAATTAACGGTAATAACGATAATTTAATTAACCATATTAACAATAATAACGATATTATCGATGATAACAATAACCATAATAACGATAATATCGATAATAATAATAATTATAATAACATTAATAACGATAATATCGATAATATCTATAATAATAATAAAGAAAATAACGATAATAACGATAATAATAAATACGATATTATCGATAATATTCATAATAATAATAATATTAACGATTATATCGATAAAAAAAAGAACAATAATAACAATATTAAAAATAATAACCATATAAGGACAATTACAACATTATTATTAATAACAATAATAACGATAATAAAAATAATAATGATAATAACGATTATAATAACAGCGATAATACCGATAATAGTAGTAATAATAAAAACGAAAATGACTATGTTTAGGATAATAATAATCACAATAATAGAGAAAAGAACGATATTATATATAATAACAATATTAATAATAAAGATAATAACTAAAATAACGATGTAACGATAATAATCACAATAATATTAACAATAATATTAATCATAATAATAATAATAATAGCAATAATAACAGTAATAATGATAACGATAATAACGATAATAATAATAAAATTAAAAACGATAATTACGTTAATAACGAAAATAATAACAGCTTTAATATCGATAATAACGATAAAAATAATAATAATAATTACAATATTAAGGATTATAACTATAATAACGATAATATTAATAAAGATGACAACAATAAAAACAATAATATTAATATTAATAATAATGAAAATAAGGATAATAAAAATGTCAACGATAATAATAATAACAACAAAAAGGATGATTAAAAATAATAAAGATAAAGTAAATAAGGGTAATAATGATGACAATGATAATAATAATTAAATTAATAAAGTAATAACGATAATAACGATTATACGGATTATAACAATAACGATAATAGAAATAATAATGAGAACGGTAATGAAGATAAACGATAAAAATGATAATAAATATAATAACAATAATAACAATAATAACTGTAATAATATTAACGATATTAACGTTAATGATGATAATAATGATAATAACTATAAAAACAAATATAACAACGATAATAATAATAACAATAATAACGATAAATACAATATTAACGATAATAATAATAATAACATTGACGTAAAAAGAGATAATTACTATTTCAAAGATAATAATAATAACAATAATAACGATAAAAACGATATAAACGATAACAACAATAATAATAATGATAATAACTATACTAATAGTAATAACAATAACAATAATAACGATTATAACCATAATTATAAAAAGAATAATAACGATAATAACGATAATAACAATAAAAACGATAATAATAATAATTACGTTAATAATAATAATCATATTAGAGATATTAACGATAATAAAAACAATAATAATTATAACAATAATAAATATTATATAATAGTATCCATAATAACGATATTAATAATAACGATAATGACGATAATAATAATAATAATAACGATAATAACGATAATTACGAGAATGACGATAATATCAATAACGATGATAACGATAACAACGTAAATAACGATAAAAATAATAGTAATAATAACAATAATAACGATAAAAATATTAACGATAATATCAACATTATTAACAATAATTACAACGATAATTACGATAATAACGATAATATAATTAATAATAATAAAAATAATAACTATATTAAAGATAATATCGATAATAACGTTAATAAAAATAATAAAAGTAATAGCAATAATAAAGATAATAACGATAATAACCATATTAGCGATAATAATAATAACGATAATAACGATAATAAAGATAATAATTCTAAGAATAATATATATAACATTGATACTAACGTTAGTAACGATAATACTAATAACAATAATAACGATAATAACGTTTATAATGGTAAGAACGATAATAATATTAATAATAATCACAATAAAAATGATTATTACGATATAAGGATAATAATAAAAGTAATAATAACAATATTAAAAATAATAAGTATAATAACGATAATAACTACAATCATAGTAGTAATAATGAAAGTAATAACAAAAATAGCCATAAAAACGATTTTAACGATAATAATTATAACAATAATAACGATAATATCTATAATATTAATAACAATATTTAGGATAATATCGATATTAATAATTGTAATAATAACAATAATAACGATCATAACGATAATAGCGTTTATAATAAAAACAATAATAACGATAATAATGATAACAATATTATCGTTAGTAACAATAATAATTATAACGATGTTTATAATTGTAATAATAATAACGATTATAACGATAATAACGATAATAATGATAATAACGATAATAATTATATTAATTAACGGAACAATAATAACTATATTAACGAAAATATTAGTAACAATTGTAACGTTAACAAACGACAATAAGCATAAAAATAATAATAATAATAATAACGATGCTAAAGATAACAACGATAACAATAGTAACAATATGAGCAATAATATCGATTATAATAATAACGATAATATCGATATTAACAATAATAGTAATAATATTAATAACGATATTAAAATTAATATCATTAATAACGATAATAATAATAGAAATAATAACAATAATAACGATAATAAAGATAACACTAATATTATTAACGATAACAATGATAATATTAATATAAATAATAACGATTATAACGATACTAAAGATAATAATATTAATATTAATAAAGATAATAACGATATTAACGATAATACCGATAATAACGATTATAACGATAGTAGCGATAATAAATATAATAACGACAATAATAATAATAATAATAATAATAATAATAATAATAATAATAACGATAATAACGATAATAACATTAATAATATCAGTAATAATAACAATAATATCAATAATAAAGATAATAACTATAATAATAATAACAATAATATCGATAATATCAATAATTATAATAACAATAATAACGATAATAACGATAATAACTATTATAATAATATCGATAATAACAATATTATTAATAATAATAACAACGATAATTACGATAATAACGATAACAAAATTAATAATAATAAGGATAATGACAATATTAACGATAATTTCGATAATAACGATAATAAAAATAATAATTGTAATAGCAATAATAAGGAAAATAAAGAAAATAACTGTAATAACGATAATAACTATAATAATAATAACGAAAATAACGATAATAACGATATTTACGATTATAATAATAATAATAATATCGAGAATAACGATAATAAGTATAATAACCATAATAACGTTTATAACGAAAAAATAATAATAATAATAACGATAATAAAGGTAATAAAGAGAATAATAATAATAATAATATTAATATTAATAATAATTTTAATGACGATAATATCGGTAATAATAATAATAACAATAATAATAATAAGGATAATAAAGATAACAGAGATTATAATAATAACGATTAAAAAGATAACAACGGCAATAATGATAATAGCAATAATAACGATATCAACTGTGATAAAATTAACAATATTAACGATATTAAATAAAATAGTAAAAACAATAATAACGATAACAACGATAATAATATTAATGATAATAATAATAAAAACGAAAATAAGTATAATAACGGTGACATCGTTAATAATAATAAAAATAATAATGATAGTAACGATAATAACGATGATAATAATACTAATACTAACGATAATAAAGATAATAACAATCGTATTAAAGATAATAACGATAATAACGCTACTAACTATAATAGCGATAACAATAATACTAATACTAACGATAATAAAGATAATAATAAACGTATTAAAGATAATAACGATTATAACGCTACTAGCGATAATAGCGATCTAAAAATAATAATAATAATAATAATAACCATGAGAACGATAATATCGATAATAACGATTATAATAATAACGATAGTAACGATAATAAAGATAATAACGACAATAATATTAACGATAATATTGACATTATTGATAATATTTACAACGATAATTTTGATAATAACTATAATAAAATTAATAACAATAATAACGATAATATCGATAATAACGATAATAACAACAAAAAATATATTAATAATTACATTAATAACAATAATAGGCATAAAAAAGATTTTAACGATAATAATAATAACGATAATAACAATAATATCGATAATATTAATATCAATATTTACGATAATTTCGATATTAATAATTGTAATAATAAAAATAATAACAATCATAAAGATGATAGCGACTATAATAATAACGATAATACCGATATTAATAATAATAATATTATTGTTAGTAATAATAATAATGATAACAATGTTTATAAAAGAAATAATAGTAACGATTATAACGTTACTAACGATATTAATGATAATAACGATATTAACGATAATAAATGGAACAATAACAACGATATTAACGAAAATATTAATATCAATTGTAACGTTATCAACGATAATAAAAATAAAAATAATAATAATAATAACGAAAGTAAAAATAATAACGATAACAATAATTACAATAATAGTGACAAATATCGTTTATAATAATAATATTGACGATAATATCAGTCATAATATTAATAGTAATGAATTTGAAAACGATAATAACGATAATAAAGATAATAACAATAATTATAATAATAATATTAATATCAATTATAACAATAATAACGTTAGTAACGATAATAACGATAATAAAAATAATAACCATAATAACGATAATAATAACATTATTACTAATTGCAATAATAACTATAATTACGGTAATAAAAACAACAAAAACAACGATAATAACAAAAATATTGTTAACAATTGTAACGAAAACGACGATAACAACATTTATAATAATAATAATAATAACAACGAAGGAAAGTATGATAACGGTGACAGCTATAATATTTAGAATAATATTAACGATAATATCGATAATAATGATAATAATAATACTAAAAATAAAGATAATAACGTTATTAATAGCAATAAAGATAATAACCATAATAATTAAAAACATATTAAAGATAATAACGATAATAACGACAATAATAATAATAATAATAATAATAATAATAATAATAATAATAATTATATCGATAATAAAGATAATGACGACATTCATAATAATAATAATAATATTAATAATAATAACGATAATAACTTTAATAATAATAGTATTAATAACAATATTAAAAATAATAACGATAATAACCATAATAACGATAATAATAATAATAACGACATTAATAACTATAATAAATATAATAAAGATATGGTATTAACGATAAAAGCGACAGTAGCAGTAATAGTAATAACGATAATAACAAAAATAACGGCAATAAAATAATAATAATAAAGATAATAACGATAATATCGAAAATAACGATAATAACGGTAATAATAATAACAATAATATCAATAATAACGATAACAGCGATTATATCGATAATAAGGACAGTAATAATAATAATAATAATAATAATAATAATAATAATAATAATAATAATAATAATAATAATAATAGCAATAATAATAATAATATTAACGATTACAACGAAAATAATGATAATAATGGTAGTAATAATACCAATAATTACAATAATAACGATAAAAAAGATAATAATGATAATTACGATAATACAATTATAATAACAACGATAATGACGATAATATGGATAATAATAATAGCAATATTAACGATAATAAAAGATATAGTAATTATAATAATAACGATAATTACGATAATGACGATAATAATAATAATAGTAACAATAATATTCCCCAAAATAAAAACAATAATAATGGTTATGATAAGAATAATATTAATTATAATAACGATAATAATAATAATAATAATAATAATAATAATAATAATAATTATAATAGTAACAATAATTATAATAAAAACGATTATGATAAGAATTATATTAATAATAATAACGATAATAATGATACTAACGATAATAACTATAATAATGGTAATAATAATAATAATTATAACGCTAATAACGTTATTATCGATCATAATATGAATAAGAGCGATAGTAACGTTAATAGTAATAACTATAAATTAGATAATAATAATATTAATGAAAGTAACTATAATAATAATAATAAATATAAAAATAATAACTATAATAACAGTAACAATAATAACAATAATAACGATTTTTACGATAATAAGGATAGTAATATTGACTATAATAATAATAACGAAGATAATAACGGCAATAATAAATATTATAATAATATCGATAATACGGATAATTAACGGTAATAAGGTTAATAACAATAATAACGACAATAATAATAATAATAATGATACTAACGAAAATAACAATAATAGCGATTATAATAATAACAACAATAAAGATAATAACGATATTAACAATAATAACGACAATACTACGATAATGACAATATTACGATAATAACGATAATAATAATAACAATTATTACGATAATAACCATAATAGCGATAACACTGTTAATAATAATAATAATAACGATAATAAAGATAATAACGATAATAATAGTAATAATACGATAATGACGATAACAAGAATAACGAGAATAACCATAACGTCGATAATAATAACAATATTAACGAGAATAAAGATAATAATAATAATAATAAAAACAATAAAAACGATAATAAAGATTGTAACGATAATAATATTAAAGGTATTAACGACAATATTCATAATAATAATAACGTTGATAAGGATAATAACGATAACATCGGTAATAATAATATCAAAAATATAGATAATAACGATAATAACGATAATAACGAAATTTAATATAATAATAATAACAATAATATCTGCAATAATACTAATAATAATAATAAAAATAATACTAACGTTAATGACGATAATAAAGATAATAGTGGTAGTAGTAATATCTATATTAACAATAATAACGATAATAACGATCATAATAATATCGATAACATAGACAATATCGAAAAAAATGATGAAAATATTAACGATAATATCGATAATAACAATAATAATATTAACGTTAATGTCGATAATAATAATTAATATAATATTTATAATAACGATAAAAACGATAATAACGATATTGACGGTAATAATAATAGTAATAAAAAGAATAATAACAATAATAAGGATAATAACGATAACAACTATAATAACAATAACAATAATAACATTAATATCGTTAATAACTATTATAATGATGATAACGGTAATAATTATAAAAGTGATAGCAATAATAACGATATTTACAATAATTATGTTAGAGGTAATAACGATATTAACGATAATAGTGATAATAACGATAATAACAATAGTAACGATAATAATAATAATAATAATTAGGATAATAAACATAGTAATAATAATAATAATAACCATAACAACGATAATAACAATAATAACGATAAAAACCATTATAAAAATGAAAATAGAAGTAACAATAATAACAATAATCACGATAATAGCCATAATAATAATTCGATAATAACGATAATAATAATAATAATAATAACGGTTATAATGACAATAACGATAATAGCTATAATAATAATAACGATAATAACAATAATAATTATAATAATAATATTGATCGTAACAATAATAACGATAATGATGATAATAATAGTAAGAGTAATAACGATTATAAGGATAATAACTATAAAAACGATAATAATAATAAAATTAATAACGGTACTTACTTTAATAACGAAAATAATTATTGTAATAATAACGATAAAAATGATAAAACCAATAATAATTATTAAGATAATATAGTGAATAACAACAATAGTAATATTAATAATAACGATTATGACGATAATAAAAACAATAAGAATAAAGTCAATAACGATCCTAACGACAATAACCATGATAATAATGACAATTATAACGAAAATAACGATAATAACGATTATAAATATTTTAAGAATATTAATAATATTAACGATAATAACAAAAATAAAGATAATATTAAAAGTAATAATATCAATAATAACGATATTAAAGATAATAACGATAATACCGAAAATAACAATAATAATAATAACAATAATAATCATAATAATAATAACGACAATAAGGGGAACGACGATAATAATAATAGTAATAATAACGATAATAAGGATAATAACGATAACTACGATAATAATAATTACAATAATGAATATAATAACTATAATAATCATAATAATAATAATGATATCAACGATAATGATGATGAAAACGATTACAATAATAATCATAATAACGATAATAACGATAATAGTAATAATAAATGTAACGATAATAAAGATAAAAACGATAATAACAATAATAATTATAAAAATGAAAACGATAATAATGATAATAACGATAATAATAATGACGATAATAGCTATAATAATAATAAAGGTAATAATAATAATAATAAAAAAGATAATAACGTTAATAACGAAAATAACGATTATAATATTAACGATAATATCAATAATATCGATAATAATAATAACACTACTAACGATAATAACGATAAAAATAATAATAATAACAAAAATGACGAAATTAACGATAATAACGATAATAACGATAAGAACGATAATAACAATAATAATAATATTGTTAACAAAGGTTATAACGATATTAACGATATTAACGATAATAATAAAAACAATATTAACGAAAATAAAGATAATAAAGATCATATCAATAATAATAATAATAATAACAGCAATAATATCTATAATTATGATAATAACGATAATAACGATCATAACGATAATAATAATAGTAATTATAACGATGATAACGACATTAACTATAATATTAATATTTACAATAATAATAATATCATAAATAACGATATTAACGACAATAATAGTAGTAATAATATTAATAATGACAATAATAACGATAATGATGTTAGCGATAATAATAACAATTCTAACGATAAACGCAATAATAATAATAGTAATTGTAATAATAATAGCAATAATAACGATGATAAAGATAATTATAATAACAATAATATCGACAATAACGATAATGGCGAATAACAATAATAATAATAATAACGTTAATAGCGATAATAACGATCATAATAATAATAACAGTCACAATATTAATAATAACAATAATAACGATAATATCGATAATAAGGATAATAGCGATAATAAAGACAATAAAAATAATATTAAGAACGATAATAACGGTAATAAAGAGAATAACGGTAGCAACGATAATAGCGATGACAATAATAATGATAACTATTATAATAATAATAAGAATAATAAAGAAAATTACGATAAATATAATAATAATAATAACAATAATATCTATAATATCTATAAAAACGACATTAGTAACAACAATAATAAAGATACTAACGTTAATAACGATATTAACGATAGTAATAATGACAATAATAACGATAACAAAGATGATAACGATAAATAATAATATATATCGAATATATAACTTATAATAATAATAATAATATTATTGATAATAAGGTTAATAATGAAATTAACGGTAATAGAAATATTTACAATAATAACGACTATAATAATAATAATAATAACGATACTAACGATAATAAAGATAATAACTGTATTAACGATAATAACGATAGAAATAATTACAATAATAACGATAATGACGATAATAATGAGAATAACGATAATTATAAGAAAAATAATTATTATAATAACGATACTAACAATAATAATAATAAGAATTACAACGATAATAAAGAAATAAACATAATAATAATAACAATTATAACTATAATAACGATAAAAACTATAAAAACGATAATAATAATAATAATAATAGCAAAAATAACGATAACAACTATAATAACATTATTGATAATAATAATGATAACGAAACTAAGCTTAATAATGGTGTAAACTATAAAAATAATAACAATAATATCGGTGATAAAGGTAATTACGGTAATAATAATAATAATAATAACGAAAATTACGATCATAATGATAATAACGTTTATAATGCTAATAATAAGAGCAATAATAACGATAAAAGGATAATAATTATAATGATAGATGTAATAATTACAATATTAACAATAATAGAGATAATAATAATAATAATAGTAGTAATAATAACAATAATAACAGTATTAACAATAAAAACGATAATAACAATATTGTCCATAATAATAATAATAATAATACCGATAATATCGGTAATAACGACAATAATTATATTAATAATGATTATAATAATAATAATAACGATAATAACTATAATAACGATATTAATTAAAATAATGATAAATATAAAAATAATAACGATAGTGATGAAAATAAAAATTTTATTAATGACGATAATTTCTATAATA
Source organism: Vespa crabro (assembly GCF_910589235.1). Classification (NCBI taxonomy): domain Eukaryota; kingdom Metazoa; phylum Arthropoda; class Insecta; order Hymenoptera; family Vespidae; genus Vespa; species Vespa crabro. The sequence continues at coordinate 3,338,412 of NW_025813595.1, forward strand.
GTGATAATAATAATAACGATAATAACGATTAAATTATAATAACAATAATAATAATAATATTATTATTAACAATATTAACGATAACAAGAACAAAAGTGATAAAAAAATTAATAATAAAATAGAAAATAAGGTTAATAATGATGACAACGATAATTATAATAACAATATTAACGATAATAATGATAATAATGATTATACGGATTATAACAATAACGATAATGAGAATAATAAAGATAATAATTATAGTAACTATAATAACAACGATAATAAGGATAATAGTAATAACGATAATAACGACAATAATAATTTTAAAAATATTGATAAAAACGATAATAACAATAATAATAATAATAGTAATAATAATGAAAACTATAAAAACGATAATAACGATATTAATAATGATAATAATAACAATAATAAAGATAATAACGGAAATAATAATAATAATAATAATAATATCAATAATAACGAAAAGAACGCTAATAATAATAGTCATAATATCTATAATGACACTAATAACGGTAACAACAACAATAATATATACGAAAATATCGATAATTTTGATAATGATAATATCAATAATAAGAATAATAACAATAATAATGATAATAATAACAATAATACTAACAAAAACAATAACGATAATAACGATAATAACGTTAATAATGATTATTGCGATAATAACGATTGTAATAAAAATTAACGATAAAAACGATAATATTAGTAATAATAATAACGATAATAACGATATTTACGATAATAATAATAATAATAATAAATATAACAACGATATTAACGATAATATCTATAATGGAAATAACGATAATTACGATAATAACGATGTTAACGTTAATAATAGTAAAGATAACGATAATGTCGATAATATTAACTGCACTATTAACGATAATTAAGATAAAAATAATAATAATAAGGATAATAACTGTATCAAAGATAATAACGATAATAACGATATTAACGACAATAAAACTAATAATCATAATAAGGGGTAATAAAGATTATAACGATAATATTGATAATAACAATAATAATAATTGTAATAATTAAAATATTAATGATAATATAGGAAATAAGGATAATAATAATAACAATAATAACGATAATAACGATATTAATGATAATAACGACAATGATAATAATAGTAATAATAATTAAAACGATAATAACGATTATAATAATAATAATAACAAGAATAAAGATAATAACGACAATAATAATTATAAAAATAATAATAATAATAGTATCGATAATATCGATAATAACGATAATAATAATATTATTAATAACACAATGACAATAATAACGATAATAAGAATAATAATAAATATGATAAAGTCGATATTATCGACAATAGTATTAACAATATTAATGATATTATCGATAATAATATTAACAATATTAACAATAATATCGATAATAATAATATTATTAACGATAATATATATAAAAATTATAACAATAATAATAATAACGTTAATTACGATAATAACGATAATAAATATAGTAATTATAACGCTAATAGCAATATTAACGATGATAAAATTAATAATTTTAATAACGATAATAATAAAATTATTATTAATAATTATAATAAAGATAAAAACGATAAAAAAATGATAACTTTAATAACGAAAATAATGATAGTAACGATTATAATAACAACGACAATATCGATAATAGTATTAATAATAAAATCATAATAACGGTGTTTACGAATATAATAATATCAATAATAAAGAAAAGAACGATTAATCTTTAATAACGATATTAATGATAACGATAATATCTATAATAACGATGTAACGATAATAACTATAATAATAATATTATTCATGACAATAAAACCAATAATAACGGTAATAAGTATAATAATAAATACGATAAAGTCGATAATATCAATAAGATTATTAACAATATTAGCGATAATATCGATAATAATAATAACAATATTAACAATAATATCAATAAAATTAATAACAATATTAACGATAATATCTATAAAAATAATAATAATAATAATAATAAAAGTAATGACGATAGAAGAGATAACAACAATGATAATAATAATAACGATAATAAGGATAATAACGTTAATAATAATAATTATAATAAAGATAACAATAATATTGACGAAAGTAGCGATAATAATATTTGCATTAAGAAAGATAATTACGATAATAATGATATTAGCGATAAAAATTATAATATTGACAACAATAATGACGATAATAACGTAAATAATAATAACAATAATAACGTTAATAATAATAATTACGATAATAATAATAAAAATAATAACGATTACAAAGACAATTTCGATAGTAACAATAATAATAATTATAATAACGTTAATAATAATAACAATGATAACGGCAATAATGATAATGATATTAATAAAGATATTAGTAATAATAATAGTAGTAATTTATAACTATTATAACGAAATAAACGATAATAACGATAACAATAATAACGATTATTACCATAATAACTAAAATAATAAAAACGATAGAAACGATACTAGTAAAAATAATAATACCGATAAAAACAATAATAAATTTAATAATAATAAAAAGAATAACGATAGTAAGATATTAACGATATAAACGATGATCAAACCAAAAACTACGAAAACAACGATAATAATTATAACAATAATAACAATAATAACTACAATAATTATAACTATAACAACGATAATAAAAATAATAACGATAATAACGATAATAACGATAATAATAATTATAGTAATAATAACAATAATAACGACAATAACGATAATAATGATAATAATGATAATAGTAATAAAAACGATAATAATAAAAATTATAATAATAACGATAATAACGATAATAGTACATGTAATAATAATACTAATAACTATAATAACGAAAATAACGATAATAATTATAATAACGATTAAAATAACAACGATAATACCGATAATGGTATTATTAATAATAACGATAATAACGATATTTACGATAATAATAATAACAATAATATAGAAAAGAAGGATATTATCAATAATAACAATATTAATATTGACGATATTAACTATAATAACGATGAAACGATAATAATAATATCAATATTATCGATAATAATGATAATAATAATAATGATAATAGCAATAATAACGATAATAAAGATATTAACGATAATAATGATAATGATAATAATGATAATAATAATAATAATAATATCAAAAATAACAATAATTACCATAATGACTATAATGACGATAATAATAATAACGATAATGACGATGATAATAATATCAATAATAAAGTTAATAACTATAAAAATAATAATAATAATAACGATTATTAAGATATCAATGTTAATAACGATAATAGCGATAATAATGATAATTAAAATAACGATATTAACAACAATAATAATAATAATAATAGCGTTAAGAGGGATAATAAGTACGTCACAGATAATAATAATAACAATAATATTAATAAAAACGATAATAACGATAATAATAATAAAAATAAGGACGATTTTAACGATTTTACGATAATAGCAATAACGATAATAAAGATAAAACTCTTAACAATAATAACGATATTGAAGATTTTAACGATAAACATAATAAGGATATTAACGATTATAACGATAATAATGATAATAATAATAATAATAATAACATTAATAAAGTTAATAGCGTAAATAACGATAATAGCGATGACAACTATATTAACTATAAAAACGACAATAAAATTAATAATAATAATGAAAATAATAATACCGTTAATGACGATAATAGCGATAATAGTAGTAGATGCAATATCAATAATAATAATAATATCGATATAAACATAATAACGATAATAATAATATCGATATAAACATAATAACGATAATAATATTACCGATTACAAGGAAAATAATAATAATAATAATAGCGATAATAACGAAAATAACGACAATAACGATAATAATGATAATAATAATAATAATTATAATAATAATAATAATAATAACTATATTAACGATAAGAACGATAATAATGATAATTATTTAACAATAATAACGATATTAAAGATTTTAAGGATTATAATAATAAGGATAATAACGATAATAAAGAAAGGAATAATAATTTAATATAGATAGTAACAATAATAACGACAAAGACGATAGTAAAATTAATGATAATAACGATAATAACGATGATAATAATAACGATCATAAAGATAATAATAAAAATAATATTAAAGATAATAACGATATTAAGGATAACATCGGTAATAATTGTAACAACATTAACAATAAAAACGATAATAATAATAACAGCAAAAACATTAATAACGATATTAACTATAATAAAATTTATAATATTAACGACAATGACAATAATAATGATAATAATAGAAGTAATAATAACAATATTAAGAGTATTAAATATAACAATGATTATAATGAGAATAGTAGTAGTAATAATAACAGTAATAACAATAATAACGATAATAACGATTATAACAATGTTAACGATTAAAATATTGACGATAATAACGATAATAACCATAATAATATTAATGATAATAATAAAGATAACAACGCTATTAACGATAATAATGACAGTAGTAATAATAATAATAACAAAGATAACGTTAACAATGATAATACCGATAATAACGATAATAACAATTATAATAGAAGTATTAATAACAATATTAAGAATAAGAATAAAAGAACGATAATAACAATAAAAATAGTAGAAATATATAAATTAATAATTATAATAACGATAAAAACGATTTTAACGATAATAATAATAATGACGATAAATAGGATAATATCGATAATAATAATAACAATGTTAACGATAATATCGATAATAGTAATAACATTAATAACTATAATTACGAAAATAACGATTACAACGATAATAATAATAAGAGTAATAATAAACAAAATAAATATAATAACGACACAATAATAATAATAATAATAACGATAATAACGGCAATAACGATAGAAATAATAGAAAAATAACTATAATATCAATAATAAAGTTAAAAGAGATAATAAAGATAATATCGTTAATAATAATCACGATAGTAATGATAATAGCGATAAAAAAAATAACGATATTAACGATAATATTGACAATATTAAAGATAATAATGATAATAATGTTAAAACGATAATAATTATCATAATTATAGTAGTAATAACGTTAATAACGATATTAAAAATAAAAATAATAATGATAATATAGATAATAATAATAAAATTCATAACCTTAATAACGTTAATAACGATAATAACGGTAAGAATAGTAAAATTGATAGCTCTAATAATGATAATAAAGATATAATATTATTAATAATAACGATAATAACGGTAAAAACGATAATAATAATAGTAATAACACTAGTAATAATAATAATGGTAATTACGATAATAACAATAATAATAATAGTTATAATAGCATTATAACAATAATAACGATAACAACGATAATAACGATATCTATAATAACGATAATAAATACAATAATAACAACAATATTAATATCACTTATGACTATAATAACGAAGATAACCATAATGACGATAATATCGATAATATCGATAATAATAATAATAATAATAACAGTAATAACGACAATAACATTAATAACGACAATAATAATAATAATAATAATAATAATAATAATAATAATAATAATAATAATAATAATAATAATAATAATAATAGTAATAAAAATAACGATAATAAAGATAATGACGACAATAATAATAATAATAAAAATATTAATTATAATAACGATAAGGAGAATAATAACGATAATAATAATAATAATAACAATTATAATAAGAACTATAATAACGTTAATAACCATAATAACGACAATAACGATAATAATGATAATAACAATAATAGTAATAACTACGATAATAACGATAATAACGATAACAATAATAATAACAATAACAATATAAATAATTACAATAGTAACGATAATAACATTATGACGATAATAATAATAATAATATTAACGATAAAAGCGATAATGAATATAATAACGATAATAAGGATAATAACATGATAGTTATTAACGATAAAAACAACAGTAAAGATAATAACAATTACAATTATAAAGATATTAATGAAAATAGCGATAATAATGATAATAAATACAATAAGAACAATTATAATAACGATAATAATGATAATATCGATAATAATAATATCGAAAATAAAGACAATAATAAAAATAATAATAACGATAATAATGATAATAACGATAACATAGGTAATAATAAAAACAATAATATCGATAATAACGATATTAACAATATAATAATAATAATAATTATTTCGTTAATTAGGATAATTTCGAAAATATCGGTAATAACTACGATAACAGGGAAATCGATAATTAACAATAAAATTGATAATAACGATAATAACTACATTAAATGTAATAATAATAACGATAATAACGATAATATCGATAAAAATAATAGCGACAATGACGACAAAAGTAATAATAATATTAATGGTATTAACGATAATAACGATAATAGTAAATATAATAATAACGATAGTAAAGATAATAACGAATAATAATAATTACAACAATAAAAATAGTAATGATAAAAATAATAACGATGATAACGATATTGGCGATAATAATAATAATATTAACGACGATATTATGTATAATAACGATATCATCGAGAATAATAAAAATAATATCGATAATAACTATAATAACGACAATGATAATAATAATATTAACGATAATAATGATAATAACGATAATAATAATAATAATAACATTAAAAACAATAATACCGAAAATAACAATAATAATAACAGCATTACAAACAATAATATCGATAATAACGAATAGAAATATAATAGTATTAACAATAATATTGCTGACAACGATAATAACGATAATTATTATAATTACATATAGATAATAAGGATTATAATGATAAGAACGTACATAACTATATAGAAGAAAATAACGGCAATTATAATTATAATAATAGCGATAATGACGATAATGACGATAATAACGATAATGATGATAATAAGGATTATAATCATATCGATAGTACCGATAATGGTAATAATAATAATAATGATAATAACGAATATAATAATAATAATAATAATAACAATAAAAGCTTTAAAAACGATAATAATAATAATAACGATAATAAGGATACTACCGATAACAACGATAATAAATATATCAATAAAAACGATAATAACGATATTAACGATAATAATGATAATAACAATAAGACACTATCGGTCTGATACGATGTAATGATACGATAATAACGATTACTGTAATGATAATATTACCGATATTTTCAATAATAACGATAATGACGTTAATAATAAAAATAATAATAAGGTATTAACGATATTAATGACATTAACGATAAAAATAATAATAACAATAATAATAAAAATAACAATTACAATAATAACGATAATAACTATAAGAATGAGAACAATAATAACGATCATAGCGTTAATAATGATAATAATAACAGCAATGATAACGATAACATCGTTAATAACAATAATCGTAATAATAACGATAATAACGATATTAACGAAAATAAGGATAATAATAATAGCAATAATAACAATAATAGAGATATTAATGATAATAAGAATAATAAAGATAGTAACAATAATAATAATAGTAATAATAATGTTAATAACGTTATTCACGATAATAACGATAATACTAATAACAGTAATAAAGATAATAGCGATAATATCGATTATAATAATAACAATAAAATCGATAGTAATGATATTAATGATAACTATAATAACATTAATTACGATAATAACGACAATAGTAATAATAATAATACCCATAATAATATTAACAATAATAACGATAATGAATATTTTTACGATAATAATAATAACGATAATAACGATAATAACGATTATAATAATAATATTAATAACAAAGGATATATCGATATTCACGAAAATAACGATAATAATGATAATAACGATACTAATAAAAACAAAAATAACAATAATAACGAAAATAACGATTATAATGATAATAACTATAATACTGATATTAACAATAAGAATAAAAGTAATAATAAAGACATTAACGTTATGAACGATAATAACGATAATAATATTAACAATAATAACGATTATAACTATATTAAAAATAACAATAATATACGATAACAAAGATAAAAACAACAATAATAATAGTAAAACATACGAAAATAAGGATAATAATAATAATAATAATAATAACGATAATACCGATAATTACGTTAATAATTCTAGTAGTAATAACTATAATAACGGTAATAACTATTTTTATGAAAAGAATAGTAACAATAAAATCGATAATGTCGATTATAATAATAATAATAACAACGATAATAACGATATTAACGATAATAACTATAATAATAATAGCAATAATTACAACAATAACGATATGAATGATAATAACGATAACAACGGACACAAAATAATAATAATAGAAATAATAAAGGTCATAACGATATTAAAAATAATATCGTTAGTAATAATACTAATAATAACGAAAAAAACGATTATAATGATAATAACGATAATAACATTAATAAAAATAACAATAATAACGATAATATCGAAAAAAGTAATAATAATAATACCGATAGAAAAAATAATAACGATAAGGACAATAATCATAATAATAATTATAACTATTATAACGATAATTACATTAATAACAGTAATAATAATAAAATTAATATCGATAATTACGTTAATAACTATAATAATAATAGCAATAATTACGATAATAACGATAATAGTAATAATAATAGTAATAACAATATTAAGGATAATAACGATAATAACGATAATACTAGTAACGATGACAACGATAAAAACAATAATATTAATATTAATATTAAGGAAAATAAGGATAATATCGATAACAACGATACTATTAATTATAATTATCAAGATAATAACATAATTAACGAACATAACGATAAAATGATAGTAACATTACTAATAATAATATTAATAACAATAATAACGATAAGAACACTAATAATGAGAAGAATATGAAAGTTAATAACAATAATAAGGAAAATTATAATTACAATAATAACGATACCAACGACAATAACGATAAAAATAATAATAATAATAACGAAAATAACGATAATAACGATACAATAATAAAGGTAATAACGATAATAACGGATTATTATACGGATTAAAACAATACGTTAATATCGATAATTGTAATAATAATAAGAACGATAATGAAGATACAACGATAAAAATGATAATTACTATAATAAAGATAATTGCAATAATAACTGTAATAATAATAGCAATATTAACGTTAATCATGATAATAAAGATAATAACTATAATAACGATAATACCAATGAAAATACTAGTAATAATGGAGATATTAAAGATAGTAACGATAATAACGATAATAATAATAACAATAAAGATAATAACGATAATAATAATAATAATAATAATAACAATAATAACGATAATAACAAAAATATTAAAAAGAATAATAACGAATATAATGATTATAATGATAATACTAATAGCAATAATGACGATTTTAACGTTAAGAACGAAAAAAATAAAACCTTAAATGAATATTATAACATTATCAATGATAATAATAATAATGACGTTAATAATAATCATCATAAAAAAGATATTAACGATAATAACTACAATAAAAATTATAAAAAGAATATTAATAATTATAGTAAAGACATAATATCGATAATATCGATAATATTAATAACAATATTATTGATAAGATCGATAATAATAATAATAATAATAACGATAATATCGATAGTAAAAATAATAATGATAATAACGATAGTAAAGATAATAACTATAATATCGACTATATCAATAATAATAATAACGATAATAACGATAATTACAATAATGCGATAATATTAATAACGATAATAACGATAATAACGTAAATAACGACAATAATAATAGAAATAATAACAATAACAACGATAACAAAGATAATAACGATAATAATATTAACGATAATATAGACATTATTAATAATAATGACAACGATAATAATGATAATAATGATCGTAAAACTAATAACAATAAAGATAATAACAATATTAACAATAATAACGATAATAACGATAATAAAAATAATAATAGTAATAGCAATAATAACAATAGTGACGATAATAACGATAATAACGATAATGTCATATACAATACTGATGTACAATATTGATAACAATATTTACGATAATTTCGATATTAATAATTGTAATCATAACAATAATAACGATCATAACGATAATAACAACTATAATAATTACGATAATAACAATATTAATAATAACGATAATAACAATATTAATAATAATATTATTATTGTAAGTAACAATAATAATGATAACGATGTTTATAATAGTAATAATTTTAACGTTTATAACGATACTAACGGTAATAATGATAATAAAAATAATAACAATAATATCGATAATAACGGTAATAAAAACAACAATAATAACAATATTAACGAAAATAATAATAACATTTGTAACGGAAACAACGATAACTGCATTAATAATAATAATAATAATAGCGAATGTAAGTATAATAACGGTGACACCTATAATATTAATAACAATAATAACGATAATAACGATAATAACGTTAATAATAGCACTAATAATAAGCATAATAACGATAATAGTAATCGTTAAATAATAATCGTATTAAAGATAATAAAGATAATAACGATACTAACGATAATAGCCGAAATAATAATGACAACAAAAACTTTATTAACGAGAATAAGTATAATAACAATTATTATAATGACGGTAAAAAAGATAACAACGGTAATAATGATAAAAACGATAATAACGATATTAACATTGATAATAATAGCAATAATAAAGATATTAACGATGTAAAAGGTTCTAACGCTAATAATAATTACAACATTAACGATAATAACGATTATGATGATAAGAACGGTAATAATACTAATAATAATAAAAACAATACCGACATTAACAACAATAAGAATAATAATAGAAGTAATAATAACAATTTTAAGAATAATAACTATAAAAACGATAATAACAATAATAATAGTAGTAATAAAAAAGTAATAATTATAATAACGATAAAAATAACGATTTTAACGATAATAATAATAACGATAATTAGGATAATATCGATAATAATAATAACAATATTAGCGATAATACCGATAATAATAATAGCATTAATATCTATAATAACGATAATAACGTTTATAACGATAATAATAATAATAGTAATAATAACCATAATAAAGATAATAATGACACAATAATAATAATAATAATTATAACGATAATAACGGTAATATCGATAAAAATAATAGAAAAATAAAATAATATCAATAATAACGATAAAAAGTATAAAAACGATAATATCGATAATATAAAATACAATAATAACGATATTATCGATAATAATAATAACAATAATATCAGTAATACCGGTAATAACGATAATATCGCTATTAATAATAATGATAATAATGATAATAGCGATAGAAACAATAACAATATTAACGATAATATTGACAATATTAAAGATAATAATGATAATAATTTTAAAACGATAATAATTATCATAATTATAGTAGTAATAACAATAACAACGATATTAAAAATAAAAATAATAACGATAAAATAGATAATAATAATAAAATTTATAAGGTTAATAAGGTTAATAACGATAATAACGGTAATAATAATAAAATTGATAACGTTAATAACGCTAATAAAGGTATAATATTATTAATAATGACGATAATAACGATAATAATGGAAATAATAATAAAAACAATATCGAAAATAACGATAATAACGGTAAAAACGATAATAATAATAGTAATAATTCTAGTAATAATAGTAATGATAATTACGATAATAACGATAATAATAATAGTTACAATAACATTATAACAATAATAACGATAATAAAGATAATAACGATATCTATAATAACGAGAATAAAGACAATAATAATAACAATAATAATATCGATAATAACTATAATAATGATAGTAAACATAATGAAGATAATAACGATAATATCGATAATAATAATAATAATAATAACAGTAATATTGAAAATAACGATAAAAACGACAGTAATAATAATAATTATAATAATAATATCCATAATGCAGATAATGACGCCAATAATAATAATTATAATAATATTAGTAATAACAATGATAATAACGATAATAAACATAATAACAGTAACGATGACACGACAATAATAATAACAAATTTACTAACGATAATAACGATAACAACAATAATAACGATGTCAACTATATTAACGATATCAATAATAACGAAAATAACGTTAATTTCGATATTAGTAATATCAATATTAAATATAATAACGATAATAATAATAATAATAACGACATTATTAACTATAATAAATATAATAACGATATGGTTTTAACGGTAAAATCGACAATAGTAGTAACAATAATTACGATATAATCGAAAATAACGATAATAACAATAATAATAGTAACAGTAATAACGATTGTAATTATAATAATAATATCAATGATAAAGATAATAATGATACAAACGATAATAATAATAACAATAATAATAATAATAATAATAATAACCATAGTAATGATAATAACGATAATAATAATAACATTAATATCGATAATAACGATTATAACGATAAAATTAATACTAATAATAACAAAAATAACAATAATAATTATAAAAAATTTTATACCATTAATAATGATAATTACGATATTAACGAAAATAAAGATAATAATAATAAAAATAATATCGATAATAAAGCTAAGAACGATAATAACAATAATAATAAAAATAATAATAAAGATGATAACGATGTTAACGATTATAAATATATTAATAATAACAATAAAAGCTATAATAACAATAATAAAGATAATTGTAATAACGATAATGTCGATAATAGTAATAATAATTGTAACGATAATAACGATAACAACGATAATAGTAGTAACAATAAAATCGATAATAACCATAATAATAATAACAATATTAACGATAATAACGATAATAACGATTATACGGATTATTATAATAAAGATAATAACGATAATGGCAATAATTATAATAACGAAAATGACAATAATAAAGATAATTATATTAATAAAAGTAATAATAAAAATATTAACAATGAATGCAATAATAATGATAATAACGATAATAATAGTGGTAACAATTAAAGTAATAAAAATAATAACGATAATAACGATAATAAGGATAATAATAATAACGATAATAACGATAAGAGTAATAATAATATCGATAGTAACAATAATTACGATAATAACGAAAATAACGATAATAATAATAAAATTAATAACGATAATTCGTTAATAGTAATAATAATAACAACAATAATAACGATAACAACGATGATAAGGATAATAGTAACGACGATAATAAAGACAATAATAATAATAATATTATCGATAATAAAGATAATGACGATTATATTAATAATTGTAATAATAATAAAAACGATAATAACGATAATTACGATAATAATAATAATAATAATAACAATGATAAAGATAATAGCGAAAATAATAATAGTAATAATAAAAATAATAATAATAACATTAATATCGATAATAACGGTAATAATAATAACACTATCAACGATAATATCCATAATAATAATAACAATATTAAAGATAATATCGATAATAATAATAATTATAATAAAAACAGTAATATCGACAATAAAGATAATAACCTTAATAATAATGATTATAATGATAATAACGAAAATAACGATATTAACGATTATAATAATAACGCTAATAACGATAATAATGATAATAATATTATTTATAATAACGATAAAAACGATTATAATGGAAATAAGAATATTAACAATATCGATAATAACGAAAATAACGGTAATAGCGATAATAATAATATTAGTAATAGTAGTAATAATAAAAATGATAATTACGATAATAACGATAATATTAATAGATATAATAACATTATGACAATAATAACGATTGAAACGATAAATAAGATATCCATAATACCGATAATAAAGACAATAATAATAACAATAATAAAATTGATAATAACTATAATAACGATAGTAAACATGAAGACGGCAATGAAGATAATAATTATAACGATAATAACGATAATATCGATAATCATTATATTAAGAAGAGCGATAATAACGTGAATAGTAATAACTATATATTCGATAATAATGATATTAATGAAAATAACTATAATAATAATATTAAATAATACACTAATACGGATAATAACAATAACAATAATAACAATTATACGATTATTACGATAATAACGATAATAATAAGATTAATAGTAATATCGATAATAAGGTTAATTACGAAAATAGCGGTAAAAATGATAATAACTATAATAACAACCATAATAATAATAATAATAATAACGATAATAAATATAATAGCGATAATAATAATAACAACTTCAAAGATAATAACGATATTAACAATAATAACGATAATAAAGATAATAATAATAATAAATATAATGAAAATAATAATTAAAACAAAAATAACAATAATAAAGATAATAACGTAATAACGATAATAATAATAAGATTTATGAAGATATTAGCTATAATTACGATAATAACGATAATAATTGTAATATTAACAATAATAACAATAATAACAATAATAGCGGTAATTACAATATTAACGATAATAACGATAATAATAATAACACTTATAACAATAATATCGAAAATAACATTAATTGCGATAATAATAATAACAATTGTAGCGATAATATCGATAAGAATGATAATAATATTAATAATAATATCAATGACAACGATTATAACGCTAATTATTAAAAGATTATACCTAAAATAAGAATAATAATGATAGGAGCGATAATTATAATAACAATAATAATTATAATGATAATAACGAAAAAATAATAATAATAAGACCTATAACAACGATAATATAGATAATAATAGTAGTAATAATAAAAATATTAGCAAAAATAACGATAATAACGATAACAATATTAACGATAATAACGTTAGTTATAACAATATTAATAACAATAATAACGATAATAAAGATAACAATAATAATCAATATCGATAATGACGATAACGTTAATAATAATAATAATAACTATAATAATAATAACTATGAAAACGATAATAACCATAATAACGACAATAACAATGATAGCGATAATAATAATAATAATAATAATAATAATATTAACGTAAATAGCCGTAATAACGGTAAGAACGATATAAATAGTAGTAAAAATAAACGTAATTACCATAATAAGGATAATAACATTCAAGTAAGTAACGATAATAAAGACAATAATATTAATAATTATAACGATAATAATGATAATAACGATAATTATTGAATCGAAAATAACGACAATAATAATAATAATAATAACGTTGATAAGGATAATAACGATACCATCGGTAAAAATAATAACAAAAATATAGATAATAACGATAATAACGATAATAACGATATTTAATATAATAATAATAACGATAATATCGATAATAATAATAACGATAATGACGACAGAAGTAATAATAATATTAATGGTAATAACGATAATAATGATAATATCGATAATAATTATAAAGTAAATGACGACGATAATAATAATCATAATAACGATAATAAGGATAAATACGATAACATCGATAATAATAATAGCAACATTAACAATAATATCAATAAAAACGATGATAATCATAGTAATAATAATAACAACAACAATAATAATAATAATAATAATAACATTAATAACGATAATAACCATAATAACGATAATAGCGATATTAATTATAATAATTATAACAAACAACGATAACTATGATAAAAATAATCATAAAAATATCGGTAATAATGATTATAACGATAATAAAAATAAAAACGACAATAATATTGATAATAATAATCAAAATAATAATAAAGTCGATGACGATAATTGCGATAATAGTAGGAGTAGTAATATCAATAATAACAATAATAATAATAAAAAAGATAAAACGATAATTATATTTACGATTATAATAAAAATAGTAATAATAATAATAACGATTATACCGATAATAACGATAATAACGATGATAATAATAATAATAATAATAATAATAATAATAATAATAATAATAAAATTGAAAACAATAATTTGTATGATAACGACAATAATAGTGGTTATGTTAAGAATAATAACAATAATAACGATAATATCGAATATGACGATAACAATATTAATGTTAATAACTTCAATAGTAATAATAATAATAACGATAATATCGATATTAACGATAATAATAATAATAATAATAATAAAGATAACGATATTTTCGATAATAACGATAATAACGCTAAAAACTTTAATTACGATAATGACGATAGTAACGATTATAATAATAACGATAATAAGGATAATAGTAGTAATATTATTAACGATAATAACGATAATAACGATAGTAATAATAATGATAATAAAGACAAAGAATAATTATAAAATATCAATAGTAACAATATTAACGATAATTACGATAATATCGATAATAAAAATAACGATAGTGACGATTATAATAATAACGATCATATGGTTTATGATGATAATCATAAGAAAAATAATTATAGTAGTAGTTGAAATAATAACGATAATAAGGGTAATAAAAACGACAATAATAACGATATTAACGGAAATAGTTATAACAATATTGACGATAACAACGATGATAAAGATATCTATAATAGCGATAATCAAGACAACAATAATATCAATAATAATATCGATAATAACTATAATAACGATAATAACAATAATGACGATAATAACGTTAATAATAAATAAGATAATAAAGATAATATCGGTAATAATAATAATAATAATAACGGTAATAACGATAATAACGATAATAACGACAATAATAATAATAAAAATAACAATTAAAATAATAACTCCAATAACTATAATAATGAGAACAATAATAACGACCAAAACGTTAATAACGATAATAATAATAGCAATAATATCAATATTACAGATATTAATAATAAAAAGCATAAAAATGTTAGTAACAATAACATTAATATTAATAATAATGTTAATGACATTATTAACGATAATAACGATAATTTCGAATATAATAATAACAATAAAATCGATAGTAAGGATATTAATTATAACAATAATTACATTAATTACAATAATAACGATCAAAAGTAATAATAATAGTAACCATAATAACGATAATAACGATAAAAACGATAATAATAATAATAATTTCAAAGGTTATAACGATATTAACTAAAATATCGATAATCATGATAATAACTATACTAATAATAATAATAATAAAATTAAGAACAGTAAGAACGATTATAATGATAATATCTATATTAACGTTATTATCAATTAGAGTAATAGTAATAATAGAGATATAGTAATAATAATGTTAATAACGTTATTAACGATAATAACGATAATAATATTAACAATTATAACGATAATAACTATATTAAACATAATAATAATATACGATAACAAAGATAACAACAACAATAATGAAAGTATACTAAGGAAAATATGGATAATAACGATAACAGCGTCAGTAAAAAAAATAATATTTTCGATAATAACTATAATGACAATAATAATATTAACGATAATATCGATAATAACGTTAATAATACTAGTAGTAATAATTATAATAACGGTGATAACTACATTTATGAAAAAAAAAGTAACGATAGTATCGTTAATGTCAATTATTATTGTAATAATAATATCAATAAAAACGATAATAACAATAATAATAATAATAATAATAATGACGATAGTAACGATAATAACGATTATAGTAATAACGATATTAACGACAATATTAAAAATAATAATTACGATAATAATGATATTAACGATAATAATAATAGTAATAATATCGATAATAACTATAATAACGATTGTAATGATAATAATTTTAACGCAAAAACGATTTTAAATATTTAAACGATATTAATAATAAGAATAATAACGATAAGAACGATACTAATAATAATAATAATAATAATAATAAAAATAAAAACAATAATTTGTATAATAACGATAATAATAGTGGTAATGTTCAGAATAATAACAATATTAACGATAATAACGATTATGACGATAAAAATATTATTGATAATAATGTCAAAAGTAATAATAATAATAATAACTATAAGATCGATATTAACGATAATAACTGTAATAACGGTAATAAGTATAATAACGATAATTGTAGTAATATTAATTAGGACAATAACGATAATTACGATAATAATTATAATAAAAATAAAGATAACAACGATAGTAACAATAATAACGATAATAATATAACAATATTAATAATAATATCGAAAATTAAAATAATAATAATAGCAATAATAACGATATTAAAGAAAATAGTAATAACAATAGTAACGAAAACAACGATAATAACATTAATAATAATAATAATAATATCGAAAGTAATTAAAATAACGGTGACAACTATAATATTAATAACAATAATGACGATAATAACGATAATAACTATAGTAATAATACTAATAATAACGATAATAACAATATTAATGGCAATATCGATAATAACAGTAATATTAATAGTCATATTGAGGATAATAACACTAATAACGTTACTAACGATAATAGCGATACTAATATTAATAATATTAAGGATAATATCGTTAATAATTGTAACAATATTCACGATAATATCGATAATAATAATAACACAAAAACAATAATAACGATAATAACTATAATAAAATTTATAATAATTACGGTAATAACCATGATAATAATAGTAATAATAATGGTAATAACGATAGAAAAAGTATCTAACGATAATAATAATAATATCAATAACGATAATAGTGACTATGATGATAAGAAAGATAATAATAATAATAAAAATAAAAATAATAACGAAAATAACGATGATAATCATAATAATAAAAGTAATAATAACAATTTAAGAATAGTAACTATTATAACGATTATAACGATAATAGTAGGAGTAATAATAACAGTAATAAAAATAATAGCGGTAATAAAAATTAAAAGAAAGTTAACGATTATAATATTAACGATAATAACGATAATAACCATAATAATAATAATAATAATGAAGGCAACAACGATATTAACGATAATAATGACAGTAATAATAACAATAATTATTATAATAACGATAACAATGATAATACCGATAATAACGATAATAACAATAATAATAATAGTAATAATTAAGATAATAACGATATTAACGATAATGAGGATAATAACAATAACAATAAAAACAACAATAGCAATTATAATCCTTTAACGATATTAATATTTATCAAAATTACAATAATATTGATAATAATGATAATAACGATAATAATTGTAGCAATAATAACAATGATAACACTAATAACGATAATTGCGATAATAATAGTAATAATATTAACAATAATAACAATAATATTGATAATAAGATTATTAACGATGATAATGATAATTATAATATTCATAATAACTATAATAAGGATATTATCAATAATAATAATAACGATAATAACGATAAGAAAAATATCGATGAAAACGATAAAATAGAATATAATAATAAAAACTTTAACGATAAAATCGATATTAATAATAATAAATTTAACGGTAATAACCATAATAATAATAATAATAATAGCAATAATAACCGTAACACGTAAAATAACGAGAATAATAATAACGATTATGACAATAATAGTAATAATTATAATATCGATAGTAACAAGAATAACTATAATGACGATAATAGCGATAATGATAATAACTATAATGACGATGGATATAATAACGATAATATCTTTAATAACGACAATAATAATAATAATAATAGCGATATTAAAGATATTAACGTTAATAACGATAATAATAAAAACAATTAAAACGATAATAACAATAATTATGATAATAACAATAATAATTATAATAGTGATAGCATTAATAACGATATTTACGATAATAATAATAATAATAAAGATAATAACATTATTAACGATAATAACGATAATAAAGAAAATAACGATAATAATAAAAACAATTAAAACGATAATAACAATAATTATGATAATAGCAATAATAATTATAATAGTGATAGCATTAATAACGATATTTACGATAATAGCAATAATAATAAAGATAATAACATGATTAACGATAATAACGATAATAAAATAAATAATACTAACAAAATAACGTTAATAACGAAATTATCGATAATAACGATAATAATAATAGTAATAACAATAACGATAAAAAACTTAATAACAATAATAATAATAATAATAATAATATTAATATTAATAATAATAATTATAATAATAACGATAATAACCATAATAACGATAATAAAAAAAGAATAATAGCAATAAAAACGGTAAATACGATAATAATAATAGTAATAATAACGATAATTTCGAAACAAACCACAATAATGATAATAATAATTACAATTATAACGATAATAACGACAATAATGATAATAAGGAAAATAATTATAATAATAATAATAATAAAATCGATAAAGATGATAATAATACTTACAATAATAATGATAATAACAATAATAACGATATTAACTATAATAAAATTTCTAACTATATTTACGTTAACAACGATAAGGATATTAGGAATAATAGCGATAATAACTATAATTACGATAATAATAATAGCAATAATAACTATAATAATCATAATAACGATATTATAGTAATAAAAATAAAGATAATATCGATAATAATGACAATAATAATAGTAATAATAACGATAATAACGATAATATCGATAATAATTATACCGAAAATAACGATAATAATAATAATAATATTAACGATAATAAGAATAATAATAATAACATCGATAATAATAATAACAATGATATCGTTAAAAAGGGTAATTACGAAAATAACAGTAAAAGCGATAATATATATAAAACGATAATAATAATAATAATAAAATCGATAATAACGAAATTAACGATAATAACAGTAATACTAATAACAATAATATCGATAGTAATCGAATAACGATAATAATAATAACAATTATAAAGATAATAACTAGAATAATGATATTATCGATAACTATAATAACTATAATTACGATAATAACAATAGCAATGATGACAATAATATCGAAAACAACGATAAAAACGATATTAATAGTAATAAAAATAAAGATAATTTCGGTAAAGTGGATAAAGATAATAATATTATAATCGATAATACGATAATAAAAATAAAAGTAATAAAAGTAACGATAAAATTGCTAATAGTAACAACTATAATTACGATAATAATGATAATAATGAAAATAACTAATATAATAATAGTACATATAACAATAATAACGATAATAACAATAATAATAATAACATCAATACCGATAATTACGATGATAACGATAGTAATAATTACAATAATGACGATAATAACTGTATTGATGATAACAAAATTAACGAAAATTACGATAATATCGATAATAGTATTAACATTATTAACGTTCATAACGATAACAGTAATAATGATAATAACATGTATAACGATAATGACGATAATAATAATACTAACAGTAACAATAATAACGATAATAACTATAACAAGGATGATAATAATAACGATAATAATTTTAATAACGATAATAACGAAACTAACGAAAATAACGATAATAATAATAATAAGAATAAAAATAAAAACGATAATAACAATAATTATTAGAACAATAATAACGATATTAAGGATAATAACGATAACGATAATAAAAATAAATACGATAACAACGATAAGAACGATAATAGTAATCTTAAAAATAACGAAAATAAGGATAATGACGATAACAACTATAATAATAATAATAATAATAATAATAATAATAATAATAATAATAATAATAATAATAAAGACAGTAACGATATTAACGATATTAACGATAATAACAATAATATCGATAAGAATAAAAAGATAATAACGATTACAGTAATAATAATAATAACGATAGTAACAAAAGTAAAGACAATGACGATAAAAATAATAATAATAATAACGATAAAAACGATATCAACGATAAGAGAGATAATAATGATAATAACAATAATAATAACAATAATAACGATAAAAACAATAATAATGAGAACATTAATATTGATAATAACGGTAATAATTATATTTATAATTATAATAATAACATTATTAATAATAATAACAATAAAGCGATATCAATACGATAATAAAAATATTTATAATAATAACGCAAATAGAGATAATCACGATGAAAGTGATAATAATAATAACAATCATAATGATAATAATGATAATAACGATAATAACGATAACAATAATAATAATATAAACGATAATAACGATAATGACGATAACAATAATAACGAAAGTAACCACAATATCGAAAATAATAACAATATTAACGAGAATAACGATAATAATAAAATAATAAAAACAATAAAAACGATAAGAAAGATTGTAACGATAAATATATTAACGGTATTAACGACAATATTCATAATAATAATAACGATAATAACGATAATAAGGATAATTACAATAATAATAATATCGACAATGACGGTAATAATAATAATAATAATGATAATAACGATAATTACGATAATAGTGATAATAATGATAACGATAATGACGATAATTACGATAATAACGATAATAATAATAATAATGATATCTACAATAACGATAATAGCGATAATAACTAAAATATAATAATAACAATAATATCAATAATAATGATAATAAAGGCAATAATACTAACGTTAATGACGATAATAAAGATAATAGTAGTAGTAGTAATATCTATATTAACAATAATAACGATAATAACAATCATAAAAATATCGGTAAAGACAAAATCGAAAACAATGATAAAAATATTAACGAGAATATCGATAATAACAATAATAATAATAACGTTAATGTCGATAATAATAATTAATATAATATTTTTAATAACAATAATAACGATAATAACGATAATAACGGTAATAATAATACTAATAAAAAAAATAATATCTATAATAGGGATAATAACGATAATAACAATAATAACGTTAATAATAAATGCGTTAATTTCGATAATAATAATAACATTAATAACGATAACAACGATAATAACACTAACAATAATAACATTAATATCGTTAATAACTATAATAATGATGATAACGATAATAATTATAAAAGTGATAGCAATAATAACGATATTTACAATAATAATAAAATTAATAATGTTAGAGATAATAACGATATTAACGATAATAATGATAATAACGATAATAACTATATTAACGATAATAATAATAATAATAATTAGGATAATAAACATAATAATAATAATAAAAATGATATCGATAATAACGATAATATCAATAATAACGATAATAGCGATAATAACCATTATAAAAATGAAAATAGAAGTAACAATAATATCGATAATCACGATAATAGCCATATTAATAATTCGATAATACCGATAATAATAATAATAATAATAACAATAATAATCATAACAATAATAACGACAATAAAGGGAACGACGATAATAATAATAGTAATAATAACTATAATAAGGATAATAACGATAACATCGACAATAATAAGTACAATAATGATGATAATAACTATAATAATCATAATAATAATAATGATATCAACGATAATGAAGGTGAAAACGATAATAATAATAATCATAATAACGATAATAACAATAATAATTATAAAAATGAAAACGATAATAATGATAATAACGATAATAATAATGACGATAATATCTATAAAAACGATACTAAAAATAACAATAATAAATATAATAATAGAAATAACGATTACAACGATAATTAAAATTACATTAAAGACGATAATTATGATAATTACGATAATAATGAAACGAATATAAACAATAACAATAATAACGAAAAAATTATAATAACGATAATAAAAATTATAATAACGATAACAACGATAATAATAATTATAATAATAACAATAACACTAATAATGATAGTAACGATAATAAACATAACAATAAGTACGAAAATAACTATAATAACGAAAATAAAAATAACAATAAAAAAACAGCTATAATATCGATCATAACTGTTATATTATTTATAATAACGATAATAACGATAAAAAGGAAAGTAACTATAATAACAATGATATCAATAACGTTAAAAACAATAATGAAGTTAATAAAGATAATATTAATAAAATCAATAACGCCAATGATAACAAGGAAAATAATAACATAAATAATAACTATAATTACGATAATAACGATAATAATTGTAGTAATAATAATAATAATAACGATAATAACGTTAATAACGAAAGTAACGATTATAATATATACGATAATATCCATAATATCGATGTTAATAATAACACTATTATGGATAATAACGATAAAAATAATAATGATAACAATAATAATGAAAATAACGATAATAACGATAGGAACGATAATAACAATAATAAAAATATTGTTAACAAAGATAATAACGATATTAACGATATTAACGATAATAATAAAAACAATATTAACGAAAATAAAGATAATAAAGATAATGACGATAATAATAATAATAATAACAGCAATAATATCTATAATTACGATAATAACGATAATATCCCTCATAACGATAATAATAATAGTAATAATAACGATGATAACGACATTAACTATAATAATAATATTAATAATAATAATAATAACAATAATATCGATATTAACGACAATAATAGTAGTAATAATAACAATAATAAGAATAATAACGATAATGATGTTAGCGTTTATAATAATAACAATATTAGCGATAATACCAATAATAACAATAACATTAATGACTATAATAACGATAATAACGTTTATAACGATAATAGAAATAATAGTAATAATAACCATAATAAAGATAATAACGACACAATAATAGTAATAATAAGAATAACGATAATAACGGTAAGATCGATAAAAAAAATAGAAAAATAAAATAATATCAATAAGAACGTTAAAAAGTATATAAACGATAATATCGATAATATAAAATACGATAATAACGATATTATCGATAATAATAATAACATTATTAGCAATAATACCGATAATAATAACAACAATATTGACATTAATATCGATAATAATAATAACAATAATATCAGTAATACCGGTAATAACGATAATGACGCTAATAATAATAATAATAATAGCGATAATAAAGATATTAACGTTAATAACGGTAATAATAAAAACAATAAAAACGATGATAACAATAATTATGAAAATAACAATAATAATTATAATAGTGATATCATTAATAACGAAATTAACGATATAGACGACAATATCGATAATTATAATAACAATATTAACGATAATAAAAATAATAAGACTAACAAAATAACGATAATAACGAAATTACAGATAATAAAGATAATAATAATAGTAATAATAATAACGATAGTAAACATAATAACAACAACAATAATAATAATAAAATTAATAATAATAATAATAATAATAATAACAACGTTAATTACGTTAATTACGATAATAATATTAGTAACTATAACAATAATAGCAATAATAACTATAATATCGATAATAATAATAACATATTAACGATGATATCTATAAAAATATTAATACCAATAATATCGATAATAACGATAATAATGATAATAACGATTTTAATAACTACGATAATACCGATAATAGTAGTAATAATAATAACGATAATGACTATATTTAGGATAATAATAATAACAATAATAGAGATAAGAACGATATTATCTATAATAACAATATTAATAATAACGATAATAACTAATGTAAAGATGTAACGATAATAATAACAATAATATTAACAATAATATTGAAAATTATAATAATAATAATAGTAATAATAACGATAATAAAGATAATAACGATAATAATGATAACTATAATAATGATAATAGTAATTATAATTATATCAAAAATAACAATAATTACGTTCATGACTATAATAACGATAATAATAATAACAAATATATCAATAAAAACGATAATAACGATAATAACAATAATAATATTAACAATAATAACGATAATAACAATATTAAAAATAACAATAATCCACGATCACGTAGATAAAAATAACAACAATAATAGGAAAAATAACGAAAATAAGGATAATAACGATAATAGCATCAATAATAAAAATAATAACGATAATAACGATAATAACAATAATAATAATAACGATAATATCTTTAATAACGTTAATAATACTAGTAGTAATAAGTATATTAACGGTAATAACTATATTTAAGAAATCAGTAGTAGCGATAGTATCGTTAATATTGATAATAATAACGATTATACCGAAAATGACGAGAATAACGATAATAATAATAAAATTAATAACGATAATTACGGTAATAACGAAAATAATAACAGAACTAAAACCGAAATTACGATAATAATAATAATAATAATAATTACAAAATAAAGGATAATAACGATAATAACGATTATACAGTTTATAACAATAACGATAATAGAAATAATAATTTGAACGGTAATGAAGATAAAACGATAAAAATGAAAATAACTATAATAACAAATATAATAACGATAATAATAATAACAATAATAACGATAATAATAATAATAACATTAACGTGAATAGTGATAAATACTATTTCAAAGATAATAATAATAACAATAATAACGATAAAAACGATATAAACGATAACAACAATAATAATATTGATAATAACTATACTAATAGTAATAACAATAACAATAATAACGATTTTAACAATAATTATAAAAAGAATAATAACGATAATAATGATAATAACTTTAATAATAATAGCAATAATAACGATTTAAACGTTAATAACGTTAGTAATAATAACATTAATAACGATAATAACATTAAAAACAATAACAATAATATTGACGTTAATAATAATAATAATATTAGAGATATTAACGATAATAAAAATAATAATTATTATAACAAATATTAATAATAATAATAGTAAGGATAATATCGATAATAACGATAGTAATAATAACGATAATGACGATAATAATATTAATAATAAAGATAATAACGATAATTAGGAGAATGACGATAATATTAATAACGATAATAACGTTAATAACGTAAATAACGGTAAAATAATAGTAATAATAACAATAATAACGATAAAATTATTAACGATAATATCGACATTATTAACAATAATAACAACGATAATTACGATATTAACGATAATAGAATTAATAATAATAAAGATAATAACAATATTAACGATAATATCGATAATAACGATAATAGAAATAATAATAGTAATAGCAATAATAGCAATAATGACGATAATAACGATAAAAGCGATAAAAACATTTATAATGGTAAGAACGATAATAATATTAATAATAATAACAATAATAACGATTATTACGATATAAGGATAATAATAAAAGTAATAATAATAATATTAAAATTAATAAGTATAATAACGTTAATAACTACATTAATGGTAGTAATAATGAAAGTAATAACAATAATAGCCATAAAAACGATTTTAACGATAATAACTATAATGATAATAGCGATAATATCTATAATATTAATAACATTATTTATGATAATATCGATATTAATAATTGTAATAATAACAGTAATAACGATCATAAATATAATAATAATAACGAGAATAAAGATAATAATAATATTAACGATCATAACAATGGTAATAATAATAATAATAAAGGTAATGACGATAAAAAAGTATTTAACGTTAATAATAATAAAAGCAATAATAATGATAATAATAGAAGTATTACTAAATATATTAAGAATAATAACTATAATAACGATTATAACGATAACAATAGTAGTAAGAATAACAATAATAACAATAATAACAATAATAACGATAATAACAGTTAGAAAAATTTTATCGATAATAATATTAACGATAATAACGATAATAACCATAATAATAATTATAATTATAATAAAGATAATGACGATATTAACGATAATAATGACAGTAATAATAACAGTAATGACGATAATAACGTTAACAACGATAATACCAATAATAACGATAATAACTATAATAATAATAGTAATAATTAAGTTAATAATGATATTTACGATAATTAGTAAAGTAACAGTATCAATAATAACGATAAAAACAATTATAATCCTAATAACGATATCAATAATTATAAAAATAACAATAATACTGATAATACGAGAATAAAAAAATAATAGTAGTAATATTAACAATAATAACACTAATAACGATAATAACGATATTAACGATAATAATAGTTGAAATAATTACAATGATAACAATAATAGCGATATTAAGGTTATTGCTGATAATTAGGATAATTATAATTTTCATAAAAAATATAATACGGATATTACCGATAATAATAATAACGATAATAACGATAATAATAATAATATTATTAACGATATAATCGAAAATAATAATAATCAAAATAACATTAATAACAATAATAACGATAATAACAATAATAACGATAATTACGATTAAAATAATAATACCGAAAATAACGATAATAACGATATTAACGATTATAATAATAATAATAATATCGAGAATAACGATAATAAGGATAATAACCATAATAACGATTATAACGAAAAAATAATAATAATAATAACAATAATAATAATAAGGATAATAAAGATAACAGAGATTATAATAATAACGAATAAACAGATAACAACGGCAATAATGATAATAGCAATAATAACGATAACAACTGTGATAAAAATAACAATATTAACGATATTAAAGAAAATAGTAATGACAATAATAACGATAACAACGATAATAACATTAATAATAATAATAGTAATAAAATGAAAATAAGTATAATAACGGTGACATCGATAATAATAATAAAAATAATAATGATAATAGCGATAATAACGATAATAACGCTAATAACGGTAATAGCGATATAAATAAGAACAACAAAAATAATATTAACGTTAATAATTATAGTAACAATTATAATAATGACGATAATAACGATAACAACGGTAATAATGATAATAACGATATTAACGATAATAACAATGATAATAATAGTATTAATAAAGTTAATAACGAAATAAATGATTCTAACGATAATAATAATAAAAACAAAAACGATAATATCGAATATGATGTTAAGAATGATAATAATATTAACAATAATACAAACAATAATGACAAACAAGATAATAAAGATAATAATAGAAGTAATAATAACAATATTATGAACAATAAAAATAATAACGATAATAAAAATGATAATTGTAGTAATAAAAAATGTAATAACAATAATAACGATAAAAACGAATTTAACGATAATAATAATGGTGATAATTACGATAATATCGATAATAATAATAACTATAATAACGATAATAACGATTATGGAGATAATAATAATTATAGTAATAATAACGATATTATAGATATTAACGACAAAATAATAATAATAATTATAACGATAATAACGGTAATAACGATAATAATAATAGAAAAATAACAATGATATCAATAATAACGATAACAAAGATAATAACGATAATATCGATCGTAATAACAACAATTTCGACGATAATATCGGTAATAATAATAACAATAATATGAATAATAACGATAATAAAGATAAAAACGATAATATCTATATTAATAAATAGGATAAAATCGGTATCATCGATAATAATAATAACAATATTAATGATAATATCGATATTGATAACAAAAATATCGACAATAATAACGATAATAATAATAACAATATTCACGATAATAACGGTAATAACGATAATATCGTTAATAATAATAACGATAATAATGATAATACCGATAAAAACAATAACGATATTAACGATAATATTGACAATATTAAAGATAGTAATGATAATAATTTTAAAACCATAATAATTATAAAAATAATAATAATAATAATGATAATAAAGATAAAAAAATTAAAATAATAACGATCATACAGGTAATAATAATAAAATTAATAACGTTAATAACGATAATTACGATAATAACGGTAATAATAATAAAATTAATGACGCTAATAACGATAATAAAGATAATAATATTATTAATAATACCGATAATATCGATTATAATGGAAATAATAATAACAATGTCGAGAATAACGGTAATATCGATAATAATTATAGTAATAATAATAGTAATAATAATAATGATAATTACGATAATAACGATAATAATAATAGTCATAATAATATTGTTACAATAATAACGATGTCCATTATAACTATAATCAAGATAATATTAATAACAAAGATAATATTGATAATAACTATAATAACGATAATAAACATAATGATGACAATAACGATAATAATAATTACAATAATAATGATAATATCGATAATAATAATAATAATAATAATAATAATAAGGATAATAACGATAATGACGATAATAATAATAATAATAATAAGAATAATAACAACAATAACGACAATAACTATAATAACGATATTAATAATAATAATAACGACATTAATAAATATAATAAATACAAAAACGAAATGGTATTAACGAAAAAATCGACAATAGTAGTAATAATAATAACAGTAATAACGATAATAATGACAATAAAAATATTAATAATGAAGAAAATATCAATATTATAGCAAATAACGATTATAACGATAATAATAATAACAATATTAACGATAAACGATAATAGCGATTATAACGATATTAAAAACAATAATAATAGTAGTAATAATAACAATAATAACAATAATAACGATAATAAAGATAATATCGATTATTATGATAATAAAAATTATAATATTAACGATAATAACGATAATAGTAAAATTAATAATAACGATAATAATAATAATAATAATAATAATAATAATAATAATAATAGCTATAATAACGTTTATAACGATAATAATAATAACAATAATCACGATAATAACGGTAATAACGATAATAATAATAATAATAATAATAATTATAATAATAATAATAATAATAATAATAATAACGATAAGAACGATATAAACGATAACAACAGTAATAATAATGATAATAATTATACTAATAGTAATAACAATAACAATAATAACGATTATAACAATAATTATAAAAAGAATAATAACGATAATAATAATAATGACGTTAATAATAATAATAATATTAGAGATATTAACAATAATTAAAAGAATAATAATTATAACAATAATTATAATAATAATGGTAACCATAATAACGATAATATCGGTAATAACGATAGTAATAATAGCGATAATGACGATAATAATAATAATAATAACGATAATAACGATAATTACGATATAAGGATAATAATAAAAGTAATAATAACAATATTAAAAATAATAAGTATAATAACGATAATAAGTACTATGATAGTAGTAATAATGAAAGTAATAAAAATTATAGCCCTAAAAACGATTTTAACGATAATAATTAAGACGATATTTATGATAATTTCGATATTAATAATTGTAATTATAACTATAATAACGATTATAACGATAAAAACGATAATAATGATGATAACGATAATAATTATATTAATAAAAGGAACAATAATAACGATATTAACGAAAATATTAGTAACAATTGTAACGTTAACAACGACAATAAACATAATAATAATAATAATAATAATAACGAAAGTAAAGATAACAATAATGACAATAATAGCTATAATATCGATTATAATAATACCGATAATACCGATATTGACGATAATAATAATAATATTAATAACGATATTAAAAATAATTTCAATAATAACGATAATAACGATAATAACGATAATATTAATAACAATAATATCGATAATATCTATAATTATAATAATAATATTAACGATAATTTCGGTCATAATATTAATAATAATAACAATAATAACGATATTAACGGTAATAACTATTGTAATAATACCGATAATAACATTATTATTAATAATAATAATAACGATAATTACGATAATAATGATAACAAAATTAATAATTATAAAGATAATAACAATATTAACGATAATACCGATAATAACGATAATAAAATTTATAATTTTAATAACAATAATAAAGATAATAAAGAGAATAACGGTAATAACGATAATAACTATAATAATAATAACGAAAAGGATATCAACGATAATAATAATAATAATAATATGGATAATAAAGATGATAACGAAAATAAAGATAATAACGATAATAATAATTATAATAATTTCAATAATAATAACGTAAATTAAAAAAATAACGATAATAATAATAGTAATTATAAAAATAATAGCAATAATAACAATAATAAAGATAATAATATATACGATTTTAACGACAATAGTAATAATAATAATAACGATAATAAATATAATAACGATAATTATAATAATAACAATAATAATAATAAAAATAATAACAATAATTTGCATAATAACGATAATAATAGTGGTAATGTTGAGAATAATAACAATAATAACGATAATAAAGATTATGACGATAACAATATTATTCATAATAACGTCAATAGTAATAATAATAATAATAACGATAATATCGATATTAGTAGTAATATTAATAACGATAATATCAATATTTACGATAATAATTATAATAATAATAAAGATAATAACGAAAGTAACAATAATAACGTTAATAATAATAAAAATATTAATGATAATATCGAAAATTATAAAAATAATAATAGCAATAGTAACGATAATATCGATAATAGCGATAATAATGAAATTCATAATAATAGTAATAGCAATAATAACGATATTAACGAAAATTGTAATAACATTAGTAACGAAACAAAGATATTAACATTTATAATAATAATAATAATAACGAAAGTAAGTACAATAACGGTGACAACTACAATATTAATAACAATAAACACAATAATAACGATAATAACGATAATAATAATACTAATAATAAGGATAATAACGATATCAATGGCATTAACGATAATAACGTTTATAATAATAATCTTATTGAAGGATAGAACAACAATAACGATAATAACTATAATAAAATTTATTATAATAACGATAATAACGATTATAACGTTAATAATAATAATAACAATATTATCGATAACAGTAATGATAATAATAGTAATAATATAGGTCATAACAATAAAAGAGTTCCTATCGATCATAATATGACGACTATAACTATAATAATGACTGTGTTGATAAGAAAGAAAATAATACTAATAATAATAAAAATAATAACGATAATAACGATCATAATGATAATAATAGAGTAATAGTAACAATATAAAGAATAATAACTTTAATAACGACTATAACGATAATAGTATTAGTAATAATAACAGTACTATCAATAATAATAATAATAATGTTTATAACATTGTTAACGATAATAATATTAACGATTTTAACGATAATAACAATAATAATAATAATTATGAAGATAACAACGATAATATCGATAATAATGAGAGTAATAAAAACAATAATAACGATAATAACGTTAACAACGATAATAACGATGATAACGATAATAACAATAATAATAAAAGTAATAATTAAGATAATAACGACATGTACGATAATAAGGATAATAACATTAAAAATAATAACGATAAAAATGATAATAATATACACGATAATGTCGATAATATCGATAATAATATTAACATATTTAACTATAATATCGATAATAATATTAACAATATTAACGATAATATCGATTAATAATAATATTATAAACCGTAACGTCGATAATAATAATAATAATAATAACATTATTAACTATAATAACGATAATAACTGTAATAATAATAACGAAAATAAAGATAATAATAATATTAACGATAATAATAATAATAATAATAATAATAAAGATAATACCGATAGTAACAATAATAACGATAATAACGATAATAACTATAATAACGATAATTGCGATAGTAACGAATATATTAATAACAATAATAACGATATTAGGAATAATATTAATAACGATAATAACGATATTTACGATAATAATTATAAGAATAATAAAGATAATAACTATAGCAACATTAATATGGATAATAATAATAACAATATTAATGATAATATCGAAAATTATAATAATACTAATAGCTATAATAACGATAATATCGATAATATCGATAATAATAAAAACGATAATAACGATAAGAATAAAAATAAAATTTCGGTAGTAACAATAATAAAGACAATTACCATAATAACGTTAATAATAACAACAATAATGTCAATGATAATGATAACAATCATAAAACTAGTAACGATAATAATAATAATAGCAATAATAACGATATTAACGAAAATATTAATAACATTAGTAACGGAAACAACAGTAATATCTTTAATAATAATAATAATAATAAAGAAAGTAAGTATAATAACGGTGACAACTATAATATTAATAACAAATATAACGATAATAACGATAATAACGATAATAATAATACTAATAATGAAGATAATAATGATATCAATGGCAATAACGATAATAATGTTTATAATTATAATATTATTAAAGATAATAACGGTAATAACGATGCTAACAATAATAGCGATAATAATAACTTACAACAGAAGCAATAATAACGATAATAACTATAGTTTTCTTATAATAATAACAATGATAACGATTATAATTATGATAACAATATTAACGATAATAACAATGATAATAATTATAATAATAAAGGTAATGACGATAAAAAAGTATCTAACGTTAATAGTAATAAAAGCAATAATAATGATAATAATAGAAGTAATACTAAATAAATTAAGAATAATAACTATAATAACGATTATAACAATAACAGTAGTAGTAAGAATAACATTAATAACAATAACAACGATAATAACGATTATAAAAATGTTAACGATAATAATATTAACGATAATAACGATAATAAGCATAATAATAATTATAATTATAATAAAGATAACAACGATATTAACGATAATAATGACAATAACAGAAAACAATAATGACGATAATAACGTTAACAAAGATAATACCGATAATAACGATAATGACAATAATAATAATAGTAATAATTAAGTTAATAATGATATTTACGATAATAATAGTTGTAATAATTACAATAATAACAATAATAGCGATAATAAGGTTATTACCGATAATAAGGATAATTATAATATTCATAATAACTATAATACGGATAATACTGATATTAATAATAACCAAAATAACGATTATAACGAAGAAATAATAATAATAATATCGATAACAAAGATAATAAAGACAATAATAATAATGATAATATTAATAATAATAAAAATTTTAATGACGATAATAACGGTAATAGTAGTAGATATAATATCAGTATTATCAATAAAAACGATAAAAATATTGATAATAACGGTTATTACGATAATGATGCTAATAATAAAAATAAAGATTATAAAGATAGTAACTATATTAACGATAATAACGATAATAAAATAATGATATTAATAAGCACAATAATAATAATTACGATAAAGCAATAATATTATTATCGAAATTAATGATAATATTGTTAATAGTAATAAAAATTTTAACGATAATATCGACAATATAAAAAATAACAATAATAATAATAAGCATAATAAAGATAACAGAGATTACAATAATAACGATTAAAAAGATAACAACGGCAATAATGATAATAGCAATAATAACGATAACATCTGTATTAAAAATAACAATATTAACGATATTAAAGAAAATAGTAATAACAATAATAACGATAACAACGATAATAACATTAATAATAATAATAATAAAAACGAAAGTAAGTATAATAACGTTGACATCGATAATAATAATAAACATAATAACGATAATAACGGTAAGAACGATAATAACGTTAATAAAATTAATAATAATATCGATAATCGCGATAATAACGATAATAACAATATTAATAGTAATAAAAATAAAGATAATATCAATAATAACGATAATATCGATAATTATTATAACAAAAATAATGAAGATAATAATAATAATAATAACGATAATAATGATAATAACGATAATAATAATAATAATAACATTAAAAACAATGATAACGATAATAATAATAATAATAATGGCATTACAAGCAATAATATCGATAATAACGATAATCACGATAATAATTATAACAATAATATCAAAAATAACGATAAGAAATATAATACTAATAACAATAATATCGTTGACAACGAAAATAACGATAATTATAATAATAATATATAGATAATAAGGATTATAACGATAAGAACGAACATAACTGTAAAAATGTAATTAAGGGCAAATATAATAATAATTATAACGATAATGAAAATGACGATAATGACGATAATAAAGAAAATGACGATATTAACGATTGTAATAATAATGATAATAACGATAATAAACAAAATAATAATAATGATAATAAAGATAACAACAATATTAACGATAATAACGATAATAATATTAATAATATAACGATAATAAAGATAATAATTGTAATATAGATAATAACGATATTATCGATAAAAATAATAATGATATTAACGATAAAATAGATAATAATAATAACAAAATAAACGATAATATCGATAATAATAGTAAATTGAATGACAATAAAAACAAAAATAACGAAAATGACGTAAATAATATGATCGATAAGAACGATAATTATAATAATACAAATATCGATAGTAACAAAAATAACGATAATGAGGATAATAACGATAATAATAACAGCAATAATAACGATTTTAAAATTAAGAACGATAATAATAATAATATTAATAACAATAATAACATTATCAACGATAATAATAATAAAGACGTTAATAATAATAATCATAATAAAGATATTAACGATAATAACAACAATAATAATTATAACAATAATAATAATTGTAACTAAAAGAATGATAATATCGATAATAACGATAATAATAATAACGAAAGTAACGATAATATCGATAATACCAATAACAATATTATTGATAATATCGATAATAATATTAATAATCATAACGAAAATAGCGATAATAACGATAAATACGATAATAACGATAATAAAATTAATATTAATTAAGATAATAACAATATTAACAATAATATCGATAATAACAATAATAAAAATAATAACAGTAATAGCAATAATAACGATAATAACGATAATAACTATAATAGAGATAAGCCTAATATCGATAAAACGATAATAAATATAATAATTCTAAGAATAATATATATATAACATTGATACTAACGTTAATAACGTCAATAATGATCAGAACGATAATAATATTAATAATAATAACAATAATAACAATTATTACGACATTACGATAATAATAAAAGTAATAATAACTATAATAAAAATAATAAGTATAATAATCATAATAACTAAAATAATAGTAGCAATAATGAAAGTAATAACAATAATAGCCATAAAAACAATTTTAACGATAATTATAATAACGAAAATAACGATAATGTCGATTATAATAATAACAATATACGATAATATCGATATTAATAATTGTAATGATAACAATAATAACGATCATAACAATAATAGCGATTATAATAATAATGATAATAATGATAATAATAATAAATTATCATTAGTAAAAATAATAATGATAACGATGTTTATAAAAGTAATAATAATAACGTTTATAACGATAATAACGATAAAAATGATAATAACGATAATAATTATATTAGTAATTGCAATAATAACGATAATAACGATAATAGAAGAAACAATAATGACGATATTAACGAAAATATTAATAACAATTGTAACGTTATCAACGATAACAATAATAATAATAATCATAGTAATAACGAAAGTAAACATAATAACGATAACAATAATAACAATAATAGCGATAATATCGATTATAATAATACCGATAATATCGATAATAGCGATAATAATAGTAATATTAATAACGATATTAAAAATAATATCGCAAAAACGATAAGAATAATGGAAATAATAACGATAATAACGATAATAAATATAACGATAATATTATTAAAGATATTAGTGACAATATTAATATTATTAATAACGATAACAACGATAATAAAGATAATAATATTAATATTAATAAAGATAATAACGATATTAACGATAATACCGATAATAACGATAATCATACTAACGATAATAACGATAATGATAATGATAATAATAACTCTAATAAAGTTAATATCTGCAATAATAATAATAATAATAATAATATTAATAATAACGATAATAACGATAATAAAAAGAACAATAATAACGATATTAACGAAAATATTAATAACAATTGTAATGTTAACAACGATAATAAAAATAATAATAATA
The DNA here is from genome assembly GCF_910589235.1 of Vespa crabro. NCBI lineage: Eukaryota > Metazoa > Arthropoda > Insecta > Hymenoptera > Vespidae > Vespa > Vespa crabro. The sequence goes on from NW_025813595.1 coordinate 3,377,125, forward strand.
ATAATATTAACGAAAGTAAAGATAATAACGATAACAATAATAACAATAATAGCGATAATATCGATTATAATAATACCGATAATATCGATAATAACGATAATAATAATAGAAATAATAACAATAATAACGATAATATTGATAGCGATAATACTATTGACAATAATAATGACATTATTAATATTATTAATAACGATAATAACGATAATAAAGATAATAATATTAATATTAATAAAGATAATAACGGTATTAACGATAATACCGATAATAACGACAATAACGATAATCATACAAACGATAATAACGATAATAACGGTAATAATGATAGTAATTATAACAATAATAGCAGTAATAACGATAATAATGATAATAATATATACGATTATAACGACAATAGTAATAATAATAAGAACGATAACAAAAATAATTACGATAATAGTAATAATAAAAATTATAATAAAATTAAAAACAATCATTTGTATATTAACAATAATAATAATGGTAATGTTAAGAATAATAACAATAATAACGATAATAACTATAATAACTATAATTTCGAGTAATAATAACAATAATACCATTATTAAAGATAATAAAGATAAGAACGATAATAATAATCATAATAATAACAATAATATTCATAACAATATTAACGATAATAACGGTAATGACGATAACTATAATATCGATAATTACGATAATATCGATAATAATATTAACAATATTAACAATCATAAACATAATCGTAATAATAATAAAATGTATACCGATAATAATAATAACAATACAAGAAAAATAATAACAATATTAACGATAATAACGATAATAATAACAACAATAATATAAAAAGTAGTAATAACGATAATATCGATAATAATGTCAATAAAGATAAAAATAAAAATAAAAACAATAATAACGTTAGTAATAACAACGAAAATAATAATAGAAGCGGTAATAATAATAGTAATAATAACGATAATAGCAATAACAATGATAATGATAATAAAGATAATATCGATAATAATAACAACAATATAACGAAAGTAACCTTAATGATAATAATAGTAATAACGATAAAAACGATAATAACGATAATAAAGATAATAACACTAATGATATGAACGATAATAGTAATAATTATAATAACCATAAAAAAGACAATAAAGATAATAATAATAATAATAACAATACTGAATATAAGGATAATAACGATTATAATAATAATAATAATAACGAAAATAAGGATAATAACGATAACAACGAAAATAATAATAACAATAATAGCGATAATAACGATTTTAACGATAATAAGGATAATAATAATAATTATAATAACAATAGATACAGTAAAATCGATAATAACGAAAAAACGAAGATAACGATATTAAGGATAATAATAATAATCAGAATAACGATGATAACGATAATATCGATAATAAAAAGAATAATAATAATAATGATCGTAACGATAATAAAGACAATAATAGCATTTCTAGTAACAATAATCATAGTAATAACTATAACAACGATAATATCGAAAATAATAACAATGACAAAGTTAATAGTAATGATAATAATAGCGATAATAACGATAATTACTTTAATAATAATAACAATAATAAAGATAATACCGATATTGACATTAATAACAATAATAATAATAGCAACAATAACGATAATTAGGAAAATAAAAATTATAATTAAAATGATACTAAGGATAAGAACGATATCATCAATAATATAAATAAGAAAAATAAAGATTATATCGATTATATTAATAAAAATATTAACAATTATATAGATAATTATAATAATAATATTAACAATAATAACGATAATAACAATATTAACGATAATAAGGATAATAAAAATGACGATATTTATGAATATAACGATAAATTAATATTAATAATACCAATAATAAGGATAATAAAGATATCGTCGATAATAATAATAACAATAATAATGATAATATAGATATTAATATTATCAATATTAACGATAATAAGGATAATTTTAATAATAATAATAACGATAATAACGGTTTTAACGATAAATATAATAACGATAATAACGATTTTAACGATATTATCGATTGTAATAAGACTTATAATAAAGATAATAAAGATAAAAACGATATTAATAATATCAACAAAAACGATATTAACGATAATAATGATAATAACGATAATAAAAAAATAATAATATTAATAAGAAGAATAACGATGATACCGATAATAACGGTAATAATAATAATAAATATAAATATAATATCGTTAATAATGATAGTAATAATAACAATAATAATAATGACTATAATAATAATAACAATAATAACGATAAGGAGAAAAATAGCAATAAAATTTATAACAATAAAATCGATAACAACGATAATAATGGTAATATTAATAATAATAATATCGACTATAAGGATAATAAAGATAAGAACGATTATTATAATAACAATAATAACTATAATAACGATAGTAATAATAGTATATATATTGATATCTATAGTAATATAGGATAAATATATAGATAGTGTTTATAAGGACGATATTAAATAAAAACGATAATAAAGAAAATAACGATAATAACGACAATAATAATAATAATAAAACGATAATAAAGACAATTTCGATTATAATAATAACGATAATAACGATAATATCGATTAAAGTAATATCAATAAAATCGATAATAAAGATAATAATAAAGATACTATCAAAAATAACGAGAATAATGTCAATAAAAATTATATTATGTACTCTAATGACGATAAGAAAGAGGTAAACGGTAATAACGATAATATCGACAATAATAATAATAATAAGAATAATAACGATAACTACAAAAAGACGATAATAGTAATATTAGTTATAATGAAAACAAGGATAATAACTATATCAACTATTATAATAATAATAATAGTAATAGTAATAATAATAGCAATAATAACGATAATAAAGAAAATTACAATAACAATAATAACGACAATATCGATAATAGCGATAACAATAATAACAATAGTAACTATAATAACCATAATAATGATATTACAGTAATAAAAATAAAGGTAATATCGATAATAAGGACAATAATAATAGTAATAATAACGAAAATAACGACAGTAACAATATTAATATTAACGATAATAAGAATAATAATAATGACATCGATAATAGTAATAACAATAATACCGATAATAAGGGTAATTATGAAAATAACATTAATAACGATAATATATATAAAACGACAATAATAATAATAATAAAAACGATAATAGGGATAATAACGATAATAAAGATAATAACGTTAATAATAATAATAATAATAAAGTAACGGTATTAACGGTAATAACGATAATAATAATAACAATAATGACGATATTAAAAATAATATTGATAATAACAATAATTATAATTATAATAATAATAATAAAAACGATAATAACAGTAATAATAGTAACAATAATAACGATAATAAAGAATTTACGATAATAATAATAAAAATTATAAAGATAATACTAATAATAGCGATAATAGCGATAACTATAATAACTATGATTACGATAATAACAATAGTAATAATGACCAAAATATCGAAAACAACGATAATAACGATATTAATAATAATAAAAATGAAGATAATATCGGTAAAGTGCATAGTAATAAAATAATATATACGATAATAACGATAATAACGATAATAATAATAATAAAAATAACTTTAATATCGTTAATAGTAACAACTAAAAATTCGATAATAATGGTATTAATGAAAATAACTAGAATAATAATAATACATATAACAATAAAAACGATAATAACAATAATAATATTGACATTAATAACGATAATTACGATAATAACGATAGTAATAAAGACTATAATAACGGTAAAAAATATGATAACGATAATAATAATAATAATAATAATATTATCGATAATGAGTATAATTACGAAAATAACGGTAATAAAGATATTAACAAATAATAACGACAAAAATAATAATAATAATAATAACGATACTAACGATAATAACGATAACAATAATAATAAAAAGAAAGATAATAACGGGATTAACGATAATAACGATAGTAATAATTAAAATAATAACGATAATGACGATAATAATAATAATTACGATAATTATAAGAACAAAAATTACTATAATAACGATATTAACAATAATATTAATAAGAATTACGACGATAATAAAGAAATAACGATAGTAATAATAACAATTATAACGATAATAATAGTTATGACCATAACAATAATAACGACAATTACTATAATATCGATAATAATATTAACATTAGTAACGTTCATAACGATAACAGTAATAATAATAATAACATGTATAACGATAAAACCGATAATAACGATAATAACGATGATAATAATAACGATATTTTCGACAATAGTGCTAATAATAATAACGATAATAACAATAATACCGATAATAACGATAATAATACTAATAATAATAGAGATAATAACGATATTAACGATTATAAAGATAATAATGATAATAACGATAATAATAATAATAGTAATAATTATAATAACGATAATAACGATATCAATAATAATAATAATGACGATAAGAACGTTAATAGCGATTGTAATGACAATAAAGACAGTAATAAGAATAATAATAATAATAATAACGATAATAATAATAATATTAATAACAATAATTACATTAACAACGATAAAAGTAATAATGACGTTAATAGTAATAATCATAATAAAGATATTAGCGATAATATCAACAATAATAATAATAATTAAAACCATAATAACGATAAAAAACATAATAACTATAATAACGATAATAATAGTGAAAATAATAGTAATAATAGATGTATTAAAGTTAGTAAGGATAATAAGGATTATTATATTAATAATAATAACGTTAAATACGATAATAGCGACAATATTATTATTAATATTAACGTTAATAGGTAGAATTACTATATAAAAGTTAATAGTAATAAGAATAATAACGATAAAAACGATATTAAAGATAATAACAATAATAATATTGATAATAACGATAATAATAATAGCAATAATAACGATTTTTAATGTTAAGAATGATAATAATAGTAACATTTAAAACCATTATAACATTATCAACGATAATAATAATAATGACGTAGATAATAATAATCATAATAAAGATATTAACTATAATTTCAACAATAATAATTCTAAAAATAATAATAATAATAATAGGAACCATAAGAACGATAATATCGATAATAACGTTTATAATAATGACGATAGTAACGATAATAAAGATAATAACAATAATAATATTAATGATAATATCGACATTATTGATAATATTTACAAAGATAATTTTGATAATAACGATAATAAAAATAATAACCATAATAACGATAATAATAACATTATTACTAATTACAATAATAACGATAATAAAGGTAATAAATACAACAATAATAACGATATTAACGAAAATAGTGTTAAAAATTGTAACGAAAACTATGATAACAACATTAATAATAATAATAATAATAGCGAAGGTAAGTATGATAACAGTGACAACTATAATATTAATAATAATAATAACGATAATAACGATAATAATGATAATAATAATTCTAAAAATAGAGATAATAACGTTATTAATGGCAATAACGATAATAACGATAATAATTAAAATCATATTAAAGATAGTAATGTTAGTAGCGACAATAAAATAATAATATTAATAACAATAATAACAATAATAACGATAATAGCAATAATAATTATATCGATATTAACGATAATTTCGATAAAAATAATAACAATATTACCGATAATATCGATAATAATAATAATAATAATAATAATAAGGAAAATAAAGATAATAGCGATTTTAATAACAACGATTAAAAAGATAACAACGACAATAATGATAATTGCAATAATAACGATAATATAGGTAATAAAAATAACAGTAATGACGATATGAAAGAATATAGTAATAACAATAATAACGATAACAACGATAATAACATTATTCATGTTAATAGTAATATCGAAAGTAGGTATAATAACGATGCCATCGATAAAAATAATGAAAATAAGAACGATAGTAAAGATCATAACGATAATAATAATACTAATAATAACGATAATAACGATAATAATAATAATCGTATTAAGGATAATAACGATAATAACGATAATAACATTAATAATAATAATAATAATAACGAAAGTAATTATAATAACGATGTCATCGTTAATAATATTAAAAATAAAAATGATAATAAAGATATTAACGATAATAATAATACTAATAATAACGATAATAACGATAATAACAATAATCGTATTAAAAATGATAACGATAATAACGATACTAACTATAATAGTGATAATAATAATTAGAACAAAAACAATATTAACAATAATAATTATAAAAACAATTATAATAATGACGGTAATAACGATGACAATCCTAATATTGATAATAACGATAATAACGATAATAAAAATGATAATAATAATAATAATAATGATTCTAACGATGTAAAAGATTCTAACGATAATAATATTATTAATAATAAAAATAAAAACGACAATAAGGACAATAACGATAATAATAGTAGTAATATTAAGAATATTAAGAATAATAACTATAAAAACTATAATAACCGCAATATTAGTAGTAATAAAAAAAGTAATTATTATAATTACGATAATATCGATAATAATAATAACAATTTAAACGATATTATCGAATATAATAATAACATTAATAACTAAAATAACGATAAAACGATTATAAAGATAATAATAATGATAATAATAATAATAACAATAATAAAGATAATAATGACAAAATAATAATAATAATAATAATAATAATAATAATAATAATAATAATAATAACGATAATAATAGTTATAACGATAAAAATAATAGAAAAATAACAATAATATGAATAATAACTATAAAAAAGATAATAACGATAATATCAATAATAATAAATACGATTATAACCATATCATCGATAATAATAATAACAATATTTACAATAATATCGATTATAATAACAACAGTATTGACGATAATACAGATAATAATAAAAAACAATAATTACAGTAATAACGATAATAGCGATAATATCGTTAATAATAATAACGATAATAATGATAATAGCGATAAAAACAATAACGATATTAACGATAATATTGACAATATTAAAGATGATAATGATAATAATTTAAAAACGATAATAATTATCATAATTATAGTAGTAATAACGAAAATAACGATATTAAAAGTTAAATGATAACGATACTAACGGAAATTATAAAAAAATTGATAACGCTAATAACGATAATAAAGAAATAATTTTAATAATAATAACGATAATAACGATAATAATAATAGTATTAATAAAAATATTAAAAATAATAACGATAATAACCATAATAACGATAATAATGATAATAATAACGACATTAATAACTATAATAAATATAATAAAGTTATGGTATTAACGATAACAGTAGTAGTAATAGTAATAATGATAATAACAAAAATAGAGACAATAAAATAAAAATAATAAAGATAATAACGATATTATCTAAAATAACGATAAAAGCTATAAGATTAATAATAATAAGAACAATGACAACGATAATATAGACAATAAACATAAAAACAGTAACGACAATACGACAATAATAATAATATTAATAATAATAATAATAATAATAATAATAATAATAATATTAATGATTACAACGAAAATAATGATAATAATGTTAGTAATAATAACAATAATTACAATAATAACGATGATAAAGATAATAATGATAATAACGATAATAATATTTATGACAACAATTATAATACTGATAATAAAGATAATAACGATAATATAGATAATAACGTTAATAATAATAACAATAATAACGATTATAACGATAATAACGATAATAATAGAGACAATAATAATAATATTAAATATAATAACAAAAAAATTACGATTTATTTATAATAACGATATTAATAATAACGATATTATTGATAATAATAATAATTTTGATAGCAATAATGACCTTAATAAAGATAATAACGTAAATAATGAAAAGATAATAACGATAATAGTAATAATAATGTCGATAGTAATAATAATTACAATTATGACGATAATAACGATTATAATAATAACGATAATGAGGATGATAATAATATCTATAATAACACTAATAACGATAATAATTATAATAATAACAGCAATAATAACGATAACAACTATAATAACATTAATCATAATAATAATGATAACGAAACTAAGAATAATAATTGTGTAAACGATAAAAATAATAACATTAATATCGGTGATAAAAATAATAACGGTAATAATAATAATAATAATAACGAAAATAACGATTATAATGATAATAACGTTAATAATGCTAATAATAAGAGCAATAATTACGATAAAAGGATAATAATTATAATAATAGATGTAATAATTACAACATCAACAATAATAAAAATAATAAAAATAATAATAATAGTAATAATAACAATAATAACAGTATAAACAATAAAAACGATAATAAAAATATTATCCTTAATAATAATAATAATATTAACGATTATAACGGTAATAACGATAATGATATTAATAATAATAGAATTAATTACGATAATAACGTTTATAACGTTAATAATGATAACAATAATAACGATAATAAGGATAGTAATAATAATAATAGTAATGAAAATAATATCGAAAATAACGGTAATAACGATTACGAAGATAATAATAATAATAATAAGATAATAGCGATATAAATGATAATATCGATGACAACGATTAAAATAATAACAATAATACCAATAATAACAGTAATAACGACAATAATTATATTAATAATAATTATAATAATAATAATAATGATAATAGCGATAATAACGATATTATTAAAAATAATGATAAATATAAAAATAATAACGATAGTGATGAAAATAAAAATTTTAATAATAACGATATTTTCTATAATAGTGATAATACTAATACCGATAATAACGATTAAATTATAATAACAATAATAATAATAATATTATTATTAAGATTAATAACGATAACAAGGACAATAGTGATAATAATAATAATAATTTTAACATAAATGTCGTTAATAACGATAATTATTTTAATAGAAGTAATAATAACAATATTAACAATGTTTGCAATAATAATGATAGTAAGGATAATAATAGTGGTAACAATTAAAGTAATAACAGTAATAACGATAATAACAATAATAAGGATAATAATAATAAAGATAATAACGACAGTAGTAATAATAATATCGATAGAAACAATAATGACGATAATAACGAAAATAACGATAATAACGATAATAATAATAAAATTAATAACGATAATTACGTTAATAAAGAAAATAATATTAACAATAATAACGATATCAACGATAATAAGGATAATAGTAATAACGATAATAACGACAATAGTAATTTTAAAAATATTGATAAAAACGATAATAACAATAATAATAATAATAGTAATAATAATGAAAATGATAAAAACAATAATTACGATATTAATAATGATAATAATAACCATAATAAAGATAATAACTGAAATAATAATAATAATAATAATAATAATTACAATAATAAAGATAATAATGACTATAATAATACGAATAATAATAATAAGAAGAGTATCAATAATAACGAAAAGAGCGCTAATAATAATAGTCATAATATCTATAATGACACTAATAACGGTAACATCAACTATAATATGTACGAAAATATCGATAATTTTGATAATTATAATATCAATAATAAGAATAATAACAATAATAATGATAATAATCAAAATAATATTTATAAAAATAATAATGATAATAACGAAAATAACGATATTAACGACAATAAAACTAATAATAATAATAAGGGGTAATAGAGATTATAACGATAATAATGATAATGACAATAATAATAATTGTAATAATAAAGATAATAATGATAATATAAGAAATAAGGATAATAATAATAACAATAATAATGATAATAACGATATAAATGATAATAACGACAATGATAATATTATTAATAACAACAATGAGAATAATAACGATAATAAGGATAATAATAAATACGATAAAGCCGATATTATCGACAATAATATTAACAATATTAATGATACTATCGATAATAATATTAACAATATTAACGATAATATCGATAATAATAATAAAATTATTAACGATAATATATATATGAAAATTATACCAATAATAATAATAACAGTAATAACAATAATACTGATAATAACGATAATAACGATAATAATAGTAGTAATAATAACAATTATTAAACTAATAACGTTAAAACGATAATAACGATAATAATAGTTTAATAATAACAATAATAACAATAATAACGATAATAAGGTTATTAACGATAATGTCTATAATTATAATAACCATATTAACAATAATAACGATATTATCAATCATAACAATAACGACAATAACGATAATATCGATAATAATAGTAACATTCTTAACGTTAACATCGATAAAAATAATAATAATAATAAAATTAACGACGATAATAACGATAATAAGTATAATAATAATAATGAAAATAACTATAATAACCATATTAACGATAATAATAACAATAATAAGAATAGTAATAATAATAACGTTAATTACGATAATTACGATAATAAAAATAGTAATTATAACGCTAAAAGTAATAATAACTATAATAATGATAATAATAAATAAGATAATATCGATCAATTCGGTAATAATAATAACAATATTAACGATAATTTCGATTAAATTAATAACAATATTAACGATAATATCTATAAAAAAAAATAATAATAATAATAAAAGTAAGAACGATAGTAGAGATAACAACAATGATAATAATAATAACGATAATAAGGATAATAATGTTAATAAAAATAATTATAATAAAGATAACAACGATAATGACGAAAGTAGCGATAATAATATTTTCAATAAGAAAGATAATTACGATAATAATGATATTAGCGATAAAATTTATAATAATGATAACAACAATGACGATAATAATGTAAATAATAATAACAAAAATAACGATAATAACGACATTCACGATAATAATAATTACAATAAAAACGATAATAACGACATTCACGATAATAATAATTACAATAATAACAATAATAACGACAATAATAATAACAAAGAAGATAATTATAATAATAATATCAATAGAAACGATAAATTGGTAATACTTACGATTATAACGATAATAACGTTAATAACGATATTAACCATAATAAGATTAATAACTATATTTACGTTAATAACGATAATAATATCAGCAATAATAGCGGCAATAGCGACAATAACGGTAACAATAATAATAACATTATTGACAATAATATCGATAATAACGATATCAAAAATAATGGTAATGACAATAATAATAATAATAGTAATAAAAATAATAATTATAATAACGTTAATAATAATAACAATGATAACGGCAATAATGATAATAATATTAATAAAGATATTAGCAATAATAATAGTAGTAATTAATAACATTTATAACGAAATTAACCATAATAACGATAACAATAATAACGATTATTACTATAATAACTAAAATAATAAAAACGATAGAAATGATATTAGTAAAAATAATAATACCGATAAAAACGATAATAAATCTATATTAATAATAAAAAGAATAACGATAGTAAGAAATTAACTATATAAACTATGATAAAACGAAAAACTACGAATATAACGATAATAATTATAACAATAATAACGATAATAACTACAAAAATTATAACAATAACAACGATAATAAAAATAATAACAATAATAACGACTATAACGATAATAATAATAATAATGATAAAAGTAGTAAAAACGATAATAATAAAAATAATAATAATAACGATAAAAACGATAATAGTACATGTTATAATAATACTACTAACTATAATAACGATAATAACGATAATGGTATTATTAATAATAACGATAATAAGGATATTTACGATAATAATAATAAAAATAATATAGAAAAGAACGATATGATCTAGAATAACGATATTAATAATAACGATATTAACAATAATAACGATGAAACGATAATAATAATAATAGTAATAACGATAATAACGATATTAACGGAAATAAGGATAATAATAATAACAATATTAACAATAATACCGATATTAATAATAATAGGAATAATAAAGACAGTAACAATAATAATAATAGTAATACTAATGTTAATAACGTTATAAACGATAATAACGATAATAATACTAACGGTAATAACGATAATAACGATAATATGGATTATAATACTAAAAATAAAATAGATAGTAAGGATATTAAAAGTAACAATAATAAAATTAAATACGAAAATAACGACAATAATAATAATAATAATAACCATAATAATGATAATAAAGTTATTAATAATAATAGTAATAATAATATTAATAACGATAATAACGGTTATAATGTTAATAACTATAATAACGATATTAACAATTAGAATAATAATAATAATAGAGGTATTAAAGTTATTAACGATAATAATAATAATAATAATAACAATAGTAACGAAAATGACGACAAAAAGAATAATAATAATAACGAAAATAACAATAATAGTAATATTAATAATACCAATAGTAACAATAATAACAATAATGACAATAATAATAATTATAATAATAACGATTATAAGGATAATTACGTTAATAACGATAATAATAATAAAATTAATAACGAAAGTTACGATAATAACGAAAATAATAATAGCATTAATAACGAAAATAATGATAATAATAATAATAATAGTTATAACAATATTAAGGATATTAACGATAATAACGATAATACTAATAACGATGACAACGAAAAAAATAATAATATTAATATAAATAATAACGAAAATAAGGATAATAACGATAACAACGATATAAACAATAATAATAATAATAATGATTAACTATAATAACAAAAAAAACACTGATAACGAGAGGAATAGGAACGATAATAACGAAATAAGAATAATAATAATTACATTAATAACGATAACAACGACAATAGCGAAAAAATAATAATAATAATAACGAAAGTAAGGATAATAACGTGCCAACGATAATAATAATAACAATAATAAGGATAAGAACAACAATAATAATGAAGTAAATAAAGATATTAACGATGACAACGATAATAATAATAACAATTATAAAGATAATTACGATTATAACGATTATATGGATTATAACAATAACGATAATAACGATTTTACTAATAACAATAAGAAGGATAATGAAGATAAAACGATAAAAGTGATAATAACTATAATAACAAAAATAACAATTAAATAATTGTATTAATAGAGATATTAACGTTATTAACGATAATAACGATAATAATAAAAACAGTAATAAAGATAAATACGATAATAACGAAAATTATAATAAAAATTTTAACGTATATAGAGATAAATACTATTTCAAAGATAATAATTATAACAATAATAACGATAAAAACGATATTAACAATAATAACTATAACGATAATAACGATAATATCGATAATACTAATAACAAAATTATTGATAATATGGTAATAATAATAATAATGACGATAATATCGATAATAACGATAATAATGATAATAACGATAATATCGATTATAGCGAAAATAATAATTACGTTAATGACGGTAATAATAATGATAATAAAGTTAATAACGATAATTATGATAATGACGATAATATTAATAAAGATAATAAGGTTAATAAGGTAAATAGCGATAATAATAATAGTAATAATAATAATAATAACGATAATAACGATTATAATGATAAGAACGATAATAATAGAAGTAATAATAACAATATTAAAAATAATAAGTAAAATAACGATAAAAAAGATAATGAAAATAATAATAATAGTAATAATAATAAAGATAATTACGATATTAAAGAAAATAATAAAAGTAATAATAAAAAAATAACAATAATATCGTTAATAACGATAATAACGATATTAAAAATAACGATAATAACGACAATGAAAATAATAATATCGATAATAAAAATAATAACGACAATAATAATAATAATAATAATAATAATAATAATAATAATAATAATAAAAATATTAATAATATTAATATCGATAATAACAATAATAACGATAATAATATTATTAATAATAACAATAATAACAATAAGAACGATAATAAGGATAATAATAAATACGATAAATAAGATAATATCGATAATAATATTAACAATATTAACGGTAATATGGATAATAATTATATCAATATTAACGATAATATCGATAATAATTATAACAAAAATAATGAAGATAATAATAATCATCATAACGGTAATAAGGATAAAGACGATAACATCGATAATGATAATAATAATAATAACGATAATAATGATAATAACGATAGTAATAATAATAATAACATTAAAAACAATGATAACGATAATAATAGTGAAAATAATGGCATTACAAGCAATAGCATCGATAATAACGATAATCACGATAATAATTATAACAATAATATCAATAATAACGATAAGAAATATAATACTAATAACAATAATATTGATGACAAAGATAATAACGATAATTAAAATAATTATATAGAGATAATAAAGATTATAACGATAAGAACAAAGATAACTATAAAAAAGTAAATACCGGCGATTATAATAATAATAATAACGATAATTAAAATGACGATAATGACGATAATAACGAAAATGACGATAATAACGATTAAAATAATAAAGAAAATAACGATAATAGTAATAATAATAATAATGATAATAACGATAATAAACAAAATAATAATAATAATAATAAAGATAACAACAATATTAACGATAATAACGATAATAATAATAATATAACGATAATAAACATAATAATTGTAATACAGATTATAACGATATTATCGATAAAAATAATAAAGATATTAACGATAAAATAGATAATAATGATAACAAAATAAACGATAATATCGATAATAGTAATAATACAAATATAGATAGAAACAAAAATAACGATATTGAGGATAATAACGATAATAATGACAGCAATAATAGCGATTTTAAAGTTAAGAACGATAATAATAATAATATTAACAACAATAATAACATTATCAACGATAATAATTATAAAGACGTTAATAATAATAATCATAATAAAGATATTAACGATAATAACAACAATAATAATTATAACAATAATAATAATAGTAACTGTAAGAACGATAATATCGATAATAACGATAATAATAATAACGAAATTATCGATAATATCGATAATACCATCAACAATATTATTGATAATATCGATAATAATATTAATAATCATAACGATAATAGCGATAATAACGATAATAATGATAATAACGATAATGAAGATAATCACTATAATATCGATTATAACAATAATAATAATAACAATGATGACGATAATAATAAAAATAATACCGATAATAACGATAATTACGATAATGACGATAATATTAATAACGATAATAACGTTAATAACGTAAATATAGGTAATAATAATAGTAATAATAACAACAATAATGATAATAAAGATAATGACGATAAAAATATTAACGATAATATCGACTTTGTTAATAATAATAACAACGATAATTAAGATAATAAAGATAATAAAAGAAATAATAATAAAGATAATAACAATATTAACGATAATATTGATAATAATGATAATAACAATAATAACGATAATAACGTAAATAATAATAACGATGATAACCATAATAGAAAAAATAATAATTGCGATAAGAACGTAAAAAAAGATAATAATAATAATAATAATAATAGCGATAATAACGATATTAACGACAATAACGGTAATAATTATTAATAATATCGATAATTATTGTAGTAGTGATAAAAGTAATAATATCAAAAAAGATAAAATGACTTTAAAAATAATACAAATAACGATTTTAGCGATAATAATGATAATGAAAATAATAATAATAGTAATAATAATAACGGCGATTACGATATAAACGATAATATTAATAGTAATCATTACAAAAATAACAATAATAACGATAATAACGATAATAACAATATCAATAATAACGATAATAACGACAATAATCATAATAATGATGATAACTATAACAACAATTATAACGATAAGAATGATAATAATATATACGATAAAGTCGATAATATCGATAATAATATTAACAATATTAACGATGATATCGATATTAATGAAAAATAATAATAATAATGACGATAATAACGGTTTATAATGGTAATAATAGTAATAACAATATCAACAATAACGATAATAACGATAATTACAATAATAACGATTATAATAATAACGATAATAACGATAAAAATAATAATAATAATAACGATAATAACGATTATACGATTTATAACAATAACGATTATAACGATAATAGTAATAATAATAACAACGCTAATGAAGATAAAAAGATAAAAATGAAAAAAACTATAATAACTATAATAACTATTCCAATAATAATAATAATAAGAATAATAACGATTATAACAATAAAAATAAAAAGAATAATAACCACAATAATGATAATAACGATAATAATAATAGCAATAATAACGATTTTAACGTTAATAACTATAGTAATAATAACATTAATAACTGTAATAATTTTATCAACGATAATAATAATAATGAAATTAATAATAATAATCAAGTTAGATATAATAACGATAATAAAAACAGTAATAATTATAACAGTAATAATAATAATAATAATAACGATAATATCGATAATAAAGATAATAATGATAATAAAGATAATAAAGATAATAACAATAATATCGATTATAACGATAATAATAATAATAACGGTAATGACGATAATAATAATAATAATAAAGATAATAACGTTAATTACGAGAATGACGATAATATTAATAACGATAATAACGTTAATAACGTAAATAACGTTAAGAATAATAGTAATAATAACAATAATAACGATAATAATATTAACGAAAATATAGATATTATTATCAATTATAACAACGATAAATACGATAATAACGATAATAAAATTTATAATAATTAAGATAGTAACAATATTAACAATAATATCGATAATAACAATAATAAAAATAACAATAGTAATAGTAATAATAACGATAATAACGATAATAATAATAATAATATTATCGTTAGTAAGAATAATAATGTTAACGATGTTTATAATAGTAATAATAATAATGATTATAACGATAATAACGATAAAAATGATAATAACGATAATAACGATAATAGAAGAAACAATAATAACGATATTAACGAAAATATTAATAAAAATTGTAACGTTAACAACGATAATAAAAATAATAATAAAAATAGTAATAACGAATGTAAAGATAATAAGGATAACAATAATAACAATAATAGCGATAATATCGATTATAATAATACCGATAATATCGATAATAACGATAATATTAATAGAAATAATAACAATAATAACGATATTAAAGATAACGATAATATTATTAACGACAATAATGACAATATTAATATTATTAATAACGATAATAAAGATAAAAAAGATAATAATAATAATATTAATAGAGAAAATAACGATATTAACGATAATACCGATAATAACGATAATCATACTAAAGATAATAACGATAATAATAATGATAATAATAACGCTAATAAAGTTAATATCTACAATAAAAATAATAATAATAATATTAATAATAACGATAATAACGATAATATCGGTAATAATGATAGTAATTATAACAATAATAGGAATAATAACGATAATAATGATAATAATATATACGATTATAACGACAATAGTAATAATAATAATAACGATCTTAAAAATAATAACGATAGTAATAATAATATCAATTATAATAAAAATAAAAACAATCATTTGTATAATAACGATAATAATAGTGGTAATGTTAAGAATAATAACAACTATAACGATAATAATGATGATGACGATAACAATATTATTGATAATAACGTCAATAGTAATATTAATAATATTAACTATAATATCGATATTAATGATAATAATAATAATAATAATAATTATAATATCGATAGTAACGATAATAACGATAATACGAGAATAACTATAATAACGATAATTTCGATAGTAAGGAATATAGTAATAACAATAATAACGATATTAGTAGTAATATTAATAAAGATAATATCGATATTTATGATAATAATTATATTAATAATAAAGATATTAACGATAGTAGCAATAATAACGATAATAATAATAAAAATATTAATGATAATAACGAAAATTTTAAAAATAGTAATAGCAATAATAATGATAATAGCGATAATATCGATAATAATAATAACGAAAATAACTGTAAGAATAATAATAAAATATCGATAGTAACAATAATAACGACAATTAAGATAATAACGATAATAATAATAACGATAATGTAGATGATAATAATAACGGTCATAACGGTAATAACGATAATAATAATAATAATAATAATAGCAATAATAACGATATTAACGAAAATTGTAATGACATTAGTAACAAAACAACGATATTAACATTAATAATAATAATAATAATTAAAGTAAGTATAATAACAGTGATAACTATAATATTAATAACAATAATAACGATAATAACGATAAAAACCTCAATAATAATAATAATAATAATGATAATAACGATATCAATAGCATTAACGATAATAACTTTTATAAAAATTATCTTATTATGATAACAACAATAATAACAATGACTAACGACATCAATTATATGAATATAACGTTAATTTCGATATTAATAATAGCAATATTAAAGATAATAACGATAGTAATAATAATAATAACGACATAAATAACAATAATAAATATAATAACGATATGGTATTAATGATAAAAAAGATAATAGTAATAATAGTAATAACGATAATAACGACAATAACGACAATAAAAATTATCATAATAACGATAATAACAATAATAGAGATTGCGGCGGTAATAGAGACAGTAATAATAATAATAATAATAATAATAATTATAATAATAATAATAATAATAATATTAAAGATTACAACGAAAATAATGATAATAATAGCTGTAATAATAACAATAATAACGATAAAAATGGAAGTAAAAATAACAATATTAAGAATAATATATATAATAACGATACTAATGATAATAAAATAATTAGTAATAACTGTAATAACAATATTAAGGATCAAAACGATTTTTACAAGTAACATAATAAAGATAATAAAGATAATATCGATAATAATAATAACAATATTAACGAGAATAACGACAATAATAATAATAATAATAATAACCTTAATAACGATAATAACGCTAGTAAGTATAATAAAAGATATGATAATAACAAATTTAAGAATAATTACTATAATTACAAAAAAAACGATAATAATAATAATAATAATAACAATAATAACAACAATATTGCTAATAACGATAATAACAATAATAATAATAACGATAATAAAGATAATAATGACAATAATAATAATAATAATATTAATAATAATAATAATTTTAATGACGATAATATCGATGATAATAATAATAACAATAATAATAATAAGGATAATAAAGATAACGGAGATTATAATAATAACGATTAAAAATATAACAACGGCAATAATGATAATAGCAATAATAATGATAAAAACTGTGATAAAAATAACATTATTAACGATATTAAAGAAATTAGTAATAACAATAATAACGTTAACAACGATAATAACATTAATTATAATAATAGTAAAAACGAAAATACGTATAATAACGGTAACATCGATAATAATAATAAAAATTATAATGATAATAACGATAATAACGATAATAACAATGATAATAATAGTATTAATAATGATAATAACGATGTAAATGATTCAAACGAAAATAATAATAACTATAACGATAATAACGAATATGATGTTTAGAATGATTATAATATTAACAATAATAAAAACAATAATGACAATCACGATAATAAAGATAATAGTAGTAGTAATAATAACAATATTAAGAATAATAAATATAATAACGATAATAACAATAATAATAGTAGTAATAAAAAAAGTAATAACAATAATAACGATAAAAACGAATTTAACGATAATTCTAATGTTGATAATTACGATAATATCGATAATAATATTAACTGTAATAACGATAATAAAGATTAAAGAGATAATATTAATTATAGTAATAATAACGATATTATAGATACTAAAGAAAAAATGATAATAATTATTATAACTATAATAACGGTAATAACGATACAAATAATAGAAAAATTACAACAATATCAATAATAACGATAACAAATATAATAACGATAATATCGATAATAATTTATAAGATAACATCAATAACATCGATAATAATGATAACAATATTAACGATATAATCGATCGTAATAACAACAATATCGACGATAATATCTGTAATAATAATAACAATATCGACAATAATATCGATAATAATAATAACAATAATAACAATAATACCGATACTAACGATAATATCGTTAATAATAATAACGATATTAATGATAATAGCGTTAAAAACAATAACGATATAAACGATACTATTGACAATATTAAAGATAATAATGATAATAATTTTAAAACGATAATAATTATCATAAGAATAATAGTAATAACGATAATAACTATAAAAGAATTAAAATAATAACGTTAATATAGATAATAATAATAAAATTAATAACGTTAATAACGATAATTAAGATAATAACGGTAATAATAATAAAATTAATAACGCTAATAACGATAATAAAGATAATAATATTATTAATAATACCGATAATATCGATTATAATGGAAATAATAATAATAACAATATTGATAATAACAATATTAACGGTAATAACGATAATAATAATAGTAATAATTTTAGTAATAATTCTAATGATAATTAAAATTATAACGATAATAATAATAATAATAATAAAAATATTAAAATTATAATCACCAGAATAATAACAATAATACCGGTTATGATAAGAATAATATTTATAATAATAACGAAACAATAATAATAATTATAATTATAATAATAATAATAATAATAATAATAATAATAATAATAATAATAATATCATTAATACGCACAATAATAACAATAATAACGGCTATGAGAAGAATAATATTAATAATAATAACGATAATAATAATAATAACGATATATTCGATTAGAATAATTACAATAATAACGATAATATATCTAATAATGATAATAATACTAATAATTATAACGTTAATAACAATAATATCGATAATAATATTATTAATAATAGCGATAATAACGTTAATAGTAATAAGTATAAAATCGATAGTAATGATATTAATCAAAATATCCATAATAATAATAATAAATTTAACAATACTAACGATAATAACAATAACAATAATAACAATAATAACGATTATTATTATAATAACGATAATAGTAAGAATAATAATAATATCAAAATATGGTTAATTACGAAAATAACGGTAATAACGATAATAACTACAAAAACGACAATAATAATAATAATAATAAAGATAATAACGATAATAACGATAATAGCGATTATAAAAAATACAACAATAAAGATAACAAAGATATTAATAAATAATAACAATAATAACAATTATATATAATAATAATAACACTAATAATAATAAGATAATAATAATAACACTAATAATAATAATATCGACAATAACTATAATTACGATAATAATAATAACAATTATAATGATAATAAAGATATTAACAATAATATTAATAGTTATAATAATAATGATAACAATAATAAGGATAATAGCAATAATAATAATAACCAAATTAACGATTATATTGATTATAAAGATAATGATAGTAACGATAATAATAATTATAATAATAACTATAATTACGATAATAATAATAGAAAAGATAATATTACTAATGATGATAACCATAATAACGATAATAACGAAAATAATAATAAACTTAATGACGATAATAACGTTTATAACGATTATAATAATAACAAATATAACTATTAAAACGGTAATAACAATAATAATATTAACAATAATGACGATAATAACAGTAATAACGATAATAATAGTAATAATAATCAATATATTGAAGGTAATAACGCGTAATAATAAATGCAACAGTAACAATAGTAATAATAGCAATAATAACGATGGTAAAGAAATGGTAGATAATGGTAATAATATTAATTACGAAATTAAGGATAATAACTAGAATAACGATATAAATAATATAAATAATAATAATAATTATAATAATAATAAAAATAATAACGATAATAAATATAATAACGTTAATAAAAAAAGTAATAATAACAATAATATCATTATTAAAGATAATAAAGATAAGAACGATAATAATAATCATAATAATAACAATAATATTCATAACAATATTGACGATAATAACGGTAATGACGATAACAATAATAACGATAATTACGATAATATCAATAATAATATTAATAATAATAACGATCATAAGCATAATAGGAATAATAATAACATGTATAACGATTATAACTGTAAGAATAATACAAAGAAAAATAATAACAATATTAACGATAATAACGATAATAACAATAATAATAGTAGTAATAATTACGATAATGACGATATTACCGATAATAAGGATAGTAACAATACCAATAATTACGATAATAACACTTATAATCCTAATAACGACATTAATATATAAAAAAAATAACATTAATACTCATAATAACAATATTAACGATAATAATAGTAGTAATAACAACGATAATAGTAGTAATAATAACAATAATAACAATTATAGCGATAATAAAGGTATTACCGATAATAACGATAATTATAATATTCATAGTAACTATAATAAAGATATTATCCATAATAATAATAACAATAATAACGATAATAACGATAATAATTATTATAATAGAAGTATTAATAACAATAAATATAGTAGTGATAAGGAACTTAATAATTATAATAACGATAAAATGATTTTAACGATAATAATAAAGACGATAATTAGGATAATATCGATAATAATAATAACATTAATAACTATAATTACGAAAATAACGATTATAACGAAAATAGTAATAATTGTAATAATTACCATAATAAAGATAATAACTACACAATAATAATAATAATAATAACGATAATAACGGTAATAACGATAGAAATAATAGAAAAATAAAAATAATATCAATAATAATGTTAAAAAAGATAATAAAGAAAATATCGTTAATAATAATAACGATAATAATGATAAGAGCGATAAAAAAAATAACGATATTAACGATAATATTGACAATATTAAAGATAATAATGATAATAATGTTAAAACGATAATAATTATCATTATTACAGTAGTAATAAAGTTAATAACGATATTAAAAAGAAAAATAATAATGATAATGTAGATAATAATAATAAAATTCATAACCTAAATAACGTTAATAACGATAATAACGGTAAAAATAGTAAAATTGATAACTCTAATAACGATAATAAAGATATATTATTAATAATAACGATAATAACGATTACAATGGAAATAATAATATTAACAAAATTGAAAGTAACGATAATAACGGTAAAAACGATAATAATAATAGTAATAATACTGGTAATAATAATAATGGTAATTACGATAATAACAATAATAATAATAGTTACAATAGCATTAAAACAATAATAACGACAACAACGATAATAAGGATATCTATAATAACGATAATAAAGTCAATAATAATAACTACAATAATATCGTTTATAACTATAATAACGATTATAACCATAATGACGATAATAACGATAATATCGATAATAATAATAATAATAATACCAGTAATAACGATCATAACATTAATAACGAAAATAATAATAATAATAATAATAATAATAATAATAATAATAATAATAATAATAATAATAATAATAATAACAATACCGATAATAAAGATAACGACCACAATAATAATAATAATAATAATATTAATAATAATAACGATAATGACAATAATAACGATAATAATAGTAATAATTAAAGTAATATTCACCACAATTATAACAATAATAACGGTTATGTTAAGAATAAAATTAATAATATTAACGATTATAATAATAATAACGATATAATCGATAATAATAATTACAATAACAACGATAATAATTACAATAATGATAATAATAATAATAATTATAACGATAATAACGATTATTTCGATAATAACAATATTAATAAGAGCGATAGTAACGTTAATAGTAATAACTTTAAATTTGATAATAATGATATTAATGAAAATAACTACAATAATAATAATAAATATAACAATAATAACCATAATAACGATAATAAAATTAGTTATAACAATAATAATAACAATAATAACGATAATAAAGATATCATTGATAATAAAAATAACGATAATGCCGATAATAACGTTAATAATAGTAATAATAACAATTATAATAATAACTATAATATCGATAACAACCATAATAACGATAACAACGATAATAACGATAGTAAAAATAATAGTAATAATAACCACGAAAATAACGATAATAACGATAACAATAATAATAGCACTAAGAATATAAATAATTACAATAGTAACGATAATAACATTATGACGATAATAATAATAATAATATTAAAGATAATAGCGATAATGAAGATAATAACGATAATAAGGATAATAACATTACAGTTATAAACGATAAAAACGACAATAAAGATGATAACAATTACAATTATAAAAATATTAATGAAAGAAACGTTAATAATGATAATAAAGAAAATAATAATAATAATAATAACGATAATAATGATAATAACGATAACATCGGTAATAATAAAAACAATAATTACGATAATAACGATATTAACGATATAATGATGATAATAAATAATTTCGTTAATTAGGTTAATTACGAAAATATCGGTAATAACCACGAAATCGGAGAAATCGATAATTAACAATAAAATCGATAATAACGATCATAACGACTTTAAATGTAATAATAATAACAATAATATCGATAATAATAATAGCGATAATGACGACAAAAGTAATAATAATATTAATGGTATTTACGATAATAACGATAATAGTAATTATAATAATAAAGTTAATAACGATAATAACGCATAATAATAATTACAACAATAAAAATAGTAATAATAAAAATAATAACAATAATAACGATATTGACGATAATAATAATAATATTAACAACGATATTAAGTATAATAACGATATCATCCAGAATAATAAAAATAATATCGATAATAACGATAATAACGATGATAAAATTAATAATAATATCGATAATATCAATAATAACGAAAATAACTATATTAATAATAATAATAATAATAATAATCATAATATGAATAATAATAATAATAATAATAATAATTATAATATCGAAAGTAACTGTAGTAATGATAGTAACGTTAATAATGTTACAGACGATAAAAAATATAAAAATAATAACGTTAATGACGATAATGACGACAAAAGTAATAATAATAATAAGAACGAATATAACGAAAATATAAACAGTAGGAATAATAACAATAAAAACAATAATAACAATAATAACGATAATAACGATAGTAATAATATTAATAATAATAATGCTTATAACGCTATAAACGATAATTACGATAATAATAATAAAATCAATAAAGATAATAACGATAATAATAATAAAATCAATAAAGATAATAACGATAATAATTATTATAATAACAAGTATAATAACGAAAATAATAATACAAACGATAATAATACTAATGATTATAACCATGAAAACGATAACAACGATAATAATAAAAACATTAATAACGATAATAACGTTTATAACGCTAATAATAATAACAATAAAATTGATATTAACGACAATAATTATAATAACTATAATAATAATAACAAAAATAACTATTAAAACGGTTATAACAATAATAATAATAACAATAATGACGATAATAACGATGATAATAATTATAATAATAATAATAAAATAACGATAATAAATATAATAACGTTAATAATACAAGTAGTAATACCAATAATATCATTATTAAAGATAATAAAGATTATAGCAATAATAATAATAACAATAATATCAATAGAAATCATAGCAATATTAACGATAATAACGATAATAATAATAACAATAATTATGATAAAAACTATATTAACGATAATAACAATAATAATAAAGATAATAACGATATTAATAATAATAATAATAACCATATTAACGATAATTACAAAAATAATAAAAAGAATAATAATTATTTTAATGATAATAACGATAATAATAATAGCAATAATGACGATTTTAACGTTAAGACCGAAAAAAATAAAACATTAAATGACCATTATAAATTTATCAATGATAGTAATAATAATGACGTTAATAATAATCATCATAAAAAAAATATTAGCGATAAAAACTACCATAAAAATTATAACAAAAATAATAATAATAATAGTTAACACAAGAACGAAATTATCGATAATAACAATAATAATAATAACGATAGTAACGATAATATAGATAATATTATTGATATAATATTATATAGATAATATAGGTATATATAATTGATAAAATCGATAATAATAATAATAATAATAACGATAATATCGTTAGTAAAAATTATAATGATAATAACAATAGTAAAGATAAGAACTATAATATCCACTATAACAATAATAATAATAACGATAAAGACGATAATTACGATAATGAACGATAATATTAATAACGATAATAACGTTAATAACGTAAATAACGACAATAATAATAGAAATAATAACAATATCAACGATAATAATGATAATAGCGATAAAAACAATAACACTATTAACGATAATATTGACAATATTAAAGATAATAATGATAATAATTTGAAACGATAATAATTATCATAATAATAATTGTAATAACGATAATAACGATAAAAAAATTAAAATAATAACGATAATATAGAAAATAATAATAAAATTAATAAGGTTAATAACGATAATTACGATAATAACGGTAATAATAATAAAATTAATAACGCTAATAACGATAATAAAGATAATAATATTATTATTAATACCGATAAAATCGATTATAATGGAAATAATAATAATAACAATATTGATAATAACGATAATAACGGTAATAACAATAATAATAATAGTAATAATAATAGTAATAATAATAATGATTATGACGATAATAACGATAATAATAATAGTCATAATAACATTATTACAATAATTACGATAAAAAAAAATAATAACGATATCCATAATAACCATAATAAAGACAATATTAATAACAATAATAATATTGATAATAACTATAATAACGATAATAATAATAATAATAATAATAAAGATAATAACGATAATAACGATAATAGCGATTATAAGAATATTAATAAGAGCGAAAATAACGTTAATAGTAATAAATATAAAATCGATAGTAATGATATTAATGAAAATATCCTTAATAATAATAATAAATAGAACACTACTAACGATAATAACAATAACAATAATAACAATTATAACGATTATTAATATAATAACGATAATAGTAAGAATAATAATAATATCGAAAATATGGTTAATTACGAAAATAACGGTAAAAATGAAAATAACTATAATAACGACAATAATAATAATAATAATAAAGATAATAACGATAATGACGATAATAGCGATTATAATAAAAATAAAATAAAGATAACAACGATATTAACAATAATAACATTAGTAACAATTATAGCGATAATAACAAAAATAACGATAATAACGATAATAATAATATCACTAATAACAATAATATCGACAATAACGATAATAACGATATTAACGATAATGACGATAATAACAGTAATAATAATAATAAAAATAAAGATAATAACGAAATTAATGGAAATAACGATAATAATAATAAAATAATAACGATAATAACGATAATAATAACAATGTTAACAATAATAACGATAATAGCGATAACAACTTTAATAATTTTAGTAATTATAACAATAATAATATTACTAACGTTAATAACGATATCAAAGATTCAAACAATAACGATAATAACGTTGATATCGTTAATAATAATAACAATATTAACGATAATATCGATAATAATAATAATGACAATAACAACAACAAAATGGTAATAACGACAATAATATACACGATAATAACAATAATACTAATAATAATACTATCTATAATAACAATGATAATGATAAAAATAATAATAATAATAATAAAAATAATTACGATAATAAAGAAATTAACGATAATAATAATTATGATAATGACGATAACAGTAATAATAATAATAACGATTATAACGATATATAATAACAACGATATTATCGATTATAATAAGATTTATATTAGAGATAATATAGAAAAAGCGATATTAATAATAACAATAAAAACGATAATAACGATAATAATGAAAATAACGATAATAAAAGAATAATAATATTAATGAAAAGAATAACGATCATACCGATAATAACGGTAATAATAATAATAAATATAAATATAATATCGTTAATAAGGATAGTAATAATAATAATAATAATAATGACTATAGTAATTATAACATTTATAACTATAAGGAGAAAAATAACGATAAAAATTATAACTATAAAATCGATAACAACGACAATAACGGTAATATTAATAATAATAATATGGATTATAATGATAATAAAGATAAGAACGATTATATTAATAACAATAATAACAATAATAACTATAATAACGATAGTAATAATAATATATATATTGATATATATAGTAATATATGATAAATATATAGATAGTGTTTATAAGGACGATATTAAATAAGAAAGATAATAATGAAAATAACGATAATAACGATAAAAACGACAATAATATTAATAATAAAACAATAATAAAGACAATTTCGATTATAATAATAGCGATAATAACACAATAGTTATAATAATAATAACGATAATACCGATAATATCGAATAAAGTAATAACAATAAAATCGATAATAAACATAATAAAAACAATAATAACAAAAATAACGAAAATAACGTGAACAAAAATTATATTACGTACGATAATAACGATAAGAAAGAGATTAACGGTAATAATGATAATAACGACAATAATAATAATAATAAGAATAATAACGATAACTACAAAAAGAACATAATAGTAATATTAATAATAATAAAAACAAGGTTAATAACGATAAAAACTATAATAATAATAATAATAATATTAAGATAGTAACTATATGAACAATATTAACAATAATAACAATAATATAGGTAATTATAATACGATAATAACGATTACAGTAATAATAATAATATTGATAGTAACAAAATTACGATAATGGTGAAAATAATAATAATAATAATAAAAATAAAAAAGAAATTAATAATGAGAACTATAATAATGATAATAAAGTTAATAACTTTAATATTAATAACAATAATAATGATAATAACGATATTAACAATATTAATAATAATAACAAAAAATAATAATAATAATAACAAAAATAAGGATAATCACGATGACAACGATAATAATAATAACAATAATAATGATAATACGTTAATAATCGTAATAGTAATAACAATAATATCGATAAGAACTATATTTACGGTAAAAATAGTAACGATAATAACGTTAATATCGATAATAATAACAATATTAACGATAATAACGATAAGAGTAATAATAGAAAGTGATAATAACGATAATATTGATAATAACGATAATAATAATACGATAATAACGACAAGACCAATAATAATAACAACGATAACAACGATAATAATAATATTAACAATAATATCGATAACTATTATCATTCCAAAAAAACAGTACTAACGATAATAACGATAATAACGGTAATAATTATAACAATAATGATGATAAAAACGATAATTACGATAATAATTATAATAAAGATAATTATAACAATAATAACGATGGGAAAGATTATGAAGATAATAATAATAACAATTATTACGACAATAATAATAAGAATAATAACGATAATAACGATATTAGCGATAATAATAAAAATAATAATAAAGATAATAACGATATTGACCATAATAACAATAATTGTGATAATTACAATAATAATAAGAACAGCAATAACCATATTACCGATAATAACGATAATTACAATAACAATGACAACGATAAAAACGATAAGTACAATTATAATAATGACGATAATAACGAAAAAAGTAATAATAATTATAACGATAAAAACGATAATAAGAATAATAATAATAACAAAAATAAACATAATTAAGATATCAAAAATAGTAATTGTAGTAATAAAAACAATACTAACAATACTAATTTAATAACGATAATAATAATAATAATAACAATTATAACGAAATTGAGGGTAATGGCGATAATAATAATAACGATAATAACGGTAATAGAAATTATAATAATAACGATAATAACGATAAGAACGATAATAACAATAATAATAATATTGATAACAAAGATAATATCGACATTAACGCTAATAGCGATAATAATGAAACCATTATTGACGAAAATAAAGATAATAAAGATAATTACGATAATAATAAGAATAATAACAGCAAAAATATCTATAATAACGATAATAACGACAATAACGATAATAACAATAATAATAATAGTATTAATATCGATGATAACGGAATTAACTATATAATAATGTTAATAATAATAGTAATAATCACAAAAATAACGATATTAACGATAACAGTAGTAGTAATACTAACAATAATAACAATACAATCGATAATGAGGTTAACGGTATTAATAATAACGATAATAATTACAATAATAATAACAATACTAACTATAAAAACGATAATAATAATAGTAATAGTAATAATAATAGCAATAATGACGATAATAAAGATAATTATAATAACAATAATAACGATAATAACGATAATAGCGGTTACAATAATAACAATAATAACGTTAAAACGAAAATTACGATAATTTTGATAATAACAATAATAATGATAACGATAATAACGAAATAGTAATCATAATAATTACGATTATAAAAATAATATCGATATTAATAATAATTCTAATAATTAATATAGTAACGATATAAACGATAAGAACAATAATATTAATAAAAACAATAAAGATAATAATGATAATAATAATAATAATAATAACAATAACAAGGATAATAACAATAATAATAATAAAAGACTATAATAATGATTATAAAGATAATGATAATAAAGATAATAAATATAATAATAAAAAAAATAATAACGATAATAATGATACAAACGATAATAATAATAATATCAATTAACATAATAACGATTATAACGATAATAATAATAACATAAATAACGATAATAACGATTATAACGATAATAATAATACTAATAATAACAATAATAACAGCAAGAACGATAAAAAATATAATAACATTCATAACGATAAAAACGATAATAACGAAAATAACGATAATAATAATAACAATAATAACAATAATAACCATAATAACGAATTTATTGTAATAAAAATAAAGATAAAATCGATAATAAGGACAATAATAATAGTAATACTAACGATAATAACGATAATATCGATAATAATTATAACGAAAATAACGACAATAATAATATTAATATTAACGATAATTAGAATAATAATAATTACATCGATAATAATAATAATAATTATATCGATAATAAGGGTAATTATGAATATGGCAGTAATAACGATAAATTATATAAAAGACAATAACAATAATAATAAAAACGATAATAACGATAATAATAATAATAATAATAATAATAAAGAAAGTTTCGATATTTACGGTAATAACGATAATAATAATAACAATAATGACGATAATAAAAATAATATTGATAATAACAATAATTATAATTATAATAATAATAATAAAAACGATAATAACAGTAATAATAATAACGATAATAACGAAAATAAAGATATAACTATAATAATAATAACAATTATAAAGATAGGAACAATAATATCTATATTAGCAATAACTATAATTACTATGATTACGATAATAACAATGGTAATAATGAACAAAATATCGAAAACAACGATAATAACGATATTAATAGTAATAAAAATGAAGTAATATCGGTAAAGTGGATAGTAATAATAATAATATATACGATAATAACGATAATAACGATAATAATAATAATAATAATAACTATAATATCGTTAATAGTAACAACTAAAAATTCGATAATAATGGTATTAATGAAAATAACTAGAATAATAATAATAAATATAACAATAAAAACGATAATAACAATATTAATATTGACATTAATAACGATAATTACGATAATAACGATAGTAATAAAGACTATAATAACGGTAAAAAAGATGATGACGATAATAATAATAATAATAATAATATTATCGATAATAAGTATAATTACGGAAATAACGGTAATAAAGATAATAACAATAATAACGACAAAAATAATAATAATAATAATAACGATACTGACGATAATAGTAAATATAACAATTATAACGATAATAATACTAATGACCATAATAATAATAACGACAATTACGATAATATCAGTAATAATATTAACATTATTAACGTTCATAACGATAACAGTAATAATAATAATAACATGTATAACGATAAAAATGATAATAATTTTAATAACGATAATAACAATAACAACGAAAATAACGAAAATAATAATAATTATTATAAAAATAATAATAAGGATTATAACGATCATAACGATAATAATACTAGTATCAGTAACAATAATAATAAATATAATAACGATATTGAGGATACAAACGATATTAGAGACAATAGCAATAATAAAATTAATAATAATAACTATAATAACGATAATAACAATAATAATAAGAACATTAATAGCGATAATAACGATAATAAAATTAATAATAATAATAATGGCGATATTATAGTTATTAAAGATAATAATATGAACGATAATAACGACAATAGTAATTATAACAATAACGATAATAATGATAATAACGATAATAGCGATTGTAATGACAATAAAGACAGTAATAAGAATAATAATAATAATAATAACGATAATAATAATAATATAAATAACGATAATTACATTAACAACGATAATAGTAATAATGACGTTAATAGTAATAATCATAATAAAGATATTAGCGATAATATCAACAATAATAATAATAATAGTAACCATAATAAAGATAATAAAAATTATAACTATAATATCGAAAATAACAATGAAAATAATAGTAATAATGGATATATTAAAGTAAGTAAGGATAATGACGATTATAATATTAATAATAATAACGATAAATACGATAATAGCGACAATATTATTAGTAATATTAACGTTAATAGGTATAATTACTATATTAAAGTTAATGGTAATAACAATAATAACGATAAAAACGATATTAACGATAATAACAATAATAATAATGATAATAAGGATAATAATAATAGCAATAATAACGATTTTTAATGTTAACAATGGTAATAATAATAACATTTATAACCATTATAACATTATCAACGATAATAATAATAATGACGATAATAATAATAATCATAATAAAGATATTAACAATAATTTCAACAATAATAATTCTAAAAATAATAATAATAATAATAATAGTAACCATAAGAACGATAATATCGATAATAACGATTATAATAATAACGATAGTAACGATAATAAAGATAAAGACGATAATAATATTAACGATAATATCGACATTATTGATTATATTAACAACGATAATTTTGATAATAACTAACATAAAATTAATAACAATAACGATAATAACAATATTAACGATAATATTTATAATAACGATAATAACAAAAAAAATAGTATGAATAATTACATTAATAACAATAATAGGCATGAAAAAGGTTTTAACGAAAATAATAATAACGACAATAACAATAATATTGATAATATTAATATCAATATTTACGATAATTTCAATATTATTAATTGTAATAATAACAATAGTAACGATCATAAAGATATTAGCGACTATAATAATAACGATAATACCGATATTAATAATATTAATATTAATGTTACTAACAATAATAATGATAACGATGTTTTTTATAGTAATAATAATAACGAATATAACGTTACTAACGATATTAATGATAATAACGATAATAACGATAATAAAAGGAACAGTAACAACGATATTAACGAAAATATTAATAACAATTGTAACGTTAACAACGATAATAAAAATAATAATAATAATAATAATAACGATAGTAGAGATAATAACAATAACAATAATTACAATAAAAGTGATAATAACGATTATAATAATAATATTAACGATAATATCAGTCATAATAATAATAGTAATTACATTAAAAACGACAATAACGATAATAAAGATAATAACAATAATAATAATAATAATATTAATATCAATAATGACAATAATAACGTTAGTAACGATAATAACGATAATAAAAATAATAACCATAATAACGATAATAATAACATTAATACTAATTACAATAATAACGATAATAACGATAATAATTATAATAATAATAATGATAACATCTATATTAACAATAATAACGATAATAACGATAATAACGATAATAATTAAAATAATATTAAAGATAGTAACGATAGTAGAGACAGTAAAATAATAATATTAATAACAATAATAACAATAACAACGATAATAGCAATAAAAATTATAACGATATTAAAGATAATGTCGTTAAAAATAATAACAATATTACCGATAATATCGATAATAATAAAAACAATAATAATAATAAGGATAATAAAGATAATAGCGATTATAATAATAACGATTAAATAGATAACAACGACAATAATGATAATTGCAATAATAACGAAAATAATGGTAATAAAAATAACAAAAATGACGATAATAAAGAAAATAATAATAACAATAATAACGATAACAACGATAATAACCTTAATAATATTAATAATAATATCGAAAGTAGGTATAATAACGTTGCCTTCAATAAAAATAATCTAAATAACGATAATAAAGATAATAATGATAATAATAATACTAATAACAACGATAATAACGATAATAATAATAATCGTATTAATGATAATAACGATAATAACGATAATAACATTAATATTATTAATAATAATAACGATAATAACATTAATATTATTAATAATAATAACGAAAGTAAATATAATAACGATGCCATCGATAATAATAATAAAAATAAGAATGATAATAAAGATAATAACGATAATAATAATACAAATACTAACAATAATAACGAAAATAACCATAATAACGATAATAACCAAAGTACGACACTAGTAACAATAATTACGATAATAATGGTATTAATAATAGTAATAATATCATTAATAACAATAATGAAGATAATAACCGTATTATTGATAATAACGATAATAAAAATAATAATATCAACAATAATAAAGGTAATAACCTAAATGAAAACAAAGGTAATATCGTTCATAACAAAAAAACCGTAATAACGACAGTAATAATATCAATAATAACGATAATGACAATAATAGCAATAATACTGATAATAAAGATATAAATAAAAATAATAATAATAATAACAATAATAACGCTAATGAAGATAATAATAAAAATAATAATGATAATATCCATAATATCGGTATTAATAATTACAATATCAACGATAAAAACAATAATAATATCAATAATAATAACGATAATAGCGGTAATAATAATAATATCAATCGAAACGCTAATGACGATAATAAAGATAATAATAATAATAATAATAATAATATTGATAATAACAACAATAGCGATAATAATGATAATAATTACAATAATAATAACTATAATAACGATAATAATAAAAACAATATGAACGATAATACTGATAAATCGATAATATCGATATTGATAATTACAATAATAACAATAATAACGATAATAATATAATAACGAAAACAATAATAAGGATAATAACGGAAATAAAGGTAATAATAATAAATATAATAACGATAACAACGATAACAACGATAATAACGATATTAACTATTATAACAATAACAATAATATGGATAATACCGAAAATAAAGATAATAATAATAAATATAATAACTATAACAATGATAATAACTATTATATCGATAATAATAATGATAATATTAAGAATAATAATAATAATAAAAGGAAAAAAGATAATAACGAAAATATTAATAACAATACTAAAGTTAATAAAGATAATAATAGTAATAATAAAAACAAAATTTACGATAATAGCGATAAGAATGATTATAATAATAATAATAATAGCTATAATCAGGATAAAATCGATGATAATAATAATAAAATCATAGTATAATAACGATAATAATAAAATAAAAATAATAGCGATATTAACGATAACAGCGGTAATAACGATAGTATTTATATAAATATAACGATAATAATGATATTAATAATAATAACGATAATAATGATGATAATATAGATAGTAACGCTATCAAAGATAATAACGATAATAATAATAATGATAATAACGATTTTAGTAATAATAATACTAACAATTATATCGATAATATCGATAATAATAATAATAATAATAACAATATTAATGATAATAACGATAATAAATGAAACAGTAATAGAAATAATGACATTAATAACACCAATAACGATAATGTAATAATTACAATAATCTCTATGATAATAATAATAATAACGATAATATCGATAATAACGGCAATAATCATAATAATAATATTAATATAAAAGATAATAACTATAATAAAGATAAGAATAATTATAATAACGATAATAAATTTAATAGCAATAATAATCCTGATAAGCATTAAAATAACGATAATAACGATAATGACGAAAGTAATAGTTGTAATAATTACTCTAATCAGGACAAAAAAAATTAACAAAGTTCTTAATAATAATAAAAAAATAATAACGATAATAAAGATAATAGCTATCATAATAACGATAATAACGATAATAATGGTAGCAGCAATAACAATAATTATAATAATAACGATTATAACGATATGGAGTATTACAATTATCAAGATAATAATGTTAAAATCAATAATTTTAATGATAATAATAAATATGATATCAATATTAACAGTATAATATACTAATAATAATAATAACTATAGTAATGATAATATCGATTATAATAGTAATAATAATAATAATAATAATAACGATAATAACAATAATAACGATATTAATGATGATAATTATAATAAAGTTAATAATAAAAATAGTTATAAAAATAACAATAATAATGATAATAACGATAATAACTATAATAAGGATACCAACAATAATAGCAATAATTATAATAATAATAAAAAAGGTAATAACAATATTAACGATAATAGCGATAATAATAACACAATAATAACGATAATATCGATTATAATGATAATAAAGATAATATTAATAACATTAATAACGATAATAACGATATTAAAGATAATAATAATAAAAATAATAAGGATAATATAGATAATACACATAACAATTTTAAAGATAATATCGATAGTAATAGTAATAATGGTGACAATATTAACTATAATAACGATAATAAAGATAATAATACAAACGATAAAAACGAGAATAGTAATAATTATAATAATAATATTTACGAAATTATCGATAAAAATAATAATAATAATAACAATATATACGATAATAAAGAAAATAACGATAGTAACAATGACGATAATAAAAATAATAATAATTACAAAAATATATATGTAGTAACAATAATAATGATAATTACGACAATTGTAATAATAATAACAAGGATAATAACGATATTGTCGATAATAATTATAATTAAAAATATAATAACAATATTAATGATAATAACGATAATAGTGATAATATCGATAATAATAATAATAATTGCAATAATAACGATAATTACAATAATAATAAGAACAATAATAACGGTGAGAACGATAATGAGGATAATAATAAAAACAATATAACTATATTACGATAACAACGTATAATAATAATAACGATATTAACGGAAAAAACCATAATAATAACAATAATAAAGATGCTAACGATTATAATGATAGTAACGATAATAATAATATTAATAATAATAAAAATAATAATTATAATAACGTAAATAACTGTAGTAATGATAATAACGTTAATAACGTTAAAGACGATAAAAATTATAAAAATAATAACGTTAATAACGATAATAACGACAATAGTAATAATAATAATAACAACGATTATAACGATAATAACGATATAAACAGTAGGAATAATAAAAATAAAAACAATAATAACAATAATAACGATAATAACGGTACTGCTAATAATAATAATAATATTGCTTATAACGCTATAAACGATAATTATGATAATAATAATAAAATCAATAAAGATAATAACGATAATAATTATTATAATAATAAGTATAATAACGATAAAAACGATAATAATAAAAACATTAATAACGATAATAACGTTTATAACGATAATAATAATAACAATAAAATTGATATTAACGACAATAATTATAATGACTATAATTATAATAACAAAAATAACTATTAAAACGGTTATAACAATAATAATGATAATAATAATTACGATAATGTCGGTAATAAGGATAATAATAATAATAATAATGACGATAATAAGGTTAATAACGCGTAATAATAATTATAATAATAACAATAGTAATAATAGCAATAAAAACGATTGTAACGATATGGAAGATAATGATGATAATATTAATAACAATATTAAGGATAATAGCGATAACATCAATAATAATAAAAATATAAATATTGATTATAACGATAATTTTAATTACAATAATAACAATAATAAAGATAATAACAGAAAAAGTAATAACAATAATAACGATAGTAACCAAATAACGATAATAATAATAACAATTATAAAGATTATAACTAGAATAACGATATTAACGATAACTATAATAACTATAATTATAAAAATGACAATAGTAATAATGACAATAATATCGAAAACAACGATACAAAAGATATTAATAGTAATAAAAGTAAAGATAATATCGGTAAAGTGGATAATAATAATAATATTATATTCGATAATAACCATAATAAAAATAATAATAATAATAATAACGATAATGTCGCTAATAGTAACAACTATAAATTGGATAATAATGATATTAACGAAAATAACAAAAATAATAAGAGTACATATAACAATAATAACGAAAATAACATTAATAATAATAACATCAGTATCGTTAATAACTATAATAACAATGATAACGATAATAATTATAAAAGTGATAGCAGTAATAACGATATTTACAATAATAATAAAATTAATAATGTAGAGATAATAACGATATTAACGATAATAATAATAATAACGATAATAACGATAGAAACGATAACAATAATAATAACAATTAGGATAATAAACATAATAATAATAATAAAAATAACGATAATTACGATAATAACAATAATAACGATAATCACGATAATAGCCATAATAATAATTCGATAATAACTATAATAATAATAATAATAATAACGGTTACAACGACAATAACGATAATAGCTATATTAATAATAACGAAAATAACGATAATAATTATAATAATAATATTGATCGTAACAATAATAACGATAATGATAATAATAATAGTAATAGTAATAACGATTATAACGATAATAACTATAATGACGATAATAATAATAAAATTAATAACGATACTTACTTTAATAACGATAATAATTATTGTAATAATAATGATAAAAAAGATAAAAGCAATAATAATAATTACGATAATAACGTTAATAGCAACAATAGTAATATTAATAAAAACGATAATAGCGATTATAACGATAATAAAAATAATAAGAATAAAATCAATAACGATCCTAACGACTATAACTATGATAATATGAACAATTATAACGAAAATAACGATTATAACGATAATAATAATAATAATAATAACAATAATAATCATAAAAATAATAACGACAATAAAGGGAACGACGATAATAATAATAGTAATAATAACAATAATAAGGATAATAACGATAACATCGATAATAATAATTACAATAATGATGATAATAACTATAATAATCATGATAATAATAATGATATCAACGATAATGAAGATGAAAACGGTTATAATAATAATCATAATAACGATAATAACGATAATGACGATAATATTGAAAACAACGGTAATAACGTTAATAACAATAATAATTATAACAATGAAAACGATAATAATGATAATAACGATAATAATAATGACACGATAATGATATTATCTATAATAATCATAACGGTAATAATAATAATAATAATAACAATGATTAGGATGATAATAAAAATAATAATATTAATAACGATAATATCTATAATAACGTTACTAAAAATAACAATAATAATTATAATAACAATACTAAAAATAACAATAATAAATATAATAATAGAAAAAACGATTACAACGATAATTAAAATTACATTAAAGACGATAATTATGATAATTACGTTAATAATGAAAAGAATATAAACAATAACATTAATAACGAAAAAATTATAATAACAATAATAAAAATTAAAATAACGATAACAACGATAAAAAGGAAAGTAACTATAATAACAATGATATTAATAACGTTAAAAACAATAATAAACTTAATAAAGATAATAATAGCAAGAGCAATAACAATAATAACGATAATAATAATAAAATTAATAACGCCAATTACGATAACAACGAAAATAATGACATTAATGATAACTATAATTAAGATAATAACGATAATAATTGTAGTAATAATAATAATAATAACGATAATAACATTAATAACGAAAACAACGATTATAATTTTAACGATAAAATCAATAATATCGATAATAATAATAACACTACTAACGATACTAACGATAAAAATAATAATAATAACAATCATAACGAAATTTAAGATAATAACGATAATAACGATAAGAACGATAATAGCAATAATAATAATATTGTTAACACTGATAATAACGATATTAACGATATTAACGATTATAATAAAAACTATATTAACGAAAATAAAGATAATAAAGGGAATAACGATAATAACGGTCATAACTGTAATAATAATAGTAATAATAACGATGATGTAAACATTAATTATAATAATGATATTAATAATAATAAAAATAACAAAAATAACGATATTAACGACAATAATAGTAGTAATAATAAGAATAATATCAATAATAACGATAATGATGTTAGCGATAATAATATTAACTACAATGATTATTATAATAATAAAAATTCTAACGATATAAGCAATAATAATAATAGTAATAGTAATAATAATAGCAATAATAACGATAATAAAGATAATTATAATAACAATAATAACGACAATAACGATAATGGCGAATAACAATAATAATAATAATAACGATAATAGCGATGATAAAGATAATAACGATAATAATAATAATAATAATAACGAAAATAACGATTATAATGATAATAACGTTAATAATGCTAATAATAAAAGCAATAATTACGATAAAACGATAATAATGATAATAATAGATGTAATAATTACAATATTAACAATAATAAAGATAATAAAAAAAATAATAGTAGTAATAATAACAATAATAACAGTATTAACAATAATAACGATAATTACAATATTATCCATAATAATAATAATAATATTAACGATTACAACGGTAATAACAATAATGACATTCATAATAATAAAATTAATAACGATAATAACGTATATAACGTAAATAATCATAGCAATATAACGATAATATGGATAGTAATAATAATAATAGTAGTAAAAATAATATCGAAAATAAGGGTAATAACGATTACGAACATAATAATAATAATAATATGATTATAGCGATATAAATGATAATAATGATGACAACGATTAAAATAATTACAATAATACCCATAATAATGGTAATAACGACATTAATTCTATTAATAATAATAATAATAATAATAGTAACGATAATAACGATAATAACGGTTTTAATAAAATAATGATAAATATAACAATAAAAACGATAGTGATGAAAATAAAAATTTTAATAATAACGATAATTTCAATAATAGTGATAATAATAATAACGATAATAACGATAAAATTATAATAACAATAATAATAATAATATTATAATTAACAATAATAACGATAACAAAGATAATAGTGATAAAAATATTAATAATAAAATAGAAAATAAGGATAATAACGATAATAACGATTATACGGATTATAACAATAAAAATAATGAGAATAATAACGATAATAATAATAACGATAATACAGATAATAAAGTAAATTACAATAATAATAATAGTAATAAAAGAGATGATAAAAATAATGACACTTGTAATAATTATAACGATAATAATATTACTAATTTTAAAATAAATAATGTTAATAACGATAATTATTTTAATAGAAATAATAATAATAATATTAACGATGTTTGCAATATTAATGACAGTAAGGATAATAATAGTGGTAACAACTATTGTAATAACAGTAATAATGATAATAACAATAATAAGGATAATAATAATAACGATAATAACGACAGTAGTAATGATAATATCGATAGTAACAATAATGACGATAATAATGAGAATATCGATAATAACGATAATAATAATTTTAAAAATATTGATATAAACGATAATAACAATAATAATAATAATAGTAATAATAATGAGAACGATCATAACAATAATTACGATGTTAATAATGATAATAATAACAATAATAAAGATAATAACGGAAATAATAATAATAATAATAATAATAATAATAATAATAATAACAATAATAAATATGATAATGACAATAATATTACGAATAATAATAATAATAATAATATCAATAATCCGAAAAGAACGCTAATAATAATAGTTATAATATCTATAATGACACTAATAACGGTAACAACAACAATAATATATACGAAAATATCAATAATATTGATAATGATAATAACAATAATAAAAATAATAACAATAATAATGATAATAATAACAATAATATTAATAAAAATAATAACGATAATAACGATATTAACGACAATAAAACTAATAATAATAATAAGGGGTAATAAATATTATAACGATAATAATGATAATAACAATAATAATAATTGTAATAATAAAGATAAAAATGATAATATAAGAAATAAGGATAATAATAATAACAATAATAACGATAATAACGACAATAATAATGATAATAATAATGATAATAATAATAATAATATCGATAATATCGATAATAACAATAATAATAATATTATTAATATCAACAATGACAATAATAATGATAATAAGGATAATAATAAATACGATAAAGTCGATAATATCGACAATAGTATTAACAATATTAATGATATTATCGATAATAATATTAGCAATATTAACGATAATATCGATAATAATAATAACAATATTAACGATAATAAATATAAAAATTAAGACAATAATAATAATAACAGTAATAACGATAATACCGATAATAACGATGATAATAAAAATAACGATAATAAGGATAATAACCATAATAATAGTATTAATAATAAGGATAACAACGATTTTAACGATAATATATATAATTATAATAACAATATTAACAATAATAACGACATTATCAATCATAACAATAACGACAATAACGATAATATCGATAATAATAATAACATTATTAACGTTAACATAGATAATAATAATAATAATAATAATAACACTAACAGTAATAATAATAATGAAAATAGTAATAAAAACGATAATAATAAAAATAATAATAATAACGATAATAACGATGATATAACATGTAATAATAATACTAATAACTATAATAACGATAATAACGATAATAACGATAATAATAATAATAATAATAATAATAATAATAACGATATTAACGATAAGAACGATAATAATGATATTAATCTTAACAATATTAACGATATTACAGATTTTAATGATAATAATAATAAGGATAATATCGATAATAACGATAGGAATAATAATTTAATATCGATAGTAACAATAATAACGACAAAGACGATAGTAACGATAATAATAATAACGATAATAACGATGATAAT
The DNA here is from genome assembly GCF_910589235.1 of Vespa crabro. Classification (NCBI taxonomy): domain Eukaryota; kingdom Metazoa; phylum Arthropoda; class Insecta; order Hymenoptera; family Vespidae; genus Vespa; species Vespa crabro. The sequence continues at coordinate 3,421,645 of NW_025813595.1, forward strand.
AATATCGATCATAAAGTTAATTATAAAAATCGTATTAAAGATAATAACGCTAATAACGATACAAACAATAATAGCGATAATAATAATAAAGATATTATGGATAATATTGTTAATACTTGTAACAATATTAACAATAAAAACGATAATAATAATAACAACAAAAACATTAATAACGATATTAATTATAATAAAATTTATAATAATAACGATAATGAAGATAATAATGATAATAATAGAAGTAATAATAACAATATTAAGAATATTAAATATAATAATGATTATAATGTAATAGTAGTAGTAATAAAAACATTAATTACAATAATAACGATAATAACGATTATAACAATATTAACGATAATAATATTGACGATAATAACGATAATAACCATAATAATAATAATAATAATAATAATAATAAAGATAACAACGCTATTAACAATGATAATGACAGTAATAATAATAATAATAACGAAGATAACGTTAACAATGATAATACCGATAATAACGATAATAACAATAATAATAATAGTATTAATTACGATAATGACGATATTAACGATAATAAGGAAAATAACAATAACAATAAATATGATAATAACACTTATAATCCTAATAACGACATTAATATATATAAAAATAACATTAATACTGATAATAACGATATTAACGATAATAATAGTAATAATAACAATAATAACAATTATAGCGATAATAATGTTATTACCGAAAATAACGAAAATTATAATATTCATACTAACAATAATAAGGATATTATCCATAATAATAATAACAATTATTATAGAAGTATTAATAACATTATTAAGAATAATAACTATAAAAACGATAGTTACATTAAAAATAGTAGTAATAAAAAAAGTAATAATTATAATAACGATAAAAACGATTTTAACGATAATAATAAAGACGTTAATTATGATAATATCGATAATAATAATAACATTATTAACGATAATATCGATAATAATAATAACATTAATAACTATAATTACGAAAATAACGATTATAACGATAATAATAATAATAGTAATAATAACCATAATAAAGATAATAACGACACAATAATAATAATAATAACGATAATAACGGTAATAACGATAGAAATAATAGAAAAATAACAATAATATCAATAATAATGTTAAAAAAGATAATAAAGTTAATATCGTTAATAATAATAACGATAATAATGATAATAGCGATAAAAAAAATAACGATATTAACGATAATATTGACAATATTAATGATAATAATGATAATAATGTTAAAACGATAATAATTATCATAATTATAGTAGTAATAACGATAATAACGATATTAAAAATAAAAATAATAATGATAATATAGATAATAATAATAAAATTCATAACCTTAATAACGATAATTACGATAATATCGATAAAAATAGTAAAATTGATAACTCTATTATCGATAATAATGATATAATATTATTAATAATAACGATAATAACTATTACAATGGAATTAATAATAATAACAATATCGAAAGTAACTATAATAACGGTAATAACGACAATAATAATAGTAATAGTACTAGTAATAATAATAATGGTAATTACAATAATAACAATAATAATAATAGCTAGAATAGCATTATAACAATATTAACGATAACAACGATAATAACGTTATCTATAATAACGATAATAAAGATAATAATAATAACAATAATAATATCGTTTATAACTATAATAACGATGATAACCATAATGACGATTATAATGAAAATTTAGGTAATAATAATAATAATTATAACAGTAATAACGATAATAACGTTAATGACGACAATAATAATAATAATAATAATAATAATAATAATAATAATAATAATAATTATATTAATACCGATAAGAAAGATAATGACGACAATAATAATAATAATAATAATAATATTAACAATAATAACGATAATGACAATAATAACGATAATAATAATAATAATAAAAATAATAATCACCACAATAATAACAATAATAACGGTTATGTTAAGAATAATATTAATAATATTAACGATAATAATGATAATAACGATATAATCGATAATAACTACAATAATGATAATAATAATAATGATTATAACGTTAATAACGATAATAATATTAATAATAACGACATTATAACTGTAATAAATATAATAACGATATGTTATTAACGTTATAGACGATAATAGTGGTAATAGAAATAACGATAATAACGATAATAGCGGCAATAAAAATTATAATAATAAGGATAAAAACGATGTTATCGGAAAGAAAGATAAAAGCTATAGGAATAATAATAATAAGAACAATAACAATGATAATAACGATAATAAACATAATAACAGTAACGATGACACGACAATAATAATAACAATATTAATAACTATAATAACGATAACAACAATAATAAAGTTATTAACTATATTAACGATATCAATAATAACGAAAATAACGTTAATTTCGATAGTAATAATAACAATATAAAAGATAATAACGATAACAATCATAATGTCATATCGACATTAATAACTATAATAAAGGTAATATAGATATGGTATTAACGATTGAAACGATAATAGTAGTAATAGTAATAACGATAATAACGATAATAACAACAACAATAATAATAATAATAAAGATAGTAAAGATATTATGATAACATTATTAAAAATAATAACGATAATAACGTTAATAACGATAATAATATTAATAATAACGACATTAATAACCATAATAAATATATTAACGATATGGTATTAACGATAAAAACGACAATAGTTGTAACAATAATAACGATAATAAAGAAAATAAAGGTAATTACGATAATAATTATAAGAATAATCTACTTAACATTGATACTAACGTTAATAACGATAATATTAATAACATTAATAACGATAATAACGATTATAATAATAAGAACGATAATAATATTAATAATAATTACAATATTTACTATTACAACGATAATAACGATAACAATAGTTGTAATAAAAACAATATTAAAAATAATATGTATAATAACGATAGTAACGACAATAATAGTAGTAATAATGACAGTAATAACAATAATAGCCATAAAAACGATTTTAACGATAATAATAATAACGATGTTTATAATAGTATTAAAAATAACGATTATAACGATACTAACGATAATATTGATAATAACGATAATTCCGATAAAAACGACAATAATGCTAATCATAATAACGATATTAACGATAATAATAATAATAATGACGCTAATAAAGTTAATAACTGCAATAATAAAAATTATATTAATATTAATAATAACGATAATAACGATAATAACGATAATATTAATTGTATTAATAGCTATAATATCAATAATAAAGATAATAACGATAATAACGTTAATAATAATAACGATAATAACGATAATAAGAATAATAACGACAATTATAATAATAATAATAATAATAATAATGATAATAACGATAAAACCAATAATAATTTCAGTAATAATAACAATAATATCAATAATGACGATAATAACGATAATAATAATAACAATATAATTGATAATATCGTTAATAATAGGAGTAATAATAACAAAATAAGGAATAATATATATAGTAACGATAATAACGGTAATAATGGAAGAAGTAATAAGAGAAATAACAATAATAACGATAAAAACGCAATTACCGTTAAGAATAGAAACGATAATAACGATAATATTTATAATAATAATAACAATATTTTCGATAATATCGATAATAGTAATGATAATAATAACAATATTAACGATCATAACGATAATAGCGATAATATTAATAAAGATAATAACGTTAATAAGAAAAATAATAATATCGATAGCAACAATGATAATTATAATGATGATTATATTAGTAATACTAATAACGATTACAACGATAATAACGATAATAACGATAATAATAATAAAATTAATAAGGACGATTACGTTAATAACTAAAATAATAATAGCAATAATAACTATAAAAACGATAATAATGACAATAAAAGTAATAACAATAATAACGATAACAATATTAATAACAATAATAACGATTATAATGAAAATAACTATAATGGTAATAATATTAATAAAAATAATAACGATAAAGCAATATTAACGATAATCACCTTATGACTGATAAGAATATTAACAATAATAACGATATTCACCTTATGACTGATAAGAATATTAACAATAATAACGATAATAACGATTGTAATGATAATAATATTAACAATAATATTGATAAATACAATCATACCGATAATTATAATAATAGTAATATCGATAATATGGATAATTAAGAAAAAAACGGTAATAACGAATATAACTATAATAACGGTAATAATTATAACAATAATGACGATAATAAGGATAATTACGATAATAATTATAATAGTAATAACAATAATATCGATAGGAAAGATAATGAGGATAATAATAATAACTATAATTACGACAATAGTAATAATAATGACGGTAATAACGATATTAGCGATAATAATAATAATAATTATAAAGATAATAACGAAATTGTCCATAATAACGATGATGGTGATAATAACGATAATAATAACAATAATAGTAACAACAATAACGGTAAATACAATAACAGTGACAACAAAAATAACGGTAAATCCGATAATAACGATAATAATAATAATAATGATAACGATATTAACGATAAGTACGAATATAATAATGTCGATATTAACGAAAACAGTAATAGTAATTATATCGGTAATAACGATAATAACAATAATAATAATAAAAATAAAATAGATAATAAAGAAATCTACGATAGTAATTATAATAATAAAATAATAATAATGATAATATCGATAATAACGATATTTATGATATTATCGAAAATATTAACAATAATAATAATTATAATGACGACAATGACGATAATAACTATATTAATTATAACAATTGTAACGATAATATTGATAATAATAATTAAAATATTAACGATAATATCGATATTAATAATAATAATAATTACGATTATGACGATAATAACGATAATAACGATTATAATAAAAACGATAGTAAAGATAATTGTATTAATAATAATAGCGACAATAACGATAATAACGATAATAATAATAATAATAATAAAGATAATAACGATATTAATGACAAAAACGAGAATAATGATAACAATACAAATTAAAATAATATTAATAATAATAACGACGATAATAACAATAATAATGAGAAGAACAGTAAAGATAATAACGATAATATCAATAAAAATTATGTTAATAATAACGATAATAACGTTATTATTAATAATAACAATAATAACAATAATAACAATAATAATTGCTTTAATGATGATAAAAACAATAAACATAGTAACGATATTTGAAATAATAATAATGACGTTAATAATGGTAATAACGATAATAACGATAATTATTATGACGTTATAAACAATAATATTAATAAAAACAATGAAAATAATAACGATAATAATAATAAAATAATAACAACAATAAGGATAATAACAATAATATTAATAACACAATTAAGGATAGTAATGATTATAAATATAGTGATAATAACGATAATAATAATAACATTAATATCAATAATAACGATTATAACGATAATAATAATACTCATAATAACAAAAATAACAATAATAATCATTAAAAATATAATACCACTAATGACGATAATTACGATATTAACTTAAATAAAGATAATAATAATAAAATTAATATCGAAATTAATATCGATAATAAAGCTAAGAACGATAATAACAACAATAATAATAATAATAATAAAGATGATAAAGATGTTAACGATTATAACTATAAAAATAATAACGATAAAAACTATATTAACGATAATGAAGATAATTATAATAACAATAATATTGATAATAGTAATAATAATTATAACGATAATAACGATAATAAAGATAATAGTAGTAACAATAAAATCGATAATAACCGTAATAATAATAATAAATATAAAAATAACATCAAAAATAACTATAATAACTGTAATAATAATAATAATATTAACAATAATAACGATAACAACGACAATAGTGATAAAAGTAATAAAAATAAAATAGAAAATAAGGATAATAACGATGACAACGATAATAATAATTACAATATTAACGATAATAACGATAATAACAATTATACGGATTATTATAATAAAGATAATAACGATAATAGTAATAATAATAATAACGATAATGACATTATTAACGATAATAATGATAGTAACTATAATAACGATGATAACAATAATAACGATAATAATAATAACAATAATAACGATAATAATAATAACAATAATACCGATAATAGCGATAATAAATATAATAATAATAGTAATAATAAAAATTATAACAATAATAACGATTATAATGGTAATAACGAATATAATATTAATAATATTAACAATAATAACAAAAATAACGATATTATTTATTAACAGAATTAATTATAAAAGTATTAACAATGATTGCAATAATAATGATAATAACGATAATAATAGTGGTAACAATTAAAGTAATAAAAATAATAACGATAATAACGATAATAAGGATAATAATAATAACGATAATAACGATAAGATTAATAATAATATCGATAGTAACAATAATGACGATTATAACGAAAATAACGATAATAAAAATAAAATTAATAGCGATAATAACGTTAATAGTAATAATAATAATAACTATAATAACGATAACACGGATGATAAGGATAATAGTAATAACGATAATAACGACTACAATAATAATAATAATATCGATAACAAAAGATAATAACGATAATTTTAATAATTGTAATAATAATAAAAACGATAATAACGATAATTACGATAATAATAATAATAATAATAATAACAACGATAAAGATAATTATAAAAAGTAATTATAAAAATAATAATAATATCGTGAATATTGATAATAACGATAATAATAATAACAATATCAACTATAATATCCATAATAATAAAAACAATATTAAAGATAATATCGATAATAATAATAATTATAATAATAATAGTAATGTCGACAATGGAGATAATAATCTTAATAATAATAACGATTATAATGATAATAACGAAAATAACGATAATAACGATTATAATAATAACGCTAATAACGTTAATGATGATAATAATATTATTAATATTAACGATAATAACGATAATAATAATAACGCTATTAACGTTAATAATGATAATAATATTATTAATAATAACGATAAAAACGATTATAATGGAAATAACAATAATAACAATATCGATAATAACGAAAATAACGGTAATAACGATAATAATAATAGTAGTAATAGTAGTAATAATAAATATGATAATTACGATAATAACAATAATAGGAGTAGATATAATAACATTATGACAATAATAACGATAAAAACGATAATTACGATATCCAGAATAACGATAATAAAGACAATAATAATAACAATAATAAAATTGATAATAACTATAATAGCGACAATATACATAACGACGACAATGAAGATAATAATAATTACGATAATGACGATAAAATCGATAAGAATAATAATAATAACAATGTTAATAACTATAATAAATTTATTAACGATATGGTATAAACGATAAAGACGACAATAGTAGTAATAGTAATAAGGATAATAACGATAATAATGATAATAACGGCAATAAAACTAATTAAATAGAGATAATAACGATATTTTCGAAATTAATGATAAAAGTTATAAGAATACTAACAATAAGAACAATATCAACGATAAATAAACCTAATTACAGTAACGATAATGCGACCTTAATAATAACAATAATAATAACGATAATAACGATAACAGCAATAATAACGATAATAACTATATTAACGATATCAATAATAACGGAAATAACGTTAATTTCGATATTAATAATAGCAATATAAAAGATAATAACGATAACAATCATAATGTCATATCGACATTAATAACTATAATAAAGGTAATATAGATATGGTATTAACGATTGAAACGATAATAGTAGTAATAGTAATAACGATAATAACGATAATAACAACAACAATAATAATAATAATAAAGATAGTAAAGATATTATGAAAATAACGTTAAAAACGATCATAATAATAACAGTAATAATGATAATAACGATAATAGCAATTATAACGATAATAAAGACAGTAATAATAATAATAATAGTAATATTAACGATTACAACAGAAATAATGATAATAATAGTAGTAATAATAACAAATATTACAATAATAACGCTAATAAAGAAAATAACGTTTATATCGACAATAATAATAACAATATTAACTTTAATAACAATTATAGTAATAATAATAATAACGATAATAAAGGTAATAATAATAATAATACTAATAATTGTAACAAAAATAATCACCACAATAATAACAATAATAACTGTTATGATAAGAATAATATTAATAATAATAATTACATTAATGATAATAACGATAATATCAATAATAATAAATACAATAATTACGATAATAACTATAATAATTGTAATAATAATAATAATTATGACGATAATAACGATAATATCGATAATAATAATATTATCAAGAAGGATAATGACGTGAATAGTAATAACTATAAATTCGATAATAATGACATTAATGAAAATAACTATAATAATAATATTAAATAATACACTAATACAGATAATAACAATAACAATAATAACAATAATACGATTATTACGATAATAACGATAATAATAAGATTAATAGTAATATCGGTAATAAGGTTAATTACGAAAATAACGGTAAAAATGATAATAACTATAATAACGACAATAATAATAATAATAATAACGATAATAAATATAATAGCGATAATAATAATAACAACATCAAAGATAATAACCATATTAACAATAATAACAATAATAAAGATAATAATAATAATAAATATAATGAAAATAATAATTATAACAAAAATAACAATAATAAAGATAATAACGTAATAACGATAATAATAATAAGATTTATGAAGATATTAGCTATAATAACGATAATAACGATAATAATTGTAATATTAACAATAATAACAATAATAACAATAATAGCGGTAATTACAATATGGTCGATAATAACGATAATAATAATAACACTAAAATCAATAATATCGAAAATAACGTTAATTACGATAATAATAATAACACTTGTAGCGATAATATCGATAAGAATGATAATAATATTAATAATAATATCAATGTCAACGATTATAACGCTAATTATTAAAAGATTATACCTAAAATAAGGATAATAATGATAGTAACGATAATTATAATAACATTAATAATTGTAATGATAATAACGAAAAAATAGTAATAATAAGACCTATAAGAACGATAATATAGATAATAATAGTAGTAATAATAACAATATTAGCAAAAATAACGATAATAACGATAACAATATTAACGATAATAACGTTAGTTATAACAATATTAATAACAATAATAACGATAATAAAGATAACAATAATAATCAATAACGATAATGACGATAATAACGGTAATAATAATAATAATAACTATAATAATAATAACTATAAAAACGATAATAACCATAATAACGAAAATAACAATGATAGCAATAATAATAATAATAATAATAATATTAACGAAAATAGCGGTAATAACAGTAAGAACGATATAAATAGTAGTAAAAATAAACGTAATAACCATAATAAGGATAATAATATTCAAGTAAATAATAATAATAAAGACAATAATATTAATAATTATAACGATAATAATGATAATAACGATAATTATAGAATCGAAAATAACGAGAATAATAATAATAATAATAACGTTGATAAGGATAATAACGATATCATCGGAAATAATAATAACAAAAATATAGATAATAACGATAATAACGATAATAACGACATTTAATATAATAATAATAGCGATAATATCGATAATAATAATAACGATAATGACGACAAAAGTAAAAATAATATTAATGGTAATAACGATAATAATGATAATATCGATAATAATTGTAACGTAAATGAGGAGGATAATAATAATCATAATAACGATAATAAGGGTAATACGATAACATTGATAATAATAATAGCAACATTAACAATAATATCAATAAAATCGATTATAACCACAATAATAATAATAACAACAATAACAATAATAATAATAATAATAATAATAATAATAATAATAATAATAATAATAATAACATTAATAACGATAATAACCATAATAAAGATAATAGCGATATTAATTATAATAATTATAACAAAAATAAAGTCAACAAAGATAATTATGATAAAAATAATAATAAAAATATGGATAATAATGATTATAACGATAATGAATATAAAAACGACAATAATATTGATAATAATAATGAAAATAATAATAAAGTCGATGTCGATGATAGCGATAATAGTAGGAGTAGTAATATCAATAATAACAATAATAATAATAAAAAAGATAATAACGATAATTATATTTACGATTATAATAAAAATAGTAATAATAATAATAACGATAATATCGATATTAACGATAATAATAATAATAATAATAATAATAATAAAGATAAAAACGATATTTTCGATAATAACGATAATAACGCTAATAACTTTAATAACGATAATGACGATAGTAACGATTATAATAATAACGATAATAAGGATAATAGTAGTAATATTATTAACGATAATAACGATATTTACAAAAAATAATTATAATAATAATAAAGATAACAACGATAATAACGATAATAACGATAATAATAATAATGATAATGAAGACAAAGAATAATTATAAAATATCAATAGTAACAATAATAACGATAATTACGATAATATCGATAATAATAATAACGATAGTGACGATTATAATATTAGCGATCATATGGTTTATGATGATAATAATAAGAAAAATAATTATAGTAGTAATTGAAATAATAACGATAATAAGGGTAATTAAAACGACAATAATAACGATATTAACGAAAATAGTTATAACAATAGTAACGAAAACAACGATAATTATATTAATAATAATAATAATAATAACGGAAGTAAGTATAATAACGGTGAAAAATATAATATTAATAACAATTAAAACTATAATAACGATAACAACAATAATAAATATATCTATAATAGCGATAATAAAGACAACAATAATAACAATAATAATATCAATAATAAATAAAATAACCATAATAACAATAATGACGATAATAACGTTAATAATAAATAAGATAATTACGATAATATCGATAATAATAATAATAATAATAACAGTAATAACGATAATAACGATAATAACGATAATAATAATAATAATAATAATATCGATAATAAAGATAATGACGCCAATAATAATAATAAAAATAATAATAATAATAATAATAACGATAATGACGATAATAATAATAGTAATAATAACAATAATAACGATAAAAACGATAATAACGATAATAACGATAATAATATTACTAATAACGACATTAATAACTATAAAAAATATAATAACGATATGGCATTAACGATACAGGCGACAATAGTAGTAATAGTAATAACAATAATACGGATAATAACGGCAATAAAAATAATAATAATAAAGATAGTAACGATATAATCGAAAATAATGATATAAGCTATAAGAATAATAATAATAAGAACAATAACAACGATAATAAAGAAAATAAACATAATAACTGTAAAGATAATACGACAATAATTTTAACAATAATAATAAAGATAATAACGATAACAACAATAATGACAATGATTAACGACATCAATTATAACGATATAACGTTAATTTCGATATTAATAATAGCAATATTAAAGATAATAAAGATAATAATAATAACAATATTAATGATAATAACAATTAAAGTAATATTAATAATAATGAAATTAACGATAACGGCGATAATAATAACAATATTAACTACGATTATAAGAATAATAACGATACCATCGAGAACAATAGTAACAATAATATCGATAATAGCGATAATAACGATAATAACATTATTAATAATAATAAGAATAAAGATAATATCGATAATATGTGTAATAATAATAAAGTTTATAACGATAATAACGACAATAACGATCATATGAATAACAAATGTAACGATATCATAATATTGTGAACAATAATAACGATCATAACGTTAATAACAATAATAATAATAGCAATAATAGCGATAACATTGATAATAACAATAATCGTAATAATAACGATAATAGTGGTAATAACGATGACAACGATAACAATAATAACAATAATGACGATAATAAGGATAATAACGGTAATAACGATAATAATAATATTAAAATAACGATATTTGCGAAATTAAGGATGATAATAATAACAATTTAACAATAATACCGATATTAATAATAAAAAGAATAATAAAGACAGTAACAATAATAATAATAGTAAAACTAATGTCAATAACGTTATAAACGATAATAACGATAATAATACTAACGGTAATAACGATAATAACAATAATATGGATTATAATACTAACAATAAAATAGATAGTAAGGATATTATAAGTAACAATAATAAAATTAAATACGATAATAACGACAATAATAATAATAATAATAACCATAATAATGATAATAAAGTTATTAATTATAATCGTAATAATAATATTAATAACAATAATAACGGTTATAATGTTAATAACTATAATAACGATATTAACAATAAGATTAATAATAATAATAGAGATATTAAAGTTATTAACGATAATAATAATAAAAATAATAACAATAGTAACGATAATGACGACAAAAAGAATAATAATAATAACGATAATAACAATAATAGTAATATTAATAATACCTATAGTGACAATAATAACGATAATGACAATAATAATAATTATAATAATAACGATTATAACGATAATTACGTTAATAACGATAATAATAATAAAATTATTAACGAAAGTTACAAAAATAACGAAAATAACAATAGCATTAATGACGATAATAATGATAATAATAATAACAATAGTTATAACAATACTAAGGGTATTAACGATAATAACGATAATACTAATATCGATGACAACGACAAAAATAATAATATTAATATAATTAATAACGAAAATAAGGATAATAACGATAACAACGATATAATCAATAATAATAATAATAATGATAATAACTATAATAACGAAAAAAACACTGATAACGAGAGGAATAGGAACGATAATAACGATATAAGAATAATAATAATTACATTAAGAAACGATAACAACGACAAAAACAATAATAACAATAATAAGGATAAGAACCATAACAATAATGAAGTAAATAAAGATATTAACGTTACAACGATAATAATAATAACAATAATAAAGATAATTACGATCATAACGATTATAAGGATTATAATAATAACGATAATAACGATATTACTAATAATAATAAAAACGATAATGAAGATAAAACGATAAAAATGATAACTATAATAACAAAAATAACAATTAAATAATAGTAATAATAGAGATATTAACGATATTAGCGATAATAACAATAACGATAGTAACGATAATATCGATAATACTAATAACAATATTATTGATAATATCGATAATAATAATAATAATAGCGAGAATATCGATAATAACGATAATAATGATAATAACTATAATATCGATTATAACGAAAATAATAATTACGATAATGACGGTAATAATAATAATAATAAAGTTAATAACGATAATTACGATAATGACGATAATAATAATAAAGATAATAACGTTAATAATGTAAATAGCGATAATAATAATAGTAATAATAATAATTATAACGATAATTACTATTATAATGATAAAAACGATAATAATAGAAGTAATAATAACAATATTAAAAATAATAAGTAAAATTACGATAATAATGATAATAAAAATTATAATAATAGTAATGATAATAAAGATAATTACGATATTAACGATAATAATAATAATAATAATAAAAAAATAACAATAATATCGTTAATAACGTTAATAGCGAAATTAATCATAACGATAATAACGACAATAAAAATAATAATATCGATCATAAAGATAATAACGACAATAATAATAACAATAATAATAATAATAATAATAATAATAATAATAATAATAATAAAAATAATAATAATAATAATATCGATATTAAACAATAATGACGATAATAATAATATTAATATTAACATTAATAACAATAAGAAAGATAATAAGGATAGTAATAAATACGATAAATAAGATAATATCGATAATAATATTAACAATATTAACGGTAATATGGATAATAATTATAAAAATATTAACGATAATATCGATAAGAATGATAACATATTAACGATAATATCTATAAAAATAATAATAATCATAATAACAATAATAACGATAATAACGATATTCACGATAATAAAGATTACAATTATAACGGTAATAAAGACAATAATGATCATAAGGAAAATAATTATAATAATAATAATAATAAAAACGATAAAGATGATAATAATACTTACAATAATAATGATAATAACAATAATAACGATAATCACTATAAAAAATTAATAACTATATTTACGTTAACAACGATAAGGATATTAGGAATAATAGCGATAATAACTATAATTACGTTAATAATAATAATAACATTAATAACGATATAAACGATGAAAACGATAATAATAATAACGGTAATGACAATAATAATAGTAATAGTAATAACGATAATAATTATAATAACGTTAATAATAATAACAATATTAACGGCAATATTTATAATAATAATAATAAAGATAAGAACAATAATAACAATAGCAATAACATTAGTAAACATTAAAGCGAAAATAACGAAAATGACGATGACATTATAACGATTATTACAATAATAACAAAAATAATAAAAACGATAGTATCTTTAATAGTAATATTCATAATACCTTAAAAAGGATAATAAATTTAATAATAAAGAAAATAATAACGATAATAATGATATTATCGGTATAACTATAACAATAATATCGATAAATACGTTATAAGAGGTAATAATAATAACAATAATAACGATAATACTAATAACCATAATAAAGATAATAATAATAATAATAATAACAATAATAACGATACTAACGATAATAACGATAAGAACAAAATTAACGATAATAATAAGATGTATAAAAATAATAATGTCTATAATAATGATATGAATGATTAGAACTATAATATTAATAACAATAACAACAATAATAACGTAAATAACTAAAAAAAAATGATTTAAATAAGATATTATCGATAATAAATAGAATAACAGTAATAACGATAATAACGACAATAATAATATAAATAAAAACGATAATGACGCAAATAATAATAATAATAATAATAATAATAATAATAATAATAATAATAATATCGATAATAACAATAATAACGAAAATTATAATATTAATAACGACAATAATAACAATAATAACGATAATAATGACAATAATAAATACGATAAAGTCGATATTATCGATAATAATATTAACAATATTAATGATAATATCGTTAATAAAAATAACATTATTAACGATAATATCTAGAAGCATAAAAATAATAATAACAATAGTAATTATAACGATAATAAGGATAATAATGATAACATCGATAATAATAATTACAATAATGATGATAATAACTATAATAATAATAATAATAATAATAATGATGTCAACGATAATGAAGATGAAAACGATTATAATAAAAATCATAATAACAATAATAACGATAATAGTAATAATACCTGTAACGATAATAACGATAATAACGATAATATTGATAATAACGATAATAACGATAATGACAATAATAATACAAATAAGAATAAAGGTAAGAACATTATTAACGTAAATGACGGTATTAATAATAATAATAATAACGATAATAACCATTATAATGGTAATAACGATAATAACGATAATAACGATTATAATAATAACGTTAATAACGATAATAGTATAATAATATTAACGATAATAACAATAATAACGATAATAACGATAATAATAATTGTAAGAATAATATAGATAACAAGGATATTAACATTAATATCGATAATAATAATAACAATAACAACGATTATGACGATAAAAATTAAAATAACGATAATAAAGAAAATAACAAGAATAATAATAGTTATAATAAAGAGAATAATGATACTAAAAATTTTAACGATAATCATAATAACTATAATAACGATAATAACGATAATAAATTTAGTAGTAATAACAGTTATAATAGTAATAATAATAAAAACGATTTTAACGGTAATAATAATAACGATAATAACGATAATATCGATAATAATAATAATAATAATAAAGATAATATCGATATTAACGACAATAACGATAATAATGATAACAACAATAAATACAAAAATAATAATAATAATAACATTAATAACGATAATAATGATAATAACGATAATAGCGATTTTAATTATAATAATAGTAGCGAAAATAACCATAATTATGATAATAATAATAATAATAAAAATATCTGTAATAATGATTATAACGATAATAACTATAAAAACGATAATAATATCGATAATAATAATGAAAAAAATAATAAAGTCGATGACGATAATAGCGATAATAGTAGGAGTAGTAATATCAATATAAACAATAATAATGACAATAAAGATAATAACGATAATTATATTTACGATTATAATGAAAATAGTAATAATAATAATAACGATAATAATAATTAAATTTATAACGCCAATTATGATAACAACGAAAATAATAACATTAATAATAACTATAATTACGATAAAAACGATAATAATTGTAGCAGTAATAATAATAATAACGATAATAACGTTAATAACGAAAATAACGATTATAATATTAACGATAATATCAATAATATCGATAATTATAATAACACTACTAACTATAATAACGATAAAAATAATAATAATAAATATAGTAACGAAATTAACGATAATAACGATATTAACGATATTAAAGATAATATTAATAGTAATAATAAAGATGATAACGACCTTAACAATAATAATAATATTAATAATAATAATAATAACAAAAATAGCGATATTAAAGACAAAAATAATAGTAATAATAACAATAATAACAATAATAACGATAATGTTGTTAGCGATAATAATAATAATAACGATAATGATTATAATAATATCAACAATTCCAACGATAAAAACGGTAATAAAAATAGTAATTGTAATAATAATAGCAATAGTAATGATAATATAAGTAATTATAATAACAATAATAACGACAATAATGATAATAGCGAATAACAATAATAATAAACATAACGATAATAACGAAAATTACGATAATACTGATAATAACAATAATAATGGTAAGGATAATAACGTAATAGTAATAATAGTAATTACGATTATAAAGATAATATCGATAATAATAATAAATATTATAATTAATATAATATCGATATAAATGATAAACACAATAATATTAATAAAAACAATAAAGATAATAACGAAAATACTAATAAAAATAATAACAATAAAATGGGTAATAACAATAATAATAATAACATTATTAACGATAATAATGATTATAAAGATAATGATAATAACGAAAATAATAATACAAACGATAATAATAATAATAATATTAACCATAATAACAATAATAACAACATTAATATCGATAATAACTTTTATTACGATAATAATAATACTAATAATAACAATAATAACAATAATAACGATAAAAAATATAATAACATTAATAACGACAATAAAGGTATTAACGAAAATAAAGATAATAATAATAACAATAATATCGATAATAACGCTAGGAACAATAATAACGAAAATAGTAATAATAAAAATAAAAATGATAACTATGTTAACGATTATAAATATAATAATAATAACAATAATAACGATATTAACGAAAATAATGTTTATAATAATAACATTAATATTGATAATAAAGATAAGAATGATAATTATAATATCACTAATAACGATAATAGCGATAATAACGATCATAATAATAATAACAGTAAAAATATTAATAATAATAATAATAACGATAATATCAATAATAATGATAATAACAATAATAAAGACAATAAAAATAATATTAAGTACGATAATAACGGTAACAAAGTGAATAATGGTAATAACGATAATAGCGATGATAATAATAACGATAACTATTATAATAATAATAAGAATAATAAAGAAAATTACGATAAATATAATAATAATAATAACAATAATAACTATAATATCTATATTAACGATATTAGTATTACGAATAATAAAGATACTAACGTTAAAAACGATACTAAAGATAATATTAATAATATTAATAACAATAATAATAATAATAATAATAATAATAATAATAATAATAATAATAATAATAATAATAATAATAATAATAATAATATTAAGGATAATAGAGATAATTACGATAATAATAAAAGTATTAATAATGACAATAAGGATAATAACGATAACATCGATAATAGTAATATCAAAAATATTGATAATAACTATAATAACGATAAGAATAAAATAATAGTAACGATAATAGCGATAACAAATATTATAACGATAGTAATAATAACAATTAAAACGATAATAACTGTAATGACGATAACAATAATATCGACAATTACGATATTATTGATAATAATATTAACAATATTAACGTTCATAACAATAATAACGATAATAATTAATATAATAATAACGATAATAAAGATATCAATGATAATAATGATAATAACGATAATGATAATAATGACATTACCGATAATTTCGATAATAATAATAATAATATTAACGATAATTTCGATAATACCATTAACAATATTACAGTTATTATCGATAATAATTGTAATAATAATAAAGATAACAACGATATTAACGATAATAAC
This sequence comes from Vespa crabro, assembly GCF_910589235.1. Taxonomy (NCBI): domain Eukaryota; kingdom Metazoa; phylum Arthropoda; class Insecta; order Hymenoptera; family Vespidae; genus Vespa; species Vespa crabro. The sequence continues at coordinate 3,440,686 of NW_025813595.1, forward strand.
GATAAAAAAAATAACATTAATAACGATAATAAAGATAATAATGATAATAACTATAATAATATTTATGACAATAATTATAATACTGATAATAAAGATAATAACGATAATATAGATAATAACGTCAATAATAATAACAATAATAACAATGTTAACGATAATAACGATAATAATAGAGATAATAATAATAATATTAAAATTAATAACAAGAAAATAACGATTTATCTATAATAAAGATATTAATAACAACGATAATATCGATAATAATAATAATAATAATAGCAATAATGACCTTAATAAAGATAATAACGATAATAATGATACGATAATAACGATAATAGTAATAATAATATCGATAGTAATAATAATTACAATAATGAAGATAATAACGATTATAATAATAACAATAATGAGGATGATAATAATAACTATAATAGCACTAATAACGATAGTAATTTTAATAATAATAACAATAATAACGATAACAATTTTAATAACATTATTGATAATAATAATGATAGCGAAACTAAGAATAATAACGGGGTAAACGATAATAATAATAACAATAATATCGATGATAAAGATAATAACGATAATAATGATAATAATAGATGTAATAATTACAATATTAACAATTACAAAGGTAATAATAACAATAATAATAGTAATAATAATAATATCATCGATTATAACGGTAATAACGATAATAACGATAATAATAATAAAATTAATAACGATAATAACGTTTATAACGAAAATAATAATAGCAATAATAACGATAATAAGGATAGTAATAATAATAATAATAATAAAAATAATATAGAAAATAACTGTAATAACGATTACGAAGATAATAATAATAATAATAACGATAATAGCGATATCAATGACAATAACGAAGTCAACAATTAAAATAATAACAATAATACCGATAATAACGGTAATAACGAAAATAATTATATTAATAATAATATTAATAATAATAATAACGATAATATTACAATAATATTAACGATAATAAGAATAATAATAATAATATAGATAACAATGATATTAACCTTAATATCGATAATAATAATAACAATAACAACGATTATGACGATAATAATTAAAATAACTATAATAACGATAATTACAGGAAAAATAATAGTTATAATAAAGAGAATAATGATACTAAAAATTTTAACGATAATAATAATATAAATAATAATGGTAATAATGATTACAATGTTAAGAACGATAATAATGTTAATAATAATAATAATAATAACAAATATTCCGATAAAAAATATTTTAACAATAATCATAGTAACTATAATAACGATAATAACGATAATAATTGTAGTAGTAAAAACAGTTACAATACTAATAACGATAAAAACGATTTTAACGGTAAAAATAATAACGATAATAACGATAATATCGATAATAAAAATAACAATATTGACGATAATATCAGTAATGATAGTAATAATAATAATATTATAACGATAATAACGATAGTAATAATATCGATAATAACGATAATAATCATAATAATAATATTGATAGTAACAATAATAACGATAATAACGATAATAATATTAACTAAGATAATGATAATGACAATAATAATTGTAAAACAATAATAATTAAAATAATAATGAAACTAAGAATAATAACGGTGTGAACGATAATAATAATAATATTATCGATTATAACGATAATGACGTTAATAACGTTAATATTAATAAAATTAATAGCGATAATAACGTTTATAAAATAAATATTAATAGCAATAATAACAATATTAAGGATAGTAATAATAATAATATTAATAAAAATAATTTCGAAAATAACGGTAATAAAGTTTACGAAGATAATAATAACAATAGAAACGACAATAACGATATTAACATTAATAATAATAATAACAACGATAATAAGAATAATAAAATAATAATAATAATGATATTACCGATATTACCGATAATAATAGTAGCAATATTAACGATAATTAACAATATTAATAATAATAATAATAGATATAACAATAAAAACAATAGTGATGACAAAAAAAATCATAATAATAACGATAGTTTCTATAGTAGTGATAATAATAATATCAATAATAACGATAATAACGATAATAACGATAATACGGAATATAATAAAATAGAAAATAACGACAATGGAAATAATAATAATAACGATAATGACAATAATAACGATAAGAATGACAGTAACTATCATAACAATAATAACAATAGTAATAATAAAGATAATAACAATAATAACGATTATAATGATAATAACTTTTATAATATTTATAATTTTAACAATAATAACGATAATAATGATAATTATTTTAATAGAAGTAATAATAACAATATTAACAATGTTTGGAATAATAATGATAATAACGATTATAATAGTGGTAACAATTAAAGTAATAACAATAATAACGATAATAACGATAATAAGGATAATAACAATAACGATAATAACGATAATAACAATAAAAATATCGATAGTAACAATAATGATGATAATAACTAAAATAACGAAAATAACGATAATAACGACAATAAGAATAAAATTAATAACGATAATTACGTTAAAATTGATAATAATAATAACAATAATAACAAAAACAACGATGATAAGAATAATAGTAATGACGATAATAACGAGAATAATAAGAATAAATATTTCGATAATAACCATAATTACGAAAATAATAATAATAATAATAACAATAATAACAATAATAAAGATAATAACGATATTAAAATATACGATAATATCGATAATAACGATAATCATTATAACAAAATTAACGGTTATATCTATATTAATAATAACAGTATTAACCATAATATAGATAATATTAATAATAATAATAATAACAGTAATAACGACAATAAAGATAATGAACTTAATAATAATAACGATTATAAACATAATAATAATAATAATAATGATAGTAACTATAAACCTTATAATCATATTAAAGATTCTATCGTTAAAATTAATATCAATAATAAGTATAATAAGGATTATATTGATAAGAGTATTAATAATATTAATAATAATAAAAATAATATCGATAATAACGATAATAGAGTTATTAATGGTAAAAATAATAACAATATTAAGGATAATAACTATAATACCGATAAGAACAATAATAATAGAATTAATAATAACAGTAATATCAATAATAACGATAAAGACGATATTAACCATAATAATATTAACGATAATAACGGTAATATCGATAATAAAATAACAATTTTAACGATATTATCGATTATAATAAAAATAAAATTAACAATAATGACGATAATAAAGATAATAAGAATATTAATAGAGATAATAATAACAATATTAAGAATAATAACGATAAAAACGATAATATCGATAATAAAATAATATTAACGATAATATCGATAATAATAACAATAATAATAATAATTGCGATATTAACGATTATAATAATTGCGATAAAAACGATAATATTAGTAATAATAATAATAATAATAAAGAAAACGATATTAACGATAATAACGATAATGGAAATAACGAGAATTACGATAATAACGATGTTAACGTTAATAATAGTAAGGATAACGGTAATTTCGATAATAATAACTATACTATTAATGATAATTTAGATAATAATAATAATAATAAAGATCAACTGTATCAACGATAATAACGATAATAACGATATTAACGACAATAAAACTAATAATAATTATAAGGGGTAATAAAGATTATTATGATAATAATGATAATATAGAAAAGAAAGATAATAATAACACCAATTATAACAATATTAAGGATAATAATAAGAAGATAAAGTCGATAATATCGACAATAGTATTAACAATATTAATGATATTATCGATAATAATATTAACAATATTTACGATTATATCGATAATGATAATAACATTATTAGCGATAACATATATAAAAATTATAACAAAAATAATAATTACAGTAATAACAATAACACCGATAAACACAATGATAATAATAATAACGATTATAAGGATAATAGCCATAATAATAGTAATAATAATAAAGATAACGTCGATTTTAACGATAATAATGACAGTAATTATAACAATAATAACGATAATAACGATAACAATAATAATACCGATAATAGCAATATAAACAATTATAATCCTATTAACGATATTAATATTAATAATAATAACAATAATACTGATAATAACAATAATAACGGTAATAATAGTAGTAATAATAACAATTATAACACTAATAACGTTAAAAACGTTAATAACGATAATAATAGTTTAATAATAACAATATTAAGAATAATAGCGATATTAAGGTTATTAACGATAATATCGATAATTATAATAACCATATTAACAATAATAACGATATTATAAATGATAACAATAACGACAATAATGATAATGTCGATAATAATAATAACATTATAAACGTTAACATCGATAATAATAATAATAATAATAACATTAACAACGATAATAACGATAATAAGTATAATAATAATAATGAACATAACGATAATGACGATATTAACGATAATAATAATAATAATAATAATAATAATAATAATAATAATAATAATAATAAGAATGATAATAATAATAACGTTAATTACGATAATAACAATAATAATAATAGTAATTATAACTCTAATAGCAATAATAACGATAATAGTGATAATATTAAATACGATAATATCGATTATTTCGATAATAATAATAACAATATTAACGGTTATATCGACAAAAATAATATCAATAATAACAATAATAAAATTAATAATTTTAATAACGATAATAATAACATTATAATTAATAACAATAATTAAGATAAAAACGATAAAGAAATAATAACCATAATAACGGTAATAGTAACATTATTACTAAAGTAATAATAACGATAATATCGAAAATAATGATAATAACGATTATAATAACAACGACATTATCGATAATAGTAGTAATAATAATAACGATAATAACGATATTTACAATTATAATAATAATAATAATAAAGAAAATAACGCTTAATCTATAATAATGATATTAATAATAACGATAATAAGTATAATAACAATGTAATGATAATAATAACAACAATAATAACGATAATATTGATAAAAATAATAATAATATTAATAGCAATAATATCGATGATAAAGAAAATAATGATAATAATGAGAATGATAATACCGATAAAAGTAATAATAATATTATCAAAAATAACAAAAATTACGATAACAACTACAATAACGATAAAAATAATAACGATAATAACATTGATAATAATAACTATAATAACGCTAATAACGATAATATTAATAGTAATAATACAATTATACATAATAAACATAAAGATAATAACGATAATAACGATAATAATGATAATAAGGATAAGAACTACAATGACAATATTGATAATAGTCGTAATAAAATCAATAACGTTATTAATGATAATAAGGATAATAATAATAACAATAATAACGATATTAACGATAACATCGGTATAATTACAACAATACAATCGATAATTACGTTATTAGAAATAATAATAATAAAAATAATAATGGTAATATCTTAAATAACGATAATAATAGTAACGATAATATCGAGAACAACGATAAAAGTAATAACAATATTAACGATAATCACAATAATAGTAATAATATCAATAATAATAACGATAAAATAGATAATGACGATAAGAATAATAATAATAATAATAGAGATAATAACGATATTAACGATAATAAAGATAATAATGATAATAACAATAATAATAATAATAATAATAATACTAATAATAACGATAATAACGATAATGACGATAATAATAATAACAATAATAACGTTAATAACAATTATAGTAATAATAATAATAACGATAATAACGATAATAATAATAATATTAATAATAATAATAATAAAATAATAATAATAATATTTGTAACGATAATAACACTAATAACGAGAAGAACAGGAACGATAATAACAATCATAAGGATATTGATATATTACAATAATAAAGATAAAAACGACAATACCGATAAAAATATTAATAATACTAACGAAAATATGAATAATAACGACGTCAACGTTAATAATTATAACTATAATAAAAACGACGTAAATACTGATAATAACGATGACAATGATCATAATAATAACAATAATAAGGATAAAAACGATTATACGGATTATAACAATTACTATAATAACGATAATAGTAATAATAATAAGAACGATCATGAAGATAAAACGGTAAAGGTGATAATAACTATAATAACGATAATAACAATAATAACTGTAATAATAATATCAATATTAAGGATAAAGATGATAATGAATGTAATAACTGTAATAACGATAACAACAATGAAAATAATAGTAATAATAGAGATGTTAACGTTATTAAGGATAATAACTATAATAATAACAACAAAAATAACGATAAATTCCATAATAACTACAACAATAATAATAATATTAACGTAAATATAGATAATTACTACTTCAAAGATAATAATAATAACAATAATAACGATGAAAACGATATAAACAATAATAACAATAATAATAATAATAATAATAATAACAATAATAACGATAATAACAATAATAATAAAGAGAATAATAAAGATAATAATGATAATATTGAAGATAATAATAACAATAATAACGATTTCATCATTACTAATGATTATAAGAATAACATTAATAACGATAATAACATTATCAACGATAATAACAATAATGACCTTAATAATATTATTCATAATAATGATATTAACGACAATGACAACAATAATAATTATGACAATAATAATAATAATAATAATAACGATAATATCGATAATAACGATAATAAAGATAATAACGATAATATCGATTATAACGATAATAATGGTAGCAAGGAAAATAATTATAATAATAATATCAATAGAAACGATAAGAATGGTAATACTTACGATAATAACGATAATAACATTAATAACGATATTAACCATAATAAAATTAATAAATATATATACATTAATAACGATAATAATATCAGCAATAATAGCGATAATAACGACAATAATAGTAATTATAATAACAATAATAACAATAATAACGATAATAAAGATAATAATAAATACGATAAAGTCGGTAATATCGATAATAATATTAACTATATTAAAGATAATATCTATAAACATAATAATAATAATAATAATAATAATAATAACGATAATAACGATAATAACAATGTTAACGATAATAATAATAACGAAAATAAGTATAATAGTGATATTAACGATAATAATAATAATAATAATACCGATAATAACGATAATAACAATAATAACGATAATACCGTTAATAACGAAAATAAAATAATAATAAGGACGATAATAACGCTTATAACGGTAATAATAATAATATCAATATCGACAATAACGATAATAGGGATAATAGCGATAATAATTGTAATAATTATAACGAAAGTAAGGATAATAACGATAATTATGAAATTAATAATAATAATAATATCGATAATAATGATTATAACGATAATAACTATATTAACTATAAAAACGACAATAATATTAATAATAATAATGAAAATAATAATACCGTTAATGACGATAATAGCGATAATAGTAGTAGAAGTAATATCAATAATAACAATAATATCGATATAAAGATAATAACGATAATAATATTAGCGATTATACCGAAAATAGTAATAATAATAATAGCGATAATAACGATAATAATTGTGTTAATGTTAAGAATAATAACAATAATAACGATAATAATGATAATTATAATAACGATAATAACGATAGTAACTACAATAATAATAATAATAATAACGTTAAAAGGGATAATAACTATGTCAACGATAATAATAATAACAATAATATCAATAATAACGATAATAACGGTAATAATAATAATAATAATAATAATAAGGATATCAACGATAAGAACGATAATTATGATAATATTCTTAACAATAATAACGATACTAAAGATTTTAAGGATAATAATAATAAGGATAATATCGATAATAACGATAGGAATAATAATTTAATATCAATAGTAACAATTATAACGACAAAGACGATAATAACAATAATAATAATAACGATAATGACGATGATTATAATAACGATCATAAAGTTAATAATTAAAATCATATTAAAGATATTAACGATAATAACGATACTAACGATAATAGCGATAATAATAATAACGATATTAAGGATAATATCGTCAATAATTGTAACAATATTCACAATATTAACGATAATAATAATATTAACATAACGTTATTTTCTTTATTATCGTCATTATGATTACCGTTATTATTGTTATTATCGGTAATATCGTTAAAATCGTTATTATCTTTACTATTATTAGTTTTATTATTACTATGATTAACATCGATATTTTCGTTATTATTATTAATACTATTGTCGTAATTATCATTAATAATGTTATCGTCATAATATTTATTATCGTTATTATCGTTATTAATGTTATTATTACCACTTTTATTATTAATTTTTTACAAAGTATCGTTATTATCATTATCATTATTATTACTATTATTATCGTTATATTCGTTAATATCGTTATTATTATTATTACTATTGCCGTTATTATCGTTAATGCTATTATCGTTATTATCGTAAATATCGTTATAAATATTATTAATAATTTCGTTATTATTCGTATATTAATAAGAGCGATAGTAACGTTAATAGTAATAACTATAAATTCGATAATAATGATATTAATGAAAATAACTATAATAATAATAATAATAATGAAAATGATAATAACGATAATTTCAGTAATAATAATAACAATAATATCGATACTAAAGATAATAACGATAATAACTATAATAATAATAATAAAAATTTCGTTAATTAAGTTAATTATGAAAATAACGGTAATAACCACAATAACGGGAAAATCGATAATTAACGATATAGTCGATAATAACGAAATTAACGATAATAACGATAATAACGACATTAAATGTAATAATAATAACTATAATAACGATGATATTTATAATAAGAACGATAATGACGACAAAAGTAATACTAATATTACTGGTAATAACGATAATGATGATAATGATAATAATAATAATAAAAAATACTAACTATAATAATCACCACAATAATAACAATAATAATCACCACAATAATAACAATAATAATCACCAAAATAATAACAATAAAAACGATTATGACTAGAATAATATTAATAATAATAACGATAATAATGATAATAACGATATAATCGAAAATAACAATTACAATAATAACGATAATTACTATAATAATGGTAATTATAATAATAATTATACCGATTATAACGATAATATCGATAATAATAATATTATTAAGAGCGATAATAACGTTAATAGTAATATCTATAAAATCGATAATAAGGATATTAATGAAAATAACTATAATAATAAAAATAAATATATCAATAATAACGATATTAACAATAACAATAATAACAATAATAACAATAATACGATTATTTCGGTAATAACGATAATAATAATAATGATAATGACGTGAATATTAATAAAGATAATAACGATTTTATCGATAATAATAATAACAATATTCACGATAATGTCGATAATAATAATAATAATAATAAAAATAAAAAATGACGATCATAAATATAATAACGTTAATAATAATAATTATAATAATAGCAATATCAAAAATAACGATAATAACGATAATAGATGTAATGTTAACAACGATAAAAACGATATGTCCGATAATAATAATAATAATAAAGGTAACAGCGATATTAACTTTTATTATGATAATAATAATAATGATAATAACGATAATAACAATTTTAACGATAATAATAATAAGTATAATCATGATACTATCGGTACTACTAGTAATATTAATAACGATAATAACGATAATAATAATAATAAAAATAATTATAATAGCTATAATAAAGATAGCAACGATAATAATATTAACGGTAATAACAGCAATATTATTAATAATAACAACGATAATTACGATAATAACAATAATAATATTAATAATAATAAAGATAATAACGATATAAAGGATAATACCTCTAATAACGATAATAACGATTATAACGTTAATAATAATAATAATAATAACGATAATAATGTTAATAATGACAATAATAATAATAATAATAATAATAATAATAATAATAATAATAATAATAATAATAATAATAATAATAATAACGCTAATATTCATAATAACGAGAATAAGGATAATAATAATGCCGGTAATAACGATAATAAAGATAATAATAACAATAATAATAATAATAATGATGATAATAACAATAATAATAATAATAATAACGATAAGAACGATGATAACGTTTATAACAACAACGATAATAACTATAACAACGATAATAATTATAATAACGACAAAAGCGATAATAACAATAATAATAATAGAAATAATAAAGATAATAAGGATATTAAAGTTTCTAACGATAATAATATTAACTAAATTACCGATAATAACAGTTGTGATGATAGGAACGATAATAAAATAAATAATAATAGAAATAAAAACCTCAATAACGATAATAACGATAAAAATAGAAGAAATAATAGCAATGTTATGAATAAAAATTATTATGACGGTAATAACGATAATAATAGAAGTAATAATAACAGTAATAATAATAATAGCGATGAAAACGTTTTTAATATCAATAATAATAACTATAATGATAAAATGGATAAAAATAATATCAATATTTACGATAATATCGATAATAATAATAATAATAACTATAATAACTATAATGACGAAAATAACAATTATAATAATAACGATAATAAAGATAGTAACGTTAATAATAATAATAAAAATAATAATTATAATAACGATATTTAGTACAATAACGATAATAATGTTGGTAATGTTGTCAATAATAACAATAATAACAATAATAAAGATTATGACGATAACAATATTAATGATAATATCGACAGTAGTAATAATAATGATAATGATAATATCGATAGTAAGGATAATAATAATAATAATAGTATCTATTGTAACAATAATAAAGATAATGATGATAATAATAGTAATTATATTAACGATTCTGACGATAATAACGAAAATAACGTTAATAATAGTAAAATTAATAACGATAATTTCGTAAATAACGACAATAATAAACGTAATAATAGCGATAATAACGTTAACAATAATAAGAATAATAGGCCTAATAACGACATTAATGACCATAACGTTAATAATAATAACGATAATAACGATAATATCGAAAATATTATTAACAATATTAACGAAAATATCATTAAGTATAATAATAATAATAAAAGTAATAAAAATAATAACGATAATAACGATAATAATGATGATAACCATAATAATGATAAGAATGATCATCATATTAACGATAATAAGGTAATAATCATTACGATAATAACGATAATATCGATAAAAGTAATAGAAATAATAACGATTATATCGATAATAATAAGAATAATAATAATAACGATAATAACAATAATAACGGTTATAATATTAATAATAATAACGAAAATGACTATAGTAATGATTATAACTATAATAAGGTTAATAACGGTAATAAAAATAAAAATAAAAACTTCAATAACGATAATAACAAAATTAGTAATAATAATAATAAACGTAAAAACGATAATAACGATAATAACGAATCATAATAATATCGATAAACACGAAAAAATCGAAAATAATAATAAAAACTTTAACGATAAAATCGATAAAAATAATAATAATTTTAACGTTAATAACCATAATAAAAATAATAATAATAGCAATAATAACCATAACAAGGAAAATAACGATGATGATATTAACGAAAATAACGATAATAGTAATAAATATAATATCGATAGTAACAATAATAACTATAATGACGATAATAACGATAATGAAAATAACGATAATGAAGATGGTTATAATAAAGATAATATCTTTAATAACGATATTAATATTAATAATAATAATAGCGATAATAACGATATTAATGAAAATAACGATAATAATAAAAGCAATTATAACGATAATAACAATAATTATGGTAATAACAATAATAATTATAATAGTGATAGCATTAATAACGATATTTACGATAATAATAATAATAATAATAAAGATAATAACATTATTAACGATAATAAAAATAATAACGATAATAACGATATAGACGATAATATCGATATTGATAATAAAAATAATAACGATAATAACGATATAGACGATAATATCGATATTGATAATAAAAATATTAACGATAAAAATAATAATAATACTAACAAAATAACGATAATAACGATAATGATTAAAATAATAATAACGATAATAACGACAATATTAATGATAATAATAACGATAAAAACGATAATAACGGTAACAACGATATTAATAATAATAACAATAATAATAATAATAATAATAATAAAAATAGTTAGTATAATAAGGATAATAATATTAGTAATCATAAAAATTATAACAATAATAACGATAATAACGATAACAAAGATAACTATATTAAAGATAATACCGATAATAATAATAACAATAATAACGAGAAAAAAGATAAAAACAATAATAATAATAACTATTATAACGACATTAGTAATAATAAGAAGAACGATAATAACGATATTAACATTAATAATAATAATAATAATAAAGTTTATAACGATATTAATAATACTAATAATAACAATAAAAACGATAATAACTTTAATAGGGATAGTAATAATAATAATAATAATAACGATAATATCGATATCAACGATAATAACGATAAGAATAATAACAGTAATAAGGATAAGAACGATAATAATGACAATAACGGTAAAAATTAAAATAATTATTAGAATATTAACGTATTAACGTTCATAAAGGAAACAATAATAACGATAATAACGATAATAACGAATATAATACAAACAATAATAGCGATAACAACGACACTAATAATAATAATAATAAAAATCATAACGATAATTACGATCATAATGACAATAAAGTCAATAACAATAATAATAATAATAACGACAATAACGAAAATGACGATAATAACGATAGTAATAATAATAATAATAACAATAATAATAATATTAATTATAATAATAATAATAATAATAATAATAATAATAATATCGATAATAAAGATTAAAACGACGATAACATTAATGTAATAACGACAATATTAATAATAATGATAACGATAATAACCATAATAACGATAGTAATATTGATAATAATAATGATAATTTCGATATTAATGACAATAACGATAATAATATTAATAATAATAATAACGATAATAACGATAATAACGATAATACCGATAATAATAATAACGATAATATCGTTAAAGGTAATAATTATAATAATAGCAACAGTATCGAAAATAACGATAATAGTAATAATGATAAAGAAGATAATAATAATAACGATAATAACGATAATAGCAACAATAATAACGATAATGAAAAGAGTAATAATAATATTTATAACAATAATAATGATAATTATGATTATCATAATAACGATAATAACAATACTAATGATAATAACGGTAATGACGATAGTATTAAGAGTCATAATACGATAATAACGATAATAATAGTAATAAAAATATTGAAAATTAGAATATATCATTAAAAACGACATAAATAATAACAATATTAACAATAATAACGATAAAAACGATAAGAAATATAATTATAATAAAATTATTAATGATAATTACTTTTATTACGATAATAACGATAATAATAATAAGAATAATAACGATAATTATGATAATAACGATAATAATAATAATAATAATAATAATTTTACCATTATAAACGATTATAGCGATATTAATGATAATTACAATAATATTATTAATATTAATAAAAATAATAACGATAATATAGATAATAATAATTATTATAATTAAGATAAAACCGAAAATAGCAATAATATCAAAAGTAATAATAACGATAATATGGATATCTTACGATAATAACGATAATAACGATAAGAATAATAACAGTAATAAGGATAAGAACGATAATAATGACAATAACGGTAAAAATTAAAATAATTATTACAATATTAACGTATTAACGTTCATAAAGGAAACAATAATAACGATAATAACGATAATAACGAATATAATACAAACAATAATAGCGATAACAACGACACTAATAATAATAATAATAAAAATCATAACGATAATTACGATCATAATGACAATAAAGTCAATAACAATAATAATAATAATAACGACAATAACGAAAATGACGATAATAACGATAGTAATAATAATAATAATAACAATAATAATAATATTAATTATAATAATAATAATAATAATAATAATAATAATATCGATAATAAAGATTAAAACGACGATAACATTAATGTAATAACGACAATATTAATAATAATGATAACGATAATAACCACAATAACGATAGTAATATTGATAATAATAATGATAATTTCGATATTAATGACAATAACGATAATAATATTAATAATAATAATAACGATAATAACGATAATAACGATAATAACGATAATAATAATAACGATAATATCGTTAAAGGTAATAATTATAATAATAGCAACAGTATCGAAAATAACGATAATAGTAATAATGATAAAGAAGATAATAATAATAACGATAATAACGATAATAGCAACAATAATAACGATAATGAAAAGAGTAATAATAATATTTATAACAATAATAATGATAATTATGATTATCATAATAACGATAATAACAATACTAATGATAATAACTGTAATGACGATAGTATTAAGAGTCATAAAACGATAATAACGATAATAATAGTAATAAAAATATTGAAAATTAGAATATATCATTAAAAACGACATAAATAATAACAATATTAACAATAATAACGATAAAAACGATAAGAAATATAATTATAATAAAATTATTAATGATAATTACTTTTATTACGATAATAACGATAATAATAATAAGAATAATAACGATAATTATGATAATAACGATAATAATAATAATAATAATAATAATAATTTTACCATTATAAACGATTATAGCGATATTAATGATAATTACAATAATATTATTAATATTAATAAAAATAATAACGATAATATAGATAATAATAATTATTATAATTAAGATAAAACCGAAAATAGCAATAATATCAAAAGTAATAATAACGATAATATGGATATCTTACGATAATAACGATAATAATAAACACATCAATAACGGTAATAACGATAATAATAATAATAACGATAATGTTATTGAAGATAATAACAATAATAACCATAATAAAAATAATAATAAAATTCATAAAATCAATAATAACGATAATAATAGTATTAATTACGATAAGAACGATAATAACAATAAAAACGATAATAAAGATAATAATAAGATCAATAATAGCGATAATAAGGATGACATCGATAATAATAATAACAATAATATCAATTGTAACAATAATAATAATAATTGAAACAATAATAACGCTAATAACGATAACAACGATAATTACGTTAATAATACTATCAATATTAACCATAATAACGAAACTAATAAATACGAAAATAATATTAATGATGATAATGATAATAAAGATAAAAACAATAATAACGACAACAATAATATCGATAATAACGATAATTATTATAATGATTATAATAAAACTAATAGTAATAATGACCATGATGACATTATTAACGATAATCATAATAGGGATAATAACAACATTGACAATAATAAGGATAATTAAGAAAAAAATAATATATAATAATAACAACAAAAACGATAAAAACGGTAATAACGTTACTAATAATAATAGTAATATTGATAATAACGATAATAACGATAATAACAATAATAAAAAATATTATATTAATATTCTTAACGGTAATAACAATAATAACGATATAAAAAATAATAACAATAATAATAATAATAACGATATAAACGGTAATAACAAAAATGACGATAATAATAATAATAACAACATTGATAATAACGATAATAGCGATAATAATGATAATACTATTAAGGATAATAACGAAAATAAAGATAATAATAGTAATAATAAAATTGATAATTACAATATAACGTTAAAAAAGATATGAATAATAACAATATTAACAATATTGACGATAAGAACGATAATAACTATAATTATAATAAATTTAATAACGATAGTTACTATAATGTCGACAATAACGATAATAATAACAACAATAATAACGATAATTATTGTAATATCGATAATAACTCAAATAATAAAATCAATATTAATTTTAACAATAATAACGATAATAAAGATAATAATAATAACAATATTATCGATAATATGGATAATGACGATATTATTATTATTAGTAATAACAATAATGACGATAATAACGATACATACGATTATAACGATGATAATAATAATAATGATGAAGATGCTAAAGATATAACATTAATAATGAAAATAATAATAATTATAATAGCGATTATAACAATAAAACCATTATAACGATAAAAATTATAATGTCGAAAATATTAATAATATTAACAGTAATATCGTATGTAGCGATAATAATAATAATCATAATAACGATAAGAACGATAGTAAAGGTAATAAAATTAATAATAATATCGATAATAACGGTAATAAGAGGTAATATATATAATAATAATAACAATACTAACTATATTAGCGATAAAAACGACAATGACGATCATAATTCTAATACTAACAATAATAACGATCATAGCGATAATATTAATTACAATAATACCGATAATAACGATAATAGCAATAATAATATTAACATAAATAATGATAATAAAGTTAATAACGATAATATAAATAATAAGAATAACATGAACAACGATAAAAACAATAATAACGTTAATAACATTATTATCGGTAATAATAATACACAATAATATATATAATATCGATAATTATAATAATAATAATAACGATACTATCGATAATAACGATAATAATCATAATAATAATAATAACAATATTAACAATATGAACGATATAATCGTTAATAACGATATTATCGATAATAATAATATCAATAGTAAAGATAAAAACAGTAATATTAATAATAATAATAACAATAATAACGATAATAACGATTATATAGATTGTAATAAAAATAATAATAACAATAATAAATGTAATAACAGTAAAAACGTTAGTAACGATAATCATGATGGCAATAATAAAGTTAGTAACGATAATTATTATAATGCCGTTAATAATAATAATAATAATAATAACAATTATTACGGTAATAAAGTTAATAATTATTACAATAATATCGATGATAACGGTAATAACGACATTAATAACAATAATAATAATACCCATAATAAATATAATAACGATGATAACAATAATAGTAACTATAATAATAACAACAATAACGATAATAACTTTAATAATAATAAAATTAATAATAATATTTACGATCATAAAGTTAAAAATAATTTCAAATAATATGGATGACAAAATTAATATTAATAATAATAATAACAATAACAATGATACTAAAAATAATAAAAATAATAACGACAATAACGATAATAATAATAAAATTAATAACGATAATTACGATAATAACGATAATAATTATAGCAATAGTAACGATAATAACGATAATAATGTTAATAATAATAATTACAATACTAACTATATTAACGATTATAATAATATCGATAATGACGATAATAATAATAATTATAATAGCGATATTAACGATAATAACGATAATAATAGTAGCGAAAATAACAATAATAATTATGTTAATAATAACGATAATAACGATAGTAACGATTATAATAATAATAATAACGATAATATCTATAATAACGGTATTAATGATATTTATAATATTAATAATAAAGATAATAAAGTTATTAATAGTAGTAATAAAAACACTCATAACAACAAAAACGATCATAGCGATAATAATGATAATAAAGATAATTTTTGTTTATTTTTTATTTTTTTTGACGGTCTGTGAATGCCAATTTTTACGCACTTACCTAGGGTCCCTGACCGCTAGAGGAACCCTTTACCATTTGGGTCCCCCTTATAGTCCCTGGAGTGTCGGGCTCATCGTTGGAATAGACACTACCGACTAAACACATTTCCATCCTAGTGGCATAGTGAAACCATCCCTGCACCGCTTTGTAGCATTACTTCGGAATGACACTACTGCCTCCTGTCCCTAAACTGGTCTCTCTCATTCGGTTCTAAGTGGCAAGAACCTGGAACAACGTTGGTGGCACGTCTATGGGCCATCCATAACCATCTTCTTGTTGCGTAAGATTTCCCTTACGTAACAGACCACCCTGTTCCACTTCTACTGCCCTCGCAGCATTTTCTCGACATTGTTGTCCAGCAAGATGTCCCCAAGCTCCTGCTCTAAGGCAAGTCATTCGGCGCTCCACCGGGTACATATGAAGAACGTGTGGTTTGCATCTTCTTTGATCGAATCCCCATAGGGGCAGTTGCCGTTTGCTACTTTCCCCATCTTTGCGAGCAAGGAGAGGAACAGGCCATGCCATGTTAAGAATTGGGTGAGGTAGAAATTTACCTCACCCGCCTTTCGGGTAATCCAGTTGTCAAGTCGACCATTGAGTCGACGGCACGCATCCGTATTCGCCTAATGCAAGGTCGGGGGCCGTTAACATTGGCCTTGAGTGTGCCCAGAGTGGATACTACATTTGCCACCTTGTCGGATGCCATTATTATATGCAATCCGTAATTGAATTTGTAATCGAGCATTACTTCTAGGTACCTGACGGACGGCTTATTCTGGACCATCGTGTCTCCTACAGAGAAGCTGCGCAAGGTGTTGATACGCTTCTTCGTTAGTATCACGATCTCTGTTTTCTGGGCTGAAAAGGATAGCCCGTGCTCTTCCATCCAGTTGATGACTCGGCGCATGACCTAGTTGAGCAGCAGCAGTGCCCCCTCCATGTCGTTTGGGGTGAGATATACACTGATATAAGTCGTCGAGTTTTGTCTCACCCAAACGTATACACATCCGGATCCTTGATCGGACACATGTATTTGTCAGCGATCTGGGATCCAAATGGCCGCGGTGACCAATTCGTCTGCGTACCATCCTATTCCTGCTGTGTCCTGGTATTGTTCGCTGATTAAAACGATATCAGCTTTATCTCAGAGCGGAGCTGGTTTAGAAGGAGGTGCAAGGTCCTGCTCCTATTGAGATTACCCTGATTATAATGATAATAACAATAATATTAATATCAATAATAACGATAATGGCGATAATAATATATATAACAATTATAATGATAATGACGAAAATAACGATAATAATAATAACGATAATAGCGAAAATAGAAATAATAATAAAAATGATAAAAACGATAATAACAATGGTAACGTTAATAATAATAGAATTAATACAGATAATAACTATAATAACGATAATGATAATAGGCATAATAACGATATTAACGATAATAATAATAATAATTAAAACAAAATAACGATAATAACGATAATAACGATAATAACGATAATGACAATAATAATAATAATAATAATGACGATTAAGAAGCTAATATCGATAAAAATAATAATAATAATAACTATATTAACTATAATAATAATAACACTAATAGCGATAACATTGATAAAAACTATAAAAACTATAAATTATCATTATAATAAAGATAATGGCGATATTAACGATAATGACGATAATAATAATAACAACAGTAACGCTAATTACAATAATAATTATCAAAACATAGTTAATAATATTTATAATAACAATACTTACGATAATAAAAATAATAGTGTTAACAATAATGTCGGTAATAACGATAATAACGATAATAACGATCATTACGGTAAAAATATTATTAATAGTAACAATAATAATAATAACGATAGTAAGGATAATAACGATACCGTCAATAATAATAATAAAAATAATAACGATAATAGCGATAATAAAGATAATATCGATAATAATACCAACACTATTAAAGAAAGAAACGATAATAATAATAATAGTAATACCAATAAGAACATTAATGATACTAATGATATTATCGATAATGGTAATAATAATAATAATAACGATAATAACGGTTATTATGATAATAATTATAATAATAACAATATTAAAAATAATAACTGTAATAACGATAACAACGATAATAATTGTAGTAATAATAACAATAATAACATTACTAACGATAATAACGATATTAAATATTATAATAATTACGATAATAACGATAATATTCATA
The DNA here is from genome assembly GCF_910589235.1 of Vespa crabro. Taxonomy (NCBI): domain Eukaryota; kingdom Metazoa; phylum Arthropoda; class Insecta; order Hymenoptera; family Vespidae; genus Vespa; species Vespa crabro. The sequence goes on from NW_025813595.1 coordinate 3,461,130, forward strand.
ATAATAATAAAAATATCAACGAAAATTCCGATAATAATAATAATGACACTAATAACGACAAGAGAGGTGATAACGATAATATCGATAATAATAATATGGATTGTAACAATAAAAGCGATTATAATAATAAAAATAATAACGATAATTACGATATTAGCGATAATAATAATAACAATAATAACCATAATAAGGGTAATATCTAAAATAACGATAATAACGATAATAACGGTAATAGTATCAATAATAATAACGATGCTAACGATAATAACACCAATAATAATGATAATAATAATAATAATAAATATAACAATGGTAACGATATTACCGATAAATACGATTATATAATAACGATGATAACGAAAATATTAATAATAATTATGACGATAATAACGATATTCACCATAATAATAATAATAATAATAAAGATAATAACGATATCAACGATAATAATTGTAGTAATAAAAACAATAATAAGTATACTAACATTAATAACGATACTAACGATAATACTAATATCGATAGTAAGGAAAATACCGATAATAGTAATAAGAATAACAACTATAATAACGTTGAATTCGATTATAATAGTAATAATAACAACAAAAATATCATTAATAAAGAAGAATTAATAAAGACAATAACGGTAATTATCATTACATTTAAAACGATGAAAACCAAAATAAGGATAAAGCGTTAATAACGGCAATTATAATAATAATAATAACGATGTTAACGATAATAACGATAATAATGTTAATAACGTTAATTATTATATTAATAATAACTATAATTAAGACTGTATTAATAATAATAATAACGGTAATAACGATATAAACGATAATAATAATAATAGTAAATATAATAACGATATTAATCATAATAACGATAATAGTTATAATAACTATAACAAAAAAAATAATAATAACAATAATAAAAATAATTTCAATAATAATGACAATAATAATATCAATAATAACGATATAACCATAATAATACAGATAATAACGATATTAACGGACATAAAGGTAATAATAATAATAACGATAAAAATGATAACTATAATAACGATAATTTCGGTAATAAGATTTAAAATATTTACGATAAAATCGATAATAATAATAATAATAATAATAATAACAATAATTACGATAAGAACGATAATATCGGTAATAACGATAATAATAATTACGATAATGCCGGTAATAATAATAACGATAATAACGTTACTAACGATAATAACGAAAAGAACGATAATGACGATAATAACGATAATAATAATAATATAACCATAATAACGATATTAATGATAGTATCGATAATAACGATAATAATAAAAAAGATAAAGACGGTAATAATAATAATAATAACAATAATAACGAAAATAACAATAAACATAATTACAATATTATCGATAATGACGATAATGTCAATAATAACGATAACAAAAATAAGGTTTATATCTATAGTATCGATATAATTATCATCAATAATACCGTTTATAGCGATAATAATAATTATTATAATAAAAATAATAATGAACATAAATATATAAAAATGATAATAATTATAACAATATGAACGATAATAACGAAATTATTAGGAATAATAATAAGAATAATAACGATAATATCAAATATAACGATAATTATATCATTAATAGCGATAATAAAGATAATAACTATATTGACAATAAGAACAATAATAATAATAACGATAAGAAAAGTAATAATAATAACAACAATATAGATAATAACTGTAATAAGGATAATAATAATAACAATTATAACGAGAAAATCGATAATAATAATTATAACGATAATAATAATAATCCTAAAAATAACAAAAAACGATAATAATAATAAAAATATCAATAATAACGTTAATATCGATAAGAAGGATAAGAGTAATAATAATAATATCGATAACATCAATAATAGAGATATTAACGAAAATAATAATTATAATTGCTAAGATAAACTTCATAATAACGATATTAACGATAATAATAATAATAATTATAACGATAAAAAACATAATAACGATAATAATGATAATACTAATAATAATTATTATGATAAACACGATAAGAATGATAGTAACGATAATAATAATAAGTGATACTTTAATAACTATTATTACGATAGTATCAACATTAATAATAGTAATAATATCAATAGTAAAGATAATAATGGTTATAACGATAATAATATTAGAAAAATAATATTAATAACGATAATAGTAATAATAATAATAATAATAATAATAATAATAATTTTAACGTCACTAATGATATTTATGATAATAACTGTAAAAAATAATAATAATAATAATATCGATAATAACGGTAACAACGGTTACAACGATAATAATAATAAAGAAATTACAATAATTACAATAATAACGATAACAATTATAAAACGATAATAATAATAAAGGTAATAAAAATAATAACATTCAGAATAAAAACAATATAATTATATTAACAGTTATGAGGAGAATAACGATTATAATAACAATAACAACGATAATATTGATAATAATAAAAACAATAATAACTATAATAAAAGTAATAACGAAAATAATAATATAATCAATAACGATAATTAAGTCAATAACGATAAAATAATAGCAATAATAACGATAATAACGATAATAATAATAACAATATTAACGATAATTTAGATAATAATAATAATAATAAGGATAATAACTGTAACAACGATAATAACGATAATAACGATATTAACGACAATAAAACTAATAATAATAATAAGGGGTAATAGAGATTATAACGACAATAATGATAATGACAATAATAATAATTGTAATAATAAAGATAATGATGATAATATAGGAAATAAGGATAACAATAATAACAATAATAACGATATTAACGATATTAATGATAATAACCACAATAATAATAATAGTAATAATAATTAAAACGATAATAACGATTATAATAATAATAATAATAACAATAATAAAGATAATATGGACAATAATAATTATAAAAATAATAATAATAATAATATCGATAATATCGATAATAACGATAATAATAATATTATTAATAACAACAATGACAATAATAACGATAATAAGGATAATAATAAATACGATAAAGCCGATAATATCGACAATAATATTAACAATATTAATGATACTATCGATAATAATATTAACAATATTAACGATAATATCGATAATAATAATAACATTATTAACGATAATATATATAAAAATTAATGCAATAATAATAATAACAGTAATAATGATAATATCGATAATAGCGATAATAACAATTAAAATCCTATAAACGATTTTAATATTTATAATAATAATAATAATACTGATAATGACGATAATAACGATAATAATAGTAGTAATAATAAAAATTATTACATTAATAATGTTAAAACGATAATAACGATAATATTAGTTTAATAATAACAATAATAACAATAAAAACGATAATAAGGTTATTAACGATAATATCTATAATTGTAATAACCATATTAACCATAATAACGATATTATCAATCGTAACAATATCGACATTAACGATAATATCGATAATAATAATAACATTATTAACGTTAACATCGATAAAAATAATAATATTATTAACATTAACAAGGATAATAACGATAATAAGTATAATAATAATAATGAAAATAACTATAATAACCATATTAACGATAATAATAACAATAATAAGAATAGTAATAATAATAACGTTAATTACGATAATAACGATAATAAAAATAGTAAATATAACGTTAATAGCAATAATAACGATAATAATGATAATAATAAATAAGATAATATCGATTAAATTAATAACAATATTAACGATAATATCTATAAAAATAATAACGATATTAACCATAATAAATTTAATAACTATATTTACATTAATAACGATAATAATATCAGCAATAATAGCGGTAATAGCGACAATAACGGTAACAATAATAATAAAATTATTGACAATATTATCGATGATAACGATAATAAAAATAACGGTAATGACAATAATAATAATAATAGTAATAAAAATAATAATTATAATAACGTTAATAATAATATCAATTGTAACGGCAATAATGATAATAATATTAATAAAGATATTAGCAGTAATAATAGTAGTAATTTATAACTATTATAACGAAATTAACGATAATAACGATAACAATAATAACGATTATTACTATAATAACTAAAATAATAAAAATGATAGAAACGATACTAGTAAAAATAATAATACCGATAAAAACGATAATAAATTTAATAATAATAAAAAGAATAACGATAGTAAGATATTAACGATATAAAAGATGATAAAACCAAAAACTACGAATATAACGATAATAATTATAACAATAATAACTATAATAACTACAATAATTATAACAATAACAACGATAATAAAAATAATAACAATAATAACGATAATAACGATAAAACGATAATAACGATAATAATAAATATAGTAATAATAACAATAATAACGACAAAAACGATAATAATAATAATAATGATAATAGTAATGAAAACAATAATAATAAAAATAATATTAATAACGATAATAACGATAATAGTACATGTAATAATAATACTATTAACGATAATAACGATAATAACGATAATAATGCTAATAACGATTATAATAACAACGATAATACCGATAATGTTATTATTAATACTAACGATAATAACGATATTTACGATAATAATAATAACGATAATATAGAAATGAACGATATTATCTAGAATAACGATATTAATAATAACGATAATAATAATAATAATAATAATATCAAAAATAACAATAATTACCATAATGACTATAATGACGATAATAATAATAACGATAATGAAGATGACAATAATATCTATAATGAAGTTAATAACGATTAAAATAATAATAATAATAACGATAATAACGATATCAATGATAATAACGTTAATAGCGATAATAATGATATTTATAATAACGATATTAACGTCAATAATATTAGTCATTATAGCGTCAAATGGAATAATAAGTACGTCACCGATAATAAATATAACAATAATATCAATAAAAACAATAATAACGATAATAATAATACAAATAATGACGATTTTAACGATATTACGATAATAGCATTAACTATAATAAGGATAAAAATCTTAACAACAATAACGATATTAAATTTTTTAACGATAAAAATATTAAGGATATTAACGATTATAACGATAATAATGATAATAATAATAATAATAATAACATTAATAAAGTTAAAAGCGTAAATAACGATAATAGCGATATTATTTATAATAATTATAACGAATACAACGATAATAACGATAATTATGAAATTAATAATAATTATAATATCGATAATAATGATTATAACGATAATAACTATATTAACTATAAAAACGACAATAATATTAATAATAATAATGAAAATAATAATACCGTTAATGACAATAATAGCGATAATAGTAATAGTAAATGTAATATCAATAATAACAGTAATATCGATATAAAGATAATAACGATAATAATATTAACGATTATAACGAATATAGTAATAATAATAATAGCGATAATAACGATAATAACGACATTAACGATAATAATGATAATAATAATAATTATTATAATAATAATAATAATTATTATAAAAATAGTTTTAAAAATAATAACAATAATGCCTTTAATAACGATAATAACGATAGTAACAACAATAATAATAATAATAATAACGATAAAAGGGATAATAACTATGTCAACTATAATAATAATAACAATAATATCAATATAAACGATAATAACGATAATAATAATAATAATAATAATAATAACGATATTAACGATAAGAACGATAATAATGATAATAATGTTAAAACGATAATAATTATCATAATTATAGTAGTAATAACATTAATAACGATATCAAAAATAAAAATAATAATGATAATATGGATAATAATCATAAAATTCATAACCTTAATAACGTTAATGACGATAATAACGGTAAGAATAGTAAAATTGGTAATTCTAATAACGATAATAAAGATATAATATTATTAATAATAACGATAATAACGGTAAAAACGATAATAATGATAGTAATAATACTAGTAATAATAATAATGGTAATTACGATAATAACAATAATAATAATAGTTATAATAGCATTATAACAATAATAACGATATCAACGATAATAACGATTTCAATAATAACGATAATAAAGACAATAATAACAACAATATTAATATCATTTATAGCAATAATAATGATGATAACCATAATGACGATAATAACGATAATATCGATAATAATAATATCAGTAATAAGGATAATAACGTTAATAACGACAATAATAATATTAATAATAATAATAATAATAATAATAATAATAATAATAGTAATAATAATAACGATAATAAAGATAATGACGACAATAATAATAATAATATTAATAATAATAACGATAATGAAAATAATAACGATAATAATAATAATAATAACAATAATATTCACCATAATAATGACAATAATAACGGTTATGATAAGAATAATATTAATAATATTAACGATATTAATGATAATAACGATATAATCGATAATAAAAATTACAATAGTAACGATAATAACTACAATAATGATAATAATAATAATAATTATAACGATAATAACGATAATTTCGATAATAACAATATTAATAAGAGCGATAGTAACGTTAATGGAAATAGCTCTAAATTCGATAATAATGATATTAATGAAAATAACTATAATAATAATAATAAATTTAACAATAATAACGATAACAACGATAACAATATAACGATAATAAAGTTGGTTATAACACTAATAACAACAATAATAACAATAATAAAGATATCATTAATAATAAAAATAACAATTAAAATAACAATTATAATAATAGCTATAATAACGATAACAACCATTATAATTATAATAACTATAATAATGATATTAACAATAAGAATAAAAGTAATAATAAAGACATTAACGTTATGAACGATAATAATGATAATAACGATACTAATAATAATAATAATAACAATAATAATGATAATAACGATTATAAAAATAATAACAATTATAATGATATTAACAATAAGAATAAAAGTAATAATAAAGACATTCACGTTATGAACGATAATAACGATAATAATAATAACAATAATAACGATTATAAGGATAATAATGTTAATAACGATAATAATAGTAATAATAGAAACGATAATAAGCATTATGATAATAATAATAAGAACGATAAAATCGATAAAAACGAAATTAACGATAATGACGATAATAACGGTAATGACCATAATAGCGATTATAATAATAACGATAGTAACGATATTAGTAATAATAATAATAATGATAATAACGTTAATAACAAAAATAATAATAAGGTAATAACGATGTTAACGACAAACACGATAATAATGATAATAGCAATAATAATAAAAATAACTATTACAATATAACGATAATAACTATAAGAAAGAGAACAATAATAACGATCATAGCGTTAATAACGATAATAATAATATCAATAATAGCGATAACATCGTTAATAACAATAATCGTAATAATAACGATAATAAGGATAATAACGGTAATAACGATAATAATAATAATAATAATAACGATAATAACGATATTACGAAAATAAGGATAACAATAATAACAATAATAATAATAATAACGATATTAATAATAATAAGAATAATAAAGACAGTAACAATAATAATAATAGTAATACTAATGTTAATAACGTTATAAACGATATTAACGATAATATTGATTATAATACAAACAATATAATAGATCGTAATTATGGTTATTAAAGGTAACAATGATTATATTAAATACGATAATAACGACAATAGTAATAATAATAATAACCATAATAATGATAATAAAGATATTAATAATAATAATAATAATAATATTAATAACGATAATATCGATTATAACGAAAATAATAATTACGATAATGACGGTAATAATAATAATAATAAAGTTAATAACGATAATTACGATAATGACGATAATATTAATAAAGATAATAAGGTTAATAACGTAAATAGCGATAATAATAATAATAATAATAATAATAATAATAAAAATTATAATAATAATAATATAGATAATAACAATAATAACGATAATAATAATATTAATAATAACAATAAAAACAATAAGATCGATAATAAGCATAATAATAAATACGTTAAATAAGATAATATCGATAATAATATTAACAATATTAATGGTAATATGGATTATAATTATAACAATATTAACGATAATATCGATAATAATAATAACATATTAACGATAATATCTATAAAAATAATAATAATAATAATAACGATAATAATGATAATAACGATATTAGTAATATTAATAATAAAGATAATTACGATAATAACGATAATAATAATTACAATAATAACGATAATAACGAAAATAACGATAATAATAATAACAATAATAACGATAATAACGATAATCACGATAATAATAATTACAATTATAACGGTAATAACGACAATAATAATAGTTATATTAACAATAATAACAATAATAATGATAATAACGATAATAACGATAGAAATAATAATAACGACATTAATAACTATAATAAATATAATAATGATATGGTATTGACGATAATGGCGACAATATTAGTAATAGTAATAACGATAATAACCATAATAACAGCAATAAAATTAATAATAATAAAGATAATAACGATATTATCGAAAATAAAGATAAAAGCTATAAAAATAATACTAATAAGAACAATAACAACGATATTAACGATAATAAAAATAATAACAGTAACGATAATACGACAATAATAATAACAACAATAAAAATGATAATAACAATAACAACAATAATAAGGTTAATAACTATATTAACTATATCAATAATAACGGAAATAACATTAATTTCGAAATTAATTATAGCAGCAATAAAGATAATAACGATAATAATAATAATAATAACGACCTTAATAACTATAATAAATATAATAACGATATGGTATTAACGGTAAAAACGACAATAGTGGTAATAGTAATAACAATAATAACGATAATATCTACTTGATAAACTATAAAAATAATATTAATAATAATAATAAAAGTAAAAACGGTAATACCGATAATAACAATGATACTAATAATAACTGTAATAAGGATAATAACTATAATAATATTAATCATAATAAAGTTAACAAGGATAATAACGATAACAATTACAAAAGAGATAATAACGATAATAACAATTATAATTATAATAACGATATTAATATTTATAATAATAACATTAATACTGATAATAAGGATAATAACTATAATAATAATAGTAATAATAACAATAATAACTCTAATAACGTTAAAAGCGATAATAAGATTATTAACGATAAAAACGATAATTATAAAACCATATTAATAATAATAACGATGTTATCAATGATATCAATAACGATAATAACGATAATATCGGTAATAATGATAATATAATTAACGTTAACATCGATACTATTAATAATAATAATAACAATAATGACGATAATAAAAATAATAACTACAATAATAATAACGAAAATAACGATAATAACGATATTAATGATAATAATAATAATACCAATAACGACAATAACCATAATAACGATAACAAAGGTAATAATAATAATAATAATAAAAATAATAGTAATAATAATAACGTTAATTACGTTAATTACAATAATAATATTAGTAATTAAAACAATAATAGTAATAATAACGATAATAATAAAAACGTTTATATCGATAATTTCAATTAAAATAATAACAATATTAACAATTATATCGACAAAAATAATAACAATAATAACAATTTTAAAAATAATATTCATAATAACCATAATAATAACATTATTATTAATACCAATAATATTGATAAAAACGATAATAATAATAATATCGATTATAATAACAACGATAATACCGATAATAGTAGTAATAATAATAACGATAATGACTATATTTAGGATAATAATAAAAACAATAATAGAGATAAGAACGATATTATCTACAATAACAATATTAATAATAACGATAATAACTAAAATAACGATGTAATGATAATAATAACAATAATATTAACAATAATATTGATAATAATAATAAGAATAAAAGCAATAATAACGATAATAAAGATAATAACGATAATAATGATAACGATATTAACGATAATAGTAATAATAATAATATCAAAAATAACAATAATTACGATAATGACTATAATAACAATAATAATAATTACGATAATGGTGATGATAATAATATCTATAATAACGTTAATAACGATAACAATATTAACAAAAATATCAATAAAAACTATAATAACTATAATAACAAAAATAATATTAACAATAATAACGATAATAACTATATTAAAAATAACAATAATCTACGATAACTTAGATAAAAACAACAACAATAAAAGGAAAAATAACAAAAATAAGGATAATAACGATAATAGCGTCAATAATAAATATAATAACGATAATAACAATAATAATAATAACGATAATATCGATAATAACATTAATAATACTAGCAGTAATAACTATTTTAACAGTATTAACTATATTTAAGAAATCAGTAGTAACGATAGTATCGTTAATAATCATCATAATAACGATTATAACGAAAATGACGAGAATAACGAAAATAATAATAAAATTAATAACGATAATTACGTTAATAACGAAAATAATATCAGCATTAATATCGATAATAACGATAATAATAATAATAAGAACAATTACAACATTAAGGATAATAACGAAAATAACGATAATACTAATAAAGATGACAACAATAAAAACAATAATATTAATATTAATAATAACGAAAATAAGGATAATAACGATAACAACGATAATATTAATATTAAATATCAAGATAATAACCATATTAACTTTAATAACGATACAAACGACAGTAGCAATAAAAATAATAATAATAATATCGAAAATAAGGATAATAACGATTTCAACGATAATAATAATAACAACAAAAAGGATAATAAAAATAATAAAGATAAAGTAAATAAGGATAATAACGATGACAATGATAATAATAATAACAATACTAAAGTAATAACAATAATAACGATTATAAGGATTATATCAATAACGATAATAGTAATAATAATGAGAAGTAATGAAGATAAAACGATAAAAATGATAATAACTATAATAACAAATATAATAACGATAATAATAATAACAATAATAACGATAAAAACGATATAAACGATAACAACAGTAATAATAATGATAATAACTATACTGATAGTAATAACAATAACAATAATAACGATTATAACAATAATTATAGAAAGAATAATAACGATAATAATAATAATGACGTTAATAATAATAATAATATTAGAGATATTAACGATAATAAAAACAATAATAATTATAACAATAATAATAATAATAATAGTACCCATAATAACGATAATATCGATAATAACGATAGTAATAATAGCGATAATGACGACAATAATAAAAATAATAACGATAATAACGATAATTACGATATAAGGATAATAATAAAAGTAATAATAACAATATTAAAAATAATGAGTATAATAACGATAAAAATATTATGATAGTAGTAATAATGAAAGTAATAAAAATTATAGCCATAAAAACGATTTTAACGATAATAATTATGACGATATTTATGATAATATCGATATTAATAATTGTAATAATAACAATAATAACGATTATAACGATAATAACGATAATAATGATAATAACGATAATAATTATATTACTAAAAGGAACAATAATAACGATATTAACGAAAATATTAGTAACAATTGTAACGTTAACAACGTCAATAAACATTATAATAATAATAATAATAACAAAAGTAAAGATAACAATAATGACAATAATGGCTATAATATCGATTATAATAATACCGATAATATCGTTATTAACGATAATAATAATAATATTAATAACGATATTAAAAATAATTTCAATAATAACAATAATAATAGTAGAAATAATAACAATAATAACGAAAATAAAGATAACAATACTATTATTAACGATAACAATGATAATATTAATATAAATAATAACGATAATACCGATAATAACGATTATAACGGTAGTAGCGATAATAAATAAAATAACGAAATAATAATAATAATAACAATAATAATAATAATAATAATAAAAAATAATAATGACGATAACAACGATAATAACATTAATAATATCTGTAATAATAACAATAATATCAATAATTACGATAATAACGATAATAATAATAACAATAATATCGATAATATCGATAATTATAATAATAATATTAACGATAATTACGATAATAATGATAACAAAATTAATAATAATAAAGATAATAACAATATTAACGATAATACCGATAATAACGATAATAAAAATTATAATTGTAATAACAATAATAAAGATAATGAAGAGAATAACGGTAATAACGATAATAACTATAATAATAATAATAACGAAAATGATAGCAACGATATCATTTATGATATCAACGATAGTAATAATAATAATAATATGAATGATAACGAAAATAAAGATAATAACGATAATAATAATTATAATAATTTCAATAATAATAACGTAAATTACAATAATAACGATAATAATAATAGTAATTATAAAAATAATAGCAATAATAACAATAATAAAGATAATAATATATACGATTTTAACGACAATAGTAATAATAATAATAACGATAATAAATATAATAACGATAATTATAATAATAACAATAATAATAATAAAAATAATAACAATAATTTGCATAATAACGATAATAATAGTGGTAATGTTAAGAATAATAACAATAATAACGATAATAAAGATTATGACGATAATAATATTATTCATAATAACGACAATAGTAATAACAATAATAATAACCATATTATCGAAATTAATATTAATATTAATAACGATAATAATATACACGATAAAGACGATAAAATCGATAATAATATTAACAAATTTAACTATAATATCGATAATAATATTAACAATATTAACGATAATATCGATTAATAATAATATTATAAACCATAACGTCGATAATAATAATAATAATAATAACATTATTAACGATAATAACGATAATAACTATAATAATAATAACGAAAATAAAGATAATAATAATATTAACGATAATAATAATAATAATAATAATAATAATAATAATAATAAAGATAATACCGACAGTAACGATAATAAAGATAATAACGATAATAACTATAATAACGATAATTGCGATAGTAACGAATATAATATTAACAATAATAACGATATTAGTAATAATATTTATAACGATAATAACGATATTTACGATAATAATTATAAGAATAATAAAAGATAATAACGATAGCAACATTAATATGGATAATAATAATAACAATATTAATGATAATATCGAAAATTATAATAATACTAATAGCTATAATAACGATAATATCGATAATATCGATAATAATAAGAACGACAATAACGATAAGAATAAAAATAAAATTTCGGTAGTAACAATAATAACGACAATTACGATAATAACGATAATAATAACAACTATAATGTCGATGATAATGATAACGATCATAAAACTAGTAACGATAATAATAATAATAGCAATAATAACGATATTAACGAAAATATTAATAACATTAGTAACGAAAACAACGGTAATATCTTTAATAATAATAATAATAATAAAAAAAGTAAGTATAATAACGGTGACAACTATAATATTAATAACAAATATAACGATAATAACGATAATAACGATAATAATAATACTAATAATGAAGATAATAAGGATATCAATGGCAATAACGATAATAATGTTTATAATTATAATATTATTAAAGATAATAACGGTAATATACGATGCTAACAATAACAGCGATAATAATAACTTACAACAGAAGCAATAATATCGATAATAACTATAGTGTACTTATAATATTAACGATGATAACGATTATAATTATGATAAAAATATTAACGATAATAACAATGATAATAATTATAATAATAAAGGTAATGACGATAAAAAAGTATCTAACGTTAATAATAATAAAAGCAATAATAATGATAATAATAGAAGTAATACTAAATAAATTAAGAATAATAAATATAATAACGATTATAACAATAACAGTAGTAGTAAGAATAACATTAATAACAATAATAACGATAATAACGATTATAACAATGTTAACGATAATAATATTAACGATAATAACGATAATAAGCATAATAATAATTATAATTATAATAAAGATAACAACGATATTAACGATAATAATGACAATAACAGAAAACAATAATGACGATAATAACGTTAACAAAGATAATATCGATAATAACGATAATAATATTAATAATAATAATAATAACGAAAGTAAAGATAAAAACGATGACTACGATAATAATAATAGCAATAATAATGATAATAATGAAAAAAATAATAATAGTAATAACAATAATATCGCTAATAAGGCTAATGACCATAATAATAATAATGATAACGACGATGAAAATAATATTAATAATAACGATAATATCGATAATAATAATAACGTAAATAACGATAATAAAGGTAATAATAGTAAATATAATAACGTTTATAACGGTAATAACGATAACAACGATATTAACATATAATAATAATAATAACGATAATAATAATAATAATAATAACGATAATATCGATAGTGGTAACAATAATATCAATAGTAAAAATAATGACGATTATGACGATAATAATAATAACAATATTATTGATAAACTCGATAATAATAATAATAATAATAATAACGATAATATTGATTATAAAGATAATAATGATAATAACGATAATAAAGATAATAACAATAATATCGATTATAACGATAATAATAATAATAACGCTAATGACGATAATAATAATAATAATAACGATAATAATGTTAATTACGAGAATGACAATAATATTAATTACGATAATAACGTTAATAACATATATAACGATAAAAATAATAGTAATAATAACAATAAAAACAATAAAAATATTAAGGATAATATAGACATTATTATCAATTATAACAACGATAAATACGATAATAACGATAATAAAATTAATATTATTTAATATAACAACAATATTAACAATAATATCGATAATAACAATTATAAAAATAATAATAGTAATAGCAATAATAACGATAATAACGATAATAACGATAATAGAAATAAGACTAATATCGATAAAACGATAATAAATATAATAATTCTAAGAATAATATATATAACATTGATACTAACGTTAATAACAATAATACTAATAACAATAATAACGATAATAACGTCAATAATGATCAGAACGATAATGATATTAATAATAATAACAATAATAACAATTAATACGACATTACGATAATAATAAAAGTAATAATAACTATATTAAAAATAATAAGTATAATAATCATAATAACTAAAATAATAGTAGCAATAATGAAAGTAATACCAATAATAGCCATAAAAACAATTTTAACGATAATAGTAAAAACGATAATAACGATAATATCGATTATAATAATAACATTATACGATAATATCGATATTAATAATTCTAATGATAACAATAATAACGATCATAACAATAATAGCGATTATAATAATAATGATAATAATGATAATAATAATAATAATATTATCGTTAGTAAAAATAATAATGATAACGATGTTTATAAAAGTAATTATAATAACGATTATAACGATAATAACGATAAAAATGATAATAACGATAATAATTATATTAGTAATTGCAACAATACCGATCATAACGATAATAGATAAATCAATAATAACGATATTATCGAAAATATTAATAACAATTGTAACGTTATCAACGATAAAAAAATAATAATAATAATAATATTAACGAAAGTAAAGATAATAACGATAACAATAATAACAATAATAGCGATAATATCGATTATAATAATACCGATAATATCGATAATAACGATAATAATAATAGAAATAATAACAATAATAACGATAACATAGATAGCGATAATATTATTAACGATAATAATGACAATATTAATATTATTAATAACGATAATAACGATAATAAAGATAATAATATTAATATTAATAAAGATAATAACGGTATTAACGATAATACCGATAATAACGATAATAACGATAATCATACTAACGATAATAACGATAATAACGGTAATAATGATAGTAATTATAACAACAATAGCAGTAATAACGATAAAAATGATAATAATATATACGATTATAACGACAGTAGTATAAAAATAAGAACGATAACAAAAATTATTACGATAATAGTAATAATAATAATTATAATAAAATTAAAAACAACAATTTGTATAATAACGATAATAATAGTGGTAATGTTAAGAATAATAACAATAATAACGATAATAACTATAATAACTATAATTTCGATAGTAACGAATATAGTAATAACAATAATAACGATATTAGTAGTAATATTAATAAGGATAATAGCAATATTAACAATAATATCGATAATAATAATAAAAAAATTTATAATAATAACGATAATAACGATTATAACGTTAATAATAATAATAACAAAATTAGCGATAATAGCAACGAAATTCTAACGATAATAATAATAACAACAATAACGATAATACTGAATATGATGATAAGAAAGATAATAACACTAATAATAATAAAAATAATAACGACAATAACGATAACAATGATAATAATATAAGTAATAATAACAATATTAAGATTAATAACTATAATAACGATTATAACGATGATAGTATTAGTAATAAAAAGAGAAATAACAATAATAACGATAATAATATTAAAGATTATAACGATAATAACAATAATAATAATAATAATAATAAAGATAACAACGATAATAACGATAATAATGACAGTAATAAAAACAACAATGACGATAATAAAGTTAACAATGAAAATAACGATAATAACGTTAATAACAATAATAGTAATAGTAATAATTAAGATAATAACGATATTTACGATAATAAGGATAATAACAATAAAAATAATAACGAAAATAATGTTAATAATATAAACGATAAAGTCGATAATATCGATAAAAATGTTAATAAATTTAACGATAATATCGATAAAAATATTAACAATATTAACGATAATATCGATCATAATAATAATATTATAAACCTTAACGTCGATAATAATAATATTAATAATAACATTATTAACGATAATAATCATAATTACTATAATAATAATAACGAAAATAACGATAATAATATTAGCGATAATAATAATAATAATAATAATAAAGATAGTTACGATAGTCACTATAATAACGATAATAACGATAATAACTGTTAAACGACAATTGGGATAGTACCGAATATAATAATAACAATAATAACAATATTAGTAGTAAAATTAATAACGATAATAATGATAATTACGATAATGACTATGATAATCATAGTAATAATAAAGTTAATAACGATGTAAATGATTCTAACGATAATAATGATAACAACAATAACGATAATAACGAATATGATGTTCAGAATGATAATAATATAATAAACTATAATAAAAACAATAATGACAATCACGATAATAAAGATAATAATAGAAGTAATAATAACAATATTAAGAATAATAAATATAATAACGATAATAACAATAATAATATTAGTAATAAAAAAAGTAATAACAATAATAACGATAGAAACGAATTTAAAGATAATAATATTGGTGATAATTACGATAATAACGATAATAATAATAACAATAATAACGATAATAAAGATTATAGAGATAATAATAATTATAGTAATAATAACGATATTATAGATACTACCGACAAAATAATAATAATAATCATAACGATTATAACGGTAATAACGATAAAAACTATAGAAAAATAACAATAATATCAATAAAAACGATAACAAAGATAATATCGATTTCATCGATAACAATAATAACAATATTAACGATTATATCGATCATAATAACAACAAAATCGACAATAATATCGATAATAATAATAACAATAATTTCAATAATAACGATAATAAAGATAATAAGGATAATATCGATATTAATAAATAGGATAATATCGGTATCATCGATAATAATAGTAACAATAATAACAATAATACCGATGCTATCGATTATATCGTTAATAATAATAACGATAATAATGATAATAGCGATAAAAACAATAACGATATTAACGATAATATTGACAATATTAAAGATGATAATGATAATAATTTAAAAAAGATAATAATTATCATAATTATAGTAGTAATAACGATAATAACGATATTAAAATTTAAAATGATAACGATAATATAGATAATAATAATAAAATTCATTACTTTAATAACGATAATTACGATAATAAAGGTAATAATAATAAAATTAATAATGCTAATAACGAAAATAAAGATAATAATATTATTTATAATACCGATAATATCGATAATAACGATGATAACGGTATTAACGATAATAATAATAGTACTAAAAATAGTAATAATAAAAATGATAATTACGATAATAACGATAATAATAATTACGATAATAACGATAGAATCGATAATAATAATAATAATAATAATAACAGTAATAACGGTAATAACGATAATAATGTTAATAATAAGAATTATAATAATAACAATAATATCCATAATAATGAGAATGACGACAATAATAATAATAATAATAATATTAATAATACAGACGATAATGACGATAATAATAATAATAATACTAACAATAATAACAACAATAACGACAATAACGTTAATAACGATAATAATAATAATAATAACGACATTAATAAATATAAGAAATATAATAACGAAGTGGTATTAACGATAAAATCGACAATAGTAGTAATAGTAATAACGATAATAACGATAATAACGACAATAAAAATATTAATAATAAAGAAAATATCTATATTATAGCAAATATCGATTATAAGGATAATAATGATAATAACAATTATAATAATAACGATAATAACGATAATAGTAGAATTAATAATAACGATAATAATATAAATAATAATAATAATAACGATAATAACAATAATGTCAATAATAATAATAACTATAATATCGATAATAACAATTATAGTAATAATAATAATAACGATAATTATGATAATAATAATAATAATAATAAAAATATTAAAAATTTTAATCACCAGAATACTATCAATAATACCGGTTATGATAAGAATAATATTAATAATAATAACGATAATAATGATAATAACAATAATAATAATAATAATAACAATAATAATAATAATAATACTAATAACAATAATAATAATAATATCATTAATACTCACAAGAATAACAATAATAACGGTTATGAGAAGAATAATATTAATAATAATATCGATAATAATGATAATAACGATATAATCGAAAATAATGATAATAATACTAATAATTATAACGATAATAACAGTAATATCGAAAATAATAATATTAATAAGAGCGTTAATAACGTTAACAGTAATAAGTATAAAATCGATAGTAATGATATTAATGAAAATATGCATAATAATAAAAATAAATATAACAATACTAACGTTAATAACAATAACAATAATAACAATAATAACGATTATTAATATAATAACGATAATAGTAAGAATAATTATAATATCGAAAATATGGTTGATTACGAAAATAACGTTAATAATGATAATAACTATAACAACGACAATAATAATAATAATAATAAAGATAATAACGATAATAACGATAATAACGATAATAGCGAATATAATAAAAACAACAATAGAGATAACAATGATATTAACAATAATAACAATAATAACAATTATAGCTATAATAACAATAATAACGATAATCGCGTTAATAATAATAACCCTAATAACTATAATATCGACAATAACGATAATTACGATATGCTAATAACAATTAACGATAATAACTATAATAACAATAATATTAATAATAATAATAATAATGACAACAATAATGAGGATAATAGCAATAATAATAATAACAAAATTATAGATTACATTGTTTATAAAGGTAATGAAAGTATCGATAATATTAATTATAATAATAACTATAATTACGATAATAATAATAGAAAAGATAATAATACTAATGTTTATAACCATAATAAAGATAATAACGATAATAATAATAAAATTAATAACGATAATAACGTTTATAACGATAATAATAAGAACAATAACATTGATAATAACGAAAATAATCATAATATATGTAATAATAATAATAAAAATAACTATTAAAACGGTAATAACAAAAAGAATAATAACAATAATGACGATAATAACGGTAATGACGATAACACTAATATCGATAATTACGATAATATCGATAATAATGTCAATAAAGGTAAAAATAATAACAATAACAATAATAACGTTAGTAATAATAACGAAAATAATAATAGAAGCGGTAATAATAATAATAATAATAACGATAATAGCAATAACAATGATAATGATAATAAAGATAATATCGATAATAATAACAACAATATAAACGAAAGTAACCTTAATGATAATAATAGTAATAACGATAAAAACGATAATAACGATAATAAAGATAATAACACTAATGATATTAACGATAATAGTAATAATTATAATAACGATAAAAACGACAATAAAGATAATAATAATAATAATAACAATAATGAATATAAGGATAATAACGATTATAATAATAATAATAACGAAAATAAGGATAATAACGATAACAACGAAAATAATAATAACAATTATAGCGATAATAACGATTTTAACGATAATAAGGATAATAATAATAATTATAATAACAATAGATACAGTAAAATAGATAATTACGAAAAAACGATGATAACGATATTAAGGATAATAATAATAATCAGAATAACGATGATAACGATAATATGGATAATAAAAAAAATAATAATAATAATGATCGTAACGATAATAAAGACAATAATAGCATTTCTAGTAACAATAATCATAGTAATAACTATAACAACGATAATATCGAAAATAATAACAATGTCAATGTTAATAGAAATGATAATAATAGCGATAATAACGATAATTACTTTAATAATAATAACAGTAATAAAGATAATACCGATATTGACATTAATAACAATAGTAATAATAGCAACAATAACGATAATTAGGAAAATAAAAATTATAATTAAAACGATACTAAGGATAAGAACGATATCATCAATAATATAAATCAGAAAAATAAAGATAATATCGATTATATTAATAAAAATATTAACAATTATATAGATAAATATAATAATAATATTAAGAATAATAACGATAATAACAATATTAACAATAATAAGGATAATAAAAATGACCATATTTATGAATATAACGATAAATAAATATTAATAATACCAATAATAAGGATAATAAAGATATCGTCGATAATAATAATAACAATAATAATGATAATATAGATATTAATATTATCAATATTAACGATAATAAGGATAATTTTAATAATAATAATAACGATAATAACGGTTTTATCGATAAATATAATAATATTTATATATAACGATAAATATGATAAAACGATTTTAACGATAATGACGATAATATCAATAAAAATAATAATAAAAACAAAGATAATAACGAAAGTAATGGAAATAACGATAATAATAATAAAATAATAACGATAATAACGATAATAATAAAAATATTAACAATAATAACGATAATAGCGATAACAAAGTTAATAATTTTAGTAATTATAAAAATAATAATATTACTAACGATAATAACAATAATACTAATAATAATACTATCTATAATAACAATAATAATGATAATAATAATAATAATAATAACAATAATTACGATAATAAAGAAATTAACGATAATAATAATGATGATAATGACGATAATAGTAATAATAATAATAACGATTATAACGATATTAATAATATCAACAAAAACGATAATAACGATAATAATGATAATAACGATAATAAAAAAAAATAATATTAATAAGATGAATAACGATGATACCGATAATAACGGTAATAATAATAATAAATATAAATATAATATCGTTAATAATGATAGTAATAATAATAATAATAATAATAATGACTATAATAATAATAACAATAATAACGATAAGGAGAAAAATAGCGATAAAATTTATAACCATAAAATCGATAACAACGATAATAATGGTAATATTAATAATAATAATATCGACTATAAGGATAATAAAGATAAGAACGATTATAATAATAACAATAATAACTATAATAACGATAGTAATAATAGTATATATATTGATATCTATAGTAATATAAGATAAATATATAGATAGTGTTTATAAGGACGATATTAAATAAAAACGATAATAAAGAAAATAACGATAATAACGATAATAATAATAATTATAAAACGATAATAAAGACAATTTCGATTATAATAATAACGATAATAACGATAATATCGATTAAAGTAATAACAATAAAATCGATAATAAAGATAATAATAAAGATAATAACAAAAATAACGAGAATAACGTCAATAAAAATTATATTATGTACGGTAATGACGATAAGAAAGAGGTAAACGGTAATAACAATAATATCGACAAAAATAATAAAAATAAGAATAATAACAATAACTACAAAAAGACGATAATAGTAATATTCATAATAATGAAAACAAGGATAATAACGATAACAACTATTATAATAATAATAATAGTAATAGTAATAATAATAGCAATAATAACGATAATAAAGATAATTACAATAACAATAATAACGACAATATCGATAATAGCGATAACAATAATAACAATAGTAACTATAATAACCATAATAACGATATTACAGTAAAAAAATAAAGGTAATATCGATAATAAGGACAATAATAATAGTAATAATAACGATAATAACGATAATATCGATAATAATTGAAACGAAAATAACGACAATAACATTATTAATATTAACGATAATAAGAATAATAATAATGACATCGATAATAGTAATAACAATAATATCGATAATAAGGGGAATTATGAAAATAACAGTAATAACGATAATGTATATAAAACGACAATAATAATAATAATAAAAACGATAATAGGGATAATAACGATAATAAAGATAATAACGTTAATAATAATAAAAATAATAAAGTAACGGTATTAACGGTAATAACGATAATAATAATAACAATAATCACGATATTAAAAATAATATTGATAATAACAATAATTATAATTATAATAATAATAATAAAAACGATAATAACAGTAATAATAGTAACAATAATAACGATAATAAAGAATTAACGATAATAATAATAAAAATTATAAAGATAATACTAATAATATCGATAATAACGAAAACTATAATAACTATGATTACGATAATAACAAAAGTATTAATGACCAAAATATCGAAAACAACGATAATAGCGATATTAATAATAACAAAAATGAAGATAATATCGGTAAAGTGGATAGTAATAAAATAATATATACGATAATAACGATAATAACGATAATAATAATAATAATAATAACTTTAATATCGTTAATAGTAACAACTAAAAATTCGATTATAATGGTATAAATGAAAATAACTAGAATAATAATAATACATATAACAATAAAAACGATAATAACAATAATAATATTGACATTAATAACGATAATTACGATAATAACGATAGTAATAAAGACTAAAATAACGGTAAAAAAGATGATAACGATAATAATAATAATAATAATAATATTATCGATAATAAGTATAATTACGAAAATAAAGGTAATAAATATATTAACAAATAATAACGACAAAAATAATAATAATAATAATAACGATACTAACGATAATAACGATAATAATAGTAATGATAAGAAAGATAATAACGGGATTAACGATAATAACGATAGTAATAATTACAATAATAACGATAATGACGATAATTATAATTATTACGATAATTATAAGAACAAAAATTACTATAATAACGATATTAACAATAATATTAATAAGAATTACGACGATAATAAAGAAATAACGATAGTAATAATAACAATTATAACGATAATAATAGTACTGACCATAACAATAATAACGACAATTACGATAATATCGATAATAATATTAACATTAGTAACGTTCATAACGATAATAGTAATAATAATAACATGTATAACGATAAAAACGATAATAACGATAATAACGATGATATATAATATCGATAATAATTTTAAAGACGATAATAACGATAATAACGAAATTAACGATAATAATAACAATAATTATAAAAATAAAAATAAGGATTATAACAATCATAACGATAATAATACTAATAACAGTAACAATAATAATAAATAAAATAAAGATATTGAGGATACAAACGATATTAGACATAATAGCGGTAATAAAATTAATAATAATAACTATAATAACGATAATAACAATAATAATAAGAACATCAATAGCGATAATAACGAAAATAAAATTAATAATAATAATAATGGCGATATTATAGATATTAACGATAATAATAAGAACGATAATAACGACAATAGTAATTTTAACAATAACGATAATAATGTTAATAACGACAATAATAATAATAATATTAATTATGATAACGATATTAAAGATAATAACGCTAATAATAATAACTACGATTATAATAATAATAATAATAACAAAATTAACGAAAATATCGATAATATCGTTATAATTATAATAATATAATCGATAATTGTGTTATTAGAAATATTAATAATAACAATAATAACGATAATGACGATAATAACGAAAATACTAATAACCATAATAACGATAATAATAATAATAAGAATAACGATAATAACGATAATAACGTTAACAATAATAGTAGTAATAACAATAATAACGATAATAACTAAAATAACGATAATAATAGTAACGATAATAAAGTTAACATCAATAAAAGTAATAACAATATTAACGATAATCACAATAATAATAATAATGAAAATAATAATAACGATAACATAGATAATAACGATGATAATAATAACGATATTTTCGACAATAGTGCTAATAATAATAACGATATTAACGATAATAACGATAATAATAATAATAATAATAATAATTACAATAACGATAATAACGATATCAATAATAATAATAATGACGATAAGAACGATAATAGCGATTGTAATGACAATAAACACAGTAATAAGAGTAATAATAATAATAAAAACGATAATAATAATAATATTAATAACGATAATTACATTAACAACGATAATAGTAATAATGACGTTAATAGTAATAATCATAATAAAGATATTAGCGATAATATCAACAATAATATTAATAATAAAAACCATAATAACAATAATAAAAATAATAACTATAATAACGATAATAATAGTGAAAATAATAGTAATAATAGATGTATTATTAGTAAGGATAATAACGATTATTATATTAATAATAATAACGTTAAATACGATAATTGCGACAATATTATTATTAATATTAACGTTAATAGGTAGAATTACTATATAAAAGTTAATAGTAATAACAATAATAACGATAAAAACGATATTAACGATAATAACAATAATAATATTGATAGTAACGATAATAATAATAGCAATAATAACGTTTTTTAATGTTAAGAATGATAATAATAGTAACATTTATAACAATTATAACATTATCAACGATAATAATAATAATGACGTAGATAATAATAATCATAATAAAGATATTAACTATAATTTCAACAATAATAATTCTAAAAATAATAATAATAATAATAGTAACCATAAGAACGATAATATCGATAATAACGATTATAATAATAACGATAGTAACGATAATAGAGATAATAACAATAATAATATTAACGATAATATCGACATTATTAATAATATTAACAACGATAATTTTGATAATATCGATAAGAAAATTAATAACAATAATAACGATAACGATGTTTATAATAGTAATAATAATAACGATTATAACGTTACTAACGATATTAATGATAATAACGATTTTAACGATAATAAAAGGAACAATAACAACGATATTAACGAAAATACTAATAACAATTGTAACGTTATCAACGACACTAAAAATAATAATAATAATAATAATAATAACGAAAGTAAAAATAATAACTATAACAATAATAACAATAATAGTGATAATATCAGTCATAATATTAATAGTAATAACATTAAAAACGATAATAACGATAATAAAGATAATAATAATAATAATGATAATAATAATAATATCAATAATAACAATAATAACGTTAGTAACGATATTAACGATAATAAAAATAATAACCATAATAACGATAATAATAACATTATTACTAATTACAATAATAACGATAATTAAGGTAATAAAAACAACAATAATATCGATATTAACGGAAATAGTGTTAACAATTGTAACGAAAACGACGATAACAACATTAATAATAATAATAATAATAGCGAAGGTAAGTATGATAACGGTGACAACTATAATATTAATAATAATAATAACGATAATAACGATAATAATGATAATAATAATTCTAAAAATAGAGATAATAACTTAATAATGGCAATAACGATAATAACGATAATAATTAAAATAATATTAAAGATAGTAACGTTAGTAGCGACAATAAAATAATAATATTAATAACAATAATAACAATAATAACGATAATAACAATAATAATTATATCGATATTAACGATAATGTCGTTAAAAATAATAACAATATTACCGATAATATCGATAATAATAATAATAATAATAATAATAATAAGGATAATAAAGATAATAGCGATTTTAATAACAACGATTAAAAAGATAACAACGACAATAATGTTAATTGCAATAATAACGATAATAATGGTAATAAAAATAACAATAATGACGATATGAAAGAATATAGTAATAACAATAATAACGATAACAACGATAAAAACATTAATCATGTTAATAATAATATCGAAAGTTGGCATAATAACGATGCCATCGATAAAAATAATAAAAATAAAAACGATAATAAAGATCATAACGATAATAATAATACTAATAATAACGATAATAACGATTATGACATTAAAATTATTATTGATAATAACGTCAATAGTAATAATAATAATAATGATAATATCGATATTAACGATAATAATAATAGTAATAATAATAATAAACATAAGAACATTATTAACGATAATAACGATAATAACACTAATAACTATAATAACGACAAGAATAATAATAAAATATCTATAGTAACTGTAATAACGATAATGAAGGTAACAACGATAATAACATTAATAATAATATTAATAATAACGAAAGTAATTATAATAACGATGTCATCGTTAATAATAATAAAAATAAGAATGATAATAAAGATATTAACGATAATAATAATACTAATAATAACGATAATAACGATAATTACAATAATCGTATTAAAAATAATAACTATAATAACGATACTAACTATAATAGCGATAATAATAATTAGAACAAAAACAATATTAACGATAATAATTATAATAACAATTATAATATTGTCGGTAATAACGATAACAATCCTAATATTGATAATAACCATAATAACGATAAT
Organism: Vespa crabro; assembly: GCF_910589235.1. Lineage (NCBI taxonomy): Eukaryota > Metazoa > Arthropoda > Insecta > Hymenoptera > Vespidae > Vespa > Vespa crabro. The sequence continues at coordinate 3,488,999 of NW_025813595.1, forward strand.
AAAAATGATAATAATTATAATAATAATGATACTAACGATGTAAAAGATTCTAACGAAAATAATATTAATAATAATAAAAATAAAAACGACAATAAGTACAATAACGATAATAATAGTAGTAATATTAATAATATTAAGAATAATAACTTTAAAAACGATAATAACCATAATATTAGTAGTAATAAAAAAAGTAATAATTATAATTACGATAATATCGATAATAATAATAACAATATTAACGATAATATCGAACATAATAATAAGATTAATAACTATAATAACGATAATAACGATAATATCGATAATAATAAATACGATTATAACCATATCATCGATAATAATAATAACAATATTTACAATAATATCGATTAGAATAACAACAGTATTGACGATAATACCGATAATAATAAAAAACAATAATTACAGTAATAACGATAATAGCGATAATATCGTTAATAATAATAACGATAATAATGATAATAGCGATAAAAACAATAACGATATTAACGATAATATTGACAATATTAAATATGATAATGATAATAATTTAAAAACGATAATAATTATCATAATTATAGTAGTTATAACGATAATAACGATATAAAAATTTAAAATGATAACGATAATATAGATAATAATAATAAAATTCATTACGTTAATAATGATAATAACGATAATAACGGAAATTATAAAAAAATTGATAACGCTAATAACGATAATAAAGAAATAATATTAATAATAATAACGATAATAACGATAAAAATAATAGTATTAATAACAATATTAAAAATAATAACGATAATAACCATAATAACGATAATAATGATAATAATAACGACATTAATAACTATAATAAATATAATAAAGATATGGTATTAACGATAACAGTAGCAGTAATAGTAATAACGATAATAACAAAAATAGCGACAATAAAATAAAAATAATAAAGATAATAACCATATTATCTAAAATAACGATAGAAGCTATAAGATTAATAATAATAAGAACAATGACAGCGATAATAAAGACAACAAACATAAAAACAATAACAACAATACGACAATAATAATTATAATAATAATAATAATAATAATAATAATTATAATAACATTAATGATTACAACGAAAATAATGATAATAATGGTAGTAATAATACCAATAATTACAATAATAACGATAATAAAGCTAATAATGATAATAACAATAATAATATTTATGACAATAATTATAATACTGATAATAAAGATAATAACGATAATAGAGATAATAACGTTAATAATAATAACAATAATAACGATTATAACGATAATAACGATAATAATAGAGACAATAATAATAATATTAAAAATAAAAACAAAATAATAACGATTTATCTATAATAACGATAATAATAATAACGATATTATCGATAATAATAATAATTTTAATAGCAATAATGACCTTAATAAAAATAATAACGTAAATAATGAAACGATAATAACGATAATAGTAATAATAATATCGATAGTAATAATAATTACAATAATGACGATAATAACGATTATAATAATAACGATAATGAGGATGATAATAATATCTATAATAGCACTAATAACGATAATAATTATAATAATAATAGCAATAATAACGATAACAACTATAATAACATTATTCATAATAATAATGATAACGAAACTAAGAATAATAATTGTGTAAACGATAAAAATAACAACATTAATATCGGTGATAAAGATAATAACGGTAATAATAATAATAATAATAACGAAAATAACGATTAGAATGATAATAACGTTAACAATGCTAATAATAAGAGCAATAATAACGATAAAAGGATAATAATTATAATAATAGATGTAATAATTACAACATCAACTATAATAAAGATAATAATAATAATAATAGTAGTAATCATAACTATAATAACAGTATAAACAATAAAAACGATAATAAAAATATTATCCATAATAATAATAATAATATTAACGATTATAACGGTAATAACGATAATGACATTAATAATAATAGAATTAATTGCGATAATAACGTTTATAACGTTAGTAATGATAGCAATAATAACGATAATAAGGATAGTAATAATAATAATAGTAATAAAAATAATTTCGAAAATAACGGTAATAACGATTACGAAGATAATAATAATTATAAAAGGATAATAGCGATATAAATGATAATATCGATGACAACGATTAAAATAATAACAATAATACCAATAATAACAGTAATAACGACAATAATTATATTAATAATAATTATAATAATAATAATAACGATAATAGCGATAATAATGATATTATTAAAAATAATGATAAATATAAAAATAATAACGATAGTGATGGAAATAAAAATTTTAATAATAACGATATTTTCTATAATAGTGATAATACTAATACCGATAATAACGATTAAATTATAATAACAATAATAATAATAATATTATTATTAAGATTAATAACGATAACAAGGACAATAGTGATAATAATAATAATAATTTTACCATAAATGTCGTTAATAACGATAATTATTTTAATAGAAGTAATAATAACAATATTAACATTGTTTGCAATAATAATGATAGTAAGGATAATAATAGTGGTAACAATTAAAGTAATAACAGTAATAACGATAATAACAATAATAAGGATAATAATAATAAAGATAAGAACGATAGTAGTAATAATAATATCGATAGAAACAATAATGACGGTAATAAAGAAAATAACGATAATAACGATAAATATAATAAAATTAATAACGATAATTACGTTAATAAAGAAAATAATATTAACAATAATAACGATAACAACGATAATAAGGATAATAGTAATAACGATAATAACGACAATAGTAATTTTAAAAATATTGATAAAAACGATAATAACAATAATAATAATAATAGTAATAATAATGAAAACGATAAAAACAATAATTACGATATTAATAATGATAATAATAACAATAATAAAGATAATAACTGAAAAAATAATAATAATAATAATAATAATAATAATAATAATAATCAAAATAATATTCATAAAAATAATAACGATAATAACGATAATAACGATATTAACGACAATAAAACTAATAATAATAATAAGGGGTAATAGAGATTATAACGATAGTAATGATATGACAATAATAATAATTGTAATAATAAAGATAATAATGATAATATAGGAAATAAGAATAATAATAATAACAATAATAACGATAATAACGATATAAATGATAATCTCGACAATGATAATAATAGTAATAATAATTAAAACGATAATAACGATTATATTAATAATAATAATAACAATAATAAAGATAATATGTACAATAATAATTATAAAAAAAATAATAATAATAATATCGATAATATCGATAATAACTATAATAATAATATTATTAATAACAACAATGAAAAAAATTACGATAATAAGGATAATAATAAATACGATATAGCCGATAATATCGACAATAATATTAACAATATTAATGATACTATCGATAATAATATTAACAATATTAACGATAATATCGATAATAATAATAACATTATTAACGATAATATATATATGAAAATTATAACAATAATAATAATAACAGTAATAACAATAATACAGATAATAACGATAATAAAGGTAATAATATTAGTAATAATAACAATTATTAAACTAATAACGTTAAAACGATAATAATAGTTTAATAATAACAATAATAACGATAATAACGATAATAAGGTTATTAACGATAATGTCTATAATTATAATAACCATATTAACAATAATAACAATATTATCAATCATAACAATAAGGACAATAACGATAATATCGATAATAATAATAACATCCTTAACGTTAACATCGATAAAAATAATAATAATAATAACATTAACGACGATAATAACGATAATAAGTATAATAATAATAATGAAAATAACTATAATAACCATATTAACGATAATAATAACAATAATAAGAATAGTAATAATAATAACGTTAATTACGATAATTACGATAATATAAATAGTATTTATAACGCTAATAGTAATAATAACTATAATAATGATAATAATAAATAAGATAATATCGATCAATTCGATAATAATAATAACAATATTAACGATAATATCGATTAAATTAATAACAATGTTAACGATAATATCTATAAAAAATAAATAATAATAATAATAAAAGTAAGAACGATAGTAGAGATAACAACAATGATAAGAATAATAACGATAATAAGGATAATAACGTTAATACAAATAATTATAATAAAGATAACAACGATAATGACGAAAGTAGCGATAATAATATTTTCAATAAGAAAGATAATTACGATAATAATGATATTAGCGATAAAATTTATAATAATGATAACAATAATGACGATAATAATGTAAATAATAATAACAATAATTACGATAATAACGACATTTACGATAATAATAATTACAATAATAACGATAATAACGACAATAATGATAACAAGGAAGATAATTATAATAATAATATCAATAGAAACGATAAATTGGTAATACATACGATTATAACGATAAAAACGTTAATAAAGATATTAACCATAATAAGATTAATAACTATATTTACGTTAATAACGATAATAATATCAGCAATAATAGCGGTAATAGCGACAATAACGGTAACAATAATAATAACATTATTGACAATATTATCGATGATAACGATAATAAAAATAACGGTTATGACAATAATAATAATAATAGTAATAAAAATAATAATTATAATAACGTTAATAATAATAACAATGATAACGGAAATAATGATAATAATATTAATAAAGATATTAGCAATAATAATAGTAGTAATTAATAACATTTATAACGCAATTAACGATAATAAATTTAATAATAATAAAAAGAATAACGATAGTAAAAAATTAACGATATAAACGATGATAAAACCAAAAACTACGAATATAACGATAATAATTATAACAATAATAACGATAATAACTACAATAATTATAAAAATAACAATGATAATCAAAATAATAACAATAATAACGAAAATAACGATAATAATAATAATACTGATAATAGTAATAAAAACGATAATAATAAAAATAATAATAATAACGATAATAACGATAATAGTACATGTTATAATGATACTAATAATGATAATAACGATAATAACGATAATAATGATAATAACGATTATAATTACAACGATAATACCGATAATGGTATTATTAATAATAACGATAATAAGGATATTTACGATAATAATAACAATAATATAGAAAAGAACGATATGATCTAGAATAACGATATTAATAATAACGATATTAACAATAATAACGATGAAACGATAATAATAACATCAATATTACCGAGAATATTGATAATAATAATAATGATAATAGCAATAATAACCATAAGAAAGATATTAACGATAATAATGGTAATGATAATTACGATAATAATAATAATAACAATATCAAAAATAACAATAATTACCATAATAACTATAATGACGATAATAATAATAGCAATAATAGCGATAACATCGTTAATAACAATAATCGTAATAATAACGGTAATAGTGGTAATAACGATGACAACGATAATAATAATAATAGTAATAACGATATTAACAATAATATTGTTAATAGTAACAAAAATTTTAACGCTAATATCGATAATATTAACAATAACAATAATAATAATAAGCATAATAAAGATAACAGAGATTATAATAATAACGATTAAAAAGATAACAACGGCAATAATGTTAATAGCAAAAATAACGATAACAAATGTAATAAAAATAACAATATTAACGAAATTAAAGAAAATAGTAATAACAATAATAACGATAACAACGATATTAACATTAATAATAACTATAATAAAAACGAAAGTAAGTATAATAACGGTGACATCGATAATAATAATAAAAATAATAACGATAATAACGGTAAGAACGATAATAACAATAATAAAATTTATAATAATATCGATAATCGCGATAATAACGATAATAACAATATTAATAGTAATGAGAATAAAGATAATATCAGTAATAACGGTAATATCGATAATAATTATATCAAAAATAATGAATATAATAATAATCATCATAACGGTAATAAGGATAAATACGATAACATCGATAATGATAATAATAATAATAACAATAATAATGATAATAACGATAGTAATAATAATAATAATAACGTTAAAAACAATGATAATGACAATAATAATGATAATAATGGCATTACAAGCAATAGTATCGATAATAACGATAATCACGATAATAATTAAAACAATAATATCAATAATAACGATAAGAAATACAATACTAATAACAATAATATCGATGACAACAATAATAACGATAAATATAATAATTAAATAGAGATATTAAAGAATATAACGATAAGAACGTAGATAACTATAAAAAAGTAAATACCGGCGATTATAATAATAATAATAACGATAATAAAAATGACGATAATGACGATAATAACGAAAATGACGATAATAACGATTATAATAATAAAGATAATAACGATAATAGTAATAATAATAATAATGATAATAAACATAATAATTGTAATACAGATTACAACGATATTATCAATAATAATAATAAAGATATTAACGATAAAATAGATAATAATAATAACAAAGTAAACGATAATATCGATAATAATAGTAAATATAATGAGAATAAAAACAAAAATAACGAAAATAACGTAAATAATATTAACGATAATAACGATAATAGTAATAATACAAATATAGATAGAAACAAAAATAACTATAGTGAGGATAATAACGATAATAATGACAGCAATAATAGTGATTTTAAAGTTAAGAACGATAATAATAATAATATTAACAACAATAATAACATTATCAATATTAATAATAATAAAGATGTTAATAATAATAATCATAATAAAGATATTAACGATAATAACAGCAATAATAATTATAACAATAATAATAATATTAACTATACGAACGATAATATCGATAATAACGATAATAATAATAACGAAAGTATCGATAATATCGATAATACCATCAACAATATTATTGATAATGTCGATAATAATATTAATAATCATAACGATAATAGCGATAATAACGATAATAATGATAATAACGATAATGAAGATAATCACTATAATATCGATTATAAGAATAATAATAATAACAATAATGATGATAATAATAAAAATAATACCGATAATAACGATAATTACGAAAATGACGATAATATTAATAACGATAATGACGTTAATAACGTAAATAAAGGTAATAGTAATAGTAATAATAACAACAATAAAGATAATAAAAATAATGACGATAAAAATATTAACGATAATATCGACATTATTAATAATAATAACAACGATAATTATGATAATAACGATAATAAAAGTAATAATAATAAAGATAATAACAATATAAACGATAATATTGATAATAATGATGATAACAATAATAACGATAATAACGTTAATAATAAGAACGATGATAACCATAATGGTAATAATAATAATTACGATAAGAACGTAAAAAAAGATAATAATAATAATAATAATAATAGCGATAATAACGATATTAACGACAATAACGGTAATAATTATTAATAATAACGATAATATCGATAATATTGATAATATCGATAATAATTGTATTAATAATAACTATAATAACGATAATAAGGACAATAAAATAAACAATAACAACTTTACTAACAAAAATATTAAGCATAATTATGACGTTAATAATGATAATAATAGCAACAATAATAATAATAACGAAAGAAAAGATAATAACGATGACAACGATAATAATAATAGCATTAATAATGATAATAATGAAAAAAATAATAATTGAAATTACAATAATATCGCAAATAACGCTAATCACGATAATAATAATAATGATAACGACGATGAAAATAATATTAATAAAAACAATAATATCGATAATAATAATAACGTAAAAAACGATAATAGCAATAATAACAAAAAAGATAATAACATTAATAACGATAATAAAGGTAATAATAATAAATAAAATAACGTTTATAACGATAATAACGATAATAATAATAATAATAATAATAACGATAATATCGATATAAACGATAATAACGATAATAGAGATATTAACGATAATAATAAAAACAATAATAACGATAATAACAAATTATAATGATACTAACGAAAATAATATTAATAGTAATAGCAATAATTACAATATTAACGATAATTAAGATAACAATATTAACGATACTAAAGATAATATTAATAACAAAAGTAACGATAACAACGATAATAACCCTAATAATAATTATAATAATAACGAAAATGAGGATAATAACGATGACAACGATGAAAATAATAACAATAATAACGATAATAATAATAATAATAACGATAGAAACGATATCAATGATTATAATGATAATAACGATAATAATAGCTATAATAATAAAAATAACAACGATATTAAAGATAGTAACGATAATAATAATAACAATAATATCGATAAAACGATAATAATGATAATACCGATAATAACGATAATAACATTAATAATAATAGTAATAAAAAATAAAATAACAATAATAACGATAATAACGACAATTATTTTAATAGTAGTAATAATAACAATATTAACAATGTTTGCAATAATAATGATAACAACGATAATAATAGTATTAACAATTAAATTAATAACAGTAATAACGATAATAAAGATAATAAGGATGATAATAATAGCAGTAATAACGATAGCAGTAATAATAATATCGATAGTAACAATAATGACGATAATAACGAAAATAACAATAATAATGGTAATAATTGTGATAGCGATAATATCGGTAATAATTATAACAATATTAACGATAATATCTATAATAATAATAACAATATTAACGATAATATCTATAAAAATAATAATAATAATAATAATAACAGTGATAACGATAATACCGATAATAACAATGATAATTATAATAGCGATAATAAGGATAATAACCATAATAATAGTAACCATATTAAAAATAACAACGATATTAACGATAATAATGACAGTAATAATAACAATAATAACGATAAAAGCGATAACAATTATAAATCGATAATAACGATAATAACAGTTATAATCCTAATAACGATAATAATATTTATATGAATTACAATAATACTAATAATAACGATAGAATCGATAATAATAGTATTAATAATAACAAAATTAACACTAATAGCGCTAATAACGATAATAACAATAATAATAACAGTAATAATAATAATAATAACGATAATAGCGATAATAAGGTTATCAACGATAATAACGATAAATATAATAACATTATTACAAAAATAAAAATGTTATAAATGATAACAATAACGATAGTAACGATATTATCGATAATAATAATAATAACATTAATAACGATAATAACTATAATAAGGATATTAGCTACAATAAAATTTATAACTATATTTACGTCAATAACTATAATAATATTAGCAATAATAGCGATTATAACGATAATAACGTTAATAATAATAATAATAATAATAATAAATCTAATTACAATAATAATAGTAGTAATAACATTAATATCTTTTATAACGAAAATAACGATAATAACGATAACAATAATAACGATTAAAACGATAATAACGAAAATAATAAAAACGATAAAAACTATAATAGTAATAATAATAATAGCGATAAAAACGATAATAAATTTAATAATAATAAAAATAATTACGATAATGAATATATTAACGATATAAACGATGATAAGATCAAAAACTGCGATAATAACGATAGTAAAAATTATAATAATTAAAATAAAAAAGATATAAACGATAGTAATGATAATAATTATAACAATATTAACGATAATAACGATAATAAATATATTAAAGATAATAACGATAGTAACGATGTGAACGATAATAATAAAAACGTTTATAAAGCTAATACCGATAATAATTATAACAAAATTAACGATATTATCGATTATAATAACTATAATAATAACAACAATAACGATAATAACGTTAATAATAGAGATAATTATATCAATATTAAGAATAATAATTATAATAAAGATAATAACGATAATAATTGTAGTAGTGATAAAAGTAATAATATCAAAAAAGATAAAATGACTTTAAAAATAATACAAATAACGATTTTAGTGATAATAATGATAATGAAAATATTAATAATAGTAATAATAATAACGGCGATTACGATATAAACGATAATATTAATAGAAATATTAATATTATCGTAGATCTAGATTATTTATTATTAGATAGATAATCAATAATCATAATAATGATGATATCAATAACAACAATTATAACGATAAGAATGATAATAATATATACGATAAAGTCGATAATATCGATATTAATATTAACAATATTAACGATGATATCGATATTAATGAAAAATAATAATAATAATGACGATAATAACGGTTTATAACGGTAATAATAGTAATAACAATATCGACAATAACGATAATAACGATAATTACAATAATAACGATTATAATAATAACGATAATAACGATAAAAATAATAATAATAATAACGATAATAACGATATTAACGATTATAATAATAATAATAATAATATCGAGAATAACGATAATAAGGATAATAAACATAATAACGATTATAACGAAAAAATAATAATAATAATAACGATAATAATTATAATAAAGGCAATAATAATAATAATAATATTAATAATAATAATAATTTTAATGACGATAATATCGGTAATAATAATAAAAACAATAATAATAATAAGGATGATAAAGATAACAGAGATTATAATAATAACGATTAAATAGATAACAACGGCAATAATGATAATAGAAAAAATAACGATAACAACTGTGATAAAAATAACAATATTAGCGATATTAAAGAAAATAGTAATAACAATAATAACGATAACAACGATAATAATATTAATAATAATAATAATAAAAACGAAAATAAGTATAATAACGGTGACATCGATAATAATAATAAAATTATAATGATAATAACGATAATAACGATAATAACGATGATAATAATAGTAATAATAAAGATAATAATAATAACAACAATAATGATAATAACGAATATGATTTTAAGAATGATAATAATATTAACAATAATAAAAACAATAATGACAATCACGATAATAAAGATAATAATAGAAGTAATAATAACAATATTAAGAATAATAAAGATAATAACGATAATAACAATAATAATAATAGTAATAAAAAAAGTAATACGATAATAACGATAAAATAGTTTTTATCGATAATAATAATGGTGATAATTACGATAATATCGATGATAATAATAACTATAATAACGATAATAACGATTATAGAGATAAAAATAATTATAGTAATTATAACGATATTATAGATACTAACGGCAAAATAATAATAATAATTATAACGATAATAACAGTAATAACGAATAAGAATAATAGAAAAATAACAATAATATCAACAATAACGATAACAAAGATAATAACGATAATATCGATATTAATAAGCAAGATAATATCGGTATCAACGATAATAATAATAACAATATTAACGATAATATCGACAATAATAACAACATTATCGACAATAATAACGATAATAATAATAACAATAATAACAATAATACCGATACTAACGATAATATCGTTAATAATAATAACGATAATGATAATAGCGATAAAAACAATAACGATATTAACGTTAATATTGACAATATTAAAGATAATAATGATAATAATTATAAAACGATAATAATTATCATAATAATAATAGTAATAACGATAATAACGATAAAAAAATTAAAATAATAACGATAATATAGATTATAATAATGAAATTAATAACGTTAATAACGATAATTACGATAATAAAGGTAATAATAATAAAATTAATAACGCTAATAACGATAATAAAGATAATATAATAACTACAAAAACAACAATAATAATAATAATAATAAAGATAATAACGATAAAAAGGACAATAATAATAGTAATAATAACGATAATAACGAAAATATCGATAATATTTAGAACAAAAATAACAGTAATAACGATAATATATATAAAACGATAATTATAATAACAATAATAATTATAATGATAATAACGAAAAAATAATAATGATAAGACCTATAAGAACGATAATATAGATAATAATAGTAGTAATTATAACAATATTAGCAAAAATAACGATAATAACGATAACAATATTAACGATAATAACGTTAGTTATAACAATATTAATAACAATAATAACGATAATAAAGATAACAATAATAATAAATAAGGATAATGACGATAATAACGTTAATAATAATTATAATAACTATAATAATAATAACTATAAAAACGATAATAACCATAATAACGAAAATAACAATGATAGCGATAATAATAATAATAATAATAATAATAATATTAACGAAAATAGCGGTAATAACGGTAAGAACGATATAAATAGTAGTAAAAATAAACGTAATAACCATAATAAGGATAATAACATTCAAGTAAATAACGATAATAAAGACAATAATATTAATAATTATAACGATAATAATGATAATAACGATAATTATTGAATCGAAAATAACAACAATAATAATAATAATAATAACGTTGATAAGGATAATAACGATATCATCGGTAATAAAAATAACAAAAATATTGATAATAACGATAATAACGATAATAACGACATTTAATATAATAATAATAACGATAATATCGATAATAATAATAACGATAATGACGACAAAAGTAATAATAATATTAATGGTAATAACGATAATAATGATAATATCGATAATAATTATAACGTAAATGACGACGATAATAATAATCATAATAACGATAATAAGGATAAATACGATAACATCGATAATAATAATAGCAACATTAACAATACTATCAAATCACATTATATATCAAATAACAATAATAAAATCGATTATAACCATAATAATAATAACAATAACAATAATAATAATAATAATAATAATAATAACATTAATGACGATAATAACCATAATAACGATAATAGCGATATTAATTATAATAATTATAACAAAAATAACGTCAACAACGATAATTATGTTAAAAATAATAATAAAAATATCGATAATAATGATTATAACGATAATAAATATAAAAACGACAATAATATTGATAATAATTATGAAAATAATGATAAAGTCGATGACGATAATAGCGATAATAGTAGGAGTAGTAATATCAATAATAACAATAATAATAATAAAAAAGATAATAACGATAATTATATTTACGATTATAATAAAAATAGTAATAATAGTAATAACAATTATACCGATAATAACGATAATAACGATGATAATAATAATAATAATAATAATAATAATAATAATAATAATAATAATAATAATAAGAATAATAATAAAATTGAAAACAATAATTTGTATGATAACGACAATAATAGTGGTTATATTCAGAATAATAACAATAATAACGATAATATCGAATATGACGATAACAATATTAATGTTAATAACTTCAATAGTAATAATAATAATAACGATAATATCGATATTAACGATAATAATAATAATAATAATAATAAAGATAATAACGATATTTTCGATAATAACGGTAATAATGCTAATAACTTTAATAACGATAATTGCGATAGTAACGATTATAATAATAACGATAATAAGGATAATAGTAGTAATATTATTAACGATAATAACGATATTTATAAAAAATAATTATAATAATAATAAAGATAACAACGATATTAACGATAATAACGATAATAATAATAATGATAATGAAGACAAAGAATAATTATAAAATATCAATAGTAACAATAATAACGATAATTACGATAATATCGATAATAATAATAACGATAGTGACGATTATAATAATAACGATCATATGGTTTATGATGATAATAATAAGAAAAATAATTATAGTAGTAGTTGAAATAATAACGATAATAAGGGTAATTAAAACGACAATAATAACGACATTAACGAAAATAGTTATAACAATAGTAACGAAAACAACGATATTTATATTAATAATAATAATAATAATAATAACGGAATTAAGTATAATAACGGTGACAAATATAATATTAATAACAATTATAACTATAATAACGATAACAACGATAATAAATATATCTATTATAGCGATAATAAAGACAACAATAATAACAATAATAATATCAATAATAATTATAATAACCATAATAACAATAATGACGATAATAACGTTAATAATAAATAAGATAATAACGATAAAATCGATAATAATAATAGTAATAATAACAGTAATAACGATAATAACGATAATAACGATAATAATAATAATAATAATAATTTCGATAATAAAGATAATGACACTAATAATAATAATAAAAATAATAATAATAATAATAATAACGATAATGACGATAATAATAATAGTAATAATAACAATAATAACAATAAAAGCGGTAATAACGATAATAACGATAATAATATTACTAATAACGACATTAATAACTATAAAAAATATAATAACGATATGGCATTAACGATACAGGCGACAATAGTAGTAATAGTAATAACAATAATAAGGGTAATAACAGCAATAAAAATAATAATAATAAAGATAGTAACGATATAATCGAAAATAATGATATAAGCTATAAGAATAATAATAATAAGAACAATAACAACGATAATAAAGAAAATAAACATAATAACTGTAACGATAATACGACAATAATTTTAACAATAATAATAACGAAAATAACGATAATAACAATAATGACAATGATTAACGACATCAATTATAACGATATAACGTTAATTTCGATATTAATAATAGCAATTTTAAAGATAATAAAGATAATAATAATAACAATATTAATGATAATAACAATTATAGTAATATTAATAATAATGAAATTAACGATAACGACAATAATAATAATAATATTAACAACGATTATATGAATAATAACGATACCATCGAGAATAATAGTAACAATAATATCGATAATAGCGATAATAACGATAATAACATTACTAATAATAATAAGAATAAAGATAATATCGATAATATGTGTAATAATAATAACGTTTATAACGATAATAACGACAATAACGATCATAAGAATAACAAATGTAACGATAATAATGAATATAACGATAATGACAATAATAACGACAATAGTAATAATAATAAAAACAATTACAATAATAACTCTAATAACTATAATATTGTCAACAATAATAACGATCATAACGTTAATAACAATAATAATAATAGCAATAATAGCGATAAAATTGATAATAACAATAATCGTAATAATAACGATAATAGTGGTAATAACGATGACAACGATAATAATAATAACAATAATGACGATAATAAGGATAATAACGGTAATAACGATAATAATAATAATAAAAATAACGATATTTACGAAAATAAGGATAATAATAATAACAATATTAACAATAATACCGATATTAATAATAAAAAGAATAATAAAGACAGTAACAATAATAATAATAGTAATACTAATGTTAAAAACGTTATAAACGATAATAACGATAATAATACTAACGGTAATAACGATAGTAACTATAATATGGATTATAATAATAACAATAAAATAGATAGTAAGGATATGAAAAGTAACAATAATAATATTAATAACGATAATAACGTTAATAATGTTAATAACTATAATAACGATATTAACAATAAGAATAATAATAATAATAGAGATATTAAAGTTATTAACGATAATAATAATAATATTAATAACAATAGTAACGAAAATGACGACAAAAACGAAAATAATAATAACGATAATAACAATAATAGTAATATTAATAATACCTATAGTAACAATAATAACGATAATGATAATAATAATAATTATAATAATAACGATTATAACGATAATTACGTTAATAACGATAATAATAATAAAATTAATAACGAAAATTACGATAATAACGAAAATAATAATAGCATTAATAACGATAATAATGATAATAATAATAATAATAGTTATAACAATACAAAGGATATTAACGATAATAAAGATAATACTAATAACGATAACAACGACAAAACGATAAAAACAATAATAATGATAACGATAGTAAGGATAGTAACGTGCTAACGATAATAATAATAACAATAATAAGGATAAGAACAATAATAATAATGAAGTAAATAAAGATTTTAACGTTGACAGCGATAATAATAATAACAATAATAAAGATAATTACGATTATAACGATTATAAGGATTATAATAATAAAGATAATAACGTTATTACTAATAATAATAAGAACGATAATGAAGATAAAACGATAAAAGTGATAATAACTATCATAACAAAAATAACAATTAAATAATAGTAATAATAGAGATATTAACGATATTAACGATAATAACAATAACGATAGTAACGATAATATCGATAATACTAATAACAATATTATTGATAATATCGATAATAATAATAATAATAGCGATAATATCGATAATAACGATAATAATGATAATAACTATAATAACGATTATAACGAAAATAATAATTACGATAATGACGGTAATAATAATAATAATAAAGTTAATAACGATAATTACGATAATGACGATAATATTAATAAATATAAAAACGTTAATAATGTAATTAGCGATAATAATAATAGTAATAATAACAATAATAACGATAATAACGATTATAATGATAAGAACGATAATAATAGAAGTAATAATAACATTATTAAAAATAATAAGTAAAATTAAGATAATAATGATAATGAAAATTATAATAATAGTAATAATAATAAAGATAATTACGTAATTAACGATAATAATAATAGTAATAATAAAAAAATAACAATAATATCGTTAATAACGTTAATAGCGAAATTAATAATAACGATAATAACGACAATAAAAATAATAATATCGATCATAAAGATAATAACCACAATAATAATAATAATAATAATAATAATAATAATAATAAAAATAATAATAATAATAATATCGATAATAACAATAATGACGATAATAATAATAATAATATTAACATTAATAACAATAAGAAAGATAATAAGGATAGTAATAAATACGATAAATAAGATAATATCGATAATTATATTAACAATATTAACGGTAATGTGGATAATAATTATAAATATATTAACGATAATATCGATAATAATAATAACATATTAACGATAATAACTATAAAAATAATAACAATCATAATAAAGATAATTATGATAATAACGATATTAGTCATATTAATAATAAAGATAATTACGACAATAACGATAATAATAATAACAATAATAACGATAATAACGATATTCACGATAATAATAATTACAATTATAACGATAATAAAGACAATAATGATCATAAGGAAAATAATTATAATAATAATAATAATAAAAACGATAAAGATGATAATAATAGTTACAATAATAATGATAATAACAATAATAACGATAATAACTATAATAAAATTAATAACTATGTTTACGTTAACAACGATAAGGATATTAGGAATAATAGCGATAATAACTATAATTACGTTAATAATAATAATAACATTAATAACGATATAAACGATGATAACGATAATAATAATAACGGTAATGACAATAATAATAATAAAAGTAATAACGATCATAATTATAATAACGTTAATAATAATAACAATATTAACACAATATTTATAATAATAATAATAAAGATAAGAACAATAATAACAATAGCAATAACATTAGTAAACATTAAAACGAAAATAACGAAAATGACGATGACATAATAACGATTATTACAATAATAACAAAAATAATAAAAACGTTAGTATCGTTAATAGTAATATTCATAATACCTTAAAAAGGATAATAAATTTAATAATAAAGAAAATAATAAAGATAATAACGATATTATCGGAATAATTATAACAATAATATCGATAATTACGTTATAAGAGGTAATAATAATAACAATAATAACGATAATACTAATAACCATAATAAAGATAATAATAATAATAATAATAACAATAATAACGATACTAACGATAATAACGATAAGAACAAAATTAACGATAATCATAAGATTTATAAAAATAATAATATCTATAATAATGATATGAACGATTAGAACTATAATATTAATAACAATAATAACAATAATAACGTAAATAACTAAAAAAAATGATTTAAATAAGATATTAACGATAATAAATAGAATAACAGTAATAACGATATTAACGACAATAATAATATAAATAAAAACGATAATGACGCTAATAATAATAATAATAATAACGATAATAATGATAATAATAAATACGATAAAGTCGATATTATCGATAATAATATTAACAATATTAATGATAATATCGATAATAAAAGTAACATTATTAACGATAATATCTATAAGCATAAAAATAATAATAACAATAGTAATTATAACGATAATAAGGATAATAATGATAACATCGATAATAATAATTACAATAATGATGATAATATCTATAATAATCATTATAATAATAATGATGTCAACGATAATGAAGATGAAAACGATTAAAAAAAATCATAATAACGATAATAACGATAATATTGATAACAATGATAATAACGATATTGACAATAATAATGCAAATAAAAATAAAGATAAGAACATTATTAAAGTTAATGACGATATTAATAATAATAATAATAACGATAATAACCAATATAATGGTAATAACGATAATAACGGTAATAACGATTATAATAATAACGTTAATAACGATAATAGTATAATAATATTAACGATAATAACGATAATAACGATAATAACGATAATAATAATAGTAATAATAATATAGATAACAAGGATATTAACCTTATTATCGATAATAATAATAACAGTAACAACGATTATGACGATAAAAATTAAAATAACGATAATAAAGATAATAACAAGAATAATAATAGTTATAATAAAGAGAATAATGATATTAAAAATTTTAACGATAATCATAATATCTATAATAACGATAATAACGATAATAAATTTAATAGTAATAACAGTTATAATAGTAATAACAATAAAAACGATTTTAACGGTAATAATAATAACGATAATAACGATAATATCGATAATAAAAAAACAATATTAACGATAATATCGATATAAATAATAATAACAATTATGATTATGACGATAATAACGATAATAACGATAATAACGATTATAATAATAACGATAGTAACGATAATTGTATTATTAATAATAACAACAATAACGATAATATCGATAATAATAATAATAATAATAAAGATAATAACGATATTAACAACAATAACGATAATAATGATAACAACAATAAATACAAAAATAATAATTATAATAACATTAATAACGATAATAATGATAATAACGATAATAGCGATTTTAATTATAATAATAATAGCGAATATAACGTCAACAACCATAATTATGATAATAATAATAATAATAAAAATATCGATAATAATGATTATAACGATAATTACTATAAAAACGACAATAATATTGATAATAATAATGAAAAAAATAATAAAGTCGATAACGATAATAGCGATAATAGTAGGAGTAGTAATATCAATATTAACAATAATAATGACAATAAAGATAATAACGATAATTATGTTTACGATTATAATGAAAATAGTAATAGTAATAATAACGATAATTATAATAAAATTTATAACGCCAATTATGATTACAACGAAAATAATAACATTAATAATAACTATAATTACGATAATAACGATAATAATTGTAGCAGTAATAATAATAATAACGATAATAACGTTAATAAAGAAAATAACGATTATAATATTAACGATAATATCAATAATATCGATAATTATAATAACACTACTAACGATAATAACGATAAAAATAATAATAATAAATATAGTAACGAAACTAACGATAATAACGATATTAACGATATTAACGATAATAATAATAGTAATAATAAAGATGATAACGACATTAACAATAATAATAATATTAATAATAATAATAATAACAAAAATAACGATATTAAAGACAAAAATAATAGTAATAATAATAATAATAACAATAATAACGGTAATGTTATTAGCGATAATAATAATTAGAACGACAATGATTATTATAATATCAACAATTCTAACGATAAAAACGATAATAATAATAGTAATTGTAATAATAATAGCAATAAAAACGATAATATAAGTAATTATAATAACAATAATAACGACAATAATGATAATAGCGAATAACAATAATAATAATCATAACGATAATAACGAAAATTACGATAATACTGATAATAACAATAATAATGGTAACGATAATAACGTAATAGTAATAATAGTAATTACGATTATAAAGATAATATCGATAATAATAATAATTTTTATAATTAATATATAATCGATATAAACGATAAACACAATAATATTAATAAAAACAATAAAGATAATAATGAAAATACTAATAAAAATAATAACAATAATAATAAAATTATTAACGATATTATTGATTATAAAGATAATGATAATAACGAAAATAATAATACAAACGATAATAATAATAATAATATTAACCATAATAATAATAATAACGATAATAATAACAACATTAATATCGATAATAACTTTTATTACGATAATAATAATACTAATAATAACAAAAATAACAATAATAACGATAAAAAATATAATGACATTAATAACGACAATAAAAGTATTAACGAAAATAAAGATAATAATAATAACAATAATATCGATAATAACGATAGGAACAATAATAACGAAAATAATAATAATAAAAATAAAAATGATAACTATGTTAACGATTATGAATATAATAATTATAACAATAATAACTATAATAACGAAAATAATGTTTATAATAATAACATTAATATTGATAATAAAGATTAGAATATTAATTATAATAACACTAATAACGATAATAGCGATAATAACGATCATAATAATAATAACAGTAAAAATATTAATAATAATAATAATAACGATAATAACGATAATAATGATAATAACAATAATAAAGGCAATAAAAATAATATTAAGTATGATAATTACGTTAATGAAGTGAATAATGGTAATAACGATAATAGCGATGACAATAATAACGATAACTATTATAATAATAATAAGAATAATAAAGAAAATTACGATAAATATCATAATAATAATAACAATAATGACTATAATATCTATATTAGCGATATTAGTAATAAGAATAATAAAGATACTAACGTTAAAAACGATATTAAAGATAATAATAATAATAATAATAATAATATTAAGGATAATAGAGATAATTACGATAATAATAAACGTATTAATAATGACAATAAGGATAATAACGATAACATCGATAATAGTAATATCAAAAATATCGATAATAACTATAATAACGATAAGAATAAAATAATAGTAACGATAATAACGATAACAAATATTATAACGACAGTAATAATAACAATTATAACGATAATAACTGTAATGACGATAACAATAATGTCGACAATTACAATATTATCGATAATAATATTAACAATATTAACGTTCATAACAATGATAACGATAATAATAAATATAATAATAACGATAATAAAGATATCAATGATAATAATGATAATAACGATAATGATAATAACGACATTACCGATAATTTCGATAATAATAATAATAATATTAACGATAATTTCGATAATACCATTAACAATATTACAGTTATTATCGATAATAATTGTAATAATAATAAAGATAACAACGATAATAGTGATAAAAATATTAATAAAAAAATAGAAAATAAAGATAATAACGATTTCAACAATAATTATAATAACAATATAAAGATAATAACGATAATAACGATTATACGGATTATGACAATAACGATAATGACAATAATAACGATAATAATGATAGTAACTATAATAACGATTACAACAATAATGACGATAATTATAATAACGATAATACCGATAATAAAGATAATTACAGTAATAATAATAGTAATAATAAAGATGATAACAATAATAACGATTGTAATGATTATAACGATAATAATATTAACAATAATAACGATAACAACGATAATAAGGATAATAGTAATAACGATAATAACGACAATAATAATTAAAAAAATATTGATATAAACGATAATAACAATAATAATAATAATAGTAATAATAATAAAAACGATAATGACGATAATTACGATACTAATAATGATAATAATAAAAATAATAAAGATAATAACGGAAATAATAATAATAATAATAATAATAATAATAACAATAATAAAGATAATAATGACAATAATAATACGAATAATAATAATAATAATAATATCAATAATAAAGAAAAGAACGCTAATAATAATAGTCATAATATCTATAATGACCCTAATAACGGTAACAACAACAATAATAAATAGGAATATATCGATAATATTGATAATGATAATAACAGTAATAAAAATAATAACAATAATAATGATAATAATAACAACCATATTAATAAAAATAATAACTATAATGACGATAATAACGATAATAACAATAATAACGATAATTGCGATTATAATAAAATGATTATAATAAAAATTAGCGATAAAATCGATAATATTAGTAATAATAATAACGACAATAACGATAATAACGATAATAATAGTATTAATAATAACAATATTATGAATAATAACTATAAGAACGATAGTAAAAATAATACTAGTAGTAAAAAAGGAATAAATATTGTATCGATAAAAACGAATTTAACGGTAACAATAATGACGATAATTACGATAATATCGATAATAATAATAACAATAATAACTTTAATACCGAAAATAACGATTGAATCGTTAACAATAATAACGATAATAATGGTAATATCGATAAAAACAATAACGATATTAACGATAATATTGACAATCTTAAAGATAATAATGATAATAATTTAAAAACGATAATAATTATCATAGTAATTGTAGTAAAAACGATAATAACGATTATAATGTAAATAATAATAATAACAATATCGATAATAACGATAATAACGGTAATAACGATAATAATAATATTAATAATATAAATAATAACAATAATAACAATGATAACGATAATAACTATAATAATAATAATAATAGCGACATTATTAACTATAATAAATATAATAACGATATGGTATTAACGATAAAGACGACAATAGTAGAAATAGTAATAACGATAATAAAAATAATAACTGCAATAAAAATTATAATAATAAAGATAATAACGATATTATCGAAAATAACGATAAAAGCAATAAGAATAATAATAATAAGAACAATAACAACAATTATAAGGAAAATAAACATAATAACAATAACGATAATACGACAATAATAATAACAAAAATAATAACGATAATAACGATAACAACAATAATAACGATAATAAGTATAATAAATATATCAATATTATCGAAAATAACGTCCATTTCGAAATTATAAATAGCAATATGAAAGATAATAACGATATTATCGAAAATAACGATAATAACGATATTAGTAGTAACAATAATAACGATAATAACGATAATAGCGATTATAACGATAATAATGACAGTAATAATAATAATAATACTAATAAGAATAATATTAACGATCACAACGAAAATAATAATAATAATAGTAGTAATATTAACAATAATAACAGTAATAACGATAAAAAATATAATAACAATAATTACAGATATAACAATTATAATAATAACGATAAAAGCGATAATATTAGTAATAATAATAACGATAATATCGACAAAAATACTAATAACTATAATAACGATAATAACCATAATAACGACAATAACGATAATAGCGATAATAACAATAATAATAATAATAATTACGAAAATAACGATAATAACGATAATAATAATAATAACACTAACAATATTAATAATAGCAATAGTAAATATAATAACGATTATGTCGATAATAATAAAAATAAATATAACGATAGTACCGATAATAAAGGTAATAACGATATTAATAGTAGTAAAAATAGAGGTAATAACGATAATAAGGACAATAACATTAAAGTTAATAACGGTAAAACGACATTAACGATAATAACAATTACAATTATATAGATAATATTGGAAATAACGATAATGTCGATAAAAAGGACAATAATAATAATAATAATAATAACAATAATATTGATAATAACGATAACAACGATCATAACGAAAATAATAATAATAATAATAATACCGTTAATTAGGTTGATTACGAAAATAACGGAAATAACCACTATAACGGCAAAATCGATAATTAACGATATAATCGATAATAACAAAATTAACGAAAATAACGACAATAATGACATTAAATATAATAATATTAACGATAGTGACGGCAAAAGTAATAATACTGTTAATGGCAATAACGATAATAACGATAAAAAGTATAATAATAATTACATTAAAAACGATACCAACGATAAAAGTAATAATAATAATAACGAAAATAAGGATAATAATGATGTCAACGATAATAATAATAACAATAATAAGGATAATAACAATATTAATAATGAAGTAAATAAGGATAATATCGAAGACAACGATAATAATAATAACAATAATAAAGATAATAACGATAATAACGATTATACAGATTATAACATTAACGATAATAACGATAATAGTAATAATAATAAGAAAAATAATAAAGATAAAACGATAAAAATGATAATAATATAATAACGAAAATAACAATAATAACTGTAATAATAATAACAGTATTAACGTAAATGATGACAATAAATAAAATGAATTTAATAACAATAATAACAATGAAAATAATGGATATAATACATATATTAAAGTTAGTAACGATAATAACGATAATAATAATAACAATAATAACAATAAATACGACAATAACGACAATAATAATAATAATATTAACGTAAACAGAGATTATTACTATTTCAAAGATAATAATAATAACAATAATAACGATAAAAACGAAATTAACGATGATAACAATAATAACGATAACAACGATAAAAACGATAATAATAATCAAAATAATAACGAAAATAAGGATTATAACGATAACAACTATAATAATAATAATAATAGTAATAAAGGCAGTAACGATATTATCGACATTAGCGATAATAACATTAATATCGATAAGAAAATTACGATATTAACAATTACAGTAATAATAATAATAATATCGATAGTAACAAAAATAACGATAATGACGATGAAAATAATAACAATAATAACGATAAAAACGATATCAACGATAACAGCGATAATAATGATAATTACAATAATAATAACAATAATAACGATTATAACAATTATAATGCGAACATTAATAATGATAATAACTGTGATAACTTTAATAATAATAATAACATAATAAATTATTATAACTGTAATAATCATAATAATAATAACAATAAAAACGACATAAAAACGATAATAAAAATATTTATAATAATAACGAAAAGAAGGATAATCACGATGAAAGCGATAATAATAATAACAATAATAATGATAATAACGATAATAACGATAATATTATTAACAAGATTAACGACAATATTCATAGTAATAATAAAGATAATAACGATAATAATAAATAATTAGATATAATAATAATAACGATAATAACGATAATAATTATAATAATAATATCGATAGTAACAATAATCACGATAATTATGATAATAATAGTAATAGTAATAACGATTATTACGATAATAACCATAATAACGAAAATAGTAATAAAATTAAAAACGATACTTACGATAATAACGAGAATAATTATTGCAATAATAAACATAAATACGATAATAAAAATAATAATAATAACGTTAATATCGAAAAAAGCAATAATTATAATTACGATAATAACGTTAATAACGACAATAGTAATATGAATAATAACGATAATAAAGATAATAACGATAAAAAAAATAATAAGTATAAATTCAATAACGATACTAACGACAATAACGAAGATAATAATAAAAATAATAACGAAAATAACGATAATAATAAAAGTAATAATATAAATAATAACAATATTAAAGATAATAACGATGCAAACGATAATAATAATAATAGTAACAATAACAATAATAATCATAAAAATAATAACGATTATAACGGGAATGACTATAATAATAATAGTAATAATAACTATAATAAAGATAATTACGATAACATCGATAATAATAATTACAATAATGACAATGATAACTATAATAATCATTATAATAAAAATTATATTATCGATAATGAAGACAAAAACGATTGTAATAATAATCATAATAGCAATAATAACGATAATAACGGAAATAAAATTATCAATAATAACGATATTAACGAAAATAATAATAACAATAATATCGATGATAACAGTAATAAAGATAATAATAATAATAATAATAACAATAATAACGATAATAACAATAATAATAAAAATAATCATAACTATAATAACGATATCAATGATAATAATGATAATAACGATATTGATAATAACGATGTAACCGAAAATATCGATAATAAAAATAACAATATTAACGAAAACATCGGTAATACCATTAACAATATTAATCTTATTATCGATAATAATAGTAATAATAATAAAGATATCAAAGATATTAACGATAATAACGATAAAAAAAATTGCAATTATATCGATAATAAAGGTAATAAATTTAATAACAATAATAATGTTAATGACAATAATTATAATTGTAATAATAAAGATATTAACAAAAAAATATAGATAATAGCATTAATAATAGCGATAATAAAGATAATAATAGAAGTAATAATTACAATATTACTAATAATGAAGATAATAATGTTAATAATAGTAGTAATAATGACAACAGTATTAAGAATAATAACTATAATAACGATAATGACGGTAATAATAATAACGGTAATAAGGATAATATCAATAATAATGATAACCATAATGACAATAATAACGACAATAACGATAATTTTTATAATAATAATAACGATAATAACGATAATAACGTTAATACCGATATAAACGATAATAACGATAATCATAATAACGATAATAGCGATAATACCGATATTAACGATAATAAAGAAAATCATAATAACAATAATATCGATAATAACGATAATGAAGATAATAATGTCTATAATAATAATAATAATGATAATAATAACAATAAAAATTATAATAATAATAACAATAAGAAAGATGATAACGTTTATAACAACAACGATAATAACGATAACAACGAAAATAATGATAATAACGACAAAAGCGATAATAACAATAATAATAATAGAAATAATAAAGATAATAAGGATATTAAAGTTTCTAACGATAATAATATTAACTAAATTAACGATAATAACAGTTGTATGATAGGAACGATAATAAAATAAATAATAAAAAAAATAAAAACCTCAATAACGATAATAACGATAAAAATAAAAGAAATAATAGCAATGTTATGAATAAAAATTATTATGACGGTAATAACGATAATAATAGATGTAATAACAGTAATAACAATAATAGCGATAAAAACGTATTTAATATCAATAATAATAACTATAATGATAAGATGGATAAAAATAATATCAATATTTACGATAATATCGATAATAATAATAATAGTAATAACTATAATAACTATAATGATGAAAATAACAATTATAATAATAACGATAATAAAGATAGTAACGTTAATAATAATAATAAAAATAATAATTATAATAACGATATTAAGTACAATAACGATAATAATGTTGGTAATCTTGTCAATAATAACAATAATAACGAAAATAAAGATTATGACGATAACAATATTAATGATAATATCGACAGTAGTAATAATAATGATAATGATAATATCGATAGTAACGAAAATAATAATAATAATAGTATCTATAATAACAATAATAACGATAATGATGATAATAATAGTAATTATATTAACGATTCTGACGATAATAACGAAAATAACGTTAATAATAGTAAAATAATAACGATAATTTCGTAAATAACGACAATAATAAACGTAATAATAGCGATAATAACGATAACAATAATACGAATAATATGAATAATAACGACATTAACGACTATAACGTTAATAATAATAACGATAATAACGATAATATCGAAAATATTATTAACAATATTAACGAAAATATCATTAAGTATAATAATAATAAAAAAAGTTATAAAAATAATAACGATAATAACGATAATAATAATGATAACCATAATAATGATAAGAATGATCATCATATTAACGATAATAAGGATAATAATCATTACGATAATAACGATAATATCGATAAAAGTAATAGAAATAATAACGATTATATCGATAATAATAATAATAATAATAATAACGATAATAACAATAATAACGGTTATAATATTAATAATAATAACGAAAATGATTATAGTAATGATTATAACTATAATAAGGTTAATAACGGTAATAAAAATAAAAATAAAAACTTCAATAACGACAATAACAAAATTAGTAATATTATTAATAAAGCTAAAAACGATAATAACGATAATAACGAATCATAATAATATCGATAAACACGATAAAATCGAAAATAATAATAAAAACTTTAACGATAAAATCGATAAAAATAATAATAATTTTAACGTTAATAACCATAATAAAAATAATAATAATAGCAATAATAACCATAACAAGGAAAATAACGATGATGATATTAACGAAAATAACGATAATAGTAATAAATATAATATCGATAGTAACAATAATAACTATAATGACGATAATAACGATAATGATAATAACGATAATGAAGATGGTTATAATAAAGATAATATCTTTAATAACGGTATTAATATTAATAATAATAATAGCGATAATAACGATATTAATGATAATAACGATAATAATAAAAGCAATTATAACGATAATAACAATAATTATGGTAATAACAATAATAATTATAATAGTGATAGCATTAATAACGATATTTACGATAATAATAATAATAATAAAGATAATAACATTATTAACGATAATAAAAATAATAATGATAATAACGTTATAGATGATAATATCGATATTGATAATAAAAATATTAACGATAAAAACAATAATAATACTAACAAAATAACAATAATAACGAAATTATCGATAATATCGATAATAATAATAGTAATAATAATAACGATAATAAACATAATAACGATAATCATAATAATAATAATAATAATAACTATAATAACGATAATAACGATAATGACGCTAATAAAAAAATAATAATAGCAATAAAAACGAAGAATACGATAATAAAAATAGTAATAATAACGATAATAAAGATACTAACGACAATAACGATAATAATAACAACAATAATTACGATAATAACGATAATAACGATAATGATTATAATAATAATAACGATAATATCGACAATATTAATGATAATAATAACGATAAAAATGATAATAACGATTACAACGAAATTAATAATAATAACAATAATAATAATATTAATAATATTAAAAATAGTTAGTATAATAAGGATAATAATATTAGTAACCATAAAAATTATAACAATAATAACGATAATAACGATAACAAAGATAACTATATTAAAGATAATAACGATAATAATAATAACAACAATAATAATGGTAAAAAAGTTTAAGGGAAATAATAAAAATAATAATAAAGATAATATAGATATTAACGACATTAAAGCTAATAATTATAACAATAATAACGATAATAACTATAATCACTACAATAATATTAATAATAATAATAATAATAACGAAAAAAAAGATAAAAACATTAATAATAATAACTATTATAACGACATTAGTAATAATAAGAATAACGATAATATCGATATTAACATTAATAATAATAATAATAATAACGACTATAATGAAAATGACGATAATAACGATAGTAATAATAATAATAATAATAATAATAATAATATTAATTATAATAATAATAATAATAATAATAATAATAATAATAATAATATCGATAATAATGATAAAAACGACGATAACAGTAATGTAATAACGACAATATTAATAATAATGATAACAATAATAACCATAATACCGATAGTAATATTGATAATAATAATGATAATTTCGATATTAATGACAATAACGATAATAATAATAATAATAATAATAACGATAATAACGATAATAACGATAATACCGATAATAATAATAACGATAATATCGTTAAAGGTAATAATAATAATAATAGCAACAGGATCGAAAATAACGATAATAGTAATAATGATAAAGAAGATAATAATAATAATCATAAGAACGATAATAACGATAATTACAATAATAGCGATAATTACGATAATAACGATAATAATAATAACGATAATAACGATAATAGCAACAATAATAACGATAATCAAAAGAGTAATAATAATATTTATAACAATAATAATGATAAATTTGATTATCATAATAACGATAATAACAATACTAATGATAATAACGGTAATGACGATAGTAATAAGAGTCATAATAACATAATAACGATAATAATAGTAATAAAAATATTGATAATTAGAATATATCGTTAAAAACGACATAAATAATAACAATATTAACAATAATAACGATAAAAACGATAAGAAATATAATTATAATAAAATTATTAACGATAATTACTTTTATTACGATAATAACGATAATAATAATAAGAATAATAACGATAATTATGATAATAACGATAATAATAATAATAATAATAATAATTTTACCATTATAAACGATTATAGCGATATTAATGATAATTACAATAATATTATTAATATTAATAAAAATAATAACGATAATATAGATAATAAAAATTATTATAATTAAGATAAAACCGAAAATAGCAATAATATCAATAGTAATAATAACGATAATAAGGATATCTTACGATAATAACGATAATAATAAACACATCAATAACGGTAATAACGATAATAATATTAATAACGATAATGTTATTGAAGATAATAACAATAATAACCATAATAAAAGTAATAATAAAATACATAAAATCAATAATAACGATAATAATAGTATTAATTACGATAAGAAGGATAATAACAATAAAAACGATAACAAGAATAATGATAATAACGATAATAACGGTAATAGCGGTAACATTAATTACGATAATAACGATAATAACGATAATAAAGATAATAATAAGATCAATAATAGCGATAATAAGGATGACATCGATAATAATAATAACAATAATATCAATTGTAACAATAATAATAATAATTGAAAAAATAATAACGTTAATAACGATAACAACGATAATTACGTTAATAATACTATCAATATTAACCATAATAACGAAACTAATAAATACGAAAATAATATTTATGATGATAATGATAATAAAGATAAAAGCAATAATAACGACAACAATAATAACGATAATAACGATAATTATTATAATGATTATAATAAAACTAATAGTAATAATGACCATGATGACATTATTAACGATAATCATAATAGGGATAATAACAACATTGACAATAATAACGATAATTAAGAAAAAAATAATATATAATAATAACAACAATAACGATAAAAACGGTAATAACGTTACTAATAATAATAGTAATATTGATAATAACGATAATAACGATAATAACAATAATAAAAAAATTATATTAATATTCTTAACGGTAATAACGATAATAACGATATAAATAATAATAACAATAATAATAATAATAACGATATAAACGGTAATAACAAAAATGACGATAATAATAATAATAACAACATTAATAATGACGATAATAACGATAATAATGATAATACTATTAAGGATAATAACGAAAATAACGATAATAATAGTAATAATAGAATTGATAATTACAATATAACGTTAAAAAAGATATTAATAATAACAATATTAACAATAATGACGATAAGAACGATAATAACTATAATTATAATAAAATTAATAACGATAGTTACTATAATGTCGACAATAACGATAATAATAACAACAATAATAACGATAATTATTGTAATATCGATAATTACTCAAATAATAAAATCAATATTAATTTTAACAATAATAACGATAATAAAGATAATAATAATAACAATATTATCGATAATATGGATAATGACGATATTATTATTATTAGTAATAACAATAATGACGATAATAACGATACATACGATTATAACGATGATAATAATAATAATGATGAAGATACTAAAGATATAATATTAATAATGAAAATAATAATAATTATAATAGCGATTATAACAATAAAACCATAATAACAATAAAAATTATAATGTCGAAAATATTAATAATATTAACAGTAATATCGTATGTATCGATAATAATAATAATCATAATAACGATAATAACGATAGTAAAGGTAATAAAATTAATAATAATATCGATAATATCGGTAATAAGAGGTAATAAATATAATAATAATAACAATACTAACTATATTAGCGATAAAAACGACAATGACGATCATAATTCTAATACTAACAATAATAACGATCATAGCGATAATATTAATTACAATAATACCGATAATAACGATAATAGCAATAATAATATTAATATAAATAATGATAATAAAGTTATTAAGGATAATATTAATAATAAGAATAACATGAACAACGATAATAACAATAATAACGTTAATAACAATATTATCGGTAATAATAATACACAATAATATATATAATATCGATAATAATAATAATAATAATAACGATACTATCCATAATAACGATAGTAATCATAATAATAATAATAACAATATTAACAATGTGAACGATATAATCGTTAATACCGATATTATCGATAATAATAATATCAATAGTAAAGATAAAAATAGTAATATTAATAATAATAATAACAATAATTACGATAATAACGATTATATAGATGGTAATAAAAATAATAATAACAATAATAAAAGTAATAACAGTAAAAACGGTAATAACGATAATCATGATGGCAATAATAAAGTTAGTAACGATAATTATTATAATGCCATTAATAATAATAATAAAATAACAATTATTACGGTAATAAAGTTAATAATTATTACAATAATATCGATGATAACGGTAATGACGACATTAATAACAAAAATAATAATACCCATAATAAATATAATAACGATGATAACAATAATAGTAATTATTAAAATAACAACAATAACGATAATAACTTTAATAATAATAAAATTAATAATAATAATTACGATCATAAAGTTAAAAATAATTTCAAATAATATGGATGACAAAATTAATATTAATAATAATAATAACAATAACAATGATACTAAAAATAATAAAAATAATAACGACAATAACGATAATAATAATAAAATTAATAACGATAATTACGATAATAACGATAATAATTATAGCAATAGTAACGATAATAACGATAATAATGGTAATAATAATAATTACAATACTAACAATATTAACGATTATAATAATATCGATAATGACGATAATAATAATAATTATAATAGCGATATTAACGATAATAACGATAATAATAGTAGCGAAAATAACAATAATAATTATGTTAATAATAACGATAATAACGATAGTAACGATTATAATAATAATTATAACGATAATATCTATAATAACTGTATTAATAATATTTATAATATTAATAATAAAGATAATAAAGTTATTAATAGTAGTAATAAAAACACTCATAACAACAATAACGATAATAGCGATAATAATGATAATAAAGATAATTTTTTTTTATTTTTTATTTTTTTTGACGGTCTGTGAATGCCAATTTTTACGCACTTACCTAGGGTCCCTGACCGCTAGAGGAACCCTTTACCATTTGGGTCCCCCGTTATTGTCCCTGGAGTGTCGGGCTCATCGTTGGAATAGACACTACCGACTAAACGCATTTCCATCCTAGTGGCATAGTGAAACCATCCCTGCACCGCTTTGTAGCATTACTTCGGAATGACACCACTGCCTCATGTCCCTAAACTGGTCTCTCTCATTCGGTTCTAATTGGCAGGAACCTGGAACAACGTTGGTGGCACGTCTATGGGCCATCCATAACCATCTTCTTGTTGCGTAAGATTTCTCTTACGTAACAGACCACCCTGTTCCACTTCTTCTGCCCTCGCAGCATTTTCTCGACATTGTTGTCCAGCAAGATGTCCCCAAGCTCCTGCTCTAAGGCAAGTCATTCGGCGTTCCACCGGGTACATATGAAGAACGTGTGGTTTGCATCTTCTTTGATCGAATCCTCATAGGGGCAGTTGCCGTTTGCTACTTACCCCATCTTTGCGAGGAAGGAGAGGAACAGGCCATGCCATGTTAAGAATTGGGTGAGGTAAAAATTTACCTCACCCGCCTTTCGGGTTATCCAGTTGTCAAGTCGACCATTGAGTCGGGCGGTCCATCTGCCCCTAGGTTCCTGCTCCCATCTGCTTTGTCAGGTCTCGATGCTGTTAGACCCGGCTTACTATGATGCCTCCTCCTTCCCCAGAACGGGCTTCTGCTGATGGACGAATTGTCTCTCCTTGGCTAGTAGGTCGATCGGGATTACCCCGATGACAATTAGCACTGCGGGCTCTGAGACCGTGCTGTAGGAGCACGCGATTCGGAGAGTACTCCTCTTGTGTACCGCGACTATGCGCTTGCGATATTTCTCTTATCGCAACGCCTCGGCCCATACTTCCGCGACGTATAGCATCACTTCATCGGCGGCACGCATCCGTATTCGCCTAATGCAAGGTCGGGGGCCGTTGACATTGGCCATGAGTGTGCCCAGAGTGGATACTACATTTGCCACCTTGTCGGATGCCATTATTATATGCAATCCGTAATTGAATTTGTAATCGAGCATTACTTCTAGGTACCTGACGGACGGCTTATTCTGGACCATCGTGTCTCCTACAGAGAAGCTGCGCAAGGTGTTGATACGCTTCTTCGTTAGTATCACGATCTCTGTTTTCTGGGCTGAAAAGGATATCCCGTGCTCTTCCATCCAGTTGATGACTCGGCGCATGACCTAGTTGAGCAGCAGCAGTGCCCCCTCCATGTCGTTTGGGGTGAGATATACACTGATATAAGTCGTCGAGTTTTGTCTCACCCAAACGTATACACATCCGGATCCTTGATCGGACACATGTATTTGTCAGCGATCTGGGATCCAAATGGCCGCGGTGACCAATTCGTCTGCGTACCATCCTATTCCTGCTGTGTCCTGGTATTGTTCGCTGATTAAAACGATATCAGCTTTATCTCAGAGCGGAGCTGGATTAGAAGGAGGTGCAAGGTCCTGCTCCTATTGAGATTACCCTGATTATAATGATAATAACAATAATATTAATATCAATAATAACGATAATGGCGATAATAATATATATAACAATTATAATGATAATGACGAAAATAACGATAATAATAATAACGATAATAGCGATAATAGAAATAATAATAAAAATGATAAAAACGATAATAACAATGGTAACGTTAATAATAATAGAATTAATACAGATAATAACTATAATAACGATAATAATAATAGGCATAATAACGATATTAACGATAATAATAATAATAATAAAAACAAAATAACGATAATAACGATAATAACGATAATAACGAAAATGACGATAATAATAATAATAATGACGATTAAGAAGCTAATATCGATAAAAATAATAATAATAATAACTATATTAACTATAATAATAATAACACTAATAGTGATAACATTGATAAAAACAATAAAAACGGTAATAATAAAAATAATAATAATGAAAAAAATAATAACGATATTAAAGGTAATACAATAATAACGACAATAATGACAATAATTACGTTTATAAATATAATAACGATAATAATAATATTAATAATAACGATAATCAAGATAATAAAGTTAATAATAATAATAACAATATCGATAATAACGATAATAACGGTAATATAGATAATAATAATAACAATAAAAAGAAAATATAGATTTTAATAATAATAATAATATCGATATTAACGATAACGACGATAATAATAATAGTAATAATAACGATAAATACGATAATGTAAGTAATAATAATAATAATATTATCGATGTTAACGATAATAACGGTAATAAATATAATAATAATAAAAATAATAAAGAAAATAACGATAATATCGATAATAATAATAATAATAACTAAAATTATAACGACAATAAAAATAACGATAATAACGATAATATCGATAATGAGATAATAATATTATCAATAATAACGATAATAATAATAGTCATAAACACAATAATAAAAACAATGACGATAATAACGATTATATAAAAAACGATAACAAAACTAATAGTAAAAATAATAATAATATTAATAATAACGTTAATATCGAATATAATTATCATTATAATAAAGATAATGGCGATATTAACGATAATGACGATAATAATAATAACAACAGTAACGCTAATTACGATAATAATTATCAAAACATAATTAATAATATTTATAATAACAATACTTAAGATAATAAAAATAATAGTATTAACAATAATGTCGATAATGACGATAATAACGATAATAACGATCATTACGGTAAAAATATTATTATTAATAACAATAATAATAATAATAACGATAGTAAGGATAATAACGATACCGTCAATAATAATAATAAAAATAATAACCTTAAAAGCGATAATAAAGATAAAATTGATAATAATACCAACACTATTAATGAAAGAAACGATAATAATAATAATAGTAATACCAATAAAAACATTAATGATACTAATGATATTATCGATAATGGTAATAATAATAATAATAACGATAATAACGGTTATAATGATAATAATTATAATAATAACAATATTAAAAATAATAACTGTAATAACGATAACAACGATAATAATTGTAGTAATAATAACAATAATAACAATACTAACGATAATAACGATATTAAAGATTATAATAATTACGATATTAACGATAATATTCATAATAATAATAATAACAATATCAAAGAAAATTCCGATAATAATAATAATGACAATAATAACGACAAGAGAGGTAATAACGATAATATCGATAATAATAAAATGAATTGTAACAATAAAAGCGATTATAATAATAAAAATAATAACGATAATTACGATATTAGCGATAATAATAATAACAATAATAACCATAATAAGGGTAATATCTAAAATAACGATAATTACGATAATAACGGTAACAGTAACAATAATAATAACGATGCTAACGATAATAACACCAATAATAATGGTAATAATAATAATAATAATAAATATAACAATGGTAACGATATTACCGATAAATACGATTATATAATAACGATGATAACGAAAATATTAATAATAATTATGACGATAATAACGATATTCACCATAATAATAATAATAATAATAAAGATAATAACGATATTAACGATAATAATAATAATAATTATAACGATAAACAACATAATAACGATAATAATGATATTAACGATATAATAATAATAATAATTTCGTTAATTAGGTTCATTACGAAAATATCGGTAATAACCACGATAACGGGGAAATCGATAATTAACAATAAAATCGATAATAACGATAATAACGACATTAAATGTAATAATAATAAAGATAATAACGATAATATCGATAATAATAATAGCGACAATGACGACAAAAGTAATAATAATATTAATGTTATTAACGATAATAACGATAATAGTAATTATAATAATAACGATAATAACGATAATAACGCATAATAATAATTACAACAATAAAAATAGTTATAATAAAAATAATAACGATGAAAACGATATTGACGATAATAATAATAATATTAACAACGATATTATGTATAATAACGATATCATCAAGAATAATAAAAATAATATCGCTAATAACGATTAACGATAATAAATTTAATAATAATATCGATAATAGCAATAATAACGATAATAAAATATTAATAGTAATAAGAATAAAGATAATATCGATAATAAAGATAATATCGATAATAATTATAACGAAAATAACGACGATAATAATAATCATAATCGGTAATAAGGATAAATACGATAATAATTATAACAATTATATCGATAATAACGATTAGAAATATAATACTATTAACAATAATATTGCTGACAACGATAATAACGATAATTATAATAATTACATATAGATAA
This sequence comes from Vespa crabro, assembly GCF_910589235.1. Classification (NCBI taxonomy): domain Eukaryota; kingdom Metazoa; phylum Arthropoda; class Insecta; order Hymenoptera; family Vespidae; genus Vespa; species Vespa crabro. Next base: position 3,527,503 of record NW_025813595.1, read on the forward strand.
TAAGGATTATAATGATAAGAACGAACATAAATATATAAAAGAAAATAACGGCAATTATAATAATAATAATAGCGATAATGACGATAATGACGATAATAACCATAATGATGATAATAATGATTATAATAATATCGATAGTAACGATAATGGTAATAATAATAATAATGATAATAACGATTATAATAATAATAATAGTAACGATAAGAGCTATAAAATCGATAAGAATAATAATAACGATAATAAGGGTACTAACGATAGCAACGATCATAAATATATCAATAAAAACGATAATAACGATATTAACGATAATAATGATAATAACAATAAAACCGATAGTAATGATACGATAATAACGATTACTGTAATGATAATACTACCGATAGTTTCAATAATAACGATAATGTCGTTAATAATAAAAATAATTATAAGGTAATAACGATATTAACGACATTAACGATAAAAATAATAATAACACTAATAATAAAATTAACAATTACATTAATAACGATAATAACTATAAGAATGAGAACAATAATTACGATCATAGCGTTAATAACGATAATAATAATAGCAATAATAGCGATAACAGCGTTAATAACAATAATCGTAATAATAACGATAATAGTGGTAATAACGATGACAACGATAATAATAATAATAGTAATAACGATAATAACGATATTAACGAAAATAAGGATAATAATAATAGCAATAATAACAATAATAGCGATATTAATTATAATAAGAATAATAAAGATAGTAAAAAAAATAATAATAGAAATAATAATGTTAATAACGTTATTAACGATAATAACGATAATAATAATAACAGTAATAAACATAATAATGATAATATAGATTATAATAATAACAATAAAATCGATAGTAATGATATTAATGATAACTATAATAACATTAATTACGATAATAACGACAATAGTAATAATAATAATAGCCATAATAATATTAACAATAATAACGATAACGCAGATTTTTACGATAATAATAATAACGAAAATAACGATAATAATGATAATAATAATAATATTAATAACAAAGGATATAACGATATTCACGAAAATAACGATAATAACAATAATAACGATTATAAGGATAATAATGTTAATAACGATAATAATAGTAATAATGAAAACGATAATAACAATATTAACGATAATAAGCATTATGAAAATAATAAAAAGAACGATAAAATCAATAATAACGAAATTAACGATAATGACAATAATAGCGATTATAATAATAACGATAGTAACAATATTAGTAATAATAATAATAATGATAATAACGTTAATAACAAAAATAATAATAAGGTAATAACGATGTTAACGACAAACACGATAATAATGATACTAGCAATAATAATAAAAATAACAATTACTATAATAACGATAATAACTATAAGAAAGAGAACAATAATAACGATCAGAGCGTTAATAACGATAATAATAATATCATTAATAGCGATAACATCGTTAATAACAAAAATCGTAATAATAACGAAAATAAGGATAATAACGGTAATAACGATAATAATAATAATAATAATAACGATAATAACGATATTACGAAAATAAGGATAACAATAATAACAATATTAATAATAATAACGATATTAAAAATAATAAGAATAATAAAGACAGTAACAATAATAATAATAGTAATACTAATGTTAATAACGTTATAAACGATAATAACGATAATATGGATTATAATACTAACAATATAATAGATCGTAATTATGGTTATTAAAGGTAACAATGATTATATTAAATACGATAATAACGACAATAGTAATAATAATAATAACCATAATAATGATAATAAAGATATTAATAATAATAATAATAATAATATTAATAACGATAATATCGATTATAACGAAAATAATAATTACGATAATGACGGTTATAATAATAATAATAAAGTTAATAACGATAATTACGATAATGACGATAATATTAATAAAGATAATAAGGTTAATAACGTAAATAGCGATAATAATAATAATAATAATAATAATAATAATAAAAATTATAATAATAATAATATAGATAATAACAATAATAACGATAATAATAATATTAATAATAACAATAATAACAATAAGAACGATAATAAGCATAATAATAAATACGATAAATAAGATAATATCGATAATAATATTAACAATATTAATGGTAATATTGATTATAATTATAACAATATTAACGATAATATCGATAATAATAATAACATATTAACGATAGTATCTATAAAAATAATAATAATAATAATAACGATAATAATGATAATAACAATCTTAGTAATATTAATAATAAAGATAATTACGATAATAACGATAATCATAATAACAATAATAACGATAATAACGATAATCACGATAATAATAATTACAATTATAACGGTAATAACGACAATAATAATAGTTATATTAACAATAATAACAATAATAATGATAATAACGATAATATCCATAGAAATAATAATAACGACATTAATAACTATAATAAATATAATAATGATATGGTATTGGCGATAATGACGACAATATTAGTAATAGTAATAACGATAATAACCATAATAACAGCAATAAAATTAATAATAATAAATATAATAACGATATTATCGAAAATAAAGATAAAAGCTATAAAAATAATACTAATAAGAACAATAACAACGATATTAACGATAATAAAAGTAATAACAGTAACGATAATACGACAATAATAATAACAACAATGAAAATGATAATAACAATAACAACAATAATAAGGTTAATAACTATATTAACTATATCAATAATAACGGAAATAACATTAATTTCGAAATTAATAATAGCAGCAATAAAGATAATAACGATAATAATAATAATAATAACGACCTTAATAACTATAATAAATATAATAACGATAAGGTATTAACGGTAAAAACGACAATAGTGGTAATAGTAATAACGATAATATCTATTTGATAAACTATAAAAATAATATTAATAATAATAATAAAAGTAATAACGGTAATACCGATAATAACAATGATACTAATAATAACTGTAATAAGGATAATAACTATAATAATATTAATCATAATAAAGATAACAAGGATAATAACGATAACAATTACAAAACAGATAATAACGATAATAACAATTATAATTAAAATAACGATATTAATATTTATAATAATAACATTAATACTGATAATGAGGATAATAACTATAATAATAATAGTAATAATAACAATAATAACACTAATAACGTTAAAAGCGATAATAAGATTATTAACGATAAAAACGATAATTATAAAACCATATTAATAATAATAACGATGTTATCAATGATAACAATAACGATAATAACGATAATATCGGTAATAATGATAATATAATTAACGTTAACATCGATACTATTAATAATAATAATAACAATAATGACGATAATAAAAATAATAACTACAATAATAATAACGAAAATAACGATAATAACGATATTAATGATAACAATAATAATACCAATAACGACAATAACCATAATAACGATAACAACGATAATAATAATAATATTAATAAAAATAATAGTAATAATAATAACGTTAATTACGTTAATTACAATAATATTATTAGTAATTAAAGCAATAATAGCAATAATAACGATAATAATAAAAACGTTTATATCGATAATTTCAATTATAATAATAACAATATTAACGATTATATCGTCAAAAATAATAACAATAATAACAATATTAAAAATAATAATCATAATAACCATAATAATAACATTATTATTAATACCAATAATATTGATAAAAACGATAATAATAATAATCGATTATAATAACAACGATAATACCGATAATAGTAGTAATAATAATAACGATAATGACTATATTTAGGATAATAATAATAACAATAATAGAGATACGAAAGATATTATCTATAATAACAATATTAATAATAACGTTAATAATTAAAATAACGATGTAACGATAATAATAACAATAATATTAACAATAATATTGATAATAATAATAAGAATAATAGCAATAATAACGATAATAAAGATAATATCGATAATGATGATAACGATATTAACGATAATAGTAATAATAATAATATCAAAAATAACAATAATTACGATAATGACTATAATAACAATAATAATAATTACGATAATGGCGATGATAATAATATCTATAATAACGTTAATAACGATAATAATATTAACAAAAATATCAATAAAAACCATAATAACTATAATAACAATAATAATATTAACAATAATAACGATAATAACTATATTAAAACTATATTAACGTAGATAAAAACAACAACAATAAAAGGAAAAATAACAAAAATAAGGATAATAACGATAATAGCGTCAATAATAAAAATAATAACGATAATAACAATAATAATAATAACGATAATATTGATAATAACATTAATAATACTAGCAGTAATAACTATATTAACGGTTATAACTATATTTAAGAAATCAGTAGTAACGATAGTATCGTTAATAATCATCATAATAACGATTCTAACGAAAATGACGAGAATAACGATAATAATAATAAAATTAATAACGATAATTACGTTAATAACGAAAATAATAACAGCATTAATATCGATAATAAAGATAATAATAATAATAAGAACAATTACAACATTAAGGATAGTAACGAAAATAACGATAATACTAATAAAGATGACAACAATAAAAACAATAATATTAATATTAATAATAACGAAAATAAGGATAATAACGATAACAACGATAATATTAATATTAAATATCAAAATAATAACCATATTAACTTTAATAACGACACAAACGACAGTAACAATAAAAATAATAATAATAATATCGAAAATGAGGATAACAACAATGTCAACGATAATAATAATAACAACAAAAAGGATAATAAAAAAAATAAAGATAAAGTAAATAAGGATAATAACGATGACAATGATAATAATAACAACAATACTAAAGTAATAACGATAATAACGATTATAAGGATTATATCAATAACGATAATTGTAATAATAATGAGAAGTAATGAAGATAAAACGATAAAAATGATAATAACTATAATAACAAATATAATAACGATAATAATAATAACAATAATAACGATAAAAACACTATAAACGATAACAACAGTAATAATAATGATAACAACTATAATAATAGTAATAACAATAACAATAATAACGATTATAACAATAATTATAAAAAGAATAATAACGATAATAATAATAATGACGTTAATAATAATAATAATATAAGAGATTTTAACGATAATAAAAACAATAATAATTATAACAATAATAATAATAATAAGAGTAACCATAATAACGATAATATCGATAATAACGATAGTAATAATAGCGATAATGACGATAGTAATAATAATAATAATAACGATAATAACGATAATTACGATATAAGGATAATAATAAAAGTAATAATAACAATATTAAAAATAATAAGTATAATAACGATAATAAGTATTATAATAGCAGTAATAATGAAAGTAATAAAAATTATAGCCATAAAAACGAATTTAACGATAATAATTATGACGATATTTATGATAATATCGATATTAATAATTGTAATAATAACAATAATAACGATTATAACGATAATAACGATAATAATGATAATAACGATATTAATTATATTAATAAAAGGAACAATAATAACGATATTAACGAAAATATTAGTAACAACTGTAACGTTAACAACGTCAATAAACATAATAATAATAATAATAATAATAACGATAGTAAAGATAACAATAATGACAATAATAGCTATAATATCGATTATAATAATACTGATAATATCGATATTAACGATAATAATTATAATATTAATAACGATATTAAAAATAATTTCAATAATAACAATAATAATAGTAGAAATAATAACAATAATAACGAAAATAAAGATATCAATAGTATTATTAACGATAACAATGATAATATTAATATAAATAATAACGATAATAACGATAATAAAGATAAGAAAATTAATATTAATAAAGATAATAAAGATATTAACGATAATACCGATAATAACGATTATAACGGTAGTAGCGATAATAAATAAAATAACGAAATAATAATAATAATAATAATAATAATAATAAAAAGAATAATAATGACGATAACAACGATAATAACATTAATAATATCTGTAATAATAACAATAATATCAATAATAACGATAATAACGATAATAATAATAACAATAATATCGATAATATCGATAATTATAATAATAATATTAACGATAATTTCGGTCATAATATTAATACTAATAACAATAATAACGATATTAACGGTAATAACTATTGTAATAATATCGATAATAATAATATTATTAATAATAATAATAACGATAATTACAATAATAATGATAACAAAATTAATAATAATAAAGATAATAACAATATTAACGATAATACCGATAATAACGATAATAAAAATTATAATTGTAATAACAATAATAAAGATAATGAAGAGAATAACGGTAATAACGATAATAACTATAATAATAATAATAACGAAAATGATAGCAACGATATCATTTATGATATCAACGATAGTAATAATAATAATAATATGAATAATAACGATGATAACGAAAATAAAGATAATAACGATAATAATAATTATAATAATTTCAATAATAATAACGTAAATTACAATAATAACGATAATAATAATAGTAATTAGAAAAATAATAGCAATAATACCAATAATAAAGATAATAATATATACGATTTTAACGACAATAGTAATAATAATAATAACGAAAATAAATATAATAACGATAATTCTAATAATAACAATAATAATAATAAAAATAATAACAATAATTTGCATAATAACGATAATAATATTGGTAATGTTAAGAATAATAACAATAATAAAGATGATAAAGATAATAAAGATAATAAAGATTATGACGATAACAATATTATTCATAATAACGTCAATAGTAATAATAATAATAATAACGATATTATCGATATTAGTATTAATATTAATAACTATAATTATATACACGATAAAGACGATAATATCGATAATAATATTAACAAATTTAACTATAATATCCATATTAATATTAACAATATTAACGATAATATCGATCATAATAATAATATTATAAAACATAACGTCTATAATAATAATAATAATATTAACATTATTAACGATAATAACGATAATAACTATAATAATAATAACGAAAATAAAGAAATAACGATAATAACGATAGCAACATTAATATGGATAATAATAATAACAATATTAATGATAATATCGAAAATTATAATAATACTAATAGCTATAATAACGATAACATCGATAATATCGATAATAATAAAAACGACAATAACGATAAGAATAAAAATAAAATTTCGGTAGTAACAATAATAACGACAATTACGATAATAACGATAATAATAACAACTATAATGTCGATGATAATGATAACGATCATAAAACTAGTAACGAAAATAATAATAATAGCAATAATAACGATATTGACGAAAATATTAATAACATTAGTAACGAAAACAGCGGTAATATCTTTAATAATAATAATAATAATAAAGAAAGTAAGTATAATAACGGTGACAACTATAATATTAATAATAAATATAACGATAATAACGATAATAACGATAATAATAATACTAATAATGAAGATAATAAGGATATCAATGGCAATAATGATAATAATGTTTATACTTATAATATTATTAATGATAATGACGGTAATAACGATGCTAACAATAATAGCGATAATAATAACTTACAACAGAAGCAATAATAACGATAATAACCATAGTTTACTTATAATAATAACGATGATAACGATTATAATTATGATAACAATATTAACGATAATAACAATGATAATAATTATAGTAATAAATGTAATGACGATAAAAAAGTATCTAACGTTAATAATAATAAAAGCAATACTAATGATAATAATAGAAGTAATACTAAATAAATTAAGAATAATAACTATAATAACGATTATAACAATAACAGTAGTAGTAGGAATAACATTAATAACAATAATAACGATAATAACGTTATAAAAATGTTAACGATAATAATATTAACGATAATAACGATAATAAGCATAATAATAATTATAATTATAATAAAGATAACAACGATATTAACGATAATAATGACAATAACAGAAAACAATAATGACGATAATAACGTTAACAAAGATAATACCGATAATAACGATAATGACAATAATAATAATAGTAATAATTAAGTTAATAACGATATTTACGATAATAATAGTTGTAATAATTACAATAATAACAATAATTGGGATAATAAGGTTATTACCGATAATAAGGATAATTATAATATTCATAATAACTATAATACGGATATTACCGATATTAATAATAACTAAAATAACGATTATAACGAAGAAATAATAATAATAATATCGATAATAAAGATAATAAAAACAATAATAATAATGATAATATTAATAATAATAAAAATTTTAATGACGATAATAACGGTAATAGTAGTAGATATAATATCAGTATTATCAATAAAAACGATAACAATAATAATAATAACGGTTATTACGATAATGATGCTAATAATAAAAATAAAGATTATAAAGATGACAACTATATTAACGATAATAACGATAATAAAAGAATGATATTAATAAGGACAATAATAATAATTACGATAAAGCAATAATATTATTATCGAAATTAATGATAATATTGTTAATAGTAATAAAAATTTTAACGATAATATCGACAATATTAAAAATAACACTAATAATAATAAGCATAATAAAGATAACAGAGATTACAATAATGACGATTAAAAAGATAACAACGGCAATAATGATAATAGCAATAATAACGATAACATCTGTAATAAAAATAACAATATTAACGATATTAAAGAAAATAGTAATAACAATAATAGCGATAACAACGATAATAACATTAATAATAATAATAATAATAAAAACGCAAGTACGTATAATAACGTTGACATCGATAATAATAATAAAAATAATAACGATAATAACGGTAAGAACGATAATAACATTAATAAAATTAATAATAATATCGATAATCGCGATAATAACGATAATAACAATATTAATAGTAATAAAAATAAAGATAATATCAATAATAACGATAATATCGATAATAATTATAACAAAAATAATGAAGATAATAATAATAATAATAACGATAATAATGATAATAACGATAATAATAATAATAATAACATTAAAAACAATGATAACGACAATAATAATGATAATAATGGCATTACAAGCAATAGTATCGATAATAACGATAATCACGATAATAATTATAACAATAGTATCAAAAATAACGATAAGAAATATAATACTAATAACAATAATATCGTTGACAACGATAATAACGATAATTATAATAATAATATATAGATAATAAGGATTATAACGATAAGAACGAACATAACTATAAAAATGTAAATAAGGGCAAATATAATAATAATAATAACGATAATGAAAATGACGATAATGACGATAATAACGAAAATGACGATAATAACGATAATAATAATAAAGATAGTAACGATAATAGTAATAATAATATAACGATAATAAAGATAATAATTGTAATATAGATAATAACGATATTATCGATAAAAATATTAATGATAATAACGATAAAATAGATAATAATAATAACAAAATAAACGATAATATCGATAATAATAGTAAATTGAATGACAATAAAAACAAAAATAACGAACATGACGTAAATAATACTAACGATAAAAACGATAATAATAATAATACAAATATCGATAGTAACAAAAATAACGATAATGAGGATAATAACGATAATAATAACAGCAATAATAACGATTTTAAAATTAAGAACGATAATAATAATAATATTAATTACAATAATAACATTATCAACGATAATAATAATAAAGGCGTTAATAATAATAATCATAATAAAGATATTAACGATAATAACATCAATAATAATTATAACAATAATAATAATAGTAACTAAAAGAATGATAATATCGATTATAACGATAATAATAATAACGAAAGTAACGATAATATCGATAATACCAATAACAATATTATTGATAATATCGATAATAATATTAATAATCATAACGATAATAGCGATAATAACGATAATTACGATAATGACGATAATATTAATAACCATAATAACGTTAATAACTTAAATAAAGGTAATAATAATAGTAATAATAACATTAAGAACGATAATAAAAATATTAACGATAATAATATTAACGAAAATACCGACATAATTAATATTAACAACGATAATTATGTTAATAACGATAATAGATGTAATAATAATAAAGATAATAACAATATTAACGATAGTATTGATAATAATGATAATAACAATAATAACGATAATAACGTTAATAATAAGAACGATAATAACCATAATAGCAATAATAATAATTACGATAAGAACGTAAATAACGATAATAATAATAATAATAACGAAAGTAAAGATAATAACGATGACAACGATAATAATAATAGCAATAATAATGATAATAATGAAAAAAATAATAATAGTAATAACAATAATATCGCTAATAACGATAATGACGATAATAATAATAATGATAACGACGATGAAAATAATGTTAATAATAACGATAATATCGATAATAATAATAACGTAAATAACGATAATAAAGGTAATAATAGTAAATATAATAACGTTTATAACGATAATAACGATAATAACGATATTAACTATAATAACGATAATAAAGATATTAACGATAAAAATAATAACAATAATAACGATAATTACAATTATAATGATACTAACGAAAATAATATTAATAATACTAGCAATAATAACAATAATAACGATAAAAAAATAACAATATTAACGACATTAAAGCTAATATTAATAACAATAGTAGCGATAACAACGATAGTAACCCTAATAAAAATAATAATAATAACGAAAATAAAGATAATAACGAAGACAACGATAAAAATAATAAAAATAATAACGATAGTAACGATAATAACGAAAATAATAATAATAATAATAACGATAAAAACGATATCAATGATTATAACGAAAATAACGATAATAATAGCAATAATAATAAAAATAACAACGATATTAACATATAATAATAATAATAACGATAATAATAATAATAATAATAACGATAATATCGATAGTGGTAAAAATAATATCAATAGTAAAAATAATGACGATAATGACGATAATAATAATAACAATATTATTGATAATCTCGATAATAATAATAATAATAATAATAACGATAATATTGATTATAAAGATAATAATGATAATAACGATAATAGAGATAATAGAGATAATAACAATAATATCGATTATAACGATAATAATAATAATAACGCTAATGACAATAATAATAATAATAATACCGATAATAATGTTAATTACGAGAATGACAATAATATTAATTACGATAATAACGTTAATAACTTATATAACGATAAAAATAATAGTAATAATAACAATAATAACAATAATAATATTAAGGATAATATAGACATTATTATCAATTAAAACAATGATAAATACGATAATAACGATAATAAAATTAATATTAATTAAGATAATAACAATATTAACAATAATATCGATAATAACAATAATAAAAATTATAATAGTAATAGCAATAATAACGATAATAACGATAATAACGATAATACAGATAAGAGTAATATCGATAAAACGATAATAAATATAATAATTCTATGAATAATATATATAACATTGATACTAACGTTAATAACAATAATACTAATAACAATAATAACGATAATAACGTCAATAATGATCAGAACGATAATAATATTAATAATAATAACAATAATAACAATTAATACGACATTACGATAAAAGTAATAATAACTATTTTAAAAATAATAAGTATACTAATCATAATAACTAAAATAATAGTAGCAATAATGAAAGTAATAACAATCATAGCCATAAAAACAATTTTAACGATAATAATAATAATGATAATAACGATAATATCTATTATAATAATAACAATATACGATAATATCGATATTAATAATTCTAATGATAACAATAATAACGATCATAACAATAATAGTGATTGTAATAATAATGATAATAATGAAAATAATAATAATAATATTATCGTTAGTTAAAATAATAATGATAACGATGTTTATAAAAGTAATAATAATAACGATTATAACGATAATAACGATAAAAATGATAATAACGATAATAACGATAATAGAAGAAACAATAATAACGATATTAACGAAAATATTAATAACAATTGTAACGTTATCAACGATAATAAAAATAATAATAATAATAATATTAACGAAAGTAAAGATAATAACGATAACAATAATAACAATAATAGCGATAATATCGATTATAACAATACCGATAATATCGATAATAATGATAATAATATTAATATTAATAAAGATAATAACGGTATTAACGATAATACCGATAATAACGATAATAACGATAATCATACTAACGATAATAACGATAATAACGGTAATAATGATAGTAATTATAACAATAATAGCAGTAATAACGATAATAATGATAATAATATATACGATTATAACGACAATAGTAATAAAAATAAGAACGATAACAAAAATAATTAAGGTAATAGTAATAATAATAATTATAATAAAATTATAAACAATCATTTGTATAATAACGATAATAATAGTGGTAATGTTAAGAATAATTACAATAATAACGATAATAACTATAATATCTATAATTTCGATAGTAACGAATATAGTAATAACAATAATACCGATATTAGTAGTAATATTAATAAGGATAATTGCAATATTAACAATAATATCGATAATAATTATAATAAAATATATAATAATAACTATAATAACGATTATAACGTTAATAATAATAATAACAAAATTAACGATAATAGCAATGAAATTCTAACGATAATAATAATAACAACAATAACGATAATACTGAATATGATGATAAGAAAGATAATAACACTAATAATAATAAAAATAATAAGGACAATAACGATAAAAATGATAATAATAGAAGTAATAATAACAATATTAAGATTAATAACTATAATAACGTTTATAACGATGATAGTATTAGTAATAGAAAAAGAAATAACAATAATAACGATAATAATGCTTGCAACATTGTTAACGATAATAATATTAAAGATTATAACGATAATAACCATAATAATAATAATAATAATAAAGATAACAACGATAATAACGATAACAATGACACTAATAAAAACAACAATGACGATAATAAAGTTAACAATGAAAATAACGATAATAACGTTAATAACAATAATAGTAATAGTAATAATTAAGATAATAACGATATTTACGATAATAAGGATAATAACAATAAAAATAATAACGATAATAATGTTAATAATATAAACGATAAAGTCGATAATATCGATAAAAATTTTAACAAATTTAACGATAATATCGATAATAATATTAACAATATTAACGATAATATCGATCATAATAATAATTTTATAAACCTTAACGTCGATAATAATAATATTAATAATAACATTATTAACGATAATAATCATAATTACTATAATAATAATTACGAAAATAACGATAATATTATTAGCGATAATAATAATAATAATAATAATAAAGATAATTACGATAGTAACTATAATAACGATAATAACGATAATAACTATTAAACGACAATTGGGATAGTACCGAATATAATAATAACAATAATAACAATATTAGTAGTAAAATTAATAACGATAATAATGATATTTACGATAATAACTTTGATAATCATAGTAATAATAAAGGTAATAACGATGTAAATGATTCTAACGATAATAATGATAACAACAATAACGATAATAACGAATATGATGTTCAGAATGATAATAATACTAACTATAATAAAAACAATAATGACAATCACGATAATAAAGACAATAATCGAAGTAATAATAACAAAAATAATATTAGTAATAAAAAAAGTAATAACATTAATAACGATAGAAACGGATATAAAGATAATAATAATGGTGATAATTACGATAATATCGATAATAATAATAACAATATTAACGATTATATCGATCATAATAACAACAAAATCGACAATAATATCGATAATAATAATAACAATAATATCAATAATAACGATACTAACGATAATATCGTTAATAATAATAACGATAATAATGATAATAGCGATAAAAACAATAAAATAATAACGATAATATAGATAATAATAATAAAATTAATAACGTTAATAACGATAATTACGATAATAAAGGTAATAATAATAAAATTAATAATGCTAATAACGAAAATAAAGATAATAATATTATTAATATTACCGATAATATCGATAATAACGATGATAACGGTATTAACGATAATAATAATAGTACTAAAAATAGTAATAATAAAAATGATAATTACGATAATAACGATAATAATAATTACGATAATAACGATAGAATCGATAATAATAATAATAATAATAATAACAGTAATAACGGTAATAACGATAATAATGTTAATAATAAGAATTATAATAATAACAATAATATCCATAATAATGATAATGACGACAATAATAATAATAATAATAATATTAATAATACAGAAGATAATGACGATAATAATAATAATAATACTAACAATAATAACAACAATAACGACAATAACGTTAGTAACGATAATAATAATAATAATAACGACATTAATAAATATAAGAAATATAATAACGAAATGGTATTAACGATAAAATCGACAATAGTAGTAATAGTAATAACGATAATAACGATAATAACGACAATAGAAATATTAATAATAAAGAAAATATCTATATTATAGCAAATAACGATTATAACGATAATAATAATAACAATATTAACGATAATAACGATAATAGCGATTATAACGATATTAAAGACAGTAATAATTATAATAATAATAAAAATAAAATTAACGATAACAATGAAAATAATGATAATAATAGTAGTAATAATAACAATAATAACAATAATAACGATAGTAAAGTTAATAACGATAATTATGATAATAACAATTATAATAATAACGATAATAACGATAATAGTAGAATTAATAATAACGATAATAATAATAATAATATTAATAATAATAATAATAACGATAATAAAAATAATATCAATAATAATAATAACTATATTAACGATAATAACAATTATAGTAATAATAATAATAACGATAATTACGATAATAAAAATAATAATAATAAAAATATTAAAAATTTTAATCACCAGAGTACTAACAATAATACCGGTTATGATAAGAATAACATTAATAATAATAACGATAATAATGATAATAATAATAATAATAATAATAATAATAACAATAATAATAATAATAATAATAATAATAATAATAATAATAATAATAATATCATTAATACTCACAAGAATAACAATAATAACGGTTATGAGAAGAATAATATTAATAATAATATCGATAATAATGATAATAACGATATAATCGATAATAATGATAATAATACTAATAATTATAACGATAATAACAATAATATCGAAAATAATAATATTAATAAGAGCGTTAATAACGTTAACAGTAATAAGTATAAAATCGATAGTAATGATATTAATGAAAATATCCATAATAATAAAAATAAATATAACAATACTAACGTTAATAACAATAACAATAATAACAATAATAACGATTATTAATATAATAACGATAATAGTAAGAATAATTATAATATCGAAAATATGGTTGATTACGAAAATAACGTTAATAATTATAATAACTATAATAACGACAATAATAATAATAATAATAAAGATAATAACGATAATAACGATAATAGCGAATATAATAAAATCAACAATAAAGATAACAATGATATTAACAATAATAACAATAATAACAATTATAGCTATAATAACAATAATAACGATAATCGCGTTAATAATAATAACACTAATAACTATAATATCGACAATAACGATAATTACGATATACTAATAACAATTATAACGATAATAACGATAATAACAATAATATTAATAATAATAATAATAATGACAACAATAATGAGGATAATAGCAATAATAATAATAACAAAATTATCGATTACATTGTTTATAATGGTAATGAAATAAGAAAAAAAAAATAATATTATTAAGAAGAATAACGATGATACCGATAATAACGGTAATAATAATAATAATAATAAATATAATATCGTTAATAATGATAGTAATAATAATAATAATAATAATGACTATAATAATAATAACAATAATAACGATAAGGAGAAATATAGAGATAAAATTTATAACCATAAAATCGATAACAACGATAATAATGGTAATATTAATAATAATAATATCAACTATAAGGATAATAAAGATAAGAACGATTATAATAATAATAACAATAATAACTATAATAACGATAGTAATAATAGTATATATATTGATATCTATAGTAATATAGGATAAATATATAGATAGTGTTTATAAGGACGATATTAAATAAAAACGATAATAAAGAAAATAACGATAATAACGATAATAACGACAATAATAATAATAATAAAACGATAATAAAGACAATTTCGATTATAATAATAACGATAAAAACGATAATATCGATTAATGTAATAACAATAAAATCGATAATAAAGATAAGAATAAAGATAATAACAAAAATAACGAGAATAACGTCAATAAAAATTATATTATGTACGGTAATGACGATAAGAAAGAGGTTAACGGTAATAACGATAATATCGACATTAATAATAAAAATAAGAATAATAACGATAACTACAAAAAGACGATAATAGTAATATTAATAATAATGAAAACAAGGATAATAACGATAACAACTATTATAATAATAATAATAGTAATAGTAATAATAATAGCAATAATAACGATAATAAAGAAAATTACAATAACAATAATATCGACAATATCGATAATAGCGATAACAATAATAACAATAGTAACTATAATAACCATAATAACGATATTACAGTAATAAAAATAAAGGTAATATCGATAATAAGGACAATAATAATAGTAATAATAACGATAATAACGATAATATCGAAAATTATTATAACGAAAATAACGACAATAACATTATTAATATTAACGATAATAAGAATAATAATAATGACATCGATAATAGTAATAACAATAATATCGATAATAAGGGTAATTATGAAAATAACAGTAATAACGATAATATATATAAAACGACAATAATAATAATAATAAAAACGATAATAGGGATAATAACGATAATAAAGATAATAACGTTAATAATAATAAAAATAATAAAGTAACGGTATTAACGGTAATAACGATAATAATAATAACAATAATCACGATATTAAAAATAATATTGATAATAACAATAATTATAATTATAATAATAATAATAAAAACGATAATAACAGTAATAATAGTAACAATAATAACGATAATAAAGAATTAACGATAATAATAATAAAAATTATAAAGATAATACTAATAATATCGATAATAGCGATAACTATAATAACTATGATTACGATAATAAAAAAAGTAATAATGACCAAAATATCGATAACAACGATAATAGCGATATTAATAATAATAAAAATGAAGATAATATCGGCAAAGTGGATAGTAATAAAATAATATATACGATAATAACGATAATAACGATAAAAATAATAATAATAACACTTTAATATCGTTAATAGTAACAACTAAAAATTCGATAATAATGGTATTAATGAAAATAACTAGAATAATAATAATACATATAACAATAAAAACGATAATAACAATAATAATATTGACATTAATAACGATAATTACGATAATAACGATAGTAATAAAGACTATAATAACGGTAAAAAAGATGATAACGATAATAATAATAACAATATTAACGATTATATCGATCATAATAACAACAAAATCGACAATAATATCGATAATAATAATAACAATAATATCAATAATAACGATACTAACGATAATATCGTTAATAATAATAACGATAATAATGATAATAGCGATAAAAACAATAAAATAATAACGATAATATAGATAATAATAATAAAATTAATAACGTTAATAACGATAATTACGATAATAAAGGTAATAATAATAAAATTAATAATGCTAATAACGAAAATAAAGATAATAATATTATTAATATTACCGATAATATCGATAATAACAATGATAACGGTATTAACGATAATAATAATAGTACTAAAAATAGTAATAATAAAAATGATAATTACGATAATAACGATAATAATAATTACGATAATAACGATAGAATCGATAATAATAATAATAATAATAATAACAGTAATAACGGTAATAACGATAATAATGCTGATAATAAGAATTATAATAATAACAATAATATCCATAATAATGATAATGACGACAATAATAATAATAATAATAATATTAATAATACAGAAGATAATGACGATAATAATAATAATAATACTAACAATAATAACAACAATAACGACAATAACGTTAGTAACGATAATAATAATAATAATAACGACATTAATAAATATAAGAAATATAATAACGAAATGGTATTAACGATAAAATCGACAATAGTAGTAATAGTAATAACGATAATAACGATAATAACGACAATAGAAATATTAATAATAAAGAAAATATCTATATTATAGCAAATAACGATTATAACGATAATAATAATAACAATATTAACAATAATAACGATAATAGCGATTATAACGATATTAAAGACAGTAATAATTATAATAATAATAAAAATAAAATTAACGAATACAATGAAAATAATGATAATAATAGTAGTAATAATAACAATAATAACAATAATAACGATAGTAAAGTTAATAACGATAATTATGATAATAACAATTATAATAATAACGATAATAACGATAATAGAAGAATTAATAATAACGATAATAATAATAATAATATTAATAATAATAATAATAACGATAATAAAAATAATATCAATAATAATAATAACTATATTAACGATAATAACAATTATAGTAATAATAATAATAACGATAATTACGATAATAAAAATAATAATAATAAAAATATTAAAAATTTTAATCACCATAGTACTAACAATAATACCGGTTATGATAAGAATAACATTAATAATAATAACGATAATAATGATAATAATAATAATAATAATAATAATAATAACAATAATAATAATAATAATAATAATAATAATAATAATAATAATAATATCATTAATACTCACAAGAATAACAATAATAACGGTTATGAGAAGAATAATATTAATAATTATATCGATAATAATGATAATAACGATATAATCGATAATAATGATAATAATACTAATAATTATAACGATAATAACAATAATATCGAAAATAATAATATTAATAAGAGCGTTAATAACGTTAACAGTAATAAGTATAAAATCGATAGTAATGATATTAATGAAAATATCCATAATAATAAAAATAAATATAACAATACTAACGTTAATAACAATAACAATAATAACAATAATAACGATTATTAATATAATAACGATAATAGTAAGAATAATTATAATATAGAAAATATGGTTGATTACGAAAATAACGTTAATAATTATAATAACTATAATAACGACAATAATAATAATAATAATAAAAATAATAACGATAATAACGATAATAGCGAATATAATAAAATCAACAATAAAGATAACAATGATATTAACAATAATAACAATAATAACAATTATAGCTATAATAACAATAATAACGATAATCGCGTTAATAATAATAACACTAATAACTATAATATCGACAATAACGATAATTACGATATACTAATAACAATTATAACGATAATAACGATAATAACAATAATATTAATAATAATAATAATAATGACAACAATAATGAGGATAATAGCAATAATAATAATAACAAAATTATCGATTACATTGTTTATAATGGTAATGAAATAAGAAAAAAAAAATAATATTATTAAGAAGAATAACGATGATACCGATAATAACGGTAATAATAATAATAATAATAAATATAATATCGTTAATAATGATAGTAATAATAATAATAATAATAATGACTATAATAATAATAACAATAATAACGATAAGGAGAAATATAGAGATAAAATTTATAACCATAAAATCGATAACAACGATAATAATGGTAATATTAATAATAATAATATCAACTATAAGGATAATAAAGATAAGAACGATTATAATAATAATAACAATAATAACTATAATAACGATAGTAATAATAGTATATATATTGATATCTATAGTAATATAGGATAAATATATAGATAGTGTTTATAAGGACGATATTAAATAAAAACGATAATAAAGAAAATAACGATAATAACGATAATAACGACAATAATAATAATAATAAAACGATAATAAAGACAATTTCGATTATAATAATAACGATAAAAACGATAATATCGATTAATGTAATAACAATAAAATCGATAATAAAGATAAGAATAAAGATAATAACAAATATAACGAGAATAACGTCAATAAAAATTATATTATGTACGGTAATGACGATAAGAAAGAGGTTAACGGTAATAACGATAATATCGACATTAATAATAAAAATAAGAATAATAACGATAACTACAAAAAGACGATAATAGTAATATTAATAATAATGAAAACAAGGATAATATCGATAACAACTATTATAATAATAATAATAGTAATAGTAATAATAATAGCAATAATAACGATAATAAAGAAAATTACAATAACAATAATATCGACAATATCGATAATAGCGATAACAATTATAACAATAGTAACTATAATAACCATAATAACGATATTACAGTAATAAAAATAAAGGTAATATCGATAATAAGGACAATAAAAATAGTAATAATAACGATAATATCGATAATATCGAAAATTATTATAACGAAAATAACGACAATAACATTATTAATATTAACGATAATAAGAATAATAATAATGACATCGATAATAGTAATAACAATAATATCGATAATAAGGGTAATTATGAAAATAACAGTAATAACGATAATATATATAAAACGACAATAATAATAATAATAAAAACGATAATAGGGATAATAACGATAATAAAGATAATAACGTTAATAATAATAAAAATAATAAAGTAACGGTATTAACGGTAATAACGATAATAATAATAACAATAATCACGATATTAAAAATAATATTGATAATAACAATAATTATAATTATAATAATAATAATAAAAACGATAATAACAGTAATAATAGTAACAATAATAACGATAATAAAGAATTAACGATAATAATAATAAAAATTATAAAGATAATACTAATAATATCGATAATAGCGATAACTATAATAACTATGATTACGATAATAAAAAAAGTAATAATGACCAAAATATCGATAACAACGATAATAGCGATATTAATAATAATAAAAATGAAGATAATATCGGCAAAGTGGATAGTAATAAAATAATATATACGATAATAACGATAATAACGATAAAAATAATAATAATAATAACTTTAATATCGTTAATAGTAACAACTAAAAATTCGATAATAATGGTATTAATGAAAATAACTAGAATAATAATAATACATATAACAATAAAAACGATAATAACAATAATAATATTGACATTAATAACGATAATTACGATAATAACGATAGTAATAAAGACTATAATAACGGTAAAAAAGATGATAACGATAATAATAATAATAATAAAAATATTATCGATAATAAGTATAATTACGAAAATAACGGTAATAAAGATATTAACAAATAATAACGACAAAAATAATAATAAAAATAATAACGATACTAACGATAATAACGATAACAATAATAATAATAAGAAAGATAATAACGGGATTAACGATAATAACGATAGTAATAATTACAATAATAACGATAATGACGATAATAATAATAATTACGATAATTATAAGAACAAAAATTACTATAATAACGATATTAACAATAATATTAATAAGAATTACGACGATAATAATGAAATAACGATAGTAATAATAACAATTATAACGATAATAATAGTACTGACCATAACAATAATAACGACAATTACGATAATATCGATAATAATATTAACATTAGTAACGTTCAAAACGATAACAGTAATAATAATAATAACATGTATTACGATAAAAACGATAATAACGATAATAACGATGATAATAATAACGATAATAATTTTAATAACGATAATATAGATAATAATGAAAATAACGATAATAATAACAATAATTATAAAAATAAAAATAAGGATTATAACAATCATAACGATGATAATACTAGTAAAAGTAACAATAATAATAAATATAATAAAGATATTGAGGATACAAACGATATTAGACATAATAGCGGTAATAAAATTAATAATAATAACTATAATAACGACAATAACAATAATAATAAGAACATTAATAGCGATAATAACGAAAATAAAATTAATAATAATAATAATGGCGATATTATAGATATTAACGATAATAATAAGAACGATAATAACGACAATAGTAATTATAACAATAACGATAATAATGATAATAACGACAATAATAATAATAATATTAAATATGATAACGATATTAACGATAATAACGCTAATAATAATAATAACGATTATAATAACAATATTAATAACAAAATTAACGAAAATATCGATAATATCGGTTTTATTATAATAATATAATCGATAATTGTGTTATTAGAAATATTAATAATAACAATAATAACGATAATGACGATAATTACGAAAATACTAATAACCATAATAACGATAATAATAATAATAAGAATAACGATAATAACGATAATAACGTTAACAATAATAGTAGTAATAACAATAATAACGATAATAACTAAAATAACGATAATAATAGTAACGATAATAAAGTTAACATCAATAAAAGTAATAACAATATTAACGATAATCACAATAATAATAATAATGAAAATAATAATAACGATAACATAGATAATAACGATGATAATAATAGCGATATTTTCGACAATAGTGCTAATAATAATAACGATAATAACGATAATAACGATAATAATAATAATTATAATAGAGATAATAACGATATTAACGATTATAAAGATAATAATGATAATAACGATAATAATAATAATAATAATAATAATAATTACAATAACGATAATAACGATATCAATATAATAATAATGACGATGAGAACGATAATAGCGATTGTAATGACAATAAAGACAGTAATAAGAGTAATAATAATAATAATAACGATAATAATAATAATATTAATAACGATAATTACATTAACAACGATAATAGTAATAATGACGTTAATAGTAATAATCATAATAAAGATATTAGCGATAATATCAACAATAATAATAATATTAAAAACCATAATAACAATAATAAAAATAATAACTATAATAACAATAATAATATTGAAAATAATAGTAATAATAGATGAATTATTAGTAAGGATAATAACGATTATTATATTAATAATAATAACGTTAAATACGATAATAGCGACAATATTATTATTAATATTAACGTTAATAGGTAGAATTACTATATAAAAGTTAATAGTAATAACAATAATAACGATAAAAACGATATTAACGATAATAACAATAATAATATTGATAGTAACGATAATAATAATAGCAATAATAACGATTTTTAATGTTAAGAATGATAATAATAGTAACATTTATAACCATTATAACATTATCAACGATAATAATAATAATGACGTAGATAATAATAATCATAATAAAGATATTAACTATAATTTCAACAATAATAATTCTAAAAATAATAATAATAATAATAGTAACCATAAGAACGATAATATCGATAATATCGATTATAATAATAAAGATAGTAACGATAATAGAGATAATAACAACAATAATATTAACGATAATATCGACATTATTGATAATATTAACAACGATAATTTTGATAATAACGATAATAAAATTAATAACAATAATAACGATAATATCGATAATAACGATAATAACAACAAAAATAGTATTAATAAATACATTAATAACAATAATAGGCCAAAAAATGATATTACGATAATAATAATAACGATAATAACAATAATATCGATAATATTAATATCAATATTTACGATAATTTCTATATTAATAATTGTAATAATAACAATAACAACAATCATAAAGGTGATAGCGACTATAAAAATAGCGATAATACCGATATAAAGAATAATAATATTATTGTTAGTAACATTAATAATGATAACGATGTTTATAATAGTAATAATAATAACGATTATAACGTTACTAACGATATTAATGATAATAACGATATTAACGATAATAGAAGGAACAATAAAAACGATATTAACGAAAATACTAATAACAATTGTAACGTTATCAACGACACTAAAAATAATAATAATAATAATAACGAAAGTAAAAATAATAACGATAACAATAATAACAATAATAGTGATAATATCAGTCATAATATTAATAGTAATAACATTAAAAACGATAATAACGATAATAAAGATAATAATAATAATAATGATAATAATATTAATATCAATAATAACAATAATAACGTTAGTAACGATAATAACGATAATAAAAATAATAACCATAATAACGATAATAATAACATTATTACTAATTACAATAATAACGATATTAACGAAAATAGTGTCACCAATTGTAACGAAAACGACGATAACAACATTAATAATAATAATAATAATAGCGAAGGTAAGTATGATAACGGTGACAATTATAATATTAATAATAATAATAACTATAATAACGATAATAATGATAATAATAATTCTAAAAATAGAGATAATAACTTATTAATGGCAATAACGATAATAACGATAATAATTAAAATAATATTATAGATAGTAACGTTAGTAGCGACAATAAAATAATAATATTAATAACAATAATAACAATAATAACGATAATAACAATAATAATTATATCGATATTAACGATAATGTCGTTAAAATAATAACAATATTACCGATAATATCGATAATAATAATAATAATAATAATAATAATAAGGATAATAAAGATAATAGCGATTTTAATAACAACGATTAAAAAGATAACAACGACAATAATGATAATTGCAATAATAACGATAATAATGATAATAAAAATAACAATAATGACGATATGAAAGAATATAGTAATAACAATAATAACGATAATAACGATAATAACATTAATCATGTTAATAATAATATCGAAAGTAGGCATAATAACGATGCCATCGATAAAAATAATAAAAATAAAAACGATAATAAAGATCATAACGATAATAATAATACTAATAATAACGATAATAACGATTATGACATTAAAATTATTATTGATAATAACGTCAATAGTAATAATAATAATAATGATAATATCGATATTAACGATAATAATAATAGTAATAATAATAATAATCATAAGAACATTATTAACGATAATAACGATAATAACACTAATAACTATAATAACGACAAGAATAATAATAAAATATCTATAGTAACAGTAATAACGATAATGAAGATAACAACGATAATAACATTAATAATAATAATAATAATAACGAAAATAATTATAATAACGATGTCATCGTTAATAATAATAAAAATAAGAATGATAATAAAGATATTAACGATAATAATAATACTAATAATAACGATAATAACGATAATAACAATAATCGTATTAAAAATAATAACTATAATAACAATACTAACTATAATAGCGATAATAATAATTAGAACAAAAACAATATTAACGATAATAATTATAATAACAATTATGATATTGTCGGTAATAACGATAACAATCCTAATATTGATATTAACGATAATAACGATAATAAAAATGATAATAATTATAATAATAATGATACTAACGATGTAAAAGATTCTAACGATAATAATATTAATAATAATAAAAATAAAAACGAAAATAAGGACAATAACGATAATAATAGTAGTAATATTAATAATATTAAGAATAATAACTTTAAAAACGATAATAACCATAATATTAGTAGTAATAAAAAAAGCAATAATTATAATTACGATAATATCGATAATAATAATAACAATATTAACGATAATATCGAACATAATAATAAGATTAATAACTATAATAACGATAATAACGATTATAAAGATAATAAAAATGATAATAATAATAATAACAATAATGAAGATAATAATGACAAAATAATATTAATAATAATAATAATAATAATAATAATATAATAACGATATTAATAGTTATAACGATAAAAATAATAGAAAAATAACAATAATATGAATAATAACTATAAAAAAGATAATAATGATAATATCGATAATAATAAATACGATTATAACCATATCATCGATAATAATAATAACAATATTTACAATAATATCGATTATAATAACAACAGTATTGACGATAATACCGATAATAATAAAAAACAATAATTACAGTAATAACGATAATAGCGATAATATCGTTAATAATAATATCGATAATAATGATAATAGCGATAAAAACAATAACGATATTAACGATAATATTGACAATATTAAATATGATAATGATAATAATTTAAAAACGATAATAATTATCATAATTATAGTAGTAATAACGATAATAACGATATTAAAATTTAAAATGATAACGATAATATAGATAATAATAATAAAATTCATTACGTTAATAATGATAATAACGATAATAACGGAAATTATAAAAAAATTGATAACGCTAATAACGATAATAAAGAAATAATATTAATAATAATAACGATAATAACGATAAAAATAATAGTATTAATAACAATATTAAAAATAATAACGATAATAACCATAATAACGATAATAATGATAATAATAACGACATTAATAACTATAATAAATATAATAAAGATATGGTATTAACGATAACAGTAGCAGTAATAGTAATAACGATAATAACAAAAATAGCGACAATAAAATAAAAATAATAAAGATAATAACCATATTACCTAAAATAACGATAAAAGCTATAAGATTAATAATAATAAGAACAATGACAACGATAATAAAGACAACAAACATAAGAACAGTAACGACAATACGACCATAATAATTATAATAATAATAATAATAATAATTATAATAACATTAATGATTACAACGAAAATAATGATAATAATGGTAGTAATAATACAAATAATTACAATAATAACGATAATAAAGCTAATAATGATAATAACAATAATAATATTTATGACAATAATTATAATACTGATAATAAAGATAATAACGATAATATAGATAATAACGTTAATAATAATAACAAGAATAACGATTATAACGATAATAACGATAATAATAGAGACAATAATAATAATATTAAAAATAATAACAAAAAAATAACGATTTATCTATAATAACGATATTAATAATAACGATATTATCGACAATAATAATAATTTTAATAGCAATAATGACCTTAATAAAGATAATAACGTAAATAATGAAACGATAATAACGATAATAGTAATAATAATATCGATAGTAATAATAATTACAATAATGACGATAATAACGATTATAATAATAACGATAATGAGGATGATAATAATATCTATAACAGCACTAATAACGATAATAATTATAATAATAATAGCAATAATAACGATAACAACTATAATAACATTATTCATAATAATATTGATAACGAAACTAAGAATAATAATTGTGAAAACGATAAAAATAATAACATTAATATCGGTGATAAAGATTATAACGATAATAATAATAATATTAAAACGAAAATAACGATTAGAATGATAATAACGTTAACAATGCTAATAACAAGAGCAATAATAACGATAAAATGATAATAATTATAATAATAGTAGTAATCATAACAATAATAACAGTATAAACAATATAAACTATAATAAAAATATTATCCATAATAATAATACTAATATTAACGATTATAACGGTAATAACGATAATGACATTAATAATAATAGAATTAATTACGATAATAACGTTTATAACGTTAATAATGATAGCAATAATAAAGATAATAAGGATAGTAATAATAGTAATAGTAATAAAAATAATATCGAAAATAACGGTAAAACGATTACGAAGATAATAATAATAATAATAAGATAATAGCGATACAAATGATAATATCGATGACAACGATTAAAATAATAACAATAATACCAATAATAACAGTAATAACGACAATAATTATATTAAAAATAATTATAATAATAATAATAACGATAATAGCGATAATAACGATATTATTAAAAATAATAATAAATATAAAAATAATAACGATAGTGATGAAAATAAAAATTTTAATAATAACGATATTTTCTATAATAGTGATAATACTAATACCGATAATAACGAGTAAATTTTAATAACAATAATAATAATAATATTATTATTAAGGTTAATAACGATAACAAGGACAATAGTGATAATAATATTAATAATTTTAACATAAATGTCGTTAATAACGAAAATTATTTTAATACAAGTAATAATAACAATATTAACAATGTCTGCAATAATAATGATAGTAAGGATAATAATAGTGGTAACAATTAAAGTAATAACAGTAATAACGATAATAACAATAATAAGGATAATAATAATAAAGATAATAACGATAGTAGTAATAATAATATCGATAGAAACAATAATGACGGTAATAACGAAAATAACGATAATAACGATAATAATAATAAAATTAATAACGATAATTACGTTAATAAAGAAAATAATATTAACAATAATAACGATAACAACGATAATAAGGATAATAGTAATAACGATAATAACGACAATAGTAATTTTAAAAATATTGATAAAAACGATAATAACAATAATAATAATAATAGTAATAATAATGAAAACGATAAAAACAATAATTACGATATTAATAATGATAATAATAACAATAATAAAGATAATAACTGAAATAATAATAATAATAATAATAATAATAATAATAATAATAATAATAACAACAATAATAAAGATAATAATGACTATAATAATACGAATAATAATAATAATAAGAATATAAATAATAACGAAAAGAGCGCTAATAATAGTCATAATATCTATAATGACACTAATAACGGTAACATCAACCATAATATATACGAAAATATCGATAATTTTGATAATTATAATATCAATAATAAGAATAACAACAATAATAATGATAATAATCAAAATAATATTCATAAAAATAATAACGATAATAACGATAATAACGATATTAACGACAATAAAACTAATAATAATAATGAGGGGTAATAGAGATTATAACGATTACAATGATAATGACAATAATAATAATTGTAATAATAAAGATAATAATGATAATATAGGAAATAAGGATAATAATAATAACAATAATAACGATAATAAAGGTATAAATGATAATAACGACAATGATAAAAATAGTAATAATAATTAAAACGATAATAACGATTATAATAATAATAATAATAACAATAATAAAGATAATATGGACAATAATAATTATAAAAATATTAATAATAATAATATCGATAATATCGATAATAACGATAATAATAATATTATTAATAACAACAATGACAATAATAACGATAATAAGGATAATAATAAATACGATAAAGCCGATAATATCGCCAATAATATTAACAATATTAATGATACTATCGATAATAATATTAACAATATTAACGATAATATCGATAATAATAATAACATTATTAACGATAATATATATATGAACATTATAACAATAATAATAATAACAGTAATTACACTAATACAGATGATAATGATAATAACGGTAATAATAGTAGTAATAATAACAATTATTAAACTAATAACGTTAAAACGATAATAAAGATAATAATAGTTTAATAATAACAATAATAACAATAATAAGGATAATAAGGTTATTTACGATAATATCTATAATTATAATTACCATATTAACAATAATATCGATATTATCAATCATAACAATAACGACAATAACGATAATATCAATAATAATAATAACATTCTTAACGTTAACATCGATAAAAATAATAATAATAATAACATTAACGACGATAATAACGATAATAAGTATAATAATAATAATGAAAATAACTATAAGAATCATATTAACGATAATAATAACAATAATAAGAATAGTAACAATAATAACGTTAATTACGATAATTACGATAATAAAAATAG
This sequence comes from Vespa crabro, assembly GCF_910589235.1. NCBI lineage: Eukaryota > Metazoa > Arthropoda > Insecta > Hymenoptera > Vespidae > Vespa > Vespa crabro. The sequence continues at coordinate 3,558,097 of NW_025813595.1, forward strand.
TAATTATAACGCTAATAGTAATAATAACTATAATAATGATAATAATAAATAAGATAATATCGATCAATTCGATAATAATAATAACAATATTAACGATAATATCGATTAAATTAATAACAATATTAACGATAATATCTATAAAAAAAAATAATAATAATAATAAAAGTAAGAACGATAGTAGAGATAACAACAATGATAATAATAATAACAATAATAAGGATATTAACGTTAATAAAAATAATTATAATAAATATAACAACGATAATGATGAAAGTAGCGATAATAATATTTTCAATAAGAAAGATAATTACGATAATAATGATATTAGCGATAAAATTTATAATAATGATAAAAATAATGACGATAATAATGTAAATAATAATAACAATATTAACGATAATAACGACTTTCACGATAATAATAATTACAATAATAACGATAATAATGACATTCACGATAATAATAATTACAATAATATCGATAATAACGACAATAATGATATCAAGGAAGATAATTATAATAATAATATCAACAGAAACGATAAATTGGTAATACTAACGATTATAACGATAATAACGTTAATAACGATATTAACCATAATAAGATTAACAACTATATTTACGTTAATAACGATAATAATATCAGCAATAATAGCGGTAATAGCGACAATAACGGTAACAATAATAATAACATTATTGACAATATTATCGATGATAACGATAATAAAAATAACGGTAATGACAATAATAATAATAATAGTAATAAAAATAATAATTATAATAACGTTAATAATAATAACAATGATAACGGCAATAATGATAATAATATTAATAAAGATATTAGCAATAATACTAATAGTAATTAATAACATTTAAAACGAAATTAACGATAATAACGATAACAATAATAACGTGTATTACTATAATAACTAAAATGATAAAAACGATAGAAACGATATTAGTAAAAATAATAATACCGATAAAAACAATAATAAATTTAATAATAATAAAAAGAATAACGATAGTAATAAATTAACGATATAAACGATGATAAAACCAAAAACTAGGAATATAACGATAATAATTATAACAATAATAACGATAATAACTACAATAATTATAAAAATAACAACGTTATTGAAAATAATAACAATAATAACAACAATAACGATAATAATAATAATACTGATAATAGTAATAAAAACGATAATAATAAAAATAATAATAATAACGATAATAACGATAATAGTACATGTTATAATGATACTAATAACTATAATAACGATAATAACGATAATAATGATAATAAGGATTATAATTACAACGATAATTCCGATAATGGTATTATTAATAATAACGATAATAAAGATATTTACGATAATAATAATAACAATTAAAAAAAAATAGAACGATATGATCTAGAATAACGATATTAATAATAACGATATTAACAATAATAACGATGAAACGATAATAATAACATCAATATTACCGATAATATTGATAATAATAATAATGATAATAGCAATAATAACCATAATAAAGATATTTACGATAATAATGGTAATGATAATTACGATAATAATAATAATTATAATATCAAAAATAACAATAATTACCATAATAACTATAATGACGATAATAATAATAGCAATAATAGCGATAACATCGTTAATAACAATAATCGTAATAATAACGATAATAGTGGTAATAACGATGACAACGATAATAATAATAATAGTAATAACGATAATAACGATATTAACGAAAATAAGGATAATAATAATAGCAATAATAAAATTATAAAAAGAATAATAAAGACAGTAACAATAATAACGATAATAATAATAATATTAATAACAAAGGATATAACGATATTCACGAAAATAACGATAATAATAATAATAACGATAATAATAAAAATAATAATAACAATAATAACGATAATAACAGTTATAATTATAATAACTATAATAATGATATTAACAATAAGAATAAAAGTAATAATAAAGACATTAACGTTATGAACGATAATAACGATAATGATAATATCAATAATTACGATTATAAGGATAATAATGTTAACAACGATAATAATAGTAATAATAAAAACGATAATAACAATATTAACGATAATAAGCATTATGATAATAATAATAAGAACAATAAAATCGATAATATCGAAATTAACGATAATGAGGATAATAATAATAATATTAAAAACGATATTATATATAATAACGAAACCATCGAGAATAATAATAAAAATAATATCGATAATAACGATAATAACGATAATAACAATATTAATAGAAATAAAAATTTAGAAAATATAGATAATAAGGTTAATAATAATAAAGTTAATAACGATAAAAACGACAGTAGCTATAATAATAATAACTATTAGAACGATAATAACAAAAATAACGATAGTGACGTTAATAACGAAAATAAAAATATAAATAATAACGATAGAACGATAATATCGATAATAATTAGGACGAAAATATCGACAATAAGGATAATTACGATAACATCGAAAATAATAATAGCAATAATATCGATAATATTAATAATAACGATAATAATAATAATAATATTAACAAGGATAATAACGATAATTTCGATAATATCGATAATAACAATAATGATAATAATAATAATAACAATAGTAATGATAATAACGATATTAATAATAATAATAACACTAAAAACAATAATAACGATAATAACAATAATAATGATAGCATTACAAACAATAATATCGATAATAACGATAATTACGATAATTATACTTCAATAATAAGGATTATAAGGATAAGAACGAACAAAACTATAAATAAGTAAATAACGGCAATTATAATAATAATAATAACGATAATGACAATAATAACGGTAATGACCATAATATCGATTATAATAATAACGATAGTAACGATATTAGTAATAATAACAATAATGATAATAACGATAATAACAAATATAATAATAAGGTAATAACGATGTTAACGACAAACACGATAATAATTATAATAGCAATAATAATAAAAATAACAATTACAATAATAACGATAATAACTATAAGAAAGAGAACAATAATAACGATCATAGCGTTAATAACGATAATATTAATAGCAATAATAGCGATAACATCGTTAATAACAATAATCGTAATAATAACGATAATAAGGATAATAACGGTAATAACGATAATAATAATAATAATAATAACGATAAGAACGATATTTACGAAAATAAGGATAATTATAATAACAATATTAACAATAATACCGATATTAATAATAAAAGGAATAATAAGGACAGTAACAATAATAATAATAGTAATACTAATGTTAATAACGTTATAAACGATAATGGATTAATACTAACAATATAATAGATCGTAATTATCGTTATTAAAGGTAACAATAATTATATTAAATACGATAATAACGACAATAGTAATAATAATAATAACCATAATAATGATAATAAAGATATTAATAATAATAATAATAATAATAATATTAATAACGATAATAACGGTTATAATGTTAATAACTATAATAACGATATTAACAATAGAAATAATAATAATAATGGAGATATTAAAGTTATTAACGATAATAATAATAATAGTAACAATAATAACGAAAATGACGACAAAAACGATAATAATAATAACGATAATAACAATAATAGTAATATTAATAACACCTATAGTAACAATAATAACGATAATGACAATAATAATAATTATAATAATAACGATTATAAGGATAATTACGTTAATAACCATAATAATAATAAAATTAATAACGAAAGTTACGATAATATCGAAAATAATAATAGCATTAATAACGATAATAATGATAATAATAATAATAAAAGTTATAACAATATTATGGATATTAACGATAATAACGATAATACTAATAACGATGACAACGACAAAAATTATAATATTAATATAAATAATAACGAAAATAAGGATTATAACGATAACAACGATATAATCAATAATAATAATAATAATGATAATAACTATAATAACAAAAAAAACACTGATAACGAGAGGAATAGGAACGATAGTAACGAAATAAGAATAATAATAATTACATTAATAACGATAACAACGACAATAGCGATAAAAATAATAATAATAATAACGAAAGTAAGGATAATAACGTGCCAAGGATAATAATAATAACAATAATAAGGATAAGAACAACATTAATAATGAAGTAAATAAAGATATTAGCGATGACAACGATAATAATAATAACAATTATAAAGATAATTACGATTATAACGATTATAAGGATTATAATAATAACGATAATAACGATATTACTAATAATAATAAGAACGATAATGAAGATAAAACGATAAAAGTGATAATAACTATAATAACATAAATAACAATTAAATAATAGTATTAATAGAGATATTAACGTTATTAACGATAATAACGATAATAATAAAAACTGTAATAAAGATAAATACGATAATAACGAAAATTATAATAAAAATATTAACGTATATAGAGATAAATACTATTTCAAAGATAAAAATTATAACAATAATAACGATAAAAACGATATTAACGATAATAACAATAACGATAGTAACGATAATATCGATAATACTAATAACAATATTATTGATAATATCGGTAATAATAATAATAATGACGATAATATCGACAATAACGATAATAATGATAATAACGATAATATCGATTATAACGAAAATAATAATAACGATAATGACGGTAATAATAATAATAATAAAGTAAATAACGATAATTACGGTAATGACGATAATATTAATAAATATAATAAGGTTAATAACGTAAATAGCGATAATAATAATAGTAATAATAATAATAATAACGATAATAACGATTATAATGATAAGAACGATAATAATAGAAGTAATAATAACAATATTAAAAATAATAAGTAAAATAACGATAAAGAAGATAATGAAAATAATAATAATAGTAATAATAATAAAGATAATTACGTAATTAACGATAATAATAAAAGTAATAATAAAAAAATAACAATAATATCGTTAATAACAATAATAACGATATTAATAATAACGATAATAACGACAATAAAAATAATAATATCGATAATAAAGATAATAAAGACAATAATAATAATAATAATAATAATAATAATAATAATAATAATAATAATAATAATAATAATAATATCGATAATAACAATAATAAAGATTATAATAATATTAATAATAACAATAATAACAATAAGAACGATGATAAGGATAATAATAAATACGATAAATAAGATAATATCGATAATAATAATCGATAATATCTATAAAAATAATAAAAATAATAATAACGATAATAATTATAATAACGATATTAGTAATATTAATAATAAGGATAATTACGATAATAACGATAATAATAATAACAATAATAACGATAATAACGATAATCACGTTATTAATAATTACAATTATAACGATAATAACGACAATAATGATAATAAGGAAAATAAATATAATAATAAAAATAATAAAAACGATATAGATGATAATAATACTTACAATAATAATGATAATAACAATAATAACGATATTAACTATAATAAAATTAATAACTATATTTACGTTAAGAACGATAAGGATATTAGGAATAATAGCGATAATAACTATAATTACGTAAATAATAATAACAATATTAACTGCGATATTAATAATAATAATAATAAAGATAAGAGCAATAATAATAACTGCAATAACATTAGAAAACATTATAACGAAAATAACAATAATGACGATGACAATAATAACGATTATTACAATAATAACAAAAATAATAAAACGATAGAATCGTTAATAGTAATAATAATAATAACGATAATAAATTTAATAATAAAAAAAATAATAACGATAAAATCGATATTATCGGTATAATTATAACAATAATATCGATAATTACGTTATAAGATGTAATAATAATAACAATAATAACGATAATACTAATAACCATAATAAAGATAGTTATAATAATATTAATAACAATAAAAACGATACTAACGATAATAACGATAAGAACAAAATTAACGATAATAACAAGATTTATCAAAATAATAAAATCTATAATAATGATAAGAACGATTAGAAATATAATATTAATAACAATAATAACAATAATAACGTAAATAACTAAAAAAAATGATTTAAATTAGTTATTAACGATAATAAATAGAATGACAGTAATAACGATGAAAACGAAAATAATAATATAAATAAAAACGATAATGACGCTAATAACAATAATAATAATAATAATAATAATAATAATAATAATAATAATAATAATAATAATAATAATATCCATAATAACAAAAATAACGAAAATTATAATATTAATAACAACAATAATAACAATAATAACGATAATAGTGATAATAATAAGTACGATAAAGACGATAATATCGATAATAATATAATAATAATAATGATAATATCGATAATAAAAATAACATTATTAACGATAATATCAATAAAAATAAAAATAATAATAATAATAGTAATAACGATAATAACGATAATAATAGTAGTATTACTAACATTAATAACAATAATAGCGGTAATAAGGTAATAAACGGTAATAACGATAAATATAATAATCATAATAACAATACTAACGATATTAACAATAACAATAATAACGATAATATCTATAATAATAATAATATTATTAACGTTAACATCGATGATAATAATAATTATAATAACATTAATAACGATAATATCGATAATAACTATAATAATAATAAAGAAAATAACGATAATAATTATATTAACGATAATAACAATAGTAATAATATCGATAACAACGATAATAACGATAATAACGATAACAATTATAAAACAGATAATAACGATAATAACAATTATAATCCTAATAACGATAATAATATTTATAATAATAACAATACTACTGATAATAACGATAATAACGATAATAATAATAATAATAATAAAAATAATAGTAATAATAAAAACGTTAATTACGTTAATTACGATAATATTATTAGTAACTATAACAATAATAGCAATAATAACAATAATAACGATAATAATAAAAAAGTTTATATCGATAATTTCAATAATAATAATAACAATATTAACGATTATATCGACAAAAATAATAACAATAATAACAATATTAAAAATAATAATCATAATAACGATAATAATATCATTATTATTAATACCAATAATACCGATTATAACGATAAAAATAATAATATCGATTATAATAAAAACAATAATACCGATAATAATAGTAATAATAATAACGATAATGACTATATTTAGGATAATAATAATAACAATAATAGAGATAAGAACGATATTATCTATAATAACAATATTAATAATAACGATAATAACTAAAATAACGATGTAACGATAATAATAACAATAATATTAACAATAATATTGATAATAATTATAATAAAAATAGCAATAATAACGATAATAAAGATAATAACGATAATAGTAATAATAATAATAATAATATCAAAAATAACAATAATTACGATAATGACTATAATAACAATAATAATAATTACGGTAATTGCGATGATAATAATATCTATAATAACGTTAATAACGATAATAATAATAACAAAAATATCAATAAAAACAATAATAACTATAATAACAATAATAATATTAACAATAATAACGATAATAACTATATTAAAACTATATTAACGTAGATAAAAACAACAACAATAAAAGGAAAAATAACAAAAATAAGGATAATAACGATAATAGCGTCAATAATAAAAATAATAACGATAATAACAATAATAATAATAACGATAATATTGATAATTACATTAATAATACTAGCAGTAATAACTATATTAACGGTTATAACTATATTTAAGAAATCAGTAGTAACGATAGTATCGTTAATAATCAATATAATAACAATTATAACGAAAATGACGAGTTAACGATAATAATAATAAAATTAATAACGATAATTACGTTAATAACGAAAATAATAAAAGCATTAATATCGATAATAACGATAATAATTATAATAAGAATAATTACAACATTAAGGATAATAACGATAATAACGATAATAGTAATACAGATGACAACAATAAAAACAATAATATTAATATTAATAATAACGAAAATAAGGATAATAACGATAACAACGATAATATTATTATTTAAAATCAAGATAATAACCATATTAACTTTAATAACGATACCAACGACAGTAACGATAAAAATAATAATAATAATAATATCGAAAATAAGGATAATTACGATGTCAACGATAATAATAATAACAACAAAAAGGACAATAAAAATAATAAAGATATAGAAAATAAGGATAATAACGATGACAATGATAATAATAATAACAATACTAAAGTAATAACGATAATAACGATTATAAGGATTATATCAATAACGATAATAGAAATAATAATGAGAACGGTAATGAAGATAAAACGATAAAAATGATAATAACTATAATAACAATAATATCGATTATAACAATAATTATAAAAAGAATAAGACCGATAATAATAATAATGAAGTTAATAATAATATTAATATTAGAGATATTAACTATAATGAAAACAATAATAATTATAACAATAATAATAATAATAATAGTAACCATAATAACGATAATATCGATAATAACGATAGTAATAATAACGATAATTACGATAATAATAATAATAACGATAATAACGATATCTACGATATAAGGATAATAATAAAAGTAATAATAACATTATTAAAAATAAAAAGTATAATTACGATAATAAGTACTACAATAGTAGTAATAATGAAAGAAATAAAAATAATAGCCATAAAAACGATATTAACGATAATAATTATGACGATAATAACGATAATATCTATAAAATTAATAACATTATTTATGATAATATCGATACTAATAATTGTAATAATAAAAACTATAACGATTATAACGATAATAGCGATTATAATAAAACGAAAATAACGATAATAATAATATTATTATTGTTAGTAATAATAATAATGATTAAGATGTTTATTATTGTAATAATAATAACGATTATAACGATAATAACGATAATAATGAAAATAACGATAATAATTATATTAATAAAAGGAACAATAATAACGATATTAACGAAAATATTAGTAACAATTGTAACGTTAACAACGTCAATAAACATAATAATAATAATAATAATAATAACGAAAGTAAAGATAACAACGATAACAATAATGACAAAAATAGCGATAATATCGATATAAACGATAATAATAATAATATTAATAACGAAATTAAAAATAATTTCAATAATAACAATAATAATAGTAGAAATAATAACAATAATAACGATAAAAAAGATAACAATAATATTATTAACGATAACAATGATAATATTAATATAAATAATAAAGATAATATCGATAATAAAGATAAGAATATTAATATTAATAAAGATAATAAAGATATTAACGATAATACCGATAATAACGATTATAACGGTAGTAGCGATAATAAATACAATAACGAAATAATAATAATAATAATAATAATAATAATAATAATAATAATAAAAAAATAATAACGACAATAATAACGATAATAGCATTAATAATATCTGTCATAATAACAATAATATCAATAATAACGATAATAACTATAATAATAATAACGAAAATAACGATAATAATGATATCAACGATAATAATAATAATAATATTATCGATAATAACGATGATAACTAAAATAAAGATAATAACGATAATAATAATTATAATACTTGCAATAATAATAACGTTAATTACAATAATAACGATAATAATATACACGATAAAGTTGATAATATCGATAATAATATTACCAAATTTAACTATAATATCGATATTAATATTAACAACATTAACGATAATATCGATCATATTAATAATAATATAAAACGTAATGTCTATAATAATAATAATAATAATAACATTATTAACGATAATAACGATAATAATTATAAAAATAATAACGAAAATAAAGATACTAATAATATTAACGATAATAATAATAATAATTATAATAATAATATTAAAGATAATAACGATAATAACGATAATAACGATAACAACGCTAATAACTATAATAACGTCAATTGCGATAGTAACGAATATAATAATAACAAAAATAACGATATTAGTAGTAATATTAATAACGATAATAACGATATTTACGATAATAATTATAAGAATAATAGAAGATAATAACGATAGCAACAATAATAACGATAATAATAATAACAATATTAATGATTATATCGAAAATTATATTAATAATAATAGCAATAATAACTATAATATCGATAATATCGATAATAATAAAAACGATAATAACGATAAGAATAAAAATAATTTTTCGATAGTAACAATTATAACGACAATTACGATAATAACGATAATAATAACAACGATAATGTGGATGATAATAATAACGATCATAACGCTAATGACGATAATAATAATAATAATAGCAATAATAACGATATTAACGAAAATAGTAATAACAATAGTAACGAAAACAACGGTAATAACATTAATAATAATAATAATAAAGAAAGTACGTATAATAACGGTGACAACTATAATATTAATAACAAATATAACGATAATAACGATAATAACGATAATAGTAATAATAATAATAATGATAATAACGATAATAAACAAAATAATAACAATGCTAATAAAGATAACAACAATATTAACGATAATAACGATAATAATAGTAAATATAATGACAATAAAAACAAAAATAACGAAAATAACGTAAATAATATTAACGATAATAACGATAATTGTAATAATACAAATATAGATAGAAACAAAAATAACGATAGTGAGGATAATAACGATGATAATGACAGCAATAATAGCGATTTTAAAGTTAAGAACGGTAATAATAATAATATTAACAACAATAATAACATTATCAACGATAATAATAATAAAGACGTTAATAATAATAATCATAATAAAGATATTAACGATAATAACAGCAATAATAATTATAACAATAATAATAATAGTAACTATAAGAACGATAATATCGATAATAACGATAATAATAATAACGAAAGTATCGATAATATCGATAATACCATCAACAATATTATTTATAATAACGATAATAATATTAATAATCATAACGATAACAGCGATAATAACGATAATAATGATAATAACGATAATGAAGATAATCGCTATAATATCGATTATAACAATAATAATAATAACAATAATGATGATAATAATAAAAATAATACCGATAATAACGATAATTACGATAATGACGATAATATTAATAACGATAATGACGTTAATAACGTAAATAAAGGTAATAGTAATAGTAATAATAACAACAATAAAGATAATAAAGATAATGACGATAAAATATTAACGATAATATCGACATTATTAATAATAACAACAACGATAATTATGATAATAACGATAATAACAGTGATAATAATAAAGATAATAACAATATAAACGATAATATTGATAATAATGATGATAACAATAATAACGATAATAACGTTAATAATAATAACGATGATAACCATAATGGTAATAATAATAATTACGATAAGAACGTAAAAAAGATAATAATAATAATAATAATAATAGCGATAATAACGATATTAACTACAATAACGGTAATAATTATTAATAATAACGATAATATCGATAATATTGATAATATCGATAATAATTGTATTAATAATAACTATAATAACGATAATAAGGACAATAAAATAAACAATAACAACTTTATTAACAAAAATATTAAGGATAATTATAACGATAATAATGATAATAATAATAACAATAATAATAATTACGAAAGAAAAGATAATAACGATGACAACGATAATAATAATAGCAATAATAATGATAATAATGAAAAAAATAATAATTGAAATAACAATAATATCGCAAATAACGCTAATCACGATAATAATAATAATGATAACGACGATGAAAATAATATTAATAATAACAATAATATCGATAATAATAATAACGCAAAAAACGATAATAGCATTAATAATAAAAAAGATAATAACATTAATAACGATTATAAAGGTAATAATAATAAATAAAATAACGTTTATAACGATAATAACGATAATAATAATAATAATAATAATAACGATAATATCGACATAAACGATAAAAACGATAATAGAGATATTAACGATAATAATAAAAACAATAATAACGATAATAACAAATTATAATGATACTAACGAAAATAATATTAATAGTAATAGCAATAATTACAATATTAACGATAATTAAGATAACAATATTAACGATACTAAAGATAATATTAATAACAATAGTAACGATAACAACGATAATCATGATAATTCCGATAATAACGAATATAACATTATTAATAATAGTAGTAAAGAATATAATAACAATAATAACGATAATAACGACAATTATTTTAATAGTAGTAATAATAACAATATTAACAATGTTTGCAATTATAATGATAACAACGATAATAATAGTATTAACAATTAAATTAATAACAATAATAACGATAATAAAGATAGTAAGGATGATAATAATAGCAGTAATAATAATATCGATAGTAACAATAATGACGATAATAACGAAAATAACAATAATAATGGTAATAATTGTGATAGCGATAATATCGGTAATAATAATAACTATATTAACGATAATATCTATAATAATAATAACATTATTAACGATAATATCTATAAAAATAATAATAATAATAATAATAACAGTAATAACGATAATACCGATAATAACAATGATAATTATAATAGCGATAATAAGGATAATAACCATAATAATAGTAACAATAATAAAAATAACAACGATATTAACGATAATAATGACAGTAATAATAACAATAATAACGATAAAAACGATAACAATTATAAATCGATAATAACGATAATAACAGTTATAATCCTAATAACGATAATAATATTTATATGAATTACAATAATACTAATAATAACGATAGAAACGATAATAATAGTATTAATAATAACAAAATTAACACTAATAACGCTAATAACGATAATAACAATAATAATAGTAGTAATAATAATAATAATAACGATAATAGCGATAATAAGGTTATTAACGATAATAACGATAAATATAATAACAATATTACAAAAATAAAAATGTTATAAATGATAACAATAACGATAGTAACGATAATATCGATAATAATAATAATAACAATAATAACGATAATAACTATAATAAGGATATTAGCTACAATAAAATTTATAACTATATTTACGTCAATAACGATAATAATATTAGCAATAATTGCGATTATAACGATAATAACGTTAATAATAATAATAATAATAATAATAATAAATCTAATTACAATAATAATAGTAGTAATAACATTAATATCTTTTATAACCAAAATAACGATAATAACAATAACAATAATAACGATTAAAACGATAATAACGAAAATAATAAAAACGATAAAAACTATAATAGTAATAATAATAATACCGATAAAAACGATAATAAATTTAATAATAATAAAATTAATTACGATAAAGAATATATTAACGATATAAACGATGATAAGATCAAAAACTGCGATAATAACGATAGTAATACTTATAATAATTAAGATAAAGAAGATATTAACGATAGTAATGATAATAATTATAACAATATTAACGATAATAACGATAATAAATATATTAACGATAATAACGATAGTAACGATGTGAACGATAATAATAAAAACGTTTATAAAGGTAATACCGATAATAATTATAACAAAATTAACGATATTATCGATTATAATAACTATAATAATAACAACAATAACGATAATAACGTTAATAATAGAGATAATTATAACAATATTAAGAATAATAATTATAATAAAGATAATAACGATAATAATTGTAGTAGTGATAAAAGTAATAACATCAAAAAAGATAAAATGACTTTAAAAATAATACAAATAACGATTTTAGCGATAATAATGATAATGAAAATAATAATAATAGTAATAATAATAACGGCGATTACGATATAAACGATAATATTAATAGTAATCATTACAAAAATAACAATAATAACGTTAATAACGATAATAACGATATCAATAATAAAGATAATAACGACAATAATCATAATAATGATGATAACAATTTCAACAATTATAACGATAAGAATGATAATAATATATACGATAAAGTCGATAATATCGATATTAATATTAACAACATTAACGATGATATCGATATTAATGAAAAATAATAATAATAATGACGATAATAACGGTTTATAACGGTAATAATAGTAATAACAATATCGACAATAACGATAATAACAATAATTACAATAATAACGATTATAATAATAACGATAATAACGATAAAAATAATAATAATAATAACGATAATAAATATTATACGATTTATAACAATAACGATTATAACGATAATAGTAATAATAAGAAGAACGCTAATGAAGATAAAAAGATAAAAATGATAAAAACTATAATAACGATAATAACTATTCCAATAATAATAATAATAAGAATAATAACGATTATAACAATAAAAATAAAAAGAATATTAACCACAATAATGATAATAACGATAATAATAATAGCAATAATAACGATTTTAACGTTAATAACCATAATAATAATAACATTAATAACGGTAATAGCTTTATCAACGATAATAATAATAATGACATTAATAATAATAATCATATTAGAGATATTAACGATAATAAAAACAGTAATAATTATAACAATAATAATAATTATAATAATAACGATAATATCGATAATAACGATAATAATGATAATAACGATAATAAAGATAATAACAATAATATCAATTATAACGATAATAATAATAATAACGGTAATGACGATTATAATAATAATAATAAAGATAATAACGTTAATTACGAGAATGACGATAATATTAATAACGATAATAACGTTAATAACGAAAATAACGATATAAATAATAGTAATAATAATAATAATAACGATAATAATATTAACGAAAATATAGACATTATTATGAATTATAACAACGATAAATACGATAATAACGATAATAAAATTAATAATAATTAAGAAAATAACAATATTAACAATAATATCGATAAAAAAAATAATAAAAATAACAATAGTAATAGTAATAATAACGATAATATCGATGATAACGATAATAGCGATAAGACTAATATCGATAAAACGATAATAAAGATAATAATTCTAAGAATAATATATATAACATTGATACTAACGTTAATAGCAATAATACTAATAACTATAATAATGATAATAACGTTAATAATAATCAGAACGATAATAATATTAATAATAATAACAATAATAACGATTATTACGATATTACGATAATAATAAAAGTAATAATAACTATATTAAAGATAATAAGTATAATAACGATAATAACTACAATAATAGTAGCAATAATGAAAGTAATAACAATAATAGCCATAAAAACGATTTTAAAATAATAATAATAACGATAATGACGATAATATCGATAATAATAATAACAATATACGATAATACCGATATTAATAATTTTTATAATAACAATAATAACGGTCATAACAATAGTAGCGATTATAATAATAACGATAATAACAATAATAATAATAATAATATTATCGTTAGTAAGAATAATAACGTTAACGATGTTTATAATAGTAATAATAATAACGATTATAACGATAATAACGATAAAAATGATAATAACGATAATAACGATAATAGAAGAAACAATAATAACGATATTAACGAAAATATTAATAAAAATTGTAACGTTAACAACGATAATAAAAATAATAATAAAAATAGAAATAACGAAAGTAAAGATAATAACGATAACAATAATAACAATAATAGCGATAATATCGATTAAAATAATACCGATAGTATCGATAATAACATTAATATTAATAGAAATAATAACAATAATAACGATATTAAAGATAACCATAATATTATTAACGATAATAATGACAATATTAATATTATTAATAACGATAATAAAGATAATAAAGATAATAATAATAATATTAATAGAGAAAATAACGATATTAACGATAATACCGATAATAACGATAATCATACTAAAGATAATAACGATAATAATAATGATAATAATAACGCTAATAAAGTTAATATGTACAATAAAAATATTAATAATAATATTAATAATAACGATAATAACGATAATATCGGTATTAATGATAGTAATTATAACAATAATAGCAATAATAACGATAATAATGATAATAATATATACGATTATAACGACAATAGTAATAATAATAATAACGTTCTTAAAAATAATAACGATAATAATAATAATAACAATTATAATAAAAATAAAAACAATCATTTGTATAATAAAGATAATAATAGTGGTAATGTTAAGAATAATAACAACTATAACGATAATAATGATGATGACGATAACAATATTATTGATAATAACGTCAATAGTAATATTAATAATAATAACGATAATATCGATGTTAATGATAATAATAATAATAATAATAATTATAATAACGATAGTAACGATAATAACGTTAATACGATAATAACTATAATAACGATAATAGAAGAAACAATAATAACGATATTAACGAAAATATTAATAAAAATTGTAACGTTAACAACGATAATAAAAATAATAATAAAAATAGTAATAACGAAAGTAAAGATAATAACGATAACAATAATAACAATAATAGCGATAATATCGATTAAAATAATACCGATAGTATCGATAATAACATTAATATTAATAGAAATAATAACAATAATAACGATATTAAAGATAACCATAATATTATTAACGATAATAATGACAATATTAATATTATTAATAACGATAATAAAGATAATAAAGATAATAATAATAATATTAATAGAGAAAATAACGATATTAACGATAATACCGATAATAACGATAATCATACTAAAGATAATAACGATAATAATAATGATAATAATAACGCTAATAAAGTTAATATCTACAATAAAAATATTAATAATAATATTAATAATAACGATAATAACGATAATATCGGTATTAATGATAGTAATTATAACAATAATAGCAATAATAACGATAATAATGATAATAATATATACGATTATAACGACAATAGTAATAATAATAATAACGATCTTAAAAATAATAACGACGATAATATTAATCACAATTATAATAAAAATAAAAACAATCATTTGTATAATAACGATAATAATAGTGGTAATGTTAAGAATAATAACAACTATAACGATAATAATGATGATGACGATAACAATATTATTGATAATAACGTCAATAGTAATATTAATAATAATAACGATAATATCGATGTTAATGATAATAATAATAATAATTATAATAACGATAGTAACGATAATAACGTTAATACGATAATAACTATAATAACGATAATTTCGATAATAAGGAATATAGTAATAACAATAATAACGATATTAGTAGTAATATTAATAAAGATAATATCGATATTTATGATAATAATTATATTAATAATAAAGATATTAACGATAGTAGCAATAATAACGATAATAATAATAAAAATATTAATGATAATATCGAAAATTTTGAAAATAGTAATAGCAATAATAACGATAATAGCGATAATATCGATAATAATAATAACGACAATTAAGACAATAACGATAATAATAATAACGATAATGACGTTGATAATAATATCGGTCATAACTTTAAAACGATAATAATAATAATAATAATAATAGCAATAATAACGATATTAACGAAAATTGCAATGACATTAGTAACAAAACAACTATATTAACATTAATAATAATAATAATAATAACGAAAGTAAGTATAATAACAATGATAACTATAATATTAATAACAATAATAACGATAATAACGATAATAACGTCAATAATAATACTAATAATAACGATAATAAAGATATCAATGGCATTAACGATAATTACTTTTATAAAAATAATTTTATTATGATAAGAACGATATTAACGGTACTATCAATAATAGCGATAATAATAATAACGATAATAACTATAATAATGACTATGATGATAAGAAAGATATTAACACTAATAATAATAAAAATAATAACGACAATAACGATAATAATGATAATAATAGAATTAATAATAACCGTATTAAGATTAATAGCTATAATAACGATTATAACGATAATAGTATTAGTAATAATAAAAGTAATAACAATAATAACGATAATAATGCTTACAACATTGTTAACAATAATAATATTAACGATTAGAACGATAAAAATCATAATAATAATAATAATAATAGTAATAAAGATAACAACGATAATAACGATAATAATGACAGTAATAAAATGAACAATGACGATAATAAAGTTAACAATGATAATATCGATAATTACGATAATAACAATAATAGTAATAGTAATAATTAAGATAATAACGATATTTACGATAATAAGGATAATAACAATAAAAATAATAACGATAATAATGTTAATAATATACACAATATAGACGATAATATCGATAATAATATTAACAAATTTGACGATAATATAGATAATAATATTAATAATATTAATGATAATATCGATCATAATAATAATATTATAATCCTTAACGTCGATAATAATAATAATAATAATAATAATAACATTATTCACGATAATAACGATAATTACTATAATAATAATAACGAAAATAACGATAATAATAATATTAACGATAATAATAATAATAAAAATAATAATAAAGATAATAATGATAGTAACGAAAATAACGATAATAACAATAATAACGACAATTGCGATAGTAACGAATATAATGATAAAAATAATAACAATATTAGTAGTAATATTATTAACGATAATAACGATATTTACGATAATAATTATAAGAATAATGAAGATAATAACGATAGCAACAATAATAACGATAATAATAATAACAATATTAATGATAATATCGAAAATTATAATAATAATAATAGCAATAATACGATAATATCAATAATATCGATGATAATATTAATGATAATAAGGATAAGAATAAAAATAAAATTTCGATAGTAATAATAATAGCGACAATTACGATAATAACGATAATAATAACATCGATAATGTCTATGATAATAATAACACGCATAACGATAATAACGATAATAATAATAATCATAATATCATTAATAACAATAATACCGATAATAACAATAATAACGATAATTACGATTAAAATGATAATAACGAAAATAACGATAATAACGATATTAACGATTATAATAATAATAATAATATCGAGAATAACGATAATAAGGATAATAAACATAATAACGATTATATCGAAAAAATAATAATAATAATAACGATAATAATTATAATAAAGGCAGTAATAATAATAATAATAATAATAATAATAATAATAATAATAATAATTTTAATGACGATAATATCGGTAATAATAATAAAAACAATAATAATAATAAGGATGATAAAGATAACAGAGATTATAATAATAACGATTAAATAGATAACAACGGCAATAATGATAATAGCAAAAATAACGATAACAACTGTGATAATAATAACAATATTAGCGATATTAAAGAAAACAGTAATAACAATAATAACGATAACAACGATAATAATATTAAAAATAATAATAATAAAAACGAAAATAAGTATAATAACGGTGACATCGATAATAATAATAAAATTATAATAATAATAACGATAATAACGATAATAACGATGATAATAATAGTAATAATAAAGATAATAACAATGTAAATGTTTCTAACGATAATAATAATAACAACAATAACGATAATAACGAATATGATTTTAAGAATGATAATAATATTTACAATAATAAAAACAATAATGACAATCACGATAATAAAGATAATAATAGAAGTAATAATAACAATATTAAGAATAATAAAGATAATAACGATAATAACAATAATAATAGTAGTAATAAAAAAAGTAATACGATAATAACGATAAAATAGTATATAACGATAATAATAATGGTGATAATTACGATAATATCGATGATAATAATAACTATAATAACGATAATAACGATTATAGAGATAATAATAATTTTAGTAATTATAACGATATTATAGATACTAACGACAAAATAATAATAATAATTATAATGATAATAACAGTAATAACGAATAAAAATAATAGAAAAATAACAATAATATCAACAATAACGATAACAAAGATAATAACGATAATATCGATATTAATAAGTAAGATAATATCGTTATCAACGATAATAATAATAACAATATTAACGATAATATCGACAATAATAACAACAATATCGACAATAATAACGATAATAATAATAATAATAATAACAATAATAACTATTTTAACGATAATAACAAGTATAGTAAAAATAATAATAACGATAATTACGATAATAATAATAATAATAATAAAAATATTAAAAATTATAATCACCAGAATAATAACAATAATACCGGTTATGATAAGAATAATATTAGTAATAATAACCATAATAATGATAACAATAATAATAATAATAATAATAATAATAATAATAATATCATTAATACTCACAATAACAACAATAATAACGGTTATGAGAAGAATAATATTAATAATAATAACGATTATAATAATAATAACCAAATAATCGATAATAATAATTACAATAATAACGATAATAACAATAATAATGATAATAATACTAATAATTATAACGATAATAACGATAATATTGATAATAATAATAATAATAGGATCGATAATAACGTTAATAGTAATAAGAATAAAATCGGTAGTAATGATATTAATGAAAATATCCATAATAATAATAAAAAATATAACAATACTATCGATAATAACAATAACAATAATAACAATAATAACGATTATTAATATAATAACGATAATAGTAAGAATAATAATAATATCGAAAATATGGTTAATTACGAAAATAACGTTAATAACGATAATAACTACAAAAACGACAATAATAATAATAATAATAAAGATAATAACGATAATAACGATAATAGCGATTATAAAAAATTCAACAACAAAGATAACAAAGATATTAATAAATAATAACAATAATAACAATTATAGCTATAATAACAATAATAACGATAATAACGATAATAATAATAACACTAATAACAATAATATCGACAATAACGATAATTACGATAATAAAAATAACATTTATAATGATAATAAAGATAATAACAATAATATTAATAGTAATAATAATAATGATAACAATAATAAGGATAATAGCAATAATAATAATAACCAAATTAACGATTATATTGATTATAAAGATAATGATAGTAACGATAATAATAATTATAATAATAACTATAATTACGATAATAATAATAGAAAAGATAATAATACTAATGATTATAACCATAATAACAATAATAACGATAATAATAATAAACTTAATGATGATAATAACGTTTATAACGATAATAATAATAACAATAACATTGATAATAACGACAATAATCATAATTACTGTAACAATAATAACAAATATAACTATTAAAACGGTAATAACAATAATAATATTAACAATAATGACAATAATAACGGTAATAGCGATAATAATAATAAGAATAATCACGATATTAACGGTAATAACGCGTAATAATAAATGCAACAGTAACAATAGTAATAATAGCAATAATAACGATGGTAAAGAAATGGAAGATAATGGTAATAATATTAATTACGAAATTAAGGATAATAACGAGAATAACGATATAAATAATATAAATAATAATAATAATTATAATAATAATAAAAATAATAACGATAATAAATATAATAACGTTAATAATAAAAGTAATAATAACAATAATATCATTATTAAAGATAATAAAGATAAGAACGATAATAATAATCATAATAATAACAATAATATTCATAACAATATTGACAATAATAACGGTAATGACGATAACAATAATAACGATAATTACGATAATATCGATAATAATATTAACAATAATAACGATCATTAGCATAATAGGAATAATAATAACATGTATAACGATTATAACTATAAGAAAAGTACAAAGAAAAATAATAACAATATTAACGATAATATCGATAATAATAATAACAATAATATCAAAAGTAGTAATAACGATAATATCGATAATAATGTCAATAAAGATAAAAATAATAATAATAACAATAATAACAATAATAACGATAGTAATAATAACGAAAAAAATAATTAAAGCGGTAATAATAAAAACAATAATAACGATAATAGCGATAACAATGATAACGATAATAAAGATAATATCGATAATAATAACAACAATATTAACGAAAGTAACCTTAATAATAATAATAGTAATAACGATAAAAACGATAATAACGATAATAAAGATAATAATACTAATGATATTAACGATGATAGTAATAATTATAATAACGATAAGAACGACAATAAAGATAATAATAATAATAATAACAATAACGAAAATAAGGATAATAACGATTATAATAATAATAATAAAAACGAAAATAAGGATAATAACGATAACAACGAAAATAATAATAACAATAATAGCGATAATAACGATATTAACGATAATAATAATAATCACAATAACAATGATAACGATAATATCGATAATAATAAAAGTAATAATAGTAATAATTATCGTAACGATAAAAAAGATAATAATAGCAGTAATAGTAACAATAATCATAATAATAACTATAATAACGATAATATCGATAATAATATCAATGACAAAGTTAATAGAAATGATAATAATAGCGATAATAACGATAATTACTTTAATAATAATAACAATAATAAAGATAATACTGATATTGACATTAATAACAATAATAATAATAGCAACAATAACGATAATTAAGAAAATAAAAATTATTATTAAAACGATACTAAGGATAAGAAAGATATCATCAATAATATTAATAAAAAAAATAAAGATAATACCGATTATATTAATGAAAATATTAACAATTATGAAGATAATTATAATAATAATATTAACAATAATAACGATAATAACAATATTAACGATAATTAGGATAATAAAAATGACGATATTTACGAATATAACGATAAAAGGAATATTAATAATAACAATAACAAGGATAATAATAATAATAATAAAAGACTATAATAATATTTATAAAGATAATGATAATAAAGATAATAATTATAATAATCAACAAAATAATAACGATAATAATGATACAAACGTTAATAATAATAATAACAATTAACATAATAACGATTATAACGATAATAATAATAACATATTAACGATAAAAACGATTATAACGATAACAGTAATACTAATAATAACAATAATAACAGAAAGAACGACAAAATATATAATAACATTAATAACGATAATAACGATATTAACGAAAATGACGATAATAATAATAGCAATAATAACTACAATAATCATAATAACAATATTATAGTAATAAAAATAAAGATAATAACGATAATAAGGACATTAATAATAGTAATAATAACGATAATAACGAAAATATCGATAATATTTAGAACGAAAATAACAGTAATAACCATAATATATATAAAACGATAATAATAATAATATTAAAATCGATAATAACGATATTAACGATAATAATAATAATAACGATAATAACGATAATAATAATAATAATAAAAATAAAAATAACCGTAATAACGGTAATAACGATAATAATAATAACAATAATACGATAATATAAATAATATTGATAATAACGATAATTTTAATTACAATAATAACAATAATAACGATAGTAACGATAATATAGATAATATTAATAACGATATTATTGATAAAATCGATAATAATAATAATAATAACGATAATATCGATAGTAAAAATTATAATGATAATAACGATAGTAAAGATAATAACTATAATATCCACTATAACAATAATAATAATAACGATGATGACGATAATTACGATAATGACGATAAAATTAATAACGATAATAACGTTAATAACGTAAATAACGACAATAATAATAGAAATAATAACAATATCAACGATAATAAAGATAATAACGATAATAATATTAACGATTATATCGACAATATTAATAATAATGACAACGATAATTATGATAATAATGATCGTAAAACTAATAACAATAAAGATAAAAACAATATTAACGATAATAAAGATAAAAAAATAATAATAGTAATAGCAATAATAACAATAATAACGATCATAACGATAATAGCAGCTATAATAATAACGATAATAACGATATTAATAATAATAATATTATTTTAAGTAACAATAATAATGATAACGATGTTTATAATAGTAATAATAACAACGTTTATAACAATACTAACGGTAATAATGATAATAAAAATAATAACCATAATAACGATAATAATAACATTATTATTAATTACAATAATAACGATAAAAACGGTAATAAAAACAACAATAATAACTATATTAACGAAAATAGTAATAACAATTGTGACGAAAACAACGATAACAGCATTAATAATAATAATAATAATAATAATAATGAATGTAAGTATAATAACAGTGAAACCTATATTATTAATAATAATAATAACGATAATAACGATAATAACGATAATAATAATAATCGTATTAAAGATAATAAAGATAATAACGATAATAACTATAATAGCGAAAATAATAATGACAACAAAAACAATATTAACGATAATAAGAATAATAACAATTATTATAATGACGGTAAAAACGATAACAAAGGTAATAATGATAATAACGATAATAACGGTATTAACAATGATAATAATAGTAATAATAAAGATAATAACGAAGTAAAAGGTTCTAACGATAATAATAATTACAACTATAACGATAATAACGATTATGATGATAAGAACAATAATAATACTAATAATAATAAAAATAATACCGACAATAACGACAATAAGAATAATAATAGAAATAATAATAACAATTTTAAGAATAATAAATATAAAATCGATTATAACAATAATAATAGTAGTAATAAAAAAGTAATAATTATAATAACGATAAAAACGATTTTAAAAATAATAATAATGACGATAATTAGGATAATATCGATAATAATAATAACAATATTAGCGATAATACCGATAGTAATAATAACATTAATAACTATAATAACGATAATAACGTTTATAACGATAATAATAATAATAGCAGTAATAACAATTATAAAGATAATAACGACACAATAATAATAATAATAACTACATTAATAACTATACTAAATATATTAACGATATGGTATTAACGATAAAAACGACAAAAGTAGTAACAATAATAACGATATTATCGAAAATAACGATAATAACAATAATAATAATAACAGTAATAACGATAATAACGGTATTGCGATTAATAATAATATTAATAATAATATTATTATAAGATAAAATAATAATAAGATAAAATAATAATAATATTAACGATTACAACGAAAATAATGATAATAATAGTAGTAATAATAACAATAATAAATATAATAAAGATAATAAAGAAAATAACGGTAATTGCGATAATAATTATAAAAATAATCTATTCAACATTGATACTAACGTTAATAACGATAATATTAATAACATTAATAACGATAATAACGATTATAATAATAAGAACGATAATAATATTAATAATAATAACAATATTAACTATTATAACGATAATAACGATAATAATAGATGTAATAATAACAATATTAAAAATAATAAGTATAATAACGATAATAACTACTATAATAGTAGTAATAATGAAAGTAATAACAATAATAGCCATAAAAAAGATTTTAACGAGAATAATTATAACGATAATAACGATAATATCTATAATATTAATAACATTATTTAGGATAATATCGAAATTAATAATTGTATTAATAACAATAATAACGATCATAACGATAATAGCGATTATAATAAAAACGATAATAACGATAATAATGATAAGAATATTATCGTTAGTAACAATAAAAATTATAACGATGTTTATAATTGTAATATTAATAACGATTATAATGATAATAACGATAATAATGATAATAACGATAATAATTATATTAATAAAAGGAACAATAATAACGATATTAACGAAAATATTAATGACAATTGTAACGTTAAAAACGACAATAAACATAATAATAACAATAATAATAATAACAAAAGTAAAGATAACTACGATAACAATAATAACAATAATAGCGATAATAACGATTATAATAATACAGATAATATCGATAATAACGATATTAATAAAAATAATAATAATGATATTAAAAATAATATCAATAATAACGATAATAATAATAGAAATAATAACAATAATAACGATAATAAAGATAACAATAATATTATTAACGATAACAATGATAATATTAATATAAATAATAACGATAATAACGATAATAAAGATAATAATATTAATATTAATAAAGATAATAACGATAATAACGATAATACCGATCATAACAATTATGACGATAGTAGCGATAAAAAATATAATAACGACAATAATAATATTAATAATAATAATAATAACAATAATAATAATAATAATAATAATAATAATAACGATAATAACGATAATAACATTAATAATAACAATAATAATAACAATAATATCAATAATGACGATAATAACGATAATAATAATAACAATAATATCCATAATATCGATAATTATAATAATAATATTAACGATAATTTCGGCCATAATATTAATACTAATAAAAATAATAACGATAATAACGATAATAAGTATTATAATAATATCGATAATTACAATATTATTAATAATAATAACAACGGTAATTACGATCATAACTAAAACAAAATTAATAATAATAAAGATAATGACAATATTAATGATAAAATCGATAATAAAGATAATAAAAATAATAATTGTAATAGCAATAATAACGAAAATAAAGAAAATAACGGTAATAACGATAATAACTATAATAATAAAAACGAAAATAACGATAATAATAATAATAATAATATCGATAATAACGGTGATAACGAAAGTAAAGATAATAACGATAATAATAATTATAATAATTGTAATAATAATAACGTTAATTACAATAATAACGATAATAATAGTAATTATAAAATAATAGCAATATTAACAATAATAAAGATAATAATATATACTTTTGTAACGACAATAGTAATAATAATTATAACATAATAAAGGTAACAAAGATAATTATAATAATAATGATAATAATAATAATAATAATAACAATAATTTGCATAATAACGATAATAACAGTGGTAATGTTAAGAATAATAACAATAATAACGATAATAAATATTATGACGATAACCATATTATTCATAATACTGTCAATAGTAATAATAATAATAATAACGATAATATCGATATTAGTATTAATATTAATAACGATAATAACGATAATTACGATAATAATTATAATAATAATAAGGATAATAACGATAGTAACAATAATAACGATAATAATAATAAAAATATTAATGATAATATCGAAGATTATATAAATCATAATAGCAATAATAACGATAATATCGATGATATCGATAATAATGATATTAATAATAATAATAATAGCAATAATAACGATATTAACGAAAATTGTAATAACATTAGTAACGTAATAACGATATTAACATTAATAATAATAATAATAATATCGAAAGTAAGTACAATAACGGTGACAACTATAATATTAATAAAAATAATCACGATAATAACGATAATAACGACAATAATAATACTAATAATAACTATAATAACGATACCAATGGAATTAACGATAATAACGTTTATAATAATAATCTTATTAAAGATAAGAACGATAATAACGATACTAACAATAACAGCGATAATAATAATAACTGTATAAAGGATAATATTGTTAATAATTGTAAAAATTTCCACGATAGTCTCGATAATAATAATAACAACAAAAACAATAATAACGATAATAATTATAATAAAATTTATGATAATAACGGTAATAACGATTATAAAGTTAATAATAATAAAAATATTATAGATAATAGCAATGATAATAATAGTAATAATATTGGTAATAACGATAAAAGAGTTCCTAACGATAATAATAATGACGACAATAACGATAATAATGACTATGATGATAAGAAAGATAATAATACTAATAATAATAAAAATAATAACGACAATAACGATCATAATGATAAAATTAGAAATAATAATAACAACATTAAGAATAATAACTTTAATAACGATTTTAACTATAATAGTATTAGTAATAATAACAGTAATAACAATAATAACGATAAAAACGAATTTAACGATAATAATAATGGTGATAATTACGATAATATCGATAATAATAATAACTAAAATAACGATAATAACGATTATTGAGATACAAATAATTATAGTAATAATAACGATATTATAGATAATAACGACAAAATAATAATAATAATTATAACGATAATAACGGTAATAACGATAAAAATAATAGAAAAATAACAATAATATCAATAATAACGATAACAAAGATAATAACGATAAAATCGATAATAATAGATAAGATTATATCGATTTCATTGATAATAATGGTAACAATATTAACGATAATATTGATCATATAAACAACAATATCGACGATAATATCGGTAATAATAATAACAATGTCGACAAAAATATCGATAATAATAATAACAATAATAACAATAATACCGATACTAACGATAATATCGATAATAATAATAACGATAATAATGATAATAGCGATAAAAACAATAACGAAATTAACGACAATATTGACAATATTAAAGATAATAATGATAATAATTTGAAACGATAATCATTATTTTAATAATAATAGTAATAACAATAATAACGATAAAAAAATTAAAATAATAACGATAATATAGAAAATAATAATAAAATTAATAACGTTAATAACGATAATTACGATAATAACGGTAATAATAATAAAATTAATAACGCTAATATCGATAATAAAGATAATAATATTATTAATAATTCCGATAAAATCGATTATAATGGAAATAATAATAATAACAATATTGATAATAACGATAATAACGGTAATAACAATAATAATAATAGTAATAATAATAGTAGTAATAATAATGATTATGGCGATAATAACGATAATAATAATAGACATAATAACATTATTACAACGATAGAAACGGTAAAAACGATAATAACGAAAATAACGATGATAACGATATTAACGATAACAATAATTATCAGAATAACGATGAAAACAATAATATCGATAATAATAAAAATAATAATAATAATAATGATCGTAACGATAATAAAGATAATAATAGCAGAAATGATAATAGTAGCGATAAAAACGATAATAACGTTAATAATAATAGCAATAATAAAGGTAAAACCGATATTGACATTAATAACAATAATAATAATAGCAACAATAACGATAATTAAGAAAATAAAAATTATAATTAAAACGATACTAAGGATAAGAACGATATCATCAATAATATTAATAAGAAAAATAAAGATAATATCGATTATATTAATAAAAATATTAACAATTATATAGATAATTATAATAATCATATTAACAATAATAACGATAATAACTATATTAACGATAATAAGGATATTAAAAATGACGATATTTACGAATATAATGATTAAAGAAATATTAATAATACCAATAATAAGGATAATAAAAATATCGTTGATAATAATAATAACAATAATAATGATAATATAGATATTAATATTATCAATATTAACGATAATAAGGATAAATTTAATAATAATAATAACGATAATAACGGTTTTAACGATATATATAATAACGATAATAACGATATTAACGATTATGACGATAATAACAGTAATAATAATAATAAAAATAAAGATAATAACGAAATTAATGGAAATAACGATAATAATAATAAAATAATAACCATAATAACGATAATAATAACAATATTAACAATAATAACGATAATAGCGATAACAACTTTAATAATTTTAGTAATTATAACAATAATAATATTACTAACGTTAATAACGATATCAAAGATTCTAATAATAACGATAATAACGTTGATATCGTTAATAATAATAACAATATTAACGATAATATCGATAATAATAATAATGACAATAGCAACAACAAAAAGGTAATAAAGACAATAATATACACGATAATAACAATAATACTAATAATAATACTATCTATAATAACAATAATAATGATAAAAATAATAATAATAATAATAAAAATAATTACGATAATAAAGAAATTAACGATAATAAAAATGATGATAATGACGATAACAGTAATAATAATAATAACTATTATAACGATATTATCGATTATAATAAGATTTATATTAGAGATAATATAGAAAAAGCACTATTAATAATAACAATAAAAACGATAATAACGATAATACCGATAATATCGAATAAAGTAATAACAATAAAATCGTTAATAAACATAATAATAACAATAATAACAAAAATAACGAAAATAACGTGAACAAAAATTATAGTACGAACGATAATAACGATAAGAATGAGATTAACGGTAATAATGATAATAACGACAATAGTAATAATAATAAGAATAATAACGATAACTACATAAAGAACATAATAGTAATATTAATAATAATGAAAACAAGGATAATAACGATAAAAACTATAATAATAATAATAATAATATTAAGATAGTAACTATATGAACAATATTAACAAGAATAACAATAATAAAGATAATTATAATACGATAATAACTATTACAGTAATAATAATAATATTGATAGTAACAAAATTACGATAATGGTGAAAATAATAATAATAATAATAAAAATAATTAAGATATTAACGTTAACAACGATACTAATGCTAATAACAATAATAATTACAATAATAATAACAATAATAACGTTAATATCAATAATAATGAGAACTATAATAATGATAATAAAGTTAATAACATTAATATTAATAACAATAATAATGATAATAACGATAATAACAATATTAATAATAATAACGAAAATAACGATAATCACGATGACAACGATAATAATAATAACAATAATAATGGTAATACGTTAATAATCGTAGTAGTAATAAAAATAATAACGATAAGAACTATATTTACGGTAAAAATAGTAACGATAATAACGTTAATATCGATAATAATAATAACAATATTAACGATAATAACGATAAGAGTAATAATAGAAAATGATAATAACGATAATATTGATAATAACGATAATAATAATATTAACAATAATATCGATAACTACTATCATTCCAAAAAAACAGTACTAACGATAATAACGATAATAACGGTAATAATTATAACAATAATGACGATAATAACGATAATTACGATAATAATTATAATAACGATAATTATAACAATAATAACGATGGGAAAGATTATGAAGATAATAATAATAACAATTATTACGACAATAATAATAAGAATAATAACGATAATAACGATATTAGCGAAAATAATAACAATAATAATAAAGATAATAACGATATTGGCCATAATAACAATAATTGTGATAATTACAATAATAATAAGAACAGCAATAACCATATTACCGATAATAACGATAATTACAATAACAATGACAACGATAAAAACGATAAGTATAATTATAATAATGACGATAATAACGAAAAAAGTAATAATAATTATAACGATAAAAACGATAATAAGAATAATAATAATAACAAAAATAAACATAATTAAGATATCAAAAATAGTAATTCTAGTAATAAAAACAATACTAAAAATACTAAAGATAATAACGATATTAACGAAAATAATAATATCGATAGTAAGCAAAATATCAATAATAACAATAACAACATTAACGATATTATCATTAATATTAACAATAATAATAACTATAATAACGACAATAACGATAATAACAATATTAATAATAACTATAGTAACGATAAAACCAATAATAATAATTAAAATATTATCGATAATAAGTATAATTACGGAAATAACGGTAATAAGGATAATAACAATAATAACGACAAAAATAATAATAATAATAATAACGATACTAACGATAATAACGATAATAATAATAATAATAATAAAGATAATAATGGGATTCACGATAATAACGATAGTAATAATTACAATAATCACGATAATGATGATAATAATAATAATAACGATAATTATAAGAACAAAAATTACTATAATAACGATATTAACAATAATAATAATAAGAATTACAACGATAATAAAGAATTATCGATAGTAAATATAACAATTATAACGATAATAATAGTAATGACCATAACAATAATAACGACAATTACGATAATATCGATAATAATATTAAAATTATTAACGTTCATAACGATAACAGTAATAATAATAATAACATGTATAACGATAAAAACGATAAAAATTTTAATAACGATAATAACAATAACAACGAATATAACGATAATAATAATAATTATTATAAAAATAATAATAAGGATTATAACGATCATAACGATAATAATACTAGTAACAGTAACAATAATAATAAATATAATAACGATATTGAGGATACAAACGATATTAGAGAAAATAGCGATAATAAAATTAATAATAATAACTATAATAACGATAATAACAATAATAATAAGAACATTAATAGCGATAATAACGATAATAAAATTAATAATAATAATAATGGCCATATTATAGATATTAAAGATAATAATATGAACGATAATAACGACAATAGTAATTATAACAATAACGATAATAATGATAATAACGACAATAATAATAATAATAATAATAATAAATATGATAACGATATTAACGATAATAACGCTAACAATGATAATAACGGTTATAATAATAACAATAATAACAATATTAACGATAATAACGATAATATCGGTATAATTATAATAATATAATAAATAATTGCGTTATTAGAAATAATAATAATAACAATAATAACGATAATGACGATAATAACGAAAATACTATTAGCCATAATAACGATAATAATAATAATAAGAATAACGATAATAACGATAATAACGTTAATAATAATAGTAGTAATAACAATAATAACGATAATAACAAAAATAACGATAATAATAATAACGATAATAACGTTAAAATCGAAAAAAGTAATAACAAAATTAACGATTATCACAATAATAATACTAATAAAAATAATAATAACGATAACATAGATAATAACGATATTAGTAATAACGATATTTTCGGCAATAGTGCTAATAATAATAACGTTAATAACGATATTAACGATATCAATAATAACAATAATAACGATAATAATAATAATATTAATAATGATAATTACATTAACAACGATAATAGTAATAATCATAATAAAGATATTAGCGATAATATCAACAATAATAATAATAATAGTAACCATAAGAACGATAATATCGATAATAACGATTATAATAATAACGTTAGTAACGATAATAAAGATAATGACGATAATAATATTAACGATAATATCGACATTACTGATAATATTAACAACGATAATTTTGATAATAACTAAAATAAAATTAATAACAATAACGATAATAACAATATTAACGATAATATTGATAATAACGATAATAACAAAAAAAATAGTATGAATAAATACATTAATAAAAATAATAGGCATAAAAACGATTTTAACGAAAATAATAATAACGATAATAACAATAATATCGATAATATTAATATCAATATTTACGATAATTTCAATATTATTAATTGTAATAATAACAATAGTAACGATAATAAAGATATTAGCGACTATAATAATAATGATAATACCGATATTAATAATATTAATATTAATGTTACTAACAATAATAATGATAACGATGTTTTTTACAGTAATAATAATAACGAATATAACGTTACTAACGATATTAATGATAATAACGATAATAACGGTAATAAAAGGAATAGTAACAACGATATTAACGAAAATATTAATAACAATTGTAACGTTAACAACGATAATAAAAATAATAATAATAATAATAACGATAGTAGAGATAATAACAATAACAATAACTACAATAATAGTGATAATAACGATTATAATAATAATATTAACGATAATATCAGTCATAATATTAATAGTAATTACATTAAAAACGATAATAACGATAATAAAGATAATAACAATAATAATAATAATAATATTAATATCAATAATGACAATAATAACGTTAGTAACGATAATAACGATAATAAAAATAATAACCATAATAACGATACTAATAACATTATTACTAATTACAATAATAACGATAATAACGGTAATAAAAACAACAATAATAACTATATTAACGAAAATATGTTAACAATTGTAACGAAAACAACGATAACAACATTAATAATAATAATAATAATAGCGAAGGTAAGTATGATAACGTTGAAAACTATAATAATAATAATAATAATATCGATAATAACGGTAATAATGATAATAATAATATTAAAAATAACGATAATAACGATAATAAAAGGAACAGTAACAACGATATTAACGAAAATATTAATAACAATTCTAACGTTAACAACGATAATAAAAATAATAATAATAATAATAACGATAGTAGAGATAATAACAATAACAATAATTACAATAATAGAGATATTAACGATTATAATAATAATATTAACGATAATATCAGTCATAATACTAATAGTAATTACATTAAAAACGATAATAACGATAATAAAGATAATAACAATAATAATAATAATATTAATATCAATAATGACAATAATAACGTTAGTAACGATAATGACGATAATAAAAATAATAACCATAATAACGATAATAATAACATTATTACTAATTACTATAATAACGATAATAACGATAATAATTATAATAATAATAAAGATAACATCTATATTAACAATAATAACGATAATAACGATAATAGCAATAATAATTATAACTATATTAAAGATAATGTCGTTAAAAATAATAACAATATTACCGATAATATCGATAATAATAATAATAACAATAATAATAATTAGGATAATAAAGATAATAGCGATTATAATAATAACGATTAAATAGATTACAACGACAATAATGATAATTGCAATAATAACGAAAATAATGGTAATAAAAATAACAAAAGTGACGATAATAGTAATAACAATACTAACGATAACAAAGATAATAACCTTAATAAAATTAATAATAATATCGAAAGTTGGTATAATAACGATGCCATCGATAAAAATAATAAAAATAACGATAATAAAGACAATAACGATAATAATAATACTAATAATAACGATAATAACGATAATAATAATAATCGTATTAAAGATAATAATGATAATAACGATAATGACATTAAAATTATTATTGATAATAACGTCAATAGTAATAATAATAATAACTGTAATATCGATATTAACGATAATAATAATAATAATAATAATAATAATAAAGATAATAGCGATATTAACTATAATAACGATAATATCACTAATAACTATAATAACGATAATGACGATAACAACGATAACATTAATAATATTAATAATAATAACGAAAGTAAATATAATAACGATGCCATCGATAATAATAATAAAAATAAGAATGAAAATAAAGATAATAACGATAATAATAATACAAATAATAACAATAATAACGACAATAACCATAATAACGATAATAACCAAAGTACAACACTAGTAACGATAATTACTATAATAATGGTATTAATAATAGTAATAATATCATTAATAACAATAATGAAGATAATAACCGTATTATTGATAATAACGATAATAAAAATAATAATATCAACAATAATAAAGGTAATAACCTAAATGAAAACAACGGTAATAACGTTCATAACAAAAAAACCGTAATAACGACAGTAATAATATCAATAATAACTTTAATAATAATAATAACGATAATAACAATAATAATAAAAGTAATAATAATAATAACGATAATGACAATAATAGCAATAATACTGACAATAAAGATATAATTAAAAATAATAAGAATAATAACAATAATAGCAATAATAACGATAATAACGATACTGTTAATAATAATAATAATATTGCTTATAACGCTATAAACGATAATTATGATAATAATAATAAAATCAATAAAGATAATAACGATAATAATTATTATAATAATAAGTATAATAACGAAAATAGTAATACATACGATAATAAAACTAATGATTATAACCATAATAACGATAAAAACGATAATAATAAAAACATTAGTAACGATAATAACGTTTATAACGATAATAATAATAACAATAAAATTGATATTAACGACAATAATTATAATGACTATAATAATAATAACAAAAATAACTATTAAAACGGTTATAACAATAATAATAATAATAATAATGTCGATAATAACGTTAATAACGCGTAATAATAATTATAATAATAACAATAGTTATAATAGCAATAAAAACGATTGTAACGATATGGAAGATAATGATAATAATATTAATAACAATATTAAGGATAATAGCGATAACATCAATAATAATAAAAACATAAATATTGATAATAACGATAATTTTAATTACAATAATAACAATAATAAAGATAATAACAGTAAAAGTAATAACAATAATAACGATAGTAACCAAATAACGATAATAATAATAACAATTATAAAGATTATAACTAGAATAACGATATTAACGATAACTATAATAACTATAATTACAAAAATGACAATAGTAATAATGACAATAATATCGAAAACAACGATAAAAACGATTTTAATAGTAATAAAAGTAAAGATAATATCGGTAAAGTGGATAATAATAATAATATTATATTCGATAATAACCATAATAAAAATAATAATAATAATAATGATAATGTCGCTAATAGTAACAATTATAAATTGGATAATAACGATATTAATGAAAATAACAACAATAATAATAGTTCATATAACAATAATAACGATAAAAAAAATAATAATAATAACATCAATAACGATAATTACGATGATAACGATAGCAATAATTACAATAATAACGATAATAACAATAATAATAATAGTATTAATTACGATAATGACGATATAAACGATAATAAGGATAATAACAATAACAATAAATACGATAATAACACTTATAATCCTAATAACGACATTAATATATATAAAAATAACATTAATACTGATAATAAAGATATAAACGATAATATTGACAATATTAAAGATAATAATGATAATAATGTTAAAACGATAATAATTATCATAATTATAGTAGTAATAACGATAATAACGATATTAAAAATAAAAATAATAATGATAATATAGATAATTATAAACAGAATTCATAACCTTAATAACGATAATTACGATAATATCGATAAAAATAGTAAAATTGATAACTCTAATATCGATAATAATGATATAATATTATTAATAATAACGATAATAACTATGACAATGGAAATAATAATAATAACAATATCGAAAGTAACTATAATAACGGTAATAACGATAATAATAATAGTAATAGTACTAGTAATAATAATAATGGTAATTACAATAATAACAAAAATAATAATAGTTATAATAGCATTATAACAATAATAACGATAACAACGATAATAACGATATCTATAATAACGATAATAAAGATAATAATAATAACAATAATAATATCGTTTATAACTATAATAACGATGATAACCATAATGACGATCATAATGAAAATTTAGGTAATAATAATAATAATTATAACAGTAATAACGATAATAACGTTAATGACGACAATAATAATAATAGTAATAATAATAATAATAATAGTAATAATAATAACGATAATAAAGATAATGACGACAATAATAATAATAATAATAATAATATTAACAATAATAAAGATAATGACAATAATAACGATAATAATAATCATAATAAAAATAATAATCACCACAATAATAACAATAATAACGGTTATATTAAGAATAATATTAATAATATTAACGATAATAACGATAATTTCGATAATAACAATATTCATAAGAGCGATAGTAACGTTAATAGTAATAACTATAAATTCGATAATAATAGTATTAATGAAAATAACTATAATAATAATAATAAATATAACAATAATAAAGATAGTAACGATAATAACGTTTATACGGATTATAACAAAACGATAATATCGATAATAGTAATAATAATAACAACGATAATGGAGATAAAACGATAAAAATGATAATAACTACACTAACGATAATAACAATTAAAATAGTTGTAATAATAGAGATATTAAAGATAGTAACGATAATATCCATATTAATATTAACAATAATTACGATAAAAACGATATTAACGATAATAACAATAATAATAACCATAATAACGACAGTAATAATAATAATAATAATATTAATATCCATAATGCAGATAATGACGCCAATAATAATAATTATAATAATATTAGTAATAATAACGATAATGACGATAATAATAAAAGTATTAATAACATTATTAAAAATAATAACGATAATAACGATAAGAATATTAATAATAATGACATGATAACTATAATAGATATAATAACGATATGTTATTAACGTTATAGACGATAATAGTGGTAATAGAAATAACGATAATAACGATAATAGCGGCAATAAAAATTATAATAATAAGGATAATAACGATATTATCGAAAAGAAAGATAAAAGCTATAAGAATAATAATAATAAGAACAATAACAATGATAATAACGATAATAAACATAATAACAGTAACGATGACACGACAATAATAATAACAATATCAATAACGATAATAACGATAACAACAATGATAAAGTTAATAACTATATTAACGATATCAATAATAACGAAAATAACGTTAATTTCGATAGTAATAATAACAATATTAAAGATAATATCGATAATAATAATAATTATAATAATAATAGTAATATCGACAATAGAGATAATAATCTTAATAATAATAACGATTATAATGATAATAACGAAAATAACGATAATAACGATTATAATAATAACGCTAATAACGTTAATGATGATAATAATATTATTAATATTAACGATAATAAAGATTATAATAATAACGCTATTAATGTTAATAATGATAATAATATTATTAATAATAACGATAAAAACGATTATAATGGAAATAACAATAATACCAATATCGATAATAACGAAAATAACGGTAAAACGATAATAATAATAGTAGTAATAGTAGTAATAATAAATATGATAATTACGATAATAACGATAATAG
Organism: Vespa crabro; assembly: GCF_910589235.1. NCBI lineage: Eukaryota > Metazoa > Arthropoda > Insecta > Hymenoptera > Vespidae > Vespa > Vespa crabro. The sequence continues at coordinate 3,597,763 of NW_025813595.1, forward strand.
TAGTAGATATAATAACATTATGACAATAATAGCGATAAAAACGATAATTACGATATCCAGAATAACGATAATAAAGACAATAATAATAACAATAATAAAATTGTTAATAACTGTAATAGCGACAATAAACATAACGACGACAATGAAGATAATAATAATTACGATAATGAGGATAATATCGATAATAATAATAATAATAACGACGTTAATAACTATAATAAATTTATTAACGATATGGTATTAACGATAAAGACGACAATAGTAGTAACAGTAATAAGGATAATAACGATAATAATGATAATAACGGCAATAAAACTAATTAAATAGAGATAATAACGATATTTTCGAAATTAATGATAAAAGTTATAAGAATATTAACAATAAGAACAATATCATCGATAATAACGACAATAAACCTAATTACAGTAACGATAATGCGACCTTAATAATAACAATAATAAAGACGATAATAACGATAACAGCAATAATAACGAAAATAACTATATTAACGATATCAATAATAACGGAAATAACGTTAATTTCGATATTAATAATAGCAATATAAAAGATAATAACGATAACAATCATAATATTATCGACATTAATAACTATAATAAAGGTAATATAGATATGGTATTAACGATTGAAACGACAATAGTAGTAATAGTAATAACGATAATAACGATAATAACAACAACAATAATAATAATAATAAAGATAGTAAAGATATTATGAAAATAACGTTAATAACGATCATAATAATAACAGTAATAATGATAATAACGATAATAGCAATTATAACGGTAATAAAGACAGTAATAATAATAATAATAATAATAGTAATATTAACGATTAAAACAGAAATAATGATAATAATAGTAGTCATAATAACAAATATAACAATAATAACGCTAATAAAGAAAATAACGTTAATATCGACAATAATAATAACAATATTAACTATAATAACAATTATAGTAATAATAATAATAACGATAATAAGGGTAATAATAATAATAATACTAATAATTGTAACAAAAATAATCACCACAATAATAATAATAATAACTGTTATGACAAGAGTAATATTAATAATAATAATGACATTTATGATAATAACGATATTATCGATAATAATAAATGCAATAATAACGATAATAACTATAATAATTCTAATAATAATAATAATTATGACGATAATAACGATAATATCGATAATAATAATATTATCAAGAAGGATAATGACGTGAATAGTAATAACTATAAATTCGATAATAATGACATTAATGAAAATAACTATAATAATAATATTAAATAATACACTAATACGGATAATAACAATAACAATAATAACAATAATACGATTATTACGATAATAACGATAATAATAAAATTAATAGTAATATCGACAATAAGGTTAATTACGAAAATAACGGTAAAAATGATAACTATAATAACGACAATAATAATAATAATAATAACGATAATAAATATAATAGGGATAATAATAATAACAACATCAAAGATAATAACGATATTAACAATAATAACAATAATAAAGAAAATAATAATAATAAATATAATGAAAATAATAATCATAACAATAATAACAATAATAAAGATAATAAAGTAATAACGACAATAATAATAAGATTTATGAAGATATTAGATATAATAACGATAATAACGATAATAATTGTAATGTTAACAATAATAACAATAATAACAATAATAGCGGTAATTACAATATTGACGATAATAACGATAATAATAACACTAATAACAATAATATCGAAAATAATGTTAATTACGATAATAATAATAACAATTGTAGCGATAATATCGATAAGAATGATAATAATATTAATAATAATATCAATGACAACGATTATAACGCTAATTATTAAAAGATTATACCTAAAATAAGGATAATAATGATAGGAACGATAATTATAATAACAATAATAATTATAATGATAATAACGAAAAAATAATAATAATAAGACCTATAAGAACGATAATATAGGTAATAATAGTAGTAATTATAACAATATTAGCAAAAATAACGATAATAACGATAACAATATTAACGATAATAACGTTAGTTATAACAATATTAATAACAATAATAACGATAATAAAGAAAACAATAATAATCAATAACGATAACGACGATAATAACGTTAATAATAATAATAGTAACTATAATAATAATAATTATAAAAACGATAATAACCATAATAACGAAAATAAAATGATAGCGATAATAATAATAATAATAATAATAATAATATTATTATTAACGAAAATAGCGGTAATAACGGTAAGAACGATATAAATAATAGTAAAAATAAACGTAATAACCATAATAAGGATAATAACATTCAAGTAAATAACGATAATAAAGACAATAATATTAATAATTATAACGATAATAATGATAATAACGATAATTATTGAATCGAAAATAACAACAATAATAATAATAATAATAATAACGTTGATAAGGATAATAAAGATATCATCGATAATAATAATAACAAAAATATAGATAATAACGATAATAACGATAATAACGACATTTAATATAATAATAATAACGATATTATCGATAATAATAATAACGATAATGACGACAAAAGTAATAATAATATTAATGGTAATAACGATAATAATGATAATATCGATAATAATATTAATAATAATAACAGTAATAACGACAATAACGATAAAAACGATAATAATAATAATAATAATAATATCGATAATAAAGATAATGACGCCAATAATAATAATAAAAATAATAATAATAATAATAATAACGATAATGACGATAATAATAATAGTAATAATAACAATAATAACGATAAAAACGATAATAACGATAATAACGATAATAATATTACTAATAACGACATTAATAACTATAAAAAATATAATAACGATATGGCATTAACGATACAGGCGACAATAGTAGTAATAGTAATAACAATAATAAGGATAATAACGGAAATAAAAATAATAATAATAAAAATAGTAACGATATAATCGAAAATAATGATATAAGCTATAAGAAGAATAATAATAAGAACAATAACAACGATAATAAAGAAAATAAACATAATAACTGTAACGATAATACCACAATAATTTTAACAATAATAATAACGATAATAACGATAATAACAATAATAACAATGATTAACGACATCAATTATAACGATATAACGTTGATTTCGATATTAATAATAGCAATATTAAAGATAATAAAGATAATAATAATAACAATATTGATGATAATAACAATTATAGTAATATTAATAATAATGAAATTAACGATAACGACAATAATAATAATAATATTAACAACGATTATAAGAATAATAACGATACCATCGAGAATAATAGTAACAATAATATCGATACTAGCGATAATAAAGATAATAACATTATTAATAATAATAAGAATAAAGATAATATCGATAATATGTGTAATAATAATAACGTTTATAACGATAATAACGACAATAACGATCATAAGAATAACAAACGTAACGATAATAATGAATATAACGATAATGACGATAATAACGACAATAGTAATAATAGTAATAACAATTACAATAATAACGCTAATAACTATAATATTGTGAACAATAATAACATTCATAACGTTAAGAACAATAATAATAATAGCAATAATAGCGATAAAATTGATAATAACAATAATCGTAATAATAACGATAATAGTTGTAATAACGATTTCAACGATAATAATAATAACAATAATGACGATAATAAGGATAATAACGGTAATAACGATAATAATAATAATAAAAATAACGATATTTACGAAAATAAGGATAATAATAATAACAATATTAACAATAATACCGATATTAATTATAAAAAGAATAATAAAGACAGTAAAAATAATAATAATAGTAATACTAATGTTAATAACGTTATAAACGATAATAACGATAATAATACTAACGGTAATAACGATAATAAAGATAATATGGATTATAATACTAACAATAAAACAGATAGTAAGGATATTAAAAGTAACAATAATAAAATTAAATACGATAATAACGACAATAATAATAATAATAATAACCATAATAATGATAATTAAGTTATTAATAATAATAGTAATAATAATATTAATAAAGATAATAACGGTTATAATGTTAATAACTATAATAACGATATTAACAATAAGATAATAATAATAATAATAGAGATATTAAAGTTATTAACGATAATAATAATAATAATAATAACAATAGTAACGAAAATGACGACAAAAACGAAAATAATAATAACGATAATTACAATAATAGTAATATTAATAATACCTATAGTAACAATAATAACGATAATGACAATAATAATAATTATAATAGTAACGATTATAACGATAATTACGTTAATAACGATAATAATAATAAAATTAATAACGAAAATTACGATAATAACGAAAATAATAATAGCATTAATAACGATAATAATGATAATAATAATAATAATAGTTATAACAATACTAAGGATATTAACGATAATAACGATAATACTAATAACAATAACAACGACAAAAACGATAAAAACAATAATAATAATGACGAAAGTAAGGATATTAACGTGCTAACGATAATAATAATAACAATAATAAGGATAAGAACAATAATAATAATGAAGTAAATAAAGATTTTAACGTTGACAACGATAATAATAATAACAAAAATAAAGATAATTACGATTATAACGATTATAAGGATTATAATAATAACGATAATAACGATTTTACTAATAATAATAAGAACGATAATGAAGATAAAACGATAAAAGTGATAATAACTATAATAACAAAAATAACAATTAAATAATATTAATAATAGAGATATTAACGATATTAACGATAATAACAATAACGATAGTAACGATAATATCGAAAATACTAATAACAATATTATTGATAATATCGATAATAATAATAATAGCGATAATATCGATAATAGCGATAATAATGATAATAACTATAATATCGATTATAACGAAAATAATAATTACGATAATGACGATAATAACGTAAATAACTAAAAAAAATGATTTAAATAAGATATTAACGATAATAAATAGAATAACAGTAATAACGATAATAACGACAATAATAATATAAATAAAAACGATAATGACGCTAATAATAATAATAATAATAAAGATAATAATGGTAATAATAAATACGATAAAGTCGATATTATCGATAATATTATTAACAATATTAATGATAATATCGATAATAAAAATAACATTATTAACGATAATATCTATAAGCATAAAAATAATAACAATAGTGATTATAACGATAATAAGGATAATAATGATAACATCGATAATAATAATTACAATAATGATGATAATAACTATAAAAATTATAATAATAATAAAGATGTCAACGATAATGATGATGAAAACGATTATAATAAAATTCATAATAACGATAATAACGATAATAGTAATAATAACTGTAACGATAATAACGATAATAACGATATTGACAATAATAATACAAATAAAAATAAAGATAAGAACATTATTAACGTAAATGACGATATTGATAATAATAATAATAACGATAATAACCATTATAATGGTAATAACGATAATAACGGTAATAACGATTATAATATTAACGTTAATAACGATAATAGTATAATAATATTAACGATAATAACGATAATAACCATAATAATAATAGTAATAATAATATAGATAACAAGGATATTAACCTTAATATCGTTAATAATAATAACAATAACAACGATTATGACGATAAAAATTAAAATAACGATAATAAAGATACTAACAAGAATAATAATAGTTATAATAAAGAGAATAATGATATTAAAAATTTTAACGATAATCATAATAACTATAATAACGATAATAACGATAATATCGATATAAATAATAATAACAATTACGATTATGACGATAATAACGATAATAAAAATAATAAAGATAATAACGATAATAACGATAAAACGATAATAACGATAATAATAAAAATAGTAATAATAACAATAATTAAGATAATAACGATAATATCGATTATAATAATAACTATAATAAAGATAATAACGATATTAATAATAATATAATAACAAAAATAACGACAATAACGATAATAATGGGATTAGTAATAATAATAATGAAGATAATTTCGATAATATCGACATTCACGATGATAATAATAACAATAATAACGATAATAACGATATTAACTATAGTAACGATAATAATGATAATAACGATAAGAACTAAAATGACAATATTAATAATAGTCGTAATAAAAACAATAACGTTATTAATGATAATATCAATAATAATAATAACAATAATAGCGATAATAACGAAAACATCGGTATAATTACAACAATAAAATCAATAATTCCGTTATTAGATATAATAATAATAACAATAATAACGATATTAACTTTAATACCGATAATAATAGTAACGATTATAACGTTAACAACGACAAAAGTAATAACAATATTAACGATAATCACTATAATAATAACGATAACATAGATAATAACGATAATACAGATAATAACGATATTAATAATAATAATAATAATAGAGATATTAACGATAATAAGGATAATAATGATAATAACAATAATAATAATAATAATAATAAGGATAATAACGTTTATAAAGATAATAATAATAAAAATATTAACGACAATAAAAATTATAATAATAATAATAATAACGATAATAATAATCATAATAATAATAATAACTATAATACTAAAATAATAATAACAATAATAATCACCACAATAATAACAATAATAATAATAATAATAATAACAATAGTAACGATAATAACACTAATAACGAGAAGAATAGGAACGATAATAACGAAAATAAGAATAATAATATATTACAATAATAACGTTAACAACGACAATACCGATAATAATAATAATAATAATAACGAAAATATGAATAATATTGACTTCAACGATAATAATAATAACAATAATAATAATGACGTAAATAATGATAATAACTATAATAACGATAATAACAATAATAACTGTAATAATAATATCAATAATAACGTTAATGATGATAATAAAGGTAATAACTATAATAACGACAATAACAATGAAAATAATAGTAATAATAGAGATGTTAACATTATTAACGAAAATAACGATAATAATAACAAAAATAATGATATATTCGATATTAACTACAATAATAATAATAATATTAACGTAAATATAAACAATAACTACTTCAAAGCTAATAATAGTATCAATAATAGCCATAAAAACGATATAAACGATAATAACAATAATTATAATGATAGTAACAATAATAATAATAATAATAATAATAATAATAATAATAACAATAATAACGATAATAACAATAATAAAAAAGAGAATAATAACGATAATAATCATAATACCGATAATAATAATAATAATAAAGATTTCAACGTTATTAACGATTATAATAATAACATTAATAACGATAATAACATTATCAACGATAATAACAATAATGACCTTAATAATAATATTCATAATATAGATATTATCGATGAGGACAACAATAATAATTATAACAATAGTAATAATAATAATGATCATAGTAACGATAATATCTATATACTAGATATAATATCTAGATAACGAGAATAATAATAACGATTGTAACAATAATATCGAAAATTCTAATAAGAATATTATTGGTAACTTCGATAATAATAATAATAATAATAACGAAAATAAGAATAATCACGGTGACAACTATAATAATAATAACAGTAATAGTAATAATAAAAATAATAACAACTATAATATTGATAATAGCGATAATATTAATACGATAATAACGACAATACTAATAATAGTAACAACGATAATAGCGATAATAACGAATATAATAATAATAATAATAATAATGATAATAACGATATTAACGACAAAAACGATAATAATGATAACAACAATAAATATAAAAAGAATAATAACAATAACAATGATAATAACAATAATAATGAGAACTATAATAAAGATAATAACAATATTAACGATAATTATCATAATAATAATAACTGTATTAAAGATAATAACGATAGAAATAAATACAATAATAACGTTAATGACGAAAATAATGATAATAACGATAATTATAATAACAATAATTACTATAATAACGATACTAACAATAATAATAAGAAGAATTACAACGATAATAAAGAAATAACGATAATAATAATAACAATTATAACTATAATAATGATAATAACTATAATAACGATAATAATAATAATAATAATAATAATAATATTAATATTAAGAATAATAGCGATAATTACGATCATAATAAAAGTATTAATAATGATGATAAGGATAAGAACGATAACATCGATAATAGTAATATCAAAAATATCGATAATAACTATAATAACGATAAGAATAAAATAATAGTAACGATAATAACGATAACAAATATTATAACGTTAGTAATAATAACAATTATAACGATAATAAATGTAATGACGATAACAATAATAACGACAATTACGATATTAACGATAATAATGATAACGATAGTGGAGATAATTACGATAATAACGATAATAATAATAATAATATCTATAATAACGATAAAAGCGATAATAACGAAAAATAATAATAATAATAACAATAATAACGATAATAGCGACAATAATACTAATAATAATAATAATAATACTAACGTTAATGACGATAATAAAGATAATAGTAGTAGTAGTAATATCTATATTAACAATAATAACGATAATAACGATCATAATAATATCGATAATAAAGAAATAATCGAAAACAATGACAAAAATATTAACGATAATATCGATAATAACAATAATAATATTAACGTTAATGTCGATAATAATAATTAATATAATGTTTATAATAACGATAATAACGATAATAACGATAATAACGGTAATACTAATAATAATAATAATAATAATAACAATAATAATCATAACAATAATAACGATAATAACGATTAAATCTATCTTAAGAATATTAATAATAATAACGATAATAACGAAAATAACGATAATAATAGAAGTAATAATATCAATTATAACAATATTAAAGATAATAACGATAATACCGATAATAATAATAATAATAATAATAACTATAAAAATCATAACAATAATAACGATAATAACGGGAACGACGATAATAATAATAGTTATAATAACGATAATAAGGATAATAACGATAACATCGATAATAATAATTACAATAATGACGATAATAACTATAATAATCATAATAATAATAATGATATCAACGATAATGAAGATGAAAACGATTATAATAATAATCATAATAACGATAATAACGATAATAGTAATAATAATAATAAATGTGATAACGATATTAACGATAATAACGCTGATGAAGATAATAACGATAATAATAACAATAATAATAAAAATATTAACGATAATAACAATAATAACAATGAGGATAATAAAGACAATAACTCCATAAAAATTAATAATAATAATAATAATAATAATAATAATAATTACAATAATAACGATAATAACGATAATAATAGTAGTAATAGTAATAATAATAATGATAATGACGATAATAAAATTAATATTAATAACGATAATAACGTTAATAACAATAATTAAAATAATAATAATAAAGATAATAGGATAATAACGATACAAACGAAAATTGTGATAATAGAGATAATAATAATAATAAGAATAGCAATTATAACGATAATAACTATAATTATAAGAACAGTAATAACGATATTAAGAATATTAACGACAATGATAATAACAATCATAACGATAACAACGATAAAAACGATAATAGTAATCATAATAATAACGAAAATAAGGATTATAACGATAACAACTATAATAATAATAATAATAATGAAGACAGTAACGATAATATCGATATTATCGATATTAACAATAATATCGATAAGAATAATACGTTAATAACTTTTACAGTAATAATAAAAATATCGATAGTAACAAAAATATCGATAATTACGATAAAAATAATAACAATAATAACGATAATAACAATTAAAATGAGAACATTAATAATGATAATAACGGTAATAAATTTAAGAATAATAAAAACATTAATAATTATTTTAACTGCAATAATTATAATAATAACAATAAAAACGACATCAAAACGATAACAAAAATATTTATAATAATAACGAAAAGAAGGATAATCACGATGAAAGCGATAATAATAATAACAATAATAATGATAATAACGATAATAACGATAATATTATTAACATGATTAACGACAATATTCATAATAATAATAAAGATAATAACGATAATAATAAATAATTAAATATAATAATAATAACGAAAATAACGATAATAATTTTAATAATAATATCGATAGTAACAATAATCACGATAATTATGATAATAATAGTAATAGTAATAACGATTATTACGATAATAACCATAATAACGAAAATAGTAATAAAATTAAAAACTATACTTACGATAATAACGAGAATAATTATTGCAATAATAAACATAAATGCGATAATAAAAATAATAATAATAACGTTATTATCGAAAAAAGCAATTAATTATAATTACGATAAAAACGTTAATAACGACAATAGTAATATGAATAATAACGATAATAAAGATTATAACGATAAAAAAAATAATAAGTATAAATTCAATAACGACACTAACGACAATAACGAAGATAATAATAAAAGTAATAATATAAATAATAACAATATTAAAGATAATAACGATGCAAACGATAATAATAATAATAGTAACAATAACAATAATAATCATAAAAATAATAACGATTATAACGGGAATGACTATAATAATAATAGTAATAATAACTATAATAAAGATAATTACGATAACATCGATAATAATAATTACAATAATGACAATGATAACTATTATAATTATTATAATAAAAATTATATTATCGATAATGAAGACAAAAACGATTGTAATAATAATCATAATAGCAATAATAACGATGATAAAGGAAATAAAATTATCAATAATAACGATATTAACGAAAATAATAATAACAATAATATCGATGGTAACAGTAATAAAGATAATAATAATAATAATAATAACGATAATAACGATAATAACAATAATAATAAAAATAATCATAACTATAATAACGATATCAATGATAATAATGATAATAACGATATTGATAATAACGATGTAACCGAAAATATCGTTAATAAAAATAACAATATTAACGAAAACATCGGTAATACCATTAACAATATTAATGTTATTATCGATAATAATGGTAATAATAATAAAGATATCAAAGATATTAACGATAATAACGATAAAAAAAATTGCAATTATATCGATAATAAAGGTAATAAAATTAATAACAATAATAATGTTAATGACAATAATTATAATTGTAATAATAAAGATATTAACAAAAAAATATAGGTAATAGCATTAATAATAGGGATAATAACGATAATAATAGAAGTAATAATTACAATATTAACAAAAATGAAGATAATAATGTTAATAATAGTAGTAATAATGACAACAGTATTAAGAATAATAACTATAATAACGATAATGACGGTAATAATAATAACGGTAATAAGGATAATATCAATAATAATGATAACCATAATGACAATAATAACGACAATAACGATAATTTCTATAATTATAATAACGATAATAACGATAATAACGTTAATACCGATATAAACGATAATAACGATAATGAAAATAACGATAATATCGATAATAAAGATTATAACGACAATAATAATAATAATAAGAATGATAACGATATTATCGAGAATAAGAATAAATAAATCATTTATAATAACAGTAATATCAATAATAACTATAATAACTATAATAACGGTAATAATAATAACGATAATAACGATAAGAATGAGAATAGTAATAACGATAATAACGACAATAATTATAAAATTAATAGTGATAATAACGATATTATCGGAAATAACGATAATAATAAAATCAGTAATAAAGATAATAACTATACTAATAATAATAATGATAAAATTATAGCATTAATAACGATTTTGACTGTAATGTAAATAACAACAATAACGATATTAGCGAAGATAATAATAACAATAATAACGACAACAACGATAATAAGATATATAAAAATAATTATAATAACGAAAGAAAGGATAATAACGGTGATAATGATAATAATAATAACATTAATGATAATATCATTAATAACGATAATAACAATAGTATTAGTAACGATAACATCGATAAAAACGATATTAATAACAATCATAATAATGATAATAACGATATTAACGAAAATAAAAATTATAATTATTATAACAATAATAGCAATAATAACGATAACAGCGTTAATATTAATAACAATATTAATGATAATATTGATGATAATAATAACAAAATTAACGATAATATCGTTAATAAGAATATTAACAATAACAATAATAACGATTATAATGATAATAACGATCATTTTAATATCGATATTAACGATAATAGTAATTATAATGTGAAATATAATAACGAAAATAACGATAATAATAATAAGGACAATATATATAACATTGATATTAAAGTTAATAACGACAATAATGATAACAATAATAACAATAATAACGATAATGACGATAATAACCATATTGTCGACAATAATAACAAATTTTAACGATAATGATAATAACAAATAATAATAACAATAGTAAATATAAGAAAGATAATAAAAATAATAATATTAAAGAAAATAACGTCAATAGTAATAATAAAAATAACAATAATAACGATAATAACGATAATAATGATAATAATAATAATAATAATAATAGTGTTAATAACAATAATTAGTATATTACCGATAATAATAGTGGTAATGGTAACAATAAAAAAAATAACGATAATAACGATTCAACGCTAGGAACGATAATAACTATACTAACGATAATGACGATAATATCGATAATAATAATAATAATATTAGCAATAAAAACAATAATAACGATAATAACGACTATTATAATAAGGATAATAACGTTAATAATGATAATAATAATAAAGAAAACAATGATAATAACAAAATTAACGATACTAATAATAAAGACAATAACGATATTATCGATAATAATAATAATAATATTAATAACATTAATACAGATTATAACGATAATAACGATAATAATAATAATGATAATGACGAGAATATTAATAACGATAATAACGATTTTATCGATAATAATAATAACAATATTTACGATAATGTCGATAATAATAATAATAATAATAAAAATAATTAAGATAATGACGATCATAAATATAATAACGATAATAATAGTAATAATAATAATAGCAATATCAATAATAACAATAATAACGATAATAGAAGTAATGTTAATAACGATAAAAACGACATGTCCGATAATAATAAAAATAATAAAGGTAACTGCGATATTAACGTTAATAATGATAATAATAATAATGATAATAACCATAATAACAATTTTAACGATAATAATAATAAGTATAATCATGATAATATCGGTACTACTAGTAATATTAATAACGATAATAACGATAATAATAGTAGTAAAAATAATAATAATAGCAATAATAAAGATAGTAACGATAATAATATTAACGGTAATAACAGCAATATTATAAATAATTACAACGATAATTACGATAATAACAATAATAATATTAATCATAATAAAGATAATAACGATATAAGGGATAATACCTCTGATAACGATAATAACGATTATAACGTTAATAATAATAATAATAATAACGATAATAATGTTTATAATGACAATAATAAAAATAATAATAATAATAATAATAATAATAATAATAATAATAACGCTAATATTCATAATAACGAGAATAAGGATAATAATAATGCCGGTAATAACGATAATGAAGATAATAATATCAATAATAATAATAATAATGATGATAATAACAATAATAATAATAATAATAATAACGATAAGAACGATGATAACGTTTATAACAACAACGATAATAACGATAACAACGAAAATAATGATAATAACGACAAAAGCGATAATAACAATAATAATAATAGAAATAATATACATAATAAGGATTTTAAAGTTTCTAACGATAAAAATGTATACTAAATTAACTAAATTAACGATAATAACAGTTGTGATGATAGGAACGATAATAAAATAAATAATAATAAAAATAAAAACCTCAATAACGAAAATAACGATAAAAATAAAAGAAGTAATAGCAATTTTATGAATAAAAATTATTATGACGGTAATAACGATAATAATAGAAGTAATAATAACAGTAATAACAATAATAGCGATGAAAACGTATTTAATATGAATAATAATAACTATAACGATAAGATGGATAAAAATAATATCAATATTTACGATAATATCGATAATAATAATAATAATAATAACTATAATAACTATAATGACGAAAATAACAATTATAATAATAACGATAATAAAGATAGTAACGTTAATAATAATAATAAAAATAATAATTATAATAACGATATTAAGTACAATAACGATAATAATGTTGGTAATCTTGTCAATAATAACAATAATAACGATAATAAAGATTATGACGATAACAATATTAATGATAATATCGACAGTAGTAATAATAATGATAATGATAATATCGATAGTAACGATAATAATAATAATAATAGTATCTATTGTAACAATAATAACGATAATGATGATAATAATAGTAATTATATTAACGATTCTGACGATAATAACGAAAATAACGTTAATAATAGTAAAATAATAACGATAATTTCGTAAATAACGACAATAATAAACGTAATAATAGCGATAATGACGATAACAATAATATGAATAATATGCCTAATGACGACATTAACGACTATAACGTTAATAATAATAACGATAATAACGATAATATCGAAAATATTATTAACAATATTAACGAAAATATCATTAAGTATAATAATAATAAAAAAAGTTATAAAAATAATAACGATAATAACGATAATAATGATGATAACCATAATAATGATAAGAATGATCATCATATTAACGATAATAAGGATAATAATCATTACGATAATAACGATAATATCGATAAAAGTAATAGAAATAATAACGATTATATCAATAATAATAATAATAATAATAATATCGATAATAACAATAATAACGGTTATAATATTAATAATAATAACGAAAATGATTATAGTAATGATTATAACTATAATAAGGATAATAACGGTAATAAAAATAAAAATAAAAACTTCAATAACGATAATAACAAAATTAGTAATATTAATAATAAAGCTAAAAACGATAATAACGATAATAACGAATCATAATAATATCGATAAACACGATAAAAACGAAAATAATAATAAAAACTTTAACGATAAAATCGATAAAAATAATAATAATTTTAACGTTAATAACCATAATAAAAATAATAATAATAGCAATAATAACCATAACAAGGAAAATAACGATGATGATATTAACGAAAATAACGATAATAGTAATAAATATAATATCGATAGTAACAATAATAACTATAAAGATGATAATAACGATAATGATAATAACGATAATGAAGATGGTTATAATAAAGATAATATCTTTAATAACGGTATTAATATTAATAATAATAATAGCGATAATAACGATATTAATGATAATAACGATAATAATAAAAGCAATTATAACGATAATAACAATAATTATGGTAATAACAATAATAATTATAATAGTGATAGCATTAATAACGATATTTACGAAAATAATAATAATAATAAAGATAATAACATTATTAACGATAATAAAAATAATAACGATAATAACGTTATAGACGATAATATCGATATTGATAATAAAAATATTAACGACAGAAATAATAATAATATTAACAAAATAACGATAATAACGAAATTATCGATAATAACGATAATAATAATAGTAATAATAATAACGATAATAAACATAATAACGATAATCATAATAATAATAATAATAATAACTATAATTACGATAATAACGATAATAACGATAATGATTATAATAATAATAACGATAATAACGACAATATTAATGATAATAATAACGATAAAAATGATAATAACGATTACAACGATATTAATAATAATAACAATAATAATAATAATAATAATAATAAAAATAGTTATTATAATAAGGATAATAATATTAGTAACCATAAAAATTATAACAATAATAACGATAATAACGATTACAAAGATAACTATATTAAAGATAATAACGATAATAATACTAACAACAATAATAATGGTAAAAAAGTTTAAGGGAAATAATAAAAATAATAATAAAGATAATATAGATATTAACGATATTAACGCTAATAATTATAACAATAATAACGATAATAACTATAATTACTACAACAATATTAATAATAATAATAATAATAAAGTTTATAACGATATTAATAATACTAATAATAACAATAAAAACGATAATAACGTTAATAACGTTAGTAATAATAATAATAATAATAACGATAATATCGATATCAACGATAATAACGATAAGAATAATAACAGTAATAAGGATAAGAATGATAATAATGACAATAACGGTAAAAATTAAAATAATTATTACAATATTAACGTATTAACGTTCATAAAGGAAACAATAATAACGATAATAACGATAATAACTAATATAATAGTAACAATAATAACGATAACAACGACACTAATAATAATAATAATAAAAATCATAACGATAATTACGATCATAATGACAATAAAGTCAATAACAATAATAATAATAATAACGACAATAACGAAAATGACGATAAGAACGATAGTAATAATAATAATAATAATAATATCGATAATAAAGATAAAAACGACGATAACATTAATGTAATAACGACAATATTAATAATAATGATAACAATAATAACCATAATAACGTTGTAATATTGATAATAATAATGATAACTTCGATATTAATGACAATAACGATAATAATAATAATAACAATAATAACGATAATAACGATAATAACGTTAATACCGATAATAATAATAACGATAATATCGTTAAAGGTAATAATAATAATAATAGCAACAGTATCGAAAATAACGATAATAGTAATAATGATAAAGATGATAATAATAATAATCATAAGAACGATAATAACGATAATTACGATAATAACGATAATAAAAATAACGATAATAACGATAATAGCAACAATAATAACGATAATGAAAAGAGTAATAATAATATTTATAACAACAATAATGATAATTATGATTATCATAATAACGATAATAACAATACTAATGATAATAACGGTAATGACGATAGTAATAAGAGTCATAATAAGATAATAAGAATAATAATAGTAATAATAATATTGATAATTAGAATATATCGTTAAAAACGACATAAATAATAACAATATTAACAATAATAACGATAAAAACGATAAGAAATATAATTATAATAAAATTATATAATAAAATTATATATAAAAATAATAATAAAATTCATAAAATCAATAATAACGATAATAATAGTATTAATTACGATAAGAACGATAATAACAATAAAAACGATAACAAGAATAATGATAATAACGATAATAACGGTAATTGCGGTAACATTAATTACGATAATAAAGATAATAACGATAATAAAGATAATAATAAGATCAATAATAGCGATAATAAGGATGACATCGATAATAATAATAACAATAATATCAATTGTAACAATAATAATAATAATTGAAACAATAATAACGCTAATAACGATAACAACGATAATTAAGTTAATAATACTATCAATATTAACCATAATAACGAAACTAATAAATACGAAAATAATATTAATGATGATAATGATAATAAAGATAAAAACAATAATAACGACAACAATAATATCGATAATAACGATAATTATTATAATGATTATAATAAAACTAATAGTAATAATGACCATGATGGCATTATTAACGATAATCATAATAGGGATAATAACAACATTGACAATAATAAGGATAATTAAGAAAAAAATAATATATAATAATAACAACAAAAACGATAAAAACGGTAATAACGTTACTAATAATAATAGTAATATTGATAATAACGATAATAACGATAATAACAATAATAAAAAATATTAAATTAATATTCTTAACGGTAATAACGATAATAACGGTAAAAATAATAATAACAACATTGATAATTACAATATAACGTTAAAAAAGATATTAATAATAACAATATTAACAATAATGACGATAAGAACGATAATAACTATAATTATAATAAAATGAATAACGATAGTTACTATAATGTCGACAATAACGATAATAATAACAACAATAATAACGATAATTATTGTAATATCGATAATAACTCAAATAATAAAATCAATATTAATTTTAACAATAATAACGATAATAAAGATAATAATAATAACAATATTATCGATAATATGGATAATGACGATATTATTATTATTAGTAATAACAATAATGACGATAATAACGATATATACGATTATACCGATAATAATAATAATAATGATGAAGATAGTAAAGATATAACATTAATAATGAAAATAATAATAATTATAATAGCGATTATAACAATAAAACCATAATAACGATAAAAATTATAATGTCGAAAATATTAATAATATTAACAGTAATATCGTATATAGCGATAATAATAATAATCATAATAACGATAATAACGATAGTAAAGGTAATAAAATTAATAATAATATCAATAATAACGGTAATAAGAGGTAATAAATATAATAATAATAATAATACTAACTATATTAGCGATAAAAACGACAATGACGATCTAAATACTAATACTAACAATAATAACCATCATAGCGATAATATTAATTACAATAATACCGATAATAACGATAATAGCAATAATAATATTATCATAAATAATGATAATAAAGTTTATAACGATAATATTAATAATAAGAATAACATGAACAACGATAATAACAATAATAACGTTAATAACAATATTATCGGTAATAATAATACACAATAATATATATAATATCGATAATAATAATAATAATAATAACAATACTATCGATAATAACGATAATAATCATAATAATAATAATAACAATATTAACAATATGAACGATATAATCGTTAATAACGATATTGTCGATAATAATAATATCAATAGTAAAGATAAAAACAGTAATATTAATAATAATAATAACAATAATAACGATAATAACGATTATATAGATGGTAATAAATATAATAATAACAATAATAAAAGTAATAACAGTAAAAACGGTAATAACGATAATCATTATGGCAATAATAAAGTTAGTAACGATAATTATTATAATGCCGTTAATAATAATAATAATAATAATAACAATTATTACGGTAATAAAGTTAATAATTATTACAATAATATCGATGAGACGGTAATAACGACATTAATAACAATAATAATAATACCCATTATAAATATAATAACGATGATAACAATAATAGTATTTATAATAATAACAACAATAACGATAATAACTTTAATAATAATAAAATTAATAATAATATTTACGATCATAAAGTTAAAAAAAATTTCAAATAATAAGGATGACAAAATTAATATTAATAATAATAATAACAATAACAATGATACTATAAATAATAAAAATAATAACGACAATAACGATAATAATAATAAAATTAATAACGATAATTACGATAATACCGATAATAATTATAGCAATAGTAACGATAATAACGATAATAATGGTAATAATAATAATTACAATACTAACAATATTAACGATCATAATAATATCGATAATGACGATAAAATAATAATTATAATAGCGATATTAACGATAATAACGATAATAATAGTAGCGAAAATAACAATAATAATTATGTTAATAATAACGATAATAAAGATAGTAACGATTATAATAATAATAATAACGATAATATCTATAATAACTGTATTAATGATATTTATAATATTAATAATAAAGATAATAAAGTTATTAATAGTAGTAATAAAAACACTCATAACAACAATAACGATCATAGCGATAATAATGATAATAAAGATAATTTTTTTTTATTTTTTATTTTTTTTGACGGTCTGTGAATGCCAATTTTTACGCACTTACCTAGGGTCCCTGACCGCTAGAGGAACCCTTTACCATTTGGGTCCCCCGTTATTGTCCCTGGAGTGTCGGGCTCATCGTTGGAATAGACACTACCGACTAAACGCATTTCCATCCTAGTGGCATAGTGAAACCATCCCTGCACCGCTTTGTAGCATTACTTCGGAATGACACCACTGCCTCATGTCCCTAAACTGGTCTCTCTCATTCGGTTCTAAGTGGCAGGAACCTGGAATAACGTTGGTGGCACGTCTATGGGCCATCCATAACCATCTTCTTGTTGCGTAAGATTTCTCTTACGTAACAGAACACCCTGTTCCACTTCTTCTGCCCTCGCAGCATTTTCTCGACGTTGTTGTCCAGCAAGATGTCCCCAAGCTCCTGCTCTAAGGCAAGTCATTCGGCGCTCCACCGGGTACATATGAAGACTGTGTGGTTTGCATCTTCTTTGATCGAATCCCCATAGGGGCAGTTGCCGTTTGCTACTTACCCCATCTTTGCGAGGAAGGAGAGGAACAGGCCATGCCATGTTAAGAATTGGGTGAGGTAGAAATTTACCTCACCCGCCTTTCGGGTTATCCAGTTGTCAAGTCGACCATTGAGTCGGACAGTCCATCTGCCCCTAGGTTCCTGCTCCCATCTGCTTTGTCAGGTCTCGATGCTGTTAGACCCGGCTTACTATGATGCCTCCTCCTTCCCCAGAACGGGCTTTTGCTGATGGACGAATTGTCTCTCCTTAGCTAGTAGGTCGATCGGGATTACCCCGATGACAATTAGCACTGCGGGCGCTGAGAGCGTGCTGTAGGAATACGCGATTCGGAGAGTACTCCTCTTGTGTACCGCGACTATGCGCTTGCGATATTTCTCTTATCGCAACGCCTCGGCCCATACTTCCGCGACGTATAGCATCACTTCATCGGCGGCACGCATCCGTATTCGCCTAATGCAAGGTCGGGGGCCGTTGACATTGGCCATGAGTGTGCCCAGAGTGGATGCTACATTTGCCGCCTTGTCGGATGCCATTATTATATGCAATCCGTAATTGAATTTGTAATCGAGCATTACATCTAGGAACCTGACGGACGGCTTATTCTGCACCATCGTGTCTCCAACGGAGAAGCTGCGCAAGGTGTTGATACGCTTCTTCGTTAGTATCACGATCTCTGTTTTCTGGGCTGAAAAGGATAGCCCGTGCTCTTCCATCCAGTTGATGACTCGGCGCATGACCTAGTTGAGCAGCAGCAGTGCCCCCTCCATGTCGTTTGGGGTGAGATATACACTGATATAAGTCGTCGAGTTTTGTCTCACCCAAACGTATACACATCCGGATCCTTGATCGGACACATGTATTTGTCAGCGATCTGGGATCCAAATGGCCTCGGTGACCAATTCGTCTGCGTACCATCCTATTCCTGCTGTGTCCTGGTATTGTTCGCTGATTAAAACGATATCAGCTTTATCTCAGAGCGGAGCTGGTTTAGAAGGAGGTGCAAGGTCCTGCTCCTATTGAGATTACCCTGATTATAATGATAATAACAATAATATTAAAATCAATAATAACGATAATGGCGATAATAATATATATAACAATTATAATGATAATGACGAAAATAACGATAATAATAATAACGATAATAGCGATAATAGAAATAATAATAAAAATGATAAAAACGATAATAACAATGGTAACGTTAATAATAATAGAATTAATACAGATAATTACTATAATAACGATAATAATAATAGACATAATAACGATATTAACGATAATAATAATAATAATAAAAACAAAATAATGATAATAACGATAATAACGATAATAACGATAATGACGGTAATAATAATAATAATAATAACGATTAAGAAGCTAATATCGATAAAAATAATAATAATAATAACTATATTAACTATAATAATAATAACACACATAGCAATAACATTGATAAAAACTATAAAAACGGTAATAATAAAAATAATAATAATAAAAACAATAATAACGATGTTAACGGTAAGACAATAATAACGACAATAATGACAATAATTACGTTTATAAATATAATAACGATAATAATGATATTAATAATAACGATAATCACGATAATAAAGTTAATAATAATAATAACAATATCGATAATAACGATAATAATGGTAATATAGATAATAATAATAACAATAAAAAAGAAAATATAGATTTTAATAATAATAATAATAGCGATATTAACGATAACAACGATAATAATAATAGTAATAATAACGATAATTACGATAATGTTGGTAATAATAATAATAATAATATCGATAATAACGATAATAACGGTAATAAATACAATAATAATAAAAATAATAAAGAAAATAACGATAATATCGATAATAATAATAATAATAATAACTAAAATTATAACGACAATAAAAATAACGATAATAACGATAATATCGATAATGAGATAATAATATTATCAATTATAACGATAATAATAATAACAACAGTAACGCTAATTACGATAATAATTATCAAAACATAGTTAATAATATTTATAATAACAATACTAACGATAATAAAAATAATAGTATTAACAATAATGTCGATTATGACGATAATAACGATAATAACGATCATTACGGTAAAAATATTATTAATAATAACAATAATAATAATAATAACGATATTAAGGATAATAACGATACCGTCAATAATAATAATAAAAATAATAACGATAATAGCGATAATAAAGATAATATCGATAATACTACCAACACTATTAAAGGAAGAAACGATAATAATAATAATAGTAATAACAATAAAAACATTAATGATACTAATGATATTATCGATAATCGTAATAATAATAATAATAACGATAATAACAGTTATAATGATAATAATTATAATAATAACAATATTAAAAATAATAACTGTAATAACGATAACAACGATAATAATTGTAGTAATAATAACAATAATAACATTACTAACGATAATAACGATATTAAAGATTATAATAATTACGATAATAACGATAATATTCATAATAATAATAACAATATCAACGAAAATTCCGATAATAATAATAATGACAATAATAACGACAAGAGAGGTGATAACGATAATATCGATAATAATAATATGGATTGTAATAATAAAAGCGATAAGAATAATAAAAATAATAACGATAATTACGATATTAGCGATAATAATAATAACAATAATAACCATAATAAGGGTAATATCTAAAATAACGATAATAACGATAATAACAGTAATAGTAACAATAATAATAACGATGCTAACGATAATAACACCAATAATAATGATAATAATAATAATAATAAATATAACTATGGTAACGATATTACCGATAAATATGATTATATAATAACGATGATAACGAAAATATTAATAATAATTATGACGATAATAACGATATTCACCATAATAATAATAATAATAATAGAGATAATAACGATATCAACGATAATAATTGTAGTAATAAAAACAATAATAAGTATACTAACATTAATAACGATACTAACGATAATAATAATATCGATAGTAAGGAAAATACCGATAATAGTAATAAGAATAACAACTATAATAACGTTGAATTCGATAATAATAGTAATAATAACAACAAAAATATCATTAATAAAGAAGAATTAATAAAGACAATAACGGTAATTATCATAACATTTATAACGATGAAAACCAAAATAAGGATAATAGCGTTAATAACGGCAATTATAATAATAATAATAACGATGTTAACGATAATAACGATAATAATGTTAATAACGTTAATTATTATATTAATAATAAATATAATTACGACAGTATTAATAATAATAATAACGGTAATAACGATATAAACGATAATAATAATAATAATAAATATAATAACGATATTAATCGTAATAACGATAATAGTTATAATAACTATAAAAAAAAAATAATTATAACAATAATAAAAATAATTACAATAATAATGACAATAATAATATCAATAATAACGATATAAAGATAATAATAAAGATAATAACGATATTAACGGACATAAAGATAATAATAATAATAACGATAATAATGATAACGATAATAACGATAATTTCGGTAATAACATTTAAAATATTAACGATAAAATCGATAATAATAATAATAATAATAATAACAATAATTACGATAAGAACGATAAAATCGGTAATAACGATAATAATAGCTATAATAATAAAAATAACAACGATATTAAAGATAGTAACGATAATAATAATAACAATAATACGATAATAACGACAATTATTTTAATAGTAGTAATAATAACTATATTAACAATGTTTGCAATAATAATGATAACAACGATAATAATAGTACTAACAATTAAATTAATAACAATAATAACGATAATAAAGATAATAAGAATGATAATAATAGCAGTAATAACGATAGCAGTAATAATAATATCGATAGTAACAATAATGACGATAATAACGAAAATAACAATAATAATGATAATAATTGTGTTAGCGATAATATCGGTAATAATAATAACAATATTAACGATAATATCTATAATAATAATCACAATAATAACGATAATATCTATAAAAATAATAATAATAATAATAATAACAGTAATAACGATAATACCGATAATAACAATGATAATTATAATAGCGATAATAAGGATAATAACCATAATAATAGTAACAATAATAAAAATAACAACGATATTAACGATAATAATGACAGTAATAATATCAATAATAACGATAAAAACGATAACAATTATAAATCAATAATAACGATAATAACAGTTATAATCCTAATAACGATAATAATATTTATATGAATTACAATAATACTAATAATACCGAAAGAAACGATAATAATAGTAGTAATATTAACAAAATTAACACTAATAACGCTAATAACGATAATAACAATAATAATAGTAGTAATAATAATAATAATAACGATAATAGCGATAATAAGGTTATTAACGATAATAACGATAAATATAATAACAATATTACAAAAATAAAAATGTTATAAATGATAACAATAACGATAGTAACGATACTATCGATAATAATAATAATAACATTAATAACGATAATAACTATAATAAGGATATTAGCTACAATAAGGTTAATAATAATAATAATAATAATAAATCTAATTACAATAATAATAGTAGTAATAACATTAATATCTTTTATAACGAAAATAACGATAATAACGATATCAACAATAACGATAATAACAACAATAATCATAATAATGATGATAACAATAATAACAATTATAACGATAAGAATGATAATAATATATACGATAAAGTCGATAATATCGATATTAATATTAACAATATTAACGATGATATCGATATTAATGAAAAATAATAATAATAATAATGACGATAATAACTGTTTATAACGGTAATAATAGTAATAACAATATCGACAATAACGATAATAACGATAATTACAATAATAACGATTATAATAATAACGATAATAACGATAAAAATAATAATAATAATAACGATAATAACGATTATACGATTTATAACAATAACGATTATAACGATAATAGTAATGATAATAAGAACGCTAATGAAGATAAAAAGATAAAAATGATAAAAACTATAATAACGATAATAACTATTCCAATAATAATAATAATAAGAATAATAACGATTATAACAATAAAAATAAAAAGAATAATAACCACAATAATGATAATAACGATAATAATAATAGCAATAATAACGATTTTAACGTTAATAACCATAGTAATAATAACATTAATAACGGTAATAATTTTATCAACGATAATAAAAACAGTAATAATTATAACAATAATAATAATAATAATAATAACGATAATATCGATAATATCGATAATAATATTAACAATATACGATAATATCGATATTAATAATTTTAATAATAACTATAATAACGATCATAACAATAATAGCGATTATAATAATAACGATAATAACGATAATAATAATAATAATATTATCGTTAGTAAGAATAATAATGTTAACGATGTTTATAATAGTAATAATAATAACGATTATAACGATAATAACGATAAAAATGATAATAACGATAATAACAATAATAGAAGAAACAATAATAACGATATTAACGAAAATATTAATAAAAATTGTAACGTTAACAACGATAATAAAAATAATAATAAAAATAGTAATAACGAATGTAAAGATAATAACGATAACAATAATAACAATAATAGCGATAATTTCGATTATAATAATACCGATAATATCGATTATAACATTAATATTAATAGAAATAATAACAATAATAACGATATTAAAGATAACGATAATATTATTAACGATAATAATGACAATATTAATATTATTAATAACGATAATAAAGATAATAAAGATAATAATAATAATATTAATAGAGAAAATAACGATATTAACGATAATACCGATAATAACGATAATCATACTAAAGATAATAACGATAATAATAATGATAATAATAACGCTAATAAAGTTAATATCTACAATAAAAATATTAATAATAATATTAATAATAACGATAATAACGATAATATAGGTATTAATGATAGTAATTATAACAATAATAGCAATAATAAAGATAATAATGATAGTAATATATACGATTATAACGACAATAGTAATAATAATAATAACGATCTTAAAAATAATAACGATAATAATAATAATAACAATTATAATAAAAATAAAAACAATCATTTGTATAATAACGATAATAATAGTGGTAATGTTAAGAATAATAACAACAATAACGATAATAGTGATGATGACGATAACAATATTATTGATAATAACGTCAATAGTAATATTAATAATAATATCGATAATATCGATATTAATGATAATAATAATAATAATAATAATAATAATTATAATAACGATAGTAACGATAATAACGATAATACGATAATAACTATAATAACGATAATTTCGATAGTAAGGAATATAGTAATAACAATAATAACGATATTAGTAGTAATATTAATAAAGATAATATCGATATTTATGATAATAATTATATTAATAATAAAGATATTAACGATAATAGCAATAATAACGATAATAATAATAAAAATATTAATGATAATATCGAAAATTTTGAAAATAGTAATAGCAATAATAACGATATATCGATAATATCGATAATAATAATAACGATAATAACTATAAGAATAATAATAAAATATCGATAGTAACAATAATAACGACAATTAAGATAACGATAATAATAATAATGATAATGACGTTGATAATAATAACGGTCATAACGGTAATAACGATAATAAAAATAATAATAATAATAGCAATAATAACGATATTAACGAAAATTGTCATGACATTAGTAACAAAACAACGATATTAACATTAATAATAATAATAATAATAACGAAAAGAAGTATAATAACAGTGATAACTATAATATTAATAACAATAATAACGATAATAACGATAATAACGTCAAAAATAATACTAATAATAACGATAATAAAGATATCAATGGCATTAACGATAATAACTTTTATAAAAATTATTTTATTATGATAAGAACGATATTAACGGTACCATCAATAATAGCGATAATAATAATAACGATAATAACTATAATAATGACTATGATGATAAGAAAGATATTAACACTAATAATAATAAAAATTATAACGACAATAACGATAATAATGATAATAATAGAATTAATAATAACCGTATTAAGATTAATAGCTATAATAACGATTATAACGATAATAGTATTAGTAATAATAAAAGTAATAACAATAATAACGATAATAATGACAGTAATAAAATCAACAATGACGATAATAAAGTTAACAATGATAATATCGATAATAACGATAATAACAATAATAGTAATAGTAATAATTAAGATAATAACGATATTTACGATAATAAGGATAATAACAATAAAAATAATAACGATAATAATGTTAATAATATACACAATAAAGACGATAATATCGATAATAATATTAACAAATTTGACGATAATATAGACAATAATATTAACAATATTAACGATAATATCGATAATAATAATAATGACAATAATAATAATAAGGATGATAAAGATAACAGAGATTATAATAATAACGATTAAATAGATAACAACGGCAATAATGATAATAGCAAAAATAACGATAACAACTGTGATAAAAATAACAATATTAACGATATTAAAGAAAATAGTAATAACAATAATAACGATAACAACGATAATAATATTAATAATAATAATAATAATAATATCATTAATACTCACAATAATAACAATAACAACGGTTATGAGAAGAATAATATTAATAATAATAACGATAATAATGATAATAACCAAATAATCGATAATAATAATTACAATAATAACGATAATAACAATAATAATGATAATAATACTAATAATTATAACGATACTAACGATAATATTGATAATAATAATAATAGGATCGATAATAACGTTAATAGTAATAAGTATAAAATCGGTAGTAATGATATTAATGAAAATATCCATAATAATAATAAAAAATATAACAATACTAACGATAATAACAATAACAATAATAACAATAATTACGATAATAATAATAGAAAAGATAATAATTCTAATAATTATAACCATAATAACGATAATAACGATAATAATAATAATATTAATAACGATAATTACGTTTATAACGATAATAATAATAACAATAACATTAATAATAACGACAATATTCGTAATAACTGTATTAATAATAACAAAAATAACTATTAAAACGGTAATAACAATAATAATAATAACAATAATGACGGTAATAACGGTAATAACGATAATAATAATAATAGTAATCACGATATTAACGGTGATAACGCGAAATAATAAATGCAACAGTAACAGTAGTAATAATAGCAATAATAACGCTGGTAAAGAAATGGAAGATAATGGTAATAATATTAATTACGAAATTAAGGATAATAACGAGAATAACGATATAAATAATATAAATAATAATAATAATTATAATAATAATAAAAATAATAACGATAATAAATATAATAACGTTAATAATAAAAGTAATAATAACAATAATATCATTATTAAAGATAATAAAGATAAGAACGATAATAATAATCATAATAATAACAATAATATTCATAACAATATTGACGATAATAACGGTAATGACGATAGCAATAATAACGATAATTACAATAATATCGATAATAATATTAACAATAATAACGATCATAAGCATAATAGGAATAATAATAACATGTATAATGATTATAACTATAAGAATAATACAAAGAAAAATAATAACAATATTAACGATAATAACAATAATAATAATATCAATAATAACAAAAGTAGTAATAACGATAATATCGATAATAATGTCAATAAAGATAAAAATAATAATAATAACAATAATAACAATAATAACGATAGTAATAATAACGAAAAAAATTATAAAAGCGGTAATAATAATAACAATAATAACGATAATAGCGATAACAATGATAACGATAATAAAGATAATATCGATAATAATAACAACAATATTAACGAAAGTAACCTTAATAATAATAATAGTAATAACGATAAAAACGATAATAACGATAATAAAGATAATAATACTAAAGGTATTAACGATAATAGTAATAATTATAATAACGATAAGAACGACAATAAAGATAATAATAATAATAATAACAATAACGAAAATAAGGATAATAACGATTATAATAATAATAATAATAACGAAAATAAGGATAATAACGATGACAACGAAAATAATAATAAGAAAAATAGCGATAATAACGATTTTAACGATAATAAGGATAATAATAATAATTAAAATAACGATAGAAACGGTAAAAACGATAATAACGAAAATAACGATGATAACGATATTAACGATAATAATAATTATCAGAATAACGATGATAACGATAATATCGATAATAATAAAAATAATAATAATAATAATGATCGTAATGATAATAAAGATTATAATAGCAGAAATGATAATAATAGCGATAATAACGATAATTACTTTAATAATAATAACAATAACAAAGTTAATACCGATATTGACATTAATAACAATAATAATAATAGCAACAATAACGATAATTAAGAAAATAAAAATTATAATTAAAACGATATTAAGGATAAGAACGATATCATCAATAATATTAATAAGAAAAATAAAGATAATATCGATTATATTAATAAAAATATTAACAATTATATAGATAAGTATAATAATCATATTAACAATAATAACGATAATAACTATATTAACGAAAATAAGGATAATAAAAATATCGTCGATAATAATAATAACAATAATAATGATAATATAGATATTAATATTATCAATATTAACGATAATAAGGATAATTTTAATAATAATAATAACGATAATATCGGTTTTAACGATATATATAATAACAATAATAACGATATTAACGATAATGACGATAATAACAGTAATAATAATAATAAAAATAAAGATAATAACGAAATTAATGGAATTAACGATAATAATTATAAAATAATAACGATAATAACGATAATAATAACAATATTAACAATAATAACGATAATAGCGATAACAACTTTAATAATTTTAGTAATTATAACAATAATAATATTACTAACGAAGATAACGATATCAAAGATTCTAATAATAACGATAATAACGTTGATATCGTTAATAATAATAACAATATTAACGATAATATCGATAATAATAATAATGACAATAACAACAACAAAAAGGTAATAACGACAATAATATACACGATAATAACAATAATACTAATAATAATACTATCTATAATAACAAATAATAATTATAAAAATTATAATAATAATAATAAAAATAATTACGATAATAAAGAAATTAACGATAATAATAATGATGATAATGACGATAACAGTAATAATAATAATAACTATTATAACGATATTATCGATTATAATAAGATTTATATTAGAGATAATATAGAAAAAGCGATATTAATAATAACAGTAAAAACGATAATAACGATAATATTGATAATAACGATAATAAAAAATAATAATATTAATGAGAAGAATAACGATCATACCGATAATAACGGTAAAAATAATAATAAATATAAATATAATATCGTTAATAAGGATAGTAATAATAATAATAATAATAATGACTATAATAATGATAACATTAATAACTATAAGGAGAAAAATAACGATAAAAATTATAACTATAAAATCAATAACAACGATAATAACGGCAATATTAATAATAATAATATCGAATATAATGATAATAAAGATAAGAACGATTATAATAATAACAATAATAACAATAATAACTATAATAACGATAGTAATAATAATATATATATTGATATATATAGTAATATATGATAAATATACAGATAGTGTTTATAAGGACGATATTAAATAAAAACGATAATAATGAAAATAACGATAATAACGATAATAACGACAATAATATTAATAATAAAACAAAAATAAAGACAATTTCGATTATAATAATAACGATAATAACACAATAGTTATAATAATAATAACGATAATACCGATAATATCGAATAAAGTAATAACAATAAAATCGATAATAAACATAATAAAACAATACTAACAAAAATAACGAAAATAACGTGAACAAAAATTATAGTACGTACGATAATAACGATAAGAAAGAGATTAACGGTAATAATGATAATAACGAAAATAACGATAATCACGATGACAACGATAATAATAATAACAATAATAATGATACTACGTTAATAATCGTAGTAGTAATAACAATAATAACGATAAGAACTATATTTACGGTAAAAATAGTAACGATAATAACGTTAATATCGATAATAATAATAACAATATTAACGATAACAACGATAAGAGTAATAATAGAAAGTGATAATAACGATAATATTGATAATAACGATAATAATAATACGATAATAACGTCAAGACCAATAATAATAACAACGATAACAACGATAATGATAATATTAACAATAATATCGATAACTACTATCATTCCAAAAAAACAGTACTAACGATAATAACGATAATAACGGTAATAATTATAACAATAATGACGATAATAACGATAATTACGATAATAATTATAATAACGATAATTATAACAATAATAACGATGGGAAAGATTATGAAGATAATAATAATAACAATTATTACGACAATAATAATAAGAATAATAAAGATAATAACGATATTAGCGATAATAATAACAATAATAATAAAGATAATAACGATATTGACCATAATAACAATAATTGTGATAATTACAATAATAATAATAACAGCAATAACCATATTACCGATAATAACGATAATATCGGTATAATTATAATAATATAATAGATAATTGCGTTATTAGAAATAATAATAATAACAATAATAACGATAATGACGATATTAACGAAAATACTATTAGCCATAATAACGAAAATAATAATAATAAGAATAACGATAATAACGATAATAACGTTAATAATAATAGTAGTAATAACAATAATAACGATAATAACAAAAATAACGTTAATAATAGTAACGATAATAACGTTAAAATCGAAAAAAGTAATAACAAAATTAACGATTATCACAATAATAATAATAATAAAAATAATAATAACGATAACATAGATAATAACGATATTAGTAATAACGATATTTTCGGCAATAGTTCTAATAATAATAACGTTAATAACGATATTAACGATATCAATAATAACAATAATAACGATAATAATAATAATATTAATAACGATAATTACATTAACAACGATAATAGTAATAATGACGTTAATAGTAATAATCATAATAAAGAAATTAGCGATAATGTCAACAATAATAATTATAATAGTAACCATAATAAAGATAATAAAAATAATACTATAATATCGAAAATAACAATGAAAATAATAGTAATAATGGATACATTAAAGTTAGTAAGGATAATGACGATTATAATATTAATAATAATAACGATAAATACTATAATAGCGACAATATTATTAATAATATTAACGTTAATAGGTATAATTACTATATTAAAGTTAATGGTAATAACAATATTAACGATAATATTGATAATAACGATAATAACAAAAAAAATAGTATGAATAATTACATT
This sequence comes from Vespa crabro, assembly GCF_910589235.1. Classification (NCBI taxonomy): domain Eukaryota; kingdom Metazoa; phylum Arthropoda; class Insecta; order Hymenoptera; family Vespidae; genus Vespa; species Vespa crabro. The sequence continues at coordinate 3,631,360 of NW_025813595.1, forward strand.
AATAACAATAATAGGCATAAAAACGATTTTAACGAAAATAATAATAACGATAATAACAGTAATATCGATAATATTAATATCAATATTTGCGATAATTTCAATATTATTAATTACAATAATAACAATAGTAACGATCATAAAGATATTAGCGAATATAATAATAACGATAATACCGATATTAATAATATTAATATTAATGATACTAACAATAATAATGATAACGATGTTTTTTATAGTAATAATAATAACGAATATAACGTTACTAACGATATTAATAATAATAACGATAATAACGATAATAAAAGGAACAGTAACAACGATATTAACGAAAATATTAATAACAATTGTAACGTTAACAACGATAATAAAAATAATAATAATAATAATAACGATAGTAGAGATAATAACAATAACAATAATTACAATAATAGTGATAATAACGATTATAATAATAATATTAACGATAATATCAGTCATAATATTAATAGTAATTACATTAAAAACGATAATAACGATAATAAAGATAATAACAATAATAATAATAATAATATTAATATCAATAATGACAATAATAACGTTAGTAAGGATAATAACGATAATAAAAATAATAACCATAATAACGATAATAATAACATTATTACTAATTACAATAATAACGATAATAACGATAATAATTATAATAATAATAAAGATAACCTCTATATTAACAATAATAACGTTAATAAAGATAATAGCAATAATAATTATAACGATATTAAAGATAATGTCTTTAAAAATAAGAACAATATTACCGATAATATCGATAATAATAATAATAACAATAATAATAATTAGGATAATAAAGATAATAGCGATTATAATAATAACGATTAAATAGATAACAACGACAATAATGATAATTGCAATAATAACGGAAATAATGGTAATAAAAATAACAAAAATGACGATAATAAAGAAAATAGTAATAACAATACTAACGATAACAACGATAATAACCTTAATAATATTAATAATAATATCGAAAATAGGTTTAATAACGATCCCATCGATAAAAATAATAAAAATAAGAATGAAAATAATGATAATAACGATAATAACTATAATAAGGATACCAAATATAATAACAATAATAATAATAATAATAAAAAAGGTATTAACAATATTAACGATAATAGCGATAATAATAACACAATAATAACGATAATATCGATTATAATGATAATAAAGATAATAATAATAACATTAATAACGATAATAACGTTATTAAAGATAATAATAATAAAAATTATAACGATAATATAGATAATAGTCATAACAATTTTAAAGATAATATCGATAATAATAGTAATAATGGTAACAATAATAACTATAATAACGATAATAAAGATAATAATACTATCGATAAAAACGAGAAGAGTAATAATAATAATAATAATATTTACGAAATTATCGATAAAAGTAATAATAATAATAATAATATTTACGAAATTATCGATAAAAGTAATAATAATAATAACAATAAATACGATAATAAAGAAAATAACGATAGTAACAATGACGATAATAAAAATAATAGTAATTACAAAAATATATATGTAGTAACAATAATAATGATAATTACGACAATTGTAATAATAATAATAAGGATAATAACGATATTGCCGATAATAATTATAATTAAAAATATAATGACAATATTAATGATAATAACGATAATAGTGATAATATCGATAATAATAATAATAATTACAATAATAACGATAATTACAATAATAATAAAAACAATGATAACGGTGAGAACGATAATGAGGATTATAATAAAAACAATATAACTATATTACGATAACAACGTATAATAATAATAACGATATTAACGGAAAAAACCATAATAATAACAATTATAAAGATACTAACGATTATAATGATAGTAACCATAATAATAATATTAATAAGAATAATAACGATAATAACGTTATTATCAATAATAATATTAACAAAAGTATCTATAACAATGATAATAACGATAATTATAATAGTTATATTTCCAAAATAAGGATTATAACGAAAGAACGTCAATTATAGTAACAATAAAAACAAATAATAATGATAATAATGATAGTAATAGTATTAATAAGACCGATAATAATAATAATATCCATAATAATAGAAGTAATAATAACAAAAATAACAAAAATAACGATATTGACGATAACAATAATAACGATAATAACGATAATATCGATAATTATAATAACCATAATGAAGACATTTCTAATAATAATTATAACGATAATAACGGTAATAACGATAATAATAATAACAATTATAAAGATAATAACGAAAATAACGATAATAACGTTAATAACGACAATTATTATAATTACAATAACAATATAAACGATAATATCGATATAATAATAACGATAATAACGATAAAAAGATAATAATAATAATATTATTGACGATAATAACGGTAATTACTCATAATGATAATTATCATAATAACAATAGTAATAATTACAATAATAACGATGATATCGATTATGACTATAATAGAAATAATATAATTAAATATATTGAGGATAATAACGATAACATCGATCATAATAACAATAATATCGTTAATAACTTCAATAACGATAATAACAATAATTATATAACAATAATAAAGATAATAACGATAATAACAGTAAACATATTAATAATAATAACAATATTAACAATAATATCGATAAAAACGATTTCAATGATAATAATTAAACGATAATAATAATAACAACGTTAACGATAATGTCGGTAATAATAATAAAAATAATAACGATAACAATGATAATAACGATAATAATAATTATAATAATAAAAAAAAATAATAATTATAAAAATAATTGCGATTATAATTATAATAACGATAATAAAAAGAATATTAATGAAAATAATAATGATAATAACAATGGTAACGATAATAATAATAATAATAATAAGGATGACAACGCTATTACCGATAATATAGATAATAATAATAATAATAGAAACAATAATAACGACAAAACGATAATAACTATAAACTAATATCGATAATAGCGATAATAGTAATAATAATAATATCGATAGTATCAATAAAAACGAAAATAACTATATTAATATTAATAATAATAATAATAATATTTATAATAACGAAAATAACTGTAGTAATGATAATAACGATAATAACGTTAAAGACGATAAAAATTATAAAAATAATAACGTTAATAACGATAATAACGACAATAGTAATAATAATAATAACAACGATTATTACGATAATAACGATATAAACAGTAGGAATAATAACAATAAAAACAATAATAACAATAATAACGATAATAACGATACTGCTGATAATAATAATAATATTGCTTATAACGCTATAAACGATAATTATGATAATAATAATAAAATCAATAAATATAATAACGATAATAATTATTATAATAATAAGTATAATAACGGAAATAGTAATACAAACGATAATAAAACTAATGATTATAACCATAATAACGATAAAAACGATAATAATAAAAACATTAATAACGATAATAACGTTTATAATGATAATAATAATAACAATAAAATTGATATTAACGACAATAATTATAATGACTATAATAATAATAACAAAAATAACTATTAAAACGGTTATAACAATAATAATAATAATAATAATGACGATAATAACGTTAATAACGCGTAATAATAACTATAATAATAACAATAGTTATAATAGCAATAAAAGCGATTGTAACGATATGGAAGATAATGATAATAATATTAATAACAATATTAAGGATAATAGCGATAACATCAATAATAATAAAAACATAAATATTGATAATAACGATAATATCTATAATAACGATACTAAAAATAACAATAATAAATATAATAATAGAAATAACGATTACAACGATAATTAAAATTACATTAAAGACGATAATTATGATAATTACGTTAATAAAGAAAAGAATATAAACAATAACATTAATAACGAAAAAATTATAATAACAATAATAAAAATTAAAATAACGATAACAACGATAAAAAGGAAAGTAAATATAATAACAATGATATTAATAACGTTAAAAACAATAATAAACTTAATAAAGATAATAATAGCGAGAGCAATAACAATAAAACGATAATAATAATAAAATTAATAACGCCAATTACGATAACAACGAAAATAATAACATTAATAATAACTATAATTACGATAATAACGATAATAATTGTCGTAATAATAATAATAATAACGATAATAACGTTAATAACGAAAACAACGATTATAATAGTAACGATAATATCAATAATATCGATAATAATAATAACACTACTAACGATAATATCTATAAAAATAATAATAATAACAATCATAACGAAATTTACGATAATAACGATAATAACGATAATAGCAATAATAATAATATTGTTAACACTGATAATAACGATATTAACGATATTAACGATTATAATAAAAACTATATTAACGAAAATAAAGATAATAAAGGGAATAACGATAATAATACTAATAATAACAGCAATAATATCTATAATTACGATAATAACGATAATAACGGTCATAACTGTAATAATAGTAGTAATAATAACGATGATGTCAACTTTAATTATAATAATGATATTAATAATAATAAAAATAACAAAAATAACGATATTAACGACAATAATAGTAGTAATAATAAGAATAATATCAATAATAACGATAATGATGTTAGCGATAATAATATTAACGACAATGATTATAATAATAATAAAAATTCTAACGATATAAGCAATAATAATAATAGTAATAGTAATAATAAATGCAATAATATCGATAAAAATGATAATTATAATAACAATAATAACGACAATAACGATAATGGCGAATAACAATAATAATAATAATAAGGATAATAGCGATGATAAAGATAATAACGATAATAATAATAATAATAATAACGAAAATAACGATTATAATGATAATAACGTTAATAATGCTAATAATAAGAGCAATAATTACGTTAAAACGATAATAATGATAATAATAGATGTAATAATTACAATATTAACAATAATAAAGATAATAAAAATAATAATAGTAGAAATAATAACAATAATAACAGTATTAACAATAATAACGATAATTACAATATTATTCATAATAATAATAATAATATTAACGATTATAACATAATAACGATAATGGCATTAATAATAATATAAACAATAAATAATCATAGCAATATAACGATAATATGGATAGTAATAATAATAATAGTATTAAAATAATATCGAAAATAACGGTAATAACGATTACGAACATAATAATAATAATAATAAGATAATAGCGATATAAATGATAATAACGATGACAACGATTAAAATAATAACAATAATACCGATAACAATGATAATAACGACATTAATTCTAAAAATAATAATAATAATAATAATAGTAACGATAATAACGATAATAACGGTATTAATATAAATAATAATAAATATAACAATAATAACGTTAGTGATGAAAATAAAAATTTTAATAATAACGATAATTTCAATGATAGTGATAATAATAATAACGATAATAACGATAAAATTATAATAACAATAATAATAATAATATTATAATTAACAATAATAACGATAACAAAGATAATAGTGATAAAAATATTAATAATAAAATAGAAAATAAGTATAATAACGATGACAACGATAATTATAATAGCAATATTAACGATAATAACGATAATAACGATTATACGGATTATAACAATAACAATAATGAGAATAATAACGATAATAATGATATTAACTATAATAACGATTACAGCAATAATAACGATAATAATAATAACGATAATACCGATAATAAAGAAAATTACAATAATAATAATAGTAATAAAAGAGATGATAAAAATAATAACGCTTGTAATGATTATAACGATAATTATATTACTAATTTTAAAATAAATAACGTTAATAACGATAATTATTTTAATAGAAATAATAATAATAATATTAACGATGTTTGCAATAGTAATGACAGTAAGGATAATAATAGTGGTAACAACTATAGTAATAACAGTAATAATGATAATAACAATAATAAGGATAATAATAATAACGATAATAACGATAGTAGTAATGATATCATCGATAGTAACAATAATGACGATAATAACGAAAATAAAGATAATAACGATAATTGTAATAATAATAATAACGATAAAGACATTATTAACGATAATAATGATAGTAACTATAATAATGATGATAACAATAATAACGATAATTATATTAATAGAATTAATTATAAAAGTATTAACAATGTTTGCAATAATAATGATATTAACGATAATAATAGTGGTAACAATTAAAGTAATAAAAATAATAACGATAATAACGATAAGAGTAATAATAATATCGATAGTAACAATAATGACGATAATAACGAAAATAACGATAATAATAATAAAAATAATAACAATAATTACGTTAATAGTAATAATAATAATAACTATAATAACGATAACAACGATGATAAGGATAATAGTAATAACGATAATTTTTATAATTGTAATAATAATAAAAACGATAATAACGATAATTACGATAATAATAATAATAATAATAACAACGATAAAGATAATAGCGAAAATAATAATAGTAATAATAAAAATAATAAGAATAATAATAATAATAATAAAAAATAATAATAATAAAAATAATAAATATCAACGATAATATCCACAATAATAAAAACAATATTAAAGATAATATCGATAATAATAATAATTATAATAATAATAGTAATATCGACAATAGAGAAAATAATCTTAATAATAATAACGATTATAATGATAATAACGAAAATAACGATAATAACGATTATAATAATAACGCTAATAACGTTAATGATGATAATAATATTATTAATATTAACGATAATAACGATTATAATGGAAATAACAATAATACCAATATCGATAATAACGAAAATAACGGTAAAACGATAATAATAATAGTAGTAATAGTAGTAATAATAAATATGATAATTACGATAATAACGATAATAGTAGTAGATATAATAACATTATGACAATAATAACGATAAAAACGATAATTACAATATCCAGAATAAAGATAATAAAGACAATAATAATAACAAAGGTAATAATAACAATAATACTAATAATTGTAACAAAAATAATCACCACAATAATAACAATAATAACTGTTATGACAAGATTAATATTAATAATAATTATGACATTAATGATAATAACAATATTATCGATAATAATAAATGCAATAATAACGACAATAACTATAATAATTGTAATAATAATAATAATTATGACGATAATAACGATAATATCGATAATAATAATATTATCAAGAAGGATAATGACGTGAATAGTAATAACTATAAATTCGATAATAATGACATTAATGAAAATAACTATAATAATAATATTAAATAATACACTAATACGGATAATAACAATAACAATAATAACAAATACACGATTATTACGATAATAACGATAATAATAAAATTAATAGTAATATCGATAATAAGGTTAATTACGAAAATAACGGTAAAAATGATAACTATAATAACGACAATAATAATAATAATAAAAACGATAATAAATATAATAACGATAATAATAATAACATCATCAAAGATAATAACGATATTAACAATAATAACAATAATGAAGATAATAATAATAATAAATATAATGAAAATAATAATTATAACAATAATAACAATAATACAGATAATAACGTAATAACGATAATAATAATAAGATTTATGAAGATATTAGCTATAATAACGATAATAATTGTAATATTAACAATAATAACAATAATAACAATAATAGCGGTAATTACAATACTGACGATAATAACGATAATAATAATAACACTATTAACAATAATATCGAAAATAATGTAAATTACGATAATAATAATAACAATTTTAGCGATAATATCGATATGAATGATAATAATATTAATAATAATATCAATGACAACGATTATAACGGTAATTATTAAAAGATTATACCTAAAATAAGGATAATAATGATAGAAACGATAATTATAATAACAATAATAATTATAATGATAATAACGAAAAAATTATAATAATAAGACCTATAAGAAAGATAATATAGATAATAATAGTAGTAATTATAAAAATATTAGCAAAAATAACGATAATAACGATAACAATATTAACGATAATAACGTGAGTTATAACAATATTAATAACAATAATAACGATAATAAAGATAACAATAATAATCAATGACGATAATGACGATAATAAAGTTAATAATAATAATAATAACTATAATAATAATAACTATAAAAACGATAATAACCATAATAACGAAAATAACAATGATAGCGATAATAATAATAATAATAATAATAATATTAACGAAAATAGCGATAATAACGGTAAGAACGATATAAATAGTAGTAAAAATAAACGTAATAACCATAATAAGGATAATAACATTCAAGTAAATAACGATAATAAAGACAATAATATTAATAATTATAACGATAATAATGATAATAACGATAATTATTGAATCGAATATATCAACAATAATAATAATAATAATAACGTTGATAAGGATAATAACGATATCATCGGTAATAATAATAACAAAAATATAGATAATACCGATAATAACGATAATAACGACATTTAATATAATAATAATAACGATAATATCGATAATAATAATAACGATAATGACGACAAAAGTAATAATAATAATAATGGTAATAACGATAATAATGATAATATCGATAATAATTATAACGTAAATGACGACGATAATAATAATCATAATAACGATAATAAGAATAAATACGATTACATCGATAATATTAATAGCAACATTAACAATAATATCAATAAAATCGATTATACGCATAATAATAATAACAATATCAATAATGATAATAATAATAATAATAATAATAACATTAATAACGATAATAACCATAATAACGATAATAGCGATTTTAATTATAATAATAATAGCGAAAATAACGTCAACAACCATAATTATGATAATAATAATAATAATAAAAATATCGATAATAATGATTATAACGAAAATAACTATAAAAACGACAATAAAATTGATAATAATAATGAAAAAAATAATAAAGTCGATAACGATAATAGCGATAATAGTAGGAGTAGTAATATCTATATTAACAATAATAATGACAATAAAGATAATAACGATAATTATATTTACGATTATAATGAAAATAGTAATAATAATAATAACGATAATAATAATAAAATTTAAAACGCCAATTATGATTACAACGAAAATAATAACATTAATAATAACTATAATTACGATAATAACGATAATAATTGTAGCAGTAATAATAATAATAACGATAATAACGTTAATAAAGAGAATAACGATTATAATATTAACGATAATATCAATAATATCGATAATTATAATAACACTACTAACGATAATAACGATAAAAATAATAATAATAAATATAGTAACGAAATTAACGATAATAACGATATTAACGATACTAACGATAATAATAATAGTAATAATAAAGATGATAACGACATTAACAATAATAATAATATTAATAATAATAATAATAACAAAAATAACGATATTAAAGACAAAAATAATAGTAATATTAACAATAATAACAATAATAACGATAATGTAGTTAGCGATAATAATAATTATAACGACAATGAATATAATAAAATCAACAATTCTAACGATAAAAACGATAATAATAATAGTAATTGTAATAATAATAGCAATAATAACGATAATATAAGTAATTATAATAACAATAATAACGACAATAATGATAATAGCGAATAACAATAATAATAATCATAACGATAATAACGAAAATTACGATAATACTGATAATAACAATAATAATGGTAACGATAATAACGTAATAGTAATAATAGTAATTACGATTATAAAGATAATATTGATAATAATAATAATTATTATAATTAATATAATATCGATATAAACGATAAACACAATAATATTAATAAAAACAATAAAGATAATAACGAAAATACTAATAAAAATAATAACAATAAAATAGGTAATAACAATAATAATAATAACATTATTAACGATATTAATGATTATAAAGATAATGATAATATAGAAAATAATAATACAAACGATAATAATAATAATATTAACCATAATAATAATAATAACGATAATAATAACAACATTAATATCGATAATAACTTTTATTACGATAATAATAATACTAATAATAACAATAATGACAATAATAACGATAAAAAATATAATAACATTAATAACGACAATAAAGGTATTAACGAAAATAAAGATAATAATAATAACAATAATATCGATAATAACGCTAGGAACAATAATAACGAAAATAATAATAATAAAAATAAAAATGACAACTATGTTAACAATTATAAATATAATAATAATAACAATAATAACTATAATAACGAAAAAATGTTTATAATAATAACATTAATATTGATAATAAAGATAAGAATGATAATTATAATAACACTAATAACGATAATAGCGATAATAACGATCATAATAATAATAACAGTAAAAGTATTAATAATAATAATAATAACGATAATATCGATAATATTGATAATAACAATAATAAAGACAATAAAAATAATATTAAGTACGATAATAACGGTAATAAAGTGAATAATGGTAATAACGATAATAGCGATGATAATAATAACGATAACTATTATAATAATAATAAGAATAATAAAGAAAATTACGATAAATATAATAATAATAATAACAATAATAACTATAATATCTATATTAACGATATTAGTAATACGAATAATAAAGATACTAACGTTAAAAACGATATTAAAGATAATAATAATAATATTGATAATAATAATAATAATAATAATAATAATAATAATAATAAAAATAATAATTATAATAATAATAATAATAATAATAATAATAATATTAAGGATAATAGAGATAATTACGATAATAATAAAAGTATTAATAATGACAATAAGGATAATAACGATAACATCGATAATAGTAATATCAAAAATATCGATAATAACTATAATAACGATAAGAATAAAATAATAGAAACGATAATAACGATAACAAATATTATAACGATAGAAATAATAACAATTATAACGATAATAACTGTAATGACGATAACAATAATATCGACAATTACAATATTATCGATAATAATATTAACAATATTAACGTTCATAACAATAATAACGATAATAATAAATATAATAATAACGATAATAAAGATATCAATGATAATAATGTTAATAACGATAATGATAATAACGACATTACCGATAATTTCGATAATAATAATAATAATATTAACGATAATTTCGATAATACCATTAACAATATTACAGTTATTATCGATAATAATTGTAATAATAATAAAGATAACAACGATATTAAGGATAATAACGATAAAAAAATAACATTAATAACGATAATAAAGATAATAATGATAATAACTATAATAATATTTATGAAAATAATTATAATACTGATAATAAAGATAATAACGTTAATAATAATAACAATAATAACAATGATAACGATAATAACGATAATAATAGAGATAATAATAATAATATCAAAAATAATAACAAGAAAATAACGATTTATCTATAATAAAGATATTAATAACAACGATAATATCGATAATAATAATAATAATAATAGCAATAATGACCTTAATAAAGATAATAACGCTAATAATGATACGATAATAACGATAATAGTATTAATAATATCGATTGTAATAATAATTACAATAGTGAAGATAATAACGATTATAATAATAACGATAATGAGGATGATAATAATAACTATAATAGCACTAATAACGATAGTAATTTTAATAATAATAGCAATAATAACGATAACAACTTTAATAACATTATTGATAATAATAATAATAGCGAAACTAAGAATAATAACGGTGTAAACGATAATTATAATAACAATAAAATAGATGATAAAGATAATAACGATAATAATGATAATAATAGATGTAATAATTACAATATTAACAATAACAGAGATAATAATAACAATAATAATAGTAGTAATAATAACAATAATAACAGTATTAACAATGATAACGATAATAACAATATTATCCATAATAATAATAATAATAACATCGATTAAAACGGTAATAACGATGATAACGTTAATAATAATAAAATTAATAACGATAATAACGTTTATAACGAAAATAATAATAGCAATAATAACGATAGTAAGGATAGTAATAATAATAATAATAATAAAAATAATACCGATAATAACGGTAATAACGAAAATAATTATAATAATAATAATATTAATAATAATAATAATGATAATAGCGATAATAAAATTACAATAATAATGATAATAACGATAATATCGTTAATAACAGTAGCAATATTAACGATTATAACAATATTAATAATAATAATGATAAATATAGCAATAATAACGATAGAGAAGAAAATAAAAATCATAATAATAACGATAATTTCTATAATAGTAATAATAATAAAAACGATAATAACAATGAAACTATAATAACAACAATAATAATAATATTATTATTAACAATAATAAAGATAACAACGACAATAGTGATAAAAATATTAATAAAAAAATAGAAAATAAAGATAATAACGATGACAACAATAATTATAATAACAATATAAACGATAATAACGATAATAACGATTATACGGATTATGACAATAACGATAATGACAATAATAACGATAATTTTGATAGTAACTATAATAACGATTACAACAATAATGACGATAATTATAATAACGATAATACCGATAATAAAGATAATTACAGTAATAATAAGAGTAATAATAAAGATGATAACAATAATAACGATTGTAATGATTATAACGATAATAATATTAATAATTTTAACATAAATAACGTTAATAAAGATAATAATATTAACAGTAATAACGATAACAACGATAATAAGGATAAAAGTAATAACGATAATAACGACAATAATCATTATAAAACTATTGATAAAAACGATAATAACAATAATAATAATAATTGTAGTAATAATAAAATCGATAATAACGATAATTACGATATTAATAATGATAATAATAACAATAATAGAGATAATATCGGGAAGAATAATAATAATAATAATAATAATAATAACAATAATAAAGATAATAATGACAATAATAATACGAATAATAATAATAATAATAATATAAATAATAACGAAAAGAACGATAATAATAAGAGTCATAATATCTATAATGACACTAATAACGGAAACAACAACAATAATATATACGAAAATATCGATAATATTGATAATGATAAAAACACTAATAAAAATAATAACTATAATAATGATAATAATAACAATAATATTAATAAAAATAATAACTGTAAAGACGATAATAACGTTAATAGCAATAATAACGATAATTGCGATTATAATAAAATGATTATAATAAAAATTAGCGATAAAATCGATAATATTAATAATAATAATAACGACAATAACGATAATAACGATAATAATAGTATTAATAATAACAATATTATGAATAATAACTATAAGAACGATAGTAAAAATAATACTAGTAGTAAAAAAGGAATAAATATTGTATCGATAAAAACGAATTTAACGATAACAATAATGACAATAATTACGATAATATCGATAATAATAATAACAATAATAACTTTAATACCGAAAATAACGATTGAATCGTTAATAATAATAACGATAATAATGGTAATATCGATAAAAACAATAACGATATTAACGATAATATTGACAATCTTAAAGATAATAATGATAATAATTTTAAAACGATAATAATTATCATAGTAATTGTAGTAAAAACGATAATAACGATTATAATGTAAATAATAATAATAACAATATCGATAATAACGATAATAACGGTAATAACGCTAATAATAATAGTAATAATATCAATAATAACAATAATAACGATAATAACGATAATAACGATAATAACTATAATAATAATAATAATAGCAACATTATTAACTATAATAAATATAATAACGATATGGTATTAACGATAAAGACGACAATAGTAGTAATATTAATAACGATAATAAAAATAATAACTGCAATAAAAATAATAATAATAAAGATAATAACGATATTATCGAAAATAAAGATAAAAGCAATAAGAATAATAATAATAAGAACAATAACAACAATAATATGGAAAATAAACATAATAACAGTAACGATAATACGACAATAATAATAACAAAAATAATAACGATAATAACGATAACAACAATAATAACGATAATAAGTGTATTAAATATATCAATATTAACGAAAATATCGTCCATTTCGAAATTATAAATAGCAATATGATAGATAATAACGATATTATCGAAAATAACGATAATAGCGATAATAGTAATAACAATAATAACGATAATAACGATAATAGCGATTATAACGATAATAATGACAGTAATAATAATAATAATAATAAGAATAATATTAACGATCACAACGAAAATAATAATAATAATAGTAGTAATATTAACAATAATAACAGTAATAACGATAAATAAGATAATAACAATAATTACAGATATAACAATTATAATAATAACGATAAAAGCGATAATATTAGTAATAATAATAACGATAATAACGATAATATCGATTATTACGGTAATAACGATAGTAATAATGAAATAATAATTATAATAATATTAACGATAATAAGGATATTAACGATAATAGCGATTATAGTAATAACAACGATTAAGATAATAACGATATTAACAATAATAAGGATAATATTAATAAAAATAATAACTATTACAACGATAATAATAATAACACTAATAACAATAATAACGACAATAACGATAATTACGATAATAATAATAACAATTATAACGATAATAACGCTTTTAACGACAATAATATTAACAGTAATATCAATGACAACGATTATAACGATTATATGATAAGTTTATACCTAAAATAAGGATATTAATGATAAGAACGATAATTATAATAACAATAATAACAATTATCATGGAAATAACTAAAAAATAATAATAATAACACCTATAAGAATGATAATATTGATAATATTAGTACTAATAATAACATTAGTAGTAAAAAGAACGATAATAACGAAATTAACGATAACAATATTATCGATAATAACGTTACTTTTAATAATAATAATAACAATAATAACGATAATAAAGATAACATTAATAATTATAATAACGATAATGCCGATAATTATGTTAATAATCCTAATAATAACAATAATACTAATAACTATAATAACGATAATAACCATAATAACGACAATAACGATAATAGCGATAATAACAATAATAATAATTATAATTACGAAAATAACGATAATAACGATAATAATAATAATAACACTAACAATATTAATTATAGCAATAGTAAATATAATAACGATTATGTCGATAATAATAAAAATAAATATAACGATAGTACCGATAATAAAGGTAATAACGATATTAATAGTAGTAAAAATAGAGGTAATAACGATAATAAGGACAATGACATTAAAGTTAATAACGGTAAAACGACATTAACGATAATAATAATTACAATTATATAGATAATATTGGAAATAACGATAATGTCGATAAAAAGGACAATAATAATAATAATAATAACAATAATATTGATAATAACGATAATAACGATCATAACGAAAATAATAATAATAATAATACCGTTAATTAGGTTGATTACGAAAATAACGGAAATAACCACAATAACGGCAAAATCGATAATTAACAATATAATCGATAATAACAAAATTAACGAAAATAACGATAATAATGACATTAAATATAATAATATTAACGATAGTTACGGCAAAAGTAATAATACTGTTAATGGCAATAACGATAATAACGATAAGAAGCATAATAATAATTACATTAAAAACGATACCAACGATAAAAGTAATAATAATAATAACGAAAATAAGGATAATAATGATGTCAACGATAATAATAATAGCAATAATAAGGATAATAACAATATTAATAATGAAGTAAATAAGGATAATATCGAAGACAACGATAATAATAATAACAATAATAAAGATAATAACGATAATAACGATTATACGGATTATAACATTAACGATAATAACGATAATAGTAATAATAATAAGAAAAATAATAAAGATAAAACGATAAAAATGATAATAATATAATAACGAAAATAACAATAATAACTGTAATAATAATAACAGTATTAACGTAAATGATGACAATAAATAAAATGAATTTAATAACAATAATAACAATGAAAATAATGGATATAATACATATATTAAAGTTAGTAACGATAATAACGATAATAATAATAACAATAATAACAATAAATACGACAATAACGACAATAATAATAATAATATTAACGTAAATAGAGATTACTACTATTTCAAAGATAATAATAATAACAATAACAACGATAAAAACGATAATAATAATCAAAATAATAACGAAAATAAGGATTATAACGATAACAACTATAATAATAATAATAATAGTAATAAAGGCAGTAACGATATTATCGATATTAGCGATAATAACATTAATATCGATAAGAAAATTACGATATTAACAATTACAGTAATAATAATAATAATATCGATAGTAATAAAAATAACGATAATGACGATGAAAATAATAACAATAATAACGATAAAAACGATATCAACGATAACAGCGATAATAATGATAATTACAATAATAATAACAATAATAACGATTATAACAATTATAATGCGAACATTAATAATGATAATAACTGTAATAACTTTAATATTAATAATAACATAATAAATTATTATAACTGTAATAATAATAATAATAATAAGAATAAAAACGACATAAAAACGATAATAAAAATATTTATAATAATAACGAAGAGAAGGATTATCACGATGAAAGCGACAATAATAATAACAATAATAATGATAATATCGATAATAACGATAATAATATTAACAAAATTAACGACAATATTCATAATAATAATAAAGATAATAACGATAATAGTTATAATAATAATATCGATAGTAAGAATAAACACGATAATGATGATAATAATAGTAATAGTAATAACGATTATAACGATAATAACCATAATAACGAAATTAGTAATAAAATTAAAAACGATACTTACGTTAATAACGAGAATAATATTTGCAATAATAAAGATAAATACGATAAAAAAATAATAATAATAACGTTAATATCGATAAAAGCAATAATTATAATTAGGATAATAACGTTAATAGCGACAATAGTAATATGAATAATAACGATAAAAACGATAAAAACGATTCCAACGAAAATAATAATATAATTAATAACGATAATAGTGATAATAACGATAATAACTATAACAATAATAACGATATTAACGATAAAATCGATATTAATAATAACAATATTAACGATAATATCGATAATAATAATAATAGCAATAACAATAAAAACAATAATAACGATAATAACGATTAAAATAATAGCGATAATAACGATAACAACGATAATAACGGTAATGTCGATGATAGAAATAATAATGAAAAACATAATAACGATAATAACGATAATAATAATAAGGACAATATATATATAACATTGATATTAAAGTCAATGACGACAATAATCATAACAATAATAACGATAATAATTATATTAAAATTGCAATAATAACAATAATAAAGATAATAAAAATAACGATATTGACGATAATAACGATAATAACAATAATAATAATAACGATAACAACGAAAATGAAGGTAATAACGATAATAATAACAGTAATAATAACAATAATACAATAATAACTATAATAAGGACAATAACGATAATAATAATAACGATAATAACGATTATATATATATACAATAATAATAACAATATTAACGATAATGTCGATAATAATAATAATAATAAGAAAAATAATAAAGATAATGACGATCATAAAGATAATAACGATAATAATATTAATAAAAGCAATATCAATAATAACGATAATAACGATAATAGAAGTAATGTTAATAACGATGAAAACGATATTTCCGATAATAATAATAATAATAAAGGTAACAGCGATATTAACGATAATAACGATAATAATAATAATGATAATAACGATAATAACAATTTTAACGATAATAATAATAAGTATAATAATGATAATATCTATACTTTTAATAATATTAAGAACGAAAATAACGTTAAATAATAGTAAAAATAACTACAATAGCGATAATAAGGATAGTAACGATAATAATATTAACGGTAATAACGGTAATATTAATAATAATAACAACGATAATTACGATATAAACAATATTAATATTAATAATAATAAAGATAATAACGATATAAAGGATAATAACAATAATAACGATAATAACGGTAATATCGATAACAATAATAATAATAATCACGATAATAACAATATTAACGTTAATATCGATAATAATAATAATAATAATAATAACAATTATGCCGATAATAACGATAATAACTATGATAATAATAATAATAATACCTATTGTAACAATAATAACGATAATGGTGGTTATAATAGTAATTATATTAACGATTCTGATGGTAATAACGTAAATAACGTTAATAATAATAAAATTAATAATGATAATTACGTAAATAACGACAATAATAATAGTAATAATAGCGATAATAATAATAGGTATAATAAGCGTTATAACTACATTGAGTATAACGTTAATAATAATAACGATAATAACGATAATATAGATAATATTATTATCAATATAAACGAAAATAACAATAAGTATAATAATAATAATAAATGTAATATAAATAATAACGATAATAACCACAATAATTATAATAACAATAATAATAATAGACATAATGAAGCTAATAACGATAATAACGAAAATAATATTAAAATCAATAACCTTTATAACGATAATAATGATAATAATATTATTAATAATAACGATAATAACGAACATAACGGTAATAATAGTAATAACAATATCGATATTAACGGTAATAACTATAATAACGATAATGATAATAATAATAATAGTAATAATAATAACGTTAAATATGTTAATGACGATGACAACGATAATAATAATAACAATAATGACGATAGTAACGATAAAAAAGATAATAATAATAATAATAATAATAACGATAATAACGATATCAATGTTAATAACGATACTAACGATAATAATGATAATCATAATAACGATAATAAGGATAATAATCATAACGATAATAACGATAATATCAATTAAAATAATAGCAATAATAACGATAATTTGGATAATAATAATAATAATAACAATAATGACGATAATAATGATAATAAATGTTATAAAAGTAAAATTAAAACTATGATAGTAATAATAATTATGATGATATCAATGATAATAACGATAATAACGATAAAAATGATCATCATATTAACGATAATAAGGATTATAATCATTACGATAATAACTATAATATCGATAGAAGTAATAGCAATAATAACGATTATACCGATAATAATAATAATCATAATAACAATAATTACAGTAATAACGGTTATAATATTAAAAATAATAACAAAAATGACTATAGTAATGATTATAACTATAATAACGATAATAACGATAATAAAGATAATAATAAAAAAATAATAATAATAACGTTAATATCGATAATAAAAGTTATAATAAAAACAGCAATAACAAATATAACGATAATAACGTTAATACTGTTAATAATAATAAGAACAATAACTAAAATAATGATAATACAGGTAATAATAATAATAATATCTGTAATAACGATAATTATGATAATCATAATAATAACAATATCTATAGTAACCACAACAATAATAAGAATGTAAATAATAATAATAATAATAACGATAATAACGACAATAACGATAATTAAAATAAAATTAATAACGATAATAACGTTAATAACGATAATAATTATAGCAATAGTACCGATAATAACGATAATAATAGTAATAATAATAATTACAATACTAACGATATTAACGATTATAATAATATCGATAATGACGATACGAACAATAATTATAATCGCGATATTAACGATAATAACGATAATAATAGTAACGAAAATAACAATAATAATTATATTAATAATTACGATAATAACGATAGTAACGATTGTAATAATAATAATATTGATATTTACAATAGTAACGATAATAATAATAGCAATTTTAGTGATAATAACGGTAATAATAATATGAATAATAATAATAACGATAATAACGATAATAATGATAATAACGAATATAATAATAATAATATGAATTATTACTATAATAACGATTATATTTAAAAAAATTATAATAATAACAATAATAATTATTGTAACGATAATAACGATAATAAGCATAATAACGATAAAAATAATATTAATAACGATAATATCTATAATAACGGTATTAATGCTATTTATAATATTAATAATAAAGATAATAAAGTTATTAATAGTAGTAATAAAAACACTAATAACAACAATATCGATCTTAGCGATAATAATGATAATAAAGATAATTTTTTTTTATTTTTTATTTCTTTTGACGTCTGTGAATGCCAATTTTTACATACTGACCTAGGGTCCCTGCCCGCTAGAGGAATCCTTTACCATTTGGTCCCCCGTTATAGTCCCTGGAGTGTCGGGCTCATCGTTGGAATAAACACTACCGACTAAACGCATTTCCATCCTAGTGGCATAGTGAAACCATCCCTGCACCGCTTTGTAGCATTATATCGCGATGACACCACTGCCTCATGTCCCTAATCCGGTCTCTCTCATTCGGTTCTAAGTGACAGGAACCTGGAGCAACGTTGGTGGCACGTCTATGGGCCATCCATAACCATCTTCTTCTTGCGTAAGATTTCCCTCACGTAACAGGCCACCCTGTACCACTTCTTCTGTCCTCGCAGCATTTTCTCGACATTGTTATCCAGCGAGATGTCCCCAAGCTCCTGCTCTAAGGCAAGTCATTCGGCACTCCACCAGGTACATATGAAGAACGTGTGGTTTGTATCTTCTTTGATCGAATCCCCATAGGGGCAGTTCCCGTCTGCTACTTTGCCCATTTTTGCGAGGAAGGAGAGGAACAGGCCATGCCATGTTAAGAATTGGGTGAGGTAGAAACTTACCTCACCCTCCTTTCGGTTTATCCAGTTGTCAAGTCGACCGTTGAATCGGGCAGTCCATCTGCCCCTAGGTTCCTGCTCCCATCTGCTTTGCCAGGTCTCGATGCTGTTAGACCAGGCTTTCTATGATGCCTCCTCCTTCCCCAGTACGGGATTATGCTGATGGACGAATTGTCTCTCCTTGGCTAGTAGGTCGATCGGGATTACCCCGATGACAATTAGCACTGCGGGCTCTGAGACCGTGCTGTAGGAGCACGCGATTCGGAGAGTACTCCTCTTGTGTACCACGACTATGCGCTTGCGATATTTCTCTTATCGCAACGCCTCGGCCCATACTTCCGCGACGTATAGCATCACTTCATCGGCGGCACGCATCCGCATTCGCCTAATGCAAGGTCGGGGGCCGTTGACATTAGCCATGAGTGTGCCCAGAGTGGATACAACATTTGCCGCCTTGTCGGATGCCATTATTATATGCAATCCGTAATTGAATTTGTAATCGAGCATTACTTCTAGGTACCTGACGGACGGCTTATTCTGGACCATCGTGTCTCCTACGGAGAAGCTGCGCAAGGTGTTGATACGCTTCTTCGTTAGTATCACGATCTCTGTTTTCTGGGCTGAAAAGGATAGCCCGTGCTCTTCCATCCAGTTGATGACTCGGCGCATGGCCTAGTTGAGCAGCAGCAGTGCCCCCTCCGTCTCTCTTACAGTTATGACAACTGCAATGTCATCTGCGTATCCAACCAAGAAAGCGCCTTCAAGGACTGCCATACGTAAGATATCGTCGTAGAAAATATTCCAGATATCCGGTCCAAGTATGGAGCCCTGAGATGCCCCCGATGTCAACTCCAAACTTTTTGAACCATCGCCAATATTGTATTTTAGGAAGCGCTCGTTCAGATAATCCACGAGTATTCGAAGTATGTACCCCGGAACTCTGAAATTACGTTCCAGCGCTTCCATTGCCCAGTCCCACCTGATGGAGTTGAAGGCATTTTTCTAAGGTGGCCAGCAGACACAAATGACAACCATCTGAACTGCGTGGATGGTGGAGAGGCCGGATCGAAATCCATACAGGCAGGCAGCAAGATCCCCCGCTGCCCTCACGGCTGCGTGCAGCCGTGGCCTAAGCAGCTTCTCCAGGAGCTTGGCAGCCTCATCGAGCATACATATAGGCTTGTATGACGAAGCAGCCTCTGCTGGTACCTTGCCCTTGATGATGAGCACACGCTTCGCATTCTTCCACGGGGCCGAGAAGATGCCCTCATTGAGGCAAATGTTGTACACGTTTAGCATGAGCTCAGGGTGACTCTGCGAGACGGGTTTAATTACTTCCGCTGGTAGTCCGTCAGGAACAGGAGCTTTCTTGTTCCGCATAGAAGATGCGGCCCTGAGTAGCTCCTTTTCCGTAAATTGTGGCGCCTCTGTTACTTCCAGGCGCAGCCATGCTAATCTTTCTCTTCGGCTGTGAGGGGAATATAGTATGCAAAGTAACGATATTAACGATAATAACGATGATACCGATTATAACGATAATAATGATTACAATAATAACGATTATAATAATTACAATAATTTCGAAAATATGGATAATAACGATGACAACGATAATTATAAAATCAATTATAACGATAATATCGATAATAATAATAATAGTGAATACAATAATAACGACAATAAAGATAATTACAATTATAATAATAAAGATAATAAGGAAAATAATAATTATTATAATAACGTTACTATCGATAACAATAATAACGATAATAACGATAATAATAATAATAATAATAACGATATTAAAGAAAATAACGACAATATTAATAATAATAACTATAACGATAATAAATATAATAGCGATTATAATAATAACGATAATAACCAAAATAATTATAATAATATTAAAGCTAATAATGATAATAACGATAATAAATATAATAGCGATTATAATATTAACGATAATAACCAAAATAATAATAATTATATTAAAGCTAATAATGATAATAACGATAATAACGACAATAATGTTAATAACGATATTAATAATAACTATAGTAACAATAATACCAATAATAATAATTAAAGTATTAACGATAATATCGATAATAATAATAAAAATAACAAGGATAATATCGATAATAAAGGTTAAATTATTTATAATAACGATAATAACGATAATAAGGATAGTAACTATAATAACAATGATATTAATATCGATAAAAACAATAATAAAGTAAATAACGATAATAATAGTAAGAACAATAACGATAATAATAATAATAACATTAATAACGATAATAACTATAATATTGATAATAACGATATTAATGATAATAAAGTTGATAACGATAATAACGATTTTGACGAAAATATCGATAATAGTAATAACAATATTACGGATAATAATAATAATAATTATAACAAAATAACGATAATAACGATAGTAACGAAAATAATAATAATAATAATTACGATAAAAATAATAATAATAATAATAATAACGATAACAACGATAATATCGATAAAAATAGTAGTAATATTAACGATAATAACGATATTAATAATAATAATAATAAATATAACAATAATAACGACAGTGATGACAATAAATACAATAATAATAACGATAATTTCTATAATAGTGATAATAATAATAAAGATAATTACGATAAAATGATAATAACAATAATAATAACAATAGTAACAATAATAAAGGTAACAACGTCAATAGAGATAAAAATAATAATAACAAATTAGAAAATAAGGATAATAATGATGACAACGATAATACTAGTAACAATATTAACGATTTTAATGATAATAACGATTAAGCGGATTAGAATAATAACGATAATAAAGACAATGGCAATAATAATAATAACGATAATTACAATAATAACGATAATAGTGATAGTAACTATAATAACGAAGATAAAAATAATAACGACAATAATAATAACAATAATACAGATAATAATGATTATAACAATAATAATAATAGTAATAATAAAGATTATAGCAATAATAACGTTTATAATGATAATAACGATAATAATATTAATAATATTAACATTAATAACGATAATAACGATAATTATTTTAATAGAAGTAATAAAAACAATATTAACAATGTTTGCAATAATAATGATAGTAGCGATAATAATAGTGGTAACAATTAAAGTAATAACAATAATAACGATAATGACGATAATAAGGATAATAATAATAACGATAATAACGATAATAATAATAAAATTAATAACGATAATTATGTTAATAAAAATAATAATAATAACATTAATAACGATAACAAAGATAATAAGGATAATAGTAATAACGATAATAAAGGCTATAATAATAATAAAAATATCAATAATAACGATAATAACGATAATAATAATAGTAATAATAACAATAATAACGATAATAAAGATAATAGCGTTATTAATAAATACGATAATATCGATAATAACGAGAAACATTATAACAATTTTAACGTTAATCTCCATAATAATAATAACGATATTAACGATAATATCGGTAATAATAATAATTATAATAATAACAATAATAACGACAATAAAGATAATAACTTCAATAATAATAACGATTATAATGATAATAATGATAATAACGATAATAACGATAATAATAAAAACGACAATAAAGGTAATGGTAATTATAATATTAACGATAATAGCGATAATAATAATAATAATAGTAAAGATAAAAGCGATAATAATGTTAAAAACAATAATAATATGACATTAATAACGATAATATAGATAATAATGTTAATAACAATAAAAATGATATTAATGATAATAATGATAATAAAGAAATAATAAAAATAGTAATAATAATATCAATAATAATGATAATAACGATAATAACTATAGTAACGATACCAACAATAACATTAGTAATAATAATAATAAAAAAGGTAATAACAATATTAACGATAATAACGATAATAATAACAGAATAATAACGATAATATCGATTATAATGATTATAAAGATAATATTAATAAAATTAATAACGGTAATAACGATAATAACGATAATAATAATAACAATAATAACGATAATATATATAATACTCATAACAATATTAAAGATAATATCGATAATAATAGTAATATAGGTAACAATAATAACTATAATATCGACAATATCGATAATAATACTAACGATAAAAACGAGAATAGTAATAATAATAATAATAATTACGATATTATCGTTAAAAATAATAATAATAATAACAATAATTACGATAATAAAGAAAATAACGATAGTAACAATGACGATAATAACGATAATAGTAATTGCAATAATATATATAGTAACAATAATAATGATAATTACGACAATAGTAATAATAATAATACCGATAATAACAATAATAACGATATTATTGATAATTATGAAAATAAAGATAATAATAAAAGTAGAAATAATAACAACAAATAGATATAATAATAATAAAGAGATTAACGGAAAAAACAATAATAATAATAACAATTATAAAGATACTAACGATTATAATGATAGTAACGATAATAATAATAATATTAATAACAATAATAACGACAATAACGATATGAACAATAATAATATTAACAATAATATCGATAAAAACGATAATAACGATAATTATAATAGATATATTTCTATAACAAAGATTATAACGAAAGGACGACAATTATAGTAACAATAAAAACAATAATAATGATAATAATGATAGTAATAATATTCATAAGACCGATAATAATAATAATATCGATAATAATGGAAGTAATAATAACAAAGATAACAATAATAACGATATTGAAGATAACAATAATCACGATCATAACGATATTAACGTTACTAATAAAAATGATAATAACTATAATATCGATAATAGTAATAACAATGTTAACGATAATGTCGGTAATAATAATAATAATAATAATAATAACGACAATAACTATAATAAAGATAATATAAATAACATTAACGATAATAACGATAATATCGAATATAATAATAACAATAAAAACGATAACAGCAAAATTAATAATAACCATAATATCAATAATGAAGATAATAACGTCAATTAAAATAATATCAAGCACAGTAATAACGATAATAAGGGAAATAACTGTAATAGCGATTTTAAAGACAATAATAATAATAATTATAACGATAAAAATGATATTAACAATAATAATAATAATAATAATAATAATAATAATAATAATAATAATAATAATAACAATAACAACGATTATGACGATAATAATTAAAATAACTATAATAACGATAATAACAGGAAAAATAACAGTTATAATAAAGAGAATAATGATACTAAAAATTTTAACGATAATAATAATATAAATAATAATGGTAAAAACGATTACAATGTTAAGAACGATAATAATGTTATTAATAATAATAATAATAACAAATATTCCGATAAAAAATATTTTAACGATAATCATAATAAATATAATAACGATAATAACGATAATAATTGTAGTAGTAAAAACAGTTACAATACTAATAACGATAAAAACGATTTTAACGGTAAAAATAATAACAATAATAACGATAATATCGATAATAAAAATAACAGTATTGACGATAATATCAGTAATGTTAGTAATAATAATAATATTATAACGATAATAACGATAGTAATAATATCGATAATAACGATAATAATCATAATAATAATATCGATAGTAACAATAATAACGATAATAACGATAATAATTATAATAATAACGAAACTAAGAATAATAACGGTGTAAACGAAAATAATAATAATAATATTATCGATTATAACGATAATGACTTTAATAACGTTAATATTAATAAAATTTATAGCGATAATAACATATATAATGTAAATATTAATAGCAATAATAACGATATTAAGGATAGTAATAATAATAATATTAATAAAAATAATATCGAAAATAACGGTAATAAAGTTTACAAAGATAATAATAACAATAGTAACGACAATAACGATATTAAAAATAATAATAATAATAACAACGATAATAAGAATAATAAAATAATAATAATAATGATATTACCGATATTACCGATAATAATATTAGCAATATTAACGATAATTAACAATATTAATAATAATAATAATAGATATAACAATAAAAACAATAGTGATGACAACAAAAATTATAATAATAACGATAGTTTCTATAGTAGTGATAATAATAATATCAATATTAACGATAATAACGATAATAACGATTATACGGATTATAATAATAACGAAAATAACGACAATGGAAATAATAATAATAACGATAATGACAATAATAACGATAAGAATGACAGTAACTATCATAACAATAATAACAATAGTAATAATAAAGATAATAACAATAATAACGATTATAATGATAATAACTTTTATAATATTTATAATTTTAACAATAATAACGATAATAATGATAATTATATTAATAGAAGTAATAATAACAATATTAACAATGTTTGCAACAATAATAATAATAACGATAAAAATAGTGGTAACAATTAAAGTAATAACAATAATAACGATAATAACGATAATAAGGATAATAACAATAACGATAATAACGATAATAACAATAAAAATATCGATAGTAACAATAATGATGATAATAACGAAAATAACGAAAATCACGATAATGACGATAATAATAATAACAAAAACAACGATGACAAGGATAATAGTAATGACGATAATAACGAAAATAATAAGAATAAATATTTCGATAATAACCATAATTACGATAATAATAATAATAATAATAACAATAATAACATAATAATAACATTATTATTAATTACAATAATTAAGATAAAAACGATAAAAAAATAATAACCATAATAACGATAATAATAACATTATTACTAATAGTAATAATAACGATAATAACGAAAATAATGATAATAACGATTATAATAACAACGAAAATTTCGATAATAGTAGTAATAATAATAACGATAATAACGATATTTACAATTATAATAATACTAATAATAAAGAAAATAACGCTTAATCTATAATAATGATATTAATAATAACGATAATAACTATAATAACAATGTAATGATAATAATAACAACAATAATGACGATTATATTGATAATAATAATAATATTAATAGCAATAATATCGATGATGAAGAAAATAATGTTAATAATGAGAATGATAATAACGATAATAGTAATAATAATATCATCAAAATAACAAAAATTATGATAACAACTATAATAACGATAAAAATAATAACGATAATAACATTGATAATAATAACTATAATAACGTTAATAACGATAATAATAATAGTAATAATACAATTATATATAATAAACATAATGATAATAACGATAATAAAGATAATAATGATAATAATGATAAAACTACAATGACAATATTAAAAATAGTCGTAATAAAATCAATAACGTTATTAATGATAATAAGGATAATAATAATAACAATAATAACGATAATAACGATAACATCGGTATAATTACAACAATAAAATCGATAATTAGGTTATTAGAAATAATAATAATAAAAATAATAATGATAATATCTAAAATAACGATAATAATATTAACGATAATAACGAGAACAATGATAAAAGTAATACAATATTAACGATAATCACAATAATAGTAATAATATCAAAAATAATAACGATAAAATAGATAATAACGCTAAAATAGATAATAACGATAAGAATAATAATAATAATAATAGAGATAATAACGATATTAACGATAATAAAGATAATAATGATAATAACAATAATAATAATAATAATAATAATAATAACGATAATAACGATAATTACGATAATAATAATAACAATAATAACGATAATAACAATTATAGTAATAATAATAATAACGATAATAACGATAATAACGATAATAATAATAATATTAATAATAATAATAATAAAATAATAATAATAATAATTGTAACGATAATAACACTAATAACGAGAAGAACAGGAACGATAATAACAATCATAAGGATAATGATATATTGTATAATAATGAAGATAACAACGATAATACCGATAAAAATAATAATAATAATAACGAAAATATGAATAATAACGATGTCAACGTTTATAATTATAACTATAATAAAAACGACGTAAATACTGATAATAACGATGACAACAATCATAATAATAACAATAATAAGGATAAAAACGATTATACGGATTATAATAATAACTATAATAACGATAATAGTAATAATAATAAGAACGATCATGAAGATAAATCGGTAAAGATGATAATAACTATAATAACGATAATAACAATAATAACTGTAATAATAATATCAATATTAACGATAATAATGATAATAAATGTAATAACTGTAATAACGATAATAACAGAGATAATAATAGTAATAATAGAGATGTTAACGTTATTAAGGATAATAAATTTAATAATAACAACAAAAATAACGATAAATTCGATAATAACTACAATAATAATAATAATATTAACGTTAATATAGATAATTACTACTTCAAAGATAATAATAATAACAATAATAACGATGAAAACGATATAAACAATAATTACAATAATAATAATAATAATAATAATAACAATAATAACGATAATAACAATAATAATAAAGAGAATAATAAAGATAATAATGATAATATTGAAGATAATAATAACAATAATAACGATTTCAAAATTACTAATGATTATAAGAATAACATTAATAACGATAATAACAATAATGAACTTAATAATATTATTCATAATAATGATATTAACAACAATGATAACAATTATAATTATAACAATAATAATAATAATAATAATAACGATAATATCGATAATATCGATAATAAAGATAATAACGATAATATCGATAATAACGATAATAATAATAACGATAATGACGGTAATAATAATAATAATAACGATAATAACGATAATAATAGAAGTAATAAAACAATATTAAAAATAATAAGTATAATAACTAACATAACGATAATGAAAATAATAATAATAGTTATAATAATAACAGTTTTACGATATTACCGTTAGTAATAATAGTAATAATAACAAAAATAACAATAATATCGTTAATAACGATAATAACGATATCAATAAAAACGATAATAACGAAAATAAAAATAATAATATCTACAATAAAGATAATAACGACAATAATAGTAATAATAATAACAATAATAACAATAAAAACGATAATAGGGATAATAATAAATACGATAAAGTCGATAATATCGATAATAATATTAACTATATTAAAGATAATATCTATAAACATAATAATAATAATAATAATATCGATAATAACGATAATAACAATAATAACGATAATACCGATAATAACGAAAATAAAATAATAATAAGGACGATAATAACGCTTATAACGGTAATAATAATAATATCAATATCGACAATAACGATAATATGGATAATAACGATAATAATAATAATAATTATAACAATAATAGCAATAATAACAATAATAAAGAAAACAAAAATAATAACCACAATAACAATAATAATAATATTATTACTAATAACAATAATAACGATAATAACAATAATAATGATAATAACGATTATAATAACAATGATAATACAGATAATGGAATTATTAATAATAACGATAATAACGATATTTACGATAATAATAATAACAATAATATAGAAAAGATCGATATTATCTATAATAACAATATTTATAATTACGATAATAACTATAATAACAATGAGACGATAATAATAACATCAATATTACCGATTATATTGATAATAATAATAATAATAATATCAAAAATAACAATAATTACGATAATGACTATAATATCGATAATAATAATAAAAATAATGACGATATTAACGATATTACGATAATAGCAATAACGATAATATGGATAAAAATCTTAACAATAACAACGATATTATAGATTTTAATGATAAAAATAATAAGGATATTAACGATAATAACGATAATAATGATAATAATAATAATAATAATAACATTAATAAAGTTAATAGCGTAAATAACGATAATAGCGATAGTAATTATAATAATTATAACGAAAATAAGGATAATAACGATAATTATGAAATTAATAATAATAATAATATTGATAATAATGATTATAACGATAATAACTATATTAACTATAAAAACGACAATAATATTAATAATAATAATGGAAATAATAATACCCTTAATGACGATAATAGCGATAATAGTAGTAGAAGTAATATCAATAATAACAATAATATCGATATAAAGATAATAACGATAATAATATTAACGATTATACCGAAAATAGTAATAATAATAATAGCGATAATAACGATTATAATTGTGTTAATGTTAAGAATAATAACAATAATAACGATAATAATGATAAATATTATAACGATAATAACGATAGTTACTACAATAATAATAATAATAATAACGTTAAAAGGGATAATAACTATGTCAACGATAATAATAATAACAATAATATCAATAATAACGATAATAACGGTAATAATAATAATAATAATAATAATAATAACGATATTAACGAAAAGAACGATAATAATGATAATATTCTTATCAATAATAACGATATTAAAGATTTTAAGGATAATAATAATAAGGATAATATAGATAATAACGATAGGAATAATAATTTAATATAAATAGTAACAATAATAACGACAAAGACGATAATAATGATAATAATAATAACGATAATGACGATGATTATAATAACGATCATAAAGTTAATAATAAAAATCATATTAAAGCATAGCGATAATAATAATAACGATATTAAGGATAATATCGTTAATAATTGTAACAATATTCACAATAATAACGATAATAATAATATTAACATAACGTTATTATCTTTATTATCGTCATTATGATTACCGTTATTATTGTTATTATCGGTAATACCTTTAATATCGTTATTATCTTTATTATTATAAAAATAAATATCGTTATTATCGTTATTATCCTAATTATCGTCAAAATCGTTATAAACTTTATTATTATTAGTTTTATTATTACTATGATTAACATCGATATTTTCGTTATTATTAGTAATACTATTGTCGTAATTATCATTAATAATGTTATCGTCATAATATATATTATCGTTATTATCGTAAATATCGTTATAAATATTATTAATATTTTCGTTATTATTCGTATATTAATAAGAGCGATAGTAACGTTAATAGTAATAACTATAAATTCGATAATAATGATATTAATGAAAATAACTATAATAATAATAATGATGAAAATGATAATAACGATAACTTCGGTAATAATAATAACAATAATATAGATAATAAAGATAATAACGATAATAACTATAATAATAATAATAAAAATTTCGATAATTAAGTTAATTACGAAAATAACGGTAATAACCACAATAACGGAAAAATCGATAATTAACGATATAGTCGATAATAACGAAATTAACGATAATAACGATAATAACGACATTAAATGTAATAATAATAACTATAATAACGATAATATCGATAATAATAAAGATAATGACAACAAAAGTAATACTAATATTACTGGTAATAACGATAATGATGATGATGATAATAATAATAATCATAACAATACTAACTATAATAATCACCACAATAATAACAATAATAATCACCAAAATAATAACAATAAAAACGATTATGGCAAGAATAATATTAATAATAATAACGATAATAATGATAATAACGATATAATCGATAATAACAATTACAACAATAACGATAATTACTATAATAATGGTAATTATAATAATAATTATACCGATTATAACGATAATATCGATAATAATAATATTAATAAGAGCGATAATAACGTTAATAGTAATATCTATAAATTCGATAATAATGATATTAATGAAAATAACTATAATAATAATAATAAATATATCAATAATAACGATATTAACAATAACAATAATAACAATAATAACAATAATACGATTATTACGGTAATAACAAATATAATAAGATTAATAAAAATATCGATAATAAGTTTAATTACGAAAATAACGGTAAAAACGATAATAACTACAATAACGATAATAATAATAATAATAATAATGATAATAACGATAATAGCGATTTTAATAATAACAACAATAAAGATAATAACGATATTAACAATAATAACGATAATAATGATAATAATAATTATAACAATAATGATAAGAATATTAATAACAATAATAAAAATAATAAAGAAAATAACGTAATAACGAAATAATAATAAGAATTATGAAGATAATAACAATAATATCGAAAATAACGATAATAATGGTAATATTATCAACAATAACAATTATAGCGGTAATAAAAATAATAACGATAATAACGATAATAATAATAATACCAATAACAATAATATCGACAATAACGATAATTACGATAATAATAATAACAATTATGGCGATAATAACGATATTCATGATAATAATAATAATAATAATAATAATATCAATGACAAAGATTTACAACGCTAATTATGATATGTTTATACCTAAAATTAGGATAATAATGGTAAGAACAATAATTATAATAACAATTCTAACAATTTTAATGGTAATAACGAAAAAATAATAATAATACGGCCTATTAGAACGATAATATAAACAATAATAGTAGTAATAATATCAATATTAGCAAAAATATCGATAATAGCGATATTAACGATAACAATATTAGCGATAATAACGTTAGTTATAAAAAAATTAATAACAATTATAACGAAATTAAAGATAGTATTAATAATCAATAATATAATAATGCCGATAATAACGTTAATTATAAAAATAATAACAATAATAATATTACCTATAATAACGCTAATAACCATAATAACGATAATAACAATAATAGCGATAATAATAATAATAATAATGATAATAATAATATTAACGATAATAGCGATAACAACAGTAATAACGATATTAATAGTAGTAAAAATAAAGGTAATAACGTTAATAAGGATAATAACATTAAAGTTAATATAGATAATAAAGACAATAATAATAATAATAATAACGATAATAATGATAATAACGATAATAATTATATCGAAAGTAACGACAATAATAATAATAATAACATCAATAATAACTATAATTACGATAATAACGATAATAATGATATTAACGAAAATAATAGTAGTAATAATAACAATAATAACAATACTAACGGTAATGATGATTACGATAATAATAATAACGATAATAATTATAAAAATAATAACAATACTAACGATAAGAATGATAATAATAATAGTAATAGTAATAATAATAGCAATAACAACGATAATAAAGATAAATTTATTAACGATTATAAGGACAATAACGATAAAAGCGATAATAATATTATCAATATTAACGTTCATAACATTAACAGTAATAATAAAAATAACATGTTTAACGGTAATAACAATAATAACGAATATACTGATAATAATAATAATAATAATAATAAAAATATTAAAATTGAAAATAACAATCATAACAATGATCTTCCTAGTAATAGTAACAATATTAATAAATCTAATAACGATATTGAGGAAGCAAACGATATTAGAGATAATAGCGATAATATTAAAAATAATAAATATAATAACGATAAAAACATTAATAATAAGAACAATGATAGCGTTAATAAAGATAATAATAATAATAATAATAATAATAATAATAATAATGACAACATCGATAAATACGATAGTAATGATAAATTCAAGAATAATAATAAATTTAATAACTATAATAACGATAATAACAATAATAATGAGAACAATAATAACGATAATAATGTTAAAAACAATAATAATAATGATTAGGGAAATAAGGATAATAACGATGACAACGATAATAAAAATAACAATAATAACGGTAATATCGATAATAATATCAATAATAATAACATTAATAACGATAATAATATTAATAATAATAATAATTACGATATTATAGATAATAGCGATAATAGTAAGAACGATAATAAAGGCAATAGTAATTATAACAAT
This sequence comes from Vespa crabro, assembly GCF_910589235.1. Classification (NCBI taxonomy): domain Eukaryota; kingdom Metazoa; phylum Arthropoda; class Insecta; order Hymenoptera; family Vespidae; genus Vespa; species Vespa crabro. The sequence continues at coordinate 3,666,905 of NW_025813595.1, forward strand.
AACGATAATAACGTTAATAACGATAATAGTAATAATAATAATAAATGTGATAACGATATTAACGATAATAACGCTGATGAAGATAATAACGATAATAATAACAATAATAATAAAAATATTAACGATAATAACAATAATAACAATGAGGATAATAAAGACAATAACTCCATAAAAATTAATAATAATAATAATAATAATAATAATAATAATAATAATAATTACAATAATAACGATAATAACGATAATAATAGTAGTAATAGTAATAATAATAATGATAATGACTATAATAAAATTAATATTAATAACGATAATAAAGTTAATAACAATAATTAAAATAATAATAATAAAGATAATAACGATAATAACGATACAAACGAAAATTGTGATAATAGAGATATTAATAATAATAAGAATAGCAATAGTAACGATAATAACAATAATTATAAGAACAGTAATAACGATATTAAGGATATTAACGACAATGATAATAACAATCATAACGATAACAACGATAAAAACGATAATAGTAATCATAATAATAACGAAAATAAGAATTATAACGATAACAACTATAATAATAATAATAATAATGAAGACAGTAACGATAATATCGATATTATCGATAATAACAATAATATCGATAAGAATAATACGTTAATAACTTTTACAGTAATAATAAAAATATCGATAGTAACAAAAATAACGATAATGACGATAAAAATAATAACAATAATAACGATAATAACAATTATAATGAGAACATTAATAATGATAGTAACGGTAATAAATTTAAGAATAATAAAAACATTAATAATTATTATAACTGTAATAATTATAATAATAACAATAAAAACGACATCAAAACGAAAACAAAAATATTTATAATAATAACGATAAGAAGGATAATCACGATGAAAGCGATAATAATAATAACAATAATAATGATAATAACGATAATAACGATAATATTATTAACAAGATTAACGACAATATTCATAGTAATAATAAAGATAATAACGATAATAATAAATAATTAGATATAATAATAATAACGATAATAACGATAATAATTATAATAATAATATCGATAGTAACAATAATCACGATAATTATGATAATAATAGTAATAGTAATAACAATTATTACAAAAATAACGATAATAATAAAAGTAATAATATAAATAATAACAATATTAAAGATAATAACGATGCAAACGATAATAATAATAATAGTAACAATAACAATAATAATCATAAAAATAATAACGATTATAACGGGAATGACTATAATAATAATAGTAATAATAACTATAACAAAGATAATTACGATAACATCGATAATAATAATTACAATAATGACAATGATAACTATAATAATCATTATAATAAAAATTATATTATCGATAATGAAGACTAAAACGATTGTAATAATAATCATAATAGCAATAATAACGATAATAATGGAAATAAAATTATCAATAATAACGATATTAACGAAAATAATAATAACAATAATATCGATGATAACAGTAATAAAGATAATAATAATAATAATAATAACGATAATAACGATAATAACAATAATAATAAAAATAATCATAACTATAATAACGATATCAATGATAATAATGATAATAACGATATTGATAATAACGATGTAACCGAAAATATCGATAATAAAAATAACAATATTAACGAAAACATCGGTAATACCATTAACAATATTAATGTTATTATCGATAATAATAGTAATAATAATGAAGATATCAAAGATATTAACGATAATAACGATAAAAAAAATTGCAATTATATCGATAATAAGGTAATAAATTTAATAACAATAATAATGTTAATGACAATAATTATAATTGTAATGATAAAGATATTAACAAAAAAATATAGATAATAGCATTAATAATAGCGATAATAACGATAATAATAGAAGTAATAATTACAATATTACTAATAATGAAGATAATAATGTTAATAATAGTAGTAATAATGACAACAGTATTAACAATAATAACTATAATAACGATAATAACGGTAATAACAATAACGGTAATAAGGATAATATCAATAATAATGATAACCATAATGACAATAATAACGACAATAACGATAATTTCTATAATAATAATAACGATAATAACGATAATAACGTTAATACCGATAAAAACGAATATAACGATAATCATAATAACGATAATAGCGATAATACCGATATTAACGATAATAAAGAAAATCATAATAACAATAATATCGATAATAACGATAATGAAAATAACGATAATATCGATAATAAAGATTATAACGACAATAATAATAATAATAAGAATGATAACGATATTAACGATAATAAGGATAAATAAATCATTTATAATAACAATAATATCAATAATAACTATAATAACTATAATAACGGTAATAATAATAACGATAATAACGATAATAACGGTAATAAAAATAATAAAGATAATAATAATAATAAGATAAGTAACAATAATATCGATAATAATGATAATAACGATAATAACGATAAATACGATAATAACGATAATAATATCGATAATAATAATAACAATAATAACGATAATATCAATAATAAAAATAATAATAACAATAATAATGATAATAACGATAGGAATGCGAATAATAATAACGATAATAACGACAATAATTATAAAATTAATAGTGATAATAACGATATTAACGGAAATAACGATAATAATAAAATCAATAATAACGATAATAACTATAATAATAATAATAATGATAAAATTATAATAATTATAGCATTAATAACGATTTTGAATGTAATAAAAATAACAATAATAACGATATTAGCGAAGATAATAATAACAATAATAACGATAACAACGATAATAAGATTTATAAAAATAATTATAATAACGAAAGAAAGGATAATAACGGTGATAATGATAATAATAATAACATTAATGATAATAACATTAATAACGATAATAACAATAATATTAGTAACGATAACATCGATAAAAACGATATTAATAACAATCATAATAAAGATAAAAACGATACTAACGAAAATAAAAATTATAATTTTTATAACAATAATAGCAATAATAACGATAACACCGTTAATATTAATACCAATATTAACGATAATATCGATAATAATAATAACAAAATTAACGAAAATATCGATAATAAGAATATTAACAATAACAATAATAACGATAATAATGATAATAACGATCATTTTAATATCGATATTAACGATAATAGTAATTATAATGTGAAATATAATAAAGATAATAACGATAATAATAATAAGGACAATATAAATAACATTGATATTAAAGTTAATAAAGTCAATAATGATAACAATAATAACAATATAATATTAACTAAATTAACGATAATAACAGTTGTGTTGATAGGAACGATAATAAAATAAATAATAATAAAAATAAAAACCACAATAACGATAATAACGATAAAAATAGAAGAAATAATAGCAATGTTATGAATAAACATTATTATGACGGTAATAACGATAATAATAGAAGTAATAATAACAGTAATAACAATAATAGCGATGAAAACGTATTTAATATCAATAATAATAACTATAATGATAAGATGGATAAAAATAATATCAATATTTACGATAATATCGATAATAATAATAATAATAACTATAAAAACTATAATGACGAAAATAACAATTATAATAATATCGATAATAAAGATAGTAACATTAATAATAATTATAAAAATAATAATTATAATAACGATATTAAGTACAATAACGATAATAATGTTGGTAATGTTGTCAATAATAACAATAATAACGATAATAAAGATTATGACGATAACAATATTAATGATAATATCGACATTAGTAATAATAATGATAATGATAATATCGATAGTAACGATAATAATAATAATAATAGTATCTATTGTAACAATAATAACGATAATGATGATAATAATAGTAATTATATTAACGATTCTGACGTTAATAACGAAAATAACGTTAATAATAGTAAAATTAGTAACGATAATCTCGTAAATAACGACAATAATATACGTAATAATAGCGATAATAACGATAACATTAATATGAATAATATGCCTAATAACGACATTAACGACTATAACGTCAATAATGATAACATTAATAACGATAATATCGAAAATATTATTAACAATATTAACGAAAATATCATTAAGTATAATAATAATAAAAAAAGTAATAAAAATAATTACGATAATAACGATAATAATGATGATAACCATAATAATGATAAGAATGATCATCATATTAACGATAATAAGGATAATAATCATTACGATAATAACGATAATATCGATAAAAGTAATAGAAATAATAACGATTATATCGATAATAATAATAATAATAATAATAATAATAATAACGATAATAACAATAATAACGGTTATAATATTAATAATAATAACGAAAATGACTATAGTAATGATTATAACTATAATAAGGTTAATAACGGTAATAAAAATAAAAATAAAAACTTCAATAACGATAATAACAAAATTAGTAATATTAATAATAAAGCTAAAAACGATAATAACGATAATAACGAATCATAATAATATCGATAAACACGATAAAATCGAAAATAATAATAAAAACTTTAACGATAAAATCGATAAAAATAATAATAATTTTTACGTTAATAACCATAATAAAAATAATAATAATAGCAATAATAACCATAACAAGGAAAATAACGATGATGATATTAAGGAAAATAACGATAATAGTAATAAATATAATATCGATAGTATCAATAATAACTATAATGACGATAATAACTATAATGATAATAACGATAATGAAGATGGTTATAATAAAGATAATATCTTTAATAACGGTATTAATATTAATAATAATAATAGCGATAATAACGATATTAATGATAATAACGATAATAATAAAAGCAATTATAACGATAATAACAATAATTATGGTAATAACAATAATAATTATAATAGTGATAGCATTAATAACGATATTTACGATAATAATATTAATAATAAAGATAATAACATTATTAACGATAATAAAAATAATAACGATGATGACGATATAGACGATAATATCGATATTGATAATAAAAATATTAACGATAAAAATAATAATAATACTAACAAAATAACGATAATAACGAAATTATCGATAATAACGATAATAATAATAGTAATAATAATAACGATAATAAACATAATAACGATAATCATAAAAATAATAATAATAATAACTATAACAACGATAATAACGATAATGACGCTAATAAAAAAATAATAATAGCAATAAAAACGAAAAATACGATAATAGATATAGTAATAATAACGATAATAACGATACTAACGACAATAACGATAATAATAACAACAATAATTACGATAATAACGATAATAACGATAATGATTATAATAATAATAACGATAATAACGACAATATTAATGATAATAATAACGATAAAAATGATAATAACGATAACAACGATATTAATAATAATAACAATAATAATAATAATAATAATAATAAAAATAGTTAGTATAATAAGGATAATAATATTAGTAATCATAAAAATTATAACAATAATAACGATAATAACGATAACAAAGATAACTATATTAAAGATAATAACGATAATAATAATAACAATAATAATGGTAAAAAAGTATAAGGGAAATAATAAAAATAATAAGAAGGATAATATAGATATTAACGATATTAACGCTAATAATTATAACAATAATAACGATAATAACTATAATTACTACAATAATATTAATAATAATAATAATAATAAAGTTGATAACGATATTAATAATACTAATAATAACAATAAAATCGATAATAACGTTAATAACGATAGTAATAATAATTATAATAATAACGATAATATCGATATCAACGATAATAACGATAAGAATAATAAGAGTAATAAGGATAAGAATGATAATAATGACAATAACGGTAAAAATTAAAATAATTATTACAATATTAACGTATTAACGTTCATAAAGGAAACAATAATAACGATAATAACGATAATAACTAATATAATAGTAACAATAATAACGATAACAACGACACTAATAATAATAATAATAAAAATCATAACGATAATTGCGATCATAATGACAATAAAGTCAATAACAATAATAATAATAATAACGACAATAACGAAAATGACAATAATAACGATAGTAATAATAATAATAATAATAATAATAATATTAATTACAATAATAATAATAATAATATTAATAATAATATCGATAATAAAGTAAAAAATGACGATAACATTAATGTAATAACGACAATATTAATAATAATGATAACAATAATAACCATAATAACGATAGTAATATTGATAATAATAATAAAATTTCGATATTAATGACAATAACGATAATAATATTAATAATAATAATAACGATAATAACGATATTGACGATAATACCGATAATAATAATAACGATAATATCGTTAAAGGTAATAATATTAATAATAGCAACAGTATCGAAAATAACGATAATAGTAATAATGATATAGAAGATAATAATAATAATCATAATAACGATAATAACGATAATTACAATAATAACGATAATTACGATAATAACGATAATAATAATAACGATAATAACGATAATAGCAACAATAATAACGATAATGAAAAGAGTAATAATAATATTTATAACAATAATAATGATAATTGTGATTATCATAATAACGATAATAACAATACTAATGATAATAACGGTAATGACGATAGTAATAAGAGTCATAATAAGATAATAACGATAATAATAGTAATAAAAATATTGATAATTAGAATATATCGTTAAAAACGACATAAATAATAACAATATTAACAATAATAACGATAAAAACGATAAGAAATATAATTATAATATAATTATTAACGATAATTACTTTTATTACGATAATAACGATAATAATAATAAGAATAATAACGATCATTATGATAATAACGATAATAATAATAATAATAATAATAATTTTACCATTATAAACGATAATAGCGATATTAATGATAATTACAATAATATTATTAATATTAATAAAAATAATAACGATAATATGGATAATAATAATTATTATAATTAAGATAAAACCGAAAATAGCAATAATATCAATAGTAATAATAACGATAATAAGGATATCTTACGATAATAACGATAATAATAAACACATCAATAACGGTAATAACGATAATAATATTAATAACGATAATGTTATTGAAGATAATAACAATATTAACCATAATAAAAATAATAATAAAATTCATAAAATCAATAATAACGATAATAACGATAATAATAGTATTAATTACGATAAGAACGATAATAACAATAAAAACGATAACAAGAATAATGATAATAACGATAATAACGGTAATAGCGGTAACATTAATTACGATAATAACGATAATAACGATAATGAAGATAATAATAAGAACAATAATAGCGATAATAAGGATGACATCGATAATAATAATAACAATAATATCAATTGTAACAATAATAATAATAATTGAAACAATAATAACGCTAATAACGATAACAACGATAATCACGTTAATAATACTATCAATATTAACCATAATAACGAAACTAATAAATACGAAAATATTATTAATGATGATAATGATAATAAAGATAAAAACAATAATAACGACAACAATAATATCTATAATAACGATAATTATTATAATGATTATAATAAAACTAATAGTAATATTGACCATGACGACATTATTAACGATAATCATAATAGGGATAATAAAAACATTGACAATAATAAGGATAATTAAGAAAAAAATAATATATAATAATAACAACAAAAACGATAAAAACGGTAATAACATTACTAATAATAATAGTAATATAGATAATAACGATAATAACGATAATAACAATAATAATAATAATAACGATATAAACGGTAATAACAAAAATGACGATAATAATAATAATAACAACATTGATAATACCGATAATAACGATAATAATGATAATACTATTAAGGATAATAACGAAAATAACGATAATAATAGTAATAATAAAATTGATAATTACAATATAACGTTAAAAAAGATATTAATAATAACAATATTAACAATAATGACGATAAGAACGATAATAACTAAAATTATAATAAAATTAATAACGATAGTTACTATAATGTCGACAATAACGATAATAATAACAACAATAATAATGATAATTATTGTAATATCGATAATAACTCAAATAATAAAATCAATATTAATTTTAACAATAATAACGATAATAAAGATAATAATAATAACAATATTATCGATAATATGGATAATGACGATATTATTATTATTAGTAATAACAATAATGACGATAATACCGATACATACGATTATAACGATGATAATAATAATAATGATGAAGATACTAAAGATATAACATTAATAATGAAAATAATAATAATTATAATAGCGATTATAACAATAAAACCATAATAACGATAAAAATTATAATGTCGAAAATATTAATAATATTAACAGTAATATCGTATGTAGCGATAATAATAATAATCATAATAACGATACTATCGATAATAACGATAATAATCATAATAATAATAATAAAAATATTAACAATATGAACTTTATAATCGTTAATAACGATATTATCGATGATAATAATATCTATAGTAAAGATAAAAACAGTAATATTAATAATAATAATAACAATTATAACGATAATAACGATTATATAGATGGTAATAAAAATAATAATAACAATAATAAAAGTAATAACAGTAAAAACGGTAATAACGAAAATCATGGTGGCAATAATAAAGTTAGTAACGATAATTATTATAATGCCGTTAATAATAATAATAATAATAATGGCAATTATTACGGTAATAAAGTTAATAATTATTACAATAATATCGATGATAACGGTAATAACGACATTAATAAAAATAATAATAATACCCATAATAAATATAATAACGATGATAACAATAATAGTAATTATAATAATAACAACAATAACGATAATAACTTTAATAATAATAAAATTAATAATAATAATTACGATCATAAAGTTAAAAATAATTTCAAATAATATGGATGACAAAATTAATATTAATAATAATAATAACAATAACAATGATACTAAAAATAATAAAAATAATAACGACAATAACGATAATAATAATAAAATTAATAACGATAATTACGATAATAACGATAATAATTATAGCAATAGTAACGATAATAATGATAATAATGGTAATAATAATAATTACAATACTAACAATATTAACGATTATAATAATATCGATAATGACGATAATAATAATAATTATAATAGCGATATTAACGATAATAACGATAATAATAGTAGCGAAAATAACAATAATAATTATGTTAATAATAACGATAATAACGATAGTAACGATTATAATAATAATAATAGCGATAATATCTATAATAACTGTATTAATGATATTTATAATATTAATAATAAAGATAATAAAGTTATTAATAGTAGTAATAAAAACACTCATAACAACAATAACGATCATAGCGATAATAATGGTAATAAAGATAATATTTTTTATTTTTTATTTTTTTTGACGGTCTGTGAATGCCAATTTTTACGCACTTACCTAGGGTGCCTGACCGTTAGAGGAACCCTTTACAATTTGGGTCCCCCGTTATAGTCCCTGGAGAGTCGGGCTCATCGTTGGAATAGACACTACCGACTAAACGCATTTCCATCCTAGTGACATAGTGAAACCATCCCTGCACCGCTTTGTATCATTACTTCGGAATGACACCACTGCCTCATGTCCCTAAACTGGTCTCTCTCATTCGGTTCTAAGTGGCAGGAACCTGGAACAACGTTGGTGGCACGTCTATGGGCCATCCATAACCATCTTCTTGTTGCGTAAGATTTCCCTTACGTAACAGACCACCCTGTTCCACTTCTTCTGCCCTCGCAGCATTTTCTCGACATTGTTGTCCAGCAAGATGTCCCCAAGCTCCTGCTCTAAGGCAAGTCATTCGGCGTTCCACCGGGTACATATGAAGAACGTGTGGTTTGCATCTTCTTTGATCGAATCCTCATAGGGGCAGTTGCCGTTTGCTACTTACCCCATCTTTGCGAGGAAGGAGAGGAACAGGCCATGCCATGTTAAGAATTGGGTGAGGTAGAAATTTACCTCACCCGCCTTTCGGGTTATCCAGTTGTCAAGTCGACCATTGAGTCGGGCAGTCCATCTGCCCCTAGGTTCCTGCTCCCATCTGCTTTGTCAGGTCTCGATGCTATTAGACCCGGCTTAATATGATGCCTCCTCCTTCCCCAGAACGGGCTTCTGCTGATGGATGAATTGTCTCTCCTTAGCTAGTAGGTCGATCGGGATTACCCCGATGACAATTAGCACTGCGGACTCTGAGACCGTGCTGTAGGAGCACGCGATTCGGAGAGTACTCCTCTTGTGTACCGCGACTATGCGCTTGCGATATTTCTCTTATCGCAACGCCCCGGCCCATACTTCCGCGACGTATAGCATCACTTCATCGGCGGCACGCATCCGTATTCGCCTAATGCAAGGTCGGGGGCCGTTGACATTGGCCATGAGTGTGTCCAGAGTGGATACTACATTTGCCGCCTTGTCGGATGCCATTATTATATGCAATCCGTAATTGAATTTGTAATCGAGCATTACTTCTAGGTACCTGACGGACGGCTTATTCTGGACCATCGTGTCTCCTACGGAGAAGCTGCGCAAGGTTTTGATACGCTTCTTCGTTAGTATCACGATCTCTGTTTTCTGGGCTGAAAAGGATAGCCCGTGCTCTTCCATCCAGTTGATGACTCGGCGCATGACCTAGTTGAGCAGCAGCAGTGCCCCCTCCGTGTCGTTTGGGGTGAGATATACACTGATATAAGTCGTCGAGTTTTGTCTCACCCAAACGTATACACATCCGGATCCTTGATCGGACACATGTATTTGTCAGCGATCTGGGATCCAAATGGCCGCGGTGACCAATTCGTCTGCGTACCATCCTATTCCTGCTGTGTCCTGGTATTGTTCGCTGATTAAAACGATATCAGCTTTATCTCAGAGCGGAGCTGATTTAGAAGGAGGTGCAAGGTCCTGCTCCTATTGAGATTACCCTGATAATAATGATAATAACCATAATATTAATATCAATAATAACGATAATGGCGATAATAATATATATAGCAATTATAATGATAATGACGAAAAAAACGATAATAATAATAACGATAATAGCGATAATAGAAATAATAATAAAAATGACAAAAACGATAATAACAGTGGTAACGTTAATAATAATAGAATTAATACAGATAATAACTATAATAACGATAATAATAATAGGCATAATAATGATATTAACGATAATAATAATAATAATAAAAACAAAATAACGATAATAACGATAATAACGATAATAACGATAATGACGATAATAATAATAATAATAATGACGATTAAGAAGATAATATCGATAAAAATAATAATAATAATATCTATATGAACTATAATAATAATAACACTAATAGCGTTAACATTGATAAAAACTATAAAAACGGTAATAATAAAAATAATAATAATAAAAACAATAATAACTATATTAACGGTAATACAATAATAACGACAGTAATGACAATAATTACGTTTATAAATATAATAACGATAATAATAATATTATTAATAACGATAATCATGATAATAAAGTTAATAATAATAATAACAATATCGATAATAACGACAATAACGGTAATATAGATAATAATAATAACAATAAAAAGGAAAATATAGATTTTAATAATAATAATAATATCGATATTAACGATAACAACGATAATAATAATAGTAATAATAACGATAATTACGATAATGTTGGTAATAATAATAATAATAATATCGATAATAACGATAATGACGGTAATAAATATAATAATAATAAAAATAATAAAGAAAATAACGATAATATCGATAATAATAATAATAATAACTAAAATTATAACAACAATAAATATAACGATAATAACGATAATATCGATAATGAGAAAATAATATTATCAATAATAACGATAATAATAATAGTCATAAGCACAATAATAAAGACAATGACGATAATAACGATTATATAAAAAACGATAACAACACTAATAGTAATAATAATAATAATATTAATAATAACGTTAATATCGAATATAATTATCATCATAAAAAAGATAATGGCGATCTTAACGATAATGACGATAATAATAATAACAACAGTAACGCTAATTACGATAATAATTATCAAAACATAGTTAATAATATTAATAATAACAATACTTACGACAATCAAAATAATAGTATTAACAATAATGTTGTTAATGACTATAATAACGATAATAACGATCATTACGGTAAAAATATTATTAATAATAACAATAATAATAATAATAACGATAGTAAGGATAATCACGATACCGTCATTAATAATAATAAAAATAATAACGATAATAGCGATAATAAAGATAATATCGATAATAATACCAACACTATTAAAGAAAGAAACGTTAATAATAATAATAGTAATAACAATAAAAACATTAATGATACTAATGATATTATCGATAATGGTAATAATAATAATAATAACGATAATAACGGTTATAATGATAATAATTATAATAATAACAATATTAAAAATAATAACTGTAATAACGATAACAACGATAATAATTGTAATAATAATAACAATAATAACATTACTAACGATAATAACGATTTAAAGATTATAATAATTACGATAATAACGATAATATTCATAATAATAATAACAATATCAACGAAAATTCCGATAATAATAATAATGACAATAATAACGACAAGAGAGGTGATAACGATAATATCGATAATAGTAATATGGATTGTAACAATAAAAGCGATTATAATAATAAAAATAATAACAATAATTACGATATTAGCGATAATAATAATAACAATAATAACCATAATAAGGGTAATATCTAAAATAACGATAATAACGATAATAACGGTAATAGTAACAATAATAATAACGATGCTAACGATAATAACACCAATAATAATGATAATAATAATAAATATAACAATGGTAACGATATTACCGATAAATACGATTATATAATAACGATGATAACGAAAATATTAATAATAATTATGACGATAATAACGATATTCACCATAATAATAATAATAATAATAAAGATAATAACGATATCAACGATAATAATTGTAGTAATAAAAACAATAATAAGTATACTAACATTAATAATGATACTAACGATAATAATAATATCGATAGTAAGGAAAATACCGATAATAGTAATAAGAATAACAACTATAATAACGTTGAATTCGATAATAATAGTAATAATAACAACAAAAATATCATTAATAAAGAAGAATTAATAAAGACAATAACGGTAATTATCATAACATTTATAACGATGAAAACCAAAATAAGGATAATAGCGTTAATAACGGCAATTATAATAATAATAATAACGATGTTAACGATAATAACGATAATAATGTTAATAACGTTAATTATTATATTAATAATAACTATAATTACGACAGTATTAATAATAATAATAACGGTAATAATGATATAAACGATAATAATAATAATAAATATAATAACGATATAAATCATAGAAACGATAACAGTTATAATAACTATAACAAAAAAAATAATAATAACAATAATAAAAATAATTACAATAATAATGACAATAATAATATCAATAATAACGATATAACGAAAATAATAAAGATAATAACGATATTAACGGACATAAAGATAATAATAATAATAACGATAATAATGATAACGATAATAACGATAATTTCGGTAATAAGATTTAAAATATTAACGATAAAATCGATAATAATAATAATAATAATAATAACAATAATTACGATAAGAACGATAATATCGGTAATAACGATAATAATAATTACGATAATGCCGGTAATAATAATAATGATAATAAAGTTACTAACGATAATAACGAAAAGAACGATAATGACAATAATAACGATAATAATAATAATATAACCATAATAAAGATATTAATGATAGCATCGATAATAGCGATAATAATAAAAAAGATAAAGACGGTAATAATAATAATAATAACAATAATAACGAAAATAACAATAAATATAATTACAATATTATCGATAATGACGATAATGTCATTAATAACGATAACAATAATAAGGTTTATAACCATAGTATCGATATAATTATCATCAATAATACCGTTTATAGCGATAATAATAATTATTATAATAAAAATAATAATGAACATAAATATATAATAATGATAATAATTATAACAATATGAACGTTAATAAGGAAATTATTAGGAATAATATTAAGAATAATAACGATAATATCAAAAATAACGATAATTATAATATCATTAATAGCGATAATAAAGATAATAACTATATTGACAATAAGAACAATAATAATAATAACGATAAGAAAGGTAATAATAATAACAACAATATAGATAATAACTGTAATAAGGATAATAATAATAACAATTATAACGAGAAAATCGATAATAATAATTATAACGATAATAACAATAATACTAAAAATAACAAAAAACGATAATAATAATAAAAATATCAATAATAACGATAATTACGACAATAACGATATTAATAATAATAATAACATCGATAATAAGGATAAGAACGATTAGAACGATAATATATTAAAATTTATGACAATATTAAAGATAATAATGACAATAAACATAATATTAAGTACGATAATAAGGTTATTAAAGATAATACCGTTAATATTAATAATAGTCATATAGTTAAAAACTATATTAAAGAAAATAGCAATTATAACAATAACAATAATAACGATAATAACGATATTAACGATAATCATAACAATAATAATAATAAAGATAATGCCGATATTTACGATAATAACGATAATTATGAAAGTAATAATAAATATAGTAACGATAACAATGATGATAATGATAATGACGATAATAATAATAATATTAACGATAATAACGATAATAACAATTATAACGTTTTTATAAAAATAATAATATAGATAATATCGATGATAATAATATCTATATTAACGATAATAACGATAATAATAATAATAAAGAAAATAACGCTATTAACGTATATAAGAGAAACACTAATAATAATAATAGTGATAATAACGATAATAAATATAATAACGAAGAAAGGAAAAACAATTATAACAATGATAAGGATAATAACAATAATAATAATAAAAATAACGGTAATATCGATAATAACTACAACAATAATAATAATAGAAACGATAATAACGATAATAACGATAATAGCGATAATAATAGTAGAAATTATTAGAACAATAACAATTATAACGATAATACCGATTATAACGATAACAATAATAATAACTATATACGATAATATCGATAATGATAATAAAGATAATAACGATTATGAAGATAATAATAATAATGATTGTAATAATAATAATAATGATATTAACGATAATAACGATAATAATTATAATAATAATAATAAAAATAACGATAATAACGATAATAATAATAATAATAACGATATTAATGATATTAACAATAGGAACGATAATAATAATAATAGTAACAATAATGACCATAATAATGATAATAACGATAATAATTATATTAATAGTAACAAAGTAAAGATAATAACGATACTAATAATAACAATAATAACGAAAATAACAATATTGACAATAATAGTAATAAAATCGATAATAAGGATAATAAAGATATGAACGACAATAGCATTAACAATAATATCAATAATAACGATAATAACGATAATAACGATTATAATATTAACGATAATAATTATAATGATAATTACTATTATAAGGATAATATCAATAATAATTATAACAATAAAAACAATAAAAATGATAATAACGATAATAATAATAACAATAATAGCTGTAACAATAAAACGGTAATAAAAATAATAATACTAATAAGAATAATTACGATAATACCGATACTAATAATAATATTAACCGTGATACCTATAATAACGAAAATAATAATGACAATAATAACGATAATAATAATAATAATGATAATAACGATAATTATAATAACATTAAAGACGATAATTATGGTAATAGCGAATAATTACGATAATAATAAAAATAATAATAAAAACAACAATAAAAATCATAATAATGATAATAAAATAACAATGATAATAATGATTATAATAACTATAATAACGATAATAATGATAATAAACATAACAATAAAACTAATATAACGATAATAACCTTAATAACGATAATAATAATAATAATAGCGATAGTAGCGATAATAACCATAATAACGATAATAATAATAATAAATATAAAGATAACATCGATAATAAGTATGATAATAATAATAATAATAATTATAATAATAATAATAATAATAATAAAAATAATAATAATAGCGATAATAATGATAATAAACATAAAATAATAATAATAAGAAGGGTAATAAGGATAATAATAATAGTAATAAAGTTAATAACGGTATTAATGATAATAACGATAATCATAATAATAATAATAATAAAGACAAAATCGGTATTAACGATAATAACGGAAATCATAATATTTATAATGTCGATAGTAAGAATAATAACGATAAAAACGATTATTATAATAATAATATTAATATCCATAATAAAGATAGTAACGACAATATCGATAATAATGAAGATAATAACAATAATAACGATATTAACAATAATAATAATAGTAATAACAGTAATAACTATAATGATGATAATAACGTTAATAATGATAATAACAATAATAATAATACTTATAATAAAAATAATAACGGTAATAAAGATTATAATGATACTAACAATAATAATATTAATAATTATAGTAATAATAATGATAATAACGATAATAACTATATTAATAGAAATAATAATAACAATATTTACAATAATGAAATAATAACGATGTTATCGATAATAATAATAACGATTATAACGAAATATTCTAATAATAAAAATATCGATATTAACAATAATAACGATAATGACGATAATAATAAAAATAAGAATAACAATAATATCAATAAAAATTATAACAATATTAACGATAATATCTATAATAATAATAATAATAACAATAATAACGATAATAACAATAATAATAATAACGATAAAAGAGATAAGAGTAATAATAATACTAACGATAGTAACGAAAATTACAATAGGAACGATAATAACGATTATATCAATTATAATAATAACGATAATAACGTTAATAACGATAATAAAAAATAATAATAGCGATAATTGCAATATTAACGATAATAACTATAATAATAATAACAATAATAGCGATAAAAACGATACTATTTATAATAACAATAATAACGTTTATAACAATAATAATAATAAAAATAAAAAAGATCATAAAAATTATAAATATTAGAACGATAATAATAATAATAATAATAACCATAATAACGATTATAATGATATTATCGATAATAATAAATGTTATAATAACAATATTAACAATGATGACGACAATAACGATAATAACGATAATAATAATAGTAATAAGAACAATAATAACAACAACGATAAAACGATAATAGCGATAATAATAATAACGATAATAACGATAATATCGATAATAATAATAACAATATTCATGGAAACATCGATAATAATAATAATAATAATAACAAAAATAACGATAATAACGATATTAACAATAATAATAATAACGATAATAACGATAATAGTAATAACAATAATATCTATAGTAAGCATAATAACGATAATGACGGTAATAATAATAATAATAATAACAATAATAACTATAATAACAATAATAACTATAATAATATTAATAACAATAAGAACGATATCAGCGATAATAACGATACTAATAATAATAATGTTAATGAAAATTAGGATAATAACTATGTCAACGTTAATAATATTAACAGAAATAACGATGAAAATGATAATAACGATAATAGTAATAATAATAATAATATTAATAACGATAATATTGATAATAGAAATAATAGAAATAATAATTATAAAGATAATGACGATTATAATATTAATAATAATAATGATATTAACGATAATTACGATAATAACGATAATAATAAAAACGATAATTTTTTTTTAAGGTCTGAGGATGCCAAACTGTATGCACTGACCCAGGTGCACTAGAGGAACCCTTCACCTTTTGGGACCCCGTTGAATTCCCTGGAGTGTCGGGCTAACCGTTGGAATAGGCATTACCGACTAATCTCATATCCATCCTATTGGCATAGTGATAACACCCGGCACCGTAATGTGATATTTATTCATGATGGCGCCACTTCATCATGTCCCATTAATTAGGACTCCCACAATTTGGCTCTACGTGGCAGGAACTTGGTGCAACGTTAATGGCATGTCTATGGGCATCCCATATCCTTCTTCTTTTTACGTAAGATTGCCCTCACGTAGCAGGCATCTCTGTTCCACTCCTTCTGCCCTCGCAGCATTTTCTTGACAATGTTGTCCGGCGAGATGTCACCGAGCTCCTGCTACAAGGCAAATCGTTCGATGCTCCACCGTGCACAAATGAAGAACCTGTGGTGGGCGTCGTCGAAGGTTGAGTCGCCATAGGGACATTTGCCGTCAGAAACCTTCTTCATTTTTGCAAGGTAGGTGCAGAACAGACTATGCCCTATCAAAAATTGGGTGGGGAAGAAGTCGACCTCCCCCGCCTATCGATTTAGCAGGTGTCCAGCCGACTGACGAGTCGGGCCGTCCACCTGCCCCTAGACTCCCGTTCCCATTTTCTTTGCCAGGTCTCGATGCTGGTAGACCTGGCGAGCCATGATACCTCCTCCTTACCCAAAGCGGACCTTTGCTGGTGAACGAATTGTCCCTCCTGGGCTAGTAGATCTATCGGGAATACTCCCGCGAACACTAGCACCGCGGGCTCAGAGATCGTGCAGTAGGAGCAAGCGATTCGGAGAGCGCCCTTCCTCTGTACTGCGGATCTGCGCTTGCGATAATTATCTTTTCGCAGCGCCTCCGCCCATATTTATGCGCCGTACAGTATCACTGCTTCGACGGCACGCATCCGTATTCGCCTAATGCACGGCCGGGGGCCGTTGACATTGGCCATAAGTGTGCCCAGCGTGGCTACAACTTTTGCCGCCTTGTCAGCCGCCCTTATTATATGCTTTCCGTAATTCAGTTTGCAATCGAGGATTACTCCAATGTACGTGACAGATTGCTTTGCCTGGACCGTCGCATCTCCTACTGTGAAATTGCGCAAGGTGTTGATGCGCGTCTGCGTTAGTAGCACGATCTCAGTTCTCTGTGCTGCTACGGATAGCAAGTTCTCTTCCATCCAGAAGATGACTCTGCGCATGACCTGGATGAGCAGCAGCTGTGCCCCCTCCGTGTCTCTTACAGTTATGACAACTGCAATGTCGTCTGCGTACCCAACCAAGAAAGTGCCTTCAAGGACTGCCATACGTAAGATACCGTCGTAGAAAATATTCCAGATATCCGGTCCTAGTATGGAGCCTTGAGCTGCCCCCGATGTCTACTCCAAGCTTTTTGGACCATCGCCAGTATTGTATTCTAGGAAGCGCTCGTTCAGATAATCCTCGAAGTATGTACCCCGGAACTCTGAAATTACGTTCCAGCTCTTCCATTGCCAAGTCCCACCTGATGGAGTTGAAGACATTTCTCTAAGGTGACCAGCAGACATAAATGGCGGGAATGGTGATTCCCGCGGTCAGTCATTTTTGCGGCCATGACAACCTTCTGAAATGCGTGGATGGTGGAGAGTCAGGATCGAAATCCATACTAGCAGGCAGCAAGATCTCCCGCTGCCCTCACGGGTGCGTGCAGCCGTGGCCTAAGCAGCTTCTCTAGGAGCTTGCCAGCCTCATCGAGCATACATATAGGCTTGTATGACGAAGCAGCCTCTGCTGGACCCTTGCCCTTGATGATCAGCACAAGCTTCGCTTTCTTCCACGGGGCCGAGAAGATGCCCTCCCGGAGGCACTTGTTGTACACGTTTAGCAATAGCTCAGGGTGACTCTGCGAGACGGGTTTAATTACTTCCGCTGGAAGTCCGTCAGGAACTGGAGCTTTCTGGTTCCGCATAGAAGATGCGGCCCTGAATAGCTATTCGTCCATAAATTGTGGCGCATCTGTTATGCCAGGCGCAGCCATGCTAATCTTTCTCTTCGCCTGTGAGCGTAATACAGTATGCACGATGTATTCCAACGTCCTTGCGTCCTTAGGGATTCCTTGCTTTTGAGTTCCCAGCTTGCGAGTGACGATCTGAACCCTAATATTCACGGATTCTTATCGACTTCCAGGCACAGCTACTTCCATCGCCGTCGTTACTAGCCATGATTGCCCACTTCATAGCTTTCTTGGCCGCTTGATACTCTGCAGCAAAGGGAGCAGCTTCGAGTTCGCGTCTCTTCGCTCTTTGTGCCAAACGGCGAAGCCTTAAGCACTTCTTACGAAGATCTGCGATATCGTTCGTCCATCAGTATGCAGGATGCCTCTGCCGTTTCGTGGTCTTCTTTGGCACCACTATCGCGCAAGCCTTTTGGATGAGCTGCATAATTGCTGCAGTAATCATCCTGGTTTGTGCAGGTGGCGATAGACTCACGGAATCAATTTGAAAGGATCTCCAACCTTCTTCTATGACGGAAAACAGCCTCTCTTAATCCATTCTTGCAATGTTCCAACGGAGAGGTCTTTCTACACTTGTCACGGATGGCCTCCTTTCGTGTACATCGAATAGGATGTACTGATGGTCGCTTCTGGTATAATCCTCAATTACCCGCCAGCTTGTGACTCTTGCCACAAGTTGTTCGATGGCTAGAGAGTTGTCCAGGATTGTCTCTCTGTAGCCAGGCTTACAGAATGTTGGTGTAGAGTCTGTGTTGTGTATTAATAGCTCTAGTCTCGACGCCAACTTCATGATTCGTCTTCCGCTGGAGTCCGGCCTGGCCTCCCCAATTCGAGAGCTTTAGCATTGAGGTCTCCAACCACAATGAAATCCCATTGCATTTTCCGCAGCGCGTCTTCCAGATCGTCCAATTTGCTCTGGAAGTCGTCTATCCGGTCGTTCAGGGTGAGATATACTCTGACATAAGTCGTAGAGTTGTGTCTCTCCCAAACGTATCCACATCCGTATCCTTGATCCGACACATGTATATGTCGGGGATCTGGGATCCAGATGGCCACAGTGCCCAATTCGTTTGCGTACCATCCTAATCCTGCTCTGTCCTGGTACTGTTCGCTGATTAAAACGATATCAGCTTGTTTCTCAGAGCAGAACTGAGTTAGAAGTTGGTGCAACGTTCTACTCCTACGAAGATTACCCTGAAGTACCCTCATCCTGTTTTCCTCTTGTAGGCTGTGGCATGGGCCTCCTGGAAAGCTTTGCAGGCCCTTGATACCGCCAGGAGCTTCATAAGTTCATCAACGCTATTGGAGCACACAAAGCAAGTAGGCTCGCTGACCTTGCAGTCTTTGATCTTGTTCCCCGTGCCGCCACAGTTATAGCAAAACTTACTGCCATCAGAGCCCTTGCACGAGGTTCTATAGTGACCATAGTCGAGACAGCGGTAGCATCGCCTCACTTCTACTCTTCGCCTGACCCTTCAGCTGACGAAACCGACCAACACTCGGCCGACATTTAAAAACTTCGCAGCTGCTTCCTCTTCTAATCTGACGATGGCCAGACGTTGTTGTCTCGCATTGGGGATCGACAATTTAACCTTTAATTTCCCCGCGTTGTATGGTAGGGTCCTCTTTATGACCTCCTCGACTTCCACCACCGATGTGCAGCAATCGCAGTCCCGTATCTCCAGCGTAGATCTAGGGTCCAGTTCCGTGATGCTGCTCGTTTCTCCTACTTCATTCCTCAGGTTTTCTGCGAATAAGGTCTTGATATGCGTAGTGGTCTTCTTAAGTTCGAGGAGAATCCCTCCAGTTCTGTTCTGCCGGACCGATCTAACCTCTACCGCTGTGCCGCTGGTATTGAAGCGCTGATGGATGCTCCGACTACGTCTGCGTAAGATTTGCCTTGCGCAGGTTTCAGGAGAACAGCGTTTGGCCTTGTTTTCTTTCTCGGCCTGTCCTCCGATTTGCTCGGCTTCTATTTCACCTGCTGTGGGTGTTTCGTCGCCTTCTTCGCTGGATTCTCGTTATCTATTCTCTTCTTCTTGACCACCGCCAACTTGGTGGCTTCTGTCGTCGTCTTCTCTTGCCTCGGTCTTTTGAGGCTTTCTTCAGGCAACTGCGGCGGATTTGTGGCTACTCTCTTAATTGCGCTGACATCAGTTGTATAATTTGCTCAAGGGCTCTGAGAAACTTGGGTGAGGGTCCTCGCTCCCTTATAGAACTTTTTTCGAGATTTTAAAATGAACTCGAGACTCTCTATGACGTCCTCCAGGTCTGGGAGCCCTTGCTTAATCGTGTTGTTAACGTTTGGCTACGTAGTAATAGCTGCCTTCATTTTGTCAAGGAGATCTTTCGCTTGCGCGAATTTCTCACCCTCTCCATCTTGTGGTGCCCCTTTGCAGCCTTGATTGATAACGACAGGCCGGAGATCCCCGTACTATCAACGACACTGGCATTCTATTGCCGCTCCTCCAAGTGGCTTTCCTCATATCTTTCCCTTCCAGGCGCTGTAGACACACAGCAGGCCAGTTCGCCTACCTGTGGTGCTCTTCCTGATGTAATATCCAGATCTGGTGCCAGGATGTCTAACCCAAGTTCATGGCAGTTGCTGGATGACTACGGCGGGTGGCCTACTCTAACACCACATGACACGGCCGTGGCGTGAGTGTCACTCCCACGCCCACTAATAACTATTTCTGTACTATCCATCATAAGAAATATAATTATTGGGAGGCAAGATCACCAAAGTAAAGGAAAGGAATGAAAGGACGCTTGAGAGTGACAGCAAGAATAGAGGAAGATATAAAAGAAAAACAAAGGAGTCTCAGCCGTACAAGAACATTCATAAACCAGTCACAAAGTCCTTTTAGTCGTCTCCAACGGCAAGCAGGGAGTACTCTGGGAGTTCTCTACTTCCCCACAATCACAGTGGGTAATAATAAGGATAAAAACGATAATAGCATTAATAATAATGACGATAATATCGTCAATAACTATAATAATAATAATAATAATAACGATAATACCAATAATACCGATAATGACGATAATAACGATAATCATAATGACAATAATGACGATAACAACTATAATAACGAAAATAAATATAATTACAAAATTAACGATAATAACGACAATAACGATAATAATAATAAAATTATAAATGATAATTACGGTAATAATTAAAATAATAAAAGCTATAATAAGGATAAAAACGATAATAATGTTAATAATAGTAATGAAAATAATAACGATAATAACGATAATACCAATAATACCGATAATGACGATAATAACGATAATCATAATGACAATAATGACGATAACAACTATAATAACGAAAATAAATATAATTACAAAATTAACGATAATAACGACAATAACGATAATAATAATAAAATTATAAATGATAATTACGTTAATAATTAAAATAATAAAAGCTATAATAAGGATAAAAACGATAATAATGTTAATAATAGTAATGAAAATAATAACGATAATAACGATAATGACGATAATAATAGTAATGATTCTGACGATAATAATAATAATAGTGATAACGATAATAACGAAAATTGCGATAATGACGATAATAATAATAACGATAAAAACGATAACAGCAATAATATTAATAGAGATAAGAACGTAAAAAACGATAATATTAATAGCAATATTAACGATAATAACAAAATAGAAAGTAACAATAATAACGATAATAAAGATAATAATAATAAAAATATTAATGTTGATAAAGATAATAGCGATAAAAACGATAATAATAGTTATAATAATAATAATAATAATAAAGATAATAACAATATTAACGATAACAACGATAATAACAATAATATTAATAACGATAATAACGATGATATTGATTATAAGGTAATAAAAATAACGATATTAAAGTTAATAACAATAGTAATAATAACGATAATAACGATAATAAAGATTATATCCCTAATAATATTAACGATATTGACGACAATACTCATAATAATAATAACGATGATAACGATAATAACGATAATAACGATAATAATAATAGCGATAATAAAGATAATAATAATAATAATAATATTGATATTGCCGATAATAACGATAGTGACGATAATAATCATAATAATAACAATATTGACAATAACGATAATAGAGATAATAACGAAAAAGAAAAAATAATAATGACAATAATAACGATAAAACGTCAAAAATAGTAATAATAATAATAGAAATAATAATAACATTAATAACGATAATAACGATAATAGTAGTAGTAGTAATATCTATACTAACAAAAATAACGATAATAATGATCATAATAATATAGATAACAACGATAAAATTGGAAATAATATTAAAAATATTAACGAAAATATCGATAATAATAATAATATTGTTAACGTTAATATCGATAATAATAATAATTACAATAATAATAATAACGATAATAATAATAGTAATAACAGCAATAATATCAATAATAAATATAAAAACGATTATAACAATAATAACGATAATAATAAATGCGGTAATATATATAATAATAATAACAATAATAACGATAATAACGAAAATAATAACAACAATAATTACAGTAATAATGGTAACCACGATAATAACAATAATAGTAATAACATTAATAACATTAGTAACGATAATAACTATAATAATGATAATAACGATATTAATTAGGCAGGTGATAGCAATAATAACGATATTTACGATAATAATAATTATAATAATAATAAAGATAATAACGATAATAACGATAATGACGATGATATCGATAATAATAAAAAAAATATTAAGTATAATGATAACAATAATAATAACAAAATTACGAAAATCAAGATAGTAACGATAATGATAATAATAATAATTACGATAATAAACATAATAATAATAATAATAACGATAATAACAAAAATAACGATAATAATATAAATAATATTAACGATAAAAACGATAATAATATAAGTAATATTAACGATAATAAAGATAATTATTTTAATAGAAGTCATAATAACAATATTAACAATGCTTGCAATAATAATGATAATAACGATAATAATAGTGGTAACAATTAAAAAAATATCAATAATAACGATAATAACGATAATAAGGATAACAATAATAACGATTATAACGATAGTAGTAATAATCATACCGATAGTAACAATAATGACGATAATATCGAAAATGACGATCATAACAACAGTAATGATAAAATTAATAACGATAATAACGTTAATAAAGGTAATAATAATAACAAATATAACGATAATATTAATAATAGTAATAATAATAAAAACGATAATAACGATAATTAAGATAACAATAATAATATTAATAACAATAATAAAGATAATAAGGAAATATTAATAATAATAATATTAATTATAAAAATAAAAACAATAATTTGTATAATAACGATAATAATAGGGGTAATGATAAGAATAATAACAATAATAACGATAATATCGATTATGACGATAACAATATTATTGTTAATCACGTCGATAGTAATAATAATAATAACAATAATAACGATATTAGCGAAAATATTAAAAAAAATAATAATAAAGATAATAACGGTATTAACGGTAATAACGATAATAACGCTAATAACTATAATAACGATAATGACGATAGTAAGGATTATACTAATAACGATAATAACGATAATAGTAGTAATATTATTAACGATAATAACAATATTCACAATAATAATTAAAATAATAATAAAGATAACAACGATATTAACGATAATAACGATAATAATAATAACGATAATAACGACAAAGAATAATAATAAAATATCGATACTAACAATAGTAACGATAATGACGCTAATATCGATAATAATAATAACGGTAGTGACGATGATAATAATTACGATCATAACGCTTATAATAATAATAATAATAATAATAATCATAGCAATAATAACGATATTAGCGATAATAACGATAATAATAATAACAACAATAGCGAACAAAACTATAATAATGAAAATAACGTTAATAATTATATTAATAGTTGAAATAATAACGATAATAACGGTAATAACAATAATAATATTTGTAATAATAATAGTAATAATAATAATCATATTTACGATAATAACGATAATAATATTAGTTATAATAACATTATAACAATATTAACGATAACAATGTTAATAACGATTTCTATAATAGCGATAATAAAGGCAACAATAATAACAATAATAATATCAATAATAACTATAATAACGACAATAACAATAATGACGATAAAAACATTAATAATAAATAAGGTAATAACGATAATATCGATAATAATAATAATAATAATAACAGTATAATTAATAATAAAAACGATAATAACGATAATAACGATAATAATAATACTAATAATAGAGAAAGGAACGATATTATATATAATAACGATATTAATAATAACGATAATAACTATAATAACAAAGAAACGAAAATAATAATAACAATACAACTGATATTCTTGATAATAATAATTATAATAATATCAATAATAACAATAATAAAGATATTAACGAAAATAATGATAACGAAAATAACGGCAGAAAAAATAATAATAATAATAATAATATCGATAATAATTATAATGACGTCAATAGTAATAATAAAAATAACATTAATAATAATAACGATAATAACGATAATAATAGTAATAATAACAATAATAACAATAATAACGATAATAACGATAATAATAATAATAACGACATTAATAACTATAATAAATATAATAAAGATACGGTATTAACGATAATGACGACAATAGTAATAATAGTAATAAGGATAATACCGATAATAACGGCAATAAAATTAATAATAATAAAGATAAAAGCTATAAGAATAATACTAATAAGAACGATAACAACGATAATAACGATAATAACGATAATCACTATGATAATAATAGTAATAATAAAGATAATAACGATGTAAATGATTCTAACGATTATGATGATAAGGACGATAATAATATTAATAATAATAAAAACAATAGTGGCAATCACGATAATTAAGATAATAATAGAAGTAATAATAACAATATTAAGAACGATAAATATAATAACGATAATAACAATAATAATAGTAGTAATAAAAAAAGTAATAACAATAATAATGATAAAATCGAATTTAACGATAATAATAATAATGATAATATGGATAATAATAATAAATATAATAATGATAATAAAGATTATAGAGATAATAATAATTATAGAAATAATAACGATATTATAGATACTAATGACAAAATAATAATAATAATAATAAAGATAATAACGATTAAAAGATAATGACAATAATATCGATAATAATAAATAAAATGATTACGATTTCATCGATAATAATAATAGCAATATTAACGATAATAAAGATATTAATAACAACAATATCGACGAAAATATTGGTTATAATAATAACAATAATATCGATAATAACGATAATAAAGATAATAACGATAATATCGATAATAATATATAGGATAATATCGATATCATCGATAATAATAATAACAATATTAACGATAATATCGATAATAATAACAACAATATCGACGATAATTTCGATAATAATAATAACAATAATAACAATAATACCGATAATAACGATAATATCGTTAATAATAATAACGATAATAATGATAATAGCGATAAAAACAAAACGATATTAATGATAATATTGACAATATTAAAGATAATAATGATAATAATTTTAAAACGATAAAAATTATAATAATAATAATAGTAATAACGATAATAACGATAAAAAAATTAAAATAATAACGATAATATTGGTAATAATAATAAAATTAATAACGTTAATAACGATAATAACGGTAATAATACTAAAATTATTATCGCTAATAACGATAATAAAATTAACAATAATAATAATGGCGATATTATAGACATTAACGATAATAATAAGAACGATAATAACGACAATAGTAATTATAACAATAACTATAATAATGATAAAAACGACAACAATAATAATAATAATAAATATGATAACGATATTAACGAAAATAACGCTAATAATGATAATATTGATTATAATAATAATAATAGTAACAATATTAACGATAATAACAATAATAACAATAAGGATAATAAAGACAATAACTCCAATAAAGTAATAATAATAATAATAATAATTATGACAATAATAACGATAATAATAGTAGAAATAACAACAGTTATAACGATAATGACGATAATAATAATAACAATAATAACGATAATAATAATAATAACAATAATAATAATAGTAATAATAAAGATAATAACAATAATAACGATTATAATGATAATAACGATAATAATATAAATAATATTAACAATAATAAGGATAATAACGATAATTATATTAATAGAAGTAATAATAACAATATTTACAATCCTTGCAATAATAATGATAACAACGACAATAATAGTGGTAACAATTATAGAAATAACAATAATAAC
Organism: Vespa crabro; assembly: GCF_910589235.1. Taxonomy (NCBI): domain Eukaryota; kingdom Metazoa; phylum Arthropoda; class Insecta; order Hymenoptera; family Vespidae; genus Vespa; species Vespa crabro. The sequence goes on from NW_025813595.1 coordinate 3,695,790, forward strand.
GATAATAATGATAATAAGGATAATAATAACAACGATAATTACGATAGTAGTAATAATATTATCGATAGAAACAACAATGACGATAATATCGAAAATGACGATATTAACGATAATAATAATAAAAATAATAACGATAATTACGTTAATGAAGGTAATAATAATAAAAATAATAACGATAACAACGATAATAAGGATAATAACCATAATAACGATAATAACGAAATAATAATAATAATATAAACGATAATAAAGATAATTATGACAATAATAACAATAATATTATTAATAATAATAATAACTTTAATGACGATAAAAACGATAATAGTAGTAGAAATAATATCAATATTGATAATTATATTAATATATTAATAATTAAAAATAGAATAGATAACAATAATATAAATAATAACGACTATTACGATAATAACGTTAATAACAATAATAATTATAAAGGTAACAACAATATTTACGATTATAACGATAATAATTATAATCATATTAAAGATAGTAACGATAATAACGACAATAGAGTAATAATATTAATAACGATAATAACAATAATAAAGATAATAACAATAATATTAATAACGATATTATCGATAATATCGTTAATAATATTAACAATATTAACAATAATATCGATAATAATAATAATAACAATAATCATTATAAGGATAATTAAGATTTTAACAATTATAATAATAATGATTAAAAAGATAACAACAACAACGTTGATAATAGTGGTAATAATAATAACAACAAAAACAATATTAACGATAATAACTATAATAACAATTATAATAATGATGATAATAACGCTAACAACGGTAATAATGATAATAACGATAATAACTATTAAAACGATAATAACAATGATAATAATAGTAATAATAAAGATAATAAAGATGTAAAAGATTCTAACAGTAATTATAATAACAACATTTACTATAATAACGATTATGATGATAACAACGATAATAATATTAATTATAATAAAATTAATAACAACAATCATGATAATAACGATAATAATAGAAGTAATAATAACAATATTAAGAATAATAACTATAATAATGATAATAACAATAATTATAGTGGCAATAAAATAAGTAATAACAATAATAATAATAAAAACGATTTTAACGATAATAATAATGATGATAATTTCGATAATATCGATATTAATAATAACAATAATAACTATAATAACGATAATAACGATTATTACAATCATAATATTAAAAGTAATAATAACGATAATAAAGATAATAACGACAAAATAGTAATAATAATAATAATGATAATACCGGTAATAACGATAAAAATAATAGAAAAATAACAATAATATCAATAATATCGATAATAAAGATAATAACGGTAATATCGATAATAATAAATACGATAATATCGACAACAATAATAACATTAATAACAGGAATAACGATAATAACGATAATATCGTTAATAATGATAACGATAATAAAGATAATAGCGATAAAATCAATAACGATATTAACGATAATATTGACAATATTAAAGATAATAATGATAATAATTTTAAAACGATAATAATTATCATAATAATAGTAGAAATAACGTTAATAACGATATTAAAAATAAAAATAATAAGCATAATATAGATAATAATAATAAAATTAATAACGCTAATAACGATAATAATGATAATAATATTATTAATAATAACGATAATAACGATTATATTGGAAATAACAAAAATAACAATATCGAAAATAAGGATAATAAGGGTAATAACGATAATAATAATAGTAGTAATAGTAGTAATAATAAAAATGACAATTACGATAATAACGATAGTAATAATAGATATAATAACATTATAAGAATAATAACGATAAAAACGTTAATAACAATATCCATAATAACGATAATAAAGACAATAATAATAACTATAATAATATTGATAATAATTATAATAACGATATTAAACATAATGACGACAATAGCAATAATAATAATTACGATAATAACGATAATATCGATTATAATAATAATAATAATACAGTAATAATAATACAATAATAACAATAATAACGATAATAACGATAATAACGATAGTAATAATAATAATAACGACATTAATAACTATAAAAAATATAATAACAATATTGGTATTGACGATAAAGACGACAATAGTAGTAACAGTAATAACGATAATAACGATAAAAGCAATGAGAATAATAATAAAAAGAACATAACAATAATAAAGAAGATAATAAACATAATTACAGTAACGATAATACGACAATAATAATAACAGTAATAATAACGATAATAACGATAACAACAATAATAACAATGATAATTATATTAATGACATCAATTATAACGAAAATAACGTTAATTTCGATATTAATAATAGCAATATTAAAGATAAGAACGATATTAATAATAATAATAACGACATAAATAATACATAATAAATATATAATACATAATAAACAATAATAAATATAATAACGATATTGAATTAACGATAAATACGACATAGTAGTAATAGTAATAACAATAATAACGATAATATCGACAATAACGATAATTAAAATAATAATAACATCGATAATAGCCATAATAACGATAATAACATTATTAATAGTAATAAAAGTAAAGATAATATCGATAATAAGTCCAATAATAATAAAGTGTATAACGATATAAACGACAATAACGATAATAAAAATAACAATTATAACGATAATAAAGAAAATAACGATAATGACGATAATAACGACAATAATAATAATAATAACGATATTAACGACAAAAACGATAATAATGATGATTACAATAATAATAATAATTATAACAACAATTACAATAATAACAATAATAACTATAACAGTGAGAACAATAATAACGATCATAACGTTAATAACGGTAATAATAATAGCAATAATAGCGATAACATCAATAATAACAATAATCGTAATAATAACGATAATAGTGGTAATAATGATGACAACGATAATAATAACAATAATAAAGATAATAAAGATAATAACGGTAATAACGATAATAAGGATAATAATAATAAAGATAATAATGATATACGAAAATGACGATAATAATAATAGCAATAATAACAATAAAACCGATATTAATAATGAAAAAGATAATAAAGATAGTAACAATAATATTTATAGTAATAATAATGTTAATAACGTTATTAACGATAGTAACGATAATTTCGATTATAATAATAACAATAAAATCAATAGTAAGGATATTAATGATAACAATGAAAACATTAATTACGATAATAACGACAATAGTAATAATTATAATAACCATAATAACGATAATAAAGAAATATAACGATAATAATGATAATAACGATAATAATAATAATAATAACAAAGGTTATAACGATATTAACCAAAATAACGATGATCATGATATTAACGACACTAATAATAATAATAATAACATTAATAAAGATAATAACGATTATAATGATAATAACTATATTAACGTTATTAACGATAATAACGATAATAATATGAACAATAATAACGATAATAACTATATTAAAAATAATAGTAATATACGATAACAAAGATAAAAGCAACAATAACAATAGAAAAACTAACGTAAATAAGGATAATAATGGAAATAGCGTCAATAAAAATAATATTATTAACGATAATATTGATAATAACGTTAATAATACTAGTAGTAATAATTATAATAACGGTGATAACTATATTTATGAAAACAAAAGTAACGATAATATCGTTAATGTTTATTATTATAGTAAAATAATATCAATAAAAACGATAATAACAATAAAAATAATAATAATAATAATAATAACGATATTAACGATAATAAAGATTATAGTAATAACGATATTAACGATAATATTAATAATAATAATAACGATAATAATAATAATAACGGTAGTAATGATAATAATTTTAACAATAAAAACGATATTAAATACTTTCACGATAATAATAATAAGGAAAATAACAATAATAACGATAATAATAATAATAATAATAATAACATTAATAATAATAAAAATAAAAATTATAATTTGAATAATAATGATAATAATAATGATAATGTTAAGAATAATATCAATAATAACGATAATAACGAATATGACGATAAGAGTATTATTGATAATAATGTCAATAGTAATAATAATAATAATAAAGATAATAAAGATAATAAAGATAATAATGACAATAATACTAATAATAATAATAAAAATAATAATGACTTTAAAGACGATAATAACAATAATATCAATTGTAACAATAATAATAATAATTGAAACAATAATAACGCTAATATCGATAACAACGATAATTACTTTAACAATACTATCAATATTAACCATAATAACGAAACTAATAATGACGAAAATAATATCAATGATGATAATAATAATAAAGATAATAACAATAATAACGACAACAATAATAACGATAATAACGATAATAATCATAATAATAATAATAATAATAACAATTTTAACGATATAATCGTTAATAACGATATTATCGATAATAATAATATCAATAGTAAAGATAAAAACAGTAATATTAATAATAATAGTAACAATAATAACGATAATAACGATAATAATGTTCGTAAGGGTAATAATAATAATAGTATTAACAACTATAAAGATAATAACGATTATATAGATGGTAATAAAAATAATAAAAATAATGACGATAATAACGACAATAATAATAAAATTAAAAACGATAATTACGATAATAACGATACAACTAATAATAATAATAACGAAAATAACGATAATAACGGAAATAATAATAACAATAATTTTGATAATAACGATAATAATAATTATAGTAATAATGATAATACAAAATAATTACGTTAGTAGTAATAATAATAATGACGAAAATAGCTATAATAACGTTAATAAATATATTAATGAAAACAATAAAAAAGATAATAACGGTAATAAAGATAATAATAATAATAATATCGATATTAACGATAATAACGATAATAATAATAGTAATAATAACGATAATTACGATAAAATAGGTAATAATAATAATAATAATAAAAACTGTAATAACGATAATAACGATAATCATAATAAAAATAATATCTATAGTAACAATAACAATAATATGCCTGTAAATAATAATAATAATAATGAAGATAATAACGACAATAACTATAATAATAATAAAATTAATAACGATAATTACGATAATAACGGTAATAATTATAGCAATAATAACGATAATAACGATAATAATAGTACTAATAATAATTACAATACTAACGATATTAACGATTATAATAATATCGATAATGACGATAATAATAATAATTATAATAATGATATTGACGATAATAACGATAATAATAGTAACGAAAATAACATTAATATTTATGTTAATAATAACGATAATAATGATAATAACGATAATAATAATAATATGAATTATTACTATAATAACGATTATATTCAAAAAAAATTATAATATTAACAATAATAACGATTGTAACGATAATAACGATAATAACAATAATGACGATAATAATAATAATAATAACGATAATATCTATAATAACGGTTTTAATGATATTTATAATATTAATAATAAAGATAAAAAGTCATTAATAGTAGTAATAAAAACACTAATAACAACAATAACGATCATAGCGATAATAATGATAATGAAGATAATTCTTTTTTTTATTTTTTATTTTTTTTTGACGGTCTGTGAATGCCAATTTTTACGTACTGATTTAGGGTCCCTGCCCGCTAGAGGAACCCTTTACCATTTGGTTCCTCCGTTATAGTCCCTGGAGTGTCGGGCTCATCATTGGAATAGATACTACCGACTAAACGCATTTCCATCCTAGTGGCATAGTGAAACCATTCCTGCACCGCTTTGTAGCATTACTTCGGGATGACACTACTGCCTCATGTCCCTAAACTGGTCTCTCTCATTCGGTTCTAAGTGGCGGGAACCTGGAGCAACGTTGGTGGCACGTCTATGGGCCATCCATAAACATTTTCTTCTTGCGTAAGATTTCCCTCACGTAACAGGCCACCCTGTTCCACTTCTTCTGCCCTCGCAGCATTTCCTCGACATTGTTGTCCAGCGAGATGTCCCCAAGCTCCTGTTCTAAGGCAAGTCATTCGGCGCTCTACCGGGTACATATGAAGAACGTGTGGTGTGCATCTTCTTTGATCGAATCCCCATAGGGGCAGTTGCCGTCTGCTACTTTCCCCATTTTTGCGAGGAAGGAGAGGAACAGGCCATGCCATGTTAAGGATTGTGTGAGGTAGAAATTTACCTCACCCGCCTATCGGATTATCCAGTTGTCAAGTCGACCGTTGAGTCGGGCAGTCCATCTGCCCCTATGTTCCTGCTCCCATCTGCTTTGCCAGGCCTCGATGCTGTTAGACCCGGCTTTCTACGATTCCTCCTCCTTCCCCAGAACGGGCTTCTGCTGATGGACGAATTGTCTCTCCTTGGCTAGTAGGTCGATCGGGATTACCCCGATGACAACTAGCACTGCGGACTTTGAGACCGTGCTGTAGGAGCACGCGATTCAGAGAGTGCTCCTCTTGTGTACCGCGACTATGCGCTTGCGATATTTCTCTTATCGCAACGCCTAGGCCCATACTTCCGCGACGTATAGCATCACTCCATCGGCGGGACGCATCAGTAGTCGCCTAATGCACGGCCGTGGACTGTGGACATTGGCCAAGAGTGTGCCCAGAGTGGATACAACATTTGCCGCCTTGTCGGATGCCATTATTATATGATCTCCGTAATTGAATTTGCAATCGAGCATTACTTCTAGGTACCTGACGGACGGCTTATTCTGGACCGTCGCGTTTCCTACGGTGAAGCTGCGCAAGGTGTTGATGCGCTTCTTCGTTAGTATCACGATCTCTGTTTTGTGGGCTGCTAAGGATAGCCCATGCTCTTCCATCCATATGATGATTCTGCGCATGACCTGGTTGAGCAGCAGCTGTGCCCCCTCCGCGTCTCTTGCTGTTATGACAACTGCAATGGCATCTGCGTACCCAACCAACAAAGCACCTTCAGGGACTGCCATACGTAGGATACCGTCGTAGAAAATATTCCAGATATCCGGTCCTTGTATGGATTCCTGAGCTGCCTCCGATGTCAATTCCAAGCTTCCTTGGACCATCGTCAGTATTGTATTCTAAGAAGCGCTCGTTTAGATAATCCCCGAGTATTCGGAGTAGGTACCCCGGGATTCTGAAATTACGTTCGAGCGCTTCCATTGCCAAGTCCCACCGGAGTTGACGGAGAGAGACGGAGTTGAAGGCGTTTCTCACGTCTAAGGTGGCCAACAGACACAAAGGGCGGGAATGATGAATCCCGCGCTCCGTCATTTTAGCGGCCGTGACAATCTCCTGAACTGCGTGGATGGTGGAGAGACCGGATCGATATCCATACTGGCGGGCAGCGAGATCCCATGCTGCCCTCATGGCTGCGTGCAGCCGTGGCCTGAGAATCTTCTCCAGGAGCTTGCCAGCCGTATCGAGCATACAGATGGGTCCGTATTATGAAGCTGCATCTGCTGGACCCATGCCCTTGCTGATAAGCACAAGCCTCGCTTTCTTCCACAGGGCGGGGAAGATGCCCTCCCTGAGGCACATGTTATACATGTTTAGCTAGAGCTCAGGGTGGCTCTCTGCAACAGCTTTAATTAATTCTCCTGGAAGTACGTCAGGTCCTGGAGCTTTCTTCTTCCGCATAGATGATGCGGCCCTGAATAGCTCCTCTTCTGTAAATTGAAGCGCTTCGTTTATGCCAGGCGTTGCCGTGCTAATCTCTCTCTTCGGCTTTGATGGGAATAGAGTATGCACAATTTATTCCAACGTCCTCGCGTCCTGAGAGATTCCTTGCATTCGTGTCCCCAGCTTACTTGTGACGATCTGATACCCTAATCCCCACGGATTTTGATCGACTTCCATTCACAGCTCCTTCCAGCACCGTCGTTGACTGGCCTTGATGGACCTCTTGAGAGCTTTTTTGGCCGCCTGATACTCTGCAGCCAAGGGAGCATCGTCGAGGTCGCGTCTCTTCGCTCGTTGTGCTACACGGCGGAGCTTTAAGTACTTCTTACGTAGATCTGCGATCTCGTTTGTCCACCAGTATGCAGGACGCCTTTGCCATTTTTTCTTCGTCTTTGGCACCGCTATCGTGCATGCCCTTTGGATGAGCTGCATAGTTGCTGCAGTAATCCTCCTGGATTGCACATGTGGCGATAGAATCGCGGAAGCAATTTGAAGGGATCTCCATCCTTCATTTAAGACCGAAGACAGCCTTTCTCGATCATGAGGAATAATAATAAGAATAATAACGATAATAACAATTATAACGATAATTATAATATCAATAATAGCGATAATAAAGATAATAACTATATAGACAATAAGAATAATAATAATAACGATAAGAAAGGTAATAATAATAACAACAATATAGATAATAACGGTAATAAGGATAATAATAATAACAAATATAACGAGAAAATCGATAATAATAATTATAACAATTATAATAATAATAATAATAACAAAAAACGGTAATAATAATTAAGATAATAACGATAATGACGAAAACATCGCTAATAACGATAATAACCGTAATAATAATAACAATAATAACATTAATAACGATAATAATATTAATAATAATGTCAACAATAACGATAAAAACGATAAAACGACTATAATGATAATTATAATAACAATAAAAACTATAATAATGATAATTACGATAATAAAGATAATAATAATAATAATATCAAAAATTACGATAATATCCATTATAATGTTAATAATAATAGTATTAATGACAATAATAATGATAGTAATGATAATAATTATAAAAATTACAAAATTAATAAGGTTAGTAATGATAATAACAACAATAGCAATAATAATATCGATAGTAACGATAATATCGATAATAATAATAATAATAAGAAGATTAATAAGGATAATAGCGATAATAACGAATATAATGGTAATAATAATAATAATAATAATAATATTAACAATGTTGAGGATTATACCGATAACAATAACAATAATAACGATAACAATAATGATAATAATAATAAAATATCAATAATAACGTTAATATCGATATGAACGATAAGAATAATAATAATAATATCGATAACATCAATAATAACGATAATTACGAAAATTATAATTATAATTTCTACGATAAACTTCATAATAACGATCATAACGATATCAATAATAATAATTATAACGAGAAACAACATAATAACGATAATAATGATGATACTAATAATAATGATTATGATAAACTCGACAAGAATGTTAATAACGATAATAATAATAAATAAAACTTTAATAACTATAATTACGATAATATCAACAATGAAAATAGTATTAATATCGATAGTAACGATAATAACATTTATAACGATAATAATATTAGAAAAATAATATTAATAACGATAATAGCAATAATAATAATATTAATTTTAACGTCACTAATGATATTTATGATAATAACGGTAATAATAATAATAATAATAATAATATCGATAATAACGGTAACAACGGTTACAACGATAATAATAATAAAGAAATTACAATAATTACAATAATAACGATAACAACTATAAAAACGATAAAAATAATCAAGATAATAAAGATTATAACGATAATAATATTAATGATATCATCGATAATAATGATAATAACGATAATAAAGATAATTACGATAATATTCATAATAATAACAATATAAATATATTAACAGTTATGACAACAATAACAATAATAGCAACGATAATATTGATAATAATAAAAACAATAATAAATATAATAACGGTAATAACGAAAATAATAATATAATTAATAACGATAATTAAGTCAATAACGATAATAATAATAGAAGCAATAACGATAATAACGATAATAATAATAGTAGGAACAATAATGAGGACAATATCGATACTAACTATAATAATAATAACGGTAATGACTATAATAATAATAATAATAATAATAACGATAGTAAAGGTAAATATAATAACAATAAAAGCGTTAATAATGATTTTAACGATAACAACGATAATAATAATAATAGCATTAATAAAGATAATAACGATATTATAGATAATAATAATAACAATATTAATGATAACATCGAAAACGATAATAATATTAATTAAAATGCTAACAATAATATTTATAATAACTATAATAATAATAACAATGAAAACGATAATATTAATAAAAATAATAACGATTATAACGTTAATAAAGATAAAAATGATAATAATAATAATAAAAATAATAACGATAATACGACAAGAATATTAATAATAATATTGATAAAAACAATAATAAATGTAATAATAATAATAATCATAATAATAATAATAACGATATGGACCAAAATATCCATAATAATAGTGGTAAAAGTAACAATAATAACATTAATGACGTCAAGAACGATTTTGACGATAATATGAATAACAATAATAACAATAATAACGAAAATACCGATATCAATACTAAAGATAATATGGATTATAATCACAAAAATAAAGATAATATGGATTATAATAACAATAATATGAACGATAATAACGATATTAACAATAATAACGATAATAACGATAATAATAATAATAATAATTAGAGCAAGAATAATGATATTATACATAATACCGATAATAATAATAACGAAAATAAAGGCAATAGTAATAATAATAATAATAATAATATTAATGATAATAACAATAACAATAACAATAATAATAATAATCGCAATAATAACAATAATAACAATGATAATAAGAACAATAATAACGATAATTACCTTACTAACCATAAAAATAATAGCAATATTAACGATAACAACCAAATAATAATAATAATAATTTTAATAATAATAATAATTATAATAATAAAAATAATGAAAATGAGGATAGTGACGATGTTAACAAAAATAATAATAGTAATAATATCGATAATAAAAATAATAAAGAAAATAACGTTAATAATAATAATAATAATAAAGATAATAACGTTATTTCGGATAATAACGATAGTAATATTAACAATAATGACAATAATAACGATAATAATGATTATAATGATAATAACGATAATAACGATAAAATCTATTAAAATATTAACAATAAAATCGATAATAACGATATTAATACTAATAATAATAACAATAATAACGATAATTACGACAAAAACGATATTAATAATAATAATAACATTGATAATAAGGATAAGAACGATTAGAACGATAATATATTAAAATTTATAACAATATTAAAGATAATAACGACAATAAACATAATATTAAGTACGATAAGAAGGTTATTAAAGATAATACCGATAATATTAATAATAGTAATATAGTTAATAACTATATTAAAGAAAATAGCGATAATAACAATAACAATAATAACGATATTAACGATAATTATAACAAAAATAATAATAAAGCTAATACCGATAATTAAGATGATAACGATAATTATGATAGTTATAATAAATATAGTAACGATACCAACAATGATAATGATAATAACGATAATAATAATAATAATAATAACGATAATAACGATAATAACAATAATAACGATTATATAAAAATAATAATATAGATAATATTGATAATAATAATAACTATTCTAACGATATTAACGATAATAATAATAATAAAGAAAATAACGCTATTAAAGAAAATAACAGAAATACTAATAATAATAATAATGATAATAACGATAATAAAGATAATAACGAAAAAAGCAAAAACAATTATATCAATGATAACGATAATAACAATAATAATAATAACAATAACGATAATATCGATAATAACTACAATAATAATAATAATAGAAACGATAATAAAGGTGATATTAATAATATAAACGATAAGAAACGATAATAGCGATAATAATAGTAGTATCTATAACAACAATAACAATTATAACGATAATACCGATAATAACGATAACAATAATAATAACTATATACGATAATATCGACAATAATAATAACAATAATAACGATTATGAAAATAATAATAATAATGATTGTAATAATAATAATAATGATATTAACGATAATAACGGTAATAACTATAATAATAATAATAGGAATAACGATAATAACGATAATAATAATAATAATAATAATAATATCGATATTAATGATATTAACAATAGGGACGATAATAATAATACTAGTAACGATAATAACCATAATAATGATAATAACGATGATAATTATATTAATAGTAACAAAGTAATGATAATGACGAAACTAATAATAACAATATAAACGATAATAACAATATTGATAATAATAATAATAAAATCGATAATAAGGATAATAAAGGTAAGAACGACAATAGCATTAACAATAATATCAATAATAACGATAATAACGATAAAATCGATTAGAATATTAACGATAATATTTATAATGATAATTACTCTTATAAGGATAATATCAATAATAATTATAACAATAAAAACGATAATAATGAGAATAACGATAATAATAATAACGATAATAGCTGTAATAATAAAACGGTAATAATAATAATAATAGAAACGATAATAAAGGTGATATTAATAATATAAACGATAAGAAACGATAATAGCGATAATAATAGTAGTATCTATAACAACAATAACAATTATAACGATAATACCGATAATAACGATAACAATAATAATAACTATATACGATAATATCGACAATAATAATAACAATAATAACGATTATGAAAATAATAATAATAATGATTGTAATAATAATAATAATGATATTAACGATAATAACGGTAATAACTATAATAATAATAATAAGAATAACGATAATAACGATAATAATAATAATAATAATAATAATAATATCGATATTAATGATATTAACAATAGGGACGATAATAATAATACTAGTAACGATAATAACCATAATAATGATAATAACGATGATAATTATATTAATAGTAACAAAGTAATGATAATAACGAAACTAATAATAACAATATAAACGATAATAACAATATTGATAATAATAATAATAAAATCGATAATAAGGATAATAAAGGTAAGAACGACAATAGCATTAACAATAATATCAATAATAACGATAATAACGATAAAAACGATTAGAATATTAACGATAATATTTATAATGATAATTACTATTATAAGGATAATATCAATAATAATTATAACAATAAAAACGATAATAATGAGAATAACGATAATAATAATAACAATAATAGCTGTAATAATAAAACGGTAATAATAATAATAATACAAATAAGAATAATTACGATAATACCGATACTAATAATAATAATAACCGTGATATCTATAATAACGAAAATAATAATGACAATAATAACGATAATAATAATAATAACGATAATAACGATAATTATAATAACATTAAGGACGAAATATATGGTAATAGCGAATAATTATGATAATAATAAAAATAATAATAAAAACAACAATAATAACGATAATAATGATAGTAAAAATAACAACGATAATAATAATTATAATAACTATAGTAACGATAATAATGATGATAACGATAATAAACATAACAATAAAACTAATATAACGATAATAACTTTAATAACGATAATAATAATAGTAAATGTAAAGATAACATCGAAAATAAGTATGATAATAATAATAATAATTATAATAATAATAATAATAATAATAATAATAATAATAATAATAATAATAATAATAATAATAATAATCATAATGATAATAACGATAATAATGATTATTACTATAAAATAATAATAATAAGAAGGATAATAAGGATAATAATGATTATTACTATAAAATAATAATAATAAGAAGGATAATAAGGATAATAATAATAATAATAAAGTTAATAACGGTATTAATGATAAATTCGATAATCATAATAATAATAATAATAAAGACAATATCGGTGTTAACGATAATAACGGAAATCATAATAATTATAATGTCGATAGTAAGAATAATATCGATAAAAACGATTATTATAATAATAATATTAATATCCATAATAACGATAATAACAATAATAACGATATTAATAATAATAAGAATAATAGTAATAACAATAATAACGATAATGATGATAATAAAGTTAATAATAATAATAACAATTATAATAATACTTATAATAAAGATAATAACGGTATAAAAGATTATAATTATACTAACAATAATAATATTAATAATTGTAGTAATAATAATGTTAAAAACTATAATAACTATATTATTAGAGGAAATAATAACAATATTAACAATAATGCAATAATAACAATGTTATCGATAATAATACTAACGATACCTTCGAAAATATCGATAATAATAACAATATTAACGATTATATTGCTTATCTTAATAATAATAAAAATAACAATAATGACGATAATAATAATAACGATTATAACGAAATAATATAATAATAACAATATCGATATTAACAATAATAACGATAATGACGATAATAATAATAATAAGAATAACGATAATATCAATAAAAATTATAACAATATTAACGATAATATCGATAAAAATAATAATAATAATAACAATAGTAACTATAATAGCAATAATAATAAGTACAATATTATCAAAATTAACGATAATAACGATAATATTAATAACAATAAGAACGATTTCAGCGATAATAACGATACTAATAATAATAATGTTAATGAAAATTAGGATAATAACTATGTCAACGTTAATAATATTAACAGAAATAACGATAAAAATGATAATAACGATAATAGTAATGATAATAATAATGTTAATAACGATAATATCGATAATAAAAATAATAGCGATAATAATAATAAAGATAATGACGATTATAATATTAATAATCATAAAGATATTAACGATAATTACGATAATAACGATAATAATAAAAACGATAATTTTTTTTAAGGTCTGAGGATGCCAAACTTTATGCACTGACCTAGGGCCCTAGAGGAACCCTTTTCCTTTTGGGTCCCCCGTTGAATTCCCTGGAGTGTCGGGCTCACCGTTGGAATAGGCATTACCATCTCATATCCATCCTATTGGCATTGTGATACCACCCGGCACCGTAATGTGACATAAATTCATGATTGCGCCACTTCATCATGACCCATTAATTAGGACTCCCACAATTTGGCTATACATGGCAGGAACTTGGTTCAACGTTGGTGGCACGTCTATGGGCCGCCCATATTCTTCTTCTTTTTACGTAAGATTGCCCTCACGTAGCAGGCATCCCTGTTCCGCTCCTTCTGCCCTCGCAGCATTTTCCTGACATTGTTGTCCGGCGAGATGTCACCGAGCTCTTGCTCCAAGGCAAACCGTTCGGTGCTCCACCGTGCACATATGAAGAACCTGTGGTGGGCGTCGTCGAAGGTTGATTCGACATAGGGACATTTCTCGTCAGCATCCTTCCTCATTTTTGCAAGATAAGAGCAGAACAGACCATGCCCTATCAAAAATTGGGTGGGGAAGAAGTCGACCTCCCCCGCCTACCGATTTAGCAGGTGTCCAGCCGACTGACGAGTCGGGCCGTCCATCTGCACCTAGGATCCCGTTCCCATCTTCTTTGCCAGGTCTCGATGCTAGTAGACCTGACGAGCCATGATACCTCCTTCTTACCCAAAGCGGACCTTTGCTGGTGAACGAATTGTCCCTCCTGGGCTAGTAGAT
This sequence comes from Vespa crabro, assembly GCF_910589235.1. Taxonomy (NCBI): domain Eukaryota; kingdom Metazoa; phylum Arthropoda; class Insecta; order Hymenoptera; family Vespidae; genus Vespa; species Vespa crabro. The sequence continues at coordinate 3,711,591 of NW_025813595.1, forward strand.
CTATCGGGAATACACCCGCGACCACTAGCACCGCGGGCTCAGAGACCGTGCGATAGGAACAAGCGATTCGGAGAGCGCCCCTCATCTGTCCCGTAGCTATGCGTTTGCGATAATTCTCTTTTCGCAGCGCCTCCGCCCATATTTATGCGCCGTACAGTATCATTGCTTCGACGGCACGCATCCGTATTCGCCTAATGCACGGCCGGGGCCGTTGACATTGGCCATAAGTGTGCCCAGCGTGGCTACAACTTTTGCCGCCTTGTCAGCCGCCCTTATTATATGCTTTCCGTAATTCAGTTTGCAATCGAGGATTACTCCAATGTACGTGACAGATTGCTTTGCCTGGACCGTCGCATCTCTTACTGTGAAATTGCGCAAGGTGTTGATGCGCGTCTGCGTTAGTAGCACGATCTCTGTTCTCTGTTCTGCTACGGATAGCAAGTTCTCTTCCATCCAGAAGATGACTCTGCGCATGACCTGGATGAGCAGCAGCTGTACCCCCTCCGTGTCTCTTACAGTTATGACAACTGCAATGTCGTCTGCGTACCCAACCAAGAAAGCGCCTTCAAGGACTGCCATATGGAAGATACCATCGTTGAAAATATTCCAGATATCCGGTCCTAGTATGGAAGCCTAAGCTGACCGCAATGTCAACTCCAAGCTTTTTGGACCAGTATTGTATTCAAGGAAGCGCTTGTTCAGATAATCCTCGAGTATTTGAAGTATGTACCCCGGAACTCTGAAATTACGTTCCAGCGCTTCCATTGCCAAGTTCCACCTGATGGAGTAGATGGCATTTCTCTAAGGTGGCCAGCAGACACAAATGGCGGGAATGGTGATTCCCGCGCTCAGTCATTTTTGCAGGCATGACACCCTCCTGAACTGCGTGGATGATAGATAGGCCGGATCGAAATCCATGATGGCTGGCAGCAAGATCCCCCGCTGCCCTCACAGCTGCGTGCAGCCGTGGCCTAAGCAGCTTCTCCAGGAGCTTGCCAGCCTCATCGAGCATACATATAGGCTTGTATGACGAAGCAGCCTCTGCTGGACCCATGCCCTTGATGATGAGCACAAGTTTCGCTTTCTTCCACGGGGCCGATAAGATGTCCTCCCTGAGGCACATGTTGTACACGTTTAGCAAAAGCTCAGGGTGACTCTGCGAGACGGGTTTAATTACTTCCGCTGGAAGTCCGTTTGGACCTGGAGCTTTCATGTTCCGCATAGAAGATGCGGCCCTGAGTAGCTCTTCTTCCGTAAATTGTGACACCTCTGTTATCTCCAGGCGCAGCCATGCTAATCTTTCTCTTCGGCTGTGAGGAGAATACAGTATGCACGAAGAATTCCAACGTCCTTGCGTCCTGAGGGATTCCTTGCGTTTGAGTTCCCAGCTTGCGAGTGACGATCTGAACCCTAATATTCACGGATTCTTATCGACTTCCAGGCACAGCTACTTCCATCGCCGTCGTTACTAGTCATGATTACCCACTTCAAAGCTTTTTTGGCCGCTTGATACTCTGCAGCAAACGGAGCAGCTTCGAGTTCGCGTCTCTTCGCTCTTTGTGCCAAACGGCGAAGCCTTAAGCACTTCTTACGAAGATCTGCGATATCGTTCGTCCATCAGTATGCAGCATGCCTCTGCCGTTTCGTGGTCTTCTTTGGCACCACTATCGCGCAAGCCTTTTGGATGAGCTGCATAATTGCTGCAGTAATCATCCTGGTTTGTGCAGGTGGCGATAGACTCACGGAATCAACTTGAAAGGATCTCCAACCTTCTTCTATGACGGAAAACAGTCTCTCATAATCCATTCTTGCAATGTTCCAACGAAGAGGTCTTTCTACACTTGTCAGGGATGGCCTCCTTTCGTGTACATCGAATAGGCTGTACTGATGGTCGCTTCTGGTATAATCCTCAATTACCCGCCAGCTTGTGACTCTTGCCACAAGTTGTTCGATGGCTAGAGAGTTGTCCAGGTTCGTCTATCTGTAGCCAGGCTTACAGAAGGTTGGTGTAGAGTCTGTGTTGAGTATTGATAGCTCTAGTCTCGACGCCAACTTCATGATTCGTCTTCCGCTGGAGTCCGGCTTGGCCTCCCCAATTCGAGAGCTTTGGCATTGATGTCTCCAACCACAACGAAATCCCATTGCATTTTCCGCAGCGCGTCTTCCAGATCGTCCAATTTGCTCTGGAAGACGTCTATCCGGTTGTTCAGGGTGAGATATACACTGACATAAGTCGTAGACGTGTGTCTCACCCGAACGTATCCACATCCGTATCCTTGATCCGACACATGTTTATGTCGGGGATCTGGGATCCAGATGGCCACAGTGCCCAATTCGTTTGCGTACCATCCTAATCCTGCTCTGTCCTGGTACTGTTCGCTGATTAAAACGATATCAGCTTGTTTCTCAGAGCAGAACTGAGTTAGAAGTTGGTGCAACGTTCTACTCCTACGAAGATTACCCTGAAGTACCCTCATCCTGTTTTCCTCTTGTAGGCTGTGGCATGGGCCTCCTGGAAAGCTTTGCAGGCCCTTGATACCGCCAGGAGCTTCATAAGTTCATCAACGCTATTGGAGCACACAAAGCAAGTTGGCTCGCTGACCTTGCAGTCTTTGATCTTGTTCCCCGTGCCGCCACAGTTATAGCAAAACTTACTGCCATCAGAGCCCTTGCACGAGGTTCTATAGTGACCATAGTCGAGACAGCGGTAGCATCGCCTCACTTCTACTCTTCGCCTGACCCTGCAGCTGACGAAGCCGACCAACAATATGCCGACCTTTAAAAACTTCGCAGCTGCTTCCTCTTCTAGTCTGACGATGGACAGGCGTTGTTGTCTCGCGTTGGGGTTCGTCAATTTAACCTCTAGTTTCCCCGCGTTGTATGGCAAGGTCCTCTTTATGGTCTCCTCGACTTCCACCACCGATGTGCAGCAATCGCAGTCCCGTATCTCCAGCGTAGATCTAGGGTCCAGTTACGTGATGCTGCTCGTTTCTCTTACTTCATTCCTCAGGGTTTCTGCGAATAAGGTCTTGATATGCGCAGTGGTCTTCTTAAGTTCGAGGAGAACCCCTCTAATTCTGGTCTGTCGGACCGATCTAACATCTACCCCTGTGCAGCTGGTCTTGAAGCGCTGATGGATGCTCCGACTACGTTTGCGTAAGATTTGCCTTGCGCAGGTTTCAGGAAAACCGCGTTCGGACGTGTTCTCTTTCTCGGCCTGTTCTCTGATTTGTTCGGCTTCTTTTTCACCTACTGTGGGTGTTCCGACGCCTTCATCGCTGGAATCTCCTTATCTTTCCTCTTCTTTTCGACCACAGTCCACTTGGTGGCTTCGGACGTCGTCGTCTCTTGCTTCGTTCTTTTGAGGCTTTCTTCAGGCATCCGCGGCGAACTTGTGGCTACTCTCTTAATTGCGCCGACATCAGTTGTAGAATTTGTCCAAGGGTTCTGAGAAACTCAGGCTAGGGTCCTCGCTCCCTTATTGAACTTTTTTCGAGATTTAAAAATGAACTCGAGACTCTCTATGACGTCCTCCAGGTCTGGGAGCCCTTGCTTAATCGTGTTGTTAACGTTTGGCTACGTAGTAATAGCTGCCTTCATTTTGGCAAGGAGATCTTTCGCTTGCGGGAGTTTCTCACTGTCTCCATCTTATGGTGCCCCCTTCGCAGGCTGGATAGGTGACGTCAGGCCTGAGAGCCGCGAACTATCAAACGCCCCTGGCAACACATTGCCACTCCTCCAAGTGGCTTTCCTCATATCTTACTCTTCCTGGCGCTATAGACACATCGCAGGTCAGGTCGCCAATCTGTGGGGATCTTTCTGATGTGATATCCAGAACTGGAGCCAAGTTGTCTACACCAAGCTCCTGGCAGTTGCTGGATGACTTCGGCGGGTGGCCTGCCCTTACACAATATGACACCATCGTGGGGTGGGTGTCCCTCCCACGCTCTCTTTTAACTATTAATATACTATCCATCATATGAAATATAATTATTGGGAGGCAAGCTCCCCAAAGTAAAGGAAAGGAAAGGAAGGAAGTATGAGAGGTAGAGAATGAATAGATAAAGATATAAAAGAAGAACAAAGATAGGAATAGCCGTACAAGAACATTCACACGCCATTCACACAGTCCCTTTTAGTCACCTACTACGATAAGCAGGGAGTACTGTGGGAGTATACTACATCCCCATACGCAAAGGGAATAATAATAACGATAATAACGATAATATCATTATAAATAATGACGATAATAATATTAATAACAATAATAATAATAATAATAAAAATAACGATAATAACAATAATAACGATAATAACGGTAATTACGATAACAATGTTAATATTAATATCGAAAATAAAGAAAATAACGATGACAACGATAATAATAATAACAATAATAACGATAATAACAATAATTACGATAATAATAATTATATTAACGTTAATAACGGTAATAACGATAATAACGGATATAACGATAATATCGATAATAATATTGATAAAAACAAATAATATAGATAATAACCATAATAAAGATAATAATAAGAACGCTAATAACCATAATAATAATAATCATAATAAAGATAATAAAGATAGAAACGATAATAACGATAACAACAATAATAATAATTAACAATAATAAAAATAATATTGACTATAATAATATTAATAATTATATTAATAACGATTATAACGATAATAATGTTAATAATAATAGTAATAATAACAATAATACCAATAATGACGATAATAACGATAATAACGAATATAATAATGGCGAGAATAACCATAATAATAATAATATTAACGATAATAACGATAATAATGATAATATCGATAATAATAATAACAATATTAACGATTATATCGATAATAATAATAATAGTAATAACAAATATAAAGTTAACAACGACAATAACGATAATAACGATAATAATAATAATAATAATAGTAATAACAATAATTACCATCATAACGATAGTAACGATAATAACGATAATAATAATAACGATAATGATGGTAATAATATTAATAAAAACAATTATAACAATAATTACGATAATAACGATAATAACATATAATAACGACAATAGTAATAATAAAAATCACGATAGAGATGATAATAAAGATAATATTAAAAATAATAATAATAATAACAACAATAACGATTATAAAGGATGTAATGAAAATAAGATTAATAATAGACAAAAGTAATAATAATAATAACAACATTAACGGTGATATCGGTAACAAATATTAATAATAAAACAATAATAACTGTAACAACGATAATAACGTCTATAATAGTAACGATAATAACAATGAAAACGATAATAGTGACAATAATAATAATTAGTTTAACGATAATATCGATAATAATAATAACAAAATTAATTGTAATATAAATAATAATAATATTAGCAATAAAAATAATAATGATAATAACGATAATAACTATAATTACGATAATAACGATAATAATATTAACGATAATAACGTCAATAGCGATTATAAGGATAATAATAATAGTAATAATAACAATAATAACAATAATAAAGATTATAACGATAACAATATTAACGACAATTTCGACAATGTTAATAATAATAAAAACGATAATAATATGAATAATAATAAAGAATATAACGATAATAACGATAGTAAGGATAATAATGATAATAACGAGAATAACGGTAATATAGATAATAATAATAACAATATTAAGGAAAATATCGATATTAATAATAATAATAATAATAAAAATAATAACGATAATAACGATTATAATAATAACGATAATAATAATAATAATAATAAGTATAACGATAATAACGTATATAACGATAATAATAATAGTAGTAATAACAATAATAAATGTAATAACGTTAATAACCATAATATGAAAACGAAATTAAAAATAATATTGGTAGTAATATTAACAATAATAATAATAATTATATTAGAAACGATTTTAATGATAATAATAATTACAATAACAATAATTAAGATAATAATGTTAATAAAGATAATATCGATATTAACGATAATAATATTAATAATAATAAAAATAAAGATAATAATGTTATTAACGATAAAGACGATAATAAAGAATGTAACCATAATAACGATAATGATGATAATATCGATAATAATAATATTCATAAAAACATTGTTAAGGATAATAATAATAACGATTATAACAAAAATAAAAATAATAATTACTTCGATATTAACAATATTAATGATAATGAGGATCATTATAATAATAATAATAATAACGATTATAACGATAAAAACGATAATGACGATAATAATAATAAAATTAATAATGATAATAACGTTGATAACTAAATTAATAATAGCAATAAAAACGATAAAACCGATAATAATGACATTAATAGTAGTAACTACAATAACGATAATAGCAAGAATAATAATTACGATAATAGTAATAATAATAATAGCGGTAACAACGATAATAACAATAATAACGTTAACAGCGGTAATAATAATAATAATAATATTAATAAAATCGACAATAACGATACATATGATAATAATAGTAGTAATAAAAGAAGTAATGTCAATTATAACGTTAATAATGATAATAATGATAATAATGATAATAAAAGCAATAATATCAACAATAATAAAAGTAATTACCTAAATAGAAACAAACAGTAATAACATTCATAACAAAAAAACCATAATAACTACAATAATAATATCAATAATAACTTTAATAATAATAACAATAATAACGCTAATAATAATAATGATAATAATAATAATAATAATAATAATAATAATAATGATAGTAATGATAATAACCGAAATCATAGTTGTAATAATAACATTAATCAAAATAATAAAGGTAATAACGATATTAATAATAATAATATTAACAATAATAAAGATAATTTCGATAATAATATTTTTAACAATAATAACGATAATGAGGATAGTCACAATAATAACGATTATAATGACGATAATAACGATAGTAACAATAATATTGATTATAAAGAAAACAATTATAAAAATAATAATGATAATATACATAATATCGGTATAAATAATTACAATATCAACGATAAAAACAATAATAATATCAATAATAATAACGATAATAGCGGCAATAATAATAATATCATTGAAAACGCTAATAACGATAATAACGGTAATAACGAAAATATTATCGACAATAACGATAATAATAATAATAATAATAATATTGATAATAACAATAATAGCGATAATAATGATAATAATTACAATAATAATAATAATAATAACGATAATAATAAAACAATATGAACGATAATAATGATAAATCGATAATATCGATATTAATAATTACAATAATAACAATAATAACGATAATAATATAATAACAAAACAATAATAAGGATAATAACGGAAATAAAGGTAATAATAGTAAATATAATAACGATAACAACGATAATAATTATATTATCTATTATAAAATTAACAATAATAAGGATAATACCGAAAATAAAGATAATAATAATAATATAATAACTATAATAATGATAATAACTATTATATCGATAATAATAATAGTAAGAATAATAATAATAATAAAAGGAAAAAAGCTAATAACGAAAATTTTAATAATAATAGTAACGTTAATAAAGATAATAATAGTAATAATAAAAACAAAATATACGATAATAACGATAAGATTGATTATAATAATAATAATAATACCTATAATCACGATAATATAGATAATAATAATAATAAAAGCAAAGTATAATAACGATAATAATAAAATAAACATAATAACGATATTAACGATAACAGCGGTAACAACGATTATAATAATATAAATAATAACAATAATAATGATATTAATAATAATAACAATAATAACGATATTGACGATAATAACGATAATAACGATAAGAATGATGATAATATCGATAGTAACGATATCAAAGATAAGAACGATAATAATAATAATTATAATAACGATAGTAGCAATAATAATACTAACAATTATATCGATAATATCGATAATAATAATAATAATAATAACGATAATAATTATAATAACGATAATAAAGGAAGAAGTAATAGTAATAATAACATTAATAACACCAATAACGATAATAAATATAATAATTATGATAATATCGATGATAATAATAATAGTAACGATAATAGCGATAATAAAGGCAATAGTAATAATAATAATAACAACGATTATAACGATAATAATGATATATACAGTAGGAATAAAAACAATAAAAACAATAATAACAATAATAACGATAATAACGAAACTAATAACAAGAATAATAATATTGCTTATAACGCTATAAACGATAATGACAATAATAATAATAAAACCAATAAAGATAATAACGATAATAATTATTATAATAATAAGTATAATAACGAAAATAATAATACAAACGTTAATAATACTAATGATTATAACCATAATAAAGATAACAACGATAATAATAAGAACATTAATAACGAAAATAACGTTAATAAAAGCAATAGCAATATTAATAATAACGATAATAACGATTATAACTATTTTTAGAATATTAATAATAATAGCGATAATAACGAAAATAAAGATAATAATAAAAGTAATAATATCAATAATAACAATATGAAAGATAATAACGATAATACCGAAAATAATACTAATAATTATAACAATAATAATCATAACAATAATAACGACAATAAGGGGAACGACGATAATAATAATAATAATAATAACGATAGTAAGGATAATAACAATAACATCGATACTAATAATTACAATAATAATGATAATAACTATAGTAATCATAATAATAATAATCATATCAACGATAATGAAGATGAAAACGATTATAATAATAATCATAATAACGATAATAACGATAATAGTATTAATAACTGTAACGATAATAGCGATAATAAGGATAATAATACTGACGATAATACCTATAATAATAATAATAATGGTAATAATAATAATAATAGTAACAATGATTACGATGATTGCGATTATAATAATAATAATAATAATTATAATAACGATAATATCTATAATAACGATACTAATTATAACAATAATAATAATAATAACGATAATATCTATAATAACGATACTAAATGTAACAATAATAATAATAATAACGATAATATCTATAATAACGATACTAAAAATAACAATAATAAAAGAAATAATAGAAATAACGATTATGATGATATTTAATATTACATTAAAGACGACAATTATGATAATTACGATAATAATGAAAAGAATATAAACAATAACAATAATGACGAAAAAATTATAATAACGGTAATAAAAATTATAATAACGATACAAACGATAAAAAGGAAAGTAACTACAATAACATTGATATTAATAACGTTAAAAACAATAATAAAGTTAATAACGATAATAATAGTAAGAACAATAACAATAATAACGATAATAATAATAAAAATAATAACGATAAGAATGATAATAACCATAATAATAATAATATTGTTAACAAAGATAATAACGATATTAACGATATTAACGATAATAATAAAAACAATATTAACGAAAATAAAAATAATAAAGGTAATAACGATAATAATAATAGTAATAACAGCAATAATATCTATAATTACGATAATAACGATAATAACGATCATAATGATAATAATAATATTAATAGTAACGATGATAACGACATTAACTATATTATTAATATTTGTAATAATAATAATATCAAAAAAAACGATATTAACGACAATAATAGTAGTAATAATAACAAAAATAACAATAATAACGATAATGATGTTAGCGATTATAATAATAACGACAATGAATATAATAATAATAACAATTCTAACGATAAAAGCATTAATAATAATAGTAATAGTAATAATAATAGCAATAATAACGGTAATAAAGGTAATTATAATAACAATAATAACAAAATAACGATAATGGCGAATAACAATAATAATAATAATAAGGATAACAGCGATAATAACGATCATAATAATAATAACAGTTACAATGTTAATAATAACAATAATAAAGATTATATCGATAATAAGGATTATAACTTTAATAAAGACAATAAAAATAATATTAAGCACGATAATAACGGTAATAAAGAGATTAACGGTAATAACGATAATAGCGATGATAATAATAACGATAACTATTATAATATTAATAAGAAAAATAAAGATAATTACGATAAATATAATAATAATAATAACAATAATATCTATAATATCTATTATAGCGATATTAGTAACAACAATAATAAAGATACTAACGTTAATAACGATATTAACGATAGTAATAATGACAATAATAACGATTACAAAGATGATAACGATAACAATAATAATAATAATATTATTGATAATAAGGTTATTTATGAAAACAACGGTAATAAAAATATTATCAATAATAACGACAATAATGATAATAATAATAATAACGATACTAACGATAATAAAGGTAATAACGGAATTAACGATAATAACGGTATTAACGATAATAACGAGAGAAATAATTACAATAATAACGATAATAAAGAAATAACGATAATAATTATAACAATTATATCGACTATAACGATTAGAAATATAATACTATTAACAATAATATTGCTGACAACGATAATAACGATAATTATAATAATTACATATAGATAATAAGGATTATTATGATAAGAACGAACATAACTATATAAAAGCAAATAACGGCAATTATAATAATAATAATAGCGATAAAGACGATAAAGACGATAATAACGATAATGATGATAATAAGGATTATAATAATATGGATAGTAACGATAATGGTAATAATAATAATAATGATAATAACGATTATAATAATAATAATAATAACGATAAAAGCTATGAAAGCGATAATAATAATAATAACGATAATAAGGGTACTAACGATAACAACGATAATAAATATATAAATAAAAACGATAATAACGAAATTAACGATAATAATGATAATAACAATAAGACCGATAGTAATGATACGATAATAACGATTACTGTAATGATAATATTACCGATAGTTTCAATAACAACGATAATGACGTTAATAATAAAAATAATAATAAGGTAATAACGATATTAACGACATTAAAGATAAAAATAATAATAACAAATAATAAAAATAACAATTACAATAATAACGATAATTACTATAAGAAAGAGAACAATAATAACGATCATAGCGTTAATAACGATAATAATAATAGCAATAATAGCGATAACATCGTTAATAACAATGATCGTAATAATAACGATAATAGTGGTAATAACGATGACAACGATAATAATAATAATATTAATAACGATAATAACGATATTAACGAAAATAAGGATAATAATAATAGCAATAATAACAATAATAGCGATATTAATTATAATAAGAATAATAAAGAGAGTAACAATAATCATAATAGTAATAATAATGCTAATAACGTTATTAACGATAATAACGATAATAATAATAACAGTAATAAAGATAATAACGATAAAATCGATTATAATAATAACAATAAAATCGATAGTAATAATATTAATGATAGCTATAATAACATTAATTACGACAATAACGACAATAGAAATGATAATAATACCCATAATAATATTAACAATAATAACGATAATGAAGATTTTTACGATAATAATAATAACGACATTCATGAAAATAACGTTAAAAATGATAATAACGATACTAATAAAAATAATAATAACAATAATAACGATAATAACCATTAAAATGATAATAACTATAATAATGATATTAACAATAAGAAAAAAAGTAATAATAAAGACATTAACGTCTAGAACGATAATAACGATAATAATATTAACAATAATAACTATAATAACTATATTAAAAATAACAATAATACACGATAACAAAGATAAAAAGAACAATAATAATAATAAAACATACGAAAATAAGGATAATAACGATAATAGCGACAATAATAATAATAATAATAACGATAATACCGATAATAACGTTAATAATTCTTGTAGTAATAACTATAATAACGGTAAGAACTATTTTTATGAAAACAATAGTAACGATAAAATCGATAATGTCTATTATAATAATCATAATAACAGCAATAATAACGATATTAATGATATTAACGATAATAGCTATAATAATAATATCAATAATTACGACAATAACGATATAAATGATAATAACGATAACAAGGGACACAAAATAATAATAATAGAAATAATAAAGGTCATAAAGATATTAAACATAATATCGTCTTAATAATACTAATAATAACGATAATAGCGATAATAATAGAACTAATAATAACAATGTAAACAATAATGACGATAATAACGAAATAACGATAATAACATCAGTAATAATAACAATAATAAAAATAATAACGATAATACCGTTAATATTGATAATAACAATAGCAATATTCACATTAAAACCGATAATAATAATAATAATAATAATAACAATAATAACGACAATGACGTTAAAAACGGTAATAATAATAACGATAATATCGAAAATAGTAAAAATAATAATACCGATAGAAAAAATAATAACGATAAGGACAATAACAATAAAAATAATTATAACGATTATAACGATAATTACAATAATAACGATAATAATAATAAAATTAAGGTCGATAATTAAGTTAATAACTATAATAATAATAGCATTAATAACTATAATTACGATAACAATAATAATAATAGTAATAACAATATTAAGGACAAAAACGACAATAACGATAATACTAATAACGATAATAACGGTAAAAACGATAATAATAGTAGTAACAACACTAGAAATAATAATAATGAAAATTACGATAATGAAGATAATAATAATGGTTATAATAACATTATATCAATAATAACGAGAACAACGATAATAACGATATCTATAATAACGATAATAAAGACAATAATAATAACAATAATAATATCGATAATAACTGTAATAATGAAAGAAACGATAATGACGATAATAACGATAATATCGATAATAATAATAACAATAGAAACAGTAATATCGAAAATAATGATAATAACGACAGTAATAATAATAATAATAATAATATCCATAATGCAGATAAAGACGCCAATAATAATAATTATATAATATTAGTAATAATAACGATAATGACGATAATAATAATAGTATTAATAACAATATTTAAAATAATAACGACAATAACAATAATAACGATAATAATAATAACAATAACGACATTATAACTATAATAAATATAATAATGATATGTTATTAACGTTAAAGACGACAATAGTGATAATAGAAATAACGATAATAACGAAAATAGCGTCAATAAAAATTATAATAATAAAGATATTAACTATATTATCGTAAATAAAGATAAAAGCTATAAGAATAATAATAATAAGAACAATAACAATGATAATAACGATAATAAACATAATATCAGTAAGGATGACACGACAATAATAATAACAATATTAAAGATAATAACGATAATAATAATAATAATAACGACATTAATAACTATAATAAATATAATAACGATATGATTTAACGGTAAAAACGACAATAGTAGTAACAATAATAACGATATTATCGAAAATAACGATAATAACAATAATAATAATAAGAGTAATAACTATAATAACGATATAACGATTAATAATAATAATAATAATAATAATAATAATAATAATAATAATAATATTATAAGGAAAACAATAATAAGATAAAATAATAATAATATTAACGATTACAAGTAAATAATGATAATAGTAGTAGTAATAATAGCAATAATAACAATAATAACGGTAATAAAGGAAATAACGGTAATTATGATAATAACTATAAGAATATTCTATTTAACATTGATACTAACGTTAATAACGATATTATTAATAAAAATAATAACGATAATAACGTTCAAAATAATAAGAACGATAATAATATTAATAATAATAACAATATTAATTATTATAACGGTAATAACGATAATAATAGATGTAATAATAACAATATTAAAAATAATATGTATAATAACGATAATAACGACTATAATAGTAGTAGTAATGACAGTAATAAAAATTATAAACATAAAAACGATTTTAACGATAATAATATAACGATTATAACGATAATATCGATAATATTAATAACAATATTTACGATAATTTCGATATTAATGATTGTATTATTAACAATATTAACGATCACAACAATAATAGCGAATATAATAATAACTATAATAACGACTTTAATAATAATAACAATATTATCTTTAGTAACAATAATAATAATAATGATGTTTATAATAGTAATAATAATAACGATTATAACGATACTAACGATAATATTGATAATAACGATAATTCCAATAATAACGACAATAAAGATAATCATAATAACGATAATAACGATAATAAATATAATTATAATGACGCTAATAAAGTTAATAACTACAATAATAAAAATAATATTAATATTAACAATAACGATAATAACGATAATAACGATAATATTAATAGTGATAATAACTATAATATCAATAATAAAGATAATTATGATAATAAAGATAATAATAATAACGATAATTACGATAATAAGGATAATAACGACAATTATAATAATAATAATAATAATAAGGGTAATAACGATAAGACCAATAATAATTTCAGTAATAATAACAATAATATCAATAATAACGATAATAACAATAACAATAATAACAATAAAATCGATAATATCCTTTATAATAGGAGTAATAATAACAAAATTAGGATTAATATATATAGTAACGATAATAACGGTAACAATGGTAGAAGTAATAACAGAAATAACAATAATAACCATAAAAATGATATTAACGTTAAGAATAGTAACGATAATAACGATAATATTGAAAATAATAATAACTATATTTACGATAATATCGATAATAGTAATAATAATAATAACAATATTAACGATCATAACTATAATAGCGATAATATTAATAAAGATAATAACGTTAATAAGAAAAATAATAATATCGATAGCAACAATAATAATAATAATGATGATTATATTAGTAATACTAATAACGATTGCAACGATTAACAATAATAATAACTATAATGACGACAATAACGATAATAACGATATTAATAATAACAATTTTAACGATGATAGCGATAATAATAATTAAAATATTAACAATCATATCGATATTAATAATAATAATAATTACGATTATGACGATAATAACGATAATAACGATTATAATAATAACGATAATAATAATAATAATAATAATAATAAATATAATAACGATTTTAATGACAAAAACTATAATAATGATAACAATACCAATTATAATAATATTAATAATAATAACGACGATAATAACAATAATAATGAGAAGAACAATAAAGATAATAACGATAATAGCCATAAAAATTATGTTAATAATAACGATAATAACGTTATTAGTACTAATAAAAATAATAACAATAATAATTTTGTTAATAATGATAAAAACAATAAACATAGTAACGATATTCGAAATAATAATGACGATAATAATGGTAATAACGATAATAGCGATAATTATAATAACATTAAAAACAATAATATTAATAAAAACACTAAATATAATAACGATAATAATAATAAAATAATAACGATAATAAAGATAATAACAATAATATTAATAACACAATTAAGGATAATAATGATTATAAATATAATGATAATAACCGAAGTATTTATAATAATAATATCAATGATAAAGATAATAATGACACAAAGGATAATAATAATAATAATATTAATAATAATAATAATAATAAACATAGTAATGATAATAACGATAATTACGATATTAACGAAAATAAAGATAATAATAATAAAAATAATATCGATAATAAAGGTAAGAACGATAATAAAAATAATAATAATAATAATAATAAGGATGATAACAATGTTAATGATTATAACTATAATAATAATAACAATAAAAACTATAATAACAATAATAAAAGTAATTGTAATAACGATAATATCGATAATAGTAATAATATTTAGAACGATAATAACGATAATAAAGATAATAGTAGTAACAATAAAATCGATAAGAACCATAATAATAATAATAAATATAATAACAACAAAAGAATAACTATAATAACGGTAATAATAATAATAATATTAACAATAATAACGATAGCAACGACAATAGTGATAAAAGTAATAAAAATAAAATAGAAATTAAGGATTATAACGATGACAACGATAATAATAATAGCTATATTAACGATAATAACGATAATAACGATTATACGGATTATTATAATAACGCTAATAACGATAATGACAATAATAATAATAACGATAATGACAATAATAACGATAATAATGATAGTAACTATAATAACGATGATAACAATAATAAAGATAATAATGACAATAATACAGATAATAAGGATAATAAATATAATAATAATAGTAATAATAAAGATTAAAACAATAATAACGATTATAATGATAATAACGAATATAATATTAATAATAATAACAATAATAACGATAATAACGATAATTATATTAACAGGAGTAATAATAAAATTATTAACAATGGTTGCAATAATATTGATAATAACGATAATAATAGTGGTAACAATTAAAGTAATAAAAATAATAACGATAATGACGATAATAAGGATAATAATAATAACGATAATAACGATAAGAGTAATAATAATATCGATAGTAACAATAATGACGATAATTACGAAAATAGCGATAATAATAATAAAATTAATAACGATAATTCGTTAATAGTAATAATAATAATAACAATAATAACGATAACAACGATGATAAGGATAATAGTAATAACGATAATAACGACAATAATAATAATAATTTTATCGATAATAAAGATAATAGCGATAATATTAAGAATTGTAATAATAATAAAAACGATAATAACGACATTTACGATAATAATAATAATAATAATAATAATAAAAATAACAATGATAAAGATAATAGCGAAAATAATAATAGTAATAATAAAAATGTTAATAATATCGTTAATATCGATAATAACGATAATAATAATAACAATATCAACGATAATATCCATAATAATAATAACAATATTAAAGATAATATCGATAATAATAATAATTATAGTAATAACAGTAATATCGACAATAAAGATAATAATCTTAATAATAATAAGGATTATGATGATAATAACGAAAATAACTCATTATTATAGTTATTAGCGTTATTATTGTAATTGTTATTATTCTTATTATTATTGTCGTTATTATCGTCATTATCGTTATTTTCATTATTATCGTTACATTTGTTATTCTTATGATCGTTATTGTCGTTTTTATCGTTATAAACTTTATTATTATTACACATATTATCGATATTATCTTTATTCTTATTACTATTAATAATGTTATTATCGTTATTATCGCTATTATCGATATTATTTTTATTATTATTCTCGATGTTATCGTTATTATTCTTATAATCGTTGTTAATATTATTATTATCATCGTCATTATCGTTAATTACGTTATTATTAATATTACTATAATTGTTATTATCATTATTATTGATATTATTATTGTCTTTATTATCTCTATTATCGTTATTATTATTATTATTATTTTTATTATCATCGTTATTATTGTTATTATTACTGCTATTATTATCTTTATTTTCGTTGTAATCTTTAATATTATTATTATTATTATTATTAATATTATTATTATTACTATTATTAATATTATTATTATTATTATTATTAATATTATTATTATTATTATTATTACTGTCTCCATTACCGTAATAAGCTCTATTATAGTAATTATCGTTAATATTGTTATTATTATTATGGTTATTATCATTATTTTCGATAATATAGTTATTATTTATATTCTGATTATTTTTATTGTCGTTATTATCGTTATTATCGTTATTACTATTACTACTATTGTCGCCTGTATCGTTAATACCATATCGTTATTATATTTATTGTAGTTATTAATGTTGTTATTAGTAATGTTATTATCGTTATTATCGTTATTATCGTTTTTATCGTTATTACCGTTATTGTTATTATTATTATAATCGATATTATCGTTATTATCTTATTTATTATTATCGTTATTATCGTCATTATTTTTATTATCGTTATTATAGTTATTATCGATTTTATTATTGATATTATTGTTGTCTTTATTATCGCTATTATAGATATCTTTATTATCGTTGTTATCGTTAATATTGTTATAACTATTTCCGTTAATATCGTTATTATTGTCGTTTTTATTACCCTTATTATCGTTATTAATTCATCTACTACTATAATTATTATTCTCATTATTATCATTATAAACTTTATGATCGTTATTATTATCATCGTCACTATCGTTATTATTATTATCGATAATATCATCATTATCGTTATTATTGTTACTATTGATATTTTATTATTATTCTTTGTCGTTATTATCGTTATTATTTTAATCATTATTATCGTTAATATCGTTGTTATCTTTATTATTAAACTTATAATTATTATCGTAAATATCGTTATTATCGTTAATAATATTACTACTATTATCGTCATTATCGTTATTATTATTATCGATATTATCGTTATTATTATTATATTAAATGTCGTTATTATCGTTATCATCGTTATTATCTATATTTTTGTTATTATTATTACCGATGTTATCGTTATTCTCCTTATCAACTTTATTATTATTATTATTATCGTTATTACGTTATTATCTTTATTATTGTTATTATTGTTATAATTATTATTTTCATTATCTTTATTATTATTCTTATCATTATTATCGTTATTATTCTTAATATCGTTATTATCTTTATTGTTGTTATTATTATTATCGCTATTATATTTATTATCGTTATTAATATTATTATTATAGTCGTTATTATAGTTATTATTTTTACTTTCGTAATTAACCTTATTATCGATTTTATTATTAATCTTCTTATTTCCGTTATTATCGTAATAATCGTATTATTGTTATTATTGTTAATGTTATTATCCGTACTAGTGTATTATTTAATATTATTATTATAGTTATTTTCATTAATATCATTATTATCGAATTTATAGTTATTACTATTCACGTTATTATCGCCTTTGTTAATATTATTATTATCGATATTACCATTATTATAGTTATTAATGTCGATGATATTATTATTGTTATCGTTATTATCTTTTATATTGCTATTATTAATATCGAAATTAACGTTATTTTCGTTATTATTGATATCGTTAATATAGTTATTATCGTTATTATTGTTGTTATCGTTATTATCGTTATTATTATTGTTATTATTAAGGTCGCATTATCGTCACTGTTATTAGGTTTATTATCGTTATTATCGATGTTATTGTTCTTATTATTATTATTCTTATAACTTTCATCATTAATTTCGAAAATATCGTTATTATCTTTATATAATTAGTTTTGTTGCCGTTATTATCATTATTATCGTTATTATCGTTATTACTATTACTACTATTGTCGTCTTTATCGTTATTACCATATCGTTAATAATTTTATTATAGTTATTAACGTCGCTATTATTATTATTATTATCGATATTATCGTCATTATCATAATTATTATTATCTTCATTGCCATCGTCATATTTATTATCGTTATATAGTTATTATTAATTTTATTATTGTTATTATTATTGTCTTTATTATCGTTATTATGGATATCGCAATTATCGATTTTATTGTTATTATTGTCATAAAGTTATTATATCTATTATTATTATCGTTATTATCGTAATTATCATTTTTATAATTACTACTATTACTAATATTATTATTATCATTATTACCGTTATTTTCGTTATTATCGGTATTGTAATTGTTGTTATTTCCATTATAATCATTTTTATCGTTATTATTAATAATATTATTATCATTATTATCGTTATTAGCGTTATTATTATAATCGTTAATATCGTTATTTTCGTTATTATAATTATAATCCTTATTATTATTAAGGTTATTATCTTTATTGTCGATAATACTGTTATTACTATAATTATTATTATTATCGATATTATCTTTAATATTGTAATTATTATTATGGATATTATCGTTATTAACGATAATAACGATAATTTCGATTATAACAATAACAATAAAATCGATAGTAAGGATATTAATTATAACAATAATTACATTAATTACGATAATAACGACAAAAGTAATAATAATAATAAACATAAAATCGATAATAACGAAATATAACGATTATAATAATAACAGTAATAACGATAATAAATTTTTTTACGATAAAATTAATAACGATAATAACGATAATAACGAAAATAATAATAATAATTTCAAAGGTTATAACGATATTAACTAAAATACCGGTAATCATGGTAATAACGATACTAATAATAACGATAATGACGATAATAGTAGTAATATTAATTAGGACAATAACGATATTTACGATAATAATTATAATAAAAATAAAGATAACAACGATAGTAGCAATAATATCGATAATAATTATAACAATATTAATAATAGTATCGAAAATTAAATTAATAATAATAGCAATAATAACGATAACATCGATAATAACTATAGAAATAATACTAATAAAAAATAAAACAACGATGACAACATTTATAATAATAATAACAATATCGAAAGTAATTAAAATAAGGGTGACTACTATAATATTAATAATAATACTAACGATAATAACGATAATAAGTATAGTAATAATACTAATAATAACGATAAAAACGATATTAATGGCAATATCGATAATAACAGTAATATTAAGAGTCATATTGAAGATGATAACGATAATAACATTACTAACGATAATAGCGATACTAATATTATCAATATTAAGGATAATATTGTTAATAATTGTAACAATATTCACGATAATATCGATAATAATAATAACAACAAAAGCAATAATAACGATAATAACTATAATAAAATTTATAATAATATCGATAATCATGATAATAACGATAATAATAAGAAAACTATTGTATCAATAATAACGATAATACCGATAATAATATAAGCGATAATGAAGGTATAATAAAAATAATAACGGTAACAACGAAAAATACGATAATAACGTTAATAACGATAATAATAATGGTACTAATAACAATAATAATAACATTAACGATAATAATAATAATAATTATAGTAATTATAATAATTATTATGATAAACACGATAATAAAGATATTAATGATAATAATAATAATAATAATAAAAACTTTAATAACTATATTTACGATAATATCGATAATAATAATAGTAATAATAAAGATAATAACTATTATAATGGCATTAATAATAATAATAATAAGATTAATAAAAAAAATAATAATTTTAACAATATTTACGATAATGACGATGATAATAACAATAATAACGATAACAATGATGATAAAAATAATAATAAAAATATCAATAATAAAGTTAATTACGATAATATTGATAATAAGGATAATAATAATAACAATAATATTGATGGAACTATAATAACGATAATAACGATGATTATAATAATAATAAAAACGGTAATATTTATAACAACGATGATAACGAATATATTAAAATAAAAAATAACGATAATTACGTTAAAAACGATAATAATAATTGCAATAATAACGATAATAACGATAATAATAACAATAGTAGGAACAATAATACGGATAATAACGATATTAACGACATCAATAATAACAATAATGACAATAAATGTATTAATAAAGATAATAACGTTAGTAACGATAATATTAATAAGTTGAAAACGATCATAATGATATTAACGATAACAACAATAATAACAATAATAACATTACAGGGATAATAAGGGTAGTATTGATAATAATAATAAAAATATTAACGATAATATCGATAACAATAATAATAATAATAACAATGATAACGATATTATAGATTATAACCTTAATAATAATAACAATGATAACGTTAATATTAATAATAATAATAACGATAATAAAGACAATAATGATAATAAACATAATAATAACAATAATAGCGTTATTAATGACAATAATTATAATAATAATATTGATAATAAAAGTAATAGCATTAATAACGACAATAATTATAATAATTATATTGATAATAACAATAATAACGAAAATAATAAAAATAATGATATTAATAACGATATAGACAAACATAACCATTATAATAGTAGTAATAATAACAATAATATCATTAAAGGCGTAAAGAACGTTATTGCCGAAAATATTAATAACAGTAATAACGATAACAACGATAATAGCGTTAATAATGATAATATCGATAATAGTAATTGTACTAATAACAATATTAACGGTAATATCAATTATAATACTGACCATAATAACGATAATAACGTAAATAAGGATAATAAAAGTAACAATAATATTGTTAATAACGATAATACTGATAATAACGTTAATAATAATAATAATAATAATAATAATAATAATAATAATAATAATAATAAAAACGATGATAGCTATAATGAGGAAAATAATAATAATTATAATAATAATACGAACGACATAAACGATAATAACCATAGTAATAGAACATATTATAACAATCATAACATTAATAATGTGAATGACGATAATAAAGATAATAATATATCGATAAAGACGATAATATTAATATTTATAATAACAATATTACGATAATAAAGTTAATAAAATTAATATTAAAAACAATAATACAGGTAATAATGGTAATAATGATAATAACGGTAAAAATAATAATATTAATAATAATTATAATAACGATAATAATAATTACGATAATGACGATAATAATAAAAATAATAATAATCACGATAATTAGCATAATAACGATAATAATAGTAGTAATAATAATAACTAATTATATCAATAAAAATAATAATAACGATAATAATAATGACAATAATAACGATAACGATGGAAATAATGATAATAACGATGACATTAATAATGGTAAAAACTATAATAACGATAATAACGGTAATAATAATGACGATATTCAAAGATAATAAAGGTAATAAAGATAATAATATTAACGATAATAACGACAAGTTTAACAATAAAAATAACGATAATAACAGTAATAAAGATAATAGCAGTAATAATAATACTAATAACAATAATGACGATAATAATCTTATTAATAATAATAATAATAACAAGAGTAACGATCATAAGTATAATAACAATATTAATAATAGCGACAATAACGAAAATAGCAATAATATTAATTACTATAATGACAATAATAACAATAATATTAATAACAATAATAACAATAATGACGAAAATTACCTTACTATCGATAATAATAATATCAATATTAACGATAACACCGAAAATAATAATAATAAGAATAGTAATAATAAAAATGAAAATGAGGATAGTATCGATGACAACGAAAATAATATTAGTCATAATAGTATCGATAATAACAATAAAAACGAAAATAACGTTGTTCACGATAATGTCGATAATAATAATAACAATTATAACATTAATAAAGATAATAGCGATAATAACATTAACATTAATAACGATAATAAAGATATTAACGATAATAATAACAGACATAATAATAAAGATAATAACGATATTTACGATAATAACGATAATTACGATAATAATAATAAAAATAGTAACGATTACAACGATGATATCGCTAATAACGATAATTATAATAATATTAACTGTAATAACAATAAATACAATAACAACGGTATAGATACAAATAATAATATAGATAATTCCGAAAATAATCATAACTATATTAAAGATAATAACGATAATAATAAAAATAATATTAATAATAATAACAACGATAATAACGATAATAACGATAATAATAATAATAAAGAAAATAACGCAATGAACGATAATATCCATAATAATAATAACAATAACAACGATAATAACAATAATAAAATCGATAATAAGTATAATAAAAATAAGAACGATAATAGTAGTAACAATAACAACAATAATAGCGATAATCACGAAAATAATGTTTATAATAAGAAAGGTAATAATAACTATAATATTCATAGTAATTATAATATCGATAATACGAATGTAACGAATGTAACAGTAATAATTGTAATATTAAGTACGATAATAACGATAATAATAATAATAATAATAATAACGATAATTACGATAATAACGACAATAATAATAACAATAATAACAATAATAGCCATAATGTCGATATTAACGATAATAACGATAATAATAATAACAATAATAACGAAGATAAGGATAGTAATTGTAATAACGATAATAATAGTGATAATAAAAAAGATAATATCAATATTAACGATAATAAGCATTATTATAATAATAATAAGAACGATAAAATCGATAATAACGATAATAATGATAATAACGATATTAATAATAATAATAACACTAAAAACAATAATAACGATAATTACGATAATAATTATAACAATAATATCGATAATAAAGAACAGAAATATAATAATATTATCAATAATATCTATGGCAACGATATTAATGATAATTATAATAATTATATATCGATAATAAGGATTATAAGGATAAGACCGAACAAAACTATGTATAAGTAAATAACGGCAATTATAATAATAATAATAACGATAATGACGATAATAACGGTAATGACCATAATAACGATTATAATAATAACGATAGTAACGATATTAGTAATAATAATAATAATGATAATAACGTTAATAACAAAAATAATAATAAGGTAATAACGATGTTAACGACAAAAACGATAATAATGATAATAGCAATAATAATAATAATAACAATTACAATAATAACGCTAATAAGTATAATATTGAGAACAATAATAACGATCTTAACGTTAATAATTGATAACGTTAATAATAATACCAATAATAGGGATAACATCGATAATAGCAATAATCGTAATAATAACGATAATAGTGGTAATAATGATGACAACAATAATAATAATAACAATAATAACGATAATATGTATAATAACGGTAATAACGATAATAATAATAATAATAATAATAACGATAATAACGATATTTACGAAAATAAGGATAATAATAATAACAATATTAACAATAATACTGATATTAATAATAATAAGAATAATAAAGACAGTAACAATAATAATAATAGTAATACTAATGTTAATATCGTTATAAACGATAATAACGATAATAATAATAACAGTAATAACGATAATAACGATAATATGGATTATAATACTAACAATAATAGGGATAGTAAGGATATTAAAGGTAACAATAATAAAATTAAATACGATAATAACGACAATAGTAATAATTATAATAACCATAATAATGATAATAAAGTTATTAATAATAATAATAATAATAATATTAATAACGATAATAACGGTTATAATGTTAATAACGATAATAACGATATTAACAATAAGAGTAATGATAATAACACTAATAACGTTAAAAGCGATAATAAGATTATTAACGATAATAACGATAATTATAATAACCATATTAATAATAATAATGATGTTATCAATGATAACAATAACGATAATAACGATAATATCGGTAATAATGATAATATAATTAACGTTAAAAACGATAATATTAATAATAAAATAATATTAATAACGATAATAACGATAACAACTAAAATAATAATAACGAAAATAACGATAATAACGATATTAATGATAACGATAATAACGATAATAGTAATAATAATAATATCAAAAATAACAATACGATAATAATTACGATAATTACTATAATAAAGATAATAATAATTACGATAATGGCGATGATAATAATATCTATAATAACGATAATAACGATAAAAATAATAACAAAAATATCAAGAAAAACGATAATAACTACAATAACAATAATAATATTAACAATAATAACGATAATCACTGTATTAACAATAACTATAATCTACGATAACGTAGATAAAAACAACAACAATAATAGGAAAAATAACGGAAATAAAGATAATAACGATAATAGCGTCATTAATAAAAATAATAACGATAATAACGATAATAACAATAATAATAATAACGATAATATCGATAATAACGTTAATAATACTAGCAGTAATAACTATATTAGCGGTAATAAATATATTTAAGAAATCAGTAGTAACGATATTATCGTTAATAATCATCATAATAACGATTATAAAGAAAATGACGAGAATAACGATAATAATAATAAAATTAATAACGATAATTACGTTAATAACGAAAATAATAACAATATTAATATCGATAATAACGATAATAATAATAATAATAAGCATAATTACTACATTAAGGATAATAACGATAATAACGATAATACTAATAAAGATGACAACAATAAAAACAATAACATTAATATTAATAATAACGAAAATAAGGATAATAACGATAACAATGATAATATTAATAATAAATATCAAGATAATAACCATATTAACTTTAATAACGATACCAACGACAATAACGAAAAAATAATAATAATAATATCGAAAATAAGAATAATAACAATGTCAACGATAATAATAATAACAACAAAAAGGATAATAAAAAAAAATAAAGATAAAGTAAATAAGGATAATAACGATGAAAATGATAATAATAATAACAATATTAAGGTAATAACGATAATAACGATTATACGGATTATATCAATAACGATAATAGAAATAATAATGAGAACGGTAATGAAGTTAAAACGATAAAAATGAAAATAACTATAATAACAAATATAATAACGATAATAATAAAATCAATAATAACGATAAATACAATAATAAAGATAAAAAAATTAATAATAATAGAGATAATAACAATATTAGCGATAATATCGATAATAACGATAATAAAAATAATAATTGTAATAACAATAATAAAGATAATAAAGAGAATAACGGTAATAACGATAATAACGATAGTAATAATAACGAAAATAACGATAATAATGATATCAACGATAATAATAATAATAATAATATCGATAATAACGATGATAACGAAAATAAAGAAAATAACGATAATAATAATTATAATAATTGCAATAATTATAACGTTAATTACAATTATAACGATAAAAATAATAGTAGTTTTAAAAATAATAGCAATAATAACAATAATAATGATAATAATATATACGATTTTAACGACAATAGTAATAATAGTAATAACGATAATAAACATAATAACGATAATTATAACAATAATAATGATAATAATATAAATAATAACAATAATTTGCATAATAACGATAATAATAGTGGTAATGTTAAGAATAATAACAATAATTACGATAATATATATTATGACGATAACAATATTATTCATAATAACGTCAATAGTAATAATAATAATAATAACGATAATATCGTTATTAGTAGTAATATTAATAACGTTAATAACGATATTTACGATAATAATTATAATTATAATAAAGATAATAACGATAGTAACAATAATAACGATAATAATAATAAAAATATTAATGATAATATCGAAAATTATAAAAATAATAATAGCAATAATAACGATAATATCGATAATATCGATAATAATGATATTAATAATAATAATAATAGCAATAATAACGATATTTACGAAAATTGTAATAACATTAGTAACGAAAACAACGGTAATAACATTAATAATAATAATAATAATAAAGAAAGTAAGTATAACAACGGTGACAACTATGATATTAATAACAAATATAACGATAATAACGATAATAACGATAATAATAATACTAATAATGAAGGTAATAAGGATATCAATGGCCATAACTATAATAAAGTTTATAATAATAATATTAATAAAGATAATAACGGTAATAACGATGCTAACAATAATAGCGTTAATAATAACAACAACAGCAGCAATAATAGCTATAATAACTATAGTTTATTTATAATAATAACGATAATAACGATAATAATTATAATAACAATATTAACGATAATAACAATGATAATAATAATAATAATAAAGGTAATGACGATAAAAAAGGATCTAACGTTAATATTAATAAAATCAATAATAATGATGATAATAGAAGTAATATTAAATATACTAAGATTAATAACTATAATAACGATTATAACGATAACAGTAGTAGTAAGAATAAAAATAATAACAATAATAGCGATAATAAGTGTATTACCGATAATAAGGATAATTATAATATTCATAGTAACTATAATACGGATATTACAGATAATAATAATAACCATAATAACGATTATAGCGAAAAAAAATAATAATAATTAAGATAATAAAGATAGTAAAGACAATAATAATAATGATAATATTAAGAATAATAATAATTTTAATGGCGATAATAACGGTAATAGTAGTAGATATAATATCAGTATTATCAATAAAAACAATAACAACAATAATAATGATACGGTTATTACGATAATAATGGTAATAATAATAATAAAGAATACAAAGATAACAACTATATTAACGATTATAACGATAATAATTATAAAAATATTAAATATAGTAATGATAATAATGACAATAAAAGAATAATATTAAAAACGACAATAACAATAATAACGATAAAGCAATAATATTAATAACGATATCAACGATAATATTGTTAATAGTAATAAAAATTTTAACGATAATATCGATAATATTAAAAATAACAATAACAATAATAAGGATAATATAGATAACAGAGATAATAATAATAACGATTAAAAAGATAACAACGACAATAATGATAATAGCAAAAATAACTATATCAACTGTAATAAAAATAACAATATTAACGATATTAAAGAAAATAGTAATAACAATAATAACGATAACAACGATATTAACATTAATAATAATAATAATAAAAACGAAAGTAAATATAATAACGGTGACATCGATAATAATAATAAAAATAATAACGATAATAACTCTAATAATGATAATAATACTAATAATTATAACGATAATAATAATATTAATAAGATCGATTATAACGTTAATAGCAATAAGTATAAAATCGATGGTAATGATATTAATGAAAATATCCGAAATAATAATAATATATATAACAATACTATCGATAATAACAATAACAATAATAACAATAATAACGATTATTAATAAAATAACGATAATAGTAAGAATAATAATAACATCGATAATAACGATAATAACAATAATAGCGATTATAATAAAAACAACAATAAAGATAACAACGATATTAACAATAATAACAATAATAACAATTATAGCGATAATAACAATAATAACGATAAACGCGATATTAAAAATAACACTAATAACAATAAAATCGACAATAACGATAAATACGATAATACTAATAACAATTATAACGATAATAACGATAATAACAATAATAATAATAATAATAATAATAATAATAATGATAACAATAATAAGGATAATAGCAATAATAATAATAACAAAATTATCGATTATTTTGATTATATTGATAATGATAGTAACGATAATAATAATTATAATAATGACAATAATTACGATAATAATAATAGAAAAGATAATAATACTAATGATAATAACCATAATAACGATAATAACGATAATAGTCATAAAATTAATAACGTTAATAAAGTTTATAACGATAATAATTATAACAACATCATTGATAATAACGACAATAATCATAAGTGTACTAATAATAACAAAAAAAATATTAAAACAGTAATAATAATAATAATAACAATAATGACGACAATAACAGTAATAACGATAATATTAAAAATAATAATGAGGATAATAACGGTAATAACGAGTAATATTAAATACAATAGTAACAATGGTAATGATAGCAATAATAACGATGGTAAAGAAAAGGAATATAATAGGAATAATAATAATTACAAAAATTAAGGATAATAACGATAATATCGATAATAATTATAACGAAAATAACGACAATAATAATATTAATATTAACGATAATAAGAATAATAATAAATACATCGATAATATTAATAATGAAATTAACGATAATTGGGATAATAACGATAATGACGATAATGACGATAATAATAATAATAATAATAAACAATGTATCGGTATTAACGGTAATAACGATAATAATAATAACAATAATGACGATAATAAAAATAATATTGATAATAACAATAATTATAATTATATTAATAATAATAAAAACGATAATAACAGTAATAATAATAACAATAATAACGAAAATAAAGAAATAACGATAATAATAATAACAATTATAAAGATAGTAACAATAATATCGATATTAGCGATAACTATAATAGATATGATTACGATAATGACAATGGTAATAGTGACCAAAATATCGAAAGCAACGATAATAACGATATTAATAGTAATAAAAATGAAGTAATATCGGTAAAGTGGATAGTAATAATAATAATATATACGATAATAACGATAATATCCATAGTAATAATAATAATAATTACTATAATATCGTTAATAGTAACAACTATAAATACGATAATAAAGGTATTAATGAAAATAACTAGAATAACAATAATACATTTAACAATAAAAACGATAATAACAATAATAATATAGACATTAATAACGAAAATTACGATAATAACGATAGTAATAAAGACTATAATAACGGTAAAAAAGATGATAACGATAATAATAATAATAATAATAATATTATCGATAATAAGTATAATTACGAAAATAACGGTAATAAAGATAATAACAATAATAACGACAAAAATAATAATAATAATAACGATACTAACGATAATAACGATAATAATAATAATAATAATAATAATAAAAATGATAACGGGATTAACGATAATAACGATTGTAATAATAACAATAATAACGATAATGACGATAATAACGAAAATACTAATAACCATAATAACGATAATAATAATAATATAAATAACGATAATAACGATAATAACATTTATAATAATAGTAGTAATAACAATAATAACGATAATAACTAAAATAACGATAATAATAGTAACGTTAATAACGTTAAGATCGAAAAAAGTAATAACAATATTAACGATAATCACAATAATAATAATAATGAAAATAATAATAACGATAACATAGATAATAATGATAATAACGTTATCAATAATAACAATAATAACGATAAGAACGATAATAGCGATTGTATTGACAATAAGGACAGTAATAAGAATAATAATAATAATAATAACGATAATAATAATAATATTAATAACGATAATATTAATAAAGACGTTAATAGTAATAATCATAATAAAGATATTAGCGATAATAACAACAAGAAAAATAATAATAGTAACCATAATAACGATAATAAAAATAATTACAATAATAACGATAATAACAGTGAAAATAATAGTAATAATAGATATATTAAAGTTAGTAAGGATAAAAACGATTAGAATATTAATAATAATGACGTTCAATACGGTAATAGCGACAATATTATTATTAATATTAACGTTAATAGGTATAATTACTATATAAAAGATAATAGTAATAACATTAATAACGTTAAAAACGATATTAACGATAATAACAATAATAATATTGATAATAACGATAATAATAATAGCAATAATAACGATTTTTATGTTAAGAATGATAATAATAATAACATTTATTACCAATATAACATTATCAACCATAATAATAATAATGACGTTAATAATAATAATCATAATAAAGATATTATCTATAATTTCAACAATAATAATTCTAAAAATAATAATAATAATAATAGTAACCATAAGTACGATAATATCGATAATAACGATTATAATAATAACGATAGTAACGATAATAAAGATAATAACGATAATAATATTAACGATAATATCGACATTATTGATAATATTAACAACGATAATTTTGATAATAACTATAATAAAGTTAATAACAATAATAACGATAATATCGATAATAACGATCATAACAACAAAAAATATATTAATAATTACATTAATAACAATAATAGGCATAAAAACGATTTTAACGATAATAATAATAACGATAATAACAATAATATCGATAATATTAATATCAATATTTACGATAATTTCGATATTAATAATTGTAATAATAAAAATAATAACAATCATAAAGATGTTAGCGACTATAATAATAATAATAATACCGATATTAATAATAATAATATTATTGTTAATAACAATAATAATGATAACGATGTTGATAAAAGAAATAATAATAACGATTATAACGTTACTAACGAAATTAATGATAATAACGATATTAACGATAATAAATGGAACAATAACAACGATATTAACGGAAATATTAATAACAATTGTAACGTTATCAACGATAATAAAAATAAAAATAATAATAATAATAACGAAAGTAAAAATAATAACGATAACAATAATTACAATATTAGTGACAATATCGTTTATAATAATAATATTGACGATAATATCAGTCATAATATTAATAGTAATAAAATTGAAAACGATAATAACGATAATAAAGATAATAACAATAATAATAATAATAATATTAATATCAATTATAAAAATAATAACGTTAGTAACGATAATAACGATAATAAAAATAATAACCATAATAACGATAATAATAACATTATTACTAATTACAATAATAATGATAATAAAAATAATAACCATAATAACGATAATAATAACATTATTACTAATTACAATAATAACGATAATAAAGGTAATTAAAAAACAACAAAAACAACGATAATAACAAAAATATTGTTAACAATTGTAACGAAAACGACGATAACAACATTTATAATAATAATAATAATAACAACGAAGGTAAGTATGATAACGGTGACAGCTATAATATTTATAATAATAATAACGATAATAACGATATTAATGATAATAATAATACTAAAAATAAAGATAATAACGTTATTAATAGCAATAAAGATAATAACCATAATAATTAAAATCATATTAAAGATAATAACGATAATAACCATAATAACGATAATAATAATAATAATAATAATAATAATAATAATAATAATAATAATAATAATAATAATAGTAACAATAATTATAATAAAAACGATTATGATAGGAATAATATTAATAATAATAACGATAATAATGATAATAACGATTATAACTATAATAATGATAATAATAATAATAATTATAACGATGATAACGTTATTATCGATCATAATATTAATAGGAGCGATAGTAACGTTAATAGTAATAACTATAAATTATATAATAATGATATTAATGAAAATAACTATAATAATAATAATAAATATAAAAATAATATCTATAAACACAGTAACAATAATAACAATAATAACGATTTTTACGATAATAAGGATAGTAATATTGACTATAATAATAATAACAAAGATAATAACGGCAATAATAAATATTATAATAATATCGATAATACGGATAATTACGAAAATAACGGAAATAAGGATAATAACAATAATAACGACAATAATAATTATAATAATGATACTAACGAAAATAACAATAATAGCGATTATAATAATAACAGCAATAAAGATAATAACGGTATTAACAATAATAACGACAATAATAATGACAATAATACGATAATAACGATAATAATAATAACAATTATTACGATAATAACCATAATAGCGATAACACTGTTAATAATAATAATAATAACGATAATAAAGATAATAACGATAATAATAGTAATAATAGTAATAATAGTAATAATAGCAATAATAACGATAATAACGATAATGACGATAATAATGACAGTATTAATAACGATGATAAGGATAATAACGATAACACCGATTATAATAGTAAGAGTAAAATCGATAATAACGATAACAACGATTTTAATAATAATGACAATAACGATAATAGTGATTAAAACGATAATAACGATACTAACATAATAAAAATAAAGATAATATCGAAAATAAGGGTAATAATAATAAAATTAATAACGATAAAAACAACAAATAATGGTAAATGTAATAACAATTATAAAGATTATAACGACAATAACCATAATAATGATAATAAGCAAAAGAACAACAGTAGTAACGATAATAAAAATAATAATATCAACAATTATAACGATAAGGACGCAAATAATAATAACGGCAATAACGATAAAAAAAAATGTTAATAGCGATAATAATAATAAAAATAATAACAATAATAACGATTATATCGATGATAACTATAATAACCATAATATTAAGAAAAATAATGATAATAACAATATTAACTAAAATATCGATAATAACAAAGATAATGATAATAATAAAGATAATAAAAAAAATAACGATACTAAAAATAATAATAATGATAATGAATTAAATAATAATAATAATAACAACAATAATTACGATAATATCGATAATAATTATAACAATAATAACGATAAAGAGATAATAACGGTAATAATAATATCAATATTAACGTGAAGGATGAAATTAACGAAAATAATAATATTATTCTTAACGATAATAACGATAATAACGGAAATAGTAATCGATATAATAACAATAATAACACAAATATTGATAATAACTACAATATGCATAAAATATTAACGTTAATAACGACAAAACAGATAATAATTACGATAATAACGATAATAATAATAGTAATAGCAACGATAATAAAAATATTAGCGTTAATAGAGGTAACTATAATAATAATAATAATATTAATAAAATCGACAATAACGATACTTACGGTAATAATAGTAGTAATAAAAGCACTAATGTCAATTATAACGTTAATAATGATAATAATGATAATAAAAACAATAATATCAACAATAATAAAGGAAATTACCTAAATAAAAACAAACGGCAATAACGTTCATAACAAAAAAACCGTATTAACAACAAAAATAATATCAATAATAACTTTAATAATAATAATAACGATAATAACTATAATAATAAAAAAATAACAATACTAACGATAATAACGATAATAATTATAATAATAATAAAAATAATAACGATCATAATGATACAAACGGTAATAGTAATAATAACAAATAACATAATAACGATAATTGCGATAATAATAATAACATTAATAACGATAAAAACGATTATAACGATAATAATAGTACTGATATTAATAATAATATCAGCAAGAACGACAAAAAATATAATAACATTAATAACGATAATAACGATATTATAATAATAAAAATAAAGATAATATCGATAAGAAGGACAATAATAATTCTAATAATAACGATAATAACGATATAACGATAATAACGATAATAACGATAATAATGATAATAATAATAATAATAATAATAAAGAAAATAACCGTATTAACGATAATAACGATAATAATAATAACAATAATAACGATAATATAAATAATATTGATAATAAGGATAATTATAATTATAATAATAACAATAATAACAGTACTACTAATAACAATAATAACGATAGTAAACAAATAACGATAATAATAATAACAATTATAAGGATAATAACTA
The DNA here is from genome assembly GCF_910589235.1 of Vespa crabro. NCBI lineage: Eukaryota > Metazoa > Arthropoda > Insecta > Hymenoptera > Vespidae > Vespa > Vespa crabro. The sequence goes on from NW_025813595.1 coordinate 3,747,275, forward strand.
GAATAACAATATTTACGATAACTATAATAACTATAATTACGATAATAACAATAGTAATAATGACAATAATATCGATAACAACGATAAAAAAAAAATTAATAGTAATAAAAGTAAAGATAATATCGGTAAAGTGGATAATATTAATAACATTATATTCGATAATAACGATAATAAAAATAATAATAATAATAATAATGATAATATAGCTAATAGTAACACCTATAAATTCGATAATAATGATATTAATGTAAATAACTAAAATAATAATAGTATATATAACAATAATAACGATAATAACAATAATAATAATAACATCAATAACGATAATTACAAAGATAACGATAGTAATAATTACCATAATGACGATAACAAAGATGATAATGATAATAATAATAATAAAAATATTATTGATAATAAGGTTAATTACGAAAATAACGGTAATAAACATATTAACAATAATAACGACAATAATAATAATAATAATAACGATACTAACGATAATAAAGATAATAACGGTATTAACGTTAATAACGATAGAAATTATTACAATAATAACGATAATGACGATAATAATGAGAATAACGATAATTATAAGAAAAATAATTATTATAATACCGATACTAACAATAATAATAATAAAAATTACAACGATAATAATGAAATAAACATAATAATAATAACAATTATAACTATAATAACGATAAAAACTATAAAAACGATAATAATAATAATAATAATAGCAAAAATAACAATAACAACTATAATAACATTATTGATAATAATAATGATAACGAAACTAAGCTTAATAATGGTGTAAACTATAAAAATAATAACAATAATATCGATGATAAAGGTAATAACGGTAATAATAATAATAATAATAACGAAAATTACGATTATAATGATAATAACGTTAATAATGCTAATAATAAGAGCAATAATAACGATAGAAGGATAATAATTATAATGATAGATGTAATAATTACAATATTAACAATAATAAAGATAATAATAATAATAATAGTAGTAATAATAACAATAATAACAGTATTAACAATAAAAACGATAATAACAATATTGTCCATAATAATAATAATAATAATATCGATAATAACGGTAATAACGACATAATAATGATAATTATAATGATTATAATAATAATAATAACGATAATAACTATAATAACGATATTAATAAAAATAATGATAAATATGAAAATAATAACGATAGTGATGAAAATAAAAATTTTAATAATAACGATAATTTCTATAATAGTGATAATAATAATAACGATAATAACGATTAAATTATAATAACAATAATAATAATAATATTATTATTAACAATATTGACGATAACAAGAACAATAGTGATAAAAAAATTAATAATAAAATAGGAAATAAGGTTAATAACGATGACAACGATAATTATAATAACAATATTAACGATAATAACGATAATAATGATTATACGGATTATAACAATAACGATAATGAGAATAATAACGATAATAATGATAGTAAATATAATAACGATTACAACAATAATAACGATAATAATAAATACGATAATACCGATAATAAAGATAATTACAATAATATCAATAGTAATAATAAAGATGATAACAATAATAACGATTGTAATGATTATAACGATAATAATATTAATAATTTTAACATAAATAACGTTAATAACATTAATTATTTTAATAGAAGTAATCATAACAATATTAACAATGTTTGCAATAATAATGATAGTAAGGATAATAATAGTGGTAACAATTAAAGTAATAAGCAGTAATAACGATAATAACAACAATAAGTATAATAATAATAACGATATTAACGACAGTAGTAATAATAATATCGATAGTAACAATAATGACGATAATAACGAAAATAACGATAATAACGATAATAATAATAAAATTAATAACGATAATTACGTTAATGAAGATAACAATATTATCAATAATAACGATAACAACGATTATAAGGATAATAGTAATAACGATAATAACGACAATAATAATTTTAAAGATATTGATAAAAACGATAATAACAATAATAATAATAATAGTAATAATAATGAAAACGATAATAGCGATAATTACGATATTAATATTGATAATAATAATAATATTAATATCGATAATTACGTTAATAAAGATAATAATATTAACAATAATAACGAAAACAACGATAATAAGGATAATAGTATTAACGATAATAACGTCAATAATAATTTTAAAAATATTGATAAAAACAATAATAACAATAATAATAATAAAAGTAGTAATAATGAAAACTATAAAAACGATAATAACGATATTAATAATGATAATAATAACAATAATAAAGATAATAACGGAAATAATAATAATAATAATAATAATAATAATAATAATAATTACAATAATAAAGATAATGACAATAATAATACGAATAATAATAATAATAATATCAATAATAACGAAAAGAACGCTAATAATAATAGTCATAATATCTATAATGACACTAATAACAGTAACAACAACAATAATATATACGAAAATATCGATAATTTTGATAATGATAATATCAATAATAAGAATAATAACAATAATAATGATAATAATAACAATAATATTAACAAAAATAATAACGATAATAACGGTAATAATGATTATTGCGATAATAAGGATTATAATAAAAATTAACGATAAAAACGATAATATTAGTAATAATAATGACGATAATAACGATATTTACGATAATAACGATGTTAACGTTAATAATAGTAAAGATAACGATAATGTCGATAATAATAACTACACTATTAACGATAATTAAGATAAAGAAAATAATAATAAGGATAATAACTGTATCAAAGATAATAACGATAATAACGATACTAACGACAATAAAACTAATAATCATAATAAGGGTTAATAAAGATTATGACGATAATATTGATAATAACAATAATAATAATTGTAATAATTAAGATAATAATGATAATATAGGAAATAAGGATAATAATAATAACAATAATAACGATAATAACGATATTAATGATAATAACGACAATGATAATAATAGTAATAATAATTAAAACGATAATAACGATTATAATAATAATAATAACAAGAATAAAGATAATAACCACAATAATAATTATAAAAATAATAATAATAATAGTATCGATAATATCGATAATAGCGATAATAATAATATTATTAATAACAACAATGACAATAATAACGATAATAAGGGTAATAATAAATATGATAAAATCGATATTATCGACAATAGTATTAACAATATTAATGATATTATCGATAATAATAATAACAATATTAAGAATAATATCGATAATAATAATAATATTATTAACGATAATATATATAAAAATTATAACAATAATAATAATAACGAAAATAATGATAATAACGATTATAATAACAACGACAATATCGATAATAGTATTAATAATAATAATCATAATAACGATGTTTACGATTATAATAATAACAATCATAAAGAAAAGAACGATTAATCTTTAATAACGATATTAATAATAACGATAATATCTATAATAACGATGAACGATAATAATAATAATTATAATAACGTTAAAAGAGATAATATCTATGTCAACGATAATAATAATTACAATAATATCAATAAAAACGATAGTAACGTTAATAATAATATTACAAAAAAAGGATAATAAGGATAATAATAATAATAATAACAATAATAAAGATTATAACGACATTAATAAGAATAAAAATAATAATAATAATAATAATATCGATGATAACGATAATAACTATAATAATAATATTATTCATGACAATAAAACCAATAATAACGGTAATAAGTATAATAATAAATACGATAAAGTCGATAATATCCATAAGATTATTAACAATATTAGCGATAATATCGATAATAATAATAACAATATTAACAATAATATCAATAAAATTAATAACAATATTAACGATAATATCTATAAAAATAATAATAATAATAATAATAAAAGTAATAACGATAGAAGAGAAAACAACAATGATAAAAATAATAACGATAATAAGGATAATTACGTTAATAAAAATAATTATAATGAAGATAACAATAATATTGACGAAAGTAGCGAAAATAATATTTACTTTAAGAAAGATAATTACGATAATAATGATATTAGCGATAGAAATTATAATAATGATAACAATAATGACGATAATAACGTAATTAATAATAACAATAATAACTTTAATAATAATAATTACGATAAGAATAATAAAAATAATAACGATTACAAAGACAATTTCGATAATAACGATAATAATAATTATAATAACGAGTATAACGATATTAACAATAACAATAATAGCGATATTAACGATAATATTGATGATAATATTAGCAATTATAACGATAACAAACGACAATAACGATAGTAAAGATAATAATATCTATAATAACGATAATTACAATAATTATAATAGTAACGATAATAATAATAATAGTAATATCGATAAAGGCAATAACGATAATAACGGTAATAATAATAATAATAAAAATAATTACGATAATAACGATAATAATAATAACAATAATAACGATAATAACGACATTCACGATAATAATAATTACAATAATAACGATAATAACGTCATTCACGATAATAATAATTACAATAATAAAGATAATAACGACAATAATGATAACAAGGAAAATAATTATAATAATAATATCAATAGAAACGATAAAAATGGTAATACTTACGATTATAACGATAATAACATTAATAACGATATTAACCATAATAAAATTAATAACTATATTAACACTAATAACGATAATAATTTTAGCAATAATAGCGATAATAGCTACAATAACAGTAACAATAATAATAACATTAATGACAATATTATCGATGAAATCGATAATAAAAATAACGGTAATGACAATAATAATAATAATAGTAATAAAAATAATAATTATAATAACGTTAATAATAATAACAATGATAACGGCTATAATGATAATAATATTAATAAAGATATTAGCAATAATAATAGTAGTAATTTATAACTATTATAACGAAATAAAGGATAATAACGATAACAATAATAACGATTATTACCATAATAACTAAAATAATTAAAACGATAGAAACGATACTAGTAAAAATAATAATACCGATAAAAAGGATAATAAATTTAATAATAATAAAAAAAATAACGATAGTAAGATATTAACGATATAAACGATGATCAAACCAAAAACTACGAAAACAGCGATAATAATTATAACAATAATAACGATAATAACTACAAAAATTATAACAATACCAACGATAATAAAAATAATAACGATAATAACGATAATAACGATAATAATAAATATAGTAATAATAACAATAATAACGACAATAACGATAATAATGATAGTAATGATAATAGTAATAAAAACGATAATAATAAAAATTATAATAATAACGATAATAACGATAATAGCACATGTAATAATAATACTAATAACTATAATAACGAAAATAACGATAATAATTATAATAACGATTAAAATAACAACGACAATACCGATAATGGTATTATTAATAATAACGATAATAACGATATTTACGATTATAATAATAACGAATGATATTATCAATAATAACAATATTAATATTAACGATATTAACTATAATAACGATGAAACGATAATAATAATATAAATATTATCGATAATAATGATAATAATAATAATGATAATAACAATAATAACGATAATAAAGATATTAACGATAATAATGATAATGATAATAATGATAATAATAATAATAATAATATTAAAAATAACAATAATTACCATAATGAATATAATGACGATAATAATAATAACGATAATGACGATGATAATAATATCTATAATAAAGTTAATAACTATCAAAATAATAATAATAATAACGATAATAACGATATCGATGATAATAACGATAATAGCGATAATAATGATAATTATAATAACGATATTAACAACAATAATAATAATAATAATAGCGTTAAGAGGGATAATAAGTACGTCACAGATAATAATAATAACAATAATATTAATAAAAACGATAATAACGATAATAATAATAAAAATAAGGACGATTTTAACGATTTTACGATAACAGCAATAACGATAATAAAGATAAAACTCTTAACAATAATAACGATATTAAAGATTTTAACGATAAACATAATAAGGATATTAACGATTATAACGATAATAATGATAATAATAATAATAATAATAATAACATTAATAAAGTTAATAGCGTAAATAACGATAATAGCGATAATACTTATAATAATTATAACGAATATAACGATAATAACGATAATTATGAAATTAATAATAATAATAATATCGATAATAATGATTATAACGATAATAACTATATTAACTATAAAAACGACAATAAAATTAATAATAATAATGAAAATAATAATACCGTTAATGACGTTAATAGCGATAATAGTAGTAGATGCAATATCAATAATAATAATAATATCGATAAAAAGATAATAACGATAATAATATTACCGATTATAACGAAAATAGTAATAATAATAATAGCGATAATAACGATAATAACGACAATAACGATAATAATGATAATAATAATAATACTTATAATAATAATAATAATAATAATAATAATAGTTTTAAAAATTATAACAATAATGTCTTTAATAACGATAATAATTGTGGTAATGTTAAGAATCATAACAATAATAACGACAAAGACGATAGTAACGATAATAATAATAACGATAATAACGATGATAATAATATCGATCATAAAGTTAATAATAAAAATGATATTAAAGATAATAACGATATTAAGGATAATATCGGTAATAATTGTAACAACATTAACAATAAAAACGATAATAATAATAAAAACAAAAACATTAATAACGATATTATCTATAATAAAATTTATAATAATAACGACAATGACAGTAATAATGATAATAATAGAAGTAATAATGACAATATTAAGAGTATTAAATATAACAATGATTATAATGAAAATAGTAGAAGTAATAATAACAGTAATAACAATAATAACGATAATAACCATAATAATATTAATAATAATAATAAAGATAACAACGCTATTAACGATAATAAGGACAGTAATACTAATAATAATAACGAAGATAATGTTAACAATGATAATACCGATAGTAACGATAATATCAATAATAATAATAGTATTAATTAAGATAATGACGATATTAACGATAATAATAGTAGTAATAATAACGATAATTATAATATTCATAGTAACTATAATAAGGATATTATCCATAATAATAATAACAATAATAACGACAATAACGATAATAACAATTATAATAGAAGTATTAATAACATAATTAAGAATAAGAATAAAAAAAACGATAATAACAATAAAAATAGTAATAATATATAAACTAATAATTATAATAACGATAAAAACGATTTTTACGATAATAATAATGACGATAAATAGGATAATATCGATAATAATTATAACAATTTTAACGATAATATCGATAATAGTAATAACATTAATAACTATAAATACTAAAATAACGATTACAACGATAATAATAATAAGAGTAATAATAACCAAAATAAATATAATAACGACACAATAATAATAATAATAATAACGATAATAACGGCAATAACGATAGAAATAATAGAAAAATAACTATAATATCAATAATAATGTTAAAAAAGATAATAAAGATAATATCATTAATAATAATAACGATAGAAATGATAATAGCGATAAAAAAGATAACGATATTAACGATAATATTGACAATATTAAAGATAATAATGATAATAAGGTTAAAACGATAATAATTATCATTATTATAGTAGTAATAACGTTAATAACGATATTAAAAATAAAAATAATAATGATAATATAGATAATAATAATAAAATTCATAACCTTAATAACGTTAATAACGATAATAACGGTAAGAATAGTAAAATTGATAGCTCTAATAATGATAATAAAGATATAATATTATTAATAATAACGATAATAACGGTAAAAACGATAATAATAATAGTAATAACACTAGTAATAATAATAATGGTAATTACGATAATAACAATAATAATAATAGTTATAATAGCATTATAACAATAATAACGATAACAACGATAATTACGATATCTATAATAACGATAATAAAGACAATAATAACATCAATATTAATATCACTTATGACTATAATAACGATGATAACCATAATGACGATAATAACGATAATATCGATAATAATAATAATAATAATAATAATAACAGTAATAACGATAATAACATTAATAACGACAATAATAATAATAATAATAATAATAATAATAATAATAATAATAGTAATAAAAATAACGATAATAAAGATAATGACGACAATAATAATAATAATAATAAAAATATTAATAATAATAACGATAAGGAGAATAATAACGATAATAATAATAATAATAACAATTATAATAAGAACTATAATAACGATAATAACCATAATAACGACAATAACGATAATAATGATAATAACAATAATAGTAATAATAACTACGATAATAACGATAATAACGATAACAATAATAATAACACTAACAATATAAATAATTACAATAGTAACGATAATAACATTATGACGATAATAATAATAATAATATTAACGATAAAAGCGATATTGAATATAATTACGATAATAAGGATAATAACATGATAGTTACTAACGATAAAAACTACAATAAAGATAATAACAATTACAATTCTAAAGATATTAATGAAAATATCGATAATAATGATAATAAATACAATAAGAACAATAATAATAACGATAATAATGATAATAACGATAATAATAATATCGAAAATAACGACAATAATAAAAATAATAATAACGATAATATTGATAATAACGATAACATAGGTAATAATAAAAACAATAATATCGATAATAAAGATATTAACGATATAATAATAATAATAATAATTTCGTTAATTAGGATAATTTCGAAAATATCGGTAATAACTACGATAACAGGGAAATCGATAATTAACAATAAAATTGATAATAACGATAATAACTACATTAAATGTAATAATAATAACGATAATAACGATAATATCGATAAAAATAATAGCGACAATGACAACAAAAGTAATAATAATATTAATGGTATTAACGATAATAACGATAATAGTAAATATAATAATAACGATAGTAACGATAATAATGCATAATAATAATTACAACAATAAAAATAGTAATGATAAAAATAATAACGATGACAACGAAATTGACGATAATAATAATAATATTAACAACGATATTATGTATAATAAAGATATCATCGAGAATAATAAAAATAATATCGATAATAACGATAATAACGATAATAAAATTAATAATAATATCGATAATAGCAATAATAGCAATAATAAAATATTAATAGTAATAAGAATAAAGATAATATCGATAATAACGGTAATATCGATAATAATTATAACGAAAATAACGACGATAATAACTATCATAATCGGTAATTAGGATAAATACGATAACATCGATAATAATAATAGCAATAATATCGATAATAACTATAATAACGACAATGATAATAATAATATTAACGATAATAATGATAATAACGGTAATAATAATAATAATAACATTAAAAACAATAATACCGAAAATTACAATAATAATAACAACATTACAAACAATAATATCGATAATAAAGATAAATACGATAATAATTATAACAATTATATCGATAATAACGATTAGAAATATAATACTATTAACAATAATATTGCTGACAACGATAATAACGATAATTATAATAATTACATATAGATAATAAGGATTATAATGATAAGAACGTACATAACTATATAAAAGAAAATAATGGCAATTATAATTATAATAATAGCGATAATGACGATAATGACGATAATAACGATAATGATGATAATAAGGATTATAATAATATCGATAGTACCGATAATGGTAATAATAATAATAATGATAATAACGATTATAATAATAATAATAATAACAATAAAAGCTTTAAAAACGATAATAATAATAATAACGATAATAAGGGTACTACCGATAGCAACGATAATAAATATATCAATAAAAACGATAATAACGATAATAACGATAATAATGATAATAACAATAGACACTATCGGTCTGATACGATGTAATGATACGATAATAACGATTACAGTAATGATAATATTACCGATAGTTTCAATAATAACGATAATGACGTTAATAATAAAAATAATAATAAGGTAATAACGATATTAACGACATTAACGATAAAAATAATAATAACAATAATAATAAAAATAACAATTACAATAATAACGATAATAACTATAAGAATGAGAACAATAATAACGATCATAGCGTTAATAACGATCATAGCGTTAATAAAGATAATAATAATAGAGATAATAGCGATAACATCGTTAATAACAATAATCGTAATAATAACGATAATAGAGTTAACAACGATGATAACGATGTAAATAGTAATAGTAATAACGATAATAACGATATTAACGAAAATAAGGATAATAATAATAGCAATAACAACAATAATAGAGATATTAATGATAATAAGAATAATAAAGATAGTAACAATAATAATAATAGTAATAATAATGTTAATAACGTATTCACGATAATAACGATAATACTAATAACAGTAATAAAGATAATAGCGATAATATCGATTATAATAATAACAATAAAATCGATAGTAATGATATTAATGATAACTATAATAACATTAAATACGATAATAACGACAATAGTAATAATAATAATACCCATAATAATATTAACAATAATAACGATAATGAAGATTTTTACGATAATAATAATAACGATAATAACGATAATAACGATTATAATAATAATATTAATAACAAAGTATATAACGATATTCACGAAAATAACGATAATAATGATAATAACGATACTAATAAAAACAAAAATAACAATAATAACGAAAATAACGATTATAATGATAATAACAATTATAATGATATTAACAATAAGAATAAAAGTAATAATAAAGACATTAACGTTATGAACGATAATAGTGATAATAACGATACTAATAAAAATAATAATTACAATAATAAAGATAATAACGATTATAATCATAATAACTATAATAATGATATTAACAATAAGAATAAAAGTAATAATAAAGACATTAACGTTATGAACGATAATAACGATAATAATATTAACAATAATAACGATTATAACTATATTAAAAATAACAATAATATACGATAACAAAGATAAAAACAACAATAATAATAGTAAAACATACGAAAATAAGGATAATAATAATAATAATATTAATAAAGATAATACCGATAATAATGTTAATAATTTTAGTAGTAATAACTATAATAACGGTAATAACTATTTTTTTGAAAACAATAGTCACAATATAATCGATAATGTCGATTATAATAATAATAATAACAACGATAATAACGATATTAACGATAATAACTATAATAATAATAGCAATAATTACAACAATAACGATATAAATGATAATAACGATAACAACGGACACAAAATAATAATAATAGAAATAATAAAGGTCATAACGATATTAAACATAATATCGTTAGTAATAATAGTCATAATAACGATAAAAACGATTATAATGATAATAACGATAATAACATTAATAAAAATAACAATAATAACGATAATATCGAAAAAAGTAATAATAATAATACCGATAGAAAAAATAATAACGATAAGGACAATAATCATAAAAATAATTATAACTATTATAACGATAATTACAGTAATAACAATAATAATAATAAAATTAATATCGATAATTACGTTAATAACTATAATAATAATAGCAATAATAACGATATAATAGTAATAATAATAGTAATAACAATATTAAGGATAATAACGATAATAACCATATTACTAATAACGATGACAACGATAAAAACAATAATATTAATATTAATATTAACGAAAATAAGGATAATATCGATAACAACGATACTATTAATATTAATTATCAAGATAATAACATAATTAACGAACATAACGATAAAATGATAATAACATTACTAACAACAATATTAATAACAATAATAACGATAAGAACACTAATAATCAGAAGAATATGAAAGTTAATAACAATAATAAGGAAAATTATAATTACAATAATAACGATACCAACGACAATAACGATAAAAATAATAATAATAATAACGAAAATAACGATAATAACGATGTCAACAATAATAAAGGTAATAACGATAATAACGATTATACGGATAATAACAAAACGTTAATATCGATAATTGTAATAATAATAAGAACGATAATGAAGATACAACGATAAAAATGATAATAACTATAATAAAGATAATTGCAATAATAACTGTAATAAAAATAGCAATATTAACATTAATCATGATAATAAAGATAATAACTATAATAACAATAATACCAATGAAAATACTAGTAATAATAGAGATATTAAAGATAGTAACGATAATAACGATAATAATAATAACAATAATTACGATAAAAACGATATTAACGATAATAAAAATAATATTAAAGATAATAACGATATTAATAATTATAATAATAACAATAATAACGATAATAACAAAAATATTAAAAAGAATAATAACGATTATAATGATTATAACGATAATACTAATAGCAATAATGACGATTTTAACGTTAAGAACGAAAAAAATAAATCCTTAAATGAATATTATAACATTATAAATGATAATAATAATAATGACGTTAATAATAATCATCATAAAAAAGATATTAACGATAATAACTATAATAAATATTATAACAAGAACAATAATAATAATAGTAACCACATAATATCGATAATATCGATAATATTAATAACAATATTATTGATAAGATCGATAATAATAATAATAATAATAACGATAATATCGATAATAAAAATAATAATGATAATAACGATAGTAGAGATAATAACTATAATATCGACTATAACAATAATAATAATAACGACAATAACGATAATAACGATAATAATAATAATAATAATAATAATAAAGATAATAACGATATTGATGACAAAAGCGATAATAATGATAACAATACAAATTTTAATAATATTAATAATAATAACGACGATAATAACAATAATAATGAGAAGAACAATAAAGATAAAAACGATAATAGCCATAAAAATTATGTTAATAATAACGATAATAACGTTATTAGTATTAATAATAATAATAACAATAATAATTGCGTTAATGATGATAAAAACAATAAACATTGTAACAATATTCGAAATAATAATACTGACGATAATTATGGTAATAACGATAATAACGATAATTATAATAACATTAAAAACAATAATATTAATAAAAACAATAAATATAATAACGATATTAATAATAAAATAATAACAATAATAAGGGTAATAACAATAATATAAATAACACAATTTAGGATAATAATGATTATAAATATAATGATAATAACGATAGTAATTATAATAATAATATCAATGATAAAGATAATAATGATACAAACGATAATAATAATAAAAATAATATCGATAATAAAGCTAAGAACGATAATAACAATAATAATAAAAATAATTATAAAGATGATAACGATGTTAACGATTATAACTATATTAATAATAACAATAAAAGCTATAATAACGATAATAAAGATAATTGTAATAACGATAATATTGATAATAGTAATAATAATTATAACGATAATAACGATAATAACGATAATAACGATAATAGTAGTAACAATAAAATCGATAATAACCATAATAATAACAATATTAACGATAATAACGATAATAACGATTATACGGATTATTATAATAAAGATAATAACGATAATGGCAATAATTATAATAACGATAATGACAATAATAAAGATAATTATATTAATAGAAGTAATAATAAAAATATTAACAATGATTGCAATAATAATTATAATAACGATAATAATAGTGGTAACAATTAAAGTAATAAAAATAATAACGAAAATAACGATAATAAGGATAATAATAATAACGATAATAACGATAAGAGTAATAATAATATCGATAGTAACAATAATTACGATAATAACGAAAATAACGATAATAATAATAAAATTTATAACGATAATTCGTTAATAGTAATAATAATAACAACAATAATAACGATAACAACGATGATAAGGATAATAGTAACGACGATAATAAAGACAATAATAATAATAATATTATCGATAATAAAGATAATGACGATTATATTAATAATTGTAATAATAATAAAAACGATAATAACGATAATTACGATAATAATAATAATAATAATAACAATGATAAAGATAATAGCGAAAATAATAATAGTAATAATAAAAATAATAATAATATCATTAATATCGATAATAACGGTAATAATAATAACAATATCAACGATAATATCCATAATAATAATAACAATATTAAAGATAATATCGATAATAATAATAATTATAATAAAAACAGTAATATCGACAATAAAGATAATAACCTTAATAATAATGATTATAATGATAATAACGAAAATAACGATATTAACGATTATAATAATAACGCTAATAACGATAATAATGATAATAATATTATTAATAATAACGATAATAACGATTATAATGGAAATAAGAATAATAACAATATCGATAATGACGAAAATAAAGGTAATAGCGATAATAATAATATTAGTAATAGTAGTAATAATAAAAATGATAATTACGATAATAACGATAATATTAATAGATATAATAACATTATGACAATAATAACGATTGAAACGATAAATAAGATATCCATAATACCGATAATAAAGACATTAATAATAACGATAATAAAATTGATAATAACTATAATAACGATAGAAAACATGAAGACGGCAATGAAGATAATAATTATAACGATAATAATGATAATATCGATAATCATTATATTAAGAAGAGCGATAATAACGTGAATAGTAATAACTATAAATTCGATAATAATGATTTTAATGAAAATAACTATAATAATAATATTAAATAATACACTAATACGGATAATAACAATAACAATAATAACAATAATACGATTATTACGATAATAACGATAATAATAAGATTAATAGTAATATCGATTATAAGGTTAATTACGAAAATAACGGTAAAAATGATAATAACTATAATAACGACAATAATAATAATAATAATAACGATAATAAATATAATAGCGATAATAATAATAACAACATCAAAGATAATAACGATATTAACAATAATAACGATAATAAAGATAATAATAAAAATAAATATAATGAAAATAATAATTATAACACTAATAACAATAATATCGAAAATAACGTTAATTACGATAATAATAATAACAATTGTAGCGATAATATCGATAAGAATGATAATAATATTAATAATAATATCAATGACAACGATTATAACGCTAATTATTAAAAGATTATACCTAAAATAAGGATAATAATGATAGGAACGATAATTATAATAACAATAATAATTATAATGATAATAACGAAAAAATAATAATAATAAGACCTATAACAACGATAATATAGATAATAATAGTAGTAATAATAACAATATTAGCAAAAATAACGATAATAACGATAACAATATTAACGATAATAACGTTAGTTATAACAATATTAATAACAATAATAACGATAATAAAGATAACAATAATAATCAATAACGATAATGACGATAATAACGTTAATAATTATAATAATAACTATAATAATAATAACTATAAAAACGATAATAATCATAATAACGAAAATAACAATGATAGCGATAATAATAATAATAATAATAATATTAACGTAAATAGCGGTAATAACGGTAAGAACGATATAAATAGTAGTACAAATAAACGTAATAACCATAATAAGGATAATAACATTCAAGTAAATAACGATAATAAAGACAATAATATTAATAATTATAACGATAATAATGATAATAACGATAATTATTGAATCGAAAATAACGACAATAATAGTAATAATGATAACGTTGATAAGGATAATAACGATATCATCGGTAATAATAATAACAAAAATATAGATAATAACGATAATAACGATAATAACGATAATAACGACATTTAATATAATAATAATAACGATAATATCGATAATAATAATAACGATAATGACAACAAAAGTAATAATAATATTAATGGTAATAACGATATTAATGATAATATCGATAATAATTATAACGTAAATGACGACGATAATAATAATCATATTAACGATAATAAGGATAAATACGATAACATCGATAATAATAATAGCAACATTAACAATAATATCAATAAAAACGATGATAATCATAGTAATAATAATAACAATAATAATAATAATAATAATAATAATAACATTAATAACGATAATAACCATAATAACGATAATAGCGATATTAGTTATAATAATTATAACAAACAACGATAATTATGATAAAAATAATCATAAAAATATCGATAATAATGATTATAACGAGAATAAAAAAAAACGTCAATAATATTGATAATAATAATGAAAATAATAATAAAGTCGATGACGATAATAGCGATAATAGTAGGAGTAGTAATATCAATAATAAAACAAATAAAACAAATAAAAAAGATAAAACGATAAATATATTTACGATTATAATAAAAATAGTAATAATATTAATAACGATTATACCGATAATAACGATAATAACGATAAGAACTATAATAATAATAATAATAATAATAATAATAATAAAAATGAAAACAATAATTTGTATAATAACGATAATAATAGTGTTAATGTTAAGAATAATAACAATAATAACGATAATATTGATTATGACGATAACAATATTATTGTAAATAACTTCAACAGTAATAATAATAATAACGATAATATCGATATTAACGATGATAATAATAATAATAATAAAGATAATAACGATATTTTCGATAATAACGAAAATAACGCTAATAACTTTAATAACGTTAATGACGATAGTAACGATTATAATAATAACGATAATAACGATAATAGTAGTATTATTATTAAGGTTAATAACGATATTTACGGTAATAATTATAATAATAATAAAGATAACAACGATATTAGCGATAATAACGACAAAAATAATAATGATAATAACGACAAAGAATAATAATAAAATATCATTAGTAACAATTAAAACGATAATGACGATATTATCGATAATAATAATAACGATAGTGACGATGATAGTAATAACAATTATAAAGTTTATAGTGATAATAATAAGAATAATAATTATATTAGTAGTTGAATTAATAACGATAATAAGGGTAATAAAAACGACAATAATAACGATATTAACGGAAATAGTTATAACAATATTAACGATAACAACGATGATAAAGATATCTATAATAGCGATAATAAAGACAAAAATAATATCAATAATAATATCGATAATAACTATAATAACGATAATAACAATAATGACGATAATAACGTTAATAAGAAATAAGATAATAAAGATAATATCGATAATAATAATAATAATAATAACGATAATAACGATATTAATGGCAATATCAATAATAACAATAATATTAATAGTCATATTGAGGATAATAACGATAAATACGTTACTAACGATAATAGCGATACTAATATTAACAATAATAAGGATAATATCGTTAATAATTGTAACAATATTCACGATAATATCGATAATAAAAATAACACAAAAACAATAATAACGATAATAACTATAATAAAATTTATAATAATAACGGTAATAACCATGATAATAATAGTAATAATAAAGGTAATAACGATAGAGAAAGTATCTAACGATAATAATAATAACAACAATAACGATAATAGTGACTATGATGATAAGAAAGATAATAATAATAATAAAAATAAAAATAATAACGAAAATAACGATGAAAATCTTAATAATAAAAGTAATAATAACAATTTAAGAATAGTAACTATTATAACGATTATAACGATAATAGTAGGAGTAATAATAACAGTAATAAAAATAATAACGGTAATAAAAATTAAAAGAAAGTTAACGATTATAATATTAACGATAATAAGGATAATAACCATAATAATAATAATAATAATGAAGACAACAACGATATTAACGATAATAATGACAGTAATAATAACAATAATTATTATAATAACGATAACAATTATAATACCGATAATAACGATAATAACAATAATAATAATAGTAATAATTAAGATAATAACGATATTAACGATAATGAGGATAATAACAATAACAATAAAAACAACAATAGCAATTATAATCCTTTAACGATATTAATATTTATCAAAATTACAATAATATTGATAATAACGATAATAACGATAATATTTGTAGCAATAATAACAATGATAACACTAATAAAGATAATTGCGATAATAATAGTAATAATAATAATAATAATAACAATAATATTGATAATAAGGTTATTACCGATGATAATGATAATTATAATATTCATAATAACTATAATAAGGATAATATCAATAATAATAATAACGATAATAACGATAAGACAAATATCGATGAAAACGATAAAATAGAATATAATAATAAAAACTTTAAAGATAAAATCGATATTAATAATAATAAATTTAACGTTTATAACCATAATAATAATAACGATAATAACAATAATAGTAATAATTATAATTACGATAGTAACAAGAATAACTATAATGACGATAATAGCGATAATGATAATAATTATAATGACGATGGATATAATAACGATAATAACGATTATAACAATAATAGTAATAATTATAATGTCGATAGTAACAAGAATAACTATAATGACGATAATAGCGATAATGATAATAACTATAATGACGATGGATATAATAACGATAATATCTTTAATAACGACAATAATAATAATATTAATAGCGATATTAAAGATATTAACGTTAATAACGATATTAATAAAAACAATTAAAACGATAATAACAATAATTATGATAATAACAATAATAATTATAATAGTGATAGCATTAATAACGATATTTACGATAATAATAATAATAATAAAGATAATAACATTATTAACGATAATAACGATAATAAAGAAAATAACGATAATAATAAAAACAATTAAAACGATAATAACAATAATTATGATAATAGCAATAATAATTATAATAGTGATAGCATTAATAACGATATTTACGATAATAGCAATAATAACAAAGATAATAACATGATAAAAACGATAACAACAATAATAAGGTTAATAACTATATTAACTATATCAATAATAACGGAAATAACATTAATTTCGATATTAATAATAGCAACATTAAAGATAATAACGATAATAATAATAATAATAACGACCTTAATAACTATAATAAAAATAATACCGATATGGGATTAACGATAATAACGATAATAATAGTAGTAATAATAACAATAATAACACTAATAACGTTAAAAGCGATAACAAGATTATTAACGAAAATAACAATAATTATAATAACCATAATAATAATAAAAACGATGTTGTCAATGATGACAATAACGATAATAACGATAATATAGATAATAATGATAACATAATTAACGTTAACATCAATAATATTAATAATAATAATAACATTAATAATGATAATAACGATAATAACTATAATAATAATAACAAAAATAACAATAATAACGATATTAATGATAATATTAATAATACCAATATCGACAATAACCAAAATAACGATAACAACGATAATAATAATAATAATAATAAAAATAATAATAATAATAATAACGTTAAATACGTTAATTACGATAATATTATTAGTAATTATAACAATAATAGCAATAATAACAATAATAACGATAATAATAAAAACGATTATATCGATAATTTCAATAATAATAATAACAATATTAACGATTATATCGATAAAAATAATAACAATAATAACAATATTAAAAATAATAATCATAATAGCGATAATAATAACATTATTATTAATACCAATAATGACGATAATGACGATATTTAGAATAATAATAATAACAATAATAGAGATAAGAACGATATTATCTATAATAACAATATTAATAATAACGAGAATAAATAAAATAACGATGTAACGATAATAATAACAATAATATTAACAATAATATTGAAAATAATAATAATAATAGTAGCAATAATAACGACGATAAAAATAATAACGATAATAATGATAACGATAATAACGATAATAGTAATAATAATAATATCAAAAATAACAATAATTACGAAAATGACTTTAATAACGATAATATAATTACGATAATGGCGATGTTAATAAAATCTATAATAACGTTAATAACGATAATAATAATAACAAAAATATCAATAAAAACGATAATAACGGTAATAACGATAAGCGATTATAATAAAAACAACAATAAAGATAACAACGATATTAACAATAATAACAATAATAACAATTATAGCGATAATAACAATAATAACGATAATCAAGATATTAATAATAACACTAATGACAATAATTTCGACAATAACGATAATTACGATAATACTAATAACAATTTTAACGATAATAACGATAATAACAATAATATTAATAATAATAATAATAATGATAAAAATAATAAGGATAATAGCAATAAAAATAATAACGAATTTATCGATTATATTGATTATAAATATAATGATAATAACGATAATAATAATTATAATAATTACAATAATTACGATAATAATAATAGAAAAGATAATAAAACTAATGATTATAACCATAAAAACGATAATAAGGATAATAATAATAAAATTAATAACGATAATAACGATTATAATGATAATAATAATAACAATAACATTGATAATAACGACAAACATCATAATATCTATAATAATAATAACAAAAATAACTATTAAAACGGTAATAACAATAATGACGATAATAACGGTAATAATGATAATAATAATTATAATAATGTCAATAATAACGGTAATAACGCGTAATAATAAATACAATTGTAACAATAGTAATAATAGCAATAATAACGATGATAACGAATTGGAAGATAATGGTAATTATATTAATTACGAAATTAAGCTTAATAACGGCAATAACGATATAAATAATATAAATAATAATAATAATTATAATAGTAATAAAAATAATAACGATAATAAATATAATAACGTTAATAATACAGGTAATAATAACAATAATATCACTATTAAAGATAATAAAGATAATATCGATAATAATAACAACAATATTAACGAAAGTAACATTAATAATAATAATAGTAATAACGATAAAAACGATAAAAACTATAATAAAGATAATAATACTTATGATATTAACGATAATAGTAATAATTTTTATAACGATAAGAACGACAATAAAGATAATAATAATAATAATAATAATAACGAAAATAAGGATAATAACAATCATAATAATAATAATGATAAGGAAAATAATGATAATAACGAATACAACGAAAATAATAATAACAATAATAGCGATAATAACGATTTTAACGATAATAAGGATAATAATAATAATTAAAATAACGATAGAAACGGTAAAAACGATAATAACGAAAATAAAGATGATAACGATATTAACGATAATAATAATAATCAGAATAACGATGATAACGATAATATCGATAATAATAGAAATAATAATAATAATAATGATCGTAACGATAATAAAGATAAAAATAGCAGTGATAGTAACAATAATCATATTAATAACTATAATAACGGTAAAATCGATAATAATAACAATGACAAAGTTAATAGAAATGATAATAATAGCGATAAAAACGATAATTACTTTAATAATAATAACAATAATAAAGATAATACTAATATCGATAATAATAATGACAATATTAACGATAATAACGATAATAGTAATAATAAAAGTGATAATAACGATAATAATGATAATAATAATATTAACAATAATATCGATAACTACCATCATTCCTATAATTATAATAATAGTAATATCGATAATAAGGATAATTACGAAAAAAACGGTAAAAACGATAATAACGGTAATAATTATAACAATAATGACGATAACAACGATAATTACGATAATAATTATAATAACGATAATTATAACAATAATAACGATGGGAAAGATTATGAAGATAATAATAATAACAATTATTACGACAATAATAATAAGAATAAGAACGATAAAACGATATTAGCGATAATAATAATAATAATAATAAAGATAATAACTAAATTGACCATAATAACAATAATTGTGACAATTACAATAATAATAAGAACAGCAATAACCATATTACCGATAATAACGATAATTACAATAACAATGATAACGATAATAACGATAAGTACGATTATAATAATGACGATAATAACGAAAGAAGTAATAATAATTATAACGATAAAAACGATAATATCATTAATAATAATAACAATAATAAACAAAATAAAGTTATCAAAGATAGTAATTGTAGTAATAAAAGCAGTAATGACAATACTAAAAATAATAACGATATTAACGATAATAATAATATCGATAGTAAGCAAAATATCAATAATAATATTAACAACATTAACGATATTATCGTTAATATTAGCAATAATAATAACTATAATAACGACAATAACGATAATAACAATATTAATAATAACTATAGTAACGATAATATCTATAATAATAATTAAAATATTATCGGTAATATCGATAATAATAATAAAAATAACAACGATATTATCGATAATAAATGTTATATTATTAATAATAACGATAATAACGATAATAACGATAATAAGGATAGTAACTTTAATAACAATGATATTAATATCGATAAAAACAATAAAGTTAATAACGCCGATTATGATAACAGCGAAAATAATAAAATTAATAATAAAGATAATTACGATAATAACGATAGTAATTGTAGTAATAATAAAAATAATAACGATAATAACGTTAATAACGAAAATAACGATTATATTATTAACGATTATATTAATAATATCGATAATTTAATAACAATACTAACGATAATAACGATAATAATAATAATAATAATAATAATAACGATATTAACGACAACAGTAGTAGTAATACTAATAATAATAACAATACTATCGATAATGATGTTAACGGAATAAATAATAACTTTAATAATTATAATAGTAATAACAATACTAACTATAAAAACGATAATTATAATAGTAATAGTAATAATAATAGCAATAATAACGATAATACAGATAATTATAATAACAATAATAACGACAATAACGATAATAGCGATAACAATAATAACAATAATAACGTTAATAACGAAAATTACGATAATTCTGATAATAACAATAATAATGATAACGATAATAACGAAATAGTAATAATTATAAATACGATTATAAAAATAATATCGAAAATAATAATAATTATAACAATTAACATAATAACGATTATAACGATAATAATAATATTAATAATAACAATATTGACAGCAAGAACGATAAAGAATATAACAACATTAATAACGATAAAATCGATAATAAAGAAAATAACGATAATAATAATAACAATAATAACTATAATAACCATGATAACGATATTATAGTAATAATAATAAAGATAATTTCGATAATAAGGACAATAATAATAGTAATAATAACGATAATAACGATAATATCGATAATAATTATAACGAAAATAACGACAATAATATTATTAATATTAACGATAATAAGAATAATTATAATGACATCGATAATAATAATGACAATAATATCGATAATAAGGGAAATTATGAAAATAACAGTAATAACGATAATATATATAAGACGATAATAATAATAATAATCAAAACGATAATAAGAATAATAACGATAATAACGATAATAACGATAATAATAATAATAATGATATAGAAAGTGACGGTATTAACTGTAATGACGATAACAATATTAACAACAATAACGATATTAGCGATAACTATAATAACTACGATTACGATAATAACAATAGTAATAATGACCAAAATATCGAAAACTACGATAAAAACGATATTATTAGTAATAAAAGTAAAGATAATATCGGTAAAGTGGATAATAATAATAATATTATATTCGATAATAACGATAATAAAAATAATAATAATAATAATTACTATAATATCGTTAATAGTAACAACTATAAATTCGATAATAATGGTATTAATGAAAATAACTAGAATAATAATAATACATATAACAATAAAAACGATAATAACAATAATAATATTGACATTAATAACGATAATTACGATAATAACGATAGTAATAAGTACTATAATAACGGTAAAAAGATAATAACGATAATAATAATAATAATAATATTATCGATAAGAAGTATAATTACGAAAATACCGGTAATAAAGATAATAACGACAAAAATAATTATAATAATAATAACGATACTAACGATAATAACGATAATAATAATAATAATAATAAAGATAATAACGGGATTAACGATAATGATGATAATAATAATAATAACGATAATTATAAGAACAAAAGTTACTATAATAACGATATTAACAATAATAATAAGAAGAATAATAGCGATAATAACGATAATAAAATTAATAATAATAATAATGGCGATATTATAGATATTAACGATAATAATAAGAACGATAATAACGACAATAGTAATTATAACAATAACGATAATAATTATCATAACGACAATAATAATAATAATAATAAGTATGTTAAGGATATTAACGATAATCACATTAATAATAATAATAAAAATAATAATAACGGTAACATAGATAATAACGATAATAGTAATAACGATTTTTTCGACAATAGTGATAATAATAATAACGATAATAACGATAATAGTGATTGTAGTGACAATAAAGACAGTAATAAGAATAATAATAATAATAATAACGATAATAATAATAATACTAATAACGATAATAACATTAAAAACGATAATAACGATAATAAAGATAATAACAATAATAATAATAATATTAATATCAATAATAGCAATAATAACGTTAGTAACCATAATAACGATAACAAAAATAATAACCATAATAAGGATAATAACATTATAACTAATTACAGAGATAACGATAATAACGGTAATAAAAAGAAAAATAATGACGATATTAACGAAAATAGTGTTAACAATTTTAACGAAAACAACGATAACAATATTAATAATAATAATAATAATAGCGAAGGTAAGTATGATAACTGACAACTATAATATTAATAATATTAATAACGATAATAACGATAATAATGATAATAATAATACTAAAAATAACCATAATAACGATATTAATGGCAATAACGATAATAACGATAATTATGAATATCATATTAAAGATAATAACGATGATAACTATAATAATAATAAAGATAACATCTATATTAACAATAATAACGATAACAATTAAAATCATATTAAAGATAGTAACGATAGTAGCGACAATAAAATAATAATATTAATATCAATAATAACAATAATAACGATAATAGCAATAATAATTATAACAATATAACCGATAATATCGATAACAATAAAAATAACAATAATAATAATAAGGAAAATAAAGATAGTAGCGATTATAATAATAATGATTAAAAGGATAACAACGACAATAATGATAATTGCAATAATAACGATAATAATGGTAATAAAAATAACAATAATGACGATATTTAAGAAAATAGTAAAAACAATAATAACGATAACAACGATAATAACATTAATAACTATAATAACGACAATAATAATAATAAAAAATCTAAAGGAACAATTATAACGATAATGACGATAACAACGATAATAACATTAATAATATTAATAATAATAACGAAAGCAAGTATGATAACGATGCCATCGATAATAATAATAAAAATAAGAATGATAATAAAGATAATAACGATAATAATAATACTAACAATAAAGATAATTACGATAATAACAATAATCGTATTAAAAATAATAACGATAATAACAATACTAAAGATAATAGAGATAATAATAATAACAACAAAAGCAATATTAACGATAATAACTATAATAATAATTATAATTATGACGGAAATAACGATAACAATCGTAATAATGATAATAACGATAATAACGATAATAAAAATGATAATAATAGTAATAATAAAAATTCTAACGGTGTAAAAGATTCTAACGATAATAATAATAACAACAATAACGATAATAATTGTAATGATGTTAAGAACGCTAATAATATTAATAATAATAAAAATAATAACTACAATAAGGACAATAACGATAATAATAGTAGTAATATTAAAAATATTATGAATAATAACTATCAAAACGATAATAACAGCAATAATAGTAGTAATAAAAAAAGTAATAATTATAATTACGATAAAGACGATTTTAACGATAATAATAATTGCAATAAATACGATAATATCGATAATAATAATAATAATATTAACGATAATATCGAACATAATATAACATTAATAACTATAATAACGATAATAACGATTATAAAGGTAATAATAATAATAATGATAATAGTAACAATAATAAAGATAATAATGACACAATAATAATAATAATAATAATAATAATAACGATAATAACGGTAATAACAATAAAAATAATAGGAAAATAACAAGAATATCAATAATGACGATAAAAAAGATAATAACGATAAATCGATAATAATAAATACGATAATAACCATAACATCGATAATAATAATAACAATATTTAAAATAATATCGATTATAATAACAACAATATTGACGATAATACCAACAATAATAAAAACAACAATAACAGTAATAACGATAATAACGATAATATCGTTAATAATAATAATGATAATAATGATAATAGCCATAAAAACAATAACGATATTAATGATAATATTGACAATATTAAAAATAATAATGATAATAATTTAAAAACGATAATAATTATCATAATTATAGCAGTAATAACAATAATAACGATATTAAAAATAAAAATAATTACGATAATATAGATAATAATAATAAAATTCATAACGTTAAAAATGATAATAACGATAATAACGGAAATTATAAAAAAATTGATAACGCTAATAACGATAATACAGATATAATATAATTAATAATAAAGATAGTAACGATTATAATGGAAATAATAATAATATGAATATCGAAAATAACGATAATAACAGTAAAATCAATAATAATAGTAAGAATACTAGTAATAATAATAATAATAATAACGATAATAACAATAATAACGATAATAATAATAATAAAAATAATAATAATAATAATAATAATAATAATAATATAAGGATAATAGCGATAATTACGACAATAATAAAAGTATTAATAATGATGATAAGGATAATAAGGAAAACATCGATAATAGTAATATCAAAAATATCGATAATAACTATAATAACGATAAGAATAAAATAATAGTAATGATAATAACGATAACAAATACTATAACGATAGTAATAATAACAATTATAACGATAATAACTGTAATGACGATAACAATAATAACAACAATTACGATATTATCGATAATAATATTAACAATATTAACGTTCATAACGATAATAACGATAATAATAAATATAATAATAACGATAATAAAGATATCAATGATAAAAATGATAATAACGATAATGATAATAATGATATTACGGATAATTTCGATAATAATAATAATAATATTAACGGTAATATCGATAATACCATTAAAATATTAATGTTATTATCGAAAATAATTGTAATAATAATAAAGATAACAACGATATTAACGATAATAACGATACAAAAAAAACAATAATAACGATAATAATATTTATGATAATAATTATAATACTGATAATAAAAGATAATAACGATAATATAGATAATAACATTAATAATAATGACAATAATAACAATTATAGCGATAATAACGATAATAATAGAGACAATAATAATAATATTAAAAATTGTAACAAAAAAATAACGATTTGTCTATAATAACGATAAAAATAGTAACGATATTATCGATAATAATAATAATAATAATAATAATAGCAATAATGACCTTAATAAAGATAACAACGATAATAATGATACGATAATAACGATAAAAGTAATAATAATATCGATAGTAATAATAATTACTATAATGACGATAATAACGATTATAATAATAACGATAATGAGGATGCTAATAATAACTATAATAGCACTACTAACGATAATAATTATAATAATAATAGCAATAATAACAATTATAACACTATTAACGTTAAAAACGATAATAACGATAATAATAGTTGAATAATAAGAAAAATAACTATAATAACGATATTATCAATCATAACAATAACGACAATAACGATAATATCGATAATAATAATAACATTATGAACGTTAATATCGATAATGATAATAATAATAAAAACATTAAAAACGATAATAAAGATAATAAGTATAATAATAATAATGAAAATAACGTTAATAACCATATTAACGATAATAATAATAATAATAAGAACAGTAATAATAATAACCTTAATTATGATAATAACGATAATAAAAATAGTAATTATAACGCTAATAGCAATAATAACGATATTAATCATAATAATAAATACGATAATATCGATCAAATCGATAATAATAATAACAATATTTACCATTATATCGACAAAAATAATATCAATAATAACAATATTAAAATTGATAATTTTTATAACGATAATAATAAAATTATTATTAATAACAATAATAAAGATAAAAACGATAATAAAAATAATAACTTTAATAACAATAATAGTAACATTATTACTAATAATAATAATAACGATAATGACGAAAATAATGATAATAACGATTATAATGACAACGACAATATCGATAATAGTATTAATAATAATAAGGATAATAACGATATTTATGATTATAATAATAACAATAATAAAGAAAAGAACGATTAATCTTTAATAACGATGTTAATAATAACGATAATAACTATAATAACGATGTAACGATAATAAGGACAAAAATAGAAACGATAATATTGATAATCAAAATAATAATATTAATAGCAACAATATCGATAATGTAGAAAATAACGATAATAATGATAATGATAATAAAGATAATACTAATAATAATAATATCAAAAATAACAATAATTACGAAAACGACTATAATAACGATAAAAATAATAACGATAATGACGATGATAATAATAGTAATAATACCGATAGTAACGATATCAATGATAATAACGATATAAACGATAATAATGATAATTATAATAACGATAATAACGATAGTAACGACAATAATAATAATTATAATTTCGTTAAAAGAGATGATAACTATGTCAACGATAATAATAATTACAAAAATATTAAAAAAAACGATAGTAACGTTAATAATAATATTTCAAAAAAAGGATAATAAGGATAATAATAATAATAATAACAATAATAAAGATTATAACGACATTAATAAGGATAAAAATAATAATAATAATAATAATATCGATGATAACGATAATAACTATAATAATAATATTATTCATGACAATAATACCAATAATAACGGTAATAAGTATAATAATAAATACGATAAAGTCGATAATATCCATAAGATTATTAACAATTTTAACGATAATATCGATAATAATAAGAACAATATTAACGATAATATCGATAAAATTAATAACAATATTAACGATAATATCTATAAAAATAATAATAATAATAATAATAAAAGTATTAACGATAGTAGAGATAACAAAAATGATAATAATTATAACGATAATAAGGATAATAACATTAATAAAAATAATTATAAAAAAGATAACAACGATATTGACGAAAGTAGCGATAATAATAATTGATAATAATGATATTAGCGATAAAAATTATAATAATGATAACAATAATGACGATAATAACGTAAATAATATTAACAATAATAACGATATTAATGATAATTAAAATAATAATAATAAAAATAATAACGAATACAAAGACAATTTCGATAGTAACAATAATAATAATTATAATAACCAGAATAACGATATTAACAATAAATAGTAGCGATATTAACGACAATATTGATAATAATATTAGCAATTATAAAGATAACAAACGACAATAACTACAGTAAAGATAATAATATCTATACTAAAGATAATTACAATAATAATAATAGTAACGATAATAATAATAATAATAATATCGATAAAGACAATAACGATAATAACGGTAATAATAATAATAATAAAGATAATTACGATAATAACGATAATAATAATAACAATAATAACGATAATAACGACATTCACGATAATAATAATTACAATAATGACGATATTAACGTTAAAAAAGACAATACCGATAATAACGATAATAACAATAATAATAATAGTAATAATTAAGTTAATAATGATATTTACGATAATAAGGAAAGTAACAGTAACAATAATAACGATAATAACAATTATAATCCTCATAACGATATCAATATTTATAAAAATAACAATAATATCGATAATAACGATAATAATAATAACGAAAGTATCGATAATATCGTTAATACCAATAACAATATAATTGATAATATCGATAATAATCTTAATAATCATAACGATAATAGCGATAATAACGATAATAATGATAATAACGATAATGAAGATATTAACGATGATAATAATAGTAATAATAAAGATAATAACGATGTAAATGATTCTAACGATAATAATAATAACAACAATATCGATAATAACGAATATGGTGTTAAGAATGATAATAATATTAACAATAATAAAAACAATAATGACAATCACGATAATAACGATAAAATCGTTATTAACGATAATAATAATGGTGAAAATTACGATAATATCGATGATTATAATAACTATAATAACGATAATAACGAATATAGAGATAATAATAATTATAGTAATAATAACGATATTATAGATACTAACGACAAAATAATAATAATAATTATAACGATAATAACGGTAATAACGAATAAAAATAATAGAAAAATAAAAATAATATCAATAATAACGATAACAAAGATAATAACGATAATATCGATATTAATAAATAAGATAATATCGGTATCAACGATAATAATAATAACAATATTAACGATAATATCGACAATAATAACAACAATATCGACAATAATAACGATAATAATAATAACAATAATACCGATACTAACGATAATATCGTTAATAATAATAACGATAATGATAATAGCGATAAAAACAATAACGATATTAACGATAATATTGACAATATTAAAGAAAATAATAATAATAATTATAAAACGATAATAATTATCATAATAATAATAGTAATAACGATAATACCGATAAAAAAATTAAAATAATAACGATAATAAAGATTATTATATAAAAATTAATAACGTTAATAACGATAATTACGATAATAAAGGTAATAATAAAAAAATTAATAACGCTAATAACGATAATAAAGATAATAATATTATTAATAATACCGATAATATCGATTATAATGGAAATAATAATAATAACAATAGCGATAATAACGATAATAATGATAATAACGATAATGAAGATATTAACGATGATAATAATAGTAATAATAAAGATAATAACGATGTAAATGATTCTAACGATAATAATAATAACAACAATATCGATAATAACGAATATGGTGTTAAGAATGATAATAATATTAACAATAATAAAAACAATAATGACAATCACGATAATAACGATAAAATCGTTATTAACGATAATAATAATGGTGAAAATTACGATAATATCGATGATTATAATAACTATAATAACGATAATAACGAATATAGAGATAATAATAATTATAGTAATAATAACGATATTATAGATACTAACGACAAAATAATAATAATAATTATAACGATAATAACGGTAATAACGAATAAAAATAATAGAAAAATAAAAATAATATCAATAATAACGATAACAAAGATAATAACGATAATATCGATATTAATAAATAAGATAATATCGGTATCAACGATAATAATAATAACAATATTAACGATAATATCGACAATAATAACAACAATATCGACAATAATAACGATAATAATAATAACAATAATACCGATACTAACGATAATATCGTTAATAATAATAACGATAATGATAATAGCGATAAAAACAATAACGATATTAACGATAATATTGACAATATTAAAGAAAATAATAATAATAATTATAAAACGATAATAATTATCATAATAATAATAGTAATAACGATAATACCGATAAAAAAATTAAAATAATAACGATAATAAAGATTATTATATAAAAATTAATAACGTTAATAACGATAATTACGATAATAAAGGTAATAATAAAAAAATTAATAACGCTAATAACGATAATAAAGATAATAATATTATTAATAATACCGATAATATCGATTATAATGGAAATAATAATAATAACAATATCGATAATAACGATAATAACGGTAATAACGATAATAATAATAGCAATAATAAAAGTAATAATAATAATGATAATTACGATAATAACGATAATTCAATAATAACGATATCCATAATAACGATAATAAAGATAATATTAATAACAATAATATTATTGATAATATATATAATAACGATAATAAACGTAATGACGACCATGACGATAATAATAATTACGATAAAATCGATAATGACGATAATAACGATAATAACGACAATAAAAATATTAATAATAAAGAAAATATCAATATTTTAGCAAATAACGATTATAACGTTAATAATAATAACAGTATTAACGATAATAACGATAATAGTGATTATAACGATATTAAAAACAGTAATAATTATAATAATAATAAAAAAAATATTATCGGTAACAATGAAAATAAAGATAATAATAGTAGTAATAATTACAATAATAACAATAATAACGATAATAAAGATAATAACGATAATTATGATAATAACAATCATAATAATAATGATAATAACGATAATAGTAAAATTAATAATAACGATAATAATAATAATAAAAATAATAATAATAATAATAATAATAATAATAATAAAGATAATAACGTGTATAACGATAATAATTATTACAATAATATTGATAATAACGACAATAATCATAATAACTGTAATAATAAAAACAAAAATAACTATTAAAACGGTAATAACAATAATAATAATAACAATAATGAAAATAATAACGGTAATAACGATAATAATAATAATAATGGCGATAATAACGGTAATAACAAGTAATAATAAATACAACACTAACAATAGTAATAATAGCAATAATAACGATGATAACGAAATGGAAGATAATGGTAATAATATTAATTACGAAATAAAGGATAATAACGATAACGACGATATAAATAATATAAATAATAGTAATAATTATAATAATAATAAAAATAATAACGATAATAAATATAATAACGTTAATAATTCAAGTAATAATAACAATAATATCATTATTAAAGATAATAAAGATAAGAACAATAATAATAATCATAATAATAACAATAATATTAATAACAATATTAACGATAATAATGTTTATGACAATAATAATAATAACAGTAAAATTGATATTAAAAACAATAATTATAATAACTATAATAATAATAACAAAAATAACTATTGAACGGTTATAACAATGATGATAATAACAACAATGACGATAATAACGATAAAACGATAACAACGATAATAATAAAAATAGTAATAATAGCAATAATAACGATAATAACGATAAAATCGATAATAACGTAATAATAACGATTACAACAATAATAACGACAATATCGACAATAATACTAATAATGATAATAGTAATAAAAACGATAATAATAAAAATAATAATAATAACGATAATAATGATAATAGTACATGTAATAATAATACTAATAACTATAATAACGGTAATAACGATAATAATGATAATAACGATTATAATAACAACGATAATACCGATAATGGTAGTATTAATAATAACGATAATAATGGTATTTACGATAATAATAATAACAATAATATAGAAAAGAACGATATTATCTATAATAACGATATTAATAATAACGATATAAACTATAATAACGATGAAAAGATAATAATAACATCAATATTACCGATAATATTGATAATAATAATAATGATAATAGCAATAATAACGATAATAAAGATATTAACGGTAATAATGATAATGATAATGACGATATAATAATAATAATATCAAAAATAACAATAATTACCATAATGACTACAATGACGATAATAATAATAATGATAATAACGATAGCAATGATAATAATGATAATAGCGATAATAATGATTATTATAATAACGATAATAACGACAATAATAATAATAATAATAGCGTAAAAAGAGATAATAAGTACGTCGCCGATAATAATAATAAAAATAATATCAACAAAAAAGATAATAACGATAATAATAATAAAAATAATGACGATTTTAACGATATTAGGATAATAGCAATAACGATAATAAGGATAAAAATCTTAAAAATAATAACGATATTAAAGATTTAAACGAGAAACATAATAAGGATATTAACGATTATAACGATAATAATGATAATAATAATAATAATAATAACATTAATAAAGTTAATAGCGTAAATAACGATAATAGCGATAATACATATAATAATTATAACGAATATAATGATAATAACGATAATTATGAAATTAATAATAATAATAATATCGATATAAATGATTATAACGATAATAACCATATTAACTATAAAAACGACAATAAAATTAATAATAATAATGAAAATAATAACACCGTTAATGACGATAATAGCGATAATAGTAGTAGAAGTAATATCAATAATAACAATAATATCGATATAAAGATAATAACGATAATAATACTAACGATTATAACGAAAATAGTAATAATAATAATAGCGATAATAACGATAATAACGACAATAACGATAATAATGATAATAATAATAATAATTATAATAATAATAATAATAATAATAATAATAATAATAATAATAGTTTTAAAAATAATAACAATAATGCGTTTAATAACGACAAAAATTGTGGTAATGTTAAGAATCATAACAATAATAACGATCATAACGTTTATGACAATAACAATATTATTGACAATAACGTCTATAGTAATAATAATAATAATAACGATAATAATGATAATTATAATATCGATAATATCGATAGTAACTATAATAATAATAATAATAATAACGTTAAAAGGGATAATAACTATTTAAACGATAATAATGATCACAATAATATCAATATAAACGATAATAACGATAATAACGATAATAATCTTAACAATAATAATGATATTAGAGATTTTAAGGATAATAATAATAATGATAATATCGATAATAACGATAGGAATAATAATTTAATATCGATTGTAACAATAACAACGACAAAGACGATAGTAACGATAATAATAATAACGATAATAATAATAACGATCATAAAGTTAATAATAAAAATCATATTAAAGATAATAACGCTAATAACAATACTAACGATAATACCGATAATAATAATAACGATATTAAGGATAATATCGGTAATAATTGTAACAATATTAACAATAAAAACGATAATAATAATAACAACGAAAACATTAATAACGATATTAACTATAAAAAAATTTATAATAATAACGACAATGAAGATAATAATGATAAATATAGAAGTAATAATAACAATATTAAGAGTATTAAATATAATAATGATTATAAAGATAATAGTAGTAGTAATAATAACAGTAATAACAATAATAACGATAATAACGATTATAACAATGTTAACGATAATAATATTGACGATAATAACAATAATAACCATAATGATATTAATAATAATAATAAAGATAACAACGCTATTAACGAAAATAATGACAGTAATAATAATAATAGTAACGAAGATAACGTTAACAATGATAATACCGATAATAAAGATAATAACAATAATAATAATAGTATTAATTTTGATAATGACGATATTAACTATAATAATATTAGTAATAATAACGATAATAGAAGTAATAATAACAATAATAACAATTATAGCGATAATAATGTTATTACCGATAATAACGATAATTATAATATTCATAGTAACTATAACAAGGATATTATCCATAATAATAATAACAATAATAACGATAATAACGATAATAACAATTATAATAGAAGTATTAATAACAATATTAAGAATAATAACAATAAAAACGATAATAGAAATAAAAATAGTAGTAATATAAAAAGTAATAATTATAATAACGATAAAAACGATTTTAACGATAATAATAATGACGATAAATAGGATAATATCGATAATAATAATAACAATAAGAACGATAATATCGATAATAATAATAACATTAATAACTATAATTACGAAAATAACGATTATAACGATAATAATAATAAGAATAATAATAACCACGAAAATAACGTTAATAACGGTAGCAATAATAATAACACTAACAATATAAATAATTACAATAGTAACAATAATAACATTATGACGATAATAATAATAATAATATTAACGATAATTGCGATAATGATGATAATAATGATAATAAGGATAATAACATTATAGTTATTAACGATAAAAACGACAATAAAGATAATAACAATTAAAATTATAAAGATATTAATGAAAATAACGATAATAATGATAATAAAGGCAATAATAATAATAATAATAACGTTAATAATGATAATAGGGATAATAATAATATCGAAAATAACGACAATAATAATAATAATAATAACGATCATAATGCAAATAACGATAATTTCGGAAATAATAAAAACAATAATATCGATAAGAACGATATTAACGATATAATAATAATAATAATAATTTCGTAATCAGGTTAATTACGAAAATATCGGTAATAACCACGATAACGGGGAAATCGATAATTAACAATAAAATCGACAATATCGATAATAACGACATTAAATGTAATAATTATAACGATAATAACAATAATATCGATAATAATAATAGCGACAATGACGACAAAAATAATAATAATATTAATGGTATTAACGATAATAATGATAATAGTAATTATAATGATAACGATAATAACGATAATAACGCATAATAATTATTGCAACAATAAAAATAGTAATAATAAAAATAATAACGATGATAACGATATTGACGATAATAATAAAAATAATATCGTTAATAACGATAATAACGATTATAAAATTAATAATAATATCGATAATATTGATAATAACGATAATAAAACATTAATAGTAATAAAAATAACATAATATCGATAATAACGATAATATCGATAATAATTATAACGAAAATGACGACGATAATAATAATCATTATCGGTATAAGGATAAATTCGATAAAATCGATAATAATAATAGCAATAATATCGATTAATAACCATAATGACGATAATAATAATATTACTAATAATAATAATAATAATAACAAGGATAATAAGGATAATTACGATAATAACGATAATATCGACAATGATAATAATTATATTTACGATAATAATGATAATAACGATAATAATAATAATAATAACATTAAAAACAATAATAACGATAATAACAATAATAATAATAGCATTACAAACAATAATATCGATAATAACGATAAATACGATAATAATTATAACAATTATATCGATAATAACGATTAGAAATATAATACTATTAACAATATTATCGCTGACAACGATAATAACGATAATTATAATAATTACATATAGATAATAAGAATTATAATGATAAGAACGAACATAAATATATAAAAGTATATAACGGCAAATATAATAATAATAATAGCGATAATGACGATAATGACGATAATAACGATAATGATGATAATAAAGATTATAATAATATCGATAGTAACGATAATGGTAAAAATAATAATAATGATAATAACGATAATAGGAATAATAATAATAACGATAAAAGCTATAAAAGCGATAATAATAATAATAACGATAATACGGGTACTAACGATAGCAAGGATAATAAATATATCAATAAAAACGATAATAATGATATTAACGATAATAAAGATAATAACAATAAGACCGATAGTAATGATACGATAATAACGATTACTGAAATGATAATATTACCGATTGTTTCAATAATAACGATAATGACGTTAATAATAAAAATATTAATAAGGTAATAACGATATTCACGACAAAAACGATAAAAATGATAATAACAATAATAATAAAAATAACAATTACAATAATAAAGATAATAACTATAAGAATGAGAACAATAATAACGATCATAGCGTTAATAATGATAATAATAATAGCAATAATAGCGATAACATCGTTAATAACAATAATCGTAATAATAACGATAATAGTGGTAATAACGATAACAACGATAATAATAATAATAGTAATAACGATAATAACAATATTAACCAAAATAAGGATAATAATAATAGAAATAATAAAAATAATGGCGATATTAATGATAGTAAGAATATTAAAGATATTAACAATAATAATAATAGTAATAATAATGTTAATAACGTTATTAACGATAATAACGATAATAATAATAACAGTAATATAGATAATAACGATAATATCGATTATAATAATAAAAATAAAATCGATAGTAATGATGTTAATGATAACTATAATAACATTAATTACGATAATAACGACAATAGTAATAATAATAATTACCATAATAATAATAACAATAATAACGATAATGAAGATTTTTACAATAATATTAATAACGATAATAACGATAATAACGATAATAATAATAATTTTAATAACAAAGGATATAACGATATTCAGGAAAATAACGATAATAATGATAATAACGATACTAATAAGAATAATAATAACAATAATAACTATAATAACGATTATAATGATAATAACTATAATAATGATATTAACAATAAGAATAAAAGTAATAATAAAGACATTAACGCTATGAACGATAAAAATGATAATAACTATACTAATAAAAATAATAATAACAATAATAAAGATAATAATAATAAAATTAATATCGATAATTACGTTAATAACTATAATAATAATAGCATTAATAACAATAATAACGGTAATAATAATAATAATAGTAATAACAATATTAAGGATAATAAAGTTAATAATGATATTATTAATAACGTTGACAACGATAAAAACAATAATATTAATATTAATAATAACGAAAATAAGGATAATATCGATAACAACGATACTATTAATA
Organism: Vespa crabro; assembly: GCF_910589235.1. Lineage (NCBI taxonomy): Eukaryota > Metazoa > Arthropoda > Insecta > Hymenoptera > Vespidae > Vespa > Vespa crabro. The sequence goes on from NW_025813595.1 coordinate 3,786,878, forward strand.
ATAATTATCAAGATATTAACATAATTAACGATCATATCGATAAAATAATAATAACATTACTAATAATAATATTAATATCAATAAAAACGATAACAACACTATTAATGAGATGAATATGAACGATAATAACAATAATAAGGATAATAATAATTACAATAATAACGATACCAACGACAATAACAATAAAAATAATAATAATAATAACGAAAATAACGAAAATAACGATAATAACGATGTCAACGATAATATTAATAACAATAATAAGGATAATAACGATGACAACGATAATAATAATAACAATAATAATGATAATAACGATAATAACGATTATACGGATAATAGAAATACGATAATAACGATAATAATAATAACGATAATAACAATAACGTCGATAATATTAATAACAAAATGTACGATAATTTCGATATTAATAATTGTAATCATAACAATAATAACGATCAAAACGATAATAGCAACTATAATAATAACGATAATAACGATATTAATAATAATATTACTATTGTAAGTAACAATAATAATGATAACGATGTTTATAATCGTAATAATAATAACGTTTATAATGATACTGACGGTAATAATGATAATAAAAATAATAACCATAATAACGATAATAATAACATTATTACTAATAATAACAGTAACGATAATAACGGTAATAAAAACAACAATAATAACAATATTAACGAAAATAGTAATTACAATTGTAACGGAAACAACGATAACAGCATTAATAGCAATAATAATAATAATAATAGCGAATGTAAGTATGATAACGGTGACACCTATAATATTAATAACAATAATAACGATAATAACGATAATAATAATAATCGTATTAAAGATAATAAAGATAATAACGATACTAACGGTAATAGCGAAAATAATAATGACAACAAAAACAATATTAACGATAATATGTATAATAACAATTATTATAATGACGGTAAAAACGATAACAACGGTAATAATGATAATAACGATAATAACGATATTAACAATGATAATAATAATAATAATAATAAAGATAATAACGATGTAAAAGGTTCTAACGATATTAATATTTACAACAATAACGATAATAACGATTATGATGATAAGAACGATAATAATACTAATAATAATAAAAATAATTCCGACAATAACGACAATAAGAATAATAATAGAAGTATTAATAACAATTTTAAGAATTATAACTATAAAAACGATAATAACAATAATAATAGTAGTAATAAAAAAGTAATAATTATAATAACGATAAAAAAGATTTTAACGATAATAATAATGACGATAAGTAGGATAATATCGATAATAATAATAACAATATTAGCCATAATACCGATAATAATAATAGTAGTAATAATAACCATAATAAAGATTATAACGACACAATAATAATAATAATAATAATAACGATAATAACGGTAATATCGATAAACATAATAGAAAAATAAAATAATATCAATAATAACGATAAAAAGTATAAAAACGATTATATCGATTATATAAAATACGATAATAACGATATTATCGATAATAATAATAACAATATTAACAATAATATCGATAATAATAACAACAATATTGACGATAATATCGATAATAATAATAACAATAATATCAGTAATACCGGTAATAACGATAATATCGGTAATAATAATAATGATACTATGTTAATAGCGATATAAACAATAACAATATTAATGATAAAATTGACAATATTAAAGATAATAATGATAATAATTTTAAAACAATAATAATTATCATAATTATAGTAGTAATAACGATAATAACTACATTAAAAATAAAAATAATAACGATAAAATACATAATAATAATAAAATTTATAACGTTAATAACGAGAATAACGATAATAACCGTAATAATAATAAAATTGATATCGCTAATAACGATAATAAAGGTATAATATTATTAATAAGGATGATTATAATGATTATAATGGAAATAATAATAATTATAATATCGATAATAACGATAATAAAGTTAAAATGGATAATAATAATAGTAAAAACATTAGTAATAATAATAATGATAATTACGTTAATAACGATAATAATAATAGTTATAATAACAATATAACAAGAATAACGAGAACAAACGATAATAACGAAATCTATAATAACGATAATAAAGACAATAATAGTAACAATAATAATATCGATAATAACTGTAATAATGATAGTAACCATAATGACGATAATAACGATAATATCGATAATAATAATAATAATAATAGTTACAGTAATATCGAAAATAACGATAATAACGGCAGTAATAATAATAATAATAACAATATTAATATCCATAATGCAGATAATGAAGCCAATAAAAATAATTATATAATATTAGTAATAATAACGATAATGACGATAATAATAATAGTATTAATAACAAAATTAAAAATAATAACGATAATAACGATAATAACGATAATAATAATAATAATAACGACATCATTACTATAATAAATGTAATAACGATATGTCATTAACGTTAAAGACGACAATAGTGATAATAGAAATAACGATAATAACGATAATAAACATAATAACATTAACGATGACATGACAATAATAATAACAATATTAATAACGATAATAACGATAACAACAATAATAAAAATAATGACTATATTAACGATATCAATAATAATAGTAATAAATATAGTAATAAATACGATAATAAAAATAGTAATAATAACTATGATAACAAAAAAACGACAATAATGATAATAACGATAGTAATAATAACAATAATAACGATGATAAGGATAATAATGGTAATAACGATAATAATAGTAATAATAATAACGATAATAACAATATTAACGATAATAAGCATTATGATAATAACAATAATAACAATAAAAACGATATAAACGTTAACAACAATTATAATAATGATATTAACTATACTAATAGTAATAACAATAACAATAATAACGATTATTATAATAATTATAAAAAGAATAATAACGATAATAATGATAATAAGGTTTTTAACGTTAATAACGATAGTAATAATAACATTAATAACGATAATAACATAAAAAACGATAATAATAATAAAGACGTTAATAATAATAATCATATTAGAAATATTAACGATAATAAAAACAATAATAATTATAACAATAATAATAATAATAATAGTAACCATATAAACGATAATATCGATAATAACGATAGTAATAATAACAATAATGACGATAATAATAATAATATTAATAACAATAATAACGATAATTACGAGAATGACGATAATATTAATAACGATAATAACGTTAATAACGTAAATAACGATAAAATAATTGTAAGAATAACAATAATAACGATAAAAATATTAACGCAAATAACGATAAAAATAATAGTAATAACAACAATAATAACGATAAAAATTTTGAGCGATAATATCGACCTTATTAACAATAATAGCGATAATAATAATAACGATAATAACGATATTAAAGATAATAATTCTAAGAATAATATATATTACATTGATACTAACGTTAATAACGATAATACTAATAACAATAATAACGATAATAACGTTTATTATGGTAAGAACGATAATATTATTAATAATAATAACAGTAATAACGTTAATTACGATATAAGTATAATAATAAAAGTAATAATAACAATATTAAAAATAATAAGTATAATAAAGATAATAACTACAATAATAGTAGTAATAATGAAATTAATAATAATAATAGCCATAAAAACGATTTTAACGATAATAATTATAACGATAATAACGATAATAATAATAATATTATCGTTAGTAACAATAATAATGATAATGATGTTTATAATTGTAATAATAATAACGATTATAACGATAATAACGATAATAATGATAATAACGATAATAATTATATTATTAAAAGGAACAATAATATCAATATTAACGATAATAAGAATAATATTAATAACGATATTAAAAATAATATCAATATTAACGATAATAATAGTAGAAATAATAACAATAATAACGATAATAAAGATAACAATAATATTATTAACGATTACAATGATAATATTAATATAAATAATAACGATAATAACGAAAATGAAGATAATAATATTAATATAAATAAAGATAATAACGATATTAACGATAAAACCGATAATACTGATTAAAACGATAGTAGCGATAATAAATATAATAACGACAATAATAATAATAATAATAATAATAATAAAAATAATAATAACGATAATAACGATAATAACATTAATAACATCAGTAATAATAACAATAATATCAATAATAACGATAATAAGGATAATAATAATAACAATAATATAGACAATATCGATAATTATAATAATAATATTAACGATAATTTCGGTCATTATATTAATACTATTAACAATAATAACGATAATAACGATAATAACTATAATAATAATATCGATAATAACAATATTATTAATAATAACAACAACGAAAATTACGATAATAACAATAACAAAATTAATAATAATGAAGATAATAACAATTTTAACGATAATATCATTAGTAACGATAATAAAAATAAAAATTGTAATAGCAATAATAACGATAATAAAGAGAATAACGGTAATAACGATAATAACTGTAATAATAATAACGAAAAGAACGATAATAATGATATTAACGATAATAATAATAATAATAATATCGATTACAACGATGATAAGGAAAATAAAAATAATAACGATAATAATAGCTATAATAATTGCAATAATAATAACGTTAATTACAATAATAACGATAATAATGATAGTAATTATAAAAATAATAGCAATAATAAGAATAATATTGATAATAATATATACGATTTTAACGACGATAGTAATAATAATAATAACGATAATAAAGATAATAACGATAATAATAGCGGTAATGTTAGGAATAATAACAATAATAACGATAATAAAGATTATGACGATAACAATATTATTCATAATAACGTCAATAGTAATAATAATAATAATGACGGTAATATCGATATTAGTAGTAATATTAATAACGATAATAATGATAATTACGATAATAATAATAATAATAATAAAGATAATAACGATAGTAACAATAATAACGATAATAATAATAAAAATATTAAAGATAATAACGAAAATTATAAAAATAATAATAGCAATAATAACAATAATCACGACAATAACGATATTAACGACAATAATAATACTAGTAATAACGATAATAACGATATGAATGGCATTATCGATAATAACGTTTATAATAATAATCTTATTAAAGATAAGAAAGATAATAACGATACTAACAATAACAGCGATAATAATAATAACGATATTAAGGATAATATCGTTAATAATTGTAAAAATATTCACGATTGTATCGAAAATAATAATAACAACAAAAACAGTAATAAAGATAATAACTATAATAAAATTTATAATAATAGAGATAATAACGATTATAACGTTAATAATAACAATAAGAATATTATCGATAATAGCAATGATAATAATAGTAATAATATAGGTAATAACAATAAGAGAGTTCCTAACGATAATAATAATGACGACAATAACAATAATAATGAATATGATGATAAGAAAGATAATAATACGTATAATAATAAAAATAATAACGACAATAACGATCATAATGATAATAATAGAAGTAATAATAACAATATTAAGAATAATATCTTTAATAACGATTATAACGATAATAGTATTAGTAATAATAACAGTTATAACAATAATAATAATAATAATGCTTATAACATTGTTAACGATAATAATATTAACGATTTTAACGATAATAACCATAATAATAATAATAATAATGAAGATAACAACGATAATAACGAAAATAATGAGAGTAATAAAAACAATAATGACGAAAATAACGTTATCAACGATAATAACGATAATAACAATAATAATAATAGTAATAATGATAATAATATACGCTATAAAGTCGATAATATCGATCATAATAATATTATTATAAACCGTAACGTCGATAATAATAATAATAATAATACCATTATTAACGATAATAACGATAATAACTATAATAACAAAAACGAAAATAAAGATAATAATAATATTAACGAAAATAATAATAATAATAATAATAATAATAATAAAGATAATACAGATAGTAACGATAATAAAGATAATAAGGATAGTAACTATAATAACGATAATTGCGATAGTAACGAATATAATAATAACAATTATAACGATATTAGTAATAATATTAATAACGATAATAACGGTATTTGCGATAATAATTATAAGAATAATAAAAGATAATAACGATATTAACATTAATAACGATAATAATAATAACAATATTAATGATAATATCGAAAATTATAATAATAATATTAGCATTAATAACGATAATTTCGATAATATCGATAATAATAAAAACGATACTAACGATAAGAATAAAAATAAAATTAAGATAGTAACAATTATAACGACAATTACGATAATAACGACAATAATAACAACTATAATGTTGATGATAATGATAACGATCATAACACTAATAACGATAATAATAATAATAGCAATAATAACGATATTAACGAAAATATTAATAACATTAGTAACGAAAACAACGGTAATATCATTAATAATAATAATAATAATAAAGAAAGTAAGTATAATAACGGTAACAACTATAATATTAATATCAAACATAACGATAACACGATAATAACGATAATAATAATACTAATAATGAAGATAATAAGGATATCAATGGCAATAACGATAATAATGTTTATAATAATAATATTATTAAAGATAATAACGGTAATAACGATGCTAACAATAATAGCGATAATAATAACAACAACAGAAGCAGTAATAACGATAATAACTATAGTTTACTTATAATAATAACGATGATAACGATAATAATTATAATAACAATATTAACGATAATAACAATGATAATAATAATAACATTAAACGTAATGACGATAAAAAGGTATCTAACGTTAATAATAATAAAAGCAATAATAATGATAATAATAGAAGTAATACTAAATATATTAAGAATAATAAATATAATAACGATTATAACAATAACAGTAGTAGTAAGAATAACAATAATAACAATAATAACGAAAATAACGATTATAAAAATGTTGACGATAATAATATTAACGAAAATAACGATAATAAGCATAATAATTATTATAATTATATTAAAGATAACAACGATAATAACGATAATAATGACAATAATAGAAAACAATAATGACGATAATAACTTTAACAAAGATAATTCCGATAATAACGATAATAACAATAATAATAATAGTAATAATTAAGTTAATAACGATATTTACGATAATATGGAATATAACAATAACAATAATAACGATAATAAAAATTATAATCCTAATAACGATATCAATATGTAGAAAAATAACAATAATACTTATAATAACGAGAATAACAAAAATGATAGTAATAATAATAACAATAATATCACTAATAACGATAATAACGATAAAAACGATAATAATAGTAGTATTAATAACAGAATTAACACTAATAACGCTAATAACGATAATAACCATATTAACGGTAATAATAATAATAATAATAATAATATTAATAATAATAACGTTAATTACGATAATAGCGATAATAAAAATAGTAATTATAACGCTTATAGCAATAATAACGATAATAATGATAATAATAAATACAATAATATCGATCAATTCGATAATAATAATAACAATATTAACAATTATATCAACAAAAATAATATCAATAATAACAATAATGAAATTAATAATTTTAATAACGATAATAATAAAATTATTATTAATAACAATAATAAAGATAAAAACGATAATAAAAATAATAACTTTAATAACGAAAATAGTAACATTATTACTAATAATAATAATAACGATAATAACGAAAATAATGATAATAACGATTATAATAACATCGACAATATCGATAATAGTATTAATAATAATAATCATAATAAAGATATTTAAGATTATAATAACAATAATAAAGAAAAGAACGATTAATCTTTAATAACGATAATAATAATAACGATAATAACTATAATAACGATGTAACGATAATAAAAACAAAAATAATAACGATAATATTGATAATAATAATAATGATAATGATAATAACGATAATACGATAGTAACGACAATAATGATTATAATAACGTTAAAAGAGATAATATCTATGTCAACGATAATAATAATAACAATAATATCAATAAAAACGATAGTTACGTTAATAATGATATTACAAAAAAAGGATAATAAGAATAATAATAATAATAATAACAATAATAAAGATTATAACGACATTAATAAGAAAAAAAAATAATAATAATAATAATATCTATGATAACGATAGTAACTATAATAATAATATTATTCATGATAATAATACCAATAATAACGGTAATAAGTATAATAATAAATACGATAAAGTCTATAATATCCATAAGATTATTAACAATTTTAGCGATTATATCGATAATAATGATAACAATATTAACGATAAAATCGATAAAATTAATAACAATATTAACGATAATATCTATAAAAATAATAATAATAATAATAATAAAAGTAATAACGATAGTAGAGACAACAACAATGATAATAATAATAACGATAATAAGGATAATAAAGTTAATAAAAATAATTATAATAAAGATAACAACGATATTGACGAAAGTAGCGATAATAATATATACATTAAGAAAGATAATTACGAAAATAATGTTATTAGCGATAAAAATTATAATAATGATAACAATAATGAAGATAATAACGTAAATAATAATAACAATAATAACGATAATAATGATAATTACGATAATATTAATAAAAATAATAACGATTACAAAGACAATTTCGATAGTAACGATAATAATAATTATAATAACGAGAATAACCATATTAACAATAACAATAAAAGCGATATTATCGATAATATTGATATTAATATTAGCAATTATAACGATAACAAACGGCAATAACGATAGTAAAGATAATAATATCTATAATAACGATAATTACAATAATAATAATAGTAACGATAATAATAATAATAATAAAAATTTCGATAAAGACAATAACGATAATAACGGTAATAATAATAATAATAAAGATAATTACGATAATAACGTTAATAATAATAACAAAATTAACGATAATAACGACATTCACGATAATAATAATTACAAAGATAACGATAATAACGATAATTACGATAAAACGATAATAACGATACTAATAAATATAGTAATAATAACAATAATAACGATAATAGCAAATGTAATAATAATACTAATAACTATAATAACGATAATAATGATAATAACGATTATAATAACAACGATAATACCGATAATGGTATTATTAATAATATCGATAATAACGATATTTATGATAATAATAATAACAATAATATAGAAAAGAACGATATTATCTATAATAACTATATTAATAATAACGAAATTATCTATAATAACGATGAAACGATAAAAACAACATCAATATGACCGATAATATTGATAATAATAATAATGATAATAGCAATAATAACGATAATGAAGATATTAACGATAATAATGATAATGATAACAACGATAATAATAATAATAATAATATCAAAAATAACAATGATTACCATAATGACTATAATGACGATACTAATAATAACGATAATGACGTTGATAATAATATCTATAATAAAGTTAATAACGATAAAAATAATTATAATAATAACGATAATAACGATATCAATGATAATAACGATAATAGCGATAATAATGATAATTATAATAACGATATTAACGACAATAGTTAATAGCGTTAAAACGGATAATAAGTACGTCACCGATAATAATAATAACAATAATGTCAATAAAAACGATAATAACGTTAATAATAATAAAAATAATGACGATTTTAACGATATTACCATAATAGCAATAACGATAATAAGGATAAAAATCTTAACAATAATAACGATATTAAAGATTTTAACGATAAACATAATAAGGATATTAACTATTATAAACATAATAATGATAATAATAATAATAATAATAACATTAAAAAAGTTAATAGCGTAAATAACGATAATAGCGATAATACATATAATTATTATAACAAATATAACGATAATAACGATAATTATGAAATTAATAATAATAATAATATCGATAATAATGAGTATAACGGTACTAACTATATTAACTATAAAAACGACAATAATATTATTAATAATAATGAAAATAATAATACCGTTAATGACGATAATAGCGATAATAGTAGTAGATGTAATATCAATAATAACAATAATATCGATATAAAGATAATAACGATATTAATATCAACGATTATAACGAAAATAGTAATAATAATAATAGCGATAATATCGATAATAACGACAATAACGATAATAATGATAATAATAATAATAATTATATTAATAATAATAATAATAATAGTTTTAAAAATAATAACAATAATTCCTTTAATAACGATAATAATTGTGGTAATGTTAAGAATCATAACAATAATAACGATAATAACGATTATGACGGTAACAATATTAATGATAATAACGTCTATAGTCATAATAATAATAATAACGATAATAATGATAATTATAATAACGATAATAACGACAGTAACAACAATAATAATAATAATAATAAGGATAAAAGGGATAATAACTATGTCATCAATAATAATAATAACAATAATATCAATAAAAACGATAATAACGATAATAATAATAATAATAATAATAACGATATTAACGATAAGAACAATAATAATGATAACAATCTTTACAATAATAACGATATTAAAGATTATAAGGATAATAATAATAAGGATAATATCGATAATAACGAAAGGAATAATAATTTAATACCGATAGTAACAATAAAACGACCAAAACGATAGTAACGATAATAATAATAACGATAATAACGATAATAATAATAACGATCATAAAGTTAATAATAAAAATCATATTAAAGATAATAACGGTAATAACAATACTAACGGTAATAGCAATAATAATAATAACGATATTAAGGATAATATCGGTAATAATTGTAACAATATTAACAATAAAAACGATAATAATAATAACAACAAAAACATTAATAACGATATTAAGTATAATAAAATTTGTAATAATAACGACAATGATGATAATAATGATAATAATAGAAGTAATAATATCAATATTATGAGTATTAAATATAATAATGATTATCATGATAATAGTAGTAGTAATAATAACAGTAATAACAATAATAACGATAATAACAATTATAACACTGTTAATGATAATAATATTGACGATAATAACAATAATAACCATAGTATTATCAATAATAATAATAAAAAAAACAACGCTATTAACGATAATAATGACAGTAATACTAATAATAATAACGGAGATAACGTTAACAATGATAATACCGATAATAACAGTAATAATAATAGTATTAATTACTATAATGACGATATTTACGATAATAATAGTATTAATAATAACGATAATATTAGTAATAATAACAATAATAATAATTATAGCGATAATAATGTTATTACCGATAATAATGATAATTATAATATTCATAGTAACTATAATAAGAATATTATCCATAATAATTATAACAATAATAACGATAATTACAATTATAATAGAAGTATTAATAACAATATTAAGAATAATAACAATAAAAACGTTAATAACAATAAAAATATTAGTAATATAAAAAGTAATAATTAAAATAACGATAAAAACGATTTTAACGATAATAATAATGACTATAAATAGGATATTATCGATAATAATAATAAAAATATTAACGATAATATCGATAATAATAATAACATTAATAACTATAATTACGAAAATAACGATTATAACGATATTAATAATAAGAGTAATAATAACCATAATAAAGATAATAAAGACACAATAATAATAATAATAATAACGATAATAAAGGTTATAACGATAGAAATAATAGAAAAATAACAATAATATCAATAATAATGTTAAAAAAGATAATAAGGATAATATCGTTAATAATAATAACGATAATAATGATAATAGCAATAAAAAAATAACGATATTAACGATATTATTGACAATATTAAAGATAATAATGATAATAATGTTAAAACGATAATAATTATCATAATTATAATAGTAATAACGTTAATAACGTTATTAAAAATAGAAATAATAATAATAAGAATATCGAAAGTAACGATAATAACGGTAAAAACGATAATAATAATATTAATAATACTAGTAATAATAATAATGGTAATTACGATAATAACAATAATAATAATAGTTATAATAGCATTATAATAATAATAACGATAACAAGGATAATAACGATATCTATAATAACGATAATAAAGACAATAATAATAACAATATTAATATCATTTATAACTATAATAACGGTAATAACCATAATGACGATAATATCGATATTAACGATGATAATAATAATAATAATAAAGATAATAACGATATTTTCGATAATAACGATAATAACGCTAATAACTTTAATAACGACAATGACGATAGTAACTATTATAATAATAACGATAATAACGATAATAGTAGTAATATTATTAACGATAATAACGATATTTACGATAATAAATATAATAATAATGAAGATAACAACGATATTAACGATAATAACGATAAAAATAATAATGAAAATAACGACAAAGAATAATAATAAAATATCAATAATAACAATAATATCGATAATGATGATATTATCGATAATAATAATAACGATAGTGACGATGATAATAATAACGATCATAAAGTTTATAATGATATTAATGAGAATAATAATTATAGTAGTAGTTGAATTAATAACGATAATAAGGGTAATAAAAACGACAATAATAACGATATTAACGGAAATAGTTATAACAATATTAACGATAACAACGATAATAAAGATATCTATAATAGCGATAATAAAGACAACAATAATATCAATAATAATATCGATAATAACTGTAATAACGATAATAACAATAATGACGATAATAACGATAATATTAAATAAGATAATAACGATAATATCGATTATAATATTAATAACAATAACGGTAATAACGATAAAAACGATAATAACGATAATAACCATAATAATATTTTTAATAACGATATTAATAACTATAATAAATATAATAACGATATGGTATTATCGATACAGGCGACAAGAGTAGTAATAGTAATAACGATAATAACGATAATAACGACAATAAAAATAATCATAATAAAAATAATAACGATATTATCGAAAATAATGATAATAACGATAATAATAATAACAATAATAACGATAATAACTATAATAGAGATTATGACGGTAATGGAAACAGAAATAATAATAATAATAATAATAATAAGAATAATAATAATAATAATAATATCAAAGATTACAACGAAAATAAAGTTAATAGTAGCTGTAATAATAACAATAATAACGATGATTATAAAAATAATAATAATAATAATAACGACAATAACGATAATATCGATAATAATAATATGAATATTAATGATAATAACAATTATAGTAATATTAATAATAACGAAATTAACAATAATGACGATAATAATAATAATATTAACAACGATTATAAGAATAATAAGGATAACATCGAGAATAATAATAACAATAATATCGATGATAGCGATAATAACGATAATAATAATAATAATTTCAAAGGTTATAACTATATTAACTAAAATATCGGTAATCATGATAATAACGATAATAATAATAATAATAATAATAACATTAAGAACGGTAATACCGATTATAATGATAATAATTATATTAACGTTATTATCAATAAGATTAATAGTAATAATAGAGATATAGTAATAATAATGTTAGTAACGTTATTAACGACAATAACGATAATAATGTTAACAATTATAACGATAATATCTATATTAAAAATAATAATAATATACGATAACAAAGATAACAACAAGAATAATAAAAGTATACTAAGGAAAATATGGATAATAATGATAACAGCGTCAGTAAGAATAATAATATTTTCGATAATAAGTATAATGACAATAATAATAATGACGATATTACCGATAATAACGATTATAGTAATAATGATATTAACGACAATATTAATAATAATAATTACGATAATAATGATATTAAAGATAATAATTATAGTAATAATATCGATAATAACTATAATAATTTTAACGCAATAAAGATTTTAAATATTTTAACGATATTAATAATAAGTATAATAACGATAATAATGATACAAATAATAATAATAATAAAAATAAAAACAATAATTTGCATAATAACGATAATAATAGTGGTAATGTTAAGAATAAAAACAATAATAACGATAATAACGATTATGACGATAACAATATTATTGATAATACCAATATTAATAATAATAGTAATAACTATAAGATCGATATTAACGATAATAACTATAATAACGATAATAACTATAATAACGACAATAACTATAATAACGATAATTACGATAATAACGAATATAATAATAACGATAATGACGATAATAGTAGTAATATTAATTAGGACAATAACGATATTTACGATAATAATTATAATAAAAATAAAGATAACAACGATAGTAACAATAATAACGAAAATAATAATAACGATAATAACGATAGTGTCGATAATATTAATAACAATATTTACGATAATTTCGATATTAATAATTGTAATCATAAGAATGATAACGATCATAACGATAATAGCAACTATAATAATAACGATAATAACGACAATAAGGATTATAATAGAAGTAATAATAACAAATTTAAGAATAATAACTATAATAACGATAATAATAATAATAGTAATAATAACCATAATAAAGATAATAACGACACAATAATAATAATAACAATAATAATAATAATAATAATAATAATAACGATAATATCGATAATATAAAATACGATAATAACGATATTATCTATAATAATAATAACAATAATATCAGTAATACCGGTAATAAAGATAATATCGCTAATAATAATAATGATAATAATGATAATAGCGATATAAACAATAACAATATTAACGATAATATTGTCAATATTAAAGATAATAATGATAATAATTAAAAAACGATAATAATTATCACAATTATAGTTGTAATAACGATAATAACGATATTAAAAATAAAAATAATAACGATAAAATAGATAATAATAATAAAATTTATAACGTTAATAACGATAATAACGATAATAACAGTAATAATAATAAAATTGATAACGCTAATAACGATAATAAAGGTATAATATTATTAATAAGGACGATAATAATGATTATAATGGAAATAATAATAATTACAATATCGATAATAACGATAATGACGGTAAAAACGATAATAATAATAGTAATAATACTAGTAATAATAATAATGATAATTACGATAATAACGATATTAATAATAGTTATAATAACATTATAACAATAATAACGAGAACAACGATAATAACGATATCTATAATAACGATAATAACGATAATAATAATATTAATTACGACATTATAACTATAATAAGTATAATGACGATATGTTATTAACGTTAAAGACTATAATAGTGGTAATGGAAATAACGATAATAACGAGAATATCGGCAATAAAAATTATATTAATAAAGATAATAACGATATTATCGAAAATAAAGATAAAAGTTATAAGAATAATTATAATAAGAACAATAACAATGATAATAACGATAATAAACATAATAACAGTAACGATGACACGACTATAATAATAACAATATTAATAACGATAATAACGATAACAATAATAATAAAGATAATAACTATATTAACGATATCAATAATAACGAAAATAACGATAATTTCGATATTAATCATAACAATATTAAAGATAATATCGATAATAATAATAATAATAACGACATTAATAACTATAATAAATATAATAACGATATGGTAATAACGGTAAAAACGACAATAGTAGTAACAATAATAACAATATTATCGAAAATAACGATAATAAAAATAATAATAATAACAGTAATAACGATAATAACGATATAGCGATTATTAATAATAATAATAATATTATTATTATAAGATAAAATAATAAGAAGATAAAATAATAATAATATAAACGATTACAACGAAAATAATGATAATAATAGTAGTAATAATTACAATATAAACAATAATAACGAAAAACAAAAATAACGGTAATTACGATAATAATTATAAGAATAATCTATTTAACATTGATACTAACGTTAATAACGATAATATTAATAACATTAATAACGATAATAACGATTATAATAATAAGAACGATAATAATATTAATAAAAATAACAATATTAACAATTATAACGATAATAACGATAATAATAGATGTAATAAGAACAATATTAAAAAGTAATATGTATAAGAAGGATAATAACAGCAATAATAGTAGTAATAATGACAGTAATAAAAATAATAGCCATAAAAACGATTTTAACGATAATAATAATAACGATAATAGCGATAATATCGATAATATTATTAACAATATTTACGATAATTTCGATATTAATAATTGTAGTAATAGCAATATTAACGATTATAACGATAATAGCGACTATATTAATAACGATAATAATGACTTTAATAATAATAATTATAATATTATCTTTAGTAAAATTAATAATAATAACGATATTTATAATAGTAATAATAATAACGATTATAACGATTCTAACGATAATAACGACAACAAAGGAAATCATAATAACGATAATAACGATAATAATAATAATAATAATGACGCTAATAAAGTTAATATCTACAATAATAAAAATAATATTAATATTAATGATTACGATAATAAGGATAATAACGACAATTATAATAATAATAATAATAACGATAATAACGATAAAACCAATAATAATATCAATAATAATAACAATAATATCGATAATATCGATAATAACATTAATAATAATAACTATAAAAGCGATAATATCGTTAATAATAGGAGTAATAATAACAAAATTGGGAATAATATATATATTAACAATAATAACGGTAATAATGGTAGAAGAAATAACAGAAATAACAATAATAACGATAACAATATTAATAACAATAATAAGGATTATAAAGAAAATAACGATAATGATAATAATATTAATAAAAATAATAATGATAAGGCGATATTAACAATATTCACCTTAATACTGATAACAATATTAACAATAATATCGATACTAACGATTGTAATTATAATAATATTAACAATAATATCAATAAATACAATCATACCGATAATTATAATAATAGTAATATCGATAATAAGGATAATTAAGAAAAAAACGGTAATAGCGAATATAACGATAATAACAGTAATAATTATAACAATATTGACGATAATAACCATAATAACGATAATAACGATAATAACGATTATACGTATTATTATAATAAAGATAATAACGATAATGGCAATAATAATAATAACGATAATGACAATAATAACGATTATAATGATAATAACGAAAATAACGATAATAACGATTATAATAATAACGCTAATAACGATAATAATGATAATAATATTATTAATAATTACGATAAAAACGATTATAATGGAAATAACAATAATAACAATATCGATAATAACGAAAATAACGGTAATAACGATAATAATAATAGTAGTAATAGTAGTAATAATAAAAATGATAATTACGATAATAACGATAATAAAAATAGATATAATAATATTATGACAATATTAACGATAAAAAAGATAATTACTATATCCATAATAACGATAATAAAGACATTAATAATAACAGTAATAAAATTGGTAATAACTATAATAAAGATAATAAACATGACGACGACAATGAAGATAATAATAATTACGATAATGACGATAATATTGATAATAATAATAATAATAACGACGTTAATAATAAGTATAATAAATTTATTAACGATATGGTATTAACGATAAAGATGATAATAGTAGTAATATTAATAACGATAATAACGATAATAACGATAATAGCGGCAATAAAAATTATAATAATAAAGATAATAACGATATTTTCGAAATTAATGATGAAAGTTATAAGAATAATAATGATAAGAACAATAACATCGATAATAACTATAATAAACCTAATAACATTAAAGATAATGCGACCTTAATAATAACAAAAATAATAACGATAATAACGATAACAACAATAATAACAATAATAACTATATTAACGATATCATTAATAACGAAAACAACGTTAATTTCGATATTAATAAATGCAATAAAAAAAATAATAACGATAACAATAATAATATTGTCGACATTAATAAATATAATAAAGATAATATAGAAATGGTATTAACGATTGAAACGACAATAGTAGTGATAGTAATAACGATAATAAAGATAATAACAACAACAATAATAATAATAATAAAGATAGTACAGAAATTATCGAAAATAACGTTAATAACGATCATAATAATAACAATAATAATGATAATAACGATAATAGCTATTATAACGATAATAAAGACAGTAATAATAATAATAATAATAGTAATATTAACTATTACAACTGAAATAATGATAATAATAGTAGTAATAATAACAAATATAACAATAATAAAGATAATAACGTTAATATCGACAATAATAATGACAATATTAACTATAATAACAATTATAATAATAATAATAATAATAACGATAATAATGGTAATAATAATGATAATTCTAATAATTGTAACAAAAATAATCACCCCAATAATAACAATAATAACGTTTATGACAAGAATAATATTAATAATAATAATGATAATAATGATAATAACGATATAATCGATAATAATAAATACAACAATAACGATAAAAACAATAAAAATGGTAATAATAATAATAATTATAACGATATTAACGATAATATCGATAATAATAATATTAACAAGAGCGATAATAACGTGAATAGTAATAACAATAAATACGATAATAATGATAATAATGAAAATAACTACAATAATTATATTAAATAATACACTAATACGGATAATAACACTAACAAATAATAACAATAATTACGATTATTACGATAATAACGATTATAATAAGAATAATAATAATATCGATAATAAGGTTAATTACGAAAATAACGGTAAAAATGTTAATAACTATAATAACGACAATAATAATAATAATAATAACGATAATAAATGTAATAACGCTAATAATAATAACAACAATAAAGATAATAACGATATTAACAATAATAACGATAATAATGTTAATAATAATAATAAAGATAATGAAAATAATAATTATAACAATAATAACAATAATAAAGATAATAACGTAATAACGATAGTAATAATAAGATTTATGAAGATATTAGCAATAATATTGATAATAACGATAATAATAGTATTATTAACAATAATAACAATAATAATAATTATAGCGGTAATTACAATAATCACGATAATGACGATAATAATAATAACACTAATAACAATAATATCGACAATATCTATAATTACGATAATAATAATAACTATTATAGCGATAATAACGATAAGAATGATAATAATATTAATAATAATAACAATGACAACGATTATAACGCTAATAATGATTAGTTTATACCAAAAATAAGGATAATAATAAAAAGAACGATAATTATAATAACAATAATAACAATTATAATGGTAATAAAAAAAAATAATAATAATAAGAACTATAAGAACGATAATATAGATAATAATAATCGTAGTAATAACAATACTAGCAATAATAACGATAATAACGATAACAATATTAACGATAAAAACGTTAGTTCTAACAATAGTAATAACAATAATAACGATAATAAAGATAACAATAATAATCAATAACGATAATGACGATAATAACGTTAATAATAATAATAACTATAATAATAATGACTATAAAAACGATAAAAACCATAATAACGAAAATAACGATGATAGCGAGAATAATAATAATAATAATAATATTAACGAAAATAGCGATAATAACGTTAAGAACGATATAAATAGTAGTAAAAATAAAGGTAATAACGATAATAAGGATAATAAATTAAAGTAAATAACGATAATAAAGACAATAATATTAATAATAATAACGATAATAATGAAAATAGCGAAAATAATTATATCGAAAATAACGGCAATAATAATAATAATAATAACGTTGATAAGGAAAATAACGATAACATCGGTAATAAAAATAACAAAAATATAGATAATAACGATAATAACGATAATAACGATATTTAATATAATAATAATTACGATAATATCGATAATAATAATAACGATAATAACGATAATATCGTTAATGATAATAATAAAATTAACAATAATATCGATAATAATAATAATAATATTAATAACAATAATTACGATAATAACGAAAATAACGATATAAATAAGAAAACTACTGTAACAATAATAACGATTATAACGATAATAATATAAACCATAATGAAGGTATAATAATAATATTAACGATAATTACGAAAAATACGATAATAACGGTATTGATAATAACGATAATAACGTTAATAACGTTAAAAATAATGGTACTACTAACAATAATAATAACATTAACGATAATAACGATAATGACGATAATATTAATAACGATAATTGCTACAATAACAATAATAATAATTATTATTATTACGATAAAGTCGATAATAACGATAATAACGATAATAATAATAATTATTATTACGATAAACAACATAATAACGATAATAATTATAGTAAATATAATAATTATTATGATAAACACGATAATAATGATATTAGTAATATTAATAATAAAGATAATTACGATAATAACGATAATAATAATAACAATAATAACGATAATAACGATATTCACGATAATAATAATTACAATTATAACGATAAAATCGACAATAATGATAAAAAGGAAAATAATTATAATAATAATTATAATAAAGACGATAAAAATGATAATAATACTTACAATAATAGTGATAATAACAATAATAACGATATTAACTATAATAAAATTAATAACTATATTTTCGTTAACAACGATAATGATATTAGTAATAATAGCGATAATAACGATAATTACGTTAATAATAATAATAACATTAATAACGATATAAACGATGATAACGATAATAATAATAACGGTAATGACAATAATAATAATAATAGTAATAACGATAATAATTATAATAACGTTAGCAATAATAACAATATGACCGGCAACATTAATAATAATAATAATATCGATAATAGCAAAAATAATAATTGCAATAACATTAGTAACCATTATAACGAAAATAACGATAATGACGATGACAACAATAAAAGCAATAAAAACAATAACGATATTAACGATAATATTGACAATATTAAAGATAATAATGATAATAATTTTAAAACGATAATAATTATCATAATAATAATAGTAATTACGATAATAACGATAAAAAAATTAAAATAATAACGATAATATAGATAATAATAATAAAATTAATAACGTTAACAACGATGATTACAATAATAACGGTAATAATAATAAAATTAATAACGCTAATAACGATAAAAAAGATAATAATATTATCAATAATACCGATAATATCGATTATAATGGAAATAATAATAATAACAAAATTGATAATAACGATAATAACGGTAATAACGATGATAATAATTGTAATGATAATAGTAACAATAATAATGATTATTACGATAATAACGATAAAAATAATAGTCATAATAACATGATTACAATAATAACGATAAAAACAATAATAACGATATCCATAATAACGATAATAAAGAGAAAATTAATAACAATAATAATATTGATAATAACTATAGTAACGATAATAAACGTAATGACGGCAATAACGATAATAATAATTACGATAATAACGATAATATCGATAATAACGCTAATAATAATAATAATAACGGCATTAATAAATATAATAAATATAATAAAGAAATGGTATTAACGAAAACATCGACAATAGTAGTAATAGTAGTAACGATAATAACGATAATAACGACAATAAAATTATTAATAATAAAGAAAATACAATATTATAGCAAATAACGATAATAACGATAATAAAGATAATAATACTAATGATATTAACGATAATAGTAATAATTATAATAACGATAAGAACGATAATAAAGATAATAGTATTAATAATAACAATAACTAAAATAAGGATAATAACGATTATAATAATAATAATAATAACAAAAATAAGGATAATTACGATAACACCGAAAATAATAATAACAATAATAGCGATAATAACGATTTTAACGATAATAAGGGTAATATTAAAAATTAAAATAACTATAGAAACGGTAAAAACGATAATAACGAAAATAACGATGTTAATGATAATATCGATAATAATAAAAATAATAATAATAATAATGATCGTAACGATAATAAAGATAATAATAGCAGTAATCGTAGCAAAAATCATAGCAATAACTATAATAACGATAATATCGATAATAATAACAATGACAAAGTTAATAGAAATGATAATAATAGAGATAATAACGATAATTACATTAATAATAATAACAATAATAAAGATAATACCGATATTGACATTAATAACAATAATACTAATAGCAACAATAACGATAATTAAGAAAATAAAAATTATAATTAAGACGATACTAAGGATAAGAACGATGTCATCAAAAATATTACTAAGAAAAATAGAAATAATATCGATTATAATAATAAAAATATTAATAATTATATAGATAATTATAATAATAATATTAACAATTATAAAAGTAATAACAATATTAACGATAATAAGGATAATAAAAAAGACGATATTTACGAATATAACGATAAAAGAAATATTAATAATACCAATAATATGGAGAATAAAGATATCGTCGATAATAATAATAACAATTATAAAGATAATATAGATATTAATATTATCAATATTTACGATAATAAGGATAATACCAATAATAAGGAGAATAAAGATATCGTCGATAATAATAATAACAATTAAAAAGATAATATAGATATTAATATTATCAATATTTACGATAATAAGGATATTTTTAATAATAATAATAACGATAATAACGGTTATAACGATAAAAATATTAACGATAATAACGATATTAACGATAATGACGATAATAGCAATAACAACGTTAATAATTTTAGTAATTATAACAATAATATTATTACTAACGATAATAACGATATTAAAGATTCTAATAATAACGATAATAACGTTGATATCGATAATAATAATAACAATATTAACGATAATATCGATAATAATATAAACGATAATAACAATAATAGTAAAAATAATACTATCTATTATAACAATAATAATGATAATAATAATAATAATAATAACAATAATTACGATAATAAAGAAATTAACGAAAATAATAATGATGATAATTATGATAATAGTAATAATAATAATAACGATTATAACGATATTATCGATTATAATAAGATTTATAATAAAGATAATAATGATAAGAACGATATTAATAATAACAACAAAATGATAATAAGGATAATAATGATAATAACGATAATAAAAAAATAATAATATTAATGAGAAGAATAACGATGATACCGATAATAACGGTAATAATAATAATAAATATAAAGATAATATCGTTAATAAGGATAGTAATAATAATAGTAATATTAATGACTATAATAATGATAACAATAATAACGATAAGGAGAAAAATAACGATAAAATTTATAACAATAAAATCGGTAACAACGATATTAACGGTAATATTAATAATAATAATATCGATTAAATGGATAATAAAGATAAGAACGATTATAATAATAACAATAATAACAATAATACCTATAATAACGATAGTAATAATAATATATATATTGATATATATAGTAATATTGGATAAATATATAGATAGTGTTTATAAGGATGATATTAAATAAAAACGATAATAAAGAAAATAACGATAATAACGATAATAACGACAATAATAATAATAATAATAATAAAACGATAATAAAGACAATTTCGATTATAATAATAGCGATAATAACACAATAGTTATAATAATAATAACGATAATAACGATAATATCGATTAAGGTAATAACAATAAAATCGATAATAAAGATAATAATAACAATAATAACAATAATGACGAAAATAACGTCAATAAAAATTATATTATGTACGATAATAACGATAACTACAAAAAGACGATAATAGTAATATTAATAATAATGAAAACAAGGATAATAACGATAACAACTATTATAATAATAATTATAATAATAAAGATATTAAATATATGAACGATATTAACAATAATAACAATAATAAAGATAATTATAATACGATATTAAAGATTACAGTAATAATAATAATATTGATAGTAATAAAAATTACGATAATGGTGAAAATAATAATAATAATAATAAAAATAATAAAGATATTAACGATAACAACTATATTAATGATAATAAAATAATAATTACAATAATAATAACAATCATAACGTAAATATCAATAATAATGAAAACTATAATAATGATAATAAAGTTAATAACTTTAATATTAATAATAATTATAATGATAAAAACGATAAAAACAATATTAATAATAATAACGAAAATAAGGATAATCACGATGACAACGATAATAATAATAACAATAATAATGATAATACGTTAATAATCGTAGTATTAATAACAATAATAACGATAAGAACTATATTTACGGTAAAAGTAGTAACGATAATAACGTTAATATCGATAATAGCGATTGTAATGACAATAAAGACAATAATAAGAATAATAATAATAATAATAACGGTAATAATAATAATATTAATAACGATAATTACATTAACAATGATAATAGTAATAATGACGTTAATAGTAATAATCGTAATAAAGATATTAGCGATAATATCAACAATAATAATAATAATAATAACCATAATAATGATAATAAAAATAATAACTATAATAACGATAATAACAATGAAAATAATAGTAATAATAGATATATTAATGTTAGTAAGGATAATAAAGATTATAATATTATTAATAATGACGATAAATACGATACTAGCGAAAATAATATTAATAATATTAACGTTAATAGGTATAATTACTATATAAAAGTTAATAGTAATAGCAATAATAATAATAATGATAATAACGATAATAATAATAGCAATAATAACGATTTTTAATGTTAAGAATGATAATAATAATAACATTAATAACCATTATAACATTATCAACGATAATAATAATAATGACGTTAATAATAATAATCATAATAAAGATATTAACAATAATTTCAACAATAATAATTCTAAAAATAATAATAATAATAATAGTAACCATAAGAACGATAATATCGATAATAACGATTATAATAATAACGATAGTAACGATAATATTGATAATAACGATAATAACTATAATAATGATAATATTAATAATTATTATAACGATAATAACGATAATATATAATAATATTAATAAGAGCGATAGTAACGTTAATAGTAATAACTATAAATTAGATAATATTGATATTAATGACAATAACTATAATAATAATAATAAATATAAAAATAATATCTATAATGACAATAACAATAATAACAATAATAACGATTATTACGATAATAAGGATAGTAATATTAACTATAATAATGATAATAAAGATAATAACGGCAATAATAAATATTATAATAATATCGATAATAAGGTTAATTACGAAAATAACGGTAATAAGGATAATAACAATAATAACGACTATAATAACAATAATAAAAATGATACTAACGAAAATAACAACAATAGCGATTATAATAAAAACAACAATAAAGATAAAAACGATATTAACAATAATAACGATAATAATAATAACAATAATACGATAATAACGATAATAATAATAACAATTATAACGATAATAACGATAATAGCGAAAACACCGATAATAATAATAATAATACCGATAATAAAGATAATAAAGGTAATAATAGTAATAACAGTAATAATAGTAATAATAGCAATAATAACGATAATAACGATAATGACGATTATAATAATAATGACAATAACGGTAATAGTGATTAAAACGATAATAACGATATTAACATAATAAAAATAAAGATAATATCGAGAATAAGGGTAATAATAATAAAATTGATAACGATAAAAAAGACAAATAATGATAAATGTAATAACATTAATAACAATAATAACAATAATTACAATAATAATAATAATGCCAATAACGGTAATAGTAATTAAAACGATAATAACAATATTAACATAATAAAAATAAAGATAATATCGAAAATAAGAGTAATAATAATAGAATTAATAACGATAAAAACGACAAATAATGATAAATGTAAGAACAATTATAATGATAATAACGACAATAATCATAATAACGATAATAAGCAAAAGAACAACAGTAGTAACGATAATTACGATAATAATGGTATTAATAATAGTAACAATATCATTAATAACAATAATAAAGATAATAACGGTATTAATGATAGTAAAGATAATATAAATAATAATATCAACAATTATAACGATAAGGACGTAAATAATAATAACGGTAATAACGATTATATCGATACTAACGATAATAACCATAATATTAAGAATTATAATGATAATAACAATAATAACTAAAATAACGATAATAACAAAGATAATAATAATAATAGCGATAAGAAAGAAAATAACGATACAAAAAATAATAATACTGATAATGAAGATAATAATAATAATAATAACAACAATAATTATGTTAATATCGATAATAATTATAAAAATAATAAAGATAAAAGCGATAATAACGGTAATAATAATAACAATATTAAAGTGAAGGACGATATTAATGAAAATAATAATATTATTCTTAACGATGATAACGATAATAACGGAAATAGAAATGGAAATAATGACAATAATAACACAAATATTGATAATAACTATAATATCGATAAAATGTTAACGTTAATAACGACAAAACATATAATAATAACGATAATAATAATAGTAATAACAACGATAATAACAATAATGACGTTAATAGCGGTAATAATAATAATAATAATATAAATAAAATCGACAATAAGGATACTTACGATAGCAATAGTAGTAATAAAAGCACTAATGTCAATTATAACGTTAATAATGATAATAATGGAAATAAAAACAATAATATCAACAATAATAAAGGTAATTACCTAAATAAAAACAACGGTAATAACGTTCATAACAAAAAAAACCGTAATAGCGACAATATTAATATCAACAATAACTTTAATAATAAAAATAACGATAATAACTGTAATAATAAAAGTAATAATAATAATAACAATAATTAAAGATAATGACAATAATAGCAATAATACTGATAATAAAGATATAAATAAAATAATAATAATAATAACAATAATAACGCTAATAATGATAATAATAAAAATAAAAATAATAATATCAAGAATAACAATAGTAAGGATGATAATAATAATAATAATATTAATAATAATAAAAATAATGATAGTAATGATAATAACGAAAATAATAGTTGTAATAATAACACTAATCAAAATAATAAAGGTAATAACGATACTAATAATAATAATATTTACAATAATAACGATAATTTCGATAATAATATTTTTAACAATAATTACGATAATGAGGATAGTCACAATAATAACGATAATAATGACGATAATATCGATAGTAACAATAATAATGATTATAAAGAAATCAATTATAAAAAAAAATAATGATAATATCCATAATATCGGTATTAATAATTAATTATATCTATAGTAACAATAATAACGATAATATCGATTATAATGATAAGAAAGATAATATTAATAACATTAATAAAGATAATAACGATATTAACGATAATAATAATAACAATAATAACGATAATATAGATAATACTCATAACAATATTAAAGATAACATCGTTAATAATAGTAATAATGGTAATAATAATAACTATAATAACGATAATAACGATAAGAATAATAACGATAAAAACGAGAATAGTAATAATAATAATAATAATATTTACGATATTATAGGTAAAAATAATAATAATACTAACAATAAATACGATAATAAAGAAAATAACGATAGTAACAAGGACGATAATAACGATAATAGTAATTACAAAAATATATATAGTAACAGTAATAATGATAATTACGACAATAGTAATAATAATAATAACGATAATAACGATATTGTCGATAATAATAATAATTAAATATATAATAAAAATATTAATGATAATAACGATAATAGTGATAATATCGATAATAATAATAAAAATTGCAATAATAACGATAATTACAATAATAATAAAAACAATAATAACGGTGAGAACGATAATGAGAATAATAATAAGACCAATATAATTATATTACAATAACAACGTATAATAATAATAACGATATTAACAGAAAAAAACATAATAATAACAATTATAAAGATACTAACGATTATAATGATAGTAACGGTAATAATAATATTAATAACAATAATAAAGATAAAAACGATATGAACAATAATAATATTAACAATAATATCGATAACAACGATAATAACGATAATTATAATATTTATTTTTCTATAATATGGATTATAACGAAAGAACGACAATTATAGTAACAATAAAATCAATAATAATGATAATAATGATAGTAATAATATTAATAAGACCGATAATAATAATAATATAGATAATAATAGGAATAAAAATAAAAATAACAAAAATAACGATATTAACGATAACTATAATAACTATAATTACGATAATAATAATAGTAATAATAACAATAATATCGAAAACTACGATAAAAACGATATTATTAGTAATAAAAGTAAAGATAATATCGGTAAAGTGGATAATAATAATAATATTATATTCGATAATAACGATAATAAAAATAATAATCATAATAATAACGATAATATCGCTAATAGTAACAACTATAAATTCGATAATAATGATATTAATGAAAATAACTAAAATAATAATTGTATATATAACAATAATAACGATAATAACAATGTTATTATAACATCAATAACGATAATTACGATGATAACGATAGTAATAATTACAATAATGACGATAACAAAGATGAAAATGATAATAATAATAATAAAAATATTATCGTTAATAAGGTTAATTACGAAAATAACGGTAATAAAGATAATAAGAATAATAACGGCAATAATGACAATAATAATAAGGATACGAACGATAATAACGATAATAATAAATATAATAATAATGATAATAACGTTATTATCGATAATAACGACAGTAATAATTACAATAAAAACGATAACCTATAATAACAATATTAAAAAATAATAATAATAAGAATAACAACGATAATATAGAAATAACGATAATAATAATAACTATAACAATAATAACGATAATAATAATAATAATAATAATAATAATAATAATAATAATATTATGGATAATAACGATAATTACGATCATAATAATAGTATTAATAACGATGATAAGGATAATAACGGTAACATCGATAATAGTAATATCAATAATATCGATAATAACTATAATAACGATAAGAATGAAATAATAATAATGATAATAGTGATAACAAATATAATAACGATAGTAATAATGACAAATATATCGATAATAACTGTAATGATAATAACAATAATAACGACAATTACGATAACATCGATAATAATAATAACATTATTAACGTTCATAACGATAACAGTAATAATAATAATAACATGTATAACGATAATAACGATAATAATAATACTAACAGTTACAATAATAACGATAATAACTATAACAACGATGATAATAATAACGATAGTAATTTTAATAACGATAATAACGAGACTAACGAAAATAACGATAATAAAAATAATAAGAATAAAAATAAATACGATAATAACAATAATTATTAGAACAAAAACAACGATATTAAGGATAATAACGATAATGATAATAACAATAATATCGATAAGAATATAAGGATTACAGTAATAATAATAATATCGTTAGTAACAAAAGTAAAGATAATGTCGATAAAAAAAATAATAATAATAACTATAAAAACGATATCAACGAAAACAGCGATAATAGTGGTAATAACAATAATAGTAACAATATTAACGATAATAACAATTATAATGAGAACATTAATATTGATAAAAACGGTAATAACTATAATAATAATAATAACATTATTAATGATAATAACGAAAAAAACGATATCAAAACGATAATAAAAATATTTATAATAATAACGAAAATAGAGATAATCACGATGAAAACGATAATAATATTAACAATCATAATGATAATAATGATAATACCGATAATAATAATAATAATAATAACAATAATAATCATAACAATAATAACGACAATAAAGGGAACGACGTAAATAATAATAGTAATAATAACGATAATAAGGATAATGACGATAACATCGATAATAATAATTACAATAATGATGATAATAACTATAATATTCATAATAATAATAATGATATCACCGATAATAAAGATGAAAACGATTATAATAATAATCATAATAACGATAATAACGATAATAGTAATAATAACTGTAACGATAATAACGATATTAACGATAAAAGCAATAATAATTATAACAATGAAAACGATAATAATGATAATAAAGATAATAATAATGACGATAATAGATATAATAATAATAACGATAATAAAAATAACAATAAAAAAAAACAACGATAATATTGATCATAACTGTTATATTATTTATAATAACGATAATAACGATATAAAGGAAAGTAACTATAATAACAATGATATTAATAACGTTAAAAACAATAAAATAGTTAATAACGATAATAATAGTAAGAACAATAACAATAATAACGATAATAATAATAAAATTAATAACTCCAATTTTGATAACAAGGATAATAATAACATTAATAATAACTATAATTACGATAATATAGATAATAATTGTAGTAATAATAATAATAATAACGATAATAACGTTAATAACGAAAATAAGGGTTATAATATTAACGATAATATCAATAATATCGATAATAATAATAACACTACTAGCGATAATAACGATAAAAATAATAATAATAACAATAATAACGAAATTAACCATAATAACGATAAGAACGATAAGAACGATAACAATAATAATAATATTGTTAACAAAGATAATAACGATATTAACGATATTAACGATAATAGTAAAAACAATATTAAGGAAAATAAAGATAATAAAGATAATAACGATAATAATAATAATAATAACAGCAATATTATCGATAATTACGATACTAACATTAATAACGATCATAACAATTACATTATTAGTAATACTAACGATGATAGCGACATTAACGACAATAATAGTAGTAATAATAACAATAATAACAATAATAACGATAATGATGTTAGCGATAATAATAATAACGACAATGATTATAATAATAATAACAATTCTAACGATAAAAGCAATAATAATAATAGTAATAGTAATAATAATAGTAATAATAACGATAATAAAAATAATTAAAATAACAATAATAACGACATTAACGATAATGGCGAATAACAATAATAATAATAATAACGATAATAGCGATAATAACGATCATAATAATAATAACAGTCACAATATTAATAATAACAATAATGACGATAATATCGATAATAATGATAATAAAGGTAATGAAGACAATAAAAATAATATTAAGTACGATAATAAAGGTAATAAAGAGAATAACGGTAACAACGAAAAAAGCGATGATAATAATAACGATAACTATTATAATAATAATAAGGATAATAAAGATAATTACGATAAATATAATAATAATAATAACAAATAATATCTATAATACCTTTAATATGAATATTAGTAACAACAATAATAAAGATACTAACGTAATTAAAAATAGTAATAATGACAATAATAACGACAAAAAAGATGATAACGATAATAATAATAATAATAATAATAATATTATTGACAATAAGGATAATTACGAAAATAAAGGTAATAAAAATATTAACAATAATAACGACATTAATAATAATAATAATAACGATACTAACGATAATAAAGATAATATCGATATTAACGATAATAACGGTATTAACGATAATAACGATAGAAATAATTACAATAATAACGATAATAACGATAACAAATATTATAACGATAGTAATAATAGCAATTATGTCGATTATAACTATAATGACGATAACAATAATAACGACAATTACGATATTATCGATAATAATATTAACAATATTAACGTCCATATCGATAAAAACGATAATAATAAATATAATAATAATGATAATAAAGATATCAATGATAATAATGATAATAACGATATTAATAATAACGATATTATCGATAATAATAATAATAATAATATTAGCAATAATGACTTTAATAAAGATAATAACAATAATAATGATACGATAATAACGATTACAATAATAACGATAATGAGGATGATAATAATAACTATAATAGCACTGATAAAAGTAATATTTATAATAATAATAGCAATAATAACGATAACAACTATAATAACATTATTGATAATAATAATGATAACGAAACTGAGAATAATAACGGTGTAAACGATAAGAATAATAACAATAATATCGATGATGAAGATAATAACGATAATAATAATAATAATAATAACGAAAATAACGATTAAAATGATAATGACATTAATAATGCTAATAATAAGAGCAATAATAACGATAAAAAGATAATAATATTGATAATAATAGATATTATAATTACAATATTAACATTAATAAAGATAATAATAATAATAATAGTAGTAATAATAACAATAATAACAGTATTAACAATAAAAACGATAATAACAATATTATCCATAATAATATTAATAATATTAATGAAAATAACGGTAATAACGATTACGAAGATAATAATAATAATAATAAGATAATACCGACATTAATTATGATAACAATGACAACGATTAAAATAATAACAATAATACCGATAATAACGTTAATAACGACAATAATTATAATAATAATATTAATAGTAATAATAACGAAAATGATAATAACGATAATTACGATATTAATAATGATATTAAAACAATAATAAAGATAATAACGGAAATAATAATAATAACAATAATAATAATAATAATAACAATAACAAAGATAATAATGGCAATAATAATACGAATAATAATATAGACAATAATAATAATATCAATAATAACGAAAAGAAAGCTAATAATAATAGTCATAATTTCTATAATGACACTAATAACGGTAACAACAACAATAAAATATACGAAGATATCGATAATATTGATAATGATAATAACAATAATAAAAATAATAACAATAATAATGATATTATTAACAATAATATTAATAAAAATATTAACGATAATAACTATAATGGAAATAACGTTAATTACGATAATAACGATGTTAACGTTAATTATCGTAAGGAAAACGATAATGTCGATAATAATGACTACACTAATATCGATAATTTAGATAATAATAATAATAAGGAAAATAAGTGTATCAACGATAATAAAGATATTAACGATATTAACGATAATAAAACTAATAATAATAGTAAGGGGTAATAAATATTATAACGATAATAATGATAATAACAATAATAATAATTCTAATAATAAATATAATAATGATAATATAGGAAATAAGGATAATAATAATAACAATAATAACGATAATAACGATATTAATGATAATAACGACAATAATATTAATAGTAATAATAATTAAAACGATAATAACGATTATAATAATAATAATAATAATAATAAAGATAATAACGACAATAATAATAATAATAATAATAATAATAATAGTAACATAATAATAATAATATCGATAATATCGATAATAACGATAATAATAATATTATTAATAACAACAATGACAATAATAACGATAATAAGGATAATAATAAATACGATAAAGTCGATAATATCGACAATAGTATTAACAATATTAATGATATTATCGATAATAATATTAACAATATTAACGATAATATCGATAATAATAATAACATTATTAACGATAATATATATAAAATTTATAACTATAATAATAATAACAGTAATAAAGATAATACCGATAATAACGATGATAATAATAATAACGATAATAAGGTTAATAACCATAATAATAGTATTAATAATAAAGATAACAACGATTTTAACGATAATAATGACAGTAATAATAACAATAATAACGATAATAACGATAACAATTATAATACTGATAATAGCGACAGTAACGTTAATAATAGTAGGAATAATAACAATTATAACACTAATAAGGTTAAAAACGATAATAACTATAATAATAGTTTAATAATAATAATAATAACAATAATAACGATAATAAGGTTATTAACGATAATATCTATAATTATAATAAGCATATTAACAATAATAACGGTATTATCAATCATAACAATAACGACAATAACGATAATATCGATAATAATAATAACAATAACAACAATAATAACGATAATAAGTATGATAATAATAATGAAAATAACGATAATATCCATATTAACGATAATAATAATAATTATAAGAATAGTAATAATAATAACGTTAACTACGATAATAACGATAATAATATTAGTAATTATAACGCTAATAACAATAATAACGATAATAATGATAATAATAAATACGATAATATCGATCAATTCGATAATAATAATAACAATATTAACGATTATATCGACAAAAATAATATCAATAATAACAATAATAAAATTAGTAATTTTAAAAACGATAATAATAAAATATTATTAATAACAATAATAAAAATAAAAACGATAAGAAAAATAATAACTATAATAACGATAATAGTAACATTATTACTAATAATAATAATAACGATAATAACGAAAATAATGATAATAACGATTATAATAACAACGACAATATCGATAATAGTATTAATAATAATAATGATAATAACGATATTTACGATTATAATAAT
Source organism: Vespa crabro (assembly GCF_910589235.1). NCBI lineage: Eukaryota > Metazoa > Arthropoda > Insecta > Hymenoptera > Vespidae > Vespa > Vespa crabro. The sequence goes on from NW_025813595.1 coordinate 3,822,272, forward strand.
AACAATAATAAAGAAAAGAACGATTAATCTTTAATAACGATATTATTAATAACGATAATAACTATAATTACGATGTAACGATAATAATAACGATAATATTGATAATAATAATAATAATATTAACAGCAATAACATCGATAATGTAGAAAATAATGATAATAATGAAAATTATAATAACGATAATAGTAATAATAATAATATCAAAAATAACAATAAGTACAATAACGACTATAATAACGATAAAAATAATAACGATAATGACAATGATAATAATAACTATACTAACGTTAATATCGATAATAATAATAGTAATAATACCGATAGTAACGATGTCAACGATATTAACAATAATACCGATAATAACGATAATAAAGACAATAATAATAATTATAATAACGTTAAAAGAGATAATTACTATGTCAACGTTAACAATAATAACAATAATATCAATAAAAACGATAGTAACGTTAATAATAATATTACAAAAAAAGGATAATAAGGATAATAATAATAATAATAACAATAATAAAGATCATAACGACATTAATAAGAATAAAAAAAGTAATAATAATAATAATATCGATGATAACGATAATTACTATAATAATAATATTATTCATGACAATAATACCAATAATAACGGTAATAAGTAAAATAATAAATGCGATAAAGTCGATAATATCCATAAGATTATTAACAATTTTAGCGATAATATCGATAATAATAATAACAATATTAACGATAATATCGATAAAATTAATAACAATATTTACGATAATATCTATAAAAATAATAATAATAGTAATAAAAGTAATAACTATAGTAGAGATAACAACAATGATAATAATAATAACGATAATAAGGATAATAAAATTAATAAAAATAATTACAACAAAGATAACAACGATATTGACGAAAGTAGCGATAATAATATTTACAATAAAAAAGATAATTACGATAATAATGATATTATCGATAAATAATAATAACAATAATAACGATAATAATGATAATAACGATAATAATAATAAAAATAGTAACGATCACAAAGACAATTTCGATATTAACGATAATAATAATTATAAAAACGAGAATGACGATATTAACAATAGCAATAGTAGCGATATTAAGGATAATATTGATAATAATATTAGCAATTTTAACGATAACAAACGACAATAACGATAGTAAAGATAATAATATCTATAATAACGATAATTACAATAATAATATTAGTAACGATAATAATAATAATAATAATATTGATAAAGAAAATAACGATAATAATGGTAATATTAATAATAATGAAGATAATTACGATAATAACGATAATAATAATAACAATAATAACGATAATAACGACATTCACGATAATAATAGTTACAATAATAACGATAATAACGACATTCACGGTAATAATAATTACAATAATAACGATAATAACGACAATAATGATAACAAGGAAAATAATTATAATAATAATATAACTAGAAACGATAAAAATGGTAATACTTACGATTATAACGATATTAACGTTAATAACGATATTAACCATAATAAAATTAATAACTATATTTACGTTAATAACGATAATAATATCAGCAATAATAGCGATAATAGCGACAATAACGGTAACAATAATAATAACATTATTGACGATATTATCGATGAGAACGATAATGAAAATAATGGTAATGATAATAATAATAATAATAGTAATAACAATAATAATTATAATAACGTTAACAATAATAACAATGATAACGGCAATAATGATAATAACATTAATAAAGATATTAGCAATAATAATAGTAGTAATTAATAATTATTATAACGAAAATAACGATAATAACGATAATAACAATGAAAATAGTAGTAATAATAGAGAAATTAAAGATAGTAACGATAATAACGATAATAATAATATCAATAATTACGATAAGAACGATATTAACTATAATAACAATAATAATAAAGATAATAACGAAATTAATTATAATAATAATAACAATATTAACGATAATAACCAAAATAATAAAAAGAATAATAACGATTATAATGATAATAGTGATAATAATGATAGCATTTATGACGATTTTAAAGTTAAGAACGAAAAAAATAAAACCTTAAATGACCATTATAACATTATCAATTATAATAATAATAATGACGTCAATAATAATCATCATAAGAAAGATATTAACGATAATAACTACAATTAAAATTATAACAAAAATAATAATAATAATAGTAACCACAAGAACGAAAACATCGACAATAACAATTATAATAATAACGATAGTAACGATAATATCGATAATATTAATAACAATATTATTGATAAGATCGATAATAATAATGTTAATAATAATAATAATATCGATAGTAAAAATAATAATGATAATAACGATAGTAAAGATAATGACCATAATATCGACTATAACAATAATAATAATAACGATAATAATGATAATAACGATAATAAAAGTAATAATAGTAATAGCAATAATAACGATAGTGACGATAATAACGATAATAGCGATAAAACTAATAACGATAATGACGATAATAATAATAACGATAATAACGATAATGTCGATAATATAAATACAATATTTAAGATAATATCGATATTAATAATTGTAATCATAACAATAATAACGATCATAACAATAATAGCAACTATAATAATAACGATAATAACAATATTAATAATAATATTATTATTGTTAGTAACAATAATAATGATAACGATGTTTCTAATAGTAATAATAATAACGTTTATAACGATACTAACGGTAATAATGATAATAGAAATAATAAACATAATAACGATAATAATAACATTATTACTAATAACAATAATAACGATAATAACGGTAATAAAAACAACAATAATAACAATATTAACGAAAATAGTAGTAACAATTGTAACGGAAATAACGATAATAGCATTAATAATAATAATAATAATAGTGTATGTAAGTATAATTACCGTGACACCTATAATATTAATAACAATAATAACGATAATAACGATAATAACGATAATAATAATAATCGTATTAAAGATAATAAAGATAGTAACTATACTAACGATAATAGCGAAAATAATAATGACATCAAAAACTTTATTAACGATTATAAGTATAATAACAATTATTATAATGACGGTAAAAACGATAACAGCGGTAATAATGATAATAACGATGATAACGTTATTAACAATGATAATAATAGTAATAATAAAGATAATAACGATGTAAAAGGTTCTAACGCTAATACTAATTACAACAATAACGATTATAACGATTATGATGATAAGAACGATAATAATGCTAATAATAATAAAAATAATACCGACAATAACGACAATAAGAATAATAATAGAAGTAATAATTACAATTTTATGAATAATAACTATAAAAACGGTAATAACTATAATAATAGTAGTAATAAAAAAGTAATAGTAATAATAATGATATCTATAATAACGATAATAAAGACAATAATAATACCAATAATAATATTGATAATAACTGTAATAATGATAGCAACCATAATGACGATAATAACGATAATATCGATAATAATAATAATAATAATAATAACAGTAATATCGAAAATAACGATAATAACGACAGTAATAATAATAACAATAATAATAATAATATCCATAATGCAGATAACGACGCCAATAATAATAATTATAATAATATTAGTAATATTAACTATAATGACGATAATAATAATAGTATTAATAACAATATTAAAAACAATAACGATACTAACGTTATTAATAATAATAATAACGAAATTATAACTATAATAAATATAATAACGATATGTTATTAACGTTAAAGACGACAATAGTGGTAATAGAAATAACGATATTGACGATAATAGCGGCAATAAAAATTATAATAATAAAGATAATAACGATATTATCGAAAATAAAGATAAAAGCTATAAGAATAATAATAATAAGAACAATAACAGTGATAATAACGATAATAAACATAATAACAGTAACGATGACACGACAATAATAATAACAATATTAATAACGATAATAACGATAACAACAATAATAACGATAATAACTATATTAACGATATCAATAATAACGAAAACAACGTTAATTTCGATATTAATATTAACAATATTAAAGATAATAACGATAATAATAATAATAATAACGACATTAATAACTATAATAAATATAATAACGATATGGTATTAACGGTAAAAAAGACAATAGTAGTAACAATAATAACGATGTATATTGAAAATAACGATAATAACAATAATAATAATAACAGTAATAAAGATAATAACGATATAGCGATTAATAATAATAATAATAATAATATTAACGATTACAACGAAAATAATGATAATAATAGTAGTAATAATAATAATAATAACAATAATAACGATAATAAAGAAAATAACGGTAATTACGTTAATAATTATAAGAATAATCTATTTAAAATTTATACTAACGTTAATAACGATAATATTAATAACATTAATAACAATAATAACGATTATAATAATAAGAACGATAATAATATTAATAATAATAACAATATTAAATATTATAACGATAATAACGATAATAATAGATGTAATAATAACAATATTAAAAATAATATGTATAATAACGATAATAATGACAATAATAGTAGAAGTAATGACAGTAATAAAAATAATAGCCATAAATACGATTTTAACGATAATAATAATAACGATAATAAAGATTATATCGATAATATTAATAACTATATTAACGATAATTTCGATATTAATAATTGTGATAATAACAATATTAACGATCATAACGATAATAGCGACTATAATAATAACTATAATATCGACTATAATAATAATAATAATATTAACTTTAGTAACAATAATAATAATAACGATGTTTATAATAGTAATAATAATAACGATTATAACAATACTTACGATAATATTGATAAGAACGATAATACCGATAATAACGACAATAAAGATAATCATAATAACGATAATAACGATAATAATAATAATTATAATGACGCTAATAAAGTTAATAACTACAATAAGTTAATAACTACAATAATAATAACTATTATTAATATTAATAATAACGATAATATTAATAGTAATAATAGCTATAATATCAATAATAAAGAAAATTACGATAATAACGATAATAATAATAACGATAATAAAGAAAATAGGGATAATAACGACAATTATAATAATAATAATAATAATAATAATAATAATAATGAAAATAACGATAAAACCAATAATAATTTCAGTAATAATAACAATAATATCAATAATAACGATAATAACGATAATAATAATAACAAGAAAATCGGTAATATCGTTAATAGTAGGAGTAATAATAACAAAATTAGGAATAATACATATAGTAACGATAATAACGGGAATAATGGTCGAAGTAATAACAGAAATAACAATAAAACGATAAAAACGATATTAACGTTAAGAATAGTAACGAAAATAACGATAATATTGATAATAATAATAAAAATATTTACGATTATATCGATAATAGTAATAATAATAATAACAATATTAACGATCATAACGATAATAGCGATAATATTAATAAAGATAATAACGATAATAAGATAAATAATAATATCGGTAGCAACAATAATAAATATAATGATGATTTTATTAGTAATACTAATAACGATTACAACGATAATAACGATAATAACGATTATAAAGATAATAATAATTATAATAATAATAACAATAATGAAGATAATAATGACACAATAATAATAATAATAATAATAACGATAATAACGGTAATAATGAGGAGAATAATTGAAATAACAATAATATCAATAATAATGATAAAATAGGTAATAACGATAATATCGATAATAATAAATACGATAATAACCATTTCATCGACATAATAATAACAATATTTACAATAATATCGATTATTATAACAACAATATTGCCGATAATACCGATAATAATAAAAACAATAATAACAGTAATAACGACAATAACGATAATATCGTTAATAATAATAACGATCACAATGATAATAGCGAAAAAAACAATAAAAATATTAACGATAAAATTGACAATATTAATGATAATAATGATAATAACTTAAGAACGATAATAATTATCATAAAGGTAGTAGTAATAACGATAATAACGATATTAAAAATAAAAATAATAAAGATAATAAAGATAATAATAAAATTCATAACGTTAATAATGATAATAACGATAATAACGGAAATTACAAAAAAAAATTGATAACGCTAATAACGATAATAAAGATATAATATTATTAATAATAACGATAATAACGATTATAACGGAAATAATAATAATAACAATATTGAAAATAACGATAATAACGGTAAAATCAATAATAATAATAGTAAGAATACTAGTAATAATAATAATGACAATTACGATAATAACGATAATAATAATAGTTATAATAACATTATAATAATAATAACGAAAACAACAATAATAACGATATCTATAATAACGATAATAAAGAAAATAATAATAATTATAATAATATCGATATTAACTATAATAACAATAATAAACATGATGGCGAAAATAACGGAAATATCGATCATAATAATAATAATAATAACAGTAATAACGATAATAACGATAATAACGACAATAATAGAGATGATAATAATAATATCGATAATAAAGATAATGACGACAATCATAATTATAATAATAATATTAATAATGATGAGGATAATAACGATATTAATTATAGTATAAATAACAATATTAAAAATAATAACTATAATAAACATAATAACGATAATAATAATAATAATAACGACATTAATAACTATAATAAATTTAATAAAGATATGGAAATACCGATAAAGGCGACAGTAGTAGTAATAGCAATAACGTTAAAAACAAAAATAGCGGCAATAAAATAATAATAATAAAGATAATAACGATATAATCTAAAATAACGATAAAAGCTATAAGATTAATAATAATAAGAACAATAACAACTATAATAACGACAATAAACATAAAAACAGGAACGATAATACGACAATAATAATAACAATAATAATAACGATAATAACGATAATAACTATATTAACGATATCAATAATAACGAAAATAACGCTAATTTCGATATTAATAATAGCAATATTAAAGATAATAACGATAATTATAATAATAATAAATACATTAATAATTATAATAAAAATAATAACGATATGGTATTAACGATAATGACGACAATAGTAGTAATAATAATAATGATAAAAACGATAATAACGAAAAATAAAATTAATAAAAATAGAGATAATAACGATATTATCGAAAATAACGATAATAACGGTAATAATAATAACAACAACATCAATAATAACGATAATAGCCATTATAACGATAATAAGGACAGAAATAATAATATTAATAATAATAATAACAATAATAATAATAATATTAATGATTACAACGAAAATAATGATAATACTGGTAGTAATAATACCAATAATTTCAATAATAACGATAAAAAAGATAATAGTGATAATTACGATAATAACAATTATATATAATAATTATATATAATAACAACGATAATAACGATAATATGGATAATAATAATAACAATATTAACGATAATAACAGATATATTAATAATAATAATAACGATAATTACGATAATAACGATAATAATAATAATAGTAACAATAATATTCCCCACAATAATAATAATAATAATGATTATGATAAGAATAATATTAATTATAATAACGATAAAAATGATAATAATAATAATTATAATAATAATAATAATAATAATTATAATAAAAATAATAATAACAATAATAACAATAAAAGCGATTATGATAAGAATAATATTAATAAAAATAAAGATAATAATAATAATAACGATAATAACTATAATAATGATATTAATGAAAATAACTATTATAATAATAATAAATATAAAATTAATTACTATAATTACAATACAAAAATAACAATAATAACGATTATTACTATAATAAGTATAGTAATATTGACTATAATAATGATAACAAAGATAATGACGGCAATAATAAATAATATAATAGTATCGATAATAAGGTTAAATACGCAAATAACGGTAATAAGGATAATAACAATAATAACGACAATAATAATAATAATAATAATAATACTAACGAAAATAACAATAATAGCGATTATAATAATAACAACAATAAAGATAAAAACGATATTAACAATAATAACGATAATACTAATAACAGTAATACGATAATAACGATAATAATAATAACAAATATAACGATAATTACGATAATAATGGTATTAATAATAGTAATAATGTCATTAATAAAAATAGTAAAGATAATAACGGTATTAATGATAGTAACGATAATAAAAATAATAATATCAACAATTATAACGATAAGGATATAATAACGGTAATAAAAATAATAATAATAATAACGGTAATAACGGTAATAACGGTAATAAAAAATAACGGTAATAACGGTAATAAAAAAAATGTTAATAGCGATAATAATTATAAAAATAATAATGATAATGAACATAATTACCCAAATAAAGATAATAATAAAAATAATAATAATAATAATAATAATAACAACGATTATATCGATACTAACGATAATAATCATAATATTAAGAATAATAATGATAATAACAATAATAACTAAAATATCGATAATAACAAAGATAATAATAATAATAACGATAGTAAAGAAAATAACGATACTAAAAATAATAATAATGATAATGAAGATAATAATAATAATAATAACTACAATAATTACGGTAATATCGATAATAATTATAACAATAATATCGATAAAAACGATACTAACGGTAATAATGATAACAATATTAACCTGAAGGACGATATTAACGAAAATAATAATATTATTCTTAACGATAATAACGATAATAACGGAAATATTAATCGAAATAATAACAATAATAATCCAAATATTGATAATAACTATAATATCGATAAAATATTAACGTTAATAACGACAAAACAGATAATAATTACGATAATAACGGTAATAACAATAGTAATAACAACGATAATAACAATAATAACGATAATAGCGGTAATAATAATAATAATAATATTGATAATAACAATAATAGCGATAATAATGATAATAATTTCAATAATAATAACTATAATAACGACAATAATAAAAACAATATGACCAATAATAATGATAAATCTATAATATCAATATTAATAATAACAATAATAACAATAATAACGATAACAATATAATAACGAAAACAATAATAAGGAAAATAACGGAAATAAAGGTAATAAGAATAAATATAATAACGATAACAACGATAATAACGATATTAACTATTATAACATTAACAATAATAAGGATAATACCGAAAATAAAGATAATAATAATAAATATAATAACAATAACAATGATAATAACTATTATAACGATAATAATAATAATAACAGTAAGAATAATAATAATTATAAAAGGAAAAAAGATAAAAAAGGAAAAAAATTAATAACAAAAGTAACGTTAATAATGATAATAATAGTAATAATAAAAACAAAATTAACGATAATAACGATAAGAATGATTATAATAATATTAATAATAGCTATAATCACGAAAATATCGATAATAATAATAATAAAAGCAGAGTATAATAACGATAATAATAAAATAAACATAATAACGATATTAACGATATCGGCAGTAATAACGATAATAATAATATAAATAATAACGATAATAATGATATTAATAATAATAATTACAATAACGATAATAAATTTAATAGCAATAATAATCCTGATAAGCATTATAATTACGATAATAACGATAATAACGAAAGTAATAGTTGTAATAATACCTCTAATCACGATAAAAAAAATAACAACGTTATTAATAATAATAAAAAAATAATAACGATAATAAAGATAATAGCTATCATAATAACGATAATAACGATAATAATGGTAGCAGTAATAACAATAATTATAATAATAACGATTATAACGATATTGAGTATTACAATTATCAAGAAAGTAATGATAAAAGCAATAATCTTAATGACAATAATAAATATGATATCAATATTAACAGTATAATATACTAATAATAATAATAACAATAGTAATGATAATATCGATTATAATAGTAATTATAATAATAATAATTACGATAATAACAATAATAACGATATTAATGATAATAATTATAATAAAGATAATAATAAAATTAGTAATAATAATAACAATAATAATGATCATAACGATAATAACTTTAATAACGATACCAACAATAATATCAATAATAATAATAATAATAATAAAAAAGGTAATAACAATATTAACGTTAATAACGATAATAATAACACAATAATAACGATAATATCGATTATAATGATAATAAAGATAATATTAATAACATTAATAACGATAAAAACAATAATAACGATAATAATAATAACAATAATAACGATAATAACAGTAATAGTAATAACAATAATAACGATAGTAACCAAATAACGATAATAATAATAACAAGTATAAAGATAATAACTAGAATAACTATATTAACGATAACTATAATAACTATAATTACGATAATAACAATAGTAATAAGGATAATAATATCGAAAACAACAATGAAAACGATATTAATAGTAATAAAAGTAAAGATAATATCGGTAAAGTGGATAATAATAATAATAATAATAACGATAATATCGCTAATAGTAACAACTATAAATTCGATAAGAATGATATTAATGAAAATAACTCAAATAATAATAGTATATATAACAATAATAACGATAATAACAATAATAATAATAACATCAATAACGATAATTACGATGATAATGATATTAATAATTACAATAATGACGATAACAAACATGATAATGATAATAATTATAATAAAAATATTAGCGTTAATAAGGTTAATTACGAGAATAACAGTAATAAAGATAATAACAATAATAACGACAATTATAATAATAATAATAACGATAGGAACGATAATAACGATAATAATAAACATAATAATAATGATAATAACGTTATTAACGATAATAACGACAGTAATAATCACAATAAAAACGATAACCTATAATAATTATAATAACGATTATTATAAGAACCATAATTACTATAATAACGATATTAACAAAAATAGTAATAATAAGAATAACAACGATAATATAGAAATAACAATAATAATAACAATTATAACAATAATAACGATAATAATAATAATAATAATTATTATAATCATAATATTATGGATAATAACGATAATTACGATAATAATAACAGTATTAATAATGATGATAAGGATAATAACGATAACACCGATAATACTAATATCAATAATATCGATAATAACTACAATAACGATAAGAATGAAAATAATAATAATGATAATAGTGATAACAAATATAATAACGATAGTAATAATTACAAGTATAACGATAATGACTGTAATGATGATAACAATAATAACGACAATTACGATAATATCGATAAAAATATTAACATTATTAACGTTCACAACGATAACAGTAATAATAATAATAACATGTATAAAAATAATAACGATAATAATAATACTAACAATAACAATAATAACGATAATAACTATAACAACGAAAATAATTTTAAGAACGATAATAATGATACTAACGTCAATAACGATAATAATAATAATAAGAATAAAAAAAAAACGATAATAACAATAATTATTTGAACAATAATAACGATATTAAGTATAATAACGATAATTACGATAAAAGCGATAATAATAATAACGATACTAACGATAATAACGATAATAACGATATTAATAAAAATAATGATAAATATAACAATAATAACGATAGTGATGAAAATAAAAATTTTAATAATAACGATAATTTCTATAATAGTGATAATAATAATAACGATAATAACGCTAAAATTATAATAACAATAATAATAATAATATTATTATTAACAATAATAACGATAACAACGACAATAGTGATAAAAATATTAATAATAAAATAGAAAATAAGGTTAATATCGATGACAACGATAATTATAATAACAATATTAACGATAATAACGATAATAACGATTATACGGATTATAACAATAAAGATAATGAGAATAATAACGATAATAAAGATAGTAACTATAATAACGATTACAACAATAATAACGATAATAATAATAACGATAATACCGATAATATAGATAACTACAAAAATTATAATAGTAATAATAAAGATGATAACAATAATAACTATTGTAATGATTATAACGATAATAATATTAATAATTTTAATAAATAACGATAATAACAATAATTATTTTAATAGAAGTAATAATAACAATATTAACAATGTTTGCAATAACAACGATAGTAGTAATAATAATATCGATAGTAACAATAAACACGAAAATAACAAAAATAACGATAATAACGATAATAATAATAAAATTAATAACGATAATTACATTAATAAAGATAATAATATTAACAATAATAACGATAAATGCGATAATAAGGATAATAGTAATAACGATAATAACGACAATAATAATTTTAAAAATATTGATAAAAACGATAATAACAATAATAATAATAATAGTAGTAATAATGAAACGATAATAACGATAATTACGATATTAAAAATGATAATAATAATAAAATTAATAACGAAAATTACGTTAATAAAGATAATAATATTAACAATAATATCGATAAAAACGATAATAATAATAATAGTAATATCAATAATAATTATAATAACGTTAATAATAATAGCAATGATAACGGCAATAATGATAATAATATTAATAAAGATATTAGCAATAATAATAGTAGTAATTAATAACTATTATAACGAAAATAACAATAATAACGATAACAATAATAACGATTATTACTATAATAACTATAATAATAAAAACGATAGAAATGATACTAGTAAAAATAATACTACCGATAAAAACGGTAGTAAATTTAATAATAAGAAAAAGAATAACGATAGTAAGATATTAACGATATAAACGATGATAAAATCAAAAACAACGAAAATAACGATAATAATTATAACATTAATAACGATAATTACTACAATAATTATAATAATAACAACGATAATAAAAATAATAACGATAATGACGATAATAATAAATATAGTAATAATAACAATAATGATGACAATAACGATAATGAAAATAATAATGATAATAGTAATAAAAACGATAACAATAAAAATAATAATAATAACGATAATAACGATAATAAGACATGTAATAATAATACTAATAACTATAATAAACATAATAACGATAATAATGATAATAACGATTATAATAACAACGATAATACCAATAATGGTATTATTAATAATTACGATAATAACGATATTTCCGATAATAATAATAACAATAATATAGAAAAGAACGATATTATCTATAATAACAATATTAATAAAACGATATTAATTATAATAACGATGAAACGATAATAATAACATCAATATTACCGATAATATTGATAATAATAATAATGATAATAGCAGTAATAACGATAACAAAGATGTTAACGATAATAATGATAATGATAATAACGATAATAATAATAATAATAATATCAAAAATAACAATAATTACCATAATGATATTAAGGATAATACCGTTAATAATTGTAACATTATTAACAAGAAAAAGATAATAATAATAACAACAAAAACATTAATAACGATAATAACTATAATAAAATTTATAATAATAACGACAATGACGATAATAATGATAATAATACAAGTAAAAATAACAATATTAAGAATATTTAATTTAATAATGATTATAATGATAATAGTAGTAGTAATAATAACAGTACTAACAATAATAACGATAATAACGATTATAACAATGTTAACGATAATTATATTGACGACAATAACGATAATAACCATAAAAATAATAATAATAATAATATGGATAACAACGCTATTAACGATAATAATGACAGTAATAATAATAATAATAACGAAGATAACGTTAACAATGATAATACCAATAATAACGATAATAGCAATAATAATAATAGTATTAATTACGATAATGACGATATGAACGATAATAAAAATAATAACAATAACAGTAAATACGATAATAACACTTATAATCCTAATAACGACATTAATATATATAAAAATAACATTAATACTGCTAATAACGATATTAACGATAATAATAGTAGTAATAAAAACGATAATAGTAGTAATAATAACAATAATAACAATTATAGCGATAATAATGTTATTACCGATAATAACGATAACTATAATATTCATAGTAGCTATAATAAGGATATTATCCATAATAATAATAACAATAATAACGATAATAACGATAATAACAATTATAATAGAAGTATTAATAACAATATTAAGAATAATAACAATATAAACGATAATAACAATAAAAATAGTAGTAATAAAAGAAGTAATAAATATAATAACGATAAAAACAACTTTAACGATAATAATAATGACGATAATTAGGATAATATCGATAATAATAATAACAATATTAACGATAATATCGATAATAATAATAACATTAATAACTATAATTACGAAAATAACGATTATAACGATAATAATAATAAGCCTAATAATAACCATAATAAAGACAATAACGACACAATAATAAATATTATAATAACGATAATAACGGTAATAACGATAGAAATAATAGAAAAATAACAACAATATCAATAATAATGTTAAAAATGATTATAAAGATAATATCGTTAATAATAATGACGATAATAATGATAATAGCGATAAAAAAAATAACGATATTAACGATATTATTGACAATATTAAAGATAATAATGATATTAATGTTAAAACGATAATAATTATAATAATTATAGTAGTAATAACGTTAATAACAATATTAAAAATAAAAATAATAAGGATAATATGGATAATCATAATAAAATTCATAACCTTAATACCGATAATAACGATAATAACGGTAAAAATAGTAAAATTGATAACTCTAATAACGATTACAAAGGAAATAATAATAATAACAATATCGAAAGTAACAATAATAACGGTAGAAACGATAATAATAATAGTAACAATACTAGTAATAATAATAATGTTAATTACGATAATAACAATAATAATAATAGTTATAATAGAATTATAAAAATAATAACGATAACAACGATAATAGCAATATCTATAATAACGATAATAAAGACAATAATAATAACAATAATAATATCGTTTGTAACTATAATAACGATAATAACCATAATGACGTTAATAACGATAATATCGATAATAATAATAATAATAATAACAGTAATAATAATAATAGTAATACCGATAATAAATATAATGACGACAATAATAATAATAATAATATTAATAATAATAACGATAATGACAATAATAACGATAATAATAATAATAATAATAACAATAATATTCACCACATTAATAACAATAATAACGGTTATGTAAAGAATAATATTAATAATATTAACGATGATAATGATAATAACTATACAATCGATAATAATAATTACAATAATAATCATAATAACTACAATAATGATAATAATAATAATAATTTCAACGATAATAACGATAATTTCGATAATAACAATATTAATAAGAGCGATAGTAACGTTAATATTAATAACTATAAAATCGATAATAATGATATTAATGAAAATAAGTATAATAATAATAATAAATATAACAATAATAACGATAACAACGATAACAATATTAACGATAATAAAGTTAGTAATAACAATAATAATAACAATAATAACTATAATAAAGATAGCATTAATAATAAAAATAACGATAATGCCGATAATAAAGTTAATAATAATAATAATATCAATTATAATACTAACTATAATAACGATAATAACAATAATAGTAATAATAACCACAAAAATAATGATAATAACGATAACAATAATAATAACACTATCAATATAAATAATTACAATAGTAACGATAATAACATTAGGACGATAATAATAATAATAATATTAACGATAATATCGATAATGAAGATAATAACGATAATAAGGTTAATAACATTATAGTTATTAACGATAAAAACGACAATATACATAATAACAATTACAATTATAAAGATATTAATGAAAATAACGATAATAATGATAATAAAGTCAATAATAATATTAGTAATAACGATAATAATGATAACAACGATAATAATAAAATCGAAAATAATGACAATAATAATAATATTAATACCGATAATAATGTTAATAACGATAACATCGGTAATAATATAAACAATAATATCGATAATAACGATATTAACGATATGATAATAATAATAATAATTTCGTTAATTAGGTTAATTACGAAAATATCGGTAATAAACACGATAACGGGGAAATCGATAATAACGATAATAACGACATTAAATGTAATAATAATAACGATAATAATGATAATATCGATATTAATAATTGCGATAATGTCGACAAATGTAATAATAATATTAATGGTATTGACGATAATAACGATAATAGTAATTATAATAATAACGATAATAACGATAGTAACGCATAATAATAATTACAACAATAAAAATAGTAATAATAAAAATAATAACGATGATAACGATATTGACGATAATAATAACAATATTAACAACGATATTAAGTAATTAACGATAACATCATGAATAATAAAAATAATATTGATAATAACGATAATAACGATAATAAAATTAATAATATTATCGATAATTGCGATAATAACGATAATAAAATATTAATAGAAATAAGAATAAAGATAATATCGCTATTAACGATAATATCGATAATAATTATAACGAAAATAACAAGGATAATAATAATCATAATAGGTAATAAGGATAAATACGATAACATCGATAATAATAATAGCCATAATATCGATAATAACTATAATAACGACATGAATAATGATAATAATAATAATAATAATAATAATAATAATATGAAGAAGGATAAAAACCATAATTACGATAACAACGATAATATCGACAATGATAATAATAATATTAACGATAATAATGATAATAACGATAATAATATTAATAATAACATTAAAAACAATAATAACGATAATAACAATAATAATAACAGCATTACAAACAATAATATCGAAAATAACGATAAATACGATAATAATTATAACAATTAAATCGATTATAACAATTAGTTATATAATACTATTAACAATAATATCGCTGACAACGATAATAACGATAATGGTAATAATAATAATAAAGATAATAAATATTATAATAATAATAATAATAACGATAAAAGCTTTAAAATCGATAATAATAATAATTACGATAATAAGGGTACTAACGATAGTAACGATAATAAATATATCAATTAAAACGATAATAACGATATTAACGATAATAATGATAATAACAATAAGACCGATAGTAATGATACGATAATAACGATTACTGTAATGTTAATATTACCGATAGTTTCAATAATAACGATAATAACATTAGTAATAATAACAATAATAAAAATAATAACGATAATTCCGTTAATAATGATAATAATAATAGCAATATTCACATTAATACCGATAATAATAATAATAATAATAATAATAATAATAATAACATTAATAACGACAATGACAATACAAACGATAATAAAAATAACGATAATATCGAAAATAGTAATAATAATACTACGGACAGAAAAAAAAATAACGATAAGGACAATAATAATAATAATAATTATAACGATTATAACGATAAATACAATAATAACGATAATAATAATAATAATAATAATAATAACGATAAGAACACTAATAATGAGAAGAATATGAACGATAATAACAATAATAAGGATAATAATAATTACAATAATAACGATACCAACGACAATAACGATAAAAATAATAATAATAATAATAACGAAAATAACGATAATAATGATGTCAACGATAATAATAATAACAATAAGAAAGATATTAACGATAATAACGATTATACGGATTATAAGAATATGATAATATCGATAATAGTAATAATAATAAGAACGATAATGAAGATAAAACGATAAAAATGATAATAACTATAATAACGATAATTGCAATAATAACAGTAATGATAATAGCAATAATATCAGTAATACCGGTAATAACGATAATATCGCTAATAATAATAATGATAATAATTGTAATAGCGATATAAACAATATCAATATTATCGATAATATTGACAATATTAAAGATATTAATGATAATAATTTTAAAACGATAATAATTATCATAATTATAGTAGTAATAACGATAATAACGATATTAAAAATAAAAATAATAACGATAAAATAGATAATAATAATAAAACTTATAATGTCTATAACGATAATAACGATAATAATAATAAAATTGTTAACGCTAATAATGATAATAAAGGTATAATATAATTAATAAGGACGATAATAATGATTATAATGGGAATAATAATAATTACAATATCGATAATAACGATAGTAACGGTAAAAACGATAATAATAATAGTAATAATTCTAGTAATAATAATAATGATAGTTACGATAATAACGATAATAAAAATGGTTATAATAACATTATAACAAGAATAACGAGAACAACGATATTAACGAAATCTATAATAACGATAATATAGACAATAATAATAACAATAATAATATCGATAATAACTGTAATAATGATAGTATCCATAATGACAATAATAACGATAATATCGATAGTAATAATAATAATAATAACAGTAATATCGAAAATAACGTTAATAACGACAGTAAAAATAATAATAATAATAATACTATCCATAATGCAGATAATGACGCCAATAATAATAATTATAATAATATTAGTAATAATAACGATAATGGCGATAATAATAATAGTATTAATAACAATATTAAAAATAATAACGATAATAATTATAATAACCATAATATAATAATAATAATGAAGATAAAAACGATATTAACGATAATAATGTCAGTAATAATAACAATAATAATTATTATAACGATAACAATTATAATTACGATAATAACGATAATAACAATAATAATAATAGTAATAATTAAGATAATAACGATACTAACGATAATAAGGATATTAACAATAACAATAATAACGACAATAGCAATTATAATCCTTAACGATATTTATATTTATCAAAATAGCAATAATATTGATAATAATGATAATAACGATAGTAATAGTAGCAATAATAACAATAATAACACTAATAACGATAATTGCGATAATAATAGTAATAATAATAACGATAATAACAATAATATAGTTAATAAGGTTATTACCGATGATAATGATAATTATAATATTCATAATAACTATATTAAGGATATTATCGATAATAATAATAACGATAATAATGATCGGAATAATATCGATGAAATCGATAAAATCGAAAATAATAATAAAAACTTTAACGTAAAAAACGATAATAATAAAAATAATTTTATTGTTAATAACCATAATAATAATAATAATAATAGCAATATTAGCCATAACAAGGAAAATATCGAGTATAATAATAACGATAATAACATAATAATAATAATTATAATATCGATAGTAACAATAATAACTATAATGACGATAATAACGATAATGATAATAACAATAATGACGATGGATATAATAACGATAATATCTTTAATAACGATAATAACAATAATAATAATAGCGATAATAAAGATATTAACGTTAATAACGAAAATAATAAAAACAATTAAAACGATAATAACAATAATTATGATAATATCATTAAAAATTATAATAGTGATAGCATTAATAACGATATTTTCGATAATAATAATAATAAAAAAGATAATAAAATTATTAACGATAATAACGATAAGAAAGAAAATAAGGATAATTATAATTACAATTAAAACGATAATAACAATAATTATGATAATAACAATAATAATTATAATAGTGATTGCTTTAACAACGATATTTACGATAATAATAATAATAATAAAGTAAATAACATTATTAACAATAATTACGATAATAACGATAATTACAATAATAACGATATAGATAAAAATAATACTATAGATAATTCCGAAAATAATCATAACTATATTAACGATAATAACGATAAAAATAATAATAGTGATAATAATATCAACGATAATAACGGTAATAACGATAATAATAATAATAAAGAAAATAACGCAATTAACGATAATAACGTTAACAATAATAACAATAACAACGATAATAACTATATTAATAATAACAATAATAAAATCGATGATGAGGATAATAAATATAAGAACGATAATAGTAATAACAATAACAAAAATAATAACGATAATTACGATAATAATGTTTATAATAAGAAAGGTAATAATAATTATAAAATTCATAATAATTATAATTTCGATAATAACGAACGTAACAGTAATAATTGTAATATTAAGAACGATAATAACGATAATAACGATAATAATAATAACTATAAAAACGATATAAACGATAACAACAATAATAATAATTAAAATAACTATACTAATAGTAACATCAATAACAATAATAACGATTATAACAATAATAACATTTAAAACGATAAAAATAATAATGACGTTAATAATAATAATCATATTAGAGATATTAACGATAATAAAAACAATAATAATTATAACAAAAATAATAATAATAATAGTAATCATAATAACGATAATATCGATAATAACGATAGTAATAATAACGATAATGACGATAATAATAATAATAATAACGATAATAACGAAAATTACGAGAATGACGATTACAATATTATTGATAATAACGTCAATAGTAATAATAATAATAATAATAACGATAATTTCGATAGTAACGAATATAGTAATAACAATAATAACGATATTAGTAGTAATATTAATAAAGATAATAACGATAATTATGATAATAATTATAATAATAATAAAGATATTAACGATAGTAACAATAATAACGATAATAATAATAAAAATATTAATGATAATATCGAAAATTATAAAAATAGTAATAGCAATAATAACGATAATATCGATAAAATCTATTAATAATAACGACAATAACTATAAGAATAATAATAAAATATAGATTGTAACAATAATAAAGACAATTAAGATAATAATAATAATAATAATAACGATAATGACGATGATAATAATAACGATCATAACGCTAATAACGACAATAATAATACTAATAATATCGATAATAACGATATCAATGGCATTAAGGAAAATAACGTTTATAAAAATAATCTTATTAAAGATAAGAACGATAATAAAGATACTAACAATAATAGCGATAATAATAATAACTATATTAAGGATAATATCGCGATAAAATGTCACAATATTCACGATAGTATCAATAATAATAATAACAACAAAAACAATAATAACGATAATAACAATAATAAAATTTATAATAATAACGATAATAACGATTATAACGTTAATAATAATATTAACAGTATTAACGATAATAGCAATGAGTTTCTAACGATAATAATAATAATGACTATGATGATAAGAAAGATAATAATACTAATAATCATAAAAATAATAACGTCAATAACGATAATAATGATAATAATTGAAGTAATAATAACAATATTAAGATTAATAATTATAATAACTATTATAACGATAATAGAATTAATAATAATAAAAGTAATAAGAATAATAACCATAATAATGCATATAACATTGTTAACGATAATAATATTAACGATTATAACGATAATAACAATAATAATAATAATAATAATAAAGATAACAACGATAATAACGATAATAATGACAGTAATAAAAACATCAATTACGATAATAACATTAACAATGATAATAACGATAATAACGATAATAACAATAATAGTAATAGTAATAATCAAGATAATAACGATATTTACAATAATAAGGATAATAACAATAAAAATAATAACGATAATGATGTTAATTATATACACGATAAAGTCGATAATATCGATAATAATAATAACAAATTTAACGATAATGTCGATTATAATATTAACAATATTAACGATATTATCGAACATAATAATAATATTATAAACCTTACCGCCGATAATAATAATAACATTATTAACGATAATAACGATAATTACTATAATAATAATAACGATATTAACGATAACAATAGTTGTAATAATAACAATAATAACAATAATAGCAATAATAAGGATATTACCGATAATAAGGATAATTATAAAATTCATAATAACTATCATCCGAATAATATCGATAATTATAATAACGATATTAACGTTAATATCGATAATAATAATAATATTATTAATGATATGATCGATATTAATAATAATCATAATAACATTAATAACAAAAATAACGATAATAACAATATTAACGATAATTACGATTAATATAATAATAACGAAAATAGTGATAATAACGATATTCGCAATTATAATAATAATAATAATAATAATAACGAGAATAACGATAATAAAGATAATAATAATAATAACAAATATAAAGAAAAAATAATAATAATAATAACGATAATAGAGATAATAAAGACAATAATAGCAGTAATAGTATCAATAATCTTAGTAATAATTATAATAATGATAATATCGATAATAATAACAATGAACAAATTAATAGAAATGATAATAATTGCGATAATAACGATAATGATATTAATAACAATAATAATAATAGCAACAATAACGATAATTAAGAAAATAAAAAATATAATTAAAACGATACTAAGGATAAGAACGATATCATCAATAATATTAATAAGGAAAATAAGGATAATATCGATTATATTAATAAAAATATTAACAATTATATAGATAATTATAATAATAATATTAACAATAATAACGATAATAAAAATATTAACGATACTATGGATAATAAAAATTACGATATTTACGAATATAACGATAATAGAAATATTAATAATACCAATAATAAGGATAATAAAGATATCGTCGATAATAATAATAACAATAATAAAGATAATCTAGATATTAATATTATCAATATTAAAGATAATAAGGATAATTTTAATAATAATAATAACGATAATAACGGTATTAACGATAAATATAATAACGATAATAACGATATTAACGACAATGACGATAATAACAATAATAATAATAAAAATAAAGATAATAACGAATTTAGTGGAAATAACGATAATAATAACAATATTAACAATAATAACGATAATAGGGATAAAAACGTTAATAATTTTAGTAATTATAACAATAATAATATTACTAACGATAATAACGATATTATAGATTCTAATAATAACAATAATAACGTTGATATCGATAATAATAACAATATTAACGATAATATCGATAATAATAATAATGACAATAACAACCACAAAAAAGGTAATAGCGATAATAATATAAACGATAATAACAATAATACTAATAATAATACTATCTATAATAACAATAATAATGATAACAATAAAAATAATAATATCAATAGTTACGATAATAAAGAAATTAACGATAATAATAATGATGATAATGACGATAATAGTAATAATAATAATAACGCTTATAACGATATTATCGATTATAATAATATTTCTAATAAAGATAAAAACATATTAATAATAACAACAAAAACGATAATAACGATAATAATGATAATAACGATAATAAAAAAATAATAATATTAATGAGAAGAATAACGATGATACCGATAATAACGGTAATAATAATAATAAATAAAAATATAATATCGTTAATAAGGATAGTAATAATAATAATAATAATAATAATAATCATAATAATAATAATGACTATAATAATGATAACAATAATAACGATAAGGAGAAAAATAACGATAAAAATTATAACCATAAATTCGATAACAACGATAATAACGGTAATATTAATAAAAATAATATCGATTATAAGGATAATAAAGATAAGAACGATTATAATAATAGCAATAATAACAATAATAACAATAATAACTATAATAACAATAGTAATAATAATATATATATTGATATATATAGTAATATAGAATAAATATATAGATAGTGTTTATAAGGAAGATATTAAATAAGAACGACAATAAAGAAAATAACGATAATAACGATAATAAGGACAATAATAATAATAATAAAACGATAATAAAGACAATTTCGGTTATAATAATTACGATAATAACGTTAATATCGATTAAAGTAATAACAATAAAAACGAGAATAAAGATAATAATAACAATAATAACAATAATAACGAAAATAACGTCAATAAAAATTATATTATGTACGATAATAACGATATGAAAGAAATTAACGATAATAACGATAATAACGGCAATAATAATAATAATAAGAATAATAACGATAACTACAAAAAGAAGATAATAGTAATAGTAATAATAATGAATAAAAGGATAATAACGATAACAACTATTATAATAATAATAATAATAATAAAGATAGTAAAGATATGAACGATATTAACAATATTAACAATAATAAAGATAATTATAATACGATAATAACGATTACCGTAATAATAATAATATTGATAGTAACAAAAATTACGATAATAGTGAAAATAATAATAATAATAATAAAAATAATAAAGATATTAACGATAACAACGATATTAATGCTAATAACAATAATCATTACAATAATAATGACAATAGTAACGTTAATATCAATAATAATGAGAATTATAATAATGATAATAAAGTTAATAACTTTAATATTAATAACAATATTAATGATAACAACGATAATAACAAAATTAATAATAAGAACGAAAATAAGGATAATCACGATTACAACGATAATAATAATAACAATAATAATGATAATACGTTAGTAATCGTAGTAGTAATGACAATAATAACGATAAGAACTGCAATTACGGTAAAAATAGTAACGATAATAACGTTAATATCGATAATAATAATAACAATATTAACGATAATAACGATAATAGTAATAATAAAAGTGATAATAACGATAATATTGATAATAACGATAATAATAATACTATAATAACGACAATACCAATAATAATAACAACGATAACAACGATAATAACGATAATAATATTAACAATAATATCGATAACTACTATCATTCCTATAATTATAATAATAGTAAAAACGATAATAAGGATAATTACGAAAAAAACGGTAATAACGATAATAACGATAATAACGGTAATAATTATAACAATAATGACGATAATAACGATAATTACGATAATAATTATATTAACGATAATTATAACAATAATAACGATGGGAAAGATTATGAAGATATTAATAATAACAATTATTACGACAATAATAATAAGAATAATAACGATATTAACGATATTAGCGATAGTAACGATAATTACAATAACAATGACAACTATAATAACGATAAGTACAATTATAATAATGACAATAATAACGAAAAAAGTAATAATAATTATCACGATAAAAACGATAATAACAATAATAATAATAACAATAATAAACATAATAAAGACATCAACGATAGTAATTGTAGTAATAAAAACAGTAATAACAATACTAAAGATAATAACGATATTAACGATAAAAATAATATTGATAGTAAGCAAAATATCAATAATAATAAGAACAACATTAACGAAATTATCGATAATAATAACAATAATAATAACTATAATAACGACAATAAGGATAATAACAATATTAATAATAACTATAGTAACGATAATACAAATAATAATAATTAAAATATTATCGATAATATCGATAATAATAATAAAGATAACAACGATAATTACGATAATAATTATAATAACGATAATTATAACAATAATAATGAAGGGAAAGATTATGAAGATAATAATAATAACAATTATTACGACAAAAATAATAAAAATAATAACGATAATAACGTTAATAACGAAATTACGATTATATTTTTAACGATTATATTAATAATATCGATAATATTAATAACAATACTAATGATAATAATGATAATAATAATAATAATAACAATAATAACGAAATTAACGATAATAACGATAATAGTAATTATAATAATAACGATAATAACGATAAGAACGATAATAACAATAATAATAATATTGATAACAATGATAATAACGATATTAACGCTAATAGCGATAATAATAAAAACAATATTGACGATAATTGATATAATAAAGATAAAATAGTTAATAATAAGATTAATAACAGCAAGAATATATATAATTACGATAATAACGACAATAACGATAATAACGATGACAATAGTAGTAATACTAACAATAATAACAATACTGTCAATAATGATGTTGAAGGTATTCATAATAACGATAATGATTATAATAATAATAACAATACTAACTATAAAAACGATATTAATAATAGTAATTGTAATAATAATAGCAATAATAACGATAATAAAGATAATTATAATAACAATAATAACGATAATAACGGTTATAACGATAAAATTAATAGAAAAATAACAATAATATCAATAATAACGATAAAAAAGATATTAACGATAATATCGTTAATAATAAATACGATAATAATGATAATAGGGATAAAAACAATATCGATATTAACGATAATATTGACAATGTTAAAGATAATAATGATAATAATTTAAAAGCGATAATAATAACCATAATTATAGTAATAATAACGATAATAAGGATATTAATAATAAAAATAATAACGATAATATAGATAACAATAATAAAATTCATAACGTTAATAATGATAATAACGATAATAACGGAAATTATAAAAAAATTGATAACGCTAATAACGATAATAATAATAGTTATAATAACATTATAAAAATAATAACGATAACAACAATAATAACGATATCTATAATAACGATAATAAAGACAATAATAATAATATTAATAATAATAACGTTACTAACGATAATAATAATAGTATTAATAACAATATTAAAAATAATAACGATAATAACCATAATAACGATCATAATTATAATAATAACGACATTAATAACTATAATAAATATAATAAAGATATGGTATTAACGATAAAGGCGACAGTAGTAGTAATAGTAATAACGATAATAACAAAAACAGCGGCAAAAATATAATAATAATAAAGATAATAACGATATTATCTGAAATAACGATAAAAGCTATAAGATTAATAATAATAAGAACAATAACAACGATAATAACGACAATAAACATAAAAACAGTAACGATAATACGACAATAATAATAACAATAATAATAACGATAATAACGATATAACAATAATAACGATAATAACTTTATTAACGATATCAATAATATCGAAAATAACGTTAATTTCGATATTAATAATACCAATATTAAAGATAATAACGATAATAACGACAATAGTAGAAATAATAATAAATATTTAAACTATAATAACGACAATAAAAATAATAATAAGAAAGATAATATCGATATTATCGAAAATAACGATAATAACGTTAAAAATAATGACAATAATATCAATAATAACAATAATAGCGATTATAACGATAATAAGGACAGTAATAATAATAATAATAATAATAATAATAATAATAAAAATATTAATGATTACAACGAAAATAATAATAATAATGGTAGTAATAATATCAATAATTACAATAATAACGATAAAAAAGATAATAATGATAATTACGATAATAACAGTTATAATAACAACGATAATAACGATAATATCGATAAAAATAATAACAATATTAACGATAATAACAGATATAGTAATAATAATAATAACGATAATTACGATAATAACGATAATAATAATAATCGTAACAATAATATTCCCCACAATAATAACAATAATAATGGTTATGATAAGAATAATATTAATTAAAATAACGATAATAATGATAATAATAATAATAATAATTAAAATAATAATAATAATAATAATAATATTAATAATAATAACAATAACAACAATAAAAACGATTATGATAAGAATAATAATAATAATAATAACGATAATAATGATAATAACGATAATAAATATAATAATGATAATAATAATAATAATTATAACGATAATAACGATAATATCAATAATAATATTAATAATAATAGTAACGTTAATAGTAATAACTATAAATTAGATAGTAACGATATTAAAGAAAATAACTATAATAATAATAATAAATATAAAATAATAACCATAATATCAATAGCAATAATAACAATAATAACGATTATTACGATAATAAGGATAGTAATATTGACTATAATAATGATAACAAAGATAATAACGGCAAAATTAAATATTATAATAATATCGATAATAAGGTTAATTACAAAAATAACGGTAATAAGGACAGTAGCAATAATAACGGCAATAATAATAATAATAATAATAATAATGATACTAACGAAAATAATAATAATAGCGATTATAATAATAACAACAATAACGATAATAACGATATTAACAATAATAATGATAATAATAATAACAATAATACGATAATAACGACAATAATAATAACAATAATACGATAATAACGATAATAATAATAACAATTATAACGATAATAACGATAATAGCGAAAACACCGATAATAATAATAATAATAACGATAATAAATATAATAACGGTAATAAAAGTAATAACAGTAAAAATAGTAATAATAGCAATAATAATGATAATAACGATAATAACGATTATAATAATAATGACAATAACGATATTAGTGATTAATACGATAATGACGATATTAACATAATAAAAATAAAGTTAATATCGAAGATAAGGGTAATAATAATAAAATTAATAACGATAAAAACGACAAATAATGATAAATGTAATAACAATTATAAAGATAATAACGACAATTACCATAATAACGATAATAAGCAAAAGAACAACAGTAGTAACGATAAATACGATAATAATGGTATTAATAATAGTAATAATATCATTAATGACAATAATAGAGATTATAACGGTATTAATGATAGTAACGATAATAAAAATAATAATATCAACAATTATAACGACAAGGACGTAAATAATAATAACGGTAATAACGATAATAAAAAAATGTTAATAGCGATAATAATTATAAAAATAATAATGATAATAAACATAATTACGCTAATAAATTTAATAATAAAAATAATAATAATAATAACAATAATAAAGATTATATCGATACTAACGATAATAACCATAATATTACGAATAATAATAACAATAACAATAATAACTAAAATATCGATAATAACAAAGATAATAATAATAATAACGATAATAATGAAAATAACGACACTAAAAATAATAATAATGATAATGAAGAGAATAATAATAATAATAACAACAATAATTACGATAATATCGATAATAATTATAACAATAATAACGATAAAACGATAATAACGGTAATAATAATAACAATATTAACGTGAAAGACGATATTAACGAAAATAAAAATATTATACTTAACGATAATAACGATAATAACGGAAATAGTAATCGAAATAATAACAATAATAAAACAAATATTGATAATAACTATAATATCGATAAAATATTAACGTTAATAACGATAAAACAGGTAATAATTACGATAATAACGATAATAATATTAGTAATAACAACGATAATAACAATAATAACGTTAGTAGCGGTAATAATGATAATAATAATATTAATAAAATCTACAATTACGATACTTACGATAATAATAGTAGTAATAAAAGCACTAATGGCAATTATAACGTTAATAATGATAATAATGATAATAAAAACAATAATATCAACAATAATAAATGTAGTTTCCTAAATAAAAACAACGGTAATAACGTTCATAACAAAAAAACCGTAATAACGACAATAATAATATCAATAATAACTTTAATATTAATAATAACGATAATAACTATAATAATAAAAGTAATAATAATAATAACAATAACAAAGTCAATGACAATAATAGCAATAATACTGATAATAAAGATATAAATAAAAATAATAATAATAATAACAATAATAACTCTAATAATGATAATAATAAAAATAATAATAATAATATCAATAATGACGATAGTAAGGATGTTAATAATAATAATAATACCGATAACAGAGAATATACCCATAATAGTAATAATAATAATCATAATAATAATAATAATAATAATAATAATAATGATAGTAATGATAATAACGAAAATAATAGTCGTAATAATAACACTAATCAAAATAATAAAGGTAATAACGATATTCTAATAATAATATTATTAACAATAATACCGATAATTTTTATAATAACATTTTTAACAATAATAAAGATAATGAGGATTATCACAATGATAATGATAATAATGACGATAATATCCATGTTAACAATAATATTGATTATAAAGAAAACAAATACAAAAATAATAATGATAATATCCAAAATATCGGTATTAATAATTACAATATCAACGATATAAACAATAACAATATTAACGATAATATTGATAATATTAAAGATAATAATGATAATAATTTTAAAACGATAATAATTATCATAATTATAGTAGTAATAACGATAATAACGATATTAAAAATAAAAATAATAACGATAAAATAGATAATAATAATAAAATTTATAACGTTAATAACGAGAATAAATGTTAATATGGATAATAATAATAGTAATAACAATAATAACGATCATAACAATAATAGCGATTATAATAATAACGATAATAACGATAATAATAATAATAATATTATCTTTAGTAAGAATAATAATGATAACGATGATTATAATAGTAATAATAATAACGATTCTAACGATAATAACGATAAAAATGATAATAATGATAATAATTATATTAACAATAGCAATAATTACGATAATAACGATAATAGAAGAAACAATAAAAATGATATTAACGAAAATATTAATAACAATTGTAACGTTAAAGACGATAATAAAAATAATAATAATAATAGTAATAACGAAAGTAAAGATAATAACGAGAACAATAATAACAATAATAGCGATAATATCGATTATAATAATACCGATAATATCGATAATAACGATAATAATAGTAATATTAATAACGATATTAAAAATAATATCGATAATAATGATAATAATATATACGATTATAACGACAATAGTAATAATAATAATAACGATAACAAAAATAAAACGATAATAGTAATAATAATAATTAAAATATAAATAAAAACAATCTTTTGTATAATAACGATAATAATATTGGTAATGTTAAAATAATAACTATAATAACGATAATAACGATTGTGACGATAACAATATTATTGATAATAACGTCAATAGTAATAATAATAATAATAACGATAATATCGATATTAATGATAATAATAATAATAATAATAAATATAATAACGATAGTAACGGTAATAACGATAATAACGATAATAACTATAATAACTATATTTTCGATAGTAACAAATGTAGTAATAACAGTAATAACGATAATAGTAGTAATATTAATAAAGATAATAACAATATTTACTATAATAATTATAATAATAATAAAGATCTTAACGATAGTAACGATAATAGCGATAAAAATAATAAATATATTAATGATAATATCGATATTAATAATAATAAGAATAATAAAGACAGTTACAATAATAATAATAGCAATACTGATGTTAATAACGTTATAAACGATAATAACGATAATAATAATAACATTAATAACGATAATAACGATAATATGGATTATAATACTAACAATAAAATAGATCGTAATTATCGTTATTAAAGGTAACAATAATAATATTAAATGCGATAATAACGACAATAGTAATAATAATAATAACCATAATAATGATAATAAAGATATTAATAATAATAACAATAATAATATTAATAACGATAATAACGGTTATAATGTTAATAACTATAATAACGATATTAACAATAAGAATAATAATAATAATAGAGATATTAAAGTTATTAACGATAATAATAATAATAGTAACAATAGTAACGAAAATGACGACAAAAACGATAATAATAATAACGATAATAACAATAATAGTAATATTAATAAAACCTATAACAACAATAATAACGATAATGACAATAATATTAATTATAATATTAACGATTATAACGATAATTACGTTAATAACGATAATAATAATAAAATTAATAACGAAAATAATAATAGCATTAATAACGATAATAATGATAATAATAATAATATTAGTTATAACAATATTAAGTATATTAACGATAATAACGATAATACAAGTAACGATGACAACGACAAAATAATAATATTAATATAATTAATAACGAAAATAAGGATAATAACGATAACAACGATATAATCAATAATGATAATAATAATGATAATAACTATAATAACGAAAAACACTGATAACGAGAGGAATAGGAACGATAATAACGATATAAGAAATAATAATAATTACATTAATAACGATAACAACGACAATAGCGATAAAAATAATAATAATAATAACGAAAGTAAGGATACTAACGTGCCAACGATAATAATAATAACAATAATAAGGATAAGAACAATAATAATAATGAAGTAAATAAAGATATTAACGATGACAACGATAATAATAATAACAATAATAAAGATAATTACGATTATAACGATTATAAGGATTATAACAATAACGATAATAACGATATTACTAATAATAATAAGAACGATAATGAAGAAAAACCGATAATAGTGTTAATAAATATAATAACAAATATAACAATTAAATAATAGTAATAATAGAGATATTAACGTTATTAACGGTAATAACGATAATAATAAAAACAGTAATAACGATAAAAACGATAATAACGACAATTATAATAAAAATATTAACGTATATAGAGATAACTACTATTTCAAAGATAATAATAATAACAATAATAACAATAAAAACGATATTAACGATAATAACAATAACGATAGTAACGATAATATCGATATTACTATTAACAATATTATTGATAATATCGATAATAATAATAATAATAACGATATAATCGATAATAACGATAATAATGATAATAACGATAATAAAGATAATAACGATAATATCGATTATAACGAAAATAATAATTACGATAATGACGGTAATAATAATAATAATAAAGTTAATAACAATAATTACGATAATGACGATAATATTAATAAAGATAATAACGTTAATAACGTAAATAGCGATAATAATAATAGTAATAATAACAAAAATAACAAATAATAAGTCGATAATATCGATAATAATATTAACAAATTTAACGATGATATCGATAATAATATTAACAATATTAACGATAATATCGATCATATTAATAATATTATAAACCTTAAAGTCGATAATAATAATAATAATAACATTATTAACGATAATAACGATAATTACTATAATAATAATAACGAAAATAACGATAATAATATTAACGATAATAAAATAATAATAATAATAATAATAAAGATAATAACGATAGTAACTATAATAACGATAATAACGATAATAACTATTAAACGACAACTGGGATAGTACCGAATATAATAATAACAATAATATCAATATTAGTAGTAAAATTAATAACGATAATAATGATATTTACGATAATAACAATGATAATAATAGTAATAATAAAGATAATAACGATGTAAATGATTCTAACGATAATAATAACAACAACAATAACGATAATAACGAATATGATGTTAAGAATGATAATAATATTAACTATAATAAAAACAATAATGACAATCACGATAATAAAGATAATAATAGAAGTAATAATAACAATATTACGAATAATAAATACAATAACGATAATAACAATAATAACAATAATAAGTAGTAATAAAAAAAAGTAATAAGAATAATAACGATAAAAACGTATTTAACGATAATAATAATGGTGATATTTACGATAATATCAATAATAATAATAACTATAATAACGATAATAACGGTGATAAAGATAATAACGATAATATCGATAATAATAAATAAGATAATATCGATTTCATCGATAATAACAATAACAATATTAACGATTATATCGATCATAATAACAACATTATCGACAATAATATCGGTAATAATAAAAACAATAACATCAATAATAACGATAATAACGATAATAACAATAATATCGATATTAATAATAACTATATTAACGATAATAACAAATATAGTAATAATAATAATAACGATAATTATGATAATAATAATAATAATAATAAAAATATAAAAAATTTTAATCACCAGAATACTAACAATAATACCGGTTATGATAAGAATAATAATAATAATAATAACGATAATAATTATAATAATTATAATAATAACTATAATTACGTTAATAATAAAAGAAAAGATAATAATACTAATGATTATAAACATAATAACGATAATAACGATAATAATAATAAAATTGATAACGATAATAACGTTTATAACGATAATAATAAGAACTGTAACAATAATAATAATAATGACGATAATAACGGTAATATCGGCTAATAATAAATACAACAGTAACAATAGTAATAATAGCAATAATAACGATAGTAACGAAATGGAAGATAATGGTAAAAGATTAATTACAAAATTAAGGATAATAACGATAATAACAATATAAATAATATAAATAATAATAATAATTATAATAACAATAAAAAAATAACTGAAATAAATATTAACGTTAATAATACAAGTAATAATAACAATAATATCATTATTAAAGATAATAATGATAAGCACGATAATAATAATCATAATAATGACAATAATATTCATAATAATATTAATGATAATAACGGTAATGATGATAACAATAATAAAGATAATTACGATAATATCGATAATAATATTAACAATATTAACGATCATAAACATAATAGTAATAATAATAACATGTACACCGATAATAATAATAATAATACAAAAAAAAATAATAACAATATTAACGATAATAACGATAATAATAATAACAATAATAAGGATAATACTGAAAATAAAGATAATAATAATAAATATAATAACTATAACAATGATAATAACTATTATATCGATAATAATAATAATAATAGTAAGAATAATAATAATAATAAAATAAAAAAAGATAATAACGAACATTTTTGTAACATTAGTAACGTTAATAAAGATAATAATAGTAATAATAAAAACAAAATTTACGATAATAACGATAAGATTGATTATAATAATAATAATAATACGTATAATCACGATAATATAGATAATAATAATAATAAAAGCATAGTATAATAACGATAATAATAAAATAAACATAATAACGATATTAACGATAACAGCGGTAATAACGTTAATAATAATATTAATAATAACAACAATAATGATATTAATAATAATAACAATAATAACGATAATGACGATAATAACGATAATAACGATAATAATGATATTAATATCGATAGTAACGATATCAAAGATAATAACAATAACAATAATAACGATAATAACGATACTAATAACAATAATAATAATATTGCTTATAACGCTATAAACCATAATGACAAAAATAAAAATAAAACCAATAAAAATAATAACGATAATAATTATTATAATAATAAGTATAATAACGAAAGTAATAATACAAACGATAATAATACTAATGATTATAACCATAATAACGATAACTACGATAATAATAAGAACATTAATAACGATAATAACGTTAATAAAAGCAATAGCAATATTAATAATAACGATAATAACGATTATAACGATAATAAAAATAATAAGAATTAAGTCAATAACGACCCTAACGACAATAATGATGATAATAATAAATTTTATAACGAAAATAACGATAATAACGATTATAACTATTTTAAGAATATTAATAATATTATCGATAATAACGAAAATAAAGATAATAACGATAATAATAATAATAATAACAACAATAATATCTATAATTATGATAATAACGATAATAACGATCATAACGATAATAATAATTGTAATAATAACGATGAAAACGACACTAAATATATTATTAATATTTGTAATAATAATAATATCAAAAATAACAATATTAACAACAATAATAGTAGTAATAATAACAATAATAACAATAATAACGATAATGATGTTAGCGATAATAATAATAACGACAATGATTATAATAATAATAACAATTCTAACGATAAAAGCATTAATAATAATAGTAATAGTAATAATAATAGCAATAATATCGGTAATAAAGATAATTATAATAACAATAATAACGACAATAACGATAATGGCGAATAAAAATAATAATAATAATAACAATAATAGCGATAATAACGATCATAATAATAATAACAGTTACAATATTAATAATAACAATTATAAAGATAATATCGATAATAAGGATTATAACTTTAATAATGACAATAAAAATAATAATAAGCACGATAATAACGGTAATAAAGAGATTAACGGTAATAACGATAACTATTATAATAATAATAAGAAAAAAAAGAAAATTACGATAAATATAATAATAATAATAACAATAATATCTATAATATTTAATATAACGATATTAGTAACAACAATAATAAAGATACTAACGTTAATAACGATATTAACGATAGTAATAATGACAATAATAACGATAACAAAGATGATAACGATAATAATAATAATAATAATATTATTATTGATAATAAGGTTATTTATGAAAATAACGGTAATAAAAATATTAGCAATAATAAGGACAATAATAATAATAATAACAATAACGATACTAACGAAAATAAAGATAATAACGGAATTAACGATGATAACGGTATTAACGATAATAACGATAGAAATAATTATAATAATGACGATAATAAAGAAATAACGATAATAATAATAACAATTATAACTATTATAACGATAATAACTATAAAAACGATATTAATAATAATAATAATAAAAGTATTAATAATGATGATAAGGACAATATCGATAACATCG
The DNA here is from genome assembly GCF_910589235.1 of Vespa crabro. Classification (NCBI taxonomy): domain Eukaryota; kingdom Metazoa; phylum Arthropoda; class Insecta; order Hymenoptera; family Vespidae; genus Vespa; species Vespa crabro. The sequence continues at coordinate 3,859,522 of NW_025813595.1, forward strand.
ATAATAGTTACATCAAAAATATCGATAATAACTATAATATCGTTAAAAATGAAATAATAGTAACGATACTAACGATAACAAATATTATAACGATAGTAATAATAACAATTATAACGGTAATAACTGTAATAACGATAACAATAATAACGACAATTACGATATTATCGATAATAATATTAACAATATTAACGTTCATAACGATAATAACGAAAATAATAAATATAATAATAACGATAATATCGATAATTCCATTAACAATATTAATGTTTTATCAATAATAATTGTAATAATAATAAAGATAACAACGATAATAACGATAATAACGATAAAAAAAGTAACAATAATAACGATAATAAAGATAATAATGATAATAACGATAATTATATTTATGACAATAATTATATTACTGATAATAAAGATAATAACGATAATATAGATAATATCGTTAATAATAATAACAATTATAACGATTATAAAGATAATATCGATAATAATAGAGACAATAGTAATAACATTAAAAATAATAACAGAAAAATAACAATTTATCTATAATAACGATATTAATAATAACGAAATTTTCGATAATAATAATAATAATAATAATAGCAATAATGACCTTAATAAAGATAAGAACGATAATAATGATACGATAATAACGATAATAGTAATAATAATATCGATAGTAATTATAATTACAATAATGACGATAATATCGATTATAATAATAACGATAATGAGGATGATAATAAAAACTATAATAGCAATAATAACGATAATAATTATAATAATATTAGCAAAAATAACGATAACAACTATAATAATATTATTGATAATAATAATAATAACGAAACAAAGCTTAATAAAGGTGTAAACGATAAAAATAATAACAATAATATCGGTGATAAAGATAATAACGGTAATAATAATAATAATAATAAAGAAAATAACGATTATAATGATAATAACGTTAATAATGCTAATAAGAGCAATAATAACGATAAAATGATAATAATTATAATAAAAGATGTAATAATTACAATATTAACAATAATAATGATAATAATAATAATAATAGTAGTAATAATAATAATAATAACAGTATTAACAATAAAATCGATAATAACAATTTTATCCATAATAATAATAATAATATTAACGATTATAACGGTGATATCGATAATGACATTAATAATAATAAAATTAATAACGATAATAACGTTTATAGCGTAAAAAATGATATCAATAATAACGATAATAAGTATAATAATAATAATAATAGTAATGAAAATAATATCGAAAATAACGGTAATAACGATTACGAAGATAATAATAATAATAATAATATAATAGCGATATAAATGATAATAACGTTGACAACGATTAAATTAATAACAATAATACCCATAATAACGGTAATAACGACAATAATTATATTAATAATAATAATAATAATAATAAAATCGATAATAACGATAATAACGATATTAATAAAAACAATGATAAATATAAAAATAATAACGATAGTGATGAAAATAAAAATTTTAATAATAACGATAATTTCTATAATAGTGATAATAATAATACCGAGAATAACGATTAAATTATAATAACAATAATAATAATATTATTATTATTAACAATAATAACGATAACAAGGACAATAGTGATAAAAATATTAATAATAAAATAGGAAATAAGGTTAATAACGATGACTACGATAATTATAATAACAATAATAACGATAACAACGATAATAACGATAATAACGATTATACGGATTATAACAATAACGATAATGAGAATAATAACGATAATAATGATATTAACTATAATAACGATTATAACAATAATAACGATAAGAATAATTACGATAATAACGATAATAAAGATAATTACAATAATAACAATAGTAATAATAAAGATGATGACAATAATAACGATAGTAATTATTATAACGATAATAATATTAATAATTTTAAAAAATATCGTTAATAACGATAATTATTTTAATAGAAGTAATAATAACAATATTAACAATGTTTGCAATAATAATGATAGTAAGGATAATAATAGTGGAAACAATTAAAGTAATAACAGTAATAACGATAATAACAATAATAAGGATAATATTAATAACGATAATAACGATAGTAGTAATAATAATATCGATAGTAACAATAATAACCATAATAACTATATTAACGATGTAACGATAATAATAACAAAAATAATAAGGATAATACTGATAATAATAATAATAATATTAATAGCAATAATATCGATAATGTACAAAATAACGATAATAATGATAATAATAATAACTATAATAACAATAGTAACGACAATAATAATAATTATAATAACGTTAAAAGAGATAATATCTATGTCAACGATAATAATAATAACAATAATATCAATAAAAACGATAGTAACGTTAATAATAATATTACAAAAAAAGTATAATAAGGATAATAATAATAATAATAACAATAATAAAGATTATAACGACATTAATAAGAATAAAAATAATAATAATAATAATAATATCTATGATAACGATAATAACTATAATAATAATATTATTCATGACAATAATAACAATAATAACGGTAATAAGTATAATAATAAATACGATAAAGTCTATAATATCCATAAGATTATTAACAATTTTAGCGATTATATCGATAATAATAATAATAATATTAACGATAATATCGATAAAATTAATAACAATATTAACGATAATATCTATAAAAATAATAATAATAATAATAATAAAAGTAATAACGATAGTAGAGATAACAAAAATGATAATAATAATAACGATAATAAGGATAATAAAGTTAATAAAAATAATTATAATAAAGATAACAACGATATTGACGAAAGTAGAGATAATAATATTTATATTAAGAAAGATAATTACGATAATAATGATATTAGCAATAAAAATTATAATAATGATAACAATAATGAAGATAATAACGCAAATAATAATAACAATAATAAAGATAATAATGATAATTACGATAATATTAATAAAAATAATAACGATTACAAAGACAATTTCGATAGTAACGATATTAATAATTATAATACCGAGAAATACGATAATAACAATAACAATAATAGCGATACTAACGATAATATTGATAATAATATTAGCAATTATAACGATAACAAACGACAATAACGATAGTAAAGATAATAATATCTATAATAACGATAATTACAATAATAATAATAGTAAAGAAAATAATAATGATAATAATAATATCGATAAAGACAATAACGATAATAACGGTAATAATAATAATAATAAAGATAATTACGATAATAAACGATAATAATAATAACAATAATAACGATAATAACGACATTCACGATAATAATAATTACAATAATAACGATAATAACGACAATAATGATAACAAGAAAAATAATTATAAAAATAATATCAATAGAAACGTTAAAAATGGTAATACTTACGATTATAACGATAATAACGTTAATAACGATGATAACCATAATAAATTTAATAACTATATTTACGTTAATAACAATAATAATATCAGCAATAATAGCGGCAATAACGGTAACAATAATTATAACATTATTGACAATATTATCGATGATAACGATAATAAAAATAACGGTAATGACAATAATAATAATAATAGTAATAAAATTAATAATGATAATAACGTTAATAATAATAACAATAATAACGGCAATAATAATAATAATATTAATAAAGATATTAGCAATAATAATAATAGTAATTAATAACAATTTTAACGAAATTAACGATAATAACGATAACAATAATAACGATTATTACTATAATAACTAAAATAATAAAAAGGATAGAAACGATACTAGTAAAAATAATAATACCGATAAAAACGATAATAAATTTAATAATAATAAGAAGAATAACTATAGTAAGATATTAACAATATAAACGATGATAAAACCAAAAACTACGAAAATAACGATAATAATAAATATAGTAATAATAACAATAATAACGACAATAACGATAATAATAATAATAATAATTATAGTAGTTATAAAAACGATAATAATAAAAATAACAATAATAACGATAATAACGATAATAGTACATGTAATAATAATACTAATAACTATAATTACGATAATAACGATAATAATGATAATAATGATTATAATAACAACGATAATACCGATAATGGTATTATTAATAATATCGATAATAACGATATTTACGATAATAATAATAACAATAATATAGAAAAGAACGATATTATCCATAATAACGATATTAATACTAAAGATATTAATTATAATAACGATGAAACGATAAAAACAACATCAATATTACCGATAATATTGATAATAATAATAATGATAATAGCAATAATAACGATAATAAAGATATTAACGATAATAATGATAATGATAATAACGATAATAATAATCATAATAATATCAAAAATAACAATAATTACGATAATGACTATAATAACGATACTAATAATAACGATAATGACGATGATAATAATATCTATAATAAAGTTAATAACGATAAAAATAATAATGATAATAACGATAATAACGATATCAATGATAATAACGAAAATAGCGATAATAATGATAATTATAATAACGATATTAACGACAATAATAATATTAATAATATCGTTAAAACGGATAATAAGTACGTCGCCGATAATAATAATAACAATAATGTTAATAAAAACGATAATAACGTTAATAATAATAAAAATAATGACGATTTTAACGATATTATGATAATAGCAATAACGATAATAAGGATAAAAATCTTAACAATAATAACGATATTAAAGATTTTAACGATAAACATAATAAGGATATTAACGATTATAACGATAATAATGATAATAATAATAATAATAATAACATTAATAAAGTTAATAGCGTAAATAGCGATAATAGCGATAATACTTATAATAATTATAACGAATATAACGATAATATCGATAATAACGAAAGGAATGATAATTTAATATCGATAGTAACAATAATGACGACCAAGATGATAGTAACGATAATAATAATAACGATTATAACGATGATAATAATAACGATCATAAAGTTAATAATAAAAATCAAATTAAAGGTAATAACGCTAATAACAATACTAACGATAATAGAAATAATAATAATAACGATATTAAGGATAATATCGGTAATAATTGTAACAATATTAACAATAAGAACGATAATAACAATAACAACAAAAACATAAATAACGATATTAACTATGATAAAATTTATAATAATAACGACAATGACGATAATAATGATAATAATAGAAGTAATAATATCAATATTATGAGTATTAAATATAATAATGATTATAATGATAATAGCAGTAGTTATAATAACAGTAATAACAATAATAACGATAATAACGATTATAACAATGTTAACGATAATAATATTAACGATAATAACAATAATAACTATAATAATATTAATAATAATAATAAAAATAACAACGCTATTAACGATAATAATGAAAGTAATAATAATAATAATAACGAAGATAACGTTAACAATTATAATACCGATAATAACGATAATAACAATAATAATAATAGTATTAATTACGATAATGACGATATTAACGATAATTATAGTAGTAATAACAACGATAATATTAGAAATAATAACAATAACAACAATTATAGCGATAATAATGTTATTACCGATAATAATGATAATTATAATATTCATAGTAACTATAATAAGAATATTATCCATAATAATAATAACAATAATAACGATAATAACGATAATAATAATTATAAAAGAAGTATTAATAACAATATTAAGAATAATAACAATAAAAACGATAATAACAATAAAAATAGTAGTAATATAAAAAGTAATAATTAAAATAACGATGAAAACGATTTTAACAATAATAATAATGACTATAAATAGGATAATATCGATAATAATAATAACATTAATAACTATAATTACGAAAATAACGATTATAACGATAATAATAATAAGAGTAATATTAACCAAAATAAAGATAATAAGGACACAATAATAATAATAATAATAACGATAATAAAGGTTATAACGATAGAAATAATAGAAAAATAACAATAATATCAATAATAATGTTAAAAAAGATAATAAAGATAAAATCATTAATAATAATAACAATAATAATGATAATAGCTATAAAAAAAATAACGATATTAACGATAATATTGACAATATTAAAGATAATAATGATAATAATGTTAAAACGATAATAATTATTATAATTATAGTAGTAATAACGTTAATAACGTTATTAAAAATAAAAATAGTAAGGACAATATATATAATAATAATAAAATTCATAACGTTAATAACGTTAATAACGATAATATCGGTAAGAATAGTGAAATTGATAACTCTAATAACGATAATAAAGATATAATATTATAAATAATAACGTTAATAACGATTAAAAAGGAAATAATAATAATAACAATATCGAAAGTAACGATAATAACGGTAAAAACGATAATAATAATAGTAATAATACTAGTAATAATTATAATGGTAATTACGATAATAAAAATAATAATAATAGTTATAATAGCATTATAACAATAATAACGATAACAACGATAATGACGATATCTATAATAACGATAAAAAAGACAATAATAATAACAATATTAATATCATTTATAACTATAATAACGATGATAACCATAATGACGATAATAACGATAATATCGATAATAATAATAATAATAGTAATGACAGTAATAACGATAATAACGTTAATAACGACAATAATAATAATAATAATAATAATAATAATAATAGTAATAATAATAACGATAATAAAGATAATGACGACAATAATTATAATAATAATAATATTAATAATAATAACGATAATGACAATAATAACGATAATAATAATAATAACAATAATATTCACCACAATAATAACAATAACAACGGTTATGTTAAGAATAATATTAATAATATTAACGATATTAATGATAATAACGAAATAATCGATAATAATAATTACAATAAAAACGATAATAACTTCAATAATGATAATAATAATAATAATAATAACGATAATAACGATAATAACGATAATTTCGATAATAACAATATTAATAAGAGCGATAGAAACGTTAATAGTAATAATTATTAATTCGATAATAATGATATTAATGAAAATAACTATAATAATATTAATAAATATAACAATAATAACGATAATAAAGATATTATTAATAATATAAATAACAATAATGCCGATAATAACCTTAATAATAATTATAATAACAATAATAATAATAACTATAATAACGATAATAACCATAATAACGATAATAACGATAATAACAATAATAATAATAATAACCACGAAAATAACGATAATAACGATAACAATAATAATAAAACTAACAATATAAATAATTACAATAGTAACGATAATAACATTATGACGATAATAATAATAATAAAATTAACGATAATAGCGATAATGAAGATATAAACGATAATAAGGATAATAATATTATAGTTATTAACGATAGAAACGACAATAAAGGTAATAACAATTATAATTATAAAGATATTAATGATAATAACGATAATAATGATAATAAAGACAATAATAATAATAGTAATAACGACAACAATGATAATAACGATAATAATAATATCGAAAGTAACGACAATAATAATAATATTAATAATAACGATAATAATGATAATAACGATAACATCGGTAATAATAAAAACAATAATTTCGATATTAACGACATTAACGATATAATAATAATAATAATAATTTCGTTAATTAGGTTAATTACGAAAATATCGGTAATAACCACGATAAAGGGGAAATCGATAATTAACAATAAAATCGATAATAACGATAATAACGACATTAAATGTAATAATAATAACGATAATAACGATAATATCGATAAAAATAATAGCGACAATGACGACAAAAGTAATAATAATATTAATGGTATTAACGGTAATAACGATAATAGTAATTATAATAATATCGGTAATAACGATAATAACGTATAATAATAATTACAACAATAAGAATAATAATAATAAAAATAATAACGATGATAACGATATAGACGATAATAATAATAATATTTACAACGATGTTATGTGTAATAACGATTACATAGAGAATAATAAAAATAATATCTATAATAACGATAATAATGATAATGAAATTAATAATAATATCTAGAATAGCAATAATAACGATAATAAAATATTAATAGTAATAAGAATAAAGATAATATCGATAATAACGATAATATCGATAATAACTATAATAACGACACTAATAATGATAATAATAATAATAATAATAATAATAATAATAACAAGGATAATAACAATAATTACGATAATAACGATAATATCGACAATGATAATAATAATATTAACGATAATAATGATAATAACGATAATAATAATAATAATAACATTATAAACAATAAAAACGATAATAACAATAATTATAATATCATTACAAACAATAATATCGCTAATAACGATAAATACGATAATAATTATAAAAATTATATCGACTATAACGATTAGAAATATAATACTATTAACAATAATATTGGTGACAACGATAATAACGATAATTATAATCATTACATATAGATAATAAGGATTATAATGATAAGAACGAACATAACTATATAAAAGCAAATAACGGCAATTATAATAATAATAATAGCGATAAAGACGATAATGACGATAATAACGATAATGATGATAATAAGGATTATAATAATATCGATATTAACGATAATGGTAATAATAATAATAATGATAATAACGATTATAATAATAATAATAATAACGATAAAAGCTATGAAAGCGATAATAATAATAATAACGTTAATAAGAGTACTAACGATAGCAACGATAATAAATATTTCAATAAAAACGATAATAACGATATTAACGATAATAATGATAATAACAATAAGACCGATAGTAATGATACGATAATAACGATTACTGTAATGATAATATTACCAATAGTTTCAATAATAACGATAATGACGTTAATAATAAAAATAATAAAGAAATAATAACGATATTAACGACATTAAAGATAAAAATAAAATAACAAATAATAAAAATAACAATTACAGTAATAACGATAATTACTATAAGAAAGAGAACAATAATAACGATCATAGCGTTAATAACGATAATAATAATAGCAATAATAGCGATAACATCGTTAATAACAATAATCGTAATAATAACAATAATAGTGGTAATAACGATGACAACGATAATAATAATAACATTAATAAAGATAATAACGATAATATCGATTATAATAATAACAATAAAATCGATAGTGTTGATATTAATGATAACTTTAATAACATTAATTACGATAATAACGACAATAGAAATAATAATAATACCCATAATAATATTAACAATAATAACGATAATGAAGATTTTTACGATAATAATAATAACGATATTCATGAAAATAACGATAATAATGATAATAACGATACTAATAAAAATAATAATAACAATAATAACGATAATAACGATTATAATGATAATAACTATAATAATGATATTAACAATAAGAATAAAAGTAATAATAAAGACATTGACGTTATGAACGATATTAACGATAAAAATATTAGCAATAATAACTATAATAACTATATTAAAAATAACAATAATATACGATAACAAAGATAAAAACAACAATAATAATAGTAAAACATATGAAAATAAGGATAATAACGATAATAGCGACAATAATAATAATAATAATAATAATAATATCGATAATACCGATAATAACGTTAATAATTCTTGTAGTAATAACTATAATAACGGTAATAACTATTTTTATGAAAACAATAGTAACGATAAAATCGATAATGTCTATTATAATAATCATAAAAAAACATTAATAACAATATTAACGTTAATAGCTATAATAATTATAGCAATAATTACGACAATAACGATATAAATGATAATAACGATAACAAGGTACACAAAATAATAATAATAGAAATAATAAAGGTCATAACGATATTAAACATAATATCGTCTTAATAATACTAATAATAACGATAATAACGATTATAATGATAATAACGATAATAATATTTATCAAAATAACAATAATAACGATAATAGCGATAATAATAGAACTAATAATAACAATGTAAACAATATTAACGGTAATAAGGATAATAATAAGAACAACATTAATAACGATTTTGAAGAAAATAGTAATATCAATAGTACCGAAAACAACAATAACAACATTAATAATAATAATAATAATATCGGAAGTAATTAAAATAACGGTGACAACTATCATATTAAGAACAATAATAACGATAATAACGATAATAACTATAGGAATAATACTAATAATAACGATAATAACGATATTAATGGCAATATGGATAATAACAGTAATATTAATAGTCATATTAAAGATAATAACGATAATAACGTTACTAACGATAATTACGATAACAATAATAATAAATAGTAATAACAAAATTAAGGATAATAATAATAATAAATAGTAATAACAAAATTAAGGATAATAACGACAATAACGATAATAATAATAACGATAATACCGATAATAATAATATTGATAATAACGATAATAACGGTAAAAACGATAATAATAGTAGTAATAACATTAGAAATAATAATAATGAAAATTACGATAATAAAGATAATTATAATAGTTATAAAAACATTATAACAATAATAACGAGAATAGCGATAATAAGGATACCTATAATAACGATAATAAAGACAATAATAATAATAATAATAATATCGATAATAACTGTAATAATGATAGTAACGATAATGACGATAATAACGATAATATCGATAATAATAATAATAATAGTAACAGTAATACCGAAAATAATGATAATAACGACAGTAATAATAATAACAATAATAATATCCATAATGCAGATAATGTCGCCAATAATAATAATTATATAATGTTAGTAATAATAACGATAATGACGATAATAATAATAGTATTAAAAACAATATTAAAAATAATAACGATAATAACGATAATAACGATAATAATAATAATAATAACGACATTATAACTATAATAAATATAATAACGATATGTTATTAACGTTAAAGAAGACAATAGTGATAATAGAAATAACGATATTAACGATAATAGCGGCAATAAAAATTATAATAATAAAGATAATAACGATATTATCGAATATAAAGATAAAACCTATAAGAATAATAATAATAAGAACAATAACAATGATAATAACGATAATAAACATAATAACAGTAACGATGACACGACAATAATAATAACAATATTAAAGATAATAACGATAATAATAATAATAATAACGACATTGATAACTATAATAAATATAATAACGATATGATTTAACGGTAAAAACGACAATAGTAGTAACAATAATAACGATATTATCGAAAATAACGATAACAACAATAATAATAATAACAGTAATAACGATAATAACGATATAGCGATTAATAATAATAATAATAATAATAATAATAATAATAATATTATTATAAGGTAAACAATAATAAGATAAAATAATAATAATATTACCGATTACAAAGAAAATAATGATAATAATAGTAGTAATAATAACAATAATAACAATAACAACGGTAATAAAGGAAATAACGGTAATTATGATAATAACTATATGAATATTCTATTTAACATTGATACTAACGTTAATAACGATAATATTAATAAAATTAATAACGATAATAACGTTTATAATAATAAGAACGATAATAATATTAATAATAATAACAATATTAATTATTATAACGGTAATAACGATAATAATAGATTTAATAATAACAATATTAAAAATAATATGTATAATAACGATATTAACGACTATAATAGTAGTAATAATGACAGTAATAAAAATAATAGCCGTAAAAACGAGTTTAACGATAATAATAATAACGATAAAAACGATAATATCGATAATATTAATAACAATATTTACGATATTTTCGATATTAATGATTGTAATATTAACAAAATTAACGATCACAACGATAATAGCGAATATAATAATAACTATAATAACGACTTTAATAATAATAACAATATTATCTTTAGTAACAATAATAATAATAACGATGTTTATAATAGTAATAATAATAACTATTATAACGATACTAACGATAATATTGATAATAACTATAACTCCAATAATAACGACAATAAAGATAATCATAATAACGATAATAACGATAATAATAATAATTATAATGACGCTAATAAAGTTAATAACTACAATAATAAAAATAATATTAATATTAACAATAACGATAATAACGATAATAACGATAATATTAATAGTGATAATAACTATAATATCAATAATAAAGATAATGACGATAATAACGATAATAATAATAACGATAATAACGATAATAACGATAATAACGACAATTATAATAATAATAATGATAATAACGGTAATAACGATAAGTCCAATAATAATTTCAGTAATAATAACAATAATATCAATAATAACGATAATAACGATAATAATAATAACAATAAAATCAATAATATCGTTTATAATAGGATTAATAATAACAAAATTAGGAATAATATATATAGTAACGATAATAACGGTAATAATGGTAGAAGTAATAACAGAAATAACAATAATAACCATAAAAATGATATTAACGTTAAGAATAGTAACGATAATAACGATAATATTGATAATAATATTAACAATATTTACGATAATATCGATAATAGTAATAATAATAATAACAATATTAACGATCATAACTATAATAGCGATAATATTAATAAAGATAATAACGATAATAAGAAAAATAATAATATCGATAGCAACAATAATAATTATAATGATGATTATATTAGTAAAACTAATAACGATTACAACGATGATAACGATAATAACGATAATAATAATAACATTAATGAGGACAATTACTTTAATAACTAAAATAATAATAGCAATAATAACTATAAAAACGATAATAATGATAATAAAAGTAATGACAATAATAACGATAATAATATTAATAACAATAATAACGATTATAATGAAAATAACGATAATGATAATAATATTATTAAAAATATTGACGATAAAGCGATATTAACGATAATCACCTTAATACTGATAACAATGTTAACAATAATAACGATAACCACGATTGTAATGATAATAATATTAACAATAATAACGATAAATACAATCATACCGATAATTATAATAATTGTAATATCGATAATAAGGATAATAAAGAGAAAAAACGGTAATAAAGAATATAACGATAATAACGGTAATAATTATAACAATAATGACGATAATAACGATAATTACGATGATAATTATAATGACGATAATAATTATAATAGTAATAACAATAACGATAATTACAATAATAATAACAACAGCAATAACGGTAATACCGATAATAACGTTAATAATAATAACAATGATAACGATAATAACGATAAGTACGATTATAATAATGTCTCTATTAACGAGAGCAGTAATTATAATTATATCGGTAATAACGATAATAACAATAATAATAATAACAATAAAAAAGATAATAAAGAAATCAACGTTAGTAATTGTAATAATGAAATAATAATAACGATACTAACGATAATAACGATATTAACGATATTATCGATAATATTAACAATAATAATAACTATAATGACGACAATAACGATAATAACGATATTAATAATAACAATTTTAACGATGATATCGATAATAATAATTAAAATATTAACGATAATATCGATATTAATAATAATAATAATTACGATTATGACGATAATAACGATAATAACGATTATAATAATAACGATAGTAACGATAATTGTATTAATAATAATAACGACAATAACGATAATTACGATAATAATATTAATAATAATAATAATAATAAAGATATTAACGATATTAATGACAAAAACGATAATAATGATAACAATACAAATTATAATAATATTAATAATAATAACGACGATAATAACAATAATAATGAGAAGAACAATAAAGATAATAACGATAATAGCCATAAAAATTATGTTAATAATAACGATAATAACGTTATTAGTACTAATAATATTAATAACACAATAAGGATAATAATGATTATAAATATAATGATAATAACGATAGTATTTATAATAATAATATCAATGATAAAGATAATAATGACACAAAGGATAATAATAATAATAATAATAATAAACATAGTAATGATAATAACGATAAATACGATATTAACGAAAATAAAAATAATAATAATAAAAATATTATCGATAATAAAGCTAAGAACGATAATAAAAATAATAATAATTATAATAATAAGGATGATAACAATGTTAACGATTATAACTATATTAATAATAACAATAAAAACTATAATAACAATAATAAAAGTAATTGTAATAACGATAATATCGATAATAATAATAATAATTATAACGTTAATAACGATAATAACGATAATAGTTGTAACAATAAAATCGATAATAACCATAATAATAATAATAAATATAATAACTACAAAAAAAATAACTATAATAACGGTAATAATAATAATAATATTAACAATAATAACGATAACAACGACAATAGTGATAAAAGTAATAAAAATAAAATAGAAAATAAGGATTATAACGATGACAACGATAAAAATAATAACAATATTAACGATAATAACGATAATAACGATTATACGGATTATTATAATAAAGCTAATAACGATAATGGCAATAATAATAATAACGATTATAATGATAATAACGAATTTAATATTAATTATAATAACAATAATAACGATAATAACGATAATTATATTAATAGAAGTAATAATAAAAATATTAACAATGTTTGCAATAATATTGATAATAACGATAATAATAGTGGTAACAATTAAAGTAATAAAAATAATAACGATAATGACGATAATAAGGATAATAATAATAACAATAATAACGATAACAACGATGATAAGGATAATAGTAATAACGATAATAACGACAATAATAATAATAATTTTATCAATAATAAAGATAATAGCGATAATATTAATAATTGTAATAATAATAAAGACGATTATAACGATAATTACGATAATAATAATAATAATAATAACAATGATAAAGATAATAGCGCAAATAATAATAGTAATAATAAAAATGTTAATAATATCGTTAATACCGATAATAACGATAATAATAATAACAATATCAACGATAATATCCATAATAATAATAACAAGATTAAAGATAATATCGATATTAATAATAATTATAGTAATAACAGAAATATCGACAATAAAGATAATAACCTTAATAATAATAAGGATTATAATGATAATAACGAAAATAACTCATTATTATAGTTATTAGCGTTATTATTGTAATTGTTATTATTATTATTATTATTGTCCTTATTATCGTCATTATCGTTATTTCCATTATTATCGTTACATTTGTTATTCTTATGATCGTTATTGTCGTTTTTATCGTTATAAACTTTATTATTATTACACATATTATCGATATTATCTTTATTCTTATTACTATTAATAATGTTATTATCGTTATTATCGCTATTATCGATATTATTTTTATTATTATTCTCGATGTTATCGTTATTATTCTTATAATCGTTGTTAATATTATTATTATCATCGTCATTATCGTTAACTTCGTTATTATTAATATTACTATAATTATTAATATCATTAATATTGATATTATTATTATCGATATTATCGTTATTATCGTTATTATTATTATTATTATTTTTATTATTACTGTCCCCATTACCGTCATAAGCTCTATTATAGTAATTATCGTTATTATTGTTATTATTATTATCGTCATTATCATTATTTTCGATAATATAGTTATTATTTTTATTATGATTATTTTAATTGTCGTTATTATCGTTATTATCGTTATTACTATTACTACTATTGTCGCCTGTATCGTTAATACCATATCGTTATTATATTTATTATAGTTATTAATGTCGTTATTAGTAATGTTATTATCGTTATTATCGTTATTATCGTTTTTATCGTTATTACCGTTATTGTTATTTTAATCGATATTATCGTTATTATCTTATTTATTATTATCGTTATTATCGTCATTATTTTTATTATCTTTATTATAATTATTATCGATATTATTATTGATATTATTGTTGTCTTTATTATCGCTATTATAGATATCTTTATTATCGTTGTTATCGTTAATATTGTTATAACTATTTCCGTTAATATCGTTATTATTGTCGTTTTTATTACCCTTATTATCGTTATATTGTTATCGTTATATCGTTATAGTATTACTACTATAATTATTATTCTTATTATTAACATTATAAACTTTATGATCGTTATTATTATCATCGTCACTATCGTTATTATTATTATCGATAATATCATCATTATCGTTATTATTGTTACTATTCATATTTTATTATTATTCTTTATCGTTATTATCGTTATTATTTTTATCATTATTATCGTTAATATCGTCGTTATCTTTATTATTATTATAATTATTATTGTAAATATCGTTATTATCGTTAATAATATTACTACTATTATCGTTATTATCGTTATTATTATAATCGTTACTATCGTCACTGTCGTTCATAAAGTTATTAGCGTTATTATCGTTATTATCGAAAATATCGTTATTATCTTTATTATTATTATTATTATCATCGTTTTTATCGATGTTATCGTTATTATTATTATTACCATTGAAGTTATTAACAATAATATTGTTATCGTCATATTCGATATTATCGTTATTATTGTTATTATTCTTAACATTACCACTATTATTATCGTTATTATACAAATTATTGGTTTTATTTTTATTATTATTATTATTATTATTATTATTATTATTATTATTATTATTATTATTATTATTCTTATCGTTATTATCGGTATAATCGTTATTATTATTATTACTATTTTCATTATAATCGTAAATATATTTATCGTTATTATCTTTTATATCATTATTATTGTTATTATTGATATTACTACTCCTACTATTATCGCTATTATTGTCGTCGACTTTATTATTATTTTCATTATTATTATCAATATTATTGTCGTTTTTATTTTTATTATCGATATAATCATTATTATCGATATTTTTATTATTATTTTTATCATAATTATCGTTGTTGACGTTATTTGTGTTATAATTATTATAATTAATATCGCTATTATTGTTATTATGGTTATTATCGTTATTAATGTTATTATTATTATTATTATTATTATTGTTATTGTTATTATTATTATTATGGTTATAATCGATTTTATTGATATTATTGTTAATGTTGCTATTATTATTATCGATGTTATCGTATTTATCCTTATTATCGTTATTATGATTATTATTATCGTTGTCATTTACGTTATATTTATTATCGATATTATCATTAATATCGTTATTACCATTAATATCATTATTACTTTTGTCGTCATTATCGTTATTATTATTATCGATATTATCGTTATTATTATTATATTAAATGTCGTTATTATCGTTATTATCTATATTTTTGTTATTATTATTACCGATGTTATCGTTATTATTATTATATTAAATGTCGTTATTATCGTTATTATCGTTATTATCTATATTTTTGTTATTATTATTACCGATGTTATCGTTATTATCCTTATCAACGTTATTATTATTATTATAGTCGTTATTATAGTTATTATTTTTACTTTCGTAATTAACCTTATTATCGATTTTATTATTAATCTTATTATTATCGTTATTATCGTAATAATCGTATTATTGTTAGTATTGTTAATGTTAAATCCGTATTAGTGTATTATTTAATATTATTATTATAGTTATTTTCATTAATATCATTATTATCGAATTTATAGTTATTACTATTCACGTTATTATCGCCTTTGTTAATATTATTATTATCGATATTATCGTTATTATCGTTATAATTATTATTATTATTACCATTATTATAGTTTTCATAGTTATTATTGTATTTATTATTATCGATTATATCGTTATTATCATTATTATTATTAATATTATTCTTGTCATAACCGTTATTATTGTTATTATTGGGGTGATTATTTTTGTTACAATAATTAGAATTATTAATATTATTACCTTTATTATCGTTATTATTATTATTACTATAATTGTTATTATAGTTAATATTGTTATTATTATTGTCGATATTATCGTTATTTTCCTTATTAGCGTTATAATTGTTATATTTGTTATTATTACTACTATTATCGTTTCAATCGTTAATACCATATCTAAATTACCATTATTATAGTTATTAATGTCTATAATATTATTATTTTTATCGTTATTATCTTTTATATTGCTATTATTAATATCGAAATTAACGTTATTTCCGTTATTATTGATATCGTTAATATAGTTATTATCGTTATTATTGTTGTTATCGTTATTATCGTTATTATTATTGTTATTATTAAGGTCGCATTATCGTCACTGTTATTAGGTTTATTATCGTTATTATCGATGTTATTGTTCTTATTATTATTATTCTTATAACCTTCATCATTAATTTCGAAAATATCATTATTATCTTTATATAATTAGTTTTATTGCCGTTATTATCATTATTATCGTTATTATCGTTATTACTATTACTACTATTGTCGTCTTTATCGTTATTACCATATCGTTAATAAATTTATTATAGTTATTAACGTCGTTATTATTATTATTATTATCGATATTATCGTCATTATCATAATTATTATTATCTTCATTGCCGTCGTCATGTTTATTATCGTTATATAGTTATTATTAATTTTATTATTGTTATTATTATTGTCTTTATTATCGTTATTATGGATATCGTAATTATCGATTTTATCGTTATTATTGTCATAATGTTATTATATCTATTATTATTATCGTTATTATCGATATTGTTATTGTTGTTATTTCCATTATAATCGTTTTTATCGTTATTATTAATAATATTATTATCATTATTATCGTTATTAGCGTTATTATTATAACCGTTAATATCGTTATTTTCGTTATTATCATTATAATCCTTATTATTATTAAGGTTATTATTTTTATTGTCGATATTACTGTTATTACTATAATTATTATTATTATCTATATTATCTTTAATATTGTTATTATTATTATGGATATTATCGTTATTAACGATAATAACGATAATTTCGATTATAATAATAACAATAAAATCGATAGTAAGGATATTAATTATAACAATAATTACATTAATTACAATAATAACGACAAAAGTAATAATATTAATAACCATAATATCGATAATAACGAAATATAACGATTATAATAATAACAGTAATAACGATAATAAATATTTTTACGATAATATTAATAACGATAATAACGATAATAAAGATAATAATAATAATAATTTCAAAGGTTATAACGATATTAACTAAAATACCGGTAATCATGATAATAAAGATACTAATAATAACGATAATGACGATAATAGTAGTAATATTAATTAGGACAAAAACGATATTTACGATAATAATTATAATAAAAATAAAGATTACAACGATAGTAACAATAATAACGATAAAAATTATAACAATATTAATAATAATATCGAAAATTAAATTAATAATAATACCAATAATAACGATAACATCGATAATAACTATAGTAATAATACTAATAATAAATAAAACAACGATAACAACATTTATAATAATAACAATAATATCGAAAGTAATTAAAATAAGGGTGACAACTATAATATTAATAACAATACTAACGATAATAACGATAATAACTATAGTAATAATACTAATAATAACGATAATAACGATATTACTGGCAATAGCGATAATAACAGTAATATTAAGAGTCATATTGAAGATAATAACGATAATAACATTAATATCGATAATAGCAGTAATAATAATACTAATAACAATAATGACGATCATAAACTTATAAATAATAATAATAATAACAAGAGTAACGATAATAAATATAATAACAATATTAATAATAGCGAAAATAACGAAAATAGCATTAATATTAATTACTATAATGACAATAATAACAATAATATTAATAACAATAATAAAAATAATAACGATAATAACCTTACTATCGATAATAATAATATCAATATTAACGATAACACCGAAAATAATAATAATAAGAATAATAATAATAAAAATAAAAATGAGGATAATATCGATGACAACGAAAATAATATTAGTCATAATAATATGGATAATAACAATAAAAACGAAAATAACGTTGTTCATGATAATGTCGATAATAGTAATAAAAATTATAACATTAATAAAGATAATAGCGTTAATAACAATAACATTAATAACGATAATAAAGATATTAACGATAATATTAACAGTAATAATAATAAAGATAATAACGATATTTACGATAATAACGATAATTACGATAATAATAATAACCATAAAATCGATAGTAAGGATATTAATTATAACAATAATTACATTAATTACGATAATAACGACAATAGTAATAACAATAATAACCATAATAACGATAATAACGTTAATAACGATAATAACGACAATAATAATAATAATATCAAAGGTCATAACGATATTAACTAAAATAACGATAATCATGATAATAACGATACTAATAATAATAATAATAATAATATTAATAACGATAATAACGATTATAATGATAATAACTATAATAACGTTATTATCAATAAGAGTAATAGTAATGATAGAGATATAGTAACAATAATGTTAATAACGTTGTTAACGATAATAACGATAACAATATTATCAACAATAACGATATTAACTATATTAAATATAATAATATTATACGATAACAAAGATTACAACAACAATAATAATAGAAAACTAAGGGAAATTTGGATAATAACGATAACAGCGTCAGTAAAAATAATAATATTTTCGATAATAACTATAATGAAAACAATAATATTAACGATAATATCGATAATAACGTTAATAATACTAGTAGTAATAATTATGATAACGGTTATAACTATATTTATGAAAACAATAGTAACGATAGTATCGTTAATGTCAATTATTATAGTAATAATAATATCAATAAAAACGATAATAACAATAATAATAATAATAATATTGACGATATTAACGGTAATAACGATAATAATAAGAACAACATTAATAACGATTTTGAAGAAAATAGTAATATCAATAGTACCGAAAACAACAATAACAACATTAATAATAATAATAATAATATCGGAAGTAATTAAAATAACGGTGACAACTATCATATTAAGAACAATAATAACGATAATAACGATAATAACTATAGGAATAATACTAATAATAACGATAATAACGATATTAATGGCAATATGGATAATAACAGTAATATTAATAGTCATATTAAAGATAATAACGATAATAACGTTACTAGCGATAATAGCGTTACTAATATTAACAAAATTAAGGAAAATATCGTTTATAATTATAACACTATTCACGATAATATCGATAATAATAATAACAACATAAACAATAATAACGATAATAATGATAATAATGATAATAACAATAATAACGATAATAATGTTAATAACGATAATAACCATGTTAATAATAGTAATAATAAAGGTAATAACGATAGAAAAATTTTCTAACGATAATAATAATAACAACAATAACGATAATAGTGACTATGAGGATAAGAAAGATAATAATAATATTAAAAATAAAAATAATAACGATAATAACGATGATAATCATAATAATAAAAGTAATAATAACAATATTAATAATAGTAACTATTATAACGATTATAACGATAATAGTAGGAGTAATAATAACAGTAATAAAAATAATAACGATAATAACAATTATAAAAAGTTAACGATTATAATATTAACGATAATAACGATAATAACCATAATAATAATAATAATAATGAAGATAACAACGATATTAACGATAATAATGACAATAATAATAACAATAATAATTATAATAACGATAACAATGATAATACCGATAATAACAATAATAACAATAATAATAATAGTAATAATTAAGATAATAACGATATTAACGATAACAAGGATAATAACAATAACAATAATAGCGACATTAGCAATTATAATACTTTAACGATATTAATATTTATCAAAATAAAAATAATATTAATAATAACGATAATAACGATAATAATAGAAGCAATAAAAACAATAATAATACTAATAACGATAATTGCGATAATAATAGTAATAATAAGAACAATCATAACAATAATATTGTTAATAAGTTTGTTACCGATGATAATGATAATTACAATATTCATAATAACTATAATAAAGATATTATCGATAATAATAATAACGATAATAACGATCAGAATAATATCGATGAAAACGATAAAATCAAAATAATAATAATTTTAACGTTAATAACAATAATAATAATAATAGCAATAATAACCGTAACAAGGAAAATAACGAGGATAATAATAACAATAATAACAATAATAGTAATAATAATAATATCGATAGTAACAATAATAACTATAATGACGATTATAACGATGATGATAATAACGATAATGACGATGGATATAATAACGACAATATCTTTAATAACGATAATAATAATAATAATAATAGTGATAATAAAAATATTAACGTTAATAACGATAACAATAAAAACAATTAAAACGGTAATAACAATAATTATGATAATAGCAATAATAATTATAATAGTGATAGCATTAATAACGTTATTTACGATAATAATAATAATAACAAAGATAATAACATGATTAACTATAATAACGATAATAACGATAATAACGATATAGACGATAATATCTATAAATATAATAACAATATTAACGATAATAAAAATAATAATACTAACAAAATAAAGATAATAACGAAATTATCGATAATAACGATAATAAGAATAGAAATAATAATAACGATAATAAACGTTATAACAACAAAAATAATAATAATAATAATAATAATAATAATAATAATAATAATAATAATAATAATAACGATAATAACTATAATAACAATTATAATGACAGTCACGTTAAAAACAATTATAATAATAACGATAATAATAATAATATAAATATAGATAACAACGATATTAACGTTAATAACGATAATACTAACAACAGTAATAAAGTTACAAACGATTATAACGATAGGAACGATAATAATATTTATAATAATAATAATAATAACGATAATAACGATAATAATGGAAGTAATAATAACAATATTAAGAATAATATATATAATAACGATAATAACGATTATAATATAATTAGTAATAACAGTAATAAGAATATTAATGATAAAAACGATTTTAACAAGAATCATAATAAAGATAATAAAGATAATAACGGTAGTAACGATAATAATAATAGTATTAATAACAATAATAAAAACTATTTTGCTAATAACGATAATAACGATAATATCGATAATAATAATAACAAAATTAACAATAATATCGATAATAATAATAATAATAATAACAATAATTACGATAATAACGAAAATAACGATAATAATAAGAAAACTATTGTAACAATAATAACGATTATAACGATAATAATATAAACCATAATGAAGGTATAGTAATAATATTAACGATTATAACGAAAAATACGATAATAACGGTATTGATAATAACGATAATAACGTTAATAACGTTAATAATAATGATACTAATAACAATAATAATAACATTAACGATAATAACGATAATAACGATAATATTAATAACGATAATAGCTACAATAACGATAAAAATAATAATTATTATTATGATAAAGTCGATAAAAACGATAATAACGATAATAATAATAATTATTATTACGATAGACAACATAAAAACGATAATAATTATAGAAATTAGAATA
Source organism: Vespa crabro (assembly GCF_910589235.1). Taxonomy (NCBI): domain Eukaryota; kingdom Metazoa; phylum Arthropoda; class Insecta; order Hymenoptera; family Vespidae; genus Vespa; species Vespa crabro. Next base: position 3,883,673 of record NW_025813595.1, read on the forward strand.
ATTATTAAGATAAACACGATAATAATGATATTAGTAATATTAATAATAAAGATAATTACGATAATAACGATAATAATAATATCAATAATAACGATAATAACGATATTCATGATAATAATAATTGCAATTATAACGATAAAATCTACAATAATGATAATAAGGAAAATAATTATAATAATAATAATAATAAAAACGATAAAAATGATCATAATACTTACAATAATAATGATAATAACAATAATATCATTATAAACGATGATAACGATAATAATAATAACGGTAATGACAATAATAATTATAATAGTAATAACGATAATAATTATAATAACGTTAACAATAATAACAATATGGCCGGCAATATTAATAATAATAATAATAAAGATATTAAGAAAAATAATAATTGCAATAACATTAGTAACCATTATAACGAAAATAACGATAATGACGATGACAATAAAAACGATTATGACGATAATAACGAAAATAATAAAAACGATAGTATCGTTAATTGTAATAACCATAATACCGTATAAACGATAATAAATTTAATAATAATGAAAATAATAACGATAATAACGATAATATCGGTATAATTATAACAATAATATCGATAATTTCGTTATGAGAAATAATAATAATAACAATAATAACGATAATACTAATAACCATAATGAAGATAATAATAATTATAATAATGACAATAATATCGATACTAAAGATAAGAACAAAATTAACGATAATAACAAGATTTATAAAAATAATAATATCTATAATAATGATAAGAACGGTTAGAACTATAATATTAATAACAATAATAACAATAATAACGTAAATAACTACAAAAAAATGATTTAAATAAGATATTAAAATAATAAATAGAATAAACGTAATAACGATAATTACTACAATAATAATAAAAATAAAAACGAAAATAACGCTAATAACAATAATAATAATGATGATAATAATAAAAATAATAATAATAATAGTAATAATAATAATATTGATATTAACAATAAATACGAAAATTAAAATATTAATAACAACAATAATAACAATAATAACGATAATAATTATAATAATAAATACGATAAAGTCGGTAACATCGATAATAATATTAACAGTATTAATTATAATATCGATAATAATATTATCAATATTAATGATAGTATCGATAATAAAAATAACATTATTAACAATAATATCTATAAGCACAATAATAATAATAATAATAGTAATAATGATAATAAAGATAATAATAGTAGCAATACTAACATTAATAACAATAATAGCGGTAATAAGGTAATTAACGGTAATAACGATAATTTAATTAACCATATTAACAATAATAACGATATTATCGATGATAACAATAACCATAATAACGATAATATGGATAATAATAATAATATTAACATTAACATCGATAATAATAATAATTATAATAACATTAACAACGATAATATCGATAATATCTATAATAATAATAAAGAAAATAACGATAATAACGATAATTTCCATAATAATAATAATATTAACGATTATATCGATAAAAAAAAGAACAATAATAATAATATTAAAAATAATAACCATATAACGATGATGAAAACATTATTATTAATAACAATAATAACGATAATAACAATAATAATGATAATAACGATTATAATAACAACGATAATACCGATAATAGTAGTAATAATAAAAACGAAAATGACTATATTTAGGATAATAATAATCACAATAATAGAGAAAAGAACGATATTATCTATAATAACAATATTAATAATAAAGATAATAACTAAAGAAACGATATAACGATAATAATAACAATAATATTATCATTAATATTAATCATAATAATAATAATAATAGCAATAATAACGATAATAAAGATAATAACTATAATAATGATAACGATAATAACGAAATAATAATAATAAAATTAAAAACGATAATTACGTTAATAACGAAAATAATAACAGCATTAATATCGATAATAACGATAAAAATAATAATAATAATTACTATATTAAGGATTATAACGATAAAAACGATAATATTAATAAAGATGACAACAATAAAAACAATAATATTAATATTAATAATAACGAAAATAAGGATAATAACAATGTCAACGATAATAATAATAACAACAAAAAGGATAATAAAAATAATAAAGATAAAGTAAATAAGGCTAATAACGATGACAATGATGATAATAATAACATTAATAAAGTAATAACGATAATAACGATTATACGGATTATAACAATAACGATAATAGAAATAATAATGAGAACGGTAATGAAAATAAAACGATAAAAATGATAATAACTATAATAACAATAATAACAATAATAACTGTAATAATAATAACAATATTAACGTTAATGATGATAATAATGATAATAACTATAAAAACAAATATAATAACGATAATAATAATAACAATAATTACGATAAATACAATATTAACGATAATAATAATAATAACATTAACGAAAATAGAGATAATTACTATTTCAAAGATAATAATATTAACAAAAATAACGATAAAAACGATATAAACGATAACAACAATAATGATAATGTTAATAGCTATACTAATAGTAATAACAATAACAATAATAACGATTATAACCATAATTATAAAAAGAATAATAACGATAATAATGATAATAACATTAATATTAATAGCAATAATAACAATTTTAATGTTAATAACGATAGTAATAATAACAATAATAACGACAATAACATTAAAAACGATAATAATAATAATGACGTTAATAATAATAATCATATTAGAGATATTAACGATAATAAAAACAATAATAATTATAACAATAATAATAAATATAATAGTATCCATAATAACGATAATATCCATAATAACGATAGTAATAATAAAGATAATGACGATAATAATAATAATAATAACGATAATAACGATAATTACAAGAATGACGATAATAATAATAATGATGATAACGATAATAACGTAAATAACGATAAAAATAATAGTAATAAAAACAATAATAACGATAAAAATATTAACGATAATATTAACATTATTAACAATAATTACAACGATAATTACTATAATAACGATAATATAATTAATAATAATAAAAATAATAACAATATTAACGATAATATCGATAATAACGTTAATAAAAATAATAAAAGTAATAGCAATAATAACGATAATAACGATAATAACGATATTAGCGATAATAATAATAACGATTATAACGTTAATAAAGATAATAATTATAAGAATAATCTATATAACATTGATACTAACGTTAGTAACGATAATACTAATAACAATAATAACGATAATAACGTTTTTAATGGTAAGAACGATAATAATATTAATAATAATCACAATAATAACGATTATTACGATATAAGGATAATAATAAAAGTAATAATAACAATATTAAAAATAATAAGTATAATAACGATAATAACTACAATAATAGTAGTAATAATGAAAGTAATAACAATAATAGCCATAAAAACGATTTTAACGATAATAATTATAACGATAATAACGATAATATCTATAATATTAATAACATTATTTAGGATAATATCGATATTAATAATTGTAATAATAACAATAATAACGATCATAACGATAAAAATTATAACCATAAAATCGATAACAACGATAATAACGATAATATTAATAATAATAATATCAATTATAAGGATATTAAAGATAAGAACGATTATAATAATAACAATAATAACAATAATAACTATAATAACGATATTAATAATAATATATATATTGCTATATATAGTAAAATATGATAAATATATAGATAGTGTTTATTAGGACGATATTAAATAAAAACGATAATAAAGAAAATAACGATAATAACGATAATAACGACAATAATATTAATAATAAAACGATAATAACGATAATAACGACAATAATATTAATAATAAAACGATAATAAAGACAATTTCGATTATAATAATAACGATAATAACACAATAGTAATAATTAAAGTGATAATAACGTTAATATTGATAATAACGATAATAATAATTCGATAATAACGTCAATACCAATAATAATAAAAACGATAACAAAGATAATAACGATAATAATATTAACAATAATATCGATTACTACTATCATTCTTATAATTATAATAATAGTAATATCGATAATAAGAATAATTACGAAAAAAAGGGTAATAACGGTAATAACGATAATAACGGTAATAATTATAACAATAATGACGATAATAACGATAATTACGATAATAATTATAATAACGATAATTATAACAATAATAACTATGGGAAAGATTATGAAGATAATAATAATAACAATTATTACGACAATAATGATAAGAATAATAACGATAATAAAGATATTAGCGACAATAATAATAATAATAAAACGATAATAAAGACAATTTCGATTATAATAGTAACGATAATAACACAATAGTTATAATAATAATAACGATAATAACGATAATATCGATTAAAGTAATAACAATAAAATCGATAATAAAGATAATAATAAAAATAATAACAATAATAACGAAAATAACGTCAATAAAAATTATATTATGTACAGTAATAACGATAAGAAAGAGATTAACGGTAAGAATAATAACGATAACTACAAAAAGACGATAATAGTAATATTAATAATAATGAAAACAGGGATAATGACGTTAACAACTATTATAATAATAATAATAATAATAAAGATAGTAACGATATGAACGATATTAACAATAATAACAATAATAAAGATAATTATAATACGATAATAACGATTACAGTAATAATAATAATATTGATAGTAACAAAAATTACGATAATGGTGAAAATATTAATAATAATAGTAACAATAATAATGATAACAACGATAATTACAATATTAATAATAATAACGAAAATAAGGATAATCACGATGACAACGATAATAATAATAACAATAATAATGATAATACGTTAATAATCGTAGAAGAAATAACAATAATAACGATAAGAACTATATTTACGGTAAAAATAGTAACGATAATAACGATAATATCGATAATAATAATAACAATATTAACGATAATAACGATAATAGTAATAATAAAAGTGATAATAACGATAATATTGATAATAACGATAATAATAATACGATAATAACGACAATAACAACAATAATAACGATAACAACGATAATAATAATATTAACAATAATATCGATAACTACTATCATTCCTATAATTATAATAATAGTAATATCGATATTAACGATAATTACGATAATAATTATAATAACGATAATTATAACAATAATATCGATGGGAAAGATTATGAAGATAATAACAATAACAATTATTACGACAATAATAATAAGAATAATGATGATAATAACAAAAAAGTAATAATAATTATAACGATAAAAACGATAATAAGAATAATAATAATAACAATAATAAACATAATTAAGATATCAAAAATAGTAATTGGTGTAATAAAAACAATAATAACAATACAAAAGATAATAACGAAATTAAAGATAATAATAATATCGATAGTAAGCAAAATATCAATAATAACAATAACAACATTAACGATATTATCGTTAATATTAACAATAATAACAACTATAATAACGACAATAATGATAATAACAATATTAATATTAACTATAGTAACGATAATATCATTAATAATAATTAAAATATTATCGATAATATCGATAATAAAAATAAAAATAACAACGATAATATCGATAATATCTGTTATACAAGTATTATCGTTATTATCGTAATTATTAATAATAAAAATAATAACGATAATAACGTTATAACGAAAATAACGATTATATTATTAACGATTATATTAATAATATCGATAACATTAATAACAATACTAACGATAATAACGATAATAATAATAATAATAACAATAATAACGAAATTATCGATAATAGCGATAATAATAATAACGGTAATAAAGGTAATAGAAATTATAATAATAATGATAATAACGATAAGAACGATAAAAACAACAATAATAATATTGACAACATAGATAATAACGATATTAACGCTAATAGCGACAATAATAAAAACAATATTGCCGAAAATAAAGATAATAAAGATAATAACGATAATAACGATCATAACAATAATAATAATAAAAATAATAACAATAATTTGCATAATAACGATAATAATAGTGGTATTGTTAAGAATATTAACAATAATAACGATAATAAAGATTATGACGATAACAATATTATTCATAATAACGTCAATAGTAATAATAATAATAATAACGATAATGTCGATAATAGTAGTAATATTAATAACGATAATAATGGTATTTACGATTATAATTTTAATAATAATAAAGATATTAACGATAGTAACAATAATAACGATAATAATAATAAAAATATTAATGATAATATCGAAAACTATAAAAATAAATATAGCAATAATGACGATAATATCGATAATATCGATAATAATGAAATTAATAATAATAGTATTAGCAATAATATCGATATTAACGAAAATTGTAATAACTTTAGTAACGAAACAAGGATATTAACATTTATAATAATAATAATAATAACGAAAGTAAGTACAATAACGGTGACAACTATACTATTAATAACAATAATCACGATAATAACGATAATAACGAAAATAATAATACTATTAATAACGATAATAACAATATCAATGGCATTAACGATAATAACGTTTATAAAAATAATCTTATTAAAGATAAGAACGATAATAACGATACTATCAATAATAGCGATAATAATAATAACGATATTAAGGATAATATCGCTAGTAATTGTAACAATATTCACGATAGTATCGATAATAATAATAACAACAAAAATAATAATAACGATAATAACAATAACAAAATTTATAATAATAGCGATAATAACCATAATAATAATAATAATAATAATAAAGATAACAACGACAATAACGATAATAATGACAGTAATGAAAACAACAATGACGATAAAAACGGTAATAATGATAATAACGAAATAACAATAATAGTAATAATAGTAATAATAGTAATAATTAAGATAATAACGATATTTACGATAATAAGGATAATAAAAATAAAAATAATAACGATAATAATGTTAATAATATAAACGATAAAGTCGATAATATCAATAATAAAATTAACAAATTTAACGATAATATCGATAATAATATTAACAATATTAACGATAATATCGAACATAATAATAATATTATAAACCTTAACGTCGATAATAATAATAAAAATAGTAACTTTATTAACGATAATAACGATAATTACTATAATAATAATAACAAAAATAACGATAATAATATTAACGATAATAATAATAATAATAATAATAAAGATAACAACAATAGAAACTGCAATAACGTTAATAATGATATTTATGATAATAACAATGATAATAATAGTAATAATAAAGATAAGAACGATGTAAATGATTCCAACGATAATAATAATAACAACAATAACGATAATAACGTATATGGTGTTAAGAATGATAATAATATCAACAATAGTAAAAACAATAATGACAATCACGATAATAGAAATAATAATAGAAATAATAACAACAATATTAAGAATAATAAATATAATAACGATAATAATAATAATAATAGCAGTAATAAAAAAGTAATAACAATAATAACGAAAAGAACGAATTTAACGATAATAATAATGGTGATAATTACGATAATATCGATAATAATAATAACTATAATAACGATAAATACGTTTATAGAGATAATAATAATTATAGTAATAAGAACGATATTATAGATACTAACGACAAAATAATAATAATAATTATAACGATAATAACTGTAATAACGATAAAAATAATAGAAAAATAACAATAATATCAATAATAACGATAACAAAGATAATAACGATAATATCGATAATAATAAATAAGATAATATCGATTTCATCGATAATAATAATAACAATATTAACGATTATATGGATCATAATAACAACAATATCGACAATAATATCGGTAATAATAATAACCATAACAACAATAATAACGATAATAAAGATAATAACGATAATATCGATATTAATAAATAGGATAATATCGGTATCTTCGATAATAATAATAACAATATTAACGATAATATCGATAATAATAACAACAACATCGACAATAATGTCGATAATAATAACAACAATAATAACAATAATACCGATACTAACGATAATATCGTTAATAATAATAACGATAATAATGATAATAGCGATAAAAACAATAACGATATTAACGAAAATATTGACAATAACAAGGATAATAATGATAATAATTTTAAAACGATAATAATTATCAAAATAATAATAGTAATAAGGATAATAACGATAAAAAAAATAAAATAATAACGATAATATAGATAATAATAATAAAATTAATTACGTTTATAACGATAATTACGATAATAACGGCAATAATAATAAAAATAATAACGCCAATAACTATAATAAATATAATAATATTATTAATTATACCGATAATATCGATTATAATGGAAATAATAATAATAACAATATCGATAAAAACGTTAATAACGGTAAAAACAATAATAATAATAATAATAATAATAATAGTAATAATAATAATGATAATTACGATAATAACGATAATAATAATAGTTATAATAACATAATCACAGTAATAACGATAAAAACAATAATAACGATATTCATAATAACGATTATGAAGACAATATTAATAACAATAATAATATTGATAATAACTATAATAATTATAAGAAAGATAATGACGACAATAACGATAATAATAATTACGATAATAACGATAATATCGATAATAATAATAATAATAATAATAATAACAGTAATTATGATAATAACGATAATAACGGCAATAATAATAATTATAATAATAACAATAATATTCATAATAATGATAACGACGGCAATAATAATAATAATAATAATAATATTAATACTAATAACGATAATGACGATAATAATAATAATAATACTAACAATAATAACAACAATAACGACAATAACGTTAATAACGATAATAATAATAATAATAACGCCATTAATAAATATAATAAATATAATAACGAAATGGTATTAACGATAAAATCGACAATAGTAGTAATAGTAATAACGATAATAAAGACAATAAAAATATTAATAATAAAGAAAATATCAATATTATAGGAAATAACGAATATAACCATAATAATAATAAAAATATTAACGAAAATAACGATAATAGCGATTATAACGATATTAAAGACAGTAATAATTATAATAATAATAAAAATAATATTAACGGTAACAATGAAAATAATGATAATAATAGTAGTAATAATAACAATAATAATAATAATAACAATAGAAAAGATAATAACGATAATTATGATAATAACAATTATAATAATATCGATAATAACGATAATAGTAGAATTAATAATAACGATAATAATAAAAATAGTAATAATAATAACGATAATAACAATAATATCAATAATAATAATAACTATATTAACGATAATAATAATTATGGTAATAATAATAATAACGATAATTACGATAATAATAATAATAATAAAAAAAATATTAAAGATTTTAATCACCAGAATACTAAAAATAATACCGGTTATGATAAGAAAAATATTAATAATAATAACGATAATAATGATAATAACAATATAATCGATAATAATAATTACAATAAAAACGATAATAACTCTAATAATGGTAATAATACTAATAATTATAACGGTAATAACAATAATATCGATAATAATAATATTAATAAGGGCGATAATAACGTTAACTGTAATAAGTATTAAATCGATAGTAATGATATTAATGAAAATATCCATAATAATAATAATAAATATAACAATACTAACGATAATTACAATAACAATAATACGATTATTAATATAATAACGATAATAGCGAATATAACAAAAACAACAATAAAGATAAAAACGAAATTAACAATAATAACAATAATAACAAATATAGCGATAATAACAATAATAACGATAATCGCGATAATAATAATAACACTAATAACAATAATATCGACGATAACGAAAATTACGATAATACTAATAACAATTATAACATTAATAAGGATAATAAAAATAATATTAATAATAATAATAATAATGATTACAATAATAAGGATAAAAACAATAATAATAATAACAAAATTATCGATTATATTGTTTATAAAGATAATGACAGTAACGATAATAATAATTATAATAATAACTATAATTACGATAATAATAGTAGAAAAGATAAAAATACTAATGATTATAACCATAATAACGATAATAACGATAATAATAATAAAATTAATAACGATAATATCGTTTATAACGATAATAATAAGAACAATAACATTGATAATGACGACAATAATCATAATAACTGTAATAATAATAACAAAAATAACTATTAAAACGGTAAAAACAATAATCATAATAACAATAATGACGATAATAACGGTAATAACGATAATAATAATAATAATGACGATAATAATGGTAATATCGCGTAATAATAAATACAACAGTAACAATAGTAATAATAGCAATAATAACGAAGGTTACGAAATGGAAGATAATGGTAAAATATTTATTACAAAATTAAGGATAATAACGATAATAACGATATAAATAATATAAATAATAATAATAAATATAATAATAATAAAAATAATAACTATAATAAATATAATAACGTTAATAATACAAGTAATAATAACAATAAAATCATTATTAAAGATTATAAAGATAAGAACGATAATAATAATCATAATAATAACAATAATATTCATAACAATATTAACGATAATAACGGTAATGACGATAACAATAATAACGATAATTACGATAATATCGATAATATTATTAACAATATTAACAATCATAAACATAATAGAAATAATAATAACATATATACCGATAATAATAATAATAATACAAAAAAAATAGTAATAATATTAACGATAATAACGATAATAACGTTAGTAATAATAACGAAAATAATAATAGAAGTGGTAATAATAATAACAATAATAACGATAATAGCGATAACAATGATAACGATAATAAAGATAATATCGATAATAATAACAACATTATAAACGAAAGTGACCTTAATAATAATAACAGTAATAACGATAAAAACGATAATAACGATAATAAGGATAATAATACTAATGATATTAACGATAATAGTAATAATTATAATAACGATAGAAACAGTAAAATCGATAATAACGTAAAGACGATGATAAGGATGTTAACGATAATAATAATAGTCAGAATAACGATGATAACGATAATATCGATAATAATAAAAATATAAATAATAATAATGATCAGAACGATAATAAAGACAATAATAGCAGTTATAGTAACAATAATCATAGTAATAACTATAATAACGATAATATCGATAATATTAACAATGACAAAGATAATAGAAATGATAATAATAGCGATAATAACGATAATTACTTTAATAATAATAACAATAATAAAGATAATACCGATATTGACAATAATAACAATAATAATAATTGCAACAGTAACGATAATTAAGAAAATAAAAATTATAATTAAAACGATAAGGATAAGACCGATATCATCAATAATATTAATAAGAAAAATAAAGATAATATCGATTATATTAATAAAAATATTAACAATTATATAGATAATTATAATAATAATGTTAAAAATAATAACGATAATAACAATATTAACGATAATAAGGATAATAAAAATGACGATATTTACGAATATAACAATAGAAGAAATATTAATAATACCAATAAAAAGGATAATAAAGAAATCGTCGATAATAATAATAACAATAATAATGATAATATAGATAATAATATTATCAATATTAACGAAAATAAAGATAATTTTAATAATAATAATAACGATAATAACGGTTTTAACGATATATATAATAACGAGAATAACGATTTTAACGATAATGACGATAATATCAATAATAATAATAATAAAAATAAAGATAATAACGAAATAAATGGAGATAACTATAATAATAATAAATTCATAACGATAATAACGATAATAATAAAAATATTAACAATAATAACGATAATAGCGATAAGAACGTTAATAATTTTAGTAATTATAACAATAAAAATATTACTAACGATAATAACGATATTAAAGATTCTAATAATAACGATAATAACGTTGATATCGATAATAATAACAACAATATTAACGATAATATCGATAATAATAATAATGACAATAACAACAACAAAAAAGGTAATAACGATAATAATATAAACGATAATAACAATAATACTAATAATAATACTATCTATAATAACAATAATAATCATAATAATAATAATAATAATAACAATAATTACGATAATAAAGAAATTAACAATAATAATAATGATGATAATGACGATAATAATATTAATAATAATAACGATTATAAGGATATTATCGATTATAATAAGATTTATAAAAAAGTTAATAAAGATAAAAACGATATTAATTCTATAAACAAAAACGATAAAAACGATAATAATGATAATAACGTTAATAAAAAAATAATAATATTAATGAGAAGAATAACGATGATACCGATAATAACGGTAATAATAATAATAAATATTAATATTATATCGTTAATAAGGATAGTAATAATAATAATAATAATAATGACTATAATAATGATAACAATAATAACAGTAAGGAGAAAAATGACGATAAGAATTATAACCATAAAATCGATAAAAACGATAATAATGGTAATATTAATAATAATAATATCGATTATAAGGATAATAAAGATAAGAACGATTATAATAATAACAATAATAACTATAATAACGATAGTAATAATAATATATATATTGATATATATAGTAATATAGGATAAATATATAGATAGTGTTTATAAGGACGATATTAAATAAAAACGATAATAAAGAAAATAACGATAATAACGATAATAACGACAATAATAATAATAATAAAACGATAATAAAGACAATTTCGATTATAATAGTAACGATAATAACACAATAGTTATAATAATAATAACGATAATAACGATAATATCGATTAAAGTAATAACAATAAAATCGATAATAAAGATAATAATAAAAATAATAACAATAATAACGAAAATAACGTCAATAAAAATTATATTATGTACAGTAATAACGATAAGAAAGAGATTAACGGTAAGAATAATAACGATAACTACAAAAAGACGATAATAGTAATATTAATAATAATGAAAACAGGGATAATGACGTTAACAACTATTATAATAATAATAATAATAATAAAGATAGTAACGATATGAACGATATTAACAATAATAACAATAATAAAGATAATTATAATACGATAATAACGATTACAGTAATAATAATAATATTGATAGTAACAAAAATTACGATAATGGTGAAAATATTAATAATAATAGTAACAATAATAATGATAACAACGATAATTACAATATTAATAATAATAACGAAAATAAGGATAATCACGATGACAACGATAATAATAATAACAATAATAATGATAATACGTTAATAATCGTAGAAGAAATAACAATAATAACGATAAGAACTATATTTACGGTAAAAATAGTAACGATAATAACGATAATATCGATAATAATAATAACAATATTAACGATAATAACGATAATAGTAATAATAAAAGTGATAATAACGATAATATTGATAATAACGATAATAATAATACGATAATAACGACAATAACAACAATAATAACGATAACAACGATAATAATAATATTAACAATAATATCGATAACTACTATCATTCCTATAATTATAATAATAGTAATATCGATATTAACGATAATTACGATAATAATTATAATATCGATAATTATAACAATAATAACGATGGGAAAGATTATGAAGATAATAACAATAACAATTATTACGACAATAATAATAAGAATAATGACGATAATAACGAAAAAAGTAATAATAATTATAACGATAAAAACGATAATAACAATAATTATAATAACAATAATAAACATAATAAAGATATCAACGATAGTAATTGTAGTAATAACGATACTAAAGATAATAAAGATATTAACGATAATAATATTATCGATAGTAAGCAAAATATCAATAATATTAATAACAACATTAACGATATTATCGTTAATATTAACAATAATAATAACTATAATAACGACAATAACGATATTAGCAATATTAATAATAACTATAGTAACGATAATACCAATAATAATAATTAAAATATTATCGATAATATCGAAAATACTAATAAAAATAACAAAGATAATATCGATAATAACTGTTATATTATTAATAATAACGATAATAACGATAATAAGGACAGTAACTATAATAACAATGATATTAATATCGATAAAAACAATAAAATTAATAACGCCGATTATGATAACAACGAAAATAATAATATTAATAATAAAGATAATTACGATAATAACGATAGTAATTGTAGTAATAATAAAAATAAAAACGATAATAACGTTAATAACGAAAATAACGATTATATTATTAACGATTATATTAATAATATCGATGATATTAATAACAATACAAACGATAATAACGATAATATTAATAATAATAGCAAAAATAACGATATTAATGATAACAGTAGTAGTAATACTAACAATAATAGCAATACTATCGATAATGATGTTAACGGTATTAATAATAACGATAATAATTATAATAATAATAACAATACTAACTATAAAAAAGGAATAATAATAGTAATAGTAATAATAATAACAATAATAACGACAATAAAGGTAATTACAATAACAATAATAACGACAATAAAGGTAATTACAATAACAATAATAACGACAATAACGATAATAGCGATAACAATAATAACAATAATAAAATTAAAAACGAAAATTACGATAGTTCTGATAATAACAATAATAATGATAACGATAATACAGATATAGTAATAATATTAATTACGTTTATAAAGATAATAGCGATAATAATAATAATTATAATAATTAATATAATAACGATATAAACGAGAAGAACAATAATATTAATAAAAACAATAAAGATAAGAACGATAATAATAATAATAATAATAATAATAACAAGGATAATAACAATAATAATAATAAAAAACTATAATAATGTTTATAAAGATAATGATAATAAAGATAATAATTATAATAATAAAAAAAATAATAACGATAATAATGATACGAACGATAATAATAATAATAACATTTAACATAATAACGACTATAACGATAATAATAATAAAATAAATACCGATCATAATGATTGTAACGATTATAATAATACTAATAATAACAATAATAACAGCAAGAACGATAAAAAATATAATAACAATAATAACGATAAAAACGATAATAACGAAAATAACGATAATAATAATAACAATAGTAACTATAATAACCTTAATGGCGATATTACAGTAATAAAAATAAAGATAATATCGTTAATAAGGACAATAATAGTAGTAATAATAACGATAATAATGATAATATCGATAATAATAATAACGAAAATAACGACAATAACAATATTAATATTAACGATAATAAGAATAATAATAATGACATCGATAATAATAATAACAATAATATCGATATTATGGGTAATTATGAAAATAACAGTAATAACGATAATATATATTAAACTAAAATAATAATAATAATAATAAAGATAATAAGGATAATAACGATAATAACGATAATAACGATAATAATAATAATAATAATAAAGAAAATAAGGGTATTAACGTTAATAACGATAATAATAATAATAATAATGACGATAATAAAAATAATATTGATAATTACAATAAGTATAATTATAATAATTATAATAGAAACGATAATAACAGTAATAATAGTAACATTAATAACGATAATAAAGAAATAACGATAATAATAATAATTATAAAGGTAATAATAATAATATCGATATTAGCGATAACTATAACAACTATGATTACGATAATAACAATAGTAATAATGACCATAATAACGAAAAAAACGATAATAACGATATTAATTGTAATAAAAATGAAAATAATATCGGTAAAGTGGATAGTAATAATAATAATATATACGATAATAACGATAATAACGATAATAATAATAATAACAATAACTATAATATTGTTAATAGTAACAATTAAAATTCGATAATAATGGTATTAATGAAAATAACTAGAATAATAATAATACATATAACAATAAAAACGATAATAACAATAGTAATATTGACATTAATAATGATAATTACGATAATAACGATGGTAATAAAGACTATAATAACGGTAAAAAAGATGATAACGATAATAATAATTATAATAATATTATCGATAATAAGTATAAATACGAAAATAACGGTAATAAAGATAATAACAATAATAACGACAAAAATAATAATAATAATAATAATAACAATACTAACGATAATAACGATAATAATAATAATAATAATAAAGATAATAACGGGATTAACGATAATAACGATAGTAATAATTACAATAATAACGATAATGATGATAATAATAATAATAACGATAATTATAAGAAAAAAAATTACTATAATAACGATATTAACAATAATATTAATAAGAATTACAACGATATTAAAGAAATAACAATAGTAATAATAACAATTATAACGATAATAATAGTAATGACCATAACAATAATAACGACAATTACGATAATATCGATAATTATATGAACATTATTAACGTTCATAACGATAGCAGTAATAATAATAATAACATGTATAATGATAAAAACGATAATAACAATAATAACGATGAAAATAACAACGACAATAATTTTAATAACGATAATAACGATAATAACGAAAATAACGATAATAATAACAATAATTATAAAGATAATAATAAGGATTATAACGATCATAACGATAATAATACTAGTAACAGCAATATTAATAATAAATACAGTAACGATATTGAGGATACAAACGATATTAGAGATAAAAGCGAAAATAAAATTAATAATAATAACTATTATAACGATAATAACAATAATAATAAGAACATTAATAGCGATAATAACGATAATAAAATTAATAATAATAATAATGGCGATATTATAGATATTAACGATAATAATAAGAACGATAATAACGACAATAGTAATTATAACAATAACGATAATAATGATAATAACGACAATAATAATAATAATAATAATAAATATGATAACGATATTAACGATACTAACGCCAATAATGATAATAACGTTTTTAATAATAATAATAATAACAATATTAACGAAAGTAACGATAATATCGGTATAATTATAATAACATAATCGATAAATGTGTTATTAGAAATAATAATAAGAACAATAATAACGATAATGACGATAATAACGACAATACAAATAACCATAATAACGATAATAATAATAATATGAATAACGATAATAACGATAATAACGTTAGTAATAATAGTAGTAATAACAATAATAACAATAATAACTAAAATAACGATAATAATTGTAACGTTAATAACGTTAAGATAGAAAAAAGTAATAACAATATTAAAGATAATCAGAATAATAATAATAATAAAAATAATAATAACGATTACATAGATAATAACGATGATAATAATAACGATATTTTCGACATTAGTGCTAATAATAATAACGATAATAACGATAATAATAATAATAATAATAGAGATAATAACGATAATAACGTTATCAATAATAACAGTAATAACGATAGGAAAATAATAGCGATTGTATTGACAATAAGGACAGTAATAAGAATAATAATAATAATAATAACGATAATAATAATAATATTAATAACGATAATTAAATTAACAACGATAATATTAATTATGACGTTAATAGTAATAATCATAATAAAGATATTAGCGATAATATCAACAATAATAATAATAATAGTAACCATAATAACGATAATAAAAATAATTACTATAATAACGATAATAACAGTGAAAATAATAGTAATAATAGATATATTAAAGTTAGTAAGGATAATAACGATTATAATATTAATAATAATGACGTTTAATACGGTAATAGCGACAATATTATTATTAATATTAACGTTAATAGGTATAATTACTATATAAAAGTTAGTAGTAATAACAATAATAACGTTAAAAACGATATTAACGATAATAACAATAATAATATTGATAATAACGATAATAATAATAACAATAATAACGATTTTTAATGTTAAGAATGATAATAATAATAACATTTATAACCATTATAACATTATCAACGATAATAATAATAATGACGTTAATAATAATAATCATAATAAAGATATTATCTATAATTTCAACAATAATAATTCTAAAAATAATAATAATAATAATAGTAACTATAAGAACGATAATATCGATAATAACGATTATAATAATAACGATAGTAACGAAAATAAAGATAATAACGATAATAATATTAACGATAATATCGACATTATTGATAATATTAACAACGATAATTTTGATAATAACGATAATAAAATTAATAACAATAATAACGATAATATCGATAATAACGATAATAACAACAAAAATTATATTAATAATTACATTAATAATAATAATAGGCATAAAAACGATTTTAACGATAATAATAATAACGATAAAAACAATAATATCGATAATTTTAATATCAATATTTACGATAATTTCGACATTAATAATTGTAAAAATAAAAATAATAACAATCATAAAGATGATAGCGACTATAATAATAACGTTAATACCGATATTAATAATATTAATATTATTGTTAGTAACAATAATAATGATAACGATGTTTATAAAAGTAATAATAATAACGATTATAACGTTACTAACGATACTAATCATAATAACGATATTAACGATAATAAAAGGAACAATAACAACGATATTAACGAAAATATTAATATCAATTATAACGTTATCAACGATAATATAAATAAAAACAATTAATAATAATAACGAAAGTAAAAATAATAACGATAACAATGATTGCAATAATAGTGATAATATCGTTTATAATAATAATATTGACGATAATATCAGTCATACTATTAATAGTAATAAAATTAATAACAATAATAACGTTAGTAACGATAATAACGATAATAAAATTAATAACCATAATAACGATGATAATAACATTATTACTAATGACAATAATAACGATAATAACGGTAATAAAAACAACAAAAACAACGATATTAACAAAAATATTGTTAACAATTGTAACGAATACGACGATAACAACATTTATAATAATAATAATAATAACAACGTAGGTAAGTATGATAACGGTGACAACTATAATATTTATAATAATAATAACGATAATAACGATAATATCGATAATAATGATAATAATAATACTAAAAATAAAGATAATAACGTTATAAATATCAATAAAGATAATAACCATAATAATTAAAATCATATTAAAGATAATAACGATAATATCGACAATAATAATAAGAATAATAATAATAATAATTATATCGATAATAAAGATAATGACGACATTCATAATAATAATAATAATATTAATAATAATAACGATAAAAACTTTAATAATAATAGTATTAATAACAATATTAAAAATAATAACGATAATAACCATTATAACGATAATAATAATAATAACGACATTAATAACTATAATAAATATAATAAAGATATGGTATTAACGATAAAAGAGACAGTAGCAGTAATAGTAACAAGGATAATAACAAAAATAACGGCAATAAAATAATAATAATAAAGATAATAACGATATTATCGAAAATAACGATAATAACGATAATAATAAAAACAATAATATCAATAATCAAGATAATAGCGATTATATCGGTAATTAGGACAGTAATAATAATAATAATAATAATAATAATAATAATAATATTAATGATTACAACGAAAATAATGATAATACTGGTAGTAATAATACCAATAATTACAATAATAACGATAAAAAAGATAATAATGATAATTACGATAATACAATTATAATAACAACGATAATAACGATAATATGGATAATAATAATAACAATAATAACGATAATAAAAGTTACAGTAATAATAATAATAACGATAATTACGATAATAACGATAATAATAATAATAGTAACAATAACATTCCCCAAAATAAAAACAATAATAATGGTTATGATAAGAATAATATTAATTATAATAACGATAATAATAATAATAATAATAATAATAATAATAATAATAATAATAATAACAATAATTACAATAAAAACGATTATGATAAGAATAATATTAATAATAATAACGATAATAATGATAATAGTGATAATAATGATAATAACGATAATAACTATAATAATGATAATAATAATAATAATTATAACGATAATAACGTTAATATCGACCATAATATTAATAACAGCGATAGTAACGTTAATAGTAATAACTATAAATTAGATAATAATGATATTAATGAAAATAACTATAATAATAATAATAATTATAAAAATAATAACTATAATAACAGTAACAATAATAACAATAATAACGATTTTTACGATAATATGGATAGTAATATTGAATATAATAATGATAACAAAGATAATAACGGCAATAACAAATATTATAATAATATCGATAATAAGGTTAATTACGAAAATAACGGTAATAAGGATAATTACAATAATAACGGTAATAATATTAATAATAATCATACTAACGAAAATAAGAATAATAGCGATTATAATAATAACAACAATAAAGATAATAACGATATTAACAATAATAACGGTATTAATAATGACAATAATACGAAAAGAACGATAATAATAATAACAATTATTACGATAATAACGATAATAGCGATAACACCGTTAATAATAATAATAATAACGATAATAAAGATAATAACGGAAATAGTAATCGATATAATAACAATAATAACACAAATATTGATAATAACTACAATATGGATAAAATATTAACGTTAATAACGACAAAACAGATAATAATTACCATAATAACGATTATAATAATAGTAATAGCAACGATAATAACAATAATAGCGTTAATAGAGGTAACTATAATAATAATAATAATATTAATAAAATCGACATTAACGATACTTACGATAATAATAGTAGTAATAAAAGCAATAATGTCAATTATAACGTTAATAATTATAATAATGATAATAAAAACAATAATATCAACAATAATAATGGTAATTACCTAAATAAAAACAAACGGCAATAACGTTCTTAACAAATAAAACGTAATAACGACAATAATAATATCAATAATAACTTTAATAATAATAATAACGATAATAACTACAATAATAAAAAAATAATAATAATAACAATAATAAAGATAATGACAATAATTGCAATAATACTGATAATAAAGATATAAACAAAAATAAAAATAATAATAATAATATCAATAATAACGATAGTAAGGATGATAATAATAATAATAATATCGATAACAGAGATAATTCCCATAATAATAATAATAATAATAATAATAATAATAATAATAATAATTATAATGAAAGTAATGATAATAACGACAGTAATAATTACAATAAGAACGATAAACTATAATAATTATAATAACGATAATTATAAGAACAATAATTACTATAATAACGATATTAACAAAAATAATAATAATAAGAATAACAACGATAATATAGAAATAACGATAATAATAATAACAATTATAACAAATATAAACAATAATAATAATAATAATAATAATAATAATAATAATAATAATATGGATAATAACGATAATTACGATAATTATAACAGTATTAATAACGATGATAAGGATAATAATGATAACATCGATAATAGTAATATCAGTAATATCGATAATAACTATAATAACGATAAGAATGAAAATAATAATAATGATAATAGTGATAACAAATATAATAACGATAGTAATAATGACAAATATAACGATAATAACTGTAATGATGATAACAATAATGACGACAATTACGATAATATCGATAATAATATTAACATTATTAACGTTCATAACGATAACAGTCATAATAATAACAACATGTATAACGATAATAACGATAATAATAATACTAACAGTAACAATAATAACGATAATAACTATAACAACGATGATAACAATAACGATAATATTTTTAATAACGATAATAACGATACTAACGAAAATAACGATAATAATAATAATAAGAATAAAAGAAAACGATAATAACAATAATTATTAGAACAATAATAACGATATGAAGGATAATAACGATAATGATATTGACAATAATAACGATAACAACGATAAGAACGTTAATAGTAATCTTAATAATAACGAAAATGTGGATAATGACGATAACAACTATAATAATAATAATAATAATAATAATAATAATAATAATAATAATAATAATAATAAAGACAGTAACGACATTAACGATATTAACGATAATAACAATAATATCGATAAGAATAAAACGATAATATCGATTACAGTAATAATAATAATATCGATAGTAACAAAAGTAAAGATAATGACAATAAAAAAAAAATAATAATAACGATAAAAACGATATCAACGATAACAGCGATAACAATAATAACAATAATAACGATAATAACAATTAAAATGAGAACATTAATATTGATAAAAACGGTCATAACTATAATAATAATAATAACATTATTAATGATAATAACAATAAAAACGATATCAAAACGATAATAAAAATATTTATAATAATAACGAAAATAGAGATAATCACGATGAAAACGATAATAATAATAACAATCATAATGATAATAATGATAATAACGATAATAACGATAATGACGATAACAAGAATAACGAGAATAACCATAACATCGATAATAATAACAATATTAACGAGAATAACGATAATAATAATAATAATAAAAACAATAAAAACGATAATAAAGATTGTAACGATAATAATATTAACGGTATTAACGACAATATTCATAATAATAATAACGTTGATAAGGATAATAACGATAACATCGGTAATAATAATATCAAAAATATAGATAATAACGATAATAACGATAATAACGAAATTTAATATAATAATAATAACGATAATAACGGCAATAATACTAAAAATAATAATAAAAATAATACTAACGTTAATAACGATAATAAAGATAATAGTGGTAGTAGTAATATCTATATTAACAAAAATAACGATAATAGCCATAATAATAATTCGATAATAACGACAATAATAATAATAATAATAACGGTTATAATAACAATAACGATAATAGCTATAATAATAATAACGATAATAACAATAATAATTATATTAATAATATTGATCGTAACAATAATAACGATAATGAAGATAATAATAGTAAGAGTAATAACGATTATAACTATAATATCTATAATAACGATAATAATAATAAAATTAATAACGGTACTTACTTTAATAACGAAAATAATTATTGTAATAATAACGATAAAAATGATAAAACCAATAATAATTATTACGATAATATAGTTAATAACAACAATAGTAATATTAATAATAACGATAATAACGATTATAACGATAATAAAAACAATAAGAATAATGTCAATAACGATCCTAACGACAATAACCATGATAATAATGACAATTATAACGAAAATAACGATAATAACGATTATAACTATTTTAAGAATATTAATAATATTAACGATAATAACAAAAATAAAGATAATAATGAAAGTAATAATATCAATAATAACAATATTAAAGATAATAACGATAATTACGAAAATAATAATAATAATATTAACAATAATAATCATAATAATAATAACGACAATAAGGGGAACGACAATAATAATAATAGTAATAATAACGATAATAAGGATAATAACGATAACATCGATGATAATAATTACAATAATGAATATAATAACTATAATAATCATAATAATAATAATGATATCAACGATATTGAAGATGAAAACGATTAGAATAATAATCATAATAACGATAATAACGATAATAGTAATAATAAATGTAACGATAATAACGATAATAACGATAATATTGATAACAACGATAATAATGATAATAACAATAATAATTATTAAAATTAAAACGATAATAATGATAATAACGATAATAATAATGACGATAATAGCTATAATAATAATAAAGGTAATAATAATAATAATAAAAAAGATAATAACGAAAATAACGATTATAATATTAACGATAATATCAATTATATCGATAATAATAATAACACGACTAACGATAATAACGATAAAAATAATAATAATAACCAAAATGACGAAATTAACGATAATAACGATAATAACGATAAGAACGATAATAACAATAATAATAATATTGTTAACAAAGATAATAACGATATTAACGATATTAACGATAATAATAAAAACAATATTAACGAAAATAAAGATAATAAAGATAATAACGATAATAATAATAATAATAACAGCAATAATATCTATAATTACGATAATAACGATAATAACGATCATAACGATAATAATAATAGTAATTATAACGATGATAACGACATTAACTATAATATTAATATTTACAATAATAATAATATCAAAAATAAAAATAATACCGACAATTACGACAATGGCGAATAACAATAATAATAATAATAATATGAGCAATTATAACGATAAAAGGATAATAATTATAATGATAGATGTAATAATTACAATATTAACAATAATAAAGATAATAATAATAATAATAGTAGTAATAATAACAATAATAACAGTATTTACAATAAAAACGATAATAACAATATTGTCCATAATAATAATAATAATAATACCGATAATAACGGTAATAACGACAATAATTATATTAATAATGATTATAATAATAATAATAACGATAATAACTATAATAACGATATTAATAAAAATAATGATAAATATAAAAATAATAACGATAGTGATGAAAATAAAAATTTTAATAATAACGATAATTTCTATAATAGTGATAATAATAATAACGATAATAACGATTAAATTATAATAACAATAATAATAATAATATTATTATTAACAATAATAACGATAACAAGAACAATAGTGATAAAAAAATTAATAATAAAATAGAAAATAAGGTTAATAACGATGACAACGATAATTATAATAACAATATTAACGATAATAACGATAATAATGATTATACGGATTATAACAATAACGATAATGAGAATAATAACGATAATAATGATAGTAACTATAATAACGATTACAACAATAATAACGATAATAATAATTACGATAATACCGATAATAAAGATAATTACAATAATAACAATAGAAATAATAAAGATGATAACAATAATAACGATTGTAATTATTATAACGATAATAATATTAATAATTTTAACATAAATATCGTTAATAACGATAATTATTTTAATAGAAGTAATAATAACAATATTAACAATGTTTGCAATAATAATGATAATAAGGATAATAATAGTGGTAACAATTAAAGTAATAAGCAGTAATAACGATAATAACCATATTAACGATAATAATAATAATAATAATAATAAGAATAGAATAATAATAACGTTAATTACGATAATAACGATAATAAATATAGTAATTATAACACTAATAGCAATAATAACGATAATAAAATTAATAATTTTAATAACGATAATAATAAAATTATTATTAATAACAATAATAAAGATAAAAACGATAAAAAAATAATAACTTTAATAACGAAAATAATGATAATAACGTTTATAATAACAACGACAATATCGATAATAGTATTAATAATAATAATCATAATTACGATGTTTACGATTATAATAATAACAATAATAAAGAAGAGAACGATTAATCTTCTATAACGATATTAATAATAACGATAATATCTATAATTACGATGTAACGATAATAATAATAATTTTAAGAACGTTAAAAGAGATAATATCTATGTCAACGATAAAAATAATTACAATAATATCAATAAAAACGATATTAACGTTAATAATAATATTACAAAAAAAGGATAATAATGATAATAATAATACTAAAAATAAAGATAATAACGTTATAAATATCAATAAAGATAATAACCATAATAATTAAAATCATATTAAAGATAATAACGATAATATCGACAATAATAATAAGAATAATAATAATAATAATTATATCGATAATAAAGATAATGACGACATTCATAATAATAATAATAATATTAATAATAATAACGATAAAAACTTTAATAATAATAGTATTAATAACAATATTAAAAATAATAACGATAATAACCATTATAACGATAATAATAATAATAACGACATTAATAACTATAATAAATATAATAAAGATATGGTATTAACGATAAAAGAGACAGTAGCAGTAATAGTAACAAGGATAATAACAAAAATAACGGCAATAAAATAATAATAATAAAGATAATAACGATATTATCGAAAATAACGATAATAACGATAATAATAAAAACAATAATATCAATAATCACGATAATAGCGATTATATCGGTAATTAGGACAGTAATAATAATAATAATAATAATAATAATAATAATAATAATATTAATGATTACAACGAAAATAATGATAATACTGGTAGTAATAATACCAATAATTACAATAATAACGATAAAAAAGATAATAATGATAATTACGATAATACAATTATAATAACAACGATAATAACGATAATATGGATAATAATAATAACAATAATAACGATAATAAAAGTTACAGTAATAATAATAATAACGATAATTACGATAATAACGATAATAATAATAATAGTAACAATAACATTCCCCAAAATAAAAACAATAATAATGGTTATGATAAGAATAATATTAATTATAATAACGATAATAATAATAATAATAATAATAATAATGATAATAATAATAATAATTATAACGATAATAACGTTAATATCGACCATAATATTAATAACAGCGATAGTAACTTTAATAGTAATAACTATAAATTAAATAATAATGATATTAATGAAAATAACTATAATAATAATAATAATTATAAAAATAATAACTATAATAACAGTAACAATAATAACAATAATAACGATTTTTACGATAATATGGATAGTAATATTGAATATAATAATGATAACAAAGATAATAACGGCAATAATAAATATTATAATAATATCGATAATAAGGTTAATTACGAAAATAACGGTAATAAGGATAATTACAATAATAACGGTAATAATATTAATAATAATCATACTAACGAAAATAAGAATAATAGCGATTATAATAATAACAACAATAAAGATAATAACGATATTAACAATAATAACGGTATTAATAATGACAATAATACGAAAAGAACGATAATAATAATAACAATTATTACGATAATAACGATAATAGCGATAACACCGTTAATAATAATAATAATAACGATAATAAAGATAATAACGGAAATAGTAATCGATATAATAACAATAATAACACAAATATTGATAATAACTACAATATGGATAAAATATTAACGTTAATAACGACAAAACAGATAATAATTACCATAATAACGATTATAATAATAGTAATAGCAACGATAATAACAATAATAGCGTTAATAGAGATAACTATAATAATAATAATAATATTAATAAAATCGACATTAACGATACTTACGATAATAATAGTAGTAATAAAAGCAATAATGTCAATTATAACGTTAATAATTATAATAATGATAATAAAAACAATAATATCAACAATAATAATGGTAATTACCTAAATAAAAACAAACGGCAATAACGTTCTTAACAAATAAAACGTAATAACGACAATAATAATATCAATAATAACTTTAATAATAATAATAACGATAATAACTATAATAATAAAAAAATAATAATAATAACAATAATAAAGATAATGACAATAATTGCAATAATACTGATAATAAAGATATAAACAAAAATAAAAATAATAATAATAATATCAATAATAACGATAGTAAGGATGATAATAATAATAATAATATCGATAACAGAGATAATTCCCATAATAATAATAATAATAATAATAATAATAATAATAAAAATAATAATAATAATAATAATAATAATAATAATTATAATGAAAGTAATGATAATAACGTAAATAATAGTTGTAATATTAACACTAATCAAAATAATAAAGGTAATAACGATATTAGTAATAATAATATTAACAATAATAAAGATAATTAAGATTATAATATTTTTAACAATAATAACGATAATGAGGATAGTCACAATAATAACAATAATAATGACGATAATAACGATAATAACAATAATATTGATTATAAAGAAAACAATTATAAAAATAATAATGATAATATCCATAATATCGGTATTAATAATTACAATATCAACGATAAAAACAATAATAATATCAATAATAATAACAATAATAATGATATTAATAATAATAACAATAATAACGATAATGACGATAATAACGATAATAACGATAATAATGATGATAAAATCGATATTAACGATATCAAATATAATAACGATAATAATAGTAATTATAATAACGATAGTAGCAATAATAATACTAAAAATTATATCGATAATATCGATAATAATAATAATAATAATAACGATAATAATGATAATAACGATAATAAAGGAAATAGTAATATTAATAATAACATTAATAGCACCAATAAAGATAATAAATATAATAATTACGATAATATCAATGATAATAATAATAATAACGATAATAACGATAACAAAAGTAATAATCAAAATAATAATATTAATATAAATGTTAATATCTATAATAATGATAAGAATAATTATAATAACGATAATAAATTTAATAGCAATAATAATCCTGATAAGCATTATAGTAACGATAATAACGATTATAACGAAAGTAATAGTTGTAATAATAATTCTAATCACAATAAAAAAAAATAGCATCGTTATTAATAATAATAAAAAAATAATAACGATAATAAAAATAATAATGGTAGCAGTAATAACAATTATTATAATAATAACGATTATAACGAAATTGAGTATTACAGTTATCAAGATAGTAATGATAGAAACAATAATTTTAATGATAATAATAAATATGATATCAATATTAACAGTATAATATACTAATAATAATAATAACAATAATAATGATAATATCGATTATAATAGTAATAATAATAATAATTTAACGATAATAACAATAATAAAGATATTAATGATAATAATTTTAATAAAGATAATAATAAAATAGTAATAATAATAAAAATAATAATGATCATAACAATGTTAACGATAATAGTAATAAGAATAATAAAGATAAAAACGCTATTACCGATAATATAGATAATAATAATAATACTAGAAACAATAATAACGACAAAAACGATAATAACTGTAAACTAATATCGATAATAACGATAATATTATTAATAATAATATCGACAGTATCAATAATAACGAAAATAACTATATTAATAATAATAATAATAATATTATTAGCAATAATAATAATAATAATAATTATAATAACGAAAATAACTGTAGTAATGTTAATAACGTTGATAACGTTAAAGACGATAAAAAATATAAAAATAATAACGTTAATAACGATAATAACGACAAAAGTAATAATATTAATAACAACGATTATAACGATAATAACGATATAAACAGCAGGAATAATAACATTAAAAACAATAATAACAATAATAACGATAATAACGATACAAATAACAATAATAATAATATTGCTTATAACGCTATAAACGATAATGACGATAATAATAATAAAATCAATAAAGATAATAACGATAATAATTATTATCATAATAAGTATAATAACGAAAATGATATTACAAACGTTAATAATACTAATGATTATAACCATAATAACGATAAAAACGACAATAATAAAAACTTTAATAACGATAATAACGTTTATAGCGATAATAATAATAACAATAAAATTGATACTAACGACAATAATTATAATAACTATAATAATAATAACAAAAATAACTATTAAAACGGTTGTAACAATAATAATAATAATAATAACGATAATAAATATAATGACGTTAATAATGCTAGTAATAATAACAATAATATCAATATTAAGATAATAAAGATGATAGAAATAAGAATAATAATAACAATAATATCAATAGAAATCATAATAATACTAACGATAATAACGATAATAATTATATTAATAATAAAAATAATAACGATCATAATGATACAAACGGTATTAGTAATAATAACAAATAACATAATAACGATAATAGCGATAATAATAATAACATTAATAACGATAAAAACGAGTATAACGATAATAATAGTACTGATATTAATAATAATATCAGCAAGAACGACAAAAAATATAATAACATTAATAACGATAATAACGATATTATAGTAATCAAAATAAAGATAATATCGATAATAAGGACAATAATAAGTGTAATAATAACGATAATAACCATAATAACGATAATAACGATAATAACGATAATAACGATAATAATAATAATAATAATAAAGAAAATAACCGTATTAACGATAACAACGATAATAATAATAACAATATTAACGATAATAAAAATAATATTGATAATAAAGATAATTATAATTATAGTAATAACAATAATAACAATAATAACAGTAATACTAATAACAATAATAACGATAGTAATCAAATAACGATGATAATAATAACAATTATAAGGATAATAACTAGAATAACGATATTAACGATAACTATAATAACTATAATTACGATAATAACAATACTAATAATGACAATAATACCGAAAACAACGATAAAAAAGATATTAAAAGTAATAAAAGTAAAGATAATATCGGTAAAGTGGATAATAATAATAACAATATATTCGATAATAACGATAATAGAAATAATAATAATAATAATATTGATAATATCGCTAATAGTAACAACTATAAATTCGATAATAATGATATTAATGAAAATAACTAAAATAATAATAGTATATATAACAATAATAACGATAATAACAATAATAATAATAACATCAAAAACGATAATTATGATGATAACGATAGTAATAATTACCATAATGACGATAACAAATATGATAATGATAATAATAATAATAAAAATATTATCGATATTAAGGTTAATTACGAAAATAACGGTAATAAACATAATAACAATAATAACGACAATAATAATAATAATAATAAGGATACGAACGATAATAACGATAATAATAAATATAATAATAATGATAATAACGTTACTAACGATAATAACGACAGTAATAATTACAATAAGAACGATAAACTATAATAATTATAATAACGATAATTATAAGAACAATAATTACTATAATAACGATATTAACAAAAATAATAATAATAAGAATAACAACGATAATATAGAAATAACGATAATAATAATAACAATTATAACAAATATAAACAATAATAATAATAATAATAATAATAATAATAATAATAATAATAATAATATGGATAATAACGATAATTACGATATTTATAACAGTATTAATAACGATGATAAGGATAATAATGATAACATCGATAATAGTAATATCAGTAATATCGATAATAACTATAATAACGATAAGAATGAAAATAATAATAATGATAATAGTGATAACAAATATAATAACGATAGTAATAATGACAAATATAACGATAATAACTGTAATGATGATAACAATAATGACGAAAATTACGATAATATCGATAATAATATTAACATTATTAACGTTCATAACGATAACAGTCATAATAATAACAACATGTATAACGATAATAACGATAATAATAATACTAACAGTAACAATAATAACGATAATAACTATAACAACGATGATAACAATAACTATAATATTTTTAATAACGATAATAACGATACTAACGAAAATAACGATAATAATAATAATAAGAATAAAAGAAAACGATAATAACAATAATTATTAGAACAATAATAACGATATGAAGGATAATAACGATAATGATATTGACAATTATAACGATAACAACGATAAGAACGTTAATAGTAATCTTAATAATAACGAAAATGTGGATAATGACGATAACAACTATAATAATAATAATAATAATAATAATAATAATAATAATAATAATAATAATAAAGACAGTAACGACATTAACGATATTAACGATAATAACAATAATATCGATAAGAATAAAACGATAATATCGATTACAGTAATAATAATAATATCGATAGTAACAAAAGTAAAGATAATGACAATAAAAAAAAAATAATAATAACGATAAAAACGATATCAACGATAACAGCGATAACAATAATAACAATAATAACGATAATAACAATTAAAATGAGAACATTAATATTGATAAAAACGGTCATAACTATAATAATAATAATAACATTATTAATGATAATAACAATAAAAACGATATCAAAACGATAATAAAAATATTTATAATAATAACGAAAATAGAGATAATCACGATGAAGACGATAATAATAATAACAATCATAATGATAATAATGATAATAACGATAATAACGATAATGACGATAACAAGAATAACGAGAATAACCATAACATCGATAATAATAACAATATTAACGAGAATAACGATAATAATAATAATAATAAAAACAATAAAAACGATAATAAAGATTGTAACGATAATAATATTAACGGTATTAACGACAATATTCATAATAACAATAACGTTGATAAGGATAATAACGGTAACATCGGTAATAATAATATCAAAAATATAGATAATAACGATAATAACGATAATAACGAAATTTAATATAATAATAATAACGATAATAACGGCAATAATACTAAAAATAATAATAAAAATAATACTAACGTTAATAACGATAATAAAGATAATAGTGGTAGTAGTAATATCTATATTAACAAAAATAACGATAATAGCCATAATAATAATTCGATAATAACGACAATAATAATAATAATAATAACGGTTATAATAACAATAACGATAATAGCTATAATAATAATAACGATAATAACAATAATAATTATATTAATAATATTGATCGTAACAATAATAACGATAATGAAGATAATAATAATAAGAGTAATAACGATTATAACTATAATATCTATAATAACGATAATAATAATAAAATTAATAACGGTACTTACTTTAATAACGAAAATAATTATTGTAATAATAACGATAAAAATGATAAAACCAATAATAATTATTACGATAAAATAGTTAATAACAACAATAGTAATATTAATAATAACGATAATAACGATTATAACGATAATAAAAACAATAAGAATAATGTCAATAACGATCCTAACGACAATAACCATGATAATAATGACAATTATAACGAAAATAACGATAATAACGATTATAACTATTTTAAGAATATTAATAATATTAACGATAATAACAAAGATAAAGATAATAATGAAAGTAATAATATCAATAATAACAATATTAAAGATAATAACGATAATTACGAAAATAATAATAATAATATTAACAATAATAATCATAATAATAATAACGACAATAAGGGGAACGACAATAATAATAATAGTAATAATAACGATAATAAGGATAATAACGATAACATCGATGATAATAATTACAATAATGAATATAATAACAATAATAATCATAATAATAATAATGATATCAACGATATTGAAGATGAAAACGATTAGAATAATAATCATAATAACGATAATAACGATAATAGTAATAATAAATGTAACGATAATAACGATAATAACGATAATATTGATAACAACGATAATAATGATAATAACAATAATAATTATTAAAATTAAAACGATAATAATGATAATAACGATAATAATAATGACGATAAAAGCTATAATAATAATAAAGGTAATAATAATAATAATAAAAAAGATAATAACGAAAATAACGATTATAATATTAACGATAATATCAATTATATCGATAATAATAATAACACGACTAACGATAATAACGATAAAAATAATAATAATAACCAAAATGACGAAATTAACGATAATAACGATAATAACGATAAGAACGATAATAACAATAATAATAATATTGTTAACAAAGATAATAACGATATTAACGATATTAACGATAATAATAAAAACAATATTAACGAAAATAAAGATAATAAAGATAATAACGATAATAATAATAATAATAACAGCAATATCTATAATTACGATAATAACGATAATAACGATCATAACGATAATAATAATAGTAATTATAACGATGATAACGACATTAACTATAATATTAATATTTACAATAATAATAATATCAAAAATAACAATAATACCGACAATAACGACAATGGCGAATAACAATAATAATAATAATAATATGAGCAATTATAACGATAAAAGGATAATAATTATAATGATAGATGTAATAATTACAATATTAACAATAATAAAGATAATAATAATAATAATAGTAGTAATAATAACAATAATAACAGTATTTACAATAAAAACGATAATAACAATATTGTCCATAATAATAATAATAATAATACCGATAATAACGGTAATAACGACAATAATTATATTAATAATGATTATAATAATTATAATAACGATAATAACTATAATAACGATATTAATAAAAATAATGATAAATATAAAAATAATAACGATAGTGATGAAAATAAAAATTTTAATAATAACGATAATTTCTATAATAGTGATAATAATAATAACGATAATAACGATTAAATTATAATAACAATAATAATAATAATATTATTATTAACAATAATAACGATAACAAGAACAATAGTGATAAAAAAATTAATAATAAAATAGAAAATAAGGTTAATAACGATGACAACGATAATTATAATAACAATATTAACGATAATAACGATAATAATGATTATACGGATTATAACAATAACGATAATGAGAATAATAACGATAATAATGATAGTAACTATAATAACGATTACAACAATAATAATGAAAATAATAATTACGATAATACCGATAATAAAGATAATTACAATAATAACAATAGAAATAATAAAGATGATAACAATAATAACGATTGTAATTATTATAACGATAATAATATTAATAATTTTAACATAAATATCGTTAATAACGATAATTATTTTAATAGAAGTAATAATAACAATATTAACAATATTTGCAATAATAATGATAATAAGGATAATAATAGTGGTAACAATTAAAGTAATAAGCAGTAATAACGATAATAACCATATTAACGATAATAATAATAATAATAATAATAAGAATAGAATAATAATAACGTTAATTACGATAATAACGATAATAAATATAGTAATTATAACACTAATAGCAATAATAACGATAATAAAATTAATAATTTTAATAACGATAATAATAAAATTATTATTAATAACAATAATAAAGATAAAAACGATAAAAGAATAATAACTTTAATAACGAAAATAATGATAATAACGTTTATAATAACAACGACAATATCGATAATAGTATTAATAATAATAATCATAATTACGATGTTTACGATTATAATAATAACAATAATAAAGAAGAGAACGATTAATCTTCTATAACGATATTAATAATAACGATAATATCTATAATTACGATGTAACGATAATAATAATAATTTTAAGAACGTTAAAAGAGATAATATCTATGTCAACGATAAAAATAATTACAATAATATCAATAAAAACGATATTAACGTTAAAAATAATATTACAAAAAAAGGATAATAAGGATAATAATAATAATAATAACAATAATAAAGATCATAACGACATTAATAAGAATAAAAATAATAATAATAATAGTAATATCGATGATAACGATAATAACTATAATAATAATATTATTCAAGACAATAATACCAATAATAACGGTAATAAGTATAATAATAAATACGATAGAGTCGATAATATCCATAAGATTATTATCAATTTTAGCGATAATATCGATAATAATAATAACAATATTAACGATAATATCAATAAAATTAATAACAATATTAACTATAATATCTATAAAAATAATAATAATAATAATAATAAAAGTAATAACGATAGAAGAGATAACAACAATGATAATAATAATAACGATAATAAGGATAATAACGTTAATAAAAATAATTATAATAAAGATAACAATAATATTGACGAAAGTAGCGATAATAATATTTACATTAAGAAAAATAATTACGATAATAATGATATTAGCGATAAAAATTATAATAATGATAACAATAATGACGATAATAACGTAAATAATAATAACAATAATAACGTTAATAATGATTATTCCGATAATAATAATAAAAATAATAACTATTACAAAGACAAATTCGATAGTAACGATAATAATAATTATAATAACGAGAATAACGATATTAACAATAAAAATAATAGCGTTATTAACGATAATATTGATGATAATATTAGCAATTATAACGATAACAAACGACAATAACGATAGTAAATATAATAATATCTATAATAACGATAATTACAATAATAATAATAGTAACGATAATAATAATAATAGTAATATCGATAAAGACAATAACGATAATAACGGTAATAATAATAATAATAAAGATAATTACGACAATAACGATAATAATAATAACAATAATAACGATAATAACGACATTCACGATAATAATAATTACAATAATAACGATAATAACGTCATTCACGATTTAAATAATAATTACAATAATAAAGATAAAAATGACAATAATGATAACATGGAAAATAATAATAATAATAATATCAATAGAAACAATAAAAATGGTAATACTTACGATTATAACGACAATAACGTTAATAACGATATTAACAACAATAATAATAAAAATAATAGCGTTAAGAGGGATAATAAGTACGTCGCCGATAATAATAATAACAATAATATCAATAAAAACGATAATAACGATAATAATAATAAAAATAAGGACGATTTTAACGATTTTACGATAATAGCAACAACGATAATAAAGATAAAACTCTTAACAATAATAACGATATTAAAGATTTTAACGATAAACATAATAAGGATATTAACGATTATAACGATAATAATGATAATAATAATAATAATAATAACATTAATAAAGTTAATAGCGTAAATAACGATAATAGCGATAATACTTATAACGAAAATAACGATAATAACGATAATTATGAAATTAATAATAATAATATTATCGATAATAATGATTATAACGATAATAACTATATTAACTATAAAAACGACAATAATATTAATAATAATAATGTAAATAATAATACCGTTAATGACGATAATAGCGATAATAGTAGTAGATGCAATATCAATAATAACAATAAAATCGATATAAAGATAATAACGATAATAATATTACCGATTATAACGAAAATAGTAATAATAATAATAGCGATAATAACGATAATAACGACAATAACGATAATAATGATAATAATAGAAGTAATAATATCAATATTATGAGTATTAAATATAATAATGATTATCATGATAATAGTAGTAGTAATAATAACAGTAATAACAATAATAACGATAATAACAATTATAACAATGTTAATGATAATAATATTGACGATAATAACAATAATAACCATAATATTATTAATAATAATAATAATAACGAAGATAACGTTAACAATGATAATACCGATAATAACGATAATATCAATAATAGTAATAGTATTAATTCCGATAATGACGATATTAACGGTAATAATAGTAGTAATAATAACAATAATAACAATTATAGCGATAATAAAGTTATTACCGATAATATCGATAATTATAATATTCATAGTAACTATAATAAGGATATTATCCATAATAATAATAACAATAATAACGATAATAACGATAATAACAATTATAATAGAAGTATTAATAACAATATTAAGAATAAGAACAAAAAAACGATAATAACAATAAAAATAGTAGTAATATATAAATTAATAATTATTATAACGATAAAAACGATTTTGACGATAATAATAATGACGATAGATAGGATAATATCGATAATAATAATAACAATGTTAACGATAATATCGATAATAGTAATAACATTAATAACTATAATTACGAAAATAAAGATTATAACGATAATAATAATAAGAGTAATAATAACCAAAGTAAAGATAATAACGACACAATAATAATAATAATAATAACGATAATAAAGGCAATAACGATAGAAATAATAGAAAAATAACTATAATATCAATAATAATGTTAAAAAAGATAATAAAGATAATATCGTTAATAATAATAACGATAGTAATGATAATAGCGATAAAAAAAATTACGATATTAACGATAATATTGACAATAATAAAGATAATAATGATAATAATGTAAAAACGATAATAATTATCATAATTAAAGTAGTAATATCGTTAATAAAGATAATAAAAATAAAAGTAATAATGATAATATAGATAATAATAATAAAATTCATAACCTTAATAACGTTAATAACGATAATAACGGTAAGAACAGTAAAATTGATAACTCTAATAACGATAATAAAGATATAATATTATTAATAATAACGATAATAACGGTAAAAACGATAATAATAATAGTAATAATACTAGTAATAATAATAATGGTAATTACGATAATAAAAATAATAATAATAATTATAATAGCATTATAACAATAATAACGATAACAACGATAATAACGATATCTATAATAACGATAATAAAGACAATAATAACAACAATATTAATATCACTTATAACTATAATAACGATGATAACCATAATGACGATAATAACGATAATATCGATAATAATAATAATAATAATAACAGTAATAACGATAATAACGTTAATAACGACAATAATAATAAAAATAATAATAATAATAATAATAATAATAATAATAATAATAATAATAATAATAATAATAATAATAGTAATAAAAATAACGATAATAAAGATAATGACGACAATATAATAATAATAAAAATATTAATAATAATAACGATAATGAGAATAATAACGATAATAATAATAATAATAACAATTATAATAATAACTATAATAACGATAATAACCATAATAAAGACAATAACGATAATAATGATAATAACAATAATAGTAATAATAACTACGATAATAACGGTAAAAACGATAACAATAATAATAACACTAACAATATAAATAATTAAAATAGTAACGATAATAACATTATGACGACAATAATAAAAATAATAATAACGATAATTATGATAATAACGATAACATAGGTAATAATAAAAACAATAATATCGATAATAACGATATTAACGATATAATAATAATAATAATAATTTCGTTAATTAGGATAATTTCGAAAATATAGGTAATTACTACGATAACGGGGAAATCGATAATTAACAATAAAATCGACAATAAAGATAATAACTACATTAAATGTAATAATAATAACGATAATAACGATAATATCGATAAATATAATAGCGACAATGACGTCAAAAGTAATAATAATATTAATGGTATTACCGATAATAACGATAATAGTAAATATAATAATAACGATAGTAACGATAATAATGCATAATAATAATTACAACAATAAAAATAGTAATGATAAAAATAATAACGATGATAACGATATTGACGATAATAATAATAATATTAATAACGATATTATGTATAATAACGATATCATCGAGAATAATAAAAATAATATCGATAATAACGATAATAACGATAATAAAATTAATAATAATATCGATAATAGCAATAATAGCGATAATAAAATATTAATAGTAATAAGAGTAAAGATAATATCGATAATAACGGTAATATCGATAATAATTATAACAAAAATAACGACGATAATAATAATCATAATCGGTAATAAGGATAAATACGATAACATCGATAATAATAATAGCAATAATATCGATAATAACTATAATAGCTACAATGATAATAATAATATTAACGATAATAATGATAATAACGATAATAATAATAATAATAACATTAAAAACAATAATACCGATAATAACAATAATAATAACAGCATTACAAACAATAATATCGATAATAAAGATAAATACGATAATAATTATAACAATTATATCGCTAATAACGATTAGAAATATAATACTATTAACAATAATATTGCTGACAACGATAATAACGATAATTATAATAATTACATATAGATAATAAGGATTATAATGATAAGAACGTACATAACTATATAAAAGAAAATAACGGCAATTATAATAATAATAATAACGATAATGAAAATGACGATAATGACGATAATAACGATTACAATAATAAAGATAGTAACGATAAGAGAAATAATAATAATAATGATAATAACGATAATAAACAAAATAATAATAAAGATAATAAAGATAACAACAATAATAACGATAATAACGAAAATAATAATAATAATATAACGATAATAAAGATAATAATTGTAATACAGATAATAACAATATTATCGATAAAAATGATAAAGATTTTAACGATAAAATAGATAATAATAATAAGAAAATAAACGATAATATCGATAATAATAGTAAATATAATGACAATAAAAAAAAAATAACGAAAATAACGTAAATAATATTAACGATATTAACGATAGTAGTAATAATACAAATATCGATAGTAACAAAGATAACGATAGTGAGGATAATAACGATAATAATAACAGCAATAATAACGATTTCAAAGTTAAGAACGATAATAATAATAATATTAATAACAATAATAACATTATCAACGATAATAATAATAAAGACGTTAATAATAATCATCATAATAAAGATATTAACGATGATAATAACAATAATAATTATAACAATAATAATAATAGTAACTATAAGAACAATAATATCGATAATAACGATAATAATAATAACGAAATTATCGATAAAATCGATAATACCATCAACAATATTATTGATAATAACGATAATAATATTAATAATCATAACGATAATAGCGACAATAACGATAATAATGATAATAACGATAATGAAGATAATCACTATAATATCGATTATAACAATAATAATAATAACAATAATGACTATAATAATAAAAATAATACCGATAATAACGATAATTACGATAATGACGATAATATTAATAACGATAATAACGTTAATAACGTAAATAAAAGTAAAAATAATAGTAATAATAACAATAATAACGATAATAAAGATAATAACGATAATAATATTAACGATAATATCGACATTATTAATAATAATAACAACGATAATTATGATAATAACGATAATAAAAGTAATAATAATAAAGATAATAACAATATTGACGATAATATTGATAATAATGATAATAACAATAATAACGATAATAACGTTAATAATAATAACGATAATAACCATAATAGCAATAATAATAATTACGATAAGAACGTAAAAAGATAATATTAATAATAATAATTATAGCGATAACAACGATATTAACGACAATAACGGTAATAATTATTAATAATATCGATAATATCGATAATAATGATAATATCGATAATAATTATATTAATATTAACTATATTAACGATAATAAGGACAATAAAAAAAACAATAATAACTTTATTAACAAGAACATTAAGGACAAATGTAACGATAATAACGATAATAATATTAATAATAATAGTAATAAAAAAAGTAAAGATAACGATGACAACGATAATAATAATAGCAATAATAATGATAATAATGAAAAAAATAATAATAGTAATAACAATAATATCGCACATAACGCTAATCACGATAATAATAATAATGATAACGACGATGAAAATAATATTAATAATAACAATAATATAGCTAAAAATAATAATTTAAAAAACGATAATAGCATTAATAATATTAAAGATAAATACATTAATAACGATAATAAAGGTAATAATAATAAATATGATAACGTTTATGACGATAGTAACTATAATAATAATAATAATAGTAACGATAATATCAAAATCAACGATAATAGCTATAATAGAGATATTAAAGATAATAATAAAAACAATAATAACGATAATAACAATTATAATGATACTAACGAAAATAATATTAAAAATAATAGTAATAATAACAATAATAAAGTTAATTAAAATAATAATATTAACGATATTAAAGATAATATTAATAACAATTGTAACGATAATTACGATAATATCCCTAATAATAATAATAATAATAACGAAAATAAGGATAATAACGATGACAACGATAAAAATAATAACAATAATAACGATAGTAACGATAATAACGATAATAATAATAATAATAACTATAGAAACGTTATCAATGATTATAACGATAATAACGATAATAATAGATATAATAATAAAAATAACAACTATATTAACGATAATAATGACAATAATAATATCAATAATAATTATAATAACGATAACAATGATAATACCGATAATAACGATAATAACAATAATAATAATAATAGTAATAATTAAGATAATAACGATATTAACGATAACAAGGTTAATAACAATAACAATAATAGCGACAATAGCAATTATAATACTTTAACGATATTAATAATTATCAAAATAACAATAATATTAATAATAACGATAAAATCGAAAATAATAATATAATCTTTAACGATACAATCGATTATAATTATAATTTTAACGTTAATAACCATAATAATAATAATAATAATAGCAATAATAACCGTAACAAGGAAAATAACGAGGATAATAATAACAATAATAACAATAATAGTAATAATAATAATATCGATAGTAACAATAATAACTATAATGATGATTATAACGATAATGATAATAACGATAATGACGATGGATATAATAATGACAATATCATTAAAAACGATAATAATAATAATAATAATAGCGATTATAATAATATTAACGTTAATAACGATAATAGTAAAAACAATTAAAACGGTAATAACAATAAATATGATAATAGCAATAATAATTATAATAGTGATAGCATTAATAACGATATGTACGATAATAATAATATTAACAAAGATAATAACACGATTAACTATAATAACGATAATAACGATAATAACGATAATAAAGATAATAACGATAATTATGATAATAACAATTATACTAATAACGATAATAACGATAATAGTAGAATTAATAATAAAGATAATAATAATAATAATAATAATACAGATAATAACAATAATATCAATAATTATAATAACTATATTAACGATAATAACAATTATACTATTAATTATAATAACGATAATTATGATAATGATAATAATAATAAAAATATTAAAAATTATAATCACCAGAATAATAATAACAATATCGGTTATGATAAGAATAATATAAATAATAATAACGATAATAATAATAATAATAATAATAATAATAATATCATTAATACTCACAATAATAAAATAATAACGGTTATGAGAAGAATAATATTAATAATTTTAACGATATTAATGATAATAACGATATAATAATGATAAAATAGAATAGAATAATTACAATAATAACGATAATAACTCTAATAATGATAATAATACTAATAATTATAACGATAATAACGATAATATCGATAATAATAATATTAATATGAGCGATAATATCGTTAATAATAATAAGTATAAAATCGATAGTAATTATATTAATGAAAATATCCATAATAATAATAATAAATAGAACACTACTAACGATAATAACAAGAACGATAATAACAATAATAACGATTATTAATATAATAACGATAATAGCAAGAATAATAATAATATCGAAAATATGGTTAATTACGAAAATAACGGTAATAATGATAATAACTATAATAACGACAATAATAATAATAATAATAAAGATAATAACGACAATAACGATAATAGCGATTATAATAAAAACAAAATAAAGATAACAACGATATTAACAATAATAACAGTAATAACAATTAAAGCGATAATAGCAATAATATCGATATTAACAACAATAATAATAACACTAATAACAATAACATCGACAATAACGATAATTACGATAATACTAATAAAAATTATAACGATAATAACGATAATAACTATAATATTAATAATATTAATAATAATGATAACAATAATAAGGATAATAGAAATAATAATAATAGCAAAATTAACGATAATATTGATTATAAAGATAATGATAGTAACGATAATAATAATTATAATAATAACTAATTACGATAATAATAATTGAAAAGATATTAAACTAATGATTATAACCATAATAGCGATAATAACGATAATAATAATAAAATTAATAACGATAATAACGATTATAACGATAATAATAATAACAATAACATTGATAATAACGACAATTATCATAATAACTGTAATAATAATAACAAAAATAACTATTAAAACGGAAATAACAATAATAATAATAGCAAATAATGACGATAATAACGGTAATAACGCGTAATAATAAATACAACAGTAACAATATTAATAATAGCAATAATAGCGATGGTAACGAAATGGAAGTTTATGGTA
This sequence comes from Vespa crabro, assembly GCF_910589235.1. Lineage (NCBI taxonomy): Eukaryota > Metazoa > Arthropoda > Insecta > Hymenoptera > Vespidae > Vespa > Vespa crabro. The sequence goes on from NW_025813595.1 coordinate 3,928,554, forward strand.
ATAATATTAATTACGAAATTAAGGATAATAACGATAATAACGATATAAATATTATAAATAATAATAATAATTATAATAATAATAAAAATAATAACGATAATAAATATAATAACGTTAATAATACAAGTAATAATATCAATAATATCATTATTAAATATAATAAAGATAAGAACGATAATAATAATCATAAAAATAGCAATAATTTTCATAACAATATTAACGATAATAACGGTAATGACGATAACAATAATAACGACAATTACGATAATATCGATAATAATAATAACAATATTAACGATCATAAACATAATAGTATTAATAATAACATGTATAACGATAATAACTACAATAATAATACAAAAGAAAATAATAACAATATTAACGATAATAACGATAATAAAAATAAATATAATATCATAAGTAGTAATAACGACAATATCGAAAATAATGTCGATAAAAATAAATATAATAATAATAACAATAATAACAATAATAACGATAGTAATAATAAAGAAAATAATAAGAAAAGCGGTAATAATAATAACAATAATAACAATAATAGCGATAACAATGATAAAGATAATAAAGATAATATCGATAATAATAACAACAATATTAACGAAAGTAACTTTAATAATAATGATAGTAAGAACGATAAAAACGATAATAACGATAGTTAAGATAATAATAATAATGATATTAACGATAATAGTAATAATTATAATAAAGATAAGAACGACAATAAAGTTAATTATAATAATAATAACAATAACAATAATAAAGATAATACCGAAATTGTCAATAATAACAATAATAATAATAGCAACAATAACGATAATTAAGAAAATAAAAATTATGATTAAAACGATACTAAGGATAAGAACGATATCATCAATAATATTAATAAGAAAAATAAAGATAATATCGATTATATTAATAAAAATATTAACAATCATATAGATAATTATAATAATAATATTAACAATAATAACGATAATAACAATATTAAAGATAATAAGGATAATAAAAATGATGATATTTACGAATATAATGATTAAAGAAATATTATTATTACCAATAATAAGGATAATAAAAATATCGTCGATAATAATAATAACAATAATAATGATAATATAGATATTAATATTATCAATATTAACGATAACAAGGATAATTTTAATAATAATAATAACGATAATAACGATATTAACTATAATGACGATAATAACAATAATAATAATAATAAAAATAAAGATAATAACGAAATTAATGGAAATAACGATAATAATAATAAATTCATAACGATAATAACGATAATAATAACAATATTAACAATAATAACGATAATAGCGATAACAACGTTAATAATTCTAGTAATTATAACAATAATAATATTACTAACGATAATAACGATATCAAAGATTCTAATAATAACGATAATAACGTTGATATCGATAATAATAATAACAATATTAACGATAATATAGATAATAATAATAATGACAATAACAACAACAAAAAAGGTAATAACGATAATAATATAAACGATAATAACAATAATATTAATAATAATACTATCTATAATAATAATAATAATGATAAATATAATAATAATAATAATAAAAATAATTACGATAATAAAGAAATTAACGATAATAATAATGATGATAATAACGATAATAGTAATAATAATAATAACGATTAAAACGGTATTATCGATTATAATACGATTTATAATAAAGATAATAAAGATAAAAACGAAATTAATAATATCAACAGAAACGATAATAACGATAATAATGATAATAACGATAATAAAAAAATAATAATATTAATGAGAAAAATAACGATGATAACGATAATAACGGTAATAATTATAACAATAATGACGATAATAACGATAATCACGATAATAATTATAATAACGATAATTAGAACAATAATAACGAATGGAAAGATTATGAATATAATAATAATAACAATTATTACGACAATAATAATAAGAATAATAACGATAATAACGATATTAGCGATAATAATAATAATAATAATAAAGATAATAACGAAATTGACCATAATTACAATAAATGGGATAATTACAATAATAATAAGAACAGCAATAACCATATTATCGATAATATCGATAATTACAATAACAATGACAACGATAAAAACAATATGTACAATTATAATAATGACGATAATAACGAGAAAAATAATAATTATATTAAAAATAATAATTATAACGATAAAAACGATAATAAGAATAATAATAATAACAATAATAAACATAATTAAGATATCAAAAATAGTAATTGTAGTAATAAAAACCATAATAACAATACTAAAGATAATAACGAAATTAACGATAATAATAATATCGATAGTAAGCAAAATATCAATAATAACAATAACAACATTAATGATATTATCGTTAATATTAACAATAATAATAACTATAATATCGACAATAACGATAATAAAAATATTAATAATAACTATCGTAACGATAATACCAATAATAAAAATTAAAATATTATGGAAAATATGGATAATAAAAATAAAAATAACAACGATAATATCGATAATAACTGTTATATTATTAATAATTAAGATAATAACGATAATAATTGTAGTAATAATAAAAATAATAACGATAATAACGTTAATAACGAAAATAACGATTATATTATTAACGATTATAATATTAATATCGATAATATTAATAACAATACTAACGATAATAACGATATTAATAATAATAATAACAATAATAACGAAATTAACGATAATAGCGATAATAATAATAACGATAATAACGGTAATAGAAATTATAATAATAACGATAATAACGATAAGAACGATATTGACAATAATAATAATATTGACAATAAAGATAATAACAATATTAACGCTAATAGCGATAATAATAAAAACAATATTGACGAAAATAAAGTTAATAAAGATAATAACGATAATAACGATAATAACGATCATAACAATAATAATAGTAGTAATAATAACGATGATAACGAAATTAATCATAATAATAATATTAATAATAATAATAATAATAACAAAAATAACGATATTAACGATAACAGTAGTAGTAATACTAACAATAATAACAATACTAACTATAAAAACAAAAACAATAATATTAATAGTAATAATAATAGCAATAATAACGATAATAAAGATTATTATAATAACAATAATAGCGACAATAACGATAATAGCGATAACAATAATCACAATAATAACGTTAATAACGAAAATTACGATAAATCTGATAATAACGATAATAATGATAACGATAATAACGAAATAGTAATCATTATAATTACGATTATAAAGATAATATCGATAATAATAATAATTATAATAATTAATATAGTAACGATATAAACGATAAGAACAATAATATTAATAAAAACAATAAAGATAATAATGATAATAATAATAATAATAACAATAACAAGGATAATAACAATAATAATAATAAGAGACTATAATAAGAATTGTAAAGATAATGATAATAAAGATAATAATTATAATAATAAAAAAAATAATAACGATAATAATGATACAATCGATAATAATGATAATAACAATTAAAATAATAACGATTATAACGATAATAATAATAACAATAATAACGATAATGACGATAATAACGAAAATACTATTAGCCAAAATAACAATAATAATAATAGTAAGAATAACGGTAATAACGATAATAACGTTAATTATAATAGTAGTAATACCAATAATAACGATAATAACTAAAGAACGATAATAATAGAAACGATAATAACGTTAACATCGAAAAAAGTAATAACAAAAATTAACTATAATCACAATAATAATAATAATAAAAATAATAATAACGATAACATAGATAATAACGATAAAAGTAATAACGATATTTTCGGCAATAGTGCTAATAATAATAACGATAATAACGATAATAACGATATCAATCATAACAATAATAACGATAATAACGATATAGCGATTGTAATGACAATTAAGACAGTAATAAGAATAATAATAATAATAATAACGATAATAACAATAATATTAATAACGATAATTACATTAACAAGGATAATAGTAATAATGACGCTATTAGTAATAATCATAATAAAGATATTAGCGATAATATTAACAATAATAATAATAATAGTAACCATAATAAAGATAATAAGAATAATAACTATAATAACGAAAATAACAATGAGGATAATAGTAATAATAGATATATTAAAGTTAGTAAGAATAATAACGATTATAATATTAATAATAATAAAGATAAATACGATAATAGCGATAATATTATAAGTAATATTAACGTTAAAAGGTATAATTACGATAATAACAATAATAATAATGATAATTACAATAATAATAATAGAAATAATAACGATTTTTAATGTTAAGAATGATAATAATAATAACATTTATAACCATTATTACATTATCAAAGATAATAATAATAATGACGTTAATAATAATAATCATAATAAAGATATTAACAATAATTTCAACAATAATAATTCTAAAAATAATAATAATAATAATAGTAACCATAAGAACGATAATATCGATAATAACGATTATAATAATAACAACGATAGTAACGATAATAAAGATAATAACGATAATAATATTAACGATAATATCGACATTATTGATAATATTAACAACGATAATTTTGATAATAACGAAAATAAAATTAATAACAATAAAGATAATAATATATATAATCTATATTAACGATAATATTGATAATAACGATAATAACAAAAAAAATAGTATTAATAATTACATTAATAACAATAATAGGCATAAAAAGGATTATAACGAAAATAATAATAACGATAATAACAATAATATCGATAATATTAATATCAATATTTACGATAATTTCGATATTAATAATTGTAATAATAACAATAGTAACGATCATAAAGATGATAGCGACTATAATAATAACGATAATACCGACATTAAAAATAATAATATTAATGTTAGTTACAATAATAATGATAACGATGTTTATAATAGTAATAATAATAAAGAATATAACGTTACTAACGATAGTAATGATAATAACGATAATATCGATAATAAAAGGAAAAATAACAACGATATTAACGAAAATATTAATATCAATTGTAACGTTTAACAACGATAATAATAATAATAATAATAATAATAATAATAATAACGAAAGTAAAGATAATAACGATAACAATAATTACAATAATAGTGATAATATCGATTATAATAATAATATTAACGATAATATCAGTCATAATATTAATAGTAATTACATTAAAAACGATAATAAAGATAATAAAGATAATAACAATAATAATAATAATAACATTAATATCAATAATAACAATAATAACGATAGTAACGATAATAACCATTATAAAAATAATAACCATAATAACGATAATAATAACATTATTATTAATTGCAATAATAACGATAATAACGGTAATAAAAACAACAATAATATCGATACTAACCAAAATAGTGTTAACAATCGTAACGAAAACAACGATAACAACATTAATAATAATAATAATAATAGCGAAGGTAAGTATGATAACGATGAAAACTATAATATTATTAATAATAATATCGATAATAACGATATTAATGGCAATAACAATAATAACGATAATTATGAAAATCATATTAAAGATAATAACGATAATGATTATAATGATAATAAAGATAACATCTATATTATCAACAATAACTATAATAACGATAATAACGATAATAATTAAAATCATATTAAAGGCAGTAACGATAGTAGCGACAGTAAAATAATAATATTAATAACAATAATAACAATAATAACGATAATAGCAATAATAATTATAACGATATTAACGATAATGTCGTTAAAAATAATAACAATATTCCCGGTAATATGGATAATAATAATAATAACAATAATTATAATAAGGATAATAAAGATAATAGCGATTATAATAATAACGATTAAATAGATAACAACGACAATAATGATAATTGCAATAATAACGATAATAATGGTAATAAAAATAACAATAATGATGATATTAGAGAAAATAGTAATAAAAATAATAACGATAACAACGATAATTACCTTAATAATATTAATAATAATATCGAAAGTAGGTATAATAATGATGCCATCGATAAAAGTAATAAAAATAAGAACGATAATAAAGATACTAACGATAATAATAATACTAATATTAACGATAATAACGATTATGACATTAAAATTATTATTGATAATAACGTCAATAGTAATAGTAATAATAACGATAATATCGATATTAACGATAATAATAATAATAATAATAATAATAATAATAAAGATAATAACGATATTAACGATAATAACGATAATAACATTAATAATATTAATAATAATATCGAAAGTAGGTATAATAACGGTGCCAACGATAAAAATAATAAAAATAAGAACGATAAAAAAGATAATAACGATAATAAAAATACTAATAATAACGAAAATAACGATAATAACAATAATCGTATTAAAAATAATAACGATAATAACGATACTAACGATAATAGCGATAATAATAATTACAACAAAAACAATATTAACGATAATAACTATAATAACAATTATAACAATGACGGTAATGACGATAACAATCGTAATAATGATAATAACGGTAATAACGATAATAAAAATGATAATAATTGTAATAATAATGATACTAACGATGTAAAAGTTTCTAACGATAATAATAACAACAAAAACGATAATAACTATAATGATGAAAAGAACGATAAAATTTTTAATACTAATAAAAAAAATAGCGACAATAAGAACATAACGATAATAATAGTAGTTACATTAACAATATTAAGAATAATTACTATAAAAACGATAATAAAAGCAATAATAGTAGTAATAAGAAAAGTAATAATTATAATTACGATAAAAACGATTTTAACGATCATAATAATTGCAATAATTACGATAATATCGATAATAATAATAACAAAATGAACGATAATATCGAATATAATAATAACATCAATAACTATAATAACGATAATAACGATTATACGGATTATAACAATAACGATAATGAGAATAATAACGATAATAATGATAGTAACTATAATAACGATTACAACATTTATAACGATAATAATAATTATAATAACAAACGACAATATCGATAATAGTAATAATAATGATAATAATAATAACGATATTTACGATTATAATAATAACATTAATAAAGAAAAGAACGATTAATCTTTAATAACGATATTAATAATAACGATAATAATTATAATAACGATGTAACGATAATAATAATAAAAATAATAACGATAATATTGATAATAATAATATTAATATTAATAGCAATATTATCGATAATGTAGAAAATAAAGATAATAATGATAATAACGATAATAGTAATAATAATAATATCAAAAATAACAATCATTACGATAACGACTATAATAACGATATAAAAAATAACGATAATGACGATGATAATAATAACTATACTAACGTTAATATCGATAATAATAATAGTAATAATACCTATAGTAACGATATCAATGATAATAACGATAATAACGATAATACTAATAATTATAATAACGATAATAACGATAGTAACGACAATAATAATAATTATAATAACGTTAAAATAAATAATAACTATGTCAACGATAATAATAATAACAATAATATCAATAAAAACGATAGTAACGTTAATATTAATATTACAAAAAAAGGATAATAAGGATAATAATAATAATATTAACAATAATAAAGGTTATAACGACATCAATAAGAATAATAATAATAATAATAATAATAATAATAATAATAATAATAATAATAATAATAATATCGATAAAGTCAATAACGATAATAACGGTAATAATAATAATAATAAAGATAATTACGATAATAACGATAATAATAATAACAATAATAACGATAATAACGGCATTCACGATAATAATTATTACAATAATAACGATAATAACGACATTCACGATAATAATAATTACAATAATAACGATAATAACGACAAACGATAACAAGGAAAATAATTATAATAATAATATCAATAGAAACGATAAAAATGGTAATACTTACGATTATAACGATAATAACGTTAATAACGATATTAAACATAATAAAATTAATAACTATATTTACGTTAATAATGATAATAATATCAGCAATAATAGCGATAATTGCGACAATAAAGGTAACAATAATAATAACATTATTGACGATATTATCGATGATAACGATAATAAATATAACGGTAATGACAATAATAATAATAATAGTAATAACAATAATAATTATAATAACGTTAATAATAATAACAATGATAACGGCAATAATGATAATAATATTAGTAAAGATATTAGCAATAATAATAGTAGTAATTAATAACGAATATAACGAAAATAACAATAATAAAGATAACAATAATAACGATTATTACTATAATATCTAAAATAATAAAAACGATAGAAACGATACAAATAATAATAATAATACCGATTAATAAGATAATAAATTTAATAATAATAAAAAGAATAACGATAGTAAGATATTAAAGATATAAACGATGATAAAATCAAAAAGTACGAAAATAACTATAATAATTATAACAATAATAACGATAATAACTACAATAATTATTCGATAATAACAACGATAATAAAAATAATAACGATAATAACGATAATAACGATAAAACGATAATAACGGTAATAATAAAAATAGTAATAATAAAAATAATAACGATAATAACAATAAAATCGATAATAACGAAATAATAACGATAATAACAATAATAACGACAATAACGATAATAATATTAATAATGATAATAGTAATAAAAACGATAATAATAAAAATAATAATAATAACGATAATAACGATAATAGTACATGTAATAATAATACTAATAACTATAATAACGATAAAGATGATAATAACGATTATTTTAACAACGATAATACCGATAATGGTCGTGTTAATAATAACGATAATAACGATATTTACGTTAATAATAATAAAAATAATATAGAAAAGAACGATATTATCTATAATAACGATATTAATAATAACGATATTAACTATAATAACGATGAAACGATAATAACAACATCAATATTACCGATAATATTGATAATAATAATAATGATAATAGCAATAATAACGATAATAAAGATATTAACACTAATTATGATAATGATAATAACGGTAATAATAATAATAATATCAAAAATAACAATAATTACGATAATGAATATAATGACGATAATAATAATAACGATAATGACGATGATAATAATATCTATAATGAAGTTAATAACGATGAAAATAATAATAATGATAATAACGATAATAACGATATCAAGGATAATAATGATAATAACGATAATAATGATAATTATAATAACGATAATTACGACATTAATAATAATAATAATAGCGTTAAAAGGGATAATATTTCACCGATAATAATAGTAACAATAATATCAATAAAAACGATAATAACGATAATTATAAAATAATAAAGATCATTTTAACGGTAATACGATAATAGCAATAACGATGATAAGGATAAAAATCTTAACAATAATAACGATATTAAAGATTTTAACGATAATATAATTAAGGATATTAACGATTATAACGAAAATAGTAATAATAATAATAGCGATAATAACGATAATAACGACAATAACGATAATAATGATAATAATAATAATAATTATAATAATCATAATAATAATAATAATAATAACAATAGTTTTAAAAATAATAACAATAATGTGTTTAATAACGATAATAATTTTGGTAATGTTAAGAATCATAACAATAATAACGATAATAACGATTAAGACGATAACAATATTATTGATAATAACGTCTATAGTAATAATAATAATTATAATGATAATTTTAATAACGATAATAACGACAGTAATTACAATAATAATAATAATAATAATAACGTTAAAAGGGATAATAACTATGACAACGATAATATCGATAATAATAATAATAATAATATTAACGATATTGACGATAAGAACGATAATAATGATAATAATCTTAACAATAATACCGATATTAAAGATTTTAAGGAAAATAATAACAAGGATAATATCGATAATAACGATAGGAATAATAATTTAATATCGATAGTAAAAATAATAACTACAAAGACGATAGTAACGATAATAATAATAACGATCATAAAGTTAATAATAAAAATCATAATAAAGCTAATAACGCTAATAACGATATTATCGATAATAGCGACAATAATAATAACGATATTAAGGATAATATCGTTAATAATTGTAACAATATTAACAATAAAAACGATAATAATAATAACAACAAAAACATTAATAACGATATTAACTATAATAAAATTTATAATAATAACGACAATGACGATAATAATGATAATAATAAAAGTAATAATAACAATATTAAGAGTATTAAATATAATAATAATTATAATGATAATAGTAGAAGTAATAATAACAGTAATAACGATAATACCGATTATAAAAAAGTTAACGATAATAATATTGACGATAATAACGGTAATAACCATAATAATATTAATAATAATAATAAAGATAAAACGCTATTAACGATAATAATGACAGTAATAATAATAATAATAATAACGAAGATAACGTTAACAATGATAATACCGATAATAACGATAATAACAATAATAATAATAGTATTAATTACGATAATGAAGATATTAACGATAATAATAGTAGTAATAATACCGATAATAATAGTAATAATAAAAATAATAATAATTATAGCGATAATAATGTTATAAACGATAATAACGATAGTTATAATATTTATAGTAACTATAATAAGGATATTATCCAAAATAATAATAACAATAATAACGATAATGACGATAATATCAAATATAATAGAAGTATTAATAATAATATTCAGCATAAAAGCATAACAATAAAAACGATAACACAATAAAAATAGTAGTAATAAAAAAAGGAATAATTATAATAACGATAAAAACGATTTTAAAGACAATAATAATAAGAATATTAACGATAATATCGATAATAATAATAACATTAATAACTATAATTACGAAAATAACGATTATAACTATAATAATAATAATAGTAATAATAACCATAATAGAGATAATAACGACACAATAATAATAATAATAACGATAATAACGGTAATAACGATAGAAATAATTGAAAAATAACAATAATATCAATAATAATGTTAAAAAAGGTAATAAAGATAATATTGACATTATTAAATATAATAACGATAATAATGATAAAACGATAATAATTATCATAATTATAGTAGTAATAACGTTAAGATCGATATTAAAAATAAAAATAATAATGATAATATAGATAATAATAATAAAATTCATAACCTTAATAAAGTTAATAACGATAATAACGGTAAAAATAGTAAAATTGATAACTCTAATAACGACAATAAAGATATAATATCATTAATAATAACGATAATAACGATTACAATGGAAATAATAATAATAACAATATCGAAAGTAACGATAATAATGGTAAAAACGATAATAATAATAGTAATAATACTAATAATAATATTAATGGTAATTACGATAATAACAATAATAATAATAGTTATAATAGCATTATAACAATAATAACGATAACAACGATAATAACGATATCTATAATAACGATAATAAAGACAATAATAATAACAATAATATCGTTTATAACTATAATAACGATGATAACCATAATGACGATAATAACGATAATATCGATAATAATAATAATAATAATAACAGTAATAAAGATAATAACGTTAATAACGACAATAATAATAATAATAATAATAATAATAATAATAATAATAATACCGGTAATAAAGATAATGACGACAAAAATAAAAATAATAATAATATTAATAATAATAACGATAATAATAATAATAATAACAATAATATTCACTGCAATGATAACAATAATAACGGTTATGTTAAGAATAATATTAATAATATTAACGATAATAATGATAATAACGATATAATCGATAATAATAATTACAATAATAACGATAATAACTACAATAATGATAATAATAATAATAATTATAACGATAATAGCGATAATATCTTTAATAACAATATTAATAAGAGCGATAGTAACGTTAATAGTAATAAGTATAAATTCCATAATAATGATTATAATGAAAATAACTATAATAATAATAATAAATATAACAATAATAACGATAATATCGATAACATTATTAACGATAATAAAGTTAGTTATAACAATAATAATAACAATAATAACGATAATAAAGATATCATTAAAAATAAAAATAACTATAATGTCGATAATAACGTTAATAATAATAATAATAACAATTATAATAATAACTATAATAACGACAATAACCATAATAACGATATTAATGATAATAGCGATAATAACAATAATAGTAATTTAACCACGAATATAACGATAATAACGATAACAATAATAATAACACTAACAATATAAATAATTACAATAGTAACGATAATAACATACTGATGATAATAATAATAATAATATTAACGATAATAGATATAATGAAGATAATAACGATAATAAGGTTAATAACATTATAGTTATTAACGATAAAAACGACAATAAAGATAATAACAATTACAATTATAAAGATATTAATGAAAATAACGATAATAATGATAATAATGACAATAATAATAATAATAATAACGATCATAATGATAGAAACGATAACATCGGTAATAATAGAAACAATAATATCGATAATAACGATATAAACGATATAATAATAATAATTTCGTTAATTAGGTTAATTATGAAAATATCGGTAATAACCACGATAACGGGGAAATCGATAATTAACAATAAAATCGATAATAACGATAATAACGACATTAAATTTAAGAATAATAACGATAATAAAAATAATACCGATAATAATAATAGCGACAATGACGACAAAAATAATAATAATATTAATGGTTTTAACGATAATAATGATAATAGTAATTATAATAATAACGATAATAACGATAATAACGCATAATAATAATTACAACAATAAAAATAGTATTAATAAAAATAATAACGATGATAACGATAATAAAATTAATAATAATATCGATAATTGCTATAATAACGATAATAAAATATTAATAGTAATAAAAATAAAGATAATATCGATAATAACGATAATATCGATAATAATTATAACGAAAATAATGGCGATAATAATAATTATAATCGGTAATAAGAATAAATACGATAACATCGATAATAATAATAGCAATAATATCGATAATAACTATAAAAACGACAATAATAATAATGATAATAATAATAAAAATAATAACCAGGATAATAACGATAATTACGATAATAACGATAATATCGACAAAGATAATCATAATATTAACGATAATATCGATAAAAATAATAATAATAGTAACTGTAAAATCGTAAATAACGATAATAACGACAGTAATAATATTAATAATAATAATATCCATAATGCAGATAATGACGCCAATAATAATAATTATATAATATTAGTCATAATAACGATAATGACGATAATAATAATAGTTTTAATAACAATATTAAAAATAATAACGATAATAACGGTAATAACGATAATAAAGATAATAATAATAATAATAACGACATTAATAACTATAATAAATGTAACAACGATAAGGTAATGACGGTAAAAACGACAATATTAGTAACAATAATAACGATATTATCGAAAATAACGATAATAACAATAATAATAACAGTAATAACGATAATAACGATATAGCGATTAATAATAATAATAATAATTATAATAATAATAATATTATAAGTTAAAATAATAATAAGATAAAATAATAATAATATAAACGATTACAACGAAAATAATGATAATAATAGTAGTAATAGTAACAATAATAACAATAATAACGATAATAAAGGGAATAACGGTAATTATGATAATAATTAAAAGAATAATCTATTTAACATTGATACTAACATAATAACGAAAATATTAATAAAATTAATAACGATAATAACGATAATAATAGACGTAATAATAACAATATTAAAAATAATATGTATAATGACGATAATAACGAGAATAATAGTAGTAGTAATGACAGTAATAAAAATAATAGCCATAAAAACGATTTCAACGATAATAATAATAACGATAATAAAGATAATATCGATAATATTAATAACAATATTTACGATAATTTCAATATTAATAATTGTAATAATAACAATATTAACGATCTTAACGATAATAGCGACTATAATTATAACTATAATAACGAATTTAATAATAATAATATTATTATCTTTAGTAACAATAATATTAATAACGATGTTTATAATAGTATTAATAATAACGATTATAACGATACCAACGATAATATTGATAATAACGATAATACCGATAATAACGACAATAGAGATAATCATAATAACGATAATAACGATAATAATGATAATAATAATGACGCTAATAAAGTTAATAACTACAATAATAAAAATAATATTAATATTAATAATAACGATAATAACGATAATATTAATAGTAATAATACCTATAATATCAATAATAACGATAATAGCGATAATAATAATAACGATAATACTAATAACAATAATAACAATATTAACGTTTATAATGGTAAGAACGATAATAATATTAATAATAATAACAGTAACAACGATTATTACGATATAAGGATAATAATAAAAGTAATAATGACAATATTAAAAATAATAAGTATAATAACGATAATAACTACAATAATAGTAGTAATAATGGAAGTAATAACAATAATAGCCATAAAAACTATTTTAAGGATAATAATTATAATGATAATAACGATAATAACTATAATATTATTAACATTAATTAGGATAATATCGATATTAATAATTGTAAAAATAACAATAATAACGATCATAACGATAATAGCTTTTATAATAAAAACGGTAATAACGATAATATTAATAATATTATCGTTAGTAACAATAATAATGATAACGATGTTTATAATTGTAATAATAATAACGATTATAACGATAATAACGATACTAATGATAATAACGATAATAATTATATTAATAAAAGGAACAATAATATCGATATTAACGATATTAATAAAAATAATAATAAAGATATTAAAAAAAAGATCAATAATAACGATAATAATAGTAGAAATAATAACAACAATAACGATAATAATGGTAACAATAATATTAATAACGATAACAATGATAATATTAATATAAATAATAACGATAATAGCGATAATAATGATAACAATATTAATATTAATAAAGATAATAATGATTATAACGATATTAGCGATAATAAATATAATAGCGACAATAATAATAATAATAATAATAAAAATAATAACAATAACGGCAATAACAATAATAACATTAATAATATCAATAATAAGAACAATAATATCAATAATAACGATAATAATAATAACAATAATATCGATAATATCGATAATTATAATAATAATATTAACGATAATTTCGGTCATAATATTAATACTAATAACAATAATAACGATAATAATGATAATAACTATGATAATATCGATAATAAGAATATTATTAATAATAATTACAACGATAATTACGATAATTACGATAACAAAATTAATAATAATAAAGATAATAACAATTTTAACGATAATATCAATAGTAACGATAATAAAAATAAAAATTGTAATAGCAATATTATTGATAATAAAGAGAATAACGGTAAAAACGATAATAACTATAATAATATTAACGAAAATAACGATAATAAGAATATTAATATAATAATAATAATAATATTAATATCGATAATAACGATGATAACGAAAATAAAGATAATAACGATAATAATAATAATAATTATAAAAATAATAGCAATAATAACAATAATAATGATAATATTATATACGATTTTAACGACAATAGTAATAATAATAATAACGATAATTATAATAATAACAATAATAATAATAAAAATAATAAAAATAATTTGCATAATAACGATAATAATAGTGGTAATGTTAAGAATAGTAACAATAATAACGATAATAAAGATTATGACGATAACAATATTATTCATAATAACGTCAATAGTAATAATAATAATAACGATAATATCGATATTAGTAGTAATATTAATAACGATAATAACGATATTTACGATATTAATTATAATAATTATAAAGATATTAACGATAGTAACAATAATAACGATAATAATAATAAAAATATTAATGATAATATCGAAAATTATAAAAATAAATATAGCAACAATAACGATAATATCGATAATATCGATAATAATGAAATTAATAATAATAGTATTAGCAATAATAACGATATTAACGAAAATTGTAATAACATTAGTAACAAAACAAGGATATTAACATTTATAATAATAATAAAAATAACGAAAGTAAGTATAATAACGGTGACAACTATAATATTAAGAACAATAATCACGATAATAACGATAATAACGAAAATAATAATACTAATAATAACGATAATAACGATATCAATGCCATTAACGATAATAACGTTTATAAAAATAATCTTATTAAAGATAAGAACGATAATAACGATACTATCAATAATAGCGATAATAATAATATCGATAATAACCATGATAATAACCATAATAATAATAATAATAATAATAAAGATAACAACGATAATAACGATAATAATGACAGTAATAAAAACAACAATGACGATAAAAACGGTTATAATGATAATAACGATAATAACAATGATTATAATAGTAATAATTAAGATAATAACGATATTTACGATAATAAGAATAATAACAATAAAAATAATAACGATAATAATGTTAATAATATAAACGATAAAGTCGATAATATCAATAATAATATTAACAAATTTAACGATAATATCGATAATAATATTAACAATATTAACGATAATATCGATCATAATAATAATATTATAAACCTTAAAGTCGATTATAATAATAAAAATAGTAACATTATTAACGATAATAACGATAATTATTATAATAATAATAACGAAAATAACGATAATAATATTAACGATAATAATAATAATAATAATAATAATAATAATAATAAAGATAATAACGATTGTAACTGTAATAACGTTAATAATGATATTTACGATAATAACAATGATAACAATAGTAATAATAAAGATAAGAACGATGTAAATGATTCCAACGATAATAATAATAACAACAATAACGATAATAACGTTTATGGTGTTAAGAATGATAATAATATTAACAATAGTAAAAACACTAATGACAATCACGATAACAGAGATAATAATAGAAGTAATAATAACAATATTAAGAATATTAAATATAATGACGATAATAACAATAATAATAGCAGTAATAAAAAAAGTAATAACAATAATAACGATATGAACGAATTTAACGATAATAATAATGATGATAATTACGATAATATCGATAATAATAATAACTATAATAACGATAATAACGATTATAGAGATAATAATAATTATAGTAATAATAACGATATTATAGATACTAACGACAAAATAATAATAATAATTATAACGATAATAACTGTAATAACGATAAAAATAATAGAAAAATAACAATAATATCAATAATAACGATAACAAAGATAATAACGGTAATATCGATAATAATAAATAAGATAATATCGATTTCATCGATAATAATAATAACAATATTAACGATTATATCGATCATAATAACAACAATATCGACAATAATATCAGTAATAATAATAACAATAACATCAATAATAACGATAATAAAGATAATAAAGATTATATAGATATTAATAAATAGGATAATATCGGTATCTTCGATAATAATAATAACAATATTAACGATAATATCGATAATAATAACAACAATATCGACAATAATATCGAAAATAAAAATAACAATAATAACAATAATACGGATACTAACGATGACATCGTTCATAATAATAACGATAATAATGATAATAGCGATAAAAACAATAACGATATTAACGATAATATTGACAATATAAAAGATAATAATGATAATAATTTTAAAACGATAATAATTATCAAAATAATAATAGTAATAAAGATAATAACGATAAAAGAATAAAATAATAACGATAATATAGATAATAATAATAAAATTAATATCGTTAATAACGATATTTACGATAATAACGGTAATAATAATAAAAATAATAACGCTAATAGCTATAATAAAGATAATAATATTATTAATTTTACCGATAATATCGATTATAATGGAAATAATAATAATAACAATATCGATAATAACGATAATAACGGTAATGACTTAAATAATAATAATAATAATAATAATAGTAATAATAATAATGATAATTACGATAATAACGATAATAATAATAGTTATAATAACATTATAAGAGTAATAACGATAAAAACAATAATAACGATATTCATAATAACGATTATAAAGACAATATTAATAACAATAATAATATTGATAATAACTATGATAATTATAAGAAAGATAATGACGACAATAACGATAATAATAATTACGATAATAACGATAATATCGATAATAATAATAATAATAATAACAGTAATTATGATAATAACGATAATAACGGCAATAATAATAATTATAATAATAACAATAATATTCATAATAATGATAATGACGGCAATAATAATAATAATAATAATATTAGTACTAATAACGATAATGACGATAAAAATAATAATAATACTAACAATAATAACGACAATAACGACAATATCGTTAATAACGATAATAATAATAATAATAACGACATTAATAAATATAATAAATATAATAACGAAATGGTATTAACGATAAAATCGACAATAGTATTAATAGTAATAACGATAATAACGACAATAAAAATATTAATAATAAAGAAAATATCAATATTATAGGAAATAACGATTATAACTATAATACTAATAAAAATAATATTAACGATAACAATGAAAGTAATGATAATAATAGTAGTAATAATAACAATAATAATAATAATAACGATAGTAAAGATAATAACGATAATTATGATAATAACAATTATAATAATATCGATAATTACGATAATAGTAGAATTAATAATAACGATAATAATAAAAATAGTAATAATAATAACGATAATAACAATAATATCAATAATAATAATAACTACATTAAAGATAATAACAATTATGGTAATAATAATAATAACGATAATTACGATAATAATAATAATAATTAAAAAAATATTAAAAATTTTAATCACCAGAATACTAAAAATAATACCAGTTATGATAAGAATAATATTAATAATAATAACGACAATAATGATAATAACGATATAATCGAAAATAATAATTACAATAATAACGATAATAACTCTAATAATGGTAATAATACTAATAACTATAGCGGTAATAGCAATAATATCGATAATAATAATATTAATAAGAGCGATAATAACGTTAACAGTAATAAGTATAAAATCGATAATAATGGTATTAATGAAAATATCTAGAATAATAATAATACATATAACAATAAAAACGATAATAACAATAGTAATATTGACATTAATAACGATAATTACGATAATAACGATAGTAATAAAGACTATAATAACGGTAAAAAAGATGATAACGATATTAATAATAATAATAATATTATCGATAATAAGTATAAATACGAAAATAACGGTAATAAAGATAATAACAATAATAACGACAAAAATAATAATAATAATAACAACGATACTAACTATAATAACGATAATAATAATAATAATAATATAGATAATAACGAGATTAACGATAATAACGATAGTAATAATTACATTAATAACGATAATGATGATAATAATAATAATAACCATAATTATAAGAAAAAAAATTACTATAATAACGGTATTAACAATAATATTAATAAGAATTACGACGATAATAAAGAAATAACGATAGTAATAATAACAATTATAACAATAATAATAATTATGACCATAACAATAATAACGACAATTACGATAATATCGATAATTATATTAACATTATTAACGTTGATAACGAAAACAGTAATAATAATAATAACATGTATAACGATAAAATCGATACTAACAATAATAACGATGATAATAAAAACGATAATAATTTTAATAACAATAATAAAGATAATAACGAAAATAACGATAATAATAAAATAATTATAAAAATAATAATAAGGGTTATAACTATCGTAAGGATAATAATACTAATAACAGTAACAATAATAATAAATATAGTAACGATATTGAGGATACAAACGATATTAGAGATAAAAGCGAAAATAAAATTAATAATAATAACTATAATAACGATAAAAACAATAATAATAAGAACATTAATAGCGATAATAACGATAATAAAATTAATAATAATAATAATGGAGATATTATAGATATTAACGATAATAATAAGAACGATAATAACGACAATAGTAATTATAACAATAACGATAATAATGATAATAACGACAATAATAATAATAATAAAAATAATAATAACGATAACATAGATAATAACGATGATAACGTTATCAATAATAACAATAATAACGATAAGAACGTTAATAGCGATTATATTGACAATAAGGACAGTAATAATAATAATAATAATAATAATAATAACGATAATAATAATAATATTAATAACGATAATTACATTAACAACGATAATTTTAATATTGACGTTAATAGTAATAATCATAATAAAGATATTAGCGATATTATCAACAATAATAATAATAATAGTAACCATAATAACGATAATAAAAATAATTACTATAATAACGATAATAACAGTGAAAATAATAGTAATAATAGATATATTAAAGTTAGTAAGGATAATAACGATAATAATATTAACGATAAAATCGACATTATTGATAAAGTTAACAACGATAATTTTGATAATAACGATAATAAAATTAATAACAATAATAATAATAATAATAATAAAGAAAATAACAGTATTAACGGTAATAACGATAATAATAATAACAATATTAACGATAATATAAATAATATTGATAATAAAGATAATTGTAATTATAATAATAACAATAATAACGATAATAATAGTAATACTAATAACAATAATAACGATAGTAACCAAATAAGGATAATAATAATAACAATTCTAAGGATAATAACTACAATAACGATATTAACGATAACTATAATAACTATAATTACGATAATAACAATAGTAATAATGACAATAATATCGATAACAACGATAAAAAAGATATTAATAGTAATAAAAGTAAAGATAATATCGGTCGAGTGGATAATAATAATAACATTATATTCGATAATAACGATAATAAAAATATTAATAATTAAAATAAAGATAATATCGCTAATAGCAACAACTATAAATTCGATAATAATGATATTAATGAAAATAACTAAAATAATAATAGTATATATAACAATAATAACGATAATAACAATAATAATAATAACATCAATAACGATAATTACGATGATAACGATAGTAATAACTACCATAATAACGATAACAAAGATGATAATGTTAATAATAATAATAAAAATATTATTGATAATAAGGTAAATTATGAAAATAACGGTAATAAATATAATAACAATAATAACGACAATAATAATAATAATAATAAGGATACGAACGATAATAACGATAATAATAAATATAATAATAATGATAATAACGTTATTAACGATAATAAAGACAGTAATAATTACAATAAGAACGATAACCTATAATAATTATAATGACGATAATTATAGGAACAACAATTACTATAATAACGATATTAACTATAAAAATAATAATAAGAATAACAACGATAATAATAATAACAATTATAACAAATATGAACAATAATAATAATAATAATAATAATAATAATAATAATAATAATAATAATAATAATAATAATAATATGGATAATAACGATAATTACGATAATAATAAAAGTATTAATAACGATGATAAGGATAATAACGATAACATCGATAATAGTATTATCAATAATATCGATAATAACTTTAATAACGATAAGAATGAAAATAATAATAATGATAATAGTGATAACAAATATAATAACGATAGTAATAATGACAAATATAACGATAATAACTGTAATGATGATAACAATAATGACGACAATTACGATAATATCGATAATAATATTAACATTATTAACGTTCATAACGATAACAGTCATAATAATAACAACATGTATAACGATAATAAGGATAATAATAATACTAACAGTAACAATAATAACGATAATAACTATAACAACGATGATAATAACGATAATATTTTTAATAACGATAATAACGATACTAACGAAAATAACGATAATGATAATAATAAGAATAAAAATATAAACGATAATAACAATAATTATTAGAACAATAATAACGATATGAAGGATAATAACGATAATTATATTGACAATAATAACGAAAACAACGATAAGAACGTTAATATTAATCTTAATAATAACGAAAATGTGGATAATGACGATAACTACTATAATAATAATAATAATAATAATAATAATAATAATAATAATAATAAAGACAGTAACGACATTAACGATATTAACGATAATAACAATAATATCGATAAGAATAAAACGATAATAACGATTACAGTAATAATAATAATATCGATAGTAACAAAAGTAAAGATAATGACAATAAAAAAAATAATAATAATAACGATAAAAACGATATCAACGATAACAGCGATAACAATAATAATAACAATAATAACGATAATAACAATTATAATGAGAACATTAATATTGATAAAAACGGTCATAACTATAATAATAATAATAACATTATTAATGATAATAACAATAAAAACGATATCAAAACGATAATAAAAATATTTATAATAATAACGAAAATAGAGATAATAACGATGAAAATGATAATAATAATAACAATCATAATGATAATAATGATAATAACGATAATAGCGATAATGACGATATCAAGAATAACGAGAATAACCATAACATCGATAATAATAACAATATTAACGAGAATAACGATAATAATAATAATAATAAAAACAATAAAAACGATAATAAAGATTGTAACGAAAATAATATTAACGGTATTAACGACAATATTCATAATAATAATAACGATGATAAGAATAATAACGATAACATCGGTAATAAAAATATCAAAAATATAGATAATAACGATAATAATGATAATAACGACATTTAATATAATAATAATAACGATAATAACGGCAATAATACTAATAATAATAATAAAAATAATACTAACGTCAATGACGATAATAAAGATAATAGTGGTAGTAGTAATATCTATATTAACAATAATAACGATAATAACGATAATAATAATATCGATAACAAAGACAAAATCGAAAAAAATGATGAAAATATTAACGATAATATCGATAATAACAATAATAATATTAACGTTAATGTTGATAATAATAATTAATTTAATTTTTATAATAACGATAAAAACGATAATAACGATAATGACGGTAATAATAATAGTGATAAAAAGAATAATAACAATAATAAGGATAATAACGATAACAACGATAATAACAATAACAATAATAACATTAATATCGCTAATAACTATAATAATGATGATAACGATAATAATTATAAATGTGATAGCAATAATAACGATATTTACAATCATAATAAAATTAATAATGTTAGAAATAATAACGATATTAAAGATAATAGTGATAATAACGATAATAACGATAATAACAATAATAACGATAAAAACCATTATAAAAATGAAAATAGAAGTAACAATAATAACAATAATCACGATAATAACCATAATAATAATTCGATAATAACGATAATAAAAATAATAATTATAATAATAATATTGATCGTAACAATAATAAAGATAATGATGAAAATAATAGTAAGAGTAATAACGATTATAACGATAATAACTATAATAACGATAATAATAATAAAATTAATAACGGTACTTACTTTAATAACGAAATTAATTATTGTTATAATAACGATAAAAATGATAAAAGCAATAATAATTATTACGATAATATAGTTAATAACAACAATAGTAATATTAATAATAACGATAATAACGATTATAACGATAATAAAAACAAGAAGAATAAAGTCAATAACGATCCTAACGACAATAACCATGAAAATAATGACAATTATAACGAAAATAACGATAATAACGATTATAAATATTTTAAGAATATTAATAATATTAACGATAATAACAAAAATAAAGATAATAATAAAAGTAATAATATCAATAATAACAATATTAAAGATAATAACGATAATACCGAAAATAATAATAATAATAATAACAATAATAATCATAATTATAATAACGACAATAAGGGGAACGACGATAATAATAATAGTAATAATAACGATAATAAGGATAATAACGATAACATCGATAATAATAATTACAATAATGAATATAATAACTATAATAATCATAATAATAATAATGATATCAACGATAATGAAGATGAAAACGATTATAATAATAATCATAATAACGATAATAACGATAATATTGATAACAACGATAATAACTATAATAACAATAATAATTATAATAATGAAAACGATAATAATGATAAAACGATAACAATAATGACGATAATAGCTATAATAATAATAAAGGTAATAATAATAATAATAGAAAAGATAATAAGGTTAATAACGAAAATAACGATTATAATATTAACGATAATATCAATAATATCGATAATAATAATAACACTACTAACGATAATAAAGATAAAAATAATAATAATAACAATAATGACGAAATTAGCGATAATAACGATAATAACGATAAGAACGATAATAACAATAATAATAATATTGTTAACAAAGATAATAACGATAATAATAATAATAATAATAACAGCAATAATATCTATAATCACGATAATAACGATAATAACGATCATAACAATATTAATAATAGTAATTATAACGATGAAAACGACATTAACTATTATATTAATATTTACAATAATAATAATATCAAAAATAACGATAATAACAACAATAATAGAAGTAATAATATTAATAATGACAATAATAACGATAATGATGTTAGCGATAATAATAATAACGACAATGATTATAATAATAATAACAATTCTAACGATAAAAGCAATAATAATAATAGTAATTGTAATAATAATAGCAATAATAACGATGATAAAGATAATTATAATAACAATAATATCGACAATAACGATAATGGCGAATAACAATAATAATAATAATAACGTTAATAGCGATAATAAAGATCATAATAATAATAATTGTCACAATATAAATAATAACAATAATAACGATAATATCGATAATAAGAATAATAACGATAATAAAGACAATAAAAATATTATTAAGTACGATAATAACGGTAATAAAGAGAATAACGGTAACAACGATAATAGCGATGACAATAATGATGATAACTATTATAATAATAATAAGAATAATTAAGAAAATTACGATAAATATAATAATTATAATAACAATAATATCTAAAATATCTATAATAACGACATTAGTAACAACATTAATAAAGATACTAACGTTAATAACGATATTAACGATAGTAATAATGACAATAATAACGATAACAAAGATGATAACGATATATAATAATATATATCGAATATATAACGAATAATAATAATAATAATATTATTGATAATAAGGTTAATAATGAAATTAACGGTAATAAAAATATTAACAACAATAACGACAATAATAATAATAATAATAACGATACAAACGATAATAAAGATAATAACGGTATTAACGATATTAACGATAGAAATAATTACAATAATAACCATAATGACGATAATAATGAGAGTAACGGTAATTATAAGAACAATAATTATTATAATAACGATACTAACAAAAGTAATAATAAGAATTACAACGATAATAAAGAAATAAACATTATAATAATAACAATTATAACTATAATAACGATAAAAACTATAAAAACGATAATAATAATAATAATAATAAAAATAATAATAAGAAGGATACTATCGAAAATTACGATAATAATAAAAGTATTAATAATGATGATAAGGATAATAGCGATAAGATCGATAAAAGTAATATCAAAAATATCGATAATAATTATAATAACGATAACAACTGTAATGACGATACCAATAATAACGACAAATACGATATTATCGATAATAATATTAACAATATTAACGTTCATAACGATAATAACAATAATAATATTTTTGACAATAATTATAATACTGATAATAAAGATAATAACGATAATATAGATAATAACGTTAATAATAATAACAATAAAGATAATAACGATAATATAGATAATAACGTTAATAATAATAACAATAATAACGATTATAACGATAATAACGATAATAATAGAGACAATAATAATAATATTAAAAATAATAACAAAAAAATAACGTTATATCTACAATAACGATGTTAATAATAACGAATTTATCGATAATAATAATAATAATATTAGCAATAATGACCTTAATAAAGATAATAACGATAATAATGATACGATAATAACGATAATAATAAAAATAATATTGATAGTAATTATAATTACAATAATGACGATAATAACGATTATAATAATAACGATAATGAGGATGATAATAAAAACTATAATAGCACTA
Organism: Vespa crabro; assembly: GCF_910589235.1. NCBI lineage: Eukaryota > Metazoa > Arthropoda > Insecta > Hymenoptera > Vespidae > Vespa > Vespa crabro. Next base: position 3,955,545 of record NW_025813595.1, read on the forward strand.
ATAACGATAATAATTATAATAATAATAGCAAAAATAACGATAACAACTATAATAACATTATTGATAATAATAATGATAACGAAACTAAGCTTAATAATGGTGTAAACGATAAAAATAATAACAATAATATCGGTGATAAAGATAATAACGGTAATAATAATAATAATAATAAAGAAAATAACGATTATAATGATAATAACGTTAATAATGCTAATAATAAGAGCAATAATAACGATAAAAGGATAATAATTATAATGATAGAGGTAATAATTACAATATTAACAATAATAAAGATAATAATAATAATAGTAGTAATAATAACAATAATAACAGTATTAACAATAAAAACGATAATAATAATATTGTCCATAATAATAATAATAATAATACCGATAATAACGGTAATAACGACAATAATTATATTAATAATAATTATAATAGTAATAATAACGATAATAACGATAATAACGATATTAATAAAAATAATGATAAATATAAAATTAATAACGATAGTGATGAAAATAAAAATTTTACTAATAACGATAATTTCTATAATAGTGATAATAATAATAACGATAATAACGATTAAATTATAATAACAATAATAATAATAATATTATAATTAACAATAATAACGATAACAAGAACAATAGTGATAAAAAAATTAATAATAAAATAGAAAATAAATTTAATAACGATGACAACGATAATTATAATAACAATATTAACGATAATAACGATAATAATGATTATACGGATTATAACAATAACGATAAAGAGAATAATAACGATAATAATGATAGTAAATATAATAACGTTTACAACAATAATAACGATAATAATAATTACGATAATACCGATAATAAAGATAATTACAATAATAACAATAGTAATAATAAAGATGATAAAAATAATAACGATTGTAATGATTATAACGATAATAATATTAATAATTTTAACATAAATATCGTTAATAACGGTAATTATTTTAATAGAAGTAATCATAACAATATTAACAATGTTTGCAATAATAATGATAGTAAGGATAATAATAGAGGTAGCAATTAAAGTAATAACAGTAATAACGATAATAACAACAATAAGGATAATAGTAATAACGATATTAACGACAGTAGTAATAATAATATCGATAGTAACAATAATGACGATAATAACGATAATTACGATATTAATAATGATAATAATAATAATATTAATAACGATAATTACGTTAATAAAGATAATAATATTAACAATAATAACGAAAACAACGATAATAAGGATAATAGTAATAACGATAATAACGACAATAATAATAATAATTTTATCAATAATAAAGATAATAGCGATAATATTAATAATTGTAATAATAATAAAGACGATAATAACGATAATTACGATAATAATAATAATAATAATAACAATGATAAAGATAATAGCGGAAATAATAATAATAATAATAATAATAACAATAATAATTACAATAATAAAGATAATAATGACAATAATAATACGAATAATAATAATAATAATAATATCAATAATAACAAAAATATCGCTAATAATAATAGTCATAATATCTATAATGACACTAATAATGGTAACAACAACAATAATATATACAAAAATATCGATAATTTTGATAATGATAATATCAATAATAAGAATAATAACAATAATAATGATAATAATTACAATAATATTAATAAAAATAATAACGATAATAACGATAATAACGATAATATCGATTATTGCGATAATAACGATTTTAATAAAAATAAACGATAAAAACGATAATATTAGTAATAATAATGACGATAATAACGATATTTACGATAATAATAATAATAATAATAAATATAACAGCGATATTAACGATAATATCTATAATGGAAATAACGATAATTAAGATAATAACGATGTTAACGTTAATAATAGTAAGGATAACGATATTGTCGATAATAATAACTACACTATTAACGATAATTAAGATAAAAATAATAATAATAAGGATAATAACTGTATCAAAGATAATAACGATAATAACGATATTAACGACAATAAAACTAATAATCATAATAAGGGGTAATAAAGAATATAACGATAATATTGATAATAACAATAATAATAATTGTAATAATAAAGATAATAATGATAATATAGGAAATAAGGATAATAATAATAACAATAATATCGATAATAACGATATTAATGATAATAACGACAATGATAATAATAGTAATAATAATTAAAACGATAATAACGATTATAATAATAATAATAACAAGAATAAAGATAATAACGACAATAATAATTATAAAAATAATAATAATGATAATATCGATAAAATCGATAATAAAAATAATAATAATATTATAAAAAACAACAATGACAATAATAACGATAATAAGGATAATAATAAATATGATAAAGTCGATAATATCGATAATAGTATTAACAATATTAATGATATTATCGATAATATTATTAACAATATTAACGATAATATCGTTAATAATAATAACATTATTAACGATAATATATGTAAAAATTATAACAGTAATAATAATAATAGTATTAACGATAATACCGATAATAACGATGATAATAATAATAACGATAATAAGGATAATAACCATAATAATAGTATTAATAATAAAGATAACAACGATTTTAACGATAATAATGACAGTAATAATAACAATAATAACGATAATAACGATAACAATTATAATACCGATAATAGCGATAATAACAATTAAAATCCTCTTAACGATATTAATATTTATAATAATAACAATAATACTGATAATAACGATAATAATGACAATAATAGTAGTAATAATAACAATTATAACCCTAATATCGTTAAAAACGATAATAACGATAATAATAGTTTAATAATAACAATAATAACAATATTATCAATCAAAACAATAACGACAATTACGATAATATCGATAATAATAATAATAATAATAATAACATTAACGACGATAATAATGATAATAAGTATAATAATAATAATGAAAAAAACGATAATAACCATATTAACGATAATAATAATAATAATAATAAGAAGAATAGTAATAATAATAGCGTTAATTACGATAATAACGATAATAAATATAGTAATTATAACACTAATAGCAATAATAACGATAATAATGATAATAATAAATACGATAATATCGATAAATTCGTTAATAATAATAGTAATATTAACGATTATATCGACAAAAATAATATCAATAATAACAATAATAAAATTAATAATTTTAATAACCATAATAATAAAATTATTATTAATAACAATAATGAAGATAAAAACGATACAAAAATAATAACTTTAAAAACGAAAATAATGATAATAACGATTATAATAACAACGACAATATCGATGATAGTATTAATAATAATAAACATAAAACGATGTTTACGATTATAATAATAACAATAATAAAGAAAAGAACGATTAATCTTTAATAACGATATTAATAATAACGATAATAACTATAATAACGATTTAACGATAATAATAATTACAATAATATCAATAAAAACGATAGTAACGTTAATAATAATATTACAAAAAAATGATAATAATGATAATAATAATATAATAACAATAATAAAGATTATAACGACATTAATAAGAATAAGAATAATAATAATAATAATAATATCGATGATAACGATAATAACTATAATAATAATATTTTTCATGACAATAATACCAATAATAATGGTAATAAGTATAATATTAAATACGATAAAGTCGATAATATCCATAAGATTATTAACAATTTTAGCGATAATATCGATAATAATAATAACAATATTAACGATAATATCAATAAAATTAATAACAATATTAGCTATAATATCTATAATAATAATAATGGTAATAATAATAAAAGTAATAACGATAGTAGAGATAACAACAATGATAATAATAATAACGATAATAAGGATAATAAGGTTAATAAAAATAATTATAATAAGGATAACAATAATATTGACGAAAGTAGCGATAATAATATTTACATAAAGAAAGATAATTACGATGATAATAATAAAAATAATAACGATTACAAAGACAATTTCGATAGTACCGATAATAATAATTATAATAACGAGAATTACGATATTAACAATAACAATAATAGCGATATTAACGATAATATTGATGATAATATTAGCAATTATAACGATAACAAACGACAATAACGATAGTAAAGATAATAATATCTATAATAACGATAATAACAATAATAATAATAGTAACGATAATAATAATAATGGTATTATCGATAAAGACAATAAAGATAATAACGGTAATAATTATAATAATAAAGATAATTACGATAATAACGATAATAATAATAACAATAATAAAGATAATAACGACATTCACGATAATAATAATTACAATAATAACGATAATAACGTCATTCACGATAATAATAATTACAATAATAAAGATAATAACGACAATAATGATAACAAGGAAAATAATTATAATAATAATATCAATAGAAACGATAAAAATGGTAATACTTACGATTATAACGATACTAACGTTAATAACGATATTAACCATAATAAAATTAATAACTATATTAACATAATAACGATAATAATTTCAGCAATAATAGCGATAATAGCTACAATATCAGTAACAATAATAGTAACATTAATGACAATATTATCGATGATAACGATAATAAAAATAACGGTAATGACAATAATAATAATATTAGTAATAAAAATAATAATTATAATAACGTTAATAATAATAACAATGATAACGGCAATAATGATAATAATATTAATAAAGATATTAGCAATAATAAAGGTAGTAATTTATAACTATTATAACGAAATAAACGATAATAACAATAACAATAATAACGATTATAACTAAAATAATAAAAACGATAGAAACGATACTAGTAAAAATAATAATACCGATAAAAACGATAATAAATTTAATAATAATAAAAAGAATAACGATAGTAAGATATTAACGATATAAACGATGATAAAATCAGAAACTACGAAAATAACGATAATAATTATAACAATAGTAACGATAATAACTACAATAATTATAACAATAACAACAATAATAAAAATAATAACGATAATAACGATAATAGTACATGTAATAATAATACTAATAACTATAATAACGATAATAACGATAATAATTATAATAACGATTAAAATAACAACGATAATAATGATAATAACAATAATAGTAATAATAACTACGATAATAACGGGAATAACGATAACAATAATAATAACACTAACAATATAAATAATTACAATAGTAACGATAATAACATTATGAAGATAATAATAATAATAATATTAACGATAATAATGATAATAACGATAATAATAATATCGAAAATAACGACAATAATAAAAATAATAATAACGATTATAATGATAATAACGATAACATAGGTAATAATAAAAACAATAATATCGATAATGACGATATTAACGATATAATAATAATAATAATAATAATAATTTCGTTAATTAGGTTAATTTCGAAAATAACGATAATAACTACATTAAATGTAATAATAATAACGATAATAACGATAATATCGATAAAAATAATAGCGACAATGACGACAAAAGTAATAATAATATTAATAGTATTAACGATAATAACGATAATAGTAAATATAATAATAACGATACTAACGATAATAACGCATAATAATAATTACAACAATAAAAATAGTAATGATAAAAATAATAACGATGATAACGATATTGACGATAATAATAATAATATTAACAACGATATTATGTATAATAACGATATCATCGAGAATAATAAAAATAATATCGATAATAACGATAATAACGATAATAAAATTAATAATAATATCAATAATAGCAATAATAGCGATAATAAAATATTAATAGTAATAAGAATAAAGATAATATCGATAATAACGGTAATATCGATAATAATTATAACGAAAATAACGACGATAATAATAATCATAATCGGTAATATGGATAAATACGATAACATCGATAATAATAATAGCAATAATATCGATAATTACTATAATAACGACAATGATAATAATAATATTGACGATAATAATGATAATAACGATAATAATAATAATAATAACATTAAAAACCATAATACCGATAATAACAATAATAATAACAGCATTACAAACAATAATATCGATAATAAAGATAAATACGATAATAATTATAACAATTATATCGATAATAACGATTAGAAATATATTACTATTAACAATAATATTGCTGACAACGATAATAACGATAATTATAATAATTACAAATAGATAATAAGGATTATAATGATAAGAACGTACATAACTATATATAAGAATATAACAGCAATTATAATAATAATACTAACGATAATGACGCTAATGACGATAATAACGATAATGATGATAATAAGGAATATAATAATATCGATAGTAGCGATAATGGTAATAATAATAATAATGATAATAACGATTATAATAATAATAATAATAACAATAAAAGCTATAAAAACGATAATAATAATAGTAACGATAATAAGGGTACTACCGAAAGCAACGATAATAAATATATCAATAAAAACGATAATAACGATATTAACGATAATAATGATAATAACAATAAGACACTATCGGTCTGATACCATGTAATGATACGATAATAACGATTACTGTAATGGTAATATTACCGATAGTTTCAATAATAACGATAATGACGTTAATAATAAAAATAATAATAAGGTAATAACGATATTAACGACATTAACGATAAAAATAATAATAACAATAATAATAAAAATAACAATTACAATAATAACGATAATAACAATAAGAATGAGAACAATAATAGCGATAACATCGTTAATAACAATAATCGTAATAATAACGATAATAGTGGTAATAACGATGACAACGACGTAAATAGTAATAGTAATAACGATAATAACGATATTACCGAAAATAAGGATAATAATAATAGCAATAATAACAATAATAGCGATATTAATGATAATAAGAATAATAAAGATAGTAACAATAATAATAATAGTAATAATAATGTTAATAACGTTATTCACGATAATTACGATAATACTAATAACAGTAATAAAGATAATAGCGATAATATCGATTATAATAATAAGAATAAAATCGATAGTAATGATATTAATGATAACTATAATAACATTAATTACGATAATAACGACAATAGTAATAATAATAATACACATAATAATATTAACAATAATAACGATAATGAAGATTTATACGATAATAATAATAACGATAATAACGATTATAATAATAATATTAATAACAAAGGATATAACGATATTCACGAAAATAACGATAATAATGATAATAACGATACTAATAAAAACAAAAATAACAATAATAACGAAAATAACGATTATAATGTTAATAACTATAATAATGATATTAACAATAAGAATAAAAGTAATAATAAAGACATTAACGTTATGAACGATAATAGTGATAATATCGATACTAATAAAAATAATAATTACAATAATAAAGATAATAACGATTATAATCATAATAACTATAATAATAATATTAACAATAATAACGATTATAACTATATTAAAAATAACAATAATATACGATAACAAAGATAAAAACAACAATAATAATAGTAAAACATACGAAAATAAGGATAATAATAATAATAATAATAACGATAATACTGATAATAACGTTAATAATTCTAGTAGAAATAACTATAATAACGGTAATAACTATTTTTATAAAAACAATAGTAACGATAAAATCGATAATGTCGATTATAATAATAATAATAGCAACGATAATAACGATATTAACTATAATAACTATAATAATAATAGCAATAATTACGACAAAAACGATATATATGATAATAACGATAACAACGGACACAAAATAATAATAATAGAAATAATAAAGGTCATAACGATATTAAATATAATATCGTTAGTAATAATACTAATAATAACGATAAAAACGATTATAATGATAATAACGATAATAATAGAAGTAATAATAACAATGTAATCAATAATGACGATAATAACGAAATAACGATAATAAAATTAGTATAATTACAATAATGAAAATAATAACGATAATACCGTTAATAATGGTAATAATAATAGCAATATTCACATTAATTCCGATAATAATAATAATAATAATAATAACAATAATATCGACAATTACGATAAACACGATAATAAAAATAACGATAATATCGAAAAAAGTAATAATAATAATACCGATAGAAAAAATAATAACGATAAGATCAATAATAATAATAATAATTATAACAATTATAACGATAATTACAGTAATAACAACAATAATAATAAAATTAATATCGATAATTACGTTAATAACTATAATAATAATAGCAATAATAACGATAATAACGATAATAGTAATAATAATAGTAATAACAATTTTAAGAATAATAACGATAATAACGATAATACTAATAACGATGACAACGATAAAAACAATAATATTAACATTAATATTAGCGAAAATAAGGATAATATCGATAACAACGGTACTATTAATAATAATTATCAAGATAATAACATAATTAACGATCATAACGATAAAATGATAGTAACTTTACTATTAATAATATTAATAACAATAATAACGATAAGAACACTAATAATAAGAAGAATAAGAACGATAATAACAATAATAAGGATAATTATAATTACAATAATAACGATACCAACGACAATAACGATAAAAATAATAATAATAATAACGAAAATATCGATAATAAAGATGTCAACAATAATAATAATAACAATAATAAGAAGAATAACGATGACAACGATAATAATAACAATAATAAAGATAATAACGATAATAACGATTATACGGATTATAACAATACGATAATATCGATAATAGTAATAATAATAAGAACGATAATGAAGATACAACGATAAATAATGATAATAACTATAATAAAGGTAATTGCAATAATAACTGTAATAATAATAGCAATATTAACGTTAATCATGATAATAAAGATAATAACTATAATAACGATAATAACAATGAAAATACTAGTAATAATAGAGGTATTAAAGATAGAAACGATAATAACGATAATAATAATAATAATAATAACAATAATAACGATAATAACAAAAATATTAAAAAGAATAATAACGATTATAATGATAATAACGATAATACTAATAGCAATAATGACGATTTTAACGTTAAGAACGAAAAAAATAAAACCCTAAATGAATATTATAACATTATCAATGATAATAATAATAATGACGTTATTAATAATCATCATAAAAAAGATATTAACGATAATAACTAGAATAAAAATTATAACAAGAATAATAATAATAATAATAGTAACCACAAGAACGAAAATATCGATAATAACAATTATTTTAATAATGATAGTAACGATAATATCGATAATATTAATAACAATATTATTGATAAGATCGATAATAATAATAATAATAATAATATCGATAATATCGATAGTAAAAATAATGATAATAACGATAGTAAAGATAATAACTATAATATCGACTATAACAATAATAATAATAACGATAATAACAATAATTACGATAATGACGATAATATTAATAACGATAATAACGATAATAACGTAAATAACGACAATAATAATAGAAATAATAACAATAACAACGTTAATAAAGATAATAACGATAATAATATTAACGATAATATCGACAATATTAATAATAATGACAACGATAATTATGATAATAATGATCGTAAAACTAATAAAAATATAGATAATAACAATATTAACGATAATAACGATAATAACGATAATAACAGTAATAATAGTAATAGCAATAATAACAATAGTAACGATAATAACGATAATAACGATAATAATAATAACGATAATAGCGATAATGTCGACAATATTGATAACAATATTTACGATAATTTCGATATTAATAATTGTAATCTTAACAATAATAACGATCATAACGATAATAACAATATTAATTATAATATTATTATTGTAAGTAACAATAATAATGATAACGATGTTTATAATAGTAATAATAATAACGTTTTTAACGATATTAACGGTAATAATGATAATAAAAATAATAATATTAATATCGATAATAACGGTAATAAAAACAACAATAATAACAATATTAACGAAAATAGTAATAACAATTGTAACGGCAACAACGATAATAGCATTAATAATAATAATAATAATAGCGAATGTAAGTATAATAACGGTGACACCTATAATATTAATAACAATAATAACGATAATAACGATAATAACGATAATAATAGCACTAATAATAACGATAATAACGATAATAGTAATAATCGTGTTAAAGATAATAAAGATAATAACAACGGTAATAATGATAAAAACGATAATAACGATATTAGCAATGATAATAATAGCAATAATAAAGATATTAACGATGTAAATGGTTCTAACGCTAATAATAATTACAACAATAACGATAATAACGATTATGATGATAAGAACGGTAAAAATACAAATAATAATAAAAATAATACCGACATTAACAACAATAAGAATAATAATAGAAGTAATAATAACAATTTTAAGAATAATAACTATAAAAACGATAATAACAATAATAATAGTAGTAATAATAAAGTAAAAATTATAATAACGATAAAAACGATTTTAACGATAATAATAATAACGATAATTAGGATAATATCCATAATAATAATAACAATATTAGCGATAATACCGATAATAATAATAGCATTATTATCTATAATAACGATAATAACGTTTATAACGATAATAATAATAATAGTAATAATAACCATAATAAAGATAATAACGACACAATAATAATAATAATATTAATAACCATAATAACGGTAATATCGATAAAAATAATAGAAAAATAAAATAATATCAATAAAAACGATAAAAAGTATAAAAACGATAATATCGATAATATGAAATACAAATATTAACGATATTATCGATAATAATAATAACAATATTTCCAATAATATCGATAATAATAACAACAATATTGACGATAATATCGATAATAATAATAACAATAATATCAGTAATACCGGTAATAACGATAATATCGCTAATAATAATAATGATAATAATGATAATAGCGATAGAAACAATAACAATATTAACGATAATATTGACAAAATATTAAAGATAATAATGATAATAATTTTAAAACGAAAATAATTATCATAATAATAATAGTAATATGGATAATAACGATAGAAAAATTAAAATAATAACGATAATATAGATTATAATAATATAATTAATAACGTTAATAACGTTAATTACGATAATAAAGGTAATAATAATAAAATTAATAACTCTAATAACGATAATAAAGATAATAATATTATTAATAATACCGATAAAATCGATTATAATGGAAATAATTATAATAACAATATCGATAGTAACGATAATAACTGTAATAACGATAATAATAATAGTAATAATAATAGTAATAATAATAATGATAATTACGATAATAACGATAATAATAAAAGTTATAATAATATTATAACAATAATAACGATAACAACGATAATAACGATATCTATAATAACGAGAATAAAGACAATAATAATAACAATAATAATATCGATAATAACTATAATAATGATAGTAACCATAATGACCATAATAACGATAATATCGATAATAATAATAATAATAATAACAGTAATATCGAAAATAACGATAATAACGACAGTAATAATAATAATTATAATAATAATATCCATAATGCAGATAATGACGCCAATAATAATAATTATAATAATATTAGTAATAACAAGGATAATAACGATAATAATGGTTGAAGTAATAACTGAAATAACAATAATAATGATAGAGACGAAATTAACGTTAAGAATAGTAACGATTATAACGATAATATTGAAAATAATAATAACAATATTTACGATAATATCGACAATAGTAATAATAATCATAACATTATTAACGATCATAACGATAATAACGATAATATTAATAAAGATAATAACGATAATAAGAAAAAAAATATTATCGATAGCAACAATAATAATTATAATGATGTCTATATTGGTAATACTAATAACGATTAGAACGATTATAACGATAATAACGATTATAATAATAAAATTAATAAGGACAATTACGTTAATAACTAAAATAATAATAGCAATAATAACTATAAAAACGATAATAATGATAATAAAAGTAATTACAATAATAACGATAACAATATTAATAACAATAATAACGATTATAATGAAAATAACGATAATGATAATAATATTAATAAAAATAATGACGATAAAGCGATATTAACGATAATCACCTTAATACTGATAACAATATTAACAATAATAACGATAATAACAATTGTAATGATAATAATATTAACAATAATATCGATAAATACAATCATATCGATAATTATAATAATAGTAATATCGATAATAAGGAAAATTAAGAGAAAAAACGGTAATAACGAATATAACGATAATAACGGTAATAATTATAACAATAATGACGATAATAACGATAATTACGATAATAATTATAATGACTATAATAATTATAATAGTAATAAAAATAAAAACGATAGGAAAGGTAATGAAGAAAAAATTAATAACTATAATTACGACAATAGTAATAATAATGACGATAATAACGATATTAGCAATAATAACAATAATAATTATAAAGATAATAACGAAATTGACCATAATAACGATAATGGTGATAATAACAATAATAATAATAATAATAGTAACAACAATAACGATAATTACAATAATAATAACAACTGCAATAACGGTAATACCGATAATAATGATAATAATAAGAACAATGATAACGATAATAACGATAAGTACGAAAATAATAATGCCGCCATTAACGAAAACAGTAATAATAATTATATCGGTAATAACGATAATAACAATAAAAATAATAACAATAAAAAAGATAATAAAGACATCAACGATAGTAATTGTAATAATAAAATAATAATAACGATACTAACGGTAATAACGAAATTAACGATATTATCGATAACATTAACAATAATAATAACTATAATGACGACAATAACGATAATAACGATATTAATAATAACAATTTTAACGATGATATCGATAATAATAATTAAAATATAAAAGATAATATCGATATTAATAATAATAATAATTACGATAATGACGATAATAACGATAATAACGATTATAATAACAACGATAGTAACGATAAATATATTAATAATAATAACGACAATAACGATAATAACGATAATAATAATAATAATAATAATAAAGAAAATAACAATATTAATGACAAAAACGATAATAATGATAAAAAATACAAATTATCATAATATTAATAATAATAACGACGATAATAACAATAATAATGAGAATAACAATAAAGATAATAACGATAATAGCCATAAAATTTATGTTAATAATAACGATAATAACGTTATTAGTGTTAATAATAATAATAACAATAATAATTGCGTTAATGATGATAAAAACAATAAAAATTGTAACGATATTCGAAATAATAATAATGACGATAATTATGGTAATAACGATAACAACGATAATTATAATAACATTAAAAACAATAATATTAATAAAAACAATAAATATAATAACGATAATAATAATAAAATAATAACAATAATAAGGGTAATAATAATAATATTAATAACACAATTAAGGATAATAATGATTATAAATATAATGATAATAACGATAGTAATTATAATAATAATATCAATGATAAAGATAATAATGATACAAACGATAATAATAATAATAATAATAATAACCATAGTAAAGATAATAACGATAATAATAATAACATTAATATCGATAATAACGATTATAACGATAATATTAATACTAATAATAACAAAAATAACAATAATAATCATAAAAAATATTTATACCATTAATAATGATAACTACGATATTAATGAAACTAAAGATAATAATAAAAATAATATCGATAATAAAGCTAAGAACGATAATAACAATAATAATAAAAATAATAATAAAGATGATAACCATGTTAACGATTGTAACTATATTAATAATAACAATAAAAGCTATAATAACGATAATAAAGATAATTGTAATAACGATAATAATGATAATAGTAGTAACAATAAAAACGATAATAACCGTAATAATAATATTAAATATAATAATTACAACAAAAATAACCATAATAACGGTAATAATAATAATAATATTAAAAATAATAACGATAACAATGACAATAGTGATAAAAGTAAAAAAATAAAATAGAAAATAAGGACAATAACGATGACAACGATAATAATAATAACAATATTAACGATAATAACGATAATAACGATTATACGGATTATTATAATAAGGATAGTAACTAAAATAAAGATGATAACAATAATAATGATAATAATAACATTAATACCGATAATAACGATAATAAATATAATAATAATAGTAATAATAAAGATTATAACAATAATAACGATTATAATGATAATAACGAATATAATATTAATAATGATAACAATAATTACGGTAATAACGATAATTATATTAATAGAATTAATAATAAAAATATTAACAATGTTTGCAATAATAATGATAATAACGATAATAATATTGGTAACAATTAAAGTAATAAAAATAATAACGATAATATCGATATTAACGATGATAATAATAATAATAATAAAGATAATAACGATATTTTCGATAATAACGAAAATAACGCTAATAACTTTAATAACGATAATGACGATAGTAACGATTATAATAATAACGATAATAACGATAATAGTAGTAATATTATTAACGATAATAACGATAATAGTAGTAATATTATTAACGATAATAACGATATTTACGATAATAACGATATAACGATAAAAATAATATTGATAATAACGACAAAGAATAATAATAAAAAATCATTAGTAACAATAAAAACGATAATGACGATATTATCGATAATAATAATAACGATAGTGACGATGATAGTAATAACAATCATAAAGTTTATAATGATAATAATAAGAATAATAATTATAGTAGTAGTTGAATTAATAACGATAATAAGGGTAATAAAAACGACAATAATAACGATATTAACGGAAATAGTTATAACAATATTAACGATAACAACGATGATAAAGATATCTTTAATAGCGATAATAAAGACAACAATAATATTAATAATAATATCGATAATAACTATAATAACGATAATAACAATAATGACGATAATAACGTTAAAAATAAATAAGATAATAAAGATAATATCGATAATAATAATAATAATAATAACGGTAATAACGATAATAATGATAATAACGACAATAATAATAATAATAATAACAATTACAATAATAACTCTAATAACTATAATAATGAGAACAATAATAACGACCAAAACGTTAATAACGATAATAATAATAGCAATAATAACAATATTACAGATATTAATAATAAAAAGCATAATAATGTTAGTAACAATAAAATTAATCTTAATAATAATGTTAATGACATTATTA
The DNA here is from genome assembly GCF_910589235.1 of Vespa crabro. Lineage (NCBI taxonomy): Eukaryota > Metazoa > Arthropoda > Insecta > Hymenoptera > Vespidae > Vespa > Vespa crabro. Next base: position 3,971,251 of record NW_025813595.1, read on the forward strand.
ACGATATTAACGATAATTTCGAATATAATAGTAACAATAAAATCGATAGTAAGTGTATTAATTATAACAATAATTACATTAATTACGATAATAACGACAAAAGTAATAATAATAGTAACCATAATAACGATAATAACGATAATAACGATAATAATAATAATAATTTCAAAGATTATAACGATATTAACTAAAATATCGATAATCATGTTAATAACGATACTAATAACAATAATAATAAAATTAAGAACAGTAAGAACGATTATAATGATAATATCTATATTAACGTTATTATCAATTAGAGTAATAGTAATAATAGAGATATAGTAATAATAATGTTAATAACGTTATTAACGATAATAACTATATTAAAAATAATAATAATATACGATAACAAAGATAACAACAACAATAATAAAAGTATACTAAGGAAAATATGGATAATAACGATAGCAGCGTCAGTAAAAATAATAATATTTTCGATAATAACTATAATGACAATAATAATATTAACGATAATATCGATAATAACGTTAATAATACTAGTAGTAATAATTATAATAACGGTGATAACTATATTTATGAAAACAATAGTAACGATAGTATCGTTAATGTCAATTATTATTGTAATAATAATATCAATAAAAACGATAATAACAATAATAATAATAATAATAATGACGATATTAACGATAATAACGATTATAGTAATAACGATATTGAAGACAATATTAATAATAATAATTGCATTAATAATGATATTAACGATAATAATAATAGTAATAATATCGATAATAACTATAATAACGATAGTAATGATAATAATTTTAACGCAAAAACGATTTTAAATATTTTAACGATATTAATAATAAGAATAATAACGATAAGAACGATACTAATAATAATAATAATAACGATAATAATAGTGGTAATGTTAAGAATAATAACAATAATAACGATTATGACGATAAAAATATTATTGATAATAATTTCAATAGTAATAATAATAATAATAACTATAAGATCGATATTAACGATAATAACTGTAATAACGATAATAACTATAATAACGATAATTACGATAATAAGGATTAAAATAATAACTATAATAACGATAATAGTAGTAATATTAATTAGGACAATAACGATTTTTACGATAATAATTATAATGAAAATAAAGATAACAACGATAGTAACAATAATAAGGATACTAATAATAACAATATTAATAATAATATCGAAAATTAAAATAATAATAATAGCAATAATAACTATATTAACGATAATAACGATAATAATAAAAACAACATTAATAACGATATTAAAGAAAATAGTAATAACAATAGAAACGAAAACAATGGTAACAACATTAATAATAATAATAATAATATCGAAAGTAATTAAAATAACGGTGACAACTATAATATTAATAACAATAATAACGATAATAACGATAATTATAGTAATAATAATAATAATAACGATAATAACGATATTAATGGCAATATCGATAATAACAGTAATATTAATAGTAATATTGAAGATAATAACGATAATAACGTTACTAACGATAATAGCGATACTAATATTAACAATATTAAGGATAATATCGTTAATAATTGTAACAATATTCACGATAATATCGATAATAATAATAACACAAAAACAATAACAACGATAATAACTATAATAAAATTTATAATAAGCACGATAATAACCATGATAATAATAGTAATAATAAAGGTAATAACGACAGAAAAAGTTTCTAACGATAATAATAATAACAACAATAACGGTAATAGTGACTATGATGATAAGAAAGATAATAATAATAATAAAAATAAAAATAATAACGACAATAACGATGATAATCATAATAATAAAAGTAATAATAACAATTTTAAGATTAGTAACTATTATAACGATTATAACGATAATAGTAGGAGTAATAATAACAGTAATAAAAATAATAACGGTAATAAAAATTAAAAGAAATTTAACGATTATAATATTAACGATAATAAGGATTATAACCATAATAATAATAATTATAGTGAAGACAACAACGATATTAACGATAATAATAACAGTAAAAATAACAATAATTATTATAGTAACGATAACAATGATAATACCGAAAATAACGATAGTAACAATAATAATAATAGTAATAAGTAAGATAATAACGATATTAACGATAATAAGGTTAATAACAATAACAATAAAAACAACAATAGCAATTATAATCCTTTAACGATATTAATATTTATCAAAATTACAATAATATTGATAATAACGATAATAACGATAATAATTGTAGCAATAATAACAATGATAACACTAATAACGATAATTGCGATAATAATAGTAATAATAATAACAATAATAACAATAATATTGTTAATAAGGTTATTACCGATGATAATGATAATTATAATATTCATAATAACTGCAATAAAGATATTATCGATAATAATAATAACGATAATAACAAAAAGAAAAATATCGATGAAAACGATAAAATCGAATATAATAATAAAAACTTTAACGATAAAATCGATATTAATAATAATAAATTTAACGTTAATAACAATAATAATAATAATAATAATAACAATAATAACCGAAACACGGAAAATAACGAGAATAATAATAACGATTATAACAATAATAGTAATAATTATAATATCGATAGTAACAAGAATAACTATAATGACGATAATAGCAATAATGATAATAACTATAATGACGATGGATATAATAACGATAATATCTTTAATAACGATAATAATAATAATATTAATAGCGATATTAAAGATATTAACGTTAATAACGATAATAATAAAAACAATTAAAACGATAATAACAATAATTATGATAATAAAAATAATAATTATAATAGTGATAACATTAATAACGATATTTTCGATAATAATAATAATAATAAAGATAATAACATTATTAACGATAATAACGATAATAAAGAAAAAAACGATAATAATAAAAACAATTAAAACGATAATAACAATAATTATGATAATAGCAATAATAATTATAATAGTGATAGCATTAATAACGATATTTGCGATAATAGCAATAATAACAAAGATAGTAACATGATTAACGATAATAACGATAATAAAAATAATAATACTAACAAAATAACGTTAATAACGAATTTATCGATAATAACAATAATAATAATAGTAATAATAATAACGATAAAAAACCTAATAACAATAATAATAATAATAATAATAATATTAATATTGATAATAATAATTATAATAATAACGATAATAACGATAATAACGATAATAAAAAAATAATAATAGCAATAAAATCGGTAAATACGATAATAATAATAGTAATAATAACGATAATAAGGAAACAAACCACAATAACGATAATAATAATTACAATTATAACGATAATAACGACAATAATGATGATAAGGATAATAATTATAATAATAATAATAATAAAAACGATAAAGATGATAATAATACTTACAATAATAATGATAATAACAATAATAACGATATTAACTATAATAAAATTAATAACTATATTTACGTTATCAACGATAAGGATATTAGGAATAATAGCTATAGTAACTATAATTACGTTAATAATAATAATTGCCTTAATAACGATATAAACGATGATAACGATAATAATAATAACGGTAAGGACAATAATAATAATAATAGTAATAACGATAATAATTATAATAACATTAATAATAATAACAATATTAACGGCAATATTAATAATAATAATAATAAAGATAAGAGCAATAATATTAATTGCAATACCATTAGTAAACATTATAACGAAAATAACGATAATGACGATGACAATAATAACGATTATTACAATAATAACAAAAATAATAAAAACGATAGTATCGTTAATAGTAATAATCATAATACCTTAAAAAAGATAATAAATTTAATAATAAATAAATAATAACGATAATAACGATATTATCGGTATAATTATAACAATAATATCGATAATTTCGTAATAAGAAGTAATAATAATTACAATAATAACGATAATACTAATAACCATAATAAAGATAATAATAATTATAATAATAACAATAATAACGATACTAACGATAATAACTATAAGAAAAAAATTAACGATAATAACAAGATTTATTAAAATAATAATATCTATAATAATGATAAGAACGATTAGAACTATAATATTAATAACAATAAAAACAATAATAACGTAAATAACTAAAAAAAAATGATTTAAATAAGATATTAACGATAATAAATAGAATAACAGTAATAACGATAATAACGACAATAATAACATAAATAAAAACGATAATGACGCTAATAACAATAATTATAATAATAATAATAATAATAATAATAATAATAATAATAATAATAATAATAATAATAATAATAATAATAATATCGATAATAACAATAATAACTGAAATTATAATATTAATAACAACAATAATAACAATAATAGCGATAATAATGATAATAATAAATACGATAAAGTCGATAATATCGATAATAATATTAATAATATTAATGATAATATCGATAATAGAAATATCATTATTAACGATAATATACATAAGCATAAAAATAATAATAATAATAGTAATAACGATAATAACGATATTAATAGTAGTATTACTAACATTAACAACAATAATAGCGGTAATAACGTAATTAACGGTAATAACGATAATTATAATAACCATATTAACAATAATAACGATATTATCGATGATAACAATAACAATAATAACGATAATATCTATAATAATAATAGTATTATTCACGTTAACTTCGATAATAATAATAATTATAATAACATTAATAACGATAATATCGATAATAACTATAATAATAATAAAGTAAATAACGATTATAATTATATTAACGATAATAATAATAGTAATAATATCGATAATAACAATAACAACGATAATAACGAAAAAATAACAATAATAATGAGGATAAAAGCGCCTAAAACGGTAATAATAATATTATCAATGTCGCCAATAACGATAATAACGATAATAACGATAAAGCGAAAATAATAATAATAATAATAATAATAATAATAATATCGATAATAATGATAATGACGACAATAATAATAATAAAATTAATATTAATAATTATAACGATAATGACGATAATAATAAAAGTTATATTAACGATAATAACAATAATAACGATAATAACAATAATTACAATAAAAATAATAATAACGACATTAATAACTATTATTAATATAATAACGATATGGTATTAACGATAATGACGACAATATTAGTAATAGTAATAACGATAATAACGAAAATAACTGCAATAAAATTAATAATAATAAAGATAATAACGATAATATCGAAAATAAAGATAAAAGCTATAATAATAATACTAATAAGAACAATAACATCGATAATAACGATAATAAAAATAATAACAGTAACGATAATACGACAATAATAATAACAATAATAAAAATGATAATAACGATAACAACAATAATAAGCTTAATAACTATATTAACTATATCAATAATAACGGAAATAACATTAATTTCGATATTAATAATAGCAAAAAAAAAGATAATAACGATAATAATAATAATAATAACGACCTTAATAATTATAATAAATATAATGACGATATGGTATTAACGATAAAAACGATAATTGTAGTAATAGTAATAACAATAATAACGATAATATCTATTTATTAATCTATAAAAATAATAATAATAATAATAATAAAAGTAATAACGGAAATACCGATAATAACAATGATACTAATAATAAATATAAAAAGGATAATAACTATAATAATATTAATCAAAATAAAGATAACAACGATAATAGCGATAATAATAGTAAGAATAATAACAATAATAACAATAATAACGTTAAAAGCGATAATAAGATTATTAACGATAATAACGATAATTATAATAACCATATTAATAATAAAAACGATGTTATTAATGATGACAATAACGATAATTACGATAATATAGATAATAATGATAATATAATTAACGTTAACATCGATAATATTAATAATAATAATAACATTAATAACGATAATAACGATAATAACTATTATAATAATAACGAAAATAACGATAATAACGATATTAGTGATAATAATAATAATACCAATATCGACAATAAAAATAATAACGATAACAACGATAATAATAATAATAATAATAAAAATAATAGTAATAATAATAACGGTAATTACGTTAATTACGATAATATTATTAGTAATTATAACAATAATAGCAATAATAACAATAATAAGGATAATAATAAAAACGATTATATCGATAATTTCAATAATAATAATAACAATATTAACGATTATATCGATAAAAATAATAATAATAATAACAATATTAAAAATAATAATCATAATAACGATAATAATAACATTATTATTAATGACAATATTGACGATAATAACGATATTTAGATTACTAATAATAACAATAATTGAGATAAGAACGATATTATCTATAATAACAATATTAACAATAACGATAATAACTAAAATAACGATGTAACGATAATAATAACAATAATATTAACAATAATATTGATAATTATAATAATAATAGTAGCAATAATAACGATGATAAAAATAATAACAATAATAATAATAACGATAATAACGATAATGGTAATAATAATAATATAAAAAATAACAATAATTACGATAAAGACTATAATAACGATGATATAATTACGGTAATGGCAGTTTTAATAATATCTATAATAACGTTAATAACGATAATAATAATAGCAAAAATTTCAATAAAAACGATAGTCACCATAGTATCAATAATAATATTTACAATAATAACGATAATAACTATATTAAAAATAACAATAATCAACGATAACGTAGATAAAAGCAACAACAATAATAGGAAAAATAACGAAAATAAGGATAATAACGTTAATAATACTAGCAGTAATAAATTATATTAACGGTAATAACTATATTTAAGAAATCAGTAGTAACGATAGTATCTTTAATAATCATCATAATACCGATTATAACGAAAATGACGATAATAACGATAGTAATAATAAAATTAATAACGATAATTACGTTAATAACGAAAATAATAACAGCATTAATATCGATAATAACGATAATAATAATAATAAGAATATTTACAACATTAAGGATAATATCAATAATAAAGATAATACTAATAAAGATGACAACAATAAAAAAATTAATATTAATATTAATAATATCGAAAATAAGGATAATAACGATGTCAACTATAATTATAATAACAACAAAAAGGATAATAAAAATAATAAGGATAAAGTAAATAAGGATAATAACTATGACAATAATAATAATTATAACAATACTAAAGTAATAACGATAATAACGATTATACGGATTATATCAATAACGATAATAGAAATAATAATGAGAACGGTAAAGAAGATAAAACGATAAAAATGATAATTTCTATAATAACAAATATAATAACGATAATAATAATAACAATAATAAGTATAAAAACGATATAAACGATAACAACAATAATAATAATGAAAATAACTATAGTAATAGTAATAACAATAACAATAATAACGATTATAACAATAAATATAAAAAGAATAATAACGATACTAATTATAATGACGTTAATAATAATAATCATATTAGAGATATTAACGATAATAAAAACAATAATAATTATAACAAAAATAATAATAACGATAATAACGATAATAACGATAATTACGATATAAGGATAATAATAAAAATAATAATAACAATATTAAAAATAATAAGTATAATAACCATAATAAGTACTATAATAGTAGTAATAATGAAAGTAATAAAAATAATAGCCATAATAACGATTTTAACGATAATAATTATAACGATAATAACGATAATATCTAAAAAATTAATAACATTATTTATGATAATATCGATATTAATAATTGTAATAATAACAATAATAACGATTGTAACAATAATAACGATAATAATGATCGTAACGATAATAAAGATAATAATAGCAGTAATAGTAACAATAATCATAGTAATAACTATAATAACGATAATATCGATAATAATAAAATTGACAAAGTTAATAGAAATGATAATAATAGCGATAATAACCATAATTACGTTAATAATAATAACAATAATAAAGATAATACCGATATTGACATTAATAACAATAATAATAATAGCAACAATAACGATTATTAAGAAAATAAAAATTATGATTAAAACGATACTAAGGATAAGAACGATATCATCAATAATATTAATAAGAAAAATAAAGATAATATCGATTATATTAATAAAAATATTAACAATTATATAGATAATTATAATAATAATATTAACTATAATAACGATAATAACAATATTAACGATAATAAGTATAATAAAAATGACGATATTTACGAATATAACGATAAAAGAAATATTAATAATACCAATAATAAGGATAATAAAGATATCGTCGATAATAATAATAACAATTATAATGATAATATTGATATTAATATTATCAATTTTAACGATAATAAGGATAATTTTAATAATAATAATAACGATAATAACGGTTTTAACGATAAATATAATAACGATAATAACGATATTAACGATAATGACGATAACAATTATAATAATAATAAAAATAAAGATAATAACGAAATTAATGGAAATAGCGATAATAATAATAAAATAATAATAAAAACATTAACAATAATAACGGTAATAGCAATAATAAAGATTCAAATAATAACGATAATAATGTTGATATCGATAATAACAATAATACTAATAATAATACAATAATAATGATAATATTAATAATAATAATAACAATAATTACGATAATAAAGAAATTAAAGATAATAAGAATGATGATAATGACGATAATAGTAATAATAATAATAACGATTATAACGATATTATCGATTATAATAAGATTAATAATAAAGATAATAAAGATTAAAACGATATAATGATAATAACGATAATAAAAAAATAATAATAGTAATGAGAAGAATAACGATGATACCGATAATAACGGAAATAATAATAATAAATATAAACATAATATCGTTATTAAGGATAGTAATAATAATAATAATAATAATGAATATAATAATGATAACAATAATAACGACAAGGAGAAAAATAACGATAAAAATTATAACCTTAAAATCGATAACAACGATAATAACGGTAATATTAATAATAATAATATGGATTAAAAGGATAACAAAGATAAGAACGATTATAATAATAACAATAATAACAATAATAAATATAATAACGATAGTAATAATAATATATATATTGATATATATAGTAATATAGGATAAATATATAGATAGTGTTTATAAGGACGACATTAAATAAAAACAATAATAAAAAAAAAGGGATAATAACGATAATAACGACAATAACAATAATAATAAAACGATAATAAAGACAATTTCGATTATAATAATAACGATAATAACGATAATATCGATTAAAATAATAACAATAAAATCGATAATAAAGATAATAATAACAATAATAACAATAATAACGAAAATAACGTCAATACAAATTATACTATATACAATAATAACGATAAGAAAGAGAAAAACGGTAATAACGATAATAACGACAATAATAATAATAATAAGAATAATAACGATAACTACAAAAAGACGATAATAGTAATATTAATAATAATGAAGACAAGGATAAAAACGATAAGTACTATTATAATAATAATAATAATAATAAAGATAGTAACGATATGAACGATATTATCAATAATAACAATAATAAAGATAATTATAATACGATAATAACGATTACAGTAATAATAATAATATTGATAGTAACAAAAATTACGATAAAGGTGAAAATAATAATAATAATAATAAAAATAATAAGGATATTAACGATAGCAACTATATTAATGCTAATAACAATAATAATTACATTAATAATAACAATAATAACGTTAATATCAATAATAATGAGAACTATAATAATGATAATAAAGTTAATAACTTTAATATTAATAACAATAATAATGATAACGATAATAACGAAATAGTAAAAGTAATAATTATGATAATAAAGATAATATCGATAATAATAATAATTATTACAACCAATATAATAACGATATAAGCGATAAGAACAATAATATTAACAAAAACAATAAAGATAATAACGATAAAAATAATAATTATAATAACAATAACAAGGATAATAACAATAATAATAATAAAAGACTATAATAATGATTATAAAGATAATAATAATAAAGACAATAATTATGATAATAAAAAACATAATAACGATAATAATGATACAAACGATAATAATAATAATAACAATTAACATAATAACGATTATAACGATAATAATAATACTAATAGAAACAATAATAACAGCAAGAACGATAAAAAATATAATAACACTAATAACGATAAAAACGATAATAACGAAAATTACGATAATAATAATAACAATAATAACTATAATAACCATAATAACAATATTATAGTAATAAACATAAAGATAATATCGATAATAGGGACAACAATAATAGTAATAATAACGATAATAACGATTATATCGATAATAATTATAACGAAAAAAAAGACAATAATATTATTAATATTAACGATAATAAGAATAATAATAATAACATCGATAATAATAATAACACTAATATCGTTAATAAGGGTTATTACGAAAATAACAGTAATAACGATAATATATATAAAACGATAATAATAATAATAATAAAATCGATAATAACGATATTAACGATATTAACGATAATAACGATAATAACGATAATAATAATAATAATAATAATAATGATGATAATATCGCTAATAGTAACAACTACAAATTCGATAATAATGATATTAATGAAAATAACTAAAATAATAATAGTATATATAACAATAAGAACGATAATAACAATAAAAATGATACCATCAATAACGATAATTACGATGATAAAGATAGTAATAATTACAATAATGAAGATATCAAAGATGATAGTGATATTAATAATAATAAAAATATTATCGTTAATAAGGTTAATTAGGAAAATAACGGTAATAAAGATAATAACAATAATAACGACAATAATAATAATAATAAGGATACGAACGATAATAACGATAATAATAAATATAATAATAATGATAATAACGTTATTAACGATAATAACGAAAGTAATAATTACAATAACAAGGATAACCTATAATAATAATAATAACGATAATTATAAGAACAATAATTTCTATAATAACGATATTAACAAAAATAATAATTATAAGAATAACAACGATAATATAGAAATAACGATAATAATAATAACAATTATAACAATAATAACCATAATAATAATAATAATAATAATAATAATAATAATAATAATAATATTATGGTTATTAACGATAATTACGATAATAATAACAGTATTAATAACGATGATAAGGATATTAACAATAACATCGATAATAGTAATATCAATAATATTGATAATAACTATAATAACGATGATAATAATAACGATAATAATTTTAATAACGATAATAACGATACTAACTAAAATAATGATAATAACAATAAAATACAATAATGACGATAATAACAATTAGAATGAGAACATTAATATTGATAATAACGGTAATAACTATAATAATAATAATAACATTATTAATGATAATAACAATAAAAACGATATCAAAACGATAATAAAAATATTTATAATAATAACGAAAATAGAGATAATCACGATGAAAACGATAATGACGATAACAATAACAACGAGAATAACCATGATATCGATAATAATATCAATATTAACGAGAATAACGATAATAATAATAATAATAAAGGCAATAAAAACGATAATAAAGATTGTAACGATAATAATATTAACGGTATTAACGACAATATTCATAATAATAATAACGTTAATAACGATAATATGGATAATTACGATAATAATAATATAGATAATGACGGTAATAATAATAATAATAATAAGTATAATAACGATAATTACGATAAAAGCGATAATAATGATAACGATAATGACGATAATTACGATTTTAACGATAATAATAATAATAATAATATCTACAATAACGATAATAGCGATAATAACAATAATAACAATTATAACAATAATAACTATAATAATAATAACGACAATAAAGGGAACGACGATAATAATAATAGTAATAATAAAGATAATAAGGATAATAACGTTAACATCGATAATAATAATTACAATAATGATGATAAAACTATAATAATCATAATAATAATAATGATATCAACGATAATGAAGATGAAAACGATTATAATAATAATCGTAATAACGATAATAACGATAATATTGATAACAACGATAATAACGATAATAACAATAATAATTATAAAACTGAAAACGTTAATAATGATAATAACGATAATAATAATGACGACAATAGCTATAATAATAATAACGGTAATAATAATAATAATAATAACGATAATATCTATAATAACGATACTAAAAATAACAATAATAAATATAATAATAGAAATAACGATTACAACGATAATTAAAATTACATTATAGCCGATAATTATGATAATTACGATAATAATGAAAAGAATATAAACAATAACAATAATAACGAAAAAATTATAATAACGATAATAAAATTATAATAACGATAACAACGATAATAATAATTATAATAATAACAATAACACTAATAATGATAGTAACGATAATAAACATAACAATAAGAACGAAAGTAACTATAATAACGATAATAAAAAAAACAATAAAAAAAAACAACGATAATATCGATCATAACTGTTATATTATTTATAATAACGATAATAAAGATAAAAAGGAAAGTAACTATAATAACAATGATATTAATAACGTTAGAAACAATAATAAAGTTAATAACGATAATAATAATAAAATTAATAACGCCAATTATTATAACAATGAAAATAATAACATTAATAATAACTATAATTACGATAATAACGATAATAATTACAGTAATAATAATAATAATAACGATAATAACGTTAATAACGAAAATAACGATTATAATATTAACGATAATATCAATAATATCGATAATAATAGCACTACTAACGATAATAACGATAAAAATGATAATAATAACATTAATAACGTAATTATCTATAATAACGATAATAACGATAAGAACGATAATAACAATAATAATAATATTGTTAACAAAGATAATAACGATATTAACGAAATTAACGATAATAATAATAGTAATAATAACGATGATAACATTAAACTATAATAATAATATTAATAATAATAATAATAACAAAATAACGATATTAACGACAATAATAGTTAATAACGATAATAACAATAACAATAATAACAATAATAACGATAATGATGATATATAAGTTAATAACGTGAATAATAGTTAATAACGATAATAATAATAACAATAATAACAATAATAACGATAATGATGATAGCGATAAAAATAATAAAGACAATGATTATAATAATAATAATAATAATTCTAACGATAAACGCAATAATGATAATAGTAATAGTACTAATAATAGCAATAATAACGATAATAAAGATAATTATAATAACAATAATAACGACAATAACGATAATGGCGAATAACAATAATAATAATAATAAGGATAATAGCGATAATAACGATCATAATAATAATAAAAGTCACAAAATTAATAATAACAATAATAACAATAATATCGATAATAATGATAATAACGATAATAAAGACAATAAAAATAATATTAAGTACGATAATAATGGTAATAAAGAGAATAACGGTAATAACGATAATAGCGATGATAATAATAACAATAACTATTATAATAATAATAAGAATAATAAAGATAATTACGATAAATATAATAATAATAATAACAATAATATCTATAGTATCTGTAATAGTGATATTAATAACAACAATAATAAAGATTCTAACGTTAATAACGATATTATCGATAGTAATAATGACAATAATAAAGATAACAAAGATGTTAACGATAATAATAATAATAATAATAATAATAATAATAATAATAATAATAATAATAATATTAAGGATAATAGCGATAATTACGATAACAATAAAAGTATTAATAATGATGGTAAGTATAATAACGATAACTTCGATAATAGTAATATCAAAAATATCGATAATAACTATAATAACGATAAGAATAAAATAATAATAACGATAATAACGATAACTAATATTATAACGATAGTAATAATAACAATTATAACGATAATAACTGAAATCACGATAACAATAATAACGACAATTACCATATTATCGATAATTATATTAACAATATTAACGTTCATGACGATAATAACGATAATAATAGAGACAATTATAATAATATTAGAAATAATAACAAAAAAATAAGGATTTATCTATAATAACGATATTAATAATAACGAAAATATCGATAATAATAATAATAATAATAGCAATAATGACCTTAATAAAGATAATAGTAATAATAATATCGATAGTGATAATAATTACATTAATGACGATAATAACGATTATAATAATAACGATAATGAGGATGATAATAAAAACTATAATAGCACTAATAACGATAATAATTATAATAATAATAGCAAAAATAACGATAAGAACTATAATAACATTATTGATAATAATAATGATAATAATAACGAAAATAACGATTATAATGATAATAACGTTAATAATGCTAATAATAAGAGCAATAATAACGATAAAAGAATAATAATTATAATAATAAATGTAATAATTACAATATTAACAATAATAAAGATAATAATAATAATAATAGTAGTAATAATAACAATAATAACAGTATTAACAATAAGAACGATAATAACAATATTATCCATAATAATAATAATAATATTAACGAATAAAACGGTAATAACGATAATGATATTAATAATAATAAAATTAATAACGATAATAACGTTTATAACGATTACGAAGATAATAATAATAATAATAAGATAATAGCGATATAAATGATAATATCGATGACAACGATTAAAGTAATAACAATAATACCGATAATAACGGTAATAACGACAATAATTATATTAAAAATAATTATAATAATAATAATAACGATAGTGATAAAAATAAAAATTTTAATAATAAAGATATTTTCTATAATAGTGATAATAATAATAACGATAATAACGATTAAATTATAATAACAAAAATAATAATAATATTATTATTAACAATAATAAAGATAACAACGACATTAGTGATAAAAATATAATAATAAAATAGAAAATAAGGTTAACAACGATGACAACGACAATTATAATAACAATATTAACGATAATAACGATAATAACGTTTATACGGATTATAACAATAGCGATAATGAGAATATTAAGGATAATAATGATAGTAACTATAATAACGATTACAACAATAATAACGATAATAATAATTACGGTAAAACAGATAATAAAGATAATTACAATAATAACAATAGTAATAATAAAGATGATAACAGTAATAACGATTGTAATGATTATAACGATAATAATATTAATAATTTTAACATAAATAACGTTAATAACGATAATTATTTTAATAGAAGTAATAATAACAATATTAACAATGTTTGCAATAATAATGATAGTAAGGATAATAATAATGGTAACAATTAAAGTAATAACAGTAATAACGATAATAACAAAAATAAGGATATTAATAATAACGATAATAACAATAGTAGTAATAATAATATCGATATTAACAATAATGACGATAATAAGGAAAATAACAATAATAACGACAATAAAAATAAAATTAATAACGATAATACGTTGATAAAGATAATAATATTAACAATATTAACGATAACTACGACAATAAGGATAATTGTAATTACGATAATAACGACAATAATAATTTTTAAAATATTGATAAAAACGATAATAACAATAATAATAATAATAATAGTAATAATAATGAAAACGATAATAACGATAATTACGATATTATTAATGATAATAATAATAAAATTAATAACGATAATTACGTTAATAAAGATATTAGTACATGTAATAATAATTCTAATAACTATAATAACGATAATAACGATAATAATGATAATAATGATTATAATAACAACGATAATACCGATAATGTTAGTATTAATAATAACGATAAAAACGATATTTACGATAATAATAATAACAATAATATAGAAAAGAACGATATTATCTATAATAACGATATTAATAATAACGATATTAACTATAATAACGATGAAAAGATAATAACATCATCAATATTACCGATAATATTGATAATAATAATAATGATAATAGCAATAATAACGATAATAAAGATATTAACGATAATAATGATAATGATAATAACGATAATAATAATAATAATAAAATCAAAAATAACAATAATTACGATAATGACTATAATGACGATAATAATAATAACGATAATGACGATGATAATAATAACTATAATAATGTTAATAACGATAAAAATAATAATAATAATAATAACGATAATAACGATATCAATGATAATAATGACAGTAACGATAATAATGATAATTATAATAACGATAATAACGTCAATAATAATAATAATAATAATAGCGTTAAATGGGATAATAACTATGTCACCGATAATAATAATAACAATAATATCAAAAAAAAACGATAATAACGATAATAATAATAAAAATAAAGACGATTTTAACGGTATTACGATAATAGCAATAACGATGATAAGGATAAAAATCTTAACAATAATAACGATATTAAAGATTTTAACGATAAACATAATAAGGATATTAACGATAATAACTATAATAATGATAATAATAATAATAATAATAACATTAATAAAGTTAATAACGTAAATAATGATAATAGAGATAATACCTATAATAATTATAACGAAAATAACGATATTAACGATAATTATGAAATTAATAATAATAATAATATCGATAATAATGATTATAACGATAATAACTATATTAACTATAAAAACGACAATAATATTAATAATAATAATGAAAATAATATTACCGTTAATGACGATAATAGCGATAATAGTAGTAGAAGTAATATCAATAATAACATTAATATCGATATAAAGATAATAACGATAGTAATATTACTGATTATAACGAAAATAGTAATAATAATAATAGCGATAATAACGGTAATAACGAAAATAACGATAATAATGAAAATAATAATAATAATTATAATAGTAATAATAATAATAATAATAATAGTTTTATAAATAATAACAATAATGTGTTTAATAAAGATAATAATTGTGGTAATGTTAAGAACCATAACAATAATAACGATAATAACGATTATGACGATATCAATATTATTGATAATAACGTCTACAGTAATAATAATTATAATAACGATAATAACGATAGTAACTACAATAATAATAATAATAATAACGATAAAAGGGATAATATCTATGACAACGATAATAAAAATAACAATAATAACAATAAAAACGATAATAACGATAATAATAATAATAATAATAATAATAATAATAATAATAACGATATTATCGATAAGAACGATAATAATGATAATAATCTTAACAATAATAACGATATAAAAGATTTTAAGGATAATAATAATAAGGATAATATCGATAATAACGATAGGAATAATAATTTAATATCGATAGTAAGAATAATAACGACAAAAACGATAGTAACGATAATCATAATAACGATAATAACGATGATAATAATACGATCATAAAGTTAATAATAAAAATCATATTAAAGATAATAACGCTAATAACGATACTAACGATAATAGCGATAATAATAATAACGATATTAAGGATAATATCGTTAATAATTGTAACAATATTAATAATAAAAACGATAATAATAATAACAACAAAAACATTAATAACGATATTAACTATAATAAAATTTATAATAATAATGACAATGACGATAAGAATGATAATAATAGAAGTAATAATAACAATACTAAGAATATTAAATATAATAATGATTATAATGAAAATAGTAGTAGTAATAATAGAAGTAATAACAATAATAACGATAATAATGATTATAACAATGTTAACGATAATAATATTGACGATAATAACGATAATAACCATAATAATTATAATAACAATAATAAAGATAACAACGCTATTAACGATAATAATGAGAGTAATAATAATAATAATAACGAAGATAACGTTAACAATGATAATACCGATAATAACGATAATAAAAATAATAATAATAGTAATAATTACGATAATGACGATATTAACGATGATAAGAATAATAAAAATAACAATAAATACGATAATAACACTTATAATCCTAATAACGACATCAATATATATAAAAATAACATTAATACTAAAAATAACATTAATACTAATAATAATCGTATTATCCTTAATACGATTATTATTATTATCGTTATTATCGTTATTATTGTTATTAATATTATAGGTGTCACCGTTATTATACTTACATTCGCTATTATTATTATTATTATTATTAATGCTGTTATCGTTGTATCCGTTACAATTGTTATTTCTATTTTCGTTAACATTGTTATTAATGTTTGTTTTTATTACCGATATTATCGTTATTATTGTTATTAGTAAAAATGTTATTATTATCGTTATTATGGTTATTATTTTTATTATCATTATTACCGTTAGTATCATTATAAACATTATTATTATTACTATTATAAACAACGTTATCATTATTATTGTTACTTACAATAATAATATTATTATTAATATCGTTATTATCGTTATTATTATAGATGCTATTTTCGTTATAAACGTTATTATTGTTATGATTAAAATTATTAATATCGAAATTATCGTAAATATTGTTATTAATATTATCGACATTATCGTTATTATCGTTATTATCGTTATTAGTATTATCGCTATTATAGTTATTATCGACTCTATCGTTATTATTGCTATTACTACTATTATTATCGTTATTATCGTCAATATTGTTATTATCTTTATTGTTATTAGTTTTACGATCATTATTATCATAATTATCGTTATCATTATTATTAATAATATCGGTATTATTGTTAATATTATTATCGCCATTATCTTTATAATCGATGTTTAATTATATAATAATAGTAGTAATAACAACAATAATAGTAGGAATAATAACAATAATAACAATTATAGCTATACTAATGTTATTACTGATAGTAACGATAATTATAATATTCATAGTAACTATAATAAGGATATTATCCATATTAATAATAACAATAATAACGATAATAACGGTAATAACAATTATAATAGAAGTATTAATAACAATATAAAGAATAATAACAATAAAAACAATAATAACAATAAAAATAGTAGTAATAAAAAAAAGTAATATTTATAATAACGATAAAAACGATTTTAACGATAATAATAATGACGATAATTAGGATAATATCGATAATAATAATAACAATATTAACGATAATATCAATAATAATAATAACATTAATAACTATAATTACGAAAATAACGATTATAACGATAATAATAATAATCGTAATAATAACCATAATAAAGATAATAACGACACAATAATAATAATAATAACTATAATAACGGTAATAACGATAGAAATAATAGAAAAATAACAATAATATCAATAATAATGTTAAAAAAGATAATAAAGATAATATCGTTAATAATAATAACGATAATAATGATAATAGCGATAAAAAAATAACGATATTAACGATAATATTGACAATATTAAAGATAATATTGATAATAATGTTAAAACGATAATAATTATCATAATTATAGTAGCAATAATGTTAATAACGACATTAAAAATAGAAATAATAATGATAATATAGATGAAATAATAATAAAAATCGTAACATTAATAACGTTAATAATGATAATAACGGTAAAAATAGTAAAATTGATAACTCTAATAACGATAATAATGATATAATATTATTAATAATAACGATAATAACGATTACAATGGAAATAATAATAATATCAAAATAGAAAGTAACGATATCAACGATAATATCGATAATAATAATAATAATAATAACAGTAATATCGAAAATAACGATAATAACGAAAGTAATAATAATAATAATAATAACAATAATAATAATAATATCCGAAATTCAATAATAATAATAATTATAATAATATTAGTAATAATAACGATAATGACGATAATTATAATAGTATTAATAACAATATTAAAAATAATAACGATAATAACGATAACAACGATATTAATAATAATAATAACGACGTTAATAACTAGAATAAATTTATCAACGATATGGTATTAACGATAAAGGCGGCAATAGTAGTAATAGTAATAACGATAATAACGATAATAATGATAATAACGGCAATAAAACTAATTAAATAAAGATAATAACGATATTTTCGAAATTAATGATGGAAGTTATAAGAATAATAATAATACCAACAATAACATCGATAATAAGGATAATTAACCTAATAACAGTAACGATAATGCGACCTTAATAATAACAATAAAAATAACGATAATAACGATAACAACAATAATAACGATAATAATTATATTAACGATATCAATAATAACGAAAATAACGTTAATTTCGATAGTAATAATAGCAATATAAAAGATAATAACGATAATAATAATAATATTATCGACATTAATAACTATAATAAAGGTAATATAGATATGGTATTAACGATTGAAACGACAATAGTAGTAATAGTAATAACGTTAATAACTATCATAATAATAACAATAATAATGATAATATCGATAATGGCTATTATAACGATAATAAAGACAGTAATAATAATAATAATAATAGTAATATTAACTATTACAACAGAAATAATGATAATAATAGTAGAAATAATAACAAATATAACATTAATAACGCTAATAAAGAAAATAACGGTAATATCGACAATAATAATAACAATATTAACTATAATAACAATTATAGTAATAATAATAATAACGATAATAAAGGTAATAAAATAATAATTCTAATAAATGTAACAAAAATAATCACCCCAATAATAACAATCATAACGGTTATGACAAGAATAATATTTATAATAATAATGAAAATAATGATAATAATGATATAATCGATAATTATAAATACAATATTAACGATAATAACTATAATAATGGTAATAATAATAATAAATATAACGATAATAACGATAATATCGATAATAATAATATTAACAAGATCGTGAATTGTGAAAACAACAAACTCCATAATAATGATATTAATCAAAATAACTATAATAATAATATTAAATAATACACTAATACGGAAAATAACAGTAATAATAATAACAATAATACGATTAATACGATAATAACGATAATAATAAGATTAATAATAATATCGATAATAATGTTAATTACGAAAATGACGTTAAAAATGATAATAACTATAATAACGAGAATAATAATAATAACAATAACGACAATAAATATAATAGCGATAATAATAATAACAACAATAAAGATAATAACAATATAAACAATAATAACGATAATAATGATAATAATAATAATAAAGATAATGCAAATAGTAATTATAACAATAATAACAATAATAAAGATAATAACGTAATAACGATAATAATAGTAAAATTTATGATGATATTAGGAATAATATTGATAATAACGATAATTATAGTAATATTAACAATAATAACAATAATAACAATTATAGCGGTAATTACAATAATAACGATAATAACGATAATAATAATAACAATAATAACAATAATATCGACGATAACGATAATTACGATAATAATAATAACAATTATAGCGATAATAACGATAAGAATGACAATAATATTAATAATAATATCAACGACAACGATTATAACGCTAATTATGATAAGTTTATATCTAAAATAAGGATAATAATGATAAGAACGATAATTATAATAACAATAATAACAATTATAATGGTTATAACGAAAAAATAATAATAATAAGACCTATAAGAACGATAATATAGATAATAATAGTAGTAATAATAACAATATTAGCAAAAATAACGATAATAACGATAACAATATTAACGATAATAAAGTTAGTTATAACAATATTAATAACAGTAATAACGATAATAAAGATAACAATAATAATCAATAACGATAATTACGATAATAACGAAAATAACGATGATAGCGATAATAATATTAATAATAATAATAATATTAACGCAAATAGCGATAATAACGGTAAGAACGATATAAATAATAGTAAAAATAAACGTAGTAACGATAAGAAGGATAATAACATTAAAATAAATAACGATAATAATGCCAATAATATTAATAATAATAACAATAATAATTATAATAACGATAATAATTATATCGTAAATAACGACTATAATAATAATAATAATAATAACGTTGATAATGATAATAACGATTCATAGGTAATAATAATAACAAGAATATAGATAATAACGTTAATAACGATAAAAACGACATTTAATATAATAATAATAACGATAATATCGATAATAATAATAACGATAATGACGACAAATGTAATAATAATATTATTGGTAATAACGATAATAATGATAATATCGATAATAATTCTAACGAAAATGACGACGATAATAATAATCATAATAAGGATAGTAAGGATAAATACGATCACATCGATAATAATAATAGCAACATTAACATTAATATCAAAAAAAAGATGATAAACAAATAATATTAAAAATGTTAACGATAATAACGCTAATAACAATAATAATAATGGTAATAATTTAGATAACATCGATATTAACGATAATAAGGACAATAACAATAACAATAATAGCAGCACTAGCAATTATAATCCTTTAACGATATAAATATTTATCAAAATAACAATAATATTGATAATAACGATAATAACGATAATAATAGTAGCAATAATAACAATAATAACACTAATAACGATAATTGCGAAAATAATAATAATAATAAGAAAAATAATAACATTAATATTGTTAATAAGGTTATTACCGATGATAATGATAATTACAATATTCATAATAACTATAATAAGGATATTAACGATAATAATAATAACGATAATAACGATCAGAATAATATCGATGAATACGATAAAATCGAAAATAATAATAAAAACATTAACAATAAAATCGATAATAATAATAATTAAAACGTTAATAACCATAATAATAATCATAATAATAGCAATAATAACCGTAACAAGGAAAATAACGAGGATAATAATAATAATAATAACAATAATAGCGATAATAAAGATATTAACGTTAATAGCGTTAATAATAAAAACAATTAAAACGATAATAATAATAATTATGATAATAACAATAATAATTATAATAGTGATAGCATTAATAACGATATTTACGATAATAATAATAATAATAAAGATAATAACATTATCAACGATAATAACGATAATAAAGTAAATAACAATAATTATAAAAACAATTAAAACGATAATAACAATAATTATGATAATAGCAATAATAATTATAATAGTGATAGCATTAATAACGATATTTACGATAATAATAATAATAAGAAAGGTAATAACATAACTATCGATAATAACGATACTAACGATAATAACGATATTGACGATAATATCGATAATTATAATAACAACATTAACGATTATAAAAATGATAATACTGACAAAATAAAGATAATAACGAAATTATCGATAATAACGATAATAATAATAGTAATAATAATAACGATAATAAACGTAATAACAACAATAATAATAATAATATAATATTAATAATAATAATAATAATAATAACGATAATAACGATTATAATGACAGTAACGTTAATAACGATTATAATCATAACGATAATAATAATAATAATAATATAGATAACAACGATATTAACGTTAATGACGATAATAATAAAAACAATAATAAAGATACAAACGATTATAACGATAAGAACGATAATAATATTTATAATAATAATAATAATAACGATAATAACGATAATAATGGAAGTAATAGCAACAATATTAAGAATAATATATATATAATAACGATAATAACGATAATAATATATTTAGTAATAACAGTAATAAAAATATTAAGGATAAAAATGATTTTAACAGGAATCATAATAAAGATAATAACGATAATGTCGATAATAATAATAACAATATTAACGAGAATATCGACAATAATAATAATAGTAATAATAATAATAATAACCTTAATAACGATAATATCGCTAGTAACTATAATAAAAGATATAATAATAACAATATTAAGAGTAATAACTATAATAACAAAAATAACGATAAAAATAATAGTACTAATAACAATAATAACAACAATATTGCCAATAACGATAATAGCGATAAAAATAATAACGATAATAGTGATAATATCGATAATAATAATAAAAAAATTAACAATAATATCGATAATAATAATAATAATAATAACAATAATTTCAATAATAACGAAAATAACGATAATAATAAGAAAAATATTGTAACAATAATAACGATAATAACGATAATAATATAAACCATAATGAAGGTATAATAATAATATTAACGATAATAACGAAAAATACGATAATATCGGTATTGATATTAACGATAATAACGTTAATAACGTTAATAATAATGGTACTAATAACAATAATAATAACATTAACGATAATAACGATAATATCGATAATATTAATAACGATAATAGCTACAATAACGATAATAATAATAATAATTGTTACGAAAAAGTCGATAATAACGATAATAAAGATAATAATAATAATTTTTATTACGATAAACAACATAATAACAATAATAATTATAGTAATTATAATAATTATTATGATAAACACGATAATAATGATATTAGTAATATTAATAATAAAGATAATTACGATAATAACGATAATAATAATAACAATAATAACGATAATAACAATATTCACGATAATAATAATTACAATTATAACGATAAAATCAACAATAATGATATAAGGAAAATAATTATAATAATAATAATAATAAAAACGATAAGAATGATAATAATACTTACAATAATAATGATAATAACAATAATAACGATATTAACTATAATAAAATTAATAATTATATTTACGTTAACAACGATAATGATATTAGTAATAATAGCGATAATAAAGATAATTGCGTTAAATATAATAATAACATTAATAACGATATAAACAATGATAAGGATAATAATAATAACGGTAATGACAATAATAATAATAATAGTAATAACGATAATAATCATAATAACGTTAATAATAATAACAATATTAACGGCAATATTAATAATAATATTAATAAAGATAAGAGCAATAATAATAATTGCAATAACATTAGTAACCATTATAACGAAAATAGCGATAATGACGATGACAATAATAACCATAATTACGATAATAACGAAAATAATAAAAACGATAGTCTCGTTAATAGTAATAATCATAATACCGTAAAAACGATAATAAATTTGATAATAATAAAAATATTAACGATAATAACGATATTATCGGTATAAATATAACAATAATATTGACAATTACGTTATAAGAAATAATAATAATAACAATAATAACTATACTAACGATATTAACGATAAGAACAAAATTAACGATAATAACAAGATTTATAAAAATATTAATATCTGTAATAATGATAAGAACGATTAGAACTATAGTATTACAACAATAATAACAATAATAACCTAAATAACTACAAAAAAAATGATTTAAATAAGATATTAACGATAATAAATAGAATAACAGTAATAACGGTAATAACGACAATAATAATAAAAATAAAAACGAAAATAACGATAATAATAATAATAATAATAATAATAATAATAATATCGATAATAATAATAACAATATTAATTATAATATCGATAATATTATTAACAATATTAATGATAATATCGATAATAAAAATAACATTATTAACGATAATATCTATAAGCATATTATTAATAATAATAATAGTAATAACGGTAATATGGATAATAATAGTAGCAATACTAACATTAATAACAATAATAGCGGTAATAAGGTAATTAACGGTAATAACGATAATTTAAATAACCATATAAACAATAATAAAGATATTATCGATGATAATAATAACCATAATAACGATAATATCGATAATAATAATAATATTATTAACGTTAACATCGTTAACAATAATAATTATAATAACATTAATAACGATAATATCGATAATATCTATAATAATAATAAAGAAAATAACGATAATAATGATATTAACGATAATAATAATTGTAATAATATCGATAATAACGATAATAACGATAATAAAGATAATAATGATAATAACGATTATAATAACATCGATAATACCGATAAGAGTAGTAATAATAAAAACGATAATGACTATATTTAGTATAATAATAATTACAATAATAGAGAAAGGAACGATATTATCTTTATTAACAATATTAATAATAACGATAATAACTAAAATAACGATGTAACGATAATGATAAGAATAATATTAACAATAATATTAATAATAATAATAATAAAAATAGCAATAATAACGATAATAAAGATAATAACGATAATAATGATAACGATAATAACGATAATAACGATAATACTAGTAAAGATGACAACAATAAAAACAATAATATTAATATTAATAATAACGAAAATAAGGATAATAACGATGTCAAGGATAATAATAATAACAACAAAAAGGATAATAAAAATAATAAAGAAAAAGTAAATAAGTATAATAACGATGACAATGATAATAATAATAACATTAATAAAGTAATAACGATAATTAAGATTATACGGATTATAACAATAACGATAATAAAAATAATAATCAGAACGGTAATGAGGATAAACGATAAAAAAGATAATAACTATTGTAACAATAATAACAATAATAACTGTAATAATAATAACAATATTAGCGTTAATGATGATAATAATGATAATAACTATAAAAACAAATATTATAACGATAATAATAATAACAATAATAACGATTAATACAATATTAACGACAATAATAAAAATAACATTAACGTAAATAGAGATAATTACTATTTCAAAGATAATAGTAATAATAATAATAACGATAAAAACGATATAAACAATAGCAACAATAATAATAATGATAATTACTATATTAATAGTATTTACAAAAACAATAATAACGATTATAGCAAAAATTATAAAAATAATAATCACGATAATAATGATAATAACGTTAATAATAATAGCAATAAAATCGATTTTAACGTTAATAACGATAGTAATAATAATAATAATAACGAAAGTAAGTACAATAACGGTGACAATTATAATATTAATAACATTAATCACGATAATAACGATAATAACGACAATAATAATAGTAATAATAACGATAATAACGATATCAATGGAATTAACGATAATAACGTTTATAATAATAATCTTATAAAAGATAAGAACGATAATAACGATACTAAAAATAACAGCGATAATAATAATAACGATATAAAGGATAATATCGTTAATAATTGTAAAAATATTCACGATAGTTTCCATAATAATAATAACAACAAAAACAATAATAACGATAATAAGTATAATAAAATTATAATAATAACGGTAATAACGATTATAAAATTAATAATAATAATAATAATATTATCGATAATAGCAATGATAATAATAGTAATAATATTGGTAATAACGATAAAAGAGTTCCTAACGATAATAATAATGACGACAATAACGATAATAATGACTATGATGATAAGAAAGATAATAATACTAATAATAATAAAAACAATAAGGACAATAACGATCATAGTGATAATAATAAGAATAATAATAACAATATTAAGAATAGTAACTTTAATAACGATTATAACAATGTTAACGATAATAATATTAACGATAATAACGATAATAACAATAATAATAATAATAATAATAATAAAGATAACAACGAAATTAACGATAATAATGACAGTAATAATAACAATAATGACGATAATAACGTTAACAATAACGATATTAACGATAACAATAGTTGTAATAATAACAATAATAACAATTATAGCGATAATAACGATATTACCGTTAATAAGGATAATTATAATATTCATAATAACTATAATGCGAATAATACCGATAATTATAATAACGATATTAACGATAATATCGATAATAATAATAATATTATCAACGATATAATCGATAATAATAATAATCATAATAACATTAATAACAATAATAACGATAATTACGATTAAAATAATAATAACGAAAATAACGATAATAACGATATTAACAATTATAATAATAATAATAATAACGAGAATAACGATAATAAGTATAATAACCATAATAACGATTATAACGATGAAATAAAAATAATAATAATGATAATAAAGATAATAAAGGCAATAATAATAATAATAATATTAATAATAATAATAATTTTAATGACGATAATATCGGTTAAATAATAATAATAATATTAATAATAATACGGTTAATAAAGATAACAGAGATTATAATAATAACGATTAAAAAGATAACAAAGGCAATAATGATAATAGCAATAATAACGATAACAACTGTGATAAGAATAACAATATTAACAATATTAAATTTAATAGTGATAACAATAATACCGATAACAACGATAATAACAATAACAAAAATAATAATAATAATAATAATAAAAAGGAAAATAAATATAATAAAGGTGACATCGAAAATAATAA
This sequence comes from Vespa crabro, assembly GCF_910589235.1. Taxonomy (NCBI): domain Eukaryota; kingdom Metazoa; phylum Arthropoda; class Insecta; order Hymenoptera; family Vespidae; genus Vespa; species Vespa crabro. The sequence continues at coordinate 4,000,275 of NW_025813595.1, forward strand.
TAAAAATAATAATGATAATAACGATAATAACTATAATAATAATAATAATACTAACGATATAAAGATATTAATAATCGTATTAAAGATAAGAACGATAATAACGCTACTAACGATAATAGCGATTATAATAAGAACAACGAAAATAATATTAACGTTATTAATTATAGTAACAATTATAATAATGACGATAATAACGATAACATCGGTAATAATGATAATAACGATAAAAACGATAATTTAAATGATAGTAATAGTAATAATAAAGATATTAACTATGTAAATGATTCTAACGATAATAATAATAACAACTATAACGATAATAACTAATATGATGTTAAGAATGATAATAATATTAACAATAGTAAAATCAATAATGACATTCACGATAATAAAGATAATAATAGAAGTAATAATAACAATATTAAGAATAATTAATATAATAACGATAATAACAATAGTAATAGTTGTAATAAAAAAAGTAATAACAATAAGAACGATAAAAACGAATTTAACGATAATAATAATTGTGATAATTACGATAATATAGATAATAATAATAACTATATTAACGATAATAACGGTAATAACGATAAAAATAATAGAAAAATAACAATAATATCAATAATAACGATAACAAAGATAATAACGATAAAATCGATAATAATAAATAAGATAATATCGATTTCATCGATAATAATAATAACAATATTAACGATAATATCGATCATAAAAACAATAATATCGACGATAATATCGGTAATAATAATAACAATATCGACAGTAATATCGATAATAATAATAACAATAATAACAATAATACCGATACTAACGATAATATCGTTAATAATAATAACGATAATAATGATAATAGCGATAAAAACAATAACGATATTAACGATAATATTGACAATATTAAAGATAATAATGATAATAATTTTAATAGGATAATAATTATCATAATAATAATAGTAATAACGATAATAACGATAAAAAAATTAAAATAATAACGATAATATAGATAATAATAATAAAATTAATAAACTTAATAACGATAATTACGATAATAAAGGTATTAATGATAATAATAATAGTAATAATAATAGTAATAATAATAATGATTATTACGATAATAACGATAATAATAATAGACGTAATAACATTATTACAATATTAACGATAAAAACAATAATATCGATATCCATAATAACGATAATAAAGTTAACATTAATAACAATAATAATATTGATAATAACTATAATAACAAAAATAAACATATTGACGACAATAACGATAATAATAATTACGATAATAACGATAATATCGACAATAGCGATAATAATAATAATAATAACGGCATTAATAAATATTATAAATATAATAACGAAATGGTATTAACGATAAAATCGACAATAGTAGTAATTGTAATAACGATAATAACGATAATAGTAATAAGTATAAAATCGATAGTATTGATATTAATGAAAATATCCATAATAATAATAAATAGAACACTACTAACGATAATAACAATAACAATAATAACAATAATAACGATTATTAAAATAATAACGATAATAGTAAGAATAATAATAATATCGAAAGTATGGTTAATTACGAAAAAAACGGTAATAATGATAATAACTATAATAACGTCAATAATAATAATAATAATAATAATAAAGATAATAACGATAATAACGATAATAGCGATTATAATAAAAACAAAATAAAGATAACAACGATATTAACAATAATAACAATAATAACAATTATAGCGATAATAACAATAATAACGATAATAACGATAATACTAATAACAATAATAACAATAATATCGACAATAACGATAAATACGATAATACTAATAACAATTATAACGATAATAACGATAATAACAATAATATTAATAATAATAATAATAATGATAACAATAATAAGGATAATAGCAATAATAATAATAACAAAATTAACGATTATATAGATTATAAAGATAATGATAGTAACGATAATAATAATTATAATAATAACTAATTACGATAATAATAATAGAAAAGATAATAATACTAATGATTATAACCATAAAAACGATAATAACGATAACAATAATAAAATTAATAACGATAATAACGATTATAACGATAATAATAATAACAATAACATTGATAATAACGACAATAATCATAATAACTATAATAATAATAACAAAAATAACTATTAAAACGGTAATAACAATAACAATAATAACAATAATGACGATAATAACGGTAATAATGATAATAATAATTATAATAATGACAATAATAACTGTAATAACGCGAAATAATAAATACAACTGTAACAATAGTAATAATAGCAATATTAACGATGATAACGTAATGGAAGATAATGGTAATAATATTAATTACGAAATTAAGCTTAATAACGATAATAACGATATAAATAATAATAATAATTATAATAATAATAAAAATAATAACGATAATAAATATAATAACGTTAATAATACAGGTAATAATAACAATAATATCACTATTAAAGATAATAAAGATAATATCGATAATAATAACAACAATATTAACGAAAGTAATCTTAATAATAATAATAGTAATAACGATAAAAACGATTAAAACGATAATAAAGATAATAATACTAATGATATTAACGATAATAGTAATAATTATTATAACGATAAGAACGACAATAAAGATAATAATAATAATAATAATAATAATAACGAAAATAAGGATAATAACGATAATAATAATAATCAGAATAACGATGATAACGATAATATCGATAATAATAGAAATAATAATAATAATAATGATCGTAACGATAATAAAGATAATAATAGCAGTAATAGTAACAAAAATCATAGTAATAACTATAATAACGGTAATATCGATAATAATAACAATGACAAAGTTAATAGAAATGATAATAATAGCGATAATAACGATAATTACTTTAATAATAATAACAATAATGAAGGTAATACTAATATCAATAATAATAATGACAATATTAACGATAATAACGATATTAGTAATAATAAAAGTGATAATAACGATAATAATGATAATAACGATAATAATAATACGATGATAAAGACAATACCAATAATAATAACAACGATAACAACGATAATAATAATATTAACAATAATATCGATAACTACTATCATTCCTATAATTATAATAATAGTAATATCGATAATAAGGATAATTACGAAAAAAACGGTATTAACGATAATAACGATAATAACGGTAATAATTATAACAATAATGACGATAATAACGATAATTACGATAATAATTATAATAACGATAATTATAACAATAATAACGATGGGAAAGATTATGAAGATAATAATAATAACAATTATTACGACAATAATAATAAGAATATAACGATAATAACGATATTAGCGATAATAATAATAATAATAATAAAGATAATAACAAATTGACCATAATAACAATAATTGTGAAATTTACAATAATAATAAGAACAGCAATAACCATATTACCGATAATAACGTTAATTAAAATAACAATGACAACGATAAAAACGATAAGTATAATTATAATAATGACGATAATAACGAAAAAAGTAATAACAATTATAACGATAAAAACGATAATAAGAATAATAATAATAACAGTAATAAACATAATTAAGATATCAAAAATAGAAATTGTAGTAATAAAAACAGTAATAACAATAATAAAGATAATAACGATATTAACGATAATAATAATATCGATAGTAAGCAATATATCAATAATAACAATAATAACATTAACGATATTATCGTTAATATTAACAATAATAATAACTATAATAACGACAATAACGATAATAACAATATTAATAACAACTATAGTAACGATAATACCAATAATAATAATTAAAATATTATCGATAATATCGATAATAATAATAAAAATAACAACGATAATATCGATATTAACTGTTATATTATTAATAATAACGATAATAACGATAATAAGGATAGTAATTATAATAACAATGATATTAATATCGATAAAAACAATAAAATTAATAACGCCGACTATGATAACAACGAAAATAATAATATTAATAATAAAGATAATTACGATAATAACGATAATAATTGTAATAATAATAAAAATAATAACGATAATAACGTTAATAACGAAAATAACGATTATATTATTAACGATTATATTAACAATATCGAAAATATTAATAGCAATACTAACGATAATAACGATAATAATACTAATAATAACAATAATAACGAAATTAACGATAATAGCGATAATAATAATGACGATAATAACGATAATAGAAATTATAATAATAACGATAATAACGATAAGAATGGTAATAACAATAATAATAATATTGATAACAAAGATAATAACGATATTAACGCTAATAGCGATAATAATAAAAACAATATTAACGAAAATAAAGATAATGAAGATAATAACGATAATAATAAGAATAATAACAGCAATAATATCTATAATAAAGATAATAACGACAATAACGATCATAACAATAATAATAATAGTAATAATAACGATGATAACGTAATTAACTATAATAATAATATTAATAATAGTAATAATAATAACACAAATAACGATATTAACGATAAAAGTAGTAGTAATACTAAAAATAATAACAATACTATCGATAATGATGTTAACGGTATTAATAATAACGATAATAATTAAAATAATAATAACAATTCTAACTATAAAAACGATAATAATAATCGTAATAGTAATAATAATAGCAATAATGACGATAATAAAGATAATTATAATAACAATAATAACGACAATAACGATAATAGCGGTAACAATAATAACAATAATAACGTTAATAAAGAAAATTACGATAATTCTGATAATAACAATAATAATGATAACGATAATAACGAAATAGTAATCATAATAATTACGATTATAAAGATAATATCGATAATAATAATAATTATAATAATTAATATAGTAACGATATAAACGATAAGAACAATAATATTAATAAAAACAATAAAGATAATAATGATAATAATAATAATCATAATAACAATAACAAGGATAATAACAATAAGAATAATAAAAGACTATAATAATGATTATAAAGATATTGATAATAAAGATAATAATTATAATAATATAAAAAATATTAACGATAATAATGATAGAAACGATAATAATTATAATGACAATTAACATAATAACGATTATAACGAAAATACTAATAACATAAATAACGTTAATAACGATTATAACGATAATAACGATAATAATAATAACAATAATAACTATAAAAACCATAATTACGATATTTTAGTAATAAAAATGAAGATAAAATCGATAATAAGGACAATAATAATAGTAATAATAACGATAATAACGATAATATCGATAATAATAATTATATCGATAATAAGGGTAATTATGAAAATAGCAGTAATAACGATAAATTATATAAAACGACAATAATAATAATAACAAAAACGATAATAAGGATAATAACGATAATAACGATAATGATAGTAATATTAACAAAGTAAGTATCAGTATTAACGGTAATAACGATAATAATAATAACAATAATGACGATAATAAAAATAATATTGATAATAACAATAATTATAATTATAATAATAATAATAAAAACGATAATAACAGTAATAATAATAACAATAATAACGAAAATAAAGAAATAACGATAATAATAATATTAATTATAAAGATAGTAACAATAATATCGATATTAGCGATAACTATAATAACTATGATTACGATAATGACAATGGTAATAATGACCAAAATATCGAAAACAATTAAAATAACGATATTAATAGTAATAAAAATGAAGTAATATCGGTAAAGTGGATAGTAATAATAATAATATATACGATAAAAACGATAATAACGATAATAATAATAATAATAATAACTATAATATCGTTATTAGTAACAACTATAAAATCGATAATATTGGTATTAATAAAAATAACTAGAATAATAATAATACATATAACAATAAAAACGACAATAACAATAATAATATTGACATTAATTACGATAATTACGATAATAACGATAGTAATAAAGACTATAAAAACAGTAAAGAAGATGATAACGATTATAATAATAATAATAATATTATTATCGGTAATAAGTATAATTACGAAATTAACGGTAATAAAGATAATACCAATAATAACGACAACAATAATAATAATAATAATAACGATACCTACGATAATAACGATAATAATAATAATAATAATAAAGATAATAACGGGATTAACGACAATAACGATAGTAATAATTACAATAATAACGATAATGATGATAATAATAATAATAACGGTAATTATAAGAACAAAAATTACTATAATAACGATATTAGCAATAATAATAATAAGAATTAGAACGATAATAAAGAATTATCGATAGTAATAATAACAATTATAACGATAATAATAGTAATGACCATAACAATAACAACGACAATTACGATAATATCGATAATAATATTAACATTATTAACGTTCATAATGATAACAGTAATAATAATAATAACATGTATAACGATAAAAACGATAATAACGATAATAACGATGATAATAATAACGATAATAATTTTAATAAAGATAATAACAATAATAACGAAAATAACGATATTAATAATAATAACTATAAAAATAATAATTAGGATTATAACGATCATAACGATAATAATAATAGTTACAGTAACAGTAATAATAAATATAATAACGATATTGAGGATTCAAACGATATTAGAGACAATAGCGATAATAAAATTAATAATAATAACTATAATAACGATAATAACAATAATAATAAGAACATTAATAGCGATAATAACGATAATAAAATTAATAATAATAATAATGGCGATATTATAGTTATTAAAGATTATAATATGAACGATAATAAGGACAATAGTAATTATAACAATAACGATAATAATGATAATAACGACAATAATAATAATAATAATAAATATGATAACGATAATAACGATAATAACGCTAAAAATAATAATAACGGTTATAGTAATAATAATAATAACAATATTAACGATAATAGCGATAATATCGGTATAATTATAATATGATAATCAATAATTGCATTACTAGAAATAATAATAATAAGAATAATAACGATAATGAAGATAATAACGAAAATACTATTAACCATAATAACAATAATAATAATAAGAATAACGATAATAACGATAATAACGTTAATAATAATAGTAGTAATAACAATAATAACGATAATAACTAAAATAACGGTAATAATAGTAACGATAATAACGTTAACATCGAAAAAAGTAATAACAAAATTAACGATAATCACATTAATAATAATAATAAAAATAATAATAACGATAACATAAATAATAACGATAATAGTAATAACGATATTTTCGGCAAAAGTGCTAATAATAATAACGATAATAACGATATCAATAATAACAATAATAACGATAATAACGATAATAGCGATTGTAATGAGAATAAAGACAGTAATAAGAATATTAATAATAATAATAACGATAATAATAATAATATTAATAACGATAATTACTTTAACAACGATAATAGTAATAATGACGTTAATAGTTATAATCATAATAAAGATATTAGCGATAATATCAACAATAATAATAATAATAATAACCATAATAAAAATAATAAAAATTATAACTATAATAACGAATATAACAATGAAAATAATAGTAATAATAGATATATTAAATTTAGTAAGGATAATAACGATTATAATATTATAATAATATTAACTATTATTATAATATTAAATATTAATAATTAATTATTAATAATATTAACGTTAATAGGTATATTTATTATATTAAATTTAATAGTAATAAAAAAAATAACGATAAAAACGATATTAACGATAATAACAATAATAATAATGATAATAACGATAATAATAATAGCAATAATAATGATTTTTAATGTCTAGAATGATAAGAATAATAACATTTATAACCATTATAACATTATCAACGATAATAATAATAATGACATTAATAATAATAATCATAATAAACATATTAACATTAATTTCAACAAAAATAAATCTAAAAATAAAAATAATAATAATAGTAACCAAAAAAACGATAATATCGATAATAACGATTATAATAATAACGATAGTAACGATAATAAAGATAATAACGACAATAATATTAACGATAATATCTACATTATTGATAATATTAACTACGATAATTTTGATAATAACGAAAATAAAATTAATAACAATAAAGATAATATCAATATTAACGATAATATTGATAATAACTATAATAACAAAAAAAATAATATTAATAATTACATTAATAACAATAATAGGCATAAAGACGATTTTAACGAAAATAATAATAACGATAATAACAATAATATCGATAATATTAATATCAATATTTACGATAATTTGGATATTAATTATTGTTATAATAACAATAGTAACGATCATAAAGATGATAGCGACTATAATAATAACGATAATACCGATATTAATAATAATAATATTAATGTTAGTAACAATAATAATGATAACGATGTTCATAATAGTTATAATAAAAACGAATACAACGTTACTAACGATATTAGTGATAATAACGATAATAACGATAATAAAAGGTACAATAACAACGATATTAACATAAATATTAATAACAATTGTACCGTTAACAACGATAATAAAAAAAATTATAATAATAATAATAACGAAAGTAAAGATAATAACAATAACAATAATTACATTAATAGTGATAATATCAATTATAATAATAATATTAACGATAATATAAGTCATAATATTAATAGTAATAACATTAAAAACGATAATAACGATAATAAAGATAATAACAATAATAATAATAATAATATTAATATCAATAATAACAATAATAACGTTAGTAACGATAATAACGATAATAAAAATAATAACCATAATAACGATAATAACGGTAATAAAAAAAAATAATAACGATTTTAACGAAAATAGTGTTAACAATTGTAACGAAAACAACGATAACAACATTAATAATAATAATAATAATAGCGAAGATAAGTATGATAACGTTGAAAACTATAATATTAATAATAATAATATCGATAATAACGATTCTAATGATAATAATAATACTAAAAATAACGATAATAACGATATTAATGCCAATAACGATAATAACGATAATTACGATAATATCGATAATAATATTAACATTATTAACGTTCATAACGATAACAGTAATAATAATAATAACATGTATAACGATAATAACGATAATAATAATACTAACAGTAACAATAATAACGATAATAACTATAACAACGATGATAATAATAACGATAATAATTTTAATAACGATAATAACGATACTAACGAAAATAACGATAATAATAATAATAAGAATAAAAATAAAAACAAAATAACAATGATTATTAGAACAATAATAACGATATTAAGGATAATAACGATAATGATAATAACAATAATGACGATAACAACGGTAGGAACGATAATAGTAATCTTAATAATAACGAAAATAAGGATAATGACGATAACAACTATAATAATAATAATAATAATAATAATAATAAAGAAAGTAAAGATATTAACGATATTAACGATAATAACAATAATATCGATAAGAATAATACGATTATAACGATTACAGTAATAATAATAATATCGATAGTAACAAAAGTAAAGATAATGATGATAAAAAAAAATAATAATAACGATAAAAACGATGTCAACGATAACAGCGATAATAATGTTAATAACAATAATAATAACAATAATAACGATAATAACAATTATAGTGAGAACATTAATATTGATAATAACGGTAATAACTATAATAATAATAATAACATTATTAATGATAATAACTATAAAAACGATATCAAATCGATAATAAAAATATATATAATAATAACGAAAATAGAGATAATCACGATGAGAACGATAATAATAATAATAATGATAATGATAATAACGATAATAACGAGAATAACCATAATATCGATAATAATAACAATAATAACGATAATAACGATAATAACAATTATAATAGAAGTATTAATAATTATATTAAGAATAATAACAATAAAAACGATAATAACAATAAAAATAGTAGTAATATAAAAATTAATAATTATAATAACGATAAAAACGATTTTAACGATAATAATAATGACGATAAATAGGATAATATTGATAATAATAATAACAATATTATCGATAATATCGATTATAATAATAACATTAATAACTATACTTACGAAATTAACGATTATATCGATATTAAAAATAAGAGTAATAATAACCAAAATAAAGACATTAACGCCACAATAATAATAATAATAATAACGATAATTACGGTAATAACGATAGAAATAATAGAAAAATAACTATAATAACAATAATAATGTTAAAAAAGATAAAAAAGATAATATCGTTAATAATAATAACGATATTAACGATAATATTGACAATATTAAAGATAATAAAGATAATAATGTTAAAACAATAATAATTATCATAATAATAATAGTAATAACGTTAATAACGATATTAAAAATAAAAATAATAATGATAATATAGATAATAATAAGAAAATTAATAACATTAATAACGTTAATAACGATAATAACGGTAAAATAGTAGAATTGATAACTGTAATAACGATTAAAATGGAAATAATAATAATGACAATTTCGAAAGTAACGATAATAGCGGTAAAAACGATAATAAGTGATAATACTAGCAATGATAATAATGGTAATTTCGATGATAACAATAATCATAATAGTTATAATAGCATTATGACAATAATAACGATAACAACAATGATAACGATATATAAAATAACGATAATAAAGACAATAATAATAACAATATTAATATCATTTATAACAATAATAACGATGATAACCACAATGACGATAATAACGATAAAATCGATAATAATAATAATAATAATAACAGTAATAACGATAATACGTTAATAACGTCAATAATAATAATAATAATAATAATAATAATAATAATAATAATAATAGTAATAATAGTAATAATAATACCGATAATAAAGATAATGACGACAATAATAATAATAATAATAATATTAATAATAATAAAGATAATGACAATAATAACGATAATAATAATAATAATAACAATAATATTCACCACATTAATAACAATAATAACGGTTATGTTGAGAATAATATTAATAATATTAGCGATAATAATGATAATAACGATATAATCGATAATAATAATCACAATAATAACGATAATAACTACAGTAATGATAATAATAATAATAATTATAACGATAATAACGATGATTTCGATAATAACAATATTAATAAGAGCGATAGTAACGTTAATAGTAATAACTATAATTTCGATATTAATGATATTAATGAAAATAACTATAATAATAATAATAAATATAACAATAATAACGATAATAATGATAAAAATATTAACGATAATAAAGTTAGTTATAGCAATAATAATAACAATAATAACCATAACAAAGATATCATTAATAACATAATTAACGATAATGCCGATAATAACGTTAATAATAATAATAATAAAAATTATAATAATAACTATAATAACGATAATAATTATAATAACGATAATAACGATAATAACGATAATAACAATATTAGTAATAATAACCACGAAAATAACGATAATAACGATAACAATAATGATAACATTTACAATATAAATAATTACAATAGTAACGATAATAACATTATGACGATAATAATAATAATAATATTAACGATAATAGCGATAATGAAGATAATAACGACAATAAGGATAATAGCATTATAGTTATTAACGATAAAAAAGACAATAAAGATAATAACAATTAAAATTATAAAGATATTAATGAAAATAATGATAATAATGATAATAAAGATAATAATAATATCGAAAATAACGACAATAGTAATAATAATAATAACGATAATAATTATAATAACGATAACATCGGTAATAATAAAAACAATAATATCGAAAATAACGATATTAACGATATAATAATAATTATAATTTCGCTAATAAATTACGAAAATATCGGTAATAACCACGATAACGGGGAAATCGATAATTAACAATATAATCGATAATAACGATAATAAAGACATTAAATGTAATAATAATAACGATAATAACGATAATATCGATAATAATAATAGCGACAATGACGACAAAAGTAATAATAATATAAATGTCATTAACGAAAATAACGATAATAGTAATTATAATAATAACGATAATAACGATAATAACGCATAATAATAATTACAACAATAAAAATAGTAATAATAAAAATAATAACGATGATAACGATATTGACAATAATAATAAAAATATTTACAACGATATTAAGTATAATAACGATATCATTGAGAATAATAAAAATAATATCGATAATAACGATTATAACGATAATAAAATTAATAATAATATCGATAATAGCGATAATAACAATAATAAAATAATAATAGTAATAAAAATAAAGATAATATCGATATTAACGATAAATTCGATAATAATTATAACAATTATATCGATAAATACGATTAGAAATATAATACTATTAACAATAATATCGCTGACAACTATAATAACGATAATTATAACAATTACATATAGATAATAAGGATTATAATGATAAGAACGAACATAACTATATAAAAGAAAATAACGGCAAATATAATAATAATAATAGCGAGAGTGACGATAATGACGATAATAACGATAATGATAATAATAAGGATTATAATAATATCGATAGTAACGATAATGGTAATAATAATAATAATGATAATAACGATTATAAATATAATAATAATAACGATAAAAGCTATAAAAGCCATAATAATAATAATAACGATAATAAGGGTACTAACGATAACAACAATAATATATATATCAATAAAAACGATTATAACGATATTAACGATAATTGTGATAATAACAATAAGACCGATAGTAATCATACGATAATAACGAATACTGTAATGATAATATTATCGATAGTTTCAATAATAACGATAATGACGTTAATAATAAAAATAATAATAAGGTAATAACGATATTAATGACAAATACGATGATAATGATAATAACAATAATAATAAAAATAACAATTACAAAAGAAACGATAATAACTGTAAGAATGAGAACAATAATAACGATCATAGCGTTAATAACGATAATAATAATAGCAATAATAGCGATAATATCATTAATAACAATAATCGTAATAATAACGATAATAGTGGTAATAACGCTGACAACGATAATAATAATAATAGTAATAACTATAATAACGATATTAACGAAAATAAGGATAATAATAATAACAATAATAACTATAATAACGATTATAATGATAATAACTATAATAATGATATTAACAATAAGAATAAAAGTAATAATAAAGACATTAAATTTATGAACGATAATAATGATAATAACGATACTAATAAAAATAATGATAACAATAATAAAGAAAAAAACGATTATAATCATAATAACTATAATAATGATATTAACAATAAGAATAAAAGTAATAATAAAGACATTAACGTTATGAACGATTATAACGATAATAATATTAACAATAATAACGATAATAACTATATTAAAAATAACAATAATATACGATAACAAAGATAAAACAACAATAATAATAGTGTAACATAGCAAAATAAGGATAATAACGATAATAGCGACAATAATAATAATAATAATAACGATAATACCGATAATAACGTTAATAATTCTAGTAATAATAACTATAATAACGGTAATAACTATTTTTATGAAAACAATAGTAACGATAAAATCGATAATGTCGATGATAATAATTATAATAACAGCGATAATAACGATATTAACGATAATAACTATAATAATAATAGCAATATTTACGACAATAACGATATAAATGATAATAACGATAACAACGGACACAAAATAATAATAATAGAAATAATAAAGGTCATAACGATATTAAACATAATATCGTTAGTAATAATACTAATAATAACGATAATAACGATTATAATGATAATAACGTATATTACATTAATAGAAATAACAATAATAACGATAAATATAATATCGATAAATATAATTAACGATAATAATAGAACTAATAATAACAATGTAAACAATAATGACGATAATAACGAAATAACGATAATAACATTAGTAATAATAACAATAATAAAAATAATAACGATAATAATGACAATAATAATAGCAATATTCACATTAATACCGATAATAATAATAATAACATCTATAACGACAATGACGATAAAAACGATAATAATAATAACGATAATATCGAAAATAGTAATAATAATAATAACGATAGATAAAATAATAATGATAAGGACAATAATAATAATAATAATTATAAAGATTATAACGATAATTACAATAATAACGATAATAATAATAAAATTAATATCGATAAATACGTAAATAACTATAGTAATAATAGCATTAATAACGACAATAACGATAATAATAATAATAATAGTAATAACAATATTAAGGATAATAACGATTATAACGATAATACTAATAACGATGACAACGATAAAAACAATAATATTAATATTAATAATAACGAAAATAAGGATAATATCGATAACAACGATACTATTAATAATAATTATCAAGATAATAACATAATTAACGATTATATCGATAAAATGATAATAACATTACTAATAATAATAAAAATAACAATAAAAACGATAAGAACACTAATAATGAGATGAATATGAACGATAATAACAATAATAGGGATAATAATAATTACAATAATAACGATAACAACGACAATAACAATAAAAATAATAATAATAATAACGAAAATAACGATAATAACGATGTCAACGATAATAATAATAACAATAATAAGGATAATAACGATGACAACGATAATTATAATAACAACAATAAAGATAATAACGACAATGACAAATATACGGATTATAATAATACGATAATATCGATAATAGTAATAATAATAAGAACGATAATGAAGATAAAACGATAAAAATGATAATAACTATAATAACGATAATTGCAATAATAACTGTAATAATAATAGCAATATTATCGTTAATCATGATAATAAAGTTAATAACAATAATAACGAAAATAACAATGAAAATAGTTTTAATAATAAAGATATTAAAGATAGTAACGCTATGAACGATAATAATAATAACAATAATTACAACAAAACCATATTAATGATAATAACAATAATAATAAATATAATAACGACATTAATAATAATAATAATAACAATAATAACGATAATAACAAAACTAATATAAAGAATAATAACGATTATAATGATAATAACGATAATAATAATAGCAATAATGACAATGTTAACGTTAAGAACGAAAAAAATAAAACCTTAAATGACCATTATAACATTATCAATGATTATAATAATAATGACGTTAATAATAATCATCATAAAAAAGATATTAACGATAATAACTACAATAAAAATTATAACAAAATAATAATAATAATAGTATCCACAAGAACGTTAATATAGAAAATAACGATAGTAACGATAATATCGATCATATTAAAAACAATATTATTGATAAGATCGATAATAATAATAATAATAATAATAACGATAATATCGATAGTAAAAATAATAGTGATAATAAAGTTAGTAAAGATAATAACTATAATATCGACTATAACAATAATAATAATTACGATAATCACTATATATACGATAATGACGATAATATTAATAACGATAATAACGCTAATAACGTAAATAACGACAATAATAATAGAAATAATAACAATAACAACGACAATAGAGATAATAACGATAATATCGACATTATTAATAATAATGACAACAATAATTATGATAATAATGTTCGTAAAACTAATAAAAATAAAGATAATAACAATATTAACGATAATAACGATAATATCGATAATAAAAATAATAATAGTAATAGCAATAATAACGATAGTGACGATAATAACTATAATAGCAATAATACTAATAACGATAATAACGCTAATAATAATAATGATAATAACAATAAGGTCGATAATATTAATAACAATATTCTCGATAATTTCGATATTAATAATTGTAATCATAACAATAATAACGATCATAACGATAATAGCAACTATAATAATAACGATAACAACGACATTAATAATAATATTATTACTGTAAGTAACAATAATATTGATAACGATGTTTATAATCGTAATAATAATAACGTTTATAATGGTTCTGACGTTAATAATGATAATAAAAATAATAACCATAATAACGATAATAATAACATTATTACTATTAACAATAGTAACGATAGTAACGGTAATAAAAACAACAATAATAACAATATTAAAGAAAATATTAATAACAATTGTAACGGAAACAACGATAACAGCATTAATTATAATAATAATAATAGCGAATATAAGTATGATAACGGTGACACCTATAATATTAATAATAATAATAACGATAATAACCATAATAGTAGCACTGATAATAACGATAATAACGATAATAATAATAATCGTATTAAAGATAATAAACATAATAACGATACTAACGATAATAGCGAAAATAATAATGACAACAAAAACAATATTAACGGTAATAAGTATAAAAACAGTTATTATAATGACGGTAAAAACGATAAAAACGGTAATATTGATAATAACGATAATAGCAATATTAACAATGATAATAATAGCAATAATAAAGATAATAACGATGTAAAAGTTTCTAACGATAATAATATTTACAACAATAACGATAATAACGATTATGATGATAAGAACAATAATAATACTAATAATAATAAAAATAATACCGACAACACGACAATCAGAATAATAATAGAAGTAATAATAACACTTTTACGAATAATAACTATAAAAACGAGAATAACAATAATAATAGTAGTAAAAAAAATAATAATTATAATAACGATAAAAACGATTTTAACGATAATAATAATGAGGATAAGTAGGATAATATCGATAATAATAATAACAATATTAGCGATAATACCTATAATAATAATAGTAGTAATAATAACCATAATAAAGATTATAATTACACGATAATAATAATAATAATAGTAACGATAATAACGGTAATATCGATACAAATAATAGAAAAATAAAATAATATCAATAATAGCGATAAAAAGTATAAAAACGATTATATCGATAATATAAAATACGATAATAACGTTATTATCGATAATAATAATAACAATATTAACAATAATATCGATAATATTGACAACAATATTGACGATAATATCGATAATAATAATAATAATAATATCAGTAATACCGGTAATAACCATAATATCGCTATTAATAATAATGATAATAATGATAATAACGATAGAAACAATAACAATATTAACGATAATATTGACAATATTAAAGATAATAATGATAATAATTTTAAAACGATAATAATTATCATAATTATAGTAGTAATAACGATAATAACGATATTAAAAATAAAAATTATAACGGTACAATAGATAATAATAATAAAATTTATAACGTTAATAACGAGAATAACGATAATAACGGTAATAATAATAAAATTGATATCGCTAATAACAATAATAAAGGTACAATATTATTGATAAGGACGATAATAATAATTATAATGGAAATAATAATAATTACAATATCGATAATAACTATAATAACGATAAAATGGATAATAATAATAATAATAATAACATTAGTAATAATAATAATGTTAATTACGATAATAACGATAATAATAAGAGTTATAATAACATTATAACAATAATTACGAGATAAACGATAATAACAATATCTATAATAACTGTAATAATGATAGTAACCATAATGACGATAATAACGATAATATCGATAATAATAATAATAATAGTAACAGTAATATCGAAAATAACAATAATCACGACAGTAATAATAATAATAATAATAATATCCATAATGCAGATAATGACGCCAATAATAATAATTATATAATATTAGTAATAATAACGATAGTGACGATAATAATAATAGTATTAATAACAATATTAAAAATAATAACGATAATAACGATAATAACGATAATAATAATAATAATAACGACATTATAACTATAATAAATATAATAACGATATGTTATTTACGATTTAGACGACAATAGTGGTAATAGAAATAACGATAATAACGATAATAGCGGCAACAAAAATTATAATAATAAAGATAATAACGATATTATCGAAAATAAAGATAAAAGCTATAAGAATAATAATAATAAGAACAATATCAATGACAATAACGATAATAAACATAATAACAGTAACGTTGACACGACAATAATAATATCAATATTAATAACGATAATAACGATAACAACAATAATAACGATAATAACTATATTAACGATATCAATAATAACGAAAATATCGTTAATTTCAATATTAATAATAACAATATTAAAGATAATAACGATAATAATAATAATAATAACGACATTAATAACTATAATAAATATAATAACAATATGGTATTAACGGTAAAAACGACAATACTAGTAACAATAATTACGATATTATCGAAAATAACGATAATAATAATAACAGTAATAATGATAATAACGATAGAGCGATTAATAATAATAATAATAATAATAATATTGTAAGATAAAATAATAATAAGATAAAATAATAATAATATTAACGATTACAACGAAAATAATGATAATAATCATTAATATATGATAATAAAATATCAGAAATAACAACAATAACGATATAAACGATATTAACGTTAAGAATAGTAACGATAATAACGATAAAATTGATAATAAAAATAACAATATTTACGATAATATCGATAATAGTAATAATAATAATAATATTAACGATCATAACGATTATAGCGATAATATTAATAAAGATAATAACGATAATAAGAAAAATAATAATATCGATGGCAACAATAATAATTATAATGATGATTATATTAGTAATACTAATAACGATTACAACGATAATAACGATAATAATAAAAAAATTAATAAGGACAATTACGTTAATAACTAAAATAATAATAGCAATAATATTTATAAAAACGATAATAATGATAATAAAAGTAATAACAATAATAACGATAACAATATTAATAACAATAATAACGATTATAATGTAAATAACGATAATGTAATACCGGTATATCAACAAGTACCAATAATATTAATAAAAATAATAACGTCAAAGCGATATTAACGATAATCACCTTTATTCTGATAACAATATTAACAATAATAACGATAATAACGATTGTAATGATAATAATATTAACAATAATATCGATAAATACAATCATACCGATAATTATAATAATAGTAATATCGATAATAAGGAAAATTAAGAGAAAAAACGGTAATAACGAATATAACGATAATAACGGTAATAATTATAACAATAATGACGATAATAACGATAATTACGATACTAATTATAATGACGATAATAATTATAATATTAATAACAATAAAAACGATAGGAAAGATAATGAAGGTAGTAATAATAACTATAATTACGACAATAGTAATAATAATGACGATAATAACGATATTAGCGATTATAACAATAATGATTATAAAGAAAATAACGAAATTGACCATAATAACGATAATGGTGATAATAAACATAATAATAATAATAATAGTAACAACAATAACGATAATTACAATAATAATAACAACAGCAATAACGGTAATACCGATAATAACGATTATAATAATAACAGTGATAACGATAATAACGATAATTACGATTATAATAATTAACGAAAACAGTAATAATAATTATATCGGTAATAACAATAATAACAATAATAATAATAACAATAAAGAATATAATAAAGAAATCAACGATAGTAATTGTAATAATAAAATAATAATAACGATACTAACGATAATAACGATATTAACGATATTATCGATAATATTAACAAAAATAATAACTATAATGACGACAATAACGATAATAACGATATTAATAATAACAATTGTAACGATACTATCGATAATAATAATTAAAATATTAACGATAATATCGATATTAATAATAATAATAATTACGATTATGACGATAATAACGATAATAACGATTATAATAATAACGACAGTAACGATAATAACGATAATAATAATAATATTAATAAAGACAATAACGGTATTAATGACAAAAACGATAATAATGATAACAATACAAATTATAATAATATTAATAATAATATCGACGATAATAACAATAATAATAAGAAGAACAATAAAGATAATAACGATAATAACCATAAAAATTATGTTAATAATAACGATAATAACGTTATTAGTAGTAATAATAATAATAACAATAATAAAAGCGTTAATGATGCTAAAAACAATAAACATAGTAACGGTATTAGAAATTATAATAATGACGATAATAATGGTAATAACGATAATTATAATAACACTAAAAACAATAATAATAATAAAAACAATAAAGATAATAACGATAATAATAATGAAATAATAACAGTAATAAGGATAATAACAATAATATTAATAATAAAATTAAGGATAATAATGATTATAAATATATTGATAATAACGAAAATAATAATAATAATAATATCAATGATAAAGATAATAATGATACAAACAATAATAATAATAATAATAATAAAAATAATAATAATAGTAATAACCATAGTAATGATAATAACGATAATAATAATAACATTAATATCGATAATAACGATTATAACGATAATAATAATACTAATAATAACAAAAATAACAATAATAATCATAAAAAATATAATACCATTAATGATGATAATCACGATATTAACGAAAATAAAATAGTAATAAAAATAATATCGATAATTAAGCTAAGAACGATAATAAAAATAATAATAATAACAATAAAAACTATAATAACGATAATAAAGATAATTATAATAACGATAATATCGATAATATTAATAATAATTATAACGATAATAACGATAATAACGATAATAGTAGTAACAATAAAACGATAATAACCATAATAATAATAATAAATATAATAATAACAACAAAAATAACTATAATAATTGTAATAATAATAATAATATTAACAATAATAACGATAACAACTGCAATAGTGATAAAAGTAATAAAAATAAAATAGAAAATAAAGATAATAGCGATGACAACGATAATAATAATAACAATATTAACGATTGTAACGATAATAACGATTATACGGATTATTATAATAAAGATAATAACGATAATGGCAATAATACTAATAACGATATTGACAATAATAACGATAATAATGGTAGTAACTATAGTATCGATGATAACAATAATAACGGTAATAATAATAACAATAATACCGATAATAACGATAATAAATATAATAATAATAGTAATAATAAAGATTATAACAATAATAACGATTATAATGATAATCACGAATATAATATTAATAATAATAACTATAAAAACGATAATAACCATAATATCGAAAATAACGATGATAGATATAATAAAACTAAAAATAATAATATTAACGAAAGTAGTGATAATAACGGTAAGAACGATATAAATAGTAGTAAAATTAAACGTAATAACGATAATAAGGATAATAACATTAAAGTAAATAACGATAATAAAGACAATAATATTAATAATAATAGCGATAATAATGATAATAACGATAATAATTATATCGAAAATAACGACAATAATAATAATAATAATAACGTTGATAACGATAATAACGATAATAACGATAATAGCGATATGAATTATAATAATTATAACAAAAATAACGTCAACAACGATAATTATGATAATAATATTAATAAAAATTTCGATAATAATGATTATAACGATAATAACTATAAAAACGACAATAATATTGATAATAATAAAGAAAATAATAATAAGGTCGATGACGATAATAGCGATAATAGTTGGAGTAGTAATATCAATACTAACAATAGTAATGATAAAAAAGATAATAACGATAATTATATTTACGATTATAATGGGAATAGTAATAATAATAATAACGATAATAAAGCTAATAACTATAATAACAATAATGACGATAGTAACGATTATAATAATAACGATAATAACGTTATTTACGATATTAATTCTAATAATAATAAAGATAAAAACGATATTAACGATAATAACGATAATAATAATAATGATAATAACGACAAAGTATAATAATAAAATATCAATAGTAACAATAATAACGATAATGACGATAAAATCGATAATAATAATAACGATAGTGACGATGATAATAATAACGATCATAAAGTTTATAATGATAATAAAAAGAATAATAATTATAGTAGTAGATGAAATAATAACGATAATAAGGGGAATAAAAACGACAATAATAACGATATTAACGAAAATAGTTATAACAATAGTAACGAAATCAACGATAATTACATTAATAATAATAATAATAATATCGGAACTAAGTATAATAACGGTGACAAATATAGCATTAATAACAATTATAACTATAATAATGATAATTACGATAATAACGATAATAATAATAGTTATAATAACATTATAACAATATTAACGATAACAACGATAATAATGATACCTATAATAGCGATAATAAAGACAACAACAAAAACAATAATAATATCGATAATATCTATAATAATGAAAATAACAATAATGACGATAATAACGTTAATAATAAATAAGATAATAACGATAATATCGATAATAATAATAATAATAATAACAGTAATAACGATAATAGCGATAATAAAAACAATAATAATAATAATAATAATATCGATACTAAAGATAATGACGCCAATAATAATAATAATAATAATAATAATAGTAATAATAATAATAATAATAATAATATTAATAATAAAAACGATAATGACGATAATAATAATAGTAATAATATCAGTAATAACAACAAAAACTATAATAAATATAATAACGATAATAATAATAATAATATCGACAAAAATAATAATAGTAAATATAATAACTATATGGTATTAACGATAAAGAAGATAATTGTAGTAATAGTATTAACGACAATAACGATAATAACGATAATAATAATAACAATATTAATGATAATAACAATTATAATAATATTAATAATAACGAAATTAACGATAATGACGATAATAATAATAATATTAACAACGATTATAAGGATAAAAACGATAACATCGAGAATAATAAAAACAATAATATCGATAATAGCTATAATAACGATAATAACATTATTAATAGAAATAAGAATAAAGATAATATCGATAATATGTGTAATAATCATAAAGCTTATAACGATAAAAACGAAAATAACGAACAAAAGAATAACAAATGTAACGATAATAAGGAAAATAACGATAATGACGATAATAACGACAATAATATTAATAATAATAACAATTGCAATAATAAGGCTAATAACTATAATAATGAGAACAATAATAACGACCAAAACGTTAATAACGATAATAATAATAGCAATTATAGGGATAACATCGATAATGACAATCATCGTAATAATAACGATAATAGTGGTAATAACTATGATAACGATAATAATAATAGCAATAATAACAATAATACCGATATTAATAATAAAAAGCATAATAAAGTTAGTAACGATTATATTAATAGTAATAATAATGTTAATAACGTTAATAATGATAATGACGATTATTTCGATTATAATAATAACAATAAAATCGATATTAAGGATATTAATTATAACAATAATTAGATTAATTACGATAATAACGACAATAGTAATAATAATAATAACCATAATAATGATAATAACGAAATATAACGATTATAATAATAACAGTAATAACGATAATAAAGATTTTTACGATAATATTAATAACGATAATAACGATAATAACTTTAATAATAATAATAATATCAAAGGTTATAACGATATTAATAAAATAACGATAATCATGATAATAACGATACTAATAATAATAATAATATCATTAATAACGATAATAACGATTATAATGATAATAACTATAATAACGTTATTATCAATAAGAGTAATAGTAATAATAGAGATATAGTAATAATAATGTTAATAACGTTATTAACGATAATAACGATAATAACTATATTAAAAAAAATAATAATATACTATAACAAAGATAACATCAACAGTAATAATAGAAAACTAAGGAAAATATGGATAATAATGATAAAAGCTTCAGTAAAAATAATAATATTTTCGATAATGACTATAATGACAATAATAATATTAACGATTTTATCGATAATAATATTAATAATACTAGTAGTAATAATTATAATAACGGTGATAACTATATTTATGTAAACAATAATAACGATAGTACCGTTAATGTCAATTATTGTAGTAATAATAATATCAATAAAAACGATAATAACAATAATAATAATAATAATAATGACGATATTAACGATAATAACGATTATAGTAACAACGATTTTATCGACAATATTAATAATAATAATAACGATAATAACGATTATGACGATAAAAATAGTATTGATAATAACGTCAATAGAAATAATAATAATAATAACTATAAATCGCTATTATCGATAATAACTATAATAACGATAATTACGATAATAACGATTATAATAATAAGGATAATAACGATTTTAGTGATAATATTAATAACGATAGTAAAGATATATATAATAATAATTATAATAAAAATAAAGATAACAACGATAGTAACAATAATAACGATAATAATAATAACAATATTAATAATAATATCGAAAATTAAAATAATAATAATACAAATAATAACTATAACATCGATAATAACGATAATAATAATAACGATAATTACGGTAAGAATAATATTAAAATATCGATAGTAACAATAATAACGACAAGGACGACAATAACGACAATAATAATAACGATAATGACGATGATAATAATAACGATCATATCGTTAATAACGATAATAATAATAATAATAATAGCAATAATAACGATATTAACGATAATAACGATAATAATAAAAAATACATTAAAAACGATATTAAAGAAAATAGTAAATACAATAGTAACGAAAACAACGATAACAACATTAATAATAATAATAATAATATCGAAAGTAATAAAATAATGATGACAACTAGAATATTAATAACAATAATAACGATAATAAAGATAATAACTATAGTAATAATACTAATAATAACGATAATAACGATATTAATGGCAATATGGATAATAACAGTAATATTAATAGTCATATTAAAGATAGTAACGATAATAACGTTACTAACGATAATAGCGATACTAATATTAACAATATTAAAGATAATATCGTTAATAATTGTAACAATATTCACGATAATATCGATAATAATAATAACAACAAAAACAATAATAATGATAATAACTATAATAATATTTATAATAGTAACGATAATAATAATAACAACAATAACGATAATAGTGACTATGATGATAAGAAAGATAATAATATTAATAAAAATGAAAATAATAACGAAAATAACGATGATAATGATAATAATAAGAGTAATAATAACAATTTTAAGAATAGTTACTATTATAACGATTTTTACGATAATAGTAGGAGTAATAATAACACCAATAAAAATTATAACGATAATAACAATTATAAGAAAGTTAACGATTATAATATTAACGATAATAACGATAATAACCTAAATAATAATAATAAAAATTAACATAATAACGATATTAACGATAATAAGAATAATAAAAATAACAATAATGACGACAAAATCAATTATAATACTTTAACGATATTAATATTTATCAAAATAACAATAATATTGATAATAACTATAATAACGTTAATAATAGTAGCAATAATAACAATAATAACACTAATAACGATAATTGCGATAATAATAGTAATAATAATAACAATAATAACAATAATATTGTTAATAAGGTTATTACCGATGATAATGATAATTATAATATTCATAATAACTATAATAAGGATATTATCGATAATAGTAATAACGATAATAACGATCAGAATAACATCAATGAAAACGATAAAATCGAAAATAATAATAAAAATTTTAACGATAATATCGATAATAATAATAATAATTTTAACGATAATAACCATAATAATAATAATAATAATAATAGCTATAATAACCGTAACAAGGAAAATAACGAGGATAATAATAACGATAATAACAATAATAGTAATAATTATAATTTCGATAGTAACAATAATAACTATAATGACGAAAATAACGATAATGATAATAACGATAATGACGATGGATATAGTAACGATAATATATTTAATAACGATAATAATAATAATAATAATAGCGATAATGAAGATATTAACGTTAATAACGATAATAATAAAGACAATTAAAACGATAATAACAATAATTATGATAATAACAATAATTATTATAATAGAGATAGCAGTAATAACGATATTTACGAAAATAATAATAATAATAAGGATAATAACATGAATAACGATAATAACGTTAATAAAGATAATAACGACATAGATGATAATATCGATAATTATAATAACAATATTAACGATAATAAAAATAATAATACCAACAAAACAACGATAATAACGAAATTATCGATAATAATATTATTATTTATAACAGTAATAGCAATATTAACGATTAAACGCTTATAACAAAGAATCATAAAAAAGATAATAACGATAATATCGATAATAATAATAACAATATTAACGAGAATATCGACAATAATAATAATAATAATAATAATAATAATAACCTTAATGACGATAATAACGCTACTAATGATAATATAAGATATAATAATAACAATATTAAGAAGAATAACTATAATAACAACAATAACGATATTAATAATAGTACTAATAACATTAATAACAATATTGCTAATAACGATAATAACGATAATAATAATAATGATAATAACGATAATATCGAAAAAATTATAACAATATTAACAATAATATCAATAATAATAATAACAATAATAACAAAAATAACGATAATAATGATAATTACGATAATAATTATAAAAATAGTAATGATAACAACGAAGATATCGATAATAACGATAATAATAATAATATTAACGGTAATAACGATAATTACAATAATAACGATATAGATAAAAATAATAATATACATAATTCAAAAAATAATCATAACTACATTAACGATAATAACGATAATATTGATAATAATAATAATAAAGAAAATAACTCAATTAACGATAATAGCTATAATAATAATAACAATAACATCGATAATAACAATATTAATAATAACAATAATAAAATCGATAATAAGGATAATAAAAATAAGAACGATAATAGCAATAACAATAACAACAATAATAACGATAATTACGATAATAATGTTTATAATAATAAAGGTAGTAATAATTATAATATTCATAATAATTATAATATCGATAATAACGAACGTAACAGTAATAATAGTAATATTAAGAGCGATAATAACGATAATAACGATAATAACGATAATATTGATAATAACGATAACAATAATAAGAATAATAACGATAATAATAATATTAACAAAAATGAGGATAATATAAGTAAAAAAAACAGTAGTGACGATAACAATATTAATAATAATAATATTAGCAATAACAACGATAACAACGATGTTATTTATAATAATAATAGCAATAATATCGATAAAATCGATAATAATAACAATAATAAATTTAATAACGATGATAACGATAATAACGATAATAACGATAGTAATAATAGTAATAATAACTATGATAACAAAAATAACGATAATAACAATAATAACGAAAGTAATAATAACGATTACAACGATTATATCAATAATGATAATTACTATATTAACAAATACATCGATAATAGTAATAATAATAATGACAATAATATCGATAATAACGATCATAACGTATATAATAATAATAATAATAATAACGGTAACAATAATAATAATAATAACGATAATTACAATAATAACAATAATAATAATAGCAATATTATCGTTAATCATGATAATAAAGTTAATAACAATAATAACGAAAATAACAATGAAAATAGTTGTAATAATAAAGATATTAAAGATAGTAACGCTATGAACGATAATAATAATAACAATAATTACAACAAAACCATATTAACGATAATAACAATAATAATAAATATAATAACGACATTAATAATAATAATAATAACGATAATAACGATAATATCGATAATAGTTATGACGAAAATAACGACAATAAGGATAAATACGATAACATCGAAAATAATAATAGCAATAATATCGATAATATCAATAATAACGATAATAATAATAATAATAATAACAAGGATAATAACGATAATTTCGATAATATTGATTATAACAATAATGGTAAATATAATAATAAAGATAATAATGATAATAACGATATTAATAATAATAATAACATCTAAGAACAATAATAACGATAATAACAATAAAAATGATAGCGTTACAAAAAATAATATCGATTATAACGATAATTACGATAATAATTATAACAATAATATCGATAATAACGAATAGAAATATAATAATATTAACAATAATATCGATGGCAACGATGTGTATGATAATTATAATAATTATATATCGATAATCAGGATTATAAGGATGAGAACGAATAAAACTATAAATAAGTAAATAACGGCAATTATAATAATAATAATAACGATAATGTCGATAATAACGGTAATGACCATACCAACGATTATAATAATAACGATAGTAACGATATTAGTAATAAATAATAATGATAATAACGATAATAACGTTAATAACAAAAATAATAATAAGGAAATAACGATGTTAACGACAAAAACGATAACAATGACAATAGCAATAATAATAATAATAACAATCACAATAATAACGCTAATAACTATAATAATCTGAACAATAATAACGATCATAACGTTAATAACAATAATAATAATAGCAATAATGGCGATAATAAGGACAATAAGGATATTAAAGATAACAATAATAACATTAAATACGATAATAACGACAATAGTAATTATAATAATAACCATAATAATGATAATAATGATAATAATAGTAATAACAATAATATCGCTAATAACGCTAATGACGATAATAATAATAATGATAACGACGATGAAAATAATATTAATAATAACGATAATATCGATAATAATTATAACGTAAATAACGATAATAAAGGTAATAATAATAAATATAATAACGTTTATAACGATAATAACGATAATAACGATACTAACTATAATAACGATAATAATAATAATAATAATAAGGATATTAAAAATATTAACGATAACAACTACAATAACAATTATATTAATAACGATAATAACGATAATATCGATAATAATAATAACAATATTGAGAACAATAATAATAATAATAATAAAGATTTTGATGATAACAACGATAATAATAATAATAATAATAGTAACGATAATAACGATATCGACGATAATAACGATAATAGAGATATTAACGATAAAAATAATAACAATAATAACGATAATAACAATTATCATGATACTAACGAAAACAATATTAATAATAATAGCAATAATAACAATAATAACGATAAAAAAATAACAATATTAACGATATTAAAGCTAATATTAATAACAATAGTAACGATAACAACGATAGTAACCCTTATAATAATAATAATAATAACGAAAATAAAGATAATAACGAAGACAACGATAAAAATAATAACAATAATAACGATAGTAACGATAATAACGATAATAATAATAATAATAATAACGATAAAAACGATATCAATGATTATAACGATAATAACGATAATAATTGTTGTAGTGATAAAAGTAATAATATTATAAAAGTTAAAATGTCTTTAACAATAATAAAAATAACGATTTTAGCGATAATAATGGTAATGAAAATAATAATAATAGTAATAATAATAACGGTAATTACGTTATAATAGATAATATTAATAGTAATCATTACAAAAATAACAATAATAACGTTAATAACGATAACAACGGTATCAATAATAACGATAATAACGACAATAAACCTAATAATGATAACAATAATAACAATAATAACGATAAGAATGATAATAATATATACGATAAAGTCGATAATATCGATAACAATATTAACAATATTAACGATGATATCGATATTGACCAAAAATAATAATAATAATGAAGATAATAACGGTTTATAACGGTAATAATAGTAATAACAATATCGACAATAACGATAATAACGATTATAGTAGTAATAATAATAACGATAATAAGGATAATAATAATAATAATAATAATAATAACGATAACAACGAAAATAAGGATAAAAATAATAATAGTAATAACGATATTAAAATTATACGATTTATATCAATAACGATTATAACGATAATAGTAATAATAATAAGAACGATAATGAAGATAAAAAGATAAATATGATAATAACTATAATAGCGATAATAACTATTCTAATAATAATAATAATAAGAATAATAACGATTATAACAATAAAAATAAAAAGAATAATAACGATAATAATGATAATAACGATAATAATAATAATAGTATTAATAACGATAATATTGAATATAACGATAATAATGATAATAACGATAATAAAGATAATAACAATAATATCGATTATAACGATAATAATAATAATAGCGATAATGACGATAATAAAAATAATAATAACGATTATAACGTTAATTACGAGAATGACAATAATATTAATAACGATAATAAAGTTAATAACGTAAATAACGATAAAAATAATAGAAATAATAATAATAATCACGATAATAAAATTAATAATAATTAAGATAATAACAATATTAACAATAACATCGATAATAACAATAATAAAAATAATAATAGTAATAGCAATAACGATAATAACGATAATAACGATAATAGAGATAGGACTAATATCGATAAAAAGATAATAAATATAATACTTCTAAGAATAATATATATAACATACATACAAATGTTAATAACCAAATACTAATAACAATAATAACGATAATAACGTCTATAATGATCAGAACGATAATAATATTAATAATAATATAAATAATAACGATAATAACGATAATAAATATAACGATAATATTATTAAAGATATTAGTGACAATATTAATATTATTAATAACAATAACAACGATAATAAAGATAATAATATTAATATTAATAAAGATAATAACGATATTAACGATAATACCGATAATAACGATAATAACGATAATCATACTAACGACAATAACGATAATGATAAAGATAATAATAAGGCTAATAAAGTTAATATCTGTAATAATAATAATAATAATAATAATAATAATATTAATAATAACGATAATAACGATACTAAAGGGAACAATAATAACGATATTATCGAAAATATTAATAACAATTGTAATGTTAACAACGATAATAAAAATAATAATAATAATAATATTAACGAAAGTAAAGATAATAACGATAACAATAATAACAATAATAGCGATAATATCGATTATAATAATACCGATAATATCCATAATAACGATAATAATAATAGAAATAATAACAATAATAACGAAAATATAGATAACGATAATACTATTAACGATAATAATAATGAAAATAATAACGCTAATAAAGTTAATATCTACAATAATAATATTAATAATAATACTAATAATAACGATAATAACCATAATAACGGTAATAATGATAGTAATTATAACAATAATAGCAATAATAACGATAATAATGATAATAATATATACGATTATAACGACAATAGTAATAATAATAATAACGATAACAAAAATAATAACGATAATAGTAATAATAATAGTTATAATAACATTAAAAACAATCATTTGTATAATAACGATAATAATAGTGGTATGTTAAGAATAATAACAATAATAACGATAATAACTATAATAACTATATTTTTGATAGTAACGAATATAGTAATAAAAATAATAACGATATTAGTAGTAATATTAATAAAGATAATAACGATATTTACGATAATAATTATAATAATAATAAAAATCTTAACGATAGTTGCAATAAAGCGATAATAATAATAAATATATTGATGATAATATCGAAAATTTTAAAAATAGTAATAGCAATAATAACGATAATATCGATAATATCGATAATAATAATAACGACAATAACTATAAGAATAATAATAAGATATCGATAGTAACAATAACAACGACAATTAAGATAATAACGATAATAATAATAACGATAATGACGATGATAATAATAACGATCATAACCGTAATAACGATAATAATAATAATAATAATAGCAATAATAACGATATTAACGAAAATTGTAATGACATTAGTAACGAAACAACGATATTAACATTAATTATAATAATAATAATAACGAAAGTAAGTACAATAACAGTGACAATTATAATTTTAATAACAATAATAACGATAATACCGATAATAACATCAATAATGATACTAATAATAACGATAATAATGATATCAATGGCATTAACGATAATAACGTTTATAAAAATAATCTTATTAAAGATAAAAACGATAATAACGTTATTATCAATAATAGCGATAATAATAATAACGATAATTAGGATAATATGGCTAATAATTGTAACAACATTCACGATAGTATCAATAATAATAATAACAACAAAAACAATAATAACGATAATAATAATAATAAAATTTATAATAATAACGATAATAATGATTATGACGTTAATAATAATAATAACAAAATTAACGATAATAGCAATGAGTTTCTAACGATAATAATAATAACAACAATAACGATAATACTGAATATGATGATAAGAAAGATAATAACACTTATAATAATATAAATAATAACGACAATAACGATAACAACGATAATAATAGAAGTAATAATAACAATATTAATATTAATAGCTATTATAACGATTATAACGATAATAGTATTAGTAATAATAAAAGTAATAACAATAATAACGATAATAATGCTTGCAACATTGTTAACGATAATAATATTAAAGATTATAAGGATAATAACCATAATAATAATAATAACAACAAAGATAGGAACGATAATAACGATAATAATGACAGTAATACAAACAACAATGACGATAATAACGTTAACAATGAAAATAACGATAATAACGATAAAAAAATAATAGTAATAATAATAATTAAGATAATAGCGACATTTACGATAATAAGGATAATAACAATAAAAATAATAACGATATTAATGTTAATAATATACACAATAAAGTCGATAATATCGATAATAATATTAACAAATTTAACGATAATACCGATAATAATATTAACAATATTAACGATAATATCATTCATAATAATAATATTACAAAACTTAACGTCGATAAGAATAATAATAATAATAACCTTATTCTCGATAATAACGATAATTACTATAATAATAATAACGAAAATAACGATAATAATAATATTAACGATAATAATAATAATAAAAATAATAAAGATAATAACGATAGTAACGATAATAACGATAATAACGATAGTAACTATAATAACGACAATTGCGATAGTAACGAATATAATGGTAACAATAATAACAATATTAGTAGTAATATTATTAACGATAATAACGATATTTACGATAATAATTATAAGAATAATAAAGATAATAACGATAGTAACAATAATAACGATAATAATAATAACAATATTAATGATAATATCGAAAATTATAATAATAATAATAGCAATAATACGATAAGATCAATTATATCGATAATAATAATAATGATAATAACGATAAGAATAAAAATAAAATTTCGATAGTAACAATAATAGCGACAATTACGATAATAACGATTATAATTACACCGATAATGTCGATGATAATAATAACGATCATAACGCTAATAACGTTAATAATAATTATATTATTAACGATATAATCGATAATATTAATAATCATAATAACATTAATAAAAATAATAACGATAACAACAATAACATAGATAATTACGATTAAAATAATAATAACGAAAATAACGATAATAACGATATTAACGATTATAATAATATTAATAATATCGAGAATAACGATAATAAGGATAATAACCATAATAACGATTATAATGAAAAAATAATAATAATAATAACAATAATAATAATAAGGATAATAAAGATAACGGAGATTATAATAATAACGATTAAAAATATAACAACGGCAATAATGATAATAGCAATAATGATAATAGCAATAATTACGATAACAACTGTGATAAAAATAACAATATTAACGATCTTAAGAAAATAGTAATAACAATAATAACGATAACAACGATAATAACATTAATAATAATAATAATAAAAACGATAATAAGTATAATAACGGTGACATCGATAATAATAATAAAAATAATAATGATAATAACGATAATAACGATAATAATAATACTAATACTAACGATAATAAAGATAATAATAATCTTATTAAAGATAAGAACGATAATAACGCTACTAACGATTATAGCGATAATAATATTAACAATATTAACGATAATATCGATTATAATAATAATATTATAAACCTTAACGTCGATAATAATAATTATAATAATAACATTATTAACGATAATAACCATAATAACTATAATAATAATAAAGAAAGTAACGATAATAATATTAACGATAATAATAATAATAATAATAATGAAGATAATTACGATAGTAACTATAATAACGATGATAATGATAATAACAATTAAACGACAAATGGGATAGTACCGAATATAATAATAACAATAATAACAATATTAGTAGTAAAATTAATAACGATAATAATGATATTTACGATAATAACTATGATAATATTAGAAATAAAAAAAGTAATAAAAATTATAACGATAAAAACGTATTTAACGATAATAATAATGGTGATAATTACGATAATATCGATAATAATAATGACTATAATAACGATAATAACGATTATAGAGATATTAATAATTATAGTAATAATAACGATATTATAGATACTAACGACAAAATAATAATAATAATTATAACGATTATAACGGTATTAACGATAAAAATTATAGAAAAATAACAATAATATCAATAATAACGATAAAAAGATAATATCGATAATATCGATAATAATAAATAGGATAATATCGGTATCATCGATAATAATAATAACAATAATAACAATAATACCGATACTAACGATAATATCGTTAATAATAATAACGATAATAATGATAATAGCGATAAAAACAATAACGATATTAACGATAATATTGACAATATTAATGATAATGATGATAATAATTTTAAAACGATAATAATTATCATAATAATAATAGTAATAACGATAATAACAATAAAAAAAATAAAATAATAACGATAATATAGATAATAATAATAAAATTAATAACGTTAATAACGATAATTACGATAATAACGGTAATAATAGTAAAATTAATAATGCTAATAACGAAAATAAAGATAATAATATTATTAATAATACCGATAATATCGATAATAACGATAATAACGGTAATATTAATAATAATAATAATAGTAATAATAATAGTAATAATAATAATGATAATTACGATAATAACGATAATAATAATAGTTATAATAACATTGTTACAATAATAACGATAAAAACAATAATAACGATATCCATAATAACGATTCTAATGACAATATTAATAAAAATAATAATATTGATCATAACTATAATAACGATAAGAAACATAATAACGACAATAACGATAATAATAATTACGATAATAACGATAAAATCGATGATAATAATAATAATAATAACAGTAATAACGGTAATAATGATAATAATGGTAATAATAAGAATTATAATAATAAAAATAATATCCGTAATAATGATAATGACGACAATAACAATAATAATAATAATATTAATAATTCTAACGATAATGACGATAATAATAATAATAATACTAACAATAATAACAACAATAATGACAATAACGTTAATAATGATAATAATAAAAATAATAACGACAATAATAAATATAATAAATATAGTAACGAAATGGTATTAACGATAAAATCGACAATAGTAGTAATAGTAATAACGATAATGACGATAATAACGACAATAAAAATATTAATAATAAAGAAAATATCAATATTATAGCAAATAACGTTTATAACGATAATAATAATAACAATATTAACGATAATAACGATAATAGCGATTATAACGATATTAAAGACAGTAATAATTATAATAATAATAAAAATAATATTAACGGTAACAATGAAAATAATGATAATAATTGTAGTTTTAATTACAATAACAACAATAATAACGATAGTAAAGTTAATAACGATAATTATGATAATAACAATTATAGTAATAATAATAATAACAATAATAATAATAATAATAATAATAATAATAATAATATCATTAATACTCACAAGAATAACAATAATAACGGTTATGAGAATAATAATATTAATAATAATATCGATAATAATGATAATAACGATATAATCGATAATAATGATAATATTACTAATAATTATAACGATAATAACAATAATATCGAAAATAATAATATTAATATGAGCGTTAATAACGTTAACAGTAATAAGTATAAAATCGATAGTAATGATATTAATGAAAATCTCCATAATAATAAAAATAAATATAACAATACTAACGATAATAACAATAACAATAATAACAATAATAACGATTATTAATATAATAACGATAATAGTAAGAATAATTATAATATCGAAAATATGATTGATTACGAAAATAACGGTAATAATGATAATAACTATAATAACGACAATAATAATAATAATAATAAAGATATTAACGATAATAACGATAATAGCGAATATAATAAAAACAACAATAAAGATAACAATGATATTAACAATAATAACAAATATAACAATTATAGCTATAATAACAATAATAACGATAATCGCGATAATAATAATAACACTAATAACAATAATATCGACAATAACGATAATTACGATAATAACAATAATATTAATAATAATAATAATAATAATGACAACAATAATAAGGATAATAGCAATAATAATAATAACAAAATTATCAATTACATTGTTTATAAAGGTAATAAAAGTATCGATAATATTAATTATAATAATAACTATAATTACGAGAATAATAATAGAAAAGATAATAATACTAATGTTTATAACCATAATAAAGATAATAACGAAAATAATAATAAAATTAATAACGATAATAACGTTTATAACGATAATAATAAGAACAATAACATTGATAATAACGACAATAATCATAATATCTGTAATAATAATAACAAAAATACCTATTAAAACGGTAATAACAAAAAGAATAATTACAATAATGACGATAATAACGGTATTAACGATAATAATAATAATAATAATGACGATAATAACGGTATTATCGAGTAATAATAAATACAACAGTAACAATAGTAATTATAGCAATAATAACGATGGTAACGAAATGGAAGATAATGGTAAAACATTAATTACAAACTTAAGGATAATAACGATAATAACGATATAAATAATATAAATAATATAATAATTATAATAACAATAAAAATAATAACTATAATAAATATGATAACGTTAATAATACGAGTAATAAAAACAATAATATCATTATTAAAGATAATAAAGATAAGAACGATAATAATAATCATAATAATAACAATAATATTCATAACAATATTAACGATAATAACAGTGATGACGATAACAATAATAACGATAATTACGATAATATCTATAATAATATTAACAATATTAACGATCATAAACATAATAGTAATAATAATAAAATGTATACCTATAATAATAATAACAATACAAGAAAAATAATAACAATATTAACGATAATAACGATAATAATAACAACAATAATATCAAAAGTAGTAATAACGATAATATCGAAAATAATGTCAATAAAGATAAAAATAATAATAATAAGAATAATAACGTTAGTAATAATAACGAAAAAAATAATAGAAGCGGTAATAATAATAATAATAATAACGATAATAGCTATAACAATGATAATGATAATAAAGATAATATCGATAATAATAACAACAATATAAACGAAAGTAACCTTAATGATAATAATAGAAATAGCGATAATAACGAAAAAACGATGATAACGATATTAACGATAATAATAATAATCAGAATAACGATGATAACGATAATATCGATAATAAAAAAAATAATAATAAAAATGATCGTAACGATAATAAAGACAATAATAGCATTTCTAGTAACAATAATCATAGTAATAATAATAACAACGATAATATCGATAATAATAACAATGACAAAGTTAATAGAAATTATAATAATAGCGATATAACGATAATTACTTTAATAATAATAACAATAATAAAGATAATACCGATATTGACATTAATAACAATAATAATAATAGCAACAATAACGATAATTAGGAAAATAAAAATTATAATTAAAAGGATACTAAGGATAAGAACGATATCATCAATAATATAATAAGAAAAATAAAGATAATATCGATTATATTAATGAAAATATTAACAATTATATAGATAATTATAATAATAATATTAACAATAATAACGATAATAACAATATTAACGATAATAAGGATAATAAAAATGACGATATTAATGAATATAACGATAAATAAATATTAATAATACCAATAATAAGGATAATAAAGATATCTTCGATAATAATAATAACAATAATAATGATAATATAGATATTAATATTATCAATATTAACGATAATAAGGATAATTTTAATAATAATAATAATGATAATAACGGTTTTAACGATAAATATAATAACGATAATAACGATTTTAACGATAATGACGATAATATCAATAATAATAATAATAAAAATAAAGATAATAACGAAAGTAATGGAAATTACGATAATAATAATAAAATAATAACGATAATAACGATAATAATAATAATATTAACAATAACAACGGTAATAGCGATAACAACGTTATTAATTTTAGTAATTATAACAATAATAATATTACTAACGATCATAACGATTTTAAAGAATCTAATTATAACGATAATAACGTTGATATCGATAATAATAATAGCAATATTAACGATAATATCGATCATAATAATAATGACAATAACAACAACAAAAAAGTTAATAACGATAATAATATAAACGATAATAACAACAATACTAATAATAATACTATCTATAATAACAATAATAATGATAATAATAATAATAATAATAACAATAATTACGATAATAAAGTAATTAACGATAATAATAATGATGATAATGAGATAATAGTAATAATAATAATAACGATTATAACGATATTATCGATTGTAATAAGACTTATAATAAAGATAATAAAGATAAGAACGATATTAATAATATCAACAAAAACGATAATAACGATAATAATGATAATAACGATAATAAAAAAATAATAATATTAATAAGAAGAATAACGATGATACCGATAATAATGGTAATAATAATAATAAATATAAATATAATATCGTTAATAATGATAGTAATAATAATAATAATAATAATGACTATAATAATAATAACAATAATAACGATAAGGAGAAAAATAGCGATAAAATTTATAACCATAAAATCGATAACAATGATAATAATAGTAATATTAATAATAATAATATCGACTATAAGGATATTAAAGATAAGAACGATTATAATAATAACAATAATAACTATAATAACGATAGTAATAATAGCATATATATATGTATCTATAGTAATATAGGATAAATATATAGATAATGTTTATAAGGACGATATTAAATAAAAACGATATTAAAGAAAATAACGATAATAACGATAATATCGATTAAAATAATAACAATAAAATCGATAATAGAGATAATAATAAAGATAATAACAAAAATAACGAGAATAACGGCAATAAAAATTATATTATGTACGCTAATGACAATAAGAAAGAGGTTAACGGTAATAACGATAATATCGACAATAATAATAATAATAAGAATATTAACGATAACTACAAAAAGACAATAATAGGAATATTAATAATAATGAAAACAAGGATACTAACGATAACAACTATTATAATAATAATAATAGTAATAGAAATAATAATAGCAATAATAACGATAATAAAGATAATTACAATAACAATAATAACGACAATATCGATAATAGCGATAACAATAATAACAATAGTAACTATAATAACCATAATAACGATATTACAGTAATAAAAATAAAGGTAATATCGATAATAAGGTCAATAATAATAGTAATAATAACGATAATAACTATAATATCGATAATAATTATAACGAAAATAACGACAATAACATTATTAATATTAACGATAATAAGAATAATAATAATGATATCGATAAT
This sequence comes from Vespa crabro, assembly GCF_910589235.1. Lineage (NCBI taxonomy): Eukaryota > Metazoa > Arthropoda > Insecta > Hymenoptera > Vespidae > Vespa > Vespa crabro. The sequence continues at coordinate 4,041,112 of NW_025813595.1, forward strand.
AGTAATAACAATAATATCGATAATAAGGGTAATTATGAAAATAACAGTAATAACGATAATATATATAAAACGACAATAATAATAATAATAAAAACGATAATAAGGATAATATCGATAATAAAGATAATAACGTTAATAATAATAATAATAATAAAGTAACGGTATCAACGGTAATAACGATAATAATAATAACAATAATGAAGATATTAGAAATAATAATGGTAATAACAATAATTATAATTATAATAATAATAATAAAAACGATAATAACAGTAATAATATTAACAATAATAACGATAATAAAGAATTAACAATAATAATAATAAAAATTATAAAGATAATACTACTAATATCGATAATAGCGATAACTATAATAACTATGATTACGATAATAACAATAGTAATAATGACCAAAATATCGAAAACAACGATAATAACGATATTAATAATAATAAAAATGAAGTTAATATCGGTAAAGTGGATAGTAATAAAATAATATATACGATAATAACGATAATAACGATAATAATAATAATAATAATAACTTTAATATCGTTAATAGTAACAACTAAAAATTCGATAATAATGGTATTAATGAAAATAACTAGAATAATAATAATACAATTAACAATAAAAATGATAATAACAATAATAATATTGACATTAATAACGATAATTACGATAATAACGATAGTAATAAAGACTATAATATCGGTAAAATGATGATAACGATAATAATAATAATAATAATAATAATATTATCGATAATAAGTATAATTACGAAAATAACGGTAATAAAGATATTAACAAATAATAACGACAAAAATAATAATAATAATAATAACGATACTAACGATAATAACGATAATAATAATAATAATAATAAGAAAGATAATAACGGGATTAACGATAATAACTATAGTAATAATTACAATAATAATGATAATGACGATAATAATAATAATTACGATAATTATAAGAACAAAAATTACTATAATAACGATATTAACAATAATATTAATAAGAATTACGACGATAATAAAGAAATAACGATAGTAATAATGACAATTATAACGATAATAATAGTAATGACCATAACAATAATAACGACAATTACGATAATATCGATAATAATATTTACATTAGTAACGTTCATAACGATAACAGTAATAATAATAATAACATGTATAACGATAAAAATGATAATAACGATGATAATAATAACGATTATAACGTTACTAACGATATTAATGATAATAACGATATTAACGATAATAAAAGGAACGATAACAACGATATTAACGAAAATACTAATAACAATTGTAACGTTATCAACGATACTAAAAATGATAATAATAATAATAATAATAACGAAAGTAAAAATAATAACGATAACAATAATAACAATAATAGTGATAATATCAGACATAATATTAATAGTAATAACATTAAAAACGATAATAACGATAATAAAGATAATAATAATATTAATAATTATAATATTAATATCAATAATAACAATAATAACGTTAGTAACGATAATAACGATAATAAAAATAATAACCATAATAACGATAATAATAACATAATTACTAATTACAATAATAACGATAATAAAGGTAATAAAAACAACAATAATAACGATATTAACGAAAATAGTGTTAACAATTGTAACGATAACGACGATAGCAACATTAATAATAATAATAATAATAGCGAAGGTAAGTTAGATAACGGTGACATCTATAATATTAATAATAATAATAATAAAGATAATAACGATAATAATGATAATAATAATTCTAAAAATAGAGATAATAACGTTATTAATGGCAATAACGATAATAACGATAATAACGATAATAGCAATAATAATTATATCGATATTAACGATAATGTCGTTAAAAATAATAACAATATTACCGATAATATCGATAATAATAATAATAATAATAATAAGAATAATAATAAAGATAATAGCGCTCTTAATAACTCGATAAAAAGATAACAACGACAATAATGATAATTGCAATTATAACGATAATAATGGTAAGAAAAATAACAATAATGATGATATTAAAGAATATAGTAATAACAATAATAAAGATAACAACGATAATAACATTAATCATGTTAATAATAATATCGATATTAACGATAATCATAATAATAATAATAATAATAATAATAATAATAATAATAATAATAATAAAAATAATAACATTATTAACGATAATAACGATAATAACACTAATAACTATAATAATGACAAGAATAATAATAAAATATCTATAGTAACAGTAATAACGATAATGACGATAACAACGATATTAACAATAATAATAATAATAATAATAATAACGAAAGCAATTATAATAACGATGCCATGGTTAATAATAATAAAAATAAGAATGTTAATAAAGATATTAACGATAATAATAATACTAATAATAACGATAATAACGATAATAACAATAATCGTATTAAGAATAATAACAATAAAAACGATAATAACAGCAATATTAGTAGTAATAAAATAAGTAATAATTATAATTACGATAATATCGATAATAATAAATACGATAATTACAATATCATCGATAATAATAATAACAATATTTACAATAATATCGATTATAATAACAACAGTATAGACGATAATACCGATAATAATAAAAAACAATAATTACAGTAATAACGATAACAGCGATAATATCGTTAATAATAATAACGATAATAATGATAATAGCGATAAAAACAATAACGATATTAACGACAATATTGACAATATTAAAGATGATAATGATAATAATTTAAGAACGATAATAATTATCATAATTATAGTAGTAATAACGATAATAACGATATTAAAAGTTAATATGATAAGGATAATATAGATAATAATAATAAAATTTATTACGTTAATAATGATAATAACGATAATAACAGAATTATAAAAAAATTGATAACGCTAATATCGATAATAAAAATATAATATTAATAATAATAACGATAATAATAATAGTATTAATAACAATATTAAAAATAATAAAGATAACAACCATAATAACGGTAATAATGATAATAATAACGACATTAATAACTATAATAAATATAATAAAGATATGGTATTAACGATAACAGTAGCAGTAATAGTAATAACGATTATAACAAAAATAGCAGCAATAAAATAAAAATAATAAAGATAATAACGATATTATCTAAAATAACGAATAAAGCTATAAGATTAATAATAATAAGAACAATGACAACGATAATAAAGACAATAAACATAAAAACAGTAAGGGCAATACGACAATAATAATAATAATAATAATAATAATAATAATAATAATAATAATATTAATGATTACAACGAAAATAATGATATTAATGGTAGTAATAAATACCAATAATTACAATAATAACGATAATAAAGATAATAATGATAATAACGATAATAATATTTATGACAATAATTATAATACTGATAATAAAGATAATAACGATAATATAGATAATAACGTTAATAATAATAACAATAATAACGATTATAACGATAATAACGATAATAATAGAGACAATAATAATAATATTAAAAATAATAACAAAAAAATAACGATTTATCTATAATAACGATATTAATAATAACGATATTATCGATAATAACAATAATTTTAATAGCAATAATGACCTTAATAAAGATAATAACGTAAATAATGAAACGATAATAACGATAATAGTATTAATAATATCGATAGTAATAATAATTACAATAATTACGATAATAACGATTATAATAATAACGATAATGAGGATTATAATAATATCTATAATAGCACTAATAACGATAATAATTATAATAATAATAGCAATAATAACGATAACAACTATAATAACATTATTCATAATAATAATGATAACGAAACTAAGAATAATAATGGTGTAAACTATAAAAATTATAACATTAATATCGGTGATAAAGATAATAACGGTAATAATAATAATAATAATAATAACGAAAATAACGATTATAATGATAATAACGTTAATAATGCTAATAATAAGAGCAATAATATCGATAAAGGATAATAATTATAATAATAGATGTAATAATAATAATAATAGTAGAAATAATAACAATAATAACAGTATAAACAATAAAAACGATAATAAAAATATTATCCATAATAATAATAATATTAACGATAATAACGTTTATAACGCTAATAATGATAGCAATAATAACGATAATAAGGATAGTAATAATAATAATAGTAATAAAAATAATATCGAAATAACGGTAATAACGATTACGAAGATAATAATAATAATAATAAGATAATAGCGATATAAATGATAATATCGATGGCAACGATTAAAATAATAACAATAATACCGATAATAACAGTAATAACGACAATAAATGTATTAATAATAATTATAATAATAATTATAACGATAATAGCGATAATAACGATATTATTAAAAATAATGATAAATATAAAAATAATAACGATAGTGATGAAAATGAAAATTTTAATAATAACGATATTTTCTATAATAGTGATAATACTAATACCGATAATAACAATTAAATTATAATAACAATAATAATAATAATAATAATATTATTAACAATAATAACGATAACAAGGACAATAGTGATAATAATATTAATAATTTTAACATAAATGTCGTTAATAACGATAATTATTTTAATAGAAGTAATAATAACAATATTAACAATGTTTGCAATAATAATGATAGTAAGGATAATAATAGTGGTAACAATTAAAGTAATAACAGTAATAACGATAATAACAATAATAAGGATAATAATAATAAAAATAATATCGATAGTAGTAATAATAATATCGATAGAAACAATAATGACGATAATAACGAAAATAACGATAATAACGATAATAATAATAAAATTAATAACGATAATTACGTTAATAAAGAAAATAATATTAACAATAATAGCGATGAAACGATAATAATAACATCAATATTACCGATAATATTGATAATAATAATGATGATAATAGCAATAATAACGATAATAAAGATATTAACGATAATAATGATAATGGTAATAACGATAATATCAAAAATAACAATAATTACCATAATAACTATAATAACGATAATAATAATAGCAATAATAGCGATAACATCGTCAATAACAATAATCGTAACAATAACGATAAAAGTGGTAATAACGATGACAACGATAATAATAATAGTAATAACGATAATAACGATATTTACGAAAATAAGGATAATAATAATAACAATATTAACAATAATACCGATATTAATAATAATAAGAATAATAAAGACAGTAACAATAAAAATAATAGTAATACTAATGTTAATAACGTTATAAACGATAATAACGATAATATGGATTATAATACTAACAATATAATAGATCGTAATTATCGTTATTAAAGGTAACAATAATTATATTAAATACGATAATAACGACAATAGTAATAATGATAATAACCATAATAATGATAATAAAGATATTAATAATAATAATAATAATAATAATGTTAATAACGATAATAACGGTTATAATGTTAATAATTATAATAACGATATTAACAAAGGAATAATAATAATAATAGAGATATTAAAGTTATTAACGATAATAATAATAATAGTAACAATAATAACGAAAATGACGACAAAAACGATAATAATAATAACGATTATAACAATAATAGTAATATCAATAATACCTATAGTAACAATAATAACGATAATGACAATAATAATAATTATAATAATAACGATTATAAGGATAATTACGTTAATAACGATAATAATAATAAAATTAATAACGAAAGTTACGATAATAACGAAAATAATAATAGCATTAATAACGATAATAACGATAATAATAATAATAATTAGAATAATATTGAAAATAAGGATAATTACGATGTCAACGATAATAATAATAACAACAAAAAGGGTAAAAAAATAATAAAGATAAAGAAAATAAGGATAATAACGATGACAATGATAATAATAATAACAATACTAAAGTAATAACGATAATAACGATTATAAGGATTATATCAACAACGATAATAGAAATAATAATGAGATCGGTAATGAAGATAAAACGATAAAAATGATAATAACTATAATAACAAATATTATAACGATATTAATAATAACAATAATAACGATAAAAACGATATAAACGATAACAACAGTAATAATTATGATAATAACAATACTAACAGTATTAACAATAACAATAATAACGATTATAACAATAATTATAAAAAGAATAAGAACGATAATAATAATAATGACGTTAATAATAATAATAATATTAGAGATATTAACTATAATAAAAACAATAATAATAATAATAGTAACCATAATAACGATAATATCGATAATAACGATAGTAATAATAACGATAATGACGATAATAATAATAATAATAACGATAATAACGATAATTACGATATAAGGATAATAATAAAAGTAATAATAACATTATTAAAAATAATAAGTATAATAACGATAATAAGTACTACAATAGTAGTAATAATGAAAGTAATAAAAAAAATAGTCATAAAAACGATTTTAACGATAATAATTATGAGGATAATAACGATAATATCTATAAAATTAATAACATTATTTATGATAAAACCGATATTAATAATTGTTATAATAAAAGTAATAACGATTATAACGAAAATAGCGATTATAATAAAACGAAAATAACGATAATAATAATAATATTATTATTGTTAGTAACAATAATAATGATAACGATGTTTATAATTATAACGATTATAACGATAATAAAGATAATAATGATAATAACGATAATTACGATAATAACGATAACAAAATTAATAATAATAAAGATAATAACAATATCAACGATAATACCGGTAATAACGATAATAAAAATAATAATTGTTATAACAATAATAAAGATAATAAAGAGAATAACGGTAATAACGATAATAACGTTTATAATGTTAATAACTATAATAACGATATTAACAATAGGAATAATAATAATAATAGAGATATTAAAGTTATTAACGATAATAATAATAATAGTAACAATAATAACGAAAATGATGACAAAAACGATAATAATAATAACGATAATAACAATAATAGTAATATTAATAATATCTATAGTAAAAATAATAACGATTATAAGGATAATTACGTTAATAACGATAATAATAATAAAATTAATAACGAAAGTTACGATAATAACGAAAATAATATTAGCATTAATAACGATAATAATGATAATAATAATAATAATATTTATAACAATATTAAGGATAATAACGATATTAACGATAATACTAATAACGATGACAACGACAAAAATAATAATATTAAGATAAATAATAACGAAAATAACGATAAAATGATTTCAACGATAATAATAATAATAATAATATCGATAATAACGATGATAACGAAAATAAAGATAATAACGATAATAATCATTATAATAATTGCAATAATAATAATGTTAATTACAATAATAACGATAATAATAATAGTAATTATAAAAATAATAGAATAATAACAGATATTTGTATTAATATTAATGACGATAATATTATACACGAAAAAGTCGATAATAGCGATAATAATATTAATAAATTTAACTATAATATCGATATTAATATTAACAATATTAACGATAATATCGATCATAATAATAATATTATAAACCGTAATGTCTATAATAATAATAATAATAATAACATTATTAACGATAATAACGATAATTACTATAGAAATAATAACGAAAATAAAGATAATAATAATATTAACGATAATAATAATAATAATTATAATAATAATAATATAGATAACAACGATAGTAACGATAATAACGATAACAACGATAATAACTATAATAACGATAATTGCGATAGTAACTAATATAATAATAACAATAATAACGATATTAGTAGTAATATTAATAGCGATAATAACGATATTTACGATAATAATTATAAGAATAATAAAAGATAATAACGATGGCAACAATAATAACGATAATAATAATAACAATATTAATGATTATATCGAAAATTATAATAATAATAATAGCAATAATAACTATAATATCGATAATATCGATAATAATAAAAACGATAATAACGATAAGAATAAAAATAATATTTCGATAGTAACAATTATAACGACAATTACGATAATAACGATAATAATTACAACGATAATATCGATGATAATAATAAGGATCATAAGGCTAATAATAATAATGGCAATAATAACGATATTAACGAAAATAGTAATAACAATAGTAACGAAAACAACGGTAATAACATTAATAATAATAATAATAATAAAGAAAGTAAGTATAATAACGGTGACAACTATAATATTAATAACAAATATAACGATAATAACGATAATAACGATAATAATAATACTAATAATGAAGATAATAAGGATATCAATGGCAATAACGATAATAACGTTTATAATAATAATATTATTAAAGATAATAACGGTAATAACGATGCTAACAATAATAGCGATAATAATAACAACAACAGCAGCAATAATAATTATAATAACTATAGTTTATTTAAAATAATAACGATAATAATGATAATAATTATAATAACAATATTAACGATAATAACAATGATAAAAATAATAATAATAAAGGTAATGACGATAAAAAAGTATCTAACGTTAATAATAATAAAAGCAACAATAATGATAATAATAGAATTAATACTAAATATATTAAGATTAATAACTATAATAACGATTATAACGATAACAGTAGTAGTAAGAATAACAATAATAACAATAATAGCGATAATAAGGTTATTACCGATAATAAGAATAATTATAATATTCATAGTAACTATAACACGGATATTAACGATAATAATAAAAACGATAATAACGATAATATCGATAATAATAATAATATTATTAACGATATAATCGAAAATACTAATAATCATAATAACATTAATAACAATAATGACGATAATAACAACATTAACGATAATTACGATTAAAATAATAATAACGAAAATAACGATAATAACGATATTAACGATTATAATAATAATAATAATAAAGATAATAAATATAATAAAGACAATAATAATAATGATAATAATAATAATAATAATAATTTTAATGTCGATAATAACGGTAATAGTAGTAGATATAATATCAGTATTATTAATAAAAACGATAACAATAATAATTATAATAACGGTTATTACGATAATAATGGAAATAATAAAAATAAAGATTATAAAGATAACAACTATATTAACGATAATAACGATAATAATTATAATCATATTAATGATAGTAACGATAATAACGACAATAGAAGAATAATATTAAAAACGACTATAACAATAACAACGATAAAGCAATAATGTTAATGACGATATTAACGATAACATTGTTAATAGTAATAAAAATTTTAACGATAATATCGAAAATATTAAAAATAACAATAATAATAATATGGATAATAAAGATAACAGAGATTATAATAATAACGATTAAAAAGATAACAACGGCAATAATGTTAATAGCAATAATAACGATAACAACTGTAATAAAAATAACAATATTAACGATATTAAAGAAAATAGTATTAACAATAATAACGATAACAACGATATTAACATTAATAATAACATTAATAAAAACGAAAGTAAGTATAATAAGGGTGACATCGATAATAATAATAAAAATAATAACGATAATAACGGTAAGAACGATAATAACGATAAAAAAATTTATAATAATATCGATAATCGCGATAATAACGATAATAACAATATTAATAGTAATGAGAATAAAGATAATATCAATAATAACAATAATATCGATAATAATTATAACAAAAATAATGAAGATAATAATAATCATCATAACGGTAATAAGGATAAATACGATAACATCGATAATGATAATAATAAAAATAACGATAATTATGATAATAACGATAATAAAAGTAATAATAATAAAGATAATAACAATATTAACGATAATATTGATAATAATGATAATAAGAATAATAAGGATAATAACGTTAATAATAATAACGATAATAACCATAATAGTAATAATAATAATTACGATAAGAACATAAAAAAAGATAATAATATTAATAATAATAATAGCGATAATAACGATAATAACGACAATAACGGTAATAATTATTAATAATAAAGATAATATCGATAATATTGATAATATCGATAATAATTATATTAATAATAACTATAATTACGATAATAAGGACAATAAAATAAACAATAATAACTTTATTAACAAAAATATTAAGGATAATTATAACGATAATAACGATAATAATAATAACAATAATAAAAATAACGAAAGTAAAGATAATAACGATGACAACGATAATAATAATAGCAATAATAATGATAATAATGAAAAAAATAATAATTGAAATAACAATAATATCGCAAATAATGCTAATCACGATAATAATAATAATGATAACGACGATGAAAATAATATTAATAATAACAATAATATCGATAGTAATAATAACGTAAAAAACGATAATAGCATTAATAATAATAAAGATAATAACATTAATAATGATAATAAAGGTAATAATAATAAATATAATAACGTTTATTACGATAATAAAATAATAATAATAATAACAATTACGATAATATCGATATAAACGATAATAACGATAATAGAGATATTAACGATAATAATAAAAACAATAATAACGATAATAACAATTATAATGATACTAACGAAAATAATATTAATAATAATAGCAATAATTACAATATTAACGATAATTAAGATAACAATATTAACGATATTAAAGATAATATTAATAACAATAGTAACGATAACAACGATAATAAACCTAATAATAATTATTATAATAACGAAAATGAGGATAATAACGATGACAAAGATAAGAATAATAACAATAATAACGATAATAATAATAATAATAACGATAGAAACGATATCAATGATTATAATGATAATAACGATAATAATAACTATAATAATAAAAATAAGAACGATATTGAAGATAGTAACGATAAAAATAATAACAATAATATCGATAAAACGATAATAATGATAATACCGATAATAACGATAATAACATTATTAATAATAGTAATAAAAAATACAATAACAATAATTACGATAATAACGACAATTATTTTAATAGTAGTAATAATAACAATATTAACAATGTTTGCAATAATAATGATAACAACGATAATAATAGTATTAACAATGAAATTAATAAAAATAATAACGATAATAAAGAAAATAAGGATGATAATAATAACGATAGCAGTAATAATAAAATCGATAGTAACAATAATGACGATAATAACGAAAATAACAATAATAAGGATAATAATGATGTTAGCGATAATATCGGTAATAATAATAACAATATTAACGATAATATCGATAATAATAATAACAATATTAACGATAATATCTATAAAAATAATAATAATAATAATAATAACAGTATTAACGATAATACCGATAATAACAATGATAATTATAATAGCGATAATAAGGATAATAACCATAATAATAGTAACAATAATAAAGATAACAACGATAATAACGATATTAATGACAGTAATAGTAACAATAATAACGATAATAACAGTTATAATCCTAATAACGATAATAATATTTATATGAGTAACAATAATAATAATAATAACGATAGAAACGATAATAATAGTAGTAATAATAACAAAATTAACACTAACAACACTAATAACGATAATAACAATAATAATAGTAGTGATAATAATAACAATAACGATAATAACGATAATATCGATAATAATATTAATATTATAAATGTTAACATCGATAATAATAATAATAACATTAATAACGATAATAACTATAATAACGATAATAGCTACAATAAAATTTATAAATATATTTACGTCAACAACGATAATAATATTATCAATAATAGCGATTATAACGATAATAACGTTAATAATAATAATATTAATAATAAATATAATTATAGTAATAATAGTAGTAATAACATTAATATCTTTCATAACGAAAATAACGATAATAACGATATCAATAATAACGATTAAAACGATAACAACGAAAATAATAAAAACGATAGAAACTATAATAGTAATAATAATTATACCGATAAAAACGATAATAAATTTAATAATAATAAAAATAATTACGATAATGAATATATTAACGATATAAACGATGATAAATATAATAACGATAATAACGATAGTAAAGATGTGAACGATAATAATAAAAACGTTTATAAAGCTAATACCGATAATAATAATAACAAAATTAACGATATTATTGATTATAATAACTATAATAATAACAACAATAACGATAATAACGATTACAATCATAATAACTACAATAATGATATTAACAATAAGAATAAAAGTAATAATAAAGACATTAACGTTATGAACGATAATAACGAAAATAATATTAACAATAATAACGATAATAACTATATTAAATGTTAATAACGATAATAACAAAAACAATTAAAACAGTAATAACAATAATTATGATAATAGCAATTATAATTATAATAGTGATAGCATTAATAACGATATTTACGATAATAATAATAATAACAAAGATAATAACATGATTAACTATAATAACGATAATAACGATAATAACGATATAGACGATAATATCTATAAATATAATAACAATATTAACGATAATAAAAATAATAATACTAACAAAATAAAGATAATAACGAAAATATCGATAATAACGATAATAATAATAGAAATAATAATAACGATAATAAACGTAATAACAACAATAATAATAATAATAATAATAATATTATTAATAATAATAATAATAATAATAACGATAATAGCGATAATAACCATTATAATGACAGTAACGTTAATAACGATTATAATCATAACAATAATAATAATAATAAAAATATAGATAACAACGATATTAACGTTAATGACGATAATACTAACAACAATAATAAAGATACAAACGATTATAACGATAGGAACGATAAAAATATTTATAATAATAATAATAATAACGATAATAACGATAATAATGGAAGTAATAATAACAATTTTAAGAATTATATATATAATAACGATAATAACGATAATAACGATAATAACGCAAGTAACGATAATAAAAGATATAATAATAACAATATTAAGAATAATAACAATAATAACAAAAATAACGATAATAATAATAGTACTAATAACAATAATAACAACAATTTTGCTAATAACGATAATAACGATAATATCGATAATAATAACAAAATTAACAATAATTTCGATAATAATAATAATAATAAAAACAATAATTACGATAATAACGAAAATAACGATAATAATAAGGAAACTATTGTAACAATAATAACGATTATAACGATAGTAATATAAACCATAATGAAGGTATAATAATAATATTAACGATAATAACGAAAAATACGATAATAACGGTATTGATAATAACGATAATAACGTTAATAACGTTAATAATAATAGTGCTAATAACAATAATAATAACATTAACGATAATAACGATAATAACGATAATATTAATATCGATAATAGCTAAAATAAAGATAAAAATAATAATTAATATTACGATAAAGTCGATAAAAACCATGATAACGATAATAATAATAATTATTATTACGATAAACAACATAATAACGATAATAATTATAGTAATTATAATAATTATTATGATAATCACGATAATAATTATATTAGTAATATTAATAATAAAGATAATTACGATAATAACGATAATAATAATAACAATAATAACGATAATAACGATATTCACGATAATAATATTTACAATTATAACGATAAAATCGACATTAATGATAATAAGGAAAATAATTATAATAATAATAATAATAAAAACGATAAAAATGATAATAATACTTACAATAATAATGATAATAACAATAATAACATTATAAACGATGATAACGATAATACTAATAACGGTAATGACAATAATAATTATAATAGTAATAACGATAATAATTATAATAACGGTAACAATAATAACAATATGACCGGCAATATTAATAATGATAATAATAAAGATTATAGCAAAAATAATAATTGCAATAACATTAGTAACCATTATAACGAAAATAACAATAATGACGATGACAATAAAAACGATTATTAAGATAATAACGAAAAAAATAAAAACGATAGTATCGTTAATTGTAATAATCATAATGCCGTATAAACGATATTAAATTTAATAATAATGAAAATAATAACGATAATAACGATAATATCGGTATAATTATAACAATAATATCGATAATTACGTTATGAGAAATAATAATAATAACAATAATAACGATAATACTAATAACCATAATAAAAATAATAATATCTATAATAATGATAAGAAAGATTAGAACTATAATATTAATAGCTATAATAACAATAATAACGTAAATAATTACAAAAAAATGATTTAAATAAGATATAAACGATAATAAATAGAATAACAGTAATAACGATAATTACGACAAAAATAATAAAAATAAAAACGAAAATAACGCTAATAACAATAATAATAATAATAATAATAATAAAAATAATAATAATAATAATAATAATAATAATAATAATAATAGAAATAATAATAATAATAATAATATTATTAATATCGATATTAACAATAATAACGAAAATTATAATATTAAGAATAACAAAAATAACAATAATAACGATAATAATTATAATAATAAATACGATAAAGTAGGTAATATCGATAATAATATTAACAATATTAATGATAATATCGATAATAAAAATAACATTATTAACGATAATATCTATAAGCACAATAATAATAATAATAATAGTAATAACGATAATAAAGATAATAATAGTAGCAATACTAACATTAATAACAATAATAGCGGTAATAAGCTAATTAACGGTAATAACGATAATTTAATTAACCATACTAACAATAATAACGATATTATCGATGATAACAATAACCATAATAACGATAATATCGATAATAATAATAATATTATTAACGTTAACATCGATAATAATAATAATTATAATAACATTAATAACGATAATATCGATAATATCTATAATAATAATAATAAAGAAAATAACGATAAAAACGATAATAATAAATATGATATTATCAATAATTTCCAATATAATAATAATATTAACGATTATATCGATAAAAAAAAGAACGATAATAACAATATTAAAAATAATAACCATATAACGATAATGAAAACATTATTATTAATAACAATAATAACGATAATAAAAATAATAATGATAATAACGATTATAATAACAACGATAATACCGATAATAGTAGTAATAATAAAAACGAAACTGACTATATTTAGGATAATAATAATCACAATAATAGAGAAAAGAACGATATTATCTATAATAACAATATTAATAATAAAGATAATAACTAAAATAACGATGTAACGATAATAATAACAATAATATTAACAATAATATTAATCATAATAATAATAATAGTAGCAATAATAACGATAGTAAAGATAGTAACGATAATAATAATAAAATTAAAAACGATAATTACGTTAATAACGAAAATAATAACAGCATTAATACCGATAATAACGATAAAAATAATAATAATAATTACAATATTAAGGATTATAACGATAATAACGATAATATTAATAAAGATGACAACAATAAAAACAATAATATTAATATTAATAATAACGAAAAAAAGGATAATAACGATAACAATAATAATAATATGAGCGATAATACCGATTATAATAATAACGATAATTTCGATTTTAACAATAATAATAATAATATTAATAACGATATTAAAAATAATATCAATAATAACGATAATAATAATAGAAATAATAACAATAATAACGATAATAAAGATAACACTAATATTATTAACGATAACAATGATAATATTAATATAAATCATAACGATAATAACGATACTAAAGATAATAATATTAATATTAATAAAGATAAGAACGATATTGACGATAATACCGATAATAACGATTATAACGATAGTAGCGATAATAAATATAATAACGACAATAATAATAATAGTAATAATAATAATAATAATAATAATAATAATAACAATAATAACGATAATAACATTAATAATATCAGTAATAATAACAATAATTTCAATAATAAAGATAATAACGATAATAATAATAACAACTATAACGATAATAACGAATATGATGTTACGAATGTTAATAATATTAACAATAATAAAAACAATAATGACAATCACGATAATAAAGATAATAATAGAAGTAATAATAACAATATTAAGAATAATAAATATAATAACCATAATAACAATTATAATAGTAGTAATAAAAAAAGTAATAACAATAATAACGATAAAAACTAATTTAACGATAATAATAATAGTGATAATTACGATAATATCGATAATAATAATAACTATAATAACGATAATAACGATTATAGAGATAATAATAATTATAATAATAATTACGTTATTATAGATACTAACGACAAAATATTAATAATAATTATAACGATAATATCGGTAATAACGATAAAAATAATGGAAAAATAACAATAATATCAATAATAACGATAACAAAGATAACATCGAATTCATCGATAATAATAATAACAATATAAACGATAATATCGATCATAAAAACAACAATATCGACGATAATATCGGTAATAATAATAACAATATTGACAATAATATCGATAATAATAATAACAGTAATAACAATAATACCGATACTAACGATAATATCGTTAATAATAATAACGATAATAATGATAAACGCGAAAAAAACAATAACGTTATTAACGATAATATTGACAATATTAAAGATAATAATGATAATAATTTTAAAACAATGATAATTATCATAATAATAATAGTAATAACGATTATAACGATAAAAAAATTAAAATAATAACTATAGTAAAGATAATAATAATAAAATTAATAACGTTAACAACGATAATTACGATAATAACGGTAATAATAATAAAATTAATAACGCTAATAACGATAATAAAGATAATAATAATATTAATAATACCTGTAATATCAATTATAAAGGAAATAATATTAATAACAATATTGAAAATAACGATAATAATAATTGTAATAATAATAGTAATAATAATAACCATTATTACGATAATAACGATAAAAATAATAGTAATAATAACATTATTACAATAATAATGATGAAACAATAATAACGATATCCATAATAACGATAATAAAGACAATATTAACAACAATAAAATATTGATAATAACTATAATAACGACAATAAACATAATGACGACAATAACAATAATAATAATTACGATAATAACGATAATATCGATAATAACAATAATAATAATAATAATAACGGCATTAATAAATATAATAAATATAATAACGAAATGGTATTATCGAAAAAATCGACAAAAGTAGTAATAGTAGTAACGATAATAACGATAATAACGAAAATAGAAATATTAATAATAAAGAAAATATCAATTTTATAGCAAATAACGATTATAACGATAATAATAATAACAATATTAACGATAATAACGATAATAGCGATTATAACGATATTAAAGACAGTAATAATTAAAATAATAATAAAAATAATATTAACGATAACAATGAAAATAATGATAATAATAGTAGTATTAGTAACAATAATAACAATAATAACGATAATAACGATAATAGTAGAATTAATAATAACGATAGTAATAATAATAATAATAATAATACAGATAATAACAATAATATCAATAATAATAATAACTATTTTAACTATAATAATAATTATACTATTAATTATAATAACGATAATTATGATAATGATAATAATAATAAAAATATTAAAAATTATAATCACCAGAATAATAACAACAATACCGATTATGATAAGATTTATATAAATAATAATAACGATAATAATAATAATAATAATAATAATAATAATAATATCAATAATACTCACAATAATAACAATAATAACGGTTATGAGAAGAATAATATTAATAATTATAACGATAAAAATGAAAATAACGATATAATAATGATATAATAGAATAGAATAATTACAATAATAACGATAATAACTCTAATAATGATAATAATACTAATAATTATAACGATAATAACGATAATATCGATAATAATAATATTAATAAGAGCGATAATAACGTTAATAGTAATAAGTATAAAATCGATAGTAATGATATTAATGAAAATATCCATAATAATAATAATTAATAGAATACTACTAACGATAATAACAAGATCAATAATAACAATAATAACTATTACAAGTATAATAACGATAATAGCAAGCATAATAATAATATCGAAAATATGGTTAATTACGAAAATAACGGTAATAATGATAATAACTATAATAACGACAATAATAATAATAATAATAAAGATAATAACGATAATAACGATAATAGCGATTATAATAAAAACAAAATAAAGATAACAAGGATATTAACAATAATAACATTAATAACAATTATAGCGATAATAACAATAATAACGATATTAACAATAATAATAATAACACAAATAACAATAACATCGACAATAACGATAATTACGATAATACTAATAACAATTATAACGATAATAACAATAATAACAATAATATTAATAATATTAATAATAATGAGTACAATAATATGGATAATAGAAATAATAATTATAACAAAATTAACGATTATACTGATTATAAAGATAATGATAGTAACGATAATAATAATTATAATAATAACTAATTACGATAATAATAATAGAAAAGATAATAAAACTAATGATTACAACCATAATAATGATAATAACGATAATAATAATAAAATTAATAACGATAATAACGATTATAACGATAATAATAATAACAATAACATTGATAATAACGACAATAATCATAATAACTGTAATTATAATAACAATAATAACTAATAAAACGGAAATGACAATAATATTCGTAACAATATTAACGATAATAACGGTAATGACGATAAAAATAATAACGATAATTACGATAATATCGATAATAATATTAACAATATTAACGATCATAAGCATAATAGTATTAATAATAACATATAACGATAATAACTATAATAATAATACAAAAGAAAATAATAACAATATTAACGATAATAACGATAATAAAAAAACTATAATATCAAAAGTAGTAATAACGATAATATCGATAATAATGTCAATAAAAATACATATAATACTAATAACAATAATTACAATAATAACGATAGTAATAATAACGAAAATAATAAGAAAAGCGGTAATAATAATAACAATAATAACAATAATAGCGATAAAAATGATAACGATAATAAAGATAATATCGATAATAATAGCAACAATATTAACGAAAGTAACCTTAATAATAATAATAGTAAAACCGATAAAATCAATAATAACGATAGTTAAGATAATAATACTAATGATATTAACGATAATAGTAATAATTATAATAACGATAAGAACGACAATAACGTTAATAATAATAATAATAACAATAACGAAAATAAGGATAATAATGATTATAATAATAATAATAATAACGAAAATAAGGATAATAATGATAACAACGTAAATAATAATAACAATAATAGCGATAATGACGATTTTAACGATAATAAGGATAATAATAATGATTAAAATAACGATGGAAACGGTAAAAACGATAATAACGAAAATAACGATGATAACGATATTAACGATAATAATAATAATCAGAATAACGATGATAACGATAATATCGATAATAATAAAAATATAAATAATAATAATGATCGTAACGATAATAAAGATAATAATATCAGTAAGAGTAGCAATAATCATAGTAATAACTATAATAACGATAATATCGATAATAATAACAATGACAAGGTTAATAGAAATGATAATAATAGCGATAATAACGATAATTACTATAATAATAATAACAATAATAAAGATAAAACCGATATTGACATTAATAACAATAATAATAATAGCAACAATAACGATAATTAAGAAAATAAAAATTATAATTAAAACGATACTAAGGATAAGAACGATATCATCAATAATATTAATAAGAAATATAAAGATAATATCGATTATATTAATAAAAATATTAACAATTATATAGATAATTATAATAATAATATTAACAATAATAACGATAATAACAATATTAAGGATATATAATGATAATAAAAATGATGATGTTTACGAATATAATAATTAAAGAAATATTATTATTACCAATAATAAGGATAATAAGAAAATCGTCGATAATAATAAAAACAATAATAATGATAATATAGATATTAATATTATCATATTAACGACAATAAGGATAATTTTAATAATAATAATAACAATTATAACGGTTTTAACGAAATATATGATAACGATAATAACGATATTAACGATAACGACGATAATAACAATAATAATAATAATAAAAATAAAGATAATAACGAAATTAATGGAAATAACGATAATAATAATAAATTCATAACGATAATAACGATAATAATAACAAAATTAACAATAATAACGATAATAGCGATAACAACGTTAGTAATTCTAGTAATTATAACAATAATAATATTACTAACGATAATAACGATACCAAAGATTCTAATAATAACGATAATAACGTTGATATCGAAAATAATAATAACAATATTAACGATAATATCGATAATAATAATAATGACAATAACAACAACAAAAAAGGTAATAACGATAATAATATACAAGATAATAACAATAATATTAATAATAATACTATCTATAATAACAATAATAATGATAAAAATAATAACAATAATAATAAAAATAGTAACGATAATAAAGATAAAAACGATATTAATAATATCAACAAAAACGATAATAACGATAATAGGGATAATAACGATAATAAAAAAATAATAATATTAATGAGAACAATAACGATGATACCGATAATAACGGTAATAATAATAATATATATAAACATAATGTCGTTAATAAGGATAGTAATAATAATATTAATAATAATGACTATAATAATGATAACATTAATAACTATAAGGAGAAAAATAACCATAAAAATTATAACCATAAAATCGATAACAACGATAATAACGGTAATATTAATAATAATAATATCAATTATAAGGATAATAAAGATAAGAACGATTATAATAAAAACAATAATAACAATAATAACTATAATAACGATATTAATAATAATATATATATTGCTATATATAGTAATATATGATAAATATATAGATAGTGTTTATAAGGACGATATTAAATAAAAACGATAATAAAGAAAATAACGATAATAACGATAATATTGATAATAACGATAATAATAATACGATAATAACGACAATACCAATAATAATAACAACGATAACAAAGATAATAACGATAATAATATTAACAATAATATCGATACCTACTATCATTCCTATAATTATAATAATAGTAATATCGATAATAAGAATAATTACGAAAAAAACGGTAATAACGATAATAACGTTAATAACGGTAATAATTATAACAATAATGACGATAATAACGATAATTACGATAATAATTATAATGACGATAATTATAACAATAATAACGATGGGAAAGATTATGAAGATAATAATAATAACAATTATTACGACAATAATGATAAGAATAATAACGATAATAACGATATCAGCGATAATAATAATAATAATAATAATGATAATAACGAAATTGACCATAATTACAATAAATGGGAAATTTACAATAATAATAAGAACAGCAATAACCATATTATCGATAATATCGATAATTACAATAACAATGACTACGATAAAAACAATAAGTACAATTATAATAATGACGATAATACCGAAAAAAGTAATAATAATTATAACGATAAAAACGATAAGAAGAATAATAATAATAACAATAATAAACATAATTAAGATATCAAAAATAGTAATTGTAATAATAAAAACAATAATAACAATACAAAAGATAATAACGAAATTAACGATAATAATAATATCGATAGTAAGCAAAATATCAATAATAACAATAACAACATTAACGATATTATCGTTAATATTAACAATAATAATAACTATAATAGCGACAATAACGATAATAACAATATTAATAATAACTATAGTAACGATAATACAAATAATAATAATTAAAATATTATCGATAATATCGTTAATAAAAATAAAAATAACAACGATAATATCGATAATAACTGTTATATTATTAATAATTACGATAATAACGATAATAATTGTAGTAATAACAAAAATAATAACGATAATAACGATAATAACGATAATAATACGAATAATAACAGCAATAATATCTACAATAACGATAATAACGACAATAACGATCATAACAATAATAATAATAGTAATAATAACGATGATAACGGAATTAACTGTAATAATAATATTAATAATAATAATAATAATAATAATAACAAAAATAACGATATTAACGATAACAGTAGTAGTAATACTAACAATAATAACAATACTAACTATAAAAACGATAACAATAATAGTAATAGTAATAATAATAGCAATAATAACGATAATAAAGATAATTATAATAACAATAATAACGACAATAACGATAATAGCGATAACAATAATAACAATAATAACGTTAATAACGAAAATTTCGATAAATCTGATAATAACAACAATAATGATAACGATAATAACGAAATCATAATAATTACGATTATAAAGATAATATCGATAATAATAATAATTATAATAATTAATATAGTAACGATATAAACGATAAGAACAATAATATTAATAAAAACAATAAAGATAATAATGATAATAATAGTAATAATAATAATAATAACAAGGATAATAACAATAATAATAATAAGAGACTATAACAATAATTGTAAAGATAATGATAATAAAGATAATAATAATAATAATAAAAAAAATAATAACAATAATAATGATACCAACGATAATAATAATAATAATAACAATTAAAATAATAACGATTATAACGATAATAATAATAACATAAATAACGATAATAGCGATTATAACAATAATAATAAAACTAATAATAACAATAATATCAGCAAGAACGATAAAAGATATAATAACATTAATATCGATAAAAACGATAATAACGAAAATAACGATAATAATAATAACAATAATAACTATAATAATCATAATAACAATATTAGAGTAATAAAAATAAAGATAAAATCGATAATAAGGACAATAATAGTAGTAATAATAACGATAATAACGATAATATCGATAAGAATTATAACGAAAATAACGACAATAATAATATTAATATTAACGTTAATAGGAATAATAATAAATACATCGATAATAATAATAATGATAATAACGATAATTAGGATAAAAACGATAATGACGATAATAACGATAATAATAATAATAATAATAAAGAAAGTATCGGTATTAACGGTAATAACGATAATAATAATAACAATTATTACGATAATAACCATAATAGCGATAACACCGTTAATAATAATAATAATAACGATAATAAAGATAATAACGATAATAATAGTAATATCAGTAATAATAGTAATAATAGCAATAATAACGATAATAACGATAATGACGATAATAATGACAGTATTAATAACGATGATAAGGATAATAACGATAACACCGATTATAATAGTAAGAGTAAAATCGATAATAACGATAACAACGATTTTAATAATAATGACAATAACGGTTAAAGTGATTAAAACGATAATAACGATACTAACATAATAAAAATAAAGATAATATCGAAAATAAGGGTAATAATAATAAAATTAATAACGATAAAAACGACAAATAATGGTAAATGTAATAACAATTATAAAGATTATAACGACAATAACCAGAATAATGATAATAAGCAAAAGAACAACAGTAGTAACGATAATAAAAATAATAATATCAACAATTATAACGATAAGGACGCAAATAATAATAACGGCAATAACGATAAAGAAAATGTTAATAACGATAGTAATAATAAAAATAATAACAATAATAACGATTATATCGATGCTAAGGTTAATAACCATAATATTAAGAAAAATAATGATAATAACAATAATAACTAAAATATCGATAATAACAAAAGAATGATAATAATAAAGATAATAAAGAAAATAACGATACTAAAAATAATAATAATGATAATGAAGATAATAATAATAATTATAACAACAATAATTACGATAATATCGATAATAATTATAACAATAATAACGATAAAGAGATAATAACGGTAATAATAATATCAATATTAACGTGAAGAATGAAATTAACGAAAATAATAATATCATTCTTAACGATAATAACGATAATAACGGAAATAGTAATCGATATAATAACAATAATAACACAAATATTGATAATAACTACAATATGGATAAAATATTAACGTTAATAACGACAAAACAGATGATAATTACGATAATAACGATAATAATAATAGTAATAGCAACGATAATAAAAATAATAGCGTTAATAGAGGTAACTATAATAATAATAATAATATTAATAAAATCGAAAATAACGATACTTACGGTAATAATAGTAGTAATAAAAGCAAAAATGTCAATTATAACGTTAATAATGATAATAATGATAATAAAATCAAAAATATCAACAATAATAAAGGTAATTACCTAAATAAAAACAAACGGCAATATAGTTCATAACAAAAAAACCGTAATAACGACAATAATAATATCAATAATAACTTTAATAATAATAATAACGATAATAACTATAATAATAAAAAAATAACAATACTAACGATAATAACGATAATAATTATAATAATAATAAAAATAATAACGATCATAATGATACAAACGGTAATAGTAATAATAACAAATAACATAATAGCGATAATAGCGATAATAATAATAACATTAATAACGATAAAAACGATTATAACGATATTAATATTACTGATATTAATAATAATATCAGCAAGAACGACAAAAAATATAATAACATTAATAACGATAATAACGATATTATAGTATTAAAAATAAAGATAATACCGATAATAAGGACAATAATAATAGTAATAATAACGATAATAACGATATTAACGATAATAACGATAATAACGATAATAACGATAATAATAATAATAATAATAAAGAAAATAACCGTATTAACGATAATAACGATAATAATAATAAGAATATTAACGATAATATAAATAATATTGATAATAAAGATAGTTATAATTATAATAATAACAATAATAACAATAATAACGGTAATACTAATAACAATAATAACGATAGTAACCAAATAACGATAATAATAATAACAATTATAAGGATAATAACTAGAATAACGATATTAACGATAACTATAATAACTATAATAACGATAATAACAATAATAATAATAACATCAATAACGATAATTACGATGATAACGATAGTAATAGTTACCATAATGATGATAACAAAGATGATAATAATAATAATAATAACAAAAATATTATCGATAATAAGGTTAATTACGAAAATAACGGTAATAAACATAATAACAATAATAACGACAATAATAATTATAATAATAAGGATACGAACGATAATAACGATAATAATAAATATAATAATAATGATAATAACGTTATTAACGATAATAACGAAAGTAATAATTATAATAAGAACGATAACCTATAATAATTATAATAACGATAATTATAAGAACAATAATTACTATAATAACGATATTAACAAAAATAATAATAATAAGAATAAAAACGATAATATAGAAATAACGATAATAATAATAACAATTATAACAAATATAAACAATAATAATAATAATAATAATAATAATAATAATAATAATAATAATAATAATAATATGGATAATAACAATAATTACGATAATAATAACAGTATTAATAACGATGATAAGGATAATAACGATAACATCGATAATAGTAATATCAATAATATCGATAATAACTATAATAACGATAAGAACGAAAATAATAATAATGATAATAGTGATAACAAATATAATAACGATAGTAATAATGACAAATATATACGATAATAACTGTAATGATGATAACAATAATGACGACAATTACGATAATATCGATAATAATATTAACAATATAAACGTTCATAACGATAACAGTCATAATAATTACAACATGTATAAAGATAATAACGATAATAATAATACTAACAGTAACAATAATAACGATAATATTTTTAATAACGATAATAACGATACTAACGAAAATAACGACAAGAATAATAATAAGAATAAAAAAAACGATAATAACAATAATAATTAGAACAATAATAACGATATGAAGGATAATAACGATAATGATATTGACAATAATAACGATAACAACGATAAGAACGTTAATAGTAATCTCAATAATAACGAAAATGTGGATAATAACGATAGCTACTATAATAATAATAATAATAATAATATTAATAATAATAATAATAATAATAATAATAATAATATTAATAATAAAGACATTAACGACATTAACGATATTAACGATAATAACAATAATATCGATAAGAATAAAACGATAATAACGATTACAGTAATAATAATAATATCGATAGTAACATAAGTAAAGATAATGACAATAAAAAAAATAATAATAATAACGATAAAAACGATATCAACGATAACAGCGATAACAATAATAATAACAATAATAACGATAATAACAATTATAATGAGAACATTAATATTGATAAAAACGGTCATAACTATAATAATAATTATAACATTATTAATGATAATAACAATAAAAACGATAATACAGATTGTAACGATAATAATATTAACGGTATTAACGACAACATTCATAATAATAATAACGTTGATAAGGATAATAACGATAACATCGGTAATAATAATATCAAAAATATAGATAATAACGATAATAATGATAATAACGACATTTAATATAATAATAATAACGATAATAACGGCAATAATACTAATAATAATAATAAAAATAATACTAACGTTAATGACGTTAATAAAGATAATAGTGGTAGTAGTAATATCTATATTAACAATAATAACGATAATAACGATCATAATAATATCGATAACAAAGACAAAATCGAAAAAAATGATGAAAATATTAACGATAATATCGATAATAACAATAATAATATTAACGTTAATGTCGATAATAATAATTAATATAATGTTTATAATAACGATAAAAACGATAATAACGATAATGACGGTAATAATAATAGTAATAAAAAGAATAATAACAATAATAAGGATAATAACGATAACAACGATAATAACAATAACAATAATAACATTAATATCGCTAATAACTATAATAATGATGATAACGATAATAATTATATAAGTGATAGCAATAATAACGATATTTTCATTCATAATAAAATTAATAATGTTAGAGATAATAACGATATTAACGATAATAGTGATAATAACGATAATAACGATAGTAACGATAATAATAATAATAATAATTAGGATAATAAACATAATAATAATAACAATAATAACGATAAAAACCATTATAAAAATGAAAATAGAAGTAACAATAATAACAATAATCACGATAATAGCCATAATAATAATTCGATAATAACGATAATAATAATAATAATAATAATAATAACGGTTATAATGACAATAACGATAATAGCTATAATAATAATAACGATAATAACAATAATAATTATAATAATAATATTGATCGTAACAATAATAACGATAATGATGATAATAATAGTAAGAGTAATAACGATTATAACGATAATAACTATAATAACGCTAATAATAATGAAATTAATAACGGTACTTACTTTAATAACGAAAATAATTATTGTAAATATAACGATAAAAATGATAAAACCAATAATAAATATTACGATAATATAGTTAATGACAACAATAGTAATATTAATAATAACTATAATAACGAATATAACGATAATAAAAACAATAAGAATAAAGTCAATAACGATCCTAACGACAATAACCATGATAATAATGACAATTATAACGAAAATAACGATAATAACGATTATAACTATTTTAAGAATATTAATAATATTAACGATAATAACAATAATAAAGATAATAATAAAAGTAATACTATCAATAAGAACGATATTAAAGATAATAACGATAATACCGAAAATATTAATAATAATATCAATAATAATCATAATAATAATAACGACAATAAGGGGAACGACAATAATAATAATAGTAATAATAACGATAATAAGGATAATAACGATAACATCGATAATAATAATTACAATAATGAATATAATAACTATAATAATCATAATAATAATAATGATATCAACGATAATGAAGATGAAAACGATTACAATAATAATCATAATAACGATAATAACGAGAATAGTAATAATAAATGTAACGATAATAACGATAATAACGATAATATTGATAACAACGATAATAGCGATAATAACAATAATAATTATAAAATGAAAACGATAATAATGATAATAAATATAATAATAATGACGAACATAGCTATAATAATAATAAAGGTAATAATAATAATAATAAAAAAGATAATAACTTTAATAACGAAAATAACGATTATAATATTAACGATAATATCAATAATATCTATAATAATAATAACACTACTAACGATAATGGCGATAAAAATAATAATAATAACAAAAATGACGAAATTAACGATAATAACGATAATAACGATAAGAACGATAATAACAATAATAATAATATTGTTAACAAAGATAATAACGATATTAACGATATTAACGATAATAATAAAAACAATATAAACGAAAATAAAGATAATAAAGATAATAACAATAATAATAATAATAATAACAGCAATAATATCTATAATTACGATATTAACGATAATAACGATCATAACGATAATAATAATAGTAATTATAACGATGATAACGACATTAACTATATTATAAATATTTACAATAATAATAATATCAAAAATAACGATATTAACGACAATAATAATAGTAATAATATCAATAATGACAATAATAACGATAATTATGTTAGCGATAATAATAATAACGACAATGATTATAATAATAATAACAATTCTAACGATAAAAGCAATAATAATAATAGTAATTGTAATAAAAATAGCAATAATAACGATGATAAAGATAAGTATAATAACAATAATATCGACAATAACGATAATGGCGAATAACAATAATAATAATAATAACGTTAATAGCGATAATAACGATCATAATAATAATAACAGTCACAATATTAATAATAACAATAATAACGATAATATCGATAATAAAGATAATAACGATAATAAAGACAATAAAAATAATATTAAGTACGATAATAACGGTAATAAAGAGAATAACGGTATTAACGATAATAACGATAGAAATAATTACAATAATAACGATAATGATGATAATAATAAGAATAACGATAATTATAAGAAAAATAATTACAATAATAACGATACTAACAATAATAATAATAAGAATTACAACGATAATAAAGAAATAAACATAATAATAATAACAATTATAACTATAATAACGATAAAAACTATAAAAACGATAATAATAATAATAATAATAGCACAAATAACGATAACAACTATAATAACATTATTGATAATAATAATGATAACGAAACTAAGCTTAATAATGGTGTAAACTATAAAAATAATAACAATAATATCGGTGATAAAGGTAATAACGGTAATAATAATAATAATAATAACGTAAATAACGATTATAATGATAATAACGTTAATAATGCTAATAATAAGAGTAATAATAACGATAAAAGGATAATAATTATAATGATAGATGTAATAATTACAATATTTACAATAATAAAGATAATAATAATAATAATAGTAGTAATAATAACAATAATAACAGTATTAACAATAAAAAAGATAATAACAATATTGTCCATAATAATAATAATAATAATACCGATAATAACGGTAATAACGACAATAATTATATTAATAATGATTATAATAATAATAATAACGATAATAACTGTAATAACGATATTAATAGAAATAATGATAAATATAAAAATAATAACGATAGTGAAAAAAAAAAATTTTAATAATAACGATAATTTCTATAATAGTGATAATAATAATAACGATAATAACGATTAAATTATAATAACAATAATAATAATATTATTATTATTAACAATATTAACGATAACAAAGACAATAGTCATAAAAAAATTAATAATAAAATAGAAAATAAGGTTAATAACGATGACAACGATAATTATAATAACAATATTAACGATAATAACGATAATAATAATTATACGGAGTATAACAATAACGATAATGAGAATAATAACGATAATAATGATAGTAACTATAATAACGATTAAACAATAATGACGATAATAATAAATACGATAATACCGATAATAAAGATAATTACAATAATAAAAATAGTAATTATAAAGATGATAACAATAATAACGATTGTAATGATTATAACGATAATAATATTAATAATTTTAACATAAATATCGTTAATAACGATAATTATTTTAATAGAAGTAATCATAACAATATTAACAATGTTTGCAATAATAATGATAGTAAGGATAATAATAGTGGTAACAATTAAAGTAATAAGCAGTAATAACGATAATAACAACAATAAGGATAATAATGATAACGATATTAACGACAGTAGTAATAATAATATCGATAGTGACAATAATGACGATAATAACGAAAATAACGATAATAACGATAATAATAATAAAATTAGTAACGATAATTACGTTAATGAAGATAACAATATTATCAATAATAACGAAAACAACGATAATAAGGATAATAGTAATAACAATAATAACGACAATAATAATTTTAAAAATATTGATAAAAACGATAATAACAATAATAATAATAATAGTAATAATAATGAAAACTATAAAAACGATAATAACGATATTAATAATGATAATAATATCAATAATAAAGATAATAACGGAAATAATAATAATAATAATAACAATAATAATAATTGCAATAATAAAGATAATAATGACAATAATAATACGAATAATAATAATAATAATAATGATATCAATAATAACGAAAAGAACGCTAATAATAATAGTCATAATATCTATAATGACACTAATAACGGTAACAACAACAATAATATATACGAAAATATCGATAATTTTGATAATGATAATATCAATAATAAGAATAATAACAATAATAATGATAATAATAACAATAATATTAATAAAAATAATAACGATAATAACGATAATAACGATAATAACGATTATTGCGATAATAACGATTATAATAAAAATTTACGATATAAACGATAATATTAGTAATAATAATGACGATAATAACGATATTTACGATAATAATAATAATAATAATAAACATAACAACGATATTAACGATAATATCTATAATGGAAATAACGATAATTACGATAATAACGATGTTAACGTTAATAATAGTAAAGATAACGATAATGTCGATAATAATAACTACACTATTAATGATAATTAAGATAAAAATAATAATAATAAGGATAATAACTGTATCAAAGATAATAACGATAATAACGATATTAACGACAATAAAACTAATAATTATAATAAGGGGTAATAAAGATTATAACGATAATATTGATAATAACAATAATAATAATTGTAATAATTAGGATAATAATAATAATATAGGAAATAAGGATAATAATAATAACAATAATAACGATAATAACGATATTAATGATAATAACGACAATGATAATAATAGTAATAATAATTAAAACGATAATAACGATTATAATAATAATAATACCAAGATTAAAGATAATAACGACAATAATAATTATGAAAATAATAAT
Source organism: Vespa crabro (assembly GCF_910589235.1). NCBI lineage: Eukaryota > Metazoa > Arthropoda > Insecta > Hymenoptera > Vespidae > Vespa > Vespa crabro. The sequence continues at coordinate 4,073,324 of NW_025813595.1, forward strand.
AATAATAGTATCGATAATATCGATAATAACGATAATAATAATATTATTAATAACAACAATGACAATAATAACGATAATAAGGATAATAATAAGTATGATAAAGTAGATAATATCGACAATAGTATTAAAAATATTAATGATATTATCGATAATAATATTAACAATATTAACAATAATATAGATAATAATAATAATATTATTAACGATAATATATATAAAAATTATAACAATAATAGTAATAACAGTAATAACAATATAACGATAATAACGATGATAATAATAATAACGATAATAAGGATAATAACCATAATAATAGTATTAATAATAAAGATAACAACGATTTTAACGATAATAATGACAGTAATAATAACATTAATAACGATAATAACGATAACAATTATAATACCGATAATAGCGATAATAACAATTAAAATCCTATTAACGATATTAATATTTATAATAATAACAATTATACTGATGATAATAATAGTAGTAATAATAACAATTATAACCCTAATATCGCTAAAAACGATAATAACGATAATAATAGTCTAATAATAACAATAATAACAATAATAACGATAATAATGTTATTAACGATAATATCTATAATTATAATAACCATATTAATAATAATAACAATATTATCAATCAAAACAATGACGACGATAACTATAATATCGATAATAATAATAATAATAATAATAATAATAACATTAACAACGATAATAATGATAATAAGTATAATAATAATAATGAAAATAACGATAATAAACATATTAACGATAATAATAATAATAATAATAATAATAAGAATAATAATAATAACGTTAATTACGATAATAACGATAATAAATATAGTAATTATAACGCTAATAGCAATATTAACGATAATAAAATTAATAATTTTAATAACGATAATAATAAAATTATTATTAATAACTATAATAAAAATTAAAACGATAAAAAAATAATAACTTTAATAACGAAAATAATGATAATAACGATTATAATAACAACGACAATATCGATAATAGTATTAATAATAATAATCATAAAAACGATGTTTACGATTATAATAATAACAATAATAAAGAAAAGAACGATTAATCTTTAATAACGATATTAATAATAACGATAATAACTATTATAATAATATTATTCAGGACCATAAAACCAATAATAACGGTAATAAGTATAATAATAAATACGATAAAGTCAATTATATCCATAAGATTATAAACAATTTTAGCGATAATATCGATAATAATAATAACAATATTAACAATAATATCAATAAAATTAATAACAATATTAACGATAATATCTATAAAGATAATAATAATAATAATAATAAAAGTAATAACGATAGAAGAGATAACAAGAATGATAATAATAATAACGATAATAAGGATAATAACGTTAATAAAAATAATTATAATAAAGATAACAATAATATTGACGAAAGTAGCGATAATAATATTTACATTAAGAAAGATAATTACGATAATAATGATATTAGCGATAAAAATTATAATAATGATAACAATAATGACGATAATAACGTAAATAATAATAACAATAATAATGTTAATAATGATAATTACGATAATAATAATAAAAATAATAACGATTTCAAAGACAATTTCGATAGTAACGATAATAATAATTATAATAACGAGAATAACGATATTAACAATAACAATAATAGCGATATTAATGATAATATTGATGATAATATTAGAAATTATAACGATAACTAACGACAATAACGATAGTAAAGATAATAATATCTATAATAACGATAATTACAATAATTATAATAGTAACGATAATAATAATAATAATAATATCGATAAAGACAATAACAATAATAACGGTAATAATAATAATAATAAGGATAATTACGATAATAACGATAATAATATTAACAATAATAAGGATAATAACGACATTCACGATAATAAATACAATAATTATAACTATAACAACGATAATAAAAATAATAACGATAATAACGATAATAACGATAATAATAAATATAGTAATAATAACAATAATAACGACAATAACGATAATAATGATAATAATGATAATAGTAATAAAAACGATAATAATAAAAATTATAATATTAACGATAATAACGATAATAGTACATGTAAGAATAATACTAATAACTATAATAACGAAAATAACGATAATAATTATAATAACGATTAAAATAACAACGATAATACCGATAATGGTATTATTAATAATAACGATAATAACGATATTTACGATAATAATAATAACAATAATATAGAAAAGAATGATATTATCAATAATAACAATATTAATATTAACGATATTAACTATAATACCGATGAAACGATAATAATAATATCAATATTATCGATAATAATGATAATAATAATAATGATAATAGCAATAATAACGATAATAAAGATATTAACGATAATAATGATAATGATAATAATGATAATAATAATAATAATAATATCAAAAATAACAATAATTACCATAATGACTATAATGACGATAATAATAATAACGATAATGACGATGATAATAATATCTATAATAAAGTTAATAACTATAAAAATAATAATAATAATAACGATAATAACGATATCAATGATAATAACGATAATAGCGATAATAATGATAATTATAATAACGATATTAACAACAATAATAATAATAATAATAGCGTTAAGAGGGATAATAAGTACGTCACAGATAATAATAATAACAATAATATTAATAAAATCGATAATAACGATAATAATAATAAAAATAAGGACGATTTTAACGATTTTACGATAATAGCAATAGCGATAATAAAGATAAAACTCTTAACAATAATAACCATATTAAAGATTTTAACGATAAACATAACAAGGATATTAACGATTTTAACGATAATAATGATAATAATAATAATAATAATAACATTAATAAAGTTAATAGCGTAAATAACGATAATAGCGATAATTATGAAATTAATAATAATAATAATATCGATAATAATGATTATAACGATAATAACTATATTAACTATAAAAACGACAATAATATTAATAATAATAATGAAAATAATAATACCGTTAATGACGATAATAGCGATAATAGTAGTAGATGCAATATCAATAATAACAATAATATCGATATAAAGATAATAACGATAATAATATTACCGATTATAACGAAAATAGTAATAATAATAATAGCGATAATAACGATAATAACGACAATAACGATAATAATGATAATAATAATAATAATTATAATAATAATAATAATAATAATAGTTTTAAAAATAATAACATTAATAACGATGATAATAATAACGTTCATAAAGTTAATAATAAAAATGATATTAAAGATAATAACGGTAATAACAATACTAACGTTAATAGCGATAATTATAATATCGATATTAATGATAATATCGGTAATAATTGTAACAACATTAACAATAAAAAGGATAATAATAATAACAACAAAAACATTATTAACGATATTAACTATAATAAAATTTATAATAATAACGACAATGACGATAATAATGATAATAATAGATGTAATAATAACAATATTAAGAGTATTAAATATAACAATGATTATAATGAGAATAGTTGTAGTAATAATAGCAGTAATAACAATAATAACGATAATAACGATTATAACAATGTTAGCGATAATAATATTGACGATAATAACGATAATAGCCATAATAATATTAATAATAATAATAAAGATAACAACGCTATTAACGATAATAATGACAGTAATAATAATAATAATAACGAAGACAACGTTAACAATGATAATACCGATAATAACGATAATATCAAAAATAATAATAGTATTAATTACGATAATGACGATATTAACGATAATAATATTAGTAATAATAACAATAATAGTAATAATAAAAATAATAATAATATCATTAATATCGATAATAACGGTAATAATAATAACAATATCAACGATAATATCCATAATAATAATAACAATATTAAAGATAATATCGATAATAATAATAATTATAATAAAAACAGTAATATCGACAATAAAGATAATAACCTTAATAATAATAAGGATTATAATGATAATAACGAAAATAACGTTATTAACGATTATAATAATAACGCTAATAACGATAATAATGATAATAATATTCTTAATAATAACGATATTACGATTATAATGGAAATAACAATAATAACAATATCGATAATAACGAAAATAACGGTAATAACGATAATAATAATATTAGTAATAGTAGTAATAATAAAAATGATAATTACGATAATAACGATAATATTAATAGATATAATAACATTATAACAATAATTACGATAGAAACGATAAATAAGATATCCATAATAACGATAATAAAGACAATAATAATAACAATAATAAAATTGATAATAACTATAATAACGATAGTAAACATGAAGACGGCAATGATGATAATAATTATAACGATAGTAACGATAATATCGATAATCATTATATTAAGAAGAGCGATAATAACGTGAATAGTAATAACTATAAATTCGATAATAACGATATTAATGAAAATAACTATAATAATAATATTAAATAATACACTAATACGGATAATAACAATAACAATAATAACAATAATACGATTATTACGATAATAACGATAATAATAAGATTAATAGTAATATCGATAATAAGGATAATTACGAAAATAACGGTAAAATGATAATAACTATAATAACGACAATATTAATAATTATAATAACGATAATAAATATAATAGCGATAATAATAATAACAACATCAAAGATAATACCGATATTAACAATAATAACGATAATACAGATAATAATAATAATAAATATAATGAAAATAATAATTATAACAATAATAACAATAATAAAGATAATAACGTAATAACGATAATAATAATAAGATTTATGAAGATATTAGCTATAATAACGATAATAACGATAATAATTGTAATATTAACAATAATAACAATAATAACAATAATCGCGGTAATTACAATATTAACGATAATAACGATAATAATAATAACAATAATAACGATAATATCGAAAATAACGTTAATTACGATAATAATAATTACAATTGTAGCGATAATATCGATAAGAAAGATAATAATATTAATAATAATATCAATGACAACGATTATAACGCTAATTATTAAAAGATCATACCTAAAATAAGGATAATAATGATAGGAACGTTAATTATAATAACAATAATAATTATAATGATAATAACGAAAAAATAATAATAATAAGACCTATAAGAACGATAATATAGATAATAATAGTAGTAATAATAACAATATTAGCAAAATTAACGATAATAACGATAACAATATTAACGATAATAACGTTAGTTATAACAATATTAATAACAATAATAACGATAATAAAGATAACAATAATAATCAATAACGATAATTACGATAATAACGTTAATAATAAGAATAATAATTATAATAATAATAACTATAAAAACGATAATAACCATAATAACGAAAATAACAATGATAGCGATAATAATAATAATAATAATAATAATATTAACGAAAATAGCGGTAATAACGGTAAGAACGATAAAAATAGTAGTAAAAATATACGTAACAACCATAATAAGTATAATAACATTCAAGTAAATAACGATAATAAAGACAATAATATTAATAATTTTAACGATAATAATGATAATAACGATAATAATTGAATCGAAAAGAACGACAATAATAATAATAATAATAACGTTGATAAGGATAATAACGATATCATAGGTAATAATAATAACAAAAATATAGATAATAACGATAATAACGATAATAACGACATTTAATATAATAATAATAACGATAATATCGATAATAATAATAACGATAATGACGACAAAAGTAATAATAATATTAATGGTAATAACGATAATAATGATAATATCGATAACATCGATAATAATAATAACAACATTAAAAATAATATCATTAAAAACGATGATAATCATAGTAATAATAATAACAACAATAATAATAGTAATAATAATAATAACATTAATAACGATAATAACCATAATAACGATTCTAGCGATATTAATTATAATAATTATAACAAAAATAACGTCAATAACTATAATTATGATAAAAATAATCATAAAAATATCGATAATAGTGATTATAACGATAATAAATATAAAAACGTCAATAATATTGATAATAATAATGAAAATAATAATAAAGTCGATGACGATATTAGCGATAATAGTAGGAGTAGTAATATCAATAATAACAATAATAATAATAAAAAAGATAATAACGATAATTATATTTACGATTATAATAAAAATAGTAATAATAATAATAAAGATTATACCGATAATAACGATAATAACGATAAGAACAATAATAATAATAATAATAATAATAATAACGATAATATACATATTAACGATGATAATAATAATAATAATAAAGATAATAACGATATTTTCGATAATAACGAAAATAACGCTAATAACTTTAATAACGATAATGACGATAGTAACGATTATAATAATAACGATAATAACGATAATAGTAGTAATATTATTAATTTTAATAACGATATTTACAATAATAATTATAATAAAAATAAAGATAACAACGATAGTAACAATAATAACGATAATAATATAGCAATATTAATAATAATATTGAAAATTAAAATAATAATAATAGCAATAATAACGATATTAACGGTAATAACGATAATAATAAAACAACATTAATAACGATATTAAAGAAAATAGTAATAACAATAGTAACGAAAATAACGATAACAACATTAATAATAATAATAATAATATCGAAAGTAATTAAAATAACGGTGACAACTATAATATTAATAACAATAATAACGATAATAACGATAATAACTATAGAAATAATACTAATAATAACGATAATAACGATATTAATGGCAATATCGATAATAACAGTAATATTAATAGTCATATTGAGGATAATAACGATAATAACGTTTATAACGATAATAATAATAACAATAACATTGATAATAACGACAATAATCATAATAACTGTAATAATAATTACAAAAATAACTATTAAAACGGAAATAACAATAATAATAATAACAAAAATGACGATAAAACTGTAATAATGATAAGAATAATAATAATAATGACGATAATAGCGGTAAGAACGCGTAATAATAAATACAATAGTAACAATAGTAATAATAGCAATAATAACGATGGTAACAAAATGGAAGATAATGGTAATAATATTAATTACGAAAATAAGGATAATAACGATACTAACCATATAAATAATATAAATAACAATAATATTATAATAATAACATAAATAATAACGATAATAAATATTATAACGTTAAAAATACAAGTAATAATATTATTATTAAAGATAATTAAGATAAGAACGATAATAATAATCATAATAATAACAATAATAATAATAACAATAATATCCAAAGTAGTAATAACGATAATATCGATAATAATGTCAATAAAGATAAGAATAATAATAATAACTATAATAACAATAATAACGATAGTAATAATTACGAAAATAATAATAAAAGCGGTAATAATAATAACAATAATAACGATAATAGTGATAACAATGATAACGATAATAAAGATAATATCGATAATACTAACAACAATATTAACGAGAGTAACCTTAATAATAATAATAGTAAAAACTATAAAAACGATAATAACGATAATAAAGATAATAATACTAATGATATTAACGATAATAGTAATAATTATTATAACGATAAGAACGACAATAAAGGTAATAATAAAAATAATAATAACGAAAATAAGGATAATAACGATTATAATAATAATAATAATAACGAAAATAATGATAATAACGATAACAACGAAAATAATAATAACAATAATAGCGATAATAACGATTTTAACGATAATAAGGATAATAATAATAATTAAAATAACGATAGAAACGGTAAAAACGATAATAACGAAGATAACGATGATAACAATATTAACGATAATGATAATAAACAGAATAACGATGATAACGGTAATATCGATAATAATAAAAATAATAATAATAATAATGATCGTAACGATAATAAAGATAATAATAGCAGTAATAGTAACAATAATCATAGTAATAACTGTAATAAAGATAATATCGATAATAATAAAATTGACAAAGTTGATAGAAATGATAATAATAGCGATAATAACCATAATTACGTTAATAATAATAACAATAATAAAGATAATACCGATATTGACATTAATAACAATGATAATAGTAGCAACAATAACGATAATTAAGAAAATAAAAATGATAATAAAAACGATACTAAGGATAAGAACGATATCATCAATAATATTAATAAGAAAAATAAAGATAATATCGATTATATTAATAAAAATATTAACAATTATATAGATAATTATAATAATAATATTAACAATAATAACGATAATAACAATATTAACGATAATAAGGATAATAAAAATGACGATATTTACGAATATAACGATAAAAGAAATATTAATTATACCAATAATAAGGATAATAAAGATATCGTCGATAATAATAATAACATTAATAATGATAATATTGATATTAATATTATCAATTTTAAAGATATTAAGGATAAGTTTAATAATATTAATACCGATAATAACGATAATAACAATAATAATAATAGTAATAATTACGATAATGACGAAATTAACGATAATAAGTATAATAAAAATAACAATAAATACGATAATAACACTTATAATACTAATAACGACATTAATATATATAAAAATAACATTAATACTGAAAATAACATTAATACTAATAATAATCGTATTATCCTTAATACGATTATTATTATTATCGTTATTATCGTTATTATTGTTATAAATATTATAGGTGTCACCGTTATTATACTTACATTCGCTATTAATATTATTATTATTATTAATGCTGTTATCGTTGTATCCGTTACAATTGTTATTACTATTTTCGTTAACATTGTTATTATTGTTGTTTTTATTACCGTTATTATCGTTATTATTGTTATTATTTTTATTATCATTATTACCGTTAGTATCATTATAAACGTTATTATTATTACTATTATAAACAACGTTATCATTATTATTGTTACTTACAATAATAATATTATTATTAATATCGTTATTATCGTTATTATTATAGTTGCTATTTTCGTTAGGAACGTTATTATTGTTATGATTACAATTATTAATATCGAAATTATCGTAAATATTGTTATTAATATTATCGACATTATCGTTATTATCGTTATTATTATTGTCGTTATTATCGTTAATAGTATTATCGCTATTATCGTTATTATCGACTCTATCGTTATTATTGCTATTACTACTATTATTTTTATTATCGTAATTATCGTTATTATCGTCAATATTGTTATTATCTTTATTGTTATTAGTTTTACGATCATTATTATCATAATTATCGTTATCATTATTATTAATAATATCGATATTATCGTTAATATTATTATCGCTATTATTTTTATAATCGATGTTTAATTATATAATAATAGTAGTAACAACAACGATAATAGTAGGAATAATAACAATAATAACAATTATAGCTATAATAATGTTATTACCGATAATAACGATAATTATAATATTCATAGTAACTATAATAAGGATATTATCCATATTAATAATAACTATAATAACGATAATAACGGTAATAACAATTATAATAGAAGTATTAATAACAATATAAAGAATAATAACAATAAAAACAATAATACCAATAAAAATAGTAGTAATAAAAATAGTAATATTTATAATAACGATAAAAACGATTTTAACGATAATAATAATGACGATAATTAGGATAATATCGATAATAATAATAACAATATTAACGATAATAACGATTATAATAATAAATTAATAACAATAATTACACAAATAACGATTATAACGATAATAATAATAGTAATAATAACCATAATAAAGATAATAACGACACAATAATAATAATAATAACTATAATAACGGTATTAACGATAGAAATAATAGAAAAATGACAATAATATCAATAGTAATGTGTCAAAAAGATAATAAAGATAGTATCGTTAATAATAATAACGATAATAATGATAATAGCGATAAAAAAAATAACGATAATAACGATAATATTGACAATATTAAAGATAATAATGATAATAACGTTAAAACGATAATAATTATCATAATTATAGTAGCAGTAACGTTAATAACGACATTAAAAATAAAAATAATAATGATAATATAGATAATAATAATAAAATTCATAACATTAATAACGTTAATAATGATAATAACGGTAAAAATAGTAAAATTGATAACTCTAATAAAGATATAATATTATTAATATTAACGATAATAACGATTACAAAGGAAATAATAATAATATCAAAATAGAAAGTAACGATAATAACGGTAAAAACGATAATAATAATAGTAATAATACTAGTAATAATAATAACGGTAATTACGATAATAACAATAATAATAATAGTTACAATAGCATTTTAACAATAATAACGACAACAACGATAATAACGATATCTATAATAACGATAATAAAGACAATAATAAAAACAATAATAATATCGTTTATAACATTAATAACGATGATAACCATAATGACGGTAATAACGATAATATCGATATTAATAATAATAATAATAACAGTAATATCGAAAATAACGATAATAACGAAAGTAATAATAATAATAATAATAACAATAATAATAATAATATCCGTAATTCAGATAATGACGCCAATAATAATAATTATAATAATATTAGTAATAATAACGATAATGACGATAATAATAATAGTATTAATAACAATATTAAAAATAATAACGATAATAACGATAATAACGATATTAATAATAATAATAACGACATTATAACTATAATAAATATAATAACGATATGTTATTAACGTTAAAGACGACAATAGTAGAAACAATAATAACGATATTATCGAAAATAACGATAATAACAATAATAATAATAACAGTAAAAACGATAATAACGATATTGCGATTAATAATAATAATAATAGTAATATTATTATAAGATAAAATAATAATAAGATAAAATAATAATAATATTAACGATTACAACGAAAATAATGATAATAATAGTAGTAATAATAACAGTAATAACAATAATAACTATAATAAAGAAAATAACGGTAATTACAATAATAATTATAAGAATAATCTATTTAACATTGATACTAACGTTAATAACGATAATATTAATAACATTAATAACGATAATAACGATTATAATAATGAGAAAGATAATAGTATTAATAATAATAACAATATTAAAAATAATATGTATAATAACGATAATAATGACAATAATAGTAGTAATAATGACAGTAATAACAATAATAGTAATAAAAACGATTTTAACGAAAATAATAATAACGATAATAACGATAATATCGATAATATTAATAACAATATTTAACGTAATTTCGATATAAATAATTGTAACAATAACAATATTAACGTTCATAACGATAATAGCGACTATAACAATAACGATAATGACGACTTTAATAATAATAATAATATTATGTTTAGTAACAATAATAATAATAACGATATTTACAATAGTAATAATAATAACGATTATAACGATACTAAGGATAATATTGATAATAACGATAATACCGATAATAACGACAATAAAGATAATCATTATAACGATAATAACGATAATAATAATAATAATAATGACGCTAATAAAGTTAGTAACTACAATAATAAAAATAATAATAAAAATAATAACGATAATAAGGATAAAACCAATAATAATTTCAGTAATAATAATAATAATTTCAATAATAACGATAATAACGATAATAATAATAACAATAAAATCGATAATATCGTTAATAATAGGATTAATAACAACAAAATTAGGAATAATATATATAGTAACGATAATAACGGTAATAATGGTAGAAGCAATAACAGAAATAACAATAATAACGATAATATTGATAATAGTAATATTAATAATAACAATGATAAAGATAATATCGATAATAATAATAATTATAATAATAACACTAATATCGACAATAAAGATAATATCATTAATAATAATAACGATTATAATGACAATAAAGAAAATTACGATAATAACGATTATAATAATAACGCTAATAACGATAATAAAGACAATAATATTATTAATAATAACGATACAAACGATTATAATGGAAATAACAATAATAACAATATCGATAATAACGAAAATAACGCAAATAACGATAATAATAATAGTAGTAATAGTAGTAATAATAAATATGATAATTACGATAATAACGATAATAATAATAGATATAATAACATTATGACAATAATAACGGTAAAAACCCTAATTAAGATATCCATGATAACGATCATAAAAACAATAATAATAACAATAATGAAATTGATAATAATTATAATAACGATAATAAACATGACGACGACAATGAAGATAATAATAATTACGATAATGACGATAATATCGATAATAATAATAATAATAACGACGTTAATAACAACAATAAATTTATTAACGATATGGTAGTAACGATAAAGGCGGCAATAGTAGTAATAGTAATAACGATAATAACGATAATAATGATAATAACGGCAATAAAACTAATTAAATAAAGATAATAACGATATTCTCGAAATTAATGATTAAATTAAAGTTATAAGAATAATAATAATAACAACAATAACATCGATAATAAGGATAATAAACCTAATAACAGTAACGATAATGCGACCTTAATAATAACAATAATAATAACGATAATAACGATAACAACAATAATAACGATAATAACTATATTAACGATATCAATAATAACTAAAAGAACGTTAATTTCGATAGTAATAATAGCAATATAAAAGATAATAACGATAATAATAATAATATTATAGACATTAATAACTATAATAAAGGTAATATAGATATGGTATAGGCGATTGAAACGACAATATTAGTAATAGTAATAACGATAATAATGATAATAATAACAACAATAACAATAATAATAAAGATAGTACAGAAATAATCGAAAATAACGTTAATAACAATCATAATAATAACAATAATAATGATAATAACGATAATAGCTATTATAACGATAATAAAGACAGTAATAATAATAATAATAATAGTAATATTAACTATTACAACAGAAATAATGATTAGTAATAATAACAAATATAACAATAATAACGCTAATAAAGAAAATAACGTTAATATCGACAATAATAATAACAACATTAACTATAATAACAATTATAGTAATAATAATAATAACGATAATAAAGGTAATAAAATAATAATTCTAATAAATGTAACAAAAATAATCACCCCAATAATAACAATCATAACGGTTATGACAAGAATAATATTTATAATAATAATGAAAATAATGATAATAACGATCTAATCGATAATAATAAATACAATATTAACCATAATAACTATAATAATGGTAATAATAATAATAAATATAACGATAATAACGATAATATCGATAATAATAATATTAACAAGAGCGTGAATAGTGATAACAACAAACTCCATAACAAAGATATTAATGAAAATAACTATAATAATAATATTAAATTATACACTAATACGGAAAATAACAGTAATAATAATAACAATAATACGATTATTACGATAATAACGATAATAATAATAATAATAATAATGATAATAACGATAATAGCGATTATAACGATATTAAAGACTGTAATAATCATAATAATAATAAAAGTAATATTAACGATTAAAATGAAAATAATGATAATAATAGTAGTATTAGTAACAATAATAACAATAATAACGATAATAAAGATAATAACGATAATTATGATAATAACAAACATACTAATAACGATAATAACGATAATAGTAGAATTAATAATAACGATAGTAATAATAATAATAATAATAATAATGACGATATTAACGATAATAACGATTATAGTAATAACGATATTAACGACAATAATAATAATAATAATAACGACAATAAATATAATTGCGATAATAATAATAACAACAATATAGATAATAACGATATTAACAATAATAATGATAATAATGATAATAATAATAATAAAGATAATGAAAATAGTAATTATAACAATAATAACATTAATAAAGATAATGACGTAATAACGATAATAATAGTAAAATTTATGAAGATATTAGCAACAATATTGATAATAACGATAATAATAGTAATATTAACAATAATAACAATAATAACAATTATAGCGGTAATTACAATAATAACGATAATAACGATAATAATAATAACAATAATAACAATAATATCGACAATAACGATAATTATGATAATAATAATAACAATTATAGCGATAATAACGATAAGAATGATAATAATATTAATAATAATATCAATGACAACGATTATAACGCTAATTATGATAAGTTTATACCTAAAATAAGGATAATAATGATAAGAACGATAATTATAATAACAATAATAACAATTTTAATGGTAATAACGAAAAAATAATAATAATAAGACCTATTAGAACGATAATATAGATAATAATAGTAGTAATAATAACAATATTAGCAAAAATAACGATAATAACGATAACAATATTAACGATAATAAAGTTAGTTATAACAATATTGATAACAGTAATAACGATAATAAAGATAACAATAATAATCAATAACGATATTACGATAATAACGTTAATAATAAGAATAATAATTATAATAATAATAACTATAAAAACGATAATAACCGTAATAACGAAAATAACGATAATAGCGATAATAATAATAATAATAATAATAATAATATTAACGTAAATAGCGATAATAACGGTAAGAACGATATAAATAGTAGTAAAAATAAACGTAATAACTATAATAAAAATAATAACATTAAAATAAATAATGATAATAATGCCAATAATATTAATAATAATAACAATAATAATTATAATAACGATAATAATTATATCGAAAATAACGACAATAATAATAATAATAATAATAACGTTGATAATGATAATAACGATAACATAGGTAATAATAATAACAAAAATATAGATAATAACGTTAATAACGATAAAAACGACATTTAATATAATAATAATAACGATAATATCGATAATAATAATAACGATGATGACGACAAAAATAATAATAATATTATTGGTAATAACGATAATAATGATAATATCGATAATAATTATAGCGGAATTGACGACGATAATAATAATCATAAAAACGATAGTAAGGATAAATACGATCACATCGATAATAATAATAGCAACATTAACATTAATATCAAAAAGAAAGATGATAACCATAATAATATTAATAATGTTAACGATAATAACGATAATAACGATAATAGTAATGACGACAATAACGAAAATATTAATAATATTAATAAGGATAACAACGATAATACCGATAATAATAATAGTAATAATTAAGATAACAACGATATTAACGATAATAAGGACAATAACAATAACAATAATAGCATCACTAGCAATTATAATCCTTTAACGATATTAATATTTATCAAAATGACAATAATATTGATAATAACGATAATAACGATAATAATAGTAGCAATAATAACAATAATAACACTAATAACGATAATTGCGAAAATAATAGTAATAATAAGAAAAATAATAACATTAATATTGTTAATAAGGTTATTACCGATGATAATGATAATTACAATATTCATAATAACTATAATAAGGATATTATCGATAATAATAATAACGATAATAACGATCAGAATAATATCGATGAAAACGATAAAATCGAAAATAATAATAAAAACATTAACAATAAAATCGATAATAATAATAATTTAAACGTTAATAACCATAATAATAATCATAATAATAGCAATAATAACCGTAACAAGGAAAATAACGATGATAATAATAAAAATAATAACAATAATAGTAATAATTATAATATCGATAGTAACAATAATAACTATAATGACGATTATAACGATAATGATAATAACGATAATGACGATGGATATATTAACGATAATATCTTTAAAAACAATAATAATAATAATAATAATAATAGCGATAATAAAGATATTAACGTTAATAGCGATAATAATAAAAACAATTAAAACGATAATAACAATAATTATGATAATAACAAAAATAATTATAATAGTGATAGCATTAATAACTTAATTTACGATAATAATAATAATAATAAAGATAATATCATTATTAGCGATAATAACGATAATAAAGTAAACAACAATAATTATAAAAACAATTAAAACGATAATAACAATAATTATGATAATAGCAATAATAATTATAATAGTGATAGCATTAATAACGATATTTACGATAATAATAATAATAACAAAGGTAATAACATAATTAACGATAATAACGATGCTAACGATAATAACGGTATAGACGATAATATCGATAATTATAATAACAATATTAACGATTATAAAAATAATAATACTAACATAATAAAGATAATAACGATAATAATAATAGTAATAATAATAACGATAATAAACGTAATAACAACAATGATAATAATAATAATAATATTAATAATAATAATAATAATAATAAGGATAATAACGATAATGACGATAATAACGATTATAATGACAGTAACGTTAATAACGATTATAATCATAACGATAATTATAATAATAATAATATAGAGAACAACGATATTAACGTTAATGACGATAATAAGAACAACAATAATAAAGATACAAACGATTATAACGATAAGAACGATAATAATATTTATAATAATAATAATAATAACGATAATAACGATAATAATGGAAGTAATAATAACAATATTAAGAATAATATATATATAATAACGATAATAACGATAATAATATAATTAGTAATAACAGCAATAACAATATTAAGGATAAAAATGATTTTAACATGAATCATAATAAAGCTAATAACGATAATATCGATAATAATAATAACAATATTAACGAGAATATCGACAATAATAATAATAATAATAATAATAATAACATTAATAACGATAATATCGCTAGTAACTATAATAAAAGATATAATAATAACAATATTAAGAATAATAACTATAATAACAAAAATAACGATAATAATAATAGTACTAATAACAATAATAACAACAATATTGCTAATAACGATAGTAGCGATAATAATAATAACGATAATAGTGATAATATCGATAATAATAATAACAAAATTAACAATAATATCGATAATAATAATAATAATAATAACAATAATTTCAATAATAACGAAAATAACGATAATAATAAGAAAACTATTGTAACAATAATAACGATAATAACGATAATAATATAAACCATAATGAAGGTATAATAATAATATTACCGATAATAACGAAAAATACGATAATATCGGTATTGATAATAACGATAATAACGTCAATAACGTTAATAATAATGGTACTAATAATAATAATAATAACATTAACGATAATAACGATAATAACGATAATATTAATAACGATAGTAGCTACAATAACGATAATAATAATAATAATTGTTACGATAAAGTCGATAATAACGATAATAAAGATAATAATAATAATTATTATTACGATAAACAACATAATAATAATAATAATTATAGTAATTATAATAATTATTATGATAAACACGATAATAATGATATTAGTAATATTAATAATAATGATAATAACAATAATAACGATATTAGCTATAATAAAATTAATAACTATATTTACGTTAACAACGATAATGATATTAGTAATAATAGCGATAATAACGATAATTGCATTAAAAATAATAATAACATTAATAACAATATAAACAATGATAATGATAATAATAATAACCGTAATGACAATAATAATAATAATAGTAATAACGATAATAATTATAATAACGTAAATAATAGTAACAATATTAACGGAAGTATTAATAATAATATTAATAAAGATAAGAGCAATAATAATAATTGCAATAACATTAGTAACCATTATAATGAAAATAGCGATAATGACGATGACAATAATAACCATCATTACGATAATAACGAAAATAATAAAAGCGATAGTATCGTTAATAGTAATAATTATAATACCGTAAAAACGATAATAAATTTAATAATAATAAAAGTAGTAAGGATAATAACGATATTATCGGTATAAATATAACAATAATATTGACAATTACGTTATAAGAAATAATAATAATAACAATAATAACGATACTAACGATAATAACGATAAGAACAAAATTAACGATAATAACAAGATTTATAAAAATAATAATATCTGTAATAATGATAAGAACGATTAGAACTATAATATTACAACAATAATAACAATAATAACCTAAATAACTACAAAAAAAATGATTTAAATAAGATATTAACGATAATAAATAGAATAACAGTAATAACGATAATAACGACAATAATATTAAAAATGAAAACGAAAGTAACGATAATAACAATAATAATAATAATATTAATAATAATAATAATATCGATAATAACAATAATAACGAAAATTATAATATTAATAACAACAATAAGAACAATAATGACGATAATAATGATAATAATAAATACGATAAAGTCGGTAATATCGATAATAATAATAACAATATTAATTATAATATCGATAATATTATTAACAATATTATTGATAATATCGATAATAAAAATAACATTATTAACGATAATATCTATAAGCATATTAATAATAATAATAATAATAATAGTAATAACGGTAATAATGATAATAATAGTAGCAATAATAACATTAATAACAATAATAGCGGTAATAAGGTAATTAACGGTAATAACGATAATTTAAATAACCATATAAACAATAATAAAGATATTATCGATGATAATAATAACCATAATAACGATAATATCGATAATAAAAATAATATTATTAACGTTTACATCGATAACAATAATAATTATAATAACATTAATAACGATAATATCGATAATATCTATAATAATAATAAAGAAAATAACGATAATAATGATATTAACGATAATAATAATAGTAATAATAGTAATAAAGATAATAATGATAATAACGATTATAATAACAACGATAATACCGATAATATTAGTAATAATAAAAACGATAATGACTATATTTAGTATAATATTAATTACAATAATAGAGAAAGGAACGATATTATCTTTATTAACAATATTAATAATAACGATAATAACTAAAATAACGATGTAACGATAATGATAAGAATAATATTAACAATAATATTAATAATAATAATAATAATAATAATAATAGCAATAATAACGATAATAAAGATAATAACGATAATAATGATAACGATAATAACGAAAATAAGAACAGCAATAATATCGATAATAACGATAATAATAATAAAAATAATTACAATATTAAGGATAAAAACGATAATAAAGATAATACTCATAAAGATGACAACAATAAAAACAATAATATTAATATTAATAATAACGAAAATAAGGATAATAACGATGTCAAGGATAATAATAATAACAACAAAGAGGATAATAAAAATAATAATGATAAAGTAAATAAGGATAATAACGATGAGAATGATAATGATAATAACATTAATAAAGTAATAACGATAATAACGATTATACGGATTATAAAAATAACGATAATAGACATAATAATGAGAACGGTAATGAGGATAAAACGATAAAAATGATAATAACTATAATAAAAATAATAACAATAATAACTGTAATAATAATAACAATATTAACGTTAATGATGATAATAATGATAATAACTATAAAAACAAATATAATAACGATAATAATAACAATAATAACGATTAATACAATATTAACGACAATAATAATAATAACATTAACGTAAATAGAGATAATCACTATTTCAAAGATAATAATAATAATAATAATAACGATAAAAACGATATAAACGATAACAACAATAATAATAATGATAATTAGTATACTAATAGTAATAACAATAACAATAATAACGATTATAACAATAATTATAAAAATAATAATCACTATAATAATGATAATAACGTTAATAATAATAGCAATAAAAACGATTTTAACGTTAATAACGATAGTTATAATAATAATAATAACGATAATAACATTAAAAACGTAAATAATAATAATGACGTTAATAACAATAATCATATGAGAGATATTAACGATAATATAAACAATAATAATTATAACAATAATAATAAATATAATAGTAACCATAATAACGATATTATCCATAATAACGATAGTAATAATAACGATAATGACGATAATAATAATAATAATAACGATAATAACGATAATTACGAGAATGACGATAATATTAATAACGATAATAACGATAATAACATAAATATCGATAAAAATAATAGAAATAAAAGCAATAATAACGATAAAAACATTAACGATAATATCGAAATTATTAACAATAATAACAACGATAATTACGATGATAACGATAATAAAATTAATAATAATAAAAATAATAACAATATTAACGATAATATCGATAATAACGATAATAAAAATAATAATAGTAATAGCAATAATAACGATAATAACGATAATAACAATAATATCGATAATAATAATAAAAATATTAATGATAATATCGAAGATTATAAAAATCATAATAGCAATAATAACGATAATATCAATGATATCGATAATAATGATATTAATAATAATAATAATAGCAATAATAACGATATTAACAAAAATTGTAATAACATTAGTAAAGTAACAACGATATTAACATTAATAATAATAATAATAATAACGAAAGTAAGTACAATAACGGTGACAATTATAATATTAATAACAATTATCACGATAATAACGATAATAACGACAATAATAATACTAATAATAACGATAATAACGATATCAATGGAATTAACGATAATAACGTTTATAATAATAATCTTATAGAAGATAAGAACGATACTAACAATAACAGAGGTAATAATAATAACGATATAAAGGATAATATCGTTAATAATTGTAAAAATATTCATGATAGTTTCGATAATAATAATAACAACAAAAACAATAATAACGATAATAAGTATAATAAAATTATAATAATAACGGTAATAACGATTATAAAGTTAATAATAATAATAACAATATTATCGATAGTAGCAATGATAATAATAGTAATAATATTGGTAATAACGATAAAGAGTTCCTAACGATAATAATAATGACGACAATAACAATAATAATGACTATGATGATAAGAAAGATAATAATACTAATAATAATAAAAATAATAAGGACAATAACGATCATAATGATAATAATAGAAATAATAATAACAATATTAAGAATAGTAACTATAATAACGATTATAACGATAATAGTATTAGTAATAATAACATTAATAACAATAATATCGATAATAACGATTATGACAATGTTAAAGATAATAATATTAACGGTAATAACGATAATAACAATAATAATAATAATAATAATAAAGATAACAACGATATTAACGATAATAATGACAGTAATAATAACAATAATGACGATAATAACGTTAACAAAGAGAATACCGATAATAACGATAATAACAGTAATAATAATAGTAATAATTAAGATAATAAAGATATTTACGATAATAAGGAAAATAGCGATAACAATAATAACGATAATAACAATTATAATCCTAATAACGATATCGTTATTTTTAAAAATAACAATAATACTGATAATAACGAGAAAACAAAAATAATATTATTAATAATAAATACAATAACACTAATAATGATTATAACGATATTAACGATAACAATAGTAGTAATAATAACAATAATAACAATTATAGCGATAATAACGATATTACCGT
The DNA here is from genome assembly GCF_910589235.1 of Vespa crabro. Classification (NCBI taxonomy): domain Eukaryota; kingdom Metazoa; phylum Arthropoda; class Insecta; order Hymenoptera; family Vespidae; genus Vespa; species Vespa crabro. Next base: position 4,095,413 of record NW_025813595.1, read on the forward strand.
TAATAAGGATAATTATAATTTTCATAATAACTATAATGCGAATAATACCGATAATTATAATAACGATATTAACGATAATATCGATAATAATATTATATTATCAACGATATAATCGATAATAGTAATAATCATAATAACATTAATAACAATAATAACGATAATTATGATTAAAATAATAATAACGAAAATAACGATAATAACGATATTAACAATTATAATAATAATAATAATATCGAGAATAACGATAATAAATATAATAACCATAATAACGATTATAACGATAAAATAATAATAATAATAACGATAATATAGATAATAAAGACAATAATAATAATAATAATATTAATAATAATAATAATTTTAATGACGATAATATCGGTAATAATAATAATAACATTAATTATAATAAGGTTAATAAAGATAACAGAGATTATAATAATAACGATTAAAAAGATAACAACGGCAATAATGATAATAGCAATAATAACAATAACAACTGTGATATAAAATAACAATTTTAACAATATTAAATTTAATAGTGATAACAATAATACCGATAACAACGATAATAACATTAATAATAATAATAATAAAAACGAAAATAAGTATAATAACGGTGACATCGATAATAATATTAAAAATAATAAAGATAGTAACGATAATAACTATAATAATAATACTAATACTAACGATAATAAAGATATTCATAATCGTATTAAAGATAAGAAAGATAATAACGCTACTAACGATAATAGCGATAATAATAAGAACAACGAAAATAATATTAACGTTAATAATTATAATGACAATTATAATAATGACAATAATAACGATAACACCGGTAATAATGATAATAACGATAAAAACGATAATTTAAATGATAATAATAGTAATAATAAAGATAATAACGATGTAAATGATTCTAACGATAATAATAATAACAACTTTAACGATAATAACGAATATGATGTTAAGAATGATAATAATATTAACAATAGTAAAAACAATAATGACAATCACGATAATAAAGATAATAATAGAAGTAACAATAACAATATTAAGAATAATTAATATAAAAACGATAATAACAATAATAATATTAGTAATAAAAAAAGGAATAACAATAAGAACGATAAAAACGATAAAAACGAATTTAACGATAATAATAATTGTGATAATTACGATAATATAGATAATAATAATAACTATATTAACGATAATAACGATTATAGAGATAATAATAATTATAGTAATAATAACGATATTATATATACTATCGTGATTATAATAATAATAATTATATCGATAATAACGATAACAAAGATAATAACGATAAAATCGATAATAATAAATAAGATAATATCGATTTCATCGATAATAATAAAAACAATATTAACGATAATATCGATCATAAAAACAATATCGACGATAATATCGGTAATAATAATAACAATAACGACAATAATATCGATAATAATAATAACAATAATAACAATAATACCGATACTAACGATAATATCGTTAATAATAATAACGATAATAATGAAAGTAGCGATAAAAACAATAACGATATTAACGATAATATTGACAATATTAAAGATAATAATGATAATAATTTTAAATAATTAACATAATGATAATAATAATAATAATAATAACAATAATAATAATAAAGACAGTAACGATATTAACGATATTAACGATAATAAAAATAATATCGATAAGAATAAAAAGATAATAACGTTTACAGTAATAATAATAATAACGATAATAACAAAAGTAAAGATAATGACGATAAAATAATAATAATAATAACAATAAAAACGATATCAACGATAAGAGAGATAATAATAATAATATGAATAATAATAACAATAATAACGATAAAAACAATAATAATGAGAACATTAATATTGATAATAACGGTAATAATTATATTTATAATTATAATAATAACATTATTAATGATAATAACAATAAAAACGATATCAAAACGATAATAAAAATATTTATAATAATAACGCAAATAGAGAGATCACGATGAAAGTGATAATAATAATAACAATCATAATGATAATAATGATAATAACGATAATGACGATGGATATAATAACGATAATAATAAAAACAATTAAAACGATGATAACAATAATTATGAAAATAACAATAATAATTATAATAGTGATATCATTAATAATGATATTAACGATATAGACGACAATATAGATAATTATAATAAAAATATTAACGATAATAAAAATAATAATACTAACAAAATAACGATAATAACGAAATTATCGATAATAAATATAATAATAATAGTAATAATAATAACGATAATAAACATAATAACAACAACAATAATAATAATAATAAAATTAATAATAATAATAATAATAATAATAACAATTATAACGATAATAACGAAAATAACAATTATAATGACAATAGCGTCAATAACGATTATAATCATAACGATAATAATAATAATAATATTAATATAGATAACAACAATATTAACGTTAATGACGATAATAATAATAACAATAATAAAGATACAAACGATTATAACGATATGAATGATAATAATATTTATAATAATAGTAATAATAAAGATAATAACGATAATAATGGAAGTAATAATAACAATATTAAGAATAATATATATAATAACGATAATAACGATAATAATATTATTAGTAATAACAGTAATAACAATATTAACGATAAAACGATTTTAACAAGAATCATAATAACGATAATAACGATAATATCGATAATAATAATAACAAAATTAACAATAATAACGATAATAAGGATAATAATAATATCAATAATATTGATGGAACAGTAATAACGATAATAACGATAATAATAATAATAATAAAAACGATAATATTTATAACAACGATGATAACGAATATAATAAAATAATAAATACCGTTAATTACGTTAATAACGATAATAATAATTGCAATAATAACGTTAATAACGATAATAATAACAATAGTATGAACAATAATACGGATAATAACGATATTAACGATATTAATAATAATGATAATGACAATAATAATAAGAATAATGATAATAACGTTAGTAACGATAATATTAATAATTAGGAAAACGATTATAATGATATTAACGTTAACAATAATAATAATAATAATAACATTAATAAGGATAATAATGGTAGTATTGATAATAACAATAAAAATATTAACGATAATATCGATAACAATAATAATAATAATAACAATGATAACAATAATATAGATTATAACCAGAATAATAATAACAATGATAACGTTAACATTAATAACAATAATAACGATAATAACGACAATAGCGATAATAAACATAATAATAACAATAATAACTATAATATCGCCAATAATTAAAATAATAACATAGATAATAAAAGTAATAACATTAATAACGACAATAATTATAATAATTATATTGATAATAACAATAATAACGAAAATAATAAAAATAATGATATTAATAACGATATAGAAAAACATAACCATAATAATAGTAGTAATAAAAACAATAATATCATTAATGGCGTAAAGAACGTCATTGCCGAAAATATTAATAACAATAATAACGATAATAACGATAATAGCGTAAATAATGATAATAAAGTAACAATAATATTGATAATAACGATAATACCGACTATAATGTTAATAACAATAATAATAATAATAATAATAATAATAATAATAATAATAACGATAATAGCTATAATGAGGAAAATAATAATAATTATAATAATAATACTAAGGATATAAACGAAAATAACCATAATAATAGAACATATTATAACAATAATAACATTAATAATGTGAATAACGATAATAACGATAATATTAATATTAATAATAACAATATTTCCGATAATAAAGATAATAAAATAAATAATAAAAACAATAATACAGGTAATAATGATAATAATGATAATAATCATAATAATTATAATATTAATAATAATTATAATAACAATAAATAGAATAATAACGATAATAATAGTAGTAATAATAATAATAACTAATTATATCAATAAAAATAATAATAACGATAATAATAATGACAATAATAACGATAAGGATGGAAAGAATGATAATAATGATGACATTAATAATGGTAAAAACTATAATAACTATAATAACGGTAATAATAATAACAGTAATAACGATAATAACGATAATATGGATTACAATACTAACAATAAAATAGATAGTAAGGATATTAAAGATAGAAACAATAACATTAAATACAATAATAACGACAATAGTAATAATAACAATAAACATAATAATGATATTAAAGATACTAATAATAATATAATAATAATATTAATGATGATAATAACGGTTATAATGTTAATAACTATAATAACGATACTAACAATAAGAATAATAATAATAAGAGATATATTAAAGTTATTAACGGTAATAATAATAATAGTAACAATAGTAACGACAATGACTACAAAAACGATAATAGTTATAACGATAATAACAATAATAGTAATAATAATAATACCTATAGTAACAATAATAACGATAATGACAATGAAAATAATTATAATTACGATAATAACGAAAATAATAATAGCATTAATAACGATAATTATGATAATAATAATAATAATAATTATAACAATATTAAGGATATTAATGATGATAACGATAATACTAATAACGATGACAAAGGCAAAAATAATAATATTAATATAATTAATAACGAAAATAAGGATAATAACGATAAAATCGATAAAATCAATAATAATAATAATAATGATAATAATTATAATAACGAAAAAAACACTAATGACGAGAGGAATAGGAACGATATTAACGATATAAAAATAATAATAGTTACATTATTAAGGATAACAACGAAAATAACGATAAAAATAATAATAATAATAACGAAAGTAAGGATAATAACGTGCCAACGATAATAATAATAATAACAATAATAAGGATAAGAACAATAATAATAATGAAGTAAATAAAGATAATAACGAAGACAACGATAATAATAATAACAATAATAAAGATAATTACGAAAATAACTACTATAAGGATTAGAACAATAACGATAATAACAATGTTACTAATAATAATAAGAACGATATTGAAGATAAAACGATAAAAGAGATAATAACTATAATAACAAAAATAACAATTAAATAATAGAAATAATAGAGATATTAACGTTATTAACGATAATAACGATAATAATAAAAACAGTTATAACGATAAATACGATAATAACGACAACTATAATAAAAATATAAACGTATATAGAGATAATTACAATTTCAAAGATAATAATTATATCAATAATAACGATAAAAACGATATTAACGATAATAACAATAACATTAATGATATTAATGATGCTAATAATAATAAAAATAACAATAATAACGATAATAACAATAATGATAAAAAGAATAATAACGATAATATTGATAATAACGATAATAATAATAACAATAATAACAATAATGACGTTAATAATAATAATCATAATGAAGATATTAACGATAACATCAACAATAATAATTATAATAATAATAATAATAGTAACCGTAATAATTATAATATCGATAGTAACGATAATATCGGTAACACTAATAACAATATTATTGATAATATCGATTATAATAATAATAACGATAATTTCGATGATAACGATAATAATGATAATAACGATAATAAAGATAATAACGATAATATCGATTATAACGAAAAGAATAATTACGATAATGACGGCAATAATAAAAGTAATAAATATAATAACTATAATTACGATAATAACGATAATATTAATAAAGATAATAACGTTAATAATGTAAGTAGCGGTAATAATAATAGTAATAATAACAACAATAACGATAATAACGATTATAATGATAAGAACGATAATAATAGAAGTAATAATAACAATATTAAAAATAATAAGTATCATTACGATAATAACGATAATGAAAATAATATTAATAGTAATTATAATAAAGATAATTACGATATTAACGATAGTAATGATAGTAATAATAAAAAAATAACAATAATATCGTTAATAACGATAATATCCATATTAATTATAACGATGATAACGACAATAAAAATAATAATGTCGATAATAAAGATAATAACGACAATAATAATAATAATAATAATAATAATAATAATTATAATAAAAAAAAATAATAATAATAATATCGATAATAACAATAATAACGATAATAATAATATTAATAATAACAATAACAACAATAAGAACGATAATAAGGATAATAATGATTACGATAAATACGATAATATCGATAATGATATTAACAATATTAACGTTAATATTGATAATAATTATAACAATATTAACGATAATATCGATAATAATAATAACATATTAACGATAATATCTATAAAAATAATAATAATAAGAATAACGATAATAATGATATTAGTAATATTAATAATAAAGATAATTACGATAATAACGATAATAATAATAACAATAATAACGATAATAACGATATTCACCATAATAATAATTACAATTATAACGATAATAACGAAAATAATGATAATAAGGAAAATTTTTATAATTATAATAATAATAAAAACGATAAAAATGATAATAATACTTACAATAATAATGATAATAACAATAATAACGATATTAACTATAATAAAATTAATAAATATATTTACGTTAACAACGATAATGATATGAAGAATAATAGCGATAATAACGATAATTACCTTAATAATAATATTAACATTAATAACGATATAAACGATGATAACGATAATAAAAATAACGGTAATGACAATAATAATAATAATAGTAATAACGATAATAATTATAATAACGTTAATAATAACAATATTAACGGCAATATTAATAATGATAATAATAAAGATAAGAGCAATAATAATAATTGCAATAAAATTAGAAACCATTATAACGTAAATAACGATAATGACTATGACAATAATAATGATTATTACGATAATAACAAAAATAATAAAAACCATAGTTTCGTTAATAGATATAATCATAATACCGTAAAAACGATAATAAATTTAATAATAATAAAAATAATAATGATAATAACGATATTATCGGGATAATTATAACAATAATATCGATAATTACGATATTTGAAATAATAATAATAACAATAATAACGATAATACTAATAACCATAATAAAAATAATAATAATAATAATAATAATAACAATAATAACGATACTAACGATAATAACGATATGAACAAAATTAACGATAATAACAAGATTTATAAAAATAATAATATCTATAATAATGATAAGAACGATTAGAACTATAAAATTACTAACAATAATAACAATAATAACATATATAACTACAAAAAAAATGATTTAAATAAGATATTAACGATAATAAATAGAATAACAGTAATAACGATAATAACGACAATACTAATAAAAATAAAGACGATAATAACACTAATAACAATAACAATAATAATAATAATAATAATAATAATAATAATAATAATAATAATAATAATAATAATAATAATAATAATATCGATAATAACAATAATAACGAAAATTATAATATTAATAACAACAATAATAACTTAAATAACGATAATAATGATGATAATAAATACGATAAAGTCGATAAAATCGATAATAATATTAATAATAATAATTATAATATCGATAATAATATGAAAAATATTAATGATAATATCGATAATAAAATGAACATTATTAACGATAATATCTATAAGCATAACAATAATAATAATAATAGTAATAACGATAACTATAATAATAGTAGTAATACTAACATTAATAACAATAATAGCGGTAATAAGGTAATTAACGGTAATAACGATATTTATAATAACCATATTAACAATAATAACGATATTATCGATGATAACAATAAAAATAATAACCATGATATCGATAATAATAATAATGTTATTAACGATAACATCGATAATAATAATAATTATAATAAAATTAATAACGATAATATCGATAATAACTATAATAATAATAAAGAAAATAACGATAGTAATGATATTAACGATAATAATAATAGTAATAATATCGATAATAACGATAATAACGATAATAGCGAAAAAATAATAATAATAATGAGGAAAATAACGCCTATAACGGTGATAATAATAATACCTATATTGCCAATAACGATAATAACGATAATAGCGATAAAGCGAAAATAATAATAATAATAATAATAATAATAATATCGATAATAAAGATAATGAAGACAATAATAATAATAAAAATAATATTAATAATAATAACGATAATGACGATAATAATAATAGTAATATTAACAATAATAACAATAATAACGATAATAACGATAATAACGATAAAATTAATAATAACGTCATTAATAACTATAATAAATATAATAACGATAAGGTCTTAACGATAATGACGACAATAGTAGTAATAGTAATAACGACAATAACGATAATAACAGCAATAAAATTAATAATAATAAAGATAATAACGGTATTATCGAAAATAAAGATACAAGCTATAATAATAATAATACTAATAAGAATAATAACAACGTTAACAACGATAATAAGAATAAAAACAGTAATGATAATACCACAATAATAAAAACAACAATAAAAATGATAATAACGATAACAACAATAATAAGGTAAACTAAATTAACTATATTAATAATAACGGAAATAACATTAATTTCGATATTAATAATAGCAACAGTAAAGACAATAACGATAATAATAATAACAATAACGACCATAATAACTATAATAAATATAATAACGATATGGTATTAACGATAAAGACAACAAAAGTAGTAATAGTAATAACAATAATAACGATCATATCTATTTAATAATCTATAAAAATAATAATAATAATAATAATAAAAGTAATAACGGTAATACCGATAATAACAAAGATACTAATAATAACTATAAAAAGGATAATAACTATAATAATATTAATCATAATAAAGATAAGAACGATAACAACGATAACAATTACAAAACAGATAATAACGATAATAATAATTATAATCCTAATAACAATATTAATATTTATAATAATAACAATAATACTGATAATAAGGATAATAACTATAATAATAATAGTATTAATAACAATAATAACACTAATAACGTTAAAAGCGATTATAAGGTTATTAACGATCATAACGATAATTATAATAACCATATTAATAATAATAACGATGTTATCAATGATAACAATAACGATAATAACGATAATATCGATAATAATAAAAATATAATTAACGTTAACATCGATAATATTAATAATAATAATAACATTAATAACGACAATAACGATAATAACTAAAATAATAGTAACGAAACTAACGATAATAACGATATTAATGATTATAATAATAATACCAATATCGACAATAACCATAATAACGATAAGAGCGATAAAAATAATAATAATAATAATAATAATAATAATAGTAATAATAAAAACGTTAATTACGTTAATTACGATAATAATATTAGTTATTATAACAATAATAGCAATAATAACTAGAATATCGATAATAATAATAACATATTAACGATAATATCTATAAAAATATTAATACCAATAATAACGATAATAACGATAATAATGATAATAACGATTTTAATAACTACGATAATACCAATAATAGAAGTAATAATAATAACGATAATGACTATATTTAGGATAATAATAATAACAATAATAGAGATAAGGACGATATTATCTATAATAACAATATTAATAATAACGATAATAACTAAAATAACGATGTAACGATAATAATAACAATAATATTAACAATAATATTGAAAATAATAATAATAATAATAGCAATTATAACGATAATAAAGATCATGACTATAATAACGATAATAATAATAACAAATATATCAATAAAAACGATAATAACAATAATAATATTAAAAATAATAACGATAATAACAATATTAAAAATAACAATAATCCACGATAACGTAGATAAAAACATCAACAATAATAGGAAAAATAACGAAAATAAGGATAATAACGATAATAGCGTCAATAATAAAAATAATAACGATAATAACGATTATAACAATAATAATAATAACGATAATATCTATAATAACGTTAATAATACTAGTAGTAATAAGTATATTAACAGTAATAACTATATTTAAGAAATCAGTAGTAGCGATAGTATCGTTAATATTGATAATAATAACGATTATACCGAAAATGACGAGAATAACGATAATAATAATAAAATTAATAACGATAATTACGTTAATAACGAAAACAATAACAGCATTAAAAACGAAATTACGATAATAATAATAATAATAATAATTACAAAATTAAGGATAATAACGATAATAACGATAATACTAATAAAGATGACAACAATAATAACAATAATATTAATATTAATAATAACGAAAATAAGGATAATAACGATTACAATGATAACATTAAAAATAAATATCAAGATAATAACCACATTAACTTTATTAACGATACCAATGACAATAACGATAAAAATAATAATAATAATATCGAAAATAAGGATAATAACGATGTCAATGATAATAATAATAACAACAAAAAGGATAATAAAAATAATAAAGATAAAGTAAATAAGGATAATAACGATGACAATGATAATAATAATAACAATAATAAAGTAATAACGATAATAACGATTATACAGATTATAACAATAACGATAATAGAAATAATAATTTGAACGGTAATGAAGATAAAACGAAAAAAATGAAAATAACTATAATAACAAATATAATAACGATAATAATAATAACATTAATAACGATAATAATAATAATAACATTAACGTGAATAATGATAATTACTATTTCAAAGATAATAATAATAACAATAATAACGATAAAAACGATATAAACGTTAATAACAATAATAATAATGATAATAACTATACTAATAGTAATAACAATAACAATAATAACGATTTTAACAATAATTATAAAAAGAATAATGACGATAATAATGATAATAACATTAATAATAATAGCAATAATAACGATTTAAACGTTAATAACGATAGTAATAATAATATTAATAACGATAATAACATTAAAAACGATAACAATAATATTGACGTTAATAATAATAATAATATTAGAGATATTAACGATAATAAAAACAATAATAATTATAACAAATATTAATAATACTAATAGTAAGCATAATATCGATATTAACGATAGTAATAATAACGATAATGACGATAATAATATTAATAATAAAGATAATAACGATAATTAGGAGAAAGACGATAATATTAATAACGATAATAACGTTAATAAGGTAAATAACGGTAAAATAATAGTAATAATAACAATAATAACGATAAAATTATTAACGATAATATCGACATTATTAACAATAATAACAACGATAATTACAATAATAACTATAATAGAATTAATAATAATAAAGATAATAACAATATTAACGATAATATCGATAATAACGATAATAAAAATAATAATAGTAATAGCAGTAATAACAATAATAACGATAATAACGATAATAGCGATAATAACATTTATAATGGTAAGAACGATAATAATATTAATAATAATAACAATAATAACGATTATTACGATATAAGGATAATAATAAAAGTAATAATAATAATATTAAAAATAATAAGTATAATAACGATAATAACTACATTAATAGTAGTAATAATGAAAGTAATAACAATAATAGCCATAAAAACGATTTTAACGATAATAATTATAACGATAATAGCGATAATATCTATAATATTAATAACATTATTTATGATAATATCGATATTAATAAATGTAATAATAACAGTAATAACGATCATAACTATAATAATAATAACGAAAATTAAGATAATAATAATATTAACGATCATAACAATGATAATAATAATGATAATAAAGGTAATGACGATAAAAAAGTATTTAACGTTAATAATAATAAAAGCAATAATAATGATAATAATAGAAGTAATACTAAATATATTAAGATTAATATCTATAATAACGATTATAACGATAACAATAGTAGTAAGAATAACAATAATAACAATAATAACGATAATAACATTTATAAAAATTTAACGATAATAATATTAACGATAATAACGATAATAACCATAATAATAATTATAATTATAATAAAGATAACAACGATATTAACGATAATAATGACAGTAATAATAACAGTAATGACGATAATAACGTTAACAAAGATAATACCGATAATAACGATAATAACAATAATAATAATAGTAATAATTAAGTTAATAATGATATTTACGATAATCAGTAAAGTAACAGTACCAATAATAACGATAATAACAATTATAATCCTAATAACGATATCAATAATTATAAAAATAACAATAATACTGATAATAACGAGAATAACAAAAATAATAGTAGTAATAATAACAATAATAACACTAATAACGATATTAACGATAATAATAGTTGAAGTAATTACAATGATAACAATAATAGCGATAATAACGTTATTGCTGATAATTAGGATAATTATAATATTCATAAAAAATATAATACGGATATTACCGATAATAATCATAACGATAATAACGATAATAATAATAATATTATTAACGATATAATCGAAAATAATAATAATCAAAATAACATTAACAACAATAATAACGATAATAACAACAATAACGATAATTACGATTAAAATAATAATACCGAAAATAACGATAATAACGATAATAACGATTATAATAATAATAATAATATCGAGAATAACGATAATAAGTATAATAAACATAATAACGATTATAACGAAAAAAAATAATAATAATAACAATAATAATAATAAGGATAATAAAGATAACAGAGATTATAATTATAACGATTAAAAATATAACAACGGCAATAATGATAATAGCAATAATAACGATAACAACTGTGATAAAAATAACAATATTAACGATATTAAAGAAAATAGTAATGACAATAATAACGATAACAACGATAATAACATTAATAATAATAATAATAATAAAATGAAACTAAATATAATAACGGTGACATCGATAATAATAATAAAAATAATAATGATAATAACGATAATAACGATAATAACGCTACTAACGGTAATAGCAATATAAATAAGAACAACAAAAATAATATTAACGTTAATAATTATAATAACAATTATAATAATGACGATAATAACGATAACAACGGTAATAATGATAATAACGATATTAACGATAATAACAATGATAATAATAGTATTAATAAAGTTAATAACGAAATAAATGATTTTAACGATAATAATAATAACAACAATAACGATAATATAGAATATGATGTTAAGAATGATAATAATATTAACAATAATAAAAACAATAATGACAAACAAGATAATAAAGATAATAATAGAAGTAATAATAACAATATTATGAACAATAAATATAATAACAATAATAATAGTAGTAATAAAAAATGTAATAACAATAATAACGATAAAAACGAATTTAACGATAATAATAATGGTGATAATTACAATAATTTCAATAATAATAATAACTATAATAACGATAATAACGATTATGGAGATAATAATAATTATAGTAATAATAACGATATTATAGATACTAACGACAAAATAATAATAATAATTATAACGATAATAACGGTAATAACGATAATAATAATAGAAAAATAACAATCATATCAATAATAACGATAACAAAGTTAATAACGATAATATCGATCATAATAACAACAATATCGACGACAATATCGGTAATAATAATAACAATAATATGAATAATAACGATAATAAAGATAAAAACGATAATATCTATATTAATAAATAGGATAATATTGGTATCATCGATAATAATAATAACAATATTAATGATAATATCGATATTAATAACAACAATATCGACAATAATAACGATAATAATAATAACAATAATAACAATAATACTGATACTAATGATAATATCGTTAATAATAATAACGATAATAATGATAATAGCGATAAAAACAATAACGATATTAACGATAATATTGACAATATTAAAGATAATAATGATAATAATATTAAAACAATAATATTTATCATAATAATAGTAGTAATAACGTTAATAACGATATTAAAAATAAAAATAATAATGATAATACAGATAATAATAAGAAAATTCATAACATTAATAACGTTAATAACGATAATAACGGTAAAAATAGTAAAATTGATAACAGTAATAACGATTAAAATGGAAATAATAATAATGACAATATGGAAAGTAACGATAATAACGGTAAAAACGATAATAAGTAATAATACTAGTAATGATAATAATGGTAATTACGATGATAACAATAATCATAATAGTTATAATAGCATTATGACAATAATAACGATATATAAAATAACGATAATAAAGACAATAATAATAACAATATTAATATCATTTATAACAATAATAACGATGATAACCACAATGACGATAATAACGATAATATCGATAATAATAATAATAATAATAACATTAATAACGATAATACGTTAATAACGTCAATAATAATAATAATAATAATAATAATAATAATAATAATAATAATAATAATAATAATAATAGTAATAATAATACCGATAATAAAGATAATGACGAAAATAATAATAATAATAATAATATTAATAATAATAAAGATAGTGACAATAATAACGATAATAATAATAATAATAACAATAATATCCACCACAATAATAACAATAATAACGGTTATGTTAAGAATAATATTAATAATATTAACGATAATAATGATAATAACGATATAATCGATAATAATAATTACAATAATAACGATAATAACTACAGTAATGATAATAATAATAATAATTATAACGATAATAACGATAATTTCGATAATAACAATATTAATAAGAGCGATAGTAACTTTAATAGTAATAACTAAATAATAAATTCGATATTAATGATATTAATGAAAATAACTATAATAATAATAATAAATATAACAATAATAACGATAATAACGATAAAAATATTAACGATAATAAAGTTAGTTATAGCAATAATAATAACAATAATAACGATAATAAAGATATCTTTAATAATATAATTAACGATAATGCCGATAATAACGTTAATAATAATAATAAAAAAAATTATAATAATAACATTAATAACGATAATAACTATAATAACGATAATAACGATAATAACGATAATAACAATAATAGTTATAATAACCACGAAAATAACGATAATAACGATAACAATAATAATAACATTGACAATCTAAACAATTACAATAGTAACGATAATAACATTATGACGATAATAATAATAATAATATTAACGATAATAGCGATAATGAAGATAATAACGATAATAAGGATAATAACATTATAGTTATTAACGATAAAAAAGACAATAAAGATAATAACAATTAAAATTATAAAGATAGTAATGAAAATAATGATAATAATGATAATAAAGGTAATAATAATATCGAAATTAACGACAATAGTAATAATAATAATAAAGATAATAATTATAATAACGATAACATCGGTAATAATAAACAATAATATCGATAATAACGATATTAACGATATAATAATAATAATACTTTCGCTAATTAGGGTAATTACGAAAATATCGGTAATAACCACGATAACGGAGAAATCGATAATTAACAATATAATCGATAATAACGATAATAACGACATTAAATGTAATAATAATAACGATAATAACGATAATATCGAAAATAATAACAGCGACAATGGCGACAAAAGTAATAATAAAATAAATGTTATTAACGATATAATTACAACAATAAAAATAGTAATAATAAAAATAATAACGACAATAACGATATTGACGATATTAATAAAAATATTAATAACGATATTAAGTATAATAACGATATCATCGAGAATAATAAAAATAATATCGATAATAACGATTATAACGATAATAAAATTAATAATAATATCGATAATAGCGATAATAACGATAATAAAAAATTAATAGTAATAAAAATAAAGATAATATCGATATTAGCGATAAATTCGATAATAATTATAACAATATTATCGATTATAACGATTAGAAATATAATACTATTAACAATAATATCGCTGACAACGATAATAACGATAATTATAATAATTGCATATAGATAATAAGGATTATAATGATAAGAACGAACATAACTATATAATAGATAATAACGGCAAATATAATAGTAATAGTAGCGAGATTGACAATAATGACGATAATAACGATAATGATAATAATAAGGATTATAATAATATCGATAGTAACGAAAATGGTAATAATAATAATAATGATAATAACGATTATAAAAATAATAATAATAACGATAAAAGCTATAAAAAGCGATAATAATAATAATAACGATAATAAGGGAACTAACGATAGCAACGATAATAAATATATCAATAAAAACGATAATAACGATATTAACGATAATAGTGATAATAACAATAAGACCGATAGTAATGATACGATAATAACGAATACTGTAATGATAATATTACCGATAGTTTCAATAATAACGACAATGACGTTAATAATAAAAATAATAATAAGGTAATAACGATATTAATGACAAATACGACGATAATGATAATAACAATAATAATAAAAATAACAATTACAATAATAACGATAATAACTATAAGAATGAGAACAATAATAACGATCATAGCATTAATAACGATAATGATAATAGCAATAATAGCGATAACATCGTTAATAACAATAATCGTAATAATAACGATAATAGTGGTAATAACGATGACAACGATAATAATACTAATAGTAATAACGATAATAACGATATTAACAAAAATAAGGATAATAATAATAGCAATAATAACAATAATAGCGATATTAAGGATAATAAGAATAATAAAGATAGTAACAATAATAATATTAGTAATAATAATGTTAATAACCTTCCTAACGATAATAACGATAATAATAATAACAGTAATAAAGATATTAACGATAATATCGATTATAATAATAACATTAAAATCGATAGTAATGATGTTAGTGATAACTATAATAACATTAATTACGATAATAACGACAATAGTAATAATATTAATACCCATAATAATAATAACAATAATAACGATAATGAAGATTCTACGATAATAATAATAACGATAATAACGATAATAATAATAATGTTAATTACAAAGGATATAACGATATTCACGAAAATAACGATAATAATGATAATAGGGATACTAATAAAAATAGTAATAACAATAATAACTATAATAACGATTATAATGATAATAACTATTATAATGATATTAACAATAAGAATAAAAGTAATAATAAAGACGTTAAATTTATGAACGATAATAATGATAATAACGATTCTAATAAAATTAATAATAACAATAATAAAGATAATAACGATTATAATCATAATAACTATAATAATGATATTAACAATAAGAATAAAAGTAATAATAAAGACATTAACGTTATGAACGATAATAACGATAATAATATTAACAATAATAACGATAATAACTATATTAAAAATAACAATAATATACGATAACAAAGATAAAAACAACAATAATAATAATGTAACATAGGAAAATAAGAATAATAACGATAATAGCGACAATAATAATAATAATAATAACGATAATACCGATAATAACGTTAATAATTCTAGTAATAATAACTATAATAACGGTAATAACTATTTTTTTGAAAACAATAGTGACGATAAATTCGATAATGTCGATTATAATAATTATAATAACAGCGATAATAACGATATTAACGATAATAACTATAATAATAATAGCAATAATTACGACAATAACGATATAAATGATAATAACGATAACAACGGACACAAAATAATAATAATAGAAATAATAAAGGTCATAACGATATTAAACATAATATCGTTAGTAATAATACTAATAATAACGATAATAACGATTATAATGATAATAACGATAATAACATTAATAAAAATAACAATAATAACGATAAAAGCGATAATAATAGAACTAATAATAACAATGTAAACAATAATGACGATAATAACGAAATAACGATGATAACATTAATAGTATTAACAATAATAAAAATAATAACGATAATTACAATAATAACGATAATAATAATAAAATTAATATCGATAAATACGTAAATAATTATAATAATAATAGCATTAATAACGATAATAACGATAATAATAATAATAATAGTATTAACAATATTAAGGATAATAAAGATAATAACGATAATACTAATAACGATGACAACGAAAAAAACAATAATATTAATATTAATAATAACGAAAATAAGGATAATATCGATAACAACGATACTATTAATAATAATTATCAAGATAATAACATAATTAACGATTACATCGATAAAATGATAATAACATTACTAATAATAATAATAATAACAATAAAAACGATAAGAACACTAATAATGAGATGAATATGAACGATAATAACAATAATAAGGATAATAATAATTACAATAATAACGATAACAACGACAATAACAATAAAAATAATAATAATAATAACGAAAATCACGATAATAACGATGTCAACGATAATAATAATAACAATAATAAGGATAATAACTATGACAAAGATAATAATAATAACAACAATAAAGATAATAACGATAATGACGATTATACGGATTATAACAATACGATAATATCGATAATAGTAATAATAATAAGAACGATAATGAAGATAAAACGATAAAAATGATAATAAATATAATAACGATAATTGCAATAATAACTGTAATAATAATAGCAATATTATCGTTAATCATGATAATAAAGTTAATAACAATAATAACGATAATAACAATGAAAATAGTAGTAATAATAAAGATATTAAAGATAGTAACGCTAAGAACGATAATAATAATAACAATAATTACGACAAAACCATATTAACGTTAATAACACTAATAATAAATATAATAACGACATTAATAATAATAATAATAACAATAATAACGATAATAACAAAAATAATATAAAGAATAATAACGATTATAATGATAATAACGATAATAATAATAGCAATAATGATGATGTTAACGTTAAGAACGAAAAAAATAAAACCTTAAATGACCATTAAAACATTTTCAATGATGATAATAATAATGACGTTAATAATAATCATCATAAAAAAGATATTAACGATAATAACTACAATAAAAATTATAACAAAATAATAATAATAATAGTAACCACAAGAACGTTAATATCGATAATAACAATAATAATAATTACGATAATCACTATATTTACGATAATGACGATAATATTAATAACGATAATAACGTTAATAACGTAAATAACGACAATAATAATAGAAAAAATAACAATAACAACGATAATAGAGATAATAACGATAATATCGACATTATTAATAATAATGACAAGGATAATTATGATAATAATTTTCGTAAAACTAATAAAAATAAAGATAATAACAATATTAACGATAATAACGTTAATATCGATAATAAAAATAATAATAGTAATAGCAATAATAACGATAGTGGCGATAATAACGATAATAGCAATAATACTAATAACGATAATAACGCTAATAATAATAACGATAATAACAATAACGTCGATAATATTATTAACAATATTCTCGATAATTTCGATATTAATAATTGTTATCATAACAATAATAACGATCATATCGATAATAGCAACTATAATAATAACGATAACAACGACATTAATAATAATATTATTATTGTAAGTAACAATAATAATGATAACGATGTTTATAATCGTAATAATAATAACGTTTATAATGATACTGACGGTAATAATGATAATAAAAATAATAACCATAATAACGATAATAATAACATTATTATTAATAACAATAGTAACGATAATAACGGTAATAAAAACAACAATAATAACAATATTAACGAAAATATTTATAACAATTGTAACGGAAACAACGATAACAGCATTAATTATAATATTAATAATTGCGAATGTAAGTATGATAACGGTGACACCTATAAAATTAATAATAATAATAACGATAATAACGATAATAACGATAATAGTAGCACTGATAATAACGATATTAACGATAATAATAATAATCGTATTAAAGATAATAAACATAATAACGATACTAACGATAATAGCGAAAATAATAATGACAACAAAAACAATATTAACGGTAATAAGTATAATAACAGTTATTATAATGACGGTAAAAACGATAACAACGGTAATAATGATAATGACGATAATGACCATATTACCAATGATAATAATAGCAGTAATAAACATAACAACGATGTAAAAGATTCTAACGATAATAATATTTACAACAATAAGGATAATATAGATTATGATGATAAGAACAATAATAATACTAGTAATAATAAAAATAATACCGACAATAACGACAATAAGAATAATAACTATAAAAACGAAAATAACAATAATAATAGTAGTAATAAAACAGTAATAATTATAATAACGAAAAAAACGATTTTAACGATAATAATAATGACGATAAGTAGGATAATATCGATAATAATAATAACAATATTAGCCATAATACCGATAATAATAATAGTAGTAATAATAACCATAATAAAGATTATAACAACACAATAATAATAATAATAATAGTAACGATAATAACGGTAATATCGATAAAAATAATAGAAAAATAAAATAATATCCATAATAACGATAAAATGAATAGAAACGATTATATCGATAATATAAAATACGATAATAACGGTATTATCGATAATAATAATAACAATATTAACAATATATCGATAATAATAACAACAATATTGACTATAATATCGATAATAATAATAACAATAATATAAGTAATACCGGTAAAAACGATAATATCGCTAATAATAATAATGATAATAATGTTAATAGCGATATAAGCAATAACAATATTAACGATAATATTGACAATATTAAAGATAATAATGATAATAATTTTAAAACGATAATAATTATCATAATTATAGTAGTAATAACGATAATAGCGATATTAAAAATAAAAATAATAACGATAAAATAGATAATAATAATAAAATTGATATCGCTAATAACGATAATAAAGGTATAATATTATTAATAAGGACGATAATAATGATTATAATGGAAATAATAATAATTAAAATAACGATAATAACGATAATAAAGATAAAATGGATAATAATAATAATAATAACATTAGTAATAATAATAATGTTAATTACGATAATAAAGATAATAATAATAGTTATAATAACATTATAACAATAATTACGAGAGAAACGATAATAACGATATTTATAATAACTGTAATAATGATAGTAACCATAATGAAGATAATAACGATAATATCGATAATAATAATAATAATAGTAACAGTAATATCGAAAATAACGATAATCACGACAGTAATAATAATAATAATAATAATATCCATAATGCAGATAATGACGCCAATAATAATAATTATATAATATTAGTAATAATAACGATAGTGACGATAATAATAATAGTATTAATAACAATATTAAAAATAATAACGATAATAACGATAATAACGATAATAATAATAATAATAACGACATTATAACTATAATAAATATAATAACGATATGGTATAAACGGTAAAAACGACAATAGTAGTAACAATAATTACGATATTATCGAAAATAACGATAATAACAATAATAGTAATAACAGTAATAACGATAATAACTGTAGAGCGATTAATAATAATAATAATAATAATAATATTATAAGATAAAATAATAATAAGATAAAATAATAATAATATTAACGATTACAACGAAAATAATGATAATAATAGGAGTAATAATAACAAACTTAGGAATAATATATTTAGTAACGATAATAACGGTAATAATGGTAGAAGTAATAACAGAAATAACAACAATAACGGTAAAAACGATATTAACGTTAAGAATAGTAACGATAATAACGATAATATTGATAATAATAATAGCAATATTTACGATAATATCGATAATAGTAATAATGATAATAACAATATTAACGATCATAACGATAATAGCGATAATATAGATAAAGATAATAACGATAATAAGAAAAATAATAATATCTATAGCAACAATAATAATTATAATGATGATTATATTAGTAATACTAATATCGATTACAACGATAATAACGATAATAACGATAATAATAAAAAAATTAATAAGGACAATTACGTTAATAACTAAAATAATAATAGCAATAATAACCATAAAAACGATAATAATGATAATAAAAGTAATAACAATAATTACGATAACAATATTAATAACAATAAATACGATTATAATGTAAATAACGATAATGCAATACCGGTATACCAACAAGTACCAATAATACTAATAAAAATAATATCGTTAAGCGATATTAACGATAATCACCTTAATTCTGATAACAATATTAACAATAATAAAGATAATAACGATTGTAATGATAATAATATTAACAATAATATCGATAAATACAATCATACCGATAATTATAATAATTGTAATATCGATAATAAAGAAAATTAAGAGAAAAAACGGTAATAACGAATATAACGATAATAACGGTAATAATTATAACAATAATGACGATAATAACGATAATTACGATAATTACGATAATAATTATAATAGTAATAACAATAAAAACGATAGGAAAGATAATGAAGATAGTAATAATAACTATAATTACGACAATAGTAATAATAATGACGATAATAACGATATGAGCGATTATAACAATAATAATTATAAAGATAATAACGAAATTGAACATAATAACGATAATGGTGATAATAACGATAATAATAATAATAATTGTAACAACAATAACGATAATTAATATAATAATAACAACAGCAATAACGGTAATACCGATAATAACGAAAATAATAATAACAGTGATAACGATAATAACGATAAGAACGATTATAATAACGTCGATATTAACGAAAACAGTAATAATAATTATATGGGTAATAACAATAATAACAATAATAATAATAACAATAAAAAAGATAATAAAGAAATCAACGATAGTAATTGTAATAATAAAATAATAATAACGATACTAACGATAATAACGATATTAACGATATTATCGATAATATTAACAATAATAATAACTATAATGACGACAATAACGATAATAACGATATTAATAATAACAATTGTAACGATACTATCGATAATAATAATTAAAATATTAACGATAATATCGATATTAATAATAATAATAATTACGATTATGACGATAATAACGATAATAACGATTATAATAATAATATTAATAAAGATAATAACGGTATTAATGACAAAAACGATAATAATGACAACAATACAAATTATAATAATATTAATAATAATATCGACGATAATAACAATAATAATAATAACAATAATAATTGCGTTAATGATGCTAAAAACAATAAACATAGTAACGGTATTATAAATTATATTAATGACGTTAATATCGTTAATAATAATAATATTAACTATAATAATAATAACTATAAAAACGATAATAACCAGAATATCGAAAATAACGACGATAGATATAATAAAAATAATAATAATAATATTAACGAAAGTAGTGATAATAACGGTATGAACGATATAAATAGTAGTAAAAGTAAACGTAATAACGATAATAAGTATAATAACATTAAAGTAAATAACGATAATAAAGACAATAATATTAATAATAATAGGGATAATAATGATAATAACGATCATAATTATATCGAAAATAACGACAATAATAAAAATAATAATATCGTTGATAAAGATAATAACGATAACATCGGTAATAATAATAACAAAAATATAGATATTAATGATAATAACGATAATAACGTCATTTAATATAATAATAATAACGATAATATCGATAATAATAATAACGATAATGACGACAAAATTAATAATAATATTAATGGTAATAACGATAATAATGATAATATCGATAATAATTATAACGTAAATGACGACGATAATAATAATCATAATAACGATAATAAGGATAAATACGATAACATCGATAATAATAATAGCAACATTAACAATAATATAAATAAAAACGATGATAACCGAATAATAATAATAATAATAATGATAATTTTAATAATAATAATAATAATAATAACAACATTAATAACGATAATAACAATAATAACGATAATAGCGATATGAATTATAATAATTATAACAAAAATAACGTCAACAACGATAATTATGATAATATTATTAATAAAAATTTCGATAATAATGATTATAACGATAATTACTATAAAAACGACAATAATATTGATAATAATAATGAAAATATTAATAAAGTCGATGACGATAATAGCGATAATAGTAGGAGTAGTAATATCAATAATAACAATAGTAATGATAAAAAAGATAATAACGATAATTATATTTACGATTATAATGGAAATAGTAATATAATAATAACGATTATACCGATAATAACGATAATAACGACAATAATAATAATAATATTAATAATAATAAAAATAAAAACTATAATTTGTATAATAAAGATAATAATAGTGGTAATGATAAGAATAATAACAATAATAACGATAATATCGATTATGACGATAACAATATTATTGTTAATAACTTCAATAGTAATAATAATAATAACGATAATAAAGCCAATAACTATAATAACGATAATGACGATAGTAAAGATTATAATAATAACG
This sequence comes from Vespa crabro, assembly GCF_910589235.1. Taxonomy (NCBI): domain Eukaryota; kingdom Metazoa; phylum Arthropoda; class Insecta; order Hymenoptera; family Vespidae; genus Vespa; species Vespa crabro. The sequence goes on from NW_025813595.1 coordinate 4,120,391, forward strand.
ATAATAACGATATTTACGATATTAATTATAATAATAATAAAGATAAAAACGATATTAACGATAATAACGATAATAATAATAATGATAATAACGACAAAGTATAATAATAAAATATCAATAGTAACAATAATAACGATAATGACGATAATATCGATAATAATAATAACGATATTGACGATGATAATAATAACGATCATAAGGTTTATATAGATAATAAAAGGAATAATAATTATAGTAGTAGTTGAAATAATAACGATAATAAGGGTAATAAAAACGACAATAATAACGATATTAACGAAAATAGTTATAACAATAGTAACGAAATCAACGATAATTACATTAATAATAATAATAATAATAACGGAAGTAAGTATAATAACGGTGACAAATATAGCATTAATAACAATTATAACTATAATAATGATAATATCGGTAATAACAATAATAATAATTGTAATAATAACAGAAATAATAATAATGATATTTACAATAATAACGATAATAATAATAGTTATAATAACAATATAAAAATATTAACGATAACAACGATAATAAAGATATCTATAATAGCGATAATAAAGACAACAACAAAAACAATAATAATATCGATTATATCTATAATAATGATAATAACAATAATGACGACAATAACGTTAATAATAAATAAGATAATAACGATAATATCGATAATAAATATAATGACGCCAATAATAATAATAATAATAATAATAATAATAATAATCATCATATTAATAATAAAAACGATAATGACGATAATAATAATAGTAATAATATCAGTAATAACAACAAAAACAATAATGAAGAAAATAACGATAATAATAATAATAATATCGACAAAAATAACAATAGTAAATATAATAACGATATGGTATTAACGATAAAAAAGATAATAGTAGTAATAGTAATAACGATAATAACGATAATAACGATAATAATAATAACAATTTTAATGATAATAACAATTATAATAATATTAATAATAACGAAATTAACGATAATGACGATAATAATAATAATATTAACAACGATTATAAGGATAATAACGATAACATCGAGAATAATAAAAACAATAATATCGATAATAGCTATAATAACGATAATAACATTATTAATAGTAATAAGAATAAAGATAATATCGATAATATGTGTAATAATCATAAAGCTTATCACGATAAAAACGACAATAACGAACATAAGAATAACAAATGTAATGATAATAATGAAAATAACGATAATGACGATAATAACGACAATAATATTAATAATAATAACAATTGCAATAATAAGGCTAATAACTATAATAATGAGAACAACAATAACGACCAAAACGTTAATAACGATAATAATAATAGCATTAATAGGGATAACATCGATAATAACAATCATCGTAATAATAACGATAATAGTGGCAATAACTATGATAAATATAATAATAATAACAATAATAACGATAATAAGGATAATAACGGAAATAACGATAACAATAATATTAAAAATAAAGATAATAATGATATTTACGAAAATAACGATTAGAATAATAGCAATAATAACAATAATACCGATATAAATAATAAAAAGCATAATAAAGTTAGTAACGATTATATTAATAGTAATAATAATGTTAATAACGTTATTAATGATAATGACGATTATTTCAATTATAATAATAACAATAAAATCGATAGTAAGGATATTAATTATAACAATAATTAGATTAATTACGATAATAACGACAATAATAATAATAATAATAACCATAATAACGATAATAAAGAAATATAACGATTATAATAATAACAGTAATAACGATAATAAAGATTTTTACGATAATATTAATAACGATAATAACGATAATAACATTAATAATAATAATAATATCAAAGATTATAACGATATTAATAAAATAACGATAATCATGATAATAACGATACTAATAATAATAATAATAACATTAATAACGATAATAACGATTATAATGATAATAACTATAATAACGTTATTATCAATAAAAGTAATAGTAATAATAGAGATATAGTAATTATAATGTTAATAACGTTATTAACGATAATAACGATAATAATATTAAAAATAATAACGATAATAACTATATTAAAAATAATAATAATATACTATAACAAAGATAACAACAACAGTAATAATAGAAAACTAAGGAAAATATGGATAATAATGATAAAAGCTTCAGTAAAAATAATAATATTTTCGATAATGACTATAATGACAATAATAATAATAACGATATTATCGATAATAATATTAATAACACTAGTAGTAATAATTATAATAACGGTGATAACTATATTTATGAAAACAATAGTAACGATAGTACGGTTAATGTCAATTATTATAGTAATAATAATATCAATAAAAACGATAATAACAATAATAATAATAATAATAATGACGATATTAACGATAATAACGATTATAGTAATAACGATTTTAACGACAATATTAATAATATTAATAACGATAATAATGATATTTACGGTAATAATAATAGTAATAATATTGATAATAACTATAATAACGATAGTAATGATAATAATTTTAACAATAAAAACGATTTTAAATATTTTAACGATAATAATAATAAGTATAATAACGATAATAACGAAACTAATAATAATAATAATAATAATAATAGCAATAATAACGATATTAACGATAATAACGATAATAATAAAATCAACATTAAAATCGATATTAAAGAAAATAGTAAATACAATAGTAACGAAAACAACGATAACAACATTAATAATAATAATAATAATATCGAAAGTAATTAAAATAACGGTGACAACTAGAATATTAATAACAATAATAACGATAAAAAAGATAATAACTATAGTAATAATACTAATAATAAAGATAATAACGATATTAATGTCAATATGGACAATAACAGTAATATTAATAGTCATATTAAAGATATTACGATAATAACGTTACTAACAATAATAGCGATACTAATATTAACAATATTAAAGATAATATCGTTAATAATTGTAACAATATTCACGATAATATCGATAATAATAATAACAACAAAAACAATAATAATGATAATAAATATAATAATATTTATAATAATAACGATAATAATAATAACAACAATAGCGATATTAGTAACTATGATGATAAGAAAGATAATAATAATAATAAAAATGAAAATAATAACGAAAATAACAAAGATAATCATAATAATAAAAGTAATAATAACAATTTTAAGAATAGTTACTATTATAACGATTTTTACGATAATAGCAAATGTAATAATAACACCAATAAAAATTATAACGATAATAACAATTATAAGAAAGTTAACGATTGTAATATTAACGATAATAACAATAATAACCTAAATAATAACAATAAAAATTAACATAATAACGATATTAACGATAATAAGGATAATAACAATAACAATAATGACGACAAAATCAATTATAATACTTTAACGATATTAATATTTATCAAAATAACAATAATATTGATAATAACTATAATAACGTTAATAATAGTAGCAATAATAACAATAATAACACTAATAACGATAATTGAGATAATAACAGTAATAATAATAACAATAATAACAATAATATTGTTAATAAGGTTATTACCGATGATAATGATAATTATAATCTTCATAATAACTATAATAAGGATATTATCGATAATAGTAATAACGATAATAACATTCAGAATAATATCGATGAAAACGATAAAATCGAAAATAATAATAAAAATTTCAAAGATAATATCGATAATAATAATAACAATATTAACGAGAATATCGACAATAATAATAATAATAATAATAATAATAATAACCTTAATGACGATAATAACGTTAGTAATGATAATATAAGATATAATAATAACAATATTAAGAATAAAAACTATAATAACAACAATAACGATAATAATAATAGTACTAATAACATTAATAACAATATTGCTAATAACGATAATAACGATAATAATAATAATAACGACAATAACGATAATATCGAAAAAAATTATAACAAAATAAACAATAATATCGATAATAATAATAACAATAACAACAAAAATAACGATAATAACGATAATTACGATAATAATTATAAAAATAGTAATGATAACAACGATGATATCGATAATACCGATAATAATAATAATATTAACGGTAATAACGATAATTACAATAATAACGATATAAATAAAAATAATAATATACATAATTCAAAAAATTATCATAAATATATTAATGATAATAACGATAATATTGATAATAATAATAATAAAGAAAATAACTCAATTAACGATAATAGCTATAATAATAATAACAATAACATCGATAATAACAATATTAATAATAACAATAATAAAATCGATAACAAGGATAATAAAAATAAGAACGATAATAGCAATAACAATAACAACAATAATAACGATAATTACGATAATAATGTTTATAATAATTAATGTAATAATAATTATAGAATTCATAATAATTATAATATCGATAATAACGAACGTAACAGTAATAATTCTAATATTAAGGGCGATAATAACGATAATATTGATAATAACGATAACAATAATAAGAATAATAACAATAATAATAATATTAACAAAAATGAGGATAATATAAGTATAAAAAACAGTAATGACGATAACAATATTGATAATAATAATATTAGCAATAACAACGATAACATCGATGTTATTTATAATAATAATTGCAATAATATCGATAAGATCGATAATAATAACAATAATAAATTTAATAACGATGATAACGATATTAACGATAATAACGATAGTAATAATAGTAGTAATAATTTTGATAACAAAAATAACGATAATAACAATAATAACGAAAGTAATAATAACGATTACAACGATTATATCGATAATAATAATTACAATATTAACAAATACATCGATAATAGTAATTATAATAATGACAATAATATCGATAATAACGATCATAAAGTATATAATAATAATAATAATAACGGTAACAATAATAATAATAATAACGATAATTACGATAATAACGACAATAATAATAACGAAATAAAAATAATAATAATAACGATAATAACGATAATATCGATAATAATTATGACGAAAATAACGACAATAAGGATAAATACGATAACATCGAAAATAATAATAGCAATAATATCGATAATATGAATAATAACGATAATAATAGTAATAATAATAACAAGGATAATAACGATAATTTCGATAATATTGATCATAACAATAATGATAAATATAATAATAAAGATAATAATGATAATAACGATATTAATAATAATAATAACATATAAGAACAATATTAACGATAATAACAATAATAATGATAGCGTTACAAACAATAATATCGATAATAAAGATAATTACGATAATAATTATAACAATAATATCGATAATAAAGAATAGAAATATAATAATATTAACAATAATATCGATGGCAACGATGTAAATGATAATTATAATAATTATATATCGATAATCAGGATTATAAGTATAAGAACGAACGAAACTATAAATAAGTAAATAACGGCAATTATAATAATAATAATAACGATAATGTCGATAATAACGGTAATGACCATAACATCGATTATAATAATAACGATAGTAACGATAGTAGTAATAATAATAATAATGATAATATCAATAATAACGTTAATAACAAAAATAATAATAAGGAAATAACAATGGTAACGACAAAAACGATAAAAATGACAATAGCAATAATAATAATAATAACAATTACAATAATAACGCTAATAACTATAATAATCTGAACAATAATAACGATAATAACGTTAATAACAATAATAATAATAGCAATAATGGCGATAATAAGGATAATAACGGTAATAACGATAATAATAATAATAATAATAACGATAATAACGATAATTACGAAAATAAAGATTATAATAATAACAGTAATAAAGATAATAACGATAATATGCATTATAATACTAACAATAAAATAGATAATAAGGATATTAAAGATAACAATAATAACATTAAATACGATAATAACGACAATAGTAATTATAATAATGACCATAATAATGATAAAAATAATAACAATAGTAATAATAATATTAAGTATATTAACGATAAAAACGATGATACTAATAAAGATGACAACGACAAAAATAATAATATTAATATAATTAATAACGAAAATAAGGAAATTACGATATCAACGATAAAATCAATAATAATAATAATGATAATAACTATAATAACAAAAAAAACACTAATAACGAGAGGAATAGGAACGATAATAACGATATAAGTATAATAATAATTACATTAATAACGATAACAACGACAATAACGATAAAAATAATAATAATAATAACGAAAGTAAGGATAATAACGTGCCAACAATAATAATAATAACAATAATAAGGATAAGAACAATAATAATAATGAAGATAATCACGAGGACAACGATAATAATAATAACAATAATAAAGGTAATTACGATAATAACGATTATAAGGATTATAACAATAACGATAATAACGATATTACTAATATTAATAAGAACGATAATGAATATAAAACGAATAAAAGTGATAATAACTATAATAACAAAAATAACAATTGAATAATAGTAATAGTAGAGATATTAACGCTATTAACGATAATAACGATAATAATAAATACAGTAAAAACGATAAATATGATAATAAAGACAATTATAATAATAATATAAACATATATAGAGATAATTACTATTTCAAAGATAATAATTATAACAATAATAACGATAAAAACGATACTAACGATATTAACAATAATAATAATGATAATAACGATGCTAATAATAATAAAAATAACAATAATAACGAAAATAACAATAATAATAAAAAGAATAATAACGTTAATATTGATAAAAACGATAATAATAATAACAATAATAACGATATTAACATAATCAACGATAATAACAATAATGACGTTAATAATAATAAGCATAATGGAGATATTAACGATAACATCAACAATAATAATTTTAATAATAATAATTTTAATATTAATAATAATAATAATAAATATAATATCGATAATAACGATAATAACAATAACAATAGTAACGATAATATCGATAATACTAATAACAATATAATTGATAATATCGATAATAATAATAATAATAACGATATTATCGATAATAACGTTAATAATGATAATAACGATAATAAAGATAATAACGATAATATCAATTATAACGAAAATAATAATTACGATAATAACGATAATAATGAAAACAACGATAATAAGGATAATAACGATTACAACGATAATATTAATAATAAATATCAAGATAATAACCAAATTAACTTTAATAACGATACCAACGACAATAACGATAAAAATAATAATAATAATATCGAAAGTAAGGATAATAACGATGTCAACGATAATAATAAATACAACTAAAAGGATAATGATAATAATAAAGATAAGGTAAATAAGGATAATAACGATGACAATGATAATAATAAGAACAATAATAAAGTAATAACGATATAACGATTATACGGATTATAACAATAACGATAATAGAAATAATAATGAGAACGGTAGTGAAGATAAAACGATAAAAATGATAATGTCTATAATAACAATAATAACAATAATAAATGTAATAATAATAACAATATTAACGTTAATGATGATAATAAAAATAATAACTATAATAACAAATATAATAACGATAATAATAATAAAAATATTAACGATAAATACAATAATAACGATAATATTAATAATAACATTAAAGTAAATAGAGATAATTACTATTTTAAAGATAATAATAATAACAATAATAACGATAACAACGATATAAACGATAACAATAATAATAATAATGATAATAACTATACTTATAGTAATAACAATAACAATAATAACGATTATAACAATAATTATAAAAAGAATAATAACGATAATAATGATAATAACGTAAATAATAATAGCAATAATATCGATTTTAACGTTAATAACGATAGTAATAATAACATTAATAACGATAATAACAATAAAAACGATAATAATAATAATGACGTTATTAATAATAAACATATTAGAGATATTTACGATAATAAACACAATAAAAATTATAAAAATAATAAAAATAATAATAGTAACAATAGTAACGATAATATCGATAATAACGATAGTAATAATACCAATAATGACGATAATAATAATAACAATAAGGATAATAACGATAATTACGAGAATGACGATTATATTAATAACGATAATAACGTTATTAACGTAAATAACGATAAAATAATAGTAATAAAAACAATAATAACGATAAAAAAATAGTAATAATAACAATAATAATGATAAAAATATTAACGATAATATCGACATTATTAACAATAATAACAACGATAATTACGATAATAACGATAATAAAATTAATAATAATAATTGTAATAACAATAATAACGATAATATCGATAATAACGATAATGATGATAATAACGATAATAATAGTAGAAATAATAACAATAATAACGATAATAAAGACAACAATAATATTATTAACGAAAACAATGATAATATTAATATAAATAATAATGATAATAACGACAAATAAATATAATAATATTAATATTAATAAAGATAATAACGACACTACCGATAAAACCGATTATAGCGATTATAACGATAGTAGCGATTATAAATATAATATCGAAAATAACGATAATAATGATATTAACGATAATAATAATAATAACAATATCGATAATAACGATGATAACGAATATAAAGATAATAACGATAATAATAGTTATAATAATTGCAATAATAATAACGCTAATTACATTAATAACGATAATAATGATAGTAATTATAAAAAAAATTTCAATAATAACAATAATAAAGATAATAATATATACGATTTTAACGACAATAGTAATAATAATAATAACGATAATAAAGATAATAACGATAATTATAATAATAACAATAATAATAATAAAAATAATAACAATAATTTGCGTAATAACGATAATAATAGTGGTAATGTTAAGAATAATAACAATAATAACGATAATAAAGATTATGACGATAACAATATTATTCATAATAACGTCAATAGTAATAATAATAATAATAACGGTAATATCGATATTAGTAGTAATATTAATAACGATAATAACAATATTTACGATAATAATTATAATAATAATAAAGATAACAACGATAGTAACAATAATAACGATAATAATAATAAAAGTATTAATGATAATATCGAAAATTATAAAAATAATAATAGCAATAATATCGATAATATCGATAATAGCGATAATAATAAAATTAATAATAATAGTAATAGCAATAATAACGATATTAACGAAAATTGTAATAACATTAGTAACGAAACAGCGATATTAACATTTATAATAATAATAATAATAACGAAAGTAAGTACAATAACGGTGACAACTATAATATTAATAACAATAATCACAATAATAACGATAATAACTATAATAATAATACTAATAATAACGATAATAACGATATCAATGGCATTAACGATAATAACGTTTGTGATAATAATCTTATTGAAGATAATAACGGTAATAACGATGCTAACAATAATAGCGATAATAATAACTTACAACAGAAGCAATAAAAACGATAATAACTATAGTTTACTTATAATAATAACGATGATAACGATAATAATTAAGATAACAATTTTAACGATAATAAAAATGATAATAATTATAATAATAAAGGTAATGACGATAAAAAAGTATCTAACGTCAATAATAATAATAGCAATAATAATGATAATAATAGAAGTAATACTAAATATATTAAGAATATTAACTATAATAACGATTATAACAATAACAGTAGAAGTAAGAATAACAATAATAACAATATTAACGATAATAACGATTATAAAAATGTTAACGATAATAATATTAACGATAATAACGATAATAAGCATAATAATAATTATAATTATAATAAAGATAACAACGATATTAACGATAATAATGACAATAATAGAGAACCATTATGACGATAATAACGTTAACAGAGATAATACCGATAATAACGATAATGACAATAATAATAATAGTAATAATTAAGTTAATAACGATATTTACGATAATAATAGTTGTAATAATTACAATAATAACAATAATAGCGATAATAAGGTTATTACCTATAATAAGGATAATTATAATATTCAAAATAACTATAATACGGATATTACCGATATTAACAATAACCATAATAACGATTATAACGAAAAAATAATAATAATAATATTGATAATAAAGATAATAAAGACAATAATAATAATGATAATATTTATAATAATAAAAATTTTAATGACGATAATAACGGTAATAGTAGAAGATATAATATCAGTATTATCAATAAAAACGATAACAATAATAATAATAACGGTTATTACGATAATGATGCTAATAATAAAAATATAGATTATAAAGATAACAACTATATTAACGATAATAACGATAATAAAAGAATGATATTAATAAGGACAATAATAATAATTACGATAAAGCAATAATATTATTATCGAAATTAATGATAATATTGTTAATAGTAACAAAAATTTTAACGATAATATCGACAATATTAAAAATAACAATAATAATAATAAGCATAATAAAGATAACAGAGATTACAATAATAACGATTAAAAAGATAACAACGGCAATAATGGTAATAGCAATAATAACGATATCATCTGTAATAAAAATAACAATATACGATATTAAAGAAAATAGTAATAACAATAATAACGATAACAACGATAATAACATTAATAATAATAATAATAATAAAAACGAAAGTAAGTATAATAACGGTGACATCGATAATAATAATAAAAATAATAACGATAATAACGGTAAGAACGATAATAACAATAATAAGATTTATAATAATATCGATAATGGCGATAATAACGATAATAACAATATTAATAGTAATGAGAATAAAGATAATATCAATAATAACGGTAATATCGATAATAATTATAACAAAATTAATGAAGATAATAATATTCATCATAACGGTAATAAGGATAAATACGATAACATCGATAATGATAATAATAATAATAACGATAATAATGATTATAACGATAGTAATAATAATAATAACATTAAAAACTATGATAACGAAAATAATAATAATAATAATGGCATTACAAGCAATAGTATCGATAATAACGATAATCACGATAATAATTATAACAATAATATCAATAATATCGATAAGAAATATAATACTAATAACAATAATATCGATGACAACGATAATAACGATAATTATAACAATTATATATAGATAATAAAGATTATAAGGATAAGAACGAAGATAACTATAAAAAAGAAAATAACGGCAATTATAATAATAATTATAACGATAATGAAAATGACGATAAGACGATAATAACGAAAATGAAGATAATTACGTTTAGAATAATAAAGATAGTAACGATAATAGTAATAATAATAATAATGATAATAACGATAATAAATAAAATAATAATAATGATAATAAAGATAACAACAATATTAACGATAATAACGATAATAATAATAATAATATAACGATAATAAAGATAATAATTGTAATATAGATAATAACGATATTATCGATAAAAATAATAATGATATTAACGATAAAATAGATAATAATAGTAACAAAATAAACGATAATATCGATAATAATAGTAAATTGAATGACAATAGAAACAAAAATAACGAAAATGACGTAAATAAAATTAACGATAAAAACGATAATAATTATAATACAAATATCGATAGTAACAAAAATAACGATAATGAGGATAATAACGATAATAATAACAGCAATAATAACGATTTTAAAATTAAGAACGATAATAATAATAATATTAATAACAATAATAACATTATCAACGATAATAATAATAAAGACGTTATTAATAATAATCATAATAAAGATATAAACGATAATAACAACAATAATAATTATAACAATAATAATAATAGTAACTACAAGAATGATAATAACGATTATAACGATAATAATAATAACGAAAGTAACGATAATATCGATAATACCAATAACAATATTATTGATAATATCGATAATGATATTAATAATCATAACGATGATAGCGATAATAACGATAACTACGATAATAACGATAATTTTAATAACCATAATAACGTTAATAACTTAAATAAAGGTAATAATAATAGTAATAATAACAATAAGAACGATAATAAAGATATTAATGATAATAATATTAACGAAAATACCGACACTATTAATAATAACAACGATAATTATGATAATAACGATTATAAATGTAATAATAATAAGGATAATAACAATATTAACGATAATATTGATAATAATGATAATAACAATAATAACGATAATAACGTTAATAATAATAACGATAATAACTATAATAGCAATAATAATAATTACGATAAGAACGTAAATAACGATGATAATAATAATAATAATAATAGTAGCGATAATAACGATATTAACGACAATAACGGTAATAATTATAACAATAATAACGATAATATCGATAATATTGATAATATTGGTAATAATTATATTAATAATAACTATAATAACCATAATAAGGACAATAAAATAAAGAATAATAACTGTATTAACAAAAATATTAAGGACAATTATAACGATAATAACGATAATAATATTAATAATAATAATAATAATGAAAGTAAAGATAATAACGTTGACAACGATAATAATAATAGCAATAATAATGATAATAATGAAAAAAAATAATAGTAATAACACTAATATCGCTAATAACGCTAATGACGATAATAATAATAATGATAACGACGATGAAAATAATATTAATAATAACGATAATATGGATAATAATAATAACGTAAAGAACGATAATAAAGGTAATAATAGTAAATATAATAACGTTTATAACGATAATAACGATAATAACGATATTAACTATAATAACGATAATAGTGATATTAACGATAAAAATAATAACAATAATAACGATAATAACAATTATAATGATACTAACGAAAATAATATTAATAATACTAGCAATAATAACAATAATAACGATAAAAAATAACAATATTAACGACATTAAAGCTAATATTAATAACAATAGTAACGATAACAACGATAGTAACCCTAATAATAATAATAATAATAACGAAAATAAAGATAATAACGAAGACAACGATAAGAATAATAACAATAATAACGATAGTAGCGATAATAACGAATAATAGCAATAATAATAAAAATAACAACGTTATTAACATATAATAATAATAATAACGATAATATCGATAGTGGTAACAATAATATCAATTGTAAAAATAATGACGATAATGACGATAATAATAATAATAAAAATAACGGTAATAACGATAATAACTATAATAATAATAATATTAGTATTAAAAATAATAACGATAATAACGATAATAATGCTAATAATATTATTCATAATGACCATAATAACTATAATTACGATAATGACGATAATTATAATAACAAAATTAACGATATTAACGATAATAATAATTATAATAATAACAACAATAAAGATAATAACGATAATAATTGTAGTAGTGATAAAAGTAATAATATTTAAAAAGTTAAAATGTCTTTAACAATAATAAAAATAACGATTTTAGCGATAATAATGATAATGAAAATAATAACGGTAATTACGTTATAAACGATAATATTAATAGTAATCATTACAAAAATATCAATAATAACGTTATTAACGATAATCACGATATCATTAATAACGATAATAACGACAATATACCTAATAATGATAACAATAATAACAATAATAACGATAAGAATGATAATAATATATACGATAAAGTTGATAATATCGATAACAATATTAACAATATTAACGATGATATCGATATTAACGAAGAATTATAATAAAAATGACGATACTAACGGTTTATAACGGTAATAATAGTAATAACAATATCTACAATAACGATAATAACGATAATAGTAGTAATAATAATAAAGATAATGAGGAAAATAATAATAATAATAATAATAATAACGATAACAATGACAATAAGGATAAAAATAATAATAAAAATAACGATAATAAAGATTATACGCTTTATAACAATAACGATTATAACGATAATTGTAATAATAATAAGAACGATAATGAAGATAAAAAGATAAAAATGATAATAACTATAATAGCGATAATAACTATTCTAATAATAATAATAATAAGAATAATAACTATTATAACAATAAAAATAAAAAGAATAATAACGACAATAATGATAATAACGATAATAATAATAGCAATAATAACGAATTTAACGTTAATAACGATAGTAATAATAACATTTATAATGACAATAAATTTCTCAACGATAATAATAATAATGACATTAATAATAATAATCATACTAGAGATATTAACGATATTAAAAACAATAATAATTATAACAATAATAATAATAGTAACCATAATAACGATAATATCGATAGTAACGATAGTACTAATAACGATAGTAATGATAATATCGATAATACTAATAACAATATTATTGATAATCACGATAATAATAATAATAATAATAATAACGATAACATTGATTATAAAGATAATAATGATAATAAGGATAATAAAGATAATAACAATAATATCGATTATAACGATAATAATAATAATAACGCTAATGAGGATAATAATAATAATAATAACGATAATAATGTTAATTACGAGAATGACAATAATATTAATTACGATAATAACGTTAATAACTTATATAACGATAAAAATAATAGTAATAATAACAATAATAACAATAATAATATTAAGGATAATGTAGACATTATTATCAATTATAACAACGATAAATACGATAATAACGATAATAAAATTAATATTAATTAAGATAATAACAATATTAACAATAATATCGATAATAACAATAATAAAAATAATAATAGTAATAGCAATAATATCGATAATAACGATAATAACGATAATAGAGATAAGACTAATATCGATAAAACGATAATAAATATAATAATTCTAAGAATAATATTTATAACATTGATACTAACGTTAATAACAATAATACTAATAACAATAATAACGATAATAACGTCAATAATGATCAGAACGATAATAATATTAATAATAATAACAATAATAACAATTAATACGACATTACGATAATAATAAAAGTAATAATAACATTATTAAAAATAATAAGTATAACAATCATAATAACTAAAATAATAGTAGCAATAAAGAAAGTAATAACAATAATAGTCATAAAAACAATTTTAACGATAATAATAATAACGATAATAAGGATAATATCGATTATAATAATAACAATATACGATAAAATCGATATTAATAATTCTAATGATAAAAATAATAACGATCATAACAATAATAGCGATTATAATAATAATGATAATAATGATAATAATAATAATAATATTATCGTTAGTAAAAATAATAATGATAACGATGTTTATAAATGTAATAATAATAACGATTTTAACGATAATAACAATAAAAATGATAATAACGATAATAATTAGATTAGTAATTGCAATAATAACGATAATAACGATAATAGAAGAAACAATAATAACGATATTAACGAAAATATTAATAACAATTCTAATGTTAACAACGATAATAAAAATAATAATAATAATAATATTAACGAAAGTAAAGATAATAACGATAACAATAATAACAATAATAGCGATAATATCGATTATAATAATACCGATAATATCGATAATAACGATAATAATAATAGAAATAATAACAATAATATCGATAATATAGATAGCGATAATATTATTAAGGAAAATAATGACAATATTAATATTATTAATAACGATAATAACGATAATAAAGATAATAATATTAATATTAATAAGGATAATAACGGTATTAACGATAATACCGATAATAACGATAATAACGATAATCATACTAACGATAATAACGATAATAACGGTAATAATGATAGTATTTAAAACAATAATAGCAGTAATAACGATAATAATGATAATAATATATACGATTATAACGACAATAGTAATAAAAATAAGAACGATAACAAAAATAATTAGGATAATAGTAATAATAATAATTATAATAAAATTAAAAACAATCATTTGTATAATAACGATAATAATAGTAGTAATGTTAAGAATAATAACAATAACTACGATAATATCTATAATAACTATAATTTCGATAGTAACGAATATAGTAATAACAATAATAACGATATTAGTAGTAATATTAATAAGGATAATAACAATATTAACAATAATATCGATAATAATAATAATAAAATTTATAATAATAACGATAATAACGATAATAACGTTAATAATAATAATAACAAAATTAACGATAATAGCAATGAAATTCTAACGATAATAATAATAACAACAATAACGATAATACTGAATATGATGATAAGAAAGATAATAACACTAATAATAATAAAAATAATAACGACAATAACGATAATAATGATAATAATAGAAGTAATAATAACAATATTAAGATTAATAACTATAATAACGATTATAACGATGATAGTGTTAGTAATAAAAAAAGAAATAACAATAATAACGGTAATAATGCTTGCAATATTGTTAATGGTAATAATATTAAAGATTATAACGATAATAACCATAATAATAATAAAAATAATAAAGATAACAACGATAATAACGATAATAATGACAGTAATAAAAACAACAATGACGATAATAACGTTAACAATGAAAATAACGATAATAACGTTAATAACAATAATACTAATAGTAATAATTAAGATAATTACGATATTTACGATAATAAGGATAATAACAATAAAAATAATAACGACAATAAGGTTAATAATATAAACGATAAAGTCGATAATATCGATAAAAATATTAACAAATTTAACGATAATATCGATAATAAAATTAACAATATTAACGATAATATCGATCATAATAATAATATTATAAAGCTTAACGTCGATAATAATAATATTAATAATAACATTATTAACGATAATAATCATAATTACTATAATAATAATAACAAAAATAACGATAATAATATTAGCGATAATAATAATAATAATAATAATAAAGATAATTACGATAGTAACTATAATAACGATAATAACGATAATAACTATTAAACGACAATTGGGATTGTACCGAATATAATAATAACAATAATAACAATATTAGTAGTAAAATTAAAAACGATAATACTGATATTTACGATAATAACTATGCTAATAATAGTAATAATAAAGGTAATAACGATGTAAATGATTCTAACGATAATAATGATAACATCAATAACGATAATAACGAATATGATGTTCAGAATGATAATAATATTAACTATAATAAAAACAATAATGACAATCACGATATTAAAGATAATAATAGAAGTAATAATAACAATATTAAGAATAATAAATATAATAACGATAATAACAATAATAATATTAGTAATAAAAAAAGTAATAACAATAATAACGATAGAAACGAACTTAAAGATAATAATAATGGTGATAATTACTATAATATCGATAATAATAATAACTATAATAACGATAATAAAGGTTATAGAGATAATCATAATTATAGTAATAATAACGATATTATAGATACTAACGACAAAATAATAATAATAATTATAACGATTATAACGGTAATAACGATAAAAACTATAGAAAAATAACAATAATATCAATAGAAACGATAACAAAGATAATAACGATAATATCGATATTAATAAATAGGATAATATCGGTATCATCGATAATAATAATAACAATAATAACAATAATACCGATACTAACGATAATATCGTTAATAATAATAACGATATAATGATAATAGCGATAAAAACAATAACGATATTAACGATAATATTGACAATATTAAAGATAATAATGATAATAATTTTAAAATGATAATAATTATCATAATAATAATAGTAATAACGATAATAACGATATTAAAATTTAAAATGATAACGATAAAATAGATAATAATAATAAAATTCATTACGTTAATAATGATAATAACGATAATAACGGAAATTATAAAAAAATTGATAACGCTAATAACGATAATAAAGAAATAATATTAATAATAATAACGATAATAACGATAAAAATAATAGTATTAATAACAATATTAAAAATAATAACGATAATAATGATAATAATAACGACATTAATAACTATAATAAATATAATAAAGATATGGTATTAACGATAACAGTAGCAGTAATAGTAATAACGATAATAACAAAAATAGCGACAATAAAATAAAAATAATAAAGATAATAACCATATTATCTAAAATAACGATAAAAGCTATAAGATTAATAATAATAAGATCAATGACAACGATAATAAAGACAATAAACATAAAAACAGTAACGACAATACGACAATAATAATAATAATAATAATAATGATAATATAATAATAATAATAATAATAATAATAATAATAATAATAATAATAATAATAATAATATTAATGATTACAACGAAAATAATGATAATTATGGTAGTAATAATACCAATAATTACAATAATAACGATAATAAAGATAATAAAGATAATAACAATAATAATATTTATGACAATAATTATAATACTGATAATAAAGATAATAACGATAATATTGATAATAACATTAATAATAATAAAAATAATAACGATTAGAACGATAATAACGATAATAATAGAGACAATAATAATAATATTAAAAATAATAACAAAAAAATAACGATTTATCTATAATAACGATATTATCGATAATAATAATAATTTTAATAGCAATAATGACCTTAATAAAGATAATAACGTAAATAATGAAACGATAATAACGATAATAGTAATAATAATATCGATAGTAATAATAATTACAATAATGACGATAATAACGATTTTAATAATAACGATAATGAGGATGATAATAATATCTATAATAGCACTAATAACGATAATAATTATAATAATAATAGCAATAATAACGATAACAACTATAATAACATTATTCATAATAATAATGATAACGAAACTAAGAATAATAATTGTGTAAACGATAAAAATAATAACATTAATATCGGTGATAAAGATAATAACGGTAATAATAATAATAATAATAACGAAAATAATGATTATAATGATAATAACGTTAATAATGCTAATAATAAGAGCAATAATAACGATAAAAGGATAATAATTATAATAATAGATGTAATAATTACAACATCAACTACAATAAAGATAATAATAATAATAATAGTAGTAATAATAACAATAATAACAGTATAAACAATAAAAACTATAATAAAAATTTTATCCATAATAATAATAATACTATTAACGATTATAACTGTAATAACGATAATGACATTAATAATAATAGAATTAATTACGATAATAACGTTCATAACGTTAATAATGATAGCAATAATAACGATAATAAGGATAGTAATAATAATAATAGTAATAGAAATAATATCGAAAATAACGGTAATAACGATTACGAAGATAATAACAATAATAATAAGATAATAACGATATAAATGATAATATCGATGACAACGATTAAAATAATAACAATAATACCAATAATAACAGTAATAACGACAATAATTATAATAATAATAATTATAATAATAATAATAACGATAATAGCGATAATAACGATATTATTAAAAATAATGATAAATATAGAATTAATAACTATAGTGATGAAAATAAAAATTTTAATAATAACGATATTTTCTATAATAGTGATAATACTAATACCGATAATAACGATTAAATTATAATAACAATAATAATAATAATATTATTATTAACATTAATAACGATAACAAGGACAATAGTGATAATAATATTAATAAATTTAACATAAATGTCGTTAATAACGATAATTATTCTAATAGAAGTAATAATAACAATATTAACAATGTTTGCAATAATAATGATAGTAAGGATAATAATAGTGGTAACAATTAAAGTAATAACAGTAATAACGATAATAACAATAATAAGGATAATAATAATAAAGATAATAACGATAGTAGTAATAATAATATCGATAGAAACAATAATGACGATAATAACGAAAATAACGATAATAACGATAATAATAATAAAATTAATAACGATAATTTCGTTAATAAAGAAAATAATATTAACAATAATAACGATAACAACGATAATAAGGATAATAGTAATAACGATAATAACAATAATAATAATAATAGTAATAATAATGAAAACGATAAGAACAATAATTACGTTATTAATAATGATAATAATAACAATAATAAAGATAATAACTGAAATAATAATAATAATAATAATAATAATAATAATAATAATAACAATAATAAAGATAATAATGACTATAATAATACGAATAATAATAATAAGAAGAATATCAATAATAACGAAAAGAGCGCTAATAATAATAGTCATAATATCTATAATGACACTAATAACGGTAACATCAACCATAATATATACGAAAATATCGATAATTTTGATAATTATAATATCAATAATAAGAATAACAACAATAATAATAATAATAATCAAAATAATATTTATAAAAATAATAACGATAATAACGATAATAACAATATTAACGACAATAAAACTAATAATAATAGTAAGGGGTAATAGAGATTTTAACGATAATAATAATAATGACAATAATAATAATTGTAATAATAAAGATAATAATGATAATATAGGAAATAAGGATAATAATAATAACAATAATAACGACAATAACGATATAAATGATAATAACGACAATGATAATAATAGTAATAATAATTAAAACGATAATAACGATTATAATAATAATAATAATAACAAAAATAAAGATAATATGGACAATAATAATTATAAAAATAATAATAATAATAATATCGATAATAACGATAATAACGATAATAATAATATTATTAATAACAACAATGACAATAACAACAATAATAATGATAATAATCAAAATAATATTTATAAAAATAATAACGATAATAACGATAATAACGATATTAACGACAATAAAACTAATAATAATAATAAGGGGTAATAGTGATTATAAGGATAATAATGATAATGACAATAATAATAATTGTAATAATAAAGATAATAATGATAATATAGGAAATAAGGATAATAATAATAACAATAATAACGACAATAACGATATAAATGATAATAACGACAATGATAATAATAGTAATAATAACTGAAACGATAATAACGATTATAATAATAATAATAATAACAAAAATAAAGATAATATGGACAATAATAATTATAAAAATAATAATAATAATAATATCGATAATAACGATAATAACGATAATAATAATATTATTAATAACAACAATGACAATAACAACAATAATAATGATAATAATCAAAATAATATTTATAAAAATAATAACGATAATAACGATAATAACGATATTAACGACAATAAAACTAATAATAATAATAAGGGGTAATAGTGATTATAAGGATAATAATGATAATGACAATAATAATAATTGTAATAATAAAGATAATAATGATAATATAGGAAATAAGGATAATAATAATAACAATAATAACGACAATAACGATATAAATGATAATAACGACAATGATAATAATAGTAATAATAACTGAAACGATAATAACGATTATAATAATAATAATAATAACAATAATAAAGATAATATGGACAATAATAATTATAAAAATAATAATAATAATAATATCGATAATAACGATAATAACGATAATAATAATATTATTAATAACAACAATGACAATAATAACGATAATAAGGATAATAATAAATACGATAAAGCCGATAATATCGACAATAATATTAACAATATTAATGATACTATCGATAATAATATTAACAATATTAACGATAATATCGATAATAATAATAACATTATTAACGATAATATATATATATAGGAAAATTATAACAATAATAATAATAATAGTAATAACAATAATACTGATAATAACGATAATAACGATAATAATAGTAGTAATAATAACAATTATTAAACTAATAACATTAAAACAATAATAACGATAATAATAGTTTAATAATAACAATAATAACAATAATAACGATAATAAGGTTATTAACGATAATATCTATAATTATAATAACCATATTAACAATAATAATAATGATATTATCAATCATCACAATAACGACAATAACGATAATATCGATAAAAATAATAACATTCTTAACGTTAACATCGATAAAAATAATAATAATAATAACATTAACGACGATAATAACGATAATAAGTATAATAATAATAATGAAAATAACTATAATAAGCATATTAACGATAATTATAACAATAATAAGAATAGTAATAATAATAACGTTAATTACGATAATTAAGATAATAAAAATAGTAATTGTAACGCTAATAGTAATAATAACTATAATAATGATAATAATAAATAAGATAATATCGATCAATTCGATAATAATAATAACAATATTAACGATAATATCGATTAAATTAATAACAATATTAACGATAATATCTATAAAAAAAATAATAATAATAATAATAAAAGTAAGAACGATAGTAGAGATAACAACAATGATAATAATAATAACGATAATAAGGATAATAACGTTAATAAAAATAATTATAATAAAGAAAACAACGATAATGACGAAAGTAGCGATAATAAAATTTTCAATAAGAAAGATAATTACAATAATAATGATATTAGCGATAAAATTTATAATAATGATAACAATAATGACGATAATAATGTAAATAATAATAACAATAATAACGATAATAACGACATTCACGATAATAATAATTACAATAATAACGATAATAACGACAATAATGATAACATGGAAGATAATTATAATAATAATATCAATAGAAACGATAAATTGGTAATACTTACGATTATAACGATAATAACGTTAATAACGATATTAACCATAATAAGATTAATAACTATATTTACGTTAATAACGATAATAATATCAGCAATAATAGCAGTAATAGCGACAATAACGATAACAATAATAATAACATTATTGACAATATTATCGATGATAACGATAATAAAAATAACGGTAATGACAATAATAATAATAATAGTAATAAAAATAATAATTATAATAACGTTAATAATAATAACAATGATAACGGCATTAATGATAATAATATTAATAAAGATATTAGCAATAATAATAGTAGTAATTAATAACATTTATAACGAAATTAACGATAATAACGATAACAGTAATAACGATTATTACTATAATAACTAAAATAATAAAAACGATAGAAACGATATTAGTAAAAATAATAATACCGATAAAAACGATAATAAATTTAATAATAATAAAAAGAATAACGATAGTAAAAAATTAATGATATAAACGATGATAAAACCAAAAACTACGAATATAACGATAATAATTATAACAATAATAACGATAATAACTACAATAATTATAACAATAACAACGATAATAAAAATAATAACAATAATAACGACAATAACGATAATAATAATAATACTGATAATAGTAATAAAAACGGTAATAATAAAAATAATAATAATAACGATAATAACGATAATAGTACATGTTATAATAATACTAATAACTATAATAACGATAATAACGATAATAATGATAATAACGATTATAATTACAACGATAATACCGATAATGGTATTATTAATAATAACGATAATAAGGATATTTACGATAATAATAATAACAATAATATAGAAAAGAACGATATTATCTAGAATAACGATATTAACAATAATAACGATGAAACGATAATAATAACATCTATATTACCGATAATATTGATAATAATAATAATGATAATAGCAATAATAACGATAGTAAAGATATTAACGATAATAATGGTAATGATAATTACGATAATAATAATAATAATAATATCAAAAATAACAATAATTACCATAATAACTATAATGACGATAATAATAATAGCAATAATAGCGATAACATCGTTAATAACAATAAACGTAATAATAACGATAATAGTGGTAATAACGATGACAACGATAATAATAATAATAGTAATAACGATAAAAACGATATTAACGAAAATAAGGATAATAATAATAACAATAATAACAATAATAGCGATATTAATTATAAAAAGAATAATAAAGACAGTAACAATAATAATAATAGTAATAATAATGTTAATAAAGTTATAAACTATAATAACGTTAATAATAATAACTGTAATAAAGATAATAACGATAATATCGATTATAATTATAAGAATAAAATCAATATTAATGATATTAATGATAACTATAATAACACTAATTAGGATAATAGTAATAATAATAATACCCATAATAATATTAACAATAATAACGATAATGAAGATTTTTACGATAATAATAATAACGAAAATAACGATAATAACGATAATATATAATAATATTAAAAACAAAGGATATAACGATATTCACGAAAATAACGATAATAATAAAAATAATAATAAAAATAATAACGATAATAACGGTTATAATTATAATAATTATAATAATGATATTAACAATAAGAATAAAAGTAATAATAAAGACATTAACGTTATGAGCAATAATAATGATAATAAGGATACTAATAATAATAATAATAACAATAATAAAAATAATAACGATTATAATCATAATAACTATAATAATGATATTAACAATAAGAATAAAAGTAATAATAAAGACATTAACGTTATGAACGATAATAACGATAATAATAATAACAATAATAACGATTATAAGGATAATAATGTTAATAACTATAATAATAATAAAGATAATATCGATAATAGCGATAATAACGATAAGAAAAATAATAATAATATCGATAATAACGATAATAACGATAATAACAATATTAATAGAAATAAAAATTTAGAAAATATCGATAATAAGGATAATAATAATAAAGTTAATAACGATAGAAACGACAGTAGCTACAATAATAATAACAATTAGAACGATAATAATGATAATAACGATATTAATAATAATAATAACACTAAAAACAATAATAACGATAAGAACAATAGTAATGATAGCATTACAAACAATAATATCGATAATAAATATAATTACGATGATAATTATAACAATAATATCGATAATAAAGGACAGAAATAAAATAATATTAACAATAATATCGATGGCAATGATATTAATGATAATTATAATAATTATATATCAATACTAAGGATTATAAGGATAAGAACGAACAAAACTATAAATAAGTAAATAACGGCAATTATAATGATAATAATAACGATAATGACAATAATAACGGTAATGACCATAATAGCGATTATAATAATAACGATAGTAACGATATTAGTAATAATAATAATAATGATAATAACGTTAATAACAAATATAATAATAAGGTACTAACGATGTTAACGACAAACACGATAATAATGATAATAGCAATAATAATAAAAATAACAATTACAATAATAACGATAATAACTATAAGAAAGAGAACAATAATAACGATCATAGCGTTAATAACGATAATAATAATAGCAATAATAGCGATAACATCGTTAATAACAATAATCGTAATAATAACGATAATAAGGATAATAATGGTAATAACGATAATAATAATAATAATAATAACGATAATAACGATATTTACGAAAATAAGGATAATAATAATAACAATATTAACAATAATACCGATATTAATAATAATAGGAATAATAAAGACAGTAACAATAATAATAATAGTAATAATAATGTTAATAACGTTATAAACGATAATAACGATAATATGGATTATAATACTAACAATATAATAGATCGTAATTATCGTTATTAAAGGTAACAATAATTATATTAAATACGATAATAACGACAATAGTAATAATAATAATAACCATAATAATGATAATAAAGATATTAATAATAATAATAATAATAATAATATTAATAACGATAATAACGGTTATAATGTTAAGAACTATAATAACGATATTAACAATAGGAATAATAATAATAATAGAGATATTAAAGTTACTAACGATAATAATAATAATAGTAACAATAATAACGAAAATGACGACAAAAACGATTATAATAATAACGATAATAACAATAATAGTAATATTAATAATACCTATAGTAACAATAATAACGATAATGACAATAATAATAATTATAATAATAACGATTATAAGGATAATTACGTTAATAACGATAATAATAATAAAATTAATAACGAAAGTTACGATAATATCGAAAATAATAATAGCATTAATAACGATAATAATGATAATAACAATAAAAGTTTTAACAATATTAAGGATATTAACGATAATAACGATAATACTAATAACGATGACAACGACAAAAATAATAATATTAATATAAATAATAACGAAAATAAGGATAATAACGATAACAACGATATAATCAATAATAAAAATAATAATGATAATAACTATAATAACAAATAAAACACTGATAACGAGAGGAATAGGAACGATAATAACGAAATAAGAATAATAATAATTACATTAATAACGATAACAACGACAATAGCGATGAAAATAATAATAATAATTGCGATAAAAAATAACGAAAGTAAGGATAATAACGTGCCAACGATAATAATAATAATAATAATAAGGATAAGAACAACAATAATAATGAAGTAAATAAAGATATTAACGATGACAACGATAATAATAATAACAATTATAAGGATAATTACGATTATAACGATTATAAGGATTATAACAATAACGATAATAACGATTTTACTAATAATAATAAGAACGATAATGAAGATAAAACGATAAAAGTGATAAAAACTATAATAACAAAAATAACAATCAAATATTAGTATTAATAGAGATATTAACGTTACTAACGATAATAACGATAATAATTAAAACAGTAATAAAGATAAATACGATAATAACGAAAATTATAATAAAAATATTAACGTATATAGAGATAAATACTATTTCAAAGATAATAATTATAACAATAATAACGATAAAAACGATATTAACGATAATAACAATAACGGTAGTAACGATAATATCGATAATACTAATAAAATATTATTGATAATATCGATAATAATAATAATAATGACGATAATATCGATAATAACGGTAATAATGATAATAACGATAATAACGATTATAACGAAAATAATAATTACGATAATGACGCTAATAATAATAATAATAAAGTTAATAACGATAATTACGATAATGACGATAATATTAATAAATATAATAAGGTTAATAACGTAAATAGCGATAATAATATTAGTAATAATAATAATAGTAACGATAATAACGATTATAATGATAAGAACGATAATAATAGAAGTAATAATAACAATATTAAAAATAGTAAGTAAAATAACGATAAAAAAGATAATGAAAATAATAATAATAGTAATAATAATAAAGATAATTACGATATTAACGATAATAATAAAAGTAATAATAAAAAAATAACAATAATATCGTTAATAACGATAATAACGATATTAATAATAACGATAATAACGATAATAAAAATAATAATATCGGTAATAAAGATAATAACGACAATAATAATAATAATAATAATAATAATAATAATAATAATAAAAATAATAATAATAATAATATCGATAATAACAATAATAACGATAATAATAATATTAATAATAACAATAATAACAATAAGAACGATAATAAGGATAATAATAAATACGATAAATAAGATAATATCGATAATAATAATCGATAATATCTATAAAAATAATAAAAATAATTATAACGATAATAATGATAATAACGATATTAGTAATATTAATAATAAGGATAATTACGATAATAACGATAATAATAATAACAATAATAATGATAATAACGATAATCACGATAATAATAATTACAATTATAACGATTATAACGACAATAATGATAATAAGGAAAATAATTATAATAATAAAAATAATAAAAACGATAAAGATGATAATAATACTTACAATAATAATGATAATAACAATAATAACGATTATAACTATAATAAAATTAATAACTATATTTACGTTAACAACGATAAGGATATTAGGAATAATAGCGATAATAACTATAATTACGTAAATAATAATAATAACATTAATTACGATATAAACCATGATAACAATAATAATAATAACGGTAATGACAATAATAATAATAATAGTAATAACCCTAATAAAGATAATAATGATAATTGTAATAACAATAAAAACGATACTAACGATAATAACGATAAGTACAAAATTAACGATAATAACAAGATTTATCAAAATAATAAAATCTATAATAATGATAAGAACGATTAGAAATATAATATTAATAACAATAATAACGATAATAACGTAAAAAACTAAAGAAAATGATTTAAATAAGGTATTAACGATAATAAATAGAATGACAGTAATAACGATGAAAACGACAATAATTTCATAAATAAAAACGATAATGACGCTAATAACAATAATAATAATAATAATAATAATAATAATAATAATAATAATAATAATAATAATAATATTAATATCGAAAATAACAATAATAACGAAAATTATAATATTAATAACAACAATAATAACACTAATAACGATAATAATGATAATAATAAGTACGATAAAGTCGATAATATCGATAATAATATTAATAATATTAATGATAATATCGATAATAAAAATAACATTATTAACGATAATATCAATAAGCATAAAAATAATAATAATAATAGTAATAACGATAATAACGATATTAATAGAAGTATTACTAACATTAATAACAATAATAGCGGTAATAAGGTAATAAACGGTAATAACGATAATTATAATAACCATATTAACAATAATAACGATATTATCGATGATAACAATAACAATAATGACGATAATATCTATAATAATAATAATATTATTAACGTTAACATCGATGATAATACTAATTATAATAACATTAATAACGATAATATCGATAATAACTATAATAATAATACAGAAATTAACGACAATAATTATATTAACGATAATAACAATCGTAATAATATCGATAATAACGATAATAACGATAATAACGAAAAAATAATAATAATAATGAGGATAATAACGCCTATAACGGTAATAATAATAATACCAATATCTGCAATAACGATAATAACGATAAAGCGAAAATAATAATAATAATAATAATAATAATATCGATATTAAAGATAATGACGACAATAATAATAATAAAAATAATATTAATAATAATAACGATAATGACGATAATAATAATAGTTATATTAACAATAATAACAATAATAAGGATAATAACGATAATAACTATAAAAATAATAATAACGACAATAATAACTATAATAAATATAATAACGATATGGTATTAACAATAATGACGACAATATTAGTAATAGTAATAACGATAATAACCATAATAACAGCAATAAAATTAATAATAATAACAAGATAGTAAAGATATTATCGAAAATAAGGATAAAAGCTGTAATAATAAGACTAATAAGAACAATAACAACGATAATAACGATAATAAAAATAATATCAGTAACTATAATACGACAATAATAATAACAACAATAAAAATGATAATAAAGATGACCACAATAATAAGGTTAATAACTATATTAACTATATCAATAATAAAGGAAATAACATTAATTTCGATATTAATAATAGCAACATTAAAGATAATAACGATAATAATAATAATAATAATAACCTTAATAACTATAATAAATATAATAGCGATATGGTATTAACGATAAAAACGGCTATAGCAGTAATAGTAATAACAATAATAACGATAAAATCTATTTAATAATCTATAAAAATAATAATAATAATAATAATAAAAGTAATAACGGTAATACCGATAATAACAATGATACTAATAATAACTATAATAAGGATAATAACTATAATAATATTAATCATAATAAAGATAACAACGATAATAACGATAATAATAGTAGTAAGAATAACAATAATACTGACAATAACGATAAAAACGATAATAATAGTAGTAATAATAACAACAATAACACTAATAACGTTACAAGCGATAATAAGATGATTAATGATAATAACGATAATTATAATAACCATATTAATAATAATAACGATGTTATCAATGATAACAATAACAATAATAACGATAATATCGATAATAATGATAATATAATTAACGTTAAAATCGATAATATTAATAATAATAATAACATTAATAACGATAATAACAATAATAGCTATAATAATAATACCGAAAATAACGATAATAACGATATTAATGATAATAATAATAATACCAATATCGACAATAACCATCATAAAGATAACAACGATAATAATAATAATAATAATAAAAATAATAGTAATAATAATAACGTTTATTACGTTAATTACGATAATATTATTAGTAACTATAACATTAATAGTAATAATAACAATAATAACGATAATAATAAAAAAGTTTATATCGATAATTTCAATAATAATAATAACAATATTATATCGACAAAAATTATAACAATAATAACAATATTAAAAATAATAATCATAATAACGATAATAATATCATTATTATTAATACCAATAATACCGATTATAACGATAATAATAATAATATCGATAATAATAAAAACGATAATACCGATAATAGTAGTAATAATAATAACGATAATGACTATATTTAGGATAATAATAATAACAATAATAGAGATAAGAACGATATTAACTATAATAACAATATTAATAATAACGATAATAACTAAAATAACGATGTAACGATAATAATAACAATAATATTAACTATAATATTGATAATAATTATAATAATAATAGCAATAATAACGATAATAAAGATAATAACGATAATAGTAATAATAATAATATCAAAAATAACAATAATTACGATAATGACTATAATAACAATAATAATAATTACGATAATGGCGTTGATAATAATATCTATAATAACGTTAATAACGATAATAATAAAAACAAAAATATCAATAAAAACGATAATAACTATAACAACAATAATAATATTAACAATAATAACGATAATAATTATATTAAAAATAAAAATAATCTACGATAACGTAGATAAAAACAACAACAATAATAGGAAAAATAACAAAAATAAGGATAATAACGATAATAGCGTCAATAATAAAAATAATAACGATAATAAAGATAACGATATTAACGATAATAGTAATAATAATAATATCAAAAATAACAATAATTACGATAATGACTATAATAACAATAATAATAATTACGGTAATGGCGATGATAATAATATCTATAATAACGTTAATAACGATAATAATAATAACAAAAATATCAATAAAAACAATAATAACTATAATAACAATAATAATATTAACAATAATAACGATAATAACTATATTAAAAATAACAATAATCTACAGTAACGTAGATAAAAACAACAACAATAATAGGAAAAATAACAAAAATAAGGATAATAACGATAATAGCGTCAATAATAAAAATAATAACGATAATAAAGATAACGATATTAACGATAATAGTAATAATAATAATATAAAAAATAACAATAATTACGATAATGACTATAATAACAATAATAATAATTACGGTAATGGCGATGATAATAATATCTATAATAACGTTAATAAAGATAATAATAATAACAAAAATATCAATAAAAACAATAATAACTATAATAACAATAATAATATTAACAATAATAACGATAATAACTATATTAAAAATAACAATAATCTACAATAACGTAGATAAAAACAACAACAATAAAAGGAAAAATAACAAAAATAAGGATAATAACGATAATAGCGTCGATAATAAAAATAATAACGATAATAACGATAATAACAATAATAATAATAACGATAATATTGATAATAACATTAATAATACTAGCAGTAATAACTATATTAACGGTAATAACTATATTTAAGAATTCAGTAGTAACGATAGTATCGTTAATAATCATCATAATAACAATTATAACGAAAATGACGAGTTAACGATAATAATAATAAAATTAATAACGATAATTACGTTAATAACGAAAATATTAAAAGCATTAATATTGATAATAACGATAATAATAATAATAAGAATAATTACAACATTAAGGATAATAACGATAATAACGATAATACTAATAAAGATGACAAAAATAAAAACAAATAGTATTAATATTAATAATAACGAAAATAAGGATAATAACGATAACAACGATAATATTAATATTTAATATCAAGATAATAACCATATTAACTTTAATAACGATACCAACGACAGTAACGATGAAAATAATAATAATAATAATATCGAAAATAAGGATAATTACGATGTCAACGATAATAATAATAACAACAAAAAGGACAATAAAAATAATAAAGATAGAGAAAATAAGGATAATAACGATGACAATGATAATAATAATAACAATACTAAAGTAATAACGATAATAACAATTATAAGGATTATATCAATAACGATAATAGAAATAATAATGAGAACGGTAATGAAGATAAAACGATTAAAATGATAATAACTATAATAACAAATATAATAACGATAATAATAATAACAATAATAACGATAAAAACGATATAAACGATAACAACAGTAATATTATGATAATAACAATACTAACAGTAATAACAATAACAATAATAACGATTATAACAATAATTATAAAAAGAATAAGACCAATAATAATAATAATGAAGTTTATAATAATAATAATAATAGAGATATTAACTATAATAAAAACAATAATAATTATAACAATAATAATAATAATAATAGTAACCATAATAACGATAATATCGATAATAACGATAGTAATAATAACGATAATTACGATAATAATAATAATAATAACGATAATAACGATAATTACGATATAAGGATAATAATAAAAGTAATAATAACATTATTAAAAATAAAAAGTATAATAACGATAATAAGTACTACAATAGTAGTAATAATGAAAGTAATAAAAATAATAGCCATAAAAACGATTTTAACGATAATAATTATGACGATAATAACGATAATATCTATAAAATTAATAACATTATTTATGATAATATCGATACTAATAATTGTAATAATAAAAATTATAACGATTTTAACGATAATAGCGATTAAAATAAAAGGAAAATAACGATAATAATAATTATAATATTATTGTTAGTAACAATAATAATGATAACGATGTTTATAATTGTAATAATAATAACGATTATAACGATAATAACGATAATAATGAAAATAACGATAATAATTATATTAATAAAAGGAACAATAATAACGATATTAAAAATAATTTCAATAATAACAATAATAATAGTAGAAATAATAACAATAATAACAATAATAAAGATAACAATAATATTATTAACGATAACAATAATAATATTAATATGAATAATAACGATATTATCGATAATAAAGATAAGAATATTAATATTAATAAAGATAATAAAGGTATTAACCATAATACCGATAATAACGATTATAACGGTAGTAGCGATAATAAATACAATAACGAAATAATAATAATAATAATAATAATAATAATAATAATAATAATAATAATAATAATATTAATAATAATAATAAAATAATAATGACGATAATAACGATAATAGCATTAATAATATCTGTCATAATAACAATAATATCAGTAATAACGATAATAACGATAATAATAATAACAATAATATCGATAATATCGATAATTATAATAATAATATTAACGATAATTTCGATCATAATATTAATACTAATAACAATAATAACGATAATAACAGTAATAATTGTTGTAATAATATCGATAATATCAATATTATTAATATTAACAATAACGATAATTACGATAATAACGATAACAAAATTAATAATAATAAAGTTAATAACAATATTAACGATAATACCGGTAATAACGATAATAAAAATAATAATTGTTATAACAATAATAAAGATAATAAAGAGAATAACGGTAATAAAGATAATAACTATAATAATAATAACGAAAATAACGATAATAATGATATCAACGATAATAATAATAATAATAATATCGATAATAACGATGATAACGAAAATAAAGATAATAACGATAATAATAATAATAATAATTGCAATAATAATAACGTTAATTACAATAAAAACGATAATAATAATTGTAATTATAAAAATAATAGCAATAATAACAGATGTTAGTATTAATATTAATAACGATAATAATTTACACGATAAAGTCGATAATATCGATAATAATATTACCAAATTTAACTATAATATCGATATTAATATTAACAATATTAACGATAATATCGATCATAATAATAATATTATAAAACGTAATGTCTATAATAATAATAATAATAATAATAACATTTTAACGATAATAACGATAATAACTATAAAAATAATAACGAAAATAAAGATAATAATAATATTAAAGATAATACCGATAGTAACGATAGTAACGATAACAACGATAATAACTATAATAACGACAATTGCGATAGCAACGATTATAATAATAACAATAATAACGATATTAATAGTAATATTAATAACGATAATAACGATATTTACGATAATAATTATAAGAATAATAGAAGATAATAACGATAGCAACAATAATAACGATAATAATAATAACAATATTAATGATTAGATCGAAAATTATAATAATAATAATAGCAATAATAACTATAATATCGATAGTATCGATAATAATAAAAACGATAATAACGATAAGAATAAAAATAATATTTCGATAGTAACAATTATAACGACAATTACGATAATAACGATAATAATAACAACGATAATGTCGATGATAATAATAACGATCATAACGCTAATGACGATAATAATAATAATAATAATAGCAATAATAACGATATTAACGAAAATAGTAATAACAATAGTAACGAAAACAACGGTAATAACATTAATAATAATAATAATAATAAAGAAAGTAAGTATAATAACGGTGACAACTATAATATTAATAACAAATATAACGATAATAACGATAATAACGATAATAATAATACTAATAATGAAGATAATAAGGATAGCAATGGCAATAACGATAATAACGTTTATAATAATAATATTATTAAAGATAATAACGGTAATAACGATGCTAACAATAATATCGATAATAATAACAACAACAGCAGCAATAATAATTATAATAACTATAGTTTATTTAAAATAATAACGATAATAACGATAATAATTATAATAACAATATTAACGATAATGACAATGATAATAATAATAATAATAAAGGTAATGACGATAAAAAAGTATCTAACGTTAATATTAATAAAAGCAAGAATAATGATAATAATAGAATTAATACTAAATATATTAAGATTAATAACTATAATAACGATTATAACGATAACAGTAGTAGTAAGAATAACAATAATAACAATAATAGCGATAATAAGGTTATTACCGATAATAAGGATAATTATAATATTCATCGTAACTATAATACGGATATTATCGATAATAATAATAACGATAATAACGATAATATCGATAATAATAATAATATTATTAACGATATAATCGAAAGTAATAATAATCATAATAACATTAATAACAATAATGACGATAATAACAACATTAACGATAATTACGATTAAAATAATAATAAGGAAAATAACGATAATAACGATATTAACGATTATAATAATAATAATAATAAAGATAATAAAGATAATAAAGACAATAATAATAATGATATTATTAATAATAATAATAATTTTAATGTCGATTATAACGGTAATAGTAGTAGATATAATATCAGTATTTTCAATAAAAACGATAACAATAATAATAATAATAATAACGGTTATTACGATATTAATGGTAATAATAAAAATAAAGATTATAAAGATAACAACTATATTAACGATAATATTGTTAATAGTAATAAAAATTTTAACGCTAATATCGATAATATTAAAAATAACAATAATAATAATAAGGATAATAAAAATAACAGAGATTATAATAATAACGATTAAAAAGATAACAACGGC
Organism: Vespa crabro; assembly: GCF_910589235.1. Lineage (NCBI taxonomy): Eukaryota > Metazoa > Arthropoda > Insecta > Hymenoptera > Vespidae > Vespa > Vespa crabro. Next base: position 4,156,845 of record NW_025813595.1, read on the forward strand.
AATAATGTTAATAGCAAAAATAACGATAACAACTGTAATAAAAATAACAATATTAACGATATTAAAGAAAATAGTAATAACAATAATAACGATAACAACGATATTAACATTAATAATAACTATAATAAAAACGAAAGTAAGTATAATAACGGTGACATCGATAATAATAATAAAAATAATAGCGATAATAACGGTAAGAAAGATACTAACAATAATAAAATTTATAATAATATCGATAATCGCGATAATAACGATAATAACAATATTAATAGTAATGAGAATAAAGATAATATCAATAATAACGGTAATATCGATAATAATTATAACAAAAATAATGAAGATAATAATAATCATCATAACAGAAATAAGGATAAATACGATCACATCGATAATGATAATAATAATAATAACGATAATAATGATAATAACGATAGAAATAATAATAATAACATTAAAAACAATGATAACGAAAATAATAATGATAATAATGGTATTACAAGCATTAGTATCGATAATAACGATAATCACGATAATAATTATAACAATAATATCAATAATAACGATAAGAAATATAATACTAATAACAATAATATCGATGACAACGATAATAACGATAATTATATAGAGATAATAAAGATTATAACGATAAGAACGAAGATAACTATAAAAAAGTAAATACCGGCGATTATAATAATAATAATAACGATAATGAAAATGACGATAATGACGATAATAACGAAAATGACGATAATAACGATTATAGTAATAAAGATAATAACGATAATAGTAATAATAATAATAATGATAATAACGATAATAAACAAAATAATAATAATGATAATAAAGATAACTACAATATTAACGATAATAACGATAATAGTAATAATAATATAACGATAATAAACATAATAATTGTAATACAGATAATAACGATATTATCGATAAAAATAATAAAGATATTAACGATAAAATAGATAATAATAATAACAAAATAAACGAAAATATCGATAATAATAGTAAATATAATGGCAATAAAAACAAAAATAACAAAAATAACGTAAATAATATTAACGATAATAACGATAATAGTAATAATACAAATATAGATAGAAACAAAAATAACGATAGTGAGGATAATAACGATAATAATGACAGCAATTATAGCGATTTTAAAGTTAAGAACGATAATAATAATATTAACAACCATAATAACATTATCAACGATAATAATAATAAAGACGTTAATAATAATAATCATAATAAAGATATTAACGATAATAACAACAATAATAATTATAACAATAATAATAATAGTAACTATAAGAACGATAATATCGATAATAACGATAATAATAATAACGAAATTATCGATAATATCGATAATACCATCAACAATATTATTGATAATATCGATAATAATATTAATAATCATAACGATAATAGCGATAATAACGATAATAATGATAATAACGATAATGAAGATAATCACTATAATATCGATTATAACAATAATAATAATAACAATAATGACGATAATAATAAAAATAATACCGATAATAACGATAATTACGATAATGACGAAAATATTAATAACGACAATAACGTTAATAACGTAAATAAAGGTAATAATAATAGCAATAATAACAACAATAACGATAATAAAAATAATGACGATAAAAATATTAACGATAATATCGACATTATTAATAATAATAACAACGATAATTATGATAATATCGATAATAAAAGTAATAATAATAAAGATAATAACAATATTAACGATAATATTGATAATAATGATAATAACAATAATGACGATAATAACGTTAATAATAATAACGATGATAACCATAATAGTAATAATAATAATTACGATAAGAACGTAAAAAAAGATAATAATAATAATAATAATAATAGCGATAATAACGATATTAACGACAATAACGGTAATAATTATTAATAATAACGATAATATCGATAATATTGATAATATCGATAATAATTGTATTAATAATAACTATAATAACGATAATAAGGACAATGAAATAAACAAAAACAACTTTATTAACAAAAATATTAAGGATAATTATAACGATTATAACGATAGTAATAATAACAATAATAATAATAACGAAAGAAAAAATAAAAACGATGAAAACGATAATAATAAAAGCAATAATAATGATAATAATAAAAAAAATAATAATTGAAATAACAATAATATCGCAAATAACGCTAATCACGATAATAATAATAATGATAACGACGATGAAAATAATATTAATAATATCAATAATATCGATAATAATAATAACGTAAAGAACGATAATAGCATTAATAATAATAAAGATAATAACATTAATAACGATAATAAAGGTAATAATAATAAATAAAATAACGTTTATAACGTTAATAACGGTAATAATAATAATAATAATAATAATAACGATAATAGAGATATTAACGATAATAATAAAAACAATAATAACGATAATAACAATTATAATGATACTAACGAAAATAATATTGATATTAATAGCAATAATTACAATAATAACGATAATTAAGATAACAATATTAACGATATTAAAGATAATATTAATAACAATAGTAACGATAACAACGATAATAACCCTAATAATAATTATAAAAATAACGAAAATGAGGATAATAACGATGACAACGATAAAAATAATAACAATAATAACGATAATAATAATAATAATAACGATAGAAACGATATCAATGATTATAATGATAATAACGATAATAATAGCTATAATAATAAAAATAACAACGATATTAAGGATAGTAACGATAATAATAATAACAATAATATCGATAAAACGATAAGAATGATAATACCGATAATAACGATAATAACATTATTAATAATAGTAATAAAAAATAAAATAACAATAATAACGATAATAAAGATAATAAGGATGATAATAATAGCAGTAATAACGATAGCAGTAATAATAATATCGAAAGCAACAATAATGACGATAATAACGAAAATAACAATAATAATGATAATAATGATGTTAGCGATAATATCGGTAATAATAATAACAATATTAACGATAATATCTATAATAATAATAACATTATTAACGATAATATCTATAAAAATAATAATAATAATAATAATAACAATAATGACGATAATACCGATAATAACAATGATAATTATAATAGCGATAATAAGGATAATAACCATAATAATAGTAACAATAATAAAGATAACAACGATATTAACGATAATAATGACAGTAATAATAACAATAATAACGATAAAAACGATAACAATTATAAATCGATAATAACGATAATAACAGTTATAATCCTAATATCGATAATAATATTTATATGAATTACAATAATACTAATAATAACGATAGAAACGATAATAATAGTAGTAATAATAACAAAATTAACACTAATAACGCTAATAACGATAATAACAATAATAATAGTAGTAATAATAATAATAATAACGATAATAGCGATAATAAGGTTATTAACGATAATAACGATAAATATAATAACAATATTACAAAAATAAAAATGTTATAAATGATAACAATAACGATAGTAAATATAATATCGATAATAATAATAAGAACATTAATAACGATAATATCTATAATAAGGATATTAGCTACAATAAAATTTATAACTATATTTACGTCAATAACGATAATAATATTAGCAATAATAGCGATTATAACGATAATAACGTTAATAATAATAATAATAATAATAAATATAATTATAATAATAATAGTAGTAATAACATTAATATCTTTTATAACGAAAATAACGATAATAACGATAACAATAATAACGATTAAAACGATAATAACGAAAATAATAAAAACGATAAAAACTATAATAGTAATAATAATAATAACGATAAAAACGATAATAAATTTAATAATAATAAAAATAATTACGATAATGAATATATTAACGATATAAACGATGATAAAATCAAAAACTGCAATAATAACGATAGTAATAATTATAATAATTAAGATAAAAAAGATATTAACGATAGTAATGATAATAATTATAACAATATTAACGATATTAACGATAATAAATATAATAACGATACTAACGATAGTAACGATGTGAACGATAATAATAAAAACGATTATAAAGATAATACCGATAATAATTATAACAAAATTAACGATATTATCTATTATAATAACTATAATAATAACAACAATAACGATAATAACGTTAATAATAGAGATAATTATAACAATAATAAGAATAATAATTATAATAAAGATAATAACGATAATAATTGTAGTAGTGATAAAAGTAATAATATCAAAAAAGATAAAATGACTTTAAAAATAATACAAATAACGATTTTAGCGAAAATAATGATAATGAAAATAATAATGATAGTAATAATAATAACGGCGATTACGATATAAACGATAATATTAATAGTAATCATTACAAAAATAACAATAATAACGTTAATAACGATAATAACGATATCAATAATAACGATAATAACGACAATAATCATAACATTGATGATAACAATAACAACAATTATAACGATAAGTATGATAATAATATATACGATAAAGTCGATAATATCGATATTAATATTAACAATATTAACGATGATATCGATATAAAAGAAAAATAATAATAATAATGACGATAATAACGGTTTATAACGGTAATAATAGTAATAACAATATCGACAATAACGATAATAACGATAATTACAATAATAACGATTATAATAATAACGATAATAACGATAAAAATAATAATAATAATAACGATAATAACGATTATACGATTTATAACAATAACGATTATACCGATAATAGTAATAATAATAAGAACGCTAATGAAGATAAAAAGATAAAAATGATAAAAACTATAATAACGATAATAACTATTCCAATAATAATAATAATAAGAATAATAACGATTATAACAATAAAAATAAAAAGAATAATAACCACAATAATGATAATAACGATAATAATAATAGCAATAATAACGATTTTAACGTTAATAACCATAGTAATAATAACATTAATAACGGTAATAATTTTATCAACGATAATAATAATAATAACATTAAAAATAATAATCATATTAGAGATATTAACGATAATAAAAACAGTAATAATTATAACAATAATAATAATAATAAAAATAACGATAATATCGATAATAAGGATAATAATGATAATAACGATAATAAAGATAATAACAATAATATCGATTATAACGACAATAATAATAATAACGGTAATGACGGTAATAATAATAATAATAAAGATAATAACATTAATTACGAGAATGACGATAATATTAATAACGATAATAACGTTAATAACGTAAATAACGATATAAATAATAGTAATAATAACAATAATAACGATAATAATATTAACGAAAATATAGACATTATTATCAATTATAACAACGATAAATACGATAATAACGATAATGAAATTAATAATAATTAAGATAATAACAATATTAACAATAATATCGATAATAAAAATAATAAAAATAACAATAGTAATAGTAATAATAACGATAATAACGATGATAACGATAATAGCGATAAGACTAATATCGATAAAACGATAATAAAGATAATAATTCTAAGAATAATAAATATAACATTGATACTAACGTTAATAATAATAATACTAATAACAATAATAATGATAATAACGTTAATAATGATCAGAACGATAATAATATTAAGAATAATAACAATAATAACGATTATTACGATATTACGATAATAATAAAAGTAATAATAACTATATTAAAGATAATAAGTATAATAACGATAATAACTACAATAATAGTAGCAATAATGAAAGTAATAACAATAATAGCCATAAAAACGATTTTAACGATAATAATAAGAATTATAATAACGATAATATCCATAATAATAATAACAATATACGATAATATCGATATTAATAATTTTAATAATAACAATAATAACGATCATAACAATAATAGCGATTATAATAATAACGATAATAACGATAATAATAATAATAATATTATCGTTAGTAAGAACAATAATGTTAACGATGATTATAATAGTAATAATAATAACGATTATAACGATAATAACAATAAACATCATAAAAACGATAATAACAATAATAGAAGAAACAATAATAACGATATTAACGAAAATATTAATAAAAATTTTAACGTTAAAAGCGATAATAAAAATAATAATAAAAATAGTAATAACGAATGTAAAGATAATAACGATAACAATAATAACAATAATAGCGATAATATCGATTATAATAATACCGATAATATCTTTAATATTAATAGAAATAATAACAATAATAACGATATTAAAGATAACGATAATATTATTAACGATAATAATGACAATATTATTATTATTAATAACGATAATAAAGATAATAAAGATAATAATAATAATATTAATAGAGAAAATAACGATATTAACGATAATACCGATAGTAACGATAATCATACTAAAGATAATAACGATAATAATAATGATAATAATAACGCTAATAAAGTTAATATCTACAATAAAAATATTAATAATAATATTAATAATAACGATAATAACGATAATATCGGTAATAATGATAGTAATTATAACAATAATAGCAATAATAACGATAATAATGATAATAATATATACGGTTATAACGACAATAGTAATAATAATAATAACGATCTTAAAAATAATAACGATAATAATAATAATAACAATTATAATAAAAAAAAAACAATCATTTGTATAATGACGATAATAATAGTGGTAATGTTAAGAATAATAACAACTATAACGATAATAATGATGATGACGATAACAATATTATTGATAATAACGTCAATAGTAATATTAATAATAATAACGATAATATCGATATTAATGATAATAATAATAATAATAATAATTATAATAACGATAGTAACGATAATAACGATAATACGATAATTACTATAATAACGATAATTTCGATAGTAAGGAATATAATAATAACAATAATAACGATATTAGTAGTAATATTAATAAAGATAGTATCGATATTTATGATAATAATTATATTAATAATAAAGATATTAACGATATTAGCAATAATAACGATAATAATAATAAAAATATTAATGATAATATCGAAAATTTAAAAAATAGTAATAGCAATAATAACGATAATAGCGATAATATCGATAATAATAATAACGACAATAACTATAAGAATAATAATAAAATATCGATAGTAACAATAATAACGACGATTAAAATAATAACGATAATAATAATAACGATAATGACGTTGATAATAATAACGGTCATAACGGTAATAACGATAATAATAATAATAATAATAATAGCAATAATAATGATATTAACGAAAATTGTAATGACTTTAGTAACAAAACAACGATATTAACATTAATAATAATAATAATAATGACGAATGTAAGTATAATAACAGTGATAACTATAATATTAATAACAATAATAACGATAATAACGATAATAACGTCAATAATAATACTAATAATAACGATAATAACGATATCAATGGCATTGACGATAATAACTTTTATAAAAATTACCTTATTATGATAAGAACGATAATACCGGTACTATCAATAATAGCGATAATAATAATAACGATAATAACTATAATAATGACTATGATGATAAGAAAGATATTAGCACTAATAATAATAAAAATAATAACGACAGTAACGATAATAATGATAATAATAGAATTAATAATAACAGTATTAAGATTAGTAGCTATAATAACGATTATAATGATAATAGTATTAGTAATAATAAAAGTAATAACAATAATAACGATAATAATGCTTACAACATTGTTAACAATAATAATATTAACGATTAGAACGATAAAAATCATAATAATAATAATAATAATAATAATAAAGATAACAACGATAATAACGATAATAATGACAGTAATAAAATCAACAATGACGATAATAAAGTTAACAATGATAATATCGATAATAACGATAATAACAATAATAGTAATAGTAATAATTAAGATAATAACGATATTTACGATAATAAGGATAATAACAATAAAAATAATAACGATAATAATATTAATAATATACTCAATAAAGACGATAATATCGATAATAATATTAACAAATTTGACGATAATATAGATAATAATATTAACAATATTAACGATAATATCGATCATAATAATAATATTATAATCCTTAACGTCGATAATAATAATAATAAAAATAATAATAATAACATTATTCACGATAATAATGATAGTAACGATAATAACGATAATAACAATAATAACGACAATTGCGATAGAAACGAATATAATAATGAAAATAATAACAATATTAGTAGTAATATTATTAACGATAATAACGATATTAACGATAATAAGTATAATAAAAATGATATTTACGGATATAACGATAAAAGAAATATTAATAATATCAATAATAAGGATAATAAGGATATCGTCGATAATAATAATAACATTAATAATGATAATATAGATATTAATATTATCAATATTAACGATAATAAGGATAGTTTTAATAATAATAATATATACAATATTAACAATAATAATAATAATATACAATAATTACGATAATAAAGAAATTAACGATAATAATAATGATGATATTGACGATAATAGTAATAATAATAATAACGATTATAACGAAATTATCGAAAATAATAAGATTTATAATAAAGATAATAATAATAAAAACGATATTAATAATAACAACAAAAACGATAATAACGATAATAACGACAATAACGATAATTGCGATAATAAAGATTATAATAAAAATTAACGATAAAAACGATAATATTAGTAATATTAATGACGATGATAACGATATTTAAGATAATAATAATAATCACAATAACGATGATAACGATAATATCGATAATAATAAAAATAATAATAGTAATAATGATCGTAACGATAAAAAAGATAATAATAGCAGTAATAGTAACAATAATCATATTAATAACTATAATAACGATAATATCGATAATAATAACAATGACAAAGTTAATAGAAATGATAATAATAGCGATAATAACGATAATTACTTTAATAATAACAACAATAATAAAGATAATAATGATATTGACATTAATAACAATAATAATAATAGCAACAATAACGATAAATAAGAAAATAAAAATTATTATTAAAACGATACTAACGATAAGAAAGATATCATCAATAATATTAATATGAAAAATAAAGATAATATCGATTATATTAATAAAAATATTAACAATTATGAAGATAATTATAATAATAATATTAACAATAATAACGATAATAACAATATTAACGATAATTGGGATAATAAAAATGACGATATTTACGAATATAACGATAAAAGAAATATTAATAAGAACAAAAACAAGGATAATAATAATAATAATAATAAAAGACTATAATAATAATTATAAAGATAATGATAATAAAGATAATAATTATAATAATCAACAAAATAATAACGATAATAATGATACAAACGATAATAATAATAATAACAATTAACATAATAACGATTATAACGATAATAATAATAACATATTAACGATAAAAACGATTATAACGATAATAGTAATACTAATAATAACAATAATAACAGAAAGAACGACAAAATATATAATAACATTAATAACGATAATAACGATATTAACGAAAATGACGATAATAATAATCGCAATAATAACTATAATAATAATAATATCAATATTATAGTAATAAAAATAAAGATAATATCGATAATAAGGACAATAATAATAGTAATAATAACGATAATAACGAAAATATCGATAATATTTAGAACGAAAATAACAGTAATAACGATAATATATATAAAACGATAATAATAATAATAATAATAATAATAAAATCGATAATAACGATATTAACGATAATAATAATAATAACGATAATAACGATAATAATAATAATAATAATAATAATAAAAATAACCGTATTAACGGTAATAACGATAATAATAATAACAATAATAACGATGATATAAATAATATTGATAATAACGATAATTATAATTACAATAATAACAATAATAACGATTGTAACCAAATAACGATAATAATAATAACAATTATAAGGATAATAACTAGAATAACAATATTAACGATAACTATAATAACTATAATTACGATAATAACAATAGTAATAATGACATTAATATCGAAAACAACGATAAAAAAGATATTAATAGTAATAAAAGTAAAGATAATATCGGTAAAGTGGATAATAATAATAATATTATATTCGAAAATAACGATAATAAAAATAATAAAAATAATAATAACGATAATATCGCTAATACTAACAACTATAAATTCGATAATAATGATATTAATGAAAATAACTAAAATAATAATAGTATATATAACAATAATAACGATAATAACAATAATAATAATAAAATCAGTAACGATAATTTCGATGATAACCATAGTAATAATTACAATAATGAAGATAACAAAGATGATAATGATAATAATAATAATAAAAATATTATCGATAATAAAGTTAATTACGAAAATGACGGTAATAAACATAATAACAATAATAACGACAAAAATAAGAATATTAATAAGGATACGAACGATAATAGTGATAATAATAGAAGTAATAATAACAATATTAAGAATATTAAATATAATAATGATTATAATGAAAATAGTAGTAGTAATAATAACAGTAATAACAATAATAACGATAATAATGATTATAACAATGTTAACGATAATAATATTGACGATAATAACGATAATAACCATAATAATAATAATAATAATAATAAAGATAACAACGCTATTAACGATAATAATGAGAGTAATAATAATAATAATAACGAAGATAAAGTTAACAATGATAATAACGATAATAACGATAATAAAATTAATAATAGTAGTAATAATTACGATAATGACGATATTAACGATAATAATAGTAGTAATAACAACGATAATAGTAGTAATAATAACAATAATAACAATTATAGCGATAATAATGTTATTACCGATAATAACGATAATTATAATATTCACAGTAACCATAATAAGGATATTATCCATAATAATAATAACAATAATAACGATAATAACGATTATAATTATTATAATAGAAGTATTAATAACAATATTAAGATTAATAACAATAAAAATAGTAGTAATAAGGAAAGTAATAATTATAATAACGATAAAATGATTTTAACGATAATAATAAAAACGATAATTAGGATAATATCAATAATAATAATAACAATATTAACGATAATATCGATAATAATAATAACATTAATAACTATTATTACGAAAATAACGATTATAACGAAAATAGTAATAATAGTAATAATAACCATAATAAAGATAATAACGACACAATAATAATAATAATAACAACGATAATAACGGTAATAACGATAGAAATAATAGAAAAAGAACAATAATATCAATAATAATGTTAAAAAAAATAATAAAGATAATATCGTTAATAATAATAACGATAATAATGATAAGAGCGATAAAAAAATAACGATATTAACAATAATAATGACAATATTAAAGATAATAATGATAATAATGTTAATACGGTAATAATTATCATTATTATAGTAGTAATAAAGTTAATAACGATATTAAAAATAAAAATAATAATGATAATGTAGATAATAATAATAAAATTCATAACCTTAATAACGTTAATAACGATAATAACGGTAAAAATAGTAAAATTGATAAATCTAATAACGATAATAAAGAAATAATATTATTAATAATAACGATAATTACGATTACAATGGAGATAATAATATTAACAAAATCGAAAGTAACGATAATAACGGTAAAAACGATAATAATAATAGTAATAATACTGGTAATAATAATAATGGTAATTACGATAATAACAATAATAATAATAGTTACAATAGCATTAAAACAATAATAACGACAACAACGATAATAACGATATCTATAATAACGATAATAAAGTCAATAATAATAACTACAATAATATCGTTTATAACTATAATAACGATGATAACCATAACGATGATAATAACGATAATATCGATAATAATAATAATAATAATAACAGTAATAACGATAATAACATTAATAACGAAAATAATAATAATAATAATAATAATAACAATACCGATAATAAAGATAATGACCACAATAATAATAATAATAATAATATTAATAATAATAACGATAATGACAATAATAACGATAATAATAGTAATAATGAAAATAATATTCACCACAATTATAACAATAATAGCGGTTATGTTAAGAATAAAATTAATAATATTAACGATTATAATGATAATAACGATATAATCGATAATAATAATTACAATAATAACGATAATAACTACAATAATGATAATAATAATAATAATTATAACGATAATAACGATAATATCGATAATAACAATATTAATAAGAGCGATAGTAACGTTAATAGTAATAACTATAAATTTGATAATAATGATATTAATGAAAGTAACTATAAAAATAAAAATTAATATAACAATAATAACCATAATAACGATAACAATAATAACGATAATAAAGTTAGTTATAACAATAATAATAACAATAATAACGATAATAAAGATATCATTAATAATAAAAATAACGATAATGCCGATAATAACGTTAATAATAGTAATAATAACAATTATAATAATAACTAAAATAACGATAATAACTATAATAACGAGAACAACGATAATAACGATGATAATAATAATAATATTAAAGATAATAGCGATAATGAAGATAATAACGATAATAAGGATAATAACATTACAGTTAGTAATGATAAAAACTACAATAAAGATGACAACAATTACAATTATAAAGATGTTAATGAAAAAAACGTTAATAATGATAATAAAGACAATAATAATAATAATAATAACGATAATAATGATAATAACGATAACATCGGTAATAATAAAAACAATAATTACGATAATAACGATATTAACGATATCATGATAATAATAAATAATTTCTAATAATAATAATAAATAATAACCTAATTAATTAGGTTAATTACGAAAATATCGGTAATAACCACGAAATCGGAGAAATAGATAATTAACAATAAAACCGATAATAACGATAATAACGACATTAAATGTAATAATAATAACGATAATATCGATAATAATAATAGCGATAATGACGACAAAATTAATAATAATATTAATGGTATTAACGATAATAACGATAATAGTAATTATAATAATAACGATAATAACGATAATAACGCATAATAATAATTACAACAATAAAAATAGTAATAATAAATATAATAACGATGATAACGATATTGACGATAATGATAATAATATTAACAACGATATTAAGTATAATAACGATATCATCGAGAATAATAAAAATAATATTGATAATAACGATAATAACAATGATAAAATTAATAATAATATCGATAATATCAATAATAACGAAAATAACTATATTAATAATAATAATAATAATAATAATAATAATATTAATAATAATAATAATAATTATTATTATAATATCGAAAATAACTGTAGTAATGATAGTAACGTTAATAACGTTAAAGACGATAAAAAATATAAAAATAATAACGTTAATGACGTTAATAACGACAATAGTAATAATAATAATAGGAACGAATATAACGAAAATAACGACATAAACTGTAGGAATAATAACAATAAAAACAATAATAACAATAATAACGATAATAACGATAGTAATAATAATAATAATAATATTGCTTATAACGCTATAAACGATAATTACGATAATAATAATAAAATCGAATAAAGATAATAACGATAATAATTATTATAATAACAAGTATAATAACGAAAATAATAATACAAACGATAATAATACTAATGATTATAACCATGATAACGATAACAACGATAATAATAAAAATATTAATAACGATAATAAAGTTTATAACGTTAATAATAATAACAATAAAATTGATATTAACGACAATAATTATAATAACTATAATAATAATAACAAAAATAACTATTAAAACGGTTATAACAATAATAATAATAACAATAATGACGATAATAACGGTAATAACGATAATTATAATAATAATATGAACGATAATAACGTTAATGAAGCCTAATAATAATTATAATAATAACAATAGTAATAATAGTAATAAAAACGATGTTAACGATATGGAAAATAATGATAATAATATTAATAACAATATTATGGATAATAACGATAACATCAATAATAATAAATATTGATAATAACGATAATAACGATAATAATAACATTAAGAATAGTGATAATAATGATAATAAAGTTAATAACAGTAATAATAACATCAATAATAGCGATAATAACAATAATAACGATAATAACGATAATAATAACATTAATAATAGTGATAATAATGATAATAACGATAATAACGATGTTTATAATTATAATAATAATAATAAAATAACGATAATAAATATAATAACGTTAATAATACAAGTAGTAATATCAATAACATCATTATTAAAGATAATAAAGATAATAACAGTAATAATAATAACAATAATATCAATGGAAATCATAGCAATATTAACGATAATAACGTTAATAATAATAACAATAATTACGACAAAAACTATATTAACGATAATAACAATAATAATAAAGATAATAACGATATTAATAATAATAATAATAACAATATTAACGATAATTACAAATATAATAAAAAGAATGATAACTATTATAATGATAATAACGATAATAATAATAGCAATAATGACGATTTTAAAGTTAAGACCGAAAAAAATAAAACCTTAAATGACCATTATAACTTTATCAATGATAATAATAATAATGACGTTAATAATAATCATCATAAAAAAGATATTAACGATAAAAACTACCATAAAAATTATAACAAAAATAATAATAATAATAGTAAACACAAGAACGAAATTATCGATAATAACAATAATAATAATAGCGATAGTAACGATAATATAGTTAATATTAATAACGATATTATTGATAAAATCGATAATAATAATAATAATAATAATAATAACGATAATATCGATAGTAAAAATTATAATGATAATAACGATAGTAAAGATAATAACTATAATATCCACTATAACAATAATAATAACGATAATGGCGATAATTACGACAATGACGATAATATTAATAACGATAATAACGTTAATAACGTAAATAACGACAATAATAATAGAAATAATAACAATATCAACGATAATAAAGATAATAACGATAATAATATTAACGATAATATCGACAATATTAATAATATTTACAACGATAATTATGATAATATGGATCGTAAAACTAATAACAATAAAGATAATAACAATATTAACGATAATAACGATAATAACGACAATAAAAATAATAATAGTAATAGCAATAATAACGATAGTGACGATAATAACGATAATAGCGATAATACTAATAACGATAATAACGATAATAATAATAACGATAATAACGATAATGTCGATAATATTTATAACAATATTTACGATAATTTCGATATTAATAATTGTATCATAACAATAATAACGATCATAACGATAATAGCAACTATAATAATAACGATAATAACGATATTAATAATAATTATATTATTTTAAGTAACAATAATAATGATAGCGATGTTTATAATAGTAATAATAATAACGTTATAACAATACTAACGGTAATAATGATAATAAAAATAATAACCATAATAACGATAATAATAACGTTATTATTAATAACAATAATAACGTTAATAACGGTAATAAAAACAACAATAATAACAATATTAGCGAAAATAGTAATAACAATTGTGACGGAAACAACGATAACAGCATTAATAATAATAATAATAATAACGAATGTAAGTATAATAACGGTGAAACCTATAATATTAATAATAATAATATCGATAATATCGATAATAACGATAATAATAATAATCGTATTAAAGATAATAAAGATAATAACGATACTAACTATAATAGCGAAAATAATAATGACAACAAAAACAATATTAACGATAATAAGAATAATAACAATTATTATAATGACGGTAAAAACGATAACAACGGTAATAAAGATAATAACGATAATAACGATATTAACAATGATAATAATAGTATTAATAAAGATAATAATAAAGATATTAATACCGATAAAATCGATCATAATGGAAATAATAATAATAACAATATTGATAATAACGATAACAATGGTAATAACAATAATAATAATATTAATAATAATAGTAATAATAATAATGATAATGACGATAATAACGATAATAATAATAGTCATAATAACATTATTACAATAATTACGATAAAAACAATAATAACGATATCCATAATAACCATAATAAAGACAATATTAATAACAATAATAATATTGATAATAACTATAATAACGATTATAATAATAATAATAATAAAGATAATAACGATAATAACGATAATAGCGATTATTAGAATATTAATAAGTGCGAAAATAACGTTAATAGTAATAAGAATAAAATCGTTAGTAATGATATTAATGAAAATATCCATAATAATAATAATAAATAGAACAGTACTAACGATAATAACAATAACAATAATAACAATAATAACGATTATTAATATAATAACGATAATAGTAAGAATAATAATAATATCGAAAATATGGTTAATTACGAAAATAACGGTAAAAATGATAATAACTATAATAATGACAATAATAATAATAATAATAAAGATAATAACGATAATGACGATAATAGCGATTATAATAAAAACAAAATAAAGATAACAACGATATTAACAATAATAACATTAGTAACAATTATAGCGATAATAACAAAAATAACGATAATAACGATAATAATAATAACACTAATAACAATAATATCGACAATAACGATAATTACGATAATACTAATAACAATTATAACGATAATAACGATAATAACAATAATATTAGTAATAATAATAATATTGATAACAATAATAAGGATAATAGCATTAATAATAATAACAAAATTAACGATTATATTGATTATAAAGATAATGATAGTAACGATAATAATAATTATAATAATAACTAATTACGATAATAATAATAGAAAGGATAATAATACTAATAATTATAACCATAATGACGATAATAACGATTATAACGATAATAATAATAACAATAACATTGATAATAACGACAATAATCATAATAACTGTAATAATAATAACAAAAATAACTATTAAAACGGTAATAACAATAATAATAATAACAATAATTACGATAATATCTGTAATAATGATAAAAATAATTATAATAACGACGATAATAACGGTAATAACGCGTAATAATAAATACAACAGTAACAATAGTAATAATAGCAATAATAACGATGGTAACGAAATGGAAGATAATGGTAATAACGAAATTAGGGATAATAACGATAATAACGATTTGAATAATATAAATAATAATAATAATTATATTAATAATAAAAATAATAACGATAACAATTATAATAACGTTAATAATACAAGTAATAATAACAATAATATCATTATTAAGGTTAATAAAGAACAGAACGATAATAATAATCATAATAATAACAATAATATTCATAACAATATTAACGATAATAACGGTAATGACGATAACAATAATAACGATAATTACGATAATATCGATAATAATATTAACAATATTAATGATCATAAACTTAATAGAAATAATAATGACATGTATAACGATAATAACTATAATAATAATACAAAAAATATAATAACAATATTAACGATAATAACGATAATAAAAATAACTATAATAACAAAAGTAGTAATAACGTTAAATCGATAATAATGTCATTAAAGATAAAAACAATAATAATAACAATAATAACAATAATAACAATAATAACGATAGAAATAATAGCGACAACAATAATAAAAGCGGTAATAATAATAACAATAATAACGATAATAGCGATAACAATGATAACGATAATAAAGATAAGATCGATAAAAATAACAACAATATTAACGAAAGTAACCATAATAATAATAATAGTAATTACGATAAAATCGATATTAACGATAATAAAGATAATAATACTAATGATATTAACGATATTATCATTAATATTAACAATAATAATAACTATAATAACGACAATAACGATAATAACAATATTAATAATAACTATAGTCACGATAAAACCAATAATAATAATTAAAATATTATCGATAATATCGATAATAATAATAAAAATTACAACGATAATATCGATAATAAATGTTATATTATTAATAATAACGATAATAACAATAATAAGGATAGTAACTATAATAACAATTATATTAATATCGATAAGAACTATAAAATTAATAACGCCTATTATGATAACAACGAAAATAATAATATTAATAATAAAGATAATTACGATAATAACGATAATAATTGTAGTAATAATAAAAATAATAACGATAATAACGTTAATAAGCAAAATAACGATTATATTATTAACAATTATATTAATAATATCGATAATTGTATAACAATACTAATGATAATAACAATAATAATAATAATAATAACAATTATAACGAAATTAAGGATAATAGCGATAATAATAATAACGATAATAACGGTAATAGAAATTATAATAATAACGATAATAACGATAAGAACGATAATAACAATAATAATAATATTGATAACAAAGGTAATAACGATATTAACGCTAATAGCGATAATAATAAAACCATTATTGACGAAAATAAAGATAATAAAGATAATTACGATAATAATAAGAATAATAACAGCAAAAATATCTATAATAACGATAATAACGACAATAACGATCATAACAATAATAATAATAGTAATAATAACGATGATAACGGAATTAAGTATATAATAATGTTAATAATAATAATAATAATCACAAAAATAACGATATTAACGATAACAGTAGTAGTAAAACTAACAATAATAACAATACTATCGATAATGAGGTTAACGGTATTAATAATAACGATAATAATTACAATAATAATAACGATACTAACTATAAAAACGATAATAATAATAGTAATAGTAATAATTATAGCAATAATAACGATAATAAAGATAATTATAATAACAATAATAACGATAATAACGATAATAGCGATTACAATAATAACAATAATAATTATAAATTAATAACGAAATTATAAGTTAATAACGAAAATTACGATAATTTTAATAATAACAATAATAATGATAACGATAATAACGAAATAGTAATCATAATAATTACGATTATAAAGATAATATCGATATTAATAATAATTATAATAATTAATATAGTAACGATATAAACGATAAGAACAATAATATTAATAAAAACAATAAAGATAATAATGATAATAATAATAATAATAATAACAATAACAAGGATAGTAACAATAATAATAATAAAAGACTATAATAATGACTATAAAGAAAATGATAATAAAGATAATAAATATAATAATAAGAAAAATAATAACGATAATAATGATACAAACTATAATAATAATAATATCAATTAACATAATAACGATTATAACGATAATAATAATAACATAAATAACGATAATAACGATTATAACGATAATAATAATACTAATAATAACAATAATAACAGCAAGAACGATAAAAAATATAATAACATTCATAACGATAAAAACGATAATAACGAAAATAACGATAATAATAATAACAATAATAACAATAATAACCATAATAACGATTTTATAGTAATAAAAATAAAGATAAAATCGATAATAAGGACAATAATAATAGTAATACTAACGATAATAACGATAATATCGATAATGATTATAACGAAAATAACGACAATAATAATATTAATATTAACGATAATAAGAATAATAATAATTACATCGATAATAATAATAATAATTATATCGATAATAAGGGTAATTATGAATATAGCAGTAATAACGATAAATTATATATAACGACAATAATAATAATAATAAAAACGATAATAACGATAATAATAATAATAATTATAATAAAGAAAGCATCGGTATTAACGGTTATAAAGATAATAATAATAACAATAATGACGATAATAAAAATAATATTGATAATAACAATAATTATAATTATAATTATAATAATAATAATAAAAACGATAATAACAGTAATAATAATAACGATAATAACGAAAATAAAGATATAACGATAATAATAATAACAATTATAAAGATAGTAACAATAATATCGATATTAGCGATAACTATAATTACTATGATTACGATAATAACAATGGTAATAATGACCAAAATATCGAAAACAACGATAATAACGATATTAATACTAATAAAAATGAAGTAATATCGGTAAAGTGGATAGTAATAATAATAATATATACGATAATAACGATAATAACGATAGTAATAATAATAATGATAACTATAATATCGTTAATAGTAACAACTATAAATTCGATAATAATGGTATTAATGAAAATAACTAGAATAATAATAATACATATAACAATAAAAACGATAATAACAATAATAATATTGACATTAATAACGATAATTACGATAATAACGATAGTAATAAAGACTATAATAACGGTAAAAAAGATGATGACGATAATAATAATAATAATAATAATAATATTATCGATAATAAGTATAATTACGGAAATAACGGTAATAAAGATAATAACAATAATAACGACAAAAATAATAATAATAATAATAACGATACTAACGATAATAACGATAATAATAATAATAATAATAAAGATAATAATGGGATTAACGATAATAACGATAGTAATAATTACAATAATAACGATAATGATGATAATAATAATAATAACGATAATTATAAGAACAAAAATTACTATAATAACGATATTAACAATAATAATAATAAGAATTACAACGATAATAAAGAATTATCGATAGTAAATATAAAAATTATAACGATAATAATAGTAATGACCATAACAATAATAACGACAATTACGAT
Organism: Vespa crabro; assembly: GCF_910589235.1. NCBI lineage: Eukaryota > Metazoa > Arthropoda > Insecta > Hymenoptera > Vespidae > Vespa > Vespa crabro. Next base: position 4,178,059 of record NW_025813595.1, read on the forward strand.
AATATCGATAATAATATTAACATTATTAACGTTCATAACGATAACAGTAATAATAATAATAACATGTATAACGATAAAAACGATAATAACGATAATAACGATAATAACAATAACAACGAAAATAACGATAATAATAATAATTATTATAAAAATAATAATAAGGATTATAACGATCATAACGATAATAATACTAGTAACAGTAACAATAATAATAAATATAATAACGATATTGAGGATACAAACGATATTAGAGTCAATAGCGATAATAAAAGTAATAATAATAATAACAATAATAACGATAATGACAATAATAGCAATAATACTGATAATAAAGATATAAATAAAAATAATAATAATAATAACAATAATAACGCTAATGAAGATAATAATAAAACTAATAACAATAAAGATAATAACAATATTAACGATAATAACGATAATAACGACAATAAAAATAATAATAGTAATAGCAATAATAACGATAGTGACGATAATAACGATAATAGCGATAATACTAATAACGATAATAACGATAATAATAATAACGATAATAACGATAATGTCGATAATATTTATAACAATATTTACGATAATTTCGATATTAATAATTGTATCATAACAATAATAACGATCATAACGATAATAGCAACTATAATAATAACGATAATAACGATATTAATAATAATTATATTATTTTAAGTAACAATAATAATGATAGCGATGTTTATAATAGTAATAATAATAACGTTATAACAATACTAACGGTAATAATGATAATAAAAATAATAACCATAATAACGATAATAATAACGTTATTATTAATAACAATAATAACGTTAATTACGGTAATAAAAACAACAATAATAACAATATTAGCGAAAATAGTAATAACAATTGTGACGGAAACAACGATAACAGCATTAATAATAATAATAATAATAACGAATGTAAGTATAATAACGGTGAAACCTATAATATTAATAATAATAATATCGATAATATCGATAATAACGATAATAATAATAATCGTATTAAAGATAATAAAGATAATAACGATACTAACTATAATAGCGAAAATAATAATGACAACAAAAACAATATTAACGATAATAAGAATAATAACAATTATTATAATGACGGTAAAAACGATAACAACGGTAATAAAGATAATAACGATAATAACGATATTAACAATGATAATAATAGTATTAATAAAGATAATAATAAAGATATTAATACCGATAAAATCGATCATAATGGAAATAATAATAATAACAATATTGATAATAACGATAACAATGGTAATAACAATAATAATAATATTAATAATAATAGTAATAATAATAATGATAATGACGATAATAACGATAATAATAATAGTCATAATAACATTATTACAATAATTACGATAAAAACAATAATAACGATATCCATAATAACCATAATAAAGACAATATTAATAACAATAATAATATTGATAATAACTATAATAACGATTATAATAATAATAATAATAAAGATAATAACGATAATAACGATAATAGCGATTATTAGAATATTAATAAGTGCGAAAATAACGTTAATAGTAATAAGAATAAAATCGTTAGTAATGATATTAATGAAAATATCCATAATAATAATATTAAATAGAACAGTACTAACGATAATAACAATAACAATAATAACAATAATAACGATTATTAATATAATAACGATAATAGTAAGAATAATAATAATATCGAAAATATGGTTAATTACGAAAATAACGGTAAAAATGATAATAACTATAATAATGACAATAATAATAATAATAATAAAGATAATAACGATAATGACGATAATAGCGATTATAATAAAAACAAAATAAAGATAACAACGATATTAACAATAATAACATTAGTAACAATTATAGCGATAATAACAAAAATAACGATAATAACGATAATAATAATAACACTAATAACAATAATATCGACAATAACGATAATTACGATAATACTAATAACAATTATAACGATAATAACGATAATTACAATAATATTAGTAATAATAATAATATTGATAACAATAATAAGGATAATAGCATTAATAATAATAACAAAATTAACGATTATATTGATTATAAAGATAATGATAGTAACGATAATAATAATTATAATAATAACTAATTACGATAATAATAATAGAAAGGATAATAATACTAATAATTATAACCATAATGACGATAATAACGATTATAACGATAATAATAATAACAATAACATTGATAATAACGACAATAATCATAATAACTGTAATAATAATAACAAAAATAACTATTAAAACGGTAATAACAATAATAATAATAACAATAATTACGATAATATCTGTAATAATGATAAAAATAATTATAATAACGACGATAATAACGGTAATAACGCGTAATAATAAATACAACAGTAACAATAGTAATAATAGCAATAATAACAATGGTAACGAAATGGAAGATAATGGTAATAACGAAATTAGGGATAATAACGATAATAACGATTTGAATAATATAAATAATAATAATAATTATATTAATAATAAAAATAATAACGATAACAATTATAATAACGTTAATAATACAAGTAATAATAACAATAATATCATTATTAAGGTTAATAAAGAACAGAACGATAATAATAATCATAATAATAACAATAATATTCATAACAATATTAACGATAATAACGGTAATGACGATAACAATAATAACGATAATTACGATAATATCGATAATAATATTAACAATATTAATGATCATAAACTTAATAGAAATAATAATGACATGTATAACGATAATAACTATAATAATAATACAAAAAATATAATAACAATATTAACGATAATAACGATAATAAAAATAACTATAATAACAAAAGTAGTAATAACGTTAAATCGATAATAATGTCATTAAAGATAAAAACAATAATAATAACAATAATAACAATAATAACAATAATAACGATAGAAATAATAGCGACAACAATAATAAAAGCGGTAATAATAATAACAATAATAACGATAATAGCGATAACAATGATAACGATAATAAAGATAAGATCGATAAAAATAACAACAATATTAACGAAAGTAACCATAATAATAATAATAGTAATTACGATAAAATCGATATTAACGATAATAAAGATAATAATACTAATGATATTAACGATATTATCATTAATATTAACAATAATAATAACTATAATAACGACAATAACGATAATAACAATATTAATAATAACTATAGTCACGATAAAACCAATAATAATAATTAAAATATTATCGATAAGATCGATAATAATAATAAAAATTACAACGATAATATCGATAATAAATGTTATATTATTAATAATAACGATAATAACAATAATAAGGATAGTAACTATAATAACAATTATATTAATATCGATAAGAACTATAAAATTAATAACGCCTATTATGATAACAACGAAAATAATAATATTAATAATAAAGATAATTACGATAATAACGATAATAATTGTAGTAATAATAAAAATAATAACGATAATAACGTTAATAAGCAAAATAACGATTATATTATTAACAATTATATTAATAATATCGATAATTGTATAACAATACTAATGATAATAACAATAATAATAATAATAATAACAATTATAACGAAATTAAGGATAATAGCGATAATAATAATAACGATAATAACGGTAATAGAAATTATAATAATAACGATAATAACGATAAGAACGATAATAACAATAATAATAATATTGATAACAAAGGTAATAACGATATTAACGCTAATAGCGATAATAATAAAACCATTATTGACGAAAATAAAGATAATAAAGATAATTACGATAATAATAAGAATAATAACAGCAAAAATATCTATAATAACGATAATAACGACAATAACGATCATAACAATAATAATAATAGTAATAATAACGATGATAACGGAATTAAGTATATAATAATGTTAATAATAATAATAATAATCACAAAAATAACGATATTAACGATAACAGTAGTAGTAAAACTAACAATAATAACAATACTATCGATAATGAGGTTAACGGTATTAATAATAACGATAATAATTACAATAATAATAACGATACTAACTATAAAAACGATAATAATAATAGTAATAGTAATAATTATAGCAATAATAACGATAATAAAGATAATTATAATAACAATAATAACGATAATAACGATAATAGCGATTACAATAATAACAATAATAATTATAAATTAATAACGAAATTATAAGTTAATAACGAAAATTACGATAATTTTAATAATAACAATAATAATGATAACGATAATAACGAAATAGTAATCATAATAATTACGATTATAAAGATAATATCGATATTAATAATAATTATAATAATTAATATAGTAACGATATAAACGATAAGAACAATAATATTAATAAAAACAATAAAGATAATAATGATAATAATAATAATAATAATAACAATAACAAGGATAGTAACAATAATAATAATAAAAGACTATAATAATGACTATAAAGAAAATGATAATAAAGATAATAAATATAATAATAAGAAAAATAATAACGATAATAATGATACAAACTATAATAATAATAATATCAATTAACATAATAACGATTATAACGTTAATAATAATAACATAAATAACGATAATAACGATTATAACGATAATAATAATACTAATAATAACAATAATAATAGCAAGAACGATAAAAAATATAATAACATTCATAACGATAAAAACGATAATAACGAAAATAACGATAATAATAATAACAATAATAACAATAATAACCATAATAACGATTTTATAGTAATAAAAATAAAGATAAAATCGATAATAAGGACAATAATAATAGTAATACTAACGATAATAACGATAATATCGATAATGATTATAACGAAAATAACGACAATAATAATATTAATATTAACGATAATAAGAATAATAATAATTACATCGATAATAATAATAATAATTATATCGTTAATAAGGGTAATTATGAATATAGCAGTAATAACGATAAATTATATATAACGACAATAATAATAATAATAAAAACGATAATAACGATAATAATAATAATAATTATAATAAAGAAAGCATCGGTATTAACGGTTATAAAGATAATAATAATAACAATAATGACGATAATAAAAATAATATTGATAATAACAATAATTATAATTATAATTATAATAATAATAATAAAAACGATAATAACAGTAATAATAATAACGATAATAACGAAAATAAAGATATAACGATAATAATAATAACAATTATAAAGATAGTAACAATAATATCGATATTAGCGATAACTATAATTACTATGATTACGATAATAACAATGGTAATAATGACCAAAATATCGAAAACAACGATAATAACGATATTAATACTAATAAAAATGAAGTAATATCGGTAAAGTGGATAGTAATTATAATAATATATACGATAATAACGATAATAACGATAGTAATAATAATAATGATAACTATAATATCGTTAATAATAACAACTATAAATTCGATAATAATGGTATTAATGAAAATAACTAGAATAATAATAATACATATAACAATAAAAACGATAATAACAATAATAATATTGACATTAATAACGATAATTACGATAATAACGATAGTAATAAAGACTATAATAACGGTAAAAAAGATGATGACGATAATAATAATAATAATAATAATAATATTATCGATAATAAGTATAATTACGGAAATAACGGTAATAAAGATAATAACAATAATAACGACAAAAATAATAATAATAATAATAACGATACTAACGATAATAACGATAATAATAATAATAATAATAAAGATAATAATGGGATTAACGATAATAACGATAGTAATAATTACAATAATAACGATAATGATGATTATAATAATAATAACGATAATTATAAGAACAAAAATTACTATAATAACGATATTAACAATAATAATAATAAGAATTACAACGATAATAAAGAATTATCGATAGTAAATATAAAAATTATAACGATAATAATAGTAATGACCATAACAATAATAACGACAATTACGATAATATCGATAATAATATTAACATTATTAACGTTCATAACGATAACAGTAATAATAATAATAACATGTATAACGATAAAAACGATAATAACGATAATAACAATAACAACGAAAATAACGATAATAATAATAATTATTATAAAAATAATAATAAGGATTATAACGATCATAACGATAATAATACTAGTAACAGTAACAATAATAATAAATATAATAACGATATTGAGGATACAAACGATATTAGAGTCAATAGCGATAATAAAAGTAATAATAATAATAACAATAATAACGATAATGACAATAATAGCAATAATACTGATAATAAAGATATAAATAAAAATAATAATAATAATAACAATAATAACGCTAATGAAGATAATAATAAAAATAATAATGATAATATCCATAATATCGGTATTAATAATTACAATATCAACGATAAAAACAATAATAATATCAATAATAATAACGATAATAGCGGTAATAATAATAATATCAATCGAAACGCTAATGACGATAATAACGATAATGACGAAATTATTGTCGATAATAAAGATAATAATAATAATTATAATAATATTGATAATAACAATAATAGCGATAATAATGATAATAATTACAATTATAATAACTATAATAACGATAATAATAAAAACAATATGAACTATAATACTGATAAATCGATAATATCGATATTGATAATTACAATAATAACAATAATAACGATAATAATATAATAACGAAAACAATAATAAGGATAATAATAATAAAGGTAATAATAATAAATATAATAACGATAACAACGATAATAACGATATTAACTATTATAACAATAACAATAACATGGATATTACCGAAAATAAAGATAATAATAATATATATAATAACTATAACAATGATAATAACTATTATATCGATAATAATAATAATAATATTAAGAATAATAATAATAATAAAAGGAAAAAAGATAATAACGAAAATATTAATAACAATAGTAACGTTAATAAAGATAAAAATAGTAATGGTAAAAACATAATTTACGATAATAGCGATAAGAATGATTATAATAATAATAATAATAGCTATAATCAGGATAAAATCGATAATAATAATAATAAAAGCATAGTATAATAACGATAATAATAAAATAAACATAATAGCGATATTAACGATAACAGCAATAACAATAATTATAATAATAACAATTATAACGATATGGAGTATTACAATTATCATGATAATAATGTTAAAATCAATAATTTTATTGATAATAATAAATATGATATCAATATTAACAGTATAATATACTAATAATAATAATAACTATAGTAATGATAATATCGATTATATTAGTAATAATAATAATAATAATAATAACGATAATAACAATAATAACGATATTATAGATAATAATAATAAAAATAGTAACGATAATATAGATAATACTCATAACAATTTTAAAGATAATATCGATAATAATAGTAATAATGGTAACAATAATAACTATAATAACGATAATAAAGATAATAATACTAACGATAAAAACGAGAATAGAAATAATAATTATAATAATATTTACGAAATTATCGATAAAAATAATAATAATAATAACAATAAATACGATAATAAAGAAAATAACTATAGTAACAATGACGATAATAAAAATAATAATAATTACAAAAATATATATGTAGCAACAATAATAATGATAATTACGACAATTGTAATAATAATAATAAAGATAATAACGATAATGTCGATAATAATTATAATTAAAAATATAATAACAATAATAATGATAATAACGATAATAGTGATAATATCGATAATAAAAATAATAATTACAATAATAACGATAATTACAATAATAATAAAAACAATAATAACGGTGAGAACGATAATGAGGATAATAATAAAAACAATATAACTATATTACGATAACAACGTATAAAAATAATAACGATATTAACGGAAAAAACCATAATAATAACAATTATAAAGATACTAACGATTATAATGATAGTAACGATAATAATAGTATTAATAACAATGATAACGATAATAACGTTATGATCAATAATAATATTAACAAAAGTATCTATAACAATGATAATAACGATAATTATAATAGTTATATTTCTATAATAAGGATTATAACGAAAGAACGTCAATTATAGTAACAATAAAAACAAATAATAATGATAATAATGATAGTAATAATAATAATAAGACCGCTAATAATAATAATATCGATAATAATAGAAGTAATAATAACAAAAATAACAAAAATAACGATATTGACGATAACAATAATACCGATAGTAACGATAATATCGATAATTATAATAACGATAATGAAGACATTTCTAATAATAATTATAACGATAATAACGGTAATAACGATAATAATAATAACAATTATAAAGATAATAACGAAAATAACGATAATAACGATAAAAAGATAATAATAATAATATTATTGACGATAATAACGGTAATTACGCATAATGATAATAACGATAATAACAGTAAACATATTAATAATAATAACAATATTAACAATAATATCGATAAAAACGATTTCAATGATAATAATTCAACGATAATAATAATAACAACGTTAACGATAATGTCGGTAATAATAATAATAATAATAACGATAACAACGATAATAACGATGATAATAATTATAATAATAAAAAAAAATACTAATAATAAAAATAATTGCGATTATAATTATAATAACGATAATAAAAAGAATATTAATGAAAATAATAATGATAATAACAATGGTAACGATAATAATAATAATAAGGATAATATTGCTATTACCGATAATATAGATAATAATAATAATAATAATAGAAACAATAATAACGACAAAACGATAATAACTATAAACTAATATCGATAATAGCGATAATGGTAATAATAATAATATCGATAGTATCAATAATAACGAAAATAACTATATTAATATTAATAATAATAACAATAATAACGATAATAACGATACTGATAATAATAATAATAATATTGCTTATAACGCTATAAACGATAATTATGATAATAATAATAAATTCAATAAAGATAATAACGATAATAATTATTATAATAATAAGTATAATAACGAAAATAGTAATACAAAGGATAATAAAACTAATGATTATAACCATAATAACGATAAAAACGATAATAATAAAAACATTAATAACGATAATAACGTTTATAACGTTAATAATAATAACAATAAAATTGATATTAACGACAATAATTATAATGACTATAATAATAATAAAAAAAATAACTATTAAAACGGTTATAACAATAATAATAATAATAATAATGACGATAATAACGTTAATAACGCGTAATAATAATTATAATAATAACAATAGTAATAATAGCAATAAAAACGATTGTAACGATATGGAAGATAATGATAATAATATTAATAACAATATTAAGGATAATAGCGATAACATCAATAATAATAAAAACATAAATATTGATAATAACGATAATTTTAATTACAATAATAACAATAATAAAGATAATAACAGTAAAAGTAATAACAATAATAACGATAGTAACCAAATAACGATAATAATAATAACAATTATAAAGATTATAACTAGAATAACGATATTAACGATAACTATAATAACTATAATTACAAAAATGACAATAGTAATAATGACAATAATATCGAAAACAACGATAAAAACGATATTAATAGTAATAAAAGTAAAGATAATATCGGTAAAGTGGATAATAATAATAATATTATATTCGATAATAACCATAATAAAAATAATAATAATAATAATAACGATAATGTCGATAATAGTAACAACTATAAATTGGATAATAATGATATTAATGAAAATAACAAAAATAATAATAGTACATATAACAATAATAACGATAATAACAATAATAATAATAACATCAATAACGATAATTACGATGATAACGATAGCAATAATTACAATAATGACGATAACAAAGATGATAATGATAATAATAATAATAAAAATATTATCGATAATAAGGTTAATTACGAAAATAACGGTAATAAAGATAATAACAATAATAACGACAATAATAATGATAATAATAACGGTACGAACGATAATAACGATAATAATAAATATAATAATAATGATAATAACGTTATTAACGATAATACCAAAAGTAATAATTACAATAAAAACGAAAACCTATAATAATTATAATAACGATAATTATAAGAGCAATAATTACTATAATAACGATATTAACAAAAATAATAATAATATGAATAACAACGATAATATAGAAATAACGATAATAATAATAACAATTATAACAATAATAACGATAATAATAATAATAGTAATAATAATAATAATAATAATAATATTGTGGATAATAACGATAATTATTATAAAAATTAACAGTATTAATAACGATGATAAGGATAATAACGATAACATCGCTAATAGTAATATCAATAATATCGATAATAACTATAATAACGATAAGAATGAAAAGAATAATAATGATATTAGAGATAACAAATATAATAACGATAGTAATAATAACAAATATAACGATAATAACTGTAATGATGATAACAATAATAACGACAATAACGATAATATCGATAATAATATTAACATTATTAACGTTCATATCGATAACAGTAATAATAATACTGACATGTATAACGATAATAACAATAATAATAATACTAACAGTAACAATAATAACGATAATAACTATAACAACGATGATTATAATAACGATAATAATTTTAATAACGATAATAACGATACTAACGAAAATAACGACAATAATAATAATAAGAATAAAAATAAAAACGATAATAACAATAATTATTAGAACAATAATAACGATAATAAGGATAATAAAGATAATGATAAGAACAATAATAACGATAACAACGAATAAGAACGATAATAGTAATCTTAATAAAAACGAAAATAAGGAAAATGACGATCACAACTATAATAATAATAATAATAATAATAATAATAATAATAATAATAATAATAATAATAATAATAATAATTATAAAGACAGTAACGATATAAATGATAATAACATTAATATCGGTAAGAATAAAACGATAATAACGATTACAGTAATAATAATAATATCGATAGTAACAAAAGTAAAGTTAATGACGATAAAAATAATAATAATAATAACGATAAAAACGATATCAACGATGACAGCGATAATAATGATAATAACAATAATAATAACAATAATAACGATAAAAACAATTATAATGAGAACATTAATATTGATAATAACGGTAATAACTATAATAATAATAATAACATTATTTAAGATAATAACAATAAAAACGATATCAAAACGATAATAAAAATATTTATAATAGTAAAGAAAATAGAGATAATCACGATGAAAACGATAATAATAATAACAATCATAATGATAATAATGATAATAACGATAATAACGATTACAATAATAATAATAATAACGATAATAACGATACTGACGATAACAATAATAACGATAATAAGGATCATAATAATATCGATAAAGACAAAATAGAAAACGATGATAAAAATATTAACGATAATATCGATATTAACAATAATAATATTAACGTTAATGTCGATAATAATAATTAATATAATATTTATTATAACGATCATAAAGATAATAACGATAATAATAATAATAATAATAACGAAAATAACGATTATAATGATAATAACGTTAATAATGCTAATAATAAAAGCAATAATTACGATAAAACGATAATAATGATAATAATAGATGTAATAATTACAATATTAACAATAATAAAGATAATAAAAATAATAATAGTAGTAATAATAACAATAATAACAGTATTAACAATAATAACGATAATTACAATATTATCCATAATAATAATAATAATATTAACGATTATAACGGTAATAACCATAATGACATTAATAATAATAAAATTAATAACGATAATAACGTATATAACGTAAATAATCATAGCAATATAACGATAATATGGATAGTAATAATAATAATAGTAGTAAAAATAATATCGAAAATAACTGTAATAACGATTACGAACATAATAATAATAATAATAATAAGATAATAGCGATATAAATGATAATAACGATGACAACGATTAAAATAATAACATTAATACCGATAATAATGGTAATAACGACATTAATTCTATAAATAATAATAATAATAATAATAGTAACAATAATAACGATAATAACGGTATTAATAAAAATAATGATAAATATAACAATAATAACGATAGTGATGAAAATAAAAATTTTAATAATAACGATAATTTCAATAACAGTGAGAATAATAATAACGATAATAACGATAAAATTATAATAACAATAACAATAATAATATTATAATTAACAATAATAACGATAACAAAGATAATAGTGATAAAAATATTAATAATAAAATAGAAAATAAGGATAATAACGATGACAACGATAATTATAATAGCAATATTAACGATAATAACGATTATAACGATTATACGGATTATAACAATAACAATAATGAGAATAATGACGATAATAACGATATTAACGACAATAAAACTAATAATAATAATAAGGGGTAATAAATATTATAACGATAATAATGATAATAACAATAATAATAATTGTAATAATAAAGATAAAAATGATAATATAAGAAATAAGGATAATAATAATAACAATAATAACGATAATAACGACAATAATTATGATAATAATAATGATAATAATAATAATAATATCGATAATATCGATAATAACAATAATAATAATATTATTAATATCAACAATGACAATAATAATGATAATATGGATAATAATAAATACGATAAATTCGATAATATCGACAATAGTATTAACAATAAAAATGATATTATCGATAATAATATTAGCAATATTAACGATAATATCGATAATAATAATAACAATATTAACGATAATATATATAAAATGATAACAATAATAATAATAACAGTAATAACGATAATACCGATAATAATGATGATAATAAAAATAAAGATAATAAGGATAATAACCATAATAATAGTATTAATAATAAGGATAACAACGATTATAACGATAATAATGACAGTAATAATAACAATAATAACGATAATAACGATAATAATAGTAGTAATAATAACAATTATAACACTAATAACGTTAAAAATGATAATAACGATAATAAGGTTATTAACGATAATATATATAATTATAATAACAAAATTAACAATAATAACGATATTATCAATCATAACAATAACGACAATAACGTTAATATCGATAATAATAATAACATTATTAACGTTAGTATAGATAATAATAATAATAATAATAATAATAACAATAACAACGATAATAACGATAATAAGTACAATAATAATAATGAAAATAACGGTAATATCCATATTAACGATAATAATAATAAGAAGAAGAATTGTAATAATAATAACGTTAATTACGATAATAACGATAATAATAATAGTAATTACAACGCTAATAGCAATAATAACGATAATAATGATAATAATAAATACGATAATATCGATCAATTCGATAATAATAATAACAATATTTACGATTATATCGACACAAGTAATATCAATAATAACAATAATAAAATTAATAACTATATTTACGTTAATAACGATAATAATATCAGCAATAATAATGATAATAGTGACAATAACGGCAGCAATAATAATAGCATTATTGACGATATTATAGATGATAACGATAATAAAAATAACGGTAATGACAATAATAATAATAATAGTAAAAAAATAATGATAATAACGTTAATAATAATAACAATGATAATGGCAATAACGATAATAATAATAATAATGATAATAGTAATAAAAACGATAATAATAAAAATAATAATAATAACGATAATAACGATAATATAACATGTAATAATAATACTAATAACTATAATAAAGATAATAACGATAATAATGATAATAACGATTATAATAACAACGATAATACCGATAATGGTAGTATTAATAATAACGATAATAACGATATTTACGATAATAATAATAACAATAATATAGAAAAGGACGATATTATCTATAATAATGATAATAATAATAACGATGAAACGATAATAATTACATCAATATTACCGATATTATTGATAATAATAATAATGAAAATAGCAATAATAACGATAATAAAGATATTAACGATAATAATGATAATGATAATTACGATAATAATAATAATAATAATATCAAAAATAACAATATTTACGATAAGGACTATATTGACGATAATAATAATAACGATAATAACGATATCAATGATAATAACGATAATAACGATAATAATGATATTTATAATACCGATAACAACGACAATAATTATAATAATAATAGCGTCAAAAGGGATAATAAGTATGTCACCGATAATAATAATAACAATAATATCAATAAAAACGATAATAACGATAATAATAATAATAATAATAATAATAATAATAATAATAATAACGATATTAACGATAAGAACGATAATAATGATATTAATTTTAACAATAGTAACGATATTAAAGATTTTAATGATAATAATAATAAGGATAATATCGATAATAACGATAGGAATAATAATTTAATATCGATAGTAACAATAATAACGACAAAGACGATAGTAACGATAATAATAATAACGATAATAACGATGATAATAATATCGATCATAAAGTTAATAATAAAAGTCATATTAAAGATAATAACGCTAATAACGATACAAAAGATAATAGCGATAATAATAATAACGATATTATGGATAATATCGTTAATACTTGTAATAATATTAACAATAAAAACGATAATAATAATAACAACAAAAACATTAATAACGATATTAACTATAATAAAATTTATAATAATAACGATAATGAAGATAATAATGATAATAATAGAAGTAATAATAACAATATTAAGAATATTAAATATAATAATGATTATAATGTAATAGTAGTAGTAATAAAAACATTAATTACAATAATAACGATAATAACGATTATAACAATATTAACAATAATAATATTGACGATAATAACGATAATAACCATAATAATAATAACAATAACAATAAAGATAACAAAGCTATTAACAATGATAATGGCAGTAATAATAATAATAATAACGAAGATAACGTTAACAATGATAATACCGATAACAACGATAATAACAATAATAATAATAGTATTAATTACGATAATAACGATATTAACGAAAATAAGGATAATAACAATAACAATAAATACGATAATAACACTTATAATCCTAATAACGACATTAATATATATATAAAAATAACATTAATACTGATAATAACGATATTAACGATAATATTGACAATATTAAAGATAATAATAATAATAATGTTAAAACGATAATAATTATCATAATTATAGTAGTAATAACGATAATAACGATATTAAAAATAAAAATAATAATGATAATATAGATAATCATAATAAAATTCATAACCTTAATAACGATAATTACGATAATATCGATAAAAATAATAAAATTGATAACTCTAATATCGATAATAATGATATAATATTATTAATAATAACGATAATAACTATTAAAATGGAAATAATAATAACAATATCGAAAGTAACTATAATAACGGTAATAACGATAATAATAATAGTAATAGTACTAGTAATAATAATAATGGTAATTACAATAATAACAAAAATAATAATAGTTATAATAGCATTATAACAATAATAACGATAACAACGATAATAACGATATCTATAATAACGATAATAAAGATAATAATAATAACAATAATAATATCGTTTATAACTATAATAACGATGGTAACCATAATGACGATCATAATGAAAATTTAGGTAATAATAATAATAATTATAACAGTAATAACGACAATAACGTTAATGACGACAATAATAATAATAATAATAATTTTAACAATAATAACGATAATGACAATAATAACGATAATAATAATAATAATAAAAATAATAATCACATCAATAATAACAATAATAACGGTTATATTAAGAATAATATTAATAATATTAATGATAATAATGATAATAACGATATAATCGATAATAACAATTACATTAATAGCGATAATAACTACAATAATGATAATAATAATAATAATTATAACGATAATAACGATAATTTCGACAATAACAATATTAATAAGAGCGATAGTAACGTTAATAGTAATAACTATATATTCGATAATAATAGTATTAATGAAAATAACTATAATAATAATAATAAATATAACAATAATAAAGATAGTAACGATAATAACGTTTATACGGATTATAACAATACGATAATGTCGATAATAGTAATAATAATAACAACGATAATGGAGATAAAACGATAAAAATGATAATAACTATACTAATGATAATAACAATTAAAATAGTAGTAATAATAGAGATATTAAAGATAGTAACGATAATATCCATATTAATATTAACAATAATTACGATAAAAACGATATTAACGATAATAACAATAATAATAATCATAATAACGACAGTAATAATAATAATAGTAATATTAATATCCATAATGCAGATAATGGCGCCAATAATAATAATTATAATAATATTAGTAATAATAACGATAATGACGATAATAATAAAAGTATTAATAACATTATTAAAAATAATAACGATAATAACGATAATAACGATGATAATATTAATAATAACGACATTATAACTATAATAAATATAATAACGATATGTTATTAACGTTATAGACGATAATAGTGGTAATAGAAATAACGATAATAACGATAATAGCGGCAATAAAAATTATAATAATAAGGATAATAACGATATCATCGAAAAGAAAGATAAAAGCTATAAGAATAATAATAATAAGAACAATAACAATGATATTAGCGATAATAAATATAATAATAATAGTAATAATAAAACTTATAACAATAATAACGATTATAATGATAATAACAAATATAATATTAATAATATTAACAATAATAACAATAATTACGATAATTATAATAATAGAATTAATTATAAAAGTATTAACAATGTTTGCAATAATAATGAAAATAACGATAATAATAGTGGTAACAATTAAAGTAATAAAAATTATAACGATAATAACGATAAGAGTAATAATAATAACGATAGTAACAATAATGACGATAATAACGAAAATAACGATAATAATAATAAAATTAATAACGAAAATTACGTTAATAGTAATAATAATAATAATAACTATAATAACGTTAACAACGATGATAAGGATAATAGTAATAACTATAATTTTAATAATTGTAATAATAATAAAAACGATAATAACGATTATTACGATAATAATAATAATAATAATAATAACAACGATAAAGATAATAACGAAAATAATAATAGTAATAATAAAAATAATAATAATATCGTGAATATCGATAATAACGATAATAATAATAACAATATCAACGATAATATCCATAATAATAAAAACAATATTAAAGATAATATCGATAATAATAATAATTATAATAATAATAGTAATATCGACAATAGAGATAATAATCTTAATAATAATAACGATTATAATGATAATAACGAAAATAACGATAATAACGATTATAATAGTAACGCTAATAACGTTAATGATGATAATAATATTATTAATATTAACGATAATAACGATTATAATAATAACGCTATTAACGTTAATAATGATAATAAGATTATTAATAATAACGATAAACACGATTATAATGGAAATAACAATAATACCAATATCGATAATAACGAAAATAACGGTAAAACGATAATAATAATAGTAGTAATAGTAGTAATAATAAATATGATAATTACGATAATAACGATAATAGTAGTAGAAATAATAACATTATGACAATAATAACGATAAAAACGATAATTACGATATCCAGAATAACGATAATAAAGACAATAATAATAACAATAATAAAATTGATAATAACTATAATAGCGACAATAAACTTAACGACGACAATGAAGATAATAATAATTACGATAATGAGGATAATATCGATAATAATAATAATAATAACGACGTTAATAACTATAATAAATTTATTAACGATATGGTGTTAACGATAAAGACGGCAATAGTAGTAATAGTAATAAGGATAATAACGATAATAATGATTATAAGGGCAATAAAACTAATTAAATAGAGATAATAACGATATTTTCAAAATTAATGATAAAAGTTATAAGAATATTAACAATAAGAACAATATCATCGATAATAACGATAATAAACCTAATTACAATAACGATAATGCGACCTTAATAATAACAATAATAATAACGATAATAACGATAACAGCAATAATAACGATAATAACTATATTAACGATATCAATAATAACGGAAATAACGTTAATTTCGATATTAATAATAGCAATATAAAAGATAATAACGATAACAATCATAATATTATCGACATTAATAACTATAATAAAGGTAATATAGATATGGTATTAACGATTGAAGCGACAATAGTAGTAATAGTAATAACGATAATAACGATAATAACAATAACAATGATAATAATAATAAAGATAGTAAAGATATTATGAAAATAACGTTAATAACGATCATAATAATAACAGTAATAATGATGATAAAGATAATAGCAATTATAACGATAATAAAGACAGTAATAATAATAATAATAGTAATATTAATTACAACTGAAATAATGGTAATAATAATAGTAATAATAACAAATATAACAATAATAACGCTAATAAAGAAAATAACGTTAATATCGACAATAATAATAACAATATTAAGTATAATAACAATTATAGTAATAATTATAATAACGATAATAAAGGTAATAATAATAATAATACTAATAATTGTAACAAAAATAATCACCACAATAATAACAATAATAACTGTTATGACAAGAATAATATTAATAATAATAATGACAGTAATGATAATAACAATATTATCGATAATAATAAATGAAATAATAACGATAATAACTATAATAATTGTAATAATAATAATAATTATGACGATAATAACGATAATATCGATAATAATAATATTATCAAGAAGGATAATGACGTGAATAGTAATAACTATAAATTCGATAATAATGACATTAATGAAAATAACTATAATAATAATATTAAATAATACACTAATACGGATAATAACAATAAACATAATAACAATAATACGATTATTACGATAATAACGATAACAATAAGATTAATACTAATATCGATAATAAGGTTAATTACGAAAATAACGGTAAAAATGATAATAACTATAATAAGGACAATAATAATAATAATAATAACGATAAAAAATATAATAGCGATAATATTAATAACAACATCAAAGATAATAACGATATTAACAATAATAACAATAATAAAGATAGTAATAATAATAAATATAATGAAAATAATAATTATAAAAATAATAACAATAATAAATATAATAACGTAATAACGATAATAATTTGAAGATTTATGAAGATATTAGCTATAATAACGATAATAACGATAATAATTGTAATATTAACAATAATAACAATAATAACAATAATAGCGGTAATTACAATATTGACGATAATAACGATAATAATAATAACACTAATAACAATAATATCGAAAATAACGTTAATTACGATAATAATAATAACAATTGTAGCGATAATATCGATAAGAATGATAATAATATTAATAATAATATCAATGACAACGATTATAACGCTGATTATTAAAAGATTATACCTAAAATAAGGATAATAATGATAGGAACGATAATTATAATAACAATAATAATTATAATGATAATAACGAAAAAATAATAATAAGAAGACCTATAAGAACGATAATATAGATAATAATAGTAGTGATTATAACAATATTAGCAAAAATAACGATAATAACGATAACAATATTAACGATAATAACGTTAGTTATATCAATATTAATAACAATAATAACGATAATAAAGATAACAATAATAATCAATAACGATAATGACGATAATAACGTTAATAATAATATTAATAACTATAATAATAATAACTATAAAAACGATAATAAACATAATAACGAAAATAACAATGAGAGCGATAATAATAATAATAATAATATTAACTAAAATAGCGGTAATAACGGTAAGAACGATATAAATAGTAGTAAAAATAAACGTAATAACCATAATAAGGATAATAACATTCAAGTAAATAACGATAATAAAGACAATAATATTAATAATTATAACGATTATAATGATAATAACGATAATTATTGAATCGAAAATAACAACAATAATAATAATAATAATAACGTTGATAAGGATAATAACGATATCATCGGTAATAATAATAACAAAAATATAGATATTAACGATAATAACGATAATAACGACATTTAATATATTAATAATAACGATAATATCGATAATAATAATAACGATAATGACGACAAAAGTAATAATAATATTAATGGTAATAACGATAATAATGATAATATCGATAATAATTATAACGTAAATGACGACGATAATAATAATCATAATAACGATAATAAGGATAAATACGATAACATCGATAATAATAATAGCAACATTAAAAATAATATCAATAAAATCGTTTATAACCATAATAATAATAACAATAACAATAATAATAATAATAATAATAATAATAATAATAATAACATTAATAACGATAATAACCATAATAACGATAATAGCGATATTAATTATAATAATTATAACAAAAATAACGTCAACAACGATAATTATGATAAAAATAATAATAAAAATATCGATAGTAATGATTATAACGATAATAAATATAAAAACGACAATAATATTGATAATAATAATGAAAATAATGATAAAGTCGATGACGATAATAGCGATAATAGTAGGATTAGTAATATCAATAATAACAATAATAATAATAAAAAAGATAATAACGATAATTATATTTACGATTATAATAAAAATAGTAATAATAATAATAACGATTATACCGATAATAACGATAATAACGATGATAATAATAATAATAATAATAATAATAATAAAAATAATAATAATAAAATTGAAGACAATAATTTGTATGATAACGACAATAATAGTGGTTATGTTAAGAATAATAACAATAATAACGATAATATCGAATATGACGATAACAATATTAATGTTAATAACTTCAATAGTAATAATAATAATAACGATAATATCGATATTAACGATAATAATAATAATAATAATAATAATAAAGAAAATAACGATATTTTCGATAATAACGATAATAACGCTAATAACTTTAATATTAATAATGACGATAGTAACGATTATAATAATAACGATAATAAGGATAATAGTAGTAATATTATTAACGATAATAACGATATTTACAAAAAATAATTATAATAATAATAAAGATAACAACGATATTAACGATAATAACGATAATAATAATAATGATAATGAAGACAAAGAATAATTATAAAATATCAATAGTAACAATAATAACGATAATTACGATAATATCGATAATAATAATAACGATAGTGACGATTATAATAATAACGATCATATGATTTATGATGATAATAATAAGAAAAATACTTATAGTAGTAGTTGAAATAATAACGATAATAAGGGTAATTATAACGACAATAATAACGATATTAACGAAAATAGTTATAACAATAGTAACGAAAACAACGATAATTATATTAATAATAATAATAATAATAACGAAAGTAAGTATAATAACGGTGACAAATATAATAATATTAACAACTATAACTATAATAACGATAACAACGATAATAAATATATCTATAATAGCGATAATAAAGACAACAATAATAACAATAATAATATCAATAATAATTATAATAACCATTATAACAATAATGACGATAATAACGTTAATAATAAATAAGATAATAACGATAATATCGATATTGATAATAATAATAATAACAGTAATAACGATAATAACGATAATAACGATAATAATAATAATAATAATAATATCGATAATATAGATAATGACGCCAATAATAACAATAAAAATAATAATAATAATAATAAAGATAAGAACAATAATAACAATAGCAATAACATTAGTAAACATTACAACGAAAATAACGATAATGACGATGACATAATAACGATTATTACAATAATAACAAAAATAATAAAAACGATAGTATCGTTAATAGTAATATTCATAATACCTTAAAAAGGATAATAAATTTAATAATAAAGAAAATAATAACGATAATAACGATATTATCGGTATAATTATAACAATAATATCGATAATTACGTTATAAGAGGTAATAATAATAACAATAATAACGATAATACTAATAACCGTAATAAAGATAATAATAATAATAATAATAACAATAATAACGATACTAACGATAATAACGATAAGAACAAAATTAACGATAATAATAAGATTTATAAAAATAATAATATTTATAATAATGACATGAACGATTAGAACTATAATTTTAATAACAATAATAACAATAATAACGTAAATAACTAAAAAAAATGATTTAAATAAGATATTAACGATAATAAATAGAATAACAGTAATAACGATAATAACGACAATAATAATATAAATATATACGATAATGACGCTAATAATAATAATAATAATAACGATAATAATGATAATAATAAATACGATAAAGTCTATATTATCGATAATAATATTAACAATATTAATGATAATATCGATAATAAAAATAACATTATTAACGATAATATCTATAAGCATAAAAATAATAATAACAATAGTAATTATAACGATAATAAGGATAATAATGATAACATCGATAATAATAATTACAATAATGATGATAATAACTATATTTATCATAATAATAATAATAATGATGTCAACGATAATGAAGATGAAAACGATTATAATAAAAATCATAATAACGATAATAACGATAATAGTAATAATAACTGTAACGATAATAACGATAATAACGAAAATATTGATAACAACGATAATAATGATAATGACAATAATAATACAAATAAAAATAAAGATAAGAACATTATTAACGTAAATGACGATATTAATAATAATAATAATAACGATAATAACCATTATAATGGTAATAACGATAATAACGGTAATAACGATTATAAAAATAACGTTAATAACGATAATAGTATAATAATATTAACGATAATAACGATAATAACGATAATAATAATAGTAATAATAATATAGATAACAAGGATATTAACCTTAATATCGATATTAATAATAACAATAACAACGATCATGACGATAAAAATTGAAATAACGATAATAAAGATAATAACAAGAATAATAATAGTTATAATAAGGAGAATAATGATACTAAAAATTTTAACGATAATCATAATAACTATAATAACGATAATAACGATAATAAATTTAGTAGTAATAACAATTATAATATTAATAACAATAAAAACGATTTTAACGGTAATAATAATAACGATAATAACGATAATATCGATAATAAAAAAAACAATATTAACGATAATATCGATATAAATAATAATAACAATTACGATTATGACGATAATAACGATAATAACGATTATAATAATAACGATAGTAACAATAATTGTATTATTAATAATAACAACAATAACGATAATACCGATAATAGTAATAATAATAATACAGATAATAACGATATTAACAACAATAACGATAATAATGATAACAACAATAAATACAAATATAATAATAATAATAATATTAATAACGATAATAATGATAATAACGATAATAGCGATTTTAATTATAATAATAATGGCGAAAATAACGTCAACAACCATAATTATGATAATAATAATAATAATAAAAATATCGATAATAATGATTATAACGATAATAACTATAAAAACGACAATAATATTGATAATAATAATGAAAAAAATAATAAAGTCGATAACGATAATAGCGATAATAGTAGGAGTAGTAATATCAATATTAACAATAATAATGACAATAAAGATAATAACGATAATTATAATTACGATTATAATGAAAATAGTAATAATAATAATAACGATAATAATAATAAAATTTATAACGCCAATTATGATAACAACGAAAATAATAACATTAATAATAACTATAATTACGATAATAACGATAATAATTGTAGCAGTAATAATAATAATAACGATAATAAAGTTAATAACGAAAATAACGATTATAATAATAACGATAATATCAATAATATCGATAATTATAATTACACTACTAACGATAATAACGATAAAAATAATAATAATAAATATAGTAACGAAATTAAAAATAATAACGATAATAACGATATTAACGATATTAACGATAATAATAATAGTAATAGTAAAGATGATAGCGACATTAACAATAATAATAATATTAATATTAATAATAATAACAAAAATAACGATATTAAAGACAAAAATAATAGTAATAATTACAATAAGAACAATAATAACGATAATGTTGTTAGCGATAATAATAATAATAACGACAATGATTATAATAATATCAACAATTCTAACGATAAGAACGATAATAATAATAGTAATTGTAATAATAATAGCAATAATAACGATAATATAAGTAATTATAATAACAATAATAACGACAATAATGATAATAGCGAATAACAATAATAATAATCATAACGATAATAACGAAAATTACGATAATACTAATAATAACAATAATAATGGTAACGATAATAACGTAATAGTAATAATAGTAATTACGATTATAAAGATAATATCGATAATAATAATAATTATTATAATTAATATAATATCGATATAAACGATAAACACAATAATATTAATAAAAACAATAAAGATAATAACGAAAATACTAATAAAAATAATAACAATAAAATGGATAATGACAATAATAATAATAACATTATTAACGATAATAATGATTATAAAGATAATGCTAATAACGAAAATAATAATACCAACGATAATAATAATAATAATATTAACCATAATAACAATAATAACGATAATTATAACAACATTAATATCGATAATAACTTTTATTACGATAATAATAATACTAATAATAACAATAATAACAATAATAACGATAAAAAATATAATAACATTAATAACGACAATAAAGGTATTAACGAAAATAAAGATAATAATAATAACAATAATATCGATAATAACGCTAGGAACAATAATAACGAAAACAATAATAATAAAAATAAAAATGATAACTATGTTAACGATTATAAATATAATAATAATAACAATAATAACTATAATAACGAAAATAATGTTTATAATAATAACATTAATATTGATAATAAAGATAAGAATAATAATTATAATAACACTAATAACGATAATAGCGATAATAACGATCATAATAATAATAACAGTAAAAATATTAATAATAATAATAATAACAATAATATCGATAATAATGATAATAACAATAATAAAGACAATAAAAATAATATTAAGTACGATAATAACGGTAATAAAGTGAATAATGGTAATAACGATAATAGCGATGATAATAATAACGATAACTATTCACGATAACGACATTCACGATAATAATAATTACAATAATAACGTTAATAACGATATTAACCATAATAAAATTAATAAATATATTTACATTAATAACGATAATAATATCAGCAATAATAGCGATAATAACGACAATAACGTTAACAATAATATTAACATTATTGACGATATTATGGATGATAACGATAATAAAAATAACGGTAATGACAATAATAATAATAATAGTAATAACGATAATACTTATAATAACGTTAATAATGATAACAATGATAAAGGCAATAATGATAATAATAATAATAAAGATAATAGCAATGATAATAGTAGTAATTAATATCTATTATAACGAAAATAACGATAATAACGATAACAATACTAACGATTATTACTATAATAACTAAAATAATAAAAACGATAGAAACGATAATAGTAATAATAATAATACCGATAAAAACGATAATAAATTTAATAATAATAAAAATAATAACGATATTATGATATTAACGATATAAACGATGATAAAACCTAAAACTACGAAAATAACAATAATAACTATAACAATAATAACGATAATAACTACAATAACTATAACAATAACAACGATAATAAAAATAATAACGATAATAACGATAATAACGATAAAACGATAATAACGATAATAATAAAAATAGTAATAATAACAATAATAACGATAATAACGATAAAAACGATAATAAATTTAATAATAATAAAAATAATAACGATAGTATGATATTAACGATATAAACGATGATAAAACCTAAAACTACGAAAATAACGATAATAACTATTACAATAATAACGATAATAACTACAATAATTATAACAATTACAACGATAATAAAAATAATAACGATAATAACGATAATAACGTAATAACAACGATAACAACAATAATAACGACAATAACGATAATTATAATAATAACGATAATAATAATAATAACGATAATTACAAAAATAATAATAATAACGATATTAACGATAATAGTACGTGTAATAATAATACTAATAACAATAATAACGATAATATCGATTATAATAATAACTATAATAAAGATAATAACGATATTAATAATAATATAATAACAAAAATAACGACAATTCCGATAATAATAATAATAATAATAATAACGAAAATATGAATAATATTGACTACAACGATAATAATAATAACAATAATAATAATGACGTAAATAATGATAATAACTATAATAACGATAATAACATTAATAACAGTAATAATAATATCAATAATAACGTTAATGATGATAATAAAGGTAATAACCATAATAACGATAATAACAATGAAATTAATAGTAATAATAGAGATGTTAACGTTATTAACGAAAATAACGATAATAATAACAACAAAAATAATGATATATTCGATATTAACTACAATAATAATAATAATATTAACGTCAATATAGACAATTACTACTTCAA
Organism: Vespa crabro; assembly: GCF_910589235.1. NCBI lineage: Eukaryota > Metazoa > Arthropoda > Insecta > Hymenoptera > Vespidae > Vespa > Vespa crabro. The sequence goes on from NW_025813595.1 coordinate 4,205,360, forward strand.
AGCTAATAATTGTAACAATAATAACCATAAAAACGATATAAACGATAATAACAATAATTATAATGATAGTAACAATAATAATAATAATAATAATAATAACAATAATAACGATAATAACAATAATAAAAAAGAGAATAATAACGATAATAATCATAATACCGATAATAATAATAATAATAAAGATTTCAACGTTATTAACGATTATAATAATAACATTAATAACGATAATAACATTATCAACGATAATAACAATAATGACCTTAATAATAATTTTCATAATAAAGATATTATCGATGAGGACAACAATAATAATTATAACAATAGTAATAATAATAATGATCATAGTAACGATAATATCTATAATAACGAGAATAATAATAACGATTGTAACAATAATTTCGAAAATTTTAATAAGAATATTATTGGTAACTTCGATAATAATAATAATAATAATAATAACAGTAATAATGATAATAACGATAATAACAATGTTAACGATAATAATAATAACGAAAATAACGATAATAATGATATTAACGATAATAATAATAATAATAATATCGATAATAACGATAATAACAATAATAACGATAATACCGATAATAACAAAAATAAATTAATAATAATGACGATAGTAACGCTTATAACGGTAATAATAATAATAACAATATCGACAATAATGTTAAAGAGATAATAACGATAATAATAATAATAATAATAGTAATAATATTAACGTTTATTACGATAACAACGATAATAATAATAGTAATTATAACAATAATAGCAATAAAAACGATTATAACGATATTAATAAATACGATAATATCGATAATTTCGATAAAAATTATAACAATATTAACGCTTGTATCGAAAAAAATAAATACAATCATAATAACGATAATAATAACATTATTATTATTAACAATAATAACAATAGTAATAATAAAGATAATAACAATAATAACGATTATAGTGATAATAATTTTAATAATATTAATAATATTAACAATAATAACGATAATAATGATAATTATTTTAATCGAAATATTAATAACTATAATAACGATACTTCCGAATATAATAATACCGATAATAACACAATAGATATAATAATAACAACTATAATAACAATAATATCGATTATAGTAGTAACAATAAAATCGAAAATAACGATATTAATAATAACAATAATAGCAATAATAACGTGAATAAAAATTATAGTATGTACGTTAATAACGATAAGAAAGAGATTAACGGTAATAACGATAATAACGGTAATAATAATAATAATAAGAATAATAACAATAACAACAAAAAGACGATAATAGTAATATTAATAATAAGGAATACTGGGATAATAACGATAACAAACTATTCTAATAATATTAATAATAATAAAGATAGTAAAGATATGAACGATATTAACGATAATAGCAATAATAAAGAAAATAATTATACGATAATAACGATTATAGTAATAATAATAATATCGATAGTAACAAAAGTTTCGATATTGGTGATAATAATAAGAATAATAATAAAAATAATAAATATATTAAAGATAACAACGATATTAATGGTAATAACAATAATAATTACAATAATATTAACAATAATAACGATGATAACAACAATAATGATACCAATGATAATAACAATATTAATAATAATAACGAAAATAAGAATAGTCACGGTGACAACTATAATAATAATAACAGTAATAGTAATAATAAAAATAATAACAACGATAATATTGATAATAACGATAATATTAATACGATAATAACGACAATACTAATAATAGTAACAACGATAACAGCGATAATAACGATTATAATAATAATAATAATAAAGATAATAACGATATTAATGACAAAAACGATAATAATGATAACAACAATCAATATAAAAAGAATAATAACAATAACAATGATAATAACAATAATAATGAGAACTATAAAAAAGATAAAAAAGATAATAACGATAATTATCATAATAATAATAACTGTATTAACGATAATAACGATAGAAATAAATACAATAATAACGTTAATGACGAAAGTAATGAGAATAACGATAATTATAATATCAATAATTACTATAATAACGATACTAACAATAATAATAAGAAGAATTAAACGCTAATAAAGAAATAACGATAATAATAATAATAATTATAACTATAATAATGATAATAACTATAATAACGATAATAATAATAATAATAATAATAATAATAATAATATTAATATTAAGAATAATAGCGATAATTACGATCATAATAAAAGTATTAATAATGATGATAAGGATAATAACGATAACATCGATAATAGCAATATCAAAAATATCGATAATAACTATAATAACGATAAGAATAAAATGATAGTAACGATAATAACGATAACAAACATTATAACCTTAGTAATAATAACAATTATAACCATAATAAATGTAATGACGATAACAATAATAACGACAATTACGATATTAACGATAATAATATTAAAGATATTAACGTTCATAACTATAATAACGATAATAACAAATATAACAATAACGATAATAAAGATATCAATGTTAATAATGATAATAACGATAATGATAATAACGATATTACCAATAATTTCGATAATAATAATAATAATATTAACGATAATATCGATAATACCATTAACAATATTAATGTAATTATCGGTAATAATTATAATAATAATAAAGATAACAACTATATTAACGATAATAACGATAAAAAAAAACAATAATAACGATAATAAAGATAATAAAGATAATAACGAGAAAATATATATGAAAATAATTATAATACTGATAATGAAGATAATAACGATAATATAGATAATAACGTTAATAATAATAACAATAATAACGTTTATAACGATAATAACGATAATAGTAATAATAATACCGATAGTAATAATAATTACAATAATGACGATAATAACGATTATAATGATAATAACGTTAATAATACTAATAATAAGAGCAATAATAACGATAAAAACGATAATAATGATAATAATAGATATAATAATTCCAATATTGACAATAATAAAGATTATAACAAAAATAATAGTAGTAATAGTAACAATAATAACAGTATTAACAATAATAACGTTAATAACAATATTATCCATAATAATAATAATAATATTATCGATTATAACGGTAATAACGATAATAACGTTAATAATAATTAAATTAATAACGATAATAAAGTTTATAACGTCAATAATAATAGCAATAATAACGATAATAAGAATAGAAATAATAATAATAGTAATAAAAATAATATCGCAAATAACGGTAATAACGATTTCGAAGATTGTAATAATAATTAAAACGATAATAGCTATATCAATGATAATAACGATGACAACGATTAAAATAATAACAATAATACCGATAATAACGGTAATAACGACTATAATTATATTAATAATAATAATAATAATAGTAATAATAAAGATAATAACGATGGAAAAGATTATAACGATATAATAATAATTGCAACAATTACGATAATAACGATTATGATGATAACAACGATAATAATATTAATTATAATAAAAATAATAACGACAATCACGATAATAACGATAATAATAGAAGTAATAATAACAATATTAAGAATAATAACTATAATAAAGATAATAACAACAATAATATTAGTAATAAAATAAGTAATAACAATAATAACGATAAAAACGATTTTAACGATAATAATAATGATGATAATTTCGTTAATATCGATATTAATAATAACAATAATAACTATAATAACGATAATAACGATTATTATAATAATAATAATAATAGCAATAATAAAGATAATAAAGATAATAATGACAAAATAATAATAATAATAATAACGATAATAACGGTAATAACGATAATAATAATAAAAATAGTAACGACAACAACGATAATAACGATAATAATAGTATTAATAATAACAATATTATGAATAATAACTATAAGAACGATAGTAAAAATAATACTAGTAGTAAAAAAGGAATAATTATTGTATCGATAAAAACGAATTTATCGATAACAATAATGACGATAATTACGATAATATCGATAATAATAATAACAATAATAACTTTAATACCGAAAATAACGATTGAATCGTTAATAATAATAACGATAATAATGGTAATAACGATAAAAACAATAACGATATTAACGATAATATTGACAATCTTAAAGATATTAATGATAATAATTTTAAAAGGATAATAATTATCATAGTAATTGTAGTTAAAACGATAATAACGATTTTAATGTAATTAATAATAATAACAATATCGATAATAACGATAATAACGGTAATAACGATAATAATAATAGTAATAATATCAATAATTACAATAATAACGATAATAACGATAATAACTATAATAATAATAATAATAGCGACATTATTAACTATAATAAATATAATAACGATATGGTATTAACGATAAAGACGACAATAGTAGAAATAGTAATAACGATAATAAAAATAATAACTGCAATAAAAATAATAATAATAAGAACAATAACAACAATAATAAGGAAAATAAACATAATAACAGTAACGATAATGCGACAATAATAATAACAAAAATAATAACGATAATAACGATAACAACAATAATAACGATAATAAGTATATTAAATATATCAATATTAACGAAAATAACGTCTATTTCAAAATTATAAATAGCAATATGAAAGATAATAACGATATTATCGAAAATAACGATAATAACGATATTAGTAATAACAATAATAACGATAATAACGATAATAGCGATTATAAAGATAATAGCGATTATAACGATAATAATGACAGTAATAATAATAATAATAAGGAGAATAATATTAACGAGCACAACGAAAATAATAATAATAATAGTAGTAATATTAACAATAATAACAGTAATAACGATAAAAAAGATAATAACAATAATTACAGATATAACAATTATAATAATAACGATAAAAGCGATAATATTAGTAATAATAATAACGATAATATCGACAATAATAATAATAATAATAATAACGATAATAACGATAATAACGATTATTACGGTAATAACGATAGTAATAATGAAATAATAATTATAATAATATTAACGATAATAAGGATAATAACGATAATAGCGATTATAATAATAACTACGATTAAGATAATAACGATATTAACAATAATAAGGATAAGATTAATAACAATAATAACTATTACAACGATAATAATAATAACACTAATAACAATAATAACGACAATAACGATAATTACGATAATAATAATTACAATTATAACGATAATAACGCTTTTAACGACAATAATATTAACAATAATATCAATGACAACGATTATAACGATTATATGATAAGTTTATACCTAAAATAAGGATAATAATGATAAGAACGATAATTATAATAACAATAATAACAATTATCATGGTAATAACTAAAAAATAATAATAATAAAACCTATAAGAATGATAATATTGATAATATTAGTAGTAATAATAACATTATTAATAAAAAGAACGATAATAACGATATTAACGATAACAATATTATCGATAATAACGTTACTTTTAATAATAATAATAACAATAATAACGATAATAAAGATAACATTAATAATTATAATAACAATAATGCCGATAATTACGTTAATAATCCTAATAATAACAATAATACTAATAACTATAATAACGATAATCACCATAATAACGACAATAACGATAATAGCGATATAACAATAATAATAATAATAATTACGAAAATAACGATAATAACGATAATAATAATAATAACACTAACAAAATTAATAATAGCAATAGTAAATATAATAACGATTATGTCGATAATAATAAAAATAAATATAACGATAGTACCGATAATAAAGGTAATAACGATATTAATAGTAGTAAAAATAGAGGTAATAACGATAATAAGGACAATAACATTAAAGTTAATAACGGTAAAACGACATTAACGATAATAATAATTACAAATATATAGATAATATTGGAAATAACGATAATGTCGATAAAAATGACAATAATAATAATAATAATAACAATAATATTGATAATAACGATCATAACGATCATAACGAAAATATTAATAATAATACCGTTAATTAGGTTGATTACGAAAATAACGGAAATAACCACAATAACGGCAAAATCGATAATTAACGATATAATCGACAATAACAAAATTAACGAAAATAACGATAATAATGACATTAAATATAATAATATTAACCATAGTGACGGCAAAAGTAATAATACTGTTAATTATCGATAATAACGATAAAAAGTATAATAACAATTACATTAAAAACGATACCAACGATAAAAGTAATAATAGTAATAACGAAAATAAGGATAATAATGATGTCAACGATAATAATAATAACAATAATAAGGATAATAACAATATTAATAATGAAGTAAATAAGAATAATATCGAAGACAACGATAATAATAATAACAATAATAAAGATAATAACGATAATAACGATTATACGGATTATAACATTAACGATAAAAACGATAATAGTAATAATAATAAGAAAAATAATAAAGATAAAACGATAAAAAAGATAATAAATATAATAACGAAAATAACAATAATAACTGTAATAATAATAACAGTACTAACGTAAATGATGACAATAAATAAAATGAATTTAATAACGATAATAACATTGAAAATAATGGATATAATACATATATTAAAGTTAGTAACGATAATAACGATAATAATAATAACAATAATAACAATAAATACGACAATAACGCCAATAATAATAATAATATTAACGTAAATAGAGATTATTACTATTTCAAAGATAATAATAATAACAATAATAACGATAAAAACGAAATTAACGATGATAAGAATAATAACAATAACAACGATAAAAACGATAATAATAATAAAAATAATAACGAAAATAAGGATTAAAACGATAACAACTATAATAATAATAATAATAGTAATAAAGGCAATAACGATATTATCGATATTAGCGATAATAACATTAATAACAATAAGAAAATTACTATATTAACAATTACAGTAATAATAATAATAATATCGATAGTAACAAAAATAACGATAATGACGATGAAAAAAATAACAATAATAACGATAAAAACGATATCAACGATAACAGCGATAATAATGATAATTACAATAATAATAACAATAATAACGATTATAACAATTATAATGCGAACATTAATAATGATAATAACTGTGATAACTTTAATAATAATAATAACATAATAAATTATTATAACTGTAATAATCATAAAAATAATAACAATTAAAAAGATTTAAAAACGATAATAAAAATATTTATAATAATAACGAAAAGAAGAATAATCACGATGAAAGCGACAATAAAAATAACAATAATAATGATAATATCGATAATAACGATAATAATATTAACAAAATTAACAACAATATTCATAATAATAATAAAGATAATAACGATAATAGTTATAATAATAATATCGAAAGTAAGAATAATCACGATAATGATGATAATAATAGTAATAGTAATAACGATTATAACGATAATAACCATAATAACGAAATTAGTAATAAAATTAAAAACGATACTTACGTTAATAACGAGAATAATATTTGCAATAATGAAGATGAATACGATAAAAAAATAACAATAATAACGTTAATAACGACAATAGTAATATGAATAATAACGATAATAACGATTATAACGATAATAAGAATATTAATAATATTAACGATAATATCGATATTAACGATAATAACGATAATAATAAAGACAATTAGAACGATAAAAACGATAATAACGCTAATAATAATAAAAATAGTAATAACAATCATAAAGATAATAACGAGAAAAGCGATAATAATAATAATTATAACGATAATAACGATAATGGTTATAGTAATGATATCGATAAGGACAATAATAACGATAATAATAATAACGATAATGACAATGATAATTGTAACGATATAACGTTAATAACGATAATAATAATAATAATAAAAATCGAAAGGATATTAAATATAATAACGATAATAATAATAACGATTCTAACGAAAATAATAATATAATTAATAACGATAATAGCGATAATAACGATAATAACTATAATAATAATAACGATATTGACGATAAAATCGATATTAATAATAACAATATTAACGATAATATCGATAATAATAATAATAGCAATAACAATAAAAACAATAATAACGATAATAACGATTATAATAATAGCGATAACAACGATAACAACGATAATGACGGTAATATCGATGATAGAAATAATAATGAAAAACATAATAACGATAATAACGATAATAATAATAAGGACAATATATATAACATTGATATTAAAGTCAATAACGAAAATAATCATAACAATAATAACGATAAAAACGATAATAACGATAATAACCATATTATCGATAATAAGTACAATATTAACGATAATAACGACTATGGTAATAATAATAATGACAATAATAACGATAATAACGATAATAATGATATTAATAATAATAATAATAATAATAATAAAAACCATAATTAGTATAATAACGATAATAATAGTGGTAATGTTAACAATAATAAAAAAATAATAACGATAATAACGATTATGACGATAACAATATTAATGATAATATAGACAATAGTAATAATAATAATAATGATAAAATCGATATTAACGATAATAATAATAACAATAATGATAATCACGATTCAACGCTAATAACGATAACGTTACTAACGATAATGACGTTAACATCGATAATAATAATAATAATATTAACAATAATAACAATAATAACGATAATAACGACTATTATAATAACGATAATAACGGTAATCATGATAATAATAATAACGAAAACAATGATAATAACAAAACTAGCGAAACTAATAATAACGACAATAACGATATTATCGATAATAATAATACCAATATTAATAACATTAAAACAGATTATAACGATAATCACAATAATAATAATAATGATAATGACGAGAATAATAATAACAAGAATAACGATAATATCGATAATAATGATAATAACGATAATAATTATATTAAAATTGCAATAATAACAATAATAACGATAATAAAAATAACGATATTGACGATAATAATGATAATAATAATAATAATAAAAATAATAACGATAACAACGATAATAAAGGTAATAACGATAATAATAACAGTAATAATAATAATAATACAATAATAACTATAATAAGGACAATAACGATAATAATAATAACGATAATAACGATTATATATACAATAATAATAACAATATTAACGATAATGTCGATAATAATAATAATAATAAGAAAAATAATAAAGATAATGACGATCATAAAGATAATAACGATAATAATAATAATAAAAGCTATATCAATAATAACGATAATGACGATAATAGAAGTAATGTTAATAATGATGAAAATGATATTTCCGATAATAATAATAATAATAAAGGTAACAGGGATATAAACGTTAATAACGATAATAATAATAATGATAATAACGATAATAACAATTTTAACGATAATAATAATAAGTATAATAATAATAATATCTATACTTTTAATAATATTAAGAACGATGATAACGTTAAATAATAGTAAAAATAACTACAATAGCGATAATAAGGATAGTAACGATAATAATATTAACGGTAATAACGGTAATATTAATAATAATAACAACGATAATAACGATATAAACAATATTAATATTAATAATAATAATGATAATAACGATATAAAGGATAATACCCCTAATAACGATAATAACGATAAAAATGATATTAACAATAATAATAATAATAATAATAATAATAATAATAATAATAATAATAATAATAAGGATAATAACGATAATAGTAATAATAAAAATAATAATAACAATAATATAGATATCATCGATAATAGTAATATAGATAATAACGAAAATAATAATAATAATAATAACGATAATAACGATAATAACGATAATAAAGATAATTGTACTAATAATAATAACGTAATTAAGGGTAATAAATATGTAAACGATAATAATAATAATAATAAGCATAATCGGTAATATCGACAATAATAATAATTATAATAACGATAACAACGATAATAACGATAATAATAATTATAATAAAAATAAAAATAATAATTATAAAAATAATTGCGATTATAAATATAATAACGATAATAAAAAGAATATTAATAAAAATAATAATGATAATAGCAATGATAACTATAATATTAATAAGAATAATAATGATAACAACGTTATTACCGATAATATAGAAAATAATAATAATAATAAAACAATAATAACGATAAAAAAGAGAATAACTATAAACTAAAATCGATAATAACGATAATAGATATAAAAATAATATCGATAGTATCAATAATAACGAAAATATCTATATTAATAATAATAATAATAAAAATAATAATAATAATAATAATAATAACGAAAATAACTATAGTAATGATAATAACGTTAATAACGATAAAGACGAAAAAAAAAATAAAAATAATAACGTTAATAACGATAATAACGGCAATAGTAATAATAATAATAATAACGATTATAACAATAATAACGATATTAACAGTAGGAATAATAACAATAAAAACTATAATAAATATAATAACGATAATAACGATAATAATAATAATAATAATTATAATAATACTAATAATAATAAGGATAATAAATATAATAACGTTAATAGTACAAGTAATAATAACATTAATATCATTATTAAAGATAATAAAGATCATAACAATAATAATAATAATAATAATAATAATAATATAAATAGTAATTATAACAAAATTAACGATAATAACGATAATAAACATAATAATAATAAAAATAATAACGATTATAATGATACAAACGATAATAGTAATAATATCAAATTAAATAATAACGATAATAATGATAATAATAATAACATTAATAACGATAATAACCATATTAACGAAAAAAACGATAATAATAATAGCAATAGTAACTATAATAATCATAATAACGATATTATAGTAATATAAATAAAGATAATATCGATAATAAGGACAATAATAATACTAATAATAAAGATAATAACGATAACGTCGATAATAATTATAAAGAAAATAACGACAATAATAATATTAATATTAAAGATAATAAGAATAATAATAATAACATCGATAATAATAATAACAATAATATCGTTAATAAGGGTAATTACGAAAATAACAGTAATAACGATAATATAAATAAAATGACAATAATAATAATAATAAAATCGATAATAACGATATTAACGATAATAACGGTAATAACGATAATAAGGATAATAATAATAATAATAATAAAGAAAATAACGGTATTAACGGTAATATCGATAATAATAATAACAATAATAATGATAATAAAAATAGTATTGATAATAACCATAATTTTAATTACAATAATAATAATATTGACGATAATAACGATATTAATAAAGACAATAATAACAGTAACAAAGATGATAACGATATTAATATTAATAATAATATTATCGATAATAGGGTTAATTACGAAAATAACGGTAATAAAGATTATAACAATAATAACAACAATAATATTAGAAATAATAACGATACAAACGATAATAACGATAATAATAATAATAATAATAATAATAATAATAATAATAAAGATAATAACGCTATTAACGATAAAAAAGGTGGTAATAAATACAATAAGAGCGATAATGACGATATTAATGAAAATAACGATAATTATAAAAACAATAATTACTATAATAACGATATTAACAATAATAAGAATAAGAATAAAAACGATAATAAAGAAATAACGATAATTATAATAGCAATAATAACTATAAAGACGATAAAAACTACAATAACGATAATAATAAAATTAATAATAATATCATTATGGATAATAACGATAATTAAGATAATAATAACATTATTAATAACAATAATGAAGATAATAACGTCAATTAGAATAATATCAAGCACAGTAATAACGATAATAAGGGAAATAACTGTAATAGCGATATTAAAGACAATAATAATAATAATAATAACGATAAAAATGATATTAACAATAATAATAATAATAATAATAATAATAATAATAATAATAATAATAATAATAAGGATAATAACGATAATAGTAATAATAAAAATAATAATAACGATAATAGCGATAACAAATATAATAACGATAGTAATAATAACAATTACAACGATTAATAACAGTAATGACGAAAACAATAAGAACGACAACTACTATTTTATCGTTAATAATATTAACAATATTAACGTTCATAACAAAAACAGTAATATTAATAATGACATATATAACGATAATAACGATAAAAATAATACTAAAAGTAACAATAATAACGATAATAACGATAACAACGATGATAATAATAACGATAATCATTTTAATAACGATAATAACGATAATAAAATAAATATCGATTATAATAATAATATTAATAAAAATAATAATAGGTATAATAACGATTATAACGATGATAATAATAGTAATAGTGACAATAATAATGAAGATAATAACGATATTGATGATTCAAACGATATAGAGATAATTGCGATAATAAAATTAATAATAATGATAATTATAATAACAATAGTAATAAGAACAATAATAGCGGTAATAAAGATAATAAGGATAGTAATAATAATAATAATAATAATGACAACAACGATAAAAACGATATTAATGATAAATTCAATAATACTAAAAATATAATAACTATAATAACGATAATAACAATAATATTGAGAACAATAATGAGGATAATATTGTTAAAAACGATTATAATAATAACAATCATAATGATCATAATGATAATAATGATAATATCGAAAACAATAATAATAATAATAACTATAATAACGATAATGACGATAACAATAATAACGAGAATAACCATAATATCGGTAATAATAACAATATTAACGAGAATAACGATAATAATAATAATAATAAAAACAATAAAAACGATAATAAAGATTGCAACGATAATAATATTAAGGTTATTAACGACAAAATTCATAATAATAGTAACGATAATAACGATAATAAGGATAATTACGATAATAATAATAACGATAATGACGGTAATAATAATAATGATAATAAGGATAATAACGATAATTACGATAATAGCGATAATAATGATAACGATAGTGGCGATAATTACGATAATAACGATAATAATAATAATAATATCTACAATAACGATAAAAGCGATAATAACGAAAAATAATAATAATAATAACAATAATAACGATAATAACGACAATAATACTAATAATAATAATAATAATAATACTAACGTTAATGACGATAATAAAGATAATAGTAGTAGTAGTAATATCTATATTAACAATAATAACGATAATAACGATCATAATAATATCGATAATAAAGAAATAATCGAAAACAATGACAAAAATATTAACGATAATATCGATAATGACAATAATAATATTAACGATAATGTCGATAATAATAATTAATATAATATTTATAATAACGATAATAACGATAATAACGATAATAACGATAATAACGGTAATACCAATAATAATAATAATAATAATAACAATAATAATCATAACAATAATAACGATAATAACGATTAAATCTATCTTAAGAATATTAATAATATTAACGATAATAACGAAAATAACGATAATAATAGAAGTAATAATATCAATAATAACAATATTAAAGATAATAACGATAATACCGATAATAATAATAATAATAACTATAAAAATCATAAAAATAATAACGATAATTACGGGAACGACGATAATAATATTAGTAATAATAACGATAATAAGGATAATAACGATAACATCGATAATAATAATTACAATAATGGCGATAATAACTATAATAATCATAATAATAATAATGATATCAACGATAATGAAGATGAAAACGATTATAATAATAATCATAATAACCATAATAAAGATAATAGTAATAATAACTGTAACGATAATAACGATAATAACGATAATACTGATAACAACGATATTAACGATAATAACAGTAATAATACTAATAAACATAAAGATAAGAACGATATTAATGTAAATAACGATATTAATATTAATAATAATAACGATAATAACCATTATAATGGTAATAACGATAATAACGGTAATAACGATTATAATAATAACGTTAATAACGATAATAGTAAAATAATATTAACGATAATAACGATAATAACGATAATAAGAATAATAATAATAATATAGATAACAACGATATTAACCTTAATATCGATAATAATAATAACAATAACAACGATTATGACGATAATAATTAAAATAACTATAATAACGATAATAACAGGAAAAATAATAGTTGTAATAAAGAGAATAATGATACTAAAAATTTTAACGACAATATTAATATAAATAATAATGGTAATAACGGTTACAATGTTAAGAACGATAATAATGTTAATAATAATAATAATAATAACAAATATTCCGATAAAAAATATTTTTACGATAATCATAATAACTATAATAACGATAATAACGATAATAATTGTAGTAGTAAAAACAGTTACAATATTAATAACGATAAAAACGATTTTAACGGTAAAAATAATAACGATAATAACGATAGTAATAATATCGATAATAACGATAATAATCATAATAATAATAACGATATTAACAATAATAACGATAATAACGATAATAATATTAACTAAGATAATGATAATAACAATAATAATTTTAAAACGATAATAATTATAATAATAACGAAACTAAGAAGAATAACGGTGTAAACGATAATAATAATAATAATAATATCGATAATAACGATAATAACAATAATAACGATAATACCGATAATAACGAAAATAAAATAATAATAAGGACGATAATAACACTTATAACGGTAATAATAATAATATCAATATCGACAATAACGATAAGAGGGATAATAACGATAATAATAATAATAATTATAACAATAATAGCAATAATAACGATAATAAAGAAAACAAAAATAATAACCACAATAACGATAATAATAACATTATTACTAATAACAATAATAACGATAATAACAATAATAGTGATAATAACGGTTATAATAACAATGATAATACAGATAATGGAATTATTAATAATAACGATAATAACGATATTTACGATAATAATAATAACAATAATATAGAAAATTTCGATATTATCTATAATAACGATATATATAATTACGATAATAACTATAATAACAATGAAAGGATAATAATAACATCAATATTACCGATTATATTGATAATAATAATAATAATAATATCAAAAATAACAATAATTACGATAATGACTATAATAACGATAATAATAATAAAAATAATGAAGATATTAACGATATTACGATAATAGCAATAACGATAATAAGGATAAAAATCTTAACAATAAAAACGAAATTAAAGATTTTAACGATAAAAATAATAAGGATATTAACGATAATAACGATAATAATGATAATAATAATAATAATAATAACATTAATATAGTAAACAGCGTAAATAACGATAATAGAGATAATAATTATAATAATTATAACGAAAATAAGGATAATAACGATAATTATGAAATTAATAATAATAATGATATCGATAATAATGATTATAACGATAATAACTATATTAACTATAAAAACGACAATAATATTAATAATAATAATGAAAATAATATTACCGTTAATGACGATAATAGCGATAATAGTAGTAGAAGTAATATCAATAATAACAATAATATCGATATAAAAATAATAACGATAATAATATTAACGATTATACCTAAATAGTAATAATAATAATAGCGATAATAACGATAATAATTGTGTTAATGTTAAGAATAATAACAATAATAACGATAATAATGATAATTATAATAACGATAATAACGGTAGTAACTACAATAATAATAATAATAATAACGTTAAAAGGGATAATAACTATGTCAACGATAATAATAATAACAATAATATCAATAATAACCATAATAACGGTAATAATAATAATAATAATAATAATAACGATATTAACGAAAAGAACGATAATAATGATAATATTCTTAACAATAATAACGATATTAAAGATTTTAAGGATAATAATAATAAGAATAATATCGATAATAACGATAGGAATAATAATTTAATATCAATAGTAACATTAATAACGACAAAGACGATAATAACGATAATAATAATAACGATAATGACGATGATTATAATAACGATCATAAAGTTAATAATAAAAATCATATTAAAGATAATAACGATAATAACGATACTAACGATAATAACGATAATAATAATAACGATATTAAGGATAATATCGTTAATACTTGTAACAATATTCACAATAATAACGATAATAATAATATTACCATAACGTTATTATCTTTATTATCGTCATTATGATTACCGTTATTATTGTTATTATCGGTAATATCGTTAATATCGTTATTATCTTTATTATTATAAAAATAATTATCGTTATTATCGTTATTATACTAATTATCGTCAAAATCGTTATTATCTTTATTATCATTAGTTTTATTATTACTATGATTAACATCGATATTTTCGTTATTATTAGTAATACTATTGTCGAAATTATCATTAATAATGTTATCGTCATAATATTTATTATCGTTATTATTGTTATTAATGTTATTATTACCACTTTTATTATTAATTTTATACAAAGTATCGTTATTATCATTATCATTATTATTACTATTATTATCGTTATATTAGTTAATATCTTTATTATTATTATTACTATTGCCGTTATTTTCGTTATTGTTATTATCGTTATTATCGTAAATATCGTTATAAATATTATTAATATTTTCGTTATTATTCGTATAATAATAAGTGCGATAGTAACGTTAATAGTAATAACTATAAATTCGATAATAATGATATTAATGAAAATATCTATAATAATTATAATAATGATGAAAATGATAATAACGATAACTTCGGTAATCATAATAACAATAAAATCGATAATAAAGATAATAACGATAATAACTATAATAATAATAATAAAAATTTCGTTAATTAAGTTAATTACGAATATAACGGTAATAACCACAATAACGGGAAAATCGATAATTAACGATATAGACGATAATAACGAAATTAACGATAATAACGATAATAACGACATTAAATGTAATAATAATAACTATAATAACGATAATATCGATAATAATAACGATAATGACAACAAAAGTAATACTAATATTACTGGTAATAACGATAATGATGATAATTATAATAATAATAATAATAACAATACTAACTATAATAATCACCACAATAATAACAATAATAATCACCAAAATAATAACAATAAAAACGATTATGACAAGAATAATATTAATAATAATAACGATAATAATGATAATAACGATATAATCGATAATAACAATTACAATAATAACGATAATTACTATAATAATGGTAATTATAATAATAATTATACCGATTATAACGATAATATCAATAATAATAATATTAATAAGAGCGATAATAACGTTAATATTAATATCTATAAATTCGATAATAAGGATATTAATGAAAATAACTATAATAATAATAATCAATATATCAATAATAACGATATTAACAATAACAATAATAACAATAATAACAATAATACGATTATTACGATAATAACAAAAATAATAAGATTAATAAAAATATCAATAATAAGTTTAATTACGAAAATAACGGTAAAAACGATAATAACTACAATAACGATAATAATAATAATAATAATAATGATAATAACGATAATAGCGATTTTAATAATAACAACAATAAAGATAATAACGATATTAACAATAATAACGATACTAATGATAATAATAATTATAACGATAATGATAATAATATTAATAACAATAATAAAAATAATAAAGATAATAACGTAATAACGAAATAATAATAAGAATTATGAAGATAATAACAATAATATCGAAAATAACGATAATAATGGTAATATTATCAACAATAACAATTATAGCGGTAATAACAATAATAACCATAATAACGATAATAATAATAACACCAATAACAATAATATCGACAATAACGATAATTACGATAATAATAATAACAATTATGGCGATAATAACGATATTAACGATAACAATAATAATAATAATAATATCAATGACAAAGATTTATAACGCTAATTATGATATGTTTATACCTAAAATTAGGAAAATAATGGTAAGAACAATAATTATAATAACAATTATAACAAATTTAATGGTAATAACGAAAAATAATAATAATAAGGCCCATTAGAACGATAATATAAATAATAATAGTAGTAATAATATAAATATTAGCAAAAATATCGATAATAGCGATATTAACGATAACAATATTAGCGATAATAACGATAGTTATAAAAAAATTAATAACAATAATTACGAAATTAAAGATAGTATTAATAATCAATAATATAATAATGCCGATAATAACGTTAATAATAAAAATTATAACAATAATAATATTACCTATAATAACGCTAATAACCATAATAACGATAATAACAATAATAGCGATAATAATAATAATAATAATGATAATAATAATATTAACGATAATAGCGATAACAACAGTAATAACGATATTAATAGTAGTAAAAATAAAGGTAATAACGTTAATAAGGATAATAACATTAAAGTTAATATAGATAATAAAGACAATAATAATAATAATAATAACGATAATAATGATAATAACGATAATAATTATATCGAAAAAAACGACAATAATAATAATAATATCATCAATAATAACTATAATTACGATAATAACGATAATAATGATATTAACGAAAATAATAGTAGTAATAATAACAATAATAACAATACTAACAATAATGATGATTACGATAGTAATAATAACGATAATAATTATAAAAATAATAACAATACTAACGATAAGAATGATAATAATTATAGTAATAGTAATAATAATAGCAATAAGAACGATAATAAAGATAAATTTATTAACGATTATAAGGACAATAACGATAAAAGCGATAATAATATTATCAATATTAACGTTCATAACATTAACAGTAATAATAAAAATAACATGTTTAACGGTAATAACAATAATAACGAAAATGCTGATAATAATAATGATAATAATAAAAATAATAAAAATGAAAATAACAATCATAACGATAATCTTCCTAGTAATAGTAACAATATTAATAAAGCTAATAACGTTATAGAGGAAACAAACGATATTAGAGATAATAGCGATAATATTAATAATTATAACCATAATAACGATAATAACATTAATAATAAGAACAATGATAGCGTTAATAAAGATAATAAGGATAATAATAATAATAATAATAATAATAATAATAATGACAACATCGATAAATACGATAGTAATGATAAATTCAAGAATAATAATAAATTTAATAACTATAATAACGATAATAACAATAATAATGAGAACAATAATAACGATAATAATGTTAAAAACAATAATAATAATGATTAGGGAAATAAGGATAATAACGATGAAAACGATAATAAAAATAACAATAATAACGGTAATATCGATAATAATATCAATAATAATAACATTAATAACGATAATAATATTAATAATAATAATAATTACGATATTATAGATAATAGCGATAATAGTAAGAACGATAATAAAGACAATAGTAATTATAACAATAACGATAATAACGATAATAACGATAATAGTAATAATAATAATAAATGTGATAACGATATTAACGATAAAAACGCTAATGAAGATAATAACGATATTGATAATAACGATAATGAAGATGGTTATAATAAAGATAATATCTTTAAAAACGATATTAATATTAATAATAATAATAGCGATAATAACGATATTAATGATAATAACGATAATAATAAAAGCAATTATAACGATAATAACAATAATTATGGTAAGAACAATAATAATTATAATAGTAATAGCATTAATAACGATATTTACGATAATAATAATAATAATAAAGATAATAAACTTATTAACGATAATAAAAATAATAACGATAATAACGATATAGACGATAATATCGATATTGATAATAAAAATATTAACGATAAAATAATAATAATACTAACAAAATAACTATAATAACGAAATTATCCATAATAACGATAATAATAATAGTAATAATAATAACGATAATAAACATAATAACGATAATCATAATAATAATAATAATAATAAATATAATAACGATAATAACAATAATGACTCTAATAAAAAAATAATAATAGCAATAAAAACGAAAAATACGATAATAAAAATAGTAATAATAACGATAATAACGATACTAACGACAATAACGATAATAATAACAACAATAATTACGATAATAACGATAATAACGATAATGATTATAATAATAATAACGATAATAACGACAATATTAATGATAATAATAACGATAAAAATGATAATAATGATAACAACGATATTAATAATAATAACAATAATAATAATAATAATAATAATAAAAATAGTTAGTATAATAAGGATAATAATATTAGTAATCATAAAAATTATAACAATAATAACGATAATAACGATAACAAAGATAACTATATTAAAGATAAAAACGATAATAATAATAACAATAATAATGGTAAAAAAGTTTAAGGGAAATAATAAAAATAATAATAAAGATAATATAGTTATTAACGATATTAACGCTAATAATTATAACAATAATAACGATAATAATTATAATTACTACAATAATATTAATAATAATAATAATAATGACGAAAAAAAAGATAAAAACAGTAATAATAATAACTATTATAACGACATTAGTAATAATAAGAATAACGATAATATCGATATTAACATTAATAATAATAATATTAATAAAGTTTATAACGATATTAATAATACTAATAATAACAATAAAAACGATAATAACGTTAATAACGATAGTAATAATAATAATAATAATAACGATAATATCGTTGTCAACGATAATAACGATAAGAATAGTAACAGTAATAAGGATAAGAACGATAATAATGACAATAACGGTAAAAATTAAAATAATTATTACAATATTAACGTATTAACGTTCATAAAGGAAACAATAATAACGATAATAACGATAATAACTAATATAAAAGTAACAATAATAACGATAACAACGACACTAATAATAATAATAATAAGAATCATAACGATAATTACGATCATAATGACAATAAAGTCACTAACAATAATAATAATAATAACGACAATAACGAAAATGACGATAATAACGATAGTAATAATAATAATAGTAATAATAATATTAATTATAATAATAATAATAATAATATCGATAATAAAGATAAAAACGACGATAACATTAATGTAATAACGACAATATTAATAATAATGATAACGATAATAACCATAATAACGATAGTAATATTGATAATAATAATGATAATTTCGATATTAATGACAATAACGATAATAATATTAATAATAATAATAACGATAATAACGATAATAACGATAATAATAATAACGATAATATCGTTAAAGGTAATAATAATAATAATAGCAACATTATCGAAAATAACGATAATAGTAATAATGATAAAGAAGATAATAATAATAATCATAAGAACGATAATAACGATAATTACAATAATAACGATAATTACGATAATAACGATAATAATAATAACGATAATAACGATAATAGCAACAATAATAACGATAATGAAAAGAGTAATAATAATATTTATAACAATAATAATGATAATTATGATTATCATAATAACGATAATAACAATACTAATGATAATAACGGTAATGACGATAGTAATAAGAGTCATAATAAGATAATAACGATAATAATAGTAATAAAAATATTGATAATTAGAATATATCGTTTAAAACGACATAAATGATAACAATATTAACAATTATAACGATAAAAACGATAAGAAATATAATTATAATAAAATTATTAACGATAATTACTTTTATTACGATAATAACGATAATAATAAGAAGAATAATAACGATAATTATGATAATAACGATAATAATAATAATATTAATAATAATTTTACCATTATAAACGATAATAGCGATATTAATGATAATTACAATAATATTTTTAATATTAATAAAAATAATAACGATAATATAGATAATAATAATTATTATAATTAAGATAAAACCGAAAATAGCAATAATATCAATAGTAATAATAACGATAATAAGGATATCTTACGATAATAACGATAATAATAAACACATCAATAACGGTAATAACGATAATAATAGTAATAACGATAATGTTATTGAAGATAATAACAATAATAACCATAATAAAAATAATAATAAAATTCATAAAATCAATAATAACGATAATAACGATAATAATAGTATTAATTACGATAAGAACGATAATAACAATAAAAACGATAACAAGAATAATGATAATAACGATAATAACGGTAATAGCGGTAACATTAATTACGATAATAGCGATAATAACGATAATAAAGATAATAATAAGATCAATAATAGCGATAATAAGGATGACATCGATAATAATAATAACAATAATATCAATTGTAACAATAATAATAATAATTGAAGCAATAATAACGCTAATAACGATAACAACGATAATTACGTTAATTATACCATCAATATTAACCATAATAACGAAACTAATAAATACGAAAATAATATTAATGATGATAATGATAATAAAGATAAAAACAATAATAACGACAACAATAATATCGATAATAACGATAATTATTATAATGATTATAATAAAACTAATAGTAATAATGACCATGATGACATTATTAACGATAATCATAATAGGGATAATAACAACATTAACAATAATAACGATAATTAAGAAAAAAATGATATATAATAATAACTACAATAACGATAAAAACGGTAATAACGTTACTAATAATAATAGTAATATTGATAATAACGATAATAACGATAAAAACGGTAATAACGTTACTAATAATAATAGTAATATTGATAATAACGATAATAACGATAATAACAATAGTAACGATTATAATAATAATAATAACGATAATATCTATAATAACGGTATTAATGATATTTATAATATTAATAATAAAGATAATAAGGTTATTAATAGTAGTAATAAAAACACTCATAACAACAATAACGATCATAGCGATAATAATGATAATAAAGATAATTTTTTTTTATTTTTTATTTTTTTTGTCGGTCTGTGAATGCCAATTTTTACGCACTTACCTAGGGTCCTTGACCGCTAGAGGAACCCTTTACCATTTGGGTCCCCCGTTATAGTCCCTGGAGTGTCGGGCTCATCGTTGGAATAGACACTACCGACTAAACGCATTTCCATCCTAGTGGCATAGTAAACCATCCCTGCACCGCTTTGTAGCATTACTTCGGAATGACACCACTGCCTCATGTCCCTATACTGGTCTCTCTCATTCGGTTCTAAGTGACAGAAACCTGGAGCAACGTTGGTGGCACGTCTATGGGCCATCCATAACCATCTTCTTCTTGCGTAAGATTTCCCTCACGTAACAGGCCACCCTGTACCACTTTTTCTGCCCTCGCAGCATTTTCTCGACATTGTTGTCCAGCAAGATGTCCACAAGCTCCTGCTCTAAGGCAAGTCATTCAGCGCTCCACCGGGTACATATGCAGAACGTGTGGTTTGCATCTTCTTTGATCGAATCCCCATAGGGGCAGTTGCCGTTTGCTACTTACCCCATCTTTGCGAGGAAGGAGAGGAACAGGCCATGCCATGTTAAGAATTGGGTGAGGTAGAAATTTACCTCACCCGCCTTTCGGGTTATCCAGTTGTCAAGTCGGGCAGTCCATCTGCCCCTAGGTTCCTGCTCCCATCTGCTTTGTCAGGTCTCGATGCTGTTAGACCCGGCTTACTATGATGCCTCCTCCTTCCCCAGAACGGGATTCTGCTAATGGACGAATTGTCTCTCCTTGGCTAGTAGGTCGATCGGGATTACCCCGATGACAATTAGCACTGCGGGCTCTGAGACCGTGCTGTAGGAGCACGCGATTCGGAGAGTACTCCTCTTGTGTACCGCGACTATGCGCTTGCGATATTTCTCTTATCGCAACGCCTCGGCCCATACTTCCGCGACGTATAGCATCACTTCATCGGCGGCACGCATCCGTATTCGCCTAATGCAAGGTCGGGGGCCGTTGACATTGGCCATGAGTGTGCCCAGAGTGGATACTACATTTGCCGCCTTGTCGGATGCCATTATTATATGCAATCCGTAATTGAATTTGTAATCGAGCATTACTTCTAGGTACCTGACGGACGGCTTATTCTGGACCGTCGCGTCTCCTACGGAGAAGCTGCGCAAGGTGTTGATACGCTTCTTCGTTAGTATCACGATCTCTGTTTTCTGGGCTGAAAAGGATAGCCCGTGCTCTTCCATCCAGGTGATGACTCGGCGCATGACCTAGTTGAGCAGCAGCAGTGCCCCCTCCGTGTCGTTTGGGGTGAGATATACACTGATATAAGTCGTCGAGTTTTGTCTCACCCAAACGTATACACATCCGGTTCCTTGATTGGACACATGTATTTGTCAGCGATCTGGGATCCCAATGGCCTCGGTGACCAATTCGTCTGCGTACCATCCTATTCCTGCTGTGTCCTGGTATTGTTCGCTGATTAAAACGATATCAGCTTTATCTCAGAGCGGAGCTAGTTTAGAAGGAGGTGCAAGGTCCTGCTCCTATTGAGACTACCCTGATTATAATGATTATAACAATAATATTAATATCAATAATAACGATAATGGCGATAATAATATATATAACAATTATAATGATAATGACGAAAATAACGATAATAATAATAACGATAATAGCGATAATAGAAATAATAATAAAAATGATAAAAACGATAATAACAATGGTAACGTTAATAATAATAGAATTAATACAGATAATAACTATAATAACGATAATAATAATAGGCATAATATCGATATAAACGATAATAATAATAATAATAATAAAAACAAAATAACGATAATAACGATAATAACGATAATAACGATAATGACGATAATAATAATAATAATAATGACGATTAAGAAGCTAATATCGATAAAAATAATAATAATAATAACTATATTAACTATAATAATAATAACACTAATAGCGATAACATTGATAAAAACTATAAAAACGGTAATAATAAAAATAATAATAATAAAAACAATAATAACGATATTAACGGTAATACAATAATAACGTCAATAATGACAATAATTACGTTTATAAATATAATAACGATAATAATAATATTAATAATAACGATAATCACGATATTAAGGTTAATAATAATAATAATATCGATAATAACGATAATAACGGTAATAAATATAATAATAATAAAAATAATAAAGAAAATAACGATAATATCGATAATGAGAAAATAATATTATCAATAATAACGATAATAATATTAGTCATAAACACAATAATAAAGATAATGACGATAATAACGATTATATAAAAAACGATAACAACACTAATAGTAATAATAATAATAATATTAATAATAACGTTAATATCGAATATAATTATCATTATAATAAAGATAATGGCGATATTAACGATAATGACGATAATAATAATAACAACAGTAACGCTAATTACGATAATAATTATCAAAACATAGTTAATAATATTTATAATAACAATACTTACGATAATAAAAATAATAGTATTAACAATAATGTCGATAATAACGATAATAGCGATAATAACGATCATTACGGTAAAAATATTATTAATAATAACAATAATAATAATAATAACGATAGTAAGGATAATAACGATACCGTCAATAATAATAATAAAAATAATAACGATAATAAGGATAATATCGATAATAATACCAACACTATTATAGAAAGAAACGATAATAATAATAATAGTAATAACAATAAAAACATTAATGATACTAATGATATTATCGATAATGGTAATAATAATAATAATAACGATAATAACGGTTATAATGATAATAATTATAATAATAACAATATTAAAAATAATAACTGTAATAACGATAACAACGATAATAATTGTAGTAATAATAACAATAATAACATTACTAACGATAATAACGATATTAAAGATTATAATAATTACGATAATAACGATAATATTCATAATAATAATAACAATATCAACGAAAATTCCGATAATAATAATAATGACAATAATAACGACAAGAGAGGTGATAACGATAATATCGATTATAATAATATGGATTGTAACAATAAAAGCGATAATAATAATAAAAATAATAACGATAAATACGATATTAGCGATAATAATAATAACAATAATAACCATAATAAGAGTAATATCTAAAATAACGATAATAACAATAATAACGGTAATAGTAACAATAATAATAACGATGCTAACGATAATAACACCAATAATAATGATAATAATAATAATAATAAATATAACAATGGTAACGATATTACCGATAAATACGATTATATAATAACAATGATAACGAAAATATTAATAATAATTATGACGATAATAACGATATTCACCATAATAATAATAATAATAATAATAATAAAGATAATAACGATATCAACGATAATAATTGTAGTAATAAAAACAATAATATGTATACTAACATTAATAACGATACTAACGATAATAATAATATCGATAGTAAGGAAAATACCGATAATAGTAATAAGAATAACATCTATAATAACGTTGAATTCGATAATAATAGTAATAATAACAACAAAAATATCATTAATAATGAAGAATTAATAAAGACAATAACGGTAATTATCATAACATTTATAACGATAAAAACCAAAATAAGGATAATAGCGTTAATAACGGCAATTATAATAATAATAACGACGATGTTAATGATAATAACGATAATAATGTTAATAACGTTAATTATTATATTAATAATAACTATAATTACGACAGTGTTAAAAATAATAATAACGGTAATAACGATATAAACGATAAAAATAATAATAATAAATATAATAACGATATTAATCATAATAACGATAATAGTTATAATAACTATAACAAAAAAATAATAATAACAATAATAAAAATAATTACAATAATAATGACAATAATAATATCAATAATAACGATATAACGATAATAATAAAGATATTAACGATATTAACGGACATAAAGGTAATAATAATAATAACGATAATAATGATAACGATAATAACGATAATTTCGGTAATAAGATTTAAAATATTAACGATAAAATCGATAATAATAATAATAATAATAATAACAATAATAACGATAAGAACGATAATATCGGTAATAACGATAATAATAATTACGATAATGCCGGTAATAATAATAACGATAATAACGTTACTAACGATAATAACGAAAAGAACGATAATGACGATAATAACGATAATAATAATAATATAACCATAATAACGATATTAATGATAGTATCGTTAATAACGATAATAATAAAAAAGATAAAGACGGTAATAATAATAATAATAACAATAATAACGAAAGTAACAATAAATATAATTACAATATTATCGATAATGACGATAATGACAATAATAACGATAACAATAATAAGGTTTATAACTATAGTATCGATATAATTATCATCAATAATACCGTTTATAGCGATAATAATAATTATTATAATAAAAATAATAATGAACATAAATATATAATAATGATAATAATTATAACAATATGAACGATAATAACGAAATTATTAGGAATAACAATAAGAATAATAATGATAATATCAAAAATAACGATTATTATAATATCATTAATAGCGATAATAAAGATAATAACTATATTGACAATAAGAACAATAATAATAATAACGATAAGAAAGATAATAATAATAACAACAATATAGATAATAACTGTAATAAGGATAATAATAATAACAATTATAACGAGAAAATCGATAATAATAATTATAACGATAATAATAATAATACTATAAATAACAAAAAAACGATATTAATAATAAAAATATCAATCATAACAATTAATATCGATAAGAAGGATAAGAGTAATAATAATAATATCGATAACATCAATAATACAGATATTAACGAAAATAATAATTATAATTGCTACGATAAACTTCATAATAACGATATTAACGATAATAATAATAATAATTATAACGATAAACAACATAATAACGATAATAATGATAATACTAATAATAATTATTATGATAAACACGATAAGAATAATAGTAACGATAATAATAATAAGTAAAACTTTAATAACTATAATTACGATAGTATCAACATTAATAATAGTAATAATATCAATAGTAACGATAATAATGGTTATAACGATAATAATATTAGAAAAATAATATTAATAACGATAATAGTAATAATAATAATAATAATAATAATAATTTTAACGTCACTAATGATATTTATGATAATAACGGTAAAAATAATAATAATAATAATATCGATAATAACGGTAACAACGGTTACAACGATAATAATAATAAAGAAATTACAATAATTACAATAATAACGATAACAATTATAAAACGATAATAATAGTAAAGGTAATAAAAATAATAACATTCATAATAAAAACAATATAATTATATTAACAGTTATGAGGACAATAACGATTTTAATAACAATAACAACGATAATATTGATAATAATAAATACAATAATAACTATAATAACGGTAATAACGAAAATAATAATATAATCAATAACGATAATTAAGTCAATATCGATAAAATAATAGCAATAATAACGATAATAACGATAATAATAATAACAATATTAAGGTTAACGTCGAAAACGATAATAATAATAATAAAAATGCTGACGATAATATTGATAATAACAATAATAATAATAACAATGACAACGATAATATTATTAAAATAATAACGATAATAACGTTAATAAAGATAAAAATGATAATAATATTAAAAATTATAACGATAATAACGACAAGAATATTAATAATAATATTGATAAAAACAATAATAAATGTAATAATAATAATATTCATAATAATAATAATAACGATATGGAGCAAAATATCCATAATAATAGTAGTAAAAGTAACAAGAGAAACATTAATAACTTTAAGAACGATATTGACGATAATATGAATAACAATAATAACGATAATAACGAAAATAACGTTAACAACGATAATAATAATAACAATAATATCGATAATTACGATAATAACTATAATAATAGTAATAATGATAACACTAATAACAATAATAATGATAATAATGATAATAACGATAGTACCGATAACAGCAATAAGAATAATAAAGAAAATAACGATAATAATAATAATAATAATTAGAGCAAGAATAATAATAATATACATAATATCGATAATAATAATAACGAAAATAGAGGCAATAGTAATAATAATAATAAAGATATTAACGAAAATATCAATGATAATAACAGGAATAATAATGAAAATAACGATAAAAACGATAATCATAATAATAAAGACAATAACGATATTAACCTTAATAACGATAATAAAAATACGATTACAACGATTACAGTAATAATAATAATATCGATAGTAACAATAATAACGATAATGACGATAATAATAATAATAAAAATTATAAAGATTATAATGATATAACCGATCAAAGCTATAATAATGATAATAACAATAACAATAATAATTATAATCACAATAATAACAATAATAACAACAATAATGAGAACAATAATAACGATAATAACCTTATTAACCATAAAAAATAATAACAATATTAACGATACAACAAAATAATAATAATAATAATTATAATAATAATAATAATGAAAATGAGGATAATAACGATGACAAAGAAAATAATAATAAAAATAATAATAATATTAAAAATGAGGATAATAACGATGACAACGAAAATAATAATAGTAATATTAACGATAATAAATATAATAACGAAAATAAAGTTAATAAAAATAATAATAATAACAATAATAACGATAATTACGACAATAACGATATTAATAATAATAATAACATCGATAATAAGGATAAGAACGATTAGAACGATAATATATTAAAATTTATGACAATATTAAAGATAATAATGACAATAAACATAATATTAAGTACGATAATAAGGTTATTAAAGATAATACCGATAATATTAATAATAGTCATATAGTTAAAAACTATATTAAAGAAAATAGCAATAATAACAATAACAATAATAACGATAATAACGATATTAACGATAATCATAACAATAATAATAATAAAGATAATATCGATATTTACTATAATAACGATAATTATGATTGTAATAATAAATATAGTAACGATAACAATGATGATAATGATAATGACGATAGTAATAATAATATTAACGATAATAACGATAATATCAATTATAACGTTTTTATAAAAATAATAATATAGATAATATCGATAATAATAATAACTATATTAACGATAATAACGATAATAATAATAATAAAGAAAATAACGCTATTAACGTATATAAGAGAAACACTAATAATAATAATAGTGATAATAACGATAATAAATATAATAACGAAAAAAGGAAAAACAATTATAACAATGATAACGATAATAACAATAATAATAATAAAAATAACGGTAATATCGATAATAACTACAATAATAATAATAATAGAAACGATAATAACGATAATAACGATAATAGCGATAATAATAGTAGAAATTATTAGAACAATAACAATTATAACGATAATACCGATAATAACGATAACAATAATAATAACTATATACGATAACAACAATAAAAATCATAATAATGATAATAAAATAATAATGATAATAAAATAACAATGATAATAATAATTATAATAATTACAATAACGATAATAATGATAATAACGATAATTAACATAACAATAAAACTAATATAACGATAATAACCTTAATAATGATAATAATAATAATAATAGCGATAGTAGCGATAATAACCATAATAACGATAATAAGAATAATAAAAATAAAGATAACATCGATAATAAGTATGATAATAATAATAATAATAATTATAATAATAATAATAATAATAATAATAATGATAATAACGATAATAATGATAATAAACATAAAATAATAATAATAAGAAGAGTAATAAGAATAATAATAATAATAATAAAGTTAATAACGGTATTAATGATAATAACGATAATCATAATAATAATAATAATAAAGACAAAATCGGTATTAACGATAATAACGGAATCATAATATTTATAATGTCGATAGTAAGAATAATAAAGATAAAAACGATTATTATAATAATAATATTAATATCCATAATAAAGATAGTAACTTCAATATCGATAATAATGAAGATAATAACAATAATAACGATAATGATGATAACGTTAATAATGATAATAATAATAATAATAATACTTATAATAAAAATAATAACGGTAATAAAGATTATAATGATACTAACAATAATAATATTAATAATTATAGTAATAATAATGATAATAACGATAATAACTATATTAATAGAAATAATAATAACAATACTTACAATAATGAAATAATAACGATGTTATCGATAATAATAATAGCGATTGTAACGAAATATTCTAATAATATAAATATCGATATTAACAATAATAACGATAATGACGATAATAATAAAAATAAGAATAACGATAATATCAATAAAAATTATAACAATATTAACGATAATATCTATAATAATAATAATAATAACAATAACAACGATAATAACAATAATAATAATAACGATAAAAGAGATAACAGTAATAATAATACTAACGATATTAACGATAATTACAATAGGAACGATAATAACGATTATATCAATTATAATAATAACGATAATAACGTTAATAACGATAATAAAAAATAATAATAGCGATAATTGCGATATTAACGATAATAACTATAATGATAATAACAATAATAGCGATAAAAACGATACTATTTATAATAACAATAATAAAGTTTATAACAATAATAATAATAAAAATAAAAAAGATCATAAAAATTATAAAGATTAGAACGATAATAATAATAATAATATTAATAACCATAATAACGATCATAATGATATTATCGATAATAATTGATGTTATAATAACAATATTAACAATGATGACGACAATAACGATAATAACGATAATAATAATAGTAATAAGAACAATAATAACAATAATAACGATAAAACGATATTAGCGATAATAATAATAACGATAATAACGATAATATCGATAATAATAATAACAATATTCATGGAAATATCGATAATAATAATAATAATAATAACAAAAATAACGATAATAACGATATTAACAATAATAATAATAACGATAATAACGATAATAGTAATAATAATAATATCTATAGTAAGTATAATAACGATAATGACGGTAATAATAATAATAATAATTACAATAATAACTATAATAACAATAATAACTATAATAATATTAATAACAATAAGAACGATATCAGCGATAATAACGATACTAATAATAATAATGTTAATGTAAATTAGGATAATAACTATGTCAACGTTAATAATATTAACAGAAATAACGATGAAAATGATAATAACGATAATAGTAATAATAATAATAATGTTAATAACGATAATATTGATAATAGAAATAATAGCGATAATAATTATAAAGATAATGACGATTATAATATTAATAATAATAACGATATTAACGATAATTACGATAATAACGATAATAATAAAAACGATAATTTTTTTAAGGTCTGAGAATGCCAAACTTTATGCACTGACCCAGGTGCACTAGAGGAACCCTTTACCTTTTGGGCCCCTCGTTGAATTCCCTGGAGTGTCGGGCTAACCGTTGGAATAGGCATTACCG
This sequence comes from Vespa crabro, assembly GCF_910589235.1. Lineage (NCBI taxonomy): Eukaryota > Metazoa > Arthropoda > Insecta > Hymenoptera > Vespidae > Vespa > Vespa crabro. The sequence continues at coordinate 4,238,583 of NW_025813595.1, forward strand.
ACTAATCTCATATCCATCCTATTGGCATAGTGATACCACCCGGCACCGCAATGTGATATTAATTCATGATGGCGCCATTTCATCATGTCCCCTTAATTAGGACTCCCACAATTTGGCTCTACGTGGCAGGAACTTGGTGCAACGTTGGTGGCACGTCTATGGGCATCCCATATCCTTCTTCTTTTTACGTAAGATTGCCTTCACGTAGCAGGCATCTCTGTTCCACTCCTTCTGCCCTCGAAGCATTTTCTTGACAATGTTGTCCGACGAGATGTCACCGAGCTCCTGCTACAAGGCAAATCGTTCGATGCTCCACCGTGCACAAATGAAGAACCTGTGGTGGGCGTCGTCGAAGGTTGAGTCGCCATAGGGACATTTGCCGTCAGAAACCTTCATCATTTTTGCAAGGTAGGTGCAGAACAGACTATGCCCTATCAAAAATTGGGTGGGGAAGATGTCGACCTCCCCCGCTGCCGATTTAGCTGGTGTCCAGCCGACTGACGAGTAGGGCCGTCCACATGCCCCTAGACTCCCGTTCCCATTTTCTTTGCCAGGTCTCGATGCTGGTAGACCTGGCGAGCCATGATACCTCATCCTTACCCAAAGCGGACCTTTGCTGGTGAACGAAATGTCTCTCCTGGGCTAGTAGATCTATCGGGAATACTCCCGTGAACACTAGCACCGCGGGCTCAGAGACCGTGCAGTAGGAGCAAGCGATTCGGAGAGCGCCCTTCCTCTGTACTGCGGATCTGCGCTTGCGATAATTATCTTTTCGCAGCGCCTCCGCCCATATTTATGCGCCGTACAGTATCACTGCTTCGACGGCACGCATCCGTATTCGCCTAATGCACGGCCGGGGGCCGTTGACATTGGCCATAAGTGTGCCCAGCGTGGCTACAACTTTTGCCGCCTTGTCAGCCGCCCTTATTATATGCTTTCCGTAATTCAGTTTGCAATCGAGGATTACTCTAATGTACGTGACAGATTGCTTTGCCTGGACCGTCGCATCTCCTACTGTGAAATTGCGCAAGGTGTTGATGCGCGTCTGCGTTAGTAGCACGATCTCTGTTCTCTGTGCTGCTACGGATAGCAAGTTCTCTTCCATCCAGAAGATGACTCTGCGCATGACCTGGTTGAGCAGCAGCTGTGCCCCCTCCGTGTCTCTTACAGTTATGACAACTGCAATGACGTCTGCGTACCCAACCAAGAAAGCGCCTTCAAGGACTGCCATACGTAAGATACCGTCGTAGAAAATATTCCAGATATCCGGTCCTGGTATGGAGCCCTGAGCTGCCCCTGATGCCTACTCCAAGCTTTTTGGACCATCGCCAGTATTGTATTCTAGGAAGCGCTCGTTCAGATAATCCTCGAGTATTCGAAGTATGTACCCCGGAACTCTGAAATTACGTTCCAGCGCTTCCATTGCCAAGTCCCACCTGATGGAGTTGAAGGCATTTCTCTAAGGTGGCCAGCAGACACAAATGGCGGGAATGGTGATTCCCGCGGTCAGTCATTTTTGCGGCCATGACAACCTTCTGAAATGCGTGGATGGTGGAGAGTCAGGATCGAAATCCATACTGGCAGGCAGCAAGATCTCCCGCTGCCCTCACGGGTGCGTGCAGCCGTGGCCTAAGCAGCTTCTCTAGGAGCTTGCCAGCCTCATCGAGCATACATATAGGCTTGTATGACGAAGCAACCTCTGCTGGACCCTTGCCATTGATGATCAGCACAAGCTTCGCTTTCTTCCACGGGGCCGAGAAGATGCCCTCCCGGAGGCACTTGTTGTACACGTTGAGCAATAGCTCAGGGTGACTCTGCGAGACGGGTTTAATTACTTCCGCTGGAAGTCCGTCAGGAACTGGAGCTTTCTGGTTCCGCATAGAAGATGCGGCCCTGAATAGCTTTTCGTCCATAAATTGTGGCGCATCTGTTATGCCAGGCGCAGCCATGCTAATCTTTCTCTTCGCCTGTGAACGGAATACAGTATGCACGGTGTATTCCAACGTCCTTGCGTCCTTAGGGATTCCTTGCTTTTGAGTTCCCAGCTTGCGAGTGACGATCTGAACCCTAATATTCACGGATTCTTATCGAATTCCAGGCACAGCTACCTCCATCGCCGTCGTTACTAGCCATGATTGCCCACTTCAAAGCTTTCTTGGCCGCGTGATACTCTGCAGCAAAGGGAGCAGCTTCGAGTTCGCGTCTCTTCGCTCTTTGTGCCAAACGGCGAAGCCTTAAGCACTTCTTACGACGATCTGCGATATCGTTCGTCCATCAGTATGCAGGATGCCTCTGCCGTTTCGTGGTCTTCTTTGGCACCACTATCGCGCAAGCCTTTTGGATGAGGTGCATAATTGCTGCAGTAATCATCCTGGTTTGTGCAGGTGGCGATAGACTCACGGAATCAATTTTAAAGGATCTCCAACCTTCTTCTATGACGGAAAACAGCCTCTCTTAATCCATTCTTGCAATGTTTCAACGGAGAGGTCTTTCTACACTTGTCACGGATGGCCTCCTTTCGTGTACATCGAATAGGATGTACTGATGGTCGCTTCTGGTATAATCCTCAATTACCCGCCAGCATGTGACTCTTGCCACAAGTTGTTCGATGGCTAGAGAGTTGTCCAGGATTGTCTCTCTGTAGCCAGGCTTACAGAAGGTTGGTGTAGAGTCTGTGTTGTGTATTGATAGCTCTAGTCTCGAAGCCAACTTCATGATTCGTCTTCCGCTGGAGTCCGGCCTGGCCTCCCCAATTCGATAGCTTTGGCATTGATGTCTCCAACCACAATGTAATCCCATTGCATTTTCCGCAGCGCGTCTTCCAGATCGTCCAATTTGCTCTGGAAGTCGTCTATCCGGTCGTTCAGGGTGAGATATACACTGACATAAGTCGTAGAGTTGTGTCTCATCCAAACGTATCCACATCCGTATCCTTGATCCGACACATGTTTATATCGGGGATCTGGGATCCAGATGGCCACAGTGCCCAATTCGTTTGCGGACCATCCTAATCCTGCTCTGTCCTGGTACTGTTCGCTGATTAAAACGATATCAGCTTGTTTCTCAGAGCAGAACTGAGTTAGAAGGTGGTGCACCGTTCTACTCCTACGAAGATTACCCTGAAATACCCTCATCCTGTTTTCCTCTTGTTGGCTGTGGCATGGGCCACCTGGAAAGCTTTGCAGGCCCTTGATACCGCCAGGAGCTTCATAAGTTCATCAACGCTATTGGAGCACACAAAGCAAGTAGGCTCGCTGACCTTGCAGTCTTTGATCTTGTGCCCTGTGCCGCCACAGTTATAGCAAAACTTACTGCCATCAGAGCCCTTGCACGAGGTTCTATAGTGACCATAGTCGAGACAGCGGTAGCATCGCCTCACTTCTACTCTTCGCCTGACCCTTCAGCTGACGAAACCGACCAACACTCGGCCGACATTTAAAAACTTCGCAGCTGCTTCCTCTTCTAATCTGACGATGGCCAGACGTTGTTGTCTCGCGTTGGGGATCGACAATTTTACCTTTAATTTCCCCGCGTTGTATGGCAGGGTCCTCTTTATGACCTCCTCGACTTCCACCACCGTGTAGCAATCGCAGTCCCGTATCTCCAGCGTTGATCTAGGGTCCAGTTCCGTGATGCTGCTCGTTTCTCCGACTTCATTCCTCAGGGTTTCTGCGAATAAGGTCTTGATATGCGTAGTGGTCTTCTTAAGTTCGGGGAGAATCCCTCCAGTTCTGGTCTGCCGGACCGATCTAACCTCTACCCCTGTGCCGCTGGTCTTGAAGCGCTGATGGATGCTCCGACTACGTCTGCGTAAGATTTGCCTTGCGCAGGTTTCAGGAGAACAGCGTCCGGCCTTGTTTTCTTTCTCGGCCTGTCCTCCGATTTGCTCGGCTTCTATTTCACATGCTGTGGGTGTTTCGTCGCCTTCTTCGCTGGATTCTCGTTATCTTTTCTCTTCTTCTTCACCACCGTCAACTTGGTGGCTTCGGTCGTCGTCGTCTCTTGCCTCGGTCTTTTGAGGCTTTCTTCAGGCAACTGCGGCGGATTTGTGGCTACTCTCTTAATTGCGCCGACATCAGTTGTATAATTTGCTCAAGGGCTCTGAGAAACTTGGGTGAGGGTCCTCGCTCCCTTATTGAACTTTTTTCGAGATTTAAAAATGAACTCGAGACTCTCTATGACGTCCTCCAGGTCTGGGACCCCTTGCTTAATCGTGTTGTTAACGTTTGGCTACGTAGTAATAGCTGCCTTCATTTTGGCAAGGAGATCTTTCGCTTGCGCGAGTTTCTCACCCTCTCCATCTTGTGGTGCCCCTTTGCAGGCTTGATTGGTAACGACAGGCCGTAGATCCCCGTACTATCAACGACACTGGCAATCTATTGCCGCTCCTCCAAGTGGCTTTCCTCATATCTTTCCCTTCCAGGCGATGTAGACACACAGCAGGCCAGTTCGCCTACCTGTGGTGCTCTTCCTGATGTAATTTCCAGATCTGGTGCCAGGATGTCTAACCCAAGTTCATGGCAGTTGCTGGATGACTACGGCGGGTGTACTACTCTAACACCACATGACTCCGCCGTGGCGTGAGTGTCACTCCCACGCCCACTAATAACTATTTCTGTACTATCCATCATAAGAAATATAATTGTTGGGAGGCAAGATCACCAAAGTAAAGTAAAGGAATGAAAGGACGCTTGAGAGTGACAGCAAGAATAGAGGAAGATATAAAAAAAGGGAGTATCAGCAGTACAAGAACATTCAAAAACCATTCACAAAGTCCTTTTAGTCGTCTCCAACGGCAAGCAGGGAGTACTCTGGGAGTTCTCTACTTCCCCACACTCACAGTGGGTAATAATAAGGAAAAAACGATAATAGCATTAATAATAATGAAGATAAAATCGTCAATAACTATAATAATAATAATAATAATAACGATAATGCCAATAATACCGATAATGACGATAATAACGATAATCATAATAACTTTAATGACGATAAAAACGATAATAGTAGTAGAAATAATATCAATATTAATAATAGAATAGATAACAATAATATAAATAATAACGACTCTTACGATAATAACGTTAATAACAATAATAATGATAAAGGTAACAATTATATTTACGATTATAACGATAATATTTATAATCATATAAAGATAGTAACGATAATGACGATAAATATAATAACAATAATAACGATAATAACAATTATAATGAGAACATTAACAATGATAATAAAGGTAATAACTTTAATAATAATAACAACATTATTAATATTATAACTGTAATAATTATAATAATAATAAAAATAAAAACGATATCAAAACGATAATAAAAATATTTATAATAATAACGAAAAGAAAGATAATCACGATGAAAGCGATGATAATAATAACAATAATAATGATAATAATGATAATAACGATAATAATAATAATAATAATAACGATAGTAACAATAATCACGATAATGATGATAATAATAGTAATAGTAATAACGAGTATAAGGATAATAACCATAATAACGAAAAGAGTAATAAAATTAAAAACGGTACTTACAGTAATAACGACAATAATTATTGAAATAATAAAGATAAATACAATAATAAAAATAATAATAATAACGTTAATAACGATAAAAGCAAAAATTATAATTACGATAATAACCTTAATAACGACAATAGAAATATGAATAATAGCGATAATAACGATTATAACGATAAAAAGAATATTAATTATATTAACGATAATAACGATAATAAGGATAATAATAGGAGTAATAATATCAATAATAACAATATTACAGATAATACCGATAATAATAATAATAGTAATAATAACAATAATAATCATAAAAATAATAACGATTAAAACGGGAATGACGATAATTATAATAGTAATAATAACAATTATAAGGATAATTACGGTAACGTCAATAATAATAATTACAATAATGACGTTAATAACTACAATAATCATAATAATAATAATGATATTATCGATAATAAAGACAAGAACGATTGTAATAATAATTATAATAACTATAATAACGAAAATAGAAATAATAACTGTAACAATAATAACAATAATAACGATAAAATTGATATCAACGATAAAAACGATATTAACAATAATAATACTAATAAAAGTGAAGATTAAAACGATATTAACGATAATAACTATAATAATACTAACTACAATAATGATAATTACAATAATAATTAAAATACTGATAATAATAATAATAATAATGACAATAAATAATAATAGCAATAAATAGCGATAATAACGGAAATAAAATTATCAATAATAACGATATTAACGAAAATAATAATAACAATAATAACGATAACAACGTTAATAACATTATTAAAAATAATAATGATAACTAAACTAAGAATAATAAAGGTGTAAACGATTATAATAATAGTAAGAATAATATTGATGATAACGATTATAAAGATAATAATAATAATAATAATAACGATAATAACGATAATAGCGATAATAATAAAAATAATAAAAACTTTGATAACGATATCAATGATAATAATGATCATAACGATAATAATAATACCGATGTTACCGATAATTTCTATAATAATAATAACAATATTAACGATATGATCGATAATACTATTAACAATATTAATCTTATTATCGATAATAATAGTAATAATAATAAAGATATCAACGATATTAACGATAATAACGATAAAAAATAGCAATTATATCGATAATAAAAATAATAAAGAAAATAACAAAAATAATGTTAATGACAATAATTATAATAGTAATAATAAAGATAATAACAAAAAAATATAGATAATAGCATTAATAATAACAATAATAACGATAATAACGATAATAATAGAAGTAATAATTACAATATTAACAATAATAAAGATAATAATCTTAATACTAGTAGTAATAATAACAATAATAACAGTATTAAGAATAATAACGTTAATAACGATAATAACGGTAATAATAATAACTATAATAAGGAAAATATCGAGAATAATGGTAAACATAATGACAATAATAAAGACAATAACGATTAAAACTATAATAATATTAACGATAATAACGATATTAACGTTAATACCGAGATAAACGATAATAACGATAATCATAATAACGATAATAGCGATAATACCGATATTAACGATAATACAGAAAATCATAATAACAATAATATCGATAATAAAGATAATAAAATAACGATAATATCGATAATAAAGATTACAACGACAATGATAATAATAATAAGACTGATAACCATATTAACGATATAAGGATAAATAAATCATTAATAATAATAATAATATCAATAATAACTATAATAACTATAATAACGGTACTAATAATAACGATAATAACGTTAATAACGGTAATAAAGATAATAAAGATAATAATAATAATAAGATTAATATCAATAATATCGATAATAATGATAAAAACGATAATAACGATAAATACAATAATAACGAAAATAATAATATCGATAATAATAATATTAATAACAAAATAAAGATAATAAAGATAATAATGATAATAATAATAACGATAATAACGACAATAATTATAATATTAATAGCGATAATAACGATATTAACGAAGATAATAATGAAAATAATAACGATAACAACGATAATAACATTAATAAAAATAATAACGAAAGAAAGGATAATAACGGTGAAAATGATATTAATAATAACAATAATAATGATAATAACATTAATAACGATAATAACAATAACATTAATAACGATAACATGTATATCAACGATAATAACGATAAAAAAGATATTAATAATAATTATAATAAAGATAATAACGATATTAACGAAAATAGAAATAATAATCATAATAACAATAATAGCAATAATAACGATAATAGCGTTAATATTAATAAGAATATTAACGATAATATCGATAATAATAATAACAAAATTAATGATAATATCGATAATAAGAATAACAATATTAACCCTAATAACGATAAGAAAGATAATAACGATAAGAATGATAATAATAATAATAATAATACAACAATAATAACGATAATTACGATAATTACGGCAATAATAATAACGACAATAACGATAATATCGATAATAATAATAAGAATATTAACGATAATATCAATAATAATAATAATACTTATAATAATAACAATAATAACGATAAAAAAATAAATAACGAAAATAACGATAAAATAATGATAATAATAATGACACAAAGACGATAATACCAATAATATTAATAACCATAATGACGGTAATAATAATAATAATAACGATAATAACGATAATTACGTTTATACCGAAAAGAATAGTAACGATAATGAAGGTAATAATAATATTAATTACGAATATAACGATATTTACGATAATATTAATAATAATAATTAACAAGATAACAGCGATATTAACGATAAATCGATATTAATAATAACGATACAAAGGATACTAACGGTGAAAACGATTATATTATTAACAATAATAACGATAATAAGGAAAATAAGAATATCGATAAGGACGGTAATAATAATAATAATAAAAATAATAACGATAATTACGATAATAAAGTTAACAATAATAAGGATAATAAATATAATAGTAGTAATAATATTAACGATAATAACAATATTTACGATAGTAATAATATTAATAATAAAGATAGCCACGAAATTAACGATTAAATCGATATTAATAATTACAATAATAACGATATAACTACATTAATGGTAATTACGATAATAACGTTAATAATAATAATAATAATAACGATAATAAAGTTAATAACGACAATAATAATAATAATAATAATAATAATAATAATAATAATAATAATAATAATAATAATAACGATAATAATAACAACGATAATGAGGGTAATAATATTAATAATAACGATTAAATTCACAATTACGATAATAACGATAATAATAATAACGATAATAACGATATTAACGATAATAATAATAAAAATTATAATAAAATAATAATAATAACAATAATAATAATAATAAAATAAATTATAGCGATATTAACGATAATAACGGCATTAATAATAACGAAAGTTAGGATAATAACGATGTCAATAATAAAAATGAAATCAATAATAACGGTAATATCGATAATAATAATGACGATAATGACGGTAATAATAATAATAAAAACGATAATAACGATAATAATAAAAATGATAGTAATATCAATTACAAAAATAATATAGATAATATCGATATAAACAATAATAATAATAAAGATAATGACGGTAATAATAATTATAACAACGATTATAACGATAATAACGGTAATAATAATATCAATAATGACGATAATAATAATTATAATCCTATTAACGAAAATAATATTTATAATAAACACAAAAATATTGTAAATAACGATAATAACAATAATAATAATCGTTATAAAAACAATACTAACAATTATAAATGCAATAACGATAAAAACGATAATAATAATAACAATAAAAACGATAATAGGATATTAATGATAATTACAATAATATTATTAATATTAATAAAAATAATAACGATAATGTAGATAATAATAATTATTATAATTACGATAAAACCGATAATAGCTATAATATCAATAGTAATAATAACGATAATAAGGATAATACCGATAATAAGGATAATACCGATAATAATAATAACAATAATATCAATTGTAACAATAATAATAATAATTGAAACAATAATAACGCTAATATCGATAACAACGATAATTACTTTAACAATACTATCAATATTAACCATAATAATGAAACTAATTATGACGAAAATAATATCAATGATGATAATAATAATAAGATAATAACAATAATAACGACAACAATAATAACGATAATAACGATAATAATCATAATAATAATAATAACAATAATAACAATTTTAACGATATAATCGTTAATAACGAAATTATCGATAATAATAATATCAATAGTAAAGATAAAAACAGTAATATTAATAATAATTGTAACAATAATAACGATAATAACGATAATAATGTTCATAAGGGTAATAATAATAATAGAATTAACAACTATAACGATAATAACGATTATATAGATGGTAATAAAAATAATAATAACAATAATAAAAGTAATAACAATAAGCGGTAATAAGGATAATCATGATGACAATAATAAAGTTAATAACGATAAGTATTATAATGCCGTTAATAATAATAATAATAATAATAATAACAATTATTACGGTAATAAGGTCTATAATTATAACAATAATATCGATGATATCGGTAATAACGTCATTAATAACAACAATAATAATACCCATAATAACTATAATTCCGATGATAACAATAATAGTAACTATAATAATAACAACAATAACGATAATTAATTTAATAATAATAAAATTAATAATAATAATTACGATCATAAAGATAAAAATAATTACAAATAATATAGATGACAAAAATAATATTAATGATAATAATAATAATAACAATGATAATAAAAATAATAAAAATAATGACGATAATAACGACAATAATAATAAAATTAAAAACGATAATTACGATAATAACGATACAACTAATAATAATAATAAGGATAATAACGATAATAACGGAAATAATAATAACAATAATTTTGATAATAACGATAATAATAATAATAGTAATAATGATAATACAAAATAATAACGTTAGTAGTAATAATAATAATGACGAAAATAGCTATAATAACGTTAATAAATATATTAATGAAAACAATAAAAAAGATAATAACGGTAATAAAGATAATAATAATAATATCGATATTAACGATAATAACGATAATAATAATAGTAATAATAACGATAATTACGATAATAAAAGTAATAATAATAATAATAATAAAAACTGTAATAACGATAATGACGATAATAATAATAATTATAATAATAATATTAACGATAATAACGATAATAATAGTAACGAAAATAACAATAATATTTATGTTAATAATATCGATAATATCATAATAACGATAATTACGAAAATTATAATTATAATTTCTACGATAAACTTCATAATAACGATCATAACGATGACAATAATAATAATTATAACGAGAAACAACATAATAACGATAATAATGATAATACTAATAATAATTATTATGATAAACTCGATAAGATTGTTAATAACGATAATAATAATAATTAAAACTTTAATAACTATAATTACGATAATATCAACAATGAAAATAGTATTAATATCGATAGTAACGATAATAACGTTTATAACGATAATAATATTAGAAAAATAACATTAATAGCGATAATAGCAGTAATAATAATATTAATTTTAACGTCACTAATGATATTTATGATAATAACGATAATAATAATAATAATAATAATAATATCGATAATAACGGTAACAACGGTTACAACGATAATAATAATAAAGAAATTACAATAATTACAATAATAACTATAACAACTATAAAAACGATAAAAATAATAAAGATAATAAAGATTATAACGATAATAATATTAATGATAATATCGATAATAATGATAATAACGATAATAAAGATAATTACGATAATAGTCATAATAATAACAATATAATTATATTAACAGTTAAGACAACAATAACAATAATAGCAACGATAATATTGATAATAATAAAAACAATAATAAATATAATAACGGTAATAACGAAAATAATAATATAATTAATAACGATAATTAAGTCAATAACGATAATAATAATAGAAACAATAACGATAATAACGATAATAATAATAATAGTAACAATAAGTAATAACAATAAGGACAATATCGATACTAACTATAATAATAATAACGGTAATGACTATAATAATAATAATAATAATAACGATAGTAAAGATAAATATAATAACAATAAAAGCGATAATAATGATTTTAACGATAACAACGAAAATAATAATAACAGCATTAAAAAAGATAATAACGATATTATAGATAATAATAATAACAATATTAATGATAACATCGAAAACGATAATAATATTAATTAAAATGCTAACAATAATAATTATAATAACTATAATAATAATAATATAAATATATAAATAAATTAATAATAAAAATGAAAACGATAATATTAATAAAAATAATAACGATTATAACGTTAATAAAGATAAAAATGATAATAATAATAATAAAAATAATAACGATAATACGACAAGAATATTAATAATAATATTGATAAAAACAATAATAAATGTAATAATAATAATAATCATAATAATAATAATAACGATATGGACCAAAATATCCATAATAATAGTGGTAAAAGTAACAATAACATTAATAACGTTAAGAACGATTTTGACGATAATATGAATAACAATAATAACGATAATAACGAAAATACCGATAACAATACTAAAGATAATATGGATTATAATCACAAAAATGAAGATAATATGGATTATAATAACAATAATATGAACGATAATAACGATATTAACAATAATAACGAAAATAACGATAATAATAATAATAATAATTAGAGAAAGAATAACGATATTATACATAATACCGATAATAATAATAACGAAAATAAAGGCAATAGTAATAATAATAATAATAATATTAAGGATAATATCAATGATAATAACAAGAATAATAATGATAACAACGATAAAAACAATAATCATAATAATAAAGACAATAACGATATTAACGTTAATAACGATAATAAAAATACGATTACAACGAATACAGTAATAATAATAATATCGATAGTAACAATAATAACGATAATGCCGATAATAATAATAATAAAAATAATAAAGATTATAAAGAGATTACCGATAAGAGCTATAATAATGATAATAACAATAACAATAACAATAATAATAATAATCACAATAATAACAATAATAACAATGATAATAAGAACAATAATAACGATAACTACTTTACTAACCATAAAAATAATAGCAATATTAACGATAACAACCAAATAATAATAATAATAATTTCATTAATAATAATAATTATAATAATAATAATAATGAAAATGAGGATAATAACGATGACAACAAAAATAATAATAGTAATAATATCGATAATAAAAATAATAAAGAAAATAACGTTAATAATAATAATAATAATAAAGATAATAACGTTATTTCAGATAAAAACGATTGTAATATTAACAATAATGACAATAATAACGATAATAATGATTATAATGATAACAACGATAATAACGATAAAATCTATTAAAATATTAACAATAAAATCGATAATAACGATATTAATACTAATAATAATAACAATAATAACGATAATTACGACAATAACGATATTAATAATAATAATAACATCGATAATAAGGAGAAGAACGATTAGAACGATAATATATTAAAATTTATAACAATATTAAAGATAATAACTACAATAAACATAATATTAAGTACGATAAGAAAGTTATTAAAGATAATACCGATAATATTAATAATAGTAATATAGTTAATAACTATATTAAAGAAAATAGCGATAATAACAATAACAATAATAACGATAATAACGATATTAACGATAATTATAACAAAAATAATAATAAAGCTAATACCGTTAATTAAGATGATAACGATAATTATGATAGTAATAATAAATATAGTAACGATACCAACGATGATAATGATAATAACGATAATAATAATAATAATAACGATAATAACGATAATAACAAAAATAACGATTTTATAAAAATAATAATATAGATAATATTGATAATAATAATAACTATTTTAATGATAATAACGATAATAATAATAATAAAGAAAATAACGCTATTAAAGAAAATAACAGAAATACTAATAATAATAATAGTGATAATAACGATAATAAAGATATTAACGAAAAAAGCAAAAACAATTATATCAATGATAACGATAATAACAATAATAATAATAACAATAACGATAATATCGATAATATTTACAATAATAATAATAATAGAAACGATAATAACGATGATAATAATAATATAAACGATAAGAAACGATAATAGCGATAATAATAGTAGTATTTATAACAACAATAACAATTATAACGATAATACCGATAATAACGATAACAATAATAATAACTATATACGATAATATCGATAATAATAATAACAATAATAACGATTATGAAGATAATAATAATAATGATTGTAATAATAATAATAATGATATTAACGATAATAACGATAATAACTATAATTACGATAATAACGATAATAATGTTAACGATAATAACGTCAATAGCGATTATAAGGATAATAATAATAGTAATAATAACAATAATAACAATAATAAAGATTATAACGATAACAATATTAACGATAATTTCGATAATGTTAATAATAATAAAGACGATAATAATATGAATAATAATAAAGATTATAACGATATTAATGATAGTAAGGATAATAATGATAATAACGAGAATAACGATAATATAGATAATAATAATAACAATATTAACGAAAATATCGATATTAATAATAATAATAATAATAAAAATAATAACGATAATAACGATAATAACGATTACAATAATAACGATAATAATAATAATAATAATAAGTATAACGATAATAACGTATATAACGATAATAATAATAGTAGTAATAACAATAATAAATGTAATATCGTTAATAACCATAATATAAAAACGACATTAAAAATAATATTGGTAGTAATATTAACAATAATAATAATAATTACGTTAGAAACGATTTTAATGATAATAATAATTCCAATAACAATAATTAGGATAATATTGTTAATAAAGATAATATCGATATTAACGATAATAATATTAATAATAATAAAAATAAAGATAGTAATGTTATTAACGATAAAGACGATAATAAAGAATGTAACCATAATAACAATAATGATGATAATATCGATAATAATAATAATGATAAAAACATTGTTAAGGATAATAATAATAACGATTATAACGATAAAAACGATAATAACCATAATAATAATAAAATTAATAATGATAATAACGTTAATAACTAAATTAATAATAGCAATAATAACGATAAAACCGATAATAATGACATTAATAGTAGTAACTACAATAACGATAATAGCAAGAATAATAATTACGATAATAGTAATAATAATAATAGCGATAATAACGATATTAACGATAATAACGATAATAAGAATAACAATTATTACGATAATATCGAAAATAATATTAATAACGATAATAATTATTTTAATAATAGCAATTATAACGATAATAACGATAATAATATTAATAATAATAATAATAACGAAGGTAATGATTATATCTATGACATCTATGTTATAATAATAACAATAACAACGATTATATCGCTAATAACGATAATAATAATAACGATAATGACGATGGAAATAATATTAATAAAACGAAAATAACGAAAATTTCGATATTAATGATAATAATGATAATGTAAATAACGATAATTACGAAATTAATAATGATAATAACAGCAATAATAAAGATAATAAAGAAATTAAAAATAATAATAATAAAAATAATAATAATAATATCGATAATAACTATAATAACGATAATAACAATGATAAAAATAATAATAATAATGATAATAATATCAATAATATTAATATACATAAAAACGATAATGACGATAATAACGATAATAAGGATAATAACGATAATAAAAATAATGATAACAACAATATTGACTGTAACGTCGATAAAAACAATAATATTAATATCGATAATAAAGATAATATCTATAATAATAATAACGATAATAACAATAATAATGATAATAACGATAATAACACTTTTAACAATAATAATAATAGTAATAATAAAGATAATGAAGATATTAAAGATTCTAACGATAATAATAATATTTATAAGAACAATAATACATATTATAACGAAAATAATAATAATAATAATAATTATAACAACGATAATAACGATAATAACGTTAATAATAATAGTAATAATGACAATGATAGCAATAATGACGATAATAACGATAATAAAAATAATAATTATAACGGTAATAATGATATTAATAATAATAATAATGACAATAAAAACGATAATAACGATAATAATAGAAGTAATAATTACAATATTAACAATAATAAAGATAATAATCTTAATACTAGTAGTAATAATAACAATAATAACAGTATTAAGAATAATAACGTTAATAACGATAATAACGGTAATAATAATAACTATAATAAGGAAAATATCGAGAATAATGGTAAACATAATGACAATAATAAAGACAATAACGATTAAAACTATAATAATATTAACGATAATAACGATATTAACGTTAATACCGAGATAAACGATAATAACGATAATCATAATAACGATAATAGCGATAATACCGATATTAACGATAATACAGAAAATCATAATAACAATAATATCGATAATAAAGATAATAAAATAACGATAATATCGATAATAAAGATTACAACGACAATGATAATAATAATAAGACTGATAACGATATTAACGATATAAGGATAAATAAATCATTAATAATAATAATAATATCAATAATAACTATAATAACTATAATAAGGGTACTAATAATAACGATAATAACGTTAATAACGGTAATAAAGATAATAAAGATAATAATAATAATAAGATTAATATCAATAATATCGATAATAATGATAAAAACGATAATAACGATAAATACAATAATAACGAAAATAATAATATCGATAATAATAATATTAATAACAAAATAAAGATAATAAAGATAATAATGATAATAATAATAACGATAATAACGACAATAATTATAATATTAATAGCGATAATAACGATATTAACGAAGATAATAATGAAAATAATAACGATAACAACGATAATAACATTAATAAAAATAATAACGAAAGTAAGGATAATAACGGTGAAAATGATATTAATAATAACAATAATAATGATAATAACATTAATAACGATAATAACAATAACATTAATAACGATAACATGGATATCAACGATAATAACGATAAAAAAGATATTAATAATAATTATAATAAAGATAATAACGATATTAACGAAAATAGAAATAATAATCATAATAACAATAATAGCAATAATAACGATAATAGCGTTAATATTAATAAGAATATTAACGATAATATCGATAATAATAATAACAAAATTAATGATAATATCGATAATAATAATTAAAATATTAACGATAATAGCGATAATAATGATAACAATATTAACGATAATATCGATATAAATGATAATAATAATTACGATTATGACGATAATAACGATAATAACAATAATAGCAATTATAATAATAACGATAGTAACGATAATTGTATTATTAATAAAAACAACAATAACGATAATAACGATAATAATAATAATTATAATAAAAATAATAACGATAAGAACGATAATTATCATAATAATAATAACAATATTAAAGATAATAACAATAATAATTATAACAATGAAAACGACAATGATGATAATAACGATAATAATAATGACAATAGTATCTATAAAAATAATAACGTTAATAATAATAATAATAATAACAATAACAATAATTACGATGATAACGATAATAATAATAATAATACTAATAACGATAATATCTATAATAATGATACCAAAAAATAACAATAATAATTATAATAATAGAAATAACGATTATAACTATAATTAAAATTACATTAAAGACGATAATTATGATAATTACGATAATAATGAAAAGAATATAAACAATAACAATAATAATGAAAAAATTATAATAACGATAATAAAAATTATAATAACGATATCAACGATAATAATAATTATAATAATAACAATAACACTATTAGTGATAGTGACGATAATATTGATAACAATAAGAACGAAAATAACTATAATAACGATAATAAAAATAACAATAAAAAAAAACGATAATATCGATCATAACTGTTATATTATTTATAATAACGATAATAACGATAAAAAGGAAAGTAACTATAATAACAATGATAATAATAACGTTAAAAACTATAATAAAGTTAATAACGATAAAAATAGTAAGAACAATAACAATAATAACGATAATAATAAAATTTATAAAGCCAATTATTATAACAACGAAAATAATAACAATAATTTTAAATATAATAACGATAATAACGATAATAATTGTAGTAATAATAATAATAATAATAACGATAATAACGTTAATAACGAAAATAACGATATTAAAGACAAAAATAGTAGTAATAATAACAATAATAACAATAATAACGATAATGTTGTTAGCGATAATAATAATAATAACGACAATGATTATAATAATAACAAAAATTCTAATGTTAAAAACGATAATAATAATATTAATTGTAATAATAATAGCAATAATAACGATAATAAAAGTAATTATAATAACAATAATAACGACAATAATGATAATAGCGAATAACAATAATAATAATCATAACGATAATAACGAAAATTACGATAATACTGATAATAACAATAATAATGGTAACGATAATAACGTAATAGTAATAATAGTAATTACGATTATAAAGATAATATCGATAATAATAATAATTATTATAATTAATATAATAACGATATAAACGATAAGCTCTATAATATTAATAAAAACAATAAAGATAATAACGATAATAAAGATATCAATGATAATAATGATAATAACGATAATGATAATAACGATATTTACGATAATTTCGATAATAACGATAATAATATTAAGGATAATATCGATAATACCATTAACAATATTACAGTTATTATTGATAATAATTGTAATAATAATAAAGATAACAACGATATTAACGATAATAACGTTAAAAAAAATGACAATAATAACGATAATAAAGATTATAATGATAATAACGATAATAATATTTATAACAATAATTATAATACTGATAATAAAGATAATAACGATAATATAGATAATAACGATAATAATAATAACAATAATAACAATGTTAACAATAATAACGATAATAATAGAGATAATAATAATAATATTAAAAATAATACTAAGAAAATAACGATTTATCTATAATAACGATATTAATAACATCGATAATAACGATAATAATAATAATAAAAACAGCAATAATGACCTTAATAAAGATAATAACGATAATAATAGTACGATAATAATAGTACGATAATAACGATAATAGTAATAATAATATCGATAGTAATAATAATTACAATAATGAAGATAATAATGATTATAATAATAACGATAATGAGGATGATAATAATAACTATAATAGCACTTATAACGATAGTAATTATAATAATAATAGCAATAATAACGATAACAACTTTAATAACATTATTGATAATAATAATGATAACGAAACTAAGAATAATAACGGTGTAAACGATAATAATAATAATTTAATAATAAGAGATACTATTAATAATGATAATAATAAGAGCAATAATAACGATAATAACGATAATAACTATAATAGTAATAATAACCACGAAAATAACGATAATAACGATAACAATAATAATAACACTATCAATATAAATAATTACAATAGTAACGATAATACCGTTATGACGTTAATAATAATACTAATATTAACGATAATACCGTTAATGAAGATAATAACGATAATAAGGATAATAACATTATGGTTATTAACGATAAAAACGACAAATAAGGATAATAATAATTACTATTACAAAGATATTAATGAAAATAACGATAATAATGATAATTAAAACAATAATAATAATAATAATAACGTTAATAATGATAATAACGATAATAATAATATCGAAATTAACGTCAATAATAATAATAATAATAATAACGATAATAATGATAATAACGATAACATCGGTAATCATAATAACGAAAATATAGATAATAACGATAATAACGATAATAACAACATTTAATATAATAATAATAACGATAATATCGATAATAATAATAACGATAGTGACGACAAAAGTAATAATAATATTAATGGTATTAACGATAATAACGATAATAGTAATTATAATAATAACGATAATAACGCATAATAATAATTACAACAATAAAAATAGTAATAATAAAAATAATAACGATGATAACGATATTGACGATAATAATAATAATAAAAACGATATTAAGTATAATGACGATATCATCGAGAATAATAAAAATAATATCGATAATAACGATAATAACGATAATAAAATTAATAATGATATCGATAATAGCGATAATAACGATAATAAAATATTAATAGTAATAAAAATAAAGATAAAATCGATAATAACGATAATATCGATAATAATTATAACGAAAATATCGACGATAATTATAATCATATTCGATAATAAGGATAAATACGATAACATCGATAATAATAATTGCAATAATATCGATAATAACTATAATAACGACAATAATAATAATAATAATAATAATAATAATAATAATAATAACAAGGATAATAACGATAATTACGATAATAACGATAATATCGACAATGATAATAATAATATTAACGATAATAATGATAATAACGATAATAATATTAATAATAACATTAAAAACAATAATAACGATAATAACAATAATAATAACAGCATTACAAACAATAATATCGATAAGAACGATAAATACGATAATAATTATAATAATAATAATAACAAATAGTTATATAATACTATTAACAATAATATCGCTGACAACGATAATAACGATAATTATAATAGTTATAATAACATTATAACAAGAATAACGAGAACAACGATAATAACGAAATCTATAATAACGATAATAAAGACAATTATAATAACAATAATAATATCGATAATAACTGTAATAATGATAGTAACCATAATGACGATAATAACGATAATATCGATAGTAATAATAATAATAATAACAGTAATATCAAAAATAACGATAATAACGACAGTAAAAATAATAATAATAATAATAATACTATCCATAATGCAGATAATGACGCCAATAATAATAATTATAATAATATTAGTAATATTAACGATAATGGCGATAATAATAATAGTATTAATAACAATATTAAAAATAATAACGATAATAACTATAATAAACATAATATAATAATATTAATGAAGATAACAACGATATTAACGATAATAATGACAGTAATAATAACAATAATAATTATTATAACGATAACAATGATAATACCGATAATAACGATAATAACAATAATAATAAAAGTAATAATTAAGATAATAACGATACCAACGATAATAAGGATAATAACAATAACAATAATAACGACAATAGCAATTATAACCCTTAACGATATTTATATTTATCAAAATAAGAATAATATTAATAATAATGATAATAACGATAGTAATAGTAGCAATAATAACAATAATAACACTAATAACGATAATTGCGATAATAATAGTAATAATAATAACGATAATAACAATAATATAGTTAATAAGGTTATTACCGATGATAATGATAATTATAATATTCATAATAACTATATTAAGGATATTATCGATAATAATAATAACGATAATAACGATAAGAATAATATCGATGAAATCGATGAAATCGAAAATAATAATAAAAACTTTAACGTAAAAACCGATAATAATAATAATAATTTTATTGTTAATAACCTTAATAATAATAATAATAATAGCAATAATAACCGTAACAAGAAAAATAACGAGGATAATAATAACGATAATAACAATAATAGTAATAATTATAATATCGATAGTAACAATAATAACTATAACGACGATAATAACGATAATGATAATAACGATAATGACGAAGGATATAATAACGATAATATCTTTAATAACGATCATAACAATAAAAATTATAATAGTGACAGCATTAATAACAATATTTACGATAATAATAATAATAATAAAGATAATAACATTATTAACGATAATAACGATAAGAAAGAAAATAAGGATAATTATAATAACAATTAAAACGATAATAACAATAATTATGAAAATAACAATAATAACTATAATAGTGATTGCTTTAACAACGATATTTACGATAATAAAAATAATAATAAAGTTAATAACATTATTAACGATAATAACGATAATAACGATAATAACGATATAGACGATAATATCGATAATTATAATAACAATATTAACGATAATGAAAATAATAATACTAACAATATAACGATAATAAAGAAATTATCGATAATAACGATAATAATAATAGTAATAATAATAACGATAATAAACATAACAACAACAATAATAATAATAATACTATTAATAATAATAATAATAATAATAATTACGATAATAACGATATTAACGATAATGAAAAAATAATAATAGCAATAATAACGGTAAATACGATAATAAGAATAGTAATAATAACGATAACAAAGATACTAACCACAATAACGATAATAATAATAACAATTATAAAGATAATAACGATAATAACTATTATAAAGACAATAACGTTATTTACGATTATAATCGTAACGATAATAATAATAATAATAAAATAGATAACAACGATATTATCGTTAATGACGATAATAATAAAAACAATAATAAAGACACAAACGATTATAACGATAAGAACGATAATAATATTTATAATAATAATAATAATAACGATAATAACGATAATAATAGATATAATATTAACAATATTATGAATAATAACTATAATAACAAAAACAACGATAATAATAATAGTACTAATAACAATAATAACAATTATTGCTAATAACGATAATAACGATAATAATAATGACGATAATAACGATAATATTAATAACGATAATAATTACAATAACGATAATAATAATAATAATTATTAAGATAAAGTCGATAATAACGATTATAACGAAAATAATAATAATAATTATTACGAAAAATAACATAATAACCATAATAATTAAAGTAATAATAATAATTATCATGATAAACATGTTAATAATGATATTAATGATAATAATAATAATAATAATAAATAAAACTTAATAACTTCATTTACGATAATATCGATAATAATAATAGTAATAATAACGATAATAACGTTTATAATGGCATTAATAATAATAATTATAAGATTAATAAAAATAATAAAAATTTTAACAAATATTTACGATAATGCCGATGATAATAAGAATAATAACGATAACAATGATGATAAAAATGATAATAAATATGTAAATAATAAACTTAATTACGATAATAAAGATAATAATAATAATAATATTAATAACATCAATAACTGTAAAAAAGATAATAACGATAAGAACGATAATAAGGATAATAATAATAACAATAATATTGATGGATCTGTAATAACGATAATAACGATAATAATAATAATAATAAAAACGATAATATTTATAACAACGATAATAAATAACGATAATTACGTTAAGAACGATAATAGCAGTAATCATAATACTAATAACAATAATAACGATAATAAACTTATTAATAATAATAGTAATAACAAGAGTAACGATAATAATTATAATAACAATATTAATTAAGCGACAATAACGAAAATAACAATAATATTAATTACTATAATAACTATAATAACGATAATATTAATAACAAGAATAACGATAATAACGATAATAACCTTACTATCGATAATATTAATATCAATATTAACAATAACGCCGAAAATAATAAAAATAATAATTATAATAATAATAATAATAATAATAATAATAATAATAAAATGCGGAAAATATCGATGACAACGCAAATAATATTAGTCATAATAGTATTAATAATAACAATAATAACGAAAATAACGTTATTCACGATAATGTCGATAATAATAATAACAATTATAAATGTAATAAAGTTAATAGCGATAATAACAATAACAATAATAACGACAATAAAGGTATTAACGATAATAACAGTAATAATAATAAAGATAATAACGATATTTACCTTAATAACGATAATTAAGATTATAATAACAAAAATAGTAACGGTAACAACGATGATATCGATAATAACGATAATAATAATAATATTAACAGTAATAACGATAATTACAATAATAACGATATAGTTAAAAATAATAATATAGATAATTCCGAAATTAATCATAACTATATTAACGATAATAACGATAAAAATAATAATAGTAATAATAATATCAACGATAATAACGGTAATAACGATAATAATAATAATAAATAAAATAACGCAATTAACGATAATAACGTTAATAATAATAACAATAACAACGATAATAACTATATTAATAATAACAATAATAAAATCGATAATGAGGATAATAAATATAAGAACGATAATAGTAATAACAATAACAAAAATAATAACGATAATTACGATAATAATGTTTATAATAAGAAAGGTAATAATAATTATAAAATTCATAATAATTATAATTTCGATAATAACGAACGTAACAGTAATAATTGTAATATTAAGAACGATAATAATGATAATAATGATAATAACGATAACAAAAATAAGAATAATAACAATAACAATAATATTAACAATAAAGAGGATAATATAGATAAAAAAAACAGTAATGCCGATAACAACATTAATAATAATAATATTAGCAATAACAACGATAACAACGATGTTATCTATATTTATAGCAGTAATATCGATAAAATCGATAATAATAACAATAATAAATATAATAACGATGATAACAATAATAACGATAATAACGATAGTTATAATAGTAATAATAACTATGATAACAAAAATAACGATAATAAAGATAATAGCGATAGTAATAATAACGATTACAACGATTATATCGATAATAATAATTACAATATTAACAAATACATCGATAATAATAATAATAATAATAATGACAATAATATCGATAATAACGATCATAACGTATATAATAATAATAATAATAACGATAATTACGATAATAACGACAATGATAATAACAATAATAATAATAATAGCCATAATGTTGACATTAAAGATAATAACGATAATAATAATAACAATAATTACGATGATAAAGATAAAAATTGTAATAACGATAATAATAGTAATAATAATAACAATAATAACAATATTAACGAAAATGAGCATTATGATAATAATAATAAGAACGATAAAATCCATAATAACGAAATTAACTATAATGACGATAATAATAATAATATTAACAACGATATTATATATAATAACGAAAACATCGAGAATAATAATAACAATAATATCGATAATAGCGATAATAACGATAAGAAAATTAATAATAATATCGATAATAGCGATAATAACGATAATAACAATATTAATAGTAATAAAAATTTAGAAAATATCGATAATAATAATAATAATAATAAAGTTAATAACGATAAAAACGACAGTAACTATAATAATAATAACAATTATAACGATAATGACGAAAATAACGATAGTGATGATAATAATAAAAATAAAAATAATACTAATAACGATAATAACAATAATATCGAGAATAATTATAACGAAAAAAACGACAATAAAGATAAATACGATAACATCGAAAATAATAATAGCAATAATTTCGATAATATCGATAATAACAATAATGATAATAATAATAATAACAATAGTAATGATAATAACGATGACAACGATAATAATAATAACAATAATAACGATAATAAGGATAATGACGGTAATAATAATAATAATAAACATAATTACGATAATTACGATAATGACGATAATATTAAAAAAGGATAATAACGTTAATAACGTAAATAGCGATAATAATAATAGTATTAATAACAATAATAACGATAATAACGATTATAATGATAAGAACGATAATAATAGAAGTAATAATAACAATATTAAAATAATAAGTAAAATAATGATAATAAAAGTAAAGAAAATAATAATAATAACAGTAATAATAATAAAGATAATAACGATATTAACGATAATAATAATAGTAATAATAGTAGTAAAAAAAATAACAATAATATCGTTAAAAAGCGATAATATCGATATTAATAATAACGATAATAACGACAATAAAAGATATAATATCGATAATAAAAATAATAACGACAATAATAATAATAATAACAATAATAATAATAATAATAATAATAATAATAATAATAATAATAATAATAATAATAATATTGATAATAACAATAATATCGATAATAATAATATTAATAATAACAATGATAACAATAAGAACGATGAAAAGTATAATAATAAATACGATAAATACGATAATATCGATAATAATATTATCAATATTAACGGTAATATTGATATTAATTATAACAATATTAACGATAATATCGATAATAATAATAACATATTAACGATAATATCTATAAAAATAATAATAATAATAATAATAACGATAATAACAATAATAACTATATTAGTAATATTAATAATAAAGAATATTAGGATAATAACGATAATAATAATAAAAATAATAACGATAATAATGATAATAAATATAGGATAAAGTTGTAAATATCGATAATAATATTAACATTATTAACGATAATAACTATAAGCATGATAATAATAATAATAGTAATAGTGATAACGCTAATAACGATAATAATAGTAGTAATACTAACATTAATTTAAATAATAGCGATAATAAGGTAATTAACGCTAATAACGATAATTATAATAACTATACTAACAATAATAACGATATTATCGATGATAACAATAACAATAATAACGATAATATCGATAAAAATAATAATATTATTAACGTTAACATCGATAATAATAATAATTATAATAACATTAATAACGATAATATCGATAATAACTATAATAATAATAACGAAAATAACGATAAGAACGATATTAATGATAATAATAATAATACCAATATCGACAATAAACATAATAACGATTACAACGATAATAATAATAATAATAATAATAATAATAATAATAATAATAATAATAATAATAGTAATAATAATAACGTTAATTATGATAATTACGATAATAATATTAGAAATTATAACAATAATAGCATTAATTACTATAATAACGATAATAATAAAAACGATTTTATGGATAATTCAATAATAATCACAATATTAACGATAATATCGATAAAAATAATAACAATAATAACAATATTAAAAATAATAATCATAATAACGATAATAATAAGATTATTATTAATACCAATAATAACGATAATTACGATAATAATATTAAAAATTATAACAATAATAGCAATAATTACTATAATAACGATAATAATAAAAACGATTATATCGATAAATCAAAAATAATAACAAAATATTAACGAATATATCGATAAAAATAATAACAATAATAACAATATTAAAAATAATAATCATAATAACGATAATAATAACATTATTATTAATACCAATAATAACGATAATAACGATAATAATGATAATAACGATTATAATAACAACGATAATACCGATAATAGTAGTAATAATATTAACGATAAAGACTATATTTAGGATAATAATAATAACAATAATAGAGATAAGAACGATATTATCTATAATAACAATTTTAATAATAACGATAATAACTAAAATAACGATGTAACGCTAATAATAACAATATTATTATCAATAATATTGATAATGATAATAATAATAATAATAGCAATATTAACGATAATAAAGATAATAACGATAATAATGATATCGAAAATAACGATAATAGTAATAATAATAATATCAAAAATAAAAATAATTACGATAATGACTATAATAACGATAATAATAATAACGATAATGGCGATTATAATAATATCTATAATAACGTTAATAACGATAATAATAATAACAAATATATCAATAAAACGATAATAACGATAATTACAATAATAATATTAACAATAACAACGATAATAACTATATTAAAAATAACAATAATCTACGATAACCTAGATAAAAACAACAACAATAATAGGAAAAATAACGAAATTAAGTATAATAACGATAATAGCGTCAATTTTAAAAATAATAACGATAATAACGATAATAACAATAATAATAATAACGATAATATCGATAATAAAGCTAATAATACTAGAAGTAATAACTATATTAACGGTAATAACTATATTTAAGAAATCAATAGTAACGATAATATCGTTAATAATCATAATAATAACGATTATAACGAAAATGACGAGAATAACAATAATAATAATAAAATTAATAACGATAATTACGTTAATAACGAAAATAATAACAGCATTAATGTAGATAATAACGATAATAATAATAATGATAATAATAATAATTACAATATTAAGGATAATAACGATAATAACGATAATACTAATAAAGATGACAATAATAAAAACAATAATATTAATATTAATAATAACGAAAATAAGGATGATAACGATAAAAACGATAATATTAATAATAAATATCAAGATCATAACCATATTAACTTTAATAACGATACCAACGACAATATCGATAAAAATTATAATAATAATATCGAAAATAAGGATAATAACGATGACAATGATAATAATAAAAACAAAAGTAAAGAAATAACGATAATAACGATTATACGGATTATAACAATAACGATAATAGAAATAATAATGAGAACGGTAATGAAGATAAAACGATAGAAATGATAATAACTATAATAACAATAATAACGATAATAACTGTAATAATAATAATATTAACGTTAATGATGATAATAAAGATAATAACTAAAATAACAAATATAATAACGACAATAATAATAACAATAATAACGATAAAAACGATATAAACGATCACAACAATAATAATAATTATAATAACTATACTAATAGTAATACCAATAACAATAATATCGATTATAACAATAATTATAAAAAGAATAATAACGATAATAATGATAATAACGTTAATAATAATAGCAATAATAACGATTTTAACGTTAAAACGATAGTAATAATAACATTAATAACGATAATAACATTAAAACCGATAAAAATAATAATGACGTTAATAATAATAATCATATTAGAGATATTAACGATAATAAAAACAATAATAATTATAATAAAAATAATAATAATAATAGTAACCATAATAACGATAATATCGATAATAACGATAATATCGATAATAACGATAGTAATAATAACGATAATGACGATAATAATAATAATAATAACCATAATAACGATAATTACGAGAATGACGATAACAATAATATTGATAATAAAGTCAATAGGAATAATAATAATAATAACGATAATATCGATATTAATGATAATAATAATAATAATAATAATAAATATAATAACGATAGTAACGATAATAACGATAATAAGGATAATAACTATAATAACGATAATTTCGATAGTAACGAATATAGTAATAACAATAATAACGATATTAGTAGTAATATAAATAAAGATAATAACGATATTTATGATTATAATTATAATATTAATAAAGATATTAACGATAGTAACAATAATAACGATAATAATAATAAAAATATTAATGATAATATCGATAAAACCTATAGTAATAAGAACGACAATAACTATAAGAATAATAATAAAATATCGATAGTAACAATAATAAAGACAATTAAGATAATAATGATAATAATAATAACGATAATGACGATGATAATAATAACGATCATAACGCTAATAACGACAATAGTAATACTAATATTAACGATAATAACGATATCAATGGCATTAACGATAATAACGTTTAGAAAAATAATCTTATTAAAGATAAGAACGATAATAACGTTACTAACAATAATAGCGATAATAATAATAACGATTTTAAGGATAATATCGCGAATAATTGTCACAATACTCACGATAGTATCGATAATAATAATAACAACAAAAACAATAATAACGATAATAACAATAATAAAATTTATAATAATAACGATAATAACGATTATAATGTTAATAATAATATTAACAGTATTAACGATAATAGCAATGAGTTTTTAACGATAATAATAATAACGACAATAACGATAATAATGACTATGATGATAAGAAAGATAATAATACTATTAATAATAAAAATAATAACGTCAATAACGATAATAATGATAATAATTGAAGTAATAATAACAATATTAAGATTAATAACTATAATAACGATTATTACGATATTAGTATTAATAATAATAAAAGTAATAACAATGATAACGATAATAATGCTTATAACATTGTTAACGATAATAATATTAACGATTATAACGATAATAACCATAATAATAATAATAATAATAAAGATAACAATGATAATAACGATAATAATGACAGTAATAAAAACAACAATGACGATAATAATTAACAATGATAATAACGATAATAACGATAATAACAATAATAGTAATAGCAATAATTAAGATAATAACGATATTTACATTAATAAGGATAATAACAATAAAAATAATAAAGATAATGATGTTAATTATATACAGGATAAAGTCGATAATATCGATAATAATAATAGCAAATTTAACGATAATGTCGATTATAATATTAACAATATTAACGATATTATCGATCATAATAATAATATTATAAACTTTACCGTCGATAATAACATTAATAATAATAATAATAATAATAAAGAAAGTAAGTATAATAACGGTGCCATCTATAATATTAATAACAGATATTACGATAATAACGATAATAACGATAATAATAATACTAAAAATGACGATATTAACGATATAAATGGCAATAACGATAATAACATTTTAATAAATATATTATTATAGCTAATAACGATAATAACAATGCTAACAATAATAGCGATAATACTAATTACGACAAAAGCAATAATAACGAGAATAACTATAGTATATTTATAATAATAACGATAATAACGATAATAACGATAAGAATTAATATAACAATATTAACGAAAATAACAATGATAATAATAGTAATAATAAAGGTAATAACGATAAAAAAGTATCTAACGATAATAATAATAACATTAATAATAATGATAATAATAGAAGTAATACAAACTATATTAAGAATAATGACTATAATAACGATTATAACTATAACAGTAATAGTAATAATAACAATAATAACTATAATAACGATAGTAACGATTTTAACAATGTTAACGATAATAATATTAACGATAATAACGATAATAACAATAATAATAATAATAATAATAATAATAAACATAACAACGATATTAACGATAATAATGACAGTAATAATAAATATAATGACGATAATAACGTTAACAAAGAGAATACCGATTATAACGATAATAACAATAATAATGATACCAATAATTAAGTTAATAATGATATTTACGTTAATAAGGAAAATAGCAATAACAATAATAACGACAATAACAATTAAAATCCTAATAACGATATCAATATTTATAAAAATTACAATAATACTGATAATAACGAGAATAACAAAAATAATATTAGTAATAATAACCATAATAACACTAATAATGATAATAACGATATTAACGATAACAATAGTTGTAAAAATAATAATAACAATAATAGCGATAATAAGGATATTACCGATAATAAGGATAATTATAAAATTCATAATAACTATAATGCGAATAATACCGATAATTATAATAACGATATTAACGATAATATCGATAATAATAATAATCATAATATCATTAATAACAATAATAACGGTAATAGCAATAATAACGATAATTACGATTAAAATAATAATAACGAAAATAGCGATAATAACGATATTTACAATTATAATAATAATAATAATAATAATAATATTGAGGATAACGATAATAGAGATAATAATAATAACGATTATAACGAAAAAATAATAATAATAATAACGATAATAAAGATAATAAAGACATTAATAATAATAATAATAATAATAATAATAATAATTTTAATGACGATAATATCGGTAAAGATAATAATCACAATAATAATAATAAGGATAAGAAAGATAACAGAGATTATAATAATAACGGTTAAAAAGATAACAACGGTAATAATCATAATAACAATAATATCGGTAAAAACTGTGATAAAAATAGCAATATTAACGATATTTAAGAAAATAGTAACAATAATAATAACGATAAATACGATAATAACATTAATAATAATAATAATAATAACGAAAATAAGTATAATAAAGGTGACATTAATAATAATAATAAAAATAACAATGATAATAACGATAATAACGATAATAATAATATTAATACTAACGATAATAAAGATAATAATAATCGTATTAAAAATAATAACGATAATAACGCTACTAACGATAATAGCGATAATAATAAGAACAACAAAAATAATATTAACGTTAATAATTATAATAACAATTATAATAATGACGATAATAACGATAACAACGGTAATAATGATAATAAGGATAATAACGATAATAACAATGATAATAATAGTAATAATAAAGATAATAACGATGTAAATGATTCAAACGATAATAATAATAACAACAATAACGATAATAACGAATATGATGTTAAGAACGCTAATAATATTAACAATAATACAAACAATAATGACAATCACGATAATAAAGATAATAATAGATGTAATAATAACAATATTAAGAATAATAAATGTAATAACGATAATAACAATAATAATAGTAGTAATAAAAAAAGTAATAACAATAATAACGATAAAAACGAATTTAACGAGAATAATAAGTGTGATAATTACGATAATATCGATAATAATAATAACTATAATAACGATAATAACGATTATAGAGATAATAATAATTATAGTAATAATAACGATATTATAGGTACTAACGACAAAATAATAATAATAATTATAGCGTTAATAACGGTAATAACGATAAAAATAATAGAAAAATAACAATAATATCAATAATAACGATAACATGGAAAATAACGATAATATCGATAATAATAAATAAGATAACATCGATATAGTCGATAATAATAATAACAATATCGATAATAATAATAAAAATAATAACAATAATACCGATACTAACGATAATATCGTTAATAATAATAAAGATAATAATGATAATAGCGATAAAAACAATAACGATATTAACGATAATATTGACAATATTAAAGATAATAATGATAATAATTTTAAAACGATAAAATTATCGTAATAATAATAGTAATATCGATAATAACGACAAAGAAATTAAAATAATAACGATAATATAGATAATGATAATAAAATTAATAACGTTAATAACGATAATTACGATAATAACGGTAATAATAAGAAAATTAATAACGCTAATAACGATAATAAAGATAATAATATTATTAATAATACCGATAATATCGATTATAATGGAAATAATAATTATAACAATATCGATAATAACGATAATAACGGTAATAACGATAATAATAATAGTAATAATAATAGTAATAGTAATAATGATAATTACGATAATAATGATAATAATAATAGTTATAATAACATTATTACAATAATGACGATAAAAACAATAATAACGATATACATAATAAGAATTACGATAACAATAAAAACGATATCCATGATAAGAAACATTATGACGACTATAACGATAATATTAATAACGATAATAACAACAATAACGGCTATAATAATAATTATAATTATAACAATAATATCCATAATAATGATAATAACCGCAATAATAATAATAATAATAATATTAATAATAATAACGATAATGACGATAATAATAATAATAATAATTACAATAATAACAACAATTACGACAATAACGATAATAACGATAATAATAATAATAATAACGACATTAATAAATATAATAAATATAATAACGCAATGGTATTAACGAAAAAATCGACAATAGTAGTAATAGTAATAACGATAATAACGATAATAACGACAATAAAAATATTAATAATAAATAAAATATCAATATTATAGCAAATAACGATTATAACGATAATTATAATAACAATATTAAGGATAATAACGATAATAACGATAATAGTAGAATTACTAATAACGATAATTGTAATAATAATAATAGTAATAATAACGATGATAATGATAATAACGATATAATCGATAATAATTACAATAATAACGATAATATCTCTAATAATGATAATAAAACTAATAATTATAACAATAATAACGATAACATCGATAAGAATATTATTAATAAGAGCTATAATAACGTTAACAGTGATAAGTATAACATCGATAGTAATGATATTAATGAAAATATCCATAATAATAATAATAAATAAAACAATACTAACGATAATAACAATAACAATAACAACAATAATAACGATTATTAATATAATAACGATAATAGAAAGAATAATAGTAATATCGAAAATATGGTTAATTACGAAAATTACGGTAATAATGATAATAACTATAATAACGACAATAATAATATTAAAAATAAATATAATAACAATAATAACGATAATAGCGATTATAGTAAAAACAACAATAAAAATAACAATGATATTAACAATAATAACAATAATAACATTTATGGCGATAATAACAATTATAACTTTAATAAAGATAATAATAATAACACTAATAACAATAATATCGTCAATAACGATAATTACGATAATACTAATAACAATAATTATGATAATAACGGTAATATCAATAATATTAATAATAATAATAATAATGATAAAAACAATAAGGATAATAGCAATAATAATAATAACAAAATTATCGATTATATTGATTATAAAGATAATGATAGTAGCTATAATAATAATAAAAATAATAACTATAATTACGATAATAATAATATAAAAGATAATAATACTAATGATTATAACCATAATAACTATAAAAACGATAATAATAATAAAATAAATAACGATAATAACGTTTATAACGATAATAATAATAACAATGACATTGATAATAACGACAATAATCATAATAACTGTAATAAAAATAACAGAAATAACTATTAAAACGGTATTAACAATAACAATAATAACAATAATAACGATAATAACGGTAATAATGACAATAATAGTAATAATAATGACGATAATAACGGTAATAACGCGTAAAAATAAATACTACAATAGCAATATTAACGATGGTAACGAAATGGAAGGTAATGGTAATAATATTAATAACGAAATTAAGTATAATAACTATAATGACGATATAATAATATTAATGATAATAATAATTATAATAATAATAAAAATAATAACGATAATAAATATAACAACGTTAATAATACAAGTAATAATAATAAAAATAATAACGATAATAAATATAACAACGTTAATAATACAAGTAATAATAACAATAATATCATTATTAAAGATAATAATGATAAGAACGATAATAATAATCATAATAATAACAATAATATTCATAACAATATTAACGATAATAACGGTAATGACGATAACAATAATAACGATAATTACGATGATATCGATAATAATATTAACAATATTAATCATCTTAATCATAATAGTAATAAAATAACATGTATAACGATTAAAACTATAATAATAATACAAAAAAAATAATAACAATAATACCGATAAAAACGATAATAATAATAACAATAATATCAAAAGTAGTAATAACGATAATATCGATAATAATGTCAATAAAGATAAAATTAATAATAATAGCAATGTTAACAATAATAACGATAGTAATAATAACGAAAATAATAATAAAAGCGGTAATAATAATAACAATAATAACGATAATACCGATAACAATGATAACGATAATAAAAATAATATCGATAATATTAACAACAATATTAATGAAAGTAACATTAATAATAATAATAGTAATAACGATAAAAACGATAATAACTATAATAAAAATAATAATAATAATGAAATTAACGATAATAGTAATAATTATAATAACGATAATAACGACAATAAAGATAATAATAATAATAATAACAATTACGAAAATAAGGATAATAACGATTATAATAATAATAATAATAACGAAGATAAGGATAATAATGATAACAATGAAAATAATAATAACAATAATAACGAATTAAACGATAATAAGGCTAATAATAATAATTATAATAACGATAGAAACGGTAAAAAAGGTAATAAAAAAGATAACGATGATAACGATATTAACGATAATCATTATAATCAGAATAACGATGATAACGATAATATCGATAATAATAAAAATAATAAAAATAATAACAATAATAATGATCGTAACGATAATAAAGATAATAATAGCTATAATAGTAAATATAATCATAGTAATAACTATAATAACGATAATATCGATAATAATAACAATGAAAAAGTTAATAGAAATGATAATAATTGCGATAATAACGATAATTTCTTTAATAATAATAACAATAATAAAGATAATACCGATAATGACATTAATAACAATAATAATAAAAGCAACAATAACGATAATTAAGAAAATAAAAAATATAATTAAAACCATACTAAGGATAAGAAGGATATCATCAATAATATTAATAAGGAAAATAAGGATAATATCGATTATATTAATAAAAATATTAACAATTATATAGATAATTATAATAATAATATTAACAATAATAACGATAATAACAATATTAACGATAATAAGGATAATAAAAATGACGATATTTACGAATATAACGATAGAAGAAATATTAATAATACCAATAATAAGGATAATAAAGATATCGTCGATAATAATAATAGCAATAATAATGATAATCTAGATAATAATATTATCAATATTAAAGATAATAAAGATAATTTTAATAATAATAATAACGATAATAACGGTATTAACGATAAATATAATAACGATAATAACGATATTAACGATAATGACGATAATAAGAGCAATAATAATAATAATAAGAATAATAACGATAACTACAAAAAGAAGATAATAGTAATATTAATAATAATGAAAACAAGGATAATAACGATAACAACTATTATAATAATAATAATAATAATAAAGATAGTAAAGATATGAACGATATTAACAATAAAAACAATAATAAAGATAATTATAATACGATAATAACGATTACAGTAATAATAATAATATTGATAGTAACAAAAATTACGATAATGGTGAAAATAATAATAATAATAATAAAAATAATAAAGATATTAACGATAACAACGATATTAATGCTAATAACAATAATAATTACAATAATAATAACAATAGTAACGTTAATATCAATAATAATGAGAACTATAATAATGATAATAAAGTTCATAACTTTAATATTAATAACAATATTAATGATAACAAGGATAATAACAATATAAATAATAATAACGAAAATAAGGATAATCACAATGACAACGATAATAATAATAACAATAATAATGATAATACGTTAGTATCGTAGTAGTAATTACAATAATAACGATAAGAACTACAATTACGGTAAAAATAGTAACGATAATAAAGTTAATATCGATAATAACAATAACAATATTAACGATAATAACGATAATAGTAATAATAAAAGTGATAATAACGATAATATTGATAATAACGATAATAATAATACGATAATAACGACAATACCAATAATAATAGCAACGATAACAATGATAATAACGATAATAATATTAACAATAATATCGATACCTACTATCATTCCTATAATTATAATAATAGTAATAACGATAATAAGGATAATTACGATAAGTACAATTATAATAATGACGATAATAACGAAAAAAGTAATAATAATTATAACGATAAAAACGATAATAACAATAATAATAACAATAATAAACATAATAAAGATATCGACGATAGTAATTGTAGTAATAAAAACAGTAATAACAATACTAAAGATAATAACGATATTAACGATAATAATAATATTGATAGTAAGCAAAATATCAATAATAATAAGAACAACATTAACGATATTATCGATAATATTAACAATAATAATAACTATAATAACGACAATAAGGATAATAAAAATATTAATAATAACTATAGTAACGATAATACAAATAAAAATAATTAAAATATTATCGATAATATCGATAATAAGAATAAAAATAACAACGATAATTACGATGATAATTATAATAACGATAATTATAACAATAATAATGATGGGAAAGATTATGAAGATAATAATAATAACAACTATTACTACAATAATAATAAGAATAATTACGATACTAACAATAATAATTGTAGTAATAATAAAAATGATAACGATAATAACGTTAATAACGAAATTACCATTATATTTTTAACGATTATATTAATAATATCGATAATATTAATAACAATACTAATGATAATAATGGTAAAAATAATAATAATAACGATAATAACGATAATAGTAATTATAATAATAACGATAATAACGATAAGAACGACAATAACAATAATAATAATATTGATAACAATGATAATAACGATATTAACGCTAATGGCGATAATAATAAAAACAATATTGACGAAAATAAATATAATAAAGATACAAAAGTTAATAATAAGATTAATATCAACAATAATATCTATAATTACGATAATAACGACAATAATGATCATAACGATAATAATAATATTAATAATAACGAGGATAACGGAATTAACTATAATAATAATATTAATAATAATAATAATAATAACAAAAATAACGATCTTAACGATAACAATAGTAGTAATACTAACAATAATAACAATACTATCGATAATGATGTTAAAGGTATTAATAATAACGATAATAATTATAATAATAATTACAATACTAACTATAAAAGCGAAGTTAGTAATAGTAAAAGTAATAATAATAGCAATAATAACGATAATAAAGATAATTATAATAACAATAATAACGACAATAACGATAATAGCGATAACAATGATAACAATAATAACGTTAATAACGAAAATTATGATAATTCTGATGATAACAATAATAATGATAACGATAAAAACGAAATAGTAATAATAATAATTACGATTATAAAGGTAATATCGATAATAATAATAATTATAATAATTAATATAATAGCGATATAAACGATAAGAACAATAATATTAATCAAAGCAATAAAGATAATAACGATAATAATAATAATAATAACAATAACAAGGATAATAACAATAATAATAATAAAAGACTACAATAATGAGTATAAAGATAAGGATAATAAAGATAATTATTATAATAATAATAAAAATAATAACGATAATAATGATACAATCTATAATAATAATAATAACAATTAACATAATAACGATTTTAACGATAATAATAATAACATAAATAATTATAATAAAATAATTATAATAACAGCAAGAACGATAAAAAATATAATAACATTAATAACGATAAAAACGATAATAACGAAAATAAGGATAATAATAATAACAATAATAACTATAATAACCATAATAACGATATTATAGTAATAAAAATAAATATAATATCGACAATAAGGACAATAATAATAGTAATAATAACGACAATAACGATAATATCGATAATAATTATAACGAAAATAATGACAATAATAACTTTAATATTAACGATAATAAGAATAATAATAATGACATCGATAGTAATAATAACAATAATATCGATAATAAGGGTAATTACGAAAATGACAGTAATTACGATAATATATATAAAACGACAATAATAATAAAAATAAAAACGATAATAATGATAATAACAATAATTATAATTATAATAATAATAATAAAAACGATAATAACAGTATTGATAATAACAATAATAACGATAATAAAAAATAACGATAATAATAATAACAATTATAAAGATAATAACAATAATATCGATATTAGCGATAACTATAATAACTATGATTACGATAATAACAATAGTAATAATGACCAAAATATCGAAAACAACGATAATAACGATATTAATAGTAATAAAAATGAAGATAATAACGGGATTAACGATAATAACGATAGTAATAATTACAACAATAACGATAATGATGAAAATAATAATAATAACGATAATTATAAGAACAAAAATTACTATAATAACAATATTAACAATAATAATAATAAGAATTACAACGATAATAAAGAAATAACGATAGAAATAATAACAATTATAACTATAATAATAGTAATGACCATAACAATAATAACGACAATTACGATAATATCGATAATAACATTAACATTATTAACGTTCATAACGATAACAGTAATAATAATAATAACATGTATAACGATAAAAACGATAATAACGGTAATAACGATGATAATAATAACGATAATAATATTAATTACGATAATAACGATAAAAACGAAAATAATGATAATAATACTAGTAACAGTAACAATAATAATAAATATAATAACGATATTGAGGATACAAACGATATTAAAGATAATAGCGATAACAAAATTAATAATAATAACTATAATAACGATAAAGACAATAATAATAAGAAAATTAATAGCGATAATAACGATAATAAAATTATTAATAATAATAATGACGATATTATAGATATTAACGATAATAATAAGAACGATAATAACGACAATAGTAATTATAACAATATAGATAATAATGATAATAACGAATATAATAATAATAATAATAAATATGAAAACGATATTAACGATAATAACGCTAATAATGATAATAACGATTATAATAATAATAATAATACAATATTAACGATAAGAACGATAATATCGGTATAATTGTAATAATATAATCGATAATTGCGTTATTAGAAATAATAATAATAGCAATAATAACGATAATGACGATAATAACGAAAATCCTAATAACAACAATAACGATAATAATAATAATAAGAATTACGATAATAACGATAATAACGTTAATTATAATAGTAGAAATAACAATAATATCGATAATAACTAAAATAACGATAATTACATTAACATCGAAAAAAGTAATAACTATATTAATAATAATAAAAATAATAATAACGATAACATAGATAATAACGATAATAACGATATCAATAATAACAATAATAACGATAATAACTATAAAAGCGATTTTAATGACAATAAATACAGTAATAAGAATAATAATAATAATAATAACGATAATAATAATATTATTAATGACGATAATTACATTAACAACGATAATAGTACTAATGACGTTTATAGTAATAATCATATTAGCGATAATATCAACAATAATAATAATAATAGTAACCATAATAACGATAATAAAAATAATAACGATAAAAACGATAATAACGGTAATAACGATGATAATAATAACGATAATAATATTATTAACACTAATCAAAATAATAAAGGTAATAACGATATTCTAATAATAATATTATTAATAATAATAACAATAATTTTTATAATAATATTTTTAACAATAATAACAATAATGAGGATAATCACAATAATAATGATAATAATGACGATAATATCGATATTAACAATAATATTGATTATAAAGAAAACAAATATAAAAATATTAATGATAATATCTATAATATCGGTATTAATAATTACAATATCAACGATAAAAACAATAATAATATCTATAATAATATCGATAATAGCGGTAATAATAATAATATCATTGAAAACGCTAATGACGATAATAACGATAATAACGAAAATATTATCGATAATAACGATAATAATAATAATAGTAATATTGATAATAACAATAATAGCGATAATAATGATAATAATTACAATAATAATAACTATAATAATGATAATAATAAAAACAATATGAACAATAATAAAAATAAATCGATAATATCGATAGTAATAATTATAATAATAACAATAATAATGATAATAATATAATAACGAAAACAATAATAAGGATAATAACGGAAATAAAGGTAATAATAATAAATATAATAACGATAACAACGATAATAACGCTATTAACTATTATAACAATAACAATAATAGGGATAATATCGAACATAAAGATAATATTAATAAATATAATAACTATAACAATGATAATAACTATTATATCGATAATAATGATAATAATAATAGTAAGAATAATTATAATAAAAGGAAAAAAGATAATAACGAAAATATTAATAACAATAGTAACGTTAATAAAGATAATAATAGTAATAATAAAAACAAGATTTACGATAATAACGATAATATGATTATAATAATAATAAAAATAGCAATAATCACGATAATATCGATAATAATAATAATAAAAGCATAGTATAATAACGATAATAATAAAATAAACATAATAACGATATTAACGATAACAGCGATAATAACAATAATAATATTATAAAAAATAACAATAATAATGATATTAATAATAAAAACAATAATAACGATATTGACGATAAAAACGATAATAACGATAATAATGATGATAATATCGATAATAATATTGATAATAATAACTATAATAATGATAATAACGATAATAACGATAATAACGGTAATAATCATAATAATAATATTAATATATAAGGTAATAACTATAATAACGATAAGAATAGTTATAATAACGATAATAAATTTAATAGCAATAATAATCCTGATATGCATTATAATAACAATAATAACGATAATAACCATATGAACAATAATAATATTAACAATAATATCAATAACAACGATAATAACGATAATTATAATAGTTATATTTCTATAATAAGGATTATAACGAATGAACGAAAATTATAGTAACAATAAAATCAATAATAATGATAATGATGACAGTAATAATAATAATAAGACCAATAATAATAATAATAATATCGATAATAATAGAAGTAATAATAACAAAAATTACAAAAATAACGATATTGACGATAACAATAATAACGATAATAACGATAATATCGATAATTATAATAACGATAATGACGACATTTGTAATAATAATTATATCGATAATAACGGTAATAACGATAATAATAATAACAATTATAACGATAATAACGAAAATAACGATAATAACGTTAATAACGACAATTATAATAATTACAATAACAATATTAACTATAATATCGATATAATAATAACGATATTTACGACAAATGTAATAATAATAATAACGATAATGACGATAAAAAGATAATAATAATAATATTGACGATAATAACGGTAATTACGCATAATGATAATTATGATAATATCAATAGGAATAATAACAATAATAACGATGATATCGTTTATGACTATAATAAAAATAATATAATTAAATATATTAAGGATAAGAACGATAACATCGATCATAATAACAATAATATCGTTAATAACAACAATAACGATAATAACAATAATTATATAACTATAATTAAGATAATAACGATAATAAAAGTAAACAAATTAATAATAATAACAATATTAACAATAATATCGATAAAAACGATTTCAACGATAATACTTGTAATAATAATAACAATAATAAAATTACTAACGATAATAACGATATTAACAATGCTAATAATAACGATAATAACTATAATATCAATAATAATAATAATAACGTTAACGATATTGTCGGTAATAATAATTATAATAATAATAAAAAGAATAATAATAAAAATAATTGCGATTATAATTATAATAACGATAATAAAAAGTATATAAATAAAAATAATAATGATAATAACAATGATAACAATAATAATGATAAGAATAATAAAGATAACAACGCTATTACCGATAATATAGATAATAATAATAATAATAGAAACAATAATAACGACAGAAACGATAATAAATATAAACTAATATCGATAATAACGTTAATAGTAATAATAATAATATCGATAGTATCAATAATTACGAAAATAACAATATTAATATTAATAATAATAATATTAATAATAATAGTAATAATAATTATAATAACGAAAATGACTGTAGTAATGATTATAACGTTAATAACGTTAAAGACGATAAAAAATATAAGAATAATAACGATAATAACGATAATATCGACAATAGTAATAATAATAACATCAATAACGATAATTACGATGATAACGATAGTAATAATT
Organism: Vespa crabro; assembly: GCF_910589235.1. Classification (NCBI taxonomy): domain Eukaryota; kingdom Metazoa; phylum Arthropoda; class Insecta; order Hymenoptera; family Vespidae; genus Vespa; species Vespa crabro. Next base: position 4,282,720 of record NW_025813595.1, read on the forward strand.
TAATAATGACGATAACAAAGATGATAGTGATAGTAATAATAATAAAAATATTATCGATAATAAGATTAATTACGAAAATATCGGTAATAAAGATAATAACAATAATAACGACAATAATAATAATAATAATAACGATACGAACGATAATAACGATAATAATAAATATAAAAATAATAACGTTATTAATAACGTTATTAACGATACTAACGACAGAAATAATTACAATAAAAACGATAACCTATAATAATTATAATAACGATAATTATAAGAACAATAATTAGTATAATAACGATATTAACAAAAATAATAATAATAATAACAACGTTAATATAGAAATAACGATAATAATAATAACAATTATAACAATAATAACGATAATAATAATAATAATAATCATAATAATAATAATATTATGGATAATAATTACAATTACGATATTATCAATAATAATATTAACAATATTAATGTTCATAACGATAATAAAGATATCAATGAAAATAATGATAATGACGATAATGATAATAACAATATTACCGATAATTACGATAATAATAATAATAATATTGACGATAATATAGATAATACCATTAACAATAATAATGTTATTATCGATAATACTTGTAATAAAAATAAAGATATCAACGATATTAACGATAATGACGATAGAAAAATAACAATAATATAGATAATAAAGATAATAATGATAATAACGATAATAATATTTTTAAAAATAAATAAAATACTGATAATAAAGATAATAACGATAATATAAATAATAACGTTAATAATAATAACAACAATAACGATTATAACGATAATAACGATTATAATAATAACGATAATGAGGTTGATAATAATAACTATAATAGCACTAATAACAATAATAATTATAATTATAATAGCAATAATAACAATAACAAGTATAATAACATTATTGATAATAATAATGATAACGAAACCAAGAATAATAACGGTGTAAACGATAAAAATAATAACAATAATATCGATGATAAAGAAAATAACGATATTAATAATAATAATAATATCGAAAATAACGATTATAATGACAATAACGTTAATAATGCTAATAATAAGAGCAATAATAACGATAATAACGATAATAACAATATTATCCATAATAATAATAATAATATTAACGATTATAACGGTAATAACGATAAAGACATTAATAATAATAAAATTAATAACGATAATAACGTTTATAACCTAAGTAATAATAGCAATAATAACGATAATAAGGATAGTAATAATAATAATAGTAATAAAAATAATACCGATAATAACGGTAATAACGACAATAATTATATTAATAATAATAATAATAGTAATAATAACAATAATAACGATAGTAACGATATTAATAAAAATAATGATTAATTTAACAATAATAACGATAGTGATGAAAACAAAAATTTTAGTAATAACGATAATTTCTATAATAGTGATAATAATAATAACGATAATAGCGATAAAATTATAATAACAATAATAATGAAAATATTATTATTAACAATAATAACGATAACAGCGACAATAGTGATAAGAATATTAATAATAAAATAGAAAATAATGTTAATAACGATGACAACGATAATTAAAATATCAATATTAACGATAATAACGATAATAACGATTATACGCATTATAACAATTCGATAATGAGAATAATAACGATAATAATGATAGTAACTATAATAACGATTACAACAATAATAACGATAATAATAATAACGATAATAGCGAAAATAAAGATAATTACAATAATAATAATAGTAATAAAAAGATGATAACAATAATAACGATTGTAATGATTACAACGATAATAATAATAATTTTAACATAAATAACGTTAATAACGATAATTATTTTAATTGAAGTAATAATAACAATATTAACAATGTTTGCAATAATAATGATATAAGGATATTATAGTGGTAACAATTAAAGTAATAACGATAATAATCATAATAATAAATACGATAATATCGATCAATTCGATAATAATAATAACAATATTAATCATTATATCGACAAAAATAATATCAATAATAACAATAATAAAATTAATAATTTTAAAAATGCAAATAATAAAAATATTATTAATAACAATAATAAAGATAAAAGCGATAATAAAATTAATAACTTTAATAACGATAACAATAACATTATTACTAATAAATAATAATAACGATAATAACGAAAATAATGATAATAACGATTATAATAACAACGACAATATCGATGATAGTATTAATAATAATAATTTATATATTATAATAATTTACGATTATAATAATAACAAAAATAAAGAAAAGAACGATTAATCTTTAATAACGATATTAATAATAACGATAATAACTGTAATAACGATGTAACGATAATAATAACAGAAATAATAACGATAATATTGATAATAATAATAATAATAATATTAAAAGCAATAATATCGATAATGTAGAAAATAACGATAATAATGATATTGATAATAACGATAATAGTAATAATAATAATATCAAAAATAACAATAAGTACGATAACGACTATAATAACAATAAAAATAATAACGATAATGACGATGATAATGATAACTATACTAACGTTAATATCGATAATAATAATAGCAATAATACCAATAGTAACGATGTCAATGATATTAACGATAATAACGATAATAACGATAGTAAAGACTATAATAATAATTATAATAACGTTAAAAGAGATAATTACTATATCAACGTTAATAATAATATTACATAAAAAGGATAATAAGGATAATAATAATGATAATAACAATAATAAAGATCATAACGACATTAATAAGAATAAAAATAATAATAATAATAATAATATCGATGATATCGATAATAGCTATAATAATAATATTATTCATGACAATAATACCAATAATAACGGTAATAAGTATAAAAATAAATACGATAAAGTCGATAATATCCATAAGATAATTAACAATTTTAGCGATAATATCAAGACAATTTCAATAGTAACGATAATAATAATTATAATAACCAGAATAGCGATATTAACAATAAATAATAGCGATATTAACGATAAAATTGATAATAATATTAGCAATTATAACGATAACAAACGACAATAACGATATAAAAGATAATAAAATCTATAATAACGATAATTACAATAATAATAATAGTAAGGATAATAATAATAACAATAATATCGATAAAGACAATAACGATAATAACGGTAATAATAATAATAATAAAGATAATTACGATAATAACGATAATAATAATAACAATAATAACGATAATAACCACATTCACGATAATAAAAATTACAATAATAACGATAATAACGGCATTCGCAATAATAATAATTACGATAGTAACGATAATAACGATATTAACCAAAATTAAATTAATAACTATATTTACGTTAATAACGATAATAATATCAGCAATAATAGCGATAATAGCGACAATAACGGTAACAATAATAATAACATTATTGACGATATTATCGATGATAACGATAATAAAAATAACGGTAATGAGAATAATAATAATAATAGTAATAACAATAATAATTATAATAAAACTAATAATAATAATAATGATAACGGCAAAAATGATAATAATATTAATAAAGATATTAGCAATAATAATAGTAGTAATTAATAACTATTATAACGAAAATAACGATAATAACGATTACAATAATAACGATTATTACTATAATAACTAAAATAATAAAAACGATAGAAACGATACTAGTAAAAATAATAATACAGATAAAAACGATAATAAATTTAATAATAATAAAAAGAATAACTATAGTAAGATATTAACGATATAAACGATAATAAACCAAAAACTACGAAAATAACGATAATAATTATAACAATAATAACAATAATAACTACAATAATTATAACAATAACAACGATAATAAAAATAATAACAATAATAACGATAATAACGATAATAATAAATATAGTAATAATGACAATAATAACGACAATAACGATAATAATAATTATAATGATAGTAGTAATAAAAACGATAATTATAAAAATAATAATAATAACGATAATAACGATAATAGTACAAGTAAAAATAATACTAATAACTATAATAACGATAATAACGATAATAATGATAATAACGATTATAATAACAACGATAATACTGATAATGTTAGTATTAATAATAATGATAATAACGATATTTACGATAATAATAATAACAATAATATAGAAAAGAACGATATTATCTATAATAACGATATTAAGAATAACGATATTAACTATAATAACGATGAAACGATAATAATAACATCAATATAACCGATAATATTGATAATAATAATAATGATAATAGCAATAATAACGATAATAAAGATATTAACGATAATAATAATAATAACGGCAATAACAATAATAATGATAATAATAATAATTATAATAATAATAAAAATATTAATAATAATAATAATAATAATAATAATAATAATAATAGTTTTAAAAATAATAACAATAATGTGTTTAATAACGATAATAATTGTAGTAATGTTAAGAATCATAACAATAATAACGATAATAACGATTATGATGATAGCAATATTATTGATAATAACGACTATAGTAATAATAATAATAATAACGATAATAATGATAATTAAAATAACGATAATAACGATATTAACTACAATAATAATAATAATAATAATAACGTTAAAAGGGATAATAACTATGTCAACGATAATAATAATAACAATAATATCATTAAAAACGATAATAACGATAAAAATAATAATAATAATACTAACGATATTAACGGTAAGAACGATAATAATGATAATAATTTAACAATAATAACGATATTAAAAATTTTTTGGATAAAATTAATAAGGATAATATCGATAATAACGATAGGAATAATAATTTAATTTCGATAGTAGCAATAATAACGACAAAGACGATAGTAACGATAATAATAATAACGCTAATAACGATACTAAAGATAATAGCGATAATAATAATAACGATAATAAGGATAATATCGTTAATAATTGTAACAATATAAACAATAAAAACGATAATAATAATAACAACAAAAACATTAATAACGATATTAACTATAATAAAATTTATTATAATAACGACAATGACGATAATAATGATAATAATAGAAGTAATAATAACAATATTAAGAATATTAAATATAATAATGATTATAATGATAATAGTAGTAGTAATAATAACAGTAATAACAATAATAACGATAATAACGATTATAACTATGTTAACGATAATAATATTGACGATTATAACGATAATAACCATAATAATAATAATAATAATAATAAAGATAACTACGCTATTAACGATAATAATGATGGTAATAATAATAATAATAACGAAGATAACGTTAACAATGATAATACCGATAATATCGATAATAACTATAATAGCGACATTAATAATGATAATAATAATAATAATAATAATAATAACAATGATGATAACGATAATTACGAAAATAACGATATTAACGATAATAATGATAATAACAATAAGACCGATAGTAATGACACGATAATATCGATTACTGTAATGATAATATTACCAATAGTTTCAATAATAACGATAATGACGGTAATAATAAAAATAATAATAAGGTAATAACGATATTAATGACAAAAACGATAAAAATGATAATAACAATAATAATAAAAATAACAATTACAATAATAACGATAATAACTATAAGAATGAGAACAATAATAACGATCATAGCGTTAATACGGATAATAATAATAGAAATAATGGCGATAACATCGTTAATAACAATAATCGTAATAATAACGATAATAGTGGTAATAATGATGACAACGGTAATAATAATAATAGTAATAACGATAATAACGATATTAACGAAAATAAGGATAATAATAATAAAAATAATAACAATAATAGCGATATTAATGATAATAAGAATAATAAAGATAGTAACAATAATAATAATAGTAATAATAATGTTAATAACGTTATTAACGATAATAACGATAATAATAATGACAATAATGAAGATAATAACGATAATATCGATTATAATAATAACAATAAAATCGATAATAATGATGTTAATGATAACTATAATAACATTATTTACGATAATAACGACAATAGTAATAATGAAGATTTTTACGATAATAATAATAACGATAATAACGATAATAACGATAATAATAATAATATTAATAACAAAGGATATAACGATATTCATGAAAATAACGATAGTAATGATAATAACGATACTAATAAAATTAATAATAACAATAATAACGATAATAATGTTTACAATGATAATAACTATAATAATGATATGAACAATAAGAATAAAAGTAATAATAAAGACATTAACGTTATGAACGATAATAATGATAATAACGACACTAATAAAAATAATAATAAAAATAATAACGATAAAAACGATATAAACGATAACAACAATAATAATAATGATAATAACTATACTAATAGTAATAACAATAAGAATAATAACGATTATAACATGAAATATAAAAAGAACAATAACGATAATAATGATAATAACGTTAATAATAATAGCAATAATAACGATCTTAACGTTAATAACGATAGTAATAATAACATTAATAACGATAATAACATTAAAAACGATAATAATAATAATGACGTTAATAATAATAATCACATTAGAGATATTAACGATAATAAAAACAATAATAATTATAACAATAATAATAATAATAATAGTAACCATAATAACGATAATATCGATAATAGCGATAGTAATAATAACGATAATGACGATAATAATAGTAATAATAACGATTATAACGATAATTACGAGAATGACGATAATATTAATAACGATAATTACGTTAATAACGTAAATTACGATAAAATAATAGTAATAATAACAATAATAACGATAAAAATATTAGCGCAAATAACGATAAAAATAATAGTAATAATAACTATAATAACGATAAAAATATTAACGATAATATCGACATTATTAACAGTAATAACAACGATAATTACGGTAATAACGATAATAAAATTAATAATAATGAAGATAATAACAATATTAACGATAATATCGAAAATAACGATAATAAAAATAATAAAAGTAATAGCATTAATAACGATAATAACGATAATATCGATAATAGCGATAATAATATTAACGATAGTAAATATAATAAAGATAATTATTCTAAGAATAATATATATAACATTGATACTAACGTTAATAACGATATTACTAATAACAATAATAACGATAATAACACTTATAATGATAAGAACGATAATATTATTAACAATAATAACAATAATAACGATTATTACGAAATAATGATAATAATTAAAGTAATAATAACAATATTAAAAATAATAAGATTAATAACGATAATAACTACAATAATAGTAGTAATAATGAAAGTAATAACAATAATAGCCATATAAACGATTTTAACGATTATAACGATAATAACGATAATATCTATAATATTAATAACATTATTTAGAATAATATCGATATTAATAATTGTAATAATAACAATAATAATTATCATAACGATAATAGCGATTATAATAAAAATATTATCGTTAGTAACAATAATAATGATAACGATGTTTATAATTGTAATAATAATAATGATTATAATGATTGTAACGATAATAATGATAATAACGATAATAATTATATTAATAAAATGAACAATAATAACGATATTAACGAAAAGATTAGTAACAATTGTACCGTTAACAACGACAATAAACATAATAATAATAATAATAATAATAACGAAAGTAAAGATAACAACGATAATAATAATCACAATAATAGCGATAATATCGATTACAATAAAACCGATAATATCGATATTAATGATAATAAAAATAACATTAATAACGATATAAAAATAATATCAATAATAACGATAATAATAGTAGAAATAATAACAATAATAACGATAATGAAGATATCAGTAATATTATTAACGATAACAATGATAATATTAATATAAATAATAAGGATAATAACGATAATAAAGATAATAATATTAATAGTAATAAAGATAATAATGATAATAACGATAATACCGATAATAACGATTATAACGATAGTAGCGATAATAAATATAATAACGACAATAATAATTATAATAATAATTATAATAATAATAATAATATTAATAATAATAATAATAATAATAATAATTACGATAATTACGATAATAATAATAACAATAATATCGATTATATCGATAATTATAATAATAATATTTACGATAATTTCGGTCATAATATTAATACTAATAACAATAATAACGATAATAACTATTATAATAATATCGACAATAACAATAATATTAATAATAATAACAACGATAATTACGATAATAACGATAACAAAATTCATAATAATAAAGATAATAACAATTTTAACAATAATATCGATAATAACGATAATAAAAATAATAATTGTAATAACATTAATAACGATAATAAAGAGAATAACGGTAATAACGATAATAAATATAATAATAATAATGAAAATAACGATAATAATGATATTAACGATAATAATAATAAAAATAATATCGATAATAACGATGATAACGAAAATAATGATAATAACGATAATAATAGTTATAATATTTGCAATAAAAATAACGTTAATTACAATAAAAACGATAATAATAATAGTAATTATAAAAATAATAGCAATAATAACAATAATAATGATAATAATATATACGATTTTAACGAAAATAGTAATAATAATAATAACGATAATAAAGATAATAACGATAATGATAATAATAATAATAATAATAATAATAAAAATAGAAACAATAATTTGCATAATAATGATAATAATACTGGTAATGTTAAGAATAATAACAATTATAACGATAATAAATATTATGACTATAACAATATTATTCATAATAACGTCAATAGTAATAAAAATAATAATAACGATAATATCGATATTAGTAGTAATATTAATAACTATTATAACGATAATTACGATAATAATTATAATAATATTAAAGATAATAACGATAGTAACAATAATAACGATAATAGTAATAAAAATATTAATGATAATACCGAAAATTATAAAAATTATAATAACAATTATCACGATAATCACGATAATAACGACAATAATAATACTAATAACAACGATAATAACAATATCATTGGCATTCACGATAATAACGTTTATAATAATAATCTTATTAAAAATAAGAACTATAATAACGATACTAACAATAACAGCGATAATAATAATAACAACAAAAACAATAATAACAATAATTACTATAATAAAATTTATAATAATAACGGTAATAACAATTATGACGATAATAATAATAATAACAATATTATCGATAATACAAAGGATAATAATAGTAATAATATAAGTAATAACGATAAAAGTGTTCCTAACGATAATAACAATGACGACAATAACGATAATAATGTCTATGATGATAAGAAAGACAATAATACTAATAATAATAAAAATAATAAAGACAATAACGATCATAATGATAATAATAGAAGTAATAATAACAATATTAAGAATATTAACTTTAATAACGATTATAACGATAATAACCATAATAATAATAATAATAATAAAGATAACAACGATAATAACGATAATAATGACAGTAATAAAAACAATAATGACGATATTAACGTTAACAACGATAATAACGATAATAACAAAAATAACAATAATAATAATATTAATGAATATGATAATAACGATATTTACGATAATAAGGATAATATCAATAAAAATAATAACGATAATAATGATAATAATATACAAGATAACGTCGATATTATCGATTATAATATTATCAAATTTAACTATAATATCGATAATAATATTAACAATATTAACGATAATATCGAATATAATAATAATATTATAAACCGTAACGTCGATAATAATAATAATAATAACATTATTAACGATAATAATGATAATAACTATAATAATAATAACGAAAATAAAAATAATAATAATATTAACGATAATAATAATAATAATAATAATAATAATAATAATAATAATAATAATAATAATAATAATAATAATAATAATAATAATAAAGATAGTACCAATAGTAACGATAATAACGATAATAACGATAATTGCGATAGTAACGAATATAATAATAACAATAATAACGATATTAGTAGTAATATTAATAACGTTAATAACGATATTTTCGATAATAATTATAAGAATAATAAAAGATATTAATGATAGCAACAATAATAACGATAATAATAATACCAATATTAATGATAATATCGAAAATTATAATAATAATAATAGCAAGAATAACGATAATATCAATAATATCGATAATAATAAAAACGATAATAACGATAAGAATAAAAATACAATTTCGATAGTAACAAGAATAACGACAATTACGATAATAACGATAATAATAACAATGATAATGTCGATGATAATAATAACGATCATAACGATAATAACGATAATATTAATAATAATAGCAATAATAATAATATTAAATAAAATAGTAATAACATTAGTAACGAAAACAACGATAATAACATTAATAATAATAATAATAATAAAGAAAGTATGTATAATAATGGTGACAACTATAATCTTAATAACAAATATAACGATAATAACAATAATAGCGATAATAAGGTTATTACCGATAATAAGGATAATTATAATATTCATAATAACTATAATACGGATATTACCGATAATAATAATAACGATAATAACGATAATATCGATAATAATAATAATATTATTAACGATATAATCGAAAATAATAATAATCAAAATAACAGTAATAAAAATAATAACGATAATAACAACAATAACGATAATTACGATTAAAACAATAATAACGAAAATAACGATAATAACGATATTAACGATTATAATAATAATAATAATTTAGATAATAACGATAAAAAGGATAATAACCATATTAACGATTATAACGAAAAAATAATAATAATAATAACGATAATAAAGATAATAAAGACAATAATAATAATATTAATATTAATGATAATATTAATTTTAATGACGATAATAACGGTAATGGTAGTAGATATAATATCAGTATTATCAATAAAAACGATAACAATAATAATAATAACGGTTATTGCAATAATAATGCTAATAATAAAAATAAAGATTATAAAGATAACAACTATATTAACGATAATAACGATAATAATTATAATCATATTAATGATAGTAACGATAATGACGACAATAACAATAATAACGTTAAAGCAATAATATTAATAACGATATTAACAATAATATTGTTAATAGTAATAAAAATTTTAACGATAATATCGATAATATTAAAAATATAAATAATAATAATAAGGATAATAAAGATTACAGAGATTATAATAATAACGATTATAGCAAAAATTATTTCCGATAACGGCACTAATGATAATAGCAATAATAACGATCTCAACTGTAATTAAAATAACAATATTTACGATATTAAAGAAAATAGGAATAACAATAATAACGATAACAACGATAATAACACTAATAATAATAATAATAATAAAAACGAAAGTAAGTATAATAACTGTGACATCGATAATAATAATAAAAATAATAACGATAATAACGGTAAGAACGATAATAACGTTAATAAAATTAATAATAATATCGAAAATCGCGATAATAGCGATAATAACAATATTAATAGTAATAAAAATAAAATAATATCAATAATAACGATAATATCGATAATAATTATAACAAAAATATTGAAGATAATAATAATCATAATAAGGGTAATAAGGAAAAATACGATAACATCGATAATGATAATAATAATAATGACGATAATAATGATAATAACGATAATAATAATAATAAAAATAAAATTAAAAACAATGATAACGACATTAATAATAATAATTATGGCATTACAAGCAATAATATCGATAATAATAATAATCATAATAATAATTATAACAATAAAATCAATAATAACGATAAGAAATATAATACTTATAACAATAATATCGTTGACAACGAAAATAACGATAATTATAATAATAATATATAGATAATAAGGATTATAACGATAAGAACGAACATAACTATAAAAAAGTAAATAACGGCAAATATAATAATAATAATAACGATAATGAAAATGACGATAATGACGATAATAACGAAAATGACGATAATAACGATTATAATTATAAAGATAGTAACGATAATAGTAATAATAATAATAATGATAATAACGATAATAAAGAAAATAATAATAATGATAATAAAGATAACAAAAATATTAACGATAATAACGATAATAATAATAATAATATAACGACAATAAAGATAATAATTGTAATACAGATAATAACGGTATTATCGATAAAAATAATAATGATATTAACGGTAAAATAGATAATAATAAAAACAAAATAAACGATAATATCGATAACAATAGTAAATATAATGACAATAAAAACAAAAATAACGAAAATAACTTAAATAATATTAAAGATAATAACGATAATATTAATAATACAAATATCGATAGTAATAAAAATAACGATAATGAGGATAATAATGATAATAATAACTGCAATAATAACAATTTTATAGTTAAGAACAATAATAATAGTAATATTAATTACAATAATAACATTATCAACGATAATAATAATAAAGACGTTAATAATAATAATCATAATAAAGATATTAACGATAATAACAACAATAATAATTATAACAATATTAATAATAGTAACTATAAGAACGATAATATCTATAAAAACGATAATAATAATAACGAAAGTAACGATAATAACGATAATAATATTAATATTCATAACGATAATAGCTATAATAACGATAATAATAATAATAACGATAATGAAGATAATCACTATAATATCGATTATAAAAATAATAATAATAACATTATTGACGATAATAATAAAAATAATAACGATTAATAGCGATAATTACGATAATGACGATAATATTAATAACGTTAATAACGTAAATAAACGTAATAATAATAGTAATAATAACAATAATAACGAAAATAAAAATAATAATGATAATAATATTAACGATAATATCGACATTATTAATAATAATAACAACGATAATTATGATAATAACGATAATAAAAGTAATAATAATAAAGATAAAATAATTTTAACGATAATATTGATAATAATAATAATAACAATTATAACGATAATAACGTTAATAATAATGACGATAATAACCATTATAGCAATAATAATAATTACGATAAGAACGTAAATAACGATAATAATAATAATAATTATAATAGCGATAATAACGATACTAACGACAATAACGGTAATAATTATAACAATAATAACAATAATAAAGATAATATAGATAATATCGATAATAATTATATTAATAATAACGATAATAACGATAATAATATTAATAATAAATATAATGACGAAAGTAAAGATAATAACGATGACAACGATAATAATAATAACAATAAAAATAATAATAATGAAAAAAATAATAAATGTAATAACAATAATATCGCTATTAACGCTAATTATGTTAATAATAATAATGATAACAACGAAGAAAATAATATTAATAATAACGATAATATCGATAATAATAATAACGTAAAAAACGATAATAGCATTAATAATAATAAAGATAATAACATTAATAACGATAATAAAAGTAATAATAATGAATATAATCACGTTTATAACGATAATAACCATAATAACGATATTAAATATAATAACGATAATAATAATAATAATAAGGATATTATAAATATTAACGATCGCAACGATAATAACAATTATATTAATAACGATAATTACAATAATATCGATAATAATAATAACAATATTGACAACAATAATAACAATAATTATAACGATTTTGACGATTATAACGATAATTATAACAATAATAGAAACGATAATATCGATATCAACGATAATAACGATAATAGAGATAATAACGATAATAATAATAACAATAATAACGATAATAACAATTGTAATGATACTAACGAAAATAATATTAATAATAAAACCAATAATAACAATAATAACAATAATAAAAATAACAATATTAACGATATTGAAGATAATATTAATAACAATAGTAACGATAACAACGATAATAACCCTAACAATAATAATAATAATAACGAAAATAAGGATCATAACGATGACAACGGTAAAAATAATAATAATAATAACAATAATAACGATTATACGATTTACAACAATAACGATTATAACGATAATAGTAATAATAATAAGAACGCTAATGAAGACAAAAAGATAAAAATGATAATAACTATATTAACGATAATAACCATTCTAATAATAATAATAATAAAAATAATAACGATTATAACAGTAAAAATAAAAATTATAATAACGACAATAATGATAATAACGATAATAATAATAGCATTAATATCGATTTTAACGTTAATAACGATAGTAATAAGAACATTAATAACGATAATAACATTATCAACTATAATAATAATAATGACATTAATAATAATAATCATACTAGAGATATTAACGATGATAAAAACAATAATAATTATAACAATAATAATAATAGTAACCATAATAACGATAATATCAATAGTAACGATAGCAATAATAACGATAGTAATGATAATATCGATAATACTAATAACAATAATATTGATAATCTCGATAATAATAATAATAACAATAATAAAAATAATAACGATAATAACGTTAATTACGAGAATGACGATAATATGAATAACGATAAGAACGTTAATAACGTTAAATACGATAAAGATAATAGTAATAACAACAACAATAACGATAATAATATTAACGATAATATAGAAATAATATCAATTTTAAGAACGATAAATACGATAATAACGATAATAAAATTAATAATAATTAAGATAATAACAATATTAAAAATAATATCGATAATAATAATAATAATAAAAATAATAGTAATAGCAACAATAACGATAATAACAACAATAACGATAAAAATGATAATAACGATAATAATTATATTAATAATAGCAATAATAACGATAATAAAGATAATAGAAATACAATAACAACGATATTAACGATAATAAAGATAACGATAATATTATTAACGATAATAATGACAATACTAATATTATTAATAATGATAATAACGATAATAAAGATAATAATATGAATATTAATAAAGATAATAACGATATTAACGATAATACCGATAATAACGATAATAACGATAAATATAATGTTAATAATAAAGCTAATATAGTTAATATCTACAATAATAATAATAATAATAATAATATTAATAATGACGATAATAACGATAATAAAAAAAACAATTATAACGATATTAAAGAAAATATTAATAACAATTGTAATGTTAAAAACGATAATAACACAAATAATAATAATAGTAATAACGAAAGTAAAGATAATAACGATAACAATGATAAATATAATAGTGATAATATTGATTATAATAATACCGATAATATCGATAATAACAATAATAATAACAGAAATAATAACAATAATAACGACAATAAAGATAACGATAATATTATTAACGATGATAATGACAATATTAATATAATTAATAACGATAATAACGATAATAAAGATATTAATATTAATATTTATAAAGATAATAACGATATTAACGATAATACAGATAATAACGATAATATCGATAATCATACTAGCGATAAGAACGATAATAATAATGATAATAATAACGCTAATAAAGTTAATATCTACAATAATGATATTAATAATAATATTAATAATATCGATAATAACGATAATAACGATAATAATAGTGGTAATGTTAAGAATAATAACAATAATAACGATAATAACGATTATGATGAAAACAATATCATTGATAATAACGTCAATAGTAATAATAATAATAATAACAATAATTACGATAATAAAGAAATTAACGATAATAATAATGATGATAATGACGATAATAGTAATAATAATAATAACGATTATAACGATATTATCGATTATAATAAGATTTATAATAAAGATAATAAAGATAAAAACGATATTAATAATAACAACAAAAACGATAATAAATATAATAATGATAATAACGATAATAAAAAAATAATAATATTAATGAGAAGAATAACGATGATACCGATAATAACGGTAATAATATTAATAAATATAAATATAATATCGTTAATAAGGTTAGTAATAATAATAATAATAATAATGACTATAATAATGATAATAACGATAATAATTACAATAACGATAATTATAACAATAATAACGATGGGAAAGATTATGAAGATAATAATAATAACAATTATTACGACAATAATAATAAGAATAAGAACGATAAAACGATATTAGCGATAGTAATACTAATAATAATAAAGATAATAACTAAATTGACCATAATAACAATAATTGTGACAATTACAATAATAATAAGAACAGCAATAACCATATTTCCGATAATAACGATAATTACAATAACAATGATAACGATAATAACGATAAGTACAATTATAATAATGACGATAATAACGAAGGAAGTAATAATAATTATAACGATAAAAACGATAATATCATTAATAATAATAACAATAATAAACATAATAAAGTTATCAAAGAAGGTAATTGTAGTAATAAAAGCAGTAATGACAATATTAAAGATAATAACGATATTAACGATAATAATAATATCGATAGTAAGCAAAATATCAATAATAATAATAACAACATTAACCATATTATCGTTAATATTAGCAATAATAATAACTATAATAACGACAATAACGATAATAACAATATTAATAATAACTATAGAAACGATAATATCTATAATAATAAATAAAATATTATCGGTAATAACGATAATAATAATAAAAATAACAACGATATTATCGATAATAACTGTTATATTATTAATAATAACGATAATAACGATATTAACGATAATAAGAATAGTAACTTTAATAACAATGATATTAATATCGATAAAAACAATAAAGTTAATAACGCCGATTATGATAACAACGAAACTAATAATATTAATAATAAAGATAATTACGATAATAACGATAGTAATTGTAGTAATAATAAAAATAATAATGTTATTAACGTAAATAACGAAAATAACGATTATATTATTAACGATTACATTATTAATTTCGATAAAATTAATATCAATACTAAAGATAATAACGATAATAATAATAATAATAATAATATAACGATATTAACGATAACAGTAGTAGTAATACTAACAATAATAACAATACTATCGATAATGATGTTAACGGAATTAATAATAACTATAATAATTATAATAATAATAACAATACTAACTATAAAAACGATAACAATAATAGTAATAGTAATAATAATAGCAATAATAACGATAATAAAGATAATAATAATAACAATAATAACAACAATAACAATAATAGCGGTAACAATAATAACAATAATAACGTTAATAACGAAAATTACGATAATTCTGATAATAACAATAATAATGATAACGATAATAACGAAATAGTAATAATTATAAATACGATTATAAATATAATATCGAAAATAATAATAATTATAATAATTAATATAATAACGATATAAACGATAAGAACAATAATATTTTTAAAAACAATAAAGATAATAACGATAATAATAATAAAAATAACAATAATATTATTAAAAACAATAAAGATAATAACGATAATAATAATAATAATAACAATAACGTGGATAATAACAATAATAATAATAAGAAACTATAATTATGATTATAAAGATAATGATAATAAAGATAATAATTATAATAATAAAAAAAGAGTAACGATAATAATGATACAAACGATAATAATAATTATAACAATTAACATAATAACGATTATAACGATAATAATAATACTAATAATAACAATAATAACAGCAAGAACGATAAAAGATATAATAACATTAATAACGATAAAAACGATAATAAAGAAAATAACGATAATAATAATAACAATAATAACTATAATAACCATGATAATGATATTATAGTAATAAAAATAAAGATAATTTCGATAATAAGGACAATAATAATAGTAATAATAACGATAATAACGATAATATCGATAATAATTATAACGAAAATAACGACAATAATATTATTAATATTAACGATAATAAGAATAATTATAATGACATCGATAATAATAATAACAATAATATCGATAATAAGGGAAATTATGAGAATAAAAGTAATGACGATAATATATATATGACGATAATAATAATAATAATAATCAAAACGATAATAAGGATAATAACGATAATAACGATAATAACGATAATAATAATAATAATGATATAGAAAGTGACGGCATTAACGGTAATGACGATAATAATAATAACAATAATGACGATAATAAAAATATTATTGATAATAACAATAATTATAATTATAATAATAATAATAAAAACCATAATATCAGTAATAATAATAACAATAATAACGATAATAAAGAAATAACGGTAATAATAATAACAATTATAAAGATAATAACAACAATATCGATATTAGCGATAACTATAATAACTATGATTACGATAATAACAATAGAAATGATGACCAAAATATCGAAAACAAAGATAATAACGATATTAATAGTAATAAAAATGAAGTAATATCGGTAAAGTGGATAGTAATAATAATAATATATAGGATAATAAGGATAATAATAATAATAATAACTATAATATCGTTAATAGTAACAACTATAAATTCGATAATAATGGTATTAATGAAAATAACTAGAATAATAATAACACATATAACAATAAAAACGATAATAACAATACTAATATTGACATTAAAAACGATAATTACGATAATAACTATAGTAATAAGTACTATAATAACGGTAAAATGATATTAAAGATAATAATAATAATAATAATATTATCGATAATAAGTATAATTACGAAAATACCGATAATAAAGATAATAACAATAATAACGACAAAAATAATTATAATAATAATAACGATACTAACAATAATAACGATAATAATAATAATAATAATAAAGAAAATGACGGGATTAACGTCAATAACGATAGTAATAGTTACTATAATAACGATAATGATGATAATAATAATAATAACGATAATTATAAGAACAAAAGTTACTATAATAACGATATTAACAATAATAATAAGAAGATTAATAGCTATAATAAAGATAATAAAATTAATAATAATAATAATGGCGATATTATAGATATTAACGATAATAATAAGAACGATAATAACGACAATAGTAATTATAACAATAACGATAATAATGATCATAACGACAATAATAATAATAATAATAATAAGTATGATAAGGATATTAACGATAATAACGCTAATAATGATAATAACGGTTATAATAATAATAATAATAACAATATTAACGATAATCACATTAATAATAATAATAAAAATAATAATAATGATAACATAGATAATAACGATAATAGTAATAACGATTTTTTCGACAATAGTGATAATAATAATAACGATAATAACGATAATAGCGATTGTAGTGACAATAAAGACAGTAATAAGAATAATAATAATAATAATAACGATAATAATAATAATACTAATAAAGATAATTACATTAACAACGATAATAGTAATAATGACTTTAATAGTAATAATCATAATAAAGTTATTAGCGATAATATCAACAATAATAATAATAATAGTAACCATAATAACGATAATAAAAATAATAACTATAATAACGATAATAACAATGAAAATAACAGTAATAATAAATATATATTAAAGTTAGTAAGGATAATAACGATTATAATATTAATAATAATAACGTTAAATACGATACTAGCGACAATATTATTAATAAAATTAACGTTAATAGGTTAATTACTAAATAAAAGTTAATAGTAATAACAATAATAATAATGATAATAACGAAAATAATAATAGCAATAATAACGATTTTTAATGTTAAAAATGATAATAATAATAACATTTATGAACATTACAACATTATCAACGATAATAATAATAATGGCGTTAATAATAATAATCATAATGAAGATATTAACAATAATTTCAACAATAATATTCTAAAAATAATAATAATAATAATAGTAACCATAAGAACGATAATATCGATAATAACGATTATAATAATAACGATAGTAACGATAATAAAGATAATAACGATAATAATATTAACGATAATATCGACATTATTGATAATATCAACAACGATAATTTTGATAATAACGGTAATAAAATTAATAACAAAAAAGATAAAAACAATATTAACAATAATATCGATAATAACGATAATAGCAACAAAAATTGTATAAATAATTACATTAATAACAATAATAGGCATAAAAATGATTTTAACAATAATAATAATAACGGTAATAACAATAATATCGATAAAATTAATATCAATAATTACGATAATTTCGATATTAATAATTGTAATAATAACAATAATAACGATCATAAAGATGACAGCGACTATAATAATAACGATAATACCGATATTAATAATAATAATAGTATTGTTAGTAACAATAGTAATGATAACGATGTTTATAATAGTAATAATAATAACGATTATAACGTTACTAACGATATTAAAGATAATAACGATAATAATGAAAATAGAAGGAATAATAACAACGATATTAACGAAAATATTAATAACAATTATAACGTTAACAACGATAATAAAAATAATAATAATAGTAATAATAACGAAAGTAAAGATAATAACTATAACAATAATAACAATAATAGTGATAATATCGATTATAATAATAATATCAATAATAATAATAATAATATTAATATCAATAATAACAATAATAACGTTAGTAACTATAATAACGTAATAATAACATTATAAATAATTACACAAATAACGATAATAACGGTAATAAAAGAACAATAATAACGATATTAACGAAAATAGTGTTAACAATTTTAACGAAAAGAACGATAACAATATTAATAATAATAATAATAATAGCAAAGGTAAGTATGATAACGCTGACAACTGTAATATTAATACTTATAATAACGATAATAACGATAATAATGATAATAATAATACTAAAAATAACGATAATAACGATATTAATGGCAATAACGATAATAACAATAATTATGAATATCATATTAAAGATAATAACGATGATAATTATAATAATAATAAAGATAACATCTATATTAACAATAAAAACGATAACAATTAAAATCATATTAAAGATAGTAACGATAGTAGCGACAATAAAATAATAATATATATATTAATAATAACAATAATAACGATAATAGCAATAATAATCATAACAATATAACCGATAATATCGATAATAATAAAAATAACAATAATCATAATAAGGAAAATAAAGATAGTAGCGATTATAGTAATAATGATTAAAAAGATAACAACGACAATAATGATAATTGCAATAATAACGATAATAATGGTAATAAAAATAACAATAATGACGATATTTAAGAAAATAGTAAAAACAATAATAACGATAACAACGATAATAACATTAATAACTATAATAACGACAATAAAAATAATAAAATATCTAAAGTAAGAATTATAACGATAATGACGATAACAACGATAATAACATTAATAATATTAATAATAATAACGAAAGCAAGTATAATAACGATGCCATCGATAATAATAATAAAAATAAGAATGATAATAAAAATAATAACGATAATAATAATACTAATAATAAAGATAATAACGATAATAACAATAATCGTATTAAAAATAATAACGATAATAACAATACTAACGATAGTAGAGATAATAATAATAACAACAAAAACAATATTAACGATAATAACTATAATAATAATTATAATAATGACGATAATAACGATAACAATCGTAATAATGATAATAACGATAATAACGATAATAAAAATGATAATAATAGTAATAATAAAAATTCTAACGGTGTAAAAGATTCTAACGATAATAATAATAACAACAATAACGATAATAACTATAATGATGTTAAGAACGATAATAATATTAATAATAATAAAAATAATAAAGACAATAAGGACAATAACGATAATAATAGTAGTAATATTAAAAATATAAAGAATAATAACTATAAAAAAGATAATAACAGCAATAAAAGTAGTAATAAAAAAAGTAATAATTATAATTACGATATAGACGATTTTAACGATAATAATAATTGCAATAAATACGATAATATCGATAATAATAATAATAATAATAACGATAATATCGAATATAATAATAACATTAATAACTATAATAACGATAATAACGATTATAAAGGTAATAATAATAATAATAACAATAAAAAAGATAATAATGACACAATAATAATAATAATAATAATAATAATAATAATAATAATAATAATAATAACGATAATAACGGTAATAACGATAAAAAAGATAATAACGATAAATCGATAATAATAAATACGATAATAACGATATCATCGATAATAATAATAACAATATTTACAATAATATCGTTTAAAATGACAACAATATTGACGATAATACCGACAATAATAAAAATAACAATAACAGTAATAACGATAATAACGATAATATCGTTAATAATAATAATGATAATAATGGTAATAGCGATAAAAACAATAACGATATTAACGATAATATTGACAATATTAAAGATAGTAATGATAATAATTTAAAAATGATAATAATTATCATAATTATAGTAGTAATAACGATAATAACGATATTAAAAATAAGAATAATTACGATAATATAGATAATAATAATAAAATTCATAACGTTAAAAATGATAATATGGATAATAACGGAAGCTATAAAAAATTGATAACGCTAATAACGATAATAAAGATATAATATTATTAATAATAAAGATAGTAACGATTATAATGGAAATAATAATAATAACAATATCGAAAATAACGATAATAACAGTAAAATCAATAATAATTGTAAGAATACTAGTAATAATAATAATGAAAATTACGATAATAACGATAATAATAATAATATTAACAATATTATTACACACAATAATAACAATAATAAAAGTTATGATAAGAATAATATTAATTATAATGACGATTATAATGATAATAACGATAATATCTATAATAATGATAATAATAATAATAATTATAACGATAATAACGATAATATCGATAATAATATTAATAAGAGTGATAGTAGCGTTAATAGTAATAACTATAAATTAGATAATAATGATATTAATGAAAATAACTATAATAGTAATAATAAATATAAAAATAATAACTATAATAACAATAACAATAATAACAATAATAACGATTATTACGATAATAAGGATAGTAATATTGACTATAATAATGATAACAAAGATAATAACGGCAATAATAAAAATTATAATAATATCGATAATAATAGGAGTAATAATAACAAAAATAACAAAAATAACGATATTGATGATGACAATAATAACGATAATAACGATAATATCGATAATTATAATAACGATAATGACGACATTTGTAATAATAATTATAACGATAAAAACGGTAATAACGATAATAATAATAACAATTATAACGATAATAACGAAAATAACGATAATAACGTTAACAACGACAATTATAATAATTACAACAACAATATTAACAATAATATCGATATAATAATAATGATATTTACGATAAATGTAATAATAATAATAACGATAATAACGATAAAAAGATAATAATAATAATAATATTGACGATAATAACGGCAATTTAATAAAATAATAACGATGATATCGATTATGACTATAATATAAATAATATAATTAAATATATAGAGGATAATAGCGATAACATCGATCATAATAACAATAATATCGTTAATAGCATCAATAACGATAATAACAATAATTATATAACAATAATAAAGATAATAACGATAATAACAGTAAACATATTAATAATAATAACAATATTAACAATAATACCGATAAAAACGATTTCAACGATAATAATTGTAGTAATAATAACAATAATAACATTACTAACGATAATAACGATATTAAACATACTAATAATAACGATAATAACTATAATATGGATAATAATAATAACAACGATGATGATAATGTCGGTAATAATGATAAAAATAATAATAACGATAACAACGATAATAACGATAATAATAATTATAATAATAATAAAAATAATAATAATAAAAATAATTGCGATTATAATTATAATAACGATAATAATAGGAATACTACTAAAAATAATAATGATAATAACAATGATAACGATAATAATTAGAAGAATAAAAAAGATAACAACGCTATTACCGATAATATAGATAATAATAGTAATAATAGAAACTATAATAACGACAGAAACAATAATAACTATAAACTAATATCGATTATAACGATGATAGTAATAATAATAATATCGATAGTATCAATAATAACGATAATAACAATACTAATAATAATAATAATAATATTGCTTATAACGCTATAAACGATAATAACGATAATAATAATAAAATCAATAAAAATTATAACGATAATAATTATTATAATAATAAATATAATAACGAAAATAATAATACAAACGATAATAATACTAATGTTTATAACCATAATAACGATAACAACGATAATAAAAAAACATTAATAACGATAATAACGATATTAACGTAAATAACGATAATAATAATAGCAATAATATCTATAATAATCATAATAACGATATTATAGTAATAAAAATAAAAATAATATCGATAATAAGGACAATAATAATAGTAATAATAACGATAATAACGATAATATCGGTAATAATTATAACGAAAATAACGACAATAATAATATTAATATTAAAGATAATAAGAATAATAATAATAATAACGATAATAATAATAACAATAATATCGTTAATAAGGGTAAATACGAAAATAACAGTAATAAAGATAATATATATAAAACGATAATAAAAATTATAATAAAATCGATAATAACGATATTATCGATAATAACAGTAATACTAATAACAATAATAACAATAGTAATCAAATAACGATAATAATAATAACAATTATAAAGATAATAACTAGAATAACGATATTATCGATAACTATAATAACTATAATTACGATAATAACAATAGTAATGATCACAATAATATCGAAAACAACGACAAAAACGATATTAAAAGTAATAAAAGTAAAGATAATATCGGTAAAGTGGATAATAATAATATTATAATCGATAATGAAGATAATAAAAATAATAATAATAATAATAACGATAATATCGCGAATAGTAACAACTATAAATTCGATGATAATGATATTAATGAAAATAACTAAAATAATAATAGTACATATAACAATAATAAAGATAATAACAATGATAATAAAAACATCAATAACGATAATTACGATGATAACGATAGTAATAATTTCAATAATGACAATAACAAAGATGATAATGATAATAATGATAATAAAAATATTATCGATAATAAGGTTAATTACGAAAATAACGGTAATAAAGATAATAACAATAATAACGACAATAATAATAATAATAATAACGATACGAACGATAATAACGATATTAATAAATATAATAATAAATATAATAAGCTTATTAACGATAACCTATAATAATTATAATAACGATAATTATAAGAACAATAATTACTATAATAACAATATTAACAAAATAATAATAATAAGAATAACAACGATAATATAGAAATACCGATAATAATAATAACAATTATAACAATAATAACGATATTTAGGATAATAACGATAATGATAATAACAATAATAACGATAGCAACGATAAGAACGATAATATTAATCTTAATAATAACGAAAATAAGGATAATGACGACAACAACTATAATAATAATAATAAAGACAGTAAAGATATTAACGATATTAACGATAATAACAATAATATCGAGAAGAATAAAACGATAATAACGATTACAGTAA
The DNA here is from genome assembly GCF_910589235.1 of Vespa crabro. NCBI lineage: Eukaryota > Metazoa > Arthropoda > Insecta > Hymenoptera > Vespidae > Vespa > Vespa crabro. The sequence continues at coordinate 4,308,959 of NW_025813595.1, forward strand.
TAATAATAATATGGATAGTAAAAAAAGTAAAGATAATGACGATAAAAAAAATAATAATATTAACGATAAAAACGACATAAACGATAACAGCGATAATAATGTAAATAACAATAATAATAACAATAATAACGATAATAACAATTATAACGAGAACATTATTATTGATAATAACGGTAATAACTATAATAATAATAATAACATTATTAATGATAATAACAATAAAAACGATATCAAAACGATAATAAAAATATTTATAATAATAACGAAAATAGAGATAATCACGATAAAAACGATACTAATAATAATAATCATAATGATAATAATGATAATAATGTTTATAAGGATAACAATAATAATAATAATAACGATAATAACGATAAAGACGATAACAATAATAACGAGGATAACCACAATATCAATAATAATAACAATATTAACGAGAATAATGATAATAATAATAATAATAAAAACAAAAAAAAAGATAATAAAGATTGAAAGATAATAATATTAACGGTATAACGACAATATTCATAATAATAATGACGTTAATAACGATAATGACGGTAATTATGATAATAACGATAATAATAATAATATCTACAATAACGATAATAACGATAATAATAAAAACGATAATAATAATAATAATAATAATAACAATGATTACGATGATAACGATAATAATAATATTAATAATAATAACGATAATATCTATAATAACGATACTAAAAATAACAATAATAATAATAATAACGATAAAATCTATAATAACGAATCTAAAAATAACAATAATAAATATAATAATAGAAATAACGATTACAAAGATAATTAAAATTACATTAATGACGAAAATTATGATAATTACGATAATAATGAGAAGAATATAAACAATAACAATAATAACGAAAAAATTATAATAACGATAATAAAAATTATAATAACGATAACAACGATAATAATAATTCTAATAATAACAATAACACTAATAATGATAGTAACGATAATAAACATAACAATAAGAACGAAAATAATTATAATAACGATAATAAAAATAACAATAAAAAAAACAACGATAATATCGATCATAACTGCAATATTATTTATAATAACTATAATAACGATAAAAAGGAAAGTAACTATAATAACAATAATATTAATAACGTTAAAAGCAATAATAAAATTAATAACGATAATAATAGTTTGAACAATAACAATAATAACGATAATAATAATAAAATTTATAACGCCAATTATGATAACAAGAGAAATAATAACATTAATAATAACTTTAATTACGATAATGACGATAATAATTGTAGTAATAATAATAATAATAACGATACTAACGAGAATAAAGATAATAACGGTATTAACGATAATAACGGTATTAACGATAACAACGATAGAAATAATTACAATAATAACGATGATGACGATAATAATGAGAATAATGATAATTATAAGAACAATAATAATTATAATAACGATACTAACAATAATAATAATAAGAATTACAACGATAATAAAGAAATAACGATAATAATAATAACAAATATAACTATAATAACGATAATAACAATAATAACGATAATAATAATAATAATAATAATAATAATAATTATATCAAGGATAATAGCGATAATAATAATTACAATAATAATGATAATAACGACAAAAATGATAACAAGGAAAATAATTATAATAAAAATATAAATAGAAACGATAAAATGGTAATACTTACGATTATAACGATAATAACGTTAATAACGATATTAACCATAATAAAATTAATAATTATATTTACGTTAATAACGATAATAATATCAGCAATAATAGCGATAATAGCGACAATAACGGTAACAATAATAATAACATTATTGACGATATTAACGATGATAAAACCAAAAACTACGAAAATTACGATAATAATTATAACAAATAACGATAATAACTACAATAATTATAACAATAACAACGATAATAAAAATAATAACGATAATAATGATAGTAACGATATAACGATAACAACGATAATAATAAAAATAGTAATAATAGTAATAATAACGATAATAACGATAAAATCGATAATAACGTAATAATAACGATTACAACAATAATAACGACAATAACGATAATAATAATAATAATGATAATAGTAATAAAACCGATAATAATAAAAATAATAATAATAACGATAATAACGATAATAGTACATGTAATAATAATACTAATAACTATAATAACGGTAATAACGATAATAATGATAAAAACGATTATAAAAACAACGATAATACCGATAATGGTAGTATTAATAATAACGATAATAATGGTATTTACGATAATAATAATAACAATAATATAGAAAAGAACGATATTATCTATAATAACGATATTAATAATAACGATATAAACTATAATAACGATGAAAAGATAATAATAACATCAATATTACCGATAATATTGATAATAATAATAATGACAATAGCAATAATAACGATAATAAAGATATTAACGGTAATAATGATAATGATAATGACGATATAATAATAATAATAATATCAAAAGTAACAATAATTACCATAATGACTTTAATGACGATAATAATAATAACGATAATAACGATAGCAATGATAATAACGATAATAGCGATAATAATAATAAAAATAATAACGATTTTAACGATATTAGGATAATAGCAATAAAGATAATAAGGATAAAAATCTTAAAAATACTAACGATATTAAAGATATTAACGAGAAACATAATAAGGATATTAACGAATATAACGATAATAATGATAATAATAATAATAATAATAACATTAATAAAGTTAATAGCGTAAATAACGATAATAGCGATAATACATATAATAATTATAACGAATATAACGATAATAACGATAATTATGAAATTAATAATAATAATAATATCGATAAAAATGATTATAACGATAATAACTATATTAACTATAAGAACGACACTAAATTAATAATAATAATGAAAATAATAATACCGTTAATGACGATAATAGCGATAATAGTAGTAGAAGTAATATCAATAATAACAATAATATCGATATAAAGATAATAACGATAATAATACTAACGATTATAACGAAAATAGTAATAATAATAATAGCGATAATAACGATAATAACGACAATAACGATAATAATGATAGTAATAATAATAATTATAATAATAATAATAATAATAATAATAATGGTTTTAAAAATAATAACAATAATGCGTTTAAAAACGACAAAAATTGTGGTAATGTTAAGAATCATAACAATAATAACGATCATAACGTTTATGACAATAACAATATTATTGACAATAACGTCTATAGTAATAATAATAATAATAACGATAATAATGATAATTATAATATCGATAATATCGATAGTAACTATAATAATAATAATAATAATAACGTTAAAAGGGATAATAACTATTTAAACGATAATAATGATCGCAATAATATCAATATAAACGATAATAACGATAATAACGATAATAATCTTAACAATAATAATGATATTAGATATTTTAATGATAATAATAATAATGATAATATCGATAATAACGATAGGAATAATAATTTAATATCGATTGTAACAATAATAACGACAAAGACGATAGTAACGATAACAATAATAACGGTAATAATGATAATTATAATATCGATAATATCGATAGTAACTATAATAATAATAATAATAATAATAACGTTAAAAGGGATAATAACTATTTAAACGATAATAATGATCACAATAATATCAATATAAACGATAATAACGATAATAACGATAATAATCTTAACAATAATAATGATATTAGAGATTTTAAGGATAATAATAATAATGATAATATCGATAATAACGATAGGAATAATAATTAAATATCGATTGTAACAATAATAACGACAAAGACGATAGTAACGATAATAATAATAACGATAATAATAATAACGATCATAAAGTTAATAATAAAAATCATATTAAAGATAATAACGCTAATAACAATACTAACGATATTACCGACAATAATAATAACGATATTAAGGATAATATCGGTAATAATTGTAACAATATTAACAATAAAAACGATAATAATAATAACAACTAAAACATTAATAACGATATTAACTATAATAAAATTTATAATAATAACGACAGTGAAGATAATAATGATAATAATAGAAGTAATAATAACAATATAAAGAGTATTAAATATAATAATGATTATAAAGATAATAGTAGTAGTAATAATAACAGTAATAACAATAATAACGACAATAACGATTATAACAATGTTAACGATAATAATATTGACGATAATAACGATAATAACCATAATAATATTAATAATAATAATAAAGATAACAACGATATTAACGAAAATAATGACAGTAATAATAATAATAATAACGAAGATAACGATAACAATGATAATACCGATAATAAAGATAATAACAATAATAATAATACTATTAATGTTGATAATGACGATATTAACTATAATAATATTAGTAATAATAACGATAAAAGAAGAAATAATAACAATAATAACAATTCTAGCGATAATAATGTTATTACCGATAATAACGATAATTATAATATTCATAGTAACTATAACAAGGATATTATCCATAATAATAATAACAATAATAACGATAATAACGATAATAACAATTGTAATAGAAGTATTAATAACAATATTAAGAATAATAACAATATAAACGATAATAGAAATAAAAATAGTAGTAATATAAAATGTAATAATTATAATAACGATAAAAACAATATAACGATAATAATAATGACAATAAATAGGACATTATCGATAATAATAATAACAATAATAACGATAATATCGATAATAGTAATAACATTAATAACTATAATTACGAAAATAACGATTATAACGATGATAATAATAAGAGTAATAATAACCACGAAAATAAAGTTAATAACGATAGCAATAATAATAACACTAACAATATAAATAATTACAATAGTAACGATAATAACATTATGACGATAATAATAATAATAATATTAACGATAATAGCGATAATGAAGATAATAACGATAATAAGGATAATAACATTATGGTTATTAACGATAAAAACGACAATAAAGATAATAACAATTACAATTATAAAGATATTAATGAAAATAACGATAATAATGATAATAAAGACAATAATAATAATAGTAATAACGATAATAATGATAATAACGATAATAATAAAATCGAAAATAATGACAATAATAATAATAATAACATTAATAATGGTAATAACGATAACATCGGTAATAATAAAAACAATAATATCGATAATAACGATATTAACGATATAAAAATAATAATAATAATTTCGGTAATTAGGTTAATTACGAAAATATCGGTAATAACCACGATAACGGGGAAATCGATAATTAACAATAAAATCGATAATAACGATAATAACGACATTAAATGAAATAATTATAACGATAATAACAATAATGATAATAGTAATTATAATAATAACGATAATAACGATAATAACGCATAATAATAATTACAACAATAAAAATAGTAATAATAAAAATAATAACGATGATAACGATATTGACGATAATAATAAAAATAATACCGTTAATAACGATAATAACGATAATAAAATTAATAATAATATCGATAATACTGATAATAACGATAATAAAATATTAACAGTAATAAAAATAAGATAATATCGATAATAACGATAATATCGATAATAATTATAACAAAATGACGACGATAATAATAATCATTATCGGTATAAGGATAAATACGATAACATCGATAATAATAATACCAATAATATCGATAATAACCATAATGACGACAATAATAATATTAATAATAATAATAATAATAATAATAACAAGGATAATAACGATAATTACGATAATAACGATAATATCGACAATGATAATAATAATATTTACGATAATAATGATAATAACGATAATAATTATAATAATAACATTAAAACCAATAATAACGATAATAACAATAATAATAATAGCATTACAAACAATAATATCGATAATAACGATAAATACGATAATAATTATAACAATTATATCGATAATAACGATTAGAAATATAATACTATTAACAATAATATCGCTGACAACGATAATAACGATAATTATAATAATTTCATATAAATATTAAGAATTATAATGATAAGAACGAACATAACTATATAAAAGTATATAACGGCAAATATAATAATAATAATAGCGATAAAGACGATAATGACGATAATAACGATAATGATGATAATAAGGATTATAATAATATCGATAGTAACGATAATGGTAATAATAATAATAATGATAATAACGATTATAATAATAATAATAATAACCATAAAAGCTATAAAAGCGATAATAATAATAATAACGATAATAAGGGTACTAACGATAGCAAAGATAATAAAAATATCAATAAAAACGATAATAACGATGTTAACGATAATAAAGATAATAACAATAAGACCGATAGTAATGATACGATAATAACGATTACTGAAATGATAATATTACCGATTGTTTTAATAATAACGATAATGACGTTAATAATAAAAATATTAATAAGGTAATAACGATATTAACGACAAAAACGATAAAAATGATAATATCAATAATAATAAAAATAACAATTACAATAATAAAGATAATAACTATAAGAATGAGAACAATAATAACAATCATAGCGTTAATAATGATAATAATAATAGCAATAATAGCGATAACATCGTTAATAACAATAATCGTAATAATAACGATAATAGTGGTAATAACGATGACAACGATAATAATAATAATAGTAATAACGATAATAACGATATTAACCAAAATTAGGATAATAATAATAGAAATAATAACAATAATGGCGATATTAATGATAATAAGAATAATAAAGATATTAACAATAATAATAATAGTAATAATAATGTTAATAACGTTATTAACGATAATAACGATAATAATAATAACAGTAATATAGATAATAACGATAATATCGATTATAATAATAACAATAAAATCGATAGTAATGATGTTAATGATAACAATAATAACATTATTTACGATAATAACGACAATAGTAATAATAATAATATCATAATAATAATAACAATAATAACGATAATGAAGATTTTTACGATAATAATAATAACGATAATAACGATAATAATAATAATTTTAATAACAAAGTATATAACGATATTCAGGAAAATAACGATAATAATGATAGTAACGATACTAATAAAAATAATAATAACAATAATAACTATAATAACGATTATAATGATAATAACTATAATAATGATATTAACAATAAGAATAAAAGTAATAATAAAGACATTAACGTTATGAACGATTATAATGATAATAACGATACTAATAAAAAAAATAATAACAATAATAAAGATAATAATAATAAAATTAATATCGATAATTACGTTAATAACTATAATAATAATAGCATTAATAACAATAATATCGATAATAATAATAATAATAGTAATAACAATATTAAGGTTAATAAAGATATTAATGATATTACTAATAACGATGACAACGATAAAAACAATAATATTTATATTAATAATAACGAAAAGAAGGATAATATCGATAACAACGATACTATTAATAATCATTATCAAGATAATAACATAACTAACGATCATATCGTTAAAATGATAATAACATTACTAATAATAATATTAATATCAATAAAAACGATAACAAAACTATTAATGAGATGAATATGAACGATAATAACAATAATAAGGATAATAAGAATTACAATAATATCGATACCAACGACAATAACAATAAAAATAATAATAATAATAACGAAAATAACGATAATAACGATGCCAACGATAATAATAATAACAATAATAAGGATAATAACGATGAAAACGATAATAATAATAACAATAATAATGATAATAACGATAATAACGATTATACGGATAATGGAAATACGATGATATCGATAAATGTAATAATAATAAGAACGATAATGAAGATAAAACGATAAAAATGATAATAACTATAATAACGATAATAACAATGAAAATAGTAGTAATAATAGAGATATTAAAGATAGTAACGATAATAACGATAATAATAATAACGATAATAACAATAACGTCGATAATATTAATAACAAAATTTACGATAATATCGATATTAATAATTGTAATCATAACAATAATAACGATCATAACGATAATAGCAGCTATAATAATAACGATAATAATGATATTAATAATAATATCACTATTGTAAGTAACAATAATAATGATAACGATGTTTATAATCGTAATAATAATAACGTTTATAATGATACTGACGGTAATAATGAAAATAAAAATAATAACCATAATAACGATAATAATAACATTATTACTAATAATAACAGTAACGATAATAACGATAATAAAAACAGCAATAATAACAATATTAACGAAAATAGTAATTACAATTGTAACGGACCAACGATAACAGCATTAATAATAATAATAATAATAATAGCGAATGTAAGGATGATAACGGTGACACCTATAATATTAATAACAATAATAACGATAATAACGATAATAATAAAAATCGTATTAAAGATAATAAAGATAATAATGATACTAACGGTAATAATGAAAATAATAATGACAACAAAAACAATATTAACGATAATAAGTGTAATAACAATTATAATAATGACGGTAAAAACGATAACAACGGTAATAATGATAATAACGATAATAACGATATTAATAATGATAATAATAATAATAATAAAGATAATAACGAAGTAAACGGTTCTAACGATATGAATATTTACAACAATAACTATAATAACGATTATGATGATAAGAACGATAATAATACTAATAATAATAAAAATAATTCCGACAATGACGACAATAAGAATAATAATAGAATTATTAATAACAATTTTAAGAATAATAACTGTAAAAACGATAATAACAATAATAATAATAGTAATAAAAAAGTAATAATTATAATAACGATAAAAACGATTTTAACGATAATAATAATGACGATAAGTAGGATAATATCGATAATAATAATAACAATATTAGCCATAATACCGATAATAATAATAACAATAATAACGGTATAATTAAAAATAATAGAAAAATAAAATAATATCAATAATAACGATAAAAAGTATAGAAACGATTATATCGATTATATAAAATACGATAATAACGATATTATCGATAATAATAATAACAATATTAACAATAATATCGATAATAATAACAACAATATTGACGATAATATCGATAATAATAATAACAATAATATCAGTAATACGGGTAATAACGATAATATCGGTAATAATAATAATGATACTATGTTAATAGCGATATAAACAATATCAATATTAACGATAATATTGACAATATTAAAGATAATAATGATAATAATTTTAAAACAATAATAATTATCATAATTATAGTAGTAATAACGATAATAACTATATTAAAAATAAAAATAATAACGATAAAAGAGATAATAATAATAAAATTTATAACGTTAATAACGAGAATAACGATAATAACGGTATTAATAATAAAATTGATATCGCTAATAACGATAATAAAGGTATAATATTATTAATAAGGATGTTAATAATGATTATAATGGAAATAATAATAATTACAATATCGATAATAACGATAATAACGTTAAAATGGATAATAATAATTGTAATAACATTAGTAATAATAATAATGATAATTACATTAATAACGATAATAATAATAGTTATAATAACATTATAACAAGAATAACGAGAACAACTATAATAACGAAATCTATAATAACGATAATAAAGACAATAATAATAACAATAATAATATCGATTATAACTGTAATATTGATAGTAACCATAATGACGATAATAACGATAATATCGATAATAATAATAATAATAATAGTTACAGTAATATCGAAAATAACGATAATAACGACAGTAATAATAATAATAATATTAATATCCATAATGCAGATAATGACGCCACTTAAAATAATTATATAATATTAGTAATAATAACGATAATGACGATAATAATAATAGTATTAATAACAATATTAAAAATAATAACGATAATAACGATAATAACGATAATAATAATAATAATAACGACATTATAACTGTAATAAATATAATAACGATATGTTATTAACGTTAAAGACGACAATAGTGATAATAGAAATAACGATAATAACGATAATAGCGGCAATAAAAATTATAATAATAAAGATAATAACGATATTATGGAAAATAAAGATAAAGCTATAAGAATAATAATAATAAGAACAATATCAATGATAATAACGGTAATAAACATAATAACATTAACGATGACATGACAAAAATAATAACAATATTAATAACGATAATAACGAAAACAACAATAATAAAGATAATAACTATATTAACGATATCAATAATAACGAAAATAACGTTAATTTCGATATTAATAATAACAATATTAAAGATAATAACGATAGGGCGATTAATAATAATAATAATAATAATAATATTATTATATGATAAAATAATAATAAGATAAAATAATAATAATATTAACGATTACAACGAAAATAATGATAATAATAGTAGTAATATTAACAATTATAACAATAATAACGATAATAAAGAAAATAACGGTAATTACGATATTAATTATAAGAATAATCTATTTAACATTAATACTAACGTTGAAAACGATAATATAAATAAAATTAATAACGATAATAACGATTATAATAATAAGAAAGATAATAATATGAATAATAAAAACAATATTAACTATTATAACGATAATAACGTTAATAATAGATGTAATAATAACAATATTAAAAATAATATGTATAATAACGATAATAACGACAATAATAGTAGTAATAAAAATAATAGCCATAAAAACGATTTTAACGATAATAATAATAACGATAATAACGATAATATTGATATTATTAATAACAATACTTATGATAATTTCGAAATTAATAATTGTAATCATATCAATATTAACGATTATAACGATAATAGCGACTATAATAATAACTATAATAACGACTTTAATAATAATAATAATATTATCTTTAGTAACAATAATAATAATAACGATGTTTATAATAGAAATAATAAAAACGATTTTAACGATATTTATAACGATATTATAAATATAACGATTAAAACGATAATATTGATAATAACGATAATACCGATAATAACGACAATAAAGATAATCATAATAACGATAATAACGATAAAGATAATATTAATAATGACGCTAATAAAGATAATAACTACAATAACAAAAATAATAATAATAATAATAACGATGATAACGATAAAACCAATAATAATTTCAGTAATAATAACAATAATATCAATAATAACGATAATAACCATAATAATAATAACAATAAAATCGATAATATCGTTAATAATAAGAGTAATAATAACCTAATTAGGAATAATATATATAGTAACAATAATAACGGTAATAATGGTAGAAGTAATAACAGAAATAACAATAATAACGATAAAAACGATATTAACGTTAAGAATAGTAACGATAATAACGATAATATTGATAATAATAATAACAATATTTACGATAATATCGATAAAAGTAAAATAATAATTACAATATTAAAGATCATAACGATAATAGCGATAATATTAATAAAGATAATAACGATAATAAGAAAAATAACAATATCGATAGCAACATTAATAATTATAATGATTATTATATTAGTAATACTAATTACGATTACAACGATAAAAACGATAATAACGATAATAATAATAAAATTAGAAAGGACAATTACGTTAAAAACTAAAATAATAATAGCAATAATAACTATAAAAACGAGAATAATGATAATAAAAGTAATAACAATAATAACGATAATAATATTAATAACAATAATAACGATTATAATGAAAATAACGATAGTGATAATAATATTAATAAAAATAATAACGTTAAAGCGATATTAACGATAATCACCTTAATACTGATAACAATATTAACAATAATAACGATAATAACGATTGTAATGATAATAATATTAACAATAATATCGATAAATACAATCATACCGATAATTATAATAATAGTAATATAGATAATAGAGATAATTAAGAAAAAAACGGTAATAACGAATATATCGATAATAAAGGTAATAATTATAACAATAATGACGATATTAACGATAATTACGATTATAATTATAATGACGATAGTAATTATAATAGAAATAACAATAGGAAAGATGATGAAGATAATAAATAACGATAGGAAAGATATTGAAGTTAATAATAATAACTATAATAACGACAATAGTAATAATAATGACGATAATAACGATATTAGCGATAATAAAAATAATAATTATAAAGATAATAACGAAATTGACCATAATAACGATAATGGTGATAATAACGATAATAATAATAATAATAGTAACAACAATAACAATAATTACAATAATAATAACAACAGCAATAACGGTAATACCGATAATAACGATAATAATAATAACAATGATAACGATAATAACGATAAGTACGATTATAATAATGTCGATATTAAAGAAAACAGTAATAATAATTATATCGTTAATAACAATAATAACAGTAATAATAATAACAATGAAAAAGATAATAAAGAAATCAACGATATTAATTGTAATAATAAAATATAATAACGATACAAACGATAATAACGATATTAAAGATATTATCGTTAATATTAACAATATTAATAACTATAATAACGACAATAACGATAATAACGATAATTATAATAAGACTAAAAACAATAATATTAATAAAATCAATAAAGATAACGATAATAATAATAAAATAATAACAATAATAAGGATAATAACAATAATATTAATAACACAATTAAGGATAATAATGATTATAAATATAATGATAATAAGGATAATAATTATAATAATAATATCAACGATAAAGATAATAATGATACGAACGATAATAATAATAATAATAATAATAACCATAGTAACGATAATAACAATAATAATAAGAACATTAATATCGATAATAACGATTATAACGATAATAACGATAGTACGAATTATTATAATAAAGATAATAACGATAATGGCAATAATAATAATAACGATAATGACGATAATAACGATAATAATGATAGTAACAATAATAACGATGATAACATTATTAACGATAATAATAATAACAATAATACCGATAATAACGATAATAAATATAATAATAATAGTAATAATAAAGATTATAACAATAATAACGATTATAATGATAATAACGAATGTAATATTAATAATAATAACAATAATAACGATAATAACGATAATAATAGTGGTAACAATAAAAGTAATAAAAATAATAACGATAATAACGATAATGAGGATAATAATAATAATAATAATATTAATAATAATAAAAATAAAAACTATAATTTGTATAATAACAATAATAATAGTGGTAATGTTAAGAATAATAAAAATAATAACGATAATATCGATTATTACGATAACAATATTATTGTTAATAACTTCAATAGTAAAAATAATAATAATGATAATAAAGCTAATAACTATAATAACGATAACGACTATAGTAACGATTATAATTATAACGATAATAAAGATAATAGTAGTAATATTATTAACGATAATAACGATATTTACGATAATAATTATAATAAAAATAAAGAAAACAACGATAGTAACATTCATAACGATAATAATAAAAACAATAATAATAATAATATAGAAAATTAAAATAATAATAATAGTAATAATAGCGAGAACATCGATAATAGCGATACAAATATTAACGATAATATCTATAAGAATAATATTAAAATATCGATAGTGACAATAGTAACGACAAAGACGACAATGACGACAAAAATAATAACGATAATGACGATGATAATAATAATGATCATATAGTTAATAACGATAATAATAATAATGATAATAGCAATGATAACGATATTAACGATTATAATATTATCGATAATAACGATAATAATCCATAATAATTATAATATTAATTAACATAATAACGATATTAATGATAATAATGATAATAACAATAATAACACTAATAACGATAGTTGCGATAATAATAGTAATAATAATAACAATAATAACAAAAATATTGTTAATAAGGAAAATACCGATGATAATGATAATTATAATATTCATCATAACTATAATAAGGATATTATCGATAATAAGAATTACGATAATAACGATCAGAATAATATCCATGAAAACGATAAAATCGAATATAATAATAAAAACTTTAACGATAAAATCGATAATAATAAAAATAATTTTAACGTTAATAACCATAATAATAATAATAATAATAGCAATAATAACCGTAATAAGGAAAATAACAAGGAAAATAATAATAACGATAATAACAATAATAGTAATAATTATAATATCGATAGTAACAGTAATAACTATAATGACGATAATAACGATAATGATAATAACGATAATGACGATGGATATAGAAACGATAATATCTTTAATAACGATAATAATAATAATAATAATAGCGATAATAAAGATATTAACGATAATAACGATAATAATCAAAACAATTAAAACGTTAATAACAATAATTATGATAATAACAATAATAATTATAATAGTGATAGCATTAACAACGATATTTAAGATAATAATAATAATAATAAGGATAATAACATTATTTACGATAATAATGATAAAAAAGTTAATGACGATAATATCGATAATTATAATAACAATATTAACGATAATAAAAATAAAAATACTAACAAAACAGCGATAATAACGAAATTATCGATAATAACGATAATAATAATAGTAATAATAATAACGATAATAATCATAAAAACAACAATAATATTAATAATAATAATATTAATAATAATAATAATAATAATAATAATAATAATAATAATAACGATAATAACGATTTTAATGATAATGAAGAAATAATAATAGCAATTAATACGGTAAATACGATAATAAAATAGTAATAATAACGATTAGAACGATACTAACCACAATAACGATAATAATAATAACAATTATAAAGATAATAACGATAATAATTATTAGAATGACAATAACTATAAAAACGATTATAATCACAACGATAATAACGATAATATGGAAAAAAATAATAACAAGATTAACAATAATATTGATAATAATAATAATAAAAATAACAATAATTACGATAATAACGATAATAAAATTAATAATAATAAAGATAATAACAATATTAACGATAATATCGACAATAACGATAATAAAAATAATAATAGTAATAGCAATAATAACGATAATAACGATAATAAAGATAATAATTCTAAGAATAATATATATAACATTGATACTAACGTTAATAACGATAATACTAATAACAATAATTACAATAAAAACGTTTATTATGGTAAGAACGATAATAATATTAATAATAATAACAGTAATAACGATTATTACGATATAAGTATAATAATAAAAGTAATAACAACAATGTTAAAAATAATAAGTATAATAAAGGTAATAACTACAATAATAGTAGTAATAATGAAAGTAATAACAATAATAGCCATAAAAACGATTTTAACGATAATAATTATAACGATAATAACGATAATAACTATAATATTATTAACATTAATTAGGATAATATCGATATTAATAATTGTAATAATAACAATAATAACGATCGTAACGATAATAGCGATTATAATAAAAACGATAATAACGATAATAATAATAATATTATCGTTAGTAACAATAATAATGAGAACGATGTTTATAATTGTAATAATAATAACGATTATAACGATAATAACGATAATAATGATAATAACGATAATAATTATATTAATAAAAGGAACAATAATATTGATATTAACGATAATAAGAATAATATTAATAACGATATTAAAAATAATAACAATAATAACAATAATAATAGTAGAAATAATAACAATAATAACGATAATAAAGATAACAATAATATTATTGACGATAACAATGATAATATTAATATAAATAATAACGATAATAACGATTAAAACGATAGTAGCGATAATAAATATAATAACGACAATAATAATAATAATAATGATAATAATAATAATAATAATAATAATAATAATAATAATAATAATAATAATAATAATAACGATAATAACAATAATAACATTAATAACATCAGTAATAATAACAATAATATCAATAATAACGATAATAACGACAATAATAATAAAAATAATATCGATAATATCGATAATTATAATAATAATATTAACGATAATTTCAGTAATTATATTAATACTAATAACAATAATAACGATAATAACGATAATAAAGAGAATAACGTTAATATCGATAATAACTATAATAATAATAACGAAAATAACGATAATAATGATATTAACGATAATAATAATAATAATAATATCGATTACAACGATGATAACGAAAATAAAAATAATAACGATAATAATAGTTATAATAATTGCCATAATAATAACGTTAATTACAATAATAACGATAATAATAATAGTAATTTTAAAAATAATAGCAATAATAAGAACAATAATGATAATAATATATACGATTTTAACAACAATAGTAATAATAATAATAATAACGATAATAAAGATAATAACGATAATAATAGCTGTAATGTTAGGAATAATAACAATAATAACGATAATAAAGATTATGACGATAACAATATTATTCATAATAACGTCAATAGAAATAATAATAATAATGACGGTAATATCGTTATTAGTAGTAATATTAATAACGATAATAACGATAATTACGATAATAATAATAATAATAATAATAATAAAGATAATAACGATAGTAACAATAATGACGATAATAATAATAAAAATATTAAAGATAATAACGAAAATTATAAAAATAATAATAGCAATAATAACAATAATATCGATAATATCGATAATAATGAAATTAATAATGATAGTAATAGCAATAATAACGATATTAAAGAAAATTGTATTAACATTAGTAACGAAACAACGATATTAACATTTATAATAATAATAATAAAAACGAAAGTAAGTACAATATCGGTGACAACTATAATATTAATAACAATAATCACGATAATAACGATAATAACGACAATAATAATTCTAATAATACCGATAATAACGATATCAATGGCATTATCGATAATAACGTTTATAATAATAATCTTATTAAAGATAAGAAAGATAATAACGATACTAACAATAACAGCGATAATAATAATAACGATATTAAGGATAATATCGTTAATAATTATAAAAATATTCACGATAGTATCGATAATAATAATAACGACAAAAACAATAATAACGATAATAACTATAATAAAATTTATAATAATAACGATAATAACGATTATAACGTTAATAATAATAATAACAATATTATTGATAATAGCAATGATAATAATAGTAATAATATAGGTAATAATAATAAGAGAGTTCCTAACGATAATGATAATGTGACAATAACGATAATAATGAATATGATGATAAGAAAGATAATAATACTTATAATATTAAAAATAATAACCACAATAACGATCATAATGACAATAATAGAAGTAATAATAACAATATTAAGAATAATAACTTTAATAACGATTATAACGATAATAGTATTAGCAATAATAACAGTTATAACAGTAATAACAATAATAATGCATATAACATTGTTAACGATAATAATATTAAAGATTTTAACGATAATAACCATAATAATAATAATAATAATGAAGATAACAACGATAATAACGGTAATAATAACAGTAATAAAAACAATAATGACGATAATATCGTTAACAACGATAATAACGATAATAACGATGCTAACAATAATAGCGATAATAATAACAACAACAGAAGCAATAATAACGAAAATAACTATAGTTTACTTATAATAATAACGATGATAACGATAAAAATTATAATAACAATATTAACGATAATAACAATGATAATAACAATAATATTAAAGGTAATGACGATAAAAAAGTATCTAACGTTAATAATAATAAATGCAATAATAATGATAATAATAGAAGTAATACTAAATATATTAAGAGTAATAACTATAAAACGATTATAACAATATCAGTAGTAGTAAGAATAACAATACTAACAATAATAACGAAAATAACGATTATAAAAATGTTGACGATAATAATATTAACGATAATAACAATAATAAGCATAATAATTAATATAATTATATTAAAGATAACAACGATAATAACGATAATAATGACAATAATAGAAAACAATCATGACGATAATAACGTTAACAAAGATAATATCGATAATAACGATAATAACAATAATAATAATAGTAATAATTAATTTAATAACGATATTTACAATAATATGGAAAATACCAATAACAATAAAAACGATAATAAAAATTATAATCCTAATAACGATATCAATATGTATAAAAATAACAATAATACTGATAATAACGAGAATAACAAAAATGATAGTAGTAATAGTAACAATAATATCACTAATAACGATAATAACGATATTAACGATAATAATAGTTGTAATAATTACAATAATAACAATTATAGCGATAATAAGGTTATTACCAATAATAAGGATAATTATAATATTCATAATAACTATAATACGGATATTACGGATAATAATAATAACGATAATAACGATAATAACGATAATATCGATAATAATAATATTATTATAAACGATATATTCGAAAATAATGATAATCATAATAACATTAATAACAATAATAACGATAATAACAACAATATTAACGATTATAATATTAATAATAATATCGATAATAACGATAAAAAGGATAATTACCATAATAACGATTATAACGAAAAAATAATAATAATAATAACGATAATAAAGAAAATAAAGACAATAATAATATTGAGAATATTAATAATAATAAAAATTTTAATGACGTTAATAACGTTATAGTAGTAGATATAATATCAGTATTATCAATAAAAACGATAACAATAATAATAATAACGGTTATTACGATAATAGTGCAAAGAATAAAAATAAATTTTATAAAGATAACAACTATATTAACGATAATAACGATAATAAAAGAATAATATTAATAAGGACAATAATAATAATTACGATAAAGCAATAATATTAATATCGATATTAATGATAATATTGTTAATAGTAATAAAAATTTTAACGATAATATCAACAATATTAAAAATAACAATAATAATAATAAGCATAATAAAGATAACAGAGATTATAATAATAACGATTAAAAAGATAACAACGGCAATAATGATAATAGCAATAATATCGATAACAAATGTAATAAAAATAACAATATTAACGATATTAAAGATAATAGTAATAACAATAATAAATATAACAACGATAATAACATTAATAATAATAATAATAAAAACGAAAGTAAGTATAATAACGGTGACATCGTTAATAATAATAAAGATAATAACGATAATAACAATATTAATAGTAATAAAAATAAAGATAATATCAATAATAACGATAATATCGATAATAATTATAACAAAAATAATGAAGATAATAAAAATCATTATAACGGTAATAAGGATAAATACGATAACATCGTTAATGATAATAATAATAATAACGATAATAATGATAATCACGATAATAATTATAACAATAATATCAATAATAACGATAATAATGATAATCACGATAATAATTATAACAATAATACAAATAATAACGATAAGAAATATAATACAAATAACAATAATATCGTTGACAATGAAAATAACGATAATTATAATAATAATATACAGATAATAAGGATTATAACGATAAGAACGAACATAACTATAAAAAAGTAGATAACGGCAAATATAATAATAATAATAACGATAATGAAAATGACGATAATGACGATAATAACGATTATAATAATAAAGATAGTAACGATAATAGTAATAATAATAATATAGATAATAAAGATAACAACAATATTAACAATAATAACGATAATAATTATAATAATATATCGATAATAAAGATAACAATTGTTATATAGATAATAACGATATTATCGATAAAAATAATAATGATATTAACGATAAAATAGATAATAATAATAGGAAAATAAACGATAATATCGATAATAATAGTAAATATAATGACAATAAAAACAAAAATAACGAAAATGACGTAAATAATATTAACGATAAAAACGATAATAGTAATAATACAAATATCGATAGTAACAAAAATAACGATAATGAGGATAATAACGATAATAATAACAGCAATCATAACGATTTTAAAGTTAAGAACGATAATAATAATAATATTAATAACAATAATAACATTATCAACGATAACAATAATAAAAACGTTAATAATAATAATCATAATAAAGATATTAACGATAATAACAACAATAATAATTATAGCAATAATAATAATAGTAACTATACGAACGATAATATCGATAATAACGATAATAATAATAACGAAAGTATCGATAATATCGTTAATTCCATCAACAATATTATTGATAATATAGATAATAATATTAATAATCATAACGATAATAGCGATAAAAACGATAATAATGATAATAACGATAATGAAGATAATCACTATAATATCGATTATAACAATAATAATAATAACGATAATGACGATAATAATAAAAATAATAACGATAATAACGATAATTACGATAATGACGATAATAACGTTAATAACGTAAATAAAGGTAATAATAATAGTATTAATAACAATAAGAAGGATAATAAAGATAATAACGATTATAATATTAACGATAATATCGACATTATTAATAATAATAACAAAGATAATTATGATAATAACGATAATAAAAGTAATAATAATAAAGATAATAACAATATTAACGATAATAATGGTAATAATGATAATAACAATAATAACGATAATAACGTTAATAATAATATCGATAATAACCATAATAGCAATAATAATAATTACGATAAGAACGTAAATAACGATAATAATAATAATAATAATAATAATAATAATAGCGATAATAACGATATTAACGACTATAACGGTAATAATTATAACAATAATAACGATAATATCGATATTATTGATAATATCGATAATAATTATATTAATAATAACTATAATAACGATAATAAGGACAATAAAATAAACAATAATAACTGTATTAACAAAAATATTAAGGACAATTGTAACGATAATAACGATAATAAAAATAGTAATTATAACGCTAATAGCAATAATAACGATAATAATGATAATATTAAATACGATAATATCGATCAATTCGATAATAATAATAACAATATTAACAATTATATCAACAAAAATAATATCAATAATAACAATAATGAAATTAATAATTTTAATAACGATAATAATAAAATTATTATTAATAACAATAATAAAGATAAAAACGATAATAAAAATAATAACTTTAATAAAGAAAATAGTAACATTATTCTATTAATAATAATAACGATAATAACGAAAATAATGATAATAACGATGACATTAATAATGGTAAAAACTATAATAACGATGTAACGATAATAATAACAAAAATAATAACGATAATATTGATAATAATAATAATAATATTAATAGAAATAATATAGATAATGTAGAAAATAACAATAATAATGATAATGATAATAACGATAATACGATAGTAACGACAATAATAATTATAATAACGTTAAAAGAGATAATATCTATGTCAACGATAATAATAATAACAATAATATCAATAAAAACGATAGTAACGTTAATAATAATATAACAAAAAAAGGATAATAAGAATAATAATAATAATAATAACAATAATAAAGATTATAACGACATTAATAAGAAAAAAAAAATAATAATAATAATATCGATGATAACGATAATAACTATAATAATAATATTATTCATGACAATAATACCAATAATAACGGTAATAAGTATACTAATAAATACGATAAAGTCTATAATATCCATAAGATTATTAACAATTTTAGCGATTAAATCGATAATAATGATAACAATATTAACGATAATATCGATAAAATTAATAACAATATTAACGATAATATCCATAAAAATAATAATAATAATAATAATAAAAGTAATAACGATAGTAAAGATAACAACAATGATAATAATAATAACGATAATAAGGATAATAAAGTTAATAAAAATAATTATAATAAAGATAACAACGATATTGACGCAAGTAGCAATAATAATATTTACAATGAGAAAGATAATTACGATAATAATGATATTAGCGATAAAAATTATAATAATGATAACAATAATAAAAACGATAATAATAAAAATAATAATAATAACGATAATAAGGATAATAGCACATGGAATAATAACACTAATAACTATAATAACGATAATAATGATAATAACGATTATAATAACAATGATAATACCGATAATGGTATTAGTAATAATATCGATAATAACGATATTTATGATAATAATAATAACAATAACATAGAAAAGAACGATATTATCTATAATAACGATATTAATAATAACGACTATAATAACAACTATAATAACGATGAAACGATAAAAACAACAACAATATGACCGATAATATTGATAATAATAATAATGATAATAGCAATAATAACGATAATGAAGATATTAACGATAATAATGATAATGATAATAACGATAATAATAATAATAATGATATCAAAAATAACAATAATTACCATAATGACTATAATGACGATACTAATAATAACGATAATGACGATGATAATAATATCTATAATAAAGTTAATAACGATAAAAATAATTATAATAATAACGATAATAACGATATCAATGATAATAACGATAATAGCGATAATAATGATAATTATAATAACGATATTAACGACAATAATAATAATAATAATATCGTTAAAACGGATAATAGGTACGTCACCGATAATAATAATAACAATAATGTCAATAAAAACGATAATAACGTTTCTAATAATAAAAATTATGACGATTTTAACGATATTACCATAATAGCAATAACGATAATAAGGATAAAAATCTTAACAATAATAACGATATTAAAGATTTTAACGATAAACATAATAAGGATATTAAGTTTTATAACGATAATAATGATAATAATAATAATAATAATAACATTAATAAAGTTAATACCGTAAATACCGATAATAGCGATAATACTTATAGTAATTATAACGAATATAACGATAATAACGATATTATGAAATTAATAATAATAATAATATCGATAATAATGAGTATAACGATTCTAACTATATTAACTATAAAAACGACAATAATATTAATAATAATAATGAAAATAATAATACCGTTAATGACGATAATAGCGATAATAGTAGTAGATGTAATATCAATAATAACAATAATATCGATATAAAGATAATAACGATAATAATATTAACGATTATAACGAAAATAGTAATAATAATGCGATAATAATAATAGCGATAATAATGATAATTATAATAACGATAATAACGACAATAACGATAATAATGATAATAATCTTAACAATAATAACGATATTAAAGATTATAAGGATAATAATAATAAGGATAAAATCGATAATAACGAAAGGAATAATAATTTAATATCGATAGTAACAATAATCACGACTAAGACGATAGTAAGGATAATAATAATAACGATAATAACGATCATAAAGTTAATAATAAAAATCATATTAAAGATAATAACGCTAATAACAATACTAACGATAATAGCAATAATAATAATAACGATATTAAGGATACTATCGGTAATAATTGTAACAATATTAACAATAAAAACGATAATAATAATAACAACAAAAACAATAATAACGATATTAATTATAACAAAATTTATAATAATAACAACAATGACGATAATAATGATAATAATAGAAGTAATAATATCGATATTATGAGTATTAAATATAATAATGATTATCATGATAATAGTAGTAGTAATAATAACAGTAATAACAATAATAACGATAATAACAATTATAACAATGTTAACGATAATAATATTGACGATTATAACAATAATAACCATAATATTATTAATAATAATAATAAAAATAACAACGCTATTAACGATAATAATGACAGTAATAATAATAATAATAACGAAGATATCGTAAACAATGAAAATACCGATAATGACAATAATAATAATAGTATTAATTACGAAAACGACGATATTAACGATAATAACAGTAGTAATAATAACACTATTAATTGTAATAATAACAATAATAACAATTATAGCGATAATAATGTTATTACCGATAATAATGATAATTATAATATTCATAGTAACTATAATAAAAATATTACCCATAATAATAATAACAATAATAACGATAATAACGATAATAACAATTATAATAGAAGTATTAATAACAATATTAAGAATAATAACAATAAAAACGATAATAACAATAAAAATAGTATTAATATAAAAAGTAATAATTAAAATAACGATAAAAAGATTTTAACGATAATAATAATGACTATAAATAAGATAATATCGATAATAATAATAAAAATATTAACGATAATATCGATAATAATAATAACATTAATAACTATAATTGCGAAAATAACGATTATATCGATAATAATAATAAGAGTAATAATAACCATAATAAAGATAATAAAGACACAATAATAATAATAATAATAAGGATAATAAAGTTTATAACGATAGAAATAATAGAAAAATAACAATAATATCAATAATAATGTTAAAAAAGATAATAAAGATAATATCGTTAATAATAATAACGATAATAATGATAATAGCCATAAAAAAAATAACGATATTAACGATATTATTGACAATATTAAAGATAATAATGATAATAATGTTAAAACGATAATAATTATCATAATTATAGTAGTAATAACGTTAATAACGTTATTAAAAATAGAAATAATAATGATAATATAGATAATAATAATAAAATTCATAACCTTAATAACGTAAATAACGATAATAACGGTAAGAATAGTAAAAGTGATAACTCTAATAACGATAATAAATATATAATATTAATAAAAATAACGTTAATAACGAATAAAAAGGAAATAATAATAATAAGAATATCGAAAGTAACGATAATAACGGTAAAAACGATAATAATAATAGTAATAATACTAGTAATAATAATAATGGTTATTACGATAATAACAATAATAATAATAGTTATAATAGCATTATAATAATAATAACGATAACAAAGATAATAACGATATCTATAATAACGATAATATAGACAATAAAAATAACAATATTATTATCATTTATAACTATAATATCGATGATAACCATAATGACGATAATATCGATATTAACGATGATAATAATAATAATAATAAAGATAATAACGATATTTTCGATAATAACAATAATAACGCTAATAACTTTAATAACGACAATGACGATAGTAACTATTATAATAATTACGATAATAACCATAATAGTAGTAATATTAATAACGATAATAACGATATTTACGATAATAAATATAATAATAATAAAGATAACAACGATATTAACGATAATAACGATAAAAATAATAATGATAATAACGACAAAGAATAATAATAAAATATCAATAGTAACAATAATATCGTTAATGATGATATTATCGATAATAATAATAACGATAGTGACGATGATAATAATAACGATCATAAAGTTTATAATGATAATAATGAGAATAATAATTATAGTAGTAGTTGAATTAATAACGATAATAAGGGTAATAAAAACGACAATAATAACGATATTAACGGAAATAGTTATAACAATATTAACGATAACAACGATAATAACGATAATAATATTTCTAATAACGACATTAATAACTTTAATAAATATAATAACGATATGGTATTATCGATACAGGCGACAATAGTAGTAATAGTAATAACGATAATAACGATTATAACGACATTAAAAATAATCATAATAAAAATAATAACGATATTATCGAAAATAATGATAATAACGATAATAATAATAACAATAATAACGATAATAAATATAATAGAGATTATGACGGTAATGGAGAAAGTAATAATAATAATAATAATAATAATAATAATAATAATAATAATAATAATAATAATAATAATAATAATAATAATATTAAAGATTACAACGAAAATAAAGATAATAATAGCAGTAATAATAACAATAATAACGATGATAATAAAAATAATAATAATAATAATAAGGACAATAACGATAATATCGATAATATTAATATGAATATTGATGATAATAACAATTATAGTAATATTAATAATAACGAAATTAACGATAATGACGATAATAATAATAATATTAACAACGATTATAAGAATAATAAGGATAACATCGAGAATAATAACAACAATAATATCGATAATAGCGATAATAACGATAATAATAATAATAATTTCAAAGGTTATAACGATATTAACTAAAATATCGGTAATCATGATAATAACGATAATAATAATAATAATAATAATAACATTAAGAACGGTAATAACGATTATAATGATAATATCTATATTAACGTTATTATCAATAAGAGTAATAGTAATAATAGAGATATAGTAATAATAATGTTAACAATTATAACGATAATAACTATATTAAAAATAATAATAATATACGATAACAAGGATAACAACAACAATAATAAAAGTATACTAAGTAAATTATGGATAATAATGATAACAGCGTCAGTAAGAATAATAATATTTTCGATAATAAGGATAATGACAATAATAATAATGACGATATTAACGATAATATCGATTATAGTAATAACGATATTAACGACAATATTAATAATCATAATTACGATAATAATGATATTAAAGAAAATAAATATAGTAATAATATCGATAATAACTATAATAACGATAGTAATGATAATAATTTTAACGCAAAAACGATTTTAAATATTTTAACGATATTAATAATAAGTATAATAACGATAATAACGATATTAATAATAATAATAATAAAAATAAAAACAATAATTTGCATAATAACGATAATAATAGTGGTAATGTTAAGAATAATAACAATAATAAGGATAATAACGATTATGACGATAACAATATTATTGATAATAATGTCAATAGTAATAATAATAATAATAACTATAAAATCGATATTAACGATAATAACTATAATAACGGTAATAACTATAATAACGATAATAACTATAATAACGAAAATTACGATAATAACGAATATAATAATAACGATAATGATGATAATAGCAGTAATATTAATTAGGACAATAACGATATATACGATAATAATTATAATAAAAATAAAGATAACAACGATAGTAACAATGATAACAATAATAATTATAACAATACTAATATTAATATCGAAAATTAAAATAATAATAATAGCAATAATAACGATAACATCGATAATAACGATAATAATAATAACGATAATAACGATAAGAATAATAATAAAATATCGATAGTAACAATAATAACGACAAAGACGACAATAACGACAATAATAATAATGATAATGACGATGATATTAATAGCGATCATATCGTTAATAACGATAATAATAATAATAATAATAGCAATAATAACGATATTAACGATAATAACGATAATAATAAAAACAACATTAATAACGATATCAAAGAAAATAGTAATAACAATAGTAACGAAAACAACGATAACAATATTTATAATAACAATAATAATATCGAAAGTAATTAAAATAAGGGTGACAACTATAATATTAATAACAATAATAACGATAATAACGATAATAACAATATTAATAATACTAATAATAACGATAATAACGATATTAATGGCAATATCGATAATAACAGTAATATTAAAAGTCATATTGAAGATAATAACGATAATAACCTTACTAACGATAATAGCGATAATAATATTAACAATATTAAGGATAATATCGTTAATATGTGTAACAATATTCTCGATAATATCGATAATAATAATAACAACAAAAACAATAATAACGATAATAACTATAATAAAATTTATAATAATATCGATAATATTGATAATAACGATAATAATAAGTAAACTATTGTATCAATAATAACGATAATAACGATAATAATATAAACGATAATGAATGTATAATAATAATAATAACGATTACAACGAAAAATACGATAATAACGTTATTGATAATAACGATAATGTTAATAACGATCATAATAATAATAATTATAGTAATTATAATAATAATTATGTTAAACACGATAATAATAATATTAATGATAATAATAATAATAATAATAATAATAAAAACTTTAATAACTATATTTACGATAATATGGATAATAATAATAGTAGTAATAACGATAATAACGATTATAATGGCATTAATAATAATAATAATAAGATTAATAAAAATAACAATAATTTTAACAATATTTACGATAATGACGATGATAATAACAATAATAACGATAACAATGATGATAAAAATAATAATAAAAATATCAATAATAAAGTTAATTACGATAATAAAGTTAATAAGGATAATAATAATAACAATAATATGGATGGAACTATGATAACGATAATAACGATAATAATAATAATAATAAAAACGATAATAATTATAACAACGATGATAACGAATATATTAAAATAATAAATAACGATAATTACGTTAAAAACGATAATAATAATTCGAATTATAACGATAATAACGATAATAATAACAATAGTAGGATCAATAATACGGATAATAAAGATATTAACGATATTAATAATAACAATAATGACAATAAATATAATAATAATGATAATAACGTTAGTAACGATATTATTAATAAGTTTGAAAACGATTATAATGATATTAACGATAACAACAATAATAATAATAATAACATTAACAGGGATAATAAGGGTAGTATTGATAATAATAATAAAAATATAAACGATAATATCGATAAGAATAATAATAATAATAACAATGATAACGATAATATAGATTATAATCATAATAATAAAAACAATGATAACGTTAACATTAATAATAATAATAACGATAATAACGACAATAAAGTTAATAAACGTAATAAGAACAATAATACCGTTAATAATGACAATAATTATAATAATAATATTGATAATAAAAGTAATAACGTTAATAACGACAATAATTATAATAATTATATTGATAATAACAATAATAACGAAAATAATAAAAATAATGATATTAATAACGATATAGACAAACATAACCATAATAATAGTAATAATAATAACAATAATATCATTAAAGGTGTAAAGAACGTTATTGCCGAAAATATTAATAACAGTAATAACGATAATAACGATAATAGCGATAATAATGATTATATCGATAATATTAATTATAATAATAACAATATTAACAGTAATAACAATTATAATACTGACCATAATAACGATAATAACGTAAATAACGAAAACAAAAGTAACAATAATATTGATAATAACGATAATAACGATAATAACGTTAATAACAATAATAATAATAATAATAACAATAATAATAATAAAAACGATGATAGCTATAATGAGGAAAATAATAATAATTATAATAATAATACGACCGACATAAACGAAAATTACCATAGCAATAGAACATACTATAACAATAATAACATTAATAATGTGAATAACTATAATAAAGATAATAATATATCGATAAAAACGATAATATTAATATTAATAATAACAATATTACGATAATAAAGATAATAAAATTAATAATAAAAACAATAATACAGGTAATAATGGTAATATTGATAATAACGATAAAAATAATAATATTAATAATAATAATAATAACAATAATAACGACAATAAAAATAACGATAATGACGATATTAATAAAAATAATAATAATCACGATAACTAGCATAATAACGATAATAATAGTAGTAATAATAATAACTAATTATATCAATAAAAATAATAATAACGATAATAATAATGACAATAATAACGATAACGACGGAAATAATGATAATAACGATGACATTAATAATGGTAAAAACTATAATAACGATAATAACGGTAATAATAATGACGATATTCAAAGATAATAAACGTAATAAAGTTAATAATATTAACGATAATAACGACAAGTTTAACAATAATAATAACTATAATAAAAATAATAACGATAATAGCAGTAATAATAATACTAATAACAATAATGACGATAATAAACATATTAATAATAATAATAATAACAAGAGTAACGATAATATATATAATAACAATATTAATAATAGCGACAATAACGAAAATAGCAATAATATTAATTAATATAATGACTATAATAACAATAATATTAATAACAATAATAAAAATAATAACGATAATAAACTTACTAACGATAATAATAATATCAATATTAACGATAACACCGAAAATAATAATAATAAGAATAATAATAATAAAAATAAAAATGAGGATAATAACGATGACGACGAAAATAATATTAGTCATAATAATATCGATAATAACAATAATAACGAAAATAACGTTATTCACTATAATGTCGATAATAATAATAACAATTATAACATTAATAAAGATAATAGCGATAATGACAATAACAATAATAACGATAATAAAGATATTAACGATAATAATAACAGTAATAATAATAAAGATAATAACGATATATACGATAATAACGATAATTACGATAATAATAATAAAAATAGTAAAGATAACAACGATGATATCGATAATAACGATAATAACGATAATAATAATAACTATAATAACGATAAAAATGATAATAACGATAACAATAATAAGAATAATAACAATAATAATAATATTAACAATAATGAGGATAATATAAGTAAAAAATCATTAATGACGATAACAATATTAATAATAATAATACTAGCAATAACAACGATAACAACGATGTTATCTATAATAATAATAGAAGTAAAATCGATAAAATCGATAATATTAACAATAATAAATATAATAAAGATGATAACGGTAATAACGATAATAACGATAGTAAGAATAACGATTACAACGATTATATCGATAATAATAATTACAATATTAACAAATACATCGATAATAATAATAATAATAAAGACAATAATATCGATAAAAACGATCATAACGTATATAATAATAATAATAATAACGGTAAAAATAATAATAATAATAACGATAATTACGATAATAACGACAATAATAATAACAATAATAACAATAATAGCCATAATGTCGATATTAACGATAATAACGATAATAATCGTAATAATAAAAATGATAATAAAAATATTAACGATAATAAGCATTATGATAATAATAATAAGAACGATTAAATCGATAATAACGAAATTAACGATATTGACGATAATAATAATAATATTAACAACGATATTATATGTAATAACGAAACCATCGAGAATAATAATAAAAAGAATATCGATAATAGCGATAATAACGATAAGAAAATTAATAATGATATCGATAATAGCGATAATAACGATAATAACAATATTAATAGAAATAAACATTTATATTAACAAATACTTCGATAATAATAATAATAATAAAGACAATAATATCGATAAAAACGATCATGACGTATATAATAATAATAATAATAACGGTAACAATAATAATAATAACGATAATTATGATAATAACGACAATAATAATAACAATAATAACAATAATAGCCATAATGTCGATATTAACGATAATAACGATAATAATAGTAATAATAAAAAAGATAATAAAAATATTAACGATAATAAGCATTATGATAATAATAATAAGAACGATTAAATCGATAATAACGAAATTAACGATATTGACGATAATAATAATAATATTAACAACGATATTTTATATAATAACGAAAACATCGAGAATAATAATAAAAATAATATCGATAATAACGATAATAACGATAATAACGATAATAACAATATTAATAGAAATAAAAATTTAGAAAATATCGATAATATGGATAATAATAAAGTTAATAACGATTAAAACGACAGTAATTATAATAATAATAACAATAAGAACGATAATAAGGAAAATAACGATAGTGACGATAATGACGAAAATAATAATAATAATAATAACGATAATAACGATAATATCGATAATAATTATGACGAAAATAACGACAATAAGGATAAATACGATAACATCGAAAATAATAATAGCAATAATATCGATAATATCAAAAATAACGATAATAATAATAATAATATTAACAAGTATAATGACGATAATATCGATAATATCAATAATAACAATAATGATAATAATAATAATAACGATAATAATGGTAATAACGATATTAATAATAATAATAACACTAAAAACAATAATAACGATAATAACAATAATAATGATAGCATTACAAACAATAATATCGATAATAACGATAATTACGATAATAATTATAACAATAATATCGATAATAAAG
This sequence comes from Vespa crabro, assembly GCF_910589235.1. NCBI lineage: Eukaryota > Metazoa > Arthropoda > Insecta > Hymenoptera > Vespidae > Vespa > Vespa crabro. The sequence continues at coordinate 4,341,737 of NW_025813595.1, forward strand.
AACAGAAATATAATAATATTAACAATAATATCGATGGCAACGATATTAATGATAATTATAATAATTATATATCGATAGTAAGGATTATAAGGATAAGAACGAACAAAACTATATATAAGTAAATAACGGCAATTATAATAATAATAATAACGATAATGACGATAATAACGGTAATGACCATAATAACGACTATAATAATAACGATAATACTAATAACGATGACAACGACAAAAATAATAATATAAATATAATTAATAACGAAAATAAGGATAATAACGATAACAACGATATATTCTATTATAATAATAATAATAATAATAATAACTATAATAACGAAAAAAACACTGATAACGAGAGGAATAGGAACGATAATAACGATATAAGAATAATAATATTTACATTAATAACGATAGCAACGACAATAACGGTAAAAATGATAATAATAATAACGAAAGAAAGGATAATAACGTGACAACATTAATAATAATAACAATAGTAAGGATAAGAACAATAATAATAATGAAGTAAATAAATATATTAACGATGACAACGATAATAATAATAAAAATAAAAAAGATAATTACGATTATAACGATTATAAGGATTATAACAATAACGATAATAACGATATTACTAATAATAATAAGAACGATAATGAAGATAAAACGATAAAAGTGATAATAACTATAATAAAAAAATTAACAATTAAATAATAGTAATAATAGAGATATTAACACTATTAACGATAATAACGATAATAATAAAAACCGTAATAACGATAAATACGATAATAACGACAATTATAATAAAAATAATAACGTATATATAGATAACTACTATTTCAAATATAATAATTGTAACAATAATAACGATAAAAACGAAATTAACGATAATAACAATAACGATAATAACGATAATATCGATTATACTAATTACAATATTATTGATAATATCGATAATAATAATAATAATAACGATAATATCGACAATAACGATAATAATGATAATAACGATAATAAAGATAATAACGATAATATCGATTATAACGAAAATAATAATTACGATAATGACGGTAATAATAATAATAGTAAAGTTAATAACGATAATTACGATAATGACGATAATATTAATAATGATAATAATGTTAATAACGTAAATAGCGATAATTATAATAATAACAATAACAATAATAACGATAATAACAATTATAATGATAAGATCGATAATATTAGAAGTAATAATAACAATATTAAAAATAATAAGTAAAATAACTATAATAACGATAATGAAAATAATAATAATCGTAATAATAATAAAGATAATATCGATATTAACGATAATAATAATAGTAATAATAAAAAAATAACAATAATATCGTTAATAACGATAATATCGATATTAATAATAACGATAAAAACGACAATAAAAATAATAATATCGATAATAAAGACAATAACGACAATAATAATAATAATAATAATAATAATAATAATAATAATAATAATAATAATAAAAATAATAATAATAATAATAATAATAATAATAATAATAATATCGATAATAACGATAATAACGGTAATAACTATTGTAATATTATCGATAATAACAATATTATTAATAATAATAATAACGATAATTACAATAATATCGATAACAAAATTTATAATAATAAAGATAATAACGATAATAAAAATAATAAATGTAATAACAATAATAATGATAATAGAGAGAATAATGGTAATAACGAAAATAACTATAGTAATAATAACGAAAATAACGATAATAATGATATCAATGATAATAATAATAATAATAATATCGATAATAACGATGATAACGAAAATAAAGAAAATAACGATAATAATAATTATAATTATTGCAATAATAATAACGTTAATTACAATTATAACAATAAAAGTAATAGTAGTTTTAAAAATAATAGCAATAATAACAATAATAATGAAAAAAATATATACGATTTTAACGACAGTAGTAATAATAATAATAACGATAATAAACATAATAACGATAATTATAACAATAATAATAATAATAATAAAAATAATAACAATAATTTGCATAATAACGATAATAATAGTGGTAATGTTAAGAATAATAACAATAATAACGATAATAGAGATTATGACGATAACAATATTATTCATAATAACGTCAATAGTAATAATAATAATAATAACGATAATAATAATACTAATAATGAAGATAATAAGGATATCAAAGGCAATAACTATAATAACGTTTATAATAATAATATTATTATAGATAATAGCGGTAATAACGATGTTAACAATAATAGCGATATTAATAACAACAACAGCAGCAATAATAACTATAATAACAATAGTTTCTTTATAATGATAACGATAATAACGATAATAATTATAATAACAATATTAACGATCATAACAATGATAATAAAAATAATAATAAAGGTAATGACGATAAAAAAGTATCTAACGTTAATAATAATAAAAGCAATAATAATGATGATAATAGAAGTAATACTAAATATATTAAGATTAATAACTATAATAACGATTATAACGATAACAGTAGTAGTAAGAATAAAAATAATAACAATAATAGCGATAATAAGTTTATTACCGATAATAAGGATAATTATAATATTCATAGTAACTATAATTCGGATATTACTGATAATAATAATGACCATAATAACGATTATAGCGAAAAAAAATAATAATAATAAAGATAATAAAGATAATAAAGACAATAATAATAATGATAATATTAAGAACAATAATAATTTTAATGGCCATAATAACGGTAATAGTAGTAGATATAATATCAGTATTATCAATAAAAACAATAACAACAATAATAATGATACGGTTATTACGATAATAATTGTAATAATAAAAATAAAGATTATAAAGATAACAACTATATTAACGATAATAACGATAATAATTATAAAAATATTAAATATAGTAACGATAATAATGACAATAAAAGAATAATATTAAAAACGACAATAACAATAATAAAGATAAAGCAATAATATTAATAACGATATTAACGATAATATTGTTAATAGTAATAAAAATTTTAACGATAATATCGATAATATTAAAAATAACAACAATAATAATAAGGATAATATAGATAACAGAGACAATAATAATAACGATTAAAAAGATAACAACGGCAATAATGATAATAGCAAAAATAACGATATCAACTGTAATAAAAATAACAATATTAACGATAATAAAGAAAATAGTAATAACAATAATAACGATAACAACGATATTAACATTAATAATAATAATAATAAAAACGAAAGTAAGTATAATAACGGTGACATCGATAGTAATAATAAAAATAATAACGATAATAACGGTAAGAACGATAATAACGATAATAAAATTTATAATAATATCGATAATCGCGATAATAACGATAATAACAATATTAATAGTAATAAAAGTAAAGAAAATATCAATAATAACGATAATATCGATAATAATTATAACAAAAATAATGAAGATAATTATAATCATAATAACGGAAATAAGGATAAATACGATAACATCGATAATGATAATAATAATAATAACGATAATAATGATAATAACGATAATAATAATAATAATAACATTGAAGACAATGATAACGACAATAATAATAATAATAATGGCATTACAAGCAATAATATCGATAATAACGATAACCACGTTTATAATTATAACAATAACATCAATAATAACGATAAGAAATATAATACTAATAACAATAATATCTTTGACAACGATAATAACGATAATTATAATAATTATACATAGATAATAAGGATTATAACGATAAGAACAAACATAACGATAAAAAATTAAATAAAGGCAATTATAATAATAATAATAACGATAATGAAAATGACGATAATGACGATAATAACGATTATAATAATAAAGATAGTAACGATAAGAGTAATAATAATAATAATGATAATAACGATAATAAACAAAACAATAATAATGATAATAAAGATAACAACAATATTAACGATAATAACGATAATAACGATAGTGACTATAATAACGATAATTTCGATAGTAACGAATATAGTAATAAGAATAATAACGATATTAGTAAAAATATTAATAAAGATAATAACGATTTTTACGATAATAATTATATTAATAATAAAGAAATTAACGATAGTAACAATAATAACGATAATAATAATAAAAATTTAATGATAATATCGAAAATTAGAAAAATAGTAATAGCAATAATAACGATAATATCGATAATATCGATAATAATAAAAACGACAATAACTTTAAGAATAATATTAAAATATCGATAGTAACAATAATAACGACAATTAAGATAATAACGTTAATAATAATAACGATAATGACGATGATTATAATAACGATCATAACGGTATTAACGATATAATAATAATAATAATAATAGCAATAATAACGATATTAACGAAAATTGTAATGACATTAGTAACGAAACAACGATATTAACATTAATAATAATAATAATAATAACGAATGTAAGTACAATAACAGTGATAACTATAATATTAAAATCAATAATAACGATAATAATGATAATAACGACAATAATAATACTATTAATAACGATAATAACGATACTATCAATAATAGCGATAATAATAATAACGATATTAAGGATAACATCGCTAATAAATGTAACAATATTCACGATAGTATCGATAATAATAATAACAACAAAAAAAATAATAACGATAATAACAATAATAAAATTTATAATAATAACGATAAAAACGATTATAACGTTAATAATAATAATAACAATAAAAACGATAATAGCAATGAGTTTCTAACGATAATAATAATAACGACAATAACTATAATAATGACTATGATGATAAGAAAGATAATAACACTAATAATAATAAAAATAATAACGACAATAACGATAATAATGAAATTGATAGAAGTAATAATAACAATATTAAGATTAATAACTATAATAACGATTATAACGATATTAGTATTAGTAATAATAAAAGTAATAACAATAATAACGATAATAATGCTTACAACATTGTTAACAATAATAATATTAACGATTATAACGATAATAAACATAATAATAATTATAATAATGAAGATAACAACGATAATAACGATAATAAAGACTGTAATAAAAACAACAATGACGATAATAACGTTTACAATGATAATAAAGATAATAACGATAATACAATAATAGTAATAATAATAATTAAGATAATAACGATATTTACGATAATAAGGATATTAACAATAAAAATAATCACGATAAGAATGTTAATAATAAATAAACAATAAAGACGATAATATCGATAATAATATTAACAAATTTAACGATAATATCGATAATAATATTAACAATATTAACGATAATATCGATCATAATAATAATATTATAATCCTTAACGTCGATAATAATAATAATAAAAATAATAATAAAGATAATAACGATAGTAACGATAATAACGATAATAACTATAATAACGACAATTGCGATAGTAACGAATATAATGATAACAATAATAACAATATTAGTAGTAATATTATTAACGATAATAACGATATTTACGATAATAATTATAAGAATAATAAAGATAATAACGATAATAATAATAACAATATTAATGATAATTTCGAAAATTATAATAATAATAATAGCAAAAATACGATAATATCAAGAATATCGATAATAATATTAATGATAATAACGATAAGATTAAAAATAAAATTTCGATAGTAATAATAATAGCGACAATTACGATAATAACGATAATAATAACAACGATAATTTCGATGATAATAATAACGATCATAACGCTAATAAAGATAATAATAATAATATTATTAACGATATAATCGATAATAATAATAATCATAATTACTTTAATAACAATAAAACGATAATAACAATAATAACGATAATTACGAATAAATAATAATAACGAAAATAACGATAATAAAGATATTAACGATTATAATAATACTAATAATATCGAGAATAACGATAATAAGGATAAGAACCATAATAACGATTATAACGAAAAAAAATAATAATAATAACGATAATAAAGATAATAAAGACAAGAATAATAATAATAATACTAATAATAATAATAATTTCAATGACGATAATATCGGTAATGAAAAAAAAACAATAATAATAATAAGGATAAGAAAGATAACAGAGATTATAATAATTACGATTAAATAGATAACTACGGCAATAATGATAATGGCAATAATAACGATAACAACTGTGATAAAAATAGCAAAATCAGCGATATAAAAGAAAATTGTAATAAGAATAATAACTATACCAACGATAATAATATTAATAATAATAATAATAAAAACGAAAATAAGTATAATAACGGTGACATCGATAATAATAATAAAAATAATAATGATAATAACGATAATAACAATAATAATAATACTAATACTAACGATAATAAAGATAATAATAATCGTATTAAAGATAATAATGATAACAAAGGTAATAATGATAATAACGATAATAACGATAATAACAATGATAATAATAGTAACAATAAAGATAATAACGATGTAAATGATTCTAATGATGATAATAATAACAACAATAACGATAATAACGAATATGATGTTAAGAATGAAAATAATATGAACAATATTAAAAACAATAATGACAATCAAGATAATAAAGATAATAATAGAAGTAATAATAACAATATTAAGAATAATAAATATAATAACGATAATAACAATAATAATAGTAGTAATAAAAAAAGTAATAACAATAATAACGATAAAAACGTTTTTAACGATAATAATAATGGTGATAATTACGATAATATCGATAATAATAATAACTATAATACCGATAATAACGATTATAGAGATAATAATTATTATAGTAATAATTACGATATTATAGATACTAAGGACAAAATAATAATAATAATAATAACGATAATAACGGTAATAACGAATAAAAATAATAGAAAAATAACAATAATATCAATAATAACGATTACAAAGATAATAACGATAATATAAATAATAATAAATTAGATAATATCGATTTCATCGAAAATAATAATGACAATATTAAGGATAATATCGATCATAACAACAACAATATCGACGATAATATCGGTAATAATAATAACAATAATATCAATAATAACGATAATAAAGATAATAACGATAATATCGATATCAATAAATAGGATAATATCGGTATCAAAGATAATAATAATAACAATATTAACGATAATATCGATAATAATAACAACAATATCGACAATAATATCGATAATAATAATAACAATAATAACATTAATACCGATACTAACGATAATATCGTTAATAATAATAACGATAATAATGATAATAGCGATAAAAACAATAACGATATTAACGATAATATTGACAATATTAAAGATAATAATGTTAATAATTATAAAACGATAATAGTTATCATAATAATAATAGTAATAACGATAAAAAAATTAAGATAATATCAATAATATGGATAATAATAATAAAATTAATAACGTTAATAATGATAATTATATAATAACGGTAATAATAATAAAATTAGTAACGCTAATAACGATAATAAAGATAATAATATTATTAAAAATACCGATAATATATATTATAATGGAAATAATAATAGTAACAATATCGATAATATCGATAATAACGGTAATAAAGATATTAATAATAGTAATAATAATAGTAATAATAATAATGATAATTACGATAAAAATGATAATAATAATAGTCCTAATAACAATATTACAATAACAACGATAAAAACAATAATAACGATATCCATAATAACGGTAATAAAGACAATATTAATAACAATAATAATATTGATAATAACTATAATAACGATAATTAACATAATGACGACCATAACGATAATAGTAATTACGATAGTAACGATAATAATATCGATAATAATAATAATAATAATAATAACAGTAATAACGATAATAACGATAATAACGGCAATAATAATATTTATAATAATATCAATAATATCCATAATAATGATAATGACGGCGATAATAATAATAATAATAATGTTAATAATAATAACGGTAATGACATAATAATAATAATAATAATAATAACAATAATAACAACAATAACGACAATAACGATAACAACGATAATAATAATAATAATAACGACATTAATAAATATAATAAAAATAATAACGATTATAACGATAATAACGATAATAATAGAGACAATAATAATAATATTAAAAATAATAACAAAAAAGTAACGATTTATCTATAATTACAATATTAATAATAACGATATTATCAATAATAATAATAATAATAATATTAATAGCAATAATGACGTTAATAAAGATAAAAACGATAATAATGAAATGATAATAACGATAATAGTAATAATAATATCGATATTAATAATAATTTCAATAATGACGATAATGACGAATATAATAATAATAGCAATAATAACGATAACAACTATAATAACATTATTGATAATAATAATTATAACGAAATTAAGAATAATAACGGTTTAAACGATAAAAATAATAACAATAATATCGATGATAAAGATAATAACGATAATAATAATAATAATAATAACGAAAATAACGATTATAATGATAATAACGTGAATAATGCTAATAATAAGAGCAATAATAACGATAAAACGAAAATAATGATAATAATAGATGTAAAAATTACAATATTTACAATAATAACGATAATAACAATATTATCCATAATAATAATAATAATATTAACGATTATAACGGTAATAACGATAATGACATTAATAATAATAAAATTAATAACGATAATAACGTTTATAACGTAAATAATAATAGCAATAAAAACGATCATGAGGATAGTAATAATAATAATAGTGATAAAAATAATATCGAAAATAACGTTAATAACGATTACGAAGATAATAATAATAATAATAAGATAATAGCGATATAAATGATAATAAGGAAGACAACGATTAAATAATAACAATAATACCGATAATAACGGTAATAACGACAATAATTATATTAATAATAATTATAATAATAATAATAACGATAATAACGATAATAACGATATTAATAAAAATAATGATAAATATAACAATAAAAACTATAATAACAATTAAATTATAATAACAATAATAATAATAATATTAATATTAACAATAATAAAGATAACAACGACAATAGTGATAAAAATATTAATATTAAAATAGAAAATATGGTTAATAACGATGACAACGATAATTATAATAGCAATATTAACGATAATAACGATAATAACGATTATACGGATTATAACAATAACGATAATGAAGATAATAACGATAATAATGGTAGTAACTATAATAACGATTACAGCAATAATAACGATAATAATAATTACGGTAATACCGATAATAAAGATAATTACAATAATAACGATAGTAATAATAAAGATGATAAGAATAATAACGACTGTAATGATTATAACGATTCTAATATTAATAATTTTATAATAAATAACGTTAATAACGATAATTATTTTAATAGTAGTAATAATAACAATATTAACAATGTTTGCAATAATAATAGTGGTAACAATTAAAGTAATAACAATAATAACGATAATAACAATAATAAGGATAATAATAATAACGATAATAACGATAGTAGTAATAATAATATCGATAGTAACAATAATGACGATACTAACGAAAATAACGATAATAACGATAATAATAATAAAATTAATAACGATAATTACGTTAATAAAGATAATAATATTAACAATAATAACGATAACAACGATAATAAGGATAATAGTAATAACGATAATAACGACAATAATAATTTTAAAAATTTTGATAAAAACGATAATAACAATAATTATAATAATAATAATAATAATGAAAACGATAAAAACGATAATTACGGTATTAATAATAACAATAATAAAGATAATAAGGGAAATAATAATACGAATAATAATAATAATAATAATAATAATATCAATAATAACGAAAATAACGCTAAAAATAATAGTCATAATATCTATAATGACAATAATAACGGTAACAACAACAATAATATATACGAAAATATCGATAATATTGATAATGAAAATAACAATAATAAGAATAAAAACAATAATAATGAAAATAATAACAATAATATTAATAAAAATAATAACGATAATAACGATAATTGCGATAATAACGATTATAATAAAAATTAACGACAAAAACGATAATATTAGTAATAATAATGACGATAATAATACGATATTTACAATAATAATAATAATAATAATAAATATAACAACGATATTAACGATAATAACTATAATTGAAATAACGATAATTACGATAATAACGATGTTAACGTTAATAATAGTAAGGATAACGATAATGTCGAAAATAATAAATACACTATTATCGATAATTTAGATAATAATAATAATAATAAGAATAATAACTGTATCAACGATAATAACGATAATAACGATATTAACGACAATAAAACTAATAATAATAAAAGGGGTAATAAAGATTATAACGATAATAATAATAATGACAATAATAATAAGTGTAACAATAAAGATAATAATGATAATATAGGAAATACGGATAATAAAAATAACAATAGTAACGATAATAACGATATTAATGATAATAACTACAATAATAATAATAATAATAACCACAATAATAATATTAATAATATAGATAACAACGATTTTAACGATAATAATGACAGTAATAATAACAATAATAACGATAATAACGATAACAATTATAATACCGATAATAGCGATAATAACAACTAAAATCCTATTAACGTTATTAATATTAATAATTATAAAAATAATACTGATAGTAACAATAATAACGATAATAATAGCAGTAATAATAACAATTATAACACTAATAACGTTAAAAAAGATAATAAAGAAAATAATAGTTTAATAATAACAATAATAACAGTAAAAACGATAATATGGTTATTAACGATAATATCTATAATTATAATAACCATATAAACAATAATAACGATATTATCATTAATAACAATAACGACAATAACGATTATATCGATAATAATAACAACATTATAAACGTTAACATCGATAATAAGAATAATAATAATAACATTAACAACGATAGTAAAGATAATACGTATAATAATAATAATGAAAATAACGATAATAACCATATTAAGAATAATAATAATAATAATAAGAATAGTAATAATAATAACGTTAATTACGATAATAACGATAATAATAATAGTAATTACAACGCTAATAGCAATAATAACGATAATAATGATAATAACGTTTATAATAACAACGGCAATACCGATTTTAGTATTAATAATAATAATGATAATAACGATATTTACAATTATTATAATAACAATAATAAAGAAAAGAACGATTAATCTTTAATAATGATATTAATAATAACGATAATAACTGTAATATCGATGTAACGATAATAATAACAAAAATAATAACGATAATATTGATTATAATAATAATAATATTAATAGCAATAATATCGATAATGTAGAAAATAAGGATAATAATGATAATGATAATAACGATAATAGTAATAATTATAATATCAAAAATAACAATAAGTACGATAACAACTATAATAACGTTAAAAATAATAACGATAATGATGATGATAGTAATAACTATACTAACGTTAATATGGATAATAATAATAGTAATAATACCTATAGTAACGATGTCAAAGATATAAACAATAATAACGATAATAATGATAATTATAATAACGATAATAACGATAGTAACGACAATAATAATAATTATAATAACGTTAAAAGAGATAATAACTATGTCAAAGATAATAATAATAACAATAATATCAATAAAAACGATAGTAACGTTAATAATAATATTACAAAAAAAGGATAATAAGGATAATAATAATAATAATAACAATAATAAAGATTATAACGATATTAATAAGAATAAAAGTAATAATAATAATAATAATATCTATGATAACGATAATAACTATAATAATAATATTATTCATGACAATAATACCAATAATAACAGTTATAACTATAATAATAAATACGATAAAGTCGATAATATCCATAAGATTATTAACAATTTTAGCGATAATATCGATAAAATTAATAACAATATTAAGGATAATATCTATAAAAATAATCATAATAATAATAAAAGTAATAACGATAGTAGAGATATCAACAATGATAATAATAATAACGATAATAAAGATAATAAAGATAATAACAATAATTATAAAAAAGATAACAACGATATTGACGAAAGTAGCGAAAATAATATTTACAATAAGAAAGATAATTACGATAATAATGATAGTAGCGATAAAAATTACAATAATGATAACTATATTGACGATAATAACGTAAATAATAATAACAATAATAACGATAATAATGATAATTACGATAATAATAATAAAAATAATAACGATTACAAAGACAATTTCGATAGTAACGATAATAATAATTATAATAACGAGAATAACAATATTAACAATAAAAATAATAGCGATATTAACGATAATATTGATAATAATATTAGCAATTATAACGACAACAAACGACAATAACGATAGTAAAGTTAATAATATCTATAATAATGATAAATGCAATAATAATAATAGTAACGTTAATAATAATAATAATAATATCGATAAAGACAATAACGATAATAACGGTAATATTAATAATAATAAAGATAATTACGATAATAACGATAATAATAATAACAATAATAACGATAATAACGACATTCATGAAAATAATAATTACAATAATAACGATAATAACCACAATAATGATAACAAGGAAAATAATTATAATAATAATATCACTAGAAACGATAAAAATGGTAATACTTACGATTATAACGATAATAACGTTAATAACGATATTAACCATAATAAAATTAATAACTACGTTTACGTTAATAACGATAATATTATCAGCAACAAAAGCGATAATAGCGACAATTTCGGTAAAAATAATAATAACATTATTGACGATATTATCGATGATAACGATATCAAAAATAACGGTAATGACAATAATAATAATAATAGTAATAACAATAATAATTATTATAACGATAATAATAATAACAACGATAACGGCAATGATGATAATAATATTAATAAAGATATTAGCAATAATAGTAGTAGTAATTAATAAATATTATAACGAAAATAATGATATTAACGATAACAATAATAACGATTATTACTATAATAAGTAAAATAATAAAAACGATAGAAAAGATACTAGTAATAATATTAATAACGATAAAAACGATAAAAAATATAATAATAATAAAAAGAATAACGATAGTAAGATATTAACGATATAAACGCTGATAAAACCAAAAACTACGAATATAGCGATAATAATTATAACAATAATAACCATAATAACTACAATAATTATAACAATAACAACGATAATAAAAATAATAACGATAATAACGATAATAACGATAAAACGATAATAACGATAATAATAAATATAGTAATAATAACAATAATAACGATAATAACGATTAAATCGATAATAACGTAATAATAAGGATAATCACAATAATAACGACAATAACGATAATAATAATAATAATGATAATAGTAATAAAAACGATAATAATAATAATAATAATAATAACGATAATAACGACAATAGTACATGTAATAATAATACTAATAACTATAATAATGATAATAACGATTATAATAACAACGTTAATACCGATTATGCTAGTATTAATAATAACGATAATAACGATATTTACGATAATAATAATAACAATAATATAGAAAAGAACGATATTATCTATAATAACGATAATAATAATAACGATATTACCTATAATAACGATGAAACGAAAATAATAACATCAATATTACCGATAATATTGATAAAAATAATAATGATAATAGCAATAATAACGATAATAAAGATATTAACAATAATAATGGTAATGATAATAACGATAATAATAATAATAATAATAATATCAAAAATAACAATAATTACGATAATGACTATAATGACAATAATAATAATAACGATAATGACGATGATAATAATATCTGTAATAAAGTTAATAACGAAAAAGAAAATAATAATAATAACAATATTTACGATATCAACGATAACAGCGACAATAATGATAATAACAATAATAATAACAATAATAACGATATTAACAATTATAATGAGGACATTAGTATTGATAATAACGGTAATAACTATAATTATAATAATAACATTATTAATGATAATAACAATAAAAACGATATCAAAACGATAATAAAAATATTTATAATAATAACGAAAATAGAGATAATCACGAGGAAAACAATAATAATAATAACAATCATAATGATAATAATGATAATAACGATAATAACGAGAACAATAACAATAATAATACCGATAATAACGATAATGACGATAACAATAATAATAACTATAATAATGATATTTACAATAAGAATAAAAGCAATAATAGAGACATTAACGTTATGAACGATAATAACGATAATAATATTAACAATAATAAAGATAATAACTATATTAAAAATAAATATAATATATGATAACAAAGATAAAAACAACAATAATAATTGTAAAACAAACGAAAATAAGGATAATAACGATAATACCGATAATAACGTTAATAATTCTAGTAGTGATAACTATAATAATGGTAATAACTATTTTTATGAAAACAATAGTAACGATAAAATCGATCATGTCGATTATAATAATAATAATAACAGTGATAATAACGATATTAACGATAATAACTATAAATATAATAGCAATAATTACGACAATAACGATATAAATGATAATAACGATAACAACGGACACAAAATAAAAATAATAGAAATAATAAAGATCATAACGATATTAAACATAATATCGTTAGTAATAATAATAATAATAACGATAATAACGATTATAATGATAATAAAGATAATAGCGATAATAATAGAACTAATAATAACAATGTAATCAATAATGACGATAATAACGAAATAACGATAATAACATTAGTAATAATAACAATAATAAAAATAATAACGATAATCCCGTTAATATTGATAATTTTAATAGCAATATTCACATTAATACCGATAATAATAATAATAATAATAATAACAATAATAACGACAATGACGATAAGAACTATAATAATAATAACGATAATATCGAGAATAGTAATAATAATAATACTGTAAGAAAAAATAATAACGATAAGGACAATAATAATAATAATAATTATAACGATTATAACGATAATTAGAATAATAACGATAATAATATTAAAATTAACATCGATAATTACGTTGATAACTATAATAATAATAGCATTAATAACGATAATAACGATAATAAAAATAATAATAGTAATAACAATATAAGGATAATAACGATAATAATGATATTACTAATAACGGTGACAACGATAAAAACAATAATATTAATATTAATAATAACGAATAAAAGGATAATATCGATAACAACGATACTATTAATAATAATTATCAAGATAATAACATAAATATCGATCATATCGATAAAATGATAATAACATTACTAATATTAATAATAATAACAATAATAACGATAAGAACACTAATAATGAAAAGAATATGTACGATAATAACAATAATAAGGATAATAATAAATACAATAATAACAATACCAACGACAATAACGATAAAAATAATAATAATAATAAGGAAAATAACGATAATAACGATGTCAACGATAATAATAATAACAATAATAAGGATAATAACGATGACAACGATAATAATAACAATAATAAAGATAATAACTATAATAACGATAATACGGATTATAACAATATGATAATATCCATAATAGTAATAATAATAAGTACGATAATGAAGATAAAACAATAAAAATGATAATAATTATAATAACGATAATTGCAATAATAACTGTAATAATAATAGCAATATTAACGTTAATCATGATAATAAAGATAATAACTATAATAACGATACTAACAATGAAAATAGTAGTAATAATAGAGATATTAAGGATAGTAACGATAATACCGAGAATAATAATAACAATAATTACGATAAAAAAGATATTAACGATAATAACAATAATAAAAATATAGTAAGGATATTAATAATAATAATAATAATAACAATAATAACGATAATAACAAAAATAATAAAAAGAATAATAACAATTATAATGATAATAACAATAATAATAATAGCAATAATGACGATTTTAACGTTAAGAACGAAAAAAATAAAACTTTAAATGACCGTTATAAAATTATCAATGATAATAATAATAATGACGTTAATAATAATCATTATAAAAAAGATATTAACGATAATAACTACATTAAAAATTATAACAAAAATAATAATAATAATAGAAACCACAAGAACGAAAAATCGATAATAACAATTATAATAGTAACGATAGTAACGATAATATTGATAATATTAATAACAATATTATTGATAAGGTCGATAATAATAATAATAATAACGTTAATATCGATGGTAAAAATAATAATGATAATAACGATAGTAAAGATAGTAACTATAATATCGACTATAACAATAATAATAATAACGATAATAACGATTATTACGATAATGACGATAATATTAATAACGATAATAACGTTAATAACGTAAATAACGAAAATAATAAAAGAAATATTTACAATAACAACCATAATAAAGATAATAACGAAAGTAATAAAAGAAATATTAACAATAACAACCATAATAAAGATAATAACGATAATAATATTAACGATAATATCGATAATATTAATAATAATGACAACGATAATTATGATAATAATGATCGTAAAACTAATAACAATAAAGATAATAACAATATTAACGATAATAACGATAATAACGTTAATTAAAATAATAATAGTAATAGCAATAATAACGATAGTGACAATAATAACGATAATAGCAATAATACTAATAACGATAATAACGAAAATAATAATAACGATAAGAACGATAAAAATAATAACAATAATATCAGTAATACCGGTAATAACGATAATATCGCTAATATTAATAATGATAATAATGATAATAGCGATATAAACAATAACAATATTAACGATAATATTGTCAATATTATAGATAATAATGATAATAATTTTAAAACGATAATATTTATCATAATTATAGTTGTAATAACGATAATAACGATATTAAAAATAAAAATAATAACGATAAAATAGATAAATATAATAAAATTTATAACGTTAATAACGATAATAACGATAATAACAGTAATAATAATAAAACTGATAACGCTAATAACGATAATAAAGATATAATATTATTAATAAGGACGATACTAATGATTATAATGGAAATAATAATAATTACAATATCGATAATAACGATAATGACGGTAAAAACGATAATAATAATAGTAATAATACTAGTAATAATAATAATGATAATTACGATAATAACGATATTAATAATAGTTATAATAACATTATAACAATAATAACGAGACAACGATAATAACGATATCTATAATAACGATAATAAAGACAATAATAATAACAATAATAATATCGATAATAACTGTAATAATGATAGGAACCATAATGACGATAAAAAGCATAATATCGGTAATAATAATAATAATAATAACACTAATATCGAAAATATCGATATTAACGACAGTAATAATAATAATTACGACATTATAACTATAATAAGTATAATGACGATATGTTATTAACGTTAAAGACGATAATAGTGGTAATGGAAATAACGATAATAACGAGAATAGCGGCAATAAAAATTATAATAATAAAGAAAATAACGATATTATCGAAAATAAAGATAAAAGTTATAAGAATAATTATAATAAGCACAATAACAATGATAATAACGATAATAAACATAATGACAGTAACGATGACACGACAATAATAATAACAATATTAATAACGATAATAACGATAACAACAATAATAAAGATAATAACTATATTAACGATGTCAATAATAACGAAAATAACGATAATTTCGATATTAATAATTGCAATATAAAAAATAATAACGATAACAATAATAATATTGTCGACATTAATAAATATAATAAAGATAATATAGAAATGGTATTAACGATTGAAACGACAATAGTAGTAATAGTAATAACGATAATAAAGATAATAACAACAACAATAATAATAATAATAAAGATAGTACAGAAATTATCGAAAATAACGTTAATAACGATCATAATAATAACAATAATAATGATAATAACGATAATAGCTATTATAACGTTAATGAAGACAGTAATAATAATAATAATAATAGTAATAAATCTATTACAACAGAAATAATGATATAAATAGTAGTAATAATAACAAATATAACAATAATAACGCTAATAAAGAAAATAACGTTAATATCGACAATAATAATAACAATATTAACTGTAATAACAATTATAATAATAATAATAATAACGATAATAATGGTAATAATAATAATAATTCTAATAATTGTAACAAAAATAATCACACCAATAATAACAATAATAACGTTTATGACAAGAATAATAGTAATAATAATAATGATAATATTGATAATAACGATATAATCGATAATAATATATACAACAATAACGATAAAAACAATAATAATGGTCATAATAATAATTATAATGATATTAACGATAATATCGATAATAATAATATTAACAAGAGCGATAGTAACGTGAATAGTAATAACTATAAATACGATAATAATGATAATAATGAAAATAACTACAATAATAATATTAAATAATACACTAATACGGATAATAACAATAACAATAATAATATTAAATAATACACTAATACGGATAATAACAATAACAATAATAATAATAATTACGATTATTACGATAATAACGATTATAATAATATTAATAATAATATCGATAATAAGGTTAATTACGAAAATAACGGTAAAAAAGGTAATAACTATAATAACGACAATAATAATAATAATAATAACGATAATAAATGTAATAACGATAATAATAATAACAACAATAAAGATGATAACGATATTAACAATAATAACGATAATAATGATAATAATAATTATAAAGATAATGAAAATAATAATTATAACAATAATAACAATAATAAAGATAATAACGTAATAACGATAATAATAATAAGATTTATGAAGATATTAGCAATAATAATGATAATAAAGATAATAATAGTATTATTAACAATAATAACAATAATAATAATTATAGCGGTAATTACAATAATAACGATAATGACGATAATAATAATAACACTAATAACAATAATATCGACAATAACTATAATTACGATAATAATAATAACTATTATAGCGATAATAACGATAAGAATGATAATAATAATAATAATAATAACAATGACAACGATTATAACGCTATTAATGATTTGTTTATACCTAAAATAAGGATAATAATAAATAGAACGATAATTATAATAAGAATAATAACAATTATAATGGTAATAAAAAAAAATAATAATAATAAGACCTATAAGAACGATAATATAGATAATATTAGTCATAGTAATAACAATATTAGCAAAAATAAGGATAATAACGATAACAATATTAACGATAAAAACGTTAGTTATAATAATAGTAATAACAATAATAACGATAATAAAGATAACAATAATAATCAATAACGATAATGACGATAATAACGTTAATAATAATAATAACTATAATAATAATAACTATAAAAACGATAATAACCATAATAACGAAAATAACGATGATAGCGATAATAATAATAATAATAATAATATTAACGAAAATAGCGATATTAACGTTAAGCACGATATAAATAGTAGTAAAAATAAAGGTAATAACGATAATAAGGATAATAACATTAAAGTAAATAACGATAATAAAGACAATAATATTAATAATAATAACGATAATAATGATAATAGCGATAATAATTACATCGAAAATAACGGCAATAATAATAATAATAATAACGTTGATAAGGAAAATAACGATAACATCGGTAATAATAAGAACAAAAATATAGATAATAACGATAATAACGATAATAACGATATTTAATATAATAATAATTACGATAATATCGATAATAATAATAACGATAATAACGATAATATCGATAATTATAATAACAAAATTAACAATAATATAGATAATAATAATAATAAGATTAATAACAATAATTACGATGATAACGAAAATAACGATATAAATAAGAAAACTATTGTAACAATAATAACGAATATAACGATAATAATATAAACCACAATGTAGGTATAATAATAATATTAACGATAATAACGAAAAATACGATAATAACGGTATTGATAATAACGATAATAACGTTAATAACGTTAATAATAATGGTACTAATAACTATAATAATAACATTAACGATAATAACGATAATGACGATAATATTAATAACGATAATAGCTACAATAACAATAATAATAATAATTATTATTACGATAAAGTCGATAATAACGATAATAACGATAATAATAATAATTATTATTACGATAAACGACATAATAACGATAATAATTATAGTAATTATAATAATTATTATGATAAACACGATAATAATGATATTAGTAATATTAATAATAAAGATAATTACGATAATAACGATAATAATAATAACAATATTAACGATAATAACGATATTGACGATAATAATAATTACAATTATAACGATAAAATCGACAATAATGATAAAAAGGAAAATAATTATAATACTAATTATAATAAAAACGATAAAAATGATAATAAAACTTACAATAATAATGATAATAACAATAATAACGATATTAACTATAATAAAATTAATAACTATATTTACGTTAACAACGATAATGATATTAGTAATAATAGCGATAATAACGATAATTACGTTAATAATAATAATAACATTAATAACGATAATAACGATAAAAGCGATTATAACGATATTAAAGACTGTAAAAATTATAATAATAATAAAAATAATATTAACGATAACAATGAAAATAATGATAATAATAATAGTATTAATAACAATAATTACAATAATAACGATAATAAAGATAATAATAGAATTAATAATAACGATAATAATAATAATAATAATAATAATAATAATACTGATAATAACAATAATATCAATAATAATAATAACTATATTAAGGATAATAACAATTATACTATTAATAATAATAACGATAATTACGATAAAGATAATAATAATAATAAAAATATAAAAAATTATAATCACCAGAATAATAACAACAATACCGGTTATGATAAGAACAATATAAATAATACTAACGATAATAATGATAATAATAATAATAATAATAATAATAATAATAATAATAATAATAATAATAATATGATTAATACTCACAATAATAACAATAATAACGGTTATGAGAAGATTAATATTAATAATTATAACGATAATATGGATAATAACGATATAATAATGATATAATCGAATAGAATAATAACAATAATAACGATAATAACTCTAATAATGATAATAATACTAATAATTATAACGATAATAACGATAATAACAATAATAATAATTATAATAATGACGATAATAACGGTAATAACGCGTAATAATAAATACAACAGTAGCAATAGTAATAATAGCAATAATAACGATGGTAACGAAATGGAAGGTAATGTTAATAATATTAATTACGAAATTAAGGATAATAACGATAATAACGATATAAATAATATAAATAATGATAATAATTATAATAATAATAAAAATAATAACGATAATAAATATAATAACGTTAATAATACAAGTAATAATAACAATAATATCATTATTAAAGATAATAAAGATAAGAACGATAATAATAATCATAATAATAACAATAATAATCATAACAATATTAACGATAATAACGGTAATGACGATAACAATAATTACGATATTTACGATAATATTGATAATAATATTAATAATATTAACGATCATAAACATAATAGTAATGATAATAACATGTATAACGATAAGAACTATAATAATAATACAGATGAAAATAATAACAATATTAACGATAATAACGATAATAAAAATAAATATAATATCAAAAGTAGTAATAACGATAATATCGATAATAATGTAAATAAAAATAAAAATAATAATAACAACAATAATAACAATTATAACGATAGTAATAATAACGAAAATAATAATAAAAGCGGTAATAATAATAACAATAATAACGAAAATAATGATAACAATGATAACGATAATAAAGATAATATCGATTATAATAACAACAATATTAACGAAAGTAACCTTAATAATGATAATAGTAATAACGATATAAACGATAATAACGATAATAAAGATAATAATACTAATGATATTAAAGATAATAGTAATTATTATAATAACGATAAGAACGACAATATAGTTAATAGTATTAATAATAACAATAACGAAAATAAGGATCATAACGATTATAATAATAATAATTATAACGAAAATAAGGATAATAACGATAAAACGAAAATAATAATAACAATAATAGCGATAATAACGATTTTAACGATAATAAGGATAATAATAATAATTAAAATAACTATAGAAACGGTATAAACGATAATAACGAAAATAACGATGTTAACGATAATATCGAAAATAATAAAATAATAATAATAATAATGATCGTAACGATAAGAAAGATAATAATAGCAGTAATCGTAACAATAATCATAGCAATAACTATAATAACGATAATATCGATAATAATAACAATGACAAAGTTAATAGAAATGATAATAATAGCGATAATAACGATAATTACTTTAATAATATTAACAATAATAAAGATAATACCGATAGTGACATTAATAACAATAATAATAATAGCAACAATAACGATAATTAAGAAAATAAAAATTATAATTAAAACGATACTATGGATAAGAACGATGTCATCAAAAATATTACTAAGAAAAATAGAGATAATATCGATTTTAACAATAGAAATATTAACAATTATATAGATAATTATAATAATAATATTAACAATAATAACAATAATAACAATAATAACGATAATAAGGATAATAAAAAAGACGATATTTTCGAATATAACGATAAAAGAAATATTAATAATACCAATAATATGGAGAATAAAGATATCGTCGATAATAATAATAACAATTAAAATGATAATATAGATATTAATATTATCAATATTTACGATAATAAGGATATTTTTAATAATAATAATAACGATAATAACGGTTATAACGATAAAAATAATAAGGATAATATTTATAACATTTATAACCATTATAACATTATCAACGATAATAATAGTAATGACTATAATAATAATAATCATAATAAAGATATTAACAATAATTTCAATAATAATAAATCTAAAAATAATAATAATAATAATAGTAACCATAAGAACGATAATATCGATAATAACGATTATAATAAAAACGATAGAAACGATAATAAAGATAATAACGATAATAATATTAACGATAATTTCGTCATTATTGATAATATTAACAACGATAATTTTGGTAATAACGATAATAAAATTAATAACAACAAAGATAATAACAATATTATCGATAATATGGATAATAACGATAATAATAATAACGATAATAACAATAATATTGATAATATTAATATAAATATTTACGATAATTTCGATATTAATAAATGTAATAATAACAATAATAACGATCATAAAGATGATAGCGACTATAATAATAACGATAATACCGATATTAATAATAATAATATTATTGTTAGTAACAATAATAATGATAACGATGTTTTTAAAAGTAATAATAATAACGATTATAACGTTATAACGATATTAATGACAATAACGATAATAACGATAATAAAAGGAACAATAACAACGATATTAACGAAAATATTAATAGCAATTGTAACGTTAACAACGATAATAAAAATAATAATAATAATACCGAAAGTACAAATAATAACGATAACAATAATAACAATAATAGTGATAATATCGTTTATAATAATAATATTAACGATAATATCAGTCATAATATTAATAGTGTTAACATTAAAACGATAATAACGATAATAAAGATAATAACAATAATAATAATAATAATATTAATATCAATAATAAAAATAATAACGTTAGTAACGATAATATCGATAATAAAAATAATAAACTTAATAACGATTATAATAACATTATTACTAATTAAAATAATAACGATATTAACGAAAATAGTGTTAACAATTGTAACGAAGACAAGGAAAACAACATTAATAATAATAATAATAATAGCGAAGGTACGTATGATAACGGTGACAACTATAATATTAATAATAATAATAACGATGATAATAATAAGGATAATAAAGATAATAGCGATTATAATAATTAAAATAAAAACAATATTAACGACAAAAACTATAAAAACAATTATAATAATGACGGTAATAACGATAACAATCGTAATAATGATAATAATGATAATAACGATAATAAAAATGATAATTATAGTAATAATAAAGATACTAACGATGTAAAAGATTCTAACGATAATAATAATAACAATAATAACGGTAATAACTATAATGATGATAAGAACGATAATAATATTAATAATAATAACGACAATAAGGACAATAACGATAATAATATTAGTAATATTAACAATATTAAGAATAATAACTATAAAAACGATAATAACAGCAATAATAGTAGTAATAAAAAAAGTAATAATTATAATTACGATATAAACGATTATAACTATAATAATAATTGCAATAAATACGATAATATCTATAATGATAGTAACAATGTTAACGATAATATCGAATATAATAATAACATTAATAATTATAATAACAATAATACGGATTATAAAAAAAATAATAATAATAATAATAATAACAATAATAAAGATAATAATGACACAATAATAATAATAATAATAATAATAATAATAACAATAACGATAATAACGGTAATAACGATAAAATTAATAGAAAAATGACAATAATATCAATAATAACGATAAAAAAGATATTAACGATAATATCGTTAATAATAAATACGATAATAACCATATAATCAATAATAATAATAACAATATTTACAATAATATCGATTATAATAACAACATTATTGACGATAATACCGATAAAGATAAAAACAATAATAACAGTAATAACGATAATAACGATAATATCGTTAATAATAATAACAATAATAATGATAATAGGGATAAAATCAATAACGATATTAACGATATTATTGACAATATTAAAGATAAAAATGATAATAATTTAAAAACGATAATAATTATCATAATTATAGTAATAATAACGATAATAAGGATATTAATAATAAAAATAATAACGATAATATAGATAATAATAATATAATTCATAACGTTAATAATGATAATAACGATAATAACGGAACTTATAAAAAAATTGATAACGCTAATAACGATAATAATAATAGTTATAATAACATTATAAAAATAATAACGATAACAACAATAATAACGATATCTATATTAACGATAATAAAGACAATAATAATAATATTAATAATAGTAATGATAATAACGATAATAATAATAGTATTAATAACAATATTAAAAATAATAACGATAATAACCACAATAACGATGATAATTATAATAATAACGACATTAATAACTATAATAAATATAACAAAGATATGGTATTGACGATAAAGGCGACAGTAGTAGTAATAGTAATAACGATAATACTAAAAATAGCGGCAATAATATAATAATAATAACGATAATAACGATAAAACAATAATAACGATAATAACTTTATTAACGATATCAATAATAACGAAAATAACGTTAATTTCCATATTAATAATACCAATATTAAAGATAATAACGATAATAATAATAATAATAACGACATTAATAACTATAATAAATATAATAACGATAAGGTATTAATGATAATAACGACAATAGTACTAATAATAATAATGATATAAACGATAATAACGACAATAAAATAATAATAATAATAAAGATAATATCGATATTATCGAAAATAACGATAATAACGTTAAAAATAATAACAATAAAATCAATAATAACTATAATAGCGATTATAACGATAATAACTACAGTAATAATAATAATAATAATAATAATAATAATAAAAATAATAATAATAATAATAATAAAAATATTAATGATTACAACGAGAATAATGATAATAATGGTAGTAATAATACCAATAATTACAATAATAACGATAAAAAGGATAATAATGATAATTACGATAATAACAGTTATAATAACAACGATAATAACGATAATATCGATAAAAATAATAACAATATTAACGATAATATCAGATATAGTAATAATAATAATAACGATAATTACGATAATAACGATAATAATAATAAACGTAACAATAATATTCCCCACAATAATAACAATAATAATGGTTATGATAAGAATAATAATAATTGAAATTACGATAATAATGATAATAATAATAATAATAATTATAATAATAATAATAATAATAATAATAATAATAACAATAATAACAATAAAAACGATTATGATAAGAATAATAATAATAATAATAACGATAATAATGATAATAACGATAATAAATATAATAATGATAATAATAATAATAATTATAACGATAATAACAATAATATCAATAATAATATTAATAAGAGCGGTAGTAACGTTAATAGTAATAACTATAAATTAGATAATAACGATATTAAAGAAAATAACTATAATAATAATAATAAATATAAAATAATAACTATAATAACAATAGCAATAATAACAATAATAACGATTATTACGATAATAAGGATAGTAATATTGTCTATAATAACGATATTAAAGAAAATAACTATAATAATAATAATAAATATAAAATAATAACTATAATAACAATAGCAATAATAACAATAATAACGATTATTACGATAATAAGGATAGTAATATTGTCTATAATAATGTTAACAAAGATAATAACGGCAATATAAAATATTATAATAATATCGATAATAAGGTTAATTACAAAAATAACGGTAATAAGGACAGTAGCAATAATAACGGCAATAATAATAATAATAATAATGATACTAACAATAACAATAATAGCGATTATAATAATAATAACAATAATACGATAATAACGATAATAATAATAACAATAATACGATAATAACCATAATAGCGAAATCACCGATAATAATAATAATAATAACGATAATAAATATAATAACGGTAATAAAAGTAATAACAGTAATAATAGTAATAATAGCAATAATAAGGATAATAACGATAATAACGATTATAATAATAATGACAATAACGATATTAGTGATTAAAACGATAATAACGATATTAACATAATAAAAATAAAGTTAATATCGAAGATAAGGTAATAATAATAAAAATAATAACGATAAAAACGACAAATAATGATATTATAATAATATCATTACAATACCATTACAATTACAATTACAATACATCACAAATACAAATAATAATATTATACTTAACGATAATAACGATAATAACGGAAATAGTAATCGAAACAATAACAATAATAAAACAAATATTGATAATAACTATAATATCGATAAAATATTAACGTTAATAACGACAAAACAGGTAATAATTACGATAATAACGATAATAATATTAGTAATAACAACGATAATAACAATAATAACGTTAGTAGCGGTAATAATAATAATAATTAATAAAATCGACAATAACGATACTTACGATAATAATAGTAGTAATAAAAGCACTAATGTCAATAATTATTTTAATAATGATAATAATGATAATAAGTACAATAATATCAACAATAATAACGGTAATTACCTAAATAAAAACAACGGTAATAACGTTCATGACTAAAAAACCGTAATAACGACAATAATAATATCTATAATAATTTTAATATTAATAATAATGATAATAACTATAATAATAAAAGAAATAATAATAACAACAATAATAAAAATAATGACAATAATAGCAATAATACTGATAAAAAAGATATAAATAAAAATAATAATAATAATAACAATAATAACGCTAATTATGATAAAAATAAAAATAATAATAATAATATCAATAATAACGATAATAAGGATGATAATAATAATAATAATTCCGATAACAGAGATAATAAACATAATAATAATAATAATAATAATAATAATGATAATAATAATAATAATATTAATAATAATAATAATAATAATAATGATAGTAATGATAATAACGATATTATAGTAGTAAAAATAAAAATAATATCAATAATAAGGACAATAATAATAGTAATAATAACTATAATAACGATAATATCGATAATAATTATAACGAAAATAACGACAATAATAATATTAATATTAACGATAATAAGAATAATAATAATAACATTGATAATAATAATAACAATAATATCGTTAATAAGGGTAATTACGAAAATAACAGTAATAACGATAATATATATAAAACGATAATAGTAATAATAATAAAATCGATAATAACGATATTAACGATAACAGTAATACTAATAACAATAATAACAATAGTAACCAAATAACGATAATAATAATAACAATTATAAAGATAATAACTAGAATAACGATATTATCGATAACTATAATAACGATAATTACGATAATAACAATAGTAAAGATGACAATAATATCGAAAACAACGATAAAAACGATATTAAAAGTAATAAAAGTAAAGATATTATCGGTAAAGTGGATAAAAATAATAATATTATAATCGATAATAAAGATAATAAAAATAATAATAATAATAATAACGATAATATCGCTAATAGTAACAACTATAAATTCGATAATAATGATATTAATGAAAATAACTAAATTAATAATAGTACATATAACAATAATAATGATAATAACAATGATAATAATAACATCAATAACGATAATTACGATGATAACGATAGTAATAATTACAATAATGACGATAACAAAGATGATAATGATAATAATAATAATAATAATATTATCGTTAATAAGGTTAATTACGAAAATAACGGTAATAAAGATAATAACAATAATAACGACAATAATAATAAGAGGAATAACGATACGAACGATAATAATGATAATAATAAATATAATAATAAGGATAAAACCGATAGTAACGATAATAATCACAATAAAAACGATAATCTATAATAATTATAATAACGATTATTATAAGAACAATAATTACTATAATAACGATATTAACAAAAATAATAATAAAAAGAATAACAACGATAATGTAGAAATAACGAAAACAATAATAACAATTATAACAATAATAACGATAATAATAATAGTAACAATAATAATAATAATAATAATAAAAATAATAATAATAATATTATAGATAATAACGATAATTACGATCATAATAACAGTATTAATAACGGTGATAAGGATAATAACGATAACATCGATAATAGTAATATCAATAATATCGATAGTAACTATAATAACGATAAGAATGAAAATAACGATAATGATAATAGCAGTAATGACGATAACAACGATAAGAACGATAATAGTAATCTTAATAATAACGAAAATAAGAATAATGACGATACAACTATAATAATAATAATAATAATAATAATAATAATAATAATAATAATAATAATAATAATAATAATAATAATAATAATAATAAAGGCAGTAAATATATTAACGATAATAACAATAATATCGATAAGAATAAAACGATAATAACGATTACTGTAATAATAATAATATCGATAGTAACAAAAGGAAAGATAATGACGATAAAAATAATAATAATAATAACGATAAATACGATATCAACGATAACAGCAATAATAATGATAATAACAATAATAATTACAATAATAACGATAATAACAATTATAATGAGAACATTAATATTGATAATAACGGTAATAACTATAATTATAATAATAACATTATTAATGATAATAACATTAAAAACGATATCAAAACGATAATAAAAATATTTATAATAATAACGAAAATAGAGATAATCACGATGAAAACAATAATAATAATAACAATCATAATGATAATAATGATAATAACGATAATAACGAGAACAATTGCAATAATAATACCGATAATAACGATAATGACGATAACAATAATAACGAAAATAACCATAATATTGATAATAATAACAACATTAATGAGAATAACGATAATAATAAAATAATAAAAACAATAAGAACGATAATAAAAATTGTAACGATAATAATATTAACGGTATTAACGACAATATTCATATTTATAATAACGATAATAACGATAATAAGGATAATTACGATAATAATAATATCGATAATGACGGTAATAAAAATAATAATAATAAGGATAATAACGATAATTACGATAATAGTGATAGTAATGATAACGATAATGAAGATAATTACGATAATAACGATAATAATAATAATAATAATAATAATATCTACAATAACGATAATAGCGATAATAACGAAAAATAAATAATAATAATATCAATAATAACGATAATAACGGCAATAATACTAATAATAATAATAAAAATAATACTAACGTTAATGACGATAATAAAGATAATAATAGTAGTAGTAATATCTATATTAACAATAATAACGTAATAACAATCATAATAATATCGATAAAGACAAAATCGAAAACAATGATAAAAATATTAAGGAGAATATCGATAATAACAATAATAATATTAACGTTAATGTAGATAATAATAATTAATATAATATTTATATAACAATAATAACGATAATAACGATAATAACGGTAATAATAATAGTAATAAAAAAAATAATATCAATAATAAGGACAATAACGATAATAACAATAATAACGATAATAATACATACGTTAATATCGATAATAATAATAACAGTAATAACGATAATAACGATAATAACAATAATAAGAATAACATTAATATCGTTAATAACTATAATAATGATGATAACGATAATAATTATAGAAGTGATAGCAATAATAACGATATTTACAATAATAATAAAATTAATAATGATAGAGATAATAACGATATTAAAGACAATAATGATAATAACGATAATAACGAAAGTAACGAAAATAATAATAATAATAATTAGGATAATAAACTTAATAATAATAATAATAATGATATCGTTAATAACGATAATAACAATAATAACGAAAATAACGATAATAACCATTATAAAAATGGAAATAGAAGTAACAATAATAAAGATAATCACGATAATAGCCGTAATAGTAATTCGATAATAACGATAATAATAATAATAATAATAACGGTTATAACAACAATAACGAAAATAGCTATAATAATAATAACGGTTATAACAACAATAACGATAAAAGCTATAATAATAATAACGATAATAACGATAATAATTATAATAATAATATTGATCGTAACAATAATAACGATAATGATGATAATAATAGTAATAGTAACAACGATTATAACGATAATAACTATAATAACGATAATAATAATAAAATTAATAACGATACTTACTTTAATAACGAAAATAAATATTGTAATAATAACGATAAAAGAGATAAAAGCAATAATAATAATTACGATAATAACGTTAATAAAAACAATAGTAATATTAATAATAACGATAATAACGATTATAACGATAATAAAAATAAGAAGAATAAAGTCAATAACGAACCTAACGACAATAACGATGATAATAATCACAATTATAAGGAAAATAACGATAATAACGATTATAACTATTTTACGAAAATTAATAATATTAACGATAATAAAGAAAATAAAGATAATAATAAAAGTAATATTATCAATAATAACAATATTAAAGATAATAACGATAATACCGATAATAATAATAATAATAATAACAATAATAATCATAACAATAATAACTACAATAAAGGGAACGACGAAAATAATAATAGTAATAATAACTATAATAAGTATAATAACGATAACATCGATAATAATAATTACAATAATGACGATAATAACTATAATAATAAGAATAATAATAATAATAATAATAGTTTTAAAAAATAATAACAAAAATGTGTTTAATAACGATTATGACGATAATAATATTATTGATAATAACGTCTATAGTAATAATAATAATAATAACTATAATAATGATAATTACAATAACAATAATAACGACAGTAGCTACAATAATAATAATAATAATAACGTTAAAAGGGATAATAACTATGACAACGATAATAACGATAATAATAATAATAATACTAATAACGATAGTAACGATAAGAACGATAATAATGATAATAATCTTAACAATAATAACGATATTAAAGATTTTAAGGATAATAATAATAAGGATAATATCGATAATAACGATAGGAATAATAATTTAATATCGATAGTAACAATAGTAACGACAAAGACGATAGTAACGATAATAATAATAACGATAATAACGATGATAATAATAACGATCATAAAGTTAATAATAAAAATCATATTAAAGAAAATAACGCTAATAACGATACTAACAATAATAGCGATAATAATAATAACGATATTAAGGATAATATTGTTAATAATTGTAACAATATTAACAATAGAAACGATAATAATAATAACAACAAAAAATTAATAACAATATTAACTATAATAAAATTTATAGTAATAACGAAAATGACGATAATAATGATAATAATAGAAGTAATAATAGCAATATAAGAATATTAAAAATAATTATGATAATAATGATAATAGTAGTAGTAATAAGAACAGTAATATCAATAATAACGATATTAACGATTATAAAAATGTTAATGATAATAATATTAACGATAATAAGGATAATAACAATAACTATAAATACGATAATAACACTTATAATCCTAATAACGACATTAATATATATAAAAATAACATTAATTCTGATAATAACGATTTTAACGATAATAATAGTAGTAATAATAACAATAATAACAATTATAGCGATAATAATGTTATTACCGATAATAACGATAATTATAATATTCATAGTAACTATAATAAGGATATTATCCATAATAATAATAACGATAATAATGATAATAGGGATAAAAAAAATAACGATATTAACGATAATATTGACAATATTACAGATAATAATGATAATAATGTTAAAAAGATAATAATTATCATAATTATAGAGGTAATAACGTTTATAACGATATAAAAATAAAAATAATAATGATAGTATAGATAATAATAATAAAATTCATAACCTTAATAACGTTATTAACAATAATAACGGTAAAAATAGTAAAATTGATAACTCTAATAACGATAATAAAGATATAATATTATTAATAATAAAGATAATAACGATTAAAATGTTAATAATAATAATAACAATATCCAAAGTAACGATAATAACGGTAAAAACGATAATAATAATAGTAATAATACTAGTAATAATAATAATGGTAATAACGATAATAACAATAATAATAATATTTATAATAGCATTATAATAATAATAACAATAACAACGATAATAACGATATATTAAATAACGATAATAAAGACAATAATAATAACAATATTAATATCATTTATAACTATAATAACGATGATAACCATAATGACGATAATAACGATAATATCGATAAAAATAATAATAATAATAATTACTGTAATAACGATAATAACGTTAATAAGGACAATAATAATAATAATAATAATAATAGTAATAATATTACCGATAATAAAGATAATGACGACAATAATAATAATAGTAATAATATTAATAATAATAACGATAATGACAATAAGAACGATAATAATAATAATAATAACAATAATATTTTCCACAATAATAACAATAATAACGGTAATGTTAAAAATAATATTAATAATATTAATGATAATAATGATAATAACGATATAATCGATAATAATAATTACAATAATAACGATAATAACTACAAAAATGATAATAATAATAATAATTATAACGACAATAACGATAATTTCGATAATAACAATATTAATAAGAGCGATAGTAACGTTAATAGTAATAACTATAAATTCGATAAAATTGATATTAATGAAAATAACTATAAAAATAATAATAAATATAACAATAATAATGATAATAACGATAAAAATATTAACGATAATAAAGTTAGTTATAACAATAATAATGACAATAATAACGATAATAAAGATATCATTAATAATATAAATAACGATAATGCCGATAATAACGTTAATAATAAAGATGATAACAATTATAATAATAACTATAATAACGATAATAACCATAATAACGATAATAAAGATAATAACGATAATAATAATAATAGTAATAATAACCACGAAAATAACGTTAATAACGATAACAGTAATAATAACACTAACAGTATAAATAATTACACTAGTAACGATAATAACATTATGACGATAATAATAATAATAATATTAACGATAATAGCGATATTGATGATAATAACGATAGTAAGGGTAATAACATTATAGTTATTAAGGATAAAAACAACAATAGAGATGATAACAATTAAAATTATAAAGATATTAATGATAATAACGATAATAATGATAATAAAGGCAATAACAATAATTATAATAACGATAATAATGATAATAGCGATAATAATAATATCGAAAATAATGACGATAATAATAATAATAATAACGATTATAATGAAAATAACGATAACATCGGAAATAATAAAAACAATAATATCGATAATAACGATATTA
Organism: Vespa crabro; assembly: GCF_910589235.1. NCBI lineage: Eukaryota > Metazoa > Arthropoda > Insecta > Hymenoptera > Vespidae > Vespa > Vespa crabro. The sequence continues at coordinate 4,376,826 of NW_025813595.1, forward strand.
ACGATATAATAATAATAATAATAATTTCGTTAATTAGGTTAATAAAGAAAATATCGGTAATAACCACGATGATAATAATAAAAATATTAACAACGATATTAAGTATAATAACGATATCATCGAGAATAATAAAAATAATATCGATAATAACGATAGTAACGATAATAATTATAACGGAAATAACGACGATAATAATAATCATAATCGGTAATAAGGATAAATACGATAACATCGATAATAATAATAGTAATAATATTGATAATAACTATAATAACGACAATAATAATATTAATAATAATAATAACAAGGATAATAACGATAATTACGATAATAACGATAATATCGACAATGATAATAATAATATTTACGATAATAATACTAATAATAACATTAAAAACAATAATAACGATAATAACAATAATAATAACAGCATTACAAACAATAATATCGATAACAACGATAAATACGATAATAATTATAACAATTATATCGATAATAACGATTAGAAATATAATACTATTAACAATAATATCGTGACAACGATAATAACGATAATTATAATAATTACATATAGATAATAAGGATTATAATGATAAGAACGAACATAACTTTATAAAAGATAATAACGGCAAATATAATAATAACAATAGCGATAATAAAGATAATGTCGATAATAACGATAATGATGATAATAAGGATTATAATAATATAGATAGTAATGATAATGGTAATAATAATAATAATGATAATAACGATTATAATAATAATAATAATAACGATAAAAGATATAAAAGCGATAATAATAATAATAACGATAATAAGGGTACTAACGATAGCAACGATAATAAATATATGAATAAAAACGATAATAACGATATTAACGATAATAAAGATAATAACAATAAGACCGATAGTAATGATACGATAATAACGATTACTGTAATGATAATATTACCGATTGTCACAATAATAACGATAATGACGTTAATAATAAAAATATTAATAAGGTAATAACGATATTAACGACAAAAACGATAAAAATGATAATAACAATAATAATAAAAAGAACAATTACAATAATAACGATAATAACTATAAGAATGAGAACAATAATAACGATCATAGCGTTAATAATAATAATAATAATAGCAATAATAGCGATAACAACGTTAATAACAATAATCGTAATAATAACGATAATAGTGGTAATAACGATAATAACGATATTAACGAAAATAAGGATAATAATAATAGAAATAATAACAATAATAGCGATATTAATGATAGTAAGAATAATAAAGATAGTAACAATAATAATAATACCCATAATAATAATAACAATAATAACGATAATGAAGATTTTTACGATAATAATAATAACAATAATAACTATAATAACGATTATAATGATAATAACTATAATAATGATATTAACAATAAGAATAAAAGTATTACTAAAGACATTAACGTTATGAATGATAATAATGATAATAACGATTATAATAAAAATAATAATAACAATAATAAAGATAATAACGATTATAATCATAATAACTATAATAATGGTATTAACACTAAGAATAAAAGTAATAATAAAGACATTAACGTTATGAACGATATTAGCGATAATAATATTAACAATAATAACGATAATAACTATATTAAAAATAACAATAATATACGATAACAAAGATAAAAACAACAATAATAATAGTAAAACATAAGAAAATAAGGATAATAACGATAATTACAACAATAATAATAGCAATAATTACGACAATAACGATATAAATGATAATAACGATAACAACGGACACAAAATAATAATAATAGAAATAATAATGGTCATAACAATATTAAAAATAATATCGTTTGCAATAATACTAATAATAACGATAATAACGATTATAATGATAATAACAATAATAACAATAATAAAAATAATAATAATGAAAATAATAACGATAATACCGTTACTATTGATTATAATAATAGCAATATTCACATTAATACCGATAATAATAATAATATTATTAATAGCAATAATAACGACAATGACGATAAACGATAATAATAATAACGATAATATCCAAAATAGTAATAATAATAATACCGATAAAAAAAAAATAACGATAAGGACAATAATAATAATAATTATAACGATTAGAACGATAATTACAAGAATAACGATAATTATAATAAAATTAATATCGATGATTACGTTGATAACTATAATAATAATAGCATTAATAACAATAATAACGATAATAAAAATAATAATAGTAATAACAATATTAAGGATAATAACGATAATAATGATATTACTAATAACGGTGACAACGATAAAAACAATAATATTAATATTAATAATAACGAATATAAGGATAATATCGATAACAACGATACTATCAATAATAATTATCAAGATAATTACATAATTAACGATCATATCGATAAAATGATAATAAGAATACTAATAATAATATTAAAACCAATAAAAACGTTAACAACACTATTAATGAGAAGAATATGAACGATAATAACAATAATAAGGATAATAATAATTACTATAATAACGATACCAACGACAATAACAATAAAAATAATAATAATAATAACGAAAATAACGATAATAACGATGTCAACGATAATAATAATAACAATAATAAGGATAATAACGATGACAACGATAATAATAATAACAATAATAATGATAATAACTATAATAACGATTATACGGATTATAAAAATACGATAATATCGATAATAGTAATAATAATAAGAACGATAATGAAGAGAGAACGTTAAAAATGATAATAGCTATAATAACGATAATAGCAACTATAATAATAACGATAATAACGATATTAATAATAATATTACTATTGTAAGTAACAATAATAATGATAACGATGTTTATAATCGTAATAATAATAACGTTTATAATAATACTGACGGTAATAATGATAATAAAAATAATAACCATAATAACGATAATAATAACATTATTACTAATAATAATAGTAACGATAGTAACGGTAATAAAAACAACAATAATAACAATATTAACGAAAATAGTATTTACAATTGCAGCGGGAACAACGATAACAGCATTAATAATAATAATAATAGCGAATGTAAGTATGATAACGGTGACACATATAATATTAATAACAATAATAACGATAATAACGATAATAACGATAATAACGATAATAATAATAATCGTATTAAAGATAATAGAGATAATAACGATACTAACGATACTAACGATAATAGCGGAAATAATAATGACAACAAAAACAATATTAACGATAACAAGTATAATAACAATTATTATAATGACGGTAAAAACGATAACAACGGTAATAATGATAATAACGATAATAACGTTATTAACAATGATAATAATATTAATAATAAAGATAAAAACGATGTAAAAGTTCTAAAGATAATAATATTTACAACAATAATGATAATAACGATTATGATGATAAGAACGATAATAATACTAATAATAAGAAAAATAATACCGACAATAACGACAATAAGAATAATAATAGAAGTAATAATAATAATTTTAAGAATAATAACTATAAAAACAATAATAACAATAATAATAGTAGTAATAAAAAAGTAATAATTTTAATAACGATAAAAACGATTTTAACGATAATAATAAAGATGATAAGTAGGATAATATCGATAATAATAATAACAATATTAGCCATAATACCGATAATAATAATAGTAGTAATAATAACCATAATAAAGATTATAACGACACAATAATAATAATAATAATAACAATAACGATAATAACGGTAATATAGAAAAAAATAATAGAAAAATAAAATATTATCAATAATAACGATAAAAAGTATAAAAACGATTATATCGATTATATAAAATACGATAATAACGATATTATCGATAATAATAATAACAATATTAACAATAATATCGATAATAATAACAACAATATTGACGATAATATCGATAATAATAATAAAAATAATATCAGTAATCCCGGTAATAACGGTAATATCGCTAATAATAATAATGATACTATGTTAATAGCGATATAAACAATAACAATATTAACGATAATATTGAAAATATTAAAGATAATAATGATAATAATTTTAAAACGATAATAATTATCATAATTACAGTAGTAATAACGATAATAACGATATTAAAAATAAAAATAATAACGATAAAATAGATAGTAAAGGTATAATATTATTAATATGGATGATAATAATGATTATAATGGAAATAATAATAATTAAAGAATCGATAATAACGATAATAACGTTAAAATGGATAATAATAATAGTAATAACATTAGTAATAATAATAATGATAATTACGATAATAACGATAATAATAATAGTTATAATAACATTATAACAAGAATAACGCGAACAACGAAAATAACGATATCTATAATAACGATAATAAAGACAATAATAATAACAATAATAATATCGATAATAACTGTAAAAATGATAGTAACCATAATGACGATTATAACGATATTATCGATAATAATAATAATAATAGTAACAGTAATATCGAAAATTACGATAGTAAAGATAGTAATAATAATAATAATAAAAATATCCATAATGCAGATAATGTCGCCAATAATAATAATTATATAATATTAGTAATAATAACGATAATGACGATAATAATAATAGTATTAATAACAATATTAAAAATAATAACGATAATAACGATAATAATAATAATAATTACGACATTATAACTATAATAAATATAATAACGATATGTTATTAACGTTAAAGACGACAATAGTGATAATAGAAATAACGATAATAACGATAAAAGCGGCAAGAAAAATTATAATAATAAAGATAATAACAATATTATCGATAATAAAGATGAAAGGTAAAAGAATAATAATAATAATTACAATATCAATGATAATAACGATAATAAACATAATAACAGTAACGATGACATGACAATAATAATAACAATATTAATAACGATAATAACGATAACAACAATAATAACGATAATAACTATTTTAACGATATCAATAATAACGAAAATAACGTTAATTTCGATATTAATAATAACAATATTAAAGATAATAACGATAATAATAATAATAATAACGACATTAATAACTATAATAAATATAATAACGATATGGTATTAACGGTAAAAACGACAATAGTAGTAACAATAATGACGATATTATCGAAAATAACGAAAATAACAATAATAATAATAACAGTAATAACGATAATAACGATAGAGCGATTAATAATAATAATAATAATAATAATATTATAAGATAAAATAATTATAAGATAAAATAATAATAATATTAACGATTACAACGAAAATAATGATAATAATAGTAGTAATAATAACAATAATAACAATAATAACGATAATAAAGAAAATAATGGTAATTACGATAATAATTATAAGAATAATCTATTTAACATTAATACTAACGTTGATAACGATAATATTAATAAAATTAATAACGATAATAACGATTATAATAATAAGAACGATAATAATATTAATAATAAAAACAATAATAACTATTATAACGATAATAACGATAATAATAGATGTAATAATAACAATATTAAAAATAATATGTATAATAACGATAATAACTACAATAATAGTAGTAATAATGACAGTAATAAAAATAATAGCCATAAAAACGATTTTAACGATAATAATAATAACGATAATAACCGTAATATCGATATTATTAATAACAATATTTATGATAATTTCGATATTAATAATTGTAATCATAACAATATTAATGATTATAACGATAATAGCGACTATAATAATAACTATAATAACGACTTTATTAATAGTAATAATATTATCTTTAGTTACAATAATAATAATAACGATGTTTATAATAGTAATAATAATAACGATTATAACGGTATTTAGAACGATATTATAAATATAACGATTACAACGATAATATTGATAATAACGATAATAATAATAATAATAATAATGACGCTAATAAAGTTAATAACTACAATAAAAAAATAATATAAATATTAATAATAACGATAATAACGATAATAATAATAGTTATAATAACATTATAACAAGAATAACGCGAACAACGAAAATAACGATATCTATAATAACGATAATAAAGACAATAATAATAACAATAATAATATCGATAATAACTGTAAAAATGATAGTAACCATAATGACGATTATAACGATATTATCGATAATAATAATAATAATAGTAACAGTAATATCGAAAATTACGATAGTAAAGATAGTAATAATAATAATAATAAAAATATCCATAATGCAGATAATGTCGCCAATAATAATAATTATATAATATTAGTAATAATAACGATAATGACGATAATAATAATAGTATTAATAACAATATTAAAAATAATAACGATAATAACGATAATAATAATAATAATTACGACATTATAACTATAATAAATATAATAACGATATGTTATTAACGTTAAAGACGACAATAGTGATAATAGAAATAACGATAATAACGATAAAAGCGGCAAGAAAAATTATAATAATAAAGATAATAACAATATTATCGATAATAAAGATGAAAGGTAAAAGAATAATAATAATAATTACAATATCAATGATAATAACGATAATGAACATAATAACAGTAACGATGACATGACAATAATAATAACAATATTAATAACGATAATAACGATAACAACAATAATAACGATAATAACTATTTTAACGATATCAATAATAACGAAAATAACGTTAATTTCGATATTAATAATAACAATATTAAAGATAATAACGATAATAATAATAATAATAACGACATTAATAACTATAATAAATATAATAACGATATGGTATTAACGGTAAAAACGACAATAGTAGTAACAATAATGACGATATTATCGAAAATAACGAAAATAACTATAATAATAATAACAGTAATAACGATAATAACAATAGAGCGATTAATAATAATAATAATAATAATAATATTATAAGATAAAATAATTATAAGATAAAATAATAATAATATTAACGATTACAACGAAAATAATGATAATAATAGTAGTAATAATAACAATAATAACAATAATAACGATAATAAAGAAAATAATGGTAATTACGATAATAATTATAAGAATAATCTATTTAACATTAATACTAACGTTGATAACGATAATATTAATAAAATTAATAACGATAATAACGATTATAATAATAAGAACGATAATAATATTAATAATAAAAACAATAATAACTATTATAACGATAATTACGATAATAATAGATGTAATAATAACAATATTAAAAATAATATGTATAATAACGATAATAACTACAATAATAGTAGTAATAATGACAGTAATAAAAATAATAGCCAAAAAAACGATTTTAACGATAATAATAATAACGATAATAACCGTAATATCGATATTATTAATAACAATATTTATGATAATTTCGATATTAATAATTGTAATCATAACAATATTAATGATTATAACGATAATAGCGACTATAATAATAACTATAATAACGACTTTATTAATAGTAATAATATTATCTTTAGTTACAATAATAATAATAACGATGTTTATAATAGTAATAATAATAACGATTATAACGGTATTTAGAACGATATTATAAATATAACGATTACAACGATAATATTGATAATAACGATAATAATAATAATAATAATAATGACGCTAATAAAGTTAATAACTACAATAAAAAAATAATATAAATATTAATAATAACGATAATGACGATAATAACGATAATATTAATAGTAATAATAGCTATAATATCAATAATAAAAATAATGACGATAATAACGATTATAATAATAACGATAATAAGGATAATAAGGATAATAACAACAATTATAATAATAATAATAATAATAACGATAATAACGATAAAACCAATAAGAATATCAGTAATAATAACAATAATATCAATAATAACGATAATAATGATAATAATAATAACAATAAAATCGATAATATCGTTAATAATAGGAGTAATAATAACAAAATTAGGAATAATATATATAGTAACTATAATAACGGTAATAATGGTAGAAGTAATAACAGAAATAACAATAATATCGATATAAACGATATTAACGTTAAGAATAGTAACGATAATAACGATAATATTGATAATAATAATAACAATATTTACGATAATATCGATAATAGTAATAACAATATTAACGATCATAACGATAATAGCAATAATATTAATAAAGATAATAACGATAATAAGAAAAATAATAATATCGATAGCAACAATAATAATTATAATGATGATTATATTAGTGATAAAATAACGACTACAACGATAATAACGATAATAACGATAATAATAATAAAATTAGCAAGGACAATTACGTTAATAACTAAAATAATAATAGCAATAGTAACTATAAAAACGATAATAATGATAGTAAAAGTAATAACAATAATAACGATAACAATATTAATAACAATAATAACGATTATAATGAAAATAACGATGGTGATAATAATATTAATAAAAATAATAACGTTAAAGCGAGATTAACGATATCACCTTAATACTTGTAACTATATTAACAATAATAACGATAATAACGATTGTAATGATAGTAATATTAACAATAATATCGATAAATACAATTATACCGATAATTATAATAATAGTAATGTCAATAATAAGGATGATTAAGAAAAAAACGGTAATAACGAATATATCGATAATAACGGTAATAATTATAACAATAATGACGATAATAACGATAATGACGAATATAATTATAATGACGATAGTAATTAATAACAATGAGAAGATAATGAAAAATAGGAAAGATAATGAAGATAATAAATAACGATAGGAAAGATAATGAAGATAATAATAATAACTATAATTACGACAATAGTAATAAAAACGACAATATAACGATATTAACGAAAATAGTAATAACAATAGTAACGGTAAGAACGATAATTACATTAATAATAATAATAATAATAACGGAAGTAAGTATAATAACGGTGACATATATAACATTAATAACAATTATAACTATAATAACGAAAATAACGGTAATAACAATAATAATAATTGTAAAAATAACAGAAATAATAATAATGATAATTACGATAATAACCATAATAATAATAGTTATAATAACATTATAACAATATTAACGATAACAACGATAATAATGATATCTATAATAGCGATAATATAGACAACAATAATAACAATAATAATATCGATAATAACTATAATTACAATAATTACAATAATAACGATAATAACGTTACTAATAAATAAGACAATAATGATAATATCGATAATAATAATAATAATAATAATAACAGAAATAACGTTAATAACGACAATAATTATAATAATTATATTGATAATAACAATAATAACGAAAATAATAAAAATAATGATATTAATAACGATATAGACAAACATAACCATAATAATAGTAATAATAATAACAATAATATCAATAAAGTTGTAAAGAACGTAATTGCCGAAAATATTAATAACAATAATAAGGATAATAACGATAATAGCGATAATAATGATAATATCGATACTAATAATTGTAATAATAACAATATTAACGGTAATAACAATTATAGTAATGACCATAATAACGATAATAACGTAAATAACGATAATAAAAGTAACAATAATATTGATAATAACGATAATACCGATAATAAAGATTATAATAATAATAATAATAATAATAATAATAATAATAATAATAATAATAATAATAACGATAATAGCTATAATGAGGAAAATAATAAAAATTATAAAAATAATACTAACGATATAAACGAAAATAACAATAATAATAGAACATATTATAACTATAATAACATTAATAATGTGAATAACGATAATAATGATATTATTGATATTAATAATAACAATATTTACGATAATAAAGATAATATAATTAATAATAAGAACAATAATACAGGTAATAATAATAATAATAATAATTGCGATAATAACGATATTAACGACAATAACGATAATAATTATAACATTAATAACGATAATATCGATAATATTGATAATATCGATAATAATTATATAAATAATGACTATAATAACGATAATAAGGACAATAAAATAAACAATAATAACTGTATTAATAAAAATATTAAGGACAATTGTAACGATAATAACAATAATAATTATAATAATAATAATAATAACGAAAGTAAAGATAATAACGATGTCAACGATAATAATAATAGCAATAATAATGATAATAATGAAAAAAATAATAATAGTAATATCAATAAAATCGCTAATAACGCTAATTACGATAATAATAATAATGATAACGACGATGAAAATAATATTAAAAATTACGATAATATCGATAGTAATAATAACGTAAAAAACGATAATAGCATTAATAATAATAAAGATAATAACATTAATAACGATAATAAAGGTAATAATAATAAATAAAATAACGTTTATAACAATTATAACGATAATAACGATATTGACAATAATAACGATAATAATAATAAAATAATAAAGATATTAAGAATATTAACGATAACAACTATAATAACAATTATGTTAATAACGATAATAACGATAATATCGATAATAATAATAATAATATTGACGACAATAATAATAATAATAATAAAGATTTTGACGATAATAACGATAATAATAATAATAATAGCAACGATAATTTCGATATCAACGAAAATAACGATAATAGAGATATTAACGATAAAAATAATTACAATAATAACGATAATAACAATTATAATGATACTAACGAATATAATATTAATAATAATAGCAATAATAACAATAATAACGATAAAAAAATGACTATATTAACGATATCAAGGATAATATTAATAACTATAGTAACGATAACAACGATAATAACCCTAATAATAATAATAATAACGAAAATAAGGATAATAACGATGACAACGATAAAATTAATAACAATAATAACGATAGTAACGATAATAACGATAAAAAGAATAATAATAATAACGATAACAACGATATCAATGCTTATAACAATAATAATGATAATTGTAGCTATAATAATAAACATAACAATGATATTAACGATAGTAACGATAATAATAATAACAATAATATCGATAAAACGATAATAATGATTATACCGATAATAACGATAACATTAATAATAATAGTAATAATAAATAAAATTACAATAATAACGTTTACAATGATAATCACGATAATATTATTAATAATGATAACAATAATAATGATAATAACGACAATTATTTTAATAGAAGTAATAATAACAATATTATCAATGTTTGCAATAATAATGATAATAACGATAATAATAGTATTAACAATTAAATTAATAACAATAATAACGATAATAAAGATAACAAGGATGATAATAATAACGATAATAACGATAGTAGTAATAATAATATCGATAGTAACAATAATGACAATAATAGCGAAAATAACAATAATAAGGATAATAATGATATTATCGATAATAATAATAACAATATTAACGATAATATTTATAAAAATAATAATAATTATAATCATAACAGTAATATCGATAACACCGATAATAACAATGATAATTATAATAGCGATAATAAGGATAATATCCATAATAATAGTAACAATAATAAAGATAACAACGATATTAACGGTAATAATGACAGTAATAAGAACAATAATTACGATAAAAACGATAGCAATTATAAAACGATAATAACGATAACAGTTATAATCCTAATAACGATAATGATATTTATATGAATAACAATAATACTAATAATAACGATCAAAACGTTAATAATAGTATTAATAATAACAGAATTAACAGTAATAACGCTTAAATAGATAATAACAATAATAATAGTAGTAATAATAATAATAATAACGATAATAGCGATAATAAGGTTAATAACGATAATAACGATAAATATAATAACAATATTACAAAAATAAAAATGTTATAAATGATAGCAATAACGATAGTAACGATAACATCGATAATAATATTAATAATAACATTAATAACGCTAATAACGATAATAACGATATTAACTATAATAAAATTAATAACTATATTTACGTCAATAACGATAATAATATTAGCATTAATAGCGATTATAACGATAATAACGATATCAATAATAACGATAATAACGACAATAAGCATAATAATGTTAACAATAATAACAACAATAACAATAAGAATGATCATAATATATACGATAAAGACGATAATATCGATAATAATATTAACAATATTAACGATGATATCGATATTAACGAAAATTAATAATAATAATGATGATAATAACGGTTTATAACGGTAATAATAGTAATAACAATATCGACAATAACGATAATAACGGTAATAGTAGTAATAATAATAACGATAATAAGGATAATAATAATAATAATAATAATAACAATAATAACGATAACAACTACAATAAGGATAAAAATAATAATAATAATAACGATAGTAACGATTATACGATTTATAACAATAACGATTATAACGATAATAGTGATAATAATAAGAACGATAATGAAGATAAAAAGATAAAAATGATAATAATTATAATAACGATAATAACTATTCTAATAATAATAATAATAAGAATAATAATGATTAAAACAATTATAATAAAACGAATAATAACGACAATAATGATAATAACGATAATAATAATAGCAATAATAACGATTTTAACGTTAATAACGATAGTAATAATAACATTAATAACGATATTAACGTTTTCAACGATAATAATAATAATGACATTAATAATAATAATCATATTAGAGATATTAACGATAATAAAAAAATTATAATTATAACAATAATAATAATAGTAACCATAATAACGATGATGTCGATAGTAACGATAGTAATAATAACGATAGTGATGATAATATCGATAATACTAATAACAATATTATTGATAATCACGATATTAATAATAATAATAATAACGATAATGACGATAATAATAATAATAATAATAAAGATAATAACATAATTACGAGAATGACAATAATATTAATAACGATAATAACGTTAATAACATAAATAACGATAAAAATAATAGTAATAATAACAATAATAACGATAATAATATTAAGGAAAATATAGACATTATCCTCAATTATAACAACGATAAATACGATAATAACGATAATAAAATTAATAATAATTAATATAATAACAATATTAACAATAATATCGATAGAAACAATAATGAAAATAATAATAGTAATAGCAATAATAACGATAATAACGATAATAACGATAATAACGATAATAGCGATAAGACTAATATCGATAATAACGATAATAAAGATAATAATTCTAAGAATAATATATATAACATTGATACGAACGTTAATAACAATAATACTAATAACAATAATAACGATAATAACGTTAATAATGATCAGAACGATAATAATATTAATAATAATTACAATAATAACGATTATTACGAGTAATAACAATAATAGACATAAAAACGATTTTAACGAAAATAATAAAAACGATAATAACGATAATATCGATAATAATAATAACAATATTAGATAATATCGATATTAATAATTGTAAAAATAACAATAATAACGATCATAACAATAATAGCGATTAAAATAATAATGATAACAACGATAATAATAATAATAATATTATCTTTAGTAAGAATAATAATGATAACGATGTTTATAATAGTAATAATAATAACGATTATAACGATAATAACGATATTAATGTTAATAACGATAATAATTATATTAATAATAGCAATAATTACGATAATAACGATACTAGAAGAAACAATAAAAATGATATTAACGAAAATATTAATAACAATTGTAACTGTAAAGACGATAATAAAAATAATGATAATAATAGTAATAACGAAAGTAAAGATAATAACGAGAACAATAATAACAATAATAGCGATGATATCGATTATAATAAAACCGATAATATCGATATTAACGATAATAATAGTAATATTAATAACGATATTAAAAATAATATCGATAAGAACGATAATAATAATAGAAATAATAACAATAATATTATTAACGATATTAATGACAATATTAATATTATTAATAGCGATAATAACTATAATAAAGATAATAATATTAATATTAATCAAGATAATAACGATATTAACGAAGATACCGATAATAACGATAATAACGATAATCATACTAACGATATTAACTTTAATAATAATGATAATAATAACGATAATAACGGTAATAATGATAGTAATTATAACAATAATAGAAATATTATCGATAATAATGATAATAATATATACGATTATAACGACAATAGTAATAATAATAATAAAGATAACAAAAATAGAACGATAAAAAAAATAAAACGATAATAGTAATAATAATAATTATAATATAAATAAAAACAATCTTTTTTATAATAACGATAATAATAGTGGTAATGTTAAAATAATAACAATAATAACGATAATAACGATTGTGACGATAACAATATTATTGTTAATATCGTCAATAGTAATAATAATAATAATAACGATAATATCGATATTAATGATAATAATAATAATTATAATAAATATAATAACGATAGTAACGGCAATAACGATAGTAACAATAATAACTATAATAACTATATTTTCGATAGTAACGAATATAGTAATAACAATAATAACGATATTAGTAATAATATTAATAAAGATAATAACAATATTAACGATAATAATTATAATAATATTAAAGATCTTAACGATAGTAACGATAATAGCGATAAAAATATTAAATATATTAATGATAATATAGATATTAATAATAATATGAATAATAAGACAGTAACAATAATAATAATAGCAATACTGATGTTAATAACGTTTTAAAAGATAATAACGATAATAACAATAACAGTAATAACGATAATAACGATAATATGGATTATAATACTAACAATAAAATAGATCGTAATTATCGTTATTAAAGGTAACAATAATATTATTAAATACGATAATAACGACAATAGTAATAATAATTATAACCAGAATAATGATAATAAAGATATTAATAATAATAACAATAATAATATTAATAACGATATTAACAATAAGAATAATAATAATAATAGAGATATTAAAGTTATTAACGATAATAATAATAATAGTAACAATAGTAACGAAAATGACGACAAAAACTATAATAATAATAATGATAATAACAATAATAGTAATATTAATAATACCTATAGCAACAATAATAACGATAATGACAATAACAATAATTATAATAATAACGATTATAACGATAATTACGTTAATAACGATAATAATAATAAAATTAATAACGAAAATAATAATAGTATTAATAACGATAATAATGATAATAAAATAATAATAGTTATAACAATATTAAGGATATTAACGATAATAACGATAATACTAATAACGATGACAACGACAAAAATAATAATATTAATATTATTAATAACGAAAATAAGGATAATAACGATATCAACGATATAATCAATAATGATAATAATAATGATAATAACTATAATAACGAAAAAAACACTGATAACAAGAGAAATAGGAACGATAATAAGGATATAAGAAATAATAATAATTACATTAATAACGATAACAAAGACAATAGCGATAAAAATAATAATAATAATAACGAAAGTAAGGATAATAACGTGCCAACGATAATAATAATAACAATAATAAGGATAAGAACAATAATAATAATGAAGTAAATAAAGATATAACGATGACAACGATAATAATAATAACAATAATAAAGATAATTACGATTATAACGATTATAAGGATTATAACAATAACGATAATAACGATATTACTAATAATCATATTAAGGATAATAACGATAATAACGATTATTACATTAAAATTATTATTGATAATAACGTCAATATAAATAATAATAATAACGATAATATCGATATTAACGATAATAATAATAATAATAATAATAATAATAATAATAATAATATCGCCATTAAAAACTATAATAAAAATAATAACGATATGATATTAACGATATTAACAACAATAGTAGTAATAATAATAATAATTAAAACGATAATAACGATATTAACATAATAAAAATGAAGAGAAAATCGAAAATAAGGGTATTAATAATAAAATTTATAACGATTAAAACGACAAATTATTATAAATGTAATAACAATTATAACGATAATAACGACAATAACCATAATAACGATTATAAGCAAAAGAACAGCAGTAGTAACGATAATTACGATAATAATGGTATTAATAATAGTAAAAATATCATAAATAACAATAATAACGATAATAACGGTATTAATAATAGTAACGATAATAAAAATAATAATATCAACAATTATAACGATAAGGACATAAATAATAATAACGGTAATAACGATAAAAAAAATGTTAATTGCGTTAATAATTATAAAAATAATAATGATAATAAACATAATTACGCTAATAAAAGTAATAATAAAAATAATAATAATAATAACAATAATAACGATTATATCGATACTAACGATAATAACCATAATATTAAGAAATGTAATGATAATAACAATAATGACTAAAATATATATAATAACAAAGATAATGATAATAATAACGATAATAAAGAAAATTACGATACTAAATATAATAATAATGATAATGAAGATAATAATATTTATAATAACAACAATAATGACGATAATATCTATAATAATTATAACAACAATAACGATATAAACGATAATAACGGTAATAATAATAACAATATTAACGTGAAGGATGATATTAACGTAAATAATAATATTATTCTTAAAGATAATAACGATAATAACGGAAATAGTAATCGAAATAATATCAATAATAACACAAATATTGATAATAACTATAATATCGATAAAATATTAAAGTTAATAACGACAGAACAGATAATAATTACGATAATAACGATAATAATAATAGTAATAACAACGTTAATAACAATAATAGCATTAATAGCGGTAATAATAATAATAATAATATTAATAAAATCGACAATAACGATACTTACGATAATAATAGTAGTAATAAAAGAACTAATGTCAATTATAACGTTAATAATGATAATAATGATAATAAAAGCAATAATATCAACAATAATAAAGGTAATTACCTAAATAAAAACAAACAGTAATAACATTCATAAAAAAACCATAATAACGACAATAATAATATCAATAACAACTTTAGTAATAATAACAATAATAACACTAATAATAATAATGATAATAATAATAATAATAATAATAATAATAATAATAATAAAAATAATGATAGTAATGATAATAACGAAAATAATAGTTGTAATAATAACACTAATCAAAATAATAAAGGTAATAACGATATTAATAATAATAATATTAACAATAATAAAGATAATTTCGATAATAATATTTATAACAATAATAACGATAATGAGAATAGTCACAATAATAACGATTATAATGACGATAATAACGATAGTAACAATAAAATTGATTATAAAGAAAACAATTATAAAAACAATAATGATAATATACATAATATCGGTATAAATAATTACAATATCAACGATAAAAACAATAATAATATCAATAATAATAACGATAATAGCGGTAATAATAATAATATCATTGAAAACGCTAATGACGATAATAACGGTAATAACGAAAATATTATCGACAATAACGATAATAATAATAATAATAATAATATTGATAATAACAATAATAGCGATAATAATGATAATAATTACAATAATAATAACAATAATAACGATAATAATAAAAACAATATGAACGATAATAATGATAAATCGATAATATCGATATTAATAATTACAATAATAACAATAATAACGATAATAATACATTAAAAAAACAATAATAAGGATAATAACGGAAATAAGGTAATAATAGTAAATATAATAACGATAACAATGATAATAACTATATTATCAATTATAAAAATAACAATAATAAGGATAATACCGAAAATAAATATAATAATAATAAATATAATAACTATAACAATGATAATAACTATTATATCGATAATAATAAAAGTAAGAATAATAATAATAATAAAAGGAAAAAAGACAATAACGAAAATTTTAATAACAATAATAACGTTAATAAAGATAATAATAGTAATAATAAAAACAAAATTTACGATAATAACGATAAGATTGATTATAATAATAATAATAATAATACCTATAATCACGATAATATAGATAATAATAATAATAAAAGCATAGTATAATAACGATAATAATAAAATATACATAATAACGATATTAACGATAACAGCGGTAATAACGATAATAATAATATAAATAATAACAATAATAATGATATTAATAATAATAACAATAATAACGATAATGACGATAATAACGATAATAACGATAATAATGATGATAATATCGATAGTAACGATATCAAAGATAATAACGATAATAATAATAATTATAATAACGATAGTGGCAATAATAATACTAACAATTATATCGATAATATCGATAATAGTAATAATAATAATAACGATAATAATTATAAAAACGATAATAAAGGAAGTAGTAATAGTAATTATAACATTAATAACACCAATAACGATAATAAATATAATAATTATGATAATATCGATGATAATAATAATAGTAACGATAATAGCGATAATAACGGCAATAGTAATAATAATAATAACAACGATTATAACGATAATAATAATATATACAGTAGGAATAATAACAATAAAGACAATTATAACAATAATAACGATAATAACGAAACTAATAACAATAATAATAATATTGCTTATAACGCTATAAACGATAATGACAATAATAATAATAAAACTAATAAAGATAATAACGATAATAATTATTATAATAATAAGTATAATAACGAAAATAATAATACAAACGATAATAATACTAATGATTATAACCATAATAACGATAACAACGATAATAATAAGAACATTAATAACGATAATAACGTTAATAAAAGCAATAGCAATATTAATAATAACGATAATAACGATTATAATGATAATAAAAATAATAAGAATAAAGTCAATAACGATCCTAACGACAATATTGATGATAATAATAACAATTATATAGAAAAGAACGATAATAACGATTATAACTATTCTTAGAATATTAATAATTTGATCGATAATAACGAAAATAAAGATAATAATAAAAGTAATAATATCAATAATAACATTATGAAAGATAATAATGATAATACCGAAAATAATACTAATAATTATAACAATAATAATCATAACAATAATAACGACAATAAGGGGAACGACGATAATAATAATAGTAATAATAACGACAATAAGGATAATAAGAATAACATCGATAATAATAATTACAATAATGATGTTAATAACAATAGTAATATAATAATAATAATGATATCAACGATAATGAAGATGAAAACGATTATAATAATAATCATAATAACGATAATAACGATAATAGTATTAATAACTGTAACGATAATAGCGATAATAACCATAATAATAATGACGATAATAGCTATAATAATAATAAAAATGGTAATAATAATAATAATAATAACAATGATTACGATGATAGCGATCATAATAATAATAATAATAATAATAATAACGATAATATCTATAATAACGATACTAAATATAACAATAATAATAATAATAACGATAATATCTATAATAACGATACTAAATGTAACAATAATAATAATAATAACGATAATATCTATAATAACGATACTAAAAATAACAATAATAAAAAAAATAATAGAAATAACGATTATGATGATAATTAATATTACATTAAAGACGATAATTATGATAATTACGATAATAATGAAAAGAATATAAACAATAACAATAATGACGAAAAAGTTATAATAACTGTTATAAAAATTATAATAACGATACCAACGATAAAAAGGAAAGTAACTGCAATAACATTGATATTAATAACGTTAAAAACAATAGTAAAGTTAATAACGATAATAATAGTAAGAACAATAACAATAATAACGATAATAATAATAAAAATAATAACGATAAGAACGATAATAACCATAATAATAATAATATTGTTAACAAAGATAATAACGATATTAACGATATTAATGATAATAATAAAAACAATATTAACGAAAATAAAGATAATAAAGGTAATAACGATAATAATAATAATAATAACAGCAATAATATCTATAATTACGATAATAACGATAATAACGATCATAACGATAGTAATAATAGTAATAATAACGATGATAACGACATTAACTATATTATTAATATTTGTAATAATAATAATATCAAAAATAACGATATTAACGACAATAATAGTAGTAATAATAACAATAATAACAATTATAACGATAATGATGTTAGCAATAATAATAATAACAATTCTAACGATAAAAGCATTAATAATAATAGTAATAGTAATAATAATAGCAATAATAACGGTAATAAATAATTATAATAACAATAATAACAAAATAACGATAATGGCGAATAACAATAATAATAATAATAAGGATAATAGTGATAATGACGATCATAATAATAATAACAGTTACAATATTAATAATAACAATAATAAAGATAATATCGATAATAAGGATTATAACTTTAATAAAGACAATAAAAATAATATTAAGCACGATAATAAAGGTAATAAAGAGATTAACGGTAATAACGATAATAGCGATGATAATAATAACGATTACTATTATAATAATAATAAGAAAAATAAAGATAATTACGATAAATATAATAATAATAATATCAATAATATCTATAATATCTATTATAACGATATTAGTAACAACAATAATAAAGATACTAACGTTAATAACGATATTAACGATAGTAATAATGACAATAATAACGATAACAAAGATGATAACGATAATAATAATAATAATAATTTTATTGAAAATAAGGTTATTTATGAAAATAACGGTAATAAAAATATTATCAATAATAACGACAATAATGATAATAATAATAATAACGATACTAACGATAATTAAGGTAATAACGGAATTAACGATAATAACGGTATTAACGATAATAACGAGAGAAATAATTATAATAATAACGATAGTAATAATAACAATTATAACTATAATAACGATAATAACTATAAAAACGATATTAATAATAATAATAATAATAATAATATTAACTATAAGGATAATATCGATAATTACGATAATAATAAAAGTATTAATAATGATGATAAGGACAATATCGATAACATCGATAATAGCAATATCAAAAATTAAGATAATAATTATAATAACGATAAAAATGAAATAATAGTAACGATAATAACGATAACAAATATTATAACGATAGAAATAATAACAATTATAACGGTAATAACTGTAATGACGATAACAATAATAACGACAATTACGATATTATCGATAATAATATTAACAATATTAAAGTTCATAACGATAATAACGAAAATAATAAATATAATAATAACGATAATAAAGATATCAATGATAATATTGATAATAACGATAATGAAAATAACAATATTACCGATAATTTCGATAATAATAATAATAATATTAACGATAATATCGATAACTCCATTAACAATATTAATGTTTTATCGATAATAATTGTAATAATAATAAAGATAACAACGATAATAACGATAATAACGATAAAAAAAGTAACAATAATAACGATAATAAAGATAATAATGATAATAACGATAATAATATTTATGACAATAATTATATGACTGATAATAAAGATAATAACGATAATATAGATAATAACGTTAATAATAACAATAATAACGATTATAACGATAATATCGATAATAATAGAGACAATAATAATAATATTAAAAATAATAACAGAAAAATAACGATTTGTCTATAATAACGATATTAATAATAACGAAATGTTCGATAATAATAATAATAATAATAATAGCAATAATGACCTTAATAAAGATAATAACGATAAAAATGATACAATAACAACGATAATTGTAATAATAATATCGATAGTAATTATAATTACAATAATGACGATAATAACGAATATAATAATAACGATAATGAGGATGATAATAAAAACTATAATAGCACTAATAACGATAATAATTATAATAATAATAGCAAAAATAACGATAACAACTATAATAATATTATTGATAATAATAATGATAACGAAACTAAGCTTAATAATGGCGTAAACGATAAAAATAATAACAATAATATCGGTGATAAAGATAATAACGGTAATAATAATAATAATAATAAAGATAATAACGACTATAATGATAATAACGTTAATAAAGCAAATAATAAGAGCAATAATAACGATAAAAGGATAATAATTATAATAAAAGATGTAATAATTACAATATTAACAATAATAAAGATAATAATAATAATAATAGTAGTAATAATAACAATAATAACAGTATTAACAATAAAAACGATAATAACAATTTTATCCATAATAATAATAATAATATTAACGATTATAACGGTAATAACGATAATGACATTAATAATAATAAAATTAATAACGATAATAACGTTTATAACGTAAATAATGCTAGCAATAATAACGATAATAAGTATAATAATAATAATAATAGTAATAAAAATAATATCGAAAATAACGGTAATACTTATTACGAAGATAATAATAATAATAATAATATAATAGCGATATAGATGATAATAACGTTGACAACGATTAAATTAATATCAATAATACTGATAATAACGGTAATAACGACAATAATTATATTAATAATAATTATAATAATAATAATAACGATAATAATGATAATAACGATATTAATAAAAATAATGATAAATATAAAAATAATAACGATAGTGATGAAAATATAAATTATAATAATAACGATAATTTCTATAATAGTGATAATAATAATACCGATAATCTCGATTAAATTATAATAACAATAATAATAATATTATTATTATTAACAATAATTATGATAACAAGGACAATAGTGATAAAAATTTTAATAATAAAATAGAAAATAAGGTTAATAACGATGACTACGATAAATATAATAACAATAATAACGATAATAACGATAATAACAATAATAACGATTATACGGATTATAAAAATAACGATAATGAGAATAATAACGATAATAATGATAGTAAATATAATAACGAATATAACAATAATAACGATAATAATAATTACGATAATACCAATAATATAGATAATTACAATAATAACAATAGTAATAATAAAGATGATAACAGTAATAACGATAGTAATTATTATAACGATAATAATATTAATAATCTTAAAAAATTTCATTAATAACGATAATTATTTTAATAGAAGTAATAATAACAATATTAACAATGTTTGTAATAATAATGATAGTAAGGATAATAATAGTGGAAACAATTAAAGTGATAACAGTAATAACGATGATAACAATAATAAGGATAATAATAATAACGATAATAACGATAGTAGTAATAATAATATCGATAGTAACAATAATAACGATAATAACTTTATTAACGATGCAACGATAATAATAACAAAAATAAAAACGATAATAATAATAATATGACAATAATAATAATAATATTAATAGCAATAATATCGATAATGTACAAAATAACGATAATAATGATAATGATAATATCAATAAAAACGATAGTAACGTTAATAATAATATTACAAAAAAGGATAATAAGGATAATAATAATAATAATAACAATATTAAAGATTATAACGACATTAATAAGAATAAAAATAATAATAATAATAATAATATCTATGATAACGATAATAACTATAATAATAATATTATTCATGACAATAATACCAATAATAACGGTAATAAGTATAATAATAAATACGATAAAGTCTATAATATCCATAAGATTATTAACAATTATAGCGATTATATCGATAATAATAATAACAATATTAACGATAATATTGATAATAGTAATAACAATATTAACGATAATATCTATGACAATAATAATAATAATAATAATAAAAGTAATAACGATAGTAGAGATAACAACAATGATAATAAGGATAATAAAGTTAATAAAAATAATTATAATAAAGATAACAACGATATTGACGAAAGTAGAGATAATAATATTTACATTAAGAAAGATAATTACAATAATAATGATATTAGCAATAAAAATTATAATAATGATAACAATAATGAAGATAATAACGCAAATAATAATAACAATTATAGCGATAATAATGTTATTACCGATAATAATGATAATTATAATATTCATAGTAACTATAATAAGAATATTATCCATAATAATAATAACGATAATAACGATAATAACGATAATAACAATTATAAAAGAAGTATTAATAACAATATTAAGAATTATAACAATAAAAACGATAATAACAATAAAAATAGTAGTAATATAAAAAGAAATAATTATAATAACGATAAAAACGATTTTAACGATAATAATAATGACTATAAATAGGATAATATCGATAATTATAATAACGATATTAACGATAATATCAATAATAATAATAACATTAATAACTATAATTACGAAAATAACGATTATAACGATAATAATAATAAGAGTAATATTAACCAAAATAAAGATAATAACGACACAATAATAATAATAATAATAACGATAATAAAGGTTATAACGATAGAAATAATAGAAAAATAACAATAATATCAATAATAATGTTAAAAAAGATAATAAAGATAATATCGTTAATAATAATAACGATAATAATGATAATAGCGATAAAAAAAATAACGATATTAAAGATAATATTGACAATATTAAAGATAATAATGATAATAATGTTAAAACGATAATAATTATTATAATTATAGTAGTAATAACGTTAATAACGTTATTAAAAATAAAAATAATAATGACAATACATATAATAATAATAAAATTCATAACCTTAATAACGTTAATAACGATAATATCGGTAAGAATAGTGAAATTGATAACTCTAATAACGGTAATAAAGATATAATATTATAAATAATAACGTTAATAACGATTAAAAAGGAAATAATAATAATAACAATATCGAAAGTAACGATAATAACGGTAAAGACGATAATAATAATAGTAATAATACTAGTAATAATAATAATGGTAATTACGATAATTACAATAATAATAATAGTTATAATACATTATAACAATAATAACGATAACAACGATAATAACGATATCTATAATAACGATAATAAAGATAATAATAATAACAATATTAATATCATTTATAACTATAATAACGATGATAACTATAATGACGATAATAACGGTAATATCGATAATAATAATAATAATAGTAATAACAATAATAACGATAATAACGTTAATAACGACAATAATAATAATAATAATAATAATAATAATAATAATAATAATAATAGTAATAATAATAACGATAATAAAGATAATGACGACAATAATAATAATAATAATAATATTAATTATAATAACGATAATGACAATAATAACAATAATAATAATAATAACAACAATATTCACAACAATAATAACAATAATAACGGTTATTTTAAGAATAATATTAATAATATTAACGATATTAATGATAATAACGAAATAATCGATAATAATAATTACAATAATAACGATATTAACTTCAATAATGATAATAATAATAATAATTATAACGATGATAACGATAATTTCGATAATAACAATATTAATAAGAGCGACAGAAATGTTAATAGTAATAATTATTAATTCGATAATAATGATATTAATGAAAATAACTATAATAATAATAATAAATATAACAATAATAACGATAACAACGATAACAATATTAACGATAATAATGTTAGTTACAACAATAATAAAAACAATAATAACGATAATAAAGATATCATTAATAATAAAAATAACGATAATGCCGATAATAACCTTAATAATAATTATAATAACAATAATAATAATAACTATAATAACGATAATAACCATAATAACGCTAATAACGATAATGACAATAATAGTAATAATAACCACGAAAATAACGATAATTAGGTTAACAATAATAATAACATTAACAATATAAATAATTACAATAGTAACGATAATAACATTATGACGATAATAATAATAATAATAATAACGATAATAAGGGTACTAACGACAGCAACGATAATAAATATATGAATAAAAACGATAATAACGATATTAACGATAATAATGATAATAACAATAAGACCGATAGTAATGATACGATAATAACGATTACTGTAATGATAATATTACCGATACTTTCAATAATAACGATAATGACGTTAATAATAAAAATAATAATAAGGTAATAAAGATATTAACGACATTAAAGATAAAAATAATAATAACAAATAATAAAAATAACAATTACAATAATAACGATAATTACTATAAGAAAAAGAACAATAATAACAATCATAGCGTTAATAACGTTAATAATAATAACATCGTTAATAACATATGATCGTAATAATAACGATAATAGTGGTAATAACGATGACAACGATAATAATAATAATAGTAATAACGATAATAACGATATTAACGAAAATAAGGATAATAATAATAGCAATAATAACAATAATAGCGATATTAATTATAATAATAATAATAAAGAGAGTAACAATAATAATAATAGTAATAATAATGTTAATAACGTTATTAACGATAATAACGATAATAATAATAACAGTAATAAAGATAATAACGATAATATCGATTATAATAATAACAATAAAATCGATAGTAATGATATTAATGATAACTATAATAACATTAATTACGATAATAACGACAATAGAAATAATAATAATACCCATAATAATATTAACAATAATAACGATAATGAAGATTCTTACGATAATAATAATAACGATATTCATGAAAATAACGATAATAATGATAATAACGATACTAATAAAAATAATAATAACAATAATAACGATAATAACGATTATAATGATAATAACTATAATAATGATGTTAACAATAAGAATAAAAGTAATAATAAAGACATTAACGTTATGAACGATAATAACGATAATAATATTAACAATAATAACTATAATAACTATATTAAAAACAACAATAATACACGATAACAAAGATAAAAAGAAAAATAATAATAGTAAAACATACGAAAATAAGGATAATAACGATAATAGCGACAATAATAATAATAATAATAACGATAATACCGATAATAACGTTAATAATTCTTGTAGTAATAACTATAATAACGGTAATAACTATTTTTATGAAAACAATAGTAACGATAAAATCGATAATGTCTATTATAATAATCATAATAACAGCGATTATAACGATATTAACTATAATAGCTATAATAATAATATCAATAATTACGACAATAACGATATAAATGATAATAACGATAACAAGGGACACAAAATAATAATAATAGGAATAATAAAGGTCATAACGATATTAAACATAATATCGTCTTAATAATACTAATAATAACGATAATAGCGATAATAATAGAACTAATAATAACAATGTAAACAATAATGACGATAATAACGAAATAACGATAATCACATCAGTAATAATAACAGTAATAAAAATAATAACGAAAATACCGTTAATATTGATAATAACAATAGCAATATTCACATTAATACCGATGATAATAATAATAATAATAATAACAATAATAACGACAATGACGATAAAAACGGTAATAATAATAACGATAATATCGAAAATAGTAAAAATAATAATACCGATAGAAAAAATAATAACGATAAGGACAATAATAATAAAAATAATTATAACGATTATAACGATAATTACAATAATAACGATAATAATAATAAAATTAATATCGATAATTAAGTTAATAACTATAATAATAATAGCATTAATAACTATAATTACGATAACAATAATAATAATAGTAATAACAATATTAATGATAAAAACGACAATAACGATAATACTAATAACGATAATAACGGTAAAAACGATAATAATAGTAGTAATAACACTAGAAATAATAATAATGAAAATTACGATAATAACGATAATAATAATAGTTATAATAACATTATAACAATAATAACGAGAACAACTATAATAACGATATCTATAATAACGATAATAAAGACAATAATAATAACAATAATAATATCGATAATAACTGTAATAATGATAGTAACGATAATGACGATAATAACGATAATATCGAAAATAATAATAACAATAGTAACAGTAATATCGAAAATAATGATAATAACGACAGTAACAATAATAATAATAATAATATCCATAATGCAGATAATGACGCCAATAATAATAATTATATAATAATAGTAATAATAACGATAATGACGATAATAATAATAGTTTTAATAACAATATTAAAAATAATAACGATAATAACGATAATAACGATAATAATAATAATAATAACGACATTATAACTATAATAAATATAATAACGATATGTTATTAACGTTAAAGACGACAATAGTGTTAATAAAAATAACGATAATAACGATAATAGCGGCAATAAAAATTATAATAATAAAGATATTAACTATATTATCGTAAATAAAGATAAAAGATATAAGAATAATAATAATAAGAACAATAACAATGGTAATAACGATAATAAACATAATAACAGTAACGATGACACGACAAAAATAATAACAATATTAAAGATAATAACGATAATAATAATAATAATAACGACATTAATAACTATAATAAATGTAATAACGATATGATTTAACGGTAAAAACGACTATAGTAGTAACAATAATAACGATATTATCGAAAATAACGATAATAACAATAATAATAATAACAGTAATAACTATAATAACGACATAACGATTAATAATAATAATAATAATAATAATAATAATAATAATAATAATAATATTATAAGGTAAACAATAATAAGATAAAATAATAATAATATTAACGATTACAAGTAAATAATGATAATAATAGTAGTAATAACAGCAATAATAACAATAATAACGGTAATAAAGGAAATATCTGTAATTATGATAATAACTGTAAGAATATTCTATTTAACATTGATACTAATGTTAATAACGATAATATTAATAAAATTAATAACGATAATAACGTTTAAAATAATAAGAACGATAATAATATTAATAATAATAAAAATATTAATTATTAAAACGGTAATAACGATAATAATAGAAGTAATAATAACAATATTAAAAATAATATGTATAATAACGATAATAACGACTATAATAGTAGTAGTAATGACAGTAATAAAAATAATAGCCATAAAAACGATTTTAACGATAATAATAATAGCGATAATATCGATAATATCGATAATATTAATAACAATATTTACGATAATTTCGATATTAATGATTGTAATATTAACAATATTAACGATCACAACAATAATAGCGAATATAATAATAACTATAATAACGACTTTAATAATAATAACAATATTATCTTTAGTAACAATAATAATAATAACGATGTTTATAATAGTAATATTAATAACGATTGTAACGATACTAACGATAATATTGATAATAAAGATAATTCCAATAATAACGACAATAAATATAATCATAATAACGATAATAATAATAATTATAATGACGCTAATAAAGTTAATAACTACAATAATAAAAATAATATTAAAATTAACAATAACGATTATAACGATAATAACGATAATATTAATAGTGATAATAACTATAATATCAATAATAAAGATAATTACGATAATAACGATAATAATAATAACGATTATAACGATAATAAGGATAATAACGACAATTATAATTATAACAATAATAATAACGGTAATAACGATAAGACCAATAAAAAATTCAGTAATAATAACAATAATATCAATAATAACGATAATAACGATAACAATAATAACAATAAAATCGATAATATCCTTTATAATAGGAGTAATAATAACAAAATTAGGAATAATATATATAGTAACGATAATAAAGGTAATAATGGTAGAAGTAATAACAGAAATAACAATAATAACCATAAAAATGATATTAACGTTAAGAATAGTAACGATAATAACGATAATATTGATAATAATAATAACAATATTTACGATAATATCGATAATAGTAATAATAATAATAACAATATTAACGATCATAACTATAATAGCGATAATATTAACAAAGATAATAACGATAATAAGAAAAATAATAATAACGATAGCAACAATAATAATTATAATGATGATTATATTAGTAATACTAATAACGATTACAACGATTAACAATAATAATAACTATAATGACGACAATAACGATAATAACGATATTAATAATAAAAATTTTAACGATGATAGCGATAATAATAATTAAAATATTAACAATAATATCGATATTAATAATAATAATAATTACGATTATGACGATAATAACGATAATAACGATTAGAATAATAACGATAGTAACGATAATTGCATTAATAATAATAACGACAATAACGATAATAACGATAATAATAATAATAATAATAATAATAATAAAGATAATAACGATATTAATGACAAAAACAGTAATACTGATAACAATACAAATTATAATAATATTAATAATAATAACGACGATAATAACAATAATAATGAGAAGAAAAATAAAGATAATAACGATAATAGCCATAAAAATTATGTTAATAATAACGATAATAACGTTATTAGTACTAATAAAAATAATAACAATAATAATTTCGTTAATAATGATAAAAATAATAAACATAGTAACGATATTCGAAATAATAATGACGATAATAATGGTAATAACGATAATAGCGATAATTATAATAACATTAAAAACAATAATAATAATAAAGACAATAAATATAATAACGATAATAATAATAAAATAATAACGATAATAAGGATAATAACAATAATATTAATAACACAATTAAGGATAATAATGACACAAAGGATAATAATAATAATAATAATAATAATAATAATAAACATAGTAATGATAATAACGATAATTACGATATTAACAAAAATAAAGATAATAATAAAAAAATAATATCGATAATAAAGCTAAGAACGATAATAAAAATAATAATAATAATAATAATAAGAATGATAACAATGTTAACGATTATAACTATAATAATAATAACAATAAAAACTATAATAACAATAATAAAAGTAATTGTAATAACGATAATATCGATAATAGTAATAATAATTATAACGATAATAACGATAATAGTAGTAACAATAAAATCGATAATAACCATAATAATAATAATAAATATAATAACATAACAAAAATAACTATAATAACGGTAATAATAATAATAATATTAACAATAATAACGATAACAACGACAATAGTGATAAAAGTAATAAAAATAAGATAGAAATTAAGGATTATAACGATGACAACGATAATAGTAATAACAATATTAACGATAATAACGATAATAACGATTATACGGATTATTATAATAAAGCTAATAACGATAATGGCAATAATAATAATAACGATAATGACAATAATAACGATAATAATGATAGTAACTATAATAACGATGATAACAATAATAAAGATAATAATAACAATAATACAGATAATAATGATAATAAATATAATAATAATAGTAATAATAAAGATTAAAACAATAATAACGATTATAATGATAATAACGAATATAATATTAATAATAATAACAATAATAACGATAATAACGATAATTACGATAATAATAATAATAATAATAATAATAATAATAATAATAACAATGATAAAGATAATAGCGAAAATAATATAAGTAATAATAAAACTGTTAATAATATCGTTAATATCGATAATTAACGATAATAATAATAACAATATCAACGATAATATCCATAATAATAAAACAATATTAAAGATAATATCGATAATAATAATAATTATAGTAATAACAGTAATATCGACAATAAAGATAATAACCTTAATAATAATAAGGATTATAATGATAATAACGAAAATAACTCATTATTATAGTTATTAGCGTTATTATTGTAATTGTTATTATTCTTATTATTATTGTCGTTATTATCGTCATTATCGTTATTTTCATTATTATCGTTACATTTGTTATTCTTATGATCGTTATTGTCGATTTTATCGTTATAAACTTTATTATTATTACACATATTATCGATATTATCTTTATTCTTATTACTATTAATAATGTTATTATCGTTATTATCGCTATTATCGATATTGTTTTTATTATTATTCTCGATGTTATCGTTATTATTCTTATAATCGTTGTTAATATTATTATTATCATCGTCATTATCGTTAATTTCGTTATTATTAATATTACTATAATTGTTATTATCATTAATATTGATATTATTATTATCAATATTATCGTTATTATCGTTATTATTATTATTATTATTTTTATTATCATGGTTATTATTGTTATTATTACTGCTATTATTATCTTTATTTTCGTTGTAATCTTTAATATTATTATTATTATTATTATTATTATTATTATTATTATTATTATTATTATTATTATTATTATTATTATTATTATTATTATTATTATTATTACTGTCTCCATTACCGTCATAAGCTCTATTATAGTAATTATCGTTATTATTGTTATTATTATT
Organism: Vespa crabro; assembly: GCF_910589235.1. NCBI lineage: Eukaryota > Metazoa > Arthropoda > Insecta > Hymenoptera > Vespidae > Vespa > Vespa crabro. The sequence continues at coordinate 4,409,783 of NW_025813595.1, forward strand.
ATCGTTATTATCATTATTTTCGATAATATAGTTATTATTTTTATTCTGATTATTTTTATTGTTGTTATTATCGTTATTATCGTTATTACTATTACTACTATTGTCGCCTGTATCGTTAATACCATATCGTTATTATATTTATTGTAGTTATTAATGTCGTTATTAGTAATGTTATTATCGTTATTATCGTTATTATCGTTTATATCGTTATTACCGTTATTGTTATTATTATTATAATCGATATTATCGTTATTATCTCATTTATTATTATCGTTATTATCGTCATTATTTTTATTATCGTTATTATAGTTATTATCGATATTATTATTGATATTATTGTTGTCTTTATTATCGCTATTATAGATTTCTTTATTATCGTTGTTATCGTTAATATTGTTATAACTATTTCCGTTAATATCGTTGTTATTGTCGTTTTTATTACCCTTATTATCGTTATTAATTCATCTACTACTATAATTATTATTCTCATTATTATCATTATTAACTTTATGATCGTTATTATTATCATCGTCACTATTATTATTATTATTATCGATAATATCATCATTATCGTTATTATTGTTACTATTGATATTTTATTATAATTCTTTGTCGTTATTATCGTTATTATTTTTATCGTTATTATCGTTAATATCGTTGTTATCTTTATTATTAAACTTATAATTATTATCGTAAATATCGTTATTATCGTTAATAATATTACTACTATTATCGTCATTATCGTTATTATTATTATCGATATTATCGTTATTATTATTATATTAAATGTCGTTATTATCGTTATCATCGTTATTATCTATATTTTTGTTATTATTATTACCGATGTTATCGTTATTCTCCTTATCAACGTTATTATTATTATTATTGTCGTTATTTTCGATATAATTATTATCGTTATTATCATTATTATCGTTATAATTATTAATATTATTGTCTTTATTATCGTTATTTACTTTAATGTTATTAACCTCATTATCGTTATTACGTTTATTTTTAATACTATTTATATCGTTCTTACCGTTATTATCGCTATTTTCGTTAATATTATTATTATTATTATTATTATCGCTATCATCGTTATTTTCGTAATTATGGTTATTATCATTTTATAGTAATTATATTATAGTTATTATTATTATTATTAACGTTATTATCGTCATTATCGTTATTGATTATTATTGTTGTCTTTATTATCGTTATTATTGTTATTAATATTGTTATAACTAACGTTATTATCGTTAATATTGTTATCGTTATTATCGTTATTTTTGCTAATATTGTTATTATTACTACTATTATTATCTATATTATCGTTCTTATTATTATTATTTTTTCGTTATTATCATTATGTCTGTTATTATTGTTATTATAATTACCGTTCTTATCATTAATATCCTTATTTTAGGTATAAATTTATCATAATTAGCGTTATAATCGTCTTCATTGATATTATTCTTAATATTATTATCATTCTTATCGTTATTATCGCCATAATTGTTATTAATATTATTGTAATTAACGTTATTGTCGATATTATTATTATTGGTGTTATTATTATTATCGTTATTATCGTTAATATTATAATTACCGCTATAAATGTTATTATTGTTATTATTATTAATATTACTATTATTATCGTTATTATCGATATTATTGCTACTATCTTCATAAATCTTATTATTATTATCGTTATTACGTTATTATCTTTATTATTGTTATTATTGTTTTAATTATTATTTTCATTATCTTTATTATTATTCTTATCATTATTATCGTTATTATTGTTAATATCGTTTTTACTTTATTGCTGTTATTATTATTATCGCTATTATATTTATTATCGTTATTAATATTACTATTATAGTCGTTATTATACTTAATTTCGTAATTAACCTTATTATCGATTTTATTATTAATCTTCTTATTTTCGTTATTATCGTAATAATCGTATTATTGTTATTATTGTTAATGTTATTATCCGTATTAGTGTATTATTTAATATTATTATTATAGTTATTTTCATTAATATCATTATTATCGAATTTATAGTTATTACTATTCCCGTTATTATCGCTTTTGTTAATATTATTATTATCGATATTATTGTTATTATCGTTATAATTATTATTATTATTACAATTATTATAGTTTTCATAGTTATTATTGTATTTATTATTATCGATTATATCGTTATTATCATAACCGTTATTATTGTTATTATTGGGGTGATTATTTTTGTTAAAATAATTAGAATTATTAATATTATTACCTTTATTATCGTTATTATTATTATTACTATAATTGTTATTATAGTTAATATTGTTATTATTATTGTCGATATTAACGTTATTTTCCTTATTAGCGTTATAATTGTTATTATTACTACTATTGTCGTTTCAATCGTTAATACCATATCTATATTACCATTATTATAGTTATTAATGTCGATGATATTATTAATGTTATCGTTATTATTTTTTATATTGCTATTATTAATATCGAAATTAACATTATTTTCGTTATTATTGATATCGTTAATATAGTTATTATCGTTATTATTGTTGTTATTGTTATTATCGTTATTATTATTGTTATTATTAAGGTCGCATTATCGTCAATGTTATTAGGTTTATTATCGTTATTATCGATGTTATTGTTCATATTATTATTATTCCTATAACTTTCATCATTAATTTCGAAAATATCGTTATTATCTTTATATAAATAGTTTTATTGTCGTTATTATCACTATTATCGTTATTATCGTTATTACTATTACTACTATTGTCGTCTTTGTCGTTATTACCATATCGTTAATAAATTTATTATAGTTATTAACGTCGTTATTATTATTATTATTGTCGATATTATCGTCATTATCATAATTATTATTATCTTCATTGCCGTCGTCATGTTTATTATCGTTATATAGTTATTATTAATTTTATTATTGTTATTATTATTGTCTTTATTATCGTTATTATTAATATCGTAATTATCGATTTTATTATTATTATTGTCATAATGTTATTATATCTATTATTATTATCGTTATTATCGTAATTATCATTTTTATAATTACTACTATTACTAATATTATTATTATCATTACTACCGTTATTTTCGTTATTATCGATATTGTTATTTTTGTTATTTCCATTATAATCGCTTTTATCGTTATTATTAATAATATTATTATCATTATTATCGTTATTAGCGTTATTATTATAATCGTCAATATCGTTATTTTCGTTATAATCATTATAATCCTTATTATTATTAAGGTTGTTATCTTTATTGTCGATATTACTGTTATTACTATAATTATTATTATTATCGATATTATCTTTAATATTGTTATTATTATTTTGGATATTATCGTTATTAACGATAATAACGATAATTTCGATTATAATAATAACAATAAAATCGATAGTAAGGATATTAATTATAACAATAATTACATTAATTACGATAATAACGACAAAAGTAATAATAATAATAACCATAATATCGATAATAACGAAATATAACGATTATAATAATAACAGTAATAACGATAATAAATTTTTTTACGATAATATTAATTACGATAATAACGATAATAACGATAATAACAATAATAATTTCAAAGCTTATAACAATATTAACTAAAATACCGGTAATCATGATAATAACGATACTAATAAAAACGATAATGACGACAATAGTAGTAATATTAATTAGGACAATAACGATATTTACGATAATAATTATAATAAAAATAAAGATAACAACGATAGTAACAATAATAACGATAATAATTATAACAATATTAAAAATAGTATCGAAAATTAAATTAATAATAATAGCAATAATAACGATAACATCCATAATAACTATAGTAGTAATACTAATAATAAATAAAACAACGATAACAACATTTATAATAATAATAATAATATCGAAAGTAATTAAAATAAGGGTGACAACTATAATATTAATAACAATACTAACGATAATAACGATAATAAGTATAGTAATAATACTAATAATAACGATAATAACGTTATTAATGGCAAGATCGATAATAACAGTAATATTAAGAGACATATTGAAGATAATAACGATAATAGCATTACTAACGATAATAGCGATACTAATATTATCAATATTAAGGATAATATTGTTAATAATTGTAACAATATTAACGATAATATCGATAATAATAATAACAACAAAAACAATAATAACGATAATAACTATAATAAAATTTATAATAATCTCGATAATAATGTTAATAACAATAATAATAAGAAATCTATTTTATCAATAATAACGATAATACCGATAATAATATAAACGAAAATGAAGTTATAATAATAATAATAACGGTATCAACGAAAAATAAGATAATAACGTTATTGATAATAACGATAATAACGTTAATAACGATAATAATAATGGTACTAATAACAATAATAATAACATTAACGATAATAATGATAATAAATATAGTAATTATAATAATTATTATGGTAAACACGATAATAAAGATATTAATGATAATAATAATAATAATGATAAAAACTTTAATAACTATATTTACGATAATATCGATAATAATAATAGTAATAATAAAGATAATAACTATTATAATGGCATTAATAATAATAATAATAAGATTAATAAAAAAAATAATAATTTTAACAATATTTACGATAATGACGATGATAATAACAATAATAACGATAACAATGATGATAAAAATAATAATAAAAATATTAATAATAAAGTAATTACGATAATAATGATAATAAGGATAATAATAATAACAACAATATTGATGGAATTATAATAACGATAATGACGATAATAATAATAATAATATAAACGGTAATATTTATAACAACGATGATAACGAATATATTAAAATAAAAAATAACGATAATTACGTTAAAAACGATAATAATAATTGCAATAATGACGATAATAACGAAAATAATAACAATAGTAGGAACAATAATACGGATAATAACGATAAAAGCGACAATAATGAAAATAGCAATAATATTAATTTCTATAATGACAATAATAACAATAATATTAATAACAATAATAACAATAATGACGATAATTACCTTACTATCGATAATAATAATATCAATATTAACGATAACACCGAAAATAATAATAATAAGAATAATAATAATAAAAATAAAAATGAGGATAATATCGATGACAACGAAAATAATATTAGTCATAATAGTATCGATAATAACAATAAAAACGAAAATAACGTTGTTCACGATAATGTCGATAATAATAATAACAATTATAACATTAATAAAGATAATAGCGATAATAACATTAACATTAATAACGATAATAAAGATATTAACGATAATAATAACAATAATAATAATAAAGATAATAACGATATTTACGATAAAAACGATAATTACGATAATAATAATAAAAATAGTAACGATAACAACGATGATATCGATAATAACGATAATTATAATAATATTAACTGTAATAACAATAATTACAATAACAACGGTATAGATAAAAATAATAATATAGATAATTCCGAAAATAATCATAACTATATTAAAGATAATAACGATAATAATAATAATAATATTAATAATAATAACAACGATAATAACGATAATAACGATAATAATAATAATAAAGAAAATAACGCAATGAACGATAATAACCATAATAATAATAACAATAACAACGATAATAACAACACTAATAATAACAATAATAAAATCGATAATAAGGATAATAAAAATAAGAACGATAATAGTAGTAACAATAACAACAATAATAGCAATAATTACGATAATAATGTTTATAATAAGAAAAGTAATAATAATTATAATATTCATAGTAATTATAATATCGATAATACGAATGTAACGAATGTAACAGTAATAATTGTAATATTAAGTACGATAATAACGATAATAATAATAATTATAATAACGATAATAATGATAATAACTATAACAATAATAGGAATAATAACAATAATAATAATATTAACATTAATGAGGATAATATAGGTAAAAAATCATTAATGACGATAACAATATTAATAATAATAATATTAGCAATAACAACGATAACAACGATGTTATCTATAATAATAATAGCATTAATATCGATAAAATCGATAATAATAACAATAATAAATATAATAACGATGATAAAGATAATATCGATAATAACGATAGTAATAATAGTAATAATAAATATGTTAAAAAAAATAACGATAATAACGATAATAACGATAGTAATAATAACGAATACAACGATTATATCGATAATAATAATAATAATAAAGACAATAATATCGATAATAACGATCATAACGTATATAATAATAATAATAATAACGGTAACAATAATAATAATAATAACGATAATTACGATAACGACAATAATAATAACAATAATAACAATAATAGCCATAATGTCGATATTAACGATAATAACGATAATAATAATAACAATAATAACGAAGATAAGGATAATAATGGTATTAACGATAATAATAGTGATAATAAAAAAGATAATACCAATATTAACGATAATAAGCATTATTATAATAATAATAAGAACGATAAAATCGATAATAACGAAATTGAAGATAATAACGATAATAATATTAATATTAACAACGTTATTATATGTAATAACGAAAACATCGAGAATAATAATAAAAATAATATCGATAATAGCGATAATAACGATAATATTAGAAATAAAAATTTTGAAATTATCGATAATAAGTATAATAATAATAAAGTTAATTACGATAAAAACGACAGTAACTGTAATAATAATAACAATTAGAACGATAATAACGAAAATGACGATAGTGACGATAATAACGAAAATAAAAATAATAATAATAACGATAATAACGATAATATCGATAATAATTATGACGAAAATAACGACAATAAAGATAAATACGATAACATCGAAAATAATATTAGCAATAATATCGATAATATCAAAAATATCGATAATAATAATAATAATATTAACAAGGATAATAACGATAAATTCGATAATATCGATAATAACAATAATGATAATAATAATAATAACGATAATAATGATAATAACGATATTAATAATAATAATAACACTAAAAACAATAATAACGCTAATAACTATAATATTGAGAACAATAATAACGATCTAAACGTAATTAATTGATAACGTTAATAATAATACCAATAATAGGGATAACATCGATAATAGCAATAATCGTAATAATAACGATAATAGTGGTAATAACGATGACAACATTAATAATAATAACAATAATAACGATAATATGTATAATAACGGTAATAACGATAATAATAATAATAATATTAACGATAATAACGATATTTACGAAAATAAGGATAATAATAATAACAATATTAACAATAATACCGATATTAATAATAATAAGAATAATAAAGACAGTAACAATAATAATAATAGTAATACTAATGTTAATATCGTTATAAACGATATAACGATAAGAATAATAACAGTAATAACGATAATAACGATAATATGGATTATAATACTAACAATAATATAGATAGTAAGGATATTAAAGGGATCAATAATAAAATTAAATACGATAATAACGACAATAGTAATAATTATAATAACCATAATAATGATAATAAAGTTATTAATAATAATAATAATATTAATAACGATAATAACGGTTATAATGTTAATAACGATAATAACGATATTAACAATATGAGTAATGATAATAACACTAATAACGTTAAAAGCCATAATAAGATTATTAACGATAATAACGATAATTATAATAACCATATTAATAATAATAACGATGTTATCAATGATAACAATAACGATAATAACGATAATATCGATAATAATGATAATATAATTAACGTTAACATCGATAATATTAGTAATAATAATAATATTAATAACGATAATAACGATAATAACTATAATAATAATAACGAAAATAACGATAATAACGATAATAGTAATAATAATAATATCAAAAATAACAATACGATAATAATTACGATAATTACTATAATAAAGATAATAATAATTACGATAATGGCGATGATAATAATATCTATAATAACGATAATAACGATAATAATAATAACAAAAATATCAATAAAAACGATAATAACGATAATAACAATAATAATATTAACAATAATAACGATAATCACTGTATTAACAATAACTATAATCTACGATAACGTAGATAAAAACAACAACAATAATAGGAAAAATAACGGAAATAAAGATAATAACGATAATAGCGTCAATAATAAAAATAATAACGATAATAACGATAATAACAATAATAATAATAACGATAATATCGATAATAACGTTAATAATACTAGCAGTAATAACTATATTAACGGTAATATATATATTTAAGAAATCAGTAGTAACGATATTATCGTTAATAATCATCATAATGACGATTAAAAAGAAAATGACGAGAATAACGATAATAATAATAAAATTAATAACGATAATATCGTTAATAACGAAAATAATAACAATATTAATATCGATAATAACGATAATAATAACAATACTAAGGTAATAACGATAATAACGATTATACGGATTATATCAATAACGATAATAGAAATAATAATGAGAACGGTAATGAAGATAAAACGATATAAATGATAATAACTATAATAACAAATATAATAACGATAATAATAAAGACAATAATAACGATAAATACAATAATAAAGATAATAATAATAATAATATTAACGTAAATAGAGATAATTACTATTTGAGAGATAATAATAATAACAATAATAACGATAATTACAATAATAAAGATAAAAAAATTAATAATAATAAAGATAATAACAATATTAACGATAATATCGATAATAACGATAATAAAAATAATAATTGTAATAACAATAATAAAGATAATAAAGAGAATAACGGTAATAACGATAATAACGATAGTAATAATAACGAAAATAAGGATAATAATGATATCAACGATAATAATAATAATAATAATATCGATAATAACGATGATAACGAAAATAAAGAAAATAACGATAATAATAATTATAATACTTGCAATAATAATAACGTTAATTACAATTATAACGATAAAAAAAATAGTAGTTTTAAAAATAATAGCAATAATAACAATAATAATGATAATAATATATACGATTTTAACGACAATAGTAATAATAGTAATAACGATAATAAACATAATAACGATAATTATAACAATAATAATGATAATAATAAAAATAATAACAATAATTTGCATAATAACGATAATAATAGTGGTAATGTTAAGAATAATAAAAATAATAACGATAATAAAGATTATGACGAAAACAATATTATTCATAATAACGTCAATAGTAATAATAATAATAATAACGATAATATCGATATTAGTAGTAATATTAATAACGATAATAACGATATTTACGATAATAATTATAATAATAATAAAGATAATAACGATAGTAACAATAATAACGATAATAATAATAAAAATATTAATGATAATATCGAAAATTATAAAAATAATAATAGCAATAATAACGATAATATCGATAATATCGATAATAATGATATTAATAATAATAATAATAATAGCAATAATAACGATATTAACGAAAATTGTAATAACATTAGTAACGAAAACAACGGTAATAACATTAATAATAATAATAATAATAAAGAAAGTAATTATAATAACGGTGACAAATATAATATTAATAACAAATATAACGATAATAACGATAATAATAATACTAATAATGAAGATAATAAGGATATCAATGGCCATAACTATAATAACATTTATAATAATAATATTATTAAAGATAATAACAGTAATAACGATGCTAACAATAATAGCCTTAATAATAACAACAACAGCAGCAATAATAACTATAATAACTATAGTTTATTTATAATAATAACGCTACTAACGTTAATAATTATAATAACAATATTAACGATAATAACAATGATAATAATAATAATAATAAAGGTAATGACGATAAATAAAGTAACTAACGTTAATATTAATAAAAGCAATAATAATGATGATAATAGAAGTAATCCTAAATATATTAAGATTAATAACTATAATAACGATTATAACGATAACAGTAGTAGTAAGAATAACAATAATAACAATAATAGCGATAATAAGGTTATTACCGATAATAAAGATAATGATAATATTCATAGAAACTATAATACGGATATTACCGATAATAATAATAACCATAATAACGATTATAGCGAAAAAATAATAATAATAATAATAATAATAATAAAGATAATAAAGACAATAATAATAATGATAATATTAATAATAATAATAATTTTAATGACGATAATAACGGTAATAGTAGTAGATATAATATCAGAATTATCAATAAAAACGATAACAATAATATTAATAATACGGTTATTACGATAATAATGGTAATAATAAAAATAAAGATTATAAAGATAACAACTATATTAACGATAATAACGATAATAATTATAATCATATTAATGATAGTAACGATAATAACGACAATAAAAGAATAATATTAAAAACGACAATAACAATAATAACGATAAAACAATAATATTAATAACGATATTAACGATAATATTGTTAATAGTAATAAAAATTTTAACGATAATATCGATAATATTAAAAATAACAACAATAATAATAAGGATAATATAGATAACAGAGATAATAATAATAACGATTAAAAAGATAACAACGGCAATAATGATAATAGCAAAAATAACGATATCAACTGTAATAAAAATAACAATATTAACGATATTAAAGAAAATAGTAATAACAATAATAACGATAACAACGATATTAACATTAATAATAATAATAATAAAAACGAAAGTAAATATAATAACGGTGACATCGATAATAATAATAAAAATAATAACGATAATAACTCTAATAATGATAATAATACTAATAATTTTAACGATAATAATAATATTAATAAGATCGATAATAACGTTAATAGTAATAAGTATAAAATCGATAGTAATGATATTAATGAAAATATCCGAAATAATAATAATAAATATAACAATACTAACGATAATAACAATAACAATAATAACAATAATAAGGATTATTAATAAAATAACGATAATAGTAAGAATAATAATAACATCGAAAATAACGATAATAACAATAATAGCGATTATAATAAAAACAACAATAAAGATAACAACGATATTAACAATAATAACAATAATAACAATTATAGCGATAATAACAATAATAACGATAAATGCGATATTAATAATAACACTAATAACAATAAAATCGACAATAACGATAAATACGATAAAACTAATAACAATTATAACGATAATAACGATAATAACAATAATATTAATAATAATAATAATAATGATAACAATAATAAGGATAATAGCAATAATAATAATAACAAAATTACCGATCATTTTGATTATAAAGATAATGATAGTAACGATAATAATAATTATAATAATGACAATAATTACGATAATAATAATAGAAAAGATAATAATACTATTGATAATAACCATAATAACGATAATAACGATAATAATAATAAAATTAATAACGATAATAACGTTTATTACGATAATAATTATAACAACAACATTGATAATAACGACAATAATCATAAGTGTACTAGTAATAACAAAAATAACTATTCGAATAGTAATAACAATAATAATAATAACAATAATGACGACAATAACGGTAATAACGATAATATTAATAATAATAATGAGGAAAATAACGGTAATAACGCGTAATAATAAATACAATAGTAACAATGGTAATAATAGCAATAATAACGATGGTAAAGAAAAGGAATATAATGGGAATAATATTAATTACGAAATTAAGGATAATAACGATAAAAACAATATAAATAATATAAATAACAATAGTAATTATAATAATAATAAAAATAATAACGATAATAAATATAATAACGTTAATAATACAAGTAATAATAACAATAATATCATTATTAAAGATAATAAAGATAAGAAAGATTATAATAATCATAATAATAACAATAATATTCATAACAATATTAACGATAATAACGGTAATAACGATAATAATAATAATAAAGAAAATAACGCAATGAACGATAATAACCATAATAATAATAACAATAACAACGATAATAACAACACTAATAATAACAATAATAAAATCGATAATAAGGATAATAAAAATAAGAACGATAATAGTAGTAACAATAACAACAATAATAGCAATAATTACGATAATAATGTTTATAATAAGAAAGGTAATAATAATTATAATATTCATAGTAATTATAATATCGATAATACGAATGTAACGAATGTAACAGTAATAATTGTAATATTAAGTACGATAATAACGATAATAATAATAATTATAATAACGATAATAATGATAATAACTATAACAATAATAGGAATAATAACAATAATAATAATATTAACATTAATGAGGATAATATAGGTAAAAAATCATTAATGACGATAACAATATTAATAATAATAATATTAGCAATAACAACGATAACAACGATGTTATCTATAATAATAATAGCATTAATATCGATAAAATCGATAATAATAACAATAATAAATATACTAACGATGATAAAGATAATATCGATAATAACGATAGTAATAATAGTAATAATAAATATGTTAAAAAAAATAACGATAATAACGATAATAACGATAGTAATAATAACGAATACAACGATTATATCGATAATAATAATAATAATAAAGACAATAATATCGATAATAACGATCATAACGTATATAATAATAATAATAATAACGGTAACAATAATAATAATAATAACGATAATTACGATAACGACAATAATAATAACAATAATAACAATAATAGCCATAATGTCGATATTAACGATAATAACGATAATAATAATAACAATAATAACGAAGATAAGGATAATAATGGTATTAACGATAATAATAGTGATAATAAAAAAGATAATACCAATATTAACGATAATAAGCATTATTATAATAATAATAAGAACGATAAAATCGATAATAACGAAATTGAAGATAATAACGATAATAATATTAATATTAACAACGTTATTATATGTAATAACGAAAACATCGAGAATAATAATAAAAATAATATCGATAATAGCGATAATAACGATAATATTAGAAATAAAAATTTTGAAATTATCGATAATAAGTATAATAATAATAAAGTTAATTACGATAAAAACGACAGTAACTGTAATAATAATAACAATTAGAACGATAATAACGAAAATGACGATAGTGACGATAATAACGAAAATAAAAATAATAATAATAACAATAATAACGATAATATCGATAATAATTATGACGAAAATAACGACAATAAAGATAAATACGATAACATCGAAAATAATATTAGCAATAATATCGATAATATCAAAAATATCGATAATAATAATAATAATATTAACAAGGATAATAACGATAAATTCGATAATATCGATAATAACAATAATGATAATAATAATAATAACGATAATAATGATAATAACGATATTAATAATAATAATAACACTAAAAACAATAATAACGCTAATAACTATAATATTGAGAACAATAATAACGATCTAAACGTAATTAATTGATAACGTTAATAATAATACCAATAATAGGGATAACATCGATAATAGCAATAATCGTAATAATAACGATAATAGTGGTAATAACGATGACAACATTAATAATAATAACAATAATAACGATAATATGTATAATAACGGTAATAACGATAATAATAATAATAATATTAACGATAATAACGATATTTACGAAAATAAGGATAATAATAATAACAATATTAACAATAATACCGATATTAATAATAATAAGAATAATAAAGACAGTAACAATAATAATAATAGTAATACTAATGTTAATATCGTTATAAACGATATAACGATAAGAATAATAACAGTAATAACGATAATAACGATAATATGGATTATAATACTAACAATAATATAGATAGTAAGGATATTAAAGGGATCAATAATAAAATTAAATACGATAATAACGACAATAGTAATAATTATAATAACCATAATAATGATAATAAAGTTATTAATAATAATAATAATATTAATAACGATAATAACGGTTATAATGTTAATAACGATAATAACGATATTAACAATATGAGTAATGATAATAACACTAATAACGTTAAAAGCCATAATAAGATTATTAACGATAATAACGATAATTATAATAACCATATTAATAATAATAACGATGTAATCAATGATAACAATAACGATAATAACGATAATATCGATAATAATGATAATATAATTAACGTTAACATCGATAATATTAGTAATAATAATAATATTAATAACGATAATAACGATAATAACTATAATAATAATAACGAAAATAACGATAATAACGATAATAGTAATAATAATAATATCAAAAATAACAATACGATAATAATTACGATAATTACTATAATAAAGATAATAATAATTACGATAATGGCGATGATAATAATATCTATAATAACGATAATAACGATAATAATAATAACAAAAATATCAATAAAAACGATAATAACGATAATAACAATAATAATATTAACAATAATAACGATAATCACTGTATTAACAATAACTATAATCTACGATAACGTAGATAAAAACAACAACAATAATAGGAAAAATAACGGAAATAAAGATAATAACGATAATAGCGTCAATAATAAAAATAATAACGATAATAACGATAATAACAATAATAATAATAAAGATAATATCGATAATAACGTTAATAATACTAGCAGTAATAATTATATTAACGGTAATATATATATTTAAGAAATCAGTAGTAACGATATTATCGTTAATAATCATCATAATGACGATTAAAAAGAAAATGACGAGAATAACGATAATAATAATAAAATTAATAACGATAATATCGTTAATAACGAAAATAATAACAATATTAATATCGATAATAACGATAATAATAACAATACTAAGGTAATAACGATAATAACGATTATACGGATTATATCAATAACGATAATAGAAATAATAATGAGAACGGTAATGAAGATAAAACGATATAAATGATAATAACTATAATAACAAATATAATAACGATAATAATAAAGACAATAATAACGATAAATACAATAATAAAGATAATAATAATAATAATATTAACGTAAATAGAGATAATTACTATTTGAGAGATAATAATAATAACAATAATAACGATAATTACAATAATAAAGATAAAAAAATTAATAATAATAAAGATAATAACAATATTAACGATAATATCGATAATAACGATAATAAAAATAATAATTGTAATAACAATAATAAAGATAATAAAGAGAATAACGGTAATAACGATAATAACGATAGTAATAATAACGAAAATAAGGATAATAATGATATCAACGATAATAATAATAATAATAATATCGATAATAACGATGATAACGAAAATAAAGAAAATAACGATAATAATAATTATAATACTTGCAATAATAATAACGTTAATTACAATTATAACGATAAAAAAAATAGTAGTTTTAAAAATAATAGCAATAATAACAATAATAATGATAATAATATATACGATTTTAACGACAATAGTAATAATAGTAATAACGATAATAAACATAATAACGATAATTATAACAATAATAATGATAATAATAAAAATAATAACAATAATTTGCATAATAACGATAATAATAGTGGTAATGTTAAGAATAATAAAAATAATAACGATAATAAAGATTATGACGAAAACAATATTATTCATAATAACGTCAATAGTAATAATAATAATAATAACGATAATATCGATATTAGTAGTAATATTAATAACGATAATAACGATATTTACGATAATAATTATAATAATAATAAAGATAATAACGATAGTAACAATAATAACGATAATAATAATAAAAATATTAATGATAATATCGAAAATTATAAAAATAATAATAGCAATAATAACGATAATATCGATAATATCGATAATAATGATATTAATAATAATAATAATAATAGCAATAATATCGATATTAACGAAAATTGTAATAACATTAGTAACGAAAACAACGGTAATAACATTAATAATAATAATAATAATAAAGAAAGTAATTATAATAACGGTGACAAATATAATATTAATAACAAATATAACGATAATAACGATAATAATAATACTAATAATGAAGATAATAAGGATATCAATGGCCATAACTATAATAACATTTATAATAATAATATTATTAAAGATAATAACAGTAATAACGATGCTAACAATAATAGCCTTAATAATAACAACAACAGCAGCAATAATAACTATAATAACTATAGTTTATTTATAATAATAACGCTACTAACGTTAATAATTATAATAACAATATTAACGATAATAACAATGATAATAATAATAATAATAAAGGTAATGACGATAAATAAAGTAACTAACGTTAATATTAATAAAAGCAATAATAATGATGATAATAGAAGTAATCCTAAATATATTAAGATTAATAACTATAATAACGATTATAACGATAACAGTAGTAGTAAGAATAACAATAATAACAATAATAGCGATAATAAGGTTATTACCGATAATAAAGATAATGATAATATTCATAGAAACTATAATACGGATATTACCGATAATAATAATAACCATAATAACGATTATAGCGAAAAAATAATAATAATAATAATAATAATAATAAAGATAATAAAGACAATAATAATAATGATAATATTAATAATAATAATAATTTTAATGACGATAATAACGGTAATAGTAGTAGATATAATATCAGAATTATCAATAAAAACGATAACAATAATATTAATAATACGGTTATTACGATAATAATGGTAATAATAAAAATAAAGATTATAAAGATAACAACTATATTAACGATAATAACGATAATAATTATAATCATATTAATGATAGTAACGATAATAACGACAATAAAAGAATAATATTAAAAACGACAATAACAATAATAACGATAAAACAATAACATTAATAACGATATTAACGATAATATTGTTAATAGTAATAAAAATTTTAACGATAATATCGATAATATTAAAAATAACAACAATAATAATAAGGATAATATAGATAACAGAGATAATAATAATAACGATTAAAAAGATAACAACGGAATTAATGATAATAGCAAAAATAACGATATCAACTGTAATAAAAATAACAATATTAACGATATTAAAGAAAATAGTAATAACAATAATAACGATAACAACGATATTAACATTAATAATAATAATAATAAAAACGAAAGTAAATATAATAACGGTGACATCGATAATAATAATAAAAATAATAACGATAATAACTCTAATAATGATAATAATACTAATAATTTTAACGATAATAATAATATAAAATAAGATCGTTAATAACGTTAATAGTAATAAGTATAAAATCGATAGTAATGATATTAATGAAAATATCCGAAATAATAATAATAAATATAACAATACTAACGATAATAACAATAACAATAATAACAATAATAAGGATTATTAATAAAATAACGATAATAGTAAGAATAATAATAACATCGAAAATAACGATAATAACAATAATAGCGATTATAATAAAAACAACAATAAAGATAACAACGATATTAACAATAATAACAATAATAACAATTATAGCGATAATAACAATAATAACGATAAATGCGATATTAATAATAACACTAATAACAATAAAATCGACAATAACGATAAATACGATAAAACTAATAACAATTATAACGATAATAACGATAATAACAATAATATTAATAATAATAATAATAATGATAACAATAATAAGGATAATAGCAATAATAATAATAACAAAATTACCGATCATTTTGATTATAAAGATAATGATAGTAACGATAATAATAATTATAATAATGACAATAATTACGATAATAATAATAGAAAAGATAATAATACTATTGATAATAACCATAATAACGATAATAAGGATAATAATAATAAAATTAATAACGATAATAACGTTTATTACGATAATAATTATAACAACAACATTGATAATAACGACAATAATCATAAGTGTACTAGTAATAACAAAAATAACTATTAGAATAGTAATAACAATAATAATAATAACAATAATGACGACAATAACGGTAATAACGATAATATTAATAATAATAATGAGGAAAATAACGGTAATAACGCGTAATAATAAATACAATAGTAACAATGGTAATAATAGCAATAATAACGATGGTAAAGAAAAGGAATATAATGGGAATAATATTAATTACGAAATTAAGGATAATAACGATAAAAACAATATAAATAATATAAATAACAATAGTAATTATAATAATAATAAAAATAATAACGATAATAAATATAATAACGTTAATAATACAAGTAATAATAACAATAATATCATTATTAAAGATAATAAAGATAAGAAAGATTATAATAATCATAATAATAACAATAATATTCATAACAATATTAACGATAATAACGGTAATGACGATAACAATATTAACGATAATTACGATAATATCGATAATTATATTAACAAAATATTAACGATCATAAACATAATAGTAATCATAATAACATATATAACGATAATAACTATAATAATATAACAAAAAAAGATAATAACAATATTAACGATAATAACGATAGTAATAATAACAATAATATCAAAAGTAGTAATAACGATAATATCGATAATAATGCCAATAAAGATAAAAATAATAATAATAACAATAATAACAATAATAACGATAGCAATAATTACGAAAATAATAATAAAAGCGGTAATAATAATAACAATAATAACGATAATAGCGATAACAGTTATAACGATAACACAGATAATATCGATAATAATAACAACATTATTAACGAAAGTAACCTTAATAATAATAATAGTAATAAAGATAAAAACGATAATAACGATAATAAGGATAATAATAATAATGATATTAACGATAATAGTAATAATTATAATAACGATATGATCGACAATAATGATAATAATAATAATAATAATAATAACGAAAATAAGGATAATAACGATTATAATAATAATAATAATAACGAAAATAAGGATAATAACGATAACAACGAAAATAATAATAGCAATAAAAGCGATAATAACGATTTTAACGATAATAAAGATAATATTAGTAATTAAAATAACGATAGAAACGGTAAAAACGATAATAACGTAAATAACGATGGTAACGATATTAACGATAATAATAATAATCAGAATAACGATGATAACGATAATAACGATAATAATAAAAATAATAATAATAATGATGATTGTAACTATAATAAAGATAATAATAGCAGTAGTAGTAACAATAATCATAGTAATAACTATAATAACGATAATATCGATAATAATAACTATGACAAAGTTAATAGAAATGATAAAAATAGCGATAATAACGTTAATTAGGTTAATAATAATAACAATAATAAAGATAATACCGATATTGACATTAATAACAATAATAATAATAGCAACAATAACGATAATTAAGAAAATAAAAATTATAATTAAAAGGATGCTAAGGATAAGAACGATATCAACAATAATATTAATAAGAAAAATAAAGATAATATCGATTATATTAAAAAAATATTAACAATTATATAGATAATTATAATAATAATATTAACAATAATAACGATAATAACAATATTAACGATAATAAGGATAACAAAATTGACGATATTTACGAATATAACGATAAAAGAAATATTAATAATACCAATAATAAGGATAATAAAGATATCGTCGATAATAATAATAACAATAATAATGATAATATAGATATTAATATTATCAATATTAACGATAATAAGGATAATTTTAATTATAATAATAACGATAATAACGGTTTTAACGATAAATATAATAACGATAATAACGTTATTAACGATAATGACGATAATAACAATAATAATAATAATAAAAATAAAGATAATAACGAAATTAATGGAAATAACGATAATAATAATAAAATAATAACGATATTAGCGATAATAATAACATTATTAAAGATTCTAATAATAACGATAATAACGTTAATATCGATTATAATAATAACAATATTAACGATAATATCGATAATAATAATAATGACAATATCAACAACAAAAAAGATAATAACGATAATAATATAAACGATAATAATAATAATATTAATAATAATACTATCTATAATAACAATATTAATGATAATAATAAAAATAATAACAGCAATAATATCTATAATTACAATAATAACGACAATAACGATCATAAAGATAATAATAATAGTAATAATAACGATGATGACGGAATTAACTATAATAATAATATTAATAATAATAATAATAATAACAAAAATATCGATAATGATGTTAACGGTATTAAGAATAACGATAATAATTATAATAATAATAACAATACTACCTATAAAAACGATAATAATAATAGTAATAGTATTAATAATAGCAATAATAACGATAAAAAAGATAATTATAATAACAATAATAACGATAATAACGAAATAGTAAAAATAATAATTAAGAGTATAAAGATAATATCGATAATAATAATAATTATAACAATTAATATAATAACGATATAGACGATAAGAACAATAATATCAATAAAAACAATAAAGATAATAACGATAATAATAATAATAATAATAACAATAATAAGGATAATAACAATAATAATAATAAAAGACTATAATAATGGTTATAAAGATAATAATAATAAATATAATAATAATAATAATAATAATAAAAAACATAATAACGATAATAATGATACAAACGATAATAATAATAATAACAATTAACATAACAACGATTATAACGATAATAAAAATAACATAAATAACGATAATAACGATTATAACGATAATAATAATACTAATAATAACAATAATATCAGCAAGAAGATAAAAAATATAATAACATTAATAACGATAAAAACGATAACAACGAAAATTACGATAATAATAATAACAATAATAACTATAATAACCATAATAACGATATTATAGTAATAAAGATAGAGATAATATCTATAATAAGGACAATAATAATAGTAATAATAACGATAATAACGATAATATCGATAATAATTATAACGAAAATAACGTCAATAAAAATATTAATATTAACGATAATAAGAATAATAATAATGACATCGATAATAACAATAACAATAATATCGATAATAAGGGTAATTATGAAAATAACAGTAATAACGATAATATATATAAAACGATAAAAATAATAATAATAAAATCGATAAGAACGATATTAACGATAATAACGATAACAACTATATTTACGATAATAACAATATTAATAATGACAATAATATCGAAAACAACGATAAAAACGATATTAATAGTAATAAAACTAAAAATAATATCGGTAAAGTGGATAATAATAATAATAGTATATTCGATAATAATGATAATATAAATAATAATAATAATAATAACGATAATAACAATAATAATAATAACATTAATAACGATAATTACGATGATACCGATAGTAATAATTACAATAATGACGTTAACAAAGATGATAATGATAATAATAATAATAAAAATATTATCGATAATAAGGTAGATTACGAAAATATCGGTAATAAATATAATAACAATAATAACGACAATAATGATAACAATAATAACGATAATAAGGATAATAACGGAAATAACGATAATAATAATATTAATAATAAAGATAATAATGATATTTACGAAAATAAAGATAATAATAATAGCAATAATAACAATAATAGCGATATGAATAATAAAAAGCATAATAAAGTTAGTAACAATAATATTAATAGTAATAATAATGTTAATAACGTTATAAAGGATAATGACGATAATTTCGAATATAATAATAACAATATAATCGATAGTAAGGATATTAATTATAACAATAATTACATTAATTACGATAATAACGACAATAGTAATAATAATAATAACCATAATAACGATAATAACGATAATAACGATAATAACGATATTAATAATAATAATATCAAAGGTAATAACGATATTAACTAAAATAACGATAATCATGATAATAACGATACTAATAATAATAATAATAATATTAATAACGATAATAACGATTATAATGATAATAACTATAATAACGTTATTATCAATAAGAATAATAGTAATGATAGAGATATAGTAACAATAATGTTAATAACGTTATTAACGATAATAACGATAATAATATTAACAATAATAACGATATTATCTATATTAAAGATAATAATAATATACGATAACAAAGATAACAACAACAATAATAATAGAAAACTAAGGGAAATATGGATAATAACGATAACAGCGTCAGTAAAAATAATAATATTTTCGATAATAACTATAATGACAATAATTATATTAACGATAATATCGATAATAACGTTAATAATACTAGTAGTAATAATTATAATAACGGTTATAACTATATTTATGAAAACAATAGTTAGTATCGTTAACGTCAATTATTATAGTAATAATAATATCAATAAAAACGATAATAACAATAATAATAATAATAATATTGACGATATTAACGATAATAACGGTAATAATAAAAACAACATTAATAACGATTTTGAAGAAAATAGTAATAACAATAGTACCGAAAACAACAATAACAACATTAATAATAATAATAATAATATCGGAAGTAATTATAATAACGGTGACAAATATCATATTAAGAACAATAATATCGATAATAACGATAATAACTATAGGAATAATACTAATAATAACGATAATAACGGTATTAATGGCAATATGGATAATAACAGTAATATTAATAGTCATATTAAAGATAATAACGATAATAACGTTACTAACGATAATAGCGATACTAATATTAATAAAATTATGGAAAATATCGTTTATAATTATAACACTATTCACGATAATATCGATAATAATAATAACAACATAAACAATAAAAACGATAATATTGATAATAATGATAATATCGATAATAACGATAATAATGTTAATAATGATAATAACCATGTTAATAATAGTAATAATAAAGGTAATAACGATAGATAAAGTTTCTAACGTTGATAATAATAACAACAATAACGATAAAAGTGACTATGAGGATAAGAAAGATAATAATAATATTAAAAATAAAAATAATAACGAAAATAACGATGATAATCATAATAATAGAAGTAATAATAACAATATTAAGAATAGTAAATATTATAACGATTATAACGATAATAGTAGGAGTAATAATAACAGTAATAAAAATAATAACGATAATAACAATTATAAAAAAGTTAACGAATATAATATTAACGATAATAACGATAATAACCATAATAATAATAATAATAATAATAAAGACAACAACGATAATAACGATAATAATAACAATAATAATAACAATAAGAATTTTAATAACGATAACAATGATAATACCGATAATAACGATAATAACAATAATGATAATAAATAAGTAAGATAATAACGATATTAACGATAACAAGGTTAATAACAATAACAATAATAGCGACAATAGCAATTATAATACTTTAACGATATTAATATTTATCAAAATAACAATAATATTAATAATAACGATAATAACGATAATAATAGAAGCAATAAAAACAATAATAATACTAATAAAGATAATTGCGATAATAATAGTAATAATAAGAACAATAATAACAGTAATATTGTTAATAAGTTTAATACCGATGATAATGATAATTACAATAATCATAATAACTATAATAAAGATATTATCGATAATAATAATAACGATAATAACGATCAGAATAATATCGATGAAAAAGATAAAATCGAAAATAATAATAAAAACTTTAACGATAAAATCGATTAAAATATTAATTTTAACGTTAATAACCATAATAATAATAATAATAGCAATAATAACCGTAACAAGGAAAATAACGGGGATAATAATAACAATAATAACAATAATAGTAATAATAATAATATCGATAGTAAGAATAATAACTATAATGACGATTATAACGATAATGATAATAACGATAATGACGATGGATATAATAACGACAATATCTTTAATAACGATAATAATAATAATAATAATAGCGATAATAAAAATATTAACGTTAATAACGATAATAATAAAAGCAATTAAAACGGTAATAACAATAATTATGATAATAGCAATAATAAGTATAATACTGATAGCATTAATAACGATATTTACGATAATAATAATAATAACAAAGATAATAACATGATTAACTATAATAACGATAATAACGATAATAACGATATAGACGATAATATCTATAAATATAATAACAATATTAACTATAATAAAAATAATAATACTAACAAAATAAAGATAATAACGAAATTATCGATAATAACGATAATAATAATAGAAATAATAATAACGATAATAAACGTAATAACAACAATAATAATAATAATAATAATAATAATATTAATAATAATAATAATAATAATAATAATAACGATAATAACGATAATAACCATCATAATGACAGTAACCTTAATAACGATTATAATCATAACGATAATAATAATAATAAGAATATAGATAACAACGATATAAACGTTAATGTCGATAATACTAACAACAATAATAAAGATACAAACGATTATAACGATAGGAACGATAATAATATTTATAATAATAATAATAATAACGATAATAACGATAATAATATAATTAGTAATAACAGTAATAACAATATTAAGGATAAAAACGATTTTAACAAGAATCATAATAAAGATAATAACGATAATAACGCTAGTAACGATAATAAAAGATATAATAATAACAATATTAAGAATAATAACAATAATAACAAAAATAACGATAATAATAATAGTACTAATAACAATAATAACAACAATTTTGCTAATAATGATAATAACGATAATATCAATAATAATAATAACAAAATTAACAATAATATCGATAAAAATAATATTAATAATATCAATAATTACGATAATAACGAAAATAACGATAATGATAAGAAAACTATTGTAACAATAATAACGATTATAACGATAATAATATAAACCATAATGAAGGTATAATAATAATATTAACGATAATAACGAAAAATACGATAATAACGGTATTGATAATAACGATAATAACGTTAATAACGTTAATAATAATGGTGCTAATAACAATAATAATAACATTAACGATAATAACGATAATATCGATAATATTAATAACGATAATAGCTACAATAACGATAAAAATAATAATTATTATTACGATAAAGTCGATAAAAACGATAATAACAATAATAATGATAATTATTATTACGATAAACAACATAATAACGTTAATAATTATAGTAATTGTAATAATTATTATGATAAACACGATAATAATGATATTAATAATATTAATAATAAAGATAATTACGATAATAACGATAATAATAATAACACTAATAACGATAATAACGATATTCACGATAATAATAATTACAATTATAACAATAAAATCGACAATAATGATAATAAGGAAAATAATTATAATAATAATAATAATAAAAACGATAAAAATGATAATAATACTTACAATAATAATGATGATAACAATAATAACATTACAAACGATGATAACGATAATAATAATAACGGTAATGACAATAATAATTATAATAGTAAAAACGATAATAATTATAGTAACGTTAACAATAATAACAATATGACCGGCAATATTAATAATAATAATAATAAAGACAATAGCAAAAATAATAATTGTAATAACATTAGTAACCATTATAACGTAAATAACGATAATGACGATGACAATAAGAACGATTATTACGATAATAACGAAAATAATAAAAACGATAGCATCGTTAATTGTAATAATCATAATACCGTATAAACGATAATAAATTTAATAATAATGAAGATAATAACGATAATAACGATAATATCGGTATAATTATAACAATAATATCGATAATTACGTTATGAGAAATAATAATAATAACAATAATAACGATAATACTAATAACCATAATAAAGATAATAATAATTATAATAATGTCAATAATAACGATACTAACGATAAGAACAAAATTAACGATAATAACAAGATTTATAAAAATAATAATATCTATAATAATGATAAGAACGATTAGAACTATAATATTAATAACAATAATAACAATAATAACGTAAATAATTACAAAAAAATGATTTAAATAAGATGTTAAAGATAATAAATAGAATAACAGTAATAACGATAATTACGACAATAATAATAAAAATAAAAACGAAAATAAGGCTAATAACAAGAATAATAATAATAATAATAATAAAAATAATAATAATAATAATAATAATAATAATAATAGAAATAATAATAATAAAAATAATAATAATATTAATATCGATATTAACAATAATAACGAAAATTATAATATTAAGAACAACAATAATAACAATAATAACGATAATAATTATAATAATAAATACGATAAAGTCGTTAATATCGATAATAGTATTAACAGTATTAATTATAATATCGATAATAATATTAACAATATTAATGATAATATCGATAATAAAAATAACATTATTAACGATAATATCTATAAGCACAATAATAATAATAATAATAGTAATAACGATAATAAAGATAATAATAGTAGCAATACTAACATTAATAACAATAATAGCGGTAATAAGGTAATTAACGGTAATAACGATAATTTAATTAACCATATTAACAATAATAACGATATTATCGATGAAAACAATAACCATAAAACGATAATATCGATAATAATAATAATATTATTAACGTTAACATCGATAGTAATAATAATTATAATAACATTAATAACGATAATATCGATAATATCTATAATTATAATAAAGAAAATAACGATAATAACGATAATAATAAATACGATAATATCGATAATATCCACAATAATAATAATAATAACGATTATATCGATAAAAAAAAGAACAATAATGACAATATTAAAAATAATAATGATAATAACGATTATAATAACAACGATAATACCGATAATAGTAGTAATAATAAAAACGAAAATGACTATATTTAGCATAATAATAATCACAATAATAGACAAAAGAACGATATTATATATAATAACAAAATCAATAATAAAGTTAATAACTAAAATAACGATGTAACGATAATAATAACAATAATATTAACAATAATATTAATCATAATAATAATAATAATAGCAATAATAACAATAATAATGATAACGATAATAACGATAATAATAATAAAATTAAAAACGATAATTACGTTAATAACGAATATAATAACAGCATTAATATCGATAATAACGATAAAAATAATAATAATAATTACAATATTAAGGATTATAACGATAATAACGATAATATTAATAAAGATGACAACAATAAAAACAATAATATTAATATTAATAATAACGAAAATAAGGATAATTACAATGTCATCGATAAATAATAACAACAAAAAGGATGATAAAAATAATAAAGATAATGTAAATAAGGGTAATAACGATGGCTATGATAATAATAATAACATTAATAAAGTAATAACGATAATAACGATTATACGGATTATAAAAATAACGATAATTGAAATAATAATGAGAACGGTAATGAAGAAAAACGATAAAAATGATAATAACTATAATAACTATAATAACAATAATAACTGTAATAATATTAACAATATTAATGTTAATGATGATAATAATGATAATAACTATAAAAACAAATATAACAACGATAATAATAATAACAATAATTACGATAAATACAATATTAACGATAATAATTATAATACCATTAACGTAAATAGAGATAATTACTATTTCAAAGATAATAATAATAACAATAATAACGATAAAACGATATAAACGATAACTACAATAATAATAATGATAACAACTATACTAATAGTAATAATAATAACAATAATAACGATTATAACCATAATTATAAAAAGAATAATAACGATAATAATGATAATAACATTAATATTAATAGCAATAATAACGATTTTAATGTTAATCACGTAAGTAATAATAACAATAATAACGATAATAACGATAAAAACTATTATAATAATATCGATAATAACAATATTATTAATAATAATAACAACGATAATTACGATAATAACGATAACAAAATTAATAATAATAAAGATAATGGCAATATTAACAATAATTTCGATAATAACGATAATAAAAATAATAATTGTAATAGTAATAATAACGAAAATAAAGAAAATAACTGTAATAGCGATAATAACTATAATAATAATAACGAAAATAACGATAATAACGATATTAACGATTATTATAATAATAATAATATCGAGAATAACGATAATAAGTATAATAACCACAATAACGATTATAACGAAAAATAATAATAATAATAACGATAATAAAGATAATAAAGAGAATAATAATAATAATAATATTAATATTAATAATAATTTTAATGACGATAATATCGGTAATAATAATAATAACAATAATAATAATAAGGATAATAAAGATAACAGAGATTATAATAATAACGATTAAAAAGATATCAACGGGAATAATGATAATAATAATAATAATAAAAACGAAAATAAGTATAATAACGGTGACATCGTTAATAATAATAAAAATAATAATGATAATAACGATAATAACGATAATAATAATACTAATACTAACGATAATAAAGATAATAATAATCGTATTAAAGATAATAACGATAATAACGCTACTAGCGATAATAGCGATAATAATAAGAACAACAAAAATAATTTTAACGTTAATAATTATAGTAATAATTATAATAATGACGATAATAACGATAACAACGGTAATAATGATAATAACGATTAAAACGGTAATAACAATGATAATAATAGTAATAATAAAGATAATAACGATGTAAATGTTTCTAACGATAATAATAATAACAACTATAACGATAATAACGAATATGATGTTAAGAATGTCAATAATATTAACAATAATAAAAACAATAATGACAATCACGATAATAAAGATAATAATAGAAGTAATAATAACAATATTAAGAATAATAAATATAATAACGATTATAACAATTATAATAGTAATAATAAAAAAAGTAATAACAATAATAACGATAAAAACTAATTTAACGATAATAATAATGGTGATAATTACGATAATATCGATAATAATAATAACTATAATAACGATAATAACGATTATAGAGATAATAATAATTATAATAATAATTACGTTATTATAGATACTAACGACAAAATAATAATAATAATTATAACGATAATAACGGTAATAATAATAACAATATCGACAATAATATCGATAATAATAATAACAATAATAACAATAATACCGATACTAACGATAATATCGTTAATAATAATAACGATAATAATGATAAACGCGAAAAAAACAATAACATTATTAACGATAATATTGACAATATTAAAGATAATAATGATAATAATTTTAAAACGATGATAATTATCATAATAATAATAGTAATGACGACAATAACGATAAAAAAATTAAAATAATAACGATAATATAGAAAATAATAATAAAATTAATAACGTTAATAACGATAATTACGATAACAACGGTAATAATAATAAAATTAATAACGCTAATAACGATAATAAAGATTATAATATTATTAATAATACCGATAGTATCAATTATAAAGGAAATAATAATAATAACAATATTGATAATAACGATAATAACGGTAATAACGATAATAATAATTGTAATAATAATAGTAATAATAATAATCATTATAACGATAATAACGATAAAAATAATAGTAATAATAACATTATTACAATAATAATGATAAAACAATAATAACGATATCCATAATAACGATAATAAAGACAATATTAATAACAATATTATATTGATAATAACTATAATAACGATAATAAACATAATAACGACAATAACAATAATAATAATTACGATAATAACGATAATAACGATAATAACGACAATAGAAATATTAATAATAATGAAAGTATCAATTTTATAGCAAATAACGATTATAACGATAATAATAATAACAATATTAACGATAATAACGATAATAGCGATTATAACGATATTAAAGACAATTATAATAATAATAAAAATAATATTAACGATAACAATGAAAATAATGATAATAATAGTAGTATTAGTAACAATAATAACAATAATAACGATAATAAAGATAATAACGATAATTATGATAATAACAAATATACTAATAACGATAATAACGATAATAGTAGAATTAATAATAACGATAATAATAATAATAATAATAATAATAATAAAGATAATAACAATAATATCAATAATAATAATAACTATATTAACGATAATAATAATTATACTATTAATTATAATAACGATAATTATGATAATGATAATAATAACAAAAATATTAAAAATTATAATCACCAGAATAATAACAACAATTCCGGTTATGATAAGAATAATATAAATAATAATAACGATAATAATAATATTAATAATAATAATATCATTAATCCTCACAATAATAACAATAAAGACGGTTATGAGAAGAATAATATTAATAATTATAACGATAAAAATGATAATAACGATATTATAATGATATAATAGAATAGAATAATTATAATAATAACGATAATAACTCAAATAAAGATAATAATACTAATAATTATAACTATAATAACGATAATATCGATAATAATAATATTAATAAGAGCGATAATAACGTTAATAGTAATAAGTATAAAATCGATAGTAATGATATTAATGAAAATATCCATAATAATAATAATGAATAGAACACTACTAACGATAATAACAAGATCAATAATAACAATAATAACGATTACTAATATAATAACGATAATAGCAAGCATAATAATAATATCGAAAATATGGTTAATTACGAAAATAACGGTAATAATGATAATAACTATAATAACGACAATAATAATAATAATAATAAAGATAATAACGATAATAACGATAATAGCGATTATAATAAAAACAAAATAAAGATAACAACGATATTAACAATAATAACAATAATAAAAATTATAGCGATAATACCAATAATAACGATATTAACAATAATAATAATAACACTAATAACAATAACATCGACAATAACGATAATTACTATAATACTAATAACAATTATAACGAAAATAACAATAATAACAATAATATTAATATTATTAATAATAATGAGTACAATAATAAGGATAATAGAAATAATAATAATAAACAAATTAACGATTATACTGATTATAAAGAAAATGATAGTAACGATATAATAATTATAATAATAACTAATTACGATAATAATAATAGAAAAGATAATAAAACTAATGATTATAACCATAATAACGATAATAACGATAATAATAATAAAATTAATAACGATAATAACGATTATAACGATAATAATAATGACAATAACATTGATAATAACGACAATAATCATGATAACTGTAATAATAATAACAAAAATAACTATTAAAACGGAAGTAACAATAATAATAATAACAATAATGACGATAATAACGGTAAAAAAAATAATAATAATTATAATAATGACGATAATAACGGTAATAACGCGTAATAATAAATGCAACAGTAACAATAGTAATAATAGCAATAATAACGATGGTAACGAAATGGAAGTTAATGGTAATAATATTAATTACGAAATTAAGGATAATAACGATAATAACGAGATAAATAATATAAATAATAATAATAATTACAATAATAATAAAAATAATAACGATAATAAATATAATAACGTTAATAATACAAGTAATAATAACAATAATATCATTATTAAAGATAATAAAGATAAGAACGATAATAATAATCATAATAATAGCAATAATATTCATAACAATATTAACGATAATAACGGTGATGACGATAACAATAATAACGATAATTACGATAATATCGATAATAATATTAACAATATTAACGATCATAAGCATAAAAGTATTAATAATAACATGTATAACGATAATAACTATAATAATAATACAAAAGAAAATAATAACAATATTATCGATAATAACGATGATAAAAATAATTATAATATCAAATGTAGTAATAACGATAATAATGTCAATAAAAATAAATATAATAATAATAACAATAATTACAATAATAACGATAGTAATAATAACGACAATAATAAGAAAAGCGGTAATAATAATAACAATAATAACAATAATAGCGATAACAATGATAACGATAATAAAGATAATATCGATAATAATAGCAAAAATATTAACGAAAGTAGCATTAGTAATAATAATAGTAAAAACGATAAAAACGATAATAACGATAGTTAAGATAATAATACTAATGATATTAACGATAATAGTAATAATTATAATAACGATAAGAACGACAATAAAGTTAATAATAATAATAATAACAATAACGAAATAAGGATAATAATGATTATAATAATAATAATAATAACGAAAATAAGGATAATAATGATAAAAACGAAAATAATAATAACAATAATAGCGATAATAACGATTTTAACGATAATAAGGATAATAATAATAATAAAAATAACGATGGAAACGGTAAAAACGATAATAACGAAAATAACGATGATAACGATATTAACGATAATAATAATAATCAGAATAACGATGATAACGATAATATCGATAATAATAAAAATATAAATAATAATAATGATCGTAACGATAATAAAAATAATAATAGCAGTAATAGTAACAATAATCATAGTAATAACTATAATAACGATAATATCGCTAATAATAACAATGACGAAGTTAATATAAATGATAATAATAGCGATAATAACGATAATTACTATAATAATAGTAACAATAATAAAGATAAAACCGATATTGACATTAATAACAATAATAATAATAGCAACAATAACGATAATTAAGAAAATAAAAATTATAATTAAAACGATACTAAGGATAGGAACGATATCATCAATAATATTAATAAGAATTATAAAGATAATATCGATTATAATAATAAAAATATTAACAATTATATAGATAATTATAATAATATTATTAACAATACTAACGATAATAACAATATTAAAGATATATAAGGATAATAAAAATGATGATATTTACGAATATAATGATAAAAGAAATATTATTATTACCAATAATAAGGATAATAAAAATATCGTCGATAATAATAATAACAATAATAATGATAATATAGATATTATTATTATCAATATTAACGACAATAAGGATAATTTTAATAATAATATTAACAATTATAACGGTTTTAACGATATATATAATAACGATAATAACGATATTATCGATAATGACGATAATAACAATAATAATAATAATAAAAATAAAGATAATAACGAAATTAATGGAAATAACGATAATAATAATAAATTCATAACGATAATAACGATAATAATAACAAAATTAACAATAATAAAGATAATAGCGATAACAACGTTAATAATTCTAGTAATTATAACAATAAAAATATTACTAACGATAATAACGATATCAAAGATTCTAATAATTACGATAATAACGTTGATATCGATAATAATAATAACAATATTAACGAAAATATCGATAATAATAATAATGACAATAACAACAACAAAAAATGTAATAGCGATAATAATATACAAGATAATAACAATAATATTAATAATAATACTATCTATAATAACAATAATAATGATAAAAATAATAATAATAATAATAAAAATAATAACGATAATAAAGAAATTAACGATAATAATAATGATGATAATAACGATAATAGTAATAATAATAATAACGATTATAACGATATTATCGATTATAATAAGATTTATAATAAAGATAATAAAGATAAAAACGATATTAATAATATCAACAAAAACGATAATAACGATAATAGTGATAATAACGATAATAAAAAAATAATAATATTAATGAGAAAAATAACGATGATACCGATAATAACGGTAATAATAATGATATATATAAATATAATGTCGTTAATAAGGATAGTAATAATAATATTAACAATAATAATAACAACGATAAGAAAGATATTAACGATAATAATATTAACAATAATATCGATACCTACTATCATTCCTATAATTATAATAATAGTAATATCGATAATAAGAATAATTACGAAAAAAACGGTAATAACGATAATAACGATAATAACTGTAATAATTATAACAATAATGACGATAATAACGATAATTACGATAATAATTATAATCACGATAATTATAACAATAATAACGATGGGAAAGATTATGAAGATAATAATAATAACAATTATTACGACAATAATGATAAGAATAATAACGATAATAACGATATCAGCGATAATAATAATAATAATAATAAAGATAATAACGAAATTGACCATAATTACAATAAATGGGATATTTACAATAATAATAAGAACAGCAATAACCATATTATCGATAATATCGATAATTACAATAAAAATGACAACGATAAAAACAATAAGTACAATTATAATAATGACGATAATAACGAAAAAAGTAATAATAATTATAACGATAAAAACGATAATAAGAATAATAATAATAACAATAATAAAATAATTAAGATATCAAAAATAGTAATTGTAGTAATAAAAACAATAATAACAATACAAAAGATAATAACGAAATTAACGATAATAATAATATCAATAGTAAGCAAAATATCAATAATAACAATAACAACATTAACGATATTATCGTTAAAATTAACAATAATAATATCTATAATAGCGACAATAACGATAATAACAATATTAATAATAACTATAGTAACGATAATACCAATAATAATAATTAAAATATTATCGATAATATCGATAATAAAAATAAAAATAACAACGATAACATCGATAATAACTGTTATATTATTAATAATTACGACAATAACGATAATATTTGTAGTAATAACAAAAATAATAACGATAATAACGTTAATAACGAAAATAACGATTATATTATTAACGATTATATTAATAATATCGATAATATTAATAACAATACTAATGATAATAACGATAATAATAATAATAATAACAATAATAACGAAATTAACGATAATAGCGGTAATAATAATAACGATAATAACGGTAATAGAAATTATAATAATAACGATAATAACGCTAATAGCGATAATAATAAAAACAATATTGACGAAAATAAAGATAATGAAGAAAATAACGATAATAACGATAATAATAAGAATAATAACAGCAATAATATCTATAATTACGATAATAACGATAATAACGATCATAACGATAATAATAATAGTAATAATAACGATGATAACGGAATTAACTGTAATAATAATATTAATAATAATAATAATAATAACAAAAATAACGATAATAACGATAACAGTAGTAGTAATACTAACAATAATAACAATACTAACTATAAAAACGATAACAATAATAGTAATAGTAATAATAATAGCAATAATAACGATAATAAAGATAATTATAATAACAATAATAACGACAATAACGATAATAGCGATAACAATAATAACAATAATAACGTTAATACCGAAAATTACGATAAATCTGATAATAACAATAATAATGATAACGATAATAACGAAATAATAATCATAATAATTACGATTATAAAGATAATATCGATAATAATAATAATTATAATAATTAATATAGTAACGATATAAACGATAAGAACACTAATATTAATAAAAACAATAAAGATAATAATGATAATAATAATAATAATAATAATAACAATAACAAGGATAATAACAATAATAATAATAAGAGACTATAATAATAATTGTAAAGATAATGATAATAAAGATAATAATTATAATAATAATAAAAACAATAACAATAATAATGATACAAACGATAATAATAATAATAACAATTAAAATAATAACGATTATAACGATAATAATAATAACATAAATAAAGATAATAGCGATTATAACGATAATAATAAAACTAATAATAACAATAATATCAGCAAGAACGATAAAAAATATAATAACATTAATAACGATAAAAACGATAATAACGAAAATAACGATAATACTAATAACAATAATAACTATAATAACCACTATTAACGATATTATAGTAATAAAAATAAAGATAAAATCGATAATAAGGACAATAATAATAGTAATAATAACGATAATAACGATAATATCGATAATAATTATAACGAAAATAACGACAATAATAATATTAATATTAACGATAATAAGAATAATAATAAATACATCGATAATAATAATAATGATAATAACGGTAATTAGGATAATAACGATAATGACGATAATAACGATAATAATAATAATAATAATAAGGAAAATATCGGTACTAACGGTAATAACGATAATAATAATAACAATAATGACGATAATAAAAATAATATTGATAATAACAATAATCATAATTATAATAATAATAATAAAAACGATAATAACAGTAATAATAATAACAATAATAACGAAAATAAAGAAATAACGATAATAATAATAACAATTATAAAGATAGTAACAATAATATCGATATTAGCGGTAACTATAATAGCTATGATTACGATAATGACAATGGTAATAGTGACCAAAATATCGAAAGCAACGATAAAAACGATATAAATAGTAATAAAAATGAAGTAATATCGGTAAAGTGGATAGTAATAATAATAATATATACGATAATAACGACAATATCCATAGTAATAATAATAATAATTACTATAATATCGTTAATAGTAACAACTATAAATTCGATAATATTGGTATTAATGAAAATAACTAGAATAATAATAATACATTTAACAATAAAAATGATAATAACAATAATAATATTGACATTAATAACGAAAATTACGATAATAACGATAGTAATAAAGACTATAATAACGGTAAAAAAGATGATAACGATAATAATAATAATAATAATAATATTATCGATAATAAGTATAATTACGAAAATAACGGTAATAAAGATAATAACAATAATAACGACAAAAATAATAATAATAATAATAACGATACTAACGATAATAACGATAATAATAATAATAATAATAAAAATGATAACGGGATTAACGATAATAACGATAGTAATAATTACAATAATAACGAATAATGATGATAATAATAATAATAACGATAAATATAAGAACAAAAATTACTATAATAACGATATTAACAATAATAATAATAAGAATTACAACGATAATAAAGAATTATCGATAGTAAATATAACAATTATAACGATAATAATAGTAATGACCATAACAATAATAACGACAATAACGATAATATCGATAATAATATTAACATTATTAACGTTCATAACGATAACATTAATAATAATAAGAACATGTATAACGATAAAAACGATAATAACGATAATATCGATGATAATAATAACGATAATAATTTTAATAACAATAATAACAATAATAATAAGAACATTAATAGCGATAATAACGATAATGAAATTAATAATAATAATAATGGCGATATTATAGATATTAACGATAATAATAAGAACGATAATAACGACAATAGTAATTATAACAATAACGATAATAATGATAATAACGACAATAATAATAATAATAATAAATATGATAACGATATTAACGATACTAACGCCAATAATGATAATAACGTTTATAATAATAATATTATTAACAATATTAACGAAAATAACGATAATATCGGTATAATATTAATAACATAATCGATAATTGTGTTATTAGAAATAATAATAATAAAAAAAATAACGATAATGACGATAATAACGAAAATACTAATAACCATAATAACGATAATAATAATAATATGAATAACGATAATAACGATAATAACGTTAACAATAATAGTAATAATAACAATAATAACCATAATAAATAAAATAACGATAATAATAATAACGTTAATAACGTTAAGATCGAAAAAAGTAATAACAATATTAACGATAATCACAATAATAATAATAATGAAAATAATAATAACGATAACATAGATAATAACGATGATAATAATAACGATATTTAAGACATTAGTGCTAATAATAATAACGATAATAACGATAATAATAATAATAATAATAGAGATAATAACGATATTAACGATTATAAAGACAATAATGATAAAAACAATAATAATAATAATAATAACAACGATAATAACGATAATAACGTTATCAATAATAACAATAATAACGATAAGAACGATAATGGCGATTGTATTGACAATAAGGACAGTTATAAGAATAATAATAATAATAATAACGATAATAATAATAATATTAATAACAATAATAACATTAACAACGATAATATTAATAAAGACGTTAATAGTAATAATCATAATAAAGATATTAGCGATAATATCAACAATAATAATAATAATAGCAACCATAATAAAGATAATAAAAATAATAACTATAATAACGAAAATAACAATGAAAATAATAGTAATAATAGATATATTAAATTTAGTAAGGATAATAACGATTATAATATTATAATAATAACGATGAATACGATAATAGCGACAATATTATTAATAATATTAAAGTTAATAAGTATATTTATTATATTTAAGTTAATAGTAATAAAAAAAAATATAGAAAAACGATATTAACGATAATGACAATAATAATAATTATAATAACGATAATAATAATAGCAATAATAACGATTTTTAATGTCAAGAATGATAAGAATAATAACATTTATAAACATTATAACATTATCAACGATAATAATAATAATGACATTAATAATAATAATCATAATAAAGATATTAACATTAATTTCAACAATAATAAATCTAAAAATAATAATAATAATAATAGTAACCATAAGAACGATAATATCGATAATAACGATAATAATATTAACGATAATATCTACATTATTGATAATATTAACAACGATAATTTTGATAATAACGAAAATAAAATTAATAACAATAAAGATAATATCAATATTAACGATAATATTGATATTAACGATAATAACAAAAAAAATAGTATTAATAATTACATTAATATCTATAATTGGCATAAAGACGATTTTAACGAAAATAATAATAACGATAATAACAATAATATCGATAATATTAATATCAATATTTACGATAATTTCGATATTAATAATTGTAATAATAACAATAGTAACGATAATAAAGATGATAGCGACTATAATAATAACGATAATACCGATATTAATAATAATAATATTAATGTTAGTAACAATAATAATGATAACGATGTTTATAATAGTTATAATAAAAACGAATACAACGATACTAACGATATTAATGATAATAAGGATAATAACGATAATAAAAGGAACAATAATAACGATATTAACGAAAATATTAATAACAATTGTAACTTTAACAACGATAATAAAAAAAAAATAATAATAATAATAACGAAAGTAAAGATAATAACGATAACAATAGTTACATTAATAATGATAATATCAATTATAATAATAATATTAACGATAATATCAGTCATAATATTAATAGTAATAACATTAAAAACGATAATAACGATAATAAAGATAATAACAATAATATTAATAATAATATTAATATCAATAATAACAATAATAACGTTAGTAACGATAATAACGATAATATAAATAATAACCATAATAACGATAATAATAACATTATTACTAATTACAATAATAACGATAATAATGGTAATAAAAACAAAAATAATAAAGATTTTAACGAAAATAGTGTTAACAATTGTAACGAAAACAACGATAACAACATTAATAATAATAATAATAATAAAGATAACATCTTCATTAACAATAATAACGATAATAACGATAATAACGAAAATAATTAAAATCATATTAAAGATATTAACGATAGTAGCGACAGTAGAATAATAATATTAATAATAATAATAACAATAATAACGATAATAGAAATAATAATTATAACGATATTAACGATAATGTCGTTAAGAATAATAACAATATTTCCGATAATATCGATAATTACAATAATAACAATAATAATAATAAGTATAATAAAGATAATAGCGATTATAATAATAACGATTAAATAGATAACAACGACAATAATGATAATTGCAATAATAACGATAATAGTGGTAATAAAAATAACAATAATGACGATATTAAATAAAATAGTAATAACAATAATAACGATAACAACGATAATAACATTAATAATATTAATAATAATATCGAAAGTAGGTATAATAACGATGCCATCGATAAAAATAATAAAAATAAGGACGATAATAAAGATAATAACGATAATAATAATACTAATAATAACGATACTAACGATAATAGCGATAATAATAATTACAAGAACAATATTAAAGATAATAGCTGTAATAAAAATTATAATAATGACGGTAATAACGATAACAATTGTAATAATGATAATAACGATAATAATGATAATAAAAATGATAATAATAGTAATAATAAAGATACTAACGATGTAAAAGTTTCTAACGATAATAATAATAACAACAATAACGATAATAACTATAATGATGAAAAGTTCGATAATAATTTTAATACTAATAAAAATAATAAGGACAATAAGGACAATAACGATAATTACAGTAGTTATATTAACAATATTACGAATAATTACTATAAAAACGATAATAAAAGCAATAATAGTAGTAATAAGAAAAGTAATAATTATAATTAAGATAAAAACGATTTTAACAATCATAATAATTGCAATAATTACGATAATATCGATAATAATAATAACAATATGAACGATAATATCGAATATAATAATAATATTAATAACTATAATAACGATCATAACGATTATAATGATAATAATAATAATAAAAATAATAATAACAATAATAAAGATAATAATGACACAATAATAATAATAATAATAATATTAATAACGATAATAACGGTAATAACGATAAAATCAATAATAACAATAGTTAGAAT
The DNA here is from genome assembly GCF_910589235.1 of Vespa crabro. NCBI lineage: Eukaryota > Metazoa > Arthropoda > Insecta > Hymenoptera > Vespidae > Vespa > Vespa crabro. The sequence goes on from NW_025813595.1 coordinate 4,451,196, forward strand.
ACTAATAATAATAATAATGACAATTACGATATTAACGATAATAATAATATTTATAATAACATTATAAAAATAATAACGATAACAAAAATAATAACGATATCTATAATAACGATAATAAAGACAATAATAATAATAATAATATCGATATTAAATATAATAACGATAATAACGATAATAATATTAATAATAATAATAATATCGATAATAAAGATAATGACGACAATCATAATAATAATAATAATATTAATAATAATAACGATAATAACGATAGTAACGATAATAATAATAATAATAACGACATTAATAACTATAATAAATATAATAAAGATATGGTATTAACGATAAAAGCGACAGTAGTAGTAATAGTAATAACGATAATAACAGAAATAGCGGCAATAAAATAATAACAATAAAGATAATAACGATATTATCTAAAATAACGATAAATGTTATAAGATTAATAAAAATAAGAACAATAGCAACGATAATAACGACAATAAACATAAAAACAGTAACGATAGTACGACAATAATAATAACAATAAAAATAACGATAAAAAAGTTAGAAACAATAAAAACGATAATAACTATATTAACGATAACAATAATAACGAAAATAACGTTAATTTCGATATTAATAATAGCAATATTAAAGATTATAACGTTAATAATAATAATAACGGCATTAATAACTATAATAAATATAATAACGATAAGGTATTAACGATAATAACGACAATAGTAGTAATAATAATAATGATAAAAACGATAATAACGACAATAAAAATAATAATAATAAAGAAAATAACGATATTATCGAAAATAACGATAATAACGGTAATAATAATAACAATAATATCAATAATAACAATAATAGCGATTATAACGATAATAAGGACTGTAATAATAATAATAATAATAATAATAACAATAATAATAATATCAATGATTACAACGAAAATAATGATAATAATGGTAGTAATAAAAACAATTAACAAACGATAAAAAAGATAATAATGATAATTACGATAATAACAATTATAATAACAGCGATAATAACGATAATATCATTAATAAGAATAACAATATTGACGATAATAACAGATATGGTAATAATAATAATAACAATAATACGATAATAACGATAATAATAATAACAATTATAACGATAATAAAGATAATAGCGAAAACACCGGTAAAAATAATAATAATAACGATAATAAAAATAATAACGGTAATAATAGTAATAACAGTAATAATAGTAATAATAGCAATAATAACGATAATAACGATAATGACGATAATAATAACAGTATTAATAATGATGATAAGGATAATGACGATAACACCGATAATAATAATAACAGATATACCGATAATAACGCTAATAACGATTATAATAATAATGACAATAACGGTAATGGTGATTAAAACGATAATAACGATATTAACATAATAAAAATAAAGATAATCTCGAAAATAATGGTAATAATAATAAAATTAATAATGATTAAAACGACAAATAATGATAAATTTAATAACAATTATAACGATAAAAACGACAATAACCATAATAACAATAATAAGCAAAAGAACAACTGTAGTAACGATAATAAAAATAATAATATCAACAATTATAACGATAAGGACGTAAATAATAATAACGGTAATAACGATAATAAAAAAAATGTTAATAACGATAATAATTATAAAAATAATAATGATAATAATCATAATTACGCTAATAAAGATTATAATGAAAATAATAATAATAATAACAATAATAACGATTATTCGATACTAACGATAATAACCATAATATTGAGAATAATAATGATAATAACAATATTAACTAAAATATCGATAATAACAAAGATAATAATAATAATAACGATAATAAAGAAAATAACGATACTAAAAATAATAATAATGAAAATGAAGATAATAATAATAATAATAATAATAACAAGAATAATTACGATAATATCGATAATAATTCTAACAATAATAACGATAAAAACGATAATAACGGTAATAATAATAACAATATTAACGTGAAAGACGATATTAACGAAAATAATATTAATCTTAACGATAATAAAGATAATAACGGAAATATTATTCGAAATAATAACAATAATAACACAAATATTGATAATAACTATAATATCGATAAAATATTAACGTTAATAACGAAAAAACAGATAATAAGTACGATAATAACGATAATAATAATAGTAATAAAAACGATAATAACAATAATAACGTTAATAGCGATAATAATATTTTTAACAATAATAACGATAATGAGGATAGTCACAATAATAATGATAATAATGACGATAATATCGATATTAATAATAACAATAATAACAATAATAACGATAATAATATAATAACGAAAACAATAATAAGGATAATAACGGAAATAAACGTAATAATAATAAATAAAATAAAGATAACAACGATATTAACGATACTAACTATTATAATAATAACAATAATATGGATAATACCGAAAATAAAGATAATATTAATAAATATAATAACTATAACAATGATATTAAATATTATATCGATAATAATAATAATAATAATAGTAAGAATAATTATAATAATTAAAGGCAAAAAGATAATAACGAAAATATTAATAACAATAGTGACGTTAATAAAGATAATAATAGTAATAATAAAAACCAAATTTACGATAATAACAATAAGAATGATTATAATAACAATATTAATAGCTATAATCACGATAATATCGATAATAATAATAATAAAAGCATAGTATAATAACGATAATAATAATAATCATAATAACGATAGTAGTATTAATAATACTAACAATTATATCGATAAAATCGATAATAATAATAATAATAATAACGATATTAATGATAATAACGATTATAAAGGAAATAGTAATAGTAATAATAATATTAATAACACCAATAACGATAATGTAATAATTACAATAATATCTGTGATAATAATAATAATAACGATAATAAACATAATAACGGTAATAATCATAATAATAATATTAATATAAAAGGAAATAACTATAATAATGATAAGAATAATTATAATAACGATAATAAATTTAATAGCAATAATAATCCTGATAAGCATTAAAATAACGATAATAACGATAATAACGAAAGTAATAGTTGTAATAATTACTCTAATCACTATAAAAAAAAATAACAACGTTATTAATAATAATAAAAAAATAATAACGATAATAAAGATAATAGATATCATAATAACGATAATAACGATTATAATGGTAGCAGTAATAACAAAAATTATAATAATAACGATTATAACGATATTGAGTATTACAATTATCAAGATAATAATGATTAAAACAATAATTTTAATAATAATAATAAATATGATATCAATATTAACAGTATAATATACTAATAATAATAATAACTATAGTAATGATAATATCGATTATAATAGTAATAATAATAATAATAATAATAACGATAACAACAATAATAACGATATTAATGATAATAATTATAATAAAGTTAATAATAAAAATAGTACTAATAATAACAATAATAATGATAATAACGTTAATAACTATAATAAGGATACCAACATTAATAACAATAATAATAATAATAATAAAATAGTTAATAACAATATTAACGATAATAACGATAATAATAACACAATAATAACGTTATTATCGATTATAATGATAATAAAGATAATAATTATAACATTAATAACGATCATAAAGATATTAACAATAATAATAATAACAATAATAACGATAATATAGATAATACTCATAACAATATTAAAGATAATATCGATAATAGTAATAATAATAATAACAATATTAACGATCATAACTATAATAGCGATAATAACAATAACAATAATATCGTTAAAAAGGATAATTACGAAAATAACAGTAAAAGCGATAATATGTATAAAACGATAATAATAATAATAATAAAATCGATAATAACGAAATTAAGGATAATAACAGTAATACTAATAACAATAATAACGATAGAAACCGAATAACGATAATAATAATAACAATTATAAAGATAATAACTAGAATAACGATATTATCGATAACTATAATAACTATAATTACGATAATAACAATAGAAATGATGACAATAATATCGAAAACAACGATAAAAACGATATTAATAGTAATAAAAGTAAAGATAATATCGGTAAAGTAGATAAAGATAATAATATTATAATCGATAATAATGATAATAAAAATAATAATAATAAAAGTAACGATAACATCGCTAATATTAACAACTATAAATACGATAATAATGATATTAATGAAAATAACTAATATAATAATAGTACATATAACAATAATAACGATAATGACAATAATAATAATAACATCAATACCGATAATTACGATGATAACGATAGTAATAATTACAATAATGACGATAATAACTCAATTGATGATAACAATAATAACGACAATTACGATAATATCGGTAATATTATTAACATTATTAACGTTCATAACGATAACAGTAATAATAATAATAACATGTATAACGATAATAACGATAATAATAATACTAACAGTAACAATAATATCGATAATAACAATAACAACGATGATAATAATAACGATAATAATTTTAATAACGATAATAACGATACTAACGAAAATAACGATAATAATTATAATAAGAATAAAAATAAAAACGATAATAACAATAATTATTAGAACAGTAATAACGATAGTAAGGATAATAACGATAACGATAATAAAAATAAATACGATAACAACGATAAGAACGATAATAGTAATCTTAAAAATAAAGAAAATAAGGATAATGACGATAACAACTATAATAATAATAATAATAATAATAATAATAATAATAAAGACAGTAACGATATAAACGATATTAACGATAATAACAATAATATCGATAAGAATAAAAAGATAATAACGATTACAGTAATAATAATAATAACGATAGTAACGAAAGTAAAGATAGTGACGATAAAAATAATAATAATAATAACGATAAAAACGATATCAACGATAAGAGAGATAATAATGATAATAACAATAATAATAACAATAATAACGATAAAAACAATAATAATGAGAACATTAATATTGATAATAACGGTAATAATTATATTTATAATTATAATAATAACATTATTAATGATAATAACAATAAAAACGATATCAAAACGATAATAAAAATATTTATAATAATAACGCAAATAGAGATAATCACGATGAAAGTGATAATAATAATAACAATAATAATGATAATAATGATAATAACGATAATAACGATAACAATAATAATAATATTAACGATAATAACGATAATGACGATAACAATAATAACAAAAGTAACCTTAATATCGAAAATAATAACAATATTAACGAGAATAACGATAATAATAAAATAATAAAAACAATAAAAGCGATAATAAAGATTGTAACCATAATAATATTAACGGTATTAACGACAATATTCTTAATAATAATAACGATAATAACGATAATAAGGATAATTACGATAATAATAATATCGACAATGACGGTAATAATAATAATAATAATGATAATAACGATAATTACGATAATAGTGATAATAATGATAACGATAATGACGATAATTACGATAAAAACGATAATAACGAAAAAATAATAATAATAATATCAATAATAACGATAATAAAGGCAATAATACTAACGTTAATGACGATAATAAAGATAATAGTAGTAGTAGTAATATCTATATTAACAATAATAACGATTATAACAATCATAATAATATCGGAAAAGACAAAATCGAAAACAATGATAAAAATATTAACGAGAATATCGATAATAACAATAATAATAATAACGTTAATGTCGATAATAATAATTAATATAATATTTTTAATAACATTAATAACGATAACAACGATAATACCACTAACAATAATAACATTATTATCGTTAATAACTATAATAATGATGATAACGATAATAATTATAAAAGTGATAGCAATAATAACGATATTTACAATAATAAAAAAATTAATAATGTTAGAGATAATAACGATATTAACGATAATAATGATAATAACGATAATAACTATAGTAACGATAATAATAATAATAATAATAAGGATAATAAACATAATAATAATAATAAAAATGATATCGATAATAACGATAATATCAATAATAACGATAATAGCGATAATAACTATTATAAAAATGAAAATAGAAGTAACAATAATAACGATAATAACGATAATATTCATAATACTAATTCGATAATAACGATAATAATAATAATAATAACGGTTATAACGAGAATAAAGATAATAGCTATAATAATAAAAACGATAATAACCATTATAAAAATGAAAATAGAAGTATCAATAATAACGATAATCACGAAAATAGCCATATTAATAATTCAATAATACCGATAATAATAATAATAATAATAACAATAATAATCATAACAATAATAACGACAATAAAGAGAACGACGATAATAATAATAGTAATAATAACTATAATAAGGATAATAACGATAACATCGATAATAATAATTACAATAATGATGATAATAACTATAATAATCATAATAATAATAATGATAACAACGATAATGAAGATGAAAACGATTATAATAATGATCATAATAACGATAACAACAATAATAATTATAACAATGAAAACGATAATAATGATAATAACAATAATAATAATGACGATAATATCTATAAAAACGATACTAAAAATAACAATAATAAATATAATAATAGAAATAACGATTACAACGATAATTAAAATTACATTAAAGACGATAATTATGATAATTACGATAATAATGAAAGGAATATAAACAATAACAATAATAACGAAAAAATTATAATAACGATAATAATAATTATAATAACGATAACAATGATAATAATAATTATAATAATAACAATAACACTAATAATGATAGTAACGATAATAAATATAACAATAAGTACGAAAATAACTATAATAACGAAAATAAAAATAACAATAAAAAAACAGCGATAATATCGATCATAAATGCTATATCACTTATAATAACGATAATAACGATAAAAAGGAAAGTAACTATAATAACAATGATATTAATAACGTTAAAAACAATAATGAAGTTAATAAAGATAATATTAATAAAATCAATAACGCCAATGATAACAAGGAAAATAATAACATTAATAATAACTATAATTACGATAATAACGATAATAATAGTAGTAATAATAATAATAATAACGATAATAACGTTAATAAAGAAAGTAACGATTATAATATATACGATAATATCAATAATATCGATATTAATAATAACACTACTATGGATAATAACGATAAAAATAATAATGATAACAATAATAACGAAATTAACGATAATAACGATAGGAACGATAATAACAATAATAATAATATTGTTAACAAAGATAATAACGATATTAACGATATTAACGATAATAATGAAAACAATATTAACGAAAATAAAGATGATAAAGATAATAACGATAATAATAATAATAACAGCAATAATATCTATAATTACAATAATAACGATAATATCGATCATAACGATAATAATAATAGTAATAATAACGATGATAACCACATTAACTATAATAATAATATTAATAATAATAATAATAACAATAATATCGATATTAACGACAATAATAGTAGTAATAATAACAATAATAAGAATAATAACGATAATGATGTTAGCGATTATAATAAAAACAATATTAGCGATAATACCGATAATAACAATAACATTAATGACTATAATAACGATAATAACGTTTATAACGATAATAGAAATAATAGTAATAATAACCATAATAAAGATAATAACGACACAATAATAGTAATAATAAGAATAACGATAATAACGGTAATATCGATAAAAATAATAGAAAAATAAAATAATATCAATAATAACGATAGAAAGTATATAAACGATAATATCGATAATATAAAATACGATAATAACGATATTATCGATAATAATAATAACAATATTAGCAATAATACCGATAATAATAACAACAATATTGACATTAATATCGATAATAATAATAACAATAATATCAGTAATACCGGTAATAACGATAATATCGCTAATAATAATAATGATAATAGCGATATAAGCAGTAACAATATTATCGATAATATTGACAATATTAAAGATAATAATGACAATAATTTTAAAACGATAATAATTATCATAATTATAGTAGTAATGACGATAATAACGATATTAAAAATAAGAATATTAACGATAAAATAGATAAAAATAATAAAATTCATAATGATAATAACGATAATAACGATAATAACGATAATAAAGTTATAATATCATTAATAAGGACGCGAAAATGATTATAATAGAAATAATAATAATTACAATATCGATAATAGTAATAATAATAATGACAATATTAACGATCATAACGATAATAGCAATAATATTAATAAAGATAATAACGATAATAAGAAAAATAATAATATCGATAGCAACAATAATAATTATAATGATGATTATATTAGTAATACTAATAACGATTACAACGATAATAACGATAATAACGATAATAATAAAAAAATTAATAAGGACAATTACGTTAATAACTAAAATAATAATAGCAATAATAACTATAAAAACGATAACAATGATAATAAAAGTAATAACAATAATAACGATAACAATATTAATAACAATAAAAACGATTATAATATAAATAACAATAATGCAATACCGGTATACCAACAAGTACCAATAATACTAATAAAAATAATAACGTTAGAGCGATATTAACGATAATCACCTTAATTCTGATAACAATATTAACAATAATAACGATAATAACGATTGTAATGATAATAATATTAACAATAATATCGATAAATACAATCATACCGATAATTATAATAATAGTAATATCGATAATAAGGAAAATTAAGAGAAAAAACGGTAATAACGAATATAACGATAATAACGGTAATAATTATAACAATAATGACGATAATAACGATAATTACGATAATAATTATAATGACGATAATAATTATAATAGTAATAACAATAAAAACAATAGGAAAGATAATGATGATAGTAATAATAATTATAATTACGACAATAGTAATAATAATGACGATAATAACGATATGAGCGATTATAACAATAATAATTATAAAGATAATAACGAAATTGACCATAATAACGACAATGGTGATAATAACGATAATAATAATAATAATAGTAACAACAATAACGATAATTACAATAATAATAACAACAGCAATAACGGTAATACCGATAATAACGGTAATAATAATAACAGTAATAACGATAATAACGCTAAGTACGATTATAATAATGTCGATATTAACGAAAACAGTAATAATAATTATATCGGTAATAACAATAATAACAATAATAATAATAACAATAAAAAAGATTATAAAGAAATCAACGATAGTAATTGTAATAATAAAATAATAATAACGATACTAACGATAATAACGATATTAACGATAATATCGATATTAATAATAATAATAATTACGATTATGACGATAATAACGATAATAACGATTATAATAATAACGACAATAACGGTAATAACGTTAATAATAATAATATTAATAAAGATAATAAGGGTATTAATGACAAAAACGATAATAATGTCAACAATACAAATTATTATAATATTAATAATAATATCGACGATAATAACAATAATAATAAGATGAACAATAAAGAAAATAACGATAATAGCCATAAAAATTATGTTAATAATAACGATAATAACGTTATTAGTAATAATAATAATAATAACAATAATAATTGCGTTAATGATGCTAAAAACAATAAACATTGTAACGATATTCGAAATAATAATAATGACGATAACTATGGTAATAACGATAATAACGATAATTATAATAACATTAAAAACAATAATATTAATAAAAACAATAAATGTAATAACGATAATAATAATAAAATAATAACAATAATAAGGGTAATAACAATAATATAAATAACACAATTTAGGATAATAATGATTATAAATATAATGATAATAACGATAGTAATTATAATAATAATATCAATGATAAAGATAATAATAATAACATTAATATCGATAATAACGATTATAACGATAATAATAATACTAATAATAACAAAAATAACAATAATAATAATAAAAAATATAATACCATTAATGACGATAATCACGATATTAACGAAAATAATGAAAGTAATAAAAATAATATCGATAATTAAGCTAAGAACGATAATAACAATAATAATAATAACAATAAAAACTATAATAACGATAATAAAGATAATTATAATAACGATAATATCGATAATATTAATAATAATTATAAAAATAATAACGATAATAACGATAATAGTAGTAACAATAAAACGATAATAACCATAATAATAATAATAAATATAATAATAACAACAAAAATAACAATAATAATGGTAATAATAATAATAATATTAACAATAATAACGATAACAAGGGCAATAGTGATAAAAGTAATAAAAATATAATAGAAAATAAGGATAATAACGATGACAACGATAATGGCAATAATAATAATAACGATAATGACAATAATAACGATAATAATGATAGTAACTATAATATCGATGATAACAATAATAACGATAATAATGATAACAATAATACCGATAATAACGATAATAAATATAATAATAATAGTAATAATAAAGATTATAAAAATAATAACGATTATAATGATAATCACGAATATAATATTAATAATAATAACAATAATAACGATAATAACGATAATTACATTAAATGAAGTAATAATAAAAATATTAACAATGTTTGCAATAACAATGATAATAACGATAATAATAGTGGTAACAATTAATGTAGTAAAAATAATAACGATAATAACGATAATAAGGATAATAATAATAACGATAATAACGATAAGAATGTTATTATATTAATAATAATATAAAGGACAATGATTAAAACGCTAATTATGATACGTTAATACCTAAAATAAGGATAATAATGATAAGAACGATAATTATAATAACAATAATAACAATTATAATGGTTATAACGAAAAAATAATAATAATAAGACCTATAAGGACGATAATATAGATAATAGTAGTAGTAATTATAACAATATTATCAAAATTAAAGATAATAACGATTACAATATTATCGATAATAACGTTAGTTATAACAATATTAATTACAATAATAACGATAATAAAGATAACTATAATAATTAATAACGTTAATGCCGTTAATAACGTTAATAATAATAATAATAACTATAATAATAATAACTATAAAAACGATAATAACCATAATATCGAAAATAACGACGATAGATATAATAAAAATAATAATAATAATATTAACGAAAGTAGTGATTATAACGGTAAGAACGATATAAATAATAGTAAAATTAAACGTAATAACGATAATAAGGATAATAACATTAAAGTAAATAACGATAATATAGACAATAATATTAATAATAATAGCGATAATAATGATAATAACGATAATAATTATATCGAAAATAACGACAATAATAATAATAATAATAACGTCGATAAGGATAATAACGATAACATCGGTAATAAAAGTAACAAAAATATAGATAATAATGATAATAACGATAATAACGTCATTTAATATAATAATAATAACGATAATATCGATAATAATAATAACGATAGTGACGACAAAAGTAATAATAATATTAATGGTAATAACGATAATAATGATAATATCGATAATAATTATAACGTAAATGACGACGATTATAATAATCATAATAACGATAATAAGGATAAATACGATAACATCGATAATAATAATAGCAACATTAACAATAATATAAATAAAAACGATGATAACCGTATAATAATAATAATAATAATAATAATGATAATTTTAATAATAATAATAATAATAATAATAATGATAATTTTAATAATAATAATAATAATAATAATAACAACATTAATAACGATAATAACGATAAAACGATAATAGCGATATGAATTATAATAATTATAACAAAAATAACGTCAACAACGATAATTATGATAATAATATTAATAATAATTTCGATAATAATGATTATAACGATAATTACTATAAAAACGACAATAATATTGATAATAATAATGAAAATAATAATAAAGTCGATGACGATAATAGCGATAATAGTAGGAGTAGTAATATCAATAATAACAATAGTAATGATAAAAAAGATAATAACGATAATAATATTTACGATTATAATGGAAATAGTAATAATAATAATAACGATTATACCGATAATAACTATAATAACGATAATGACGATAGTAACGATTATAATAATAACGATAATAACGATATTTACGATATTAATTATAATAATAATAAAGATAAAAACGATATTAACGATAATAACGATAATAATAATAACAGTAATAACGATAATAGCGATAATAAAGACAATAATAATAATAATAATAATATCGATAATAAAGATAATGACGCCAATAATAATAATAATAATAATAATAATAATAATAATAATAATAATAATAATAATAATAATAATAACAATAATAATCATATTAATAATAAAAACGATAATGACGATAATAATAATAATAATATCGACAAAAATAACAATAGTAAATATAATAACGATATGGTATTAACTATAAAAAAGATAATAGTAGTAATAGTAATAACGATAATAACGATAATAACGATAATAATAATAACAATTTTAATGATAATAACAATTATAATAATATTAATAATAACGAAATTAACGATAATGACGATAATAATAATAATATTAACAACGATTATAAGGATAATAAAGATGACATCGAGAATAATAAAAACAATAATATCGATAATAGCTATAATAACGATAATAACATTATTAATAGTAATAAGAATAAAGATAATATCGATAATATGTGTAATAATCATAAAGCTTATAGCGATAAAAACGACAATAACGAACATAAGAATAACAAATGTAACGATAATAATGAAAATAACGATAATGACGATAATAACGACAATAATATTAATAATAATAACAATTGCAATAATAAGGCTAATAACTATAATAATGAGAACAATAATAACGACCAAAACGTTAATAACGATAATAATAATAGCAATAATATGGATAACATCGATAATAACAATCATCGTAATAATAACGATAATAGTGGTAATAACTATGATAACGATAATAATAATAACAATAATAACGATAATAAGGATAATAACGGAAATAACGATAACAATAATATTAATAATAAAGATAATGATATTTACGAAAATAACGATAATAATAATAGCAATAATAACAATAATACCGATATTAATAATAAAAAGCATAATAAAGTTAGTAACGATTATATTAATAGTAATAATAATGTTAATAACGTTATTAACGATAATAACGATAGAAATATTAAAAATAATAACGATAATAACTATATTAAAAATAATAATAATATACTATAACGAAGATAACAACAACAGTAATAATAGATTACTAAGGAAAATATGGATAATAATGATAAAACCTTCAGTAAAAATAAAAATATTTTCGATAATGACTATAATAACAATAATAACGATAATAACGATAATTACATTAAATGAAGTAATAATAAAAATATTAACAATGTTTGCAATAACAATGATAATAACGATAATAATAGTGGTAACAATTAATGTAGTAAAAATAATAACGATAATAACGATAATAAGGATAATAATAATAACGATAATAACGATAAGAATGTTATTATATTAATAATAATATAAAGGACAATGATTAAAACGCTAATTATGATACGTTAATACCTAAAATAAGGATAATAATGATAAGAACGATAATTATAATAACAATAATAACAATTATAATGGTTATAACGAAAAAATAATAATAATAAGACCTATAAGGACGATAATATAGATAATAGTAGTAGTAATTATAACAATATTATCAAAATTAAAGATAATAACGATTACAATATTATCGATAATAACGTTAGTTATAACAATATTAATTACAATAATAACGATAATAAAGATAACTATAATAATTAATAACGTTAATGCCGTTAATAACGTTAATAATAATAATAATAACTATAATAATAATAACTATAAAAACGATAATAACCATAATATCGAAAATAACGACGATAGATATAATAAAAATAATAATAATAATATTAACGAAAGTAGTGATTATAACGGTAAGAACGATATAAATAATAGTAAAATTAAACGTAATAACGATAATAAGGATAATAACATTAAAGTAAATAACGATAATATAGACAATAATATTAATAATAATAGCGATAATAATGATAATAACGATAATAATTATATCGAAAATAACGACAATAATAATAATAATAATAACGTCGATAAGGATAATAACGATAACATCGGTAATAAAAGTAACAAAAATATAGATAATAATGATAATAACGATAATAACGTCATTTAATATAATAATAATAACGATAATATCGATAATAATAATAACGATAGTGACGACAAAAGTAATAATAATATTAATGGTAATAACGATAATAATGATAATATCGATAATAATTATAACGTAAATGACGACGATTATAATAATCATAATAACGATAATAAGGATAAATACGATAACATCGATAATAATAATAGCAACATTAACAATAATATAAATAAAAACGATGATAACCGTATAATAATAATAATAATAATAATAATGATAATTTTAATAATAATAATAATAATAATAATAATGATAATTTTAATAATAATAATAATAATAATAATAACAACATTAATAACGATAATAACGATAAAACGATAATAGCGATATGAATTATAATAATTATAACAAAAATAACGTCAACAACGATAATTATGATAATAATATTAATAATAATTTCGATAATAATGATTATAACGATAATTACTATAAAATCGACAATAATATTGATAATAATAATGAAAATAATAATAAAGTCGATGACGATAATAGCGATAATAGTAAGAGTAGTAATATCAATAATAACAATAGTAATGATAAAAAAGGTAATAACGATAATAATATTTACGATTATAATGGAAATAGTAATAATAATAATAACGATTATACCGATAATAACTATAATAACGATAATGACGATAGTAACGATTATAATAATAACGATAATAACGATATTTACGATATTAATTATAATAATAATAAAGATAAAAACGATATTAACGATAATAACGATAATAATAATAACAGTAATAACGATAATAGCGATAATAAAGACAATAATAATAATAATAATAATATCGATAATAAAGATAATGACGCCAATAATAATAATAATAATAATAATAATAATAATAATAATAATAATAATAATAATAATAATAATAACAATAATAATCATATTAATAATAAAAACGATAATGACGATAATAATAATAATAATATCGACAAAAATAACAATAGTAAATATAATAACGATATGGTATTAACTATAAAAAAGATAATAGTAGTAATAGTAATAACGATAATAACGATAATAACGATAATAATAATAACAATTTTAATGATAATAACAATTATAATAATATTAATAATAACGAAATTAACGATAATGACGATAATAATAATAATATTAACAACGATTATAAGGATAATAAAGATGACATCGAGAATAATAAAAACAATAATATCGATAATAGCTATAATAACGATAATAACATTATTAATAGTAATAAGAATAAAGATAATATCGATAATATGTGTAATAATCATAAAGCTTATAGCGATAAAAACGACAATAACGAACATAAGAATAACAAATGTAACGATAATAATGAAAATAACGATAATGACGATAATAACGACAATAATATTAATAATAATAACAATTGCAATAATAAGGCTAATAACTATAATAATGAGAACAATAATAACGACCAAAACGTTAATAACGATAATAATAATAGCAATAATATGGATAACATCGATAATAACAATCATCGTAATAATAACGATAATAGTGGTAATAACTATGATAACGATAATAATAATAACAATAATAACGATAATAAGGATAATAACGGAAATAACGATAACAATAATATTAATAATAAAGATAATGATATTTACGAAAATAACGATAATAATAATAGCAATAATAACAATAATACCGATATTAATAATAAAAAGCATAATAAAGTTAGTAACGATTATATTAATAGTAATAATAATGTTAATAACGTTATTAACGATAATAACGATAGAAATATTAAAAATAATAACGATAATAACTATATTAAAAATAATAATAATATACTATAACGAAGATAACAACAACAGTAATAATAGATTACTAAGGAAAATATGGATAATAATGATAAAACCTTCAGTAAAAATAAAAATATTTTCGATAATGACTATAATGACAATAATAATATTAACGATATTATCGATAATAATATTAATAATACTAGTAGTAATAATTATAATAACGGTGATAACTATATTTATGAAAACAATAGTAACGATAGTACCGTTAATGTCAATTATTATAGTAATAATAATATCAATAAAAACGATATAACAATAAAAATAATAATAATAATGACGATATTAACGATAATAACGATAATAGTAATAACGATTTTAACGACAATATTAATAATAATAATAACGATAATAATGATATTTACGGTAATAATAATAGTAATAATATTGATAATAACTATAATAACGATAGTAATGATAATAATTTTAACAATAAAAACGATTTTAAATATTTTAACGATAATAATAATAAGTATAATAACGATAATAACGAAACTAATATTAATAATAATAATAATAATAAAAATAAAAACAAAAATTTGTATAATAACGATAATAATAGTGGTAATGTTAAGAATAATAACAATAATAACGATAATAACGATTATGACGATAAAAATAGTATTGATAATAACGTCAATAGTAATTATAATAATAATAACTATAAGATCGCTATTATCGATAATAACTATAATAACGATAATTACGATAATAACGATTATAATAATAACGATAATAACGATTATAGTGATAATATTAATAACGATAGTAACGATATGTATAATAATAATTATAATAAAAATAAAGATAACAACGATAGTAACAATAATAACGATAATAATAATAACAATATTAATAATAATATCGAAAATTGAAATAATAATAATAGCAATAATAACTATAACATCGATAATAACGATAATAATAATAACGATAGTTACGATAAGAATAATATTAAAATATCGATAGTAACAATAATAACGACAAAGACGACAATAACGACAATAATAATAACGATAATGAAGATGATAATAATAACGATCATATCGTTAATAACGATAATAATAATAATAATAATAATAATAGCAATAATAACGATATTAACGATAATAACGATAGTAATAAAAACAACGTTAATAACAATATTAAAGAAAATAGTAAATACAATAGTAACGAAAACAACGATAACTACATTAATAATAATAATAATAATATCGAAAGTAATTAAAATAACGGTGACAACTAGAATATTAATAACAATAATTACGATAATAAAGATAATAACTATAGTAATAATACTAATAATAACGATAATAACGTTATTAATGGCAATATGGATAATAACAGTAATATTAATAGTCATATTAAAGATATTACGATAATAACGTTACTAACGATAATAGCGATACTAATATTAACAATATTAAAGATAATATCGTTAATAATTGTAACAATATTCACGATAATATCGATAATAATAATAACAACAAAAACAATAATAATGATAATAACTATAATAATATTTATAATAATAACGATAATAATAATAACAACAATAACGATAATAGTGACTATGATGATAAGAAAGATAATAATAATAATAAAAATGAAAATATTAACGAAAATAACGATGATAATCATAATAATAAAAGTAATAATAACATTTTTAAGAATAGTTACTATTATAACGATTTTTACGATAATAGTAGGAGTAATAATAACACCAATAAAAATTATAACGATAATAACAATTATAAGAAAGTTAACGATTATAATATTAACGATAATAACGATAATAACCTAAATAATAATAATAAAAATTAACATAATAACGATATTAACGATAATAAGGATAATAACAATAACAATAATGACGACAAAATCAATTATAATACTTTAACGATATTAATATTTATCAAAATAACAATAATATTGATAATAACTACAATAACGTTAATAATGGTAGCAATAATAACAATAATAACACTAATAAGGATAATTGAGATAATAATAGTAATAATAATAACAATAATAACAATAATATTGATAATAAGGTTATTACCGATGATAATGATAATTATAATATTCATAATAACTATAATAAGGATATTATCGATAATAGTAATAACGATAATAACGTTCAGAATAATATCGATGAAAACGATAAAATCGAAAATAATAATAAAAATTTTAACGATAATATCGATAATTATAATAATAATTTTAAAGATAATAACCATAATAATAATAATAATACTAATAGCTATAATAACCGTAACAAGGAAAATAACGAGGATAATAATAACGATAATAACAATAATAGTAATAATTATAATTTCGATAGTAACAATAATAATTATAATGACGATAATAACGATAATGATAATAACGATAATGAAGATGGATATAGTAACGATAATATCTTTAATAACGATAATAATAATAATAATACTAGCGATAATGAAGATATTAAAGTTAATAACGATAATAATGAAGACAATTAAAAGGATAATAACAATAATTATGATAATAACAATAATTATTATAATATAGATAGCAGTAATAACGATATTTACGAAAATAATAATAATAATAAAGATAATAACATTATTAACGATAATAACGATAATAACGATAATAAAGATAATAACGATATAGACGATAATATCGATAATTATAATAACAATATTAACGATAATAAAAATAATAATACCAACAAAACAACGATAATAACGAAATTATCGACAATAATATTATTATTTATAACAGTAATAGCAATATTAACAATAAAAACACTTATAACAAAGAATCATAATAAAGATAATAACGATAATATCTATAATAATAATAACAATATTAACGAGAATATCGATAATAATAATAATAATAATAATAATAACCTTAATGACGATAATAACGCTAGTAATGATAATATAAGATATAATAATAACAATATTAAAAATAATAACTATAATAACAACAATAACGATAATAATAATAGTACTAATAACATTAATAAGAATATTGCTAAAAACAATAATAACGATAATAATAATAACGACAATAACGATAATATCGAAAAAATTTATAACAAAATTAACAATAATATCGATAATAATAATAACAATAATAACAAGAATAACGATAAAAACGATAATTACGATAATAATTATAAAAATAGTAATGATAACAACGATGATATCGATAATAACGATAATAATAATAATATTAACGGTAATAACGATAATTACAATAATAACGATATAGATAAAAATAATAATATACATAATTCAAAAAATAATCATAACTATATTAACGATAATAACGATAATATTGATAATAGTAATAATAAAGGAAATAACTCAATTAACGATAATAGCTATAATAATAATAACAATAACATCGATAATAACAATATTAATAATAACTATAATAAAATAGATAATAAGGGTAATAAAAATAAGAACGAAAATAGAAATAACAATAACAACAATAATAACGATAATTACGATAATAATGCTTATAATAATAAATGTAATAATAATTATAGTATTCATAATAATTATAATATCGATAATAACGAACGTAACAGTAATAATTGTAATATTAAGAGCGATAATAACGATAATAACGATAACAATAATAAGAATAATAACTGTAATAATAATATTAACAAAAATGAGGATAATATAAGTAAAAAAAACAGTACTGACGATAACAATATTGATAATAATAATATTATCAATAACAACGATAACAACGATGTTATTTATAATAATAATAACAACAATAATATCGATAAAATCGATAATAATAACAATAATAAATTTAATAACGATGATAACGATATTAACGATAATAACGATATTAATAATAGTAGTAATAACAATGATAACAAAAATAACGATAATAACAATAATAACGGAAGTAATAATAACGATTACAACGATTATATCGATAATAATAATTACAATATTAACAAATACATCGATAATAGTAATAATAATAATGACAATAATATCGATAATAACGATCATAACGTATATAATAATAATAATAATAACGGTAACAATAATAATAATAATAACGATAACTACGATAATAACGACAATAATAATAACGAAAATAAAAATAATAATAAAAACGATAATAACGATAATATCGATAATAATTATGACGAAAATAACGACAATAATGATAAATACGATAACATCGAAAATAATAATAGCAATAATATCAATAATATCAATAATAACGATAATAATAATAATAATAATAGCAAGGATAATAACGATAATTTCGATAATATTGATCATAACAATAATGATAAATATAATAATAAAGATAATAATGATAATAACAATATTAATAATAATAATAACATATAAGAACAATAATAACGATAATAACAATAATAATGATAGCGTTACAAACAATAATATCGATAATAACGATAATTACGATAATAATTATAACAATAATATCGATAATAAAGAATAGAAATATAATAATATTAACAATAATATCGATGGCAACGATGTAAATGATAATTATAATAATTATATATCGATAATCAGGATTATAAGTATAAGAACGAACAAAATTATAAATAAATAAATAACGACAATTATAATAATAATAATAACGATAATGTCGGTAATAACGGTATTGACCATAGCAACGATTATAATAATAACGATAGTAACGATAGTAGTAATAATAATAATAATGATAATATCTGTAATAACGTTAATAACAATAATAATAGTAGCAATAATAGCGATAATAAGGATAATAACGGTAATAACGATAATAATAATAATAATAATAACGATAATAACGATATTTACGAAAATAAAGATTATAATAATAGCAATATAAACAATAATACCGATATAAATAATAATAAGAATACTAAAGACAGTAACAATAATGAAAATAGTAATACTAATGTTAATAACGTTATAAACGATAATAACGATAATAATATTAACAGTAATAAAGATAATAACGATAATATGGATTATAATACTAACAATAAAATAGATAATAAGGATATTAAAGATAACAATAATAACATTAAATACGATAATAACGACAATAGTAATTATAATAGTAACCATAATAATGATAATAATAATAATAATAGTAATAACAATATTAAGGAAATTAACGATAATAACGATAATACTAATAACGATGAAAACGACAAAAATAATAATATTAATATAATTAATAACGAAAATAAGGATAATTACGATAACAACGATAAAATCAATAATAAAAATAATAATGATAATAACTATAATAACAAAAAGAACACTAATAACGAGAGGAATAGGAACGATAATAACGATAAAAGTATAATAATAATTACATTAATAACGATAACAACGAAAATAACGATAAAAATAATAATAACAATAACGAAAGTAAGGATAATAACGTGCCACCAATAATAATAATAACAATACTAAGGATAAGAACAATAATAATAATAAAGATAATAACGAGGAAAACGATAATAATAATAACAATAATAAAGGTAATTACGATAATAACAATTATAAGGATTATAACAATAACGATAATAATGATATTACTAATATTAATAAGAACGATAATGAAGATAAAACGAATAAAAGTGATAATAACTAATTTAACAAAAATAACAATTAAATAATAGTAAAAATAGAGATATTAACGCTATTAACGATAATAACGGTAATAATAAATTCAGTAAAAACGATAAATACGATAATAACGACAATTACAATAATAATATAAACGTATATAGAAATAATTACTATTTCAAAGATAATAATTATAACAATAATAACGATAAAAACGATACTAACGCTATTAACAATAATAATAATGATAATAACGATGCTAATAATAATAAAAATAACAATAATAAATATAATAATAATAATAAAAAGAATAATAACGTTAATATTGATAAAAACGATAATAATAATAACAATAATAACGATATTAACATGATCAACGATAATAACAATAATGACGTTAATAATAATAAGCATAATTTAGATGTTAACGATAACATCAACATTAATAATTTTAATAATAATAATAATATTAACCATAATAAATATGATATCGATAATAGCGATAATAACAATAACAATAGTAAAGATAATATTGATAATACTAATAACAATATTATTGATAATATCGATAATAATAATAATAATAACGATAATAACGATAATAACGTTAATAATGATAATAACGATAATAAAGATAATAACGATAATATCAATTATAACGAAAATAATAATTACGATAATAACGATAATAATGAAAACAACGATAATAAGGATAATAACGATTACAACGATAATATTAATAATAAATATCAAGATAATAACCAAATTAACTTTATTAACGATACCAACGACAATAATAATAATAATAAATCTAAAAATAATAATAATAATATCGAAAATAAGGATAATAACGATGTCAACGATAATAATAATTACAACAAAAAGGATAATAAAAATAATAAAGATAAGGTAAATAAGGATAATAACGATGTCAATGATAATAATAGGAACAATAATAAAGTAATAACGATAATAACGATTATACGAATTATAACAATAATGATAATAGAAATAATAATGAGAACGGTATTGAAGATAAAACGATAAAAATGATAATGTCTATAATAACAATAATAACTATAATAAATGTAATAATAATAACAATATTAACGTTAATGATGATAATAACATTAACGTAAATAGAGATAATTACTATTTTAAAGATAATAATAATAACAATAATAACGATAACAACGATATAAACGATAACAATAGTAATAATAATGATAATAACTATACTAATAGTAATAACAATAACAATAATAACGATTATAACAATAATTATAAAAAGAATAATAACGATAATAATGATAATAAGGTAAATAATAATAGCAATAATATCGATTTTAACGTTAATAACGATAGTAATAATAACATTAATAACGATAATAACATTAAAAACGATAA
This sequence comes from Vespa crabro, assembly GCF_910589235.1. Classification (NCBI taxonomy): domain Eukaryota; kingdom Metazoa; phylum Arthropoda; class Insecta; order Hymenoptera; family Vespidae; genus Vespa; species Vespa crabro. The sequence continues at coordinate 4,474,738 of NW_025813595.1, forward strand.
TAATAATAATGACGTTAATAATAATAATCATATTAGAGATATTTACGATAATAAAAACAATAAAAATTATAAGAATAATAATAATAATAATAGTAACAATAATAACGATAGTATCGATAATAACGATAGTAGTAATAACAATAATGACGATAATAATAATAATAATAACATTAATAACGATAATTACGAGAATGACGATAATATTAATAACGATAATAACGTTATTAACGTAAATAACGATAAAATAATAGTAATAATAACAAAAATAATGATAAAAAAATAGTAATAATAACAATAATAATGATAAAAATATTAACGATAATATCGACATTATTAACAATAATAACAACGATAATAAAATTAATAATAATAAATGTAATAACAATATTAACGATATTATCGATAATAACGATAATGATGATAATAACGATAATAATAGTAGAAATAATAACAATAATAACGATAATAACGATAATAACTATTATAATAATATCGATAATAACAATATTATTAATAATAATAACAACGATAATTACGATAATAACGATAACAAAATTAATAATAATAAAGATAATAACAAGTTTAACGATAATATCAATAGTAACGATATTGAATATAAAAATTGTAATAGCAATAATAACGATAATAAAGAGAATGACGGTAATAACGATAATAACTATAATAATAATATCGAAAATAACGATAATAATGATATTAACGATAATAATAATAATAACAATATTGATAAAAATGATGATAACGAATATAAAGATAATAACGATAATAATAGTTATAATAATTTCAATAATAATAACGCTAATTACAATAATAACGATAATAACGATAGTAATTATAAAATTAATAGCAATAATAACAATAATAAAGATAATAATATAAACGATTTTAACGACAATATTAATAATAATAATAACGATAATAAAGATAATAACGATAATTATAATAATAACAATAATAATAATAAAAATAATAATAATAATTTGCAAAATAACGATAATAATAGTGGTAATGTTAAGAATAATAACAATAATAACGATAATAAAGATTATGACGATAACAATATTATTCATAATAACGTCAATAGTAATAATAATAATAATAACGATAATATCGATATTAGTAGTAATATTAATAACGATAATAACAATATTTACGATAATAATTATAATAATAATAAAGATAATAACGATAATAACAATAATAACGATAATAATACTAAAAGTATTAATGATAATATCGAAAATTATAAAAATAATAATAGCAATAATATCGATAATATCGATAATAGCGATAATAATGAAATTAATAATAATAGTAATAGCAATAATAACGATATTAACGAAAATTGTAATAACATTAGTAACGAAACATCGATATTAACATTTATAATAATAATAATAATAACGAAAGTAAGTACAATAACGGTGACAACTATAATATTAATAACAATAATCACAATAATAACGATAATAACGGTAATAATAATACTAATAATAACGATAATAACGATATCAATGGCATTAACGATAATAACGTTGTGATAATAATCTTATTGAAGATAATAAAGGTAATAACGATGCTAACAATAATAGCGATAATAATAACTTACAGCAGAAGCAATAATAACGATAATAACGGTTTTAACGATAAATATAATAACGATAATAACGATTTTAACGATAATGACGATAATATCAATAATAATAATAATAAAAATAAAGACAATAACGAAATTAATGGAAATAACGATAATATTAATAAAATAATAACGATAATAACGATAATAATAAAAATATTAACAATAATAACGATAATAGCGATAACAACGTTAATAATTTTAGTAATTATAACAATAATAATATTACTAACGATAATAACGATATTAAAGATTCTAATAATAACGATAATAACGTTGATATCGATAATAATAATAGCAATATTAACGATAATAGCGATAATAATAATAATGACAATAACAACAACAAAAAAGGTAATAACGATAATAATATAAACGATAATAACAATAATACTAATAATAATACTATCTATAATAACAATAATAATGATAATAATAATAATAATAACAACAATAATTACGATAATAAAGAAATTAACGATAATAATAATGATGATAATGACGATAATAGTAATAATAATAATAACGATTATAACGATATTATCGATTGTAATAAGACTTATAATAAAGATAATAAAGATTAAAACGATATTAATAATATCAACAAAAGCGATAATAAAGATAATAATGATAATAACGATAATAATAAAATAATAATATTAATAAGTAGAATAACGATGATACCCATAATAACGGTAATAATAATAATAAATATAAGTATTATATCGTTAATAATGATAATAATAATAATAATGACTATAATAATAATAACAATAAGAAGGATAAGGAGAAAAATAACGATAGAAATTATAACCATAAATTCGATAACAACGATAATAATGGTAATATTAATATTAATAATATCGATTATAAGGATAATAAAGATAAGAAAGATTATAATAATAACAATAATAACTATAATAACGATAACAATAATAATATATATATTGATATATATAGTAATATAGGATAAATATATAGATAGTGTTTATAAGGACGATAATAAATAAAAACTATAATAAAGAAAATAACGATAATAACGATAATAACGACAATAATTATAATAATAAAACGATAATAAAGACAATTTCGATTATAATAATAACGATAATAACAAAATAGTTATAATAATAATAACGATAATAACGATAATATCGATTAAAGTAATAACAATAAAATCGATAATAAAGATAATAATAAAAATAATAACAAAAATAATGAAAATAACGTCAATAAAAATTATATTATGTACGGTAATGACGATAAGAAAGATGTTAAAGGTAATAACGATAATATCGACAATAATAGTAATATTAATAATAATGAAAACAAGGATAATAAGGATAACAACTATTATAATAATAATAATAGTAATAGTAATAAAAATAGCAATAATAACGATAATAAAGGTAATTACAATAACAATAATAACGACAATATCGATAATAGCGATAACAATAATAACAATAGTAACTATAATAACCATAATAACGATATTACAGTAATAAAAATAAAGGTAATATCGATAATAAGGACAATAATAATAGTAATAATAATGATAATAACGATAATATCGATAATAATTATAACGAAAATAACGACAATAACATTATTAATATTAACGATAATAAGAATAATAATAATGAAATCGATAATAATAATAACAATAATATCGATAATAAGGGCAATTATGAAAATAACAGTAATAACGATAATACATATAAAACTACAATAATAATAATAATAATAAAAACGATAATAACTATATTAATGATAATAATAATAATAACGATAATAAGGATAATAATAATAATAATAATAAAGTAACTGTATTAACGGTAATAACGATAATAATAATAACAATAATGACGATATTAGAAATAATATTGATAATAACAAAAATTATAATTAAATAATAATAATAAAAACGATAATAACAGTAATAGTGTTAACAATAATAACGATAATAAAGAATTAGCGATAATAATAATAACAATTATAAAGATAATACTAATAATATCGGTAATAGCGATTACTATAATAACTATGATTACGATAATAACAATATTAATAATGACCAAAATATCGAAAACAACGATAATAACGATATTAATAAAAATAAAAATGAAGATAATATCGGTAAAGTGGAAAGTAATAAAATAATATATACGATAATAACGATAATAACGATAATAATAATAATAACTTTAATATCGTTAATAGTAACAACATTCGATAATAATGGTATTAATGAAAATAACTAGAATAATAATAATACATATAACAATAAAAACGATAATAACAATAATAATATTGACATTAATAACGATAATTACGATAATAACGATACTAATATAGACTATAATAACGGTAAAAAAGATGATGACGATAATAATAATAATAATAATAATAATATTAATATAATAATAATAATAATAATAATAATAATATTATCGATAATAAGTATAATTACGGAAATAACGGTAATAAAGATAATAACAATAATAACGACAAAAATAATAATAATAATAATAACGATACTAACGATAATAACGATAATAATAATAATAATAATAAAGATAATAACGGGATTAGCGATAATAACGATAGTAATAATTACAATAATAACGATAATGAAGATAATAATAATAATTACGATAATTATAAGAACAAAAATTTCTATAATAACGATATTAACAATAATATTAATAAGAATTACTACGATAATAAAGAAATAACGATAGTAATAATAACAATTATAACGATAATAATAGTAATGACCATAACAATAATAACGACAATTACGATAATATCGATAATAATATTAACATTAGTAACGTTCATAACGATAACAGTAATAATAATAATAACATGTATGACGATAAAAACGATAATAACGATAATAATTTTAATAACGATAATAACGCTAATAACGAAAATAACGATAATAATAACAATAATTATAAAAATAATAATAAGGATTATAACTATCATAATGATAATAATACTAGTAACAGTAACAATAATAATAAATATAATAACGATATTGAGGATACAAACGATATTAGACATAATAGCGGTAATAAAATGAATAATAATAACTATAATAACGATAATAACAATAATAATAAGATTATTAATAGCGATAATAACGATAATGAAATTAATAATAATAATAATGGCGATATTATAGATATTAACGATAACAATAAGAACGATAATAACGACAATAGTAATTATAACAATAACAATAATAGTGGTAATAAAGACAATAACAATAACAATATTAACGAAAATAACGATAATATCGCTATAATAATTATAATATAATCGATAATTGTGTTATTAGAAATATTAATAATAACAATAAAAACGATAATGACGATTATAACGAAAATACTAATAACCATAATAACGGTAATAATAATAATAAGAATAACGATAATAACGATAATAACGTTAACAATAATAGTAGTAATATCAATAATAACGATAATAGCTAAAATAACGATAATAATAGTAACGATAATAAAGTTAACATCGAAAAAAGTAATAACAATATTAACGATAATCGCAATAATAATAATAATGAAAATAATAATAACGATAACATAGATAATAACAATGATAATAATAACGATATTTTCGACAATAGTGCTAATAATAATAACGATAATAACGATAATAACGATAATAATAATAATAATAATAGAGATAATAACGATATTAACGATTATAAAGATAATAATGATAAAAACGATAATAATAATAATAGTAATAATAATTATAATAACGATAATAACGATATCAAAAATAATAATAATGAGGATAAGAACGATAATAGCGATTTTAATGACAATAAAGATAGTAATAAGAGTAATAATAATAATAATAACGATAATAATAATAATATTAATAACGATAATTACATTAACAACGATAATAGTAATAATAACGTTAATAGTAATAATCATAATAATGATATTAGCGATAATATCAGAAATAATAATAATAATAGTAACCATAATAACGATAATAAAAATAATAACTATAATAACGATATTAATGGTGAAAATAATAGTAATAATAGTTGTATTAAAGTTAGTAAGGATAAAAACGATTATATTATTAATAATAATAATGTTAAATACAATAATAGCGACAATATTATTATTAATATTAACGCTAATAGGTATAATTACTATATAAAAGTTAATAGTAATAACAATAATAACGATAAAAACGATATTAACGATAATAACAATGATAATATTGATAATAACGCTAATAATAATAGCAATAAAAACGATTTTTAATGTTGAGAAAGTAAATAATAATAACATTTATAAACATTATAACATTATCAACAATAATAATAATAATGACGTTAATAATAATAATCATAATAAAGATATTAACTATAATTTCAAAAATAATAATTATAAAAATAATAATAATAATAATAATAATAGTAACCATAAGAACGATAAAATCTATAATAACGATTATAATAATAATGATAGTAACGATAATAAAGATAATAACGATAATCATATTAACGATAATATCGACATTATTCATAATATTAACAACAATAATTTTGATAATAACGATAATAAAATTAATAACAAAATAACGATAATATCGATAATAACGATAATAACAACAAAAATAGTATTAATAATTACATTAATAACAATAATAGGCATAAAAACGATGTTAAAGATAATAATTATAACGATAATAACAATAATATCGATAATATTAATATCAATATTTACGATAATTTCGATATTAATAATTGTAATAATAACAATAATTACAATCATAAAGATAATAGCGACTATAAAAATAACGATAACACCGATATTAAGAATAATAATATTATTGTTAGTAACAATAATAATGTTAACGATGGTTATAATAGTTTTAATAATAACGATTATAACGTTACTAACGATATTAATGATAATAACGATATTAATGATAATAAAAGGAACAATAACAACGATATTAACGAAAATATTAATAGCAATTGTAACGTTATCAACGATACTAAAAATAATAATAATAATAATAATAACGAAAGTAAAAATAATAACGATAACAATAATAACAATAATAGTGATAATATAAGTCATAATATTAATAGTAATAACATTTAAAACGATAATAACGATAATAAAGATAATAACAATAAAAATTATAATAATATTAATATCAATAATAACAATAATAACGTTAGTAACGATAATAACGATAATAAAAATAATAACCATATTAACGATAATAATGACATTATAACTAATTACAATAATAACGATAATAAAGGTAATAAAAACAACAATAATAACGATATTAACGAAAATAGTGTTAACAATTGTAACGAAAACGACGATAACAACATTAATAATAATAATAATAATAGCGAAGGTAAGTATGATAACGGTGACAACTATAATATTAATAATAATAATAACGATAATAACGATAATAATGATAATAATAATTCTAAAAATAAAGATAATAACGTTATTAATGGCAATAACGATAATAACGATAATAATTAAAATCATGTTAAAGATAGTAACGAAAGTAGCGACAATAAAATAATAATATTAATAACAATAATAACAATAATAACGATAATAGCAATAATAATTATATCGATATAAACGATAATGTCGTTAAAAATAAGAACAATATTACCGATAATATCGATAATAATAATAATAATAATAATAAGGATAATAAATATAATAGCGATTTTAATAACAACGATTAAAAAGATAACAACGACAATAATGATAATTGCAATAATAACGATAATAATGGTAATAAAAATAACAATAATGACGATATTAAAGAAAATAGTAATAACAATAATAACGATAACAACGATAATAGCATTAATCGTGTTAATAATAATATCGAAAGTAGGTATAATAACGATGCCATCGATAAAATAAATAAAAATAAGAACGATAATAAAGATAATAACGATAATAATAATACTAATAATAACGATGCTAACGATAATAATAATAATCGTATTAAGGATAATAACGATAATAACGATTATGACATTAAAATTATTATTGATAATAACGTCAATAGTAATAATAATAATAACGATAATATCGATATTAACGATAATAATAAGAATAATAATTATAATTATAATAATAATAATAATAAAGATAATATCATTATTAAGGATTATAACGATAACACTAATAACTATAATAACGACAAGAATAATAATAAAATATCTATAGTATCAGTAATAACGATAATGAAGATAACAAACGATAATCACATTAATAATATTAATAATAATAACGAAAGTAATTATAATAACGATGCCATCGATAATAATAATAAAAATAAGAATGATAATAAGGATATTAACGATAATAATAATACTACTAATAACGATATTAACGATAATAACAATAATCATATTAAAAATAATAACGATAATAACAATAATCATATTAAAAATAATAACGATAATAACGATACTAGCGATAATAGCGATAATAATAATTAGAACAAAAACAATATTAACGATAATAATTATAATAACAATTATAATAATGCCGGTGATAACGATCACAATCCTAATAATGATACTAACGATAATAACGATAATAAAATTGATAATAATAGTAATAATAATGATACTAACGATGTAAAAGATTCTAACGATAATAATAATAACAACAATAACGATAATAATTATAATGATGATAGGAGCGATAATAATATTAATAATAATAATAATAATAACGACAATAAGGACAATAACGATAATAATAGTAGTAATATGAACAATAATAATAATAGTAATAATAATTAAAACGATAATAACGATTATAATATGAATAATAATAACAATAATAAAGATAATATTGACAATAATAATTATAAAAATAATAATAGTAATAATATCGATAATATCGATAATAACGATAATAAGGATAATAATAAATACGATAAAGCCGATAATATCGACAACAATATTAACAATATTAATGATACTATCGATAATAATAATAACAATATTAACGATAATATCGAATATAATAATAACATTAATAACTATAATAACGATAATAACGATTATAAAGATAATAATAATGATAATAATAATAATAACAATAATAAAGATAATAATGACAAAATAATATTAATAATAATAATAATAATAATAATAATAACGATAATAATACTTATAACGATAAAAATAATAGAAAAATAATAATAATATGAATAATAACTATAAAAAAGATAATAACGATAATATCGATAATAATAAATACGATTATAACCATATCATCGATAATAATAATAACAATATTTACAATAATATCGATTATAATAACAACAGTATTGACGATAATACCGATAATAATAAAGAACAATAATTACAGTAATAACGAGAATAGCGATAATATAGTCAATAATAATAACGAGAATAATGATAATAGCGATAAAAACAATAACGATATTAACGATAATATTGGCAATATTAAAGATGATAATGATAATAATTTAAAAACGATAATAATTATCATAATTATAGTAGTAATAACGATAATAACGATATTAAAAGTTAAAATGATAACGATAATATAGATAATAATATTAAAATTCATTACGTTAATAATGATAATAACGATAATAACGGAAATTATACAAAAATTGAAAAGGCTAATAACGATAATAAAGAAATAATATAAATAATAATAACGATAATAACGATAATATTAATAGTATTAATAACAATATTAAAAATAATAACGATAATAACAATAATAACGATAATAATGATAATAATAACGACATTAATAAATATATTAAATATAATAAAGATATGGTATTAACGATAACAGTAGCAGTAATAGTAATAATGATAATAACAAAAATAGCGACAATAAAATAAAAATAATAAAGATAATAACGATATTATCTAAAATAACGATAAAAGCTATAAGATTAATAATAATAAGAACAATGACAACGATAATAAAGACAATAAACATAAATACAGTAACTACAATACGACAATAATAATAATAATAATAATAATAATAATAATAATAATAATAATAATAATAATAATAATAATAATAATATTAATGATTACAACGAAAATAATGATAATAATGGTAGTAATAATACTAATAATTACAATAATAACGATAATAAAGATAATAATGATAATAACGTAAATGATATTTATGACAATAATTATAATACTGATAATAAAGATAATAACGATAATAATGATAATAACGTTAATAATAATAACAATAATAACGATTAAAACGATAATAACGATAATAATAGAGAAAATAATAATAATATTAAAAATAATAACAAAAAAATCACGATTTATCTATAATAACGATATTAATAATAACGATATTATCCATAATAATAATAATTTTAATAGCAATAATAACCTTAATAAAGATAATAACGTAAGTAATGAAACGATAATAACGCTAATAATAATAATAATATCGATAGAAATTATAATTACAATAATGACGATAATAACGATTATAATATTAACGATAATGAGAATGATAATAATATCAGTAATTGCACTAATAACGATAATAATTATAATAATAACAGCAATAATAACGATAACAACTATAATAACATTATTCTTAATAATAATGATAACGAAACTAAGAATAATAATTGTGTAAACGATAAAAATAATAACATTAATATCGGTGATAAAGATAATAACGGTAATAATAATAATAATAATAACGAAAATAACGATTATAATGATAATAACGTTAATAATGCTAATAATAAGAGCAATAATAACGATAAAAGGATAAAAATTATAATAATAGATGTAATAATTACAACATCAACAATAATTAAGATAATAATAATAATAATAGTAGTAATAATAACAATAATAACAGTATAAACAATAAAAACGATAATAAAAATATTATCCATAATAATAATAATAATATTAACGATTATAACGGTAATAACGATAATGACATTAATAATAATAGAATTAATTACGATAATAACGTTTATAACGTTAATAATGATAGCAATAATAACGATAATAAGGATAGTAATAATAATAATAGTAATAAAAATAATATCGAAAATAACGGTAATAACGATTACGAAGATAATAATAATAATAATAAGATAATAGCGATATAAATGATAATATCGATGACAACGATTTAAATAATAACAATAATACCAATAATAACAGTAATAACGACAATAATTATATTAATAATAATTATAATAATAATAATAACGATAATAGCGATAATAACGATATTATTAAAAATAATGATAAATATAAAAATAATAACGATAGTGATGAAAATAAAAATTTTAAAAATAACGATATTTTCTATAAAAGTGATAATACTAATTCCGATAATAACGATTAAATTATAATAACAATAATAATAATAATATTATTATTAACATTAATAACGATAACAAGGACAATAGTGATAATAATATTAATAATTTTAACATAAATGTCGTTAATAACGATAATTATTTTAATAGAAGTAATAATAACAATATTAACAATGTTTGCAATAATAATGATAGTAAGGATAATTATATTGGTAACAATTAAAGTAATAACAGTAATAACGATAATAACAATAGTAAGGATAATAATAATAAAGATAATAACGATAGTGGTAATAATAATATCGATAGAAACAATAATGACGATAATAACGAAAATAACGATAATAACAGTAATAGTAATAATAACTATAATAATGATAATAATAAATAAGATAATATCGATCAATTCGATAATAATAATAACAATATTAACGATAATATCAATTAAATTAATAACAATATTAACGATAATATCTATAAAAAAAAAATAACAATAATAATAAAAGTAAGAACGATAGTAGAGATAACAACAATGATAATAATAATAACGATAATAAGGATAATAACGTTAATAAAAATAATTATATTAAGATAACAACGATAATGACGAAAGTGCGATAATAATATTTTCAATAAGAAAGATAATTACGATAATAATGATATTAGCGATAAAATTTATAATAATGATAACAACAATGACGATAATAATGTAAATAATAATAACAATAATAACGATAATAACGACATTCACGATAATAATAATTACAATAATAACGATAATAACGACATTCACGATAATAATAATTACAATAATAACGATAATAATGACATTCACGATAATAATAATTACAATAATAACGATAATAATGATAACAAGGAAGAAAATTATAATAATAATATCAATAGAAACGATAAATTGGTAATACTTACGATTATAACGATAATAACGTTAATAACGATATTAACCATAATAAGATTAATAACTATATTTACGTTAATAACGATAATAATATCAGCAATAATAGCGGTAATAGCGACAATAACGGTAACAATAATAATAACATTATTGACAATATTATCGATGATAACGATAATAAAAATAACGGTAATGACAATAATAATAATAATAGTAATAAAAATAATAATTATAATAACGTTAATAATAATAACAATGATAACGGCAATAATGATAATAATATTAATAAAGATATTAGCAATAATAATAGTAGTAATTAATAACATTTATAACGAAATTAACGTTAATAACGATAACAATAATAACGATTATTACTATAATTACTAAAATAATAAAAACGATAGAAACGATATTAGTAAAAATAATAATACCGATAAAAACGATAATAAATTTATATTAATAATAAAAAGAATAACGATAGTAAAAAATTAACGATATAAACGATGATAAAACCAAAAACTACGAATATAACGATAATAATTATAACAATAATAACGATAATAAAAATAATAACAATAATAACGATAATAACGATAAAAGGATAATAACGATAATAATAAATATTGTAATAATAACATTAATAACGACAAAAACGATAATAATAATAATAATGATAATAGTAATAAAAACGATAATAATAAAAATAATAATAATAACGATAATAACGATAATAGTACATGTTATAATAATACTAATAACTATAATAACGATAATAACGATAATAATGATAATAACGATTATAATTACAACGATAATACCGATAATGGTATTATAAATAATAACGATAATAAGAATATTTACGATAATAATAATAACAATAAAATAGAAAAGAACGATATGATCTAGAATAACGATATTAATAATAACGATATTAACAATAATAACGATGAAAAGATAATAATAACATCAATATTACCGATAATATTGATAATAATAATAATGATAATAGCAACAATAACGATAATAAAGATATTAACGATAATAATGGTAATGATAATTACGATAATAATAATAATAATAATATTAAAAATAACAATAATTACCATAATAACTATAATAACGATAATAATAATAGCAATAATAGCGATAACATCGTTAATAACAATAATCGTAATAATAACGATAATAGTGGTAATAACGATGACAACGATAATAATAATAATAGTAATAACGATAATAACGATATTAACGAAAATAAGGATAATAATAATAGCAATAATAACAATATTAGCGATATTAATTATAAAAAGAATAATAAAGACAGTAACAATAATAATAATAGTAATAATAATGTTAATAACGTTATTAACGATAATAACGATAATAATAATGACAGTAATAAAGATAATAACGATAATATCGATTATTATAATAACAATAAAATCGATAGTAATGATATTAATGATAACTATAATAACATTAATTACGATAATAACGACAATAGTAATAATAATAATACCCATAATAATATTAACAATAATAACGATAATGAAGATATTTACGACAATAATAATAACGAAAATAACGATAATAACGATAATAATAATAATATTAATAACAAAGGATATAACGATATTCACGAAAATAACGATAATAATAAAAATAATAATAACAATAATAACGATAATAACGGTTAAAATTATAATAACTATAATAATGATATTAACAATAAGAATAAAAGTAATAATAAAGACATTAACGTTATGAACGATAATAAAGAAAATAATAATAACAATAATAACGATTATAAGGATAATAATGTTAATAATGATAATAATAGTAATAATAAAAACGATAATAACAATATTAACGATAATAAGCATTATGATAATAATAATAAGAACGATAAAATCGATAATAACGAAATTAACGATAATGACGATAATAATAATAATATTAAAACCGATATTATATATAATAACGAAAACAACAAGAATAATAATAAAAATAATATCGATAATAGCGATAATAACGATAAGAAAAATAATTATAATATCGATAATAGCGATAATAACGATAATAACAATATTAATAGAAATAAAAATTTAGAAAATATCGATAATAAGGATAATAATAATAAAGTTAATAACGATAAAAACGACAGTAGCTATAATAATAATAACAATTAGAACGATAATAACGAAAATAACGATAGTGACGTTAATAACAAAAATAAAAATAAAAATAATAACGATAATAACGATAATATCGATAATAATTATGACGAAAATATCGACAATTAGGATAATTACGATAACATCGAAAATAATAATAGCAATAATATCGATAATATTAATAATAACGATAATAATAATAATAATATTAACAAGGATAATAACGAAAATTTCGATAATATTGATAATAACAATAATGATAATAATAATAATAACGATAATAATGATAATAACGATATTAATAATAATAATAACACTAAAAACAATAATGACGATAATAACAATAATAATGATAGCATTACAAACAATAATAACGATAATAACGATAATTACGATAATAATTATAACAATAATATCGATAAAAAAGGACAGAAATAAAATAATATTAACAATAATATCGATGGCAACGATATTAATGATAATTATAAAAATTATATATCAATAATAAGGATTATAAGGATAAGAACGAACAAAACTATAAATAAGTAAATAACGGCAATTATAATAATAATAATAACGATAATGACAATAATAACGGAAATGACCATAATAGCGATTATAATAATAACGATAGTAACGATATTAGTAATAATAATAATAATGATAATAACGTTAATAACAAATATAATAATAAGGTAATAACGATGTTAACAAAAAACACGATAATAATGATAATATCAATAATAATAAAAATAACAATTACAATAATAACGATAATAACTATAAGAAAGAGAACAATAATAACGATCATAGCGTTAATAACGATAATAATAATAGCAATAATAGCGATAACATCGTTAATAACAATAATCGTAATAATAACGATAATAAGGATAATAACGGTAATAACGATAATAATAATAATAATAATAACGATAATAACGATATTTACGAAAATAAGGATAGTAATAATAACAATATTAACAATAATACCGATATTAATAATAATTGGAATAATAAAGACAGTAACAATAATAGTAATAGTAATACTAATGTTAATAACGTTATATACGATAATAACGATAATATGGATTATAATACTAACAATATAATAGATCGTAATTATGGTTATTAAAGGTAATAATAATTATATTAAATATGATAATAACGACAATAGTAATAAGAATAATAACCATAATAATGATAATAAAGATATTAATAATAATAATAATAATAATAATATTAATAACGATAATAACGATTATAATGTTAATAATTATAATAACGATATTAACAAAAGGAATAATAATATTAATAGAGATATTAAAGTTATTAACGATAATAATAATAATAGTAACAATAATAACGAAAATGACGACAAAAACGATAATAATAATAACGATAATAACAATAATAGTAATATTAATAATACCTATAGTAACAATAATAACGATAATGACAATAATAATAATTATAATAATAACGATTATAATGATAATTACGTTAATAACGATAATAATAATAAAATTAATAACGAAAGTTACGATAATAACGAAAATAATACTAGCATTAATAACGATAATAATGATAATAATAATAATAATAGTTATAACAATATTAAGGATATTAACGATAATAACGATAATACTAATAACGATGACAACGACAAAAATAATAATATTAATATAAATAATAACGAAAATAAGAATAATAACGATAACAACGATATAATCAATAATAATAATAATAATGATAATAACTATAATAACAAAAAAAACACTGATAAGGAGAGGAATAGGAACGATAATAACGAAAAAATGAAGTAAATAAAGATATTAACGATGACAACGATAATAATAATAACAATTATAAAGATAATTACGATTATAACGATTATAAGGATTATATCTATAACTATAATAACGATTTTACTAATAATAATAAGAACGATAATGAAGATAAAACGATAAAAGTGATAATAACTATAATAACAAAAATAACAATTAAATAATAGTATTAATAGAGAAATTAATGTTATTAACGATAATAACGATAATAATGAAAACAGTAATAAAGATAAATACGATAATAACGAAAATAATAATAAAAATATTAACGTATATAGAGATAAATACTATTTCAAAGTTAATAATTATAACAATAATAACGATATAAACGATATTAACGATAATAACTATAACGATAGTAACGATAATTTCGATAATACTAATAACAATATTATTGATAATATTGGTAATAATAACAATAATGACGATAATATCAATAATAACGATAATAATGATAATAACGATAATATCGATTATAACGAAAATAATAATTACGATAATGACGGTAATAATAATAATAATAAAGTTAATAACGATAATTACGATAATGACGATAATATTAATAAAGATAATAAGTTTAATAAGGTAAATAGCGATAATAATAATAGTAATAATAATAATAATATCGTTAATAACGATAATAACGATATTAATAATAACGATAATAACAACAATATAAATAATAATATCGATAATAAAGATAATAACGACAATAATAATAATAATAATAATAATAATAATAAAAATAATAATAATAATATTATCGATAATAACAATAATAACGATAATAATAATATTAATAATAACAATAATAACAATAAGAACGATAATAAGGATCATAATAAATACGATAAATAAGATAATATCGATAATAATATTAACAATATTAACGGTAATATGGATAATAATTATAACAATATTAACGATAATATCGATAATAATAATAACATATTAACGATAATATCTATAAAAATAATAAAAATAATAATAACGATAATAATGATAATAACGATATTAGTAATATTAATAATAAGGATAATTACGATAATAACGATAATAATAATAACAATAATAACGATAATGACGATAATCACGATAATAATAATTACAATTATAACGATAATAACGACAATAATGATAATAAGGAAAATAATTATAATAATAAAAATAATAAAAACGATAAAGATGATAATAATACTTACAATAATAATGATAATAACAATAATAACGATATTAACTATAATAAAATTAATAACTATATTTACGTTAACAACGATAAGGATATTAGGAATAATAGCGATAATAACTATAATTACGTAAATAAAAATAATAACATTAATAACGATATAAACCATGATAAAAATAATAATAATATCGGTAATGACAATAATAATAATAATAGTAATAACGATAATAATTATAATAACGTTAATAATAATAACAATATTAACTGCAATATTAATAATAATAATAATAAAGATAAGAGCAATAATAATAACTGCAATAACATTAGTAAACATTATAACGAAAATAACAATAATGACGATGACAATAATAACGATTATTAGAATAATAACAAAAATAATAAAACGATAGTATCGTTAATAGTAATAATCATAATACCGTAAAAACGATAATAAATTTAATAATAAAAGAAATAATAAAGATAATAACGATATTATCGGTATAATTATAACAATTATATCGATAATTACGTTATGAGAAGTAATAATAATAACAATAATAACGATAATACTAATAACCATAATAAAGATAATAATAATAATAATAATAACAATAATAACGATACTAACGATAATAACGATAATAAAAATAATAATAGTAATAGCAATAATAACGATAGTGACGATAATAACGATAATAGCAATAATACTAATAACGATAATAACGATAATAATACCAACGATAATAACGATAATGTCGATAATATAAATAACAATATTTACGATAATTTCGATATTAATAATTGTAATCATAACAATAATAACGATCATAACGATAATAGCAACTATAATAATAACGATAATAACGATATTAATAATAATATTATTATTGTAAGTAACAATAATAATGATAACGATGTATATAATAGTAATAATAATAACGTTTATAATTATACTAACTGTAATAATGATAATAAAAATAATAACCATAATAACGATAATAATAACATTATTACTAATAACAATAATAACGATATTAACGGTAATAAGAACAAAAATAATAACAATATTAACGAAAATAGTAATAACAATTGTAACGGAAACAACGATAACAGCATTAATAATAATAATAATAATAATAGCGAATGTAAGTATAATAACGGTGACACCTATAATATTAATAACAATAATAAAGATAATAACGAAAATAATGATAATAACGATATTTATAGCACTAATAATAACGATAATAACGATATTACTAATAATCGTATTAAAGATAATAAAGATAATGACGATACTAACGATAATAGCGAAAATAATAATGACAACAAAAACAATATTAACTAAAATAAGTATAATAACAATTATTATAAAGACGGTAAAAACGATAACAACGGTTATAATGATAATAACGATAATAACGATATTAACAATGATAATAATAGTAATAATAAAGATAACGATGTAAAAGGTTCTAACGATAATAATACTAATAATAATAAAAATAAAACCGACAATTACGACAATAAGGATAATAATAGAAGTAATAATAACAAATTTAAGAATAATAACTGTAAAAACGATAATAACAATAATAATAGTAGTAATAAAAAAGTAATAATTATAATAACGATAAAAACGATTTTAACGATAATAATAATGACGATAATTAGGATAATATCTATAATAATAATATATCTATAATAACAATTTTAGCGATAATACCGATAATAATAATAACATTATAAACTATAATAACGATTATAACGTTTATAACGATAATAATAATAATAGTAATAATAACCATAATAAAGATAATAATGACACAATAATAATAATAATAACAATAACGATAATAACGGTAATATCGATAAAAATAATAGAAAAATAAAATAATACAATAATGACGATAAAATGTATAAAACCGATAATATCGATAATAATAATAATGATAATAATGATAATAGCGATATAAACAATAACAATATTAACGATAATATTGACAATATTAAAGAGAAAAATGATAATAATTTTAAAACGATAATAATTATAGTAGTAATAACGATAATAACGATATTAAAAATAAAAATATTAAGGATAAAATAGATAATAATAATAAAATTTACAACGTTAATTACGATAATAACGATAAAAACGTTAATAATAATAAAATTGATAACGCTAATAACGATAATAAAGGTATAATATTATTAATAAGAACGAGAATAAGGATTATAATGGAAATAATAATAATTACAATATCGATAATAACGATAATGGCGGTAAAAACGATAATAATAATAAGAATAATAGTAGTAATAATAATAATGATAATTACGATAATAACGATAATAATAATAATTATAATAACATTATAACAATAACAACGAGAACAACGATAATAACGATATCTATAATAACGATAATAAAGACAATAATAATAACAATAATAATATCGATAATAACTGTAAACTGATAGTAACCATAATTACGATAATAACGATAATATCGATAATAATAATAATAATAATAACAATAATATCGAAAATAACGATAATAACGACAGTAATAATAATAATAATAATAATACTATCCATAATGCAGATAATGACGACAATAATAATAATTATAATAATATTAGTAATAATAATGATAATGACGATAATAATAATAGCATTTATAACAATATTAAAAATAATAACGATAATAACAATAATAATAATAATAATTACGACATTATAACTATAATAAATATAATAACGATATGTTATTAACGTTAAAGACGACAATAGTGGTAATAGAAATAACGATAATAGCGGCAATAAAAAATATAATAATAAAGATAATAACGATATTATCGAAAATAAAGATAAAAGCTATAAGAATAATAATAATAGGAACAATAACAATGATAATAACGATAATAAACATAATAACAGTAACGATGACACGAAAATAATGATAACAATATTAATAACGATAATAACGATAACAACAATAACAAAGATAATAGCTATATCAACGATATCAATAATAACGAAAATAACGTTAATTTCGATATTAATAATAACAATATTAAAGATAATAACGATAATAATAATAACAATAACAACATTTATAACTATAATAATTATAATAACGATATGGTATTAAGGGTAAAAAAGACAATAGTAGTAACAATCATAACGATATTATCGAAAATAACGATAATAACAATAATAATAATAACAGTAATAACGATAATAACGATATAGCGATTAATAATAATAATAATAATATTATTATTATAAGATAAAATAATAATATGATAGAATAATAATAATATTAACGATTACAACGAAAATAATGATAATAATAGTAGTCATAATTACAATAAAAACAATAATATCGATAAAAACAAAATAACAGTAATTACGATAATAATTATAAGAATAATCAATTTAACATTGATACTAACGTTAATAATGATAATATTAATAAAATTATTAACGATAATATCGATTATAATAATAAGAACGGTAATATTATTAATAATAATAACAATATTAACTATTATAACGATAATAAAGATAATAATAGATGTAATAATATCAATATTAAAAATAATATGTATAATAACGATAATAACGACAATAATAAAAGTAGTAATGACAGTAATAAAAATAATAGCCATAAAAACGATTTTAACGATAATAATAATAACGATTATAACGATAATAACGATAATATTGATAATAACGATAATACCGATAATAACGACAATAAAGATAATCATATTAACGATAATAACGAAAATAATAATAATTATAATGACGCTAATAAAGTTAATAACTACAATATTAAAAATAAAATTAATATTAATAATAACGATAATAACGATAATAACGATAATATTAATAGTAATAGTAGCTATAATATCAATAATAAAGATAATTACGATAATAACGATAATAATAATAACGATAATAACGATAATAACGATAATAACGACAATTATAATAATAATAATAATAATAATAACGATAATAACGATAAAACCAATAATAATTTCAGTAATAATAACAATAATATCAATAATAACGGTAATAACGATAATAATAATAACAATAAAATCGATAATATCGTTAATATTAGGAGTAATAATAACAAAATTAGGAAAAAAATATATAGTAACGATAATAACTGTAATAATGGTAGAAGTAATAACAGAAATAACAATAATAACAATAAAAACGATAGTAACGTTAAGAATAGTAACGATAATAACGATAATATTGATAATAATAATAACAATATTTACGATAATATCGATAATAGTAATAATAATAATAACAATATTAACGATCATAACGATGATAGCGATAATATTTATAAAGATAATAACGATAATAAGAAAAATAATAATATCGATAGCAACAATAATAATTATAATGACGATTATATTAGTAATACTAATAACGATTACAACGATAATAACGGTAATAACGATAATAATAATAAAACTAATAAGGGCAATTACGTTAACAACTAAAATAATAATAGCAATAATAACTATAAAAACGATAATAATGATAATAAAACTAATGACAATAATAACGATAACAATATTAATAACAATATTAACGATTATAATGAAAATAACGATAATGATAATAATATTAATAAGAATAATGACGATAAAGCGATATTAACGATAACCACCTTAATATAGATAACAATATTAACAATAATAACGATAATAACGATTGTAATGATATTAATATTAACAATAATATAGATAAATACAATCATACCGATAATTATAAAAATAGTAATATCGACAATAAGGATAATTAAGAGAAAAAACTGTAATAACGAATATAACGATAATAACGGTAATAAATTTAACAATAATGGCGATAATAACGATAATTACGATAATAATTATAATGACGATAATAATTATAATAGTAATAACAATAATAACGATAGGAAAGGTAATGAAGATAATAATAATAACTATAATTACGACAATAGTAATAATAATGACCATAATAACGGTATTAGCGATAATAACAATAATAATTATAAAGATAATAACGAAATTGACCGTAATAACGATAATGGTGATAATAACGATAATAATAATAATAATAGTCAAAACAATAACGATAATTACAATAATAATAACAACAGCAATAACGGTAATACCGATAATAAGGATAATAATAATTACAATGATAACGATAATAACGATAAGTACGATTATAATAATGTCGCTATTAACGAAAACAGTAATAATAATTATATCGTAATAACGATAATAACAATAATAATAATAACAATAAAAATGATAATAAAGAAATCAACGATAGTAATTGTAATAATAAAATAATAATAACGATACAAACGATAATAACGATATTTACGATATTATCGATAATATTAACAATAATAATAAATATAATGACGACAATAACGATAATAACGATATTAATAATAACAATTATAACGATGATATCGATAATAATAATTAAAATATTAACGATAATATCGATATTAATAATAATAATAATTACGATAATGGCGATAATAACGATAATAACGATTATAATAATAACGATAATTACGATAATTGTATTAATAATAATAAGGACAATAACGATAATAACGATAATATTAATAATAATAACAAAGATAACAACGATATTAATGACAAAAAAGTTAATAATGATAACAATACAAATTGTAATAATATTAATAATAATAACGACGATAATAACAATAATAATGAGAAGAACAATAAAGATAATAACGATAATAGCCATAAAAATTATGTTAATAACAACGATAATAACATTATTAGTATTAATAATAATAATAACAATAATAATTGCGTTAATGATGATAAAAACAATAAATATAGTAACGATATTCGAAATAATAATAATGACGATAATAATGGTAATAACGATAATAACGATAATTATAATAACATTAAAAACAATAATATTAATAAAAACAATAAATATAATAACGATAATAATAATAAAATAATAACAATAATAAGGATAATAATAATAATATTAATAAAACAATTAAGGATAATAATGATTATAAATATAATGATACTAACAATAATAATTATAATAATAATATCAATGTTAAAGATAATAATGATAAAAACGATAATAATAATAATAATAATAATAAACATAGTAATGATAATAACGATAATAATAATAACATTAATATCGATAATAAGGATTATAACGATAATAATAATACTAATAATAACAAAAATAACAATAATAATCATAAAAAATATAATACCATTAATAACGATAATTACGATATTAACGAAAATAAAGATAATAATAAGAAAATAATATCGATATTACAGCTAGGAACGATAATAACAATAATAATAATAATAAGAATAAAGATGATAACGATGTTAACGATTATAACTATAATAATAATAACAATAAAAACTATAATAACGATAATAAAGATAATTGTAATAATGATAATATCGATAATAGTAATAATAATTATAACGATAATAACGATAATAACGATAATAGTAGTAACAATAAAATCGAAAATAACCATAATAATAATTATAAATATAATAATAACAAGAAAAATAACTATAATAAAGGTAATAATATTAACAATAATAACGATAACAACTACAATAGTGCTAAAAGTAATAAAAATAAAATAGAAAATTAGGATAATAACGATGACAACGATAATAATAATAACAATATTAAAGATAATAACGAAAATAACGATAATAACGATTATAATAATAACGCTAATAACGATAATAATCATAATAATATTATTAATAATAACGATAAAGACGATTATAATGGAAATATCAATAATAACAATATGGATAATAACGAAAATAACGGTAATAACGATAATAATAATAGTAATAATAGTAGTAAAAATAAAAATGATAATTACGATAATAACGATAATTATAATAGATATAATAACATTAGGACAATAATAACGATAAAAAAGATAATTACGATATTCATAATAACGATAATAAACATGACGACGACAATGAAGATAATAATAATTACGATAATGACGATAATATCGATAATAATAATAATAATAACGACATTAATAACTATAATAAATTTGTTAACGATATGGTATTAACGATAAAGACGACAATAGTAGTAATAGTAATAATGATAATAACGATAATAATGATAATAAAGGCAATAAAACTAAATAAATAAAATAACAACGATATTTTCGAAATTAATGATGAAAGTTATAAGAATAATAATAATAAGAATAATTACATCGATAATAAGGATAATAAACCTAATAACAGTAACGATAATGCGATCTTAATAATAACAATAATAATAACGATAATAACGATAACAACAATAATAACGATAATAACTATATTAACGATATCAATAATAACGAAAATAACGTTAATTTCGATATTAATAATAGCAATTTAAAAGATAATAACGGTAACAATAATAATATTATCGACATTAATAACTACAATAAAGGTAATATAGATATGGTATTAACGATTGAAACGACAATAGTAGTAATAGTAATAACGATAATAACGATAATAACATAAACAATAATAATAATAATAAAGATAGTAAACAAATTATCGAAAATAACGTTAATAACGATCATAATAATAACAATAACAATGATAATAACGATAATAGCTATTATAACGAAAACAACGACAATAATAATAATTATAATAATAGTAATATTAACGATTACAAAAGAAATAATGATAATAATAGTAGTAATAATAACAAATATAATAATAATAACGCTAATAAAGAAAATAACGATAATATCGACAATAATAATAACAATATTAACTATAATAACAATGATAGTAATTATAATATTAACGCTAATAAAGGTAATAATAGTCATAATACTAATAATTGTAACAAAAATAATCACCCCAAAAATAACAATAATAACGGTTATGACAAGAATAATATTAATAATAATAATGATAATAATGATAATAACAATATAATCTATAATAATAAATACAATAATAACGGTAATAACTATAATAATGGTAATAATAATAATAATTATAACGATAATAACGATAATATCGATAATAATAATATTAGCAAGAGCGATAAGAGCGGGAATAGTAATAACCATAAATTAGATAATAATGATATTAATGAAAATAACTATTATAATAATATTAAATAATAAACTAATACGGACAATAACAATAACAATAATAACACAAATACGATTATTACGATAATAACGATAATAATAAGATTAATAATAAAGTCGAAAATAAGGATAATTACGAAAATAACGGTAAAAGTGATAATAACTATAATAACGACAATAATAATAATAATAATAACGATAATGAATATAATAGCGATAATAATGATAATAATAATAATTAAGATAATGAAAATAATAATTATAACAATAATAACAATAATAACAATTATAGAGGTAATTACAATAATAACGATAATAACGATAATAATAATAAAAATAATAACAATAATATCGACAATAACGATAATTACGATAATAATAATAACAATATTAGCAAAAATAACGATAATAACGATAATAATATTAACAATAATAACGTTAGTTATATCAATATTGATAACAATAATAACGATAATAAAGGTAACAATAATAATCAATGACGATAATGACGATAATAACGTTAATAATAATAATAATAACTATAATAATAATAACTATAAAAACGATAATAACCGTAATAACGAAAATAACGATGATAGCAATAATAATAATAATAATAATAATATTAACGAAAATAGCGATAATAACGGTAAGAATAATATAAATAGTAGTAAAAATAAACGTAATAAAGATAATAAGGATAATAACATTAATGTAAATAACGATAATAAAGCCAATAATATTAATAATAATAACCATAATAATGATAATAACGAAAATAATTATAACGAAAATGAGGACGATAATAATAATCATAACAACGATAGTAAGGATAAATACGATAATATCGATAATAATAATAGCAACATTAACATTAATATCAATAAAAACGATGATATCCATAATAATAATAATAATGTTAACGATAATAATGATAATAACGATAATAGCCGTTTTAGTTATAATAATTATAACGAAAATAACGTCAACAACGATAATTATGATAATAATAATAATAAAAATAACGATAATAATGATTATAACGATAATAACTATAAAAACGACAATAATATTGATAATAATAATGAAAAAAATTATAAAGTCGATGACTATAATAGCTATAATAGTAGGAGTAGTAATATCAATAATAACAATAATAATGACAATAAAGGTACTAACTATAATTATATTTACGATTATAATGAAAATAGTAATAATAATAATAACGATTATACCGATAATAACGAAAATAACGATAATAATAATAATAATAATAATAATAATAATAATAATAATAATAATAATAATAAAGATAATAACGATATTAACGATAATAACGATGATTACGCTAATAACTATAATAACGATACTGACGATAGTAACGATTGTAATAATAACGATAATAACGATAATAGTAGTAATATTATTAACGATAATAACGATATTTACGAGAATAATTAAATTATAATATAGATAATAACGATATTAACGATAATAACGATAATAATATTAATGATAATAACGACAAAGAATAATAATAAATATCAATTGTAAATACAATAACGATAATGACGATAATATCGATAATAATAATAACGATAGTGACGATGATAATAATAACGATCATAGAGATTATAATGATAATAATTAGAATAATAATTATAGTAGTCGTTGAAATAATAACGATAATAAGGGTAATAAAAACGACAATGATGACGATGTTAACGAAAATAGTTATAACAATAGTAACGAAAACAACGGAAAATACATTAATAATAATAATAATAATAACGGAGGTAAGTATATTAACGGTGACAAATATAATATTAATAACAATTATAACTATAATAACGATAATAACGGTAATAGCAATAATAATAATTGTAATAATAACAGTTATAATAATAATGATAATTACGATAATAACGATAATAATAATAGTTATAATAACATTATTACAATATTAATGATAACAACGATAATAAAGATATCTATAATAGCGATAATAAAGACAACAATAATAACAATAATAATATCGATAATAACTAAAATAACGATAATAACGATAATAATATTACTAATAGCGAAATTAATAAATATAATAAATATAATAGCGATATGGTATTAACGATACAGGTGACAATAGTAGTAATAGTAATAACGATAATAAGGATAATAACGGTAATAAAAATAATAATAATAAAGTTAGTAACGATATAAACGAAAATAAAGATATAAGCTATAAGGATAATAATAATAAGAACAATAACAACGATAATAAAGATAATAAACATAATAACAGTAACGTTAATACGACAATAATAATAACAATAATAATAACGATAATAACGATAACAACAATAATAACAATGACTAACGACATCAATTATAAGAATATGACGTTAATTTCGATATTAATAATAGCAATATTAAAGATAATAACAATAATAATAATAATAATAACGCCATAAATAACAATAATAAATATAATAACGATATGGTATTAACGATAAAAAAGATAATAGTAGTAATAGTAATAACGATAATAACGATAATAACGACAATAAAAAAAATCATAATAACGATAATAGCAATAATAGAGATTGCGACGGTAATAGAGACAGTAATAATAATAATAATAATAATAATAATAATAATAATAATAATAATAATATTAAAGATTACAACGAAAATAATGATAATAATAGCAGTAATAATAACAATAATAACGATAATAATGCAAGTAAAAATAACAATATTAAGAATAATATATATAATAACGATACTAACGATAATAAAATAATTAGTAATAACTGTAATAACAATATTAAGGATAAAAACGATTTTTACAAGTATCATAATAAAGATAATAACGATAATATCGATAATAATAATAAAAATATTAACGAGAATATCTACAATAATAATAATAATAATAATAAAAATATTAACGAGAATATCGACAATAATAATAATAATAATAATAAAAACCTTAATAACGATAATAACGCTAGTAAGGATAATAAAAGATATGATAATAACAAATTTAAGAATAATTACTATAATAACAAAAATAACGATAATAATAGCACTAATAACAATAATAACAACAATATTGCACATAACAATAATAACAATCATAATAATAATGATAATAACGATAATATCGTTAATAATATTAACAAAATAAAGAACAATATCGATAATTATAATAATAATATTAACAATAATTACGATAATAACGTTAATAACGATAATAACGATAATAATAAGAAAACTATTGTAACAATAATAACGATAATAACGATAATAATATAAACGATAATGAAGGTGTAATAATAATAATAACGATAATAACGAAAAATACGATAATAACGGTATTGATAATAATGATAATAACGTTAATAACGTTAATAATAATGGTATTAATAACAATAATAATAACATTGATGATAATAAGGATAATAACGATAATATTAATAACGATAATAACTACAATAACGATTATGATAATAATAATTATTACAATAAGACGATAATAACGATAATAACAATAATAATAATAATAATTATTACGATATACAACATAATAACAATAATAATTATAGTAATTATAATAATTATTATGATAAACACGATAATAATGATATTAATGATAATAATAATTATAATAATAATAAAATACTTCATTAACTATATTTACGATAATGCCGATGATTATAACAATAATAACGATAACAATGATGATAAAAATAATAATAAAAATATCAATTTTAAAGTTAATTACGATAATAAAGATAATAATAATAATATTAATAACAACAATAACTGTAATAAAGATAATAACGATTATAACGATAATAAGGATAATAATAATAACAATAATATTGATGGAACAGTAATAACGATAATAACGATAATAATAATAATAATAATAATAACGATAATATTTATAACAACGAAAATAACGAATACAATAAAATAATAAATAACGATAATTACGTTAATAACGATAATAATAATTGTAATAATAACCATAATAACGATAATAATAACAATAGTAGGAACAATAATACGGATAATAACGATATTAACGATATTAATAATAACGATTATGACAATAATAATAATAATTATGATAATAACGTTAGTAACGATAATATTAATAAGTATGAAAACGATTATTATGATATTAACGATAACAACAATAATAATAATAATAACATTAATAAGGATAAAAGGGTAGTATTGATAATAATAATAAAAATATTAACGATAATATCGATAACAATAATAATAATAATAACAATGATGACGATAATATAGATTATAACCATAATAATAATAACAATGAAAACGTTGACATTAATAATAAAAATAACGATAATAACGACAATAATGATAATAAACATAACAGTATCAATAATAAGGTTAATAACGACAATAATTATAATAATTATATTGATAATAACAATAATAAAGAAAAAAATTAAAATAATGATATTAATAACGATATAGACAAACATAACCATAAATATAGTAGTAATAATAACAATAATATCATTAAAGGCGTAAAGAAAAAAAATTAAT
Organism: Vespa crabro; assembly: GCF_910589235.1. Classification (NCBI taxonomy): domain Eukaryota; kingdom Metazoa; phylum Arthropoda; class Insecta; order Hymenoptera; family Vespidae; genus Vespa; species Vespa crabro. The sequence goes on from NW_025813595.1 coordinate 4,504,746, forward strand.
AATAATAACGATAATAACGATAATAGCGATATTAATGATAATAACGATAATAATAATTGTAATAATAACAATATTAACGGTAATAACACTTATAATAATGACCATAATAACGATAATAACGTAAATAACTATAATAAAATTAACAATAATATTGATAATAACGATAATACCGATAATAACGTTAATAACAATAGTAATAATAATAATAAAAATAATAATAATAATAACGATAATTGCTATAATGGGGAAAATAATAATAATTATAATAATATTACTTAAAATATAAACGAAAATAACCATAATAATAGAACATATTATAACTTAATAATGTGAATAACGATAAAAACGATAATAATATATCGATAATAAAAATAATAAAATTAATAATAAAAACAATAATACAGGTAATAATGATAATAATGATAAAAACGATAAAAACAATAATATTAATAATAATTATAATAACAATAATAACGATAATAATAATTACGATAATGACGATAATAATAATAATAATAATAATAATTGGTATAATAACGATAATAATAGTGGCAATAATAATAATAACTAATTATATCAATAAAAAGAATAATAACGATAATAATAATGACAATAATAACGATAACGATGGAAATAATGATAATAACGTTGACATTAATAATGATAAAATCTATAAAAACGATAATAACGGTAATAATAATGACGATATTCAAAGATAATAAAGGTAATAAAGATAATAATATTAAAGACAATAACGACAAGTTTTACAATAATAATAAGGATAATAGTATTAATAACGATAATAGAAGTAATAATAATACTAATAACAATAATAACGATAATAAACTTATAAAGAATAATAATAATAACAAGAGTAACGATAATAAATATAATAACAATATTAATAATAGCAAAAATAACGAAAATAGCAATAATATTAATTACTATAATGACTATAATAACGATAATATTAAAAACAATAATAACGATAATAACGATAATAACCGTACTAACGATAATAATAATATCAATATTAACGAAAACATCGAAAATAATAATAATAATAATAATAATAATAATAATAATAATAATAATAATAATAATAATAATAATAATAAAAATGAGGATAATATCGTAGAAAACGAAAATAATATTAGTCATAATAGTATCGGTAATAACAATAATAACGAAAATAAGGTTTTTCACGATAATGTCGATAATAATAATAACAATTATAACAGTAATAAAGATAATAGCGGCAATAACAATAACAATAATAACGATAGTAAAGACATTAACGATAATAATAACAGTAATAATAATAAAGATAATAACGATATTTAAAATAAAAAAAAGATAATTACGATAATAATAATAAAAATAGCAACGATAACAACGATGAAATCGATAATAACGATAATAATAATAATATTAACGGTAATAACGATAATAATAATAATAGTAATAATAATAACAACGATAATAACGATAATAACAAAAATAACGATAATAATAATAATAAAGAAAATAACGCAATTAACGATAATAACAATAATAATAATAACAATAACAACGATAATAACAATATTAATAATAACAATAAAAAAATTGGTCATAAGGATAATAAAAATATGAACGATATAGTAATAACAATAACAACAATAATAACGATAATTACCATAATAATGTTTATAATAAGAAAGGTAATAATAATTATAATATTCATAATAATTATAATATCGATTTTAAGTAACGTAACAGTAATAATTGTAATATAAGAACGATAATAACGATAATAATAATAACTATAATAACGATAATAACGATAATAATAATAATAACGATAACAAAAATTAGAATAATAACAATAATAATAATATTAACGATAATGAGGATAATATAGGTAAAAAAAACAGCAATGACGATAACAATATTAATAATAATAATATTAGCAATAACAACGATAACAACGGTGTTATCTATAATAATAATTGCAGTAATATCGATAAAATCCATAATAATAACAATATTAAATAAATAACGATGATAACGATAGTAATGATAATAACGATAGTAATAATAGTAATAATAATTATGATAACAAATATAACGATAATAACGATAATAACGATAGTAATAATAACGATAACAACGATTATATCGATAATAATAATTACAATACTAACAAATACATCGATAATAATAATAATAATAATGACAATAATATCGATAATAGCGATCATAAAGTATATAATAATAATAATAATAACGGTAAAAATAATAATAATAATAAAGACAATTACGATAATAACGACAATAATAATAACAATAATAACAATAATAGCCATAATGTCGATATTAAAGATAATAACGATAATAATAATAACAATAATAACGATGATAACGAAAATAACTATAGTGACGATAATAACGAAAATAATGATAGCATTACAAACAATAATATCGATAATAACGATAATTACGATAATAGTTATAACAATAATATAGATAATAAGGAAAGGATATATAGTAATATTAACAATAATATGGATGGCAACGATATTAATGGCAATTATAATAATTATTAATCTATAATAAGGATTATAAGGATAAGAACGAACAAAACTATTAATAAGTAAATAACGGTAATTATAATAATAATAATAACGATAATGACGATAATAACAGTAATGACCATAATAACGATTATAATAATAACGATAGTAACGATATTAGTAATAATAATAATAATGATAATAACGATAATAACGTTAATAACAAGAATAATAATAAAGTAATAACGATGTTAACGACAAAAACGGTAATAATGATAATAGCAATAATAATAATAACAATAACAATAATAACGCTAATAACTATAATAATGTCAACAATAAAAACGATCATAACGTTAATAACAATAATAATAATAGCAATAAGAGCGATAACATCGATAATAACAATGATCGTAATAATAACGATAATAGTGGTAACAACGATGACAACGATAATAATAATAACAATAATAACGATAATAAGGATAATAACGGTAATACCGATAATAATAATAATAATAATAACGATAATAACGATATTTACGAAAATAAGGATAATAAAAATAGCAATATTAACAATAATACCGATATTAATAATAATAAGAATAATAAAGACAGTAACAATAATAATAATATAAACACTAATGTTAATAAAGTTTTCAACGATAAAAACGACAATAGTAATAATAATAATAACCATAATAATGATAACAAAAATACTAATAATAATAATAATAATAATAACAGTATTAACGATAATAACGGTTATAATCTTAATAACTATAATAACGATAATAACAATAAGAACAATAATAATAATAGAGATATTAAAGATATTAACGATAATAAGAATAATAATAATAACAATAATAACAATAATAATAATAATAATAAAACCTATAGTAACAATAATAAAGATAATGAGAATAATAATAATCAAAATAATAACAATTATAACGATAATTACGTTAATTACGATAATAATAATAAAATTAATAACTATAATTGCGATAATAACGAATATATTAATAGCATTAATAACGATTTAATGATGATAATAATAATAATAATGGTAATAACAATATTAAGGATATTAACGATAATAGCGATAATACTAATAACGATGACAATGTCAAAAATAATAATAATATAATTAATAACGAAAATAAAGATAATAACGATAATCGCGATAAAATCAATAATAATAATAATAATGATAATAACTATAATAACGAAAAAAACAATAATAACGAGAGGAATAGGAACGATAATAAAGATATAAGAATATCAATAATTATATTTATAACGATAACAGCGACAATAATGATAAAAATAATAATAATAATAACGAAAGTAAGGATAATAACGTGCCAACGATAAGAACAATAATAATAATGCAGTAAATAAAGATAAGAACGATGACAACGATAATAATAATAATAATAATAATAAAGATAATTACGATAATAACGATTATAAGGATTATAACTATAATGATAATAACGATATTACAAATAATATTAAGAACGATAATGAAGATAAAACGATAAAAGTGGTAATAAATATAATAACATCAATAATAATTAAATAATTGTAATAATAGAGATATTAACGATATTAACGTTAATAACGATAATAATAAAAATAGTAATAAAGATAAATACGATAATAACGACAATTATAATAATAATAAAAAGAATAAAAACGATAATAATGATAATAACGATAATAATAATAACAATAATTGCGATATTAACATAATCAACGATAATAACAATAATGACGTTAATAATAATAATCATAATGAAGATATTAACGATAACATCAACAATTATTATAATAATAATAATAATAATAGTAACCATAATAAGTATAATATCGATAATAACGATAATAACAATAACGATAGTAACGATAATACCGATAATACTAATAACAATATTGTTGATAATATCGATAATAATAATAATAATAACGATAATATCGATAATAATAATAACTATAATAACGATAATAACGATTAAAGAGATAATAATAACTATAGTAATAATAACGATATTATAGATATTAACGACAAAATAATAATAATTATTATAACGATAATAATGGTAATAACGATAAAAATAATAGAAAAATTACAATAATATCAATAATAACGATAACAAATATAATAACGATAATATCGATAATAATAAATAAGATAACATCAATAACATCGATAATAATGATAACAATATTAACGATATAATCGATCGTAATAACAACAATGTCGACGATAATATCTGTAATAATAATAACAATATCGACAATAATATCGATAATAATAATAACAATAATAACAATAATACCGATACTAACGATAATATCGTTAATAATAATAACGATATTAATGATAATAGCGATAAAAACAATAACGATATAAACGATACTATTGACAATATTAAAGATAATAATGATAATAATTTTAAAACGATAATAATTATCATAATAATAATAGTAATAACGATAATAACGATAAATAAATTAAAATAATAACGATAATATGGATAATAATAATAAAATTAATAACGTTAATAACGATAATTAAGATAATAACGGTAATAATAATAAAATTAATAACGCTAATAACGATAATAAAGATAATAATATTATTAATAATACCGAAAATATCGATTATAATGGAAATAATAATAATAACAATATTGATAATAACGATAATAACGGTAATAACGATAATAATAATAATAATAAGAAGAATATTAAAATTATAATCACCAGAATAATAACAATAATACCGGTTATGATAAGAATAATATTAATAATAATAACGAAACAATAATAATAATTATAAATATAATAATAATAATAATAATAATAATAATAATATCATTAATACTCACAATAATAACAATAATAACGGTTATGAGAAGAATAATATTAATAATAATAACGATAATAATGATAAAAACGATATATTCGATTAGAATAATTACAATAATAACGATAATATATCTAATAATGATAATAATACTAATAATTATAACGTTAATAAAAATAATATCGATAATAATATTATTAATAATAGCGAAAATAACGTTAATAGTAATAAGTATAAAATCGATAGTAATGATATTAATCAAAATATCCATAAAAATAATAATAAATATAACAATACTAACGATAATAACAATAACAATAATAACAATAATAATGATTATTATTATAATAACGATAATAGTAAGAATAATAATAATATCGAAAAAATGGTTAATTACGAAAATAACGGTAATAACGATAATAACTACAAAAACGACAATAATAATAATAATAATAAAGATAATAACGATAATAACGATAATAGCGATTATAAAAAATACAACAATAAAGATAACAAAGATATTAATAAATAATAACAATAATAACAATTATAGCTATAATAACAATAATAACGATAATAAGGATAATAATAATAACACTAATAATAATAATATCGACAATAGCGATAATTACGATAATAATAATAACAATTATAATGATAATAAAGATAATAACAACAATATTAATAGAAATAATAATAATGATAACAATAATAAGGATAATAGCAATAATAATAATAACCAAATTAACGATTATATTGATTATAAAGATAATGATAGTAACGATAATAATAATTATAATAATAACTATAATTACGATAATAATAATAGAAAAGACAATACTACTAATGATTATAACCTGAAAATAACGATAATAACGATAATAATAATAAACTTAATGACGATAATAACGCTTATAACGATAATAATAATAACAATAACATTGATAATAACGACAATAATCATAATTACTGTAATAATAATAACAAATATAACTATTAAAACGGTAATAACAATAATAATATTAACAATAATGACGATAATAAAGGTAATAACGATAATAATAATAATAATAATCACGATATTAACGGTAATAACGCGTAATAATAAGTGCAACAGTAACAATAGTAATAATAGCAATAATAACGATGGTAAAGAAATGGAAGATAATGGTAATAATATTAATTAAAAATTAAGGATAATAACGAGTATAACGATATAAATAATATAAATAATAATAATAATTATAATAATAATAAAAATAATAACGATAATAAATAAAATAACGTTAATAAAAAAAGTAATAATAACAATAATATCATTATTAAAGATAATAAAGATAAGAACGATAATAATAATCATAATAATAACAATAATATTCATAACAATATTGACGATAATAACGGTAATGACGATAACAATAATAACGATCATAAGCATAATAGGAATAATAATAACATGTATAACGATTATAACTATAAGAATAATAAAAAGAAAAATAATAACAATATTAACGATAATAAAGATAATAATAACAATAATATCAAAAGTAGTAATAACGATAATATCGATAATAATGTCAATAAAGATAGAAATAATAATAACAATAATAACAATAATAACGATAGTAATAATAACGAAAAAAATAATAAAAGCGGTAATAATTATAATAGTAATAACGATAAAAACGATGATATTAACGATAACATTAATAATTATAATAACGATAAGAACGACAATAAAGATAATAATAATAATAATAACAATAACGAAAATGAGGATAATAACGATAATAATAATAATAATAATAACGAAAATAAGGATAATAACGATAACAACGAAAATAATAATAACAATAATAGCGATAATAACGATATTAACGATAATAATAATAATCACAATAACGATGATAACGATAATATCGATAATAATAAAAGTAATAATAGTAATAATGATCGTAACGATAAAAAAGATAATAATAGCAGTAATAGTAACAATAATCATATTAATAACTATAATAACGATAATATCGATAATAATAACAATGACAAAGTTAATAGAAATGATAATAATGGCGATAATAACGATAATTACTTTAATAATAATAACAATAATAAAGATAATACTGATATTGACATTAATAACAATAATAATAATAGCAACAATAACGATAATTAAGAAAATAAAAATTATTATTAAAACGATACTAAGGATAAGAAAGATATCATCAATAATATTAATAAGAAAAATAAAGATAACATCGATTATATTAATAAAAATTTTAACAATTATGAAGATAATTATAATAATAATATTAACAATAATAACGATTATAACAATATTAACGATAATTAGGATAATAAAAATGACGATATTTACGAATATAACGATAAAAGGAATATTAATAATAACAATAACAAGGATAATAACAATAATAATAATAAAAGACTATAATAATAATTATAAAGATAATGATAATAAAGATAATAATTATAATAATCAACAAAATAATAACGATAATAATGATACAAACGATAATAATAATAATAACAATTAACATAATAACGATTATAACGATAATAATAATAACATATTAACGATAAAAACGATTATAACGATAATAATAATACTAATAATAACAATAATAACAGCAAGAATGATAAAAAATATAATAACATTCATAACGATAAAAACGATAATAACGAAAATAACGATAATAATAATAACAATAATAACAATAATAACCATAATAACGATTTTATAGTAATAAAAATAAAGATAAAATCGATGAAAAGGACAATAATAATAGTAATACTAACTATAATAACGATAATATCGATAATAATTATAACGAAAATAACGACAATAATAATATTAATATTAACGATAATAAGAAAAATAATAATTACATCGATAATAATAATAATAATTATATCGATAATAAGGGTAATTATGAATATAGCAGTAATAACGATAAATTATATAAAAAGACAATAATAATAATAATAAAAACGATAATAACGATAATAATAATAATAATAATAATAATAAAGGAAGTATCGGTATTAACGGTAATAACGATAATAATAATAACAATAATGAAGATAATAAGAATAATATTGATAATAACAATAATTATAATTATAATAATAATAATAAAAACGATAATAACGATAATGAAGGTACTAATAACAATAATAACAATAATAACGAAAATAAGAATAATCACGGTGACAAATATAATAATAATAACAGTAATAGTAATAATAAAAATAATAACAACGATAATATTGATAATAGCGATAATATTAATACGATAATAACGACAATACTAATAATAGTAACAACGATAATAGCGATAATAACGAATATAATAATAATAATAATAAAGATAATAACGATATTAACGACAAAAACGATAATAATGATAACAACAATAAATATAAAAAGAATAATAACAATAACAATGATAATAACAATAATAATGAGAACTATAATAAAGATAATAACAATAATAACGATATTTATCATATTAATAATAACTGTATTAACGATAATAACGATAGAAACAAATACAATAATAACGTTAATGACGAAAATAATGATAATAACGATAATTATAATAACAATAATTACTATAATAACGATACTAACAATAATAATAAGAAGAATTACAACGATAATAAAGAAATAACGATAATAATAATAACAATTATAACTATAATAATGATAATAACTATAATAACGATAATAATAATAATAATAATAATAATAATAATAATAATAATAATATTAATATTAAGAATAATAGCGATAATTACGATCATAATAAAAGTATTAATAATGATGATAAGGATAATAACGATAACATCGATAATAGTAATATCAAAAGTATCGATAATAACTATAATAACGATAAGAATAAAATAATAGTAACGATAATAACGATAACAAATATTATAACGTTAGTAATAATAACAATTATAACGATAATAAATGTAATGACGATAACAATAATAACGACAATTACGATATTAACGATAATAATATTAAAGATATTAACGTTCAACACGATAATAACGATAATAACAAATATAACAATAACGATAATAAAGATAATAAAGATAATAACGAGAATAATTTATATGAAAATAATTATAATACTGATAATGAAGTTAATAACGATAATATAGATAATAACGTTAATAATAATAACAATAATAACGTTTATAACGATAATAACGATAATAGTAATAATAATATCGATAGTAATAATAATTACAATAATGACGATAATAACGATTATAATGATAATAACGTTAATAATGCTAATAATAAGAGCAATAATAACGATAATAACGATAATAATGATAATAATAGATGTAATAATTCCAATATTGACAATAATAAAGATTATAACAAAAATAATAGTAGTAATAATAACAATAATAACAGTATTAACAATAATAACGTTAATAACAATATTATCCATAATAATAATAATAATATTATAGATTATAAAGGTAATAACGATAATAACGTTTATAACGTCAATAATAGTAGCAATAATAACGATAATAAGGATAGAAATAATAATAATAGTAAAAAAATAATATCGAAAATAACGATAATAACGATTTCGAAGATTGTAATAATAATTATAACGATAATAGCTATATCAATGATAATAACGATGACAACGATTAAAATAATAACAATAATACCAATAATAACGGTAATAACGACTATAATTATATTAATAATAATAATAATAATAATAATAATAAAGATAATAACGATAATAACGAAAAAATAGAAAATAATAGTAGCAATATTAACGATAATAACGATATTAATAAAAATAATGATAAATATAACAATAATAACGATAGTGATGAAATAAAAATTTTAATAATAACGATAATTTCTTTAATAGTGATAATAATAATAACGATAATAATGATAAAATTATAATAACAATAATAATAATATTATTGATTTTAACAATCATAACGATATCAACGACAATAGTGATAAAAATATTAATAATAAAATAGAAAATATGGTTAATAACGATGACAACGATAATTATAATAACAATATTAACAACAATAACGATAATAACGATTATACGGATTATAACAATAACGGTAAAGACAATAATAACGATAATAATGATAGTAACTATAATAACGATTACTACAATAATAACGATAATACATATAATAAAAATAATTACAATAATAATAATAATAATAATAAAGATGATAACAATAATAACGATTGTAATGATTATAACGATAATAATATTAATAATTTTAACATAAATAACGTTAATAACGATAATTATTTTAATACAAGTAATAATAACAATATTAACAATGTTTGCAATAATAATGATTGTAAGGATAATAATAGTGGTAACAATTAAAGTAATAACAGTAATAACGATATTAACAAAAATAAGGATAATAATAATAACGATAGTAGTATTAATAATATCGATAGTAACAATAATGACGATAATAACGAAAATAACGATAATAACGATAATAATAATAACATTAATAACAATAATTACGTTAATAAAGATGATAATATTAACAATAAGAACGATAATGACGATAATAAGGGTAATAGTAATAACGATAATAACGACAATAATAATTATAAAAATATTGATATAAACGATAATAACAATAATAATAATAATTGTAATAATAATAAAAACGATAATGACGATAATTACGATATTAATAATGATAATAATAACAATAATAAAGATAATAACGGAAATAATAATAATAATAATAATAATAATAATAATAATAACAATAATAAAGATAATAATGACAATAATAATACGAATAATAATAATAATAATAATATCAATAATAAAGAAATGAACGCTAATAATAAAAGTCATAATATCTATAATGACCCTAATAACGGTAACAACAACAATAATAAATAGGAATATATCGATAATATTGATAATGATAATAACAATAATAAAAATAGTAACAATAATAATGATAATACTATCAATGATATTAATAAAAATAATAACTATAATGACGATAATAACGATAATAACAATAATAACGATAATTGCGATTATAATAAAATGATTATAATAAAAATTAGCGATAAAATCGATAATATTAGTAATAATAATAACGACAATAACGATAATAACGATAATAATAGTATTAATAATAACAATATTATGAATAATAACTATCAGAACGATAGTAAAAATAATACTAGTAGTAAAAAAGGAATAAATATTGTATCGATAAAAACGAATTTAACGATAACAATAATGACGATAATTACGATAATATCGATAATAATAATAATAATAATAACTTTAATACCGAAAATAACAATTGAATCGTTAATAATAATAACGATAATATTGGTGATATCGATAAAAACAATAACGATATTAACGATAATATTGACAATCTTAAAGATAATAATGATAATAATTTTAAAACGATTATAATTATCATAGTAATTGTAGTAAAAACGATAATAACGATTATATATACAATAATAATAACAATATTAACGATAATGTCGATAATAATAATACTAATAAGAAAAATAATAAAGATAATGACGATCATAAAGATAATAACGATAATAATAATAATAAAAGCAATATCAATAATAACGATAATAACGATAATAGAAGTAATGTTAATAACGATGAAAACGATATTTCCGATAATAATAATAATAATAAATGTAACAGCGATATTAACGTTAATAACTATAATAATAATAATGATAATAACGATAATAACAATTTTAACGATAATAATAATAAGTATAATGATGATTATATCTATACTTTTAATAATATTAAGAACGATGATAACGTTAAATAATAGTAAAAGTAACTACAATAGCGATAATAAGGATAGTAACGATAATAATATTAACGGTAATAACGGTAATATTAATAATAATACAACGATAATTACGATATAAACAAAATTAATATTAATAATAATAAAGATAATAACGATATAAAGGATAATACCCCTAATAACGATAATAACGATAATATCGATAACAATAATAATAATAATCACGATAATAACAATATTAACGTTAATATCGATAATAATAATAATAATAATAATAACAATTATGCCGATAATAACGATCATAGGGATAATAATAATAACGATAATAACGATGATAATAATAATAATAATATCTATTGTAACAATAATAACGATAATGGTGGTAATAATAGTAATTATATTAACGATTCTGATGGTAATAACGTAAATAACGTTAATAATAATAAAATTAATAATGATAATTACGTAAATAACGACAATAATAATAGTAATAATAGCGATAATAATAATAGGTATAATAAGCGTTATAACGACATTAACGAGTATAACGTTAATAATAATAACGATAATAACGAATGCAACGATAATAATATTAAGGTTATTAACGAAAAAATTCATAATAATAATCACGATAATAAGGATAATAACGATAATGACGATAATAGCGATAATAATGATAACGATAGTGGAGATAATTACGATAATAACGATAATAATAATAATAATATCTATAATAACGATAAAAGCGATAATAACGAAAAATAATAATAATAATAACAATAATAACGATAATAGCGACAATAATACTAATAATAATAATAATAATACAAACGTTAATGACGATAATAAAGATAATAGTAGTAGTAGTAATATCTATATTAACAATAATAACGATAATAATGATCATAATAATATCGATAATAAAGAAATAATCGAAAACAATGACAAAAATATTAACGATAATATCGATAATAACAATAATAATATTAACGTTAATGTCGATAATAATAATTAATATAATGTTTATAATAACGATAATAACGATAATAACGATAATAAGGGTAATACCAATAATAATAATAATAACAATAATAATAATCATAACAATAATAACGATAATAACGATTAAATCTATCTTAAGAATATTAATAATAATAACGATAATAACGAAAATAACGATAATAATAGAAGTAATAATATCAATAATAACAATATTAAAGATAATAACGATAATACCGATAATAATAATAATAATAATAACTATAAAAATCATATCAATAATAACGATAATAACGGAAACGACGATAATAATAATAGTAATAATAACGATAATAAGCATAATAACGATAACATCGATAATAATAATTACAATAATGACGATAATAACTATAATAATCATAATAATAATAATGATATCAACGATAATGAAGATGAAAACGATTATAATAATAATCATAATAACGATAATAACGATAATAGTAATAATAACTGTAACGATAATAACGATAATAACGATAATACTGATAACAACGATATTAACGATAATAACAGTAATAATACTAATAAACATAAAGATAAGAACGATATTATTGTAAATAACGATATTAATAATAATAATAATAACGATAATAACCATTATAATGGTAATAACGATAATAACGGTAATAACGATTATAATAATAACGTTAATAACGATAATAGAACAATAATATTAACGATAATAACGATAATAACGATAATAGGAATAATAATAATAATATAGATAACAACGATATTAACCTTAATATCAATAATAATAATAAAAATAACAACGATTATGACGATAATAATTAAAATAAATATAATAACGATAATAACAGGAAAAATAATAGTTATAATAAAGAGAATAATGATACTAAAAATTTTAACGATAATTATAATATAAATAATAATGGTAAAAACGATTACAATGTTAAGAACGATATTAATGTTAATAATAATAATAATAATAACAAATATTCCGATAAAAAATATTTTAACGATAATCATAATAACTATAATAACGATAATAACGATAATAATCATAATAATAATATCGATAGTAACAATAAAACGATAATAACGATAATAATATTAACTAAGATAATGATAATGACAATAATAATTTTAAAACGATAATAATTATAATAATAATGAAACTAAGAATAATAACGGTGTAAACGATAATAATAATAATAATATTATCGATTATAACGATTATGACGTTAATAACGTTAATATTAATAAAATTAATAGCGATAATAACATATATAATGTAAATATTAATAGCAATAATAACGATATTAAGGATAGTAATAATAATAATATTAATAAAAATAATATCGAAAATAACGGTAATAAAGTTTACGAAGATAATAATAACAATAGTAACGACAATAACGATATTAAAAATAATAATAATAATAACAACGATAATAAGAATAATAAAATAATAATAATAATGATATTACCGATATTACCGATAATAATAGTAGCAATATTAACGATAATTAACAATATTAATAATAATAATAATAGATATAACAATAAAAACAATAGTGATGACAACAAAAATTATAATAATAACGATAGTTTCTATAGTTGTGATAATAATAATATCAATATTAACGATAATAACGATAATAACGATTATACGGATTATAATAATAACGAAAATAACGACAATGGAAATAATAATAATAACGATAATGACAATAATAACGATAAGAATGACAGTAACTATCATAACAATAATAACAATAGTAATAATAAAGATAATAACAATAATAACGATTATAATGATAATAACTTTTATAATATTTATAATTTTAACAATAATAACGATAATAATGTTAATTATATTAATAGAAGTAATAATAACAATATTAACAATGTTTGCAACAATAATGATAATAACGATAAAAATAGTGGTAACAATTAAAGTAATAACAATAATAACGATAATAACGATAATAATGATAATAACAATAACGATAATAACGATAATAACAATAAAAATATCAATAGTAACAATAATGATGATAATAACGAAAATAACGAAAATAACGATAATGACGATAATAATAATAAAAAAAATAACGATAATAACGTTAATATTGATAATAATAATAACAATAATAACAAAAACAACGATGAGAAGGATAATAGTAATGACGATAATAACGAAAATAATAAGAATAAATATTTCGATAATAACCATAATTACGATAATAATAATAATAATAATAACAATAATAACAATAATAAAGATAATAACGATATTAATAAATACGATAATATCGATAATAACGATAATCATTATAACAAAATTAACGATAATATCTATATTAATAATAACAGTATTAACCATAATATAGATAATATTAATAATAATAATAATAACAATAATAAAGACAATAAAGATAATAACTTCAATAATAATAACGATTATAATGATAATAACGATAATAACGATTATAAACATAATAATAATAATAATAATGATAGTTACTATAAACCTTATAACGATATTAAAGATTCTAACGTTAATATTAATATCAATAATAAGGATAATAAGGATTATATTGATAAGAGTATTAATAATATTAATAATAATAAAAATAATATCGATAATAACGATAATAGGGTTATTAATGGTAAAAATAATAACAATATTAAGGATAATAACTATAATACCGATAAGAACAATAATAATAGAATTAATAATAACAGTAATATCAATAATAACGATAAAGACGATATTAACCATAATAATATTAACGATAATAACGGTAATATCGATAATAAAATAACAATTTTAACGATATTATCGATTATAATTAAAATAAAATTAACAATAATGACGATAATAAAGATAATAAGAATATTAATAGAGATAATAATTACAATATTAAGAATAATAACGATAAAAACGATAATATCGATAATAAAATAACAATATTAACGATAATATCGATAATAATAACAATAATAATAATAATTGCGATATTAACGATTATAATAATAGCGATAGAAACGATAATATTAGTAATAATAATAATAATAATAAAGAAAACGATATTAACGATAATAACCATAATGGAAATAACGAGAATTACGATAATAACGATGTTAACGTTAATAATAGTAAGGATAACGATAATGTCGATAATAGTAACTATACTATTAACAATAATTTAGATAATAATAATAATAATAAAGATCAACTGTACCAACGATAATAGCGGTAATAACGATATTAACGACAATAAAACTAATAATAATAATAAGAGGTAATAAAGATTATAATGATAACAATGATAATATAGAAAAGAAGGATAATAATAAAACCAATTATAACAATATTAAGGATAATAATAAATAAGATAAAGTCGATAATATCGACAATAGTATTAACAATATTAATGATATTATCGATAATAATATTAACAATATTTACGATAATATCGATAATAATAATAACATTATTAACGATAACATATATAAAAATTATAACAAAAATAATAATAACAGTAATAACAATAACACCGATAAACACAATGATAATAATAATAACGATTATAAGGATAATAGCCATAATAATAGTAATAATAATAAAGATAACATCGATTTCAACGATAATAATGACAGTAATTATAACAATAATAACGATAATAACGATAACAATAATAATACCGATAATAGCAATATAAACAATTATAATCCTATTAACGATATTAATATTAATAATAATAACAATAAAACTGATAATAACAATAACAACGGTAATAATAGTAGTAATAATAACAATTATAACACTAATAACGTTAAAAACGTTAATAACGATAATAATAGTTTAATAATAACAATAATAACAATAAAAGCGATATTAAGGTTATTAACGATAATATCGATAATTATAATAACCATATTAACAATAATAACGATATTATAAATGATAACAATAACGATAATATAAATGATAACAATAACGACAATAATGATAATGTCAATAATAATAATAACATTATAAACGTTAACATCGATAATAATAATAATAATAATAACATTAACAACGATAATAACGATAATAAGTATAATAATAATAATGAACATAACGATAGTGACGATATTAACGATAATAATAATAATAATAATAATAATAATAAGAATGGTAATAACAATAACGTTAATTACGATAATAACAATAATAATAATAGTAATTATAACTCTAATAGCAATAGTAACGATAATAATGATAATAATATATACTATAATATCGATATTTTCGATAATAATAATAACAATATTAACGGTTATATCGACAAAAATAATATCAATAATAACAATAATAAAATTAATAATTTTAATAACGATAATAATAACATTATTATTAATAACAATAATTAAGATAAAAACGATAAAAAAATAATAACCATAATAACGATAATAGTAGCATTATTACTAATACTAATAATAACGATAATAACGAAAATAATGATAATAACGATTATAATAACAACGACAATTTCGATAATAGTAGTAATAATAATAACGATAATAACGATATTTACTATTATGATAATAATAATAATAAAGAAAATAACGATTAATCTATAATAATGATATTAATAATAACGATAATAACTATAATAACAATGTAATGATAATAATAACAACAATAATAACGATAATATTGATAATAATAATAATAATATTAATAGCAATAATATCGATGATGAAGAAAATAATGATAATAATGAGAATGATAATAATGATAATAGTAATAATAATATTATCAAAATAACAAAAATTACGATAACAACTATAATAACGATAAAAATAATAACGATAATAACATTGATAATAATAACTATAATAACGTTAATAACGATAATAATAATAGTAATAATGCAATTATACATAATAAACATAATGATAATAACGATAACGTCGGTATAATTACAACAATAAAATCGATAAATACGTTATTAGAAATAATAATAATAAAAATAATAATGATAATATCTTAAATAACGATAATAATAGTAACGATAATAACGAGAACAACGATAAAATTAATAACAATATTAACGATAATCACAATAATATTAATAATATCAATAATAATAACGATAAAATAGATAATAACGATAAGAATAATAATAATAATAATAGAGATAATAACGATATTAACGAAAATAAAGATAATAATGATAATAACAATAATAATAATAATAATAATAATAACGATAATAACGATAATGACGATATTAATAATAACAATAATAACGATAATAACAATTATAGTAATAATAATAATAACGATAATAACGATAATAACGATAATAATAATAATATTAATAATAATAATAATAAAATAATAATAATAATAATTGTAACGATAATAACACTAATAACGAGAAGAACAGGAACGATAATAACAATCATAAGGATAATGATATATTACAATAATAAAGATAACAACGACAATACCGATAAAAATAATAATAATAATAACGAAAATATGAATAATAACGATGTCAACGTTTCTAATTATAACTATAATAAAAACGACGTAAATACTGATAATAACGATGACAACGATCATAATAATAACAATAATAAGGATAAAAACGATTATACGGATTATAATAATAACTATAATAACGATAATAGTAATAATAATAAGAACGATCATGAAGATAAGACGGTAAATATGATAATAACTATAATAACGATAATAACAATAATAACTGTAATAATATTATCAATATTAAGGATAATGATGATTATAAATATAATAACTGTAATAACGATAATAACAATGAAAATAATAGTAATAATAGAGATGTTAACGTTATTAAGGATAATAACTATAATAATACCAACAAAAATAACGATAAATTCGATAATAACTACAATAATAATAATAATATTAACGTAAATATAGATAATTACTACTTCAAAGATAATAATAATAACAATAATAACGATGAAAACGATATAAACAATAATAACAATAATAATAATAATAATAATAATAACAATAATAATAAAGAGAATAATAAAGATAATAATGATAATATTGAAGATAATAATAACAATAATAACGATTTCAACATTACTAATGATTATAAGAATAACATTAATAACGATAATATAATTATCAACGATAATAACAATAATGACCTTAATAATATTATTCATAAAAATGATATTAACGACAATGACAACAATAATAATTATAACAATAATAATAATAATAATAATAACCATAATATCGATAATAACGATAATAAAGATAATAAAGATAATATCGATTATAACGATAATAATAATAACGATAATGACGGTAATAATAATAATAATAACGATAATAACGATAATAATAGAAGTACTAATAACAATATTAAAAATAATAAGTATAATAACTAACATAACGATAATGAAAATAATAATAATACTTATAATAATAACAGTATTACGATATTACCGTTAGTAATAATAGTAATAATAACAAAAATAACAATAATATCGTTAATAACGATAATAACGATATCAATAATAACGATAATAACGAATATAAAAATAATAATATCTACAATAAAGATAATAACGACAATAATAGTAATAATAATAACAATAATAACAATAAAAACGATAATAGGGATAATAATAAATACGATAAAGTCGATAATATCGATAATAATATTAACTATATTTAAGATAATATCTATAAACATAATAATAATAATAATAATAATAACGATAATAACGATAATAACAATGTTAACGATAATAATAATAACGAAAATAACTATAATAATAATATTAACGATAATAATAATAATAATAATATCGATAATAACGATAATAACAATAATAACGATAATACCGATAATAACGAAAATAAAATAATAATAAGGACGATAATAACGCTTATAACGGTTATAATAATAATATCAATATCGACAATAACGATAATAGGGATAATAACGATAATAATAATAATAATTATAACAATAATTGCAATAATAACGATAATAAAGAAAACAAAAATAATAACCACAATAACGATAATAATAACATTATTACTAATAACAATAATAACGATAATAACAACAAAAATGATAATAACGATTATAATAACAATGATAATACAGATAATGGTATTATTAATAATAACGATAATAACGTTAATTACGATAATAATAATAACAATAATATAGAAAAGATCAATATTATCTATAATAACGATATTTATAATTACGATAATAACTATAATAACAATGAAACGATAATAATAACATCAATATTACCGAATATATTGATAATAATAATAATAAAATATCAAAAATAACAATAATTACGATAATGACTATAATAACGATAATAATAATAAAAATAATTACGATATTAACGATATTACGATAATAGCAATAACGATAATAAGGATAAAAATCTTAACAATAAAAACGATATTAAAGATTTTAACGATAAAAATAATAAGGATATTAACGATAATAACGATAATAATGATAATAATAATAATAATAATAACATTAATAAAGTTAATAGCGTAAATAACGATAATAGCGATAATAATTATAATAATTATAACGAAAATAAGGATAATAACGATAATTATGAAATTAATAATAATAATAATATCAATAATAATGATTATAACGATAATAACTATATTAACTATAAAAACGACAATAATAATAATAATAATGAAAATAATAATACCCTTAATGACGATAATAGCGATAATAGTAGTAGAAGTAATATCAATAATAACAATAATATCGATATAAGGATAATAACGATAATAATATTAACGATTATACCGAAAATAGTAATAATAATAATAGCGATAATAACGATAATAATTGTGTTAATGTTAAGAATAATAACAATAATAACGATAATAATGGTAATTATTATAACGATAATAACGATAGTTACTACAATAATAATAATAATAATAACGTTAAAAGGGATAATAACTATGTCAACGATAATAATAATAACAATAATATCAATAATAACGATAATAACGGTAATAATAATAATAATAATAATAATAATAATAATAACGATATTAACGAAAAGAACGATAATAATGATAATATTCTTATCAATAATAACGATATTAAAGATTTTAAGGATAATAATAATAAGGATAATATAGATAATAACGATAGGAATAATAATATAATATAAATAGTAACAATAATAACGACAAAGACGATAATAATGATAATAATAATAACGATAATGACGATGATTATAATAACGATCATAAAGTTAATAATAAAAATCATGTTAAAGATAATAACGCTAATAACGATACTAATGATAATAGCGATAATAATAATAACGATATTAAGGATAATATCGTTAATAATTGTAACAATATTCATAATAATAACGATAATAATAATATTAACATAACGTTATTATCTTTATTATCGTCATTATGATTACCGTTATTATTGTTATTATCGGTAATATCGTTAATATCGTTATTATCTTTATTATTATAAAAATAATTATCGTTATTATCCTAATTATCGTCAAAATCGTTATTATCTATATTATTATTAGTTTTATTATTACTATGATTAACATCGATATTTTCGTTATTATTAGTAATACTAATGTCGTAATTATCATTAATAATGTTATCGTCATAATATTTATTATCGTTATTATTGTTATTAATGTTATTATTTCTACTTTTATTATTAATTTTATACAAAGTATCGTTATTATCTTTATCATTATTATTACTATTATTATCGTTATATTCGTTAATATCGTTATTATTATTATTACTATTGCCGTTATTATCGTTATTGTTATTATCGATATTATCGTAAATATCGTTATAAATATTATTAATATTTTCGTTATTATTCGTATATTAATAAGAGCGATAGTAACGTTAATAGTAATAACTATAAATTCGATAATAATGATATTAATGAAAATAACTATAATAATAATAATAATGATGAAAATGATAATAACGATAACTTCGTTAATAATACTAACAATAATATCGATAATAAAGATAATAACGATAATAACTATAATAATAATAATAAAAATTTCGATAATTAAGTTAATTACGAAAATAAAGGTAATAACCACAATAACGGGAAAATCGATAATTAACGATATAGTCGATAATAACGAAATTAACGATAATAACGATAATAACGACATTAAATGTAATAATAATAAATATAATAACGATAATATCGATAATAATAACGATAATGACAACAAAAGTAATACTAATATTACTGGTAATAACGATAATGATGATATTGATAATAATAATAATCATAACAATACAAACTATAATAATCACCACAATAATAACAATAATAATCACCAAAATAATAACAATAAAAACGATTATGACAAGAATAATATTAATAATAATAACGATAATAATGATAATAACGATATAATCGTTAATAACAATTACAATAATAACGATAATTACTATAATAATGTTAATTATAATAATAATTATACCGATTATAACGATAATATCAATAATAATAATATAAGAGCGATAATAACGTTAATAGTAATATCTATAAATTCGATAATAAGGATATTATGGAAAATAACTATAATAGTAATAATAAATATATCAATAATAACGATATTAACAATAACAACAATAACAATAATAACAATAATACGATTATTACGGTAATAACAAAAACAATAAGATTAATAAAAATATCGATAATAAGTTTAATTACGAAAATAACGGTAAAAACGATAATAACGATAATATTGTCGATAATAATAACAAATTTTAACGATAATGATAATAACAAATAATAATAACAATAGTAAATATAAGAAAGATAATAAAAATAATAATATTAAAGAAAGTAACGTCAATAGTAATAATAAAAATAACAATAATAACGATAATAACGATAATAATGATAATAATAATAATAATAATATTGTTAATAACAATAATTAGTATATTACCGATAATAATAGTGGTAATGATAACAAGAAAAAAAATAACGATAATAACGATTCAACGCTAGGAACGATAATAACTATACTAACGATAATGACGATAATATCGATAATAATAATAATAATATTAGCAATAAAAACAATAATAACGATAATAACAACAATTATAATAAGGATAATAACGTTAATAATGATAATAATAATAAAGAAAACAATGATAATAACAAAATTAACGATACTAATAATAAAGACAATAACGATATTATCGATAATAATAATAATAATAATAGAAATAATAAACATAATAAGGATATTAAAGTTTCTAACGATAATAATATTAACTAAATTAACGATAATAACAGTTGTGATGATAGGAACGATAATAAAATAAATAATAATAAAAATAAAAACCTCAATAACAATAATAACGATAAAAATAAAAGAAGTAATAGGAATGTTATGAATAAAAATTATTATGACGGTAATAACGATAATAATAGAAGAAATAATAACAGTAATAACAATAATAGCGATGAAAACGTATTTAATATCAATTATAATAACTATAACGATAAGATGGATAAAAATAATATCAATATTTACGATAATATCGATAATAATAATAATAATAATAACTATAATAACTATAATGACGAAAATAACAATTATAATAATAACGATAATAAAGATAGTAACGTTAATAATAATAATAAAAATAATAATTATAATAACGATATTAAGTACAATAACGATAATAATGTTGGTAATCTTGTCAATAATAACAATAATAACGATAATAAATATTATGACGATAACAATATTAATGATAATATCGACAGTATTAATAATAATGATAATGATAATATCGATAGTAACGATAATAATAATAATAATAGTATCTATTGTAACAATAATAACGATAATGATGATAATAATAGTAATTATATTAACGATTCTGACGATAATAACGAAAATAACGTTAATAATAGTAAAATAATAACGATAATTGCGTAAATAACGAGAATAATAAACGTAATAATAGCGATAATAACGATAACAATAATATGAATAATATGCCTAATAACGACATTAACGACTATAACGTTAATAATAATAACGATAATAACGATAATATCGAAAATATTATTAACAATATTAACGAAAATATCATTAAGTATAATAATAATAAAAAAAGTTATAAAAATAATAACGATAATAACGATAATAATGATGATAACCATAATAATGATAAGAATGATCATCATATTAACGATAATAAGGATAATAATCATTACGATAATAACGGTAATATCGATAAAAGTAATAGAAATAATAACGATTATATCAATAATAATAATAATAATAATAATAACGATAATAACAATAATAACGGTTATAATATTAATAATAATAACGAAAATAATTATAGTAATGATTATAACTATAATAAGGTAAATAACGGTAATAAAAATAAAAATAAAAACTTCAATAACGATAATAACAAAATTAGTAATATTAATAATAAAGCTAAAAACGATAATAACGATAATAACGTATCATAATAATATCGATAAACACGATAAAATCGAAAATAATAATAAAAACTTTAACGATAAAATCGATAAAAATAATAATAATTTTAACGTTAATAACCATAATAAAAATAATAATAATAGCAATAATAACCATAACAAGGAAAATAACGATGATGATATTAACGAAAATAACGATAATAGTAATAAATATAATATCGATAGTAACAATAATAACTATAAAGACGATAATAACGGTAATGATAATAACGATAATGAAGATGGTTATAATAAAGATAATATCTATAATAACGGTATTAATATTAATAATAATAATAGCGATAATAACGATATTAATGATAATAACGATAATAATAAAAGCAATTATAACGATAATAACAATAATTATGGTAATAACAATAATAATTATAATAGTGATAGCATTAATAACGATATTTACGATAATAATAATAATAATAAAGATAATAACATTATTAACGATAATAAAAATAATAACGATAATAACGTTATAGACGATAATATCGATATTGATAATAAAAATATTAACGATAGAAATAATAATAATATTAACAAAATAACGATAATAACGAAATTATCGATAATAACGATAATAATAATAGTAATAATAATAACGATAATAAACATAATAACGATAATCATAATAATAATAATAATAACTATAATAACGATAATAACGATAATGACGCTAATAAAAAAATAATAATAGCAATAAAAACGAAAAATACGATAATAAAAATAGTAATAATAACGATAATAACGATAATGATTATAATAATAATAACGATAATAACGACAATATTAATGATAATAATAACGATAAAAATGATAATAACGATTACAACGATATTAATAATAATAACAATAATAATAATAATAATAATAATAAAAATAGTTATTATAATAAGGATAATAATATTAGTAACCATAAAAATTATAACAATAATAACGATAATAACGATAACAAAGATAACAATATTAAATATAATAACGATAATAATAATAACAACAATAATAATGGTAAAAAAGTTTAAGGGAAATAATAAAAATAATAATAAAGATAATATAGATATTAACAATATTAACGCTAATAATTATAACAATAATAACGATAATAACTATAATTACTACAATAATAATAATAATAATAATAATAATAAAGTTTATAACGATATTAATAATACTAATAATAACAATAAAAACGATAATAACGTTAATAACGATAGTAATAATAATAATAATAATAACGATAATATCGATATCAACGATAATAACGATAAGAATAATAACAGTAATAAGGATAAGAATGATAATAATGACAATAACGGTAAAAATTAAAATAATTATTACAATATTAACGTATTAACGTTCATAAAGGAAACAATAATAACGATAATAACGATAAAAACTAATATAATAGTAACAATAATAACGATAACAACGACACTAATAATAATAATAATAAAAATCATAACGATAATTACGATCATAATGACAATAAAGTCAATAACAATAATATTAATAATAACGACAATAACGAAAATGACGATAATAACGATAGTAATAATAATAATAAAAATAATAATATTAATAATAATAATAATAATAATAATAATAATAATATCGATAATAAAGATAAAAACGACGATAACATTAATGTAATAACGACAATATTAATAATAATGATATCAATAATAACCATAATAACGATAGTAATATTGATAATAATAATGATAATTTCGATATTAATGACAATAACGATAATAATAATAATAACAATAATAACGATAATAACGATAATAACGTTAATACCGATAATAATAATAACGATAATATCGTTAAAGGTAATAATAATAATAATAGCAACAGTATCGAAAATAACGATAATAGTAATAATGATATAGAAGATAATAATAATAATCATAAGAACGATAATAACGATAATTACAATAATAGCGATAATTACGATAATAACGATAATAAAAATAACGATAATAACGATAATAGCAACAATAATAACGATAATGAAAAGAGTAATAATAATATTTATAACAATAATAATGATAATTATGATTATCATAATAACGATAATAACAATACTGTTTAATGATAATAACGGTAATGACGATAGTAATAAGAGTCATAATATGATAATAAGAATAATAATAGTAATAAAAATATTGATAATTAGAATATATCGTTAAAAACGACATAAATAATAACAATATTAACAATAATAACGATAAAAACGATAAGAAATATAATTATAATAAAATTATTAACGATAATTACTTTTATTACGATAATAACAATAATAACCATAATAAAAATAATAATAAAATTCATAAAATCAATAATAACGATAATAGTAGTATTAATTACGATAAGAACGATAATAACAATAAAAACGATAACAAGAATAATGATAATAACGATAATAACGGTAATAGCGGTAACATTAATTACGATAATAAAGATAATAACGATAATAAAAATAATAATAAGATCAATAATAACGATAATAAGGATGACTTCGATAATAATAATAACAATAATATCAATTGTAACAATAATAATAATAATTAAAACAATAATAACGCTAATAACGATAAGAACGATAATTACGTTAATCATACTATCAATATTAACCATAATAACGAAACTAATAAATACGAAAATAATATTAATGATGATAATGATAATAAAGATAAAAACAATAATAACGACAACAATAATATCGATAATAACGATAATTATTATAATGATTATAATAAAACTAATAGTAATAATGACCATGATGACATTATTAACGATAACCATAATAGGGATAATAACAACATTGACAATAATAAGGATAATTAAGAAAAAAATAATATATAATAATAACAACAAAAACGATAAAAACGGTAATAACGTTACTAATAATAATAGTAATATTGATAATAACGATAATAACCATAATAACAATAATAAAAAATATTATATTAATATTCTTAACGGTAATAACGATAATAACGATATAAATAATAATAACAATAATAATAATAATAACGATATAAAGGGTAATAACAAAAATGACGATAATAATAATAATAACAACATTGATAATTACAATAAAACGTTAAAAAAGATATTAACAATAACAATATTAACAATAATGACGATAAGAACGATAATAACTATAATTATAATAAAATTAATAACGATAGTTACTATAATGTCGACAATAACGATAATAATAACAACAATAATAACGATAATTATTGTAATATCGATAATAACTCAAATAATAAAATCAATATTAATTTTAACTATAATAACGATAATAAAGATAATAATAATAACAATATTATCGATAATATGGATAATGACGATATTATTATTATTAGTAATAACAATAATGACGATAATAACGATACATACGATTATAACGATAATAATAATAATAATGATGAAGATACTAAAGATATAACATTAATAATGAAAATAATAATAATTATAATAGCGATTATAACAATAAAACCATAATAACGATAAAAATTATAATGTCGAAAATATTAATAATATTAACAGTAATATCGTATATAGCGATAATAATAATAATAATAATAATAATGATACTATCGATAATAACGATAATAATCATAATAATAATAATAACAATATTAACAATATGAACGATATAATCATTAATAACGATATTATCGATAATAATAATATCAGTAGTAAAGATAAAAACAGTAATATTAATAATAATAATAACAATAATAACGATAATAACGATTATATAGATGGTAATAAATATAATAATAACAATAATAAAAGTAATAACAGTAAAAACGGTAATAACGATAATCATGATGGCAATAATAAAGTTAGTAACGATAATTATTATAATGCCGTTAATAATAATAATAATAATAATAACAATTATTACGGTAATAAAGTTAATAATTATTACAATAATATCGATGATAACGGTAATAACGGCATTAATAACAATAATAATAATACCCATTATAAATATAATAACGATGATAACAATAATAGTAATTATAATAATAACAACAATAACGATAGTAACTTTAATAATAATAAAATTAATAATAATATTTACGATCATAAAGTTAAAAATAATTTCAAATAATATGGATGACAAAATTAATATTAATAATAATAATAACAATAACAATGATACTAAAAATAATAAAAATAATAACGACAATAACGATAATAATAATAAAATTAATAACGATAATTACGATAATAACGATAATAATTATAGCAATAGTAACGATAATAACGATAATAATGGTAATAATAATAATTACAATACTAACAATATTAACTATCATAATAATATCGATAATGACGATAAAATAATAATTATAATAGCGATATTAACGATAATAACGATAATAATAGTAGCGAAAATAACAATAATAATTATGTTAATAATAACGATAATAACGATAGTAACGATTATAATAATAATAATAACGATAATATCTATAATAACTGTATTAATGATATTTATAATATTAATAATAAAGATAATAAAGTTATTAATAGTAGTAATAAAAACACTCATAACAACAATAACGATCATAGCGATAATAATGATAATAAGGATAATTTTTTTTTATTTTTTATTTTTTTTGACGGTCTGTGAATGCCAATTTTTACGCACTTACCTAGGGTCCCTGACCGCTAGAGGAACCCTTTACCATTTGGGTCCCCCGTTATTGTCCCTGGAGTGTCGGGCTCATCGTTGGAATAGACACTACCGACTAAACGCATTTCCATCCTAGTGGCATAGTGAAACCATCCCTGCACCGCTTTGTAGCATTACTTCGGAATGACACCACTGCCTCATGTCCCTAAACTGGTCTCTCTCATTCGGTTCTAAGTGGCAGGAACCTGGAACAACATTGGTGGCACGTCTATGGGCCATCCATAACCATCTTCTTGTTGCGTAAGATTTCCCTTACGTAACAGACCACCCTGTTCCACTTCATCTGCCCTCGCAGCATTTTCTCGACATTGTTGTCCAGCAAGATGTCCCCAAGCTCCTGCTCTAAGGCAAGTCATTCGGCGCTCCACCGGGTACATATGAAGAACGTGTGGTTTGCATCTTCTTTGATCGAATCCCCATAGGGGCAGTAGCCGTTTGCTACTTACCCCATCTTTGCGAGGAAGGAGAGGAACAGGCCATGCCATGATAAGAATTGGGTGAGGTAGAAATTTACCTCACCCGCCTTTCGGGTTATCCAGTTGTCAAGTCGACCATTGAGTCGGGCAGTCCATCTGCCCCTAAGTTCCTGCTCCCATCTGCTTTGTCAGGTCTCGATGCTGTTAGACCCGGCTTACTATGATGCCTCCTCCTTCCCCAGAACGGGCTTCTGCTGATGGACGAATTGTCTCTCCTTGGCTAGTAGGTCGATCGGGATTACCCCGATGACAATTAGCACTGCGGGCTCTGAGACCGTGCTGTAGGAGCACGCGATTCGGAGAGTACTCCTCTTGTGTACCGCGACTATAAAATAATGACAATAATTACGTTTATAAATATAATGACGATAATAATAATATTAATAATAACGATAATCACGATAATAAAGTTAATAATAATAATAACAATATCGATAATAACGATAATAAAGGTAATATAGATAATAATAATAACAATAAAAAAGAAAATATAGATTTTAATAATAATAATAATAGCGATATTAACGATAACAACGATAATAATAATAGTAATAATAACGATCATTACGATAATGTTGGTAATAATAATAATAATAATATCGATAATAACGATAATAACGGTAATAAATATAATAATAATAAAAATAATAAAGAAAATAACGATAATATCGATAATAATGATAATAATAACTAAAATTATAACGACAATAAAAATAACGATAATAACGATAATATCGATAATGAGATAATAATATTATCAATAATAACGATAATAATAATAGTCATAAACACAATAATAAAGACAATGACGATAATAACGATTATATAAAAAACGATAACAACACTAATAGTAATAATAATAATAATATTAATAATAACGTTAATATCGAATATAATTATCATTATAATGAAGATAATGGCGATATTAACGATAATGACGATAATAATAATAACAACAGTAACGCTAATTACGATAATAATTATCAAAACATAGTTAATAATATTTATAATAACAATGCTAACGATAATAAAAATAATAGTATTAACAATAATGCCGATAATGACGATAATAACGATAATAACGATCATTACGGTAAAAATATTATTAATAATAACAATAATAATAATAATAACGATATTAAGGATAATAACGATAACGTAAATAATAATAATAAAAATAATAACGATAATAGCGATAATAAAGATAATATTGATAATACTACCAACACTATTAAAGAAAGAAACGATTATAATAATAATAGTAATAACAATAAAAACATTAATGATACTAATGATATTATCGATAATCGTAATAATAATAATAATAACGATAATAACAGTTATAATGATAATAATTATAATAATAACAATATTAAAAATAATAACTGTAATAACGATAACAACGATAATAATTGTAGTAATAATAACAATAATAACATTACTAACGATAATAACGATATTAAAGATTATAATAATTACGATAATAACGATAATATTCATAATAATAATAACAATATCAACGAAAATTCCGATAATAATAATAATGACAATAATAACGACAAGAAAGGTGATAACGATAATATCGATAATAATAATATGGATTGTAACAATAAAAGCGATTATAATAATAAAAATAATAACGATAATTACGATATTAGCGATAATAATAATAACAACAATAACCATAATAAGGGTAATATCTAAAATAACGATAATAACGATAATAACAGTAATAGTAACAATAATAATAACGATGCTAACGATAATAACACCAATAATAATGATAATAATAATAATAATAAATATAACAATGGTAACGATATTACCGATAAATACGATTATATAATAACGATGATAACGAAAATATTAATAATAATTATGACGATAATAACGATATTCACCATAATAATAATAATAATAATAAAGATAATAACGATATCAACGATAATAATTGTAGTAATGAAAACAATAATAAGTATACTAACATTAATAACGATACTAACGATAATAATAATATCGATAGTAAGGAAAATACCGATAATAGTAATAAGAATAACAACTATAAGAACGTTGAATTCGATAATAATAGAACTAATAACAACAAAAATATCATTAATAAAGAAGAATTAATAAAGACAATAACGGTAATTATCATAACATTTATAACGATGAAAACCAAAATAAGGATAATAGCGTTAATAACGGCAATTATAATAATAATAATAACGATGTTAACGATAATAACGATAGTAATGTTAATAACGTTAATTATTATATTAATAATAAATATAATTACGACAGTATTAATAATAATAATAACGGTAATAACGATATAAACGATAATAATAATAATAATAAATATAATAACGATATTAATCATAATAACGATAATAGTTATAATAACTATAACAAAAAAAATAATAATAACAATAATAAAAATAATTACAATAATAATGACAATAATAATATCAATAATAACGATATAACGATAATAATAAAGATAATAACGATATTAACGGACATAAAGATAATAATAATAATAACGATAATAATAATAACGATAATAACGATAATTTCGGTAATAACATTTAAAATATTAACGAAAAAATCGATAATAATAATAATAATAATAACAATAATTACGATAAGAACGATAAAATCGGTAATAACGATAATAATAATTACGATAATGCCGGTAATAATAATAACGATAATAACGTTACTAACGATAATAACGAAAAGAACGATAATGACGATAATAACGATAATAATAATAATATAACCATAATAACGATATTAATGATAGTATCGATAATAACGATAATAATAAAAAAGATAAAGACGGTAATAATAATAATAATAACAATATTAACGAAAATAACAATAAATATAATTACAATATTATCGATAATGACGATAATGTCAATAATAACGATAACAATAATAAGGTTTATAACTATAGTATCGATATAATTATCATCAATAATACCGTTTATAGCGATAATAATAATTATTATAATAAAAATAATAATGAAAATAAATATATAATAATGATAATAATTATAACAATATGAACGATAATAACGCAATTATTAGGAATAATAATAAGAATAATAACGATAATATAAAATATAACGATAATTATAATATCATTAATAGCGATAATAAAGTTAATAACTATATTGACAATAAGAACAATAATAATAATAACGATAAGAAAGGTAATAATAATAACAACAATATAGATAATAACTGTAATAAGGATAATAATAATAACAATTATAACGAGAAAATCGATAATAATAATTATAACGATAATAAAAATAATACTAAAAATAACAAAAAACGATAATAATAATAAAAATATCAATAATAACGTTAATATCGATAAGAAGGATAAGAGTAAAAATAATAATATCGATAACATCAATAATAGAGATATTAACGAAAATAATAATTATAATTGCTACGATAAACTTCATAATAACGATATTAACGATAATAATAATAATAATTATAACGATAAACAACATAATAACGATAATAATGATAATACTAATAATAATTATTATGATAAACACGATAAGAATGATAGTAACGATAATAATAATAAGTAATACTTTAATAACTATAATTACGATAGTATCAACATTAATAATAGTAATAATATCAATAGTAACGATAATAATGGTTATAACGATAATAATATTAGAAAAATAATATTAATAACGATAATAGTAATAATTATAATAATAATAATAATAATAATAATTTTAACGTCACTAATGATATTTATGATTATATAATGATATAACGGAAAAATAATAATAATAATAATATCGATAATAACGGTAACAACGGTTACAACGATAATAATAATAAAGAAATTACAATAATTACAATAATAACGATAACAATTATAAAACGATAATAATAATAAAGGTAATAGAAATAATAACATTCATAATAAAAACAATATAATTATATTAACAGTTATGAGGACAATAACGATTATAATAACAATAACAACGATAATATTGATAATAATAAAAACAATAATAAAGATAATATGGACAATAATAATTATAAAAATAATAATAATAATAATATCGATAATATCGATAATAACGATAATATTAATATTATTAATAACAACAATGACAATAATAACGATAATAAGGATAATAATAAATACGATAAAGCCGTTAATATCGACAATAATATTAACAATATTAATGATACTATCGATAATAATATTAACAATATTAACGATAATATCGATAATAATAATAACATTATTAACGATAATATATATAAAAATTAATACAATAATAATAATAACACTAATAATGATAATACCGATAATAACGATGATAATAATAATAACGATAATAAGGATAATAACCACAATAATAGTATTAATAATAAAGATAACAACGATTTTAACGATAATAATGACAGTAATAATAAAAATAAAAACGATAATAACGAAAACAATTATAATACCGATAATAGCGATAATAACAATTAAAATCCTATTAACGATTTTAATATTTATAATAATAACAATAATACAAATAATAACGATAATAACGATAATAATAGTAGTAATAATAACAATTATTACACTAATAATGTTAAAACGATAATAACGATAATATTAGTTTAATAATAACAATAATAACAATAAAAACGATAATAAGGTTATTAACGATAATATCTATAATTATAATAACCATATTAACAATAATAACGATATTATCAATCGTAACAATATCGACAATAACGATAATATCGATAATAATAATAACATTATTAACGTTAACATCCATAAAAATAATAATAATAATAACATTAACAACGATAATAACGATAATATGTATAATAATAATAATGAAAATAAGTATAATAACCATATTAACGATAATAATAACAATAATAAGAATAGTAATAATAATAACGTTAATTACGATAATAACGATAATAAAAATAGTAAATATAACGTTAATAGCAATAATAACGATAATAATGATAATAATAAATAAGATAATATCGATTAAATTAATAACAATATTAACGATAACATCTATAAAAATAATAATAATAATAATAATAAAAGTAAGAACGATAGTAGAGATAACAACAATGATAATAATAATAACGATAATAATGATAATAACGTTAATAAAAATACTTATAATAAAGATAACAACGATATTGACGAAAGTAGCGATAATAATATTTTCAATAAGAAAGATAATTACGATAATAATGATATTAGCGATAAAATTTATAATAATGATAACAATAATGAGGATAATAGCGTAAATAATAATAACAATAATAACGATAATAACGACATTCACGATAATAATAATTACAATAATAACGATAATAACGACAATAATGATAACAAGGAAGATAATTATAATAATAATATCAATAGAAACGATAAATTGGTAATACTTGCGATTATAACGATAATAACGTTAATAAAGATATTAACGCTAATAAATTTAATAACTATATTTACGTTAATAACGATAATAATATCAGCAATAATAGCGGTAATAGCGATAATATCGGTAACAATAATAATAAAATTATTGACAATATTATCGATGATAACGATAATAAAAATAACTGTAATGACAATAATAATAATAATAGTAATAAAAATAATAATTATAATAACGTTAATATTAATAACAATGATAACGGCAATAATGATAATAATATTAATAAAGATATTAGCAGTAATAATAGTAGTAATTTATAACTATTATAACGAAATTAACGATAATAACGATAACAATAATAACGATTATTACTATAATAACTAAAATAATAAAAATGATAGAAACGATACTAGTAAAAATAATAATACCGATAAAAACGATAATAAATTTAATAATAATAAAAAGAATAACGATAGTAAGATATTAACGACATAAAAGATGATAAAACCAAAAACTACGAATATAACGATAATAATAATAACAATAATAACGATTATAAGGATAATAATGTTAATAACGATAATAATAGTAATAATGAAAAGGATAATAACAATATTAACGATAATAAGCATTATGATAATAATAATAAGAACGATAAAATCGATAATAACGAAATTAACGATAATGACGATAATAACGGTAATGACAATAATAACGATTATAATAATAACGATAGTAACGATATTAGTAATAATAATAATAATGATAATAACGTTAATAACAAAAATAATAATAAGGTAATAACGATGTTAACGACAAACACGATAATAATGATAATAGCAATAATAATAAAAATAACAATTACAATACTAACGATAATAACTATAAGAAAGAGAACAGTAATAACGATCATAGCGTTAATAACGATAATAATAATATCAATAATTGCGATAACATCGTTAATAACAATAATCGTAATAATAACGATAATAAGGATAATAACGGTAATAACGATAATAATAATAATAATAATAACGATAATAACGATATTACGAAAATAAGGATAACAATAATAACAATATTAATAATAATAAAGATATTAATAATAATAAGAATAATAAAGACAGTAACAATAATAATAATAGTAATACTAATGTTAATAATGTTATAAACGATAATAACGATAATATGGATTATAATACTGACAATATAATAGATCGTAATTATGCTTATTAAAGGTAACAATGATTATATTAAATACGATAATAACGACAATAGTAATAATAATAATAACCATAATAATGATAATAAAGATATTAATAATAATAATAATAATAATATTAATAAAGATAATATCGATTATAACGAAAATAATAATGAGGATAATGACGGAAATAATAATAATAATAAAGTTAATAACGATAATTACGATAATGACGATAATATTAATAAAGATAATAAGGTTAATAACGTAAATAGCGATAGTAATAATAATAATAATAATAATAATAAAAATTATAATAATAACAATATAGATAATAACAATAATAACGATAATAATAATATTAATAATAACAATAATAACAATAAGAACGATAATAAGCATAATAATAAATACGATAAATAAGATAATATCGATAATAATATTAACAATATTAATGGTAATATGGATTATAATTATAACAATATTAACGATAATATCGATAATAATAATAACATATTAACGATAATATCTATAAAAATAATAATAATAATAATAACGATAATAATGATAATAACGATATTAGTATTATTAATAATAAAGATAATTACGATAATAACGATAATAATAATAACAATAATAACGATAATAACGATTATCACGATAATAATAATTACAATTATAACGATAATAACGACAATAATAATAGTTATATTAACAATAATAACAATAATAATGATAATAACGATAATAACGATAGAAATAATAATAACGACATTAATAACTATAATAAATATAATAATGATATGGTATTGACGATAATGACGACAATATTAGTAATAGTAATAACGATAATAACCATAATAACAGCAATAAAATTAATAATAATAAAGATAATAACGATATTATCGAAAATAAAGATAAAAGCTATAATAATAATACTAATAAGAACAATAACAACGATAATAACGATAATAAAAATAATAACAGTAACGATAATACGACAATAATTATAACAAAAATAAAAATGATAATAACAATAACATCAATAATAAGGTTAATAACTATATTAACTATATCAATAATAACGGAAGTAACATTAAATTCGAAATTAATAATAGCAGCAATAAAGGTAATAACGATAATAATAATAATAATAACGACCTTAATAACTATAATAAATATAATAACGATATGGTATTAACGATAAAAACGACAATAGTGGTAATAGTAATAACAATAATAACGATAATATCTATTTGATAAACTATAGAAATAATATTAATAATAATAATAAAAGTAATAACGGTAATACCGATAATAACAATGATACTAATAATAACTGTAATAAGGATAATAACTATAATAATATTAATCATAATAAAGATAACAAGGATAATAACGATAACAATTACAAAACAGATAATAAGGATAATAACTATAATAATAATAGTAATAATAACAATAATAACACTAATAACGTTAAAAGCGATAATAAGATTATTAACGATAATAACGATAATTATAAAAAGAATATTAACGATAATAATATTAATGACGTTAATAATAATAATTATATTAGAGAAATTAACGATAATAAAAACAATAATAATTTTAACAATAATAATAATAATAATAGTAACCATAATAACGATAATATCGATAATAACGATAGTAATAATAGCGATAATGACGATATTAATAATAATAATAACAATAATAACGATAATTACGATATAAGGATAATAATAAAAGTAATAATAACAATATTAAAAATAATAAGTATAATAACGATAATAAGTATTATGATAGTAGTAATAATGAAAGTAATAAAAATTATAGCCATAAAAACGATTTTAACGATAATAATTATGACGATACTTATGATATTATCGATATTAATAATTGTAATAATAACAATAATAACGATTATAACGATAATAATGACAATAATGATAATAACGATAATAATTATATTAATAAAAGGAACAATAATAACGATATTAACGAAAATATTAGTAACAATTTTAACGTTAACAACGTCAATAAACATAATAATAATAATAATAATAATAATAACGAAAGTAAAGATAACAATAATGAC
Source organism: Vespa crabro (assembly GCF_910589235.1). Taxonomy (NCBI): domain Eukaryota; kingdom Metazoa; phylum Arthropoda; class Insecta; order Hymenoptera; family Vespidae; genus Vespa; species Vespa crabro. The sequence continues at coordinate 4,543,650 of NW_025813595.1, forward strand.
AATAATAGCTATAATATCGATTATAATAATAACGATAATATCGATATTAACGATAATAATAATAATATTAATATCGATATTAAAAATAATTTCAATAATAACAATAATAATAGTAGAAATAATAACAATAATAACGAAAATAAAGATAACAGTAGTATTATTAACGATAACAATGATAATATTAATATAAATAATAACGATAATAACGATAATAAAAATAAGAATATTAATATTAATAAAGATAATAAAGATATTAACGATAATACCGATAATAACGATTATAACGGTAGTAGCGATAATAAATAAAATAACGAAATAATAATAATAATAATAATAATAATAATAATAATAATAATAAAAATAATAATGACGATAACAACGATAATAACATTAATAATATCTGTAATAATAACAATAATATCAATAATAACGATAATAACGATAATAATAATAACAATAATATCGATAATATCGATAATTATAATAATAATATTAACGATAATTTCGGTCATAATATTAATACTAATAACAATAATAACGATATTAACGGTAATAACTATTGTAATAATACCGATAATAACAATATTATTAAAAATAATAATAACGATAATTACGATAATAATGATAACAAAATTAATAATAATAAAGATAATAACAATATTAACGATAATACCGATAATAACGATAATAAAAATTATAATTGTAATAACAATAATAAAGATAATAAAGAGAATAACGGTAATAACGATAATAACTATAAAAATAATAACGAAAATGATAGCAACGATATCATTTATGATATCAACGATAATAATAATAATAATAATTTGAATAATAACGATGATAACGGAAATAAAGATAATAACGATAATAATAATTATAATACTTTCAATAATAATAACGTAAACTACAATAATAACGATAATAATAATAATAATTATAAAAATAATAGCAATAATAACAATAATAAAGTTAATAATATATACGATTTTAACGACAATAGTAATAATAATAATAACGATAATAAATATAATAACGATAATTATAATAATAACAATAATAATAATAAAAATAATAACAATAATTTGCATAATAACGATAATATTAGTGGTAATGTAAGAATAATAACAATAATAACGATAATAAATATTATGACGATAACAATATTATTCATAATAACGTCAATAGTAATAATAATAATAATAACGATAATATCGATATTAGTAGTAATATTAATAACGATAATATCAATATTTACGATAATAATTATAATAATAATAAAGATATTAACGATAGTAACAATAATAACGATAATAATAATAAAAATATTAATGATAATATCGAAAATTATAAAAATAATAATATCAATAATAACGATAATATAGATAATAGCGATATTAATGAAATTCATTATAATAATAATAGCAATAATAACGATATTAACGAAAATTGTAATAACATTAGTAACGAAACAACGATATTAACATTTATAATAATAATAATAATAACGAAAGAAAGTACAATAACGGTAACAACTATAATATTAATAACAATAATCATAATAATAACGATAATAACGATAATAATAATACTATTAATAACGATAATAATGATATCAATGTCATTAACGATAATAACGTTTATAATAATAATCTTATTGAAGAATAGAACAATAATAACGATAATAACTATAATAAAATTTATAATAATAACGATAATAACGATAATAACGATCATAATGATAATAATAGAGTAATAATAACAATATAAAGAATAATAACTTTAATAACGACCATAACGATAATAGTAATAGTAATAATAACAGTACTAACAATAATAAGAATAATAATGTTTATAACATTGTTAACGATAGTAATATTAACGATTTTAACGATAATATCCATAATAATAATAATAATTATGAAGATAACAACGATAATAACGATAATAATGAGAGTAATAAAAACAATAATAACGATAATAACGTTAACAACGATAATAACGATGATAACGATAATAACAATAATAATAATTGTAATAATTAAGATAATAACGACATTTACGATAATAAGGATAATAACAATAAAAATAATAACGATAATAATGATAATAGTATACACGATAATGTCGATAATATCGATAATAATATTAACATATTTAATTATAATATCGATAATAATATTAATAATATTAACGATAATATCGATTAATAATAATATTATAAAACATAACGTCGATAATAATAATAGTAATAATAACATTATTAACGATAATAACGATAATAAATATAATAATAATAACGAAAATAAAGATGATAATAATATTAACGATAATAATAATAATAATAATAATAAAGATAATACCGATAGTAACGATAATAACGATAATAACGATAATAACTATAATAACGGTAATTGCGATAGTAACGAATATAATAATAACAATAATAACGATATTAGTAATAATATTAATAACGATAATAACGATATTTACGATAATAATTATAAGAATAATAAAAGATAATAACGATAGCAACATTAATATGGATAATAATAATAACAATATTAATGATAATATCGAAAATTATAATAATACTAATAGCTATAATAACGATAATATCGATAATATCGATAATAATAAAAACGACAATAACGATAAGAATAAAAATAAAATTTCGGTAGTAACAATAATAACGACAATTACGATAATAACGATAATAATAACAACTATAATGTCGATGATAATGATAACGATCATAAAACTAGTAACGGTAATAATAATAATAGCAATAATAACGATATTAACGAAAATATTAATTACATTAGTAACGAAAACAACGGTAATATCTTTAATAATAATAATAATAATAAAGAAAGTAAGTATAATAACGGTGACAACTATAATATTAATAATAAATATAACGATAATAACGATAATAACGATAATAATAATACTAATAATGAAGATAATAAGGATATCAATGGCAATAACGATAATAATGTTTATAATTATAATATTATTAAAGGTAATAACGGTAATAACGATTCTAACAATAATAGCGATAATAATAACTTACAACAGAAGCAATAATAACGATAATAACCATAGTTTACTTATAATAATAACGATGATAAAGATTATAATTATGATAACAATATTAACGATAATAACAATGATAATAATTATAATAATAAAGGTAATGACGATAAAAAAGTATCTAACGTTAATAATAATAAAGCAATAATAATGATAATAATAGAAGTAATACTAAATAAATTAAGAATAATAACTATAATAACGATTATAACAATAACAGTAGTAGTAAGAATAACATTATAAAAATGTTAACGATAATAATATTAACGATAATAACGATAATAAGCATAATAATAATTATAGTTATAATAAAGATAACAACGATATTAACGATAATAATGACAATAACAGAAAACAATAATGACGATAATAACGTTAACAAAGATAATACCGATAATAACGATAATGACAATAATAATAATAGTAATAATTAAGTTAATAACGATATATACGATTATAAAAGTTGTAATAATTACAATAATAACAATAATAGGGATAATAAGGTTATTACCGATAATAAGGATAATTATAATATTCATAATAACTATAATACGGATATTACCGATATTAATAATAACCAAAATAACTATTATAACGAAGAAATAATAATAATAATATCGATAATAAAGATAATAAAGACAATAATAATAATGATAATATTAATAATAATAAAAATTTTAATGACGATAATAGCGGTAATAGTAGTAGATATAATATCAGTATTATCAATAAAAACGATAACAATAATAATAGTAACGGTTATTACGTTAATGATGCTAATAATAAAAATAAAGTTTATATAGATAACAAATATATTAACGATAATAACGATAATAAAAGAATGATATTAATAAGGACAATAATAATAATTACGATAGGAATAATATTATTATCGAAATTAATGATAATATTATTAATAGTAATAAAAATTTTAACGATAATATCGACAATATTAAAAATAACACTAATAATAATAAGCATAATAAAGATAACAGAGATTACAATAATGACGATTAAAAAGATAACAACGGCAATAATGATAATAGCAATAATAACGATAACATCTGTAATAAAAATAACAATATTAACGATATTAAAGGAAATAATAATAACAATAATAGCGATAACAACGATAATAACATTAATAATAATAATAATAATAAAAACGAAAGTAAGTATAATAATGTTGACATCGATAATAATAATAAAATAATAACGATAATAACGGTAAGAACGATAATAACATTAATAAAATAAATAATAATATCGATAATCGCGATAATAACGATAATAACAATATTAATAGTAATAAAAATAAAGATAATATCAATAATAACGATAATATCGATAATAATATTAACAAAAATAATGAAGATAATAATAATAATAACGATAATAATGATAATAACGGTAATAATAATAATAATAATAACGGCATTACAAGCAATAATATCGATAATAACGATAATCACGATAATAATTATAACAATAATATCAAAAATAACGATAAGAAATATAATACTAATAACAATAATATCGTTGACAACGAAAATAACGATAATTATAATAATAATATATAGATAATAAGGATTATAACGATAAGAACGAACATAACTATAAAAATGTAAATAAGGGCAAATATAATAATAATAATAACGATAATGAAAATGACGATAATGACGATAATAACGAAAATGAAGATAATAACGATTATAATAATGAAGATAGTAACGATAATAGTAATAATAATATAACGATAATAAATATAATAATTGTAATATAGATAATAACGATATTATCGATAAAAATAATAATTATATTAACGATAAAATAGATAATAATAATAACAAAATAAACGATAATATCGATAATAATAGTAAGTTGAATGACAATAAAAACAAAAATAACGAACATGACGTAAATAATATTAACGATAAAAACGATAATAATAATAATACAAATATCGATAGTAACAAAAATAACGATAATGAGGATAATAACGATAATAATAACAGCAATAATAACGATTTTAAAATTAAGAACGATAATAATAATAATATTAATAACAATAATAACATTATCAACGATAATAATAATAAAGACGTTAATAATAATAATCATAATAAAGATATTAACGATAATAACAACAATAATAATTATAACAATAATAATAATAGTAACTAAAAGAATGATAATATCGATTATAACGAAAATAATAATAACGAAAGTAACGATAATATCGATAATACCAATAACAATATTATTGATAATATCGATAATAATATTAATAATCATAACGATAATAGCGATAATAACGATAATTACGATAATGACGATAATATTAATAACCATAATAACGTTAATAACTTAAATAAAGGTAATGATAATAGTAATAATAACAATAAGAACGATAATAAAAATATTAATGATAATAATATTAACGAAAATACCGACATAATTAATAATAACAACGATAATTATGATAATAACGATAATAAATGTAATAATAATAAGGATAATAACAATATTAACGATAATATTGATAATAAAGATAATAACAATAATAACGATAATAACGTTAATAATAAGAACGATAATAACCATAATAGCAATAATAATAATTACGATAAGAACGTAAATAACGATAATAATAGTAATAATAATAATAATAATAGCGATAATAGCGATATTAACGACAATAACGGTAATAATTATAACAATAATAACGATAATATCGATAATATTGATAATATCGATAATAATTATATTAATAATAACTATAATAACGATAATAAGGACAATAAAATAAAGAATAATAACTGTATTATCAAAAATATTAAGGACAATTATAACGATAATAACGATAATCATATTAATAAAAATAATAATAAAGATAATAACGATGACAACGAAAATAATAATAGCAATAATAATGATAATAATGAAAAAAATAATAATAGTAATTACAATAATATCGCTAATAACGCTAATGACGATAATAATAATAATGATAACGACGATGAAAATAATATTAATAATAACGATATTATCGATAATAATAATAACGTAAATAACGATAATAAACGTAATAATAGTGAATATAATAACGTTTATAACGATAATAACGACAATAACGATATTAACTATAATAACGATAATAGAGATATTAACGATAAAAATAATAACAATAATAACGATAATAACAATTATAATGATACAAACGAAAATAATATTAATAATACTAGCAATAATAACAATAATAACGATAAAAAAATAACAATATTAACGACATTAAAGCTAATATTAATAACAATAGTAATGATAACAACGATAGTAACCCTAATAATAATAATAATAATAACGAAAATAAAGATAATAACGAAGACAACGATAAAAATAATAACAATAATAACGATAGTAAAGATAATAACGAAAATAATAATAATAATAATAACGATAAAAACGATATCAATGATTATAACGAAAATAACGATAATAATAGCAATAATAATAAAAATAACAACGATATTAACATATAGTAATAATAATAACGATAATAATAATAATAATAATAACGATAATATCGATAGTGGTAACAATAACATCAATAGTAAAAATAATGACGATAATGACGATAATAATAATAACAATATTATTGATAATCTCGATAATAATAATAATAATAATAATAACGATAATATTGATTATAAAGATAATAATGATAATAAAGATAATAGAGATAATAACAATAATATCGATTATAACGATAATAATAATAATAACGCTAATGACGATAATAATAATAATAATAACGATAATAATGTTAATTACGAGAATGGCAATAATATTAATTACGATAATAACGTTAATAACTTATATAACGATAAAAATAATAGTAATAATAACAATATTAACAATAATAATATTAAGGATAATATAGACATTATTATCAATTATAACAACGATAAATACGATAATAACGATAATAAAATTAATATTAATTAAGATAATAACAATATTAACAATAATATCGATAATAACAATAATAAAAATAATAATAGCAATAGCAATAATAACGATAATAACGATAATAACGATAATAGAGATAAGACTAATATCGATAAAACGATAATAAATATAATAATTCTAAGAATAATATATATAACATTGATACTAACGTTAACAACAATAATACTAATAACAATAATAACGATAATAACGTCAATAATGATCACAACGATAATAATATTAATAATAATAACAATAATAAAAATTAATACGACATTACGATAATAATAAAAGTAATAATAACTATTTTAAAAATAATAAGTATAATAATCATAATATCTAAAATAATAGTAGCAATAATGAAAGTAATAACAACAATAGCCATAAAAACAATTTTAACGATAATAATAATAACGATAATAACGATAATATCGATTATAATAATAACAATATACGATAATATCGATATTAATAATTCTAATGATAACAATAATAACGATCATAACAATAATAGCGATTATAATAATAATGATAATAATGATAATAATAATAATATTATTATCGTTAGTAAAAATAATAATGATAACGATGTTTATAAAAGTAATAATAAAAAAGATTATAACGATAATAACGATAAAAATGATAATAACGATAATAATTATATTAGTAATTGCAATAATAACGTTAATAACGATAATAGAAGAAACAATAATAACGATATTAACGAAAATATTAATAACAATTGTAACGTTATCAACGATAATAAAAAAAATAATAATAATAATATTAATGAAAGTAAAGATAATAACGATAACAATAATAACAATAATAGCGATAATATCGATTATAATAATACCGATAATATCGATAATAACGATAATAATAATAGAAATAATAACAATAATAACGATAATATAGATAGCGATAATATTATTAACGATAATAATGACAATATTAAAATTACTAATAACGAAATAACGATAATAAAGATAATAATATTAATATTAATAAAGATAATAACTATATACTATCGATAATATCGTTAATAATAATAACGATAATAATGATAATAGCGGTAAAAACAATAACGATATTAACGATAATATTGACAATATTAAAGATGATAATGATAATAATTTAAAAACGACAATAATTATCATAATTATAGTAGTAATAACGTTAATAACGATATTAAAATTTAAAATGATAACGATAATATAGATAATAATAATAAAATTCATTACGTTAATAATGATAATAACGATAATAACGGAAATTATAATATTATTATAAATTTATCTATAATAACAATATTAATAATAACGATATTATCGATAATAATAATAATTTTAATAGCAATACTGACCTTAATAAAGATAATAACGTAAATAATGAAACGATAATAACGATAATAGTAATAATTATATCGATATTAATAATAATTACAATAATGACGATAATAACGATTATAATAATAACGATAATGAGGATGATAATAATATCTATAATAGCACTAATAACGATAATAATTATAATTATAATAGCAATAATAACGATAACAACTATAATAACATTATTCATAATAATAATGATAACGAAACTAATAATAATAATTATGTAAACGATAAAAATAATAACATTAATATCGGTGATAAAGATAATAACGGTAATAATAATAATAATAATAACGAAAATAACGATTAGAATGATAATAACTTTAACAATGCTAATATAAGAGCAATAATAACGATAAAAGGATAATAATTATAATAATAGATGTAATAATTACAACATCAACTATAATAAAGATAATAATAATAATAATAGTAGTAATCATAACAATAATAACAGTATAAACAATAAAAACTATAATAAAAATATTATCCATAATAATAATAATAATATTAACGATTATAACGGTAATAGCGATAATGACATTAATAATAATAGAATTAATTACGATAATAACGTTTATAACGTTAATAATGATAGCAATAATAACGATAATAAGGATAGTAATAATAATAATAGTAATAAAAATAATATCGAAAATAACGGTAATAACGATTACGAAGATAATAATAATAATAATAAGATAATAGCCATATAAATGATAATATCGATGACAACGATTAAAATAATAACAATAATACCAATAATAACAGTAATAACGACAATAATTATATTAATAATAATTGTAATAATAATAATAACGATAATAGCGATAATAACGATATTATTAAAAGTAATGATAAATATAAAAATAATAACGATAGTGATGAAAATAAAAATTTTAATAATAACGATATTTTCTATAATAGTGATAATAATAATACCGATAATAACGATTAAATTATAATAACAATAATAATAATAATATTATTATTAACGTTAATAACGATAACAAGGATAATAGTGATAATAATATTAATAATTTTAACATAAATGTCGTTAATAACGATAATTATTTTAATAGAAATAATAATAACAATATTAACAATGTCTGCAATAATAATGATAGTAAGGTTAATAATAGTGGTAACAATTAAAGTAATAACAGTAATAACGATAATAACAATAATAAGGATAATAATAATAAAGATAATAACGTTAGTAGTAATAATAATATCGATAGAAACAATAATGACGGTAATAACGAAAATAACGATAATAACGATAATAATAATAAAAATAATAACGATAATTACGTTAATAAACAAAATAATATTAACAATAATAACGATAACAACGATAATAAGGATAATAGTAATAACGATAATAACGACAATAGTAATTTTAAAAATATTGATAAAAACGATAATAAGAATAATAATAATAATAGTAATAATAATAAAAACGATAAGAACAATAATTACGATATTAATAATAATAATAACAATAATAAAGATAATAACTGAAATAATAATAATAATAATAATAATAATAATAATAATAATAATAATAATAATAATAACAATAATAAAGATAATAATGACTATAATAATACGAATAATAATAATAATAAGAATATCAATAATAACGAAAAGAGCGCTAATAATAGTCATAATATCTATAATGACACTAATAACGGTAACATCAACCATAATATATACGAAATTATCGATAATTTTGATAATTATAATATCAATAATAAGAATAACAACAATAATAATGATAATAATCAAAATAATATTCATAAAAATAATAACGATGATAACGATAATAACGATATTATCGACAATAAAACTAATAATAATAATAAGGGGTAATAGAGATTATAACGATAATAATGATAATGACAATAATAATAATTGTAATAATAAAGATAGTAATGATAATATAGGAAATAAGGATAATAATAATAACAATAATAACGATAATAACGATATAAATGATAATAACGACAATGATAATAATAGTAATAATAATTAAAACGATAATAACGATTATAATAATAATAATAATAACAATAATAAAGATAAAATGGACAATAATAATTATAAAAATAATAATAATAATAATATCGATAATATCGATAATAACGATAATAATAATATTATTAATAACAACAATGACAATAATAACGATAATAAGGATAATAATAAATACAATAAAGCCGATAATTTCGACAATAATATTAACAATATTAATGATACTATCGATAATAATATAAACAATATTAACGATAATATCGATAATAATAATAACATTATTAACGATAATATATATATGAAAATTATAACAATAATAATAATAACAGTAATAACAATAATAGAGATGATAATGATAATAACGGTAATAATAGTAGTAATAATAACAATTATTAAACTAATAACGTTAAAACGATAATAAAGATAATAATAGTTTAATAATAACAATAATAACAATAATAACGATAATAAGGTTATTTACGATAATATCTATAAAAAAAATAATAATAATAATAAAAGTAATAACGATAGTAGAGATAACAAAAATGATAATAATAATAACGATAATAATGATAATAACGTTAATAAAAATAATTATAATAAAGATAACAACGATAATGACGAAAGTATCGATAATAATATTTTCAATAAGAAAGATAATTACGATAATAATGATATTAGCGATAAAATTTATAATAATGATAACAATAATGACGATAATAATGTAAATAATAATAACGATAATAACGTTAATAACGACAATAATGATAACAAGGAAGATTATTATAATAATAATATCAATAGAAACGATAAATTGGTAATACTTACGATCATAACGATAATAACGTTAATAACGATATTAACCATAATAAGATTATTAACTATATTTACGTTAATAACGATAATAATATCAGAAATAATAGCGGTAATAGCGACAATAACGGTAACAATAATAATAACATTATTGACAATATTATCGATGATAACGATAATAAAAATAACGGTAATGACAATAATAATAATAATAGTAATAAAAATAATAATTATAACAACGTTAATAATAATAACAATGATAACGGCAATAATGATAATAATATTAATAAAGATATTAGCAATAATAATAGTAGTAATTAATACCATTTATAACGAAATTAACGATAATAACGATAACAATAATAACGATTATTACTATAATAACTAAAATAATAAAAACGATAGAAACGATATTAGTAAAAATAATAATACTGATAAAAACGATAATAAATTTAATAATAATAAAAGGAATAATGATAGTAAAAAATTAACGATATAAACGATTATAAAACCAAAAACTACGAATATAACGATAATAATTATAACAATAATAACGATAATAACTACAATAATTATAAAAATAACAACGATAATAAAAATAATAACAATAATAACTACAATAACGATAATAATAATAATACTGATAATAGTAATAAAAACGATAATAATAAAAATAATAATAATAACGTTAATAACGATAATAGTACATGTTATAATGATACTAATAACTATAATAACGATAAAAACGATAATAATGATAATATCGTTTATAATTACAACGATAATACCGATAATGTTATTATTAATAATAACGATAATAAGGATATTTACGATAATAATAATAACAATAATATAGAAAAGAACGATATGATCTAGAATAACGATATTAATAATAACGATATTAACAATAATAACGATGAAACGAAAATAATAACATCAATATTACCGAAAATATTGATAATAATAATAATAATAATAGCAATAATAGCGATAACATCGTTAATAACAATAATCGTAATAATAACGATAATAGTGGTAATAACGATGACAACGATAATAATAATAATATTAATATCGATAATAACAATAATAACGAAAATTATAATATTAATAACAATAATTACAATAATAACGATAATAATGATAATAATAAGTACGATAAAGTTGATAATATCGATAATAATATTAATAATATTAATGAAAATATCGATAATAAAAATAACATTATTAACGATAATATCAATAAGCATAAAAATAATAATAATAATAGTAATAACGATAATAACGATGATAATAGTAGTATTACTAACATTAATAACAATAATAGCGGTAATAAGGTAATAAACGGTAATAACGATAATTATAATAACCATATTAACAATAATAACGATATTATCGATGATAACAATAACAATAATAACGATAATATCTATAATAATAATAATATTATTAACGTTAACATCGATGATAATAATAATTATAATAACATTAATAACGATAATATCGATAATAACTATAATAATAATAAAGAAAATAACGATAATAATTATATTAACGATAATAACAATAGTAATAATATCGATAGTAACGATAATAACGATAATAACGAAAAAATAATAATAATAATAATAATAATACCAATATCTCGAATAACGATAATAACGATAAAGCGAAAATAATAATAATAATAATAATAATAATAATAATAATATCGATATTAAAGATAATGACGACAATAATAATAATAAAAATAATATTAATAGTAATAACGATAATGACGATAATAATAATAGTTATATTAACAATAATAACAATAATAAGGATAATAACGATAATAACTATAAAAATAATAAAACGACAATAATAACTAAAATAAATAAAATAACGATATGGTATTAACAATAATGACGACAATATTAGTAATAGTAATAACGATAATAACCACAATAACAGCAATAAAATTAATAATAATAACAAGATAATAAAGATATTATCGAAAATAAAGATAAAAGCTATAATAATAATACTATTAAGAACAATAACAACGATAATAACGATAATAAAAATAATATCAGTAACTATAATACGACAATAATAATAACAACAATAAAAATGATAATAAAGACGACAACAATAATAAGGTTAATAACTATATTAACTATATCAATAATAAAGGAAATAACATTAATTTCGATATAAATAATAGCAGCATTAAAGATAATAACGATAATAATAATAATAATAATAACCTTAATAACTATAATAAATATTATAACGATATGGTATTAACGATAAAAACGGCAATAGTAGTAATAGTAGTTACAATAATAACGATAATATCTATTTAATAATCTATAAAAATAATAATAATAATAATAATAAAAGTAATAACGTTAATACGGATAATAACAATGATACTAATAATAACTATAATAAGGATAATAACTATAATAATATTAATCATAATAAAGATAACAACGATAATAACGATAACAATTATAAAACAGATAATAACGATAATAACGATAATAATAGTAGTAAGAATAACAATAATACTGATAATAACGATAATAACGATAATAATAGTAGTAATAATAACAATAATAACACTAATAACGTTAAAAGCAATAATAAGATGATTAACGATAATAACGATAATTATAATAACCATGTTAATAATAATAACGATGTTATCAATGATAACAATAACAATAATAACGATAATATCGATAATAATGATAATATAATTAACGCTAAAATCGATAATATTAATAATAATAATAACATTAATAACGTTAATAACAATAATAACTATAATAATAATACCGAAAATAACGATAATAACAATACTAATGATAATAATAATAATACCAATATCGACAATAACCATCATAACGATAACAACGATTATAATAATAATAATATTAAAATAATAGTAATAATAATAACGTTAATTACGTTAATTACGATAATATTATTAGTAACTATAACAATAATAGCAATAATAACAATAATAACAATAATAATAAAAAAGTTTATATCGATAATTTCAATAATAATAATAACAATATTAACGATTATATCGACAAAAATAATAACAATAATAACAATATTAAAAATAATAATCATAATAACGATAATAATATCATTATTATTAATACCAATAATACCGATTATAACGATAATAATAATAACAATATCGATTATAATAACAACGATAATACCGATAATAGTAGTAATAATAATAACGATAATGACTATATTTAGGATAATAATAATAACAATAATAGAGATAAGAACGATATTATCTATAATAACAATATTAATAATAACGATAGTAACTAAAATAACGATGTAACGATAATAATAACAATAATATTAACAATAATATTGATAATAATTATATTAATAATAGCAATAATAACGAAAATAAAGATAATAACGATAATAGTAATAATAATAATATCAAAAATAACAATAATTACGATAATGACTATAATAACAATAATAATAATTACGGTAATGGCGATGATAATAATATCTATAATAACGTTAATAACGATAATAATAATAACAAAAATATCAATAAAAACAATAATAACTATAATAACAGTAATAATATTAACAATAATAACGATAATAACTATATTAAAAATAACAATAATCTACGATAACGTAGATAAAAACAACAACAATAAAAGGAAAAATAACAAAAATAAGGATAATAACGATAATAGCGTCAATAATATAAATAATAACGATAATAACGATAATAACAATAATAATAATAACGATAATATTGATAATAACATTAATAATACTAGCAGTAATAATTATATTAACGGTAATAACTATATTTAAGAAATCAGTAGTAACGATAGTATCGTTAATAATCATCATAATAACAATTATAACGAAAATGACGAGTTAACGATAATAATAAAAGCATTAATATCGATAATAACGATAATAATAATAAGAATAATAATTACAACATTAAGGATAATAACGATAATAACGATAATACTAATACAGATGACAACAATAAAAACAACAATATTAATATTAATAATAACGAAAATAAGGATAATAACTATAACAACGATAATATTAATATTTAATATCAAGATAATAACCATATTAACTTTAATAACGATACCAACGACAGTAACGATAAAAATAATAATAATAATAATATCGAAAATAAGGATAATTACGATGTCAAAGATAATAATAATAACAACAAAAAGGACAATAAAAATAATAAAGATAAAGAAAATAAGGATAATAACGATGACAATGATAATAATAATAACAATACTAATATAATAAGGATAATAACGATTATAAGGATTATATCAATAACGATAATAGAAATAATAATGAGAACGGTAATGAAGATAAAACGATAAAAATGATAATAACTATAATAACAAATATAATAACGATAATAATAATAACAATAATAACGATAAAAACGATATAAACGATAACAACAGTAATATTATGATAATAACAATACTAACAGTAATAACAATAACAAAAATAACGATTATAACAATAATTATAAAAAGAATAAGACCGATAATAATAATAATGAAGTTAATAATAATAATAATATTAGAGATATTAACTATAATTAAAACAATAATAATTATAACAATAATAATAATAATAATAGTAACCATAATAACGATAATATCGATAATAACGATAGTAATAATAGCGATAATGACGATATTAATAATAATAATAACAATAATAACGATAATTACGATATAAGGATAATAATAAAAGTAATAATAACATTATTAAAAACAAAAAGTATAATAACGATAATAAGTACTACAATAGTAGTAATAATGAAAGTAATAAAAATAATAGCCATAAAAACGATTTTAACGATAATAATTATGAAGATGATAACGATAATATCTATAAAATAAATACATTATTTATGATAATATCAATACTAATAATTGTAATAATAAAAACTATCACGATTATAACGATAATAGCGATTATAATAAAACGAAAATACTGATAAAAATAATAATAATATTATTGTTAGTAACAATAATAATGATAACGATGTTTATACTTGTAATAATAATAACGATTATAACGATAATAACGATATTAACGAAAATATTAGTAACAATTGTAACGTTAACAACGACAATAAACATAATAATAATAATAATAATAATAACGAAAGTAAAAATAATTTCAATAATAACAATAATAATAGTAGAAATAATAACAATAATAACGATAATAAAGGTAACAATAATATTATTAATGATAACAATGATAATATTAATATAAATAATAACGATAATATCGATAATAAAGATAAGAATATTAATATTAATAAAGATAATAAAGATATTAACGATAATACCGATAATAACGATTATAACGGTAGTAGCGATAATAAATACAATAACGAAATAATAATAATAATAATAATAATAATAATAATAATAATAATAATAAAATAATGACAATAATAACGATAATAGCTTTAATAATATCTGTCATAATAACAATAATGTCAATAATAACGATAATAACGATAATAATAATAACAATAATATCGATAATATCGATAATTATAATAATAATATTAACGATAATTTCGATCATAATATTAATACTAATAAAAATAATAACGATAATAACGGTAATAACTATTGTAATAATATCGATAATAACAATATTATTAATAATAATAATAACGATAATTACGATATTAACGATAACAAAATTAATAATAATAAAGATAATATCAATGTAACGATAATACCGGTAATAACGATAATAAAAATAATAATTTTTATAACAATAATAAAGATAATAAAGAGAATAACGGTAATAACGATAATAACTATAATAATAATAACGAAAATAACGATAATAATGATATCAACGATAATAATAATAATAATAATATCGATAATAACGATGATAACTAAAATAAAGATAATAACGATAATAATAATTATAATAATTGCAATAATAATAACGTTAATTACAATAATAACGATAATAGTAATAGTAATTATAAAAATAATAGCAATAATAACAGATGTTAGTATTAATATTAATAACGAAAATAATATACACGATAATGTCGATAATATCGATAATAATATTACCAAATTTAACTATAATATCGATATTAATATTAACAACATTAACGATAATATCGATCATAATAATAATAATAATAATAACATTATTAACGATAATAACGATAATAACTATAAAAATAATAACGAAAATAAAGATAATAATAATATTAACGATAATAATAATAATAATTATAATAATAATATTAAAGATAATACCGATAGTAACGATAATAACGATAACAACGCTAATAACTATAACAAAGACAATTGCGATAGTAACGAATATTATAATAACAATAATAACGGTATTAGTAGTAATATTAATAACGATAATAACGATATTTACGATAATAATTATAAGAATAATAAAAGATAATAACGATAGCACCATTAATAATGATAATAATAATAACAATATTAATGATTATATCGAAAATTATAATAATAATAATAGCAATAATAACTATAATATCGATAATATCGATAATAATAAAAACGATAATAACGATAAGAATAAAAATAATATTTCGATAGTAACAATTATAACGACAATTACGATAATAACGATAATAATAACAACGATAATGTCGATGATAATAATAACGATCATAACGCTAATGACGAAAATAATAATAATAATAGCAATATTAACGATATTAACGAATATAGTAATAACAATAGTAACGAAAACAACGGTAATAACATTAATAATAATAATAATAATAAAGAAAGTTAGTATAATAACGGTGACAACTATAATATTAATAACAAATATAACGATAATAACGATAATAACGATAATAATAATACTAATAATTAGGATAATATGGATATCAATGGCAATAACGATAATAACGTTTATAATAATAATATTATTAAGGATAATAACGGTAATAACGATGCTAACAATAATAGCGATAATAATAACAACAACAGCAACAATAATAATTATAATAACTATAGTTTATTTAAAATAATAACGATAATAACGATAATAATTATAATAACATTATTAACGATAATGACAATGATAATAATAATAATAATAAAGGTAATGACGATAAAAAAGTATCTAACGTTAATAATAATTAAGCCACAATAATGATAATAATAGAATTAATACTAAATATATTAAGATTAATAACTATAATAACGATTATAACGATAACAGTAGTAGTAAGAATAACAATAAAAAAAAAATAGCGATAATAAGGTTATTACCGATAATAAGGATAATTATAATGTTCATAGTAACTATAATACGGATATTACCGATAATAATAATAACGATAATAACGATAATATCGATAATAATAATAATATTATTAACGATATAATCGAAAATAATAATAATCATAATAACATTAATAACAATAATGACGATAATAACAACATTAACGATAATTACTATTAAAATAATAATAAAGAAAATAACGATAATAACGATATTAACAATTATAATAATAATAATAATGAAGATAATAAAGATAATAAAGACAATAATAATAATGATAATATTAATAATAATAATAATTTTAATGTCGATAATAACGGTAATAGTAGTAGATATAATATCAGTATTATCAATAAAAACGATAACAATAATAATAATAATAACGGTTATTACGATATTAATGGTAATAATAAAAATAAAGATTATAAAATATATCAACTATATTAACGATAATAATGATAATAATTATAATCATATTAATGATAGTAACGATAATAACGACAATAAAAGAATAATATTAAAAACGACAATAACAATAACAACGATAAAGCAATAATATTAATAACGATATTAACGATAATATTGTTAATAGTAATAAAAATTTTAACGCTAATATCGATAATATTAAAAATAACAATAATAATAATAAGCATAATAAAGATAACAGAGATTATAATAATAACGATTAAAAAGATAACAACGGCATTAATGTTAATAGCAAAAATAACGATAACAAATGTAATAAAAATAACAATATTAACGAAATTAAAGAAAATAGTAATAACAATAATAACGATAACAACGATATTAACATTAATAATAACTATAATAAAAACGAAAGTAAGTATAATAACGGTGACATCGATAATAATAATAAAAATAATAACGATAATAACGGTAAGAAAGATAATAACAATAATAAAATTTATAATAATATCGATAATCGCGATAATAATGATAATAACAATATTAATAGTAATGAGAATAAAGATAATATCAATAATAACGGTAATATCGATAATAATTATAACAAAAATAATGAAGATAATAATAATCATCATAACGGTAATATGGATAAATACGATAACATCGATAATGATAATAATAATAATAACGATAATAATGATAATAACGATAGTAATAATAATAATAACATTAAAAACAATGATAACGACAACAATAATGATAATAATGGCATTACAAGCAATAGTATCGATAATAACGATAATCACGATAATAATTATAACAATAATATCAATAATAACGATAAGAAATATAATACTAATAACAATAATATCGATGACAACGATAATAACGATAATTATAATAATTATATAGAGATAATAAAGATTATAACGATAAGAACGAAGATAACTATAAAAGAGTAAATACCGGCGATTATAATAATAATAATAACGATAATGAAAATGACGATATTGACGATAATAACGAAAATGACGATAATAATGATTTCAATAATAAAGATAATAACTATAATAGTAATAATAAAAATAATGATAATAACGATAATAATCAAAATAATAATAATGATAATAAAGATAACAACAATATTAACGATAATAACGATAATAATAATAATAATATAACGATAATAAACATAATAATTGAAATACAGATTATAACAATATTATTGATAAAAATAATAAAGATATTAACGATGAAATAGATAATAATAATAACAAAATAAACGATAATATCGATAATAATAGTAAATATAATGACAATAAAAACAAAAATAACGAAAATAACAAAAATAACGTAAATAATATTAACGATAATAACGATAATAGTAATAATACAAATATAGATAGAAACAAAAATAACGATAGTGAGGATAATAACGATAATAATGACAGCAATAATAGCGATTTTAAAGTTAAGAACGATAATAATAATAATATTAACAACAATAATAACATTATCAACGATAATAATAATAAAGACGTTAATAATAATAATCATAATAAAGATATTAACGATTATAACAGCAATAATAATTATAACAATAATAATAATATTAACTATAAGAACGATAATATCGATAATAACGATAATAATAATAACGAAAGTATCGATAATATCGATAATACCATCAACAATATTATTGATAATATCGATAATAATATTAATAATCATAACGATAATAGCGATAATAACGTTAATAATGATAATAACGATAATGAAGATAATCGCTATAATATCGATTATAACAATAATAATAATAACAATAATGATGATAATAATAAAAATAATACCGATAATGACGATACATTACGATAATGACGATAATATTAATAACGATAATGACGTTAATAACGTAAATAAAGGTAATAATAATAGTAATAATAACAACAATAAAGATAATAAAGATAATGACGATTAAAATATTAAAGTTAATATCGACATTATTAATAATAATAACAACAATAATTATGATAATAACGATAATAAAAGTAATAATAATAAAGATAATAACAATATAAACGATAATATTGATAAAAATGATGATAACAATAATAACGATAATAACGTTAATAATAATAACGATGATAACCATAATAGTAATAATAATAATTACGATAAGAACGTAAAAAAAGATAATAATAATAATAATAATAATAGCAATAATAACGATATTAACGACAATAACGGTAATAATTATTAATAATAACGATAATATCAATAATATTGATAATATCGATAATAATTGTATTAATAATAACTATAATAACGATAATAAGGACAATAAAATAAACAATAACAACTTTATTAACAAAAATATTAAGGATAATTATAACGATAATAACGATAATAATAATAACAATAATAATAATAGCGAAAGAAAAGATAATAACGATGACAACGATAATAATAATAGCAATAATAATGATAATAATGAAAAAAATAATAATTGAAATAACAATAATATCGCAAATAACGCTAATCACGATAATAATAATAATGATAACGACGATGAGAATAATATTAATAATAACAATAATATCGATAATAATAATAACGTAAAAAACGATAATAGCATTAATAATAGAAAAGATAATAACATTAATAACGATAATAAAGGTAATACTAATAAATAAAATAACGTTTATAACGATAATAACGATAATAATAATAATAATAATAATAACGATAATAATAATAACGTAAAAAACGATAATAGCATTAATAATAGAAAAGATAATAACATTAATAACGATAATAAAGGTAATAATAATAAATAAAATAACGTTTATAACGATAATAACGATAATAATAATAATAATAATAATAATAACGATAATAGAGATATTAACGATAATAATAAAAACAATAATAACGATAATAACAATTTATAATGATACTAACGAAAATAATATTAATAATAATAGCAATAATTACAATATTAACGATAATTAAGATAACAATATTAACGATATTAAAGATAATATTAATAGCAATAGTAACGATAACAACGATAATAACCCTAATAATAATTATAATAATAACGAAAATGAGGATAATAACGATGACAACGATAAAAATAATAACAATAATAACGATAATAATAATAATAATAACGATAGAAACGATATCAATAATTATAATGATAATAACGATAATAATAGCTATAATAATAAAAATAACAACGATATTAAAGATAGTAACGATAATAATAATAACAATAATACGATAATAACGACAATTATTTTAATAGTAGTAATAATAACTATATTAACAATGTTTGCAATAATAATGATAACAACGATAATAATAGTATTAACAATTAAATTAATAATAATAATAACGATAATAAAGATAATAAGAATGATAATAATAGCAATAATAACGATAGCAGTAATAATAATATCGATAGTAACAATAATGACGATAATAACGAAAATAACAATAATAATGATAATAATTGTGTTAGCGATACTATCGGTAATAATAATAACAATATTAACGATAATATCTATAATAATAATCACAATATTAACGATAATATCTATAAAAATAATAATAATAATAATAATACCAGTAATAACGATAATACCGATAATAACAATGATAATTATAATAGCGATAATAAGGATAATAACCATAATAATAGTAACAATAATAAAAATAACAACGATATTAACGATAATAATGACAGTAATAATATCAATAATAACGATAAAAACGATAACAATTATAAATCAATAATAACGATAATAACAGTTATAATCCTAATAACGATAATAATATTTATATGAATTACAATAATACTAATAATACCGATAGAAACGATAATAATAGTAGTAATAATAACAAAATTAACACTAATAACGCTAATAACGATAATTACAATAATAATAGTAGTAATAATAATAATAATAACGATAATAGCGATAATAAGGTTATTAACGATAATAACGATAAATATAATAACAATATTACAAAAATAAAAATGTTATAAATGATAACAATAACGATAGTAACGATAATATCGATAATAATAATAATAACATTAATAACGATAATAACTATAATAAGGATATTAGCTACAATAAAATTTATAACTATATTTACGTCAATAACGATAATAATATTAGCAATAATAGCGATTATAACGATAATAACGTTAATAATAATAATAATAATAATAAATCTAATTACAATAATAATAGTAGTAATAACATTAATATCTTTTATAACGAAAATAACGATAATAACGATATCAATAATAACGATAATAACGACAATAATCATAATAATGATGATAACAATAATAACAATTATAACGATAAGAATGATAATAATATATACGATAAAGTCGATAATATCGATATTAATATTAACAATATTAACGATGATATCGATATTAATGAAAAATAATAATAATAATAATGACGATAATAACTGTTTATAACGGTAATAATAGTAATAACAATATCGACAATAACGATAATAACGATAATTACAATAATAACGATTATAATAATAACGATAATAACGATAAAAATAATAATAATAATAACGATAATAACGATTATACGATTTATAACAATAACGATTATAACGATAATAGTAATAATAATAAGAACGCTAATGAAGATAAATAGATAAAAATGATAAAAACTATAATAACGATAATAACTATTCCAATAATAATAATAATAAAAATAATAACGATTATAACAATAAAAATAAAAAGAATAATAACCACAATAATGATAATAACGATAATAATAATAGCAATAATAACGATTTTAACGTTAATAACCATAGTAATAATAACATTAATAATGGTAATAATTTTATCAACGATAATAATAATAATGACATTAATAATAATAATCATATTAGAGATATTAACGATAATGAAAACAGTAATAATTATATCAATAATAATAATAATAATAATAACGATATTATCGATAATAACGATAATAATTATAATAACGATAATATAGATAATAACAATAATATCGATTATAACGATAATAATAATAATAACGGTAATGACGATAATAATAATAATAATAAAGATAATAACGTTAATTACGAGAATGACGATAATATTAATAACGATAATAACGTTAATAACGAAAATAACGATATATATAATAGTAATAATAATAATAACGATAATAACGATGATAACGATAATAGCGATAAGACTAATATCGATAAAACGATAATAAAGATAATAATTCTAAGAATAATATATATAACATTGATACTAAAGTTAATAACAATAATACTAATAACAATAATAACGATAATAACGTTAATAATGATAAGAACGATAATAATATTAATAATAATAACAATAATAACGATTATTACGATATTACGATAATAATAAAAGTAATAATAACTATATTAAAGATAATAAGTATAATAACGATAATAACTACAATAATAGTAGCAATAATGAAAGTAATAACAATAATAGCCATAAAAACGATTTTAACGATAATAATAATAACGATAATAACGATAATATCGATAATAATATTAACAATATACGATAATATCGATATTAATAATTTTAATAATAACTCTAATAACGATCATAACAATAATAGCGATTATAATAATAACGATAATAACGATAATAATAATAATAATATTATCGTTAGTAAGAATAATAACGTTAACGATGTTTATAATAGTAATAATAATAACGATTATAACGATAATAACGATAAAAATGATAATAACGATAATAACGATAATAGAAGAAACAATAATAACGATATTAACGAAAATATTAATAAAAATTGTAACGTTAACCACGATAATAAAAATAATAATAAAAATTGTAATAACGAATGTAAAGATAATAACGATAACAATAATAACAATAATAGCGATAATTTCGATTATAATAATACCGATAATATCGATAATAACTTTAATATTAATAGAAATAATAACAATAATAACGATATTAAAGATAACGATAATATTATTAACGATAATAATGACAATATTAATATTATTAATAACGATAATAAAGATAATAAAGATAAAAATAATAATATTAATAGAGAAAATAACGATATTAACGATAATACCGATAATAACGATACTCATACTAAAGATAATAACGATAATAATAAAGATAATAATAACGCTAATAAAGTTAATATCTACAATAAAAATATTAATAATAATATTAATGATAACGATAAGAACGATAATGTCGGTGTTAATGATAGTAATTATAACAATAATAGCAATAATAACGATAATAATGATAATAATATATACGATTATAACGACAATAGTAATAATAATAATAACGAACTTAAAAATAATAACGATAATAATAATAATAACAATTATAATAAAAATAAAAACAATCATTTGTATAATAACGATAATAATAGTGGTAATGTTAAGAATAATAACAACTATAACGATAATAATGATGATGACGATAACAATATTATTGATAATAACGTCAATAGTAATATTAATAATAATAACGATAATATCGATATTAATGATAATAATAATAATAATAATAATAATTATAATAACGATAGAAACAATAATAACGATAATACGATAATAACTATAATAACTATAATTTCGATAGTAAGGAATATAGTAATAACAATAATAACGATATTAGTAGTAATATTAATAAAGATAATATCGATATTTATGATAATAATTATATTAATAATAAAGATATTAACGATAGTAGCAGTAATAACTATAAAAATAATAAAAATTTTAATGATAAAATCGAAAATTTTGGAAATAGTAATAGCAATAATAACGATAATATCGATAATATCGATAATAATAATAACGACAATCACTATAAGAATAATAATAAAATATCGATAGTAACAATAATAACGACAATTAAGATAACGATAGTAATAATAACGATAATGACGTTGATAATAATAACGGTCATAACGGTAATAAGGATAATAATAATAATAATAATAATAGCAATAATAACGATATTAACGAAAATTGTCATGACATTAGTAACAAAACAACGATATTAACATTAATAATAATAATAATAATAACGAAAGTAAGTATAATAACAGTGATAACTATAATATTAATAACAATAATAACGATAATAACGATAATAACGTCAATAATAATACTAATAATAACGATAATAAAGATATCAATGGCATTAACGATAATAACTTTTATAAAAATTATTTTATTATGATAAGAACGATATTAACGGTACTATCAATAATAGCGATAATAATAATAACGATAATAACTATAATAATGACTATGATGATAAGAAAGATATTAAAACTAATAATAATAAAAATTATAACGACAATAACGATAATAATGATAATAATAGAATTAATAATAATCGTATTAAGATTAATAGATATAATAACGATTATAACGATAATAGTATTAGTAATAATAAAAGTAATAACAATAATAACGATAATAATGACAGTAATAAAATCAACAATGACGATAATAAAGTTAACAATGATAATATCGATAATAACGATAATAACAATAATAGTAATAATAATAATTAAGATAATAACGATATTTACGATAATAAGGATAATAACAATAAAAATAATAACGATAATAATGTTAATAATATACACAATAAAGACGATAATATCGATAATAATATTAACAAATTTGACGATAATATAGATAATAATATTAACAATATTAACGATAATATCGATCATAATAATAATATTATAATCCTTAACGTCGATAATAATAATAATAATAATAATAACATTATTCACAATAATAACGATAATTACTATAATAATAATAACGAATATAACGATAATAATAATATTAACGATAATAATAATAATAAAAATAATAATAAAGATAATAATGATAGTAACGATAATAACGATAATAACAATAATAACGACAATTGCGATAGTAACGAATATAATGATAAAAATAATAACAATATTAGTAGTAATATTATTAACGATAATAATGATATTTACGATAATAATTATAAGAATAATAAAGATAATAACGATAGTAACAATAATAACGATAATAATAATAACAATATTAATGATAATATCGAAAATTATAATAATAATAATAGCAATAATACGATAATATCAATAATATCGATTATAATATTAATGATAATAAGGATAAGAATAAAAATAAAATTTCGATAGTAATAATAATAGCGGCAATTACGATAATAACGATAATAATAACATCGATAATGTCGATGATAATAACAACACGCATAACGCTAATAACGATAATAATAATAATATTATTAACGATATAATCGATAATAATAATAATCATAATATCATTAATAAAAATAATACCGATAATAACAATAATAACGATAATTACGATTAAAATGATAATAACGAAAATAACGATAATAACGATATTAACGATTTTAATAATAATAATAATATCGAGAATAACGATAATAAGGATAATAAACATAATAACGATTATAACGAAAAAATAATAATAATAATAAGGATAATAATTATAATAAAGGCAATAATAATAATAATAATATTAATAATAATAATAATTTTAATGACGATAATATCGGTAATAATAATAAAAACAATAATAATAATAAGGATGATAAAGATAACAGAGATTATAATAATAACGATTAAATAGATAACAACGGCAATAATGATAATAGCAAAAATAACGATAAAAACTGTGATAAAAATAACAATATTAGCGATATTAAAGAAAATAGTAATAACAATAATAACGATAACAACGATAATAATATTAATAATAATAATAATAAAAACGAAAATAAGTATAATAACGGTGACATCGATAATAATAATAAAATTATAATGATAATAACGATAATAACGATAATAACGATGATAATAATTGTAATAATAAAGATAATAACAATGTAAATGTTTCTAACGATAATAATAATAACAACAATAACGATAATAACGAATATGATTTTAAGAATGATAATAATATTAACAATATTAAAAACAATAATGACAATCACGATAATAAAGATAATAATAGAAGTAATAATAATAATATTAAGAATAATAAAGATAATAACGATAATAACAATAATAATAGTAGTAATAAAACAAGTAATACGATAATAACGATAAAATAGTTTTTAACGATAATAATAATGGTGATAATTACGATAATATCGATGATAATAATAACTATAATAACGATAATAACGATTATGGAGATAATAATAATTATAGTAAATATAACGATATTATAGATACTAACGACAAAAAAATAATAATAATTATAACGATAATAGCAGTAATAACGAATAAAAATAATAGAAAAATAACAATAATATCAACAATAACGATAACAAAGATAATAACGATAATATCGATATTAATAAGTAAGATAACTTCGGTATCAACGATAATAATAATAACTATATTAACGATAATATCGACAATAATAACAACAATATCGACAATAATAACGATAATAATAATAACAATAATAACAATAATACCGATACTAACGATAATATCGTCAATAATTATAACGATAATGATAATAGCGATAAAAACAATAACGATATTAACGTTAATATTGACAATATTAAAGATAATAATGATAATAATTATAAAACGATAATAATTATCATAATAATAACAGTAATAACGATAATAACGATAAAAAAATTAAAATAATAACGATAATATAGATTATAATAATGATATTAATAACGTTAATAACGAAAATTACGATAATAAAAGTAATAATAATAAAATTAATAACGATAATAACGATAATAAAGATAATATTATTATTAATAATACCGATAATATCGATTATAATGGAAATAATAATAATAAAAATATCGATAATAACGATAATAACGGTAATAAAGATAATAATAATAGTAATAATAATAGTAATAATAATAATGATAATTACGATAATAATGATAATAATAATAGTCATAATAACATTATTACAATAATAACGGTAAAAACAATAATAACGATATCCACAATAACGATAATAAATACAATATTAAAAACAATAATAATATTGATAATATCTATAATAACGATAATATACATAATGACGACAATAATGATAATAGTAATTACGATAATAAGGATAAATAAAAAAATAACAATAATATCAACAATAACGAAAAAAATGATAATAACTATAATATCGGTATCAACGATAATAATAATAACAATATTAACGATAATATCGACAATAATAACAACAATATCGACAATAATAACGATAATAATAATAATAATAATAACAGTAATAACTATTTTAACGATAATAACAATTATAGTAAAAATAATAATAACGATAATTACGATAATAATAATAATAATAAAAATATTAAAAATTATAATCACCAGAGTAATAACAATAATACCGGTTATGATAAGAATAATATTAATAATAATAACGATAATAATGATAACAATAATAATAATAATAATAATAATAATAATAATAATAATAATAATATCATTAATACTCACAATAATAACAATAATAACGGTTATGAGAAGAATAAAATTAATAATAATAACGATAATAATGATAATAACCAAATAATCGATAATAATAATTACAATAATAACGATAATAACAAAAATAATGATAATTATACTAATAATTATAACGATACTAACGATAATATTGATAATAATAATAATAGGATCGATAATAACGTTAATAGTAATAAGTATAAAATCGGTAGTAATGATATTAATGAAAATATCCATAATAATAATAAAAAATATAACAATACTAACGATAATAACAATAACAATAATAACAATAATTACGATAATAATAATAGAAAAGATAATAATTCTAATAATTATAACCATAATAACGATAATAACGATAATAATAATAATATTAATAACGATAATTACGTTTATAACGATAATAATAATAACAATAACATTGATAATAACGACAATATTCGTAATAACGTTATTAATAATAACAAAAATAACTATTAAAACGGTAATAACAATAATAATAATAACAATAATGACGGTAATAACGGTAATAACGATAATAATAATAAATTAATGACGATAATAACGGTAATATCGCGTAATAATAAATACAATAGTAACAATAGTAATAATAGCAATAATAACGATGGTAAAGAAATGGAAGATAATGGTAATAATATTAAATACGTAATGAATGATAATAACGATAATATCGATATAAATAATACATATAACAATAATAATTATAGTAATAATAAAAGTAATAACGATAATAAATATAATAGCGTTAATAATACAAGTAATAATAACAATAATATCATTATTAAAGATAATGAAGATATGAACGATAATAATAATCATAATAATAACAATAATATTCATAATAATATTAACGATAATATCGATATAAATAATACATATAACAATAATAATTATAGTAATAATAAAAGTAATAACGATAATAAATATAATAGCGTTAATAATACAAGTAATAATTACAATAATATCATTATTAAAGATAATGAAGATATGAACGATAATAATAATCATAATAATAACAATAATATTCATAATAATATTAACGATAATAACGGTAATGACGATAAAAAACATAATAACGAAAATATAGATATTAATAAATTAGATAATATCGATTTCATCGAAAATAATAATAACAATAATAACGATAATAAGTATAACAAAAATGATATTTACGAATATAACGATAAAAGAAATATTAATAATATCAATAATAAGGATAATAAGGATATCGTCGATAATAATAATAACATTAATAATGATAATATAGATATTAATATTATCAATATTAACGATAATAAGGATAATTTTAATAATAATAATATATACAATATTAACAATAATAATAATAATATACAATATTAACAATAATAACGATAATAGCAATATTAAAGTTTCTAATAATAACGATAATAACGTTGATATCGATAACAAAAATAACAATATTAACGATAATATCGATAATAATAATAATGACAATTACAACAATAAAAAAGGTAATAACGATAATAATAAAACGATAATAACAATAATACTAATAATAATACTATCTATAATAACAATAATAATGATAATAATAATAATAATAATAATAATAATAAAAATAATTACGATAATAAAGAAATTAACGATAATAATAATGATGATAATGACGATAATAGTAATAATTATAATAACGATTATAACGATATTATCGAATATAATAAGATTTAAAATAAAGATAATAAAGATAAAAACGATATTAATAATAACAACAAAAACGATAATAACGATAATAATGATAATAACGATAATAAAAAAATAATAATATTAATGAAAAGAATAACGATGATACCGATTATAACGATAATAATAATAATAAATATAAATATAATATCGATAATAAGAATAGTAATAATAATAATAATAATAATGACTATAATATTGATAACAATAGTAACGATAAGGAGAAAAATAACGATAAAAATTATAACCACAAAATCGATAACAACGATAATAACGGTTATATTAATAATAATAATATCGATTATAAGGATAATAAAGATAAGAACGATTATAATAATAACAATAATAACTATAATAACGATAGTAATAATAATATATATATTGATATATATAGTAATATAGGATAACTGTATAGATAGTGTTTATAAGGACGATATTCAATAAAAACGATAATAAAGAAAATAACGATAATAACTATAATAACGACAATAATAATAATAATAAAACGATAATAAAGACAATTTCGATTATAATAATAACGATAATAACACAATAGTTATAATAATAATAACGATAATAACGATATTATCGATTAAAGTAATAACAATAAAATCGATAAAAAAGATAATAATGAAAATAATAACAAAAATAACGAGAATAACGTCAATAAAAATTATATTATGTACGGTAATGACGATAAGAAAGAGGTTAACGGTAATAACGATTATATCGACAATAATAATAATAATAAGAATAATAACGATAACTACAAAAAGACGATAATAGTAATATTAATAATAATGAAAACAAGGATAATAACGATAACAACTATAATAATAATAATAAAGATAGTAATGATATGAACGATATTAACAATAATAACAATAATAATGATTATTATAATACGATAATAACGATTACAGTAATAATAATAATATTGATAGTAACAAAAATTACGATAATGGTAAAAATAATAATAATAATTTAAAAGAATAATAAAGATATTAAAGATAACAACGATATTAATGCAAATAACAATAATATTTTCAATAATAATAAAAATAATAACGTTAATATCAATAATAATGAGAACTATAATAATGATAATAAAGTTAATAACTTTAATATGAATAACAATAATAATGATAACATCGATAATAACATTATTAATAATAATAATAATTAATAATAAAAATATTATTATTAAAAATAATAAAGATAACGACGACAATAGTGAAAAAATATTAATAATAAAATAGAAAATAAGGTTAATAACGATGACAACGATAATTATAATAACAGTATTAACGATAATAAAGATAATAACGATTATACGGATTATAACAATAACGATAATGAGAATGATAACGATATTAATGATAGTAACTATAATAACGATTACAACAACAATAATGATAATAAAATTACGGTAATACCGATATTACAGATAATTACAATAATAAAAATAGTAATAATGAAGATGATGACAATAATAACGATAGTAATGATTATAACGATTATAATATTAATAATTTTAACATAAATAACGTTAATAACGATAATTATTTTAATAGAAGTAATAATAACAATATTAACAATGTTTGCAATAATAGTAGTGGTAGCAAATAAAGATAGTAAGGATAATAATAGTGGTAACAATTAAAGTAATAACAGTAACAACGATAATAACAATAATAAGGATAATAATAATAACGATAATAACGATAGTAGTAATAATAATATCGATAGTAACAATAATGACGATAATAACGAAAATGACGATAATAACGGTAATAATATTAAAATTAATAACGATAATTACGTTAATAGAGATATTAATATTAACAATATTAACGATAACAACGACAATAAGGATAATAGTAATAACGATAATAACGACAATAATAATTTTAAAAATACTGATAAAAACGGTAATAACAATAACAATAATAATAGTAATAATAATGAAAACGAAAATAACGATAATTACGATATTAATAATGATAATAATAGTAAAATTAATAACGATAATTACGTTAATAAAGATAATAATATTAACAATAATAACGATAACAACGATAATAAGGATAATAGCAATAACGATATAACGACAATAATAATTTTAAAAATATTGATAAAAACGATAATAACAATAATAATAATAGTAATAATAATGAAAACGATAAAAACGATAATTGCAATATTAATAATGATAATAATAACAATAATAAAGATAATAACGGAAATAATAATAATAATAATATTAATAATAATAATAATATTAATTACAATAATAAAGATAATAATGATACGAATAATAAAGATAATAATAATACGAATAATAATAATAATAATAATAATATCAATAATAACGAAAAGAACGCTAAAAATAGTAGTCATAATATCTATAATGACACTAATAACGGTAACAACAACAATAATATATACGAAAATATCGAAAATATTGATAATGATATTAACATTAATAAGAATAATAACAATAATAATGATAATAATAACAATAATATTAATAAAAATAATAACGATAATAACGATAATAACGACAATATCGATAATTGCGATAATAAAGATTATAATAAAAATTAACGATAAAAACGATAATATTAGTAATATTAATGACGATAATAACGATATTTACGATAATAATAATAATAATAATAAATATAACAACGATATTAACGATAATAACTATAATTGAAATAACGATAATTACGATAATAACGATGTTAACGTTAATAATAGTAAATATAACGATAATGTCGATAATAATAACTACACTATTAACGATAATTTTGATAATAATAATAATAATAATAATAAAAACTGTATCAACGATAATAACGATAATAACGATATTAACGACAATAAAACTAATAATAAGGGGTAATAAAGATTATAACGGTATTAATGATTATGACAATAATAATAATTGTATTAATAAAGATAATAATGATAATATAGGAAATAAGGATAATAATAATAACAATAATAACGATAATAACGATATTAATGATAATAACAACAACAATAATAATAGTAATAATAATTAAAACGATAATAACGATTATAATTATAATAAAAATAACAATAATAGAGATAATAACGACAATAATAATTATAATAATAATAATAATAATAATGTCGAAAATATCGATAATAAATATAATATTAATATTATTAATTACAACAATGACAATAATAACGATGTTAAGGATAATAATAAATACGATAAAGTCGATAATATCGACAATAGTATTAACAATATTAATGACATCGATAATAATATTAACAATATTAACAATAATATCGATAATAATAATAACATTATTAATGATAATATATATAAAAATTATAACAATAATAGTAATAACAGTAATAACGATAATACCGATAATAACGAAGATAATAATAATAATGATAATAAGGATAATAACCACAATAATAGTATTAATAATAAAGATAACATCGATTTTAACGATAATAATGACAGTAATAATAACAATAATAAAGATAATAACCATAACAATTATAATACCGATAATAGCGATAATAACAATTAAAATCCTATTAACGATATTAATATTTCTAATAATAGCAATAATAATGATAATAATGATAATAACAATAATAATAGTAGTAATAATACCAATTATTACACTAATAACGTTAAAAACGATAATAACGATAATAATAGTTTAATAATAACAATAATAACAATAATAGCGATAATAATGTTACTAACGATAATATCTATAATTATAATAACCGTATTAACAATATTAACGATATTATCAACCATAACAATAACGACAATAACGATAATATCGATAATAATAACAACATTGTTAACATCGATAATAATAATAATAATAACGATTATATCGACAAAAATAATATCAATAATAACAATAATAAAATTAATAATTTTAATAACGATAATAATAAAATTATTATTAATAACAATAATAAAGATAAAAACGATAAAAAAATAATAACTTTAATAACGATAATAGTAAC
Source organism: Vespa crabro (assembly GCF_910589235.1). NCBI lineage: Eukaryota > Metazoa > Arthropoda > Insecta > Hymenoptera > Vespidae > Vespa > Vespa crabro. The sequence continues at coordinate 4,579,198 of NW_025813595.1, forward strand.
ATTATTACTAATAATAATAATAACGATAATAACGAAAATAATGATAATAACGATTATAATAACAACGACAATATCGATAATAGTATTAATAATAATAATGATAATTATGATATTTACGATTATTATAATAACAATAATAAAGAAAAGGACGATCTTTAATAACCATATTAATAATTACGTTAATAACTATAATTACGATGTAACGATAATAATAACGATAATATTGATAATAATAATAATAATATTAATGGCAATAATATCGATAATGTAGATAATAACGATAATAACGATATTTACGATAATAATTATCAAAATAATAAAAGATAATAACGATAGCAACAATAATAACGATAATAATAATAACGATATCAATGATAATAATGATAATGACGATAATAATAATAGTAATAATAGCGATAACATCGTTAATAACAATAATCGTAAAAATAACGATAATAGTGGTAATAGCGATGAAAACGATAATAATAATAATAGTAATAACGATAATAACGATATTGACGAAAATAAGGATAATAATATTAGCAATAATAACAATAATAGCGATATTGATGATAATAAGAATAATAAAGATAGTAACAATAATAATAGTAGTAATAATAATGTTAATAATGATATTAAAGATAATAACGATAATAATAAAAATAATAATAACAATAATATCGATAATAACGATTACAATCATAATAACTACAATAATGATATTAACAATAAGAATAAAAGTAATAATAAAGACATTAACGTTATGAACGATAATAATGATAATAACGATACTAAAAAAAATAATAATAACATTAATAACGAAAATAACGATTATAATCATAATAACTACAATAATGATATTAACAATAAGAATAAAAGCAATTATGAAGACATTAACGTTATGAACGATAATAACGATAATAATATTAACAATACTAACGATAATAACTATATTAAAAATAACAATAATATATGATAACAAAGATAAAACAACAATAATAATAGAAAAACATACGAAAATAAGGATAATAACGATAATATCGACAATAACGTTAATAATTCTAGTAGTAATAACTATAATAACGATAATAACTATTTTATGAAAACAATAGTAACGATAAAATCGATAATGTCGATTATAATAATAATAACAATAATGATAATAACGATAATAACGGTAATAACGATAATAATAATAGTAATAATATTAGTAATAATACTAATGATAATTAAAATAATAACGATAATAATAATAATAATAATAAAAATATTAAAATTATAATTACCAGAATAATAACAACAATACCGGTTATGATAAGAATAATATTAATAATAATAACGAAACAATAATAATAATTATAATTGTAATAATAATAATAATAATAATAATAATAATAATAATAATAATAATAATAATATCATTAATACTCACAATAATAACAATAATAACGGTTATGAGAAGAATAATAATAATAATAATAAAGATAATAATGATAATAACGATATATTCGATTAGATTAATTACAATAATAACGATAATATCTCTAATAATGATAATAATACTAATAATTATAACGTTAATAACGATAATAAAGATAATAATATTATTAATAATACCGATAAAATCGATTATAATGAAAATAATAATAATAACAATATTGATAATAACGATAATAACGATAATAACAATAATAATAATAGTAATAACAATAGTAATAATAATAATGATTATGACGATAATAACGATAATAATAATAGTCATAATAACATTATTACAATAATTACGATAAAAACAATAATAACGATATCCATAATAACCATAATAAAGACAATATTAATAACAATAATAATATTGATAATAACTATAATAACGATAATAATAATAATAATAATAAAGATAATAACGGTAATAACGATAATAGCGATTATAAGAATATTAATAAGAGCGATAATAACGTTAATAGTAATAAGTATAAATCGATAGTAATGATATTAATCAAAATATCCATAATAATAATAATAAATATAACAATACTAACGATAATAACAATAACAATAATAACATTTATAACGATTATTAATATAATAACGATAATAGTAAGAATAATAATAATATCGAAAATATGGTTAATTACGAAAATAACGGTAATAACGATAATAACTGCAAAAACGACAATAATAATAATAATAATAATAAAGATAATAACGATAATAACGATAATAGCGATTATAAAAAATTCAACAATAAAGATAACAAAGATATTAATAAATAATAACAATAATAACAATTATAGCTATAATAACAATAATAACGATAATAACGATAATAATAATAACACTAATAACAATAATATCGACAATAACGATAATTACGATAATAATAATAACAATTATAATGATAATAAAGATAATAACAATAATATTAATAGTAATAATAATAATGATAACAATAATAAGGATAATAGCAATAATAATAATAACCAAATTAACGATTATATTGATTATAAAGATAATGATAGTAACGATAATAATAATTATAATAATAACTATAATTACGATAAAAATAATAGAAAAGATAATAATACTAATGATTATAACCATAATAACGATAATAACGATAATAATAATAAACTTAATGACGATAATAACGTTTATAACGATAATAATAATAACAATAACTTTGATAATAACGACAATAATCATAATTACTGTAATAATAATAACAAATATAACAATTAAAACGATAATAACAATAATAATATTAACAATAATGACGATAATAACGGTAATAACGATAATAATAATAATAGTAATCACGATATTAACGGTGATAACGCGTAATAATAAATGCAACAGTAACAGTAGTAATAATAGCAATAATAACGATGGTAAAGAAATGGAAGATAATGGTAATAATATTAATTACGAAATTAAGGATAATAACGAGAATAACGATATAAATAATATAAATAATAATAATAATTATAATAATAATAAAAATAATAACGATAATAAATATAATAACGTTAATAATAAAAGTAATAATAACAATAATATCATTATTAAAGATAATAAAGATAAGAACGATAATAATAATCATAATAATAACAATAATATTCATAACAATATTGACGATAATAACGGTAATGACGATAACAATAATAACGATAATTACAATAATATCGATAATAATATTAACAATAATAACGATCATAAGCATAATAGGAATAATAATAACATGTATAACGATTATAACTATAAGAATAATACAAAGAAAAATAATAACAATATTAACGATAATAACGATAATAATAATAACAATAATAACAAAAGTAGTAATAACGATAATATCGATAATAATGTCAATAAAGATAAAAATAATAATAATAACAATAATAACAATAATAACGATAGTAATAATAACGAAAAAAATAATAAAAGCGGTAATAATAATAACAATAATAACGATAATAGCGATAACAATGATAACGATAATAAAGATAATATCGATAATAATAACAACAATATTAACGAAAGTAACCTTAATAATAATAATAGTAATAACGATAAAAACGATAATAACGATAAAAACGATAATAACGATAATAAAGATAATAATACTAATGATATTAACGATAATAGTAATAATTATAATAACGATAAGAACGACAATAAAGATAATAATAATAATAATAACAATAACGAAAATAAGGATAATAACGATTATAATAATAATAATAATAACGAAAATAAGGATAATAACGATAACAACGAAAATAATAATAACAATGATAGCCATAATAACGATATTAACGATAATAATAATCACAATAACGATGATAAAGATAATATCGATAATAATAAAAGTAATAATAGTAATAATGAACGTAACGATAAAAAAGATAATAATAGCAGTAATAGTAACAATAATCATATTAATAACTATAATAACGATAATATCGATAATAATAACAATGACAAAGTTAGTAGAAATGATAATAATAGCGATAATAACGATAATTACTTTAATAATAATAACAATAATAAAAATAATACTGATATTGACATTAATAACAATTATAATAATAGCAACAATAACGATAATTAAGAAAATAAAAGTTATAATTAAAACGATACTAAGGATAAGAAAGATATCATCAATAATATTAATAAGAAAAATAAAGATAATATCGATTATATTAATAAAAATATTACAATTATGAAGATAATTATAATAATAATATTAACAATAATAACGATAATAACAATATTAACGATAATTAGGATATTAAAAATGACGATATTTACGAATATAACGATAAAAGGAATATTAATAATAATCATAAAGATAATGATAATAAAGATAATAATTATAATAATCAACAAAATTATAACGATAATAATGATACAAACGATAATAATAATAATAACAATTAACATAATAATGATTATAACGATAATAATAATAACATATTAACGATAAAAACGATTATAACGATAATAGTAATACTAATAATAACAATAATAACAGAAAGAACGACAAAATATATAATAACATTAATAACGATAATAACGATATTAACGAAAATGACGATAATAATAATAGCAATAATAACTATAATAATCATAATAACAATATTATAGTAATAAAAATAAAGATAATATCGATAATAAGGACAATAATAATAGTAATAATAACGATAATAACGAAAATATCGATAATATTTAGAACGAAAATAACGACAATAATAATATTAATATTAACGATAATAAGAATAATAACGATAATGACGATAATAATAATAATAATAATAGTAATAATAATAATAATAATAACAATACCGATAATAAAGATAATGACCACAATATTAATAATAATAATAATATTAATAATAATAATGATAATGACAATAATAACGATAATAATAGTAATAATGAAAATAATATTCACCACAATTATAACAATAATTATTGTTATTACTAACTTTAAATAATAAAAACAATAATTACGATAATAACGATATTAACGATATAATGATAATAATAAATAATTTCGTTAATTAGGTTAATTACGAAAATATCGGTAATAACCACGAAATCGGAGAAATCGATAATTAACAATAAAATCGATAATAACGATAATAACGACATTAAATGTAATAATAATAACGATAATATCGATAATAATAATAGCGATAATGACGACAAAAGTAATAATAATATTAATGGTATTAACGATAATAACGATAATAGTAATTATAATAATAACGATGATAACGATAATAACGATAATAATAACATTAATAATAGTGATAATAATGATAATAAAGATAATAACAGTAATAATAACATCAATAATAGCGATAATAACAATAATAACGATAATAACGGTAATAATAACATTAATAATAGTGATAATAATGATAATAACGATAATATCGATGATAATAATTATAATAATAATAATAAAATAACGATAATAAATATAATAACGTTAATAATACAAGTAGTAATATCAATAACATCATTATTAAAGATAATAAAGATAATAACAATAATAATAATAACAATAATATCAATAGAAATCATAGCAATATTAACGATAATAACGATAATAATAATAACAATAATTACGATAAAAACTATATTAACGATAATAACAATAATAATAAAGATAATAACGATATTAATAATAATAATAATAACCATATTAACGATAATTACAAATATAATAAAAAGAATAACAACTATTATAATGATAATAACGATAATAATAATAGCAATAATGACGATAATATAGATAATATTAATAACGATATTATTGATAAAATCGATAATAATAATAATAATAATAACGATAATATCGATAGTAAAAATTATAATGATAATAACGATAGTAAAGATAATAACTATAATATCCACTATAACAATAATAATAATAACGATGATGACGATAATTACGATAATGACGATAATATTAATAACGATAATAACGTTAATAACGTAAATAACGACAATAATAATAGAAATAATAACAATATCAACGATAATAAAGATAATAACGATAATAATATTAACGATTATATCGACAATATTAATAATAATGACAACGATAATTATGATAATAATGATCGTAAAACTAATAACAATAAAGATAAAAACAATAATAACGATAATAACGATAAAAAAATAATAATAGTAATAGCAATAATAACGATAATAACGATAATAGCGATAATACTAATAATGATAATAACGATAATAATAATAACGATAATAAAGATAATGTCGATAATATTAATAACAATATTTACGATAATTTCGATATTAATAATTGTAATCATAACAATAATAACGATCATAACGATAATAGCAACTATAATAATAACGATAATAACGATATTAATAATAATAATATTATTTTAAGTAACAATAATAATGATAACGATGTTTATAATAGTAATAATAATAACGTTTATAACAATACTAACGGTAATAATGATAATAAAAATAATAACCATAATAACGATAATAACGGTAATAAAAACAACAATAATAACTATATTAACGAAAATAGTAATAACAATTGTGACGAAAACAACGATAACAGCATTAATAATAATAATAATCATAATAATGAATGTAAGTATAATAACAGTGAAACCTATATTATTAATAATAATAATAACGATAATAACGATAATAACGATAATAATAATAATCGTATTAAGGATAATAAAGATAATAACGATAATAACTATAATAGCGAAAATAATAATGACAACAAAAACAATATTAACGATAATAAGTATAATAACAATTATTATAATGACGGTAAAAACGATAACAACGGTAATAATGATAATAACGATAATAACGATATTAACAATGATAATAATAGTAATAATAAAGATAATAACGAAGTAAAAGTTTCTAACGATAATAATAATTACAACAATAACGATAATAACGATTATGATGATAAGAACGATAATAATACTAATAATAATAAAAATAATACCGACAATAACGACAATAAGAATAATAATAGAAATAATAATAACAATTTTAAGAATAATAAATATAAAATCGATTATAACAATAATAATAGTAGTAATAAAAAAGTAATAATTATAATAACGATAAAAACGATTTTAAAAATAATAATAATGACGATAATTAGGATAATATCGATAATAATAATAACAATATTAGCGATAATACCGATAGTAATAATAACATTAATAACTATAATAACGATAATAACGTTTATAACGATAATAATAATAATAGCAGTAATAACCATTATAAAGATAATAACGACACAATAATAATAATAATAATAATAACGATAATAACGGTAATATCGATAAAAATAATAGAAAAATAAAGTAATATCAATAATCACGATAAAAAGTATGAAAACGATAATATCGATAATATAAAATACGATAATAACGATATTATCGATAAGAATAATAACAATATTAACAATAATATCGATAATATAAACAACAATATTGACGATAATATCGATAATAATAATAACAATAATATCAGTAATACCGGTAATAACGATAATAACGGTAATAATAATAAAATTGATAACGCTAATAAAGATAATAAAGGTATAATATTATTAATAAGGACGATAATAATGATTATAATGGAAATAATAATAATTACAATATCGATAATAACGATAATAACGGTAAAAACGATAATAATAGTAGTAATAATACTAGTAATAATAATAATGATAATTACGATAATAACGATAATAATAATAGTTATAATAACATAATAACAATAATAATATCGATAATAACTGTAATAATGATAGTACCCATAATAACGACAATAACGATAATATTGATAATAATAATAATAATAATAACAGTAATATCGAAAATAACGATAATATCGACAGTAATAATAATAATAATAATAATAATAATATCCATAATGCAGATAATGACGCCAATAATAATAATTATAATAATATTAGTAATAATAACGATAATGACGATAATAATAATAGTATTAATAACAATATTAAAAATAATAACGATAATAACGATAATAATAATAATAATAATGACATTATAACTATAATAAATATAATAACGATATGTTATAAACGTTAAAAACGACAATAGTGGTAATAGAAATAACGATAATAACGATAATAGCGACAATAAAAATTATAATAATAAAGATAATAACGATATTGTCGAAAATCAAGATAAAAGCTATAAGAATAACAATAATAAGAACAATAACAATGCTAATAACGATAATAAACATAATAACAGTAACGATGACACGACAATAATAATAACAATATTAATATCGATAATAACGATAACAACAATAATAAAGATAATAACTATATTAACGATATCAATAATAACGAAAATAAAGTTAATTTCGATGTTAATAATAACAATATTAAAGATAATAACGATAATAATAATAATAATAACTACATTAATAACTATAATAAATATATTAACGATATGGTATTAACGATAAAAACGACAAAAGTAGTAACAATAATAACGATATTATCGAAAATAACGATAATAACAATAATAATAATAACAGTAATAACGATAATAACGATATTGCGATTAATAATAATATTAATAATAATATTATTATAAGATAAAATAATAATAAGATAAAATAATAATAATATTAACGATTACAACGAAAATAATGATAATAATAGTAGTAATAATAACAATAATAAATATAATAAAGATAATAAAGAAAATAACGGTAATTACGATAATAATTATAAGAATAATCTATTCAACATTGATACTAACGTTAATAACGATAATATTAATAACATTAATAACGATAATAACGATTATAATAATAAGAACGATAATAATATTAATAATAATAACAATATTAACTTTTATAACGATAATAACGATAATAATAGATGTAATAATAACAATATTAAAAATAATAAGTATAATAACGATAATAACTACAATAATAGTAGTAATAATGAAAGTAATAACAATAATAGCCATAAAAAAGATTTTAACGATAATAATTATAACGATAATAACGATAATATCTATTATATTAATAACATTATTTAGGATAATATCGAAATTAATAATTGTATTAATAACAGTAATAACGATCATAACGATAATAGCGATTATAATAAAAACGATAATAACGATAATAATGATAAGAATATTATCGTTAGTAATAATAATAATTATAACGATGTTTATAATTGTAATAATAATAACGATTATAATGATAATAACAATAATAATGATAATAACGATAATAATTATATTAATAAAAGGAACAATAATAACGATATTAACGAAAATATTAATGACAATTGTAACGTTAAAAACGACAATAAACATAATAATAACAATAATAATAATTACTAAAGTAAAGATAACTACGATAACAATAATAACAATAATAGCGATAATAACGATTATAATAATACCGATAATATCGATATTAACGATAATAATAATAATATTAATAATGATATTAAAAATAATATCAATAATAACGATAATAATAATAGAAATAATAACAATAATAACGATAATAAAGATAACAATAATATTATTAACGATAGCAATGATAATATTAATATAAATAATAACGATAATAACGATAATAAAGATAATAATATTAATATTAATAAAGATAATAACGATAATAACGATTATGACGATAGTAGCGATAAAAAATATAATAACGACAATAATAATAATAATAATAATAATAATAATAATAATAATAATAATAATAGTAATAATAATAATAATAATAACGATAATAACGATAATAACATTAATAATATCAATAATAATAACAATAATATCAATAATGACGATAATAACGATAATAATAATAACAATAATATCGATAATATCGATAATTATAATAATAATATTAACGATAATTTCGGCCATAATATTAATACTAATAAAAATAATAACGATAATAACGATAATAAGTATTATAATAATATCGATAATAACAATATTATTAATAATAATAACAACGATAATTACGATCATAACTAAAACAAAATTAATAATAATAAAGATAATGACAATATTAATGATAATATCGATAATAAAGATAATAAAAATAATAATTGTAATAGCAATAATAACGAAAATAAAGAAAATAACGGTAATAACGATAATAACTATAATAATAATAACGAAAATAACGATAATAATGATATTAACGATAATAATAATAATAATAATATCGATAATAACGATGATAACGAAAGTAAAGATAATAACGATAATAATAATTATAATAATTGTAATAATAATAACGTTAATTACAATAATAACGATAATAATAGTAATTATAAATTAATAGCAATAATAACAATAATAAAGATAATAATATATACTATTGTAACGACAATAGTAATAATAATTATAACGATAATAAAGGAAACAAAGATAATTATAATAATAATGATAATAATAATAATAATAATAACAATAATTTGCATAATAACGATAATAACAGTGGTAATGTTAAGAATAATAACAATAATAACGATAATAAATATTATGACGATAACAATATTATTCATAATAACGTCAATAGTAATAATAATAATAATAACGATAATATCGATATTAGTATTAATATTAATAACGATAATAACGATACTTACGATAATAATTATAATAATAATAAAGATAATAACGATAGTAACAATAATAACGATAATAATAATAAAAATATTAATGATAATATCGAAGATTATATAAATCATAATAGCAATAATAACGATAATATCGATGATATCGATAATAATGTTATTAATAATAATAATAATAGCAATAATAACGATATTAACGAAAATTGTAATAACATTAGTAACGTAATAACGATATTAACATTAATAATAATAATAATAATATCGAAAGTAAGTACAATAACGGTGACAACTATAATATTAATAAAAATAATCACGATAATAACGATAATAACGACAATAATAATACTAATAATAACTATAATAACGATATCAATGGAATTAACGATAATAACGTTTATAATAATAATCTTATTAAAGATAAGAACGATAATAACGATACTAACAATAACAGCGATAATAATAATAACGATATAAAGGATAATATTGTTAATAATTGTAAAAATTTCCACGATAGTATCGATAATAATAATAACAACAAAAACAATAATAACGATAATAATTATAATAAAATTTATAATAATAACGGTAATAACGATTATAAAGTTAATAATAATAATAATATTATCGATAATAGCAATGATAATAATAGTAATAATATTGGTAATAACGATAAAAGAGGTCCTAACGATAATAATAATGACGACAATAACGATAATAATGACTATGATGATAAGAAAGATAATAATACTAATAATAATAAAAATAATAACGACAATAACGATCATAATGATAATAATAGAAGTAATAATAACAATATTAAGAATAATAACTTTAATAACGATTTTAACGATAATAGTATTAGTAATAATAACAGTAATAACAATAATAACGATAAAAACGAATTTAACGATAATAATAATGGTGATAATTACGATAATATCGATAATAAAAATAACTATAATAACGATAATAACGATTATTGAGATACAAATAATTATAGTAATAATAACGATATTATAGATAATAACGACAAAATAATAATAATAATTATAACGATAATAACGGTAATAACGATAAAAATAATAGAAAAATAACAATAATATCAATAATAACGATAACAAAGATAATAACGATAAAATCGATAATAATAAATAAGATTATATCGATTTCATCGATAATAATAGTAACAATATTAACGATAATATCGATCATATAAACAACAATATCGACGATAATATCGGTAATAATAATAACAATGTCGACAAAAATATCGATAATAATAATAACAATAATAACATTAATACCGATACTAACGATAATATCGATAATAATAATAACGATAATAATGATAATAGCGATAAAAAAAATAACGATATTAACGATAATATTGACAATATTAAAGATAATAATGATAATATTTTGAAACGATAATAATTATCATAATAATAATAGTAATAACAATAATAACGATAAAAAAATTAAAATAATAACGATAATATAGAAAATAATAATAAAATTAATAACGTTAATAACGATAATTACGATAATAACGGTAATAATAATAAAATGAATAACGCTAATAACGATAATAAAGATAATAATATTATTAATAATACCGATAAAATCGATTATAATGGAAATAATAATAATAACAATATTGATAATAACGATAATAACGATAATAACAATAATAATAATAGTAATAATAATAGTAATAATAATAATGATTATGACGATAATAACGATAATAATAATAGTCATAATAACATTATTACAATAATTACGATAAAAACAATAATAACGATATCCATAATAACCATAATAAAGACAATATTAATAACAATAATAATATTGATAATAACTATAATAACGATAATAATAATAATAATAATAAAGATAATAACGGTAATAACGATAATAGCGATTATAAGAATATTAATAAGAGCGATAATAACGTTAATAGTAATAAGTATAAATCGATAGTAATGATATTAATCAAAATATCCATAATAATAATAATAAATATAACAATACTAACGATAATAACAATAACAATAATAACATTTATAACGATTATTAATATAATAACGATAATAGTAAGAATAATAATAATATCGAAAATATGGTTAATTACGAAAATAACGGTAATAACGATAATAACTGCAAAAACGACAATAATAATAATAATAATAATAAAGATAATAACGATAATAACGATAATAGCGATTATAAAAAATTCAACAATAAAGATAACAAAGATATTAATAAATAATAACAATAATAACAATTATAGCTATAATAACAATAATAACGATAATAACGATAATAATAATAACACTAATAACAATAATATCGACAATAACGATAATTACGATAATAATAATAACAATTATAATGATAATAAAGATAATAACAATAATATTAATAGTAATAATAATAATGATAACAATAATAAGGATAATAGCAATAATAATAATAACCAAATTAACGATTATATTGATTATAAAGATAATGATAGTAACGATAATAATAATTATAATAATAACTATAATTACGATAAAAATAATAGAAAAGATAATAATACTAATGATTATAATCATAATAACGATAATAACGATAATAATAATAAACTTAATGACGATAATAACGTTTATAACGATAATAATAATAACAATAACTTTGATAATAACGACAATAATCATAATTACTGTAATAATAATAACAAATATAACAATTAAAACGATAATAACAATAATAATATTAACAATAATGACGATAATAACGGTAATAACGATAATAATAATAATAGTAATCACGATATTAACGGTGATAACGCGTAATAATAAATGCAACAGTAACAGTAGTAATAATAGCAATAATAACGATGGTAAAGAAATGGAAGATAATGGTAATAATATTAATTACGAAATTAAGGATAATAACGAGAATAACGATATAAATAATATAAATAATAATAATAATTATAATAATAATAAAAATAATAACGATAATAAATATAATAACGTTAATAATAAAAGTAATAATAACAATAATATCATTATTAAAGATAATAAAGATAAGAACGATAATAATAATCATAATAATAACAATAATATTCATAACAATATTGACGATAATAACGGTAATGACGATAACAATAATAACGATAATTACAATAATATCGATAATAATATTAACAATAATAACGATCATAAGCATAATAGGAATAATAATAACATGTATAACGATTATAACTATAAGAATAATACAAAGAAAAATAATAACAATATTAACGATAATAACGATAATAATAATAACAATAATAACAAAAATAGTAATAACGATAATATCGATAATAATGTCAATAAAGATAAAAATAATAATAATAACAATAATAACAATAATAACGATAGTAATAATAACGAAAAAAATAATAAAAGCGGTAATAATAATAACAATAATAACGATAATAGCGATAACAATGATAACGATAATAAAGATAATATCGATAATAATAACAACAATATTAACCAAAGTAACCTTAATAATAATAATAGTAATAACGATAAAAACGATAATAACGATAAAAACGATAATAACGATAATAAAGATAATAATACTAATGATATTAACGATAATAGTAATAATTATAATAACGAAAAGAACGACAATAAAGATAATAATAATAATAATAACAATAACGAAAATAAGGATAATAACGATTATAATAATAATAATAATAACGAAAATAAGGATAATAACGATAACAACGAAAATAATAATAACAATGATAGCCATAATAACGATATTAACGATAATAATAATCACAATAACGATGATAAAGATAATATCGATAATAATAAAAGTAATAATAGTAATAATGAACGTAACGATAAAAAAGATAATAATAGCAGTAATAGTAACAATAATCATATTAATAACTATAATAACGATAATATCGATAATAATAACAATGAAAAAGTTAGTAGAAATGATAATAATAGCGATAATAACGATAATTACTTTAATAATAATAACAATAATAAAAATAATACTGATATTGACATTAATAACAATTATAATAATAGCAACAATAACGATAATTAAGAAAATAAAAGTTATAATTAAAACGATACTAAGGATAAGAAAGATATCATCAATAATATTAATAAGAAAAATAAAGATAATATCGATTATATTAATAAAAATATTACAATTATGAAGATAATTATAATAATAATATTAACAATAATAACGATAATAACAATATTAACGATAATTAGGATATTAAAAATGACGATATTTACGAATATAACGATAAAAGGAATATTAATAATAATCATAAAGATAATGATAATAAAGATAATAATTATAATAATCAACAAAATTATAACGATAATAATGATACAAACGATAATAATAATAATAACAATTAACATAATAATGATTATAACGATAATAATAATAACATATTAACGATAAAAACGATTATAACGATAATAGTAATACTAATAATAACAATAATAACAGAAAGAACGACAAAATATATAATAACATTAATAACAATAATAACGATATTAACGAAAATGACGATAATAATAATAGCAATAATAACTATAATAATCATAATAACAATATTATAGTAATAAAAATAAAGATAATATCGGTAATAAGGACAATAATAATAGTAATAATAACGATAATAACGAAAATATCGATAATATTTAGAACGAAAATAACGACAATAATAATATTAATATTAACGATAATAAGAATAATAACGATAATGACGATAATAATAATAATAATAATAGTAATAATAATAATAATAATAACAATACCGATAATAAAGATAATGACCACAATATTAATAATAATAATAATATTAATAATAATAATGATAATGACAATAATAACGATAATAATAGTAATAATGAAAATAATATTCACCACAATTATAACAATAATTATTGTTATTACTAACTTTAAATAATAAAAACAATAATTACGATAATAACGATATTAACGATATAATGATAATAATAAATAATTTCGTTAATTAGGTTAATTACGAAAATATCGGTAATAACCACGAAATCGGACAAA
Source organism: Vespa crabro (assembly GCF_910589235.1). Taxonomy (NCBI): domain Eukaryota; kingdom Metazoa; phylum Arthropoda; class Insecta; order Hymenoptera; family Vespidae; genus Vespa; species Vespa crabro. The sequence goes on from NW_025813595.1 coordinate 4,595,000, forward strand.
TCGATAATTAACAATAAAATCGATAATAACGATAATAACGACATTAAATGTAATAATAATAACGATAATATCGATAATAATAATAGCGATAATGACAACAAAAGTAATAATAATATTAATGGTATTAACGATAAAGGCGATAATAGTAATTATAATAATAACGATGATAACGATAATAACGATAATAATAACATTAATAATAGTGATAATAATGATAATAAAGATAATAACAGTAATAATAACATCAATAATAGCGATAATAACAATAATAACGATAATAACGATAATAATAACATTAATAATAGTGATAATAATGATAATAACGATAATATCGATGATAATAATTATAATAATAATAATAAAATAACGATAATAAATATAATAACGTTAATAATACAAGTAGTAATATCAATAACATCATTATTAAAGATAATAAAGATAATAACAATAATAATAATAACAATAATATCAATAGAAATCATAGCAATATTAACGATAATAACGATAATAATAATAACAATAATTACGATAAAAACTATATTAACGATAATAACAATAATAATAAAGATAATAACGATATTAATAATAATAATAATAACCATATTAACGATAATTACAAATATAATAAAAAGAATAACAACTATTATAATGATAATAACGATAATAATAATAGCAATAATGACGATAATATAGATAATATTAATAACGATATTATTGATAAAATCGATAATAATAATAATAATAATAACGATAATATCGATAGTAAAAATTATAATGATAATAACGTTAGTAAAGATAATAACTATAATATCCACTATAACAATAATAATAATAACGATGATGACGATAATTACGATAATGACGATAATATTAATAACGATAATAACGTTAATAACGTAAATAACGACAATAATAATAGAAATAATAACAATATCAACGATAATAAAGATAATAACGATAATAATATTAACGATTATATCGACAATATTAATAATAATGACAACGATAATTATGATAATAATGATCGTAAAACAAATAACAATAAAGATAAAAACAATAATAACGATAATAACGATAAAAAAATAATAATAGTAATAGCAATAATAACGGTAATAACGATAATAGCGATAATACTAATAATGATAATAACGATAATAATAATAACGATAATAAAGATAATTTCGATAATATTAATAACAATATTTACGATAATTTCGATATTAATAATTGTAATCATAACAATAATAACGATCATAACGATAATAGCAACTATAATAATAACGATAATAACGATATTAATAATAATAATATTATTTTAAGTAACAATAATAATGATAACGATGTTTATAATAGTAATAATAATAACGTTTATAACAATACTAACGGTAATAAAGATAATAAAAATAATAACCATAATAACGATAATAACGGTAATAAAAACAACAATAATAACTATATTAACGAAAATAGTAATAACAATTGTGACGAAAACAACGATAACAGCATTAATAATAATAATAATCATAATAATGAATGTAAGTATAATAACAGTGAAACCTATATTATTAATAATAATAATAACGATAATAACGATAATAACGATAATAATAATAATCGTATTAAGGATAATAAAGATAATAACGATAATAACTATAATAGCGAAAATAATAATGACAACAAAAACAATATTAACGATAATAAGAATAATAACAATTATTATAATGACGGTAAAAACGATAACAACGGTAATAATGATAATAACGATAATAACGATATTAACAATGATAATAATAGTAATAATAAAGATAATAACGAAGTAAAAGTTTCTAACGATAATAATAATTACAACTATAACGATAATAACGATTATGATGATAAGAACGATAATAATACTAATAATAATAAAAATAATACCGACAATAACGACAATAAGAATAATAATAGAAATAATAATAACAATTTTAAGAATAATAAATATAAAATCGATTATAAAAATAATAATAGTAGTAATAAAAAAGTAATAATTATAATAACGATAAAAACGATTTTAAAAATAATAATAATGACGATAATTAGGATAATATCGATAATAATAATAACAATATTAGCGATAATACCGATAGTAATAATAACATTAATAACTATAATAACGATAATAACGTTTATAACGATAATAATAATAATAGCAGTAATAACCATTATAAAGATAATAACGACACAATAATAATAATAATAATAATAACGATAATAACGGTAATATCGATAAAAATAATAGAAAAATAAAGTAATATCAATAATCACGATAAAAAGTATGAAAACGATAATATCGATAATATAAAATACGATAATAACGATATTATCGATAAGAATAATAACAATATTAACAATAATATCGATAATATAAACAACAATATTGACGATAATATCGATAATAATAATAACAATAATATCAGTAATACCGGTAATAACGATAATAACGGTAATAATAATAAAATTGATAACGCTAATAAAGATAATAAAGGTATAATATTATTAATAAGGACGATAATAATGATTATAATGGAAATAATAATAATTACAATATCGATAATAACGATAATAACGGTAAAAACGATAATAATAGTAGTAATAATACTAGTAATAATAATAATGATAATTACGATAATAACGATAATAATAATAGTCATAATAACATAATAACAATAATAATATCGATAATAACTGTAATAATGATAGTACCCATAATAACGACAATAACGATAATATTGATAATAATAATAATAATAATAACAGTAATATCGAAAATAACGATAATATCGACAGTAATAATAATAATAATAATAATAATAATATCCATAATGCAGATAATGACGCCAATAATAATAATTATAATAATATTAGTAATAATAACGATAATGACGATAATAATAATAGTATTAATAACAATATTAAAAATAATAACGATAATAACGATAATAATAATAATAATAATGACATTATAACTATAATAAATATAATAACGATATGTTATAAACGTTAAAAACGACAATAGTGGTAATAGAAATAACGATAATAACGATAATAGCGACAATAAAAATTATAATAATAAAAATAATAACGATATTGTCGAAAATCAAGATAAAAGCTATAAGAATAACAATAATAAGAACAATAACAATGCTAATAACGATAATAAACATAACAACAGTAACGATGACACGACAATAATAATAACAATATTAATATCGATAATAACGATAACAACAATAATAAAGATAATAACTATATTAACGATATCAATAATAAAGAAAATAAAGTTAATTTCGATGTTAATAATAACAATATTAAAGATAATAACGATAATAATAATAATAATAACTACATTAATAACTATAATAAATATATTAACGAGATGGTATTAACGATAAAAACGACAAAAGTAGTAACAATAATAACGATATTATCGAAAATAACGATAATAACAATAATAATAATAACAGTAATAACGATAATAACGATATTGCGATTAATAATAATATTAATAATAATATTATTATAAGATAAAATAATAATAAGATAAAATAATAATAATATTAACGATTACAACGAAAATAATGATAATAATAATAGTAATAATAACAATAATAAATATAATAAAGATAATAAAGAAAATAACGGTAATTACGATAATAATTATAAGAATAATCTATTCAACATTGATACTAACGTTAATAACGATAATATTAATAACATTAATAACGATAATAACGATTATAATAATCACAACGATAATAATATTAATAATAATAACAATATTAACTTTTATAACGATAATAACGATAATAATAGATGTAATAATAACAATATTAAAAATAATAAGTATAATAACGATAATAACTACAATAATAGTAGTAATAATGAAAGTAATAACAATAATAGCCATAAAAAAGATTTTAACGATAATAATTATAACGATAATAACGATAATATCTATTATATTAATAACATTATTTAGGATAATATCGAAATTAATAATTGTATTAATAACAGTAATAACGATCATAACGATAATAGCGATTATAATAAAAACGATAATAACGAAAATAATGATAAGAATATTATCGTTAGTAATAATAATAATTATAACGATGTTTATAATTGTAATAATAATAACGATTATAATGATAATAACAATAATAATGATAATAACGATAATAATTATATTAATAAAAGGAACAATAATAACGATATTAACGAAAATATTAATGACAATTGTAACGTTAAAAACGACAATAAACATAATAATAACAATAATAATAATTACTAAAGTAAAGATAACTACGATAACAATAATAACAATAATAGCGATAATAACGATTATAATAATACCGATAATATCGATATTAACGATAATAATAATAATATTAATAATGATATTAAAAATAATATCAATAATAACGATAATAATAATAGAAATAATAACAATAATAACGATAATAAAGATAACAATAATATTATTAACGATAGCAATGATAATATTAATATAAATAATAACGATAATAACGATAATAAAGATAATAATATTAATATTAATAAAGATAATAACGATAATAACGATTATGACGATAGTAGCGATAAAAAATATAATAACGACAATAATAATAATAATAATAATAATAATAATAATAATAATAATAATAATAGTAATAATAATAATAATAATAACGATAATAACGATAATAACATTAATAATATCAATAATAATAACAATAATATCAATAATGACGATAATAACGATAATAATAATAACAATAATATCGATAATATCGATAATTATAATAATAATATTAACGATAATTTCGGCCATAATATTAATACTAATAAAAATAATAACGATAATAACGATAATAAGTATTATAATAATATCGATAATAACAATATTATTAATAATAATAACAACGATAATTACGATCATAACTAAAACAAAATTAATAATAATAAAGATAATGACAATATTAATGATAATATCGATAATAAAGATAATAAAAATAATAATTGTAATAGCAATAATAACGAAAATAAAGAAAATAACGGTAATAACGATAATAACTATAATAATAATAACGAAAATAACGATAATAATGATATTAACGATAATAATAATAATAATAATATCGATAATAACGATGATAACGAAAATAAAGATAATAACGATAATAATAATTATAATAATTGTAATAATAATAACGTTAATTACAATAATAACGATAATAATAGTAATTATAAAATGATAGCAATAATAACAATAATAAAGATAATAATATATACTATTGTAACGACAATAGTAATAATAATTATAACGATAATAAAGGAAACAAAGATAATTATAATAATAATGATAATAATAATAATAATAATAACAATAATTTGCATAATAACGATAATAACAGTTGTAATGTTAAGAATAATAACAATAATAACGATAATAAATATTATGACGATAACAATATTATTCATAATAACGTCAATAGTAATAATAATAATAATAACGATAATATCGATATTAGTATTAATATTAATAACGATAATAACGATACTTACGATAATAATTATAATAATAATAAAGATAATAACGATAGTAAAAATAATAACGATAATAATAATAAAAATATTAATGATAATATCGAAGATTATATAAATCATAATAGCAATAATAACGAAAATATCGATGATATCGATAATAATGTTATTAATAATAATAATAACAGCAATAATAACGATATTAACGAAAATTGTAATAACATTAGTAACGTAATAACGATATTAACATTAATAATAATAATAATAATATCGAAAGTAAGTACAATAACGGTCACAACTATAATATTAATAAAAATAATCACGATAATGACGATAATAACGACAATAATAATACTAATAATAACTATAATAACGATATCAATGGAATTAACGATAATTACGTTTATAATAATAATCTTATTAAAGATAAGAACGATAATAACGATACTAACAATAACAGCGATAATAATAATAACGATATAATGGATAATATTGTTAATAATTGTAAAAATTTCCACGATAGTATCGATAATAATAATAACAACAAAAACAATAATAACGATAATAATTATAATAAAATTTATAATAATAACGGTAATAACGATTATAAAGTTAATAATAATAATAATATTATCGATAATAGCAATGATAATAATAGTAATAATATTGGTAATAACGATAAAACAGTTCCTAACGATAATAATAATGACGACAATAACGATAATAATGACTATGATGATAAGAAAGATAATAATACTAATAATAATAAAAATAATAACGACAATAACGATCATAATGATAATAATAGAAGTAATAATAACAATATTAAGAATAATAACTTTAATAACGATTTTAACGATAATAGTATTTGTAATAATAACAGTAATAACAATAATAACGATAAAAAACGAATTTAACGATAATAATAATGGTGATAATTACGATAATATCGATAATAATAGTAACTATAATAACGATAATAACGATTATTGAGATACAAATAATTATAGTAATAATAACAATATTATAGATAATAACGACAAAATAATAATAATAATTATAACGATAATAACGGTAATAACGATAAAAATAATAGAAAAATAACAATAATATCAATAATAACGATAACAAATGCACTAACGATAAAATCGATAATAATAAATAAGATTATATCGATTTCATCGATAATAATAGTAACAATATTAACGATAATATCGATCATATAAACAACAATATCGACGATAATATCGGTAATAATAATAACAATGTCGACAAAAATATCGATAATAATAATAACAATAATAACATTAATACCGATACTAACGATAATATCGATAATAATAATAACGATAATAATGATAATAGCGATAAAAAAAATAACGATATTAACGATAATATTGACAATATTAAAGATAATAATGATAATATTTTGAAACGATAATAATTATCATAATAATAATAGTAATAACAATAATAACGATAAAAAAATTAAAATAATAACGATAATATAGAAAATAATAATAAAATTAATAACGTTAATAACGATAATTACGATAATAACGGTAATAATAATAAAATTAATAACGCTAATAACGATAATAAAGATAATAATATTATTAATAATACCGATAAAATCGATTATAATGGAAATAATAATAATAACAATATTGATAATAACGATAATAACGATAATAACAATAATAATAATAGTAATAACAATAGTAATAATAATAATGATTATGACGATAATAACGATAATAATAATAGTCATAATAACATTATTACAATAATTACGATAAAAACAATAATAACGATATCCATAATAACCATAATAAAGACAATATTAATAACAATAATAATATTGATAATAACTATAATAACGATAATAATAATAATAATAATAAAGATAATAACGGTAATAACAATAATAGCGATTATAAGAATATTAATAAGAGCGAAAATAACGTTAATAATAATAAGTATAAAATCGATAGTAATGATATTAATGAAAATATCCATAATAATAATAATAAATAGAACACTACTAACGATAATAACAATAACAATAATAACAATAATAACGATTATTAATATAATAACGATAATAGTAAGAATAATAATAATATCGAAAATGTGGTTAATTACGGAACTAACGGTAAAAATGATAATAACTATAATAATGACAATAATAATAATAATAATAAAGATAATAACGTTAATGACGATAATAGCGATTATAAAAAATTCAACAATAAAGATAACAAAGATATTAATAAATAATAACAATAATAACAATTATAGCGATAATAACAAAAATAACGATGATAACGATAATAATAATAACACTAATATCAATAATATCGACAATAACGATAATTATGATAATACTAATAACAATTATAACGATAATAACGATAATAACAATAATATTAGTAATAATAATAATATTGATAACAATAATAAGGATAATAGCATTAATAATAATAACAAAATTAACGATTATATTGATTATAAAGATAATGATAGTAACGATAATAATAATTATAATAATAACTAATTACGATAATAATAATAGAAAGGATAATAATACTAATGATTATAACCATAATGACGATAATAACGATAATAGTAAAATTAATAACGATAATAACGATTATAACGATAATAATAATAATAATAACATTGATAATTACGACAATAATCATAATAACTGTAATAATAATAACAAAAATATCTATTAAAACGGTAATAATAATAATAATAATAACAATAATGACGATAATAACTGTAATAATGATAAAAATAATTATAATAATGACGATAATAACGGTAATAACGCGTAATAATAAATACAACAGTAACTATAGTAATAATAGCAATAATAACGATGGTAACGAAATGGAAGATAATGGTAATAACGAAATTAAGGATAATAACGATAATAACGATTTAAATAATATAAATAATAATAATAATTATATTAATAATAAAAATAATAACGATAATAAATATAATAACGTTAATAATACAAGTAATAATCACAATAATATCATTATTAAAGATAATAAAGATAAGAACGATAATAATAATCATAATAATAACAATAATATTCATAACAATATTAACGATAATAACGGTAATGACGATAACAATAATAACGATAATTACGATAATATCGATAATAATATTAACAATATTAACAATCATAAACATAATAGAAATAATAATAACATATATACCGATAATAATAATAATAATACAAAAAAAAATAGTAATAATATTAACGATAAGAACGATAATAATAATAACAATAACGAATATAAGGATAATAACGATTATAATAGTAATAATAATAACGAAAATAATGATAATAACGATAACAACGAAAATAATAATAACAATAATAGCGATATTAACGATTATAACGATAATAAGGATAATAATAATAATTTTAATAACGATAGAAACAGTAAAATCGATAATAACGAAAAAACGATGATAAGGATGTTAACGATAATAATAATAATCTGAATAACGATGATAACGATAATATCGATAATAATAAAAGTATAAATAATAATAATGATCGTAACGATAATAAAGACAATAATAGCAGTTATATTAACAATAATCATAGTAAAAACTATAATAACGATAATATCGATAATATTAACAATGACACAGATAATAGAAATGATAATAATAGCGATAATAACGATAATTACTTTAATAATAATAACAATAATAAAGATAATACCGATATTGACATTAATAATAATAATAATAATAGCAACAATACAATAATTAAGAAAATAAAATAATATCGATTATATTAATAAAAATATTAACAATTATAAAGATAATTATAATAAAAATATTAACAATAATAACGATAATAACAATATTATCGATAATAAGGTTAATAAAAATGACGATATTTACGAATATAACGATAAAAGAAATATTAATAATTCCAATAAAGAGGATAATAAAGATATCGTCGATAATAATAATAACAATAATATTGATAATATAGATAGTAATATTATCAAAATTAAGGAAAATAAAGATAATTTTAATAATAATAATAACGATAATAACGGTTTTAGCGATAAATATAATAACGAGAATAACGATTTTAACGATAATGACGATAATATCAATAATAATAATAATAAAAATAAAGATAATAAGGAAATAAATGGAAATAACGATAATAATAATAAATTCATAACGATAATAACGATAATAATTAAAATATTAACAATAATAACGATAATACCGATTAGAACGTTAATAATTTTAGTAATTATAACAATAATAATATTACTAACGATAATGACGATATTAAAGATTCTAATAATAACGATAATAACGTTGATATCGATAATAATAATAACAATATTAACGATAATATCGATAATAATAATAATGACAATAACAACAACAAAAAAGGTAATAACGATAATAATATAAACGATAATAACAATAATACTAATAATAATACTATCTATAATAACAATAATAATCATAATATTAATAATAATAATAACAATAATTACGATAATAAAGAAATTAACGATAATAAAGAAATTAACGATAATAATAATGATAATAATGACGATAATAATATTAATAATAATAACGATTATAACGATATTATCGATTATAATAAGATTTATAATAAAGATAATAAAGATAAAAACGATATTAATACTATCAACAAAAACAACAATAACGATAATAATGATAATAACGATAATAAAGAAATAATAATATTAATGAGAAGAATAACGATGATACCGATAATAACGGTAATAATAATAATAAATATTAATATTATATCGTTAATAAGGATAGTAATAATAATAATAATAATAATGACTATAATAATGATAACAATAATAACAATAAGGAGAAAAATGACGATAAAAATTACAACCATAAAATCGATAAAAACGATAATAATGGTAATATTAATAATAATAATATCGATTATAAAAATATTGAATATAAGAACGATTATAATAATAACAATAATAACTATAATAACGATAGTAATAATAATATATATATTGATATATATAGTAATATAGGATAAATATATAGATAGTGTTTATAAGGACGATATTAAATAAAAACGATAATAAAGAAAATAACGATTATAATACTAACGATAATAACAGAATTGTTATAATAATAATAACGATAATAACGATAATATCGATTAAAGTAATAACAATAAAATCGATAATAAAGATAATAATAAAAATAATAACAATAATAACGAAAATAACGTCAATAAAAATTATATTATGTACGGTAATAACGATAAGAAAAAGATTAACGATAATACCAATAATAACGACAATAATAATAATAATAAGAATAATAACGATAACTACAAAAAGACGATAATAGTAATATTAATAAAAATGAAAACAAGGATAATAACGATAACAACTATTACAATAATAATAATAATAATAAAGATAGTAACGATATGAACGATATTACCTATAATAACAATAATAAAGATAATTATAATACGATAATAACGATTACAGTAATAATAATAATATTGATAGTAACAAAAATTACGATAATGGTGAAAATATTAATAATAATAATAACAATAATAATGATAACAACGATAATAACAATATTAATAATAATAACGAAAATAAGGATAATCACGATGACAACGATAATAATAATATCAATAATAATGATAATACGTTAATAATCGTAGTAGTAATAACAATAATAACGATAAGTTCTATATTTACGGTAAAAATAGTAACGATAATAACGATAATATCGATAATAATAATAACAATATTAACGATAATAACGATAATAGTAATAATAAAAGTGATAATAACGATAATATTGATAATAACGATAATAATAATACGATAATAACGACAATACCAATAATAATAACAACTACAACAACGATAATAATAATATTAACAATAATATCGATAACTACTATCATTCCTATAATTATAATAATAGTAATATCGATAATAACGATAATTACGATAATAATTATAATAATAATAAAGATAATAACGAAAATGACCATAATAACAATAATTGTGCTAATTACAATAATAATAAGAACAGCAATAACCATATTACCGATAATAACGATAATTACAACTACAATGACAACGATAAAAACGATAAGTACAATTATAATAATGACGATAATAACGAGAAAAGTAATAATAATTATAACGATAAAAACGATAATAACAATAATAATAATAACAATAATAAACATAATAAAGATATCAACGATAGTAATTGTAGTAATAACGATACTAAAGATAATAACGATATTAACGATAATAATATTATCGATAGTAAGCAAAATATCAATAATATTAATAACAACATTAACGATATTATCGTTAATATTAACAATAATAATAACTATAATAACGACAATAACGATAATAACAATATTAATAATAACTATAGTAACGATAATACCAATAATAATAATTAAAATATTATCGATAATATCGAAAATAATAATAAAAATAACAACGATAATATCGATAATAACTGTTATATTATTAATAATAACGATAATAACGATAATAAGGACAGTAACTATAATAACAATGATATTAATATCGAAAAAACAATAAAATTAATAACGCCGATTATGATAACAACGAAAATAATAATATTAATAATAAAGATAATTACGATAATAACGATAGTAATTGTATTAATAATAAAAATAATAACGATAATAACGTTAATAACGAAAATAACGATTATATTATTAACGATTATATTCATAATATCGATAATATTAATAACAATACTAACGATAATAACGATAATTATAATAATAACAATAATACCGATATTAACGATACTAGCGATAATAATAAAACAATGTTAACGTAAATAAAGATAATAAAGATAATAATGATAATAATAAGAATAATAACAGTAATAATTTCTATAATTACGATAATAACGACAATAACGATCATAAGGATAATAATAATAGTAATAATAACGATGATAACGGAATTAACTTCAATAATAATATTAATAATTATATTATTAACAAAAATAACAATATTAATGATAACAGTAGTAGTAATACTAACAATAATAGCAATACTATCGATAATGATGTTAACGGTTTAATAATAACGATAATAATTAAAATAATATTAACAATACTAACTATAAAAACGAAATAATATTAGTAATAGTAATAATAATAACAATAATAACGATAATAAAGATAATTACAATAACAATAATAACGACAATAACGATAATAGCGACAACAATAATAACAATAATAATGATAACGATAATACAGATATAGTAATAATAATAATTACGATTATAAAAATAATATCGATAATAATAATAATTATAATAAATAATATAATAACGATATAAACGATAAGAACAATAATATTAATAAAAACAATAAAGATAAGACCGATAATAATAATAATAATAATAACAATAACAAGGATAATAACAATAATATTAATAAAAGACTATAATAATGTTTATAAAGATAATGATAATAAACATAATAATTATAATAATAAAAAAAATAATAACGATAATAATGATACAAACGATAATAATAATAATAACATATAACATATTAACGATTATAACGATAATAATAATAAAATAAATATCGATAATAACGATTGTAACGATGAAAATAATACTAATAATAACAATAATAACAGCAAGAATGATAAAAAATAAATAACTTTAATAACGATAAAAACGATAATAACGAAAATAACGATAATAATAATAACAATAGTAACTATAATAACCTTAATGGCGATATTACAGTAATAAAAATTAAGATAATATCGTTAATAAGGATAATAATAGTAGTAATAATAACGATAATAATGATAATATCGATAATAATTATATCGAAAATAACGACAATAACAATATTAATATTAACGATAATAAGAATAATAATAATGACATCGATAATAATAATAACAATAATATCGATAATACGGGTAATTATGAAAATAACAGTGATAACGATAATATATATAAAACGAAAATAATAATAATAATAAAAAAGATAAGAAGGATAATAACGATAATAACGGTAAGAACGATAATAATATTAATAATAATAAAGAAAGTAACTGTATTAACGGTAATAACGATAATAATAATAATAATAAAGACGATAATAAAAATAATATTGATAATTACATGAATTATAATTATAATAATAATAATAAAAACAATAATAACAGTAATAATAGTAACAATAATAACGATAATAAAGAAATAACGATAATAATAATAATTATAAAGATAATAACAATAATTCCGATATTAGCGATAACTATAATAACTATGATTACGATAATAACAATAGTAATAATGACCATAATAACGAAAATAGATACTAACGATATTAATAGTAATAAAAAAGAAAATAATATCGGTAAAGTGGATAGTATTAAAATAATATATACGATAATAACGATAATAACGATAATAATAATAATAATAATAACTATAATATCATTAATAGTAACAACTAAAAATTCGATAATAATGGTATTAATGAAAATATCTAGAATAATAATAATACATATAACAATAAAAACGATAATAACAATAGTAATATTGACATTAATAACGATAATTACGATAATAACGATAGTAATAAAGACTATAATAACTATAGATACTAACAATAATAACGATGATAATAAAAACGATAATAATTTTAATAACGATAATAACGATAATAACGAAAATAACGATAATAATAAAATAATTATAAAAATAATAATAAGGATTATAACGATCATAACGATAATAATACTAGTAACAGTAACAATAATAATAAATATAGTAACGATATTGAGGATACAAACGATATTAGAGATAAAAGCGAACATAAAATTAATAATAATAACTATACTAACGATAAAAACAATAATAATAATAACATTAATAGCGATAATAACGATAATAAAATTAATAATAATAATAATGGAAATATTATAGATATTAACGATAATAATAAGAACGATAATAACGACAATAGTAATTATAACAATAACGATAATAATGATAATAACGACAATAATAATAATAATAAAAATAATAATAACGATAACATAGATAATAACGATGATAATAATAACGATATTTTCGACATTAGTGCTAATAATAATAACGATATTAACGATAATAACGATAATAATAATAATAATAATAGAGATAATAACGTTAATAACGTTATCAATAATAACAATAATAACGATAAGAACGATAATAGCAATTATATTGACAATAAAGACAGTAATAAGAATAATAATAATAATAATAATAACGATAATATTAATAATATTAATAACGATAATTACATTAACAACGATAATATTAATAATGACGTTAATAGTAATAATCATAATAAAGATATTAGCGATAATATCAACAATAATAATAATAATAGTAACCATAATAACGATAATAAAAATAATTACTATAATAACGGTAATTACAGTGAAAATAATAGTAATAATAGATATATTAAAGTTAGTAAGGATAATAACGATTATAATATTAATAATAATGACGTTTAATACGGTAATACCGACAATATTATTATTAATATTAACGTTAATAATTGCAATATAAAAGTTAATAGTAATAACAATAATAACGTTAAAAACGATATTAACGATAATAACAATAATAATATTGATAACAACGATAATAATAATAGTATTAATAACAATATTAAAAATAATATAGATAATAACCATAATAACGATAATAATGATAATAATAACGACATTAATAACTATAATAAATATAATAAAGATATGGTATTAACGATAACAGTAGCAGTAATAGTAATAACGATAATAACAAAAATAGCGGCAATAAAATAAAAATAATAATGATAATAACGATATTATCTGAAATAACGATAAAAGCTATTAGATTAATAATAATAAGAACAGTGACAACGATAATAAAGACAATAAACATAAAAACAGTAACGACAATACGACAATAATAATAATAATAATAATAATAATAATAATAATAATAATAATAATAATAATATTAATGATTAAAACGAAAATAAGAATAATAATGGTAGTAATAATACCAATAATTACAATAATAACGACAATTAAGATAATAATGATAATAACGATAATAATATTTATGACAATAATTATAATACTGATAATAAAGATAATATAGATAATAACGTTAATTATAATAACAATAATAACGATTATAACGATAATAACGATAATAATAGAGACAATAATAATAATATTAAAAATAATAACAAAAAAATAACGATTTATCTATAATAACGATATTAATAATAACGATATTATCGATATTAATAAGGATAATAACTGTAACAACGATAATAACGATAATAACGATATTAACGAAAATAAAACTAATAATAATAATAAGGGGTAATAGAGATTATAACGATAGTAAAGATAATGACAATAATAATAATTGTAATAATAAAGATAATAATGATAATATAGGAATTAAGGAGAATAATAATAACAATAATAACATTAATAACGATAATAACGATAATCACGATAATAATAATTACAATTATAACGATAATAACGACAATAATGATAATAAGGAAAATAATTATAATAATAAAAATAATAAAAACGATAAAGATGATAATTATAATTACAATAATAATGATAATAACAGTAATAACGATATTAACTAAAATAAAATTAATAACTATATTTAAGTTAACAACGATAAGGATATTAGGAATAATAGCGATAATAACTATAATTACGTAAATAATATTAATAACATAAATAACGATATAAACCATGATAACGATAATAATAATATCGGTAATGACTATAATAATATTAATAGTAATAACGATAATAATTATAATAACGTTAATAATAATAACAATATTATCTGCAATATTAGTAATAATAATAATAAGGATAAGAGAATTAATAATAACTGCAATAACATTAGTAAACATTATAACGAAAATAACAATAATGACGATGACAATAATAACGATTATTACAATAATAACAAAAATAATAAAAACGATAGTATCGTTAATAGTAATAATCATAATACCGTAAAAACGATAATAAATTTAATAATAAAAAAAATAATAACGATAATAACGATATTATAAGTATAATTATAACAATAATATCGATAATTACGTTATAAGAAGTAATAATAATAACAATAATAACGATAATACTAATAACCATAATAAAGATAATAATAATAATAATAATAACAATAATAACGATACTAACGATAATAACGAGAAGAACAAAATTAACGATAATAACAAGATATATCAAAATAATAAAATCTATAATAATGATAAGAACGATTAGAAATATAATATTAATAACAAAAATTACAATAATAACGTAAATAACTAAAAAAAAATGATTTAAATAAGATATTAACGATAATAAATAGAATGACAGTAATAACGATGAAAACGACAATAATAATATAAATAAAAACGATAATGACGCTAATAACAATAATAATAATAATAATAATAATAATAATAATAGTAATAATAATAATAATAATAATAATAATATTAATATCGATAATAACAATAATAACGAAAATTATAATATTAATAACAACAATAATAACAATAATAACGATAATAATGATAATAATAAGTACGATAAAGTCGATAATATCGATAATAATATTAATAATATTAATGATTATATCGATAATAAAAATAACATTATTAACGATAATATCTATAAGCATAAAAATAATAATAATAATAGTAATAACGATAATAACGATAATAATAGTAGTATTACTAACATTAATAACAATAATAGCGGTAATAAGGTAATAAACGGTAATAACGATAATTATAATAACCATATTAACAATAATAACGATATTCTCGATGATAACAATAACAATAATAACGATAATATCTATAAGAATAATAATATTAATAATGTTAACATCGATGATAATAATAATTATAATAACATATAATTAACGATAAATAAAATATAAATAACGATAAAGCGAAAATAATAATAATAATAATAATAATAATAATAATAATATCGATAATAAAGATAATGACGACAATAATAATAATAAAAATAATATTAATAATAATAACGATAATGACGATAATAATAATAGTTTTATTAACAATAATAACAATAATAAGGATAATAACGATAATAACTATAAAAATAATAATAACGACAATAATAACTATAATAAATATAATAACGATATGGTATTAACGATAATGACGACAATATTAATAATAGTAATAACGATAATAACCATAATAACAACAATAAAATTAATAATAATAACAAGATAATAACGATATTATCGAAAATAAAGATAAAAGCTATAATAATAATACTAATAAAAACAATAACAACGATAATAACGATAATAAAAATAATATCAGTAAAGATAATACAACAATAATAATAACTACAAAAAAATTATAATAAAGATGACAACAATAATAAGGTTAATAACTATATTAACTATATCAATAATAACGGAAATAACATTAATTTCGATATTAATAATAGCAACATTAAAGATAATAACGATAATAATAATAATAATAACAACCTTAATAACTATAATAAATATAATAACGATATGGTATTAACGATAAAAACGGCAATAGTAGTAATAGTAATCACAATAATAACGATAATATCTATTTAATAATCTTAAAAATAATAATAATAATAATAATAAAAGTAATAACGGTAATACCGATAATAACAATGATACTAATAATAACTATAATAAGGATAATAACTATAATAATATTAATCATAATAAAGATATCAACGATAATAACGATAACAATTATAAAACAGATAATAACGATAATAACAATTATAATCCTAATAACGATATTAATATTTATAATAATAAAAATACTACTGATAATAACGATAATAACGATAATAATAGTAGTAAGAATAACAATAATACTGATAATAACGATAATAACTATAATAATAGTAGTAATAATAACAATAATAACGTTAAAAGCGATAATAAGAATATTAACGATAATAACGATAATTATAATAACCATATTAATAATAATAACGATGATATCAATGATAACAATAACAATAATAACGATAATATCGATAAAAATGATAATATAATTAACGTTAACATCGATAATATTAATAATAATAATAACATTAATAACGATAAAAACAATAATAACTATGATAATAATACCGAAAATAACGGTAATAACGATATTAATGATAATAATAATAATACCAATATCGACAATAACCATCATAACGATAACAACGATAATAATAATAATAATAATAAAAATAATAGTAATAATAATAACGTTAATTACGTTAATTACGATAATATTATTAGTAACAATAACAATAATAGCAATAATAACAATAATAACGGTAATAATAACAAAGTTTATATCGATAAATTCAATAATAATAATAACAATATTAACGATTATATCGACAAAAATAATAACAATAATAACAATATTAAAAATAAAAATCAAAATAACGATAATAATATCATTATTATTAATACCAATAATACCGATAATAACGATAATAATAATAATATCGATTATAATAACAACGATAATACCGATAATAGTAGTAAAAATAATAACGATAATGACTATAGTTACTATAATAATAATAACAATAATAGAGATAAGAACGATATTATCTATAATAACAATATTAATAATAACGATAATAACTAAAATAACGATGTAACGGTAATAATACCAATAATATTAACAATAATATTGATAATAATAATAATAATAATAGCAATAATAACGATAATAAAGATAATAACGATAATAAGGATAACGATATTAACGATAATAGTAATAATAATAATATCAAAAATAACAATAATTACGATAATGACTATAATAACAATAATAATAATTACGATAATGGCGATGATAATAATATCTATAATAACGTTAATAACGATAATAATAAAAACAAAAATATCAATAAAACGATAATAAATATAAGAACAATAATAATATTAACAATAATAACGATAATAACTATATTAAAAATAACAATAATCTACGATTACGTAGATAAAAACAACAACAATAATAGCAAAAATAACAAGAATAAGGATAATAACGATAATAGCGTCAATAATAAAAATAATAACGATAATAAAGATAACGATATTAACGATAATAGTAATAATAATAATATCAAAAATAACATTAATTACGATAATGACTATAATAACATTAATAATAATTACGGTAATGGCGATGATAATAATATCTTTAATAACGTTAAAAACGATAATAATAATAACAAAAATATCAATAAAAACAATAATAACTATAATAACAATAATAAACTTAACAATAATAACGATAATAACTATATTAAAAATAACAATAATCTACGATAACGTAGATAAAAACAGCAACAATAAAAGGAAAAATAACAAAAATAAGGATAATAACGATAATAGCATCAATAACAAAAATAATAACGATAATAACGATAATAACAATAATAATAATAACGATAATATCGATAATAACATTAATAATACTAGCCGTAATAACTATATTAACGGTAATAACTATATTTAAGAAATCAGTAGTAACGATAGTATCGTTAATAATCATCATAATAACAATTATAACGAAAATGACAAGTTAACGATAATAATAATAAAATTAATAACGATAATTACGTTAATAACGAAAATAATAAAAGCATTATTATCGATAATAACGATAATAATAATAATAATATGAATAATATGGAAAATAAGGATAATTACGATGTCAACGATAATAATAATAACAACGAAAAGGGTAAAAAAATAATAAAGATAAAGAAAATAAGGATAATAACGATGACAATGATAATAATAATAACAATACTAAAGTAATAACGATAATAACGATTATAAGGATTATATCAATAACGATAATAGAAATAATAATGTGATCGGTAATGAAGATAAAACTACAAAAATGATAATAACTATAATAACAAATATTATAACGATATTAATAATAACAATAATAACGATAAAAACGATATAAACGATAACAACAGTAATAATTATGATAATAACAATACTAACATTAATAACAATAACAATAATAACGATTATAACAATAATTATAAAAAGAATAAGAACGATAATAATAATAATGACATTAATAATAATAATAATATTAGAGATATTAACTATAATAAAAACAATAATAATTATAACAATAATAATAATAATAATAGTAACCATAATAAAGATAATATCGATAATAACGATAGTAATAATAACGATAATGACGATAATAATAATAATAATAACGATAATAACGATAATTACGATATAAGGATAATAATAAAAGTAATAATAACATTATTAAAAATAATAAGTATAATAACGATAATAAGTACTACAATAGTAGTAATAATGAAAGTAATAAAAATAATAGCCATAAAAACGATTTAAACGATAATACTTATGACGATAATAACGATAATATCTATAAAATTAATAACATTATTTATGATAATATCGATATTAATATTTGTAATAATAAAAATAATAACGATTATAACGATAATAGCGATTATAAAAAAACGAAAATAACGATAATAATAATAATAATATTATTGTTAGTAACAATAATAATGATAACGATGTTTATAATTATAATAATAATAACGATTATAACAATAATAACGATAATAATGATAATAACGATAATAATAATATTAATGAAAGGAACAATAATAACGATATTAACGAAAATATTAGTAACAATTGTAACGTTAACAACGACAATAAACATAATAATAATAATAATAATAATAATAATAATAATAATAAAGAAAGTAAAGACAACAACGATAACAATAATGACCAAAATAGCGATAATATCGATTATAATAATACCGATAATATCGATATTAACGATAATAATAATATTATTAATAAAGAAATTAAAAGTCATTTCAATAATAACAATAATAATAGTAGAAATAATTACAATAATAACGATAATAAAGATAACAATAATATTATTAATGATAACAATGATAATATTAATATAAATAATAATGATAATATCGATAATAAAGATAAGAATATTAAAATTAATAAAGATAATAAAGTTATTAACGATAATACCGATAATAACGATTATAACGGTAGTAGCGATAATAAATACAATAACGAAATAATAATAATAATAATAATAATAATAATAATAATAATAATAATAATAATAATAATTAAAATAATAATGACGATAATAACGATAATAGCATAATTAATATCTGTCATAATAACAATAATATCAATAATAACGATAATAACGATAATAAGAACAATAATATCGATAATATCGATAATTATAATAATAATATTAACGATAATTTCGGTCATAATATTAATAATAATAACAATAATAACGATAATAACAGAAATAATTATTGTAATAATATCGATAATAACAATATTATTAATAATAATAATAACTATAATTACGATAATAACGATAACAAAATTAATAATAATAAAGATAATAACAATATTAACGATAATACCGGTAATAACGATAATAAAAATAATAATTGTTATAACAATAATAAACATAATAAAGAGAATAACGGTAATAACGATAATAACGGTTATAATGTTAATAACTATAATAACAATATTAACAATAGGAATAATAATAATAATAGAGATATTAAAATTATTAACGATAATAATAATAATAGTAACAATAATAACGAAAATGACGACAAAAACGATAATAATAATAACGATAATAACAATAATAGTAATATTAATAATACCTATAGTAACAATAATAACGATAATGACAATAATAATAATTATAATAATAACGATTATAAGGATAATTACGTTAATAACGATAATAATAACAAAATTAATAACGAAATTTACGATAATAACGAAAATAACAATAGCATTAATAACGATAATAATGATAATAATAATAATAATAGTTATAACAATATTAAGGATATTAACGATAATAACGATAATATTAATAACGATGACAACGACAAAAATAATAATATTAATATAAATAATAACGAAAATAACGATAATAATGATATCAACGATAATAATAATAATAATAATAATATCGATAATAACGATGATAACGAAAATAAAGATAATAACGATAATAATAATTATAATAATTGCAATAATAATAACGTTAATTACAATAATAACTATAATAATAATAGTAATTATAAAAATAATAGCAATAATAACAGATATTAATATTAATATTAATAACGCTAATAATATTCCCGATAAAGTCGATAATATCGATAATAATATTAACAAATTTAACAAAAATATCGATATTAATACTAACAATAATAACGATAATATCGATCATAATATTAATATTATAAACCGTAATGTCTATAATAATAATAATAATAATAATGACTTTATTAACAATAATAAAGATAATAACTATAAAAATAATAACGAAAATAAAGATAATAATAATATTAACGATAATAATAATAATAATTATAATAATAATAATAAAGATAACACCGATAGTAACGATAATAACGATAACAAAGATAATAACTATAATAACGATAATTGCGATAGTAACGAATATAATAATAACAATAATAACAATATTAGTAGTAATATTAATAACGATAATAACGATATTTACGATAATAATTATAAGAATAATAAAAGTTAATAACGATAGCAACAATAATAACGATAATAATAATAACAATATTAATGATTATATCGAAATCTATAATAATAATAATAGCAATAATAACTATAATATCGATAATATCGATAATAATAAAAACGATAATAACGATAAGAATAAGAATAATATTTCGATAGTAACAATTATAACGACAATTACGATAATAACGATAATAATTACAACGATAATGTCGATGATAATAGTAACGATCATAAGGCTAATGACGATAATAATAATAATAATAGCAATAATAACGATATTAACGAAAATAGTAATAACAATAGTAACGAAAACAACGGTAATAACATTAATAATAATAATAATAATAATAAAGAAAGTAAGTATAATAAAGGTGACAACTATAATATTAATAACAAATATAACGATAATAACGATAATAACGATAATAATAATACTAATAATGAAGATAATAAGGATATCAATGGCAATAACGATAATAACGTTTATAATAATAATATTATTAAAGATAATAACGGTAATAACGATGCTAACAATAATAGCGATAATAATAACAACAAGAGCAGCAATAATAATTATAATAACTATAGTTTATTTAAAATAATCACGATAATAATGATAATAATTATGATAACAATATTAACGATAATAACAATGATAATAATAATAATAATAAAGGTAATGACGATAAAAAAGTATCTAACGTTAATAAAAATAAAAGCAACAATAATGATAATAATAGAATTAATACTAAATATATTAAGATTAATAAATATAATAACGATTATAACAATAACAGTAGAAGTAAGAATAACAATAATAACAATAATAGCGATAATAAGGTTATTACCGATAATAAGGATAATTATAATATTCATAGTAACTATGATACGGATATTACCGATAATAATAATAACGATAATAACGATAATATCGATAATAATAATAATATTATTAACGATATAATCGAAAATAATAATAATAATAATAACATTAATAACAATAATGACGATAATAACAACATTAACGATAATTACGATTAAAATAATAATAACGAAAATAACGATAATAACGATATTAACGATTATAATAATAATAACAATAAAGATAATAAAGATAATAAAGACAATAATAATAATGATAATATTTATAATAATAATAATTTTAATGTCGATAATAACGGTAATAGTAGTAGATATAATATCAATAGTATCAATAAAAACGATAACAATAATAATTAAAATAACGGTTATTACGATAATAATGGAAATAATAAAAATAGAGATTATAAAGATAACAACTATAATAACGATAATTACGATAATAATTATAATCATATTAATGATAGTAACGATAATAACGACAATAAAAGAATAATATTAAAAACGACAATAACAATAACAACGATAAAGCAATAATATTAATGACGATATTAACGATAATATTGTTAATAGTAATAAAAATTTTAACGATAATATCGAAAATATTAAAAATAACAAGAATAATAATATGGATAATAAAGATAACAGTGATTATAATAATAAAGATTCTAAAGATAACAACGGCAATAATGTTAATAGCAGTAATAACGATAACAACTGTAATAAAAATAACAATATTAACGATATTAAAGAAAATAGTATTAACAATAATAACGATAACAACGATATTAACATTAATAATAACAATAATAAAAACAAAAGTAAGTATAATAACGGTGACATCGATAATAATAATAAAAATAATAACGATAATAACGGTAAGAACGATAATAACGATAATAAAATTTATAATAATATCGATAATCGCGATAATAACGATAATAACAATATTAATAGTAATGAGAATAAAGATAATATCAATAATAACAATAATATCGATAATAATTATAACAAAAATAATGAAGATAATAATAATCATCATAACGGTAATAAGGATAAATACGATAACATCGATAATGATAATAATAAAAAAAACGATAATAATGATAATAACGATAGTAATAATAATAATAACATTAAAAACAATGATAACGACAATAATAATAATAATAATGGCATTACAAGCAATTGTATCGATAATAACGATAATCACGATAATAATTATAACAATAATATCAATAATAACGATAAGAAATATAATACTAATAACAATAATATCGATGATAACGATAATAACGATAATTATAATAATTATATAGAGATAATAAAGATTATAACGATAAGAACGAAGATAACTACAAAAAAGTAAATACCGGCGATTATAATAATAATAATAACGATAATGAAAATGACGATAATGACGATAATAACGATTATAATAATAAAGATAATTACGATAATAGTAATAATAATAATAATGATAATAACGATAATAAACAAAATAATAATAATGATAATAAAGATAACAACAATATTAACGATAATAACGATAATAATAATAATAATATAACGATAATAAACATAATAATTGTAATACAGATAATAGCGATATTATCGATAAAAATAATAAAGATATTAACGATAAAATAGATAATATTAATAACAAAATAAACGATAATATCGATAATAATAGTAAATATAATGACAATAAGAACAAAAATAACGAAAGTAACGTAAATAATATTAACGATTATAAAGATAATAGTAATAATACAAATATAGATAGAAACAAAAATAACGATAGTGAGGATAATTACGATAATAATGACAGCAATAATAGCGATTTTAAAGTTAAGAACGATATTAATAATAATATAAACAACAATAATAACATTATCAATGATAATAATAAAGGCGTTATTAATAATAATCATAATAAAGATATTAACGATAATAACAACAATAATAATTATAACAACAATAATAATAATAGTAACTATAAGAACGATAATATCGATAATACCATCAATAATATTATTGATAATATCGATAATAATATTAATAATCATAACGATAATAGCGATAATAACGATAATAATGATAATAACGATAATGAAGATAATTACTATAATATCGATTATAACAATAATAATAATAATAATAATGACGATAATAATAAAAATAATACCGATAATAACTATAATTACGATAATGACGAAAATATTAATAACGATAATAACGTTAATAACGTAAATAAAGGTAATAATAATAGTAATAATAACAACAATAACGATAATAAAGATAATAACGATAAAAATATTAACGATAATATCGACATTATTAATAATAATAACAACAATAATTATGATAATAACGATAATAAAAGTAATAATAATAAAGATAATAACAATATTAACGATAATATTGATAATAATGATAATAACAATAATAACGATAATAATCATAATAGTAATAATAATAATTACGATAAGAACGTAAAAAAAGATAATAATAATAATAATAATAGCGATAATAACGATATTAACGACAATAACGGTAATAATTAATAATAATAACGATAAGATCGATAATATTGATAATATCGATAATAATTATATTAATAATAACTATAATAACGATAATAAGGACATTAAAATAAACAATAATAACTTTATTAACAAAAAATTAAGGATAATTATAACAATAATAACGATAATAATAATATCAATAATAAAAATAACGAAAGTAAAGATAATAACGATGACAACGATAATAATAATAGCAATAATAATGATAATAATGAAAAAAATAATAATTGAAATAACAATAATATCGCAAATAACGCTAATCACGATAATAATTATAATGATAACGACGATGAAAATAATATTAATAATAACAATAATATCGATAGTAATAATAACGTAAAAAACGATAATAGCATTAATAATAATAAAGATAATAACATTAATAAAGATAATAAAGGTAATAATAATAAATATAATAACGTTTATAACGATAATAAAATAATAATAATATTAATAATAACGATAATATCGATATAAACGATAATAACGATAATAGAGATATTAACGATAATAATAAAAACAATAATAACGATAATAACAATTATAATGATACTAACGAAAATAATATTAATAATAATAGCAAAAATTACAATATTAACGATAATTAAGATAACAATATTAACGATATTAAAGATAATATTAATAACAATAGTAACGATAACAACGATAATAAACCTAATAATAATTATAATAATAACGAAAATGAGGATAATAACGATGACAACGATAAAAATAATAACAATAATAACGATAATAATAATAATAATAACGACAGAAACGATATCAATGATTATAATGATAATAACGATAATAATAATTATAATAATAAAAATAACAACGATATTAAAGATAGTAACGATAATAATAATAACAATAATATCGATAAGACGATAATAATTATAATACCGATAATAACGATAATAACATTATTAATAATAGTAATAAAAAATACAATAACAATAATTACGATAATAACGACAATTATTTTAATAGTAGTAATAATAACAATATTAACAATGTTTGCAATTATAATGAAAACAACGATAAAATAGTATTAACAATTAAATTAATAACAATAATAACGATAATAAAGATAATAAGGATGATAATAATAACGATAGCAGTAATAATAATATCGATAGTAACAATAATGACGATAATAACGAAAATAACAATAAAAAGGATAATAATGATGTTAGCGATAATATCGGTAATAATAATAACAATATTAACGATAATATCGATAATAATAATAACAATATTAACCATAATATCTATAAAAATAATAATAATAATAATAACAGTAATAACGATAATACCGATAATAACAATGATAATTATAATAGCGATAATAAGGATAATAACCATAATAATAGTAACAATAATAAAGATAACAACGATATTAACGATAATAATGACAGTAATAGTAACAATAATAACGATAAAAACGATAACAATTATAAATCGATAATAACGGTAATAACAGTTATAATCCTAATAACGATAATAATATTTATATGAATAACAATAATAATAATAATAACGATAGAAACGATAATAATAGTAGTAATAATAACAAAATTAACACTAACAACACTAATAACGATAATAACAATAATAATAGTAGTAATAATAATAAAAATAACGATAATAGCGATAATAAGGTTATTAACGATAATAACGATAAATATAATAACCATATTAAAAAAATAAAAATGTTATAAATGATAACAATAACGATAGTAAAGATAATATCGATAATAATAATAATATTATAAATGTTAACATCGATAATAATAATAATAACATTAATAACGATAATAACTATAATAACGATATTAGCTACAATAAAATTTATAACTATATTTACGTCAATAACGATAATATTATTAGCAATAATAGCGATTATAACGATAATAACGTTAATAATAATAATAATAATAATAGATATAATTACAATTAAAATAGTAGTAATAACATTAATATCTTTTATAACGAAAATAACGATAATAACGATAACAATAATAACGATTAAAACGATAACAACGAAAATAATAAAAACAATAAAAACTATAATAGTAATAATAATAATACCGATAAAAACAGTAATAAATATAATAATAATAAAAATAATTACGATAATGAAAATATTATCGATATAAACGATGATAAAATCAAAAACTGCGATAATAACGATAGTAATAATTATAATAATAAAGATAAAAAAGATATTAACGATAGTAATGATAATAATTATAACAATATTAACAATAATAACGATAATAAATATAATAACGATAATAACGATAGTAACGATGTGAACGATAATAAGAAAAACGTTTATAAAGCTAATACCGATAATAATAATAACAAAATTAATGATATTATCGATTATAATAACTATAATAATAACAACAATAACGATAATAACGTTAATAATAGAGATAATTATAACAATATTAAGAATAATAATTATAGTAAAGATAATAACGATAAAAATTGTAGTAGTGATAAAAGTAATAATATCAAAAAAGATAAAATGACTTCAAAAATAATACAAATAACGATTTTAGCGATAATAATGAAAATGAAAATAATAATAATAGTAAAAATAATAACGGCGATTACGATATAAACGATAATATTAATAGTAATCAATACAAAAATAACAATAATAACGTTAATAACGATAATAACGATATCAATAATAACGATAATAACGACAATAATCATAATAATGATGATAACAATAACAACAATTATAACGATAAGAATGATAATAATATATACGATAAAGTCGATAATATCGATATTAATATTAACAATATTAACGATGATATCGATATTAATGAAAAATAATAATAATAATGACGATAATAACGGTTTATAACGGTAATAATAGTAATAACAATATCGACAATAACGATAATAACGATAATTACAGTAATAACGATTATAATAATAACGATAATAACGATAAAAGTAATAATAATGAGAATGATAATAACGATTATACGATTTATAACAATAACGATTATAAGGATAATAGTAATAATAATAAGAACGCTAATGAAGATAAGAAGATAATAATGATAATAACTATAATAACGATAATAACTATTCTAATAATAATAATAAGAAGAATAATAACGATTATAACAATAAAAATAAAAAGAATAATAACGACATTAATGATAATAACGATAATAATAATAGCAATAATAACGATTTTAACGTTAATAACCATAGTAATAATAACATTAATAAAGGTAATAATTTTATCAACGATAATAATAATAATAACATTAATAATAATAATCATATTAGAGATAATAACGATAATAAAAACAGTAATAATTATAACAATAATAATAATAAAAATAATAATAATAATAACGATAATATCGATAATAACGATAATAATGACAATAACGATAATAAAGATAATAACAATAATATCGATTATAACGATAATAATAATAATAACGTTAATGACGATAATAATAATAATAATAACGATAATAACGTTAATTAGGAGAATGACGATAATATTAATAACGATAATAACGATGATAACGATAATAGCGATAAGACCAATATCGATAAAACGATAATAAAGATAATAATTCTAAGAATAATATATATAACATTGATACTAACGTTAATAACAATAATACTAATAACAATAATAACGATAATAACGTTAATAATGATCATAACGATAATAATATTAATAATAATAACAATAATAACGATTATTACGATATTACGATAATAATAAAAGTAATAATAACTATATTAAAGATAATAAGTATAACAACGATAATAACTACAATAATAGTAGCAATAATGAAAGTAATAACAATAATAGCCATAAAAACGATTTTACCGATAATAATAAAAACGATAATAACGATAATATCGTTAATAATAATAACAATATACGATAATATCGACATTAATAATTTTAATAATAACAATAATAACGATCATAACAATAATAGCGATTATAATAATAACGATAATAACGATAATAATAATAATAATAATATTATCGTTAGTAAGAATAATAATGTTAACGATGTTTATAATAGTAATAATAATAACGATTATATCGATAATAACGGTAAAAATGATAATAACGATAATAACGATAATAGAAGAAACAATAATAACGATATTAACGAAAATATTAATAAAAATTGTAACGTTAATAACGATAATAAAAATAATAATAAAAATAGTAATAACGAATGTAAAGATAATAACGATAACAATAATGACAATAATAGCGATAATATCGATTATAATAATACCGATAATATCGATAATAACGATAATATTAATAGAAATAATAACAATAATAACGATATTAAAGATAACGATAATACTATTAACGATAATAATGACAATATTAAAATTATTAATAACGATAATAAAGATAATAAAGATAATAATAATAATATTAATAGAGAAAATAACGATATTAACGATAATACCGATAATAACGATAATCATACTAAAGATAATAACGATAATAATAATGATAATAATAACGCTAATAAAGTTAATATCTACAATAAAAATATTAATAATAATATTAATAATAACGATAATAACGATAATATCGGTAATAATGATAGTAATTATAACAATAATAGCAATAATAACGATAATAATGATAATAATATATACGATTATAACGATAATAGTAATAATAATAATAACGATCTTAAAAATAATAACGACGATAATATTAATAACAATTATAATAAAAATAAAAACAATCATTTGTATAATAACGATACTAATAGTGGTAATGTTAAGAATAATAACAACTATAACGATAGTAACGATGATGACGATAACAATATTATTGATAATAACGTCAATAGTAATAATAATAATAATAACGATAATTTCGATATTAATGATAATAATAATAATAATAATAATTATAATAACGATAGTAACGATAATAACGATAATACCGATAATAACTATAATAACGATAATTTCGATAGTAAGCAATATAGCAATTACAATAATAACGATATTAGTAATAATATTAATAAAGATAATATCGATATTTATGATAATAATTATATTAATAATAAAGATATTAACGATAGTAGCAATAATATCGATAATAATAATAACGACAATAACTATAAGAATAATAATAAAATATCGATAGTAACAATAATAACGACAATTAAGATAATAACGATAATAATAATAACGATAATGACGTTGATAATAATAACGGTCATAACGGTAATAACGATAATAATAATATTAATAATAATATTAATATTGATAACGATAATGACGATAATAATAATAATAATAATAACAATAATAACAAACAATATCGACAATAACGGTAATAACGAAAATAATAATAATAATAACTACATTAATAAATGTAGTAAATATAATAACGAAATGGTATTAACGAAAAAATCGCAAATAGTAGTAATAGTATTAACGATAATAACGAAAATAACGAGAATCAAAATATTAATAATAAAGAAAATATCAATATTATCGCAAATAACGATTATAACGATAATAATAATAACAATATTAACGATAATAACGATAATAGTGATTATAACGATATTAAAGACAGTAATAATTATAATAATAATAAAAATAATATTAACGATAACAATGAAAATAATGATAATAATAGTAGTAATAATAACAATAATAACAATAATAACGATAATAAAGATAATAACGATAATTATAATAATAACAATTATAATAATAACGATATTAACGATAAAAGTAGAATTAATAATAACGATAATAATAATAATAATAATAAAAATATTAAAAATTATAATCACAAGAATAATAACAATAATACCGGTTATGATAAGAATAATATTAATAATAATAACGATAATAATGATAATAATAATAATAATAATAATAATAATAATAATAATATCATTAATACTCACAATAATAACAATAATAACGGTTTTGAGAAGAATAATATTAATAATAATAACGATAATAATGATAATAACCAAATTATCGATAATAATAATTACAATAATAACGATAATAACAATAATAATGATAATAATACTAATAATTATAACGATAATAACGATAATATTGATAATAATAATAATAATAGGATCGATAATAACGTTAATAGTAATAAGAATAAAATCGATAGTAATGATATTAATGAAAATATCCATAATAATAATAAAAAATATAACAATACTAACGATAATAAAAATAACAACAAAGATAATAAAGATAATAACGATTATAATAATAACAATAATAACTATAATAACGATAGTAATAGTAATATATATATTGATATATATAGTAATATAGGATAAATATATAGATAGTGTTTATAAGAACGATATTCAATAAAAACGATAATAAAGAAAATAACGATAATAACGATAATATCGATTAAAGTAATAACAATAAAATCGATAATAAAGATAATAATAAAGATAATAACAAAAATAACGAGAATAACGTCAATAAAAATTATATTATGTACGGTAATGACGATAAGAAAGAGGTTAACGGTAATAACGATAATATCGACAATAATAATAATAATAAGAATAATAACGATAACTACAAAAAGACGATAATAGAAATATTAATAATAATGGAAACAAGGATAATAACGATAACAACTATAATAATAATAATAAAGATAGTAATGATATGAACGATATTAACTATAATAACAATAATAAAGATTATTATAATACGATAATAACGATTACAGTAATGATAATAATATTGATAGTAACAACAATTACGATAGTGGTGAAAATAATAAAAATAATTTAAAAAAATAATAAAGATATTAACGATAGCAACGATATTAATGCAAATAACAATAATAATTACAATAAAAATAACAATAATAACGTTAATATCAATAATAATGAGAACTACAATAATGATAATAAAGTTAATAACTTTAATATTACTAACAATAATAATGATAACATCGATAATAACATTATTAATAATAATAATAATTAATAATAAAAATATTATTATTCACAATAATAAAGATATCAACGACAATAGTGAAAAAATTTTAATAATATAATAGAAAATAAGGTTAATAACGATGACAACGATAATTATAATAACAATATTAACGATAGTAAAGATAATAACGATTATACTGATTATAACAATAACGATAATGAGAATAATAACGATAATAATGATAGTAACTATAATAACGATTACAACAATAATAATGATAATAATAATTACGGTAATACCGGTAATAAAGATAATTACCATAATAACAATAGTAATAATAAAGATGATAACAATAATAACGATAGTAACGATTATAACGATAATAATATTAATAATTATAACATAAATAGCGTTAATAACGAAAATTATTTTAATAGAAGTAATAATAACAATATTAACAATGTTTGCAACAATAATAGTGGTAGCAAATAAAGATAGTAAAGATAATAAAAGTGGTAACAATTAATGTAATAACAGTAATAACGATAATAACAATTATTAGGATAATAATAATAACGATAATAACGATAGTAGTAATTATAATATCGATAGTAACAATAATGACGATAAAAACGAAAATGACGATAATAACGATAATAATAATAAAATTAATAACGATAATTACGGTAATAAAGATAATAATATTAACAATAATAACGATAAAAACGATAATAAGGATAATAACAATAACGATAAAAACGACAATAATAATTTTAAAAATATTGATAAAAACGATAATAACAATAATAATAATAATAGTAATAATAATGAAAACGATGATAACGATAATTACGATATTAATAATGATAATAATAATAAAATTAATAACGATAATTACGTTAATAAAGATAATAATATTAACAATAATAACAATATCAACGATAATAAGGATAATAACAATAACGATAATAACGACAATAATAATTTTAAAAATTTCGATAAAAACGATAATAACAATAATAATAATAATAGTAATAATAATGAAAACGATAAAAACGATAATTACGATATTAATAATGATAATAATAACATTATAAAGATAATAACGGAAATAATAATAATAATAATAATAATACTAATTACAATAATAAAGATAATAATGACAATAATAATACGAATAATAATAATAATAATAATATCAATAATAACGAAAAGAACGCTAAAAATAAAAGTCATAATATCTATAATGACACTAATAACGGTAACAACAACAATAATATATACGAAAACATCGATAATTTTGATAATGATAATATCAATAATAAGAATAATAACAATAATAATGATAATAATAACAATAATATTAATAAAAATAATAACGATAATAACGATAATAACGATAATAACGATTATTGCGATAATAACGATTATAATAAAAATTAACGATATAAACGATAATATTAGTAATAATAATGACGGTAATAACGATATTTACGATAATAATAATAATAATAATAAATATAACAACGATATTAGCGATAATATCTATAATGGAAATAACGATAATTACGATAATAACGATGTTAACGTTAATAATAGTAAAGATAACGATAATGTCGATAATAATAACTACACTATTAACGATAATTAAGATAAAAATAATAATACTAAGGATAATAACTGTATCAAAGATAATAACGATAATAACGATATTAACGACAATAAAACTAATAATCATAATAAGGGGTAATAAAGATTATAACGATAATATTGATAATAACAATAATAATAATTGTAATAATTAAGATAATAATGATAATATAGGAAATAAGGATAATAATAATAACAATAATAACGATAATAACGATATTAATGATAATAACGACAATGATAATAATAGTTATAATAATTAAAACGATAATAACGATTATAATAATAATAATAACAAGATTAAAGATAATAACGACAATAATAATTATAAAAATAATAATAATAATAGTATCGATAATATCGATAATAACGATAATAATAATATTGTTAATAAAAACAATGACAATAATAACGATAATAAGGATAATAATAAATATGATAAAGTCGATAATATCGACAATAGTATTAAAAATATTAATGATATTATCGATAATAATATTAACAATATTAACAATAATATCGATAATAATAATAATATTATTAACGATAATATATATAAAAATTATAGCAATAATAATAATATCAGTAATAACGGTAATACCGATAATAACGATGATAATAATAATAACGATAATAAGGATAATAAAAATAATAATAGTATTAATAATAAAGATAACAACGATTTTAACGATAATAATGACAGTAATAATAACAATAATAACGATAATAACGATAACAATTATAATACCGATAATAGCGATAATAACAATTAAAATTCTATTAACGATATTAATATTTATAATAATAACAATAACGACGATAATAATGATAATAAGTATAATAATAATAATGAAAATAACGATAATAACCATATTAACGATAATAATAATAATAATAATAATAAGAATAGTAATAATAATAACGTTAATTACGATAATAACGATAATAAATATAGTAATTATAACGCTAATAGCAATATTAACGATAATAAAATTAATAATTTTAATAACGATAATAATAAAATTATTATTAATAACTATAATAATGATAAAAACGATAAAAAAGTAATAACTTCAATAACGAAAAAAATTATAATAACGATTATAATAACAACGACAATATCGATAATAGTTTTAATAATAATAATCATAATAACGATGTTTACGATGATAATAATAACATTAATAAAGAAAAGAACGTTTAATCTTTAAAAACGATATTAATAATAATGATAATATCTATAATAACGATGTAACAATAATAATAATAATTATAATAACGTTAAAAGAGATAATATCTATGTCAACGATAATAATAATTACAATAAAATCAAAAAAACGATAGTAACGTTAATAATAATATTACAAAAAAAAGGATAATAAGGATTATAATAATAATAATAACAATAATAAAGATTATAACAACATTAATAAGAATAAAAATAATAATAATAATAATAATATCGATGATAACGATAATAACTATTATAATAATATTATTCATGACCATAAAACCAATAATAACGATAATAAGTATAATAATAAATACGATAAAGTCGATAACATCCATAAGATTATTAACAATTTTAGCGATAATATCGATAATAATAATAAAAATATTAAGAATAATATCAATAAAATTATAGACAATATTAACGATAATATCTCTAAAAATTATAATAATAATAATAATAAAAGTAATAACGACAGAAGAGATAACAACAATGATAATAATAATAACGATAATAAGGATAATAACGTTAATAAAAATAATTATAATAAAGATAACAATAATATTGACGAAAGTAGCGATAATAATATTTACATTAAGAAAGATAATTACGATAATAATGATATTAGCGATAAAAATTATAATAATGATAACTATAATGACGATAATAACGTAAATAATAATAACAATAATAACGTTAATAATGATAATTACGATAATAATAATAAAAATAATAACGATTACAAAGACAATTTCGATAGTAACGATAATAATAATTATAATAACGAGAATAACGATATTAACAATAACAATAATAGCGATATTAACGATAATATTGATGATAATATTAGCAATTATAACGATAACAAACGCCAATAACGATAGTAAAGATAATAATATCTACAATAACGATAATTACAATAATTAAAATAGTAACGATAATAATAATAATAGTAATATCGATAAAGACAATAACGATAATAACGGTAATAATAATAATAATAAAGATAATTACGATAATAACGATAATAATAATAACAATAATAACGATAATAACGATAATAAAAATTATAATAGAAGTAATAATAACAATATTAAGAAAAAGAATAAAAAAAACGCTAATAACAATAAAAATAGTAGTAATATTTAAATTAATAATTATAATAACGATAAAAACGATTTTAACGATAATAATAATGACGATAAATAGGATAATATCGATAATAATAATAACAATGTTAACGATAATATCGATAATAACATTAATAACTATAATTACGAAACTAACGATTACAACAATAATAATAATAAGAGTAATAATAACCAAAATAAACATAATAACGACACAATAATAATAATAATAATAACGATAATAACGGCAATAACGATAGAAATAATAGAAAAATAACTATAATATCAATAATAATGTTAAAAAAGATAGTAAAGATAATATCGTTAATAATAATAACGATAGTAATGATAATAGCGATAAAAAAAATAACGATATTAACGATAATATTGACAATATTAAAGATAATAATGATAATAATATTAAAACGATAATAATAATCATAATTATAGTAGTAATAACGTTAATAACGATATTAAAAATAAAAATAATAACGATAAAATAGATAAAAATAATAAAATTTATAACGTTAATAAGGTTAATAACGATAATAACGGTAATAATAATAAAATTGATAACGTTAATAACGCTAATAAAGGTATAATATTATTAATAATGACGCTAATAACGGTAATAATGGAAATAATAATAATAACAATATCGAAAATAACGATATCTATAATAACGAGAATAAAGACAATAATAATAACAATAATAATATCGAATATAAATATAATAATGATAGTAACCATAATGACGATAATAACGACAGTAATAATAATAATTATAATAATAATTATAATAATAATATCCATAATGCAGATAATGACGCCAATAATGATAATTATAATAATATTAGTAATAACAATGATAATAAAGATAATAAACATAATAACAGTAACGATGACACGACAATAATAATAACAAATTTAATAACGATAATAACGATGACAACAATAATAACGATGTTAACTATATTAACGATATCAATAATAACAAAAAAAACGTAAATTTCGATATTAATAATAACAATATTAAATATAATAACGATAATAATAATAATAATAATAACGACATTAATAACTATAATAAATATAATAACGATATGGTTTTAACGGTAAAATCGACAATAGTAGTAACAATAATAACGATATTATCGAAAATATCGATAATAACAATAATAATAATAACAGTAATAACGATAATAACGATATATCGATTAATAATAATATTAATAATGATAATAATATTATAAGATAAAATAATAATAAGATAAAATAATAATAAGATAAAATAATAATAATATTAACTATTACAAAGAAAATAATGATAATAATAGTAGTAATAATAACAATAATTACAATAATAACGATAATAAAGGAAATAACGGTAATTATGAAAATAATTATAAGAATAATATATTTAACATTGATACTAACATAATACCGAAAATAATAATTAAAGTAATAACGATAATAACGTTTAAAATAATAAGAACGATAATAATATTAATATTAATAACAGTATTAACTTTTATAACGTTAATAACGATAATAAAAGATGTAATAATAACAATATTAAAAATAATATGTATAATAACGATAATAACGATAATAATAATAAAAATAAAATCGATAATATCGTTAATAATAGGAGTAATTATAACAAAATTAGGAATAATATATATAGTAACGATAATAACGGTAATAATGGTAGAAGTAATAACTGAAATAACAATAATAATGATAGAGACGAAATTAACGTTAAGAATAGTAACGATAATAACGATAATATTGTTAATAATAATAACAATATTTACGATAATATCGATATTAGTAATAATAATAATAACAATATTAACGATCATAACGATAATAACGATAATATTAATAAAGATAATAACGATAATGAGAAAAAAAATAATATCGATAGCAACAATAATAATTATAATTATGATTATATTGGTAATACTATTAACGATTAGAACGATAATAACGATAATAACGATAATAATAATAAAATTAATAAGGACAATTACGTTAATAACTAAAATAATAATAGCAATAATAACTTTAAAAATGATAATAATGATAATAAAATTAATAACAATAATAACGATAACAATATTAATAACAATAATAACGATTATAATGAAAATAACGATAATGATAATAATATTAATAAAAATAATGACGATAAAGCGATATTAACGATAATCACCTTAATACTGATAACAATATTAACAATAATAACGATAATGACGATTGTAATGATAATAATATTAACAATAATATCGATAAACACAATCATACCGATAATTATAATAATAGTAATATCGATAATAAGGAATATTAAGAGATAAAACGGTAATAACGAATATAACGATAATAACGGTAATAATTATAACAATAATGACGATAATAACGATAATTACGATAATAATTATAATGACGATAATAATTATAGTAGTAATAACAATAAAAACGATAGGAAAGATAATGAAGATAATAATAATAACTATAATTATGACAATAGTAATAATAATGACGATAATAACGATATTAGCAATAATAACAATAATAATTATAAAGATAATAACGAAATTGACCATAATAACGATAATGGTGGTAATAACAATAATAATAATAATAATAGTAACAACAATAACGATAATTACAATAATAATAACAACAGCAATAACGGTAATACCGATAATAACGATAATAATAAGAACAATGATAACGATAATAACGATAAGTACGATTATAATAATGCCGCTATTAACGAAAGCAGTAATTATAATTATTTCGGTAATAACGATAATAACAATAAAAATAATAACAATAAAAAAGATAATAAAGAAATCAACGATAGTAATTGTAATAATAAAATAATAATAACGATACTAACGGTAATAACGATAATAACGATATTATCGATAACATTAACAATAATAATAACTATAATAACGACAATAACGATAATAACGATATTAACAATAACAATTTTAATGATGATATCGATAATAATAATTAAAATATTAACGATAATATAGATATTAATAATAATAATAATTACGATTATGACGTTAATAACGATAATAACGATTATAATAACGACGATAGTAACGATAATTGTATTAATAATAATAACGACAATAACGATAATAACGATAATTTTAATAATAATAATAATAATAAAGATAATAACGGTATTAATGACAAAAAACGATAATAATGATAACAATACAAATTATAATAATATTAATAATAATAACGACGATAATAACAATAATAATGAGAAGAACAATAAAGATAATAACGATAATACCCATAAAAATTATGTTAATAATAACGATAATAACGTTATTAGTAATAATAATAATAATAACAAATAATAATTGCGTTAATGATGCTAAAAACAATAAACATAGTAACGGTATCAGAAATTATAATAATAACGATAATAATGGTAATAACGATAATTATAATAACACTAAAAACAATAATATTAAAAAAAACAATAAAGATAATAACGATAATAATAATAAAATAATAACAATAATAAGGGTAATAACAATAATATTAATAACACAATTAAGGAAAATAATGATTATAAATATAATGATAATAACGATAGTAATTATAATAATAATATCAATGATAAAGAAAATAATGATGCAAACTATAATAATAATAATAATAATAATAACCATAGTAATGATAATAACGATAATAATAATAACATTAATATCGATAATAACGATTATAACGATAATATTTATACTAATAATAACAAAAATAACAATAATAATCATAAAAAATATTTATACCATTAATAATGATAATTACGATATTAAGGAAAATAAAGATAATAATAATAAAAATAATATCGATAATTAAGCTAAGAACGATAATAACATTAATAATAAAAATAATAATAAAGATGATAACGATGTTAACGATTATAACTATATTAATAATAACAATAAAAGCTATAATAACGGTAATAAAGATAATTGTAATAACGATAATAACGGTAAAAATAATAATAATATTAACAATAAAAATGATAACAACGACAATAGTGATAATAGTAAAAAAATAAAATAGAAAATAAGGATAATAACGATGACAACGATAATAATAATAACAATATTAACGATAATAACGATAATAACAATTATACGTATTATTATAATAAAGATAATAACGATAATGACAATAATAACGATAATAATGATAGTAACTAAAATAACGATGATAACAATAATAATGATAATAATAACATTAATACCGATAATAACAATAATAAATATAATAATAATAGTAATAATAAAGATTATAACAATAATAACGATTATAATGATAATAACGAATATAATATTAATAATAATAACAATAATTACGATAATAACGATAATTATATTAATAGAAGTAATAATAAAAATATTAACAATGTTTGCAATAATAATGATAATAACGATAATAATAGTGGTAACAATTAAGGTAATAAAAATAATAACGATAATAACGATAATAAGGATAATAATAATAACGATAATAACGATAAGAGTAATAATAATATCGATAGTAACAATAATTACGATAATAACGAAAATAACGATAATAATAATAAAATTAATATAGATTATTCGTTAATTGTAATAATAATAACAACAATAATAACGATAACAACGATGATATGGATAATAGTAATAACGATAATAACGACAATAATAATAATAATATTATCGATAATAAAGGTAATAACGATAATATTAATAATTTTAATAATAATAAAAACGATAATAACGATAATTACGATAATAAAAATAATAATAATAGCAGTGAT
This sequence comes from Vespa crabro, assembly GCF_910589235.1. Taxonomy (NCBI): domain Eukaryota; kingdom Metazoa; phylum Arthropoda; class Insecta; order Hymenoptera; family Vespidae; genus Vespa; species Vespa crabro. The sequence continues at coordinate 4,637,792 of NW_025813595.1, forward strand.
AAAGATAATAGCGAAAATAATAATAGTAATAATAAAAATAATAATAATATTATTAATATCGATAATAACGATAATAATAATAACAATATTAAAGATAATATCGTTAATAATAATAATTATAATAAATACAGTAATATCGACAATAAAGATAATAACCTTAATAATAATAAGGATTATAATGATAATAACGAAAATACCGATATTAACGATTATAATAATAACGCTAATAACGATAATAATGATAATAATATTATTAATAATAAAGATAAAAACGATTATAATGGAAATAACAATAATAACAATATCGATAATAACGAAAATAACGGTAATAACGATAATAATAATATTAGTAATAGTAGTAATAATAAAAATGATAATTACGATAATAACGATAATATTAATAGATATAATAACATTATGACAATAATAACGATACAAACGATAAATAAGATATCCATAATAACGATAATAAAGACAATAATAATAACAATAATGAAATTGATAATAACTATAATAACGATAGTAAACATGAAGACGGCAATGAAGATAATAATTATAACGATAATAACGATAATATCGATAATCATTTTATTAAGAAGAGCGATAATAACGTGAATAGTAATAACTATAAATTCGATAATAATGATATTAAAGAAAATAACTATAATAATAATATTAAATAATACACTAATACGGATAATAACAATAACAATAATAACAATAATACGATTATTACGATAATAACGATAATAATAAGATTAATAGAAATATCGATAATAAGGTTAATTACGAAAATAACGGTAAAAATGATAATAACTATAATAACGACAATAATAATAATAATAATAACGATAATAAATATAATAGCGATAATAATAATAACAACAATAAAGATAATAACGATATTAACAATAATAACGATAATAATGATAATAATAATAATAATAAATATAATGAAAATAATAATCATAACAATAATAACAATAATAAAGATAATAACGTAATAACGGTAATATTAATAAGATTTATGAAGATATTAGCTATAATAACGATAATAACGATAATAATAATAACACTAATAAATATAATATCGAAAATAACGTTAATTACGATAATAATAATAACAATTGTAGCGATAATAACGATAAGAATGATAATAATATTAATAATAATATCAAAGACAACGATTATAACGCCAATTATTAAAATATTATACCTCAAATAAGGATAATAATGATAGGAACGATAATTATAATAACAATAATAATTATAATGATAATAACGAAAAAATAATAATAATAAGACCTATAAGAACGATAATATAGATAATAATAATAGTAATAATAACAATATTAGCGAAAATAACGATAATAACGATAACAATATTAACGATAATAACGTTAGTTATAACAATATTAATAACAATAATAATGATAATAAAGATAACAATAATAATCAATAACGATAATGACGATAATAACCATAATAACGAAAATAACAATGATAGCGATAATAATAATAATAATAATAATATTAACGAAAATAGCGTTAATAACGGTAAGAACGATATAAATAGTAGTAAAAATAAACGTAATAACGATAATAAGGATAATATCATTAAAGTAAATAACGATAATAAAGACAATAATATTAATAATTATAACGATAATAATGATAATAACGATAATTATTGAATCGAAAATAACGACAATAATAATAATAATAATAACGTTGATAAGGATAATAACGATAACATCGGTAATAATAATAACAAAAATATAGATAATAACGATAATAACGATAATAACGACATTTAATATAATAATAATAACGATAATATCGATAATAATAATAACGATAATGACGACAAAAGTAATAATAATATTAATGGTAATAACGATAATAATGATAATATCGATAATAATTATAACGTAAATGACGACGATAATAATAATCATAATAACGATAATAAGGATAAATACGATAACATCGATAATAATAATAGCAACATTAACAATAATATCATTAATAACGATAACAACCATAATAACGATAATAGCGATATTAATTATAATAATTATAACAAAAATAACGTCAACAACGATAATTATGATAAAAATAATCATAAAAATATCGATAATAACGATAATAACGATAATAAATATAAAAACGACAATATTATTGATAATAATAATGAAAATAATAATAAAGTCGATGACGATAATAGCGAAAATAGTGGGAGTAGTAATATCAATAATAATAATAATAATAATAAAGAGAGATAATAACGATAATTATATTTACGATTATAATGAAAATAGTAATGATAATAATATCGATTATACCGATAATAACGATAATAACGATAAGAACAATAATAATAATAATAAAAATAAAAACAATAATTTGTATAATAACGATAATAATAGTGGTAATGTTAAGAATAATAACAATAATAACGATAATAACGATTATGACGATGAAAATATTATTGATAATAATGTCAATAGTAATAATAATAATAATAACTATAAGATCGATATTAACGATAATAACTGTTATAACGATAATAACTATAATAACGATAATTACGATAATATGGATGAAAATAATAACTATAATAACGATAATAGTAGTAATATTAATTAGGACAATAACGAAATTTACGATAATAATTATAATAAAATAAAGATAACAACGATAGTAACAATAATAAGGATAATAATAACAACAATATTCATAATAATATCGAAAATTAAAATAATAATAATAGCAATAATAACGATATTAACGATAATAACGATAATAATAAAAACAACATTAATAACGATATTAAAAAAAATAGTAATAACAATAGTAACGAAAACAACGGTAACAACATTAATAATAATAATAATAATATCGATAGTAATTAAAATAACGGTGACAACTATAATATTAATAACAATAATAACGATAATAACGATAATAACTATATTAATAATACTAATAATAACGATAATAACGATATTAATGGCAATATCGATAATAACAGTAATATTAATAGTCATATTGAAGATAATAACGATAATAACGTTACTAGCGATAATAGCGATACTAATATTAACAATATTAAGGATAATATCCTTAATAATTGTAACAATATTCACGATAATATCGATAATTATAATAACACAAAAACAATAATAACGATAATAACTATAATAAAATTTATAATAATAGCGATAATAACCATGATAATAATAGTAATAATAAAGGTAGTAACGATAGAAAAAGTTTCTAACGATAATAATAAGAACAACAATAACGATAATAGTGACTATGATGATAAGAAAGATAATAAAAATAATAAAAATAAAAATAATAACGAAAATAACGGTGATAATAATAATAATAAAAATAATAATAACAATTTTAAGTATAGAAAATATTATAACGATTATAACGATAATAGTAGGAGTAATAATAATAGTAATAAAAATAATAACGATAATAAAAATTACAAGAAAGTTAACGATTATAATATTAACGATAATAACCATAATAATAATAATAATAGTGAAGACAATAACGATATTAACGATAATAAGGATAATAACAATAACAATAAAAACAACAATAGCAATTACAATCCTTTACCGATATTAATATTTATCAAAATTATAATAATATTGATAATAACGATAATAACGATAATAATTGTAGCAATAATAACAATGATAACACTAATAACGATAATTGCGATAATAATAGTAATAATAATAACAATAATAACAATATTAACGAGAATATCGACAAAAGTAATAATATTAATAATAATATACTTAATAATGAAAATAACGCTACTAACGATAATAAAATATATAATAATAACAATATTAAGAATAATAAATATAATACCAAAAATAACGATAATCTTAATAGTACTAATAACAATAATAACAACAATATTGCTAATAACGATAATAACGATAAAAACGATAATATCGATAATAATAATAACAAAATTAACAATAATATCGATAATAATAATAATAATAACAATAATTACGATAATAACGTTAATAACGTTAATAATAATGGTACTAATAACAATAATAATAACATTAACGATAATAGCCATAATAATTATTACGATAAACAACATAATAACCATAATAATTTTAGTAATTATAATAATTATTATGATAAACACGATAATAATGATATTAATGGTAACAATAATAATAATAATAATAATAAAAACTTTAATAACTATATTTACGATAATATTGATAATAATAATAGTAATAATAACGATAATAACGATTATAATTGCATTAATAATATTAATAATAAGATTAATAAAAATAATAATAATTTTAACAATATTTACGATAATGACAATGATAATAACAATAATAAAGATAACAATGATGATAAAAATAATAATAAAAATATCAATAATAAAGTTAATTACGATAATAAAGATAATAATAATAATATTAATAACAACAATAACTGTAATAAAAATAATAACGATAATAACGATAATAAGGATAATAATAATAACAATAATGTTGATGGAACATTAATAACGATAATAACGATAATAATAATAATTATAAAAACGATAATATTTATAACAACGGTGATAAGGCATATATTAAAATAATAAATAACGATAATTAGGTTAATAACGATGATAATAATTGCAATAATAACGATAATAACGATAATAATAACAATAGTAGGAACAATAATACGGATAATAACGATATTAACGATATTAATAATAATAATAATCATGACGATAAATATAATAATAATGATAATAACGTTAGTAAAGGTAATATTAATAAGTATGAAAACGATTATAATGATATTAGCGATAAAAACAATAATATTAATAATAACATTAATAAGGATAATAAGGGTATTATTGATAATAATAATAAAAATATTAACGATAATATTGATAACAATAATAATAATAATAACAATGATAACGATAATATAGATTATAACCATAATAATAATAACAATGATAAAGTATAATAATAATAATAATAATAATAACGATAATAACGACAATAATAATAATAAACATAATAATAACAATAATAACGTTAATAACGAAAATAATTATAATAATAACTTTGATAATAAAAGTAATAATGTTTATAACGACAATAATTATAAAAATTATATTGATAATAACAATAATAACGAAAATAATAAAATATAATGATATCAATAAAGATATAGACAAACATAACCATAATAATAGTAGTAATAATAACAATAATAATATTAAAGGCGGAAAAGAACGTTATTGCCAAAAATATTAATAACAGTAATAACGATAATAACGATAATAGCGATAATAATGATAATATTGATAATAATAATTGTAATAATAACAATATTAACGGTAATAACAATTATAATAATGACCATAATAACGATAATAACGTAAATAACGATAATAAAAGTAACAATAATATTGATAATAACGATAATATCGATAATAACGTAAATAAAAATAATAATAATAATAATAATAATAATAATAATAACGACGATAGCTATAATGAGGAAAATAATAATAAATATAATAAAAATAATAACGACATAAACAAAAATAACCTTAGTAATAGAACATATTATAACAATAATAACATTAATAATGTGAATAACGATAATAAAGATAATCATTTATCGATAAAAACGATAATATTAATATTAATAATAACAATATTCACTATAATAAAGATAATAAAATTAATAATAAAAACAATAATACAGACAATAATAATAATAATGATAATAACGATGAAAATAATAATATTAATAATAATTATAACAACAATAATAACGATAATTACGATAATAATGTTTATAATAAGAAAGGTAATAATAATTATAATATTAATAATAATTATAATATCGATAATAACGAATGTAACAGTAATAATTGTAATATTAAGTACGATAATAACGAAAATAACGACAATAACGATAATAACGATAATAACGATAATAATGATAATATCGATAACAATAATAAGAATATTAACAATAATAATAATATTAATAATAATGAGGATAATATAGGTAAAAAAAAAATGACGATAACAATATTAATAATAAAAACGATAATAACAATATTAACGATAATAAGCATTATGATAATAATAATAAGGACGATAATATTAGCAATAACAACGATAACAACGATGTTATTTATAATAATAATAGCAGTAATATCGATAAAATCTATAATAATAACAATAATAAATATAATAATGATGATAACGATAATAACGAAAATAACGATAGTAAAAATAGTAATAATAACTATGATAACAAAAATAACGATAATAACGATAATAACGATAGTAATAATATAGATTACAACGATTATATCGATAATAATAATTACAATATTAACAAATACATCGATAATAATAATAATAATAATGACAATAATATCGATAATAACGATCATAACGTATATAATAATAATAATAACGGTAACAATAATAATAATAATAACGATAATTACGATAATAAAGACAATAATAATAACAATAATAACAATAATAGCCATAATGTCGATATTAACGATAATAACGATAATAATAATAACAATAATAACGATGATAAGGATAATAATGGTAATAACGATAATAATAGTAATAATAAAAACGATAATAACAATATTAACGATAATAAGCATTATGATAATAATAATAAGAACGATAAAATCGATAATAACGAAATTGAAGATAATGACGATAATAATAATAATATTAACAACGATATTATATATATTAAAGAAAACATCGAGAATACTAATAAAAATAATATAGATAATAGCGATAATAACGATAAGAAAATTAATAATAATATCGATAATAGCGATAATACCGATAATAACAATATTAATAGAAAAAAAAATTTAGAAAATATCGATAATATGGATAATAATAATAAAGTTAATAAGGATAAAAACGACAGTAACTATAATAATAATAACAATTAGAACGATGATAACGAAAATAACGATAGTGACGATAATAACGAAAAAAAAATAATAAAAATAACGATAATAACGATAATATCGATAATAATTATAATGAAAATATCGACAATAAGGATAAATACGATAACATCGAAAATAATAATAGCAATAATATCGATAATATCAATAATAACGATAATAATAATAATAATATTAACAAGGATAATAACGATAATTTCGATAATATCGATAATAACAATAATGATAATAACGATATTAATAATAATAATAACACTAAAAACAATAACAACGGTAATAACAATAATAATGATAGCATTACAAACAAAACCGATAATAACGATAATTACGATAATAAATATAACAATAATATCGATAATAAAGAACAGAAATATAATAATATTAAAAATAATATCGATGGCAACGATATTATTGATAATTATAATAATTATATATCGATAATAAGGATTATAAGGATAAAAACGTACTAAACTATAAATAAGTAAATTAGGCAATTATAATAATAATAATAACGATAATGACGATAATAACGGTAATGACCATAATAACGATTATAATAATACCGATAGTAACGATATTAGTAATAATAATAATTATGATAATAACGTTAATAACAATAATAATATTAAGGTAATGACGGTGTTAACGACAAAAACGATAATAATGATAATCGCAATAATCATAATAATAACAAATACAACAATAACGCTAATAACTATAATATTGTGAACAATAATAACGATAATATGGATAATAACGTTAATAACGATAATAATAATAATAATAATAACGATAATAACGATATTTACGAAAAAAAGGATAATAATAATAATAATATTAACAATAATACAGATATTTATAATATATAGAATAATAAAGACAGTAACAATGACAGTAATAGTAATACTAATGTTAATAACTTTATAAACGATAATAACGATAATAATAATAACAGTAATAAGTATAATGACGATAATATGGTTTATAATACTAACAATAAAATAGATAGTAAGGATATTAAAGGTAACAATAATAAAATTAAATACGATAATAACGACAATAGTAATAATAATAATAACCATAATAATGATAATAAAGATATTACTATTAATAATAATAATAATATTACTAACGATAATAACGGTTATAATGTTAATAACTATAATAACGATATTAACAATAAGAATAATAATAATAGAGATAATAAAGTTATTAACGATAATAATAATAATAGTAACAATAGTAACGAAAATGACGACAAAACGATAATAATCATAACGATAATAACAATAATAGTAATATTAATAATACCTATAGTAACAATAATAACGATAATGACAATAATAATAATTATAATAATAACGATTATAACGATAATTATGTTAATAACGATAATAATAACAAAATTAATAACGAAAATTACGATAATAACGATAATAATAATAGCATTAATAACGATAATAATGATAATAGTAATAATAATTGCTATAGCAATATTAAGGATATTAACGATAAAAACGATAATACTAATAACGATGAAAACGACAAAAATAATAATATTAATATAATTAATAACGAAAATAAGGATCATAACGATAACAACGATATAACCAATAATAATAATAATAATGATAATAACTTTAATAACGAAAAAAACACTGATAACGAGAGGAATAGGAACGATAATAACGATATAAGAATAATAATAATTACATTAATAACGATAACAACGACAATAACGATAAAAAAAATAATAATAATAACGAATGTAAGGATAATAACGTGCCAACGATAATAATAACAACAATAATAAGGATAAGAACAATAATAATAATGAAGTAAATAAAGATATTAACGATGACAACGATAATAATAATAACAATAATTAAGATAATTACGATCATAACGATTATAAAGATTATAACAATAACGATAATAACGACATTACTAATAATGATAAGAACGATAATGAAGATAAAACGATAAAAGTGATAATTACTATAATAACAAAAATAACAATTAAATAATAGTAATAATAGAGATATTAACGTTATTAACGATAATAACGATAATAATAAAAACAGAAATAACGATAAATACGATAATAACGACAATTATAATAAAAATATTAACGTATATAGAGATAACTACTATTTCAAAGATAATAATTATAACAATAATAACGATAAAATCGATATTAACGATAATAACAATAACGATAGTAACGATAATATCGATAATACTAATAACAACATTAATGATAATATCGATAATAATAATAATAATAACGATAATATCGATAATAACGATAATAATGATAATAACGATAATAAAGATAATAACGATAATATCGATTATAACGAAAATAATAATTACGATAATGATGGCAATAATAATAATAATAAAGTTAATATCGATAATTACGATAATGACGATAATATTAATAAAGATAATAACGTTAATAACGTAAATAGCGATAATAATAATAGTAATAATAACAATAATAACGATAATAACGATTATAATGATAAGAACGGTAATAATAGAAGTAAGAATAACAATATTAAGAATAATAAGTGAAGTAACGATAATAACGATAATAATAATAACATATTAACGATAATATCTATAAGAATAATAATAATAATAATAACGATAATAATGATAATAACGATATTAGTAATATTAATAATAAAGATAATTACGATAATAACGATAATACTAATAATAATAATAATGATAATAACGATATTCACGATAATAATAATTACAATTATAACGATAATAACGACAATAATGATAATAAGGAAAATAATTATAATAATAATAATAATAAAAACGATAAAGATGATAATAATACTTACAATAATAATGATAATAACAATAATAACAATATTAACTATAATAAAATTATTAACTATATTTACGTTAACAACGATAAGGATATTAGGAATAATAGCGATAATAACTATAATTACGTTAATAATAATAATACTCTTAATAACGATATAAACGATGATAACGAAAATAATAATAACGGTAAGGACAATAATAATAAAAATAGTAATAACGATAATAATTATAATAACATTAATAATAATAACAATATTAACGGCAATAATAATAATAATAATAATAAAGATAAGACCAATAATAATAATTGCAATAACATTAGTAAACATTATAACGAAAATAACGATAATGACGATGACAATAATAACGATTATTACTATAGCTAATAAATTATCGATAATAAATTTAATAATAAATAAATAATAACGATAATAACGATATTATCGGTATAATTATAACAATAATATCGATAATTTCGTTATAAGATGTAATAATAAAAACAATAATAACGATAATACTAATAACCATAATAAAGATAATAATAATAATAATAATAACAATAATAACGTAAATAACTAAAAAAAAATGATTTAAATAAGATATTAACGATAATAAATAGAATAGCAGTAATAACGATAATAACGACAATAATAATATAAATAAAAACGATAATGACGCTAATAACAATAATAATAATAATAATAAAAATAATAATAATAATAATAATAATAATAATAATAATAATATCGATAATAACGATAATAATAGTAGTATTACTAACATTAATAACAATAATAGCGGTAATAACGTAATTAACGGTAATAACGATAATTATAATAACCATATTAACAATAATAACGATATCATTGATGATAACAATAACAATAATAACGATAATATCGATAATAACTATAATAATAATGAAGTAAATAACAATAATAAATATATTAACGATAATAATAATAGTAATAATATCGATAATAACAATAACAACGATAATAACGAAAAATAATAATAATAATGAGGATAAAAGCGCCTATGACGGTAATAGTAATAATACCAATATGGCCAATACTGATAATAACGATAATAACGATAAAGCGAAAATAATAATAATAATAATAATAATAATAATAATATCGATAATAAAGATAATGACGATAATAATAATAATAAAAATAATATTAATAATTATAACGATAAAGACGATAATAATAATAGTTATATTAACGATAATAACAATAATAACGATAATAACGATAATAACGATAAAAATAATAATAACGACATTAATAACTATAATAAATATAATGACGATATGGTATTAACATTAATGACGACAATATCAGTAATAGTAATAACGATAATAACGAAAATAACAGCAATAAAATTAATCATAATAAAGATAATAAGGATATTATCGAAAATAAAGATAAAAGCTATAATAATAATACTAATAAGAACAATAACATCGATAATAACGATAATAAAGATAATAACAGTAACGATAATAAGACAATAATAATAACAACAATAAATATGATAATAACGATAACAACAATATTAAGGTTAATAACTATATTAACTATATCAATAATAACGGAAATAACAATAATTTCGATATTAATAATAGCAACATTAAAGATAATAACGAAAATAATAATAATAATAACGACCTTAATAACTATAATAAATATAATAACGATATGGTATTAACGATAAAAACGATAATAGTAGAAATAGTAGTAACAATAATGACGATAATATCAATTTATTAATCTATAAAAATAATAATAATAATAATAATAAAAGTAATAACGGTAAAACCGATATTAACAATGATACTAATAATAACTATAAAAAGAATAATAACTATAATAATATTAATCATAATAAAGATAACAACGATAATAACAATAACAATTATAAAACTGATAATAACGATAATAACAATTATAATCCTAATAACGATATTAATATTTATAATAATAACAATACTACTGATAATAACAATAATAACGATAATAATAGTAGTAATAATAACGATAATAACGATACTAACGATAATAGCGATAATAATAATTACAACAAAAACAATATTAACGATAATAACTATAATAACAATTATAACAATAACGGTAATAACGATAACAATCGTAATAATGATAATAACGGTAAGAACCATAATAAAAATGATAATAATTGTAATAATAAAGATACTAACGATGTAAAAGTTTCTAACGATAATAATAACAACAAGAACGATAATAACTATAATGATGAAAAGTACGATAAAAATTTTAATACTAATAAAAATAATAACGACAATAAGGAAAATGACGATAATAATAGTAGTTACATTAACAATATTAAGAATAATTACTATAAAAACGATATTAAAAGCAATAATAGTAGTAATAAGAAAAGTAATAATTATAATTACGATAAAAACGATTTTAACGATCATAATAATTGCAATAATTAGGATAATATCGATAATAATAATAACAATATGAACGATAATATCGAATATAATAATAACATCAATAACTATAATAACGATAATAGCGATTATAAATATAATAATAATAATAATAATAACAATAATAAAGATAATAATGATAATAATTTAAAAACGATAATAATTATCATAATTATAGATGTAATAACGATACTAACGATATTAAAAATAAAAATAATAACGATAATATCGATAATAATAATAAAATTCATAACGTTAATAATGATAATAACGATAATAACGGAAATTATAAAAAAATTGATAACGCTAATAACGATAATAAAGATATAATATTATTAATAATATTGATAATAGTGACTATAATGGAAATAATAATAATAACAAAATCGAAAATAACGATAATAACGGTAAAATAAATAATAATAATAATAAGAATAATAATAATAATAATAATGATAATTACAGTAATAACGATAACAACAATAATAACGATATCTATAATAACAATAATAAAGACAATAATAATAATAATAATAATAATAATATCGATAATAAATATAATGGCGACAATCATAATAATAATAATAATATTAATAATAATAACGATAATAACGATAATAATAATAGTATTAATAACAATATTAAAAATAATAACGATAATAACCATAATTACGTTACTAATAATAATAATAATGACATTAATAACTATAATATATATAATAAAGATATGGTATTAACGATAAAGGCGACAGTAGTAGTAATAGTAATAACGATAATAACAGAAATAGCGGCAATAAAATAATAATAATAAAGATAAAAACGATATTATCAAAAATAACGATAAAAGTTATAAGATTAATAAAAATATGAACAATAACAACGATAATAAAGACAATAAACATAAAAACAGTAACGATAATACGACAATAACAATAACAATAATAATAACGATAATAAAGATAAAACAATAAAAACGATAATAACTATATTAACGATATCAATAATAACGAAAATAACGTTAATTTCGATATTAAAAATAGCAATATTAAAGATAATAACGATAATAATAATAATAACGACATTAATAACTATAATAAATATAATAACGATATGGTATTAACGATAATAACGACAGTAGTAGTAATAATAATAATGATAAAAACAATAATAACCACAATAGAAATAATAATAATAAAGATAATAACGATATTATCGAAAATAACGATAATTATAATAAAAATATTAACGTATATAGAGATAACTACTATTTCAAAGATAATAATTATAACAATAATAACGATAAAATCGATATTAACGATAATAACAATAACGATAGTAACGATAATATCGATAATACTAATAACAACATTAATGATAATATCGATAATAATAATAATAATAACGATAAAATCAATAATAACAATAATAGCGATTATAACGATAATAAGGACAGTAATAATATTAATACTAGTAATAATAATAATAATAATAATAATTATTATAATATTAATGATTTCATGGAAAATAATAATAATAATGGTAGTAATAATACCAATAATAACAATAATAACGATAGAAAAGATAATAATGATAATTACGGTAATAAAAATTATAACGATTATTACGATAATAAGGATATTAATATTGACTATAATAATGATAACGAAGATAATAACGGCAATAAAAAATATTATAATAATATCGATAATAAGGTTAATTACGAAAATAACGGTAATAAAGATAATAACAATAATAACGACAACAATAATAATAATGATAATGATACTAACGAAAATAGCAATAATAGCAATTATAATAATAACAACAAAAAAGATAATAACGATATTAACATAATAAAAATGAAGATAATATCGAAAATAATGATAATAATAATAAAATTAATAACGATTAAAACGACAAATAATGATAAATGTAATAAAAATTATAACGATAATAACGACAATATCCATAATAACGATAATAAGCAAAAGAAGAACAGTAGTAACGATAATTACGAGAATAATGGTATTAATAATAGTAATAATAACATTAATAACTATAATAAAGATAGTAACCGTATTATTGATAGTAACGATAATAAAAATAATAATATCAACAATTATAACAATAAGGACGTAAATAATAATAACGGTAATAACGATAATAAAAAAAATGTTATTAACGATAATTATAAAAATAACAATGATAATAAACATAAATACGATAATAAAGATAATTATAAAAATAATAATAATAATAACAATAATAACGATTATATCGATACTAACAATAATAACCATAATATTGAGAATAATAATGATAATAACAATAAAAACTAAAATATCGATAATAACAAAGATAATAATAATAATAACGATAATAAAGATAATAACGATACTAAAAATAATAATAATGATAATGAAGATAATAATAATAATAATAACAACAATAATTACGATAATATCGGTAATAATAACGGTAATAGTAATCGAAATAATAACAATAATAACACAAATATTGATAATAACTATAATATCGATAAAATATTAACGTTAATAACGACAAAACAGATAATAAGTACGATAATAACGATAATAATAATAGTAATAACAACGATACTTGCGATAATAATAGTAGTAATAAAAGTATTAATGTCAATTATAACGTTAATAATGATAATAATGATAATGAAAACAATATCAACAATAATAAAGGTAATTATATAAATGGAAAAAACGGTAATAACGTTCATAACAAAAAAACCGTAATAACGACAATAATAATATCAATAATAATAGAGATAATAGCGGTAATAATAATAATAACATTGAAAACGCTAATGACGAAAATAACGATAATAACGAAAATATTATCGATAATAACGATAATAATAATAATAATAATATTGATAACAGTAATAGCGATAATAATGATAATAATTACAATAATAATAACTATAATAACGATTATAATAACAACAATATGAACGATAATAATGATAAATCGATAATATCGATATTAATAATTATAATAATAACAATAATAACGATAATAATATAATAACGAAAACAATAATAAGGATAATAACGATATTAACTATTATAACAATAACAATTATAAGGATAATACCGAAAATAAAGATAATAATAATAAATATAATAACTATAACAATGATATTAACTATTATATCGATAATAATAATAATAATAGTAAGAATAAAAATAATAATAAAAGGAAAAAAGATAATAACGAAAATATTAATAACAATAGTAACGTTAATAAAGATAATAATAATAATAATAAAAACATAATTTACGATAATAACAATAAAAATGATTATAATAACAATAATAATAGCTATAATCACGATAATATCACTAATAATAATAATCAAAGCATAGTATAATAACGATAATAATAAAATAAACATAATAACGATATTAACGATAACAGCGGGAATAACGATAATAATAATAAAAATAATAACAATAATAATGATATTAATAATAATAGCAATAATAATGATAATGACGATAATAACGATAATAACGATAATAATGATGATAATATCGATAGTACAGATATCAAAGATAATAACGATAATAGTAATAATGATAATAACGATAGTAGTAATAATAATACTAACAATTATATCGATAATATCGATAATAATAATAATAATAACTATAATAACGATAATAACGGTAATAATCAGGATAATAATATTATTATAAAAGGTAATAACTATAATAATAATAAGAATAATTATAATAACGATAATAAATTTAATAGCAATAATTATCCTGATAAGCATTAAAATATCGATAATAACGATAATAACGAAAGTAATAGTTGTAATAATTACTCTAATCACGATAAAAAAAATAACAACGTTATTAATAATAATAAAAAAATAATAACGATAATAAAGATAATAGCTATCATAATAACGATAATAACGATAATAATGGTAGCAGTAATAACAATAATTATAATAATAACGATTATAACGATATTGAGTATTACAATTATCAAGATAATAATGATAAAAACAATAATTTTAAAGATAATAATAAATATGATATCAATATTAACAGTATAATATACTAATAATAATAATAACTATAGTAATGATAATATCGATAATAATAATAATAATAATAATAATAATAATCATAATAACGATAACAACAATAATAACGATATTAATGATAATAATTTTAATAAAGTTAATAATAAAAATAGTAATAATAATAACAATAATAATGATAATAACGATAATAACTACAATAAGAATACCAACAATAATAACAATAATAATAATAATAATAAATAAGGTAATAACAATATTAACGATAATAACGATAATAATAACACAATAATAAAGATAATATCGATTATAATGATAATAAAGATAATATTAATAACATTAATAACGATAATAACGATATTAACGATAATAATAATAAAAATAATAACGATAATATAGATAATACTCATAACAATATTAAAGATAATATCGATAATAATAGTAATAATGGTAACAATAATAACTATAATAACGATAATAACGATAATAATACTAACGATAAAAACGAGAATAGTAATA
Source organism: Vespa crabro (assembly GCF_910589235.1). NCBI lineage: Eukaryota > Metazoa > Arthropoda > Insecta > Hymenoptera > Vespidae > Vespa > Vespa crabro. Next base: position 4,654,781 of record NW_025813595.1, read on the forward strand.
ATAATAATAATAATATTTACGAAATTATCGAAAAAAATAATCATAATAATAACAATAAATACGATAATAAAGAAAATAACGATAGTAACAATGACGATAATAACGATAATAATAATTACAAAAATATATATAGTAAAAATAATAATGATAATTATGACAATATTAATAATAATAATAACGATAATAACGATATTGTCAATAATAATAATAAATAAAAATATAATAACAATATTAATGATAATAACGATAATAGTGATAATATCGATAATAATAATAATAATTACAATAATAACGATAATTACAATAATAATAAAAACAATCTTAAAGGTGAGAGCGATAATGAGATATTAATAAAAACAATATATTACGATAACAACGTATAATATTAATAACGATATTAACGGAAAAAACCATAATAATAACAATTATAAAGATACTAATGATTATAATGATAGTAACGATAATAAATATATTAATAACAATAATGACGATAATAATGATATGAACAATAATAATATTAACAATAATATCGATAACAACGATAATAACGATAATTATAATAGTTATATTTCTATAATAAGGATTATAACAAAAGAACGACAATTATAGTAACAATAAAAACAAATAATAATGATAATAATGATAGTAATAATATTAATAAGTCCGATAATAATAATAATATCGATAATAATAGAAGTAATAATAACAAAAATAACAAAAATAACGATATTGACGATAATATTAATAACGATAATAACGATATTAACCATACTGATAATAACGATAATAACTATAATATCGATAATAATAATAACAACGATAATAACGATAATAATAATTACAATAATAATAAAAATAATAATAATAAAAATAATTACGATTATAATTATAATAACGATTATAATAGGAATATTAATAAAAATAATAATGATAATAACAATGATAACGATAATAATAATAAGAATAATAAAGATAACAACGCTATTACCGATAATATAGATAATAATAATAATAATAGAAACAATAATAACGACAGAAACGATAATAACTATAAACTAATATCGATTATAACGATAATAGTAATAATAATAATATCGATAGTATCAATAATAACGAAAATAACTATATTAATAATAATAATAATAATAATAATATTAATAATAATAGTAATAATAATTATAATAACGAAAATAACTGTAGTAATGATAATAACGTTAATAACGTCAAAGACGATAAAACATATAAAAATAATAACGTAAATAACGATAATAACGGCAATAGTAATAATAATAATAACAACTATTATAACGATAATAACGATATAAACAGTAGGAATAATAACAATAAAAACAATAATTACAATAATAACGATAATAACGATACAAATAATAATAATAATAATATTGCTTATAACGCTATAAACGATAATTACGATAATAATAATAAAATCAATAAAGATTAGAACGATAATAATTATTATAATAATAAGTATAATAACGAAAATAATAATACAAACGATAATAATACTAATGATTATAACCATAATAACAATAACAACGATAATAATAAAAACATTAATAACGATAATAACGTTTATAACGATAATAATAATAACAATAAAATTGATATTAACGACATTAATTATAATAACTATAATAATAATAACAAAAATAACTATTAAAACGGTTATAACAATAATAATAATAACAATAATGACGATAATAACGATAATAATAACATTAATAATAGCGATAATAACGATAATAACTATAATAACGATAATAATAATAATAATAATTATAATAATTATAATAATAATAATAATAATAACGATAATAAATATAATAACGTTAATAATAAAAGGAATAATAACAATAATATCATTATTAAAGATAATAAAGATAATAACAACCATAATAATAATAACAATAATATCAATATTAATAATAACAATATTAACGGTAATAACGATAATAATTATAATAATAATAAAAATAATAACGATTATAATGCTTCAAACGGTAATAGTAATAATAACAAATAACATAATAACGATAATAACGATAATAATAATAACATTAATAACGATAAAAACGACTAACACGATAATAATAATACTAATAATAAAAATAATAACAGCAAGAACGAAAAAAAATATAATAACATTAACAACGATAATATCGATATTAACGAAAATAACGATAATAATAATAGCAATAATAACTATAATAATCATAATAACGATATTATAGTAATAAAATTAAAAATAATATCGATAATAAGGACAATAATAATAGTAATAATAACGATAATAACGATAATATCGATAATAATTATAACGAAAATAACGACAATAATAATATTAATATTAACGATAATAAGAATAATAATAATAACATCGAAAATAATAATAACAATAATATTGTTAATAAGGGTAATTACGAAATTAACAGTAATAACGATAATATATATAAAACGATAATAGTAATAATAAAAAAATCGATAATAACGAAATTAACGATAATAACAGTAATACTAAGAACAATAATAACGATAGTAACCAAATAACGATAATAATAGTAACAATTATAAAGATAATAACGAGTATTACGATATTATCGATAACCATAATAACTATAATTACGATAATAAAAATAGTAATGATGCCAATAATATCGAAAATAACGATAAAAACGATATTAATAGTAATAAAAGTAAAGATAATATCGGTTAAATGGATAGTAATAATAATATTATAATCGATAATAACGATAATAAAAATAATAATAATAATAATAACGATAATATCGCTAATAGTAACAACGATAAATTCGATAATAATTTTATTAATGAAAATAACTAAAATAATAATAGTACATAAAACAATAATAACGATAATAACAATAATAATAATAAAATCAATAACGATAATTACGATGATAACGATAGTAATTATTACAATAATGACGTTAACAAAGATGGTAATGATAATAATAATAATAAAAATATTATCGATAATAAGGTTAATTACGAAAATAACGGTTATAAAGATAATAACAATAATAACGACAATAATAATAAGAGGAATAACGATACGAACGATAATAACGATAATAATAAATATAATATTAAAGATAATAACGTTATTAACGATAACAACGACAGTAATAATTACAATACAAACGATAACCTATAATAATTATAATAACGATAATTATAAGAACAATAAATACTATAATAACGATATTAACAGAAATAATAATAATAAGAATAACAACGATAATATATAAATAACGATAATAATATTAACAATTATAACAAATATAAACAATAATAATAATATAATAAGTCAGTATCGATATTAACGATATTAACGATAATAACAATAATATCGATAACAATAAAACGATAATAACGATTACAGTTATAATAATAATATCAATAGTAACAAAAGTAAAGATAATGATGATAAAAATAATAATAATAATAACGATAAAAACGATATCAACGATAAGAGCGATAATAATGATAATAACAATAATAATAATAATAATAACGATAATAACACTTATAATGAGAACATTAATATTGATAATAACGACAATAACAATAATAATTATAACAATGAAAAATATAATAATGATAATAACGATAATAATAATGACGATAATATCTACAATAGCGATACTAAAAATAACAATAATAAATATAATAATAGAAATAACGATTACAACGATAATTAAAATTACATTAAAGACGACAATTATGATAATTACGGTAATAATGAAAAGAATATAAACAATAACAATAATAACCAAAAAATTATTATCACGATAATAAAAATTATAATATCAATAACAACGATAATAATAATTATAATAATAACAATGACACTAATATTGATACTGACGATAATAAATATAACAATAAGTACGAAAATAACTATAATAACGATAATAAAAATAACAATAAAAAAAAACAACGAGAATATCGATCATAACTGTTATAATGTTTATAATAACGATAATAACGATAAAAAGGAAAGTAACTATAACAACAATGATATTAATAACATTAAAAACAATAATAAAGTTAATAAATATAATATTGATAAAATTAGTAACGCCAATGATAACAAGGAAAATAATAACATTAATAATAACCATAATTACGATAATAACGATAATAATTGTAGTAATAATAATAATAATAACGATAATAACGTTAATAACGAAAGCAACAATTATAATATTAACGATAATATCAATAATATCGATATTAATAACACTACTACCGATATTAACGATAAAAATAATAATAATAACAATAATAACGAAATTAACGATAATAACGATAATAACGATAATAACGACAAGAACGATAATAACAATAATAATAGTATTGTTAACAAAGATAATAACGATATCAAGGATATTAACGATAATAATAAAAACAACATTAACGAAAATAAAGATAATAAAGATAATAACGATAATAACGATCATAACGATAATAATAATAGTAATAATAACGATGATAACGACATTAACTATAATAATAATATTAATAATAATAATAATAACAATAATATCGATATTAACGATAAAAATATTACGACAATTATAACAATAATAAGTATAATAACGATAATGATGTTAGCGATAATAATAATAACGACAATGATTGTAATTATAATAACAATTCTAACGATAAAAGCAATAATAATAATAGTAATAGTAATAATAATAGCAATAATAACGATAATAAATATAATTATAATAACAATAATAACGACAATAACGATAATGGCGAATAACAATAATAATTATAATAAAGATAATAGCGATAATAACGATCATAATAATAATAACAGTCACAATATTAATAATAACAATAATAACGATAATATCGATAATAATGATAATAACGATAATAAAGACAATAAAAATAATATTAAGTACGATAATAACGGTAATAAGGAGAATAACGGTAATAACACTAAGAGCGATGATAATAATAACGATAACTATTATAATAATAATAAGAATAATAAAGATAATTACGATAAATATAATAATAATAATAACAATAATATCTATAATGACGATATTAGTTACATCAATAATAAAGATACTAACGTTAATAACGATATTAACCATAGTAGTAATGACAATAATAACGATAACAAAGATGATAACGATAATAATAATAAAAATAATAATATTATTGATTATAAGGTTAATTACGAAAATAACGGTAATAAAAATATTAACAATAATAACGACAATAATAATAATAATAATAACGATACTAACGATGATAAAGATAATAACGGTATTAACGATAATAACGATAGAAATAATTACAATAATAACGAAAATGACGATAATAATGAGAATAACGATAATTATAAGAACATTAATTATTATAATAACGATACTAACAATAATAATTATAAGATTTACAACGATAATAAAGAAATAACGATAATAATAATAACAATTATAACTATATTAACGATAATAAGTATAATAACGATAATAATAATAATAATAATAATAATAATAATAATAATATTAAGGATAATAGCGATAATTACGATAATAATAAAAGTATTAATAATGATGACAAGGATAATAACGATAACATCGATAATAGTAATATCAAAAATAACGATAGAAGCAATAATAACAATAAGAATAAAATAATAGTAACGATAATAACGATAACAAATAACATAACGATAGTAATAATAACAATTATACCAATAATAACTATAATGACGATAACAATAATAACGACAATTACGATATTATCGATAATAATATTAACAATATTAACGTTTATAACGATAATAACGATAATAATAAATATAATAATTACGATAATAAAGATGTCAATGATAAAATGATAATAACGATAATGATAACAACGATATTAACGATAATAACGTTAAGAAAATAACAATAATAATGATAATAAAGATAATAATGATAATAACGATAATAATGATTATGACAATAATTATAATACTGATAATAAAGATAAAAACGATAATATAGATAATAACGTTAATAATACAAAAATAACGATAATAGCGATAATAACGATAATAATAGAGACATTAATAATAATATTAAAAATAATAACAAAAAAATAACGATTTGTCTATAATAACGATAATAATAATAACGATATTATCGATAATAATAATAATAATAATAGCAATAATGACCTTAATAAAGATAATACGATAATAATGATACGATAATAACGATAATAGTAATAATAATATCGATAGTAATAATAATTACAATTATGACGATAATAACGATTATAATAATAACGATAATGAGGATGATAATAATAACTATAAATGCAATAATGACAATAATATTTATATTAATAATATCAATAATAACGACAACAACTATAATAACATTATTGATAATTTAATGATAAAGAAACTAAGAATAATAACGGTGTAAAAGATAAAAATAATAACATTAATATCGATGATAAAGATAATGACGATAATAATAATAATAATAATAACGAAAATAAATATTATAATGATAATAACGTTAATAATGCTAATAATAAGAGCAATAATAACGGTAAAACGATAGTAATGACAAAAATAGATGTAATAATTACACTATTAACAATAATAAATATAATAATAATAATAATAGTAGTAATAATAACAATAATAACAGTATTAACAATAATAACGAAAATAACAATATTATCCATTATAATAATAATAATATTAACGATTATAACGGTAATAACGATAATGTCATTAATAATAATAAAATTAATAACGATATTAACGTTTATAACATAAATAATAATAGCAATAATAACGATAATAAGGATAGTAATAATAATAAAAATATTAATAAAAGTAATATCGAAAATAACGGTAATAACTATTACGAAGATAATAATAATAATAATAATAATAAGATAATAGCAATATAAATGTTAATAACGATGACAACAATTGAAATAATAACAAAAATACCGATAATGACGGTAATAACGACAATAATTATATTAATAATAATAATAATAATAATAACGATAATAACGATAATATCGATATTAATAAAAATAATGATAAATATAACAAAAATAACGATAGTGATGAAAATAAAAATTTTAATAATAACGATAATTTCTATAATAGTGATAATAATAATAACGATACAAGCGATAAAATTATATTAACAATAATAATAATAATATTATTATTAACAATAATAACAATAACAACGACAATAGTGATAAAAATATTAATAATAAAATATAAAATAAGGTTAATAACGGTGACAACGATAATTTTAATAACAATATTAACGATATCAACGATAATAACGATTATACTGATTATAACAATAACGATAATGAGAATAATAACGATAATAATGATAGTAAATATAATAACGATTACAACAATAATAACGATAATAATAATAACGATAATAACGAAAATAATGATAATAACGATTATAATAGCAACGACAATATCGATAATAGTATTAATAATAATAATCATAATAATGATGTTTAAAATTATAATAATAACAATAATAATGAAAAGAACGATTAATCTTTAATAACGATATTAATAATAACGATAATAACTATAATATCGATGTAACGATAATAATAATAATTATAATAACGTTAAAAGAGATAATATCTATGTCAACGATAATAATAATTACAATAATATCAATAAAAACGATAGTAACGTTAATAATAATATTACAAAAAAAGGATAATAAGGATAATAATAATATAATAACAATAATAAAGATTATAACGACATTAATAAGAATTAAAATAATAATAATAATAATAATAATATCGATGATAACGATAATAACTATAGTAATAATATTATTCATGACAATAATACCAATAATAACGGTAATAAGTATAATAATAAATACGATAAAGTCGATAATATCCATAAGATTATTAACAATTTTAGCGATAATATCGATAATAATAATAACAATATTCACGAAAATATCAATAAAATTAATAACAATATTAACGATAATATCTATAAAAATAATAATGATAATAATAATAAAAGTAATAACGATAGTAGAGATAACAACAATGATAATAATAATAAAGATAATAAGGTTAATAACGTTAATAAAAATAATTATAATAAGGATAACAATAATATCGACGAAAGTAGCGATAATAATATTTACATAAAGAAAGATAATTACGATAATAATGATATTAGCGATAAAATTTATAATAATGATGACAATAATGACGATAATAACGTAAATAATAATAACATTAATAACGTTAATAATGATAATTAAGATAATATTAATAAAAATAATAACGATTGCAAAGACAATTTCTATAGTAACGATAATAATAATTATAATAACGAGAATAACGATATTAACAATAACAATAATAACGATATTAACGATAATATTGATGATAATATTAGCAATTACAACGATAACAAACAACAATAACGATAGTAAAGATAATAATATCTATAATAACGATAATTACAATAATAATAATAGTACCGATAATAATAATAGTAATATTGATAAGGACAATAACGATAATAACGATAATAACGTTAATAACGATATTAACCATAATAAAATTAATAACTATATTAACACTAATAACGATAATAATTTCAGCAATAATAGCGATAATAGCTACAATAACAGTAACAAGAATAATAACATTAATGACAATATTATCGATGATATCGATAATAAAAATAACGGTAATGACAATAATAATAATAATAGTAATAAAAATATTAATTATAATAACGTTAATAATAATATCAATGATAACGGCAATAATGATAATAATATTAATAAAGATATTAGCAATAATAATAGTAGTAATTTATAACTATTATAACGAAATAAACGATAATAACGATAAAAATAATAAAGATTATTACCATAATAACTAAAATAATAAAAACGATAGAAACGATACTAGTAAAAATAATAATACCGATAAAAATGATAATAAATTTAATAATAATAAAAAGAATAACGATAGTAAGATATTAACGATATAAACGATGATCAAACCATAAACTACGAAAATAACGATAATAATTATAACAATAATAACGATAATAACTACAATAATTATAACAATAACAAACGATAATAAAAATAATAACGATAATAACGATAATAACGATAATAATAAATATAGTAATAATAACAATAATAACGACAATAACGATAATAATGATATTAATGATAATAGTAATAAAAACAATAATAATAAAAATTATAATAATAACGATAATAACGATAATAGTACATGTAATAATAATACTAATAACTATAATAACGAAAATAACGATAATAATTATAATAACGATTAAAATAACAACGATAATACCGATAATGAATGATATTATCAATAATAACAATATTAATATTAACGATATTAACTATAATACCGATGAAACGATAATATTAATATCAATATTATCGATAATAATGATAATAATAATAATGATAATAGCAATAATAACGATAATAAAGATATTAACGATAATAATAATAATGATAATAATGATAATAATAATAATAATAATAATATCAAAAATAACAATAATTACCATAATGACTATAATGACGATAATAATAATAACGATAATGACGATGATAAAAATATCTATAATAAAGTTAATAACTATAAAAATAATAATAATAATAACTATAATAACGATAATAACGATATCAATGATAATAACGATAATAGCGATACTAATGATAATTATAATAACGATATTGACAACAATAATAATAATAATAATAGCGTTAAGAGGGATAATAAGTACGTCACAGATAATAATAATAACAATAATATTAATAAAAACGATAATAACGATAATAATAATAAAAATAAGGACGATTTTAACGGTTTTACGATAATTGCAATAGCGATAATAAAGATAAAACTCTTAACAATAATAACGATATTAAAGATTTTAACGATAAACATAATAAGGATATTAACGATTTTAACGATAATAATGATAATAATAATAATAATAATAACATTAATAAAGTTAATAGCGTAAATAACGATAATAGCGATAATTATGAAATTAATAATAATAATAATATCGATAATAATGTTTATAACGATAATAACTATATTAACTATAAAAGCGACAATAATATTAATAATAATAATAATGAAAATAATAATACCGTTAATGACGATAATAGCGATAATAGTAGTAGATGCAATATCAATAATAACAATAATATCGATATAAAGATAATAATGATAATAATATTACCGATTATAACGAAAATAGTAATAATAATAATAGCGATAATAACGATAATAACGACAATAACGATAATAATGATAATAATAATAATAATTATAATAATAATAATAATAATAATAATAATAGTTTTAAAAATAATAACAATAATGTCTTTAATAACGATAATAATTTTGGTAATGTTAAGAATCATAACAATAATAACGATCATAACGATTATGACGATAACAATATAATTGATAATAACGTCTATAGTCATAGTAATAATAATAACGATAATAATGATAATTATAATGACGATAATAACGATAGAAACGACAATAATAATAATATTAATAACGATAAAAGGGATAATATCTATGTCAACGATAATAATAATAACAATAATATCAATAAAAACGATAATAACGATAATAATAATGATAATAATAATAATAACTATATTAACGATAAGAACGATAATAATGATAATAATTTAACAATAATAACGATATTAAAGATTTTAAGGATAATAATAATAAGAATAATAACGATAATAACGAAAGGAATAATAATTTAATATCGATAGTAACAATAATAACGACAAAGACGATAGTAACGATAATAATAATAACGATAATATCGATGATAATAATAACGTTCATAAAGTTAATAATAAAAATGATATTAAAGATAATAACGGTAATAACAATACTAACGTTAATAGCGATAATAATAGTATCGATATTAATGATAATATCGGTAATAATTGTAACAACATTAACAATAAAAACGATAATAATAATAACAACAATAACATTATTAACGATATTAACTATAATAAAATTTATAATAATAACGACAATCATGATATAATGATAATAATAGAAGCAATAATAACAATATTAAGAATATTAAATATAACAATGATTATAATGGGAATAGTAGTAGTAATAATAGCAGTAATAACAATAATAACGATAATAACGATTATAACAATGTTAACGATAATAATATTGACGATAATAACGATAATAGCCATAATAATATTAATGATAATAATAAAGATAACAACGCTATTAACGATTATAATGACAGTAATAATAATAATAATAATAACGAAGATAACGTTAACAATGATAATACCGATAATAACGATAATATCAATAATAATAATAGTATTAATTACGATAATGACGATTTTAACGATAATAATAGTAGTAATAATAACGATAATAATAATAATAATAACAATAATAACAATTATAGCGATAATAAAGTTATTACCGATAATAACGATAATTATAATATTCATAGTAACTATAATAAGGATATTATCCATATTAATAATAACAATAATAACGATAATAACGATAATAACAATTATAATAGAAGTATTAATAACAATATTAAGAATAAGAACAACAAAAACGATAATAACAATAAAAATAGTAGTAATATAAAAATTAATAATTATAATAACGATAAAAACGATTTTAACGATAATAATAATGACGATAAATAGGATAATATCTATAATAATAATAACAATGTTTTTATTTCGATAATAATAATAACATTAATAACTATAATTACGAAAATAACGATTACAACGATAATAATAATAAGAGTAATAATAACCAAAATAAAGATAATAACGACACAATAATAATAATAATAATAACGATAATAACTGCAATAACGATAGAAATAATAGAAAAATAACTATAATATCAATAATAATGTTAGAAAAGATATTAAAGATAATATCGTGAATAATAGTAACGATAATAATGATAATAGCGATAAAAAAAATACCGATATTAACGATAATATTGACAATATTAAAGATAATAAAGATAATAATGTTAAAACGATAATAATTATTATAATTATAGTGGTAATAACGTTAATAACGATAATAAAAATAAAAATAATAATGATAATATAGATAATAATAATAAACTTCGTAACCTTAATAACGTTAATAACGAAAACGACGATAAGAATAGTAAAATTGATAACACTAATAACGATAATAAAGATATAATATTATTAATAATAATAACAGTAAAAACGATAATAATAATAGTAATAATACTAGTAATAATAATAATGGTAATTACGATAATAACAATAATAATAATAGTAATAATAGCATTATAACAATAATAACGAAAACAACGATAATAACGATATCTATAATAACGATAATAAAGACAATAATAACAAAAATATTAATATCATTTATAACTATAATAACGATGATAACTATAATGACAATAATAACGATAATATCGATAATAATAATAATAATAATAATAACAGTAATAAAGATAATAACGTTAATAACGACAATAATAATTATAATAATAAAAATAATAATAATAATAATAGTAATAAAATTAACGATAATAAAGATAATGACGACAATAATAATAATAATAAAAATATTAATAATAATAACGATAATGACAATAATAACGATAATAATAATAATAATAACAATTATAATAATAACTATAATAACGATAATAACCATAATAACGACAATAACGATAATAACGATAACAATAATAATAACACTAACAATATAAATAATTACAATAGTAACGATAATAACATTATGACGATAATAATAATAATAATATTAACGATAATAGCGATAATGAAGATTATAACGACAATAAGGATAATAACATGATAGTTATTAACGACAAAAACGACAATAAAGGTAATAACAATTACAATTATAAGGATATTAATGAAAATAACGATAATAATGATAATAAATACAATTATAATAATAATAATAATAATAACGTTAATAATGATAATAACGATAATAATAATATCGAAAATAACGACAGTAATAAAAATAATAATAACGATAATAATGATAATAACGATAACATAGGTAATAATAAAAACAATAATATCGATAATAACGATATTATCGATATAATAATAATAATAATAATTTCGTTAATTAGGATAATTTTGATAATATCGGTAATAATTACGATAACGGGGAAATCGATAATTAACAATAAAATCGATAATAACGATAATAACGATAATAAAATTAATAATAATATCGATAATAGCAATAATAGCTATAATAAAATATTAATAGTAATAAGAATAACGATAATATCGATAATAACGGTAATAATAATAACAATATCAACGATAATATCCATAATAATAATAACAATATTAAAGATAATATCGATAATAATAATAATTATAATAAAAACAGTAATATCGACAATAAAGATAATAACCTTAACAATAATAAGGATTATAATGATAATAACGAAAATAACGATATTAACGATTATAATAATAACGCTAATAACGATAATAATGATAATAATATTATTAATAATAACGATAAAAACGATTATAATGGAAATAACAAGAATAACAATATCGATAATAACGAAAATAACGGTAATAACGATAATAATAATATTAGTAATAGTAGTAATAATAAAAATGATAATTACGATAATAACGATAATATTAATAGATATAATAACATTATAACAATAATAACGATAGAAACGATAAATAAGATATCCATAATAACGATAATAAAGACAATAATAATAACAATAATAAAATTGATAATAACTATAATAACGATAGTAAACATGAAGACGGCAATGAAGATAATAATTATAACGATAATACCGATAATATCGATAATCATTATATTAAGAAGAGCGATAATAACGTGAATAGTAATAACTATAAATTCGATAATAATGATATTAATGAAAATAACTATAATAATAATATTAAATAATACACTAATACGGATAATAACAATAACAATAATAACAATAATACGATTATTACGACAATAACGATAATAATAAGATAAATAGTAATATCGATAATAAGGTTAATTACGAAAATAACGGTAAAAATGATAATAACTATAATAACAACCATAATAATAATAATAATAATAACGATAATAAATATAATAGCGATAATAATAATAACAACATCAAAGATAATAACGATATTAACAATAATAACGATAATAAAGATAATAATAATAATAAAGATAATGAAAATAGTAATTATAACAATAATAACAATAATAAAGATAATAACGTAATAACGATAATAATAGTAAAATTTATGAAGATATTAGCAACAATATTGATAATAACGATAACAATAGTAATATTAACAATAATAACAATAATAACAATTATAGCGGTAATTACAATAATAACGATAACGATAATAATAATAACAATAATAACAATAATATCGACAATAACGATAATTGCGAAAATAATAGTAATAATAAGAAAAATAATAACATTAATATTGTTAATAAGGTTATTACCGATGATAATGATAATTACAATATTCATAATAACTATAATAAGGATATTAGCTATAATAATAATAACGATAATAACGATCAGAATAATATCGATGAAAACGATAAAATCGAAAATAATTATAAAAACATTATCAATAAAATCGATAATAATAATAATTTAAACGTTAATAACCATAATAATAATCATAATAATAGCAATAATAACCGTAACAAGAAGAATAACAATGATAATAATAAAAATATTAACAATAATAGTAATAATTATAATATCGATAGTAACACTAATAACTATAATGACGATTATAACGATAATGATAATAACGATAATGACGATGGATATAATAACGATAATATCTTTAATAACAATAATAATAATAATAATAATAGCGATAATAAAGAAATTAACGTTAATAGCGATAATAATAAAAACAATTAAAACGATAATAACAATAATTATGATAATAACAATAATAATTATAATAGTGATAGCATTAATAACTTAATATACGATAATAATAATAATAATAAAGATAATAACATTATTAAGGATAATAACGTTAATAAAGTAAATAACAATAATTATAAAAACAATTAAAACGATAATAACAATAATAATATTGATAATAACTATAATAACGAAAATAAACATGATGACGACAATAACGATAATAATAATTACGATAATAACGATAATATCGATAATAGCGATAATAATAATAATAATGACGGCATTAATAAATATAATAAATATAATAACAAAATGGTATTAACGATAAAATCGACAATAGTAGTAATTGTAATAACGATAATAACGATAATAACGGCAATAAAAATATTAATATTAAAGAAAATATCAATATTATAGCAAACAACGATTATAACGATAATAATAATAACAATATTAACAATAATAACGATAATAGCGATAATAATAATATTAATAAGAGCGATAATAACGTTAATAGTAATAAGTATAAAATCGATAGTATTGAAATTAATGAAAATATCCATAATAATAATAAATAGAACACTACTAACGATAATAGTAAGAATAATAATAATATCGAAAATATGGTTTATTACAAAAATAACGGTATTAATGATAATAACTATAATAACGTCAATAATAATAATAATAATAAAAATAATAGCGATAATAACGATAATAGCGATTATAATTGAAACAAAATAAAGATAACAACGATATTAACAATAATAACAATAATAAGAATTATAGCGATAATAATAATAACAACGATAATAACGATAATACTAATAACAATAATAACAATAATATCGACATTAACGATAAATACGATAATACTAATAACAATTATAACGATAATAACGATAATAATAATAATATTAATAATAATAATAATAATGATAACAATAATAAGGATAATAGCAATAATAATAATAACAAAATTAACGATTATATTGATTATAAAGATAATGATAGTAACGATAATAATAATTATAATAATAACTAATTACGATAATAATAATAGAAAAGATAATAATACTAATGATTATAACCATAAAAGCAATAATAACGATAATAATAATAAAATTAATAACGATAATAACGATTATAACGATAATAATAATAACAATAACATTGATAATAACGACAATAATCATAATAACTATAATAATAATAACAAAAATAACTATTAAAACGGTAATAACAATAATAATAATAACAATAATGACGATAATAACGGTAATAATTATAATAATAATTATAATAATGACAATAATAACAGTAATAACGCGTAATAATAAATACAATTGTAACAAAAGTAATAATAGCAATAATAACGATGATAACGAAGTGGAAGATAATGGTAATAATATTAATTACGAAATTAAGCTTAATAACGATAATAACGATATAAATAATATAAATAATAATAATAATTATAATAATAATAAAAATAATAACGATATTAAATATAATAACGTTAATAATACAGGTAATAATAACAATAATATCACTATTAAAGAAAATAAAGATAATATCGATAATAATAACAACAATATTAACGAAAGTAACCTTAATAATAACAATAGTAATAACGATAAAAACGATAAAAACGATATTAAAGATAATAATACTAATGATATTAACGTTAATGGTAATAATTATTATAACGATAAGAACGACAATGAAGATAATAATAATAATAATAATAATAACGAAAATAAGGATAATAACGATCATAATAATAATAATAATAACGAAAATAATGATAATAACGATCATAACGAAAATAATAATAACAATAATAGCGATAATAACGATTTTAACGATAATAAGGATAATAATAATAATTAAAATAACGATAGAAACGGTAAAAACGATAATAACGAAAATAACGATGATAACGATATTAACGATAATAATAATAATCAGAATAACGATGATAACGATATTATCGGCAATAATAGAAATAATAATAATAATAATGATAGTAACGATAATAAAGATAATAATAGCAGAAATAGTAACAATAATCATAGTAATAACTATAATAACGGTAATATCGATAATAATAACAATGACAAAGTTAATAGAAATGATAATAATAGCGATAAAAACGATAATTACTTTAATAATATTAACAATAATAAAGATAATACTAATATCGATAATAATAATGACAATATTAACGATAATAACGATAATAGTAATAATAAAAGTGATAATATCGATAATAATGATAATAACGATAATAATAATACGATGATAAAGACAATACCAATAATAATAACAACGATAACAACGATAATAATAATATTAACAATAATATCGATAACTACTATCATTCCTATAATTATAATAATAGTAATATCGATAATAAGGATAATTACGAAAAAAACGGTAATAACGATAATAACTATAATAACGGAAATAATTAAGGCAATAATGACTATAATAACGATAATTTCGATAATAATTATAATAACGATAATTATAACAATAATAACGATGGGAAAGATTATGAAGATAATAATAATAACAATTATTACGACAATAATAATAAGAATATAACGATAATAACGATATTAGCGATAATAATAATAATAATAATAAAGATAATAACAAATTGACCATAATAACAATAATTGTGATATTTACAATAATAATAAGAACAGCAATAACCATATTACCGATAATAACGATAATTACAATAACAATGACAACGATAAAAACGATAAGTATATTATAATAATGACGATAATATCGAAAAAAGTAATAATAAATATAACGATAAAAACGATAATAAGAATAATAATAATAACAGTAATAAACATAATTAAGATATCAAAAATAGTAATTGTAGTAATAAGAACAGTAATAAAAATACTAAAGATAATAACGATATTAACGATAATAATAATATCGATAGTAAGCAATATATCAATAATAACAATAACAACATTAACGATATTATCGTTAATATTAACAATAATAATAACTATAATAACGACAATAACGATAATAACAATATTAATAATAACTATAGTAACGATAATACAAATAATAATAATAATTAAAATATTATCGATAATATCGTAAATAATAATGAAAATATCAACGATAATATCGATAATAACTGTTATATTATTAATAATAACGATAATAACGATAATAAGGATAGTAATTATAATAACAATGATATTAATATCGATAAAAACAATAAAATTAATAAATCCGATTATGATAACAACGAAAATAATAATATTAATAATAAAGATAATTACGATAATAACGATAATAATTGTAGTAATAATAAAAATAATAACGATAATAACGTTAATAACGAAAATAACGATTATATTATTAACGATTATATTAACAATATCGAAAATATTAATAACAATACTAACGATAATAACGATAATAATAATAATAATAACAATAATAACGAAATTAACGATAATAGCGATAATAATAATAACGATAATAACGGTAATAGAAATTATAATAATAACGATAATAACGATAAGAATGCTAATAACAATAATAATAATATTGATAACAAAGATAATAACGATATTAACGCTAATAGCGATAATAATAAAAACAATATTAACGAAAATAAAGATAATGAAGATAATAACGATAATAATAAGAATAATAACAGCAATAATATCTATAATAGAGATAATAACGACAATAACGATCATAACAATAATAATAATAGTAATAATAACGATGATAACGTAATTAACTATAATAATAATATTAATAATAATAATAATAATAACACAAATAACGATATTAACGATAAAAGCAGTAGTAATACTAACAATAATAACAATACTATCGATAATGATGTTAACGGTATTAATAATAATGATAATAATTAAAGTAATAATAAAAATTCTAACTATAAAAACGATAATAATAATCGTAATAGTAATAATAATAGCAACAATAACGATAATAAAGATAATTATAAAAACAATAATAACGACAATAAAGATAATAGCGATAACAATAATAACAATAATAACGTTAATAAAGAAAATTACGATAATTCTGATCATAAAAATAATAATGATAATGATAATAACGAAATAGTAATCATAATAATTACGATTATAAAGATAATATCGATAATAATAATATTTATAATAATTAATATAGTAACGATATAAACGTTAAGAATAATAATATTAATAAAAACAATAAAGATAATAATGATAATAATAATAATTATAATAACAATAACAAGGATAATAACAATAATAATAATAAAAGACTATAATAATGATTATAAAGATATTGTTAATAAAGATAATAATTATAATAATAAAAAAAATAATAACGATAATAATGATAGAAACGATAATAATAATAATAACAATTAACATAATAACGATTATAACGATAATATTAATAGCATATATATCGTTAATAACGATTATAACGATAATAATGATAATAATAATAACAATAATAACTACAATAACCATAATTACGATATTTAAGTTATAAAAATGAAGATAAAATCGATAATAAGGACAATAATAATAGTAATAATAACGATAATAACGATAATATCGATAATAATTACAACGAAAATAACGACAATAATAATATTAATAATAACGATAATAAGAATAATAATAATTATATCGATAATAAGAGTAATTATGAAAATAGCAGTAATAACGATAAATTATATAAAGCGACAATAATAATAATAATAAAAACGATAATAAGGATAATAACGATAATAACGATAATAACGATAATAATAGTAATAATACTAAAGAGAGTATCGGTATTAACGGTAATAACGATAATAATAATAACAATAATGACGATAATAAAAATAATATTGATAATAACAATAATTATAATAATAATAATAATAATAAAAACGATAATAACAGTAATAATAATAGCAGTAATAACGAAAATAAAGAAATAACGATAATAATAATAACAATTATAAAGATAGTAACAATAATATCGATATTAGTGATAACTATAATAACTATGATTACGATAATGACAATTGTAATAATGACCAAAATATCGAAAACAATGATAATAACGATATTAATAGTAATAAAAATGAAGTAATATCGGTAAAGTGGATAATAATAATAATAATATATACGATAATAACGATAATATCTATAATAATAATAATAATAATAATAACTATAACATCGTTATTAGTAAGAACTATAAATTCGATAATATTGGTATTGATTAAAATAACTAGAATAATAATAATACATATAACAATAAAAACGACAATAACAATAATAATATTGACATTAATAACGATAATTACGAAAATAACGATAGTAATAAAGACTATAATATCGGTAAAGAAGATGATAACGATTGTAATAATAATAATAATAATATTATCGATAATAAGTATAATTACGAAAATAACGGTAATAAAGATAATACCAATAATAACGACAAAAATAATAATAATAATAATAACGATACCTACGATAATAACGATAATAATAATAATAATAATGAAGATAATAACGGGATTAACGACAATAACGATAGTAATAATTACAATAATAACGATAATGATGATAATAATAATAATAACGATAATTATAAGAACAAACATTACTATAATAACGATAATAACAATAATAATAATAAGAATTAGAATGATAATATAGAATTATCGATAGTAATAATAACATTTATAACGATAATAATAGTAATGACCATAACAATAATAACGACAATTACGATAATATCGATAATAATATTATCATCATTAACGTTCATAATGATAACAGTAATAATACTAATAACATGTAATACGATAAAAACGATAATAACGATAATAACGATGATAATAATAACGATAATAATTTTAATAACGATAATAACAATAATAACGAAAATAACGATATTAATAATAATAACTATAAAAATAATAATTAGGATTATAACGATCATAACGATAATAATCCTATTTACAGTTACAGTAATAATAAATATAATAACGATATTGAGGATACAAACGATATTAGAGACAATAGCGATAATAAAATTAATAATAATAACTATAATAACGATAATAACAATAATAATAAGAACATTAATAGCGATAATAACGATAATAAAATTAATAATAATAATAATGGCGATATTATAGATATTAAAGATAATAATATGAACGATAATAACGACAATAGTAATTATAACAATAACGATAATAATGATAATAACGAAAGGAATAATAATAATAATAAATATGACAACGATATTAACGATAATAACGCTAAAAATGATAATAACGGTTATAATAATAATAATAATAACAATATTAACGATAATAGAGATAATATCGTTATAGTTATAATAATATAATCGATAATTGCGTTATTAGAAATAATAATAATAAGAATAATAACGATAATGGCGATAAAAACGAAAATACTATTAGCCATAATAACAATAACAATAATAATAAGAATAACGATAATAACGATAATAACTTTAATAATAATAGTAGTAATAACAATAATAACGATAATAACTAAAATAACGGTAATGATAGTAACGATAATAACGTTAACATCGAAAAAAGTAATAACAAAATTAACGATAATCACAATAATAATAATAATAAAAATAATAATAACGATAACATAGATAATAGCGATAATAGAAATAACGATATTTTCGGCAAAAGTGCTAATAATAATAACGATAGTAACGATAATAAAGATAATAACGATAATAATATTAACGATAATATCTACATTATTGATAATATTAACAACGATAATTTTGATAATAACGAAAACAAAATTAATTACAATAAAGATAATATCAATATTATCGACAATATTGATAATAACGATAATAACAAAAAAAATATTATTAGTAATTACATTAATAACAATAATAGGCAAAAAGACGATTTTAACGAAAATATTAATAACGATAATAACAATAATATCGATAATATTAATATCAATATTTACGATAATTTCGATATTAATAATTGAAATAATAACAATAGTAACGATCATAAAGATGACAGCGACTATAATAATAACGATAATACCGATATTAATAATAATAATATTAATGTTAGTAACAATAATAATGATAACGATGCTTATAAAAGTTATAATAAAAACGAATACAACGTTACTAACGATATTAATGATAATAACGATTATAACGATAATAAAAGGAACAATAACAACGATATTAACGAAAATATTAATAACAATTGTAACGTTAACAACGATAATAAAAAAAATAATATTAATAGTAATAACGAAAGTAAAGATAATAACGATAACAATAATTACATTAATAGAGATAATATCAATAATAATAATAATATTAACGATAATATCAGTCATAATATTAATAGTAATAACATTAAAAACGATAATAACGATAATAAAGATAATAACAATAATATTAATAATAATATTAATATCAATAATAACAATAATAACGTTAGTAACGATAATAACGATAATAAAAATAATAACCATAATAACGATGATAATAACATTATTACTAATTACAATAATAACGATAATAACGGTAATAAAAACAAAAATAATAACGATTTTAACGAAAATAGGGTTAACAATTGTAACGAAAACAACGATAACAACATTAATAATAATAATAATAGCGAAGGTAAGTATGAGAGCGTTGAAAACTATAATATTAATAATGATAATATCGATAATAACGATAATAATGTTAATAATAATACTATAAATAACGATAACAACATTAATAATAATAATAATAATGGCGAAGGAAAGTATGATAACGTTGAAAACTATAATATTAATAATAATAATATCGATAATAACGATAATATTTATAATAATATTACTAAAAATAACGATAATAACGATAATTCTGAAAATCATATTAAAGATAATAACGATAATAATTATAATAATAATAAGGATAACATCTATATTAACAATAATAACGATAATAACGATAATAAAGATAGTAATTAAAATCATATTAAAGATATTAACGATAGTAGCGACAGTAGAATAATAATATTAATAACAATAATAACAATAATAACGATAATAGAAATAATAATTATAACGATATTAACGATAATGTCGTTAAGAATAATAACAATATTACCGATAATATCGATAATGATAATAATAACAATAATAATAATAAGTATAATAAAGATAATAGCGATTATAATAATAACGATTAAATATATAACAACGACAATAATGATAATTGCAATAATAACGATAATAATGGTAATAAAAATAACAATAATGACGATATTAAAGAAAATAGTAATAACAATAATAACGATAACAACGATAATAACATTAATAATATTAATAATAATATCGAAAGTAAGTATAATAACGATGCCATCGATAAAAATAATAAGAATAAGAACGATAATAAAGATAATAACGATAATAATAATACTAATAATAACGATAATAACGATAATAGCGATAATAATAATTACAAGAACAATATTAACGATAATAACTATAATAAATATTATAATAATGACGGTAATAACGATAACAATCGTAAAAATAATAATAACGATAATAATGATAATAAAAATGATAATAATAGTAATAATAATGATACTAACGATGTAAAAGTTTCTAACGATAATAATAATAACAACAATAACGATAATAACTATAATGATGATAAGTTCGATAATAATTTTAATACTAATAAAAATAATAACGACAATAAGGACCATAACGATAATAACAGTAGTTATATTAACAATATTACGAATAATTACTATAAAAACGGTAATAAAAGCAATAATAGTAGTAATAAGAAAAGTAATAATTATAATTAAGATAAAAACGATTTTAACATTCTTAATAATTGCAATAATTACAATAATATCGATAATAATAATAACAATATGAACGATAATATCGAATATAATAATAACATTAATTACTATAATAACGATAATAACGGTAATAACGATAAAATCAATAATAACAATAGTTAGAATACTAATAATAATAATAATGACAATTACGATATTAACGATAATAATAATACTTATAAAAACATTATAAAAATAATAACGATAACAACAATAATAACGATATCTATTATAACGATAATAAAGACAATAATAATAATAATAATAATATCGATATTAACTATAATAACGATAATAACCATAATGGCGATAATAACGGAAATATCGATAATAATAATAATAATAATAAAACTAATAACGATAATAACGATAATAACGACAATAATATTAATAATAATAATAATATCGATAATAAAGATAATGAAGACAATCATAATAATAATAATAATATTAATAATAATAACGATAATAACGATAATATCGATAATAATAATAATAACAACGACATTAATAACTATAATAAATATAATAAAGATATGGTATTAACGATAAAAGCAACAGTAGTAGTAATAGTAATAACGATAATAACAGAAATAGCGGCAATAAAATAATAACAATAAAGATAATAACGATATTATCTAAAATAACGATAAATGTTATAAGATTAATAAAAATAAGAACAATAACAACGATAATAACGACAATAAACATAAAAACAGTAACGATAGTACGACAATAATAATAATAATAAAAATAACGATAAAAAAGATAAAACAATAAAAACGATAATAACTATATTAACGATATCAATAATAACGAAAATAACGTTAATTTCAACATTAATAATAGCAATATTAAAGATAATAACGTTAATAATAATAATAACGACATTAATAACTATAATAAATATAATAACTTAATGGTATTAACGATAATAACAACAATAGTAGAAATAATAATAATGATAAAAACGATAATAACGACAAAAAAATAATAATAATAAAGAAAATAATGATATTATCGAAAATAACGATAATAACGGTAATAATAATAACAATAATATCAATAATAACAATAATGGCGATTATAGCGATAATAAGGAAAGTAATAATAATAATAATAATAATAATAACAATAATAATAATATTAATGATTACAACGAAAATAATGATTTTAATGGTAGTAATAAAAACAAATAACAAACGATAAAAAAGATAATAATGATAATTACGATAATAACAATTATCATAACAGCGATAATAACGATAATATCGTTAATAAGAATAACAATATTGACGATAATAACAGATATGGTAATAATAATAATAACAATAATTACGATAATGACGATAATAATAACAGTATTAATAACGATGATAAGGATAATGACGATAACACCGATAATAATAATAAAAGTAATACCGATAATAACGATAATAACGATTATAATAATAATGATAATAACGGTAATGGTGATTAAAACGTTAATAACGATATTAACATAATAAAAATAAAGATAATCTCGAAAATAATGGTAATAATAATAAAATTAATAACGATTAAAACGACAAATAATGATAAATTTAATAACAATTATAACGATAATAACGACAATAACCATAATAACAATAATAAGCAAAAGAACAACAGTAGTAACGATAATTGCGATAATAATGGTATTAATAATAGTAATAATATCATTAATAACAATAATGAAGATAATAACCGTATTATTTATAGTAACGATAATAAAAATAATAATATCAACAATTATAACGATAAGGACGTAAATAATAATAACGGTAATAACGATAATAAAAAAAATGTTAATAACGATAATAATTCTAAAAATAATAATGATAATAATCATAATTACGCTAATAAAGATTATAATGAGAGTAATAATAATAATAAGAATAATAACGATTATATCGATACTAACGATAATAACCATAATATTGAGAATAATAATGATAATAACAATATTAACTAAAATATCGATAATAACAAAGATAATAATAATAATATCGATAATAAAGAAAATAACGATACTAAAAATAATAATAATTATAATGAAGATAATAATAATAATAATAATAATAACAAGAATAATTACGATAATATCGATTATAATTCTAACAATAATAACGATAAAAACGATAATAACGGTAATAATAATAACAATATTAACGTGAAGGGCGATATTAACGAAAATAATAATATTATTCTTAACGATAATAAAGATAATAACGGAAATATTATTCGAAATAATAACAATAATAACACAAATATTGATAATAACTATAATATCGATAAAATATTAACGTTAATAACGACAAAACAGATAATAAGTACGATAATAACGATAATAATAATAGTAATAAAAACGATAATAAAATAATAACGTTAATAGCGATAATAATAATAATATAATTATTAATAAAATCGACAATAACGATACTTACGATAATAATAGTAGTAATAAAAGCACTAATGTCAATTATAACATTAATAACGCTAATAATGATAATAATACAAATAATAATTATAATATCAATAATAACGATAATAATGACGATAATATAGATAGTAACAATAATATTGATTATAAGGAAAACAATTATAAAAATAATAATGATAAATCGATAATATCGATATTAATAATTACAATAATAACAATAATAACGATAATAATATAATAACGATAACAACGATATTAACGATATTAACTATTATAATAATAAGAATAATAAGGATAATACCGAAAATAAAGAAAATAATAATAAATATAATAACTATAACAATGATATTAAATATTATATCGATAATAATAATAATAATAGTAAGAATAAAAATAATAATAAAAGGAAAAAAGATAATAACGAAAATATTAATTACTATAGTGACGTTAATAAAGATAATAATTATAATAATAAAAACCAAATTTACGATAATAACAATAAGAATGATTATAATAACAATATTAATAGCTATAATCACGATAATATCGATAATAATAATAATAAGAGCATAGTATAATAACGATATTAATGATAATAACGAATATAAAGGAAATAGTAATAGTAATAATAAAATTAATAACACCAATAACGATAATAAATATGATAATTTCGATAATATCGATGATAATAATAATAATAACGATAATAACGATAATTACGGTAATAATTATAATAATAATATTAATATAAGAGGTAATAACTATAATAATGATAAGAATAATTATAATAACGATAATAAATTTAATAGCAATAATAATCCTGATAAGCATTAAAATAACGATAATAACGATAATAACGATAATAACGAAAGAAATAGTTGTAATAATTACTCTAATCACGATAAAAAAAATAACAACGTTATTAATAATAATAAAAAAATAATAACGATAATAAAGATTATAGCTATCATAATAACGATAATAACGATTATAATGGTAGCAGTAATAACAAAAATTATAATAATAACGATTATAACGATATTGAGTATTACAATTATCAAGATAATAATGATTAAAACAATAATTTTAATAATAATAATAAATATGATATCAATATTAACAGTATAATATAGTAATAATAATAATAACTATAGTAATGATAATATCGATTATAATAGTAATAATAATAATAATAATAACGATAACAACAATAATAACGATATTAATGATAATAATTATAATAAAGTTAATAATAAAAATAGTAATAATAATAACAATAATAATGATAATAACGATAATAACAATAATAAGGATACCAACAATAATAACAATAATAATAATAATAATAAAAAAGGTAATAACAATATTAACGACAATAACGATAATAATAACACAATAATAACGATATTATCGATTATAATGATAATAAAGAAAATATTTATAACATTAATAACGATAATAAAGATATTAACGATAATAATAATAACAATAATAACGATAATATAGATAAACTCATAACAATATTAAAGATAATATCGATAATAATGGTAATAATGGTAACAATAATAACTATAATAACGATAATAACGATAATAATACTAACGATAAAAACGAGAATAGTAATAATAATAATAATAATATTTACGAAATTATCGATGAAAATAATAATTATAAGAACAATAAATGCGATAATAAAGAAAATAACGACAGTAACAATGACGATAATAACGATAATAATAATTACAAAAATATATATAGTAACAATAATAATGATAATTACGACAATATTAATAATAATAATAACGATAATAACGATATTGTCGATAATAATAATAATTAAAAATATAATAACAATATTAATGATAATAACGATAATAGTAATAATATCGATAATAATAATAATAATTACAATAATAATAAAAACAATAATAACGGTGAGAACGATAATGAGGATAATAATAAATACAATATAACTATATTTAGATAACAACGTATAATAATAATAACGATATTAACGGAAAAACCATAATAATAACAATTATAAAGATACTAACGATTATAATGATAGTAACGATAATAATAATATTAATAACAATAATAAAGATAATAAAGATATGAACAATAATTATATTAACAATAATATCGATAACAACGATAATAACGATAATTATAATAGTTATATTTCTATAATAAGGATTATTACGAAAGAAAGACAATTATAGTAACAATAAAAACAAATAATAATGATAATAATGATAGTAATAATATTAATAAGACCGGTAATAATAATAATATCGATAATAATAGAAGTAATAATAACAAAAATAACAAAAATAACGATATTGACGATAACAATAATAACGTTAATAACGATAATATCGATAATTATAATAACGATAATGACGACATTTGTAATAATAATTATAACGATAATAACGGTAATAACGATAATAATAATAACAATTATAACGATGATAACGAAAATAACGATAATAACATTAATAACGACAATTATAATAATTACAATAACAGTATAAACGATAATATCGATATAATAATAACGATATTTACGACAAATATTATAATAATAATAACGATAATAACGATAAAAAGATAATAATAATAATAATTTGACGATAATAACGGTAATTACGCATAATGATCATTATGATAATAACATGAGTAATAATAACAATAATAACGATGATACTGATAATGAGTATAATAAAAATAATATTATTAAATTTATTGAGGATTATAACGTTAACATCGATCATATGAACAATAATATCGTTAATAACGACAATAACGATAATAACAAAAACTATATAACAATAATTAAGATAATATCGGTAATAACAGTAATCATATTAATAATAATAAGAATATTAACAATAATATCGATAGAAACGATTTCAACGATATTAATTGTAGTAATAACAACAATAATAACATTACTAACTATAATAAAGATATTAACCATACTAATAATAACGATAATAACTATAATATCGATAATAATAATAACAACGATGAATATAATGTCGGTAATAATAATAAAAATAATAATAACGATAACAACGATAATACCGGTAATAATAATTATAATAATAATAAAAATAATAATAATAAAAGTAAATGCGATTATAATTATAATAACGATAATAATAGGAATATTAATAAAAATAATAATGATAATAACAATGTTAACGATAATAATAATAAGAATAATAAAGATAACAACGCTAATACCGATAATATAGATAATAATAATAATAATAGAAACAATAATAACGATAGAAACGATAATAACTATAAACTAATATCGATTATAACGATAATAGTAATAATAATAATATCGATAGTAACAATAATAACGAAAATAACAATATTAATAATAATAATAATAATTATGATAATATTAATAATAATAGTAATAAAAATTATAATCACGAAAATAACTGTAGCAATGATAATAACGTTAATAACGTTAAAGACGGTAAAAAATATAAAAATAATAACGTTAAAAACGATAATAACGACAATAGTAATAATAATAATAACAAAGATAATAACGAGAATAACGATATAAACAGTAGGAATAATAAAAATAAAAACAGTAATAACAATAATAACGAATATAACGATACTAATAATAATAATAATAATATTGCTTATTATGCTATAAACGATAATTACGATAATAATAATAAAATCAGTAAAGATTATAACGATAATAATTATTATAATAATAAGTATAATAACGAAAATAATAATACAAACGATAATATTACTAATGATTATAACCATAATAACGATAACAACGATAATAATAAATACATTAATAACGATATTAACGTTTATAACAATAATAATAATAACAATAAAATTGATATTAACGACATTAATTATAATAACTATAATAATAATAACAAAAATAACTATTAAAACGGTTGTAACAATAATAATAATATCAATAATGACGATAATAACGATAATACTAACATTAATAATAGCGATAATAACGATAAAAACGATAAAAACGATAATAACGATAATAATAATAATAATAATAATAATAATAATAATATTTATAATAATAATAATAATAATAATAACGATAATAAATATAATAACGTTGTTAATACAAGTAATAATAACAATAATATCATTATTAAAGATAATAAAGATAATAACAATAATAATAATAATAACAATAATATCAATAGTAATCATAACAAAAATAACGATAATAACGATAATAATTATAATAATAATAAAAATAATAACGATCATAATGATTCAAACGGTTATAGTTATAATAACAAATAACATAATAACGATAATAACGATAATAATAATAACATTAATGACGGTAAAAACGATTATATCGATAATAATAATACTAATAAAAATAATAATAACAGCAAGAACGACCAAAAATATAATAACATTATTTACGATAATAACGATATTAACGAAAATAACGATAATAATAATAGCAATAATAACTATAATAATCATAATAACGATATTATAGTAATAAAAATAAAGATAATATCGATAATAATAATAACAATAATATCGTTAAAAAGGGTAATTACGAAAATATCAGTAAACGCGATAATATATATAAGACGATAATAATAATAATAATAAAATGGATAATAACGAAATTAACGATAATGACAGTAATACTAATAACAATATTAACGATAGTAACCGAATAACGATAATAATAATAACAATTATAAAGATAATACCTAGAATAACGATATTATCGATAACTATAATAACTATAATTACGATAATAACAATAGCAATGATGACAATAATATCGAAAACAACGATAAAAACGATATTAATAGCAATAAAAGTAAAGATAATATCGGTAAAGTGGATAAAGATAATAATATTATAATCGATAATAACGATAATAAAAATAATAATAATAAAAGTAACGATAATATCGCTAATAGTACCAACTATAAATTCGATAATAATGATATTAATGAAAATAACTAATATAATAATAGTACATATAACAATAATAACGATAATAACAATAATAATAATAACATCAATACCGATAATGACGATGATAACGATAGTAATAATTACAATAATGACGATAATAACTGTATTGATGATAACAATAATAACGACAATTACGATAATATCGATAATAGTATTAACATTATTAACGTTCATAACGACAACAGTAATAATAATAATAACATGTATAACGATAATAACGATAATAATAATACTAACAGTAACAATAATAACGATAATAACTATAACAACGATGATAATAATAACGATAATAATATTAATAACGATAATAACTATATTAACGAAAATAACGATAATAATAATAATAAGAAAAAAAATAAAAACGATAATAACAATAATTATTAGAACAATAATAACGATATTAAGGATAATAACGATAACGATAATAAAAAGAAATACTGTAACAACGATAAGAACGATAATAGTAATCTTAAAAATAACGAAAATAAGGATAATGACGATAACAACTATAATAATAATAATAATAATAATAATAATAATAATAATAATAATAATAATAATAATAAAGACAGTACTGATAATAACGATATTAACGATAATAACAATAATATCGATAAGAATAAAAAGATAATAACGTTTACAGTAATAATAATAATAACGATAGTAACAAAAGTAAAGATAATGACGATAAAATAATAATAATAATAACGATTAAAACGATATCAACGATAAGAGAGGTAATAATGATAATAACAATAATAATAACAATAATAACGATAAAAACAATAATAATGATAACATTAATATTGATAATAACGGTATTAATTATATTTATAATTATAATAATAACATTATTAATGATAATAACAATAAAAACGATATCAAAACGATAATAAAAATATTTATAATAATAACGCAAATAGAGATAATCACGATGAAAGTGATAATAATAATAACAATCATAATGATAATAATGATAATAACGATAATAACGATAACAATAATAATAATATTAACGATAATAACGATAATGACGATAACAATAATAACGAAAGTAACCATAATATCGAAAATAATAACATATAACAGATTATAACTCGATAAATATAAACGAGAATAACGATAATAACATAATAATAAAAACAATAAAAACGTTAATAAAGATTATAACGATAATAATATTAACGGTATTAACGACAATATTCATAATAATAATAGCGATAATAACGATAATAAGGATAATTACGATAATAGTGATAATAATGATAACGATAGTGACGATAATTACGATAATAACGATAATAATAATAATAATAATATCTACAATAACGGTAATAGCGATAATAACGAAAAAATAATAATAATAATAATATCTACAATAACGATAATAGCGATAATAACGAAAAAATAATAATAATAATAATATCAATAATAATGATAATAAAGGCAATAATACTAACGTTAATGACGATAATAAAGATAATAGTAGTAGTAGTAATATCTATATTAACAATAATAACGATAATAACAATCATAATAATATCGGTAAAGACAAAATTGAAAACAATGATAAAAATATTAACGAGAATATCGATAATAACAATAATAATAATAACGTTAATGTCGATAATAATAATTAATATAATATTTTTAGTAACAATAATAACAATAATAACGATAATAACGGTAATAATAATACTAATAAAAAAAAAATATCTATAATAGGGATAATAACGATAATGACAATAATAACGATAATAATAAATACGTTAATATCGATAATAATAATAACATTAATAATGATAACAACGATAATAACACTAACAATAATAACATTAATATCGTTAATAACTATAAGAATGATGATAACGATAATAATTATAAAAGTGATAGCAATAATAACGATATTTACAATAATAAAAAAATTAATAATGTTAGAGATAATAACGATATTAACGATAATAATGATAATAACGATAATAACTATAGTAACGATAATAATAATAATAATAATTAGGATAATAAACATAATAATAATAATAAAAATGATATCGATAATAACGATAATATCAATAATAACGATAATAGCGATAATAACCATTAGAAAAATGAAAATAGAAGTAACAATAATAACAATCATAACGATAATATTCCTAATACTAATTCGATAATAAAGATAATAATAATAATAATAACGGTTATAACGACAATAACGATAATAGTTATAATAATAATAACGATAATAACCATTATAAAAATGAAAATAGAAGTATCAATAATAACGATAATCTCGATAATAGCCATATTAATAATTCGATAATACCGATAATAATAATAATAATAATAACAATAATAACCATAACAATAATAACGACAATAAAGGGAACAACGATAATAATAGTAATAATAGTAATAATAACTATAATAAGGATAATAACGATAACATCGATAATAATAATTACAATAATGATGATAATAACTATAATAATCATAATAATAATAATGTTATCAACGATAATGAAGATGAAAACGATTATAATAATGATCATAATAACGATAATAACAATAATAATTATAACAATGAAAACGATAATAATGATAATAACGATAATAATAATGACGATAATATCTATAAAAACGATACTAAAAATAACAATAATAAATATAATAATAGAAATAACGATTACAACGATAATTAAAATTACATTAAAGACGATAATTATGATAATTACGATAATAATGAAAGGAATATAAACAATAACAATAATTACGAAAAAATTATAATAACGATAATAAAAATTATAATAACGATAACAACGATAATAATAATTATAATAATAACAATAACACTTATAATGATAGTAACGATAATAAACATAACAATAAGTACGAAAATAAGTATAATAACCAAAATAAAAATAACAATAAAAAAAACAGCGATAATATCGATCATAACTGTTATATTATTTATAATAACGATAATAACGATAAAAAGGAAAGTAACTATAATAACAATGATATTAATAACGTTAAAAACAATAATAAAGTTAATAAAGATAATATTAATAAAATCAATAACGCCAATGATAACAAGGAAAATAATAACATTAATAATAACTATAATTACGATAATAACGATAATAATTGTAGTAATAATAATAATAATAACGATAATTACGTTAATAACGAAAGTAACGATTATAATATATACGATATCAATAATATCGCTATTAATAATAACACTACTATGGATAATAACGATAAAATTAATAATGATAACAATAATAACGAAATTAACGATAATAACGATAGGAACGATAATAACAAATAATAATAATATTATTAACAAAGATAATAACGATATTAACGATATTAACGATAATAATAAAAACAATATTAACGAAAATATAGATAATGAAGATAATAACGATAATAATAATAATAATAACAGCAATAATATCTATAATTACGATAATAAGGATAATATCGATCATAACGATAATAATAATAGTAATAATAACGATGATAAAGACATTAACTATAATAATAATATTAATAATAATAATAATAACAACAATATCGATATTAACGACAATAATAGTAGGATTATAACAATAATAAGAATAATAACGATAATGATGTTAGCAATAATAATAATAACAATATTAGCGATAATACCGATAATAACAATAACATTAATGACTATAATAACGATAATAACGTTTATAACGATAACAGAAATAATAGTAATAATAACCATAATAAAGATAATAACGACACAATAATAATAATAATAAGAATAACGATAATAACGGTAATATCGATAAAAATAATAGAAAAATAAAATAATATCAATAATAACGATAAAATGTATATAAACGATAATATCGATAATATAAAATACGATAATAACGATAATGTCGATAATAATAATAACAATATTAGCAATAATACCGATAATAATAACAACAATATTGACATTAATATCGAAAATAATAATAACAATAATATAAGTAATACCGGTAATAACGATAATATCGCTAATAATAATAATGATAATAATGATAATAGCGATATAAGCAATAACAATATTAATACTATAATATTGACAATATTAGAGATAATAATGATAATAATTTTAAAACGATAATAATTATCATAATTATAGTAGTAATGACGATAATAACGATATTAAAAATAAAAATAATAACGATAAAACAGATAAAAATAATAAAGTTCATAATGATAATAACGATAATAAAGTTATAATATCATTAATAAGGACGATAAAAATGATTATAATGAAAATAATAATAATTACAATATCGATAATAACGATAATAACGATATCTATAATAACGATAATAAAGACAATAATAATAACAATAATGATA
Source organism: Vespa crabro (assembly GCF_910589235.1). NCBI lineage: Eukaryota > Metazoa > Arthropoda > Insecta > Hymenoptera > Vespidae > Vespa > Vespa crabro. Next base: position 4,690,773 of record NW_025813595.1, read on the forward strand.
CCGATAATAACTGTAATAATGATAGTAACCATAATGACGATAATAACTATAATATCGATAATAATAATAATAATAGTAACAGTAATATCGAAAATAAAGATAATAACGACAGTAATTATAATAATAAAAATAATATCCATAATGCAGATAATGACGACAATAATAATAATTACATACTATTAGTAATAATAACGATAATGACGAAAATAATAATAGTATTCATAACAATATTAAAAATAATAACGTTAATAACGATAATAACGATAATAATAATAATAATAACCACATTATAACTATAATAAATATAATAACGATATGTTATTAACGTTAAAGACGACAATAGTGGTAATAGAAATAACGATAATAACGATAATAATGATAATAACGATAATAACCTTGATAATAATAGTAATAATAAAGGTAATAACGATATTAACGATAATAAGGATAATAACAATAACAATAATAAGGACAATAGCAATTATAATCCTTTAACGATATTAATATTTATCAAAATAACAAAAATATTGATAATAACGATAATAACGATAATAATAGTAGCAATAAAAACTAATAACGATAATTGCGTTAATAATAGAAATAATAATAATAATAATAATAATAGTAGCAATAATAGCTGTAACAAGGGAAATAACGAGGATAATAATAACGATTATAACAATAATAGTAATAATTATAATATCAATAGTAACAATAATAACTATAATGACGATAATAATGATAATGATAATAACGATAATGACGATGGATATAATAACGATAATATATTTAATAATGATAATAATAATAACAATAATAGCGATAATAAAGATATTAACGTTAATAACGATAATAATAAAAACAATTAAAACGATGATAACAATTATTATGAAAATAACAATAGTAATTATAATAGTGATATCATTAATAACGATATTATCGATATAGACGAAAATATCGATAATTATAATAACAATATTAACGATAATAAAAATAATAATACTAACAAAATAACGATAAAAACGAAATTATCGATAATAAATATAATAATAATAGTAATAATAATAACGATAATAAACATAATAACAACAACAATAATAATAATAATAAAATTAATAATAATAATAATAATAATAATAATAACGATAATAACGATAATAACGATAATAAAAAAATAATAATAGCAATAAAAACGGTAAATACAATAATAAAAATAGTAATAATAACGATAATAACGATACTAACCACAATAACAATAATAATAATAACAATTATAACGATAATAACGAAAATAACAATTATAATGTCAATAGCGTCAATAACGATTATAATCATAACGATAATAATAATAATAATAATATAGATAACAACAATATTAACGTTAATGACGATAATAATAATAACAATAATAAAGATACAAACGATTATAACGATAAGAATGATAATAATATTTATAATAATAGTAATAATAACGATAATAATGATAATAATGGAAGTAATAAAAACAATATTAAGAATAATATATATAATAACGATAATAACGATAATAATATTATTAGTAATAACAGTAATAACAATATTAACGATAAAAACGATTTTAACAAGAATCATAATAAAGATAATAACGATAATCTCGATAAAAATAATACAATATTAACGAGAATATCATCAAAAATAATAATAATAATAAACTTAATAACGATAATAACGCTAGTAACGATAATAAAAGTTATAATAATAACAATATTAAGAATAATAAATTTAGCAACAAAAATAACGATAATAATAATAGTACTAATAACAATAATATTAACAATATAGCTAATAACGATAATAACGATAATAACGATAATATCGATAATAATAACAATAGTATGAACAATAATACGGATAATAACGATATTAACGATATTAATAATAATGATAATGACAATAATAATAAGAATAATGATAATAACGTTAGTAACGATAATATTAATAAGTATGAAAACGATTATAATGATATTAACGATAACAACAATAATAATAATAATAACATTAATAAGGATAATAAGGGTAGTACTGATAATAACAATAAAAATATTAACGATAATATCGATAACAATAATAATAATAATAACAATGATAACAATAATATAGATTATAACCATAATAATAATAACAATGATTACGTTAACATTAATAACAATAATAACGATAATAACGACAATAGCGATAATAAACATAATAATAACAATAATAACTATAATAACGCCAATAATTATAATACTAACATTGATAATGAAAGTAATAACATTAATAACGACAATAATTATAATAATTATATTGATAATAACAATAATAACGAAAATAACAAAAATAATGACATTAATAACGATATAGAAAAACATAACCATAATAATAGTAGTAATAAAAACAATAATATCATTAATGGCGTAAAGAACGTTATTGTCGAAAATATTAATAACAATAATAACGATAATAACGATAATAGCGTAAATAATGATAATAAAGTAACAATAATATTCATAATAACGATAATACCGATTATAACGTTAATAATAATAATAATAATAATAATAATAATAATAATAATAATAATAATAATAATATCGATAATAAAGATAATGACGACAATAATAATAATAAAAATAATATTAATAATAATAACGATAATAAAGATAATAACGATAAAAATAATAATATCGTTATTAATAACTATAATAAATATAATAACGATATGGTATTAACGATAAAGACGACAATAGTAGTAATAGTAATAACAATAATAACGATCATATCTATTTAATAATCTATAAAAATAATAATAATAATAATAATAAAAGTAATAACGGTAATACCGATAATAACAAAGATACTAATAATAACTATAAAAAGGATAATAACTATAATAATATTAATCATAATATAGATAACAACGATAATAACGATAACAATTACAAAACAGATAATAACGATAATAACAATTATAATCCTAATAACAATATTAATATTTATAATAATAACAATAATACTGATAATAAGGATAATAACTATAATAATAATAGTAATAATAACAATAATAACACTAATAACGTTAATAGCGATTATAAGGTTATTAACGATCATAACGATAATTATAATTACCATATTAATAATAATAACCATGTTATCAATGATAACAATAACAATAATAACGATAATATCGATAATAATAAAAATATAATTAACGTTATCATCGATAATATTAATAATAATAATAACATTAATAACTACAATAACGATAATAACGATATTAATGATAATAATAATAATACCAATATCGACAATAACCATAATAACGATAAGAGCGATAATAATAATAATAATAATAATAGTAATAATAACAAAGTTAATTACGTTAATTACGATAATAATATTAGTAATTATAACAATAATAGCAATAATAACTATAATATCGGTAATAATAAAAACATATTAACGATAATATCTATAAAAATATTAATACCAATAATAATGATAATAACGATAATAACGATAATAACGATAATAATGATAATAACGATTTTAATAACTACGATAATACCGATAATAGTAGTAATAATAATAACGATAATGACTATATTTAAGATAATAATAATAACAATAATAGAGATAAGAACGATATTATCTATAATAACAATATTTATAATAACGATAATAACTAAAATAACGATGTAACGATAATAATAACAATAATATTAACAATAATATAGAAAATAATAATAATAATAATAGCAATTATAAAGATAATAAAGATAATAACGATAATAATGATAACGATAATAACGATAATAGTAATAATAATTATATCAAAAATAACAATAATTACGATCATGAATATAATAACGATAATAATAATAATAAATATATCAATAAAAACGATAATAACGATAATAACTATAATAATATTAACAATATTAACGATAATAACAATATTAAAAATAACAATAATCCACGATAACGTAGATAAAAACAACAACAATAATAGGAAAAATAACGAAAATAAGGATAATAACGATAATAGCGTCAATAATAAAAATAATAACGATAATAACGATAATAACAATAATAATAATAACGATAATATCTATAATAACGTTAATAATACTAGTAGTAATAAGTATATTAACGGTAATAACTATATTTAAGAAATCAGTAGTAGAGATAGTATCGTTAATATTGATAATATTAACGATTATACCGAAAATGACGAGAATAACGATAATAATAATAAAATTAATAACGATAATTACGTTAATAACGAAAATAATGACAGCATTAAAAACGAAATTACGATAATAATAATAATAATAATAATTACAAAATTAAGGATAATAACGATAATAACGATAATACTAATAAAGACGACAACAATAATAATAATAATATTAATATTAATAATAACGAAAATAAGGATAATAACGATTACAATGATAACATTAAAAATAAATATTAGGATAATAACCACATTAACTTTATTTACGATACCAACGACAATGACGATAAAAGTAATAATAATAATATCGAAAATAAGGATAATAACGATGTCAATGATAATAATAATAACAACAAAAAGGAAAATAAAAATAATAAAGATAAAGTAAATAAGGATAATAACGATGACAATGATAATAATAATAACAATAATAAAATAACAACGATAATAACGATTATACAGATTATAACAATAACGATAATAGAAATAATAATTTGAACGGTAATGAAGATAAAACGATAAAAATGAAAATAACCATAATAACAAATATAATAACGATAATAATAATAACAATAATAACGATAATAATAATAATAACATTAACGTGAATAATGATAATTACTATTTAAAAGATAATAATAATAACAATAATAACGATAAAAACGACATAAACGATAACAACAATAATAATAATGATAATAACTATACTAACAGTAATATCAATAATAATAATAACGATTTTAACAATAATTATAAAAAGAATAATAAAGATGATAATGATAAAAACATTAATAATAATAGCAATAATAACGATTTAAACGTTAATAACGATAGTAATAATAATATTAATAACGATAATAACATTAAAAACGATAACAATAATATTGACGTTAATAATAATAATAATATTAGAGATATTAACGATAATAAAAACAATAATAATTATAACAAATATTAATAATAATAATAGTAAGCATAATATCGATTATAACGATAGTAATAATAACGATAATGACGATAATAATATTAATAATAAAGTTAATAACGATAATTAGGAGAATGACGATAATATTAATAACGATAATAACGTTAATAACGTAAATAACGGTAAAATAATAGTAATAATAACAATAATAACGATAAAATTATTAACGATAATATCGACATTATTAACAGTAATAACAACGATAATTACGTTAATAACGATAATAGAATTAATAATAATAAAGATAATAACAATATTAACGATACTATCGATATTAACGATAATAAAAATAATAATAGTAATAGCAATAAAAACAGTAATGACGATAATAAAGTTAACAAAGATAATACCGATAATAACGATAATAACAATAATAATAATAGTAATAATTAAGTTAATAATGATTTTTACGATAATCAGTAAAGTAACAGTATCAATAATAACGATAATAACAATTATAATCCTAATAACAATATCAATAATCATAAAAATAACAATAATACTGATAATAACGAGAATAACAAAAATAATAGTAGTAATAATAACAATAATAACACTAATAACGATAATAACGATATTAACGATAATAATAGTTGGAATAATTACAATGATAACAATAATAGAGATAAAAAGGTTATTGCTGATAATAAGGATAATTATAATATTCATAAAAAATATAATACGGATATTACCGATAATAATCATAACTATAATAACGATAATAATAATAATATTATTAACGATATAATGGAAAATAATAATAATAAAAATAACATTAATAACAATAATAACGATAATAACAACAATAACGATAATTACGATTAAAATAATAATACCGAAAATAACGATAATAACGATATTAACGATTATAATAATAATAATAATATCGATAATAACGATAAAAATGATAATAACCATAATAATGATTATAAAGAAAAAAAAAATAATAATAACGATAATAAAGATAATAAAGACAATAATAATAATGATAATATTAATAATAATAATAATTATAATGACGATAATAACGGTAACTGTAGTAGATATAATATCAGTATTATAAATAAAAACTCTAACAATAATAATAATAATAACGGTTATTACGATAATAATGCTAATAATAAAAATAAAGATTATAAAGTTAACAACTAAAATAACGATAATAACGATAATAATTATAATCATATTAATGATAGTAACGATAATTACGACAAAAAAAGAATAATATTAATAACGAAAATAACAATAATAACGATAAACCAATAATATTAATATCGATATTAACGATAATGTTGTTACTAGTAATAAAAATTTTAACGATAATATCGATAATATTAAAAAAAACAATAATAATAATAAGGATAATAAAGATAACAGAGATTATAATAATAACGATTAAAAAGATAACAACGGCAATAATGATAATAGAAATAATAACGATAACAACTGAAATAAAAATAACAATAATAACGATATTAAAGAAAATAGTAATGACAATAATAACGATAACAACGATAATAACATTCATAATAATAATAATAATAAAATGAAACTAAGTATAATAACGGTGACATCGATAAAAATAATAACTGTAAGAACGATAATAACGATAATAATGACAGTAATAAAAACAAGAATGACGATAATAACGATAATAACCATAATAAAAATTATAGTAATAGTAATAATTAAGATAATAACGATATTTACGATAATAAGGATAATAACAATAAAAATAATAACGATAATAATGTTAATAATATACACAATAAAGTCGATAATATCGACAATAATATTAACAAATTTAACGAAAATATCGACAATAATAATAACACTGTTAACGATAATATCGAACATAATAATAATATTATAAACCTTAACGTCGATAATAATAATAATAATAATAACGTTATTCACGATAATAGAGATAATTACTATAACAGTAAGAACGAAAATAACGATAATAATAATATTAACGATAATAATAAGAATAATAATTATAAAGATAATAACGATAGCAACGATAATGAGGATAATAACGATAATAACTATAATTACGACAATTGCGATAGTAACGAATATAATGATAACAATAGTAACAATATTAGTAGTAATATTATTAACGATAATAACGATATTTACGATAATAATTATAAGAATAATAAAGATATTAACGATAGTAACAATAATAGCGATAATAATAATAACAATATTAATGATAATATCGAAAATTATAATAATAATAATAGCAATAATACGATAATATAAATAATATCGATAATAATAATAATGATAATAACGATAAGAATAAAAATAAAATTTCAATAGTAACAATAATAGCAACAATTACGATAATAACGATAATAATAACACCGATAATGTCGATGATAATAATAACGATCATAACGCTAATAACGTTAATAATAATAATATTATTATCGATATAATCGATAATAATAATAATTATAATAACATTAATAACAATAATAACGATAATTACAATAATTACGATTAAAATAATAATAACGAAAATAACGAAAATGACGATAATAACGATATTAACGATTATAATAATAATCATAATATCGAGAATAACGATAATAAGGATAATAACCATAATAACGATTATAACGAAAAATATAATAATAATAATAACAATAATAATAATAAGAATAATAAAGATAACAGAGATTATAATTATAACGATTAAAAAGATAACAGCGGCAATAATGATAATAGCAATAATAACGATAACAACTGTGATAAAAATAACAATATTAACGATATTAAAGAAAAAAGTAATGACAATAGTAACGATAACAACGATAATAACATTAATAATAATAATAATAATAATAAAATGAAACTATGTATAATAACGGTGACATCGATAATAATAATAAAAATAATAATGATAATAACGATAATAACGATAATAACGCTACTAACGGTAATAGCGACATAAATAAGAACAACAAAAATAATATTAACGTTAATAATTATAATAACAATTATAATAATGACGATAATAAAGATAACAACGGTAATAATGATAATAACAATATTAACGATAATAACAATGATAATAATAGTATTAATAAAGTTAATAACGAAATAAATGATTCTAACGAAAATAATAATAACAACAATAACGATAATATCGAATATGATGTTAAGAATGATAATAATATTTACAATAATAAAAACAATAATAATAATAGCAATAATAGCGATAAAATTGATAATAACAATAATCGTAATAATAACGATAATAGTTGTAATAACGATTTCAACGATAATAATAATAATAATAATAATTATAATATAAAGGATAATAGCGATAATTACGATAATAATAACAGTATTAATAACGTTGATAAGGATAATAACAATAACATCGATAATAGTAATATCAATAATATCAATAATAATTATAATAACGATAAGAAGGAAAATAATAATAATGATAATAGTGATAACAAATATAATAACGATAGTAATAATGACAAATATAATGATAATAACTGTAATGATGATAACAATAATAACGATAATTACGATAATATCGATAATAATATTAACATTATTAACGTTCATAACGATAACAGTAATAATAATAATAACATGTATAACGATAATAACGATAATAATAATACTAACAGTAACAATAATAACGATAATAACTATAACAACGATGATAATAATAACGATAATAATTTTAATAACAATAATAACGATACTAACGAAAATAACGATAATAATAATAATATGAAAAAAAATAAAAACAAAATAACAATAATTATTAGAACAATAATAACGATATTAAGGATAATAACAATAATGATAATAACAATAATGACGATAACAGATAATACAGATAACAATAATGAAGATAAATGTTAATAAAAATAATAATAACAATAATAGCGATAATAACAATTATAATGAGAACATTAATATTGATAATAACGGTAATAACTATAATAATAATAATAACATTATTAATGATAATAACAATAAAAACGATATCAAATCGATAATAAAAATATTTATAATAATAACGAAAATAGAGATAATAACGATGAAAACGATAATAATAATAATAATCATAATGATAATAACAATAATAACGAGAATAACCATAATATCGATAATAATAACAATACTAACGATAATAACGATAATAACAATTATAATAGAAGTATTAACAAATATATTAAAAATAATAACAATAAAAACGATAATAACAATAAAAATAGTAGTAATATAAAAATTAAGAATTATAATAACGATAAAAACGATTTTAACGATAATAATAATGACGATAAATAGGATAATATTGATAATAATAATAACATTAATAACTATACTTACGAAAATAACGATTATAACGATAATAATAATAAGAGTATTAATAACCATAATAAAGATATTAACGCCACAATAATAATAATAATAATAACGATAATAACGGTAATAACGATAGAAATAATAGAAGAATAACTATAATATCAATAATAATGTTAAAAAAGATAATAAAGATAATATCGTTAATAATAATAACGATATTATCGATAATATTGACAATATTAAAGATAATAATGATAATAATGATAAAACAATAATAATTATCATAATAATAGTAGTAATAACGTTAATAACGATATTAAAAATAAAAATAATAATGATAATATAGATAATAATAAGAAAATTCATAACATTAATAACGTTAATAACGATAATAACGGTAAAAATAGTAAAATTGATAACAGTAATATCGATTAAAATGGAAATAATAATAATGACAATATCGAAAGTAACGATAATAACGGTAAATACGATAATAAGTAATGATAATAATGGTAATTACGATGATAACAATAATCATAATAGTTATAATAGCATTATGACAATAATAACGATATATAAAATAACGATAATAAAGACAATAATAATAACAATATTAATATCATTTATAACAATAATAACGATGATAATCACAATGACGATAATAACGATAATATCGATAAAAATAATAATAATAATAACATTAATAACGATAATACATTAATAACGTCAATAATAATAATAATAATAATAATAATAATAATAATAATAATAATAATAGTAATAATAATAACGATAATAAAGATAATGACGACAATAATAATAATAATAATAATATCAATAATAATAAATATAATGACAATAATAACGATAATAATAATAATAATAACAATAATATTCACCACAATAATAACAATAATAACGGTTATGTTAAGAATAATATTAATAATATTAACGATAATAATGATAATAACGATATAATCGATAATAATAATTACAATAATAACGATAATAACTACAGTAATGATAATAATAATAATAATTATAACGATAATAACGATAATTTCGATAATAACAATATTAATAAGAGCGATAGTAACGTTAATAGTAATAACTATAAATTCGATATTAATGATATTAATGAAAATAACTATAATAATAATAATAAATATAACAATAATAACAATAATAACGATAAAAATATTAACGATAATAAAGTTAGTTATAGCAATAATAATAACAATAATAACGTAAATAAAGATATCTTTAATAATATAATTAACGATTATGCCGATAATAACGTTAATAATAAAAATAAAAAAAATTATAATAATAACTTTAATAACGATAATAACTATAATAACGATAATAACGATAATAACGATAATAACAATAATAGTAATAATAACCACGAAAATAAGGATAATAACGATAACAATAATAATAACATTGACAATATAAATAATTACAATAGTAACGATAATAACATTATGACGATAATAATAATAATAATATTAACGATAATAGCGATAATGAAGATAATAACGATAATAAGGATAATAACATTATAGTTATTAACGATAAAAAAGACAATAAAGATAATATCAATTAAAATTATAAAGATATTAATGAAAATAATGATAATAATGATAATAAAGGTAATAATAATATCGAAAATAACGACAATAGTAATAATAATAATAACGATAATGATTATAATAACGATAACATCGGTAATAATAAAAACAATAATATCGATAATAACGATATTAACGATATAATAATAATAATAATTTCGCTAATTAGGTTAATTACGAAAATATCGGTAATAACCACGATTACGGGGAAATCGATAATTAACAATATAATCGATAATAGCGATAATAACGATAATAAAATATTAATAGTAATAAAAATAAAGATAATATCGATATTAACGATGAATTCGATAAAAATTATAACAATTATATCGATAGTAACGATTAGAAATATAATACTATTAACAATAATATCGCTGACAACGATAATAACGATAATTATAATAATTACATATAGATAATAAGGATTATAATGATAAGAACGAACATAACTATATAATAGAAAATAACGGCGAATATAATAGTAATAATAGCGAGAATGACGATAATGACGTTAATAACGATAATGATAATAATAAGGTTCATAATAATATCGATAGTAACGATAATGGTAATAATAATAATAATGATAATAACGATTATAAAAATAATAATAATAACGATAAAAGCTATAAAAGCGATAATAATAATAATAACGATAATAAGGGTACTAACGATAGCAACGATAATAAATATATCAATAAAAACGATAATAACGATACTAACGATAATAGTGATAATAACAATAAGACCGATAGTAATGATACGATAATAACGAATACTGTAATGATAATATTACCGATAGTTTCAATAATAACGATAATGGCGTTTATAATAAAAATAATAATAAGGTAATAACGATATTAATGACAAATACGATGATAATGATAATAACAATAATAATAAAAATAACAATTACAATAATAACGATAATAACTATAAGAATCAGAACAATAATAACGATCATAGCGTTAATAACGATAATGATAATAGCAATAATAGCGATAACATCGTTAATAAAAATAATCGTAATAATAACGATAATAGTAGTAATAACGATGACAACGATAATAATACTAATAGTAATAACGATAATAACGATATTAACGAAAATAAGGACAATAATAATAGCAATAATAACAATAATAGCGATATTAAGGATAATAAGAATAATAAAGATAGTAACAATAATAATATTAGTAATAATAATGTTAATAACCTTACTAACGATAATATCGATAATAATAATAACAGTAATAAAGATAATAACGATAATATCGATTATAATAATAACATTAAAATCGATAGTAATGATGTTAGTGATAACTATTATAACATTAATTTTGATAATAACGACAATAGTAATAATAATAATACCCATAATAATAATAACAATAATAACGATAATGAAGATTCTACGATAATAATAATAACGATAATAACGATAATAATAATAATGTTAATAACATAGGATATAACGAGATTAACGAAAATAACGATAATAATGATAATAAAGATACTAATAAAAATAATAATAACAATAATAACTATAATAACGATTATAATGATAATAACTATAATAATGATATTAACAATAAGAATACAAGTAATAATAAAGACATTAACGTTATGAACGATAATAAAGATAATAACGATACTAATAGAAATAATAATAACAATAATAAAGATAATAACGATTATAATCATAATAACTATAATAATGATATTAACAATAAGAATAAAAGTAATAATAAAGACATTAACGTTATGAACGATAATAACGATAAAAATATTAACAATAATAACGAAAATAACTATATTAAACATAACAATAATATACGATGACAAAGATAAAAACAACAATAATAATAGTGTAACATAGGAAAATAAGAATAATAACGATAACAGCGATAATAATAATAATAATAATAACGATAATACCGATAATAACGTTAATAATTCTAGTAATAATAACTATAATAACGGTAATAACTATTTTTACGAAAACAATAGTAACGATAAAATCGATAATGTCGATTATAATAATTATAATAACAGCGGTAATAACGATATTAACGATAATAACTATAATAATAATAGCAATAATTACGACAATAACGATATAAATGATAATAACGATAACAACGGACACAAAATAATAATAATAGAAATAATAAAGGTCATAACGACATTAAACATAATATCGTTAGTAATAATACTAATAATAACGATATTAACGATTATAATGATAATAACGATAATAACATTAATAAAAATAACAATAATAACGACAATGACGATATAAACGATAATAATAATAACGATAATATCGAAAATAGTAATAATAATAATAATTATAACGCTTATAATGATAATTACAATAATAATGATAATAATAATAAAATTAATATCGATAAATACGTAAATAACTATAGTAATAATAGCATTAATAACGACAATAACGATAATAATAATAATAATAATAATAATAGTAATAACAATATTAAGGATAATAACGATAATAACGATAATACTAATAACGAAGACAACGAAAGAAACAATAATATTAATATTAATAATAACGAAAATAAGGATAAAATCGATAACAACGATACTATTAATAATAACTATCAAGATAATAACATAATTAACGATTACATCGATAAAATGATAATAACATTACTAATAATAATAATAATAGCAATAAAAACGATAAGAACACTAATAATGAGATGAATATGAACGATAATAACAATAATAAGGATAATAATAATTACAATAATAACGATAACAACGACAATAACAATAAAAATAATAACAATAATAACGATAATAACAATGAAAATAGTAGTAATAATAAAGATATTAAAGATAGTAACGCTAAGAACGAAAATAATAATAAATATAATAATAATAATAAATATAATAACGACATTAATAATAATAATAATAACAATAATAACGATAATAACAAAAATAATATAAAGAATAATAACGATTATAATGATAATAACGATAATAATAATAACAATAATGATGATGTTAACGTTAAGAACGAAAAAAATAAAACCTTAAATGACCATTATAACATTATCAATGATGATAATAATAATGACGTTAATAATAATCATCATAAAAAAGATATTAACGATAATAACTACAATAAAAATTATAACAAAATAATAATAATAATAGTATCCACAAGATCGTTAATATCGATAATAACAATTATAATAATAACGATAGTAACGATAAAATCGATCATATTAATAACAATATTATTGATAGGATCGATAATAATAATATTAATAATAACGATAATATCGATAGTAAAAGTAATAATGATAATAACGTAAGTAAAGATAATAACTATAATATCGACTATAACAATAATAATAATTACGATAATCACTATATTTACGATAATGACGATAATATTAATAGCGATAATAACGTTAATAACGTAAATAACGACAATAATAATAGAAAAAATAACAATAACAACGATAATAGAGATAATAACGATAATTTCGACATTATTAATAATAATGACAAGGATAATTATGATAATAATGTTCGTAAAACTAATAAAAATAAAAATAATAACAATATTAACGATAATAACGTTAATATCGATAATAAAAATAATAATAGTAATAGCAATAATAACGATAGTGACGATAATAACGATAATAGCAATAATACTAATAACGATAATAACGCTAATAATAATAACAATAATGACAATAACGTCGATAATATTAATAACAATATTCTCGATAATTTCGATATTAATAATTGTAATCATAACAATAATAACGATCATAACGATAATAGCAACTATAATAATAACGATAACAACGACATTAATAATAATATTATTATTGTAAGTAACAATAATAATGATAACGATGTTTATAATCGTAATAATAATAACGTTTATAATGATCCTGACGATAATAATGATAATAAAAATAATAAACATAATAAAGATAATAATAACATTATTACTAATAACAATAGTAACGATAATAACGGTAATAAAAACAACAATAAATACATTATTAACGAAAATATTTATAACAATTGTAACGGAAACAACGATAACAGCATTAATTATAATAATAATAATAGCGAATGTAAGTATGATAACGGTGACACCTATAAAATTAATAATAATAATAACGATAATAACGATAATAACAATAATAGTAGCACTGATAATAACGATAATAGCGATAATAATAATAATAATAACGACATGACTATAATAAATATAATAACGATATGTTATTAACGTTAAAGACGACAATAGTGGTAGTAGAAATAACGATAATAACGATAATAGCGGCAACAAAAATTATAATAATAAAGATAATAACGATATTATCGAAAATAAAGATAAAAGCTATAAGAATAATAATAATAAGAACAATATCAATGACAATAACGATAATAAACATAATTACAGTAACGATGACACGACAATAATAATAACAATATTAATAACGATAATAACGATAACAAACAATAATAACAATAATAACTATATTAACGTTATCAATAATAACGAAAATATCGTTAATTTCTATATTAATAATAACAATATTAAAGATAATAACGATAATAATAATAATAATAACGACATTAATAACTATAATAAATATAATAACGATATGGTATAAACGGTAAAAACGACAATAGTAGTAACATTAATTACGATATTATCGAAAATAACGATAATAACAATAATAATAATAACAGTAATAACGATAATAACGATAGAGCGATTAATAATAATAATAATAATAATAATATTATAAGATAAAATAATAATAAGATAAAATAATAATAATATTAACGATTACAACGAAAATAATGATAATAATAGGAGTAATAATAACTTTGGAATAATATATATAGTAACGATAATAACGGTAATAATGGTAGAAGTAAAAACAGAAATAACAACAATAACGATAAAAACGATATTAACGTTAAGAATAGTAACGATAATAACGATAATATTGATAATAATAATAGCAATATTTACGATAATATCGATAATAGTAATAATGATAATAACAATATTAACGATCATAAAGATAATAGCGATAATATTAATAAAGATAATAACGATAATAAGAAAAATAATAATATCTATAGTAACAATAATAATTATAATGCTGATTATATTAGTAATACTAATAACAATTAAGACGATAATAACGATAATAACGATAATAATAAAAAAATTAATAAGGACAATTACGTTAATAACTAAAATAATAATTGCAATAATAATTATAAAAACGATAATAATGATAATAAAAGTAATAACAATAATAACGATAACAATATTAATAACAATAAAAACGATTATAATGTAAATAACGATAATGCAATACCGGTATACCAACAAGTACCAATAATACTAATAAAAATAATAACGTTAAAGCGATATTAACAATAATCACCTTAATTCTGATAACAATATTAACAATAATAACGATAATAACGATTGTAATGATAATAATATTAACAATAATATCGATAAATACAATCATACCGATAATTATAATAATAGTAATATCGATAATAAAGATAATAAAGACAATAATAATAATGATAATATTAATAATAATAAAAATTTTAATGACGATAATAACGGTAATAGTAGTAGATATAATATCAGTATTATCAATAAAAACGATAACAATGAAAATAATAACGGTTATTACGATAATAATGCTAATAATAAATATAAAGATTATAAAGATAACTACTAAATTAACGATAATAACGATAATAAAAAAATAATATTAATAAGGACAATAATAATAATTACGATAAAACAATAATATTAGTATCGAAATTATTGATAATAATGTTAATAGTAATAAAAATTTTAACGATAATATCGACAATATTAAAAATTACAATAATAATAATAAGAATAATAAAGATAACAGAGATTAAAATAATAACGATTAAAAAGATAACAACGGCAATAATGATAATAGCAATAATAACGATAACATCTGTAATAAAAATAACAATATTAACGATATTAAAGAAAATAGTAATAACAATAATAACGATAACAACGATAATAACATTAATAATATTAATAAAAAAAACGAAAGTAAGTATAATAACGGTGACATCGATAATAATAATAAAAATAATAATGATAATAACGATAATATCGATAATAATAACAATGACAAAGATAATAGAAATGATAATAATAGTGATAATATCGATAATTACTTTAATAATAATAACAATAGTAAAGATAATACCGATATCATCAATAATATTAATAAGAAAAATAAAGATAATAACGATTATAATAATAAAAATATTAACAATTATATAGATAATTATAAAAATAATATTAACAATAATAACGAGAATAACAATATTAACGATAATAAGGATTAAAAAATGACGATATTTTCGAATATAAAGATAAAAGAAATATTAATAAAACCAATAATTAGGTTAATAAAGATATCGTCGATAATAATAATAACAAAAATAATGATAATATAGATACTAATATTATCAATATTACCGATAATAAGGAAAATTTTAATAATAATAATAACGATAATAACGGTTTTAACGATAAATATAATAACGATAATAACGATTATAACGATAATGACGATAATATCAATAATAATAATAATAAAAATAAAGACAATAACGAAATTAATGGAAATAACGATATTATTAATAAAATAATAACGATAATAACGATAATAATATAAATATTACACAATAATAACGATAATAGCGATAACAACGTTAATAATTTTAGTAATTATAACAATAATAATATTACTAACGATAATAACGATATTAAAGATTCTAATAATAACGATAATAAGGTTGATATCGATAATAATAATAGCAATATTAACGATAATATCGATAATAATAATAATGACAATAACAACAACAAAAATGGTAATAACGATAATAATATAAACGATAATAACAATAATACTAATAATAATACTATCTATAATAACAATAATAATGATAATAATAATAATAATAATAACAATAATTACGATAATAAAGAAATTAACGATAATAATAATGATGATAATAACGATAATAGTAATAATAATAATATCGATTATAAGGATAATAAAGATAAGAAAGATTATATTAATAACAATAATAACTATAATAACGATAGCAATAATAATATATATATTGATATATATAGTAATATAGGTTAAATATATAGATAGTGTTTATAAGGACGATATTAAATAAAAACTATAATAAAGAAAATAACGATTATAACGATAATAACGACAATAATTATAATAATAAAACGATAATAAAGACAATTTCGATTATAATAATAACGATAATAACACAATAGTTATAATAATAATAACGATAATAACGATAATATCGATTAAAGAAATAACAATAAAATCGATAATAAAGATAATAATAAAAATAATAAAAAAATAACGAAAATAACGTCAATAAAAATTATATTGTGTACGGTAATGACGATAAGAAAGATGTTAAAGGTAATAACGATAATATCGACAATAATAATAATGATAAGAATAATAACGATACTACAAAAAGACGATAATAGTAATATTAATAATAATGCAAACAAGGATAATAACGATAACAACTATTATAATAATAATAATAATAACATTATTAAAAATAGCAATAATAACGATAATAAAGATAATTACAATAACAAAAATAACGACAATATCGATAATAGCGATAACAATAATAACAATAGTAACTATAATAACCATAATAACTATATTACAGTAATAAAAATAAAGGTAATATCGATAATAAGGACAATAATAATAGTAATAATAATGATAATAATGATAATATCGATAATAATTATAACGAAAATAACGACAATAACATTATTAATATTAACGATAAGAAGAAAAATAATAATGACATCGATAATAATAATAACAGTAATATCCATAATAAGGGCAATTATGAAAATAACAGTTATAAAGATAATACATATAAAATTACAATAATAAAAATAATAGAAACGATAATAACGATATTAACGATAATAATAATAATAACGGTAATAACTATAATAATAATAATAATACTAAAGTAACTGTATTAACGGTAATAACAATAATAACATTAACAATAATAACGATAATAAAGAATTAGCGATAATAATAATAAAAATTATAAAGATAATACTAATAATATCGGTAATAGCGATTACTATAATAACTATGATTACGATAATAACAATAGTAATAATGACCAAAATATCGAAAACAACGATAATAGCGATATTAATAATAACAAAAATGAAGATAATATCGGTAAAGTGGATAGTTAAAAAATAATATATACGATAATAATGATAATAACTATAATAATAATAATAATAATAACTTTAATATCGTTAATAGTAACAACAAAAATTCGATAATAATGGTATTAATGAAAATAACTAGATTAATAATAATACATATAACAATAAAAACGATAATAAAAATAATAATATTGACATTAATAACGATAATTACGATAATAACGATAGTAATAAAGACTATAATAACGGTAAAAAAGATGATAACGATAATAATAATAATATTATCGATAATAAGTATAATTACAAAAATAACGGTAATAAAGATAATAACAATAATAACGACAAAAATAATAATAATAATAATAACGATAATAACGATAATAATAATAATAATAATAAAGATAGTAACGGGATTAACGATAATAACGATAGTAATAATTACAATAATAACGATAATGAAGATAATAACAATAATTACGATAATTATAAGAACAAAAATTACTATAATAACGATATTAACAATAATATTAATAAGAATTGCGACGATAATAGAGAAATAACGATAGTAATAATAACAATTATAACGATAATAATAGTAATGACCATAACAATAATAACGACAATTAGGATAATGTCGATAATAATATTAACATTAGTAACGTTCATAACGATAACAGTAATAATAATAATAACATGTATAACGATAAAAACGATAATAACGATAATAACGATGATAATAATAACAATAATAATTTTAATAACGATAATAACGATAATAACGAAAATAACGATAATAATAACAATAATTATAAAAATAATAATAAGGATTATAACAATCATAATGATAATAATACTAGTAACAGTATCAATAATAATAAATATAATAACGATAATAAAAATAATAATATGAACATTAATAGCGATAATAACGATAATAAAATTAATAATAATAATAATGGCGATATTATAGATATTAACGATAATAATAAGAACGATAATAACGACAATAGTAATTATAACAATAACAATAATAATGATAATAACGACAATAATAATAAAAATATTAAATATGATAACGATATTAACGATAATAACGCTAATAATAATAATAACGATTATAATAATAATAATAACAACAATATTAACGAAAATAACGATAATATCGCTATAATTATAATAATATATTCGATAATTGTGTTATTAGAAATATTAATAATAACAATAAAAATGATAAAGACGATAATAACGAAAATACTAATAACCATAATAACGGTAATAATAATAATAAGAATAACGATAATAAAGATAATAACGTTAACAATAATAGTAGTAATATCAATAATAACGATAATAGCTAATATAACGGTAATAATAGTAACGATAATATAGTTTATCATCGAAAAAAGTAATAACAATATTAACGATAATCGCAATAATAATAATAATGAAAAAAATAATAACGATAACATAGATAATAACAATGATAATAATAACGATATTTTCGACAATAGTGCTAATAATAATAACGATAATAACGATAATAACGATAATAATAATAATAATAATGGAAATAATAACGATATTAACGATTATAAAGGTAATAATGATAAAAACGATAATAATAATAATAATAATGATAATAACGATAATAACGATATCAATAATAATAATAATGACGATAAGAACGATAAAAGTGATTTTAATGACAATAAAGATAGTAATAAGAGTAATAATAATAATAATAACGTTAATAATAATAATATTAATAACGATAATTACATTATCAACGATAATATTAATAAGAACGTTAATAGTAATAATCATAATAATGATATTAGCGATAATATCAACAATAATAATAATAATAGTAACCATAATAACGATAATAAAAATAAAAACTATAATAACGATAATAATAGTGAAAATAATAGTAATAATAGATGTATTAAAGTTAGTAAGGATAAAAACGATTATAATATTAATAATAATAATGTTAAATACGATAATAGCGACAATATTATTATTAATATTAACGTTAATAGGTATAATTACTATATAAAAGTTAATAGTAATAACAATAATAACGATAAAAACGATATTAACGATAATAACAATGATAATATTGATAATAACGATGATAATAATAGCAATAATTACGATTTTTAATGTTAAGAAAGTAAATAATAATAACATTTATAAACATTATAACATTATCAACAATAATAATAATAATGACGTTAATAATAATAATCAAAATAAAGATATTAACTATAATTTCAACAATAATAATTCTAAAAATAATAATAATAATAATAGTAACCATAAGAACGATAATATCTATAATAACGATTATAACAATAACGATAGTAACGATAATAAAAATAATAACGATAATAATAGTATTAATAATTACATTAATAACAATAATAGGCATAAAAACGATGTAAACGATAATAATAATAACGATAATAACAATAATATCGATAATATTAATATCAATATTTACGATAATTTCGATATTAATAATTGTAATAATAGCAATAATAACAATCATAAAGATGATAGCGACTATAAAAATAACGATAACACCGATATTAAGGATAATAATATTATTGTTAGTAACAATAATAATGTTAACGATGTTTATAATAGTTTTAATAATAACGATTATAACGTTACTAACGATATTAATGATAATAACGATATTAATGATAATAAAAGGAACAATAACAACGATATTAACGAATATATTAATAACAATTGTAACGTTATCAACAATACTAAAAATAATAATAATAATAATAATAACGAAAGTAAAAATAATAACGATAACAATAATAACAATAATAGTGATAATATCAGTCATAATATTAATAGTAATAAAATTTGAAACGATAATAACGATAATAAAGATAATAACAATAAAAATAATAATAATATTAATATCAATAATAACAATAATAACGTTAGTAACGATAATAACGAATATAAAAATAATAACCATAATAACGATAATAATGACATTATTACTAATTACAATAATAACGATAATAAAGGTAATAAAAACAACAATAATAATGGTATTAACGAAAATAGTGTTAACAATTGTAACGAAAACGACGATAACAACATTAATAAAAATAATAATAGCGAAGGTAAGTATGATAACGGTGACAACTATAATATTAATAATAATAATAACGATAATAACGATAATAATGATAATAATAATTCTAAAAATAAAGATAATAACGATATTAATGGCAATAACGATAATAACGATAATAATTAAAATCATGTCAAAGATAGTAACGATAGTAGCGATAATAAAATAATAATATTAATAACAATAATAACAATAATAACGATAATAGCAATAATAATTATATCGATATAAACGATAATGTCGTTAAAAATAAGAACAATATTACCGATAATATCGATAATAATAATAATAATACTAATAATAATAAGGATAATAAAGATAATAGCGATTTTAATAACAACGATTAAAAAGATAACAACGACAATAATGATAATTGCAATAATAACGATAATAAGGGTTAAAAAAAATAACAATAATGACGATATAGAAGAAAATAGTAATAACAGTAATAACGAAAACAACGATAATAACATTAATCATGATAATAATAATATCGAAAGTAGGTATAATAACGATGCCATCGATAAAAAAAATAAAAATAAAAACGATAATAAAGATAATAACGATAATAATACTAATCGTATTAAGGATAATAACGATAATAACGATTATGACATTAAAATTATTATTGATAATAACGTCAATAGTAATAATAATAATAATGATAATATCGATATTAACGTTAATAATAATAATAATAATAATAATAATAACGATAATAACATTATTAAGGATTATAACGATAATAACACTAATAACTATAATAACGACAAGAATAATAATAAAATATCTATAGTAACAGTAATAACGATAATGACGATAACAACGATAATAACATTAATAATATTAATAATAATAACGAAAGTAATTATAATAACGATGCCATCGATAATAATAATAAAAATAAGAATGATAATAAAGATATTAACGATAATAATAATACTACTAATAACGAAAATAACGATAATAACAATAATCGTATTAAAAATAATAACGATAATAACGATACTAAAGATAATAGCGATAATAATAATTAGAACAAAAACAATATTAACGATAATAATTATAATAACAATTATAATAATGACGGTAATAACGATCACAATCCTAATAATGATAATAACGATAATAACGATAATAAAAATGATAATAATAGTAGTAATAATGATAATAACGATGTAAAAGATTCTAACGACGATAATAATACAACAATAACGTTAATAACTATAATGATGAGAGGAGCGATAATAATATTAATAATAATAAAAATAATAACGACAATAAGGACAATAACGATAATAATAGTAGTAATATTAACAATATTAAGAATAATAACTATAAAAACGATAATAACAGCAATATTAGTAGTAATAAAAAAAGCAATAATGATAACTACGATAATATCGATAATAATAATAACAATATTAACGATAATATCGAATATAATTATAACATTAATAACTATAATAACGATAATAACGATTATAAAGATAATAATAATAATAATAATAGTAACAATAATAAAGATAATAATGACAAAATAATAATAATAATAATAATAATAATAATAATAATAACGATATTAACAGTAATAACGATAAAAATAATAGAAAAATAACAATAATATCAATAATAACTATAAAAAAGATAATAACGATAATATCGAGAATAATAAATACGATAATAACCATATCATCGATAATGATAATAACAATATTTACAATAATATCGATTATAATAAGAACAGTATTGAAGATAATACCGATAATAATAAAAAACAATAATTACAGTATTAAAGATAATAGCGATAATATCGTTAATAATAATAACGATAATAGTGATAATAGCGATAAAAACAATAACGATATTAACGATAATATTGACACTATTAAAGATGATAATAATAATAATTTAAAAACGATAATAATTATCATAATTATAGTAGTAATAACAATAAAAACGATATTAGAAGTAAAAATGATAACGAAAATATAGATAATAATAATAAAATTCATAACGTTAATAATGATAATAACGATAATAACGGAAATTATAAAAAAAATTGATAACGCTAATAACGATAATAAAGATATAATATTATTAATAAAAACGATAATAACGATTATAATGGAAATAATAATAATAATAATATCGAAAATAACTATAATAACGGTAAAATAAATAATAATAATAGTAAGAATACTAATAATAGTAATAATGACAATTACGATAATAACGTTAATAATAATGGTTATAATAACATTATAAAAATAATAACGATAACAACTACAATAACGATATCTATAATAACGATAATAAAGACAATAATAATAATAATAATAATATCGATATTAACTTAAATAACGATAATAACCATAATGGCGATAATAAAGGAAATATCGATAATAATAATAATAATTATAACAGTAATAACGATAATAACCATAATAACGACAATAATAATAATAATAATAATAATAATAATAATATCGATAATAAAGATAATGACGACAATCATAATAATAATAATAATATTAATAATAATAACGATAATAACGATAATAATAATAGTATTAATAATAATATTAAAAATAATAACGATAATAACTATAATAACGAAAATAATAACAATAATAACGACATTAATAACTATAATAAATATAATGAAGATATGGTATTAAAGATAACAGTAACAGTAATAGTAATAACGATAATAACAAAAATAGCTGCTATAAATTAAAAATAATAAAGATAATAACGATATTATCTAAAATAACGATAAAAGCTATAAGATTAATAATAATAAGAACAATGACAACGATAATAAAGACAATAAACATAAAAACAGTAACGACAATACGACAATAATAATAATAATAATAATAATAATAATAATAATAATAATAATAATAATTATAATAATAATATTAATGATTACAACGAAAAGAATGATAATAATGGTAGTAATAATACCAATAATTACAATAATAACGATAATAAAGATAATAATGATAATAAAAATAATAACGATAATAATGGAGACAATAATAATAATATTAAAAATAATAACAAAAAAATAACGATTTATCTATAATAACGATATTAATAATAACGATATTATCGATAATAATAATAATATTAATTGCAATAATGACCTTAATAAAGATAATAACGGAAGTAATTATACGATAATAGTAATAATAATATCGATAGTAATAATAATTACAATAATGACGATAATAACGATTATAATAATAACGATAATGAGGATGATAATAATATCTATAATAGCGCTAATAACGATAATAATTATAGTAATAATAGCAATAATAACGATAACAAATATAATACCATTATTCATAATAATAATGATAACGAAACTAAGAATAATAATGGTGTAAACGATAAAAATAATAACAATATTATCGGTGATAAAGATAATAACGGTAATAATAATAATAATAATAACGAAAACAACGATTATAATGATAATAACGTTAATAACGTAAATAATGATAGCAATAATAACGATAATAAGGATAGTAATAATAATAATAATAATAAAAATAATATCGAAAATAACGGTAATAACGATTACGAAGATAATAATAATAATAATAAGATAATAGCGATATAATTGATAATATCGATGACAACGATTAAATAATAACAATATTACCAATAATAACAGTAATAACGACAATAATTATATTAATAATAATTATAATAATAATAATAACGATAATAGCGATAATAACGATATTATTAAAAATAATGATAAATATAAAAATAATAACGATAGTGATGAAAATAAAAATTTTAATAATAACGATATTTTCTATAATAGTGATAATAATAATACCGATTATAACGATTAAATTATAATAACAATAATAATAATAATATTATTATTAACATTAATAACGATAACAAGGACAATAGTGATAATAATATTAATAATTTTAACATAATTATCGTTAATAACGATAATTATTTTAATAGAAGTAATAATAAAAATATTAACAATGATTGCAATAATAATGATAGTAAGAATAATAATAGTGGTAACAATTAAAGTAATAACAGTAATAACGATAATAACAATAATAAGGATAATAATAATATTATTAATAACAACAATGACAATAATAACGATAATAAGGATAATAATAAATACGATAAAGCCGATAATATCGACAATAATATTAACAATATTAATGATACTATCGATAGTAATATTAACAATATTAACGATAATATCAATAATAATAATAACATTATTAACGAATATATATATAAAAATTAATACAATAATAATAATAACAGTAATAATGATAATACCGATAATAACGATGATAATAATAATAACGATAATAAGGATAATAACCACAATAATAGTATTAATAATAAAGATAGCAACGATTTTAACGATAATAATGACAGTAATAATAACAATAAAAACGATAATAACGAAAACAATTATAATACCGATAATAGCAATAATAACAATTAAAATCCCATTAACGATTTTAATATTTATTATAATAACAATTATTACACTAATAATGTTAAAACGATAATAACGATAATATTAGTTTAATAATAACAATAATAACAATAAAAACGATAATAAGGTTATTAACGATAATATCTATAATTATAATAACCATATTAACAATAATAACGATATTATCAATCGTAACAATATCGACAATAACGATAATATCGATAATAATAATAACATTATTAACGTTAACATCGATAAAAATAATAATAATAATAACATTAACAACGATAATAACGATAATAAGTATAATAATAATAATGAAAATAACTATAATAACCATATTAACGATAATAATAACAATAATAAGAATAGTAATAATAATAACGTTAATTACGATAATAACGATAATAAAAACAGTAAATATAACGTTAATAGCAATAATAACGATAATAATGATAATAATAAATAAGATAATATCGATGAAATTAATAACAATATTAACGATAATATCTATAAAAATAATAATAATAATAATAATAAAAGTAAGAACGATAGTAGAGATAACAACAATAATAATAATAATAACGATAATAATGATAATAACGTTAATAAAAATAATAATAATAAAGATAACAACGATATTGACGAAAGTAGCGATAATAATATTTTCAATAAGAAAGATAATTACGATAATAATGATATTAGCGATAAAATTTATAATAATGATAACAATAATGAGGATAATAACGTAAATAATTATAACAATAATAACGATAATAACGACATGCATGATAATAATAATTACAATAATAACGATAATAACGACATTCACGATAATAATAATTACAATAATAACGATAATAACGACAATAATGATAACAAGGAAGATAATTATAATAATAATATCAATAGAAACGATAAATTGGTAATACTTACGATTATAACGATAATAACGTTAATAACGATATTAACCATAATAAATTTAATAACTATATTTAAGTTAATAACGATAATAATATCAGCAATAATAGCGGTAATAGCGACAATAACGGTAACAATAATAATAAAATTATTGACAATATTATCGATGATAACGATAATAAAAATAACGGTAATGACAATAATAATAATAATAGTAATAAAAATAATAATTATAATAACGTTAATAATAATAACAATGATAACGGCAATAATGATAATAATATTAAAAAAGATATTAGCAGTAATAATAGTAGTAATTTATAACTATTATAACAAAATTAACGATAATAACGATAACAATAATAACGATTATTACTATAATAACTAAAATAATAAAAATGATAGAAACGATACTAGTAAAAATAATAATACCGATAAAAACGATAATATATTTAATAATAATAAAAAGAATAACGATAGTAAGATATTAAAGATATAAAAGATGATAAAACCTAAAACTACGAATATAACGATAATAATTATAACAATAATAACTATAATAACTACAATAATTATAACAATAACAACGATAATAAAAATGATAACAATAATAACGATAATAACGATAAAACGATAATAATGATAATAATAAAAATAGTAATAATAACAATAATAACGACAAAAACGATAATAATAATAATAATGATAATAGTAATGAATACTATAATAATAAAAATAATAATAATAACGATAATAACGATAATAGTACATGTAATAATAATACTATTAACGATAATAACGATAATAACGATAATAATGATAATAACGATTATAATTACAACGATAATACCGATAATGTTATAATTAATAATAACGATAATAACGATATTTACGATAATAATAATAACAATAATATAGAAAAGAACGATATTATCTAGAATAACGATATTAATAATAACAATTTTAACTATAATAACGATGAAACGATAATAATATCATCAATATTACCGATAATATTGATAATAATAATAATGATAATAGCAATAATAACGATAATAAAGATATTAACGATAATAATGATAATGATAATAACGATAATAATAATAATAATAATAATAACAAAAATAACAATAATTACCATAATGGCTATAATGACGATAATAATAATAACGATAATAACGATATCAATGATAATAACGATAATAGCGATAATAATGATAATTATAATAACGATATTAACGACAATAATAATAGTAATTATAGCGTCAAAAGGGATAATAAGTACGTCAACTATAATAAATATAACAATAATATCAATAAAAATGATAATAACGATAATAATAATAAAAATAATGACGATTTTAACCATATTACGATAATAGCATTAACTATAATAAGGATAAAAATCTTAAGAATAATAACGATATTAAAGATTTTAACGATAAAAAATTTAAGGATATTAACGATTATAACGATAATAATGATAATAATAATAATAATGATAGCATTAATAAAGTTAAAAGCGTAAATAACGATAATAGCGATATTACTTGTAATAATTATAACGAATATAACGATAATAACGATAATTATGAAATTAATAATAATAATAATATCGATAATAATGATTATAACGATAATATCTATATTAACTATAAAAACGACAATAATATTAATAATAATAATGAAAATAATAATACCGTTAATGACAATAATAGCGATAATAGTAATAGTAAATGTAATATCAATAATAACAGTAATATCGATATAAAGATAATAACGATAATAACGATAGTAACAACGATAATAATAATAATAATAATAACGATAAAAGGGATAATAACTATGTCAACTATAATAATAATAACAATAATATCAATAAAAACGATAATAACGATAAAAATAATAATAATAATAATAATAATAATAATAACGATATTAACGATAAGAACGATAATAATGATAATAATCTTAACTATAATAACGATATTAAAGATTCTAAGGATAATAATAATAAGGATAATATCAATAATAACGAAAGGAATAATAATTTAATATCGATAGTAACAATAATAACGACAAAGATGATAGTAACGATAAAAATAATACCGATAATAACGATAATAATAAAAAACATATTAAAGATAATAACGCTAATAACAATACTAACGATAACAGCGATAATAATAATAACGATATTAAGGATAAAATTGGTAATAATTGTAACAATAATTACAATAAAAACGATAATAATAATAACAACAAATACATTAATAACGATATTAACTATGATAAAATTTATAATAATAACGACAATTACGATAATAATGATAATAATAGATGTAATAATACCA
Organism: Vespa crabro; assembly: GCF_910589235.1. Lineage (NCBI taxonomy): Eukaryota > Metazoa > Arthropoda > Insecta > Hymenoptera > Vespidae > Vespa > Vespa crabro. The sequence goes on from NW_025813595.1 coordinate 4,721,313, forward strand.
ATATTATGAGTATTAAATATAATAATGATTATAATTATAATAGTAGTAGTTATAATAACAGTAATAACAATAATAACGATAATAACGATAATAAGACTGTTAACGATAATAATATTAACGATAATAACGATAATAACCATAAAAATATTAACAATAATAATAAAGATAACAACGCTATTAACGATAATAATGACAGTAATAATAATAATAATAACGAAGATAACGTTAACAAGGATAATACCGATAATAACGATATTAACAATAATAATAATAGTATTAATTACGATAATGACGATATTAACGATAATAATAGTAGTAATAATAACGATAATAGTAGTATAACAATCGTTATAGAAGTATTAATAATAATATTAAGAATAATAACAATAAAAACGATAATATCAATAAAAATAGTAGTAATATAAAAAGTATTAATTATAATAATGATAAAAACGATTTTAACGATTATAATAATGACGATATATAGGATAAAATCGATAATAATAAAACCAATATTAACGATAATATCGATAATAATAATAACATTAATAACTATAATTACGAAAATAACGATTATAACGATAATAATAATAAGAGTAATATTAACCAAAATAAAGATAATAACGACACAATAATAATAATAACGATAATAATGGTAATAACGATAGAAATAATAGAAATAAAACAATAATATCAATAATAATGTTATAAAAGATAATAAAGATAATATCGTTAATAATAATAACGATAATAATGATAACAGCGAGAAAAAAATAACGATATTAACGATAATATTGACAATAATAAAGATAATAATGATAATAATGTTAAAACGATAATAATTATCATAATTATATTAGTAATAACGTTAATAACGAAATTAAAAATAAAAATAATAATGATAATATAAATAATAATCATAAAATTCATAACCTTAATAACGTTAATAACGATAATAACGGTAAGAATAGTAAAATTGGTAACTCTAATAACGATAATAAAGATATAATATTATTAATAATAACGATAATAACGGTAAAAACCATAATAATGATAGTAATAATACTAGTAATAATAATAATGGTAATTACGATAATAACAATAATAATAATAGTTATAATAGCATTATAACAATAATAACGATAACAACGATAATAACGATATCTATAATAACGATAATAAAGACAATAATAACAACATTATTAATATCATATACAGCTATACTAATGATGATAACCATAATGACGATAATAACGATAATATCGACAATAATAATATCAGTAATAAGGATAATAACGTTAATAACGACAATAATAATAATAATAATAATAATAATAATAATAATAATAATAATAATAATAATAATAGTAATAATAATAACGATAATAAAGATAATGACGACAATAATAATAATAATATTGATAATAATAACGATAATGAAAATAATAACGATAATAATAATAATAATAATAATAATATTCACCACAATAATGACAATAATAACGGTTATGATAAGAATAATATTAATAATATTAACGATATTAATGATAATAACGATATAATCGATAATAAAAATTACAATAGTAACGATAATAACTACAATAATGATAATAATAATAATAATTATAACGATAATAACGATAATTTCGATAATAACAATATTAATAAGAGCGATAGTAACGTTAATGGTAATAGCTATAAATTCGATAATAATGATATTAATGAAAATAACTATAATAATAATAATAAATTTAACAATAATAACGATAACAACGATAACAATATGAACGATAATAAAGTTAGTTATAACAATAATAATAACAAAATAACGATAATAAAGATATCATTAATAATAAAAGTAACGATAATGCCGATAATAACGTTAATAATAATAATAATAACAATTATAATAATATCTATAATAACGATAATAACCATTATAACGACAATAATGATAATAACGATAATAACAATTATAGTAATAATAAACACGAAAATAACGATAATAACGATAACAATAATAATAACACAAACAATATAAATAATTACAATAGTATCGATAATAACATTATGACGATAATAATAATAATAATATAAACGATAATAGCGATAATGAAGAGAATAACGATGATAAGGATAATAATATTATAGTTATTAACGATAAAAACGACAATAAAGATAATAACAATTACAATTATAAGATATTAATGAAAATAACGATAATAATGATAATATAGACAATAATAATAATAAGAATAACCATAATAATTATAATAACGATAATAATAATATCGAAAATAACGACAATAATAATAATAATAATAATAATAACGATAATAATGATAATAACGATAACATCGGTAATAATAGAAACAATAATTACGATAATAACGATATTAACGATATAATAATAATAATAATAATTTCGTTAATTAGGTTAATTACGAAAATATCGGTAATAACCACGATAACGGGGAAATCGATAATTAACAATAAAATCGATAATAACGATAATAACGACATTAAATGTAATAATAATAACGATAATAACGATAATATCGATAATAATAATATTAATGGTATTAACGATAATAACGATAATAGTAATTATAATAATAACGATAATAACGATAATAACGCATAATAATAATTACAACAATAAAAATAGTAATAATAAAAATAATAACGATGATAATGATATTGACGATAATAATAATAATATTAACAACGATATTATGTATAATAATGATATCATCAAGAATAATAAAAATAATATCGCTAATAACGATAATAACGATAATAAATTTAATAATAATATCGATAATAGCAATAATAACGATAATAAAATATTAATAGTAATAAGAATAAAGATAATATCGATAAGAAAGATAATATCGATAATAATTATAACGAAAATAACGACGATAATAATAATCATAATCAGTAATAAGGATAAATACGATAATAATTATAACAATTATATCGATAATAACGATTAGAAATATAATACTATTAACAATAATATTGCTGACAATGATAATAACGATAATTATAATAATTACATATAGATAATAAGGATTATAATGATAAGAACGAACATAAAAATATAAAAGAAAATAACGGCAATTATAATAATAATAATAGCGATAATGACGATAATGACGATAATAACCATAATGATGATAATAAGGATTATAATAATATCGATAGTAACGATAATGGTAATAATAATAATAATGATAATAACGATTATAATAATAATAATAGTAACGATAAAAGCTATAAAATCGATAAGAATAATAATAACGATAATAAGGGTACTAACGATAGCAACGATCATAAATATATCAATAAAAACGATAATTACGATATTAACGATAATAATGATAATAACAATAAAACCGATAATAATGATACGATAATGACGATTACTGTAATGATAATACTACCGATAGTTTCAATAATAACGATAATGACGTTAATAATAAAAATAATAATAAGTTAATAACGATATTAACGACATTAACGATAAAAATAATAATAACAATAATAATAAAAATAACAATTACAATAATAACGATAATAACTATAAGAAAGAGAACAATAATTACGATCATTGCGTTAATAACGATAATAATAATATCAATAATAGCGATAACATCGTTAATAACAATAATCGTAATAATAACGATAATAAGGATAATAACGGTAATATCGATATTAATAATAATAAGAATAATAAAGACATTAACAATAATGAAAATAGTAATACTAATGTTAATAACGTTATATACGATAATAACGATAATATGGATTATAATACTAACAATAAAATAGATCGTAATTATGGTTATTAAAGGTAACAATGATTATATTAAATACGATAATAACGACAATAGTAATAATAATAACAACCATTATAATGATAATAAAGATATTAATAATAATAATAATAATAATATTAATAACGATAATATCGATTATAACGAAAATAATAATTACGATAATGACGGTAATAATAATAATAATAAAGTTAATAACGATAATTACGATAATGACGATAATATTAATAAAGATAATAAGGTTAATAACGTAAATAGCGATAATAATAATAATAATAATAATAATAATAAAAATTATAATAATAATTATATATAAATAACAATAATAACGACAATAATAATATTAATAATAACAATAATAACAATAAGAAAGATAATAAGCATAATAATAAATACGATAAATAAGATAATATCGATAATAATATTAACAATATTAATGGTAATATGGATAATAATTATAACAATATTAACGATAATATCGATAATAATAATAACATATTAACGATAATATCTATAAAAATAATAATAATAATAATAACGATAATAATGATAATAACGATAATAATAATAACAATACTAACGATAATAACGATAATCACGATAATAATAATTACAATTATAACGATACTAACGACAATAATAATAGTTATATTAACAATAATAACAATAGTAACGATAATAACGTTAACAACGATACTAACGATGATAACGATAATAACAATAATAATAATAGTAATAATTAAGATAATAACGACATTTACGATAATAAGGATAATAACAATAAAAATAATAACGATAATAATGATAATAATATACACGATAATGTCGATAATATCGATAATAATATTAACAATATTAACGATAATATCGATTAATAATAATATTATAAACCAAAACGTCGATAATAATAATAATAATAATAACATTATTAACGACAATAACGATAATAACAATAATAATAATAACGAAAATAAAGATAATAATAATATTAACGATAATAATAATAATAATAATAATAATAATAATAATAATAATAATAATCAAGATAATACCGATAGTAACGATAATAACGATAATAACGATAATAACTATAATAACAATAATTGCGATAGTAACGAATATAATAATAACAATAATAACGATATTATTAATAATTTTAATAACGATAACAACGATATTTACGATAATAATTACAAGAATAATAAAAGGTAATAACGATAGCCAAATTAATACGGATAATAATAATAACAATATTAATGATAATATCGAAAATTATAATAATACTAATAGCTATAATAACGATAATATCGATAATATCGATAATAATTAAAACGACAATAACGATAAGAATAAAAATAAAATTTCGGTAGTAACAATAATAACGACAATTACGATAATAACGATAATAATAACAACTATAATGTCGATGATAATGATAGAGATCATAAAACTATTAACGATAATAATAATAATAGCAATAATAACGATATTAACGAAAATATTAATAACATTAGTAACGAAAACAACGGTAATATCTTTAATAATAATAATAATAATAAAGAAAGTAAGTATAATAACGGTGACAACTATAATATTAATAATAAATATAACGATAATAACGATAATAACGATAATAATAATACTAATAATGAAGATAATAAGGATATCAATGGCAATAACGATAATAATGTTTATAATTATAATATTATTAAAGATAATAACGGTAATAACGATGCTAACAATAATAGCGATAATAATAACTTACAACAGAAGCAATAATAACGATAATAACCATAGTTTACTTATAATAATAACGATGATAACGATTATAATTATGATTACAATATTAACGGTAATAACAATGATAATAATTATAATAATAAAGGTAATGACGATAAAAAAGTATCTAACGTTAATAATAATAAAAGCAATAATAATGATAATAATAGAAGTAATACTAAATAAATTAAGAATAATAACTATAATAACGATTATAACTATAACAGTAGTAGTAAGAATAACATTAATAACAATAATAACGATAATAACGATTATAAAAATGTTAACGATAATAATATTAACGATAATAACGATAAAAAGCATAATAATAATTATAATTATAATAAAGAATACAACGATATTAACGATAATAATGACAATAACAGAAAACAATAATGACGATAATAACGTTAACAAAGATAATATCGATAATAACGATAATGACAATAATAATAATAGTAATAATTAAGTTAGTAACGATATTTACGATAATAATAGTTGTAATAATTACAATCATAATAATAATAGCGATAATAATGTTATTACCGATAATAAGGATAATTATAATATTCATAATAACTATAATACGGATATTACCGATATTAATAATAACCAAAATAACGATTATAACGAAGAAATAATAATAATAATATCGATAATAAAGATAATAAAGACAATAATAATAATGATAATATTAATAATAATAAAAATTTTAATGACGATAATAACGGTAATAGTAGTAGATATAATATCAGTATTAACAATAAAAACGATAACAATAATAATAATAACGGTTATTACGATAATGATGCTAATAATAAAAATAAAGATTATAAAGATAACAACTATATAAACGATAATAACGATAATAAAAGAATGCTATTAATAAGGACAATAATAATAATTACGATAAAGCAATAATATTATTATCGAAATTAATGATAGTATTGTTAATAATAATAAAAATTTTAACGATAATATCGACAGTATTAAAAATAACACTAATAATAATAAGCATAATAAAGATAACAGAGATTACAATAATAACGATTCAAAAGATAACAACGGCAATTAAGATAATAGCAATAATAACGATAACATCTGTAATAAAAATAACAATATTAACGATATTAAAGAAAATAGTAAAAACAATAATAACGATAACAACGATAATAACACTAATAATAATAATAATAATAATAAAAACGAAAGTAAGTATAATAACGGTGACATCGATAATAATAATAAACATAATAACGATAATAACGGTAAGAACGATAATAACATTAATAAAATTAATAATAATATCGATAATCGCGATAATAACGATAATAACAATATTAATAGTAATAAAAATAAAGATAATATCAATAATAACGATAATATCGATAATAATTATAACAAAAATAATGAAGATAATAATAATAATAATAACGATAATAATGATAATAACGATAATAATAATAATAATAACATTAAAAACAATGATAACGATAATAATAATAATAATAATGTCATTACAAGCAATAATATCGATAATAACGATAATCACGATAATAATTATAACAATAGTAACTAAAATAACGATAATAAATATAATACTAATAACAATAATATCGTTGACAACGAAAATAACGATAATTATAATAATAATATATAGATAATAAGGATTATAACGAAAAGAACGAACATAACTATAAAAATGAAAATAAGGGCAAATATAATAATAATAATAATGAGAATGAAAATGACGATAATGACGATAATAACGAAAATGACGATAATAACGATTATAATAATAAAGATAGTAACGATAATAGTAATAATAATATAACGATAATAAAGATAATAATTGTAATATAGATAATAACGTTATTATCGACAAAAATAATAATGATATTAACGATAAAATAGATAATAATAATAACAAAATAAACGATAATATCGATAATAATAGTAAATTGAGTGACAATAAAAACAAAAATATCAAACATGACGTAAATAAAATTAACGATAAAAACGATAATATAAACAGCAATAATAACGATTTTAAAATTAAGAACGATAATAATAATAATATTAATAATAATAATAACATTATCAACGATAATAATAATAAAGAAGTTAATAATAATAATCATAATAGAGATATTAACGATAATAACAACAATAATAATTATAGCAATAATAATAATAGTAACTAAAAGAATGATAATATCGATTATAACGATAATAATAATAACGAAAGTAACGATAATATCGATAATACCAATAACAATATTATTGATAATATCGATAATAATATTAATAATCATAACGATAATAGCGATAATAACGATAATTACGATAATGACGATAATATTAATAACCATAATAACGTTAATAACTTAAATAAAGGTAATAATAATAGTAATAATAACAATAAGAACGATAATAAAGATATTAACGATAATAATATTAACGAAAATACCGACATTATTAATAATAACAACGATAATTATGATAATAACGATAATAAATGTAATAATAATAAGGATAATAACAATATTAACGATAATATTGATAATAATGATAATAACAATAATAACGATAATCACGTTAATAATAATAACGATAATAACCATAAATGCAATAATAATAATTACGATAAGAACGTAAATAACGATAATAATAAAAATAATAATAATAATAGAAGCGATAATAACGATATTAACGACAATAACGGTAATAATTATAACAATAATAACGATAATATCGATAATATTGATAATATCGATAATAATTATATTAATAATAGCTATAATAACGATAATAAGGGCAATAAAATAAAGAATAATAACTGTATTAACAAAAATATTAAGGACAATTATAACGATAATAACGATAATAATATTAATAATAATAATAATAACGAAAGTAAAGATAATAACGATGACAACGATAATAATAATAGCAATAATAATGATAATAATGAAAAAAATAATAATAGTAATAACAATAATATCGCTAATAACGCTAATGAAGATAATAATAATAATGATAACGACAATGAAATTAATATTAATAATAACGATAATATCGATAATAATAATAACGTAAATAACGATAATAAAGGTAATAATAGTAAATATAATAACGTTTATTACGATAATAACGATAATAACGATATTAACTATAATAACGATAATAGAGATATTAACGATAAAAATAATAACAATAATAACGATAATAACAATTATAATGATACTAACGAAAATAATATTAATAATACTAGCAATAATAACAATAATAACGATAAAAAAATAACAATATTAACGACATTAAAGCTAATATTAATAACAATAGTAACGATAACAACGATAGTAACCCTAATAATAATAATAATATTAACGAAAATAAAGATAATAACGAAGACAACGATAAAAATAATAACAATAATAACGATAGTAACGATAATAACGAAAATAATAATAACAATAATAACGATAAAAAGGATATCAATGATTATAACGGAAATAACGATAATAATATTAATAATAATAACAACAATAACAATTAATACGACATTACGATAATAATAAAAGTAATAATAACTATATTAAAAATAATAATTATAATAATCATAATAACTAAAATAATAGTAGCAGTAATGAAAGTAATAACAATAATAGCCATAAAAACAATTTTAACGATAATAATAATAACGATAATAACGATAATATCGATTATAATAATAACAATATACGATAATATCGATATTAATAATTCTAATGATAACAATAATAACGATCATATCAATAATAGCGATTATAATAATAATGATAATAATGATAATAATAATAATAATATTATCGTTAGTAAAAATAATAATGATAACGATGTTTATAAAAGTAATAATAATAACGATTATAACGATAATAACGATAAAAATGACAATAACGATAATAATTATATTAGTAATTGCATTAATAACGATAATAACGATAATAGAAGAAACAAGAATAACGATATTAGCGAAAATATTAATAACAATTGTAACGTTATCAACGATAATAAAAAAAAAAATAATAATAATATTAACGAAAGTAAAGATAATAACGATAACAATAATAACATTAATAGCGATAATATCGATTATAATAATACCGATAATATCGATAATAACGATAATAATAATAGAAATAATAACAATGATAACGATAATATAGATAGCGATAATATTATTAACGATAATAATGACAATATTAATATTATTAATAACGATAATAACGATAATAAAGATAATAATATTAATATTAATAAAGATAATAACGGTATTAACGATAATACCGATAATAACGATAATAACGATAATCATACTAACGATAATAACGATAATAACGGTAATAATGATAGCAATTATAACAATAATAGCAGTAATAACGATAATAATGATAATATTATACGATTATAACGACAATAGTAATAAAAATAAGAACGATAACAAAAATAATTAATATAATAGTAATAATAATAATTATAATAAAATTAAAAACAATCATTTGTATAATAACGATAATAATAGTGGTAATGTTAAGAATAATAACGATATTAGTAGTAATATTAATAAGGATAATAACAATATTAACAATAATATCGATAATAATAATAATAAAATTTATAATAATAACGATAATAACGATTATCGTTAATAATAATAATAACAAAATTAACGATAATAGCAATGAAATTCTAACGATAATACTGGATATGATGATAAGAAAGATAATAACACTAATAATAATAAAAATAATAACGACAATAACGATAACAATGATAATAATAGATGTAATAATAACAATATTAAGATTAATAACTATAATAACGATTATAACGATGATAGTATTAGTAATAAAAAAAGAAATAACAATAATAACGATAATAATGCTTGCAACATTGTTAACGATAATAATATTAAAGATTATAACGATAATAACCATAATAATAATAATAATAATAATAAAGATAACAACGATAATAACGATAATAATGACAGTAATAAAAACAACAATGACGTTAATAAAGTTAACAATGAAAATAACGATAATTACGTTAATAACAATAATAGTAATAGTAATAATTAAGATAATAACGATATTTACGATAATAAGGATAATAACAATAAAAATAATAATGATAATAATGTTAATAATATTAACGATAATATCGATCATAATAATAATATTATAAACCTTAACGTCGATAATAATAATATTAATAATAACATTATTAACGATAATAATCATAATTACTATAATAATAATAACGAAAATAACGATAATAATATTAGCGATAATAATAATAATAATAATAATAAAGATAATAACGATAGTAACTATAATAAGGATAATAACGATAATAACTATTAAACGACAATTGGGATAGTACCGAATATAATAATAACAATAATAACAATATTAGTAGTAAAATTAATAACGATAATAATGATATTTACGATAATAATTATGATAATCATAATAATAATAAAGGTAATAACGATGTAAATGATTCTAACGATAATAATGATAACAACAATAACGACAATAACGAATATGATGTTCAGAATGATAATAATATTAACTATAATAAAAACAATAATTACAATCACGATAATAAAGATAATAATAGAAGTAATAATAACAATATTAAGAATAATAAATATAATAACGATAATAACAATAATAATATTAGTAATAAGAAAAGTAATAACAATAATAACGATAGAAACGAATTTAAAGATTATAATAATGGTGATAATTACGATAATATCGATAATAATAATAACTATAATAACGATAATAAAGATTATAGAGATAATAATAATTATAGTAATAATAACGATATTATAGATACTAACGACAAAATAATAATAATAATTATAACGATTATAACGGTAATAACGATAAAAACTATAGAAAAATAACAATAATATCAATAAAAACGATAACAAAGATAATAAAGATAATATCGATAATAATAAATAAGATAATATCGATTTCATCGATAACAATAATAACAATATTAACGATAATATCGATCATAATAACAACAAAATCGACAATAATATCGATAATAATAATAACAATAATATCAATAATAACGATAATAAAGATAATAAAGATAATATCGATATTAATAAATAGGATAATATATCCTATTTATTAATATCGATTAATATCGGTATCATCGATAATAATAATAACAATAATAACAATAATACCGATACTAACGATAATATCGTTAATAATAATAACGATAATAATGATAATAGCGATAAAAACAATAACGATATTAACGATAATATTGACAATATTAAAGATATTAATGATAATAATTTTAAAACGATAATAATTATCATAATAATAATAGTAATAACGATAATAACAATAAAAAAAATAAAATAATAACGATAATATAGATAATAATAATAAAATTAATAACGTTAATAACGATAATTACGATAATAACGGTAATAATAATAAAATTAATAATGCTAATAACGAAAATAAAAATAATAATATTATTAATAATCCCGATAATATCGATAATAGCGATTATAACGATATTAAAGACAGTAATAATTATAATAATAATAAAAATAATATTAACGATAACAATGAAAATAATGATAATAATAGTAGTAATAATAACAATAATAACAATAATAACGATAGTAAAGTTAATAACGATAATTATGATAATAGCAATTATAATAATTACGATAATAACGATAATAGTAGAATTAATAATAACGTTAATAATATAAATAATAATAATAATAACGATAATAACAATAATATCAATAATAATAATAACTATATTAACGATAATAACACTTATAGTAATAATAATAATAACGATAATTACGATAATAATAATAATAATAATAAAAATATTAAAATTTTTAATCACCAGAATACTAACAATAATACCGGTTATGATAAGAATAATATTAATAATAATAACGATAATAATGATAATAACGATATAATCGATAATAATGATAATAATACTAATAATTATAACGATAATAACAATAATATCGAAAATAATAATATTAATAAGAGCGTTAATAACGTTAACAGTAATAAGTATAAAATCGATAGTAATGATATTAATGAAAATATTCATAATAATAAAAATAAATATAACAATACAAACGTTAATAACAATAATAATAATAGTAATTACAAAACTAACATATATAATAACATATATAACATATATAATAACAATAATAATAATAGTAATTACAAACTAAAAAAAATAACAAAAACGATAATAGTAAGAATAATTATAATATCTAAAATATGGTTGATTACGAAAATAACGATAATAATGATAATAACTATAATAACGACAATAATAATAATAATAATAAAGATAATAACGATAATAACGATAATAGCGAATATAATAAAAACAACAATAAAGATAACAATGATATTAATAATAATAACAATAATAACAATTATAGCTATAATAACAATAATAACGATAATCGCGTTAATAATAATAACACTAATAACTATAATATCGACAATAACGATAATTACGATATACTAATAACAATTATAACGATAATAACGATAATAACAATAATATTAATAATAATAATAATAATGACAACAATAATAAGGATAATAGCAATAATAATAATAACAAAATTATCGATTACATTGTTTATAAAGGTAATGAAAGTATCGATAATATTAATTATAATAATAACTATAATTACGGTAATAATAATAGAAAAGATAATAATACTAATGTTTATAACTATAATAAAGATAATAACGATAATAATAATAAAATTAATAACGATAATAACGTTTATATCGATAATAATAAGAACAATAACATTGATAATAACGAAAATAATCATAATATCTGTAATAATAATAATAAAAATAACTATTAAAACGGTAATAACAAAAAGAATAATAACAATAATGACGATAATAACGGTAATAACGATAATAATAATAATAATAATGACGATAATAACGGTATTAACGCGTAATAATAAATACAACAGTAACAAAAGTAATTATAGCAATAATAACGATGGTAACGAAATGGAAGATGATGGTAAAACATTAATTACAAAATTAAGGATAATAACGATAATAACGATATAAATAATATAAATAATATAATAATTATAATAATAATAATAATAATAACTATAATAAATATGATAACGTTAATAATACAAGTAATAATAACAATAATATCATTATTAAAGATAATAAAGATAAGAACGATAATAATAATCATAATAATAACAATAATATTCATAACAATATTAACGATAATAACGGTAATGACGATAATAATAATATCGATAATTACGATAATATCGATAATAATATTAACAATATTATCAATCATAAACATAATAGTAATAATAATAAAATGTATACCGATTATAATAATAACATTACAAGAAAAATAATAACAATATTACCGATAATATCGATAATAATAACAACAATAATATCAAAAGTAGTAATAACGATAATATCGATAATAATGTCAATAAAGATAAAAATAATAACAATAACAATAATAACGTTAGCAATAATAACGAAAATAATAATAGAAGCGGTAATAATAATAATAATAATAACGATAATAGCAATAACAATGATAATGATAATAAAGATAATATCGATAATAATTACAACAATATAAACGAAAGTAACCTTAATGATAATAATAGTAATAACAATAAAAACGATAATAACGATAATAAAGATAATAACACTAATGATATTAACGATAATAGTAATAAATATAATAACGATAAAAACGACAATAAAGATAATAATAATAATAATAACAGTAATGAATATAAGGATAATAACGATTATAATAATAATAATAATAACGAAAATAAGGATAATAACGATAACAACGAAAATAATAATAACAAAAATAGCGATAATAACGATTTTAACGATAATAAGGATAATAATAATTATAATAACAATAGATACAGTAAAATCGATAATAACGAAAAAACGATGATAACGATATTAACGATAATAATAATAATCAGAATAACGATGATAACGACAATATCGATAATAAAAAAAATAATAATAATAATGATCGTAACGATAATAAAGAAAATAATAGCATTTCTAGTAACAATAATCATAGTAATAACTATAACAACGATAATATCGAAAATAATAACAATGACAAAGTTAATAGAAATGATAATAATAGCGATAATAACGATAATTACTTTAATAATAATAACAATAATAAAGATAATACTGATATTGACATTAATAACAATAATAATAATAGCAACAATAAAGATAATTAGGAAAATAAAAATTATAATTAAAACGATATTAAGGATAAGAACGATATCATCAATAATATAAATTAGAAAAATAAAGATAATATCGATTATATTAATAAAAATATTAACAATTATATAGATAATTATAATAATAATATTAACAATAATAACGATAATAACAATATTAACGATAATAAGGATAATAAAAATGACGATATTTATGAATATAACGATAAATAAATATTAATAATTCCAATAATAAGGATAATAAAGATATCGTCGATAATAATAATAACAATAATAATGATAATATAGATATTAATATTATCAATATTAACGATAATAAGGATAATTTTAATAATAATAATAACGATAATAACTGTTTTAATGATAAATATAATAACGATAATAACGATTTTAACGATAATGACGATATTATCAATAATAATAATAATAAAAATAAAGATAATAACTTAAGTAATGGAAATAACGATAATAATAAAAAAATAATAACGATAATAACGATAAAAATAAAAATATTAACAATAATAACGATAATAGCGATAACAAAGTTAATAATTTTAGTAATTATAACAATAATAATATTACTAACGATAATAACGATTTTAAAGATTCTAATAATAACGATTATAACGTTGATATCGATAATAACAGTAATACTAATAATAATATAATCTATAATAACAATAATTACGATAATAAAGAAATTAACGATAATAATAATGATGAAAATGACGATAATTAAAAAAAAATAATATTAATAATAAGAATAACGATGATACCGATAATAACGGTAATAATAATAATAAATATAAATATAATATCGTTAATAATGATAGTAATAATAATAATAATAATAATGACTATAATAATAATAACAATAATAACGATAAGGAGAAAAATAGCGATAAAATTTATAACCATAAAATCGATAACAACGATATTAATGGTAATATTAATAATAATAATATCGACTATAAGGATAATAAAGATAAGAACGATTATAATAATATCAATAATAACTATAATAACGATAGTAATAATAGTATATATATAGATATCTATAGTAATATAGGATAAATATATAGATAGTGTTTATAAGGACGATATTAAATAAAAACGATAATAAAGAAAATAACGATAATAACGATAATAACGACAATAATAATAATAATAAAACTATAATAAAGACAATTTCGATTATAATAATAACGATAATAACGATAATATCGATTAAAGTAATAACAATAAAATCGATAATAAAGATAATCATAAAGATAATAACAAAAATAACGAGAATAACGTCAATAAAAATTATATTATGTACGGTAATGACGATAAGAAAGAGGTTAACGGTAATAACGATAATATCGACAATAATAATAAAAATAAGAATAATAACGATAACTACAAAAAGACGATAATAGTAATATTAATAATAATGAAAACAAGGATAATAACGATAACAACTATTATAATAATAATAATAGTAATAGTAATAATAATAGCAATAATAACGATAATAAAGATAATTACAATAACAATAATAACGACAATATCGATAATAGCGATAACAATAATAACAATAGTAACTATAATAACCATAATAACGATATTACAGTAATAAAAATAAAGGTAATATCGATAATAAGGACAATAATAATAGTAATAATAACGATAATAACGATAATATCGATAATAATTATAACGAAAATACCGACAATAACATTATTAATATTAACGATAATAAGAATAACAATAATGACATCGATAATAGTAATAACAATAATATCGATAATAAGGGTAATTATGAAAATAACAGTAATAACGATAATATATATAAAACGACAATAATAATAATAATAAAAACGATAATAGGGATAATAACGATAATAAAGATAATAACGTTAATAATAATAATAATAATAAAGTAACGGTATTAACGGTAATAACGATAATAATAATAACAATAATGACGATATTAAAAAAAATATTGATAATAACAATAATTATAATTATAATAATAATAATAAAAACGATAATGACAATAATAATAGTAACAATAATAACGATAATAAAGAATTAACGATAATAATAAAAAAAATTATAAAGATAATTCTAATAATATCGATAATAGCAATAACTATAATAACTATGATTACGATAATAACAATAGTAATAATGACCAAAATATCGAAAACAACGATAATAGCGATATTAATAATAACAAAAATGAAGATAATATCGGTAAAGTGAATAGTAATAAAATAATAGGTACGATAATAACGATAATAACGATAATAATAATAATAATAATAACTTTAATATCGTTAATAGTAACAACTAAAAATTCGATAATAATGGTATTAATGAAAATAACTAGAATAATAATAATACATATAACAATAAAAACGATAATAACAATAATAATATTGACATTAATAACGATAATTACGATAATAACGATAGTAATAAAGACTATAATAACGGTAAAAAAGATGATAACGATAATAATTATAATAATAATAATAATAATAATAATAATAATAATAATATTATCGATAATAAGTATAATTTCGAAAATAACGGTTATAAAGATATTAACAAATAATAACGACAATAATAATAATAATAATAACGATACTAACGATAATAACGATAATAATAATAATAATAAGAAAGATAATAACGGGATTAACGATAATAACGATAGTAATAATTACAATAATAACGATAATGTCGATAATAATAATAATTACGATAATTATAAGAACAAAAATTACTATAATAACGATATTAACAATAATATTAATAAGAATTACGACGATAATAAAGAAATAACGATAGTAATAATAACAATTATAACGATAATAATAGTACTGACCATAACAATAATAACGACAATTACGATAATGTCGATAATAATATTAACATTAGTAACGTTCATAACGATAACAGTAATAATAATAACATGTATAACGATAAAAACGATAATAACGATAATAACGATGATAATAATAACGATAATAATTTTAATAACGATAATAACGATAATAACGAAAATAACGATATTAATAACAATAATTATAAAAATAAAAATAAGGATTATAACAATCATAACGATAATAATACTAGTAACAGTAACAATAATAATAAATATAATAAAGATATTGAGGATACAAACGATATTAGACATAATAGCGGTAATAAAATTAATAATAATAACTATAATAACGATAATAACAATAATAATAAGAACATTAATAGCGATAATAACGAAAATAAAATTAATAATAATAATAATGGCGATATTATAGATATTAACGATAATAATAAGAACGATAATAACGACAATAGTAATTATAACAATAACGATAATAATGTTAATAACGACAATAATAATAATAATATTAAATATGATAACGATATTAACGCTAATAACGTTAATAATAATAACAACGATTATAATAATAATAATAATAACAAAATTAACGAAAATATCGATAATATCGGTATAATTATAATAATATAATCGATAATTGTGTTATTAGAAATATTAATAATGACAATAATAACGATAATGACGATAATAACGAAAATACTAATAACCATAATAACGATAATAATAATAATACGAATAACGATAATAACGATAATAACGTTAACAATAATAGTAATAATAACAATAATAACGATAATAACTTAAATAACGATAATAATAATAACGATAATAAAGTTAACATCAAAAAATGTAATAACAATATTAACGATAATCACAATAATAATAATAATAATGAAAATAATAATAACGATAATAATAATAATATTAATAACGATAATTACATTAACAACGATAATAGTAATAATGACGTTAATAGTAATAATCATAATGAAGGTATTAGCGATAATATCAACAATAATAATAATAATAAAACCATAATAACAATAATAAAAATAATAACTATAATAACGATAATAATAGTGAAAATAATAGTAATAATAGATGTACTATTATTAAGGATAATATCGATTATTATATTAATAATAATAACGTTAAATACGATAACAGCGACAATATTATTATTAATATTAACGTTAATACGTAGAATTACTATATAAACTTAATAGTAATAACAATAATAACGATAAAAACGATATTAACGATAATAACAATAATAATATTGATA
The DNA here is from genome assembly GCF_910589235.1 of Vespa crabro. Taxonomy (NCBI): domain Eukaryota; kingdom Metazoa; phylum Arthropoda; class Insecta; order Hymenoptera; family Vespidae; genus Vespa; species Vespa crabro. Next base: position 4,740,500 of record NW_025813595.1, read on the forward strand.
GTAACGATAATAATAATAGCAATAATAACGATTTTTAATGTTAAGAATGATAATAATAGTAACATTTATAACCATTATAACATTATCAACGATAATAATAATAATGACGTAGATAATAATAATCATAATGAAGATATTAACTATAATTTCAACAATAATAATTCTAAAAATTATAATAATAATAATAGTAACCATAAGAACAATAATATCAATAATAACGATTATAATAATAACGATAGTAACGATAATAGAGATAATAACAATAATAATATTAACGATAATATCGACATTATCGATAATATTAACAACGATAATTTTGATAATAACGATAATAAAATTAATAACAATAATAACGATAATATCGATAAAAACGATAATAACAACAAAAATAGTATTTATAATTACATTAATAACAATAATAGGCATAAAAACGATGTAACGATAATAATAATAACGATAATAACAATAATATCGATAATATTAATATCAATATTTACGATAATTTCGATATTAATAATTGTAATAATAACAATAACAACAATCATAAAGATGATAGCGACTATAAAAATAACGATAATACCGATATTAAGAATAATAATATTATTGTTAGTAACAATAATAATGATAACGATGTTTATAATAATAATAATAATAACGATTATAACGTTACTAACCATATTAATGATAATAACGATATTAACGATAATAAAAGGAACAATAACAACGATATTAACGAAAATACTAGCAATAATAACAATTGTAACGTTATCAACAACACTAAAAATAATAATAATAATAATAATAACGAAAGTAAAAATAATAACGATAACAATAATAACAATAATAGTGATAATATCAGTCATAATATTAATAGTAATAACATTAAAAACGATAATAACGATAATAATAACATTATTAGTAATTACAATAATAACGATAATAAAGGTAATAAAAACAACAATAATAGCGATATTAACGAAAATAGTGTTAACAATTGTAACGAAAACGACCATAACAACATTAATAATAAAAATAATAATAGCGAAGGTAAGTATGATAACGGTGACAACTATAATATTAATAATAATAATAAGGATAATAACGATAATAATGATAATAATAATTCTAAAAATAGAGATAATAACTTATTAATGGCAATAACGATAATAACGATAATAATTAAAATAATATTAAAGATATTAACGTTAGTAGCGACAATAAAATAATAATATTAAAACAATAATAACAATAAAAACGATAATAGCAATAATAATTATATCGATATTAACGATAATGTCGTTAAAAATAATAACAAGATTACCGATAATATCGATAATAATAATAATAATATTAATAATAATAATAATAATAATAATAATAATATTAATGATTAAAACGAAAATAATGATAATAATGGTAGTAATAATACCAATAATTACAATAATAACGATAATAATAGAGACAATAATAATAATATTAAAAATAATTACAAAAAAATAACGATTTATCTATAATAACGATATTAATAATAACGATATTATCGATAATAATAATAATTTTAATAGCAATAATGACCTTAATAAAGATAATAACGTAAATAATGAAACGATAATAACGATAATAGTAATAATAATATCGATAGTAATAATAATTACAAAAATGACGATAATAACGATTATAATAATAACGATAATGAGGATGATAATAATATCTATAATAGCACTAATAACGATAATAATTATAATTATAATAGCAATAATAACGATAACAACTATAATAACATTATTCATAATAATAATGATAACGAAACTAAGAATAATAATTGTGTAAAAGATAAAAATAATAACATTAATATCGGTGATAAAGATAATAACGGTAATAATAATAATAATAATAATAACGAAAATAACGATTAGAATGATAATAACGTTAATAATGCTAATAATAAGAGCAATAATAACAATAAAAGGATAATAATTATAATAATAGATGTAATAATTACAACATCAACTATAATAAAGATAATAATAATAATAATAGTAGTAATCATATCAATAATAACAGTATAAACAATAAAAACTATAATAAAATTTTATCCATAATAATAATAATAATATTAACGATTATAACGGTAAAAACGATAAGGACATTAATAATAATAGAATTAATTACGATAATTACGTTTATAACGTTAATAGTGATAGCAAGAATAACGATAATAAGGATAGTAATAATAATAATAGTAATAAAAATAATATCGAAAATAACGGTAATAACGATTACGAAGATAATAATGATAATAATAAGATAATAGCGATATAAATGATAATATCGATGACAACGATTAAAATAATAACAATAATACCAATAATAACAGTAATAACGACAATAATTATATTAATAATAATTATAATAATAATAATAACGATAATAGCGATAATATCGATATTATTAAAAATAATGATAAATATAAAAATAACAACGATAGTGATGAAAATAAAAATTTTAATAATAACGATATTTTCTATAATAGTGATAATACTAATACCGATAATAACGATTAAATTATAATAACAATAATAATAATAATATTATTATTAACGTTAATAACGATATCAAGGACAATATTGATAATAATATTAATAATTTTAACATAAATGTCGTTAATAACGAAAATTATTTTAATAGAAGTAATAATAACAATATTAACAATGTCTGCAATAATAATGATAGTAAGGATATTAATAGTGGTAACAATTAAAGTAATAACAGTAATAACGATAATAACAATAATAAGGATAATAATAATAAAGATAATAACGATAGTAGTAATAATAATATCGATAGAAACAATAATGACGGTAATAACGAAAATAACGATAATAACGATAATAATAATAAAATTAATAACGATAATTACGTTAATAAAGAAAATAATATTAACAATAATAACGATAACAACGATAATAAGGATAATAGTAATAACGATAATAACGACAATAGTAATTTTAAAAATATTGATGAAAACGATAATAACAATAATAATAATAATAGTAATAATAATGAAAACGATAAAAACAATAATTACGATATTAATAATGATAATAATAACAATAATAAAGATAATAACTGAAATAATAATAATAATAATATTAATAATAATAATAATAATAGTAGTAATAATAACTATAATAATGATAATAATAAATAAGATAATATCGATCAATTCGATTATAATAATAACAATATTAACGATAATATCTAGAAAAAAAAATAATAATAATAATAAAAGTAAGAACGATAGTAGAGAAAACAACAATGATAATAATAATAACGATAATAAGGATAATAACGTTAATAAAAATAATTATAATAAAGATAACAACGATAATGACGAAAGTAGCGATAATAATATTTTCAATAAGAAAGATAATTACGATAATAATGATATTAGCAATAAAATTTATAATAATGATTACAATAATGACGATAATAATGTAAATAATAATAACAATAATAACGATAATAACGACATTCACGATAATAATAATTACAATAATAACGATAATAACGACATTCTCGATAATAATAATTACAATAATAACGATAATAACGACAATAATGATAACAAGGAAGATAATTATAATAATAATATCAATAGAAACGATAAATTGGTAATACTTACGATTATAACGATAATAACGTTAATAACGATATTAACCATAATAAGATTAATAACTATATTTACGTTAATAACGATAATAATATCAGCAATAATAGCGGTAATAGCGACAATAAGAGTAACAATAATAATAACATTACTGACAATATTATCGATGATAACGATAATAAAAATAACGGTAATGACAATAATAATAATAATAGTAATAAAAATAATAATTATAATAACGTTAATAATAATAACAATGATAACGGCAATAATGATAATAATATAAATAAAGATATTAGCAATAATAATAGTAGTAATTAATAACATTTATAACGAAATTAACGATAATAACGATAACAATAATAACGATTATTACTATAATAACTAAAATAATAAAAACGATAGAAACGATATTAGTAAAAATAATAATACCGATAAAAACGATAATAAATTTAATAATAATAAAAAGAATAACGATAGTAAAAAATTAACCGTATAAACGATGATAAAACCAAAAACTACGAATATAACGATAATAATTATAACAATAATAACGATAATAACTACAATAATTATAACAATAACAACGATAATAAAAATAATAACAATAATAACGACAATAACGATAATAATAATAATACTGATAATAGTAATAAAAACGATAATAATAAAAATAATAATAATAACGATAATAACGATAATAGTACATGTTATAATAATACTAATAACTATAATAACGATAATAACGATAATAATGATAATAACGACTATAATTACAACGATAATACCGATAATGTTATTATTAATAATAACGATAATAAGGATATTTACGATAATAATAATAACAATAATATAGAAAAGAACGATATGATCTAGAATAACGATATTAATAATAACGAAATTAACAATAATAACGATGAATCGATAATAATAACATCAATATTACCGTTAATATTGATAATAATAATAATGATAATAGCAATAATAACAATAATAAAGATATTAACGATAATAATGGTAATGATAATTACGATAATAATAATAGCAATAATAGCGATAACATCGTTAATAACAATAATCGTAATAATAACGATAATAGTTGTAATAACGATGACAACGATAATAATAATAATAGTATTAACGATAATAACGATATTAACGAAAATAAGGATAATAATAATAGCAATAATAACAATAATAGCGATATTAATTATAAAAAGAATAATAAAGACAGTAACAATAATAATAATAGTAATAATAATGTTAATAACGTTATTAACGATAATAACGATAATAATAATAACAGTAATAAAGATAATAACGATAATATCGATTATAATAATAACAATAAAATCGATATTAATGATATTAATGATAACTATAATAACATTAATTACGAAAATAACGACAATAGTAATAATAATAATACCCATAATAATATTAACAATAATCACGATAATGAATATTTTTACGATAATAATAATAACGAAAATAACGATAATGACGATAATAATAATAATATTACTAACAAAGGATATAAAGACATTCACGAAAATAACGATAACAATAATAATAACGCTAATAATGAAAATAATAATAACAATAATAACGATAATAACGGTTATAATTATAATAACTATAATAATGATATATTAACAATAAGAGTAAAAGTAATAATAAAGACATTAACGTTATGATCGATAATAATGATAATAACGATACTAATAATAATAATAATAACAATAATAAAAATAATAACGATTATAATCATAATAACTATAATAATGATATTATCAATATGAATAAAAGTAATAATAAAGACATTAACGTTATGAACGATAATAACGATAATAATAATAACAATAATTACGATTATAAGGATAATAATGTTAATAACGAAAATAATAGTAATAATAAAAATGATAATAACAATATTAACGATAATAAGCATTATGATAATAATAATAAGAACGATAAAATCGATAATAACAAAATTAACGATAATGACGATTATAATAATAATATTAAAAACGATATTATATATAATAACGAAAACATCGAGAATAATAATAAAAATAATATCGATAATATTAATAATAACGATAATAATAATAATAATATTAACAAGGATAATAACGATAATTTCGATAATATCGATAATAACAAAAATGATAATAATAATAATAACGATAGTAATGATAATAACGATATTAATAATAATAATAACACTAGAAACAATAATAACGATAATAACAATAATAATGATAGCATTACAAACAATAATATCGATAATAACGATAATTACGATAATAATTATAACAATAATATCGATAATAAAGGACAAAAATAAAATAATATTAACAATAATATCGATGGCAACGATATTAATGATAATTATAATAATTATATATCAATAATAAAGATTATAAGGATAAGAACGAACTAAACTATAAATAAGTAAATAACGGCAATTATAATAATAATAATAACGATAATGACAATAATAACGGTAATGACCATAATAGCGATTATAATAATAACGATAGTAACGATATTAGTAATAATAATAATAATGATAATAACGTTTATAACAAATATAATAATAAGGTAATAACGATGTTAACGACAAACACGATAATAATGAAAATTGCAATAATAATAAAAATAACAATTACAATAATAACGATAATAACTATAAGAAAGAGAACAATAATAACGATCATAGCGTTAACAACGATAATAATAATAGCAATAATAGGGATAACATCGTTAATAACAATAATTGTAATAATAACGATAATAAGGATAATAACGGTAATAACGATAATAATAATAATAATAATAACGATAAGAACGATATTTACGAAAATAAGGATAATAATAATAACAATATTATCAATAATACCGATATTAATAATAATAGGAATAATAAAGACAGTAACAATAATAATAATAGTAATACTAATGTTAATAACGTTATAAACGATAATAACGATAATATGGATTATAATACTAACAATATAATAGATCGTAATTATCGTTATTAAAGGTAACAATAATTATATTAAATACGATAATAACGACAATAGTAATAATAATAATAACCATAATAATGATAATAAAGATATTAATAATAATAATAATAATAATAATAATAATAATAATATTATTATTAACGATAGTAACGGTTATAATGTTAATAACTATATTAACGATATTAACAATAGGAATAATAATAATAATAGAGATATTAAAGTTATTAACGATAATAATAATAATAGTAACAATAATAACGAAAATGACGACAAAAACGATAATAATAATAACGATAATAACAATAATAGTAATATTAATAATACCTATAGTAACAATAATAACGATAATGACAATAACAATAATTATAATAATAACGATTATAAGGATAATTACGTTAATAACAATAACAATAATAAAATTAATAACGAAAGTTACGATAATATCGAATATAATAATAGCATTAATAACGATAATAATGATAACGATGACAACGACAAAAATAATAATATTAATATAAATAATAACGAAAATAAGGATAATTACGATAACAACGATATAATCAATAATAATAATAATAATGATAATAACTATAATAACAAAAAAAACACTGATAACGAGAGGAATAGGAACGATAATAACGAAATAAGAATAATAATAATTACATTAATAACGATAACAACGACAATAGCGATAAAAATAATAATAATAATAACGAAAGTAAGGATAATAACGTGCCAAGGATAATAATAATAACAATAATAAGGATAAGAACAACAATAATAATGAAGTAAATAAAGATATTAGCGATGACAACGATAATAATAATAACAATTATAAAGATAATTACGATTATAACGATTATAAGGATTATAACAATAACGATAATAACGATTTTACTAATAATAATAAGAACGATAATGAAGATAAAACGATAAAAGTGATAATAAATATAATAACAAAAATAACAATTAAATAATAGTATTAATAGAGATATTAACGTTATTAAAGATAATAACGATAATAATAAGAACAGTAATAAAGATTAATACGATAATAACGAAAATTATAATAAAAATATTAACATATATAGAGATAAATACAATTTCAAAGATAATAATTATAACAATAATATCGATAAAAACGATATTAACGATAATAACAATAACGATAGTAACGATAATATCGATAATACTAATAACAATATTATTGATAATATCGGTAATAATAATAATAATGACGATAATATCGATAATAACGATAATAATGATTATAACGATAATATCGATTATAACGAAAATAATAATTACGATAATGACGGTGATAATAATAATAATAAAGTTAATAACGATAATTACGATAATGACGATAATATTAATAAATATAATAAGGTTAATAACGTAAATAGCGATAATAATAATAGTAATAATAATAATAATAACGATAATAACGATTATAATGATAAGAACGATAATAATAGAAGTAATAATAACAATATTAAAAATAATAAGTAAAATAACGATAAAAAAGATAATGAAAATAATAATAATAGTAATAATAATAAAGATAATTACGATATTAACGATAATAATAAAAGTAATAATAAAAAAATAACAATAATTTCGTTAATAACAATAATAACGATATTAATAATAGCGATAATAACGACAATAAAAATAATAATATCGATAATAAAGATAATAACGACAATAATAATAATAATAATAATAATAAAAATAATAATAATAATAATAATAATAATAAAAATAGTAATAATATTAATATCGATAATAACAATAATAACGATAATAATAATATTAATAATAACAATAATAACAATAAGAACGATAATAAGGATAATAATAAGTACGATAAATAAGATAATATCGATAATAATAATCGATAATGTATATAAAAATACAAAAAATAATAATAACGATAATAATTATAATAACGATATTAGTAATATTAATAATAAGGATAATTACGATAATAACGATAATAATAATAACAATAATAATGATAATAACGATAAACACGATAATAATAATTACAATTATAACGATAATAACGACAATAATGATAATAAGGAAAATAATAATAATAATAATAATAATAAAAACGATAAAGATGATAATAATACTTACAAAAATAATGATAATAACAATAATAACAATATTAACTATAATAAATATAATAACGATATGGTATTAACGATAAAAACGGTAATAGTAGTAATAGTAGTAACAATAATAACGATAATATCTATTTAATAATCTATAAAAATAATAATAATAATAATAATAAAAGTAATAACGGTAATACCGATAATAACAATGATACTAATAATAACTATAATAAGGATAAAAACTATAATAATATTAATCATAGTAAAAATAACAACGATAATAACGATAACAATTATAAAACAGATAATAACGATAATAACAATTATAATCCTAATAACGATAATAATATTTATTATAATAACAATACTACTGATAATAACGATAATAACGATAATAATAGTAGTAAGAATAACAATAATACTGATAATAACGATAATAACGATAATAATAGTAGTAATAATAACAATAATAACACTAATAACGTTAAGAGCGATAATAAGATGATTAACGATAATAACGAAAATTATAATAACCATATTAATAATAATAACGATGTTATCAATGATAACAATAACAATAATAACGATAATATTGATAATAATGATAATATAATTAACTTTAAAATCGATATTATTAAAAATAATAATAACATTAATAACGTTATTAACAATAATAACTATAATAATAATACCGAAAATAACGATAATAACTATATTAATGATGATAATATTAATACCAATATCGACAATAACCATCATAACGATAACAACGATAATAATAATAATAATAATAAAAATAATAGTAATAATAATGACGTTAATTACGTTAATTACGATAATATTATTAGTAACTATAACAATAATAGCAATAATAACAATAATAACGATAATAATAAAAAAGTTTATATCGATAATTTCAATAATAATAATAACAATATTAACGATTATATCGACAAAAATAATAACAATAATAACAATATTAAAAATAATAATCATAATAACGATAATAGTATCATTATTATTAATACCAATAATACCGATTATAACGATAATAATAATAATATCGATTATAATAACAACGATAATACCGATAATAGTAGTAATAATAATAACGATAATGACTATATTTAGGATAATAATAATAACAATAATAGAGATAAGAACGATTTTATCTATAATAACAATATTAATAATAACGATAATAACTAAAATAACGATGTAACGATAATAATAACAATAATATTAACAATAATGTTGATAATAATTATAATAATAATAGCAATAATAACGATAATAAAGATAATAACGATAATAGTAATAATAATAATATCAAAAATAACAATAATTAAGATAATAACAATATTAACGATAATAAGTATAATAAAAATGATATTTACGAATATAACGATAAAAGAAATATTAATAATATCAATAATAAGGATAATAAGGATATCGTCGATAATAATAATAACATTAATAATGATAATATAGATATTAATATTATCAATATTAACGATAATAAGGATAATTTTAATAATAATAATATATACAATATTAACAATAATAATAATAATATACAATATTAACAATAATAACGATAATAGCAATATTAAAGTTTCTAATAATAACGATAATAACGTTGATATCGATAACAATAATAACAATATTAACGATAATATCGATAATAATAATAATGACAATTACAACAATAAAAAAGGTAAAAATGATAATAATATAAACGATAATAACAATAATACTAATAATAATACTATCTATAATAACAATAATAATGATAATAATAATAATAATAATAACAATAATTACGATAATAAAGAAATTAACGATAATAATAATGATGATAATGACGATAATAGTAATAATAATAATAACGATTATAACGGTATTATCGAATATAATAAGATTTAAAATAAAGATAATAAAGATAAAAACGATATTAATAATAACAACAAAAACGATAATAACGATAATAATGATAATAACGATAATAAAAAAATAATAATATTAATGAGAAGAATAACGATGATACCAATAATAACGATAATAATAATATTAAATATAAATATATTATCGTTAATAAGGATAGTAATAATAATAATAATAATAATAATGACTATAATATTAATAACAATGGTAACGATAAGGAGAAAAATAACGATAAAAATTATAACCATAAAATCGATAGCAACGATAATAACGGTTATATTAATAATAATAATAGCGATTATAAGGATAATAAAGATAAGAACGATTATAATAATAACAATAATAACTATAATAACGATAGTAATAATAATATATATATTGATATATATAGTAATACAGGATAAATATATAGATAGTGTTTATAAGGACGATATTCAATAAAAACGATAATAAAGAAAATAACGATAATAACGATAATAACGACAATAATAATAATAATAAAACGATAATAAAGACAATTTCGATTATAATAATAACGATAATAACACAATAGTTATAATAATAATAACGATTATAACGATAATATCAATTAAAGTAATAACAATAAAATTGATAATAAAGATAATAATAAAAATAATAACAAAAATAACGAGAATAACGTCAATAAAATTTATATTATGTACGGTAATGACGATAAGAAAGAGGTTAACGGTAATAACGATAATATCGACAACAATAATAATAATAAGAATAATAACGATAACTACAAAAAGACGATAATAGTAATATTAATAATAATGAAAACAAGGATAATAACGATAACAACTATAATAATAATAATAAAGATAGTAATGATATGAACGATATTAACAATAATAACAATAGTAAAGATTATTATAATACGATAATAACGATTACAGTAATAATAATAATATTGATAGTAACAAAAATTACGATAATGGTGAAAATAATAATAATAATTTAAAGAAATAATAAAGATATTAACGATAACAACGATATTAATGCAAATAACAATAATATTTACAATAATAATAAAAATAATAACGTTAATATCAATAATAATGAGAACTATAATAATGATAATAAAGTTAATACCTTTAATATTAATAACAATAATAATGATAACATCGATAATAACATTATTAATAATAATAATAATTAATAATAAAAATATTATTATTAACAATAATAAAGATAACAACGACAATAGTGAAAAAATATTAATAATAAAATAGAAAATAAGATTAATAACGATGACAACGATAATTATAATAACAATATTAACGATAATAAAGATAATTAGAATAATAAAAATAGTAATAATAAAGATGATGACAATAATAACGATAGTAACGATTATAACGATAATAATATTAATAATTTTAACATAAATAACATTAATAACGATAATTATTTTAATAGAAGTAATAATAACAATATTAACAATGTTTGCAATAATAATAGTGGTAGCAAATAAAGACAGTAAGGATAATAATAGTGGTAACAATTAAAGTAATAACAGTAATAACGATAATATCAATAATAAGGATAATAATAATAACGATAATAACGATAGTAGTAATAATAATATCGATAGTAACAATAATGACGATAATAACGAAAATGACGATAATAACAATAAAAATAATAAAAATATTAAAATTATAATCACCAGAATAATAACAATAATACCGGTTATGATAAGAATAATATTAATAATAATAACGAAACAATAATAATAATTATAATTATAATAATAGTAATAATAATAATAATAATAATAATAATATCATTAATACTTACAATAATAACAATAATAACGGTTATGAGAAGAATAATATTAATACTAATAAAGATAATAATGATAATAACGATATATTCGATTAGAATAATTACAATAATAACGATAATATCTCTAATAATGATAATAATACTAATAATTATAACGTTAATAACAATAATATCGATAATAATATTATTAATAATAGCAATAATAACGTTAATAATAATAAGTATAAAATCGACAGTAATGATATTAATCAAAATATCCATAATAATAATAATAAATATAACAATACTAACGATAATAACAATAACAATAATAACATTTATAACGATTATTAATATAATAACGATAATAGTAAGAATAATAATAATATCGAAAATATGGTTAATTACGAAAATAACGGTAATAACGATAATAACTACAAAAACGACAATAATAATAATAATAATAAAGATAATAGCGATAATAACGATAATAGCGATTATAAAAAATTCAACAATAAAGATAACAAAGATATTAATAAATAATAACAATAATAACAATTATAGCTATAATAACAATAATAACGATAATAACGATAATAATAATAACACTAATAACAATAATATCGACAATAACGATAATTACGATAATAATAATAACAATTATAATGATAATAAATATAATAACAATAATATTAATAGTAATAATAATAATGATAACAATAATAAGGATAATAGCAATAATAATAATAACCAAATTAACGATTATATTGATTATAAAGATAATGATAGTAACGATAATAATAATTATAATAATAACTATAATTACGATAAAAATAATAGAAAAGATAATAATACTAATGATTATAACCATAATAACGATAATAACGATAATAATAATAAACTTAATGACGATAATAACGTTTATAACGATACTAATAGTAACAATAACATTGATAATAACGACAATATTCATAATTACTGTAATAATAATAACAAATATAACTATTAAAACGTTAATAACAATAATAATATTAACAATAATGACGATAATAACGGTAATAACGATAATAATAATAACAATAATCACGATATTAACGGTAATAACGCGTAATAATAAATGCAACAGTAACAATAGTAATAATAGCAATAATAACGATGGTAAAGAAATGGAAGATAATGATAATAATATTAATTACGAAATTAAGGATAATAACGAGAATAACGATATAAATAATATAAATAATAATAATAATTATAATAATAATAAAAATAATAACGAAAATAAATATAATAACGTTAATAATAAAAGTAATAATAACAATAATATCATTATTAAAGATAATAAAGATAAGAACGATAATAATAATCATAATAATAACAATAATATTCATAACATTATTGACGATAATAACGGTAATGACGATAACAATAATAACGATTATTACCATAAAATCGATAATAATATTAACAATAATAACGATCATAAGCATAATAGGAATAATAATAACATGTATAACGATTGTAACTATAAGAATAATACAAAGAAAAATAATAACAATATTAACGATAATAACGATAATAATAATAATAACAATAATATCTAAAGTAGTAATAACGATAATATCGATAATAATGTCAATAAAGATAAAAAAAATAATAATAACAATAATAACAATAATAACGATAATAGCGATAACAATGATGACGATAATTAAAATAATATCGATAATAATAACAACAATATTAACGGAAGTAACCTTAATAATAATAATAGTAATAACGATAAAAAAGATAATAACGATAATAAAGATAATAATACTAATGATATTAACGATAATAGTAATAATTATAATAACGATAAGAACAACAATAAAGATAATAATAATAATAATAACAATAACGAAAATAAGGATAATAACGATTATAATAATAATAATAATAACGAAAATAAGTATAATAACGATGACAACGAAAATAATAATAACAAAAATAGCGATAATAACGATTTTAACGATAATAAGGTTAATAATAATAATTAAAATAACGATAAAAACGGTAAAAACGATAATAACGTAAATAACGATGATAACGATATTAACGATAATAATAATTATCAGAATAACGATGATAACGATAATATCGATAATAATAAAAATAATAATAATAATAATGATCGTAACGATAATAAAGATAATAATAGCAGAAATGATAATAACAGCGATAAAAACGATAATTACTTTAATAATAGTAACAATAATAAAGATAATACCGATATTGACATTAATAACAATAATAATAATAGCAACAATAACGATAATTAAGAAAATAAAAATTATAATTTAAACGATACTAAGGATAAGAACGATATCATCAATAATATTAATAAGAAAAATAAAGATAATATCGATTATATTAATAAAATTATTAACAATTATATAGATAATTATAATAATCATATTAACAATAATAACGATAATAACTATATTAACGATAATAAGGATAATAAAAATGACGATAATTACGAATATAATGATTAAAGAAATATTAATAATACCAATAATAAGGATAATAAAAATATCGTCGATAATAATAATAACAATAATAATGATAATATAGATATTAATATTATCAATATTAACGATAATAAGGATAATTTTAATAATAATAATAACGATAATAACGGTTTTAACGATATATATAATAACGATAATAACGATATTAACGATAATGACGATAATAACAGTAATAATAATAATAAAAATAAAGATAATAACGAAATTAATGGAAATAACGATAATAATAATAAAATAATAACGATAATAACGATAATAATAACAATATTAACAATAATAACGATAATAGCGATAACAACTTTAATAATTTTAGTAATTATAACAATAATAATATTACTAACGTTAATAACGATATCAAAGATTCTAATAATAACGATAATAACGTTGATATCGTTAATAATAATAACAATATTAACGATAATATCGCTAATAATAATAATGACAATAACAACAACAAAAAGGTAATAACGACAATAATATACACGATAATAACAATAATACTAATAATGATACTATCTATAATAACAATAAAAATGATAAAAATAATAATAATAATAATAATAAAAATAATTACGATATTAAAGAAATTAACGATAATAATAATGATGATAATGACGATAACAGTAATAATAATAATAACTATTATAACGATATTATCTATTATAATAAGATTTATATTAGTGATAATATAGAAAAAGCGATATTAATAATACAAATAAAAACGTTAATAACGATAATAATGATAATAACGATAATAAAAAAATAATAATATTAATGAGAAGAATAACGATCATACCGATAATAACGGTAATAATAATAATAAATATAAATATAATATCGTTAGTAAGGATAGTAATAATAATAATATTAATAATGACTATAATAATGATAACATTAATAACTATTAGGAGAAAAATAACGATAAAAATTATAACTATAAAATCGATAACAACGATAATAACGGCAATATTAATAATAATAATATCGATTATATTGATAATAAAGATAAGAACGATTTTAATAATAACAATAATAACAATAATAACTATAATAACGATAGTAATAATAATATATATATTGATATATATAGTAATATATGCTAAATATATAGATAGTGTTTATAAGGACGATATTAAATAAAAACGATAATAATGAAAATAACGATAATAACGATAATAACGACAATAATATTAATAATAAAACGATAATAAAGACAATTTCGATTATAATAATAACGATAATAACACAATAGTTATAATAATAATAACGATAATACCGATAATATCGAATAAAGTAATAACAATAAAATCGATAATAAACATAATAATAACAATAATAACAAAAATAACGAAAATTACGTGAACAAAAATTATATTATGTACGGTAATAACGATAAGAAAGAGATTAACGGTAATAATGATAATAACGACAATAATAATAATAATAAGAATAATAACGATAACTACATAAAGAACATAATAGTAATATTAATAATAATGAAAACATGGATAATAACGATAAAAACTATAATAATAATAATAATAATATTAAGATAGTAACTATATGAACAATATTAACAATAATAACAATAATAAAGATAATTATAATACGATAATAACGATTACAGTAATAATAATAAATTTGATAGTAACAAAATTACGATAATGGTGAAAATAATAATAATAATAAAAATAATAAAGATATTAACGTTAACAACGATACTAATGCTAATAACAATAATAATTACAATAATAATAACAATAATAACGTTAATATCAATAATAATGAGAACTATAATAATGATAATAAAGTTAATAACATTAATATTAATAACAATAATAATGATAATAACGATAATAACAATATTAATAATAATAACAAAAATAAGGATAATCACGATGACAACGATAATAATAATAACAATAATAATGATACTACGTTAATAATCGTAGTAGTAATAACAATAATATCGATAAGAACTATATTTACGGTAAAAATAGTATCGATAATAACGTTAATATCGATAATAATAATAACAATATTAACGATAATAACGATAAGAGTAATAATAGAAAGTGATAATAACGATAATATTGATAATAACGATAATAACAATACGATAATAACGACAAGACCAATAATAATAACAACGATAACAACGATAATAATAATATTAACAATAATATCGATAACTACTATCATTCCAAAAATACAGTACTAACGATAATTACAATAATAACAGTAATAATTATAACAATAATGACGATAATAACGATAATTACTATAATAATTATAATAACGATAATTATAACAATAATAACGATGGGAAAGATTATGAAGATAATAATAATAACAATTATTACGGCAATAATAATAAGAATAATAACGATAATAACGATATTTGCGATAATAATAACAATAATAATAAAGATAATAACGATATTGACCATAATAACAATAATTGTGATAATTACAATAATAATGATAAAGATAAAAACGATAAGTACAATTATAATAATGACGATAATAACGAAAAAAGTAATAATAATTATAACGATAAAAACGATAATAATAATTAAAATATTATCGATAATATCGATAATAATAATAAAAATAACAACGATAATATCGATAATAAATGTTATATTATTAATAATAACGATAATAACGATAATAAGGATAGTAACTATAATAACAATGATATTAATATCGATAAAAACTATAAAATTAAAAACGCCTATTTTGATAACAACGAAAATAATAATATTAATAATAAAGATAATTACGATAATAACGATAATAATTGTAGTAATAATAAAAATAATAACGATAATAACGTTAATAAGCAAAATAACGATTATATTATTAACGATTATATTAATAATATCGATAATTGTATAACAATACTAATGATAATAACGATAATAATAATAATAATAACAATTATAACGAAATTAAGGATAATAGCAATAATATTAATAACGATAATAACGGTAATAAAAATTATAATAATAACGATAAGAACGATAATAACAATAACAATAATATTGATAACAAAGGTAATAACGATATTAACGCTAATAGCGATAATAATAAAACCATTATTGACGAAAATAAAGATAATAAATATAATTACGATAATAATAAGAATAATAACAGCAAAAATAACTATAATAACGATAATAACGACAAAAACGATCATAACAATAATAATAATAGTAATAATAACGATGATAACGGAATTAACTATACAATAATGTTAATAATAATAATAATAATCACAAAAATAACGATATTAACGATAACAGTAGTAGTAATACTAAAAATAATAACAATACTATCGATAATGAGGTTAACGGTATTAATAATAACGATAATAATTACAATAATAATAACAATACTAACTATAAAAACGATAATAATAATAGTAATAGTAATAATAATAGCAATAGTAACGATAATAAAGATAATTATAATAACAATAATAACAATAATAACGATAATAGCGATTACAATAATAACAATAATAACGTTAATAACGAAAATTACGATAATTTTGATAATAACAATAATAATGATAACGATAATAACGAAATAGTAATCATAATAATTACGATTATAAAGATAATATCGATATTAATAATAATTATAATAATTAATATAGTAACGATATAAACGATAAGAACAATAATATTAATAAAACCAATAAAGATAATAATGATAATAATAATAATAATAATAACAATAACAAGGATAATAACAATAGTAATAATAAAAGACTATAATAATGATTATAAAGATAATGATAATAAAGATAATAAATATAATAATAAAAAAAATAATAACGATAATAATGATACAAACGATAATAATAATAGTATCAATTAACATAATAACGATTATAACGATAAAAACGATAATAACGAAATTAACGATAATAATAATAACAATAATAACAATAATAACCATAATAACGATTTTATAGTAATAAAAATAAATATAAAATCGATAATAAGGACAATAATAATAATATTACTAACGATAATAACGATAATATCGATAATAATTATAACGAAAATAACGACAATAATAATAATAATATTAACGATAATAAAATTAATAATAATAATAAATATGATAACGATATTAACGATAATAACGCTAAAAATGATAATAATGGTTATAATAATAACAATAATAACAATATTAACGATAATAACGATAATATCGGTATAATTATAATAATATAATAGATAATTGCGCTATTAGAAATAATAATAATAACAATAATAACGATAATGACGATAATAACGAAAATACTATTAGCCATAATAACGATAATAATAATAATAATAATAACGATAATAACGATAATGACTTTAATAATAATAGTAGTAATAACAATAATAACGATAATAACAAAAATAACGATAGTAATAGTAACGATAATAACGTTAAAATCGAAAAAAGTAATAACAAAATAAACGATTATCACAATAATAATAATAATAAAAATAATAATAACGATAACATAGATAATAACGATATTAGTAATAACGATATTTTCGGCAATAGTGCTAATAATAATAACGTTAATAACGATATTAACGATATCAATAATAACAATAATAACGATAACAATAATAATATTAATAACGATAATTACATTAACAACGATAATAGTAAAAATGACGTTAATAGTAATAATCATAATAAAGATATTAGCGATAATATCAACAATAATAATAATAATAGTAACCATAATAAAGATAATAAAAATAATAACTATAATATCGGAAATAACAATGAAAATAATAGTTATAATGGATATATTAAAGTTAGTAAGGATAATGATGATTATAATATTAATAATAATAACGATAAATACGATAGTAGCGACAATATTATTAATAATATTAACGTTAATAGGTATAATTACTATATTAAAGTTAATAGTAATAACAATAATAACGATAAAAACGATATTAACGATAATAACAATAATAATAATGATAATAAGGATAATAATAATAGCAATAATAACGATTTTTAATGTTAAGAATGGTAATAATGATAACATTTATAACCATTATAACATTATCAACGATAATAATAATAATGACGATAATAATAATAATCATAATAAAGATATTAACAATAACTTCAACAACAATAATTCTAATAATAATAATAATAATAATAATAGTAACCATAAGAACGATAATATCGATAATAACGATTATAATAATAACGATAGTAACGATAATAAATATAATGTCGATAATAATATTAACGATAATATCGAAATTATTGATAATATTAACAACGATAATTTTGATAACAACTAAAATAAAATTAATAAAAATAACGATAATAACAATATTAACGATAATATTGATAATAACGATAATAACAAAAAAAATAGTATGAATAATTACATTAATAACAATAATAGGCATAAAAACGATTTTAACGAAAATAATAATAACGATAATAACAATAATATCGATAATATTAATATCAATATTTACGATAACTTCAATATAATTAATTGTAATAATAACAATAGTAACGATCATAAAGATATTAGCGACTATAATAATAACGATAATATCGATATTAATAATATTAATATTAATGTTACTAACAATAATAATGTTAAGGATGTTTTTTATAGTAATAATAATAACGAATATAACGTTACTAACGATATTAAAGATAATAACGATAATAACGATAATAAATGGAACAGTAACAACGATATTAACGAAAATATTAATAACAATTGTAACGTTAACAACGATAATAAAAATAATAATAATAATAATAACGATAGTAGAGATAATAACAATAACAATAATTACAATAATAGTGATAATAACGATTATAATAATAATATTAACGATAATATCAGTCATAATATTAATAGTAATTACATTAAAAACGATAATAACGATAATAAAGATAATAACAATAAAAATAATAATAATATTAATATCAATAATGACAATAATAACGTTAGTAACGATAATAACGATAATAGAAATAATAACCATAATAACGGTAATAATAACATTATTACTAATTACAATAATAACGATAATAACGATAATAATTATAATAATAATAAAGATAACATCTATATTAACAATAATAATGATAATAACGATAATAGTGATAATATCGATAATAATAATAATAATTACAATAATAAAGATAATTACAATAATAATAAAAACAATAATAACGGTGAGAACGATAATGAGGATAATAATAAAAACAATATAACTATATTACGATAACAACGTATAATAATAATAACGATATTAACGGAAAAAAACCATAATAATAACAATTATAAAGATACTAACGATTATAATGACAGTAACGATAATAATAATATTAATAACAATAATAACGATAATAACGTTATGATCAATAATAATATTAACAAAAGTATCTATAACAATGATAATAACGATAATTATAATAGTTATATTTCTATAATAAGGATTATAACGAAAGAACGTCAATTATAGTAACAATAAAAACAAATAATAATGATAATAATGATAGTAATAATATTAATAAGACCGATAATAATAATAATATCGATAATAATAGAAGTAATAATAACAAAAATAACAAAAATAACGATATTGACGATAACAATAATAACGATAATAACGATAATATCGATAATTATAATAACGATAATGAAGACATTTCTAATAATAATTATAACGATAATAACGGTAATAACGATAATAATAATAACAATTATAAAGATAATAACGAGAATAACGATAATAACGTTAATAACGACAATTATAATTACAATAACAATAAAAACGATAATATCGATATAATAATATCGATAATAACGATAAAAAGATAATCATAATAATATTATTGACGATAATAACGGTAATTACGCATAATGATAATTATGATAATAACAATAGTAATAATTACAATAATAACGATGATATCGATTAAGACTATAATAGAAATAATATAATTAAATATATTGAGGATAATAACGATAACATCGATCATAATAACAATAATATCGTTAATAAATTCAATAACGATAATAACAATAATTATATAACAATAATAAAGATAATAACGATAATAACAGTAAACATATTAATAATAATAACAATATTAACAATAATATCGATAAAAACGATTTCAATGATAATAATTCAACGATAATAATAATAACAACGTTAACGATAATGTCGGTAATAATAATAATAATAATAACGATAACAACGATAATAACGATAATAATAATTATAATAATAAAAAAAAATACTAATAATTAAAATAATTGCGATTATAATTATAATAACGATAATAAAAAGAATATTAATGAAAATAATAATGATAATAACAATGGTAACGATAATAATAATAATAATAATAAGGATAACAACGCTATTACCGATAATATAGATAATAATAATAATAATAGAAACAATAATAACGACAAAACGATAATAACTATAAACTAATATCGAAAATAGCGATAATAGTAATAATAATAATATCGATAGTATCAATAATAACGAAAATAATTATATTAATATTAATAATAATAATTATAATTATAATAACAAAAATAACTGTAGTAATGATAATAACGTTAATAACGTTAAAGACGATAAAAATTATAAAAATAATAACGTTAATAACGATAATAACGACAATAGTAATAATAATAATAACAACGATTATAACGATAATAACGATATAAACAGTAGGAATAATAACAATAAAAACAATAATAACAATAATAACGATAATAACGATACTGCTAATAAAAATAATAATATTGCTTATAACGCTATAAACGATAATTATGATAATAATAATAAAATCAATAAAGATAATAACGATAATAATTATTATAATAATAAGTATAATAACGAAAATAGTAATACAAACGATAATAAAACTAATGATTATAACCATAATAACGATAAAAACGATAATAATAAAAACATTAATAACGATAATAAGGTTTATAACGATAATAATAATAATAATAAAATTGATATTAACGACAATAATTATAATGACTATAATAATAATAACAAAAATAACTATTAAAACGGTTATAACAATAATAATAATAGTAATAATGACGATAATAACGTTAATAACGATTAGTAATAATTATTATAACAATAGTTATAATAGCAATAAAAACGATTGTAACCATATGGAAGAAAATAATAATAATATTAATAACAATATTAAGGATAATAGCGATAACATCAATAATAATAAAAACATAAATATTGATAATAACGATAATTTTAATTACAATATTAACAATAATAAAGATAATAACAGTAAAAGTAATAACAATAATAACGATAGTAACCAAATGACGATAATAATAATAACAATTATAAAGATTATAACTAGAATAACGATATTAACGATAACTACAATAACTATAATTAGCATAATGACAATAATAATAATGACAATAATATCGAAAACAACGATAAAGACGATATTAATAGTAATAAAAGTAAAGATAATATCGGTAAAGTGGATAATAATAATAATATTATATTCGATAATAACCATAATAAAAATAATAATAATAATAATAACGATAATGTCGCTAATAGTAACAACTATAAATTGGATAATAATGATATTAATGAAAATAACAAAAATAATAATAGTACATATAACAATAATAACGATAAAAACAATAATAATAATAACATCAATAACGATAATTACGATTATAACGATAGCAATAATCACAATAATGACGATAACAAACATGATAATGATAATAATAATAATAAAAATATTATCGATAATAAGGTTAATTACGAAAATAACGGTAATAAAGATAATAACAATAATAACGACAATAATAATAATAATAATAACGATACGAACGATAATAACGATAATAATAAATATAATAATAATGATAATAACGTTATTAACGATAATATCAACAGTAATAATTACAATAAAAACGATAACCTATAATAATTATAATAACGATAATTATAAGAGCAATAATTACTATAATAACGATATTACTATAATATTGCGGATAATAACGATAATTATTATAAAAATTAACAGTATTAATAACGATGATAAGGATAATAACGATAACATCGTTAATAGTAATATCAATAATATCGAAAATAACTATAATAACGATAAGAATGAAAGGAATAATAATGATATTAGAGATAACAAATATAATAACGATAGTAATAATGACAAATATAACGATAATAATTGTAATGATGATAACAATAATAACGACAATAACGATAATATCGATAATAATATTAACATTATTAACGTTCATATCGATAACAGTAATAATAATACTAACATGAATAACGATAATAACAATAATAATAATACTAACAGTAACAATAATAACGATAATAACTATAACAACGATGATAATAATAACGATAATAATTTTAATCACGATAATAACGATACTAACGAAAATAACGACAATAATAATAATAAGAATAAATATAAAAACTATTATAAGGATAATAAAGATAAAGATAATAACAATAAAACGATAACAACCAATAAGAACGATAATAGTAATCTTAATAAAAACGAAAATAAGGAAAATGACGATCACAACTATAATAATAATAATAATAATAATAATAATAATAATAATAATAATAATAATAATAATAATAATAATAAAGACAGTAACGATATAAACGATAATAACAATAATATCGGTAAGAATAAAACGATAATAACGATTACAGTAATAATAATAATATCGATAGTAACAAAAGTAAAGTTAATGACAATAAAGATAATAATAATAATAACGATAAAAACGATATCAACGATGACAGCGATAATAATGATAATAACAATAATAATAACAATAATAACGATAAAAACAATTATAATGAGAACATTAATATAGATAATAACGGTAATAGCTATAATAATAATAATAACATTATTAATGATAATAACAATAAAAACGATATCAAAACGATAATAAAAATATTTATAATAGTAAAGAAAATAGAGATAATTACGATGAAAACGATCATAATAATAACAATCATAATGACAATAATGATAATAACGATAATAACGATAACAATAATAATAATAATAACGATAATAACGATAATAACGATAATGACGATAACAATAATAACGATAATAACGATCGTAATAATATCGATAAAGACAAATTAGAAAACAATGATAAAAATATTAACGATAATATCGATAATAACAATAATAATATTAACGTTAATGTCGATAATAATAATTAATATAATATTTATTATAACGATAATAACGATAATAACGATAATAACGGTAATAATAATAGTAATAAAAAAAATAATATCAATAATAAGGATAGAAACGATAATAACAATAATAACAATAATAATAAATACGTTAATATCGATAATAATAATAACAGTAATAACGATAACAACGATAATAACAATAACAATAATAACATCAATATCGTTAATAACTATAATAACAATGATAACGATAATAATTATAAAAGTGATAGCAATGATAACGATATTTACAATAATAATAAAATTAATAATGTTAGAGATAATAACGATATTAACGATAATAATAATAATGACGATAATAACGATAGAAACGATAATAATAATAATAACAATTAGGATAATAAACATAATAATAATAATAAAAATAACGATAATTACGATAATAACAATAATAACGATAATCACGATAATAGCCATAATAATAATTCGATAATAACGATAATAATAATAATAATAATAACGGTTACAACGACAATAACGACAATAGCTATATTAATAATAACGAAAATAACTATAATAATTATAATAATAATATTGATCGTAACAATAATAACGATAATGATAATAATAATAGTAATAGTAATAACAATTATAACGATAATAACTATAATAACGATAAAAATAATAAAATTAATAACGATACTTACTTTAATAACGAAAATAATTATTGTAATAATAACGATAAAAAAGATAAAAGCAATAATAATAATTACGATTATAACGTTAATAGCAACAATAGTAATTTTAATAATAACGACAATAACGATGATAATATGAACAATTATAACGAAAATAGCGATTATAATGATTATAACTATTTTAAGAATATTAATAATATTAACGATAATAACGAAAATAAAGATAATAATAAAAGTAATAATATCAATAATACCAATATTAACGATAATAACGATAATACCGATAATAATAATAATAATAATAACAATAATAATTATAACAATAATAACGACAATAAAGGGAACGACGATAATAATAATAGTAATAATAACAATAATAAGGATAATAACGATAACATCGATAATAATAAATACAATAATTATGATAATAACTATAATAATCATGATAATAATAATGATATCAACGATAATGAAGATGAAAACGATTATAATAATAATCATAATAACGATAATAACGATAATAGTAATAATAACTGTAACGATAATAACGATAACGATAATATTGAAAACAACGGTAATAACGTTAATAACAATAATAATTATAACAATGAAAACGATAATAATGATAATAACGACAATGATAATGACACGATAAAGATATTATCTATAATAATAATAACGGTAATAATAATAATAATAATAACAATGATTACGATGATAATAATAACAATAATAATAATAATAACGATAATATCTATAATAACGTTACTAAAAATAACAATAATAATTATAATAACGATAATATCTATAATAACGATACTAAAAATAACAATAATAAATATAATATTAGAAATAACGATTACAACGATAATTAAAATTACATTAAAGATGATAATTATGATAATTGCGTTAATAATGAAAAGAATATAAACAATAACATTAATAATGAAAAAATTATAATAACAATAATAAAAATTAAAATAACGATAACAAACGATAAAAAGGAAAGTAACTATAATAACAATGATATTAATAACGTTAAAAACAATAAAAAACTTAATAAAGATAATAATAGCAAGAGCAATAACAATAATAACGATAATAATAATAAAATTAATAACGCCAATTACGATACCAACGAAAATAATAACATTAATAATAACTATAATTACAATAATAACGATAATAATTGTAGTAATAATAATAATAATAACGATAATAACGTTAATAACGGACACAACGATTATAATATTAACGATAATATCAATAATATCGATAATAATAATAACACTACAAACGATAATAACGATAAAAATAATAATAATAACAATCATAACGAAATTTACGATAATAACGATAATAACGATAAGAACGATAATAGCAATAATAGTAATATTGTTAACACTGATAATAACGATATTAACGATTTTAACGATTATAATAAAAACTATATTATCGAAAATAAAGATAATAAAGGGAATAACGATAATAATAATAATAATAACAGCAATAATATCTATAATTACGATAATAACGATAATAACGGTCATAACTGTAAAAATAATAGTAATAATAACGATGATGTCAACATTAATTATAGTAATGATATTAATAATAATAAAAATAACAAAAATAACGATACTAACGACAATAATAGTAGTAATAATAAGAATAATATCAATAATAACGATAATGATGTTAGCGATAATAATATTAACGACAATGATTATAATAATAATAAAAATTCTAACGATATAAGCAATAATAATATTAGTAATAGTAATAATAATAGCAATAATAACGATAAAAAAGATAATTATAATAACAATAATAACGACCATAACGATAATGGCGAATAACAATAATAATAATAATAACGATAATAGCGATGATAAAGATAATAACGATAGTAATATTAATAATAATAACGAAAATAACGATTATAATGACAATAACGTTAATAATGCTAATAATAAGAGCAATAATTACGATAAAACGATAATAATGTTAATAATATATGTAATAATTACAATATTAACAATAACAAAGATAATAAAAATAATAATAGTAGAAATAATAACAATAATAACAGTATTAACAATAATAACGATAATTACAATATTATACATAATAATAATAATAATATTAACGATTATAACGGTAATAACGATAATGACATTAATAATAATAAAATTAATAACGATAATATGGATAGTAATAATAATAATAGTAGTAAAAATAATATCGAAAATAACGGTAATAACGATTACGAACATAATAATAATAATAATAAGATAATAGCGATATAAATGATAATAACGATGACAACGATTAAATAATAACAATAATACCGATAATAATGGTAATAACGACATTAATTCTATAAATAATAATAATAATAATAATAGTAACGATAATAACGATAATAACGGTATTAATATAAATAATGATAAATATAACAATAATAACAATAGTGATGAAAATAAAAATTTTAATAATAACGATAATTTCAATAATAGTGATAATAATAATAACGATAATAACGATAAAATTATAATATCAATAATAATAATAATATTATAATTAACAATAATAACGATAACAAAGATAATAGTGATAAAAATATTAATAATAAAATAGAAAATAAGGATAAAACGATGACAACGATAATTATAATAGCAATATTAACGATAATAACGATAATAACGATTATACGGATTATAACAATAACAATAATGAGAATAATAACGATAATAATGATATTAACTATAATAACGATTACAGCAATAATATCGATAATAATAATAACGATAATACCGATAATAAAGAAAATTACAATAATAATAATAGTAATAAAAGAGATGATAAAAATAATAACGCTTGTAATGATTATAACGATAATAATATTACTAATTTTAAAATAAATAACGTTAATAACGATAATTACTTTAATAGAAATAATAATAATAATATTAACGATGTTTGCAATATTAATGACAGTAAGGATAATAATAGTGGTAACAACTATAGTAATAACAGTAATAATGATAATAACAATAATAAGGATAATAATAATAACGATAATAACGATAGTAGTAATGATATTATCGATAGTAACAATAATGACGATAATAACGAAAATAACGATAATAACGATAATAATAATTTTAAAAATATTGTTATAAACGATAATAACAATAATAATAATAATAGTAATAATAATGAAAACGATAATAACAATAATTACGATATTAATAATGATAATAATAACAATAAAAAAGATAATAACGGAAATAATAATAATAATAATAATAATAACAATAATAAATATGATAATGACAATAATATTACGAATAATAATAATAATAATAATAATAATAATAATAATAATAACAATAATAAATATGATAATGACAATAATATTACGAATAAAAATAATAATAATAATATCAATAATGACGAAAAGAACGCTAATAATAATAGTTATAAAATCTATATGACACTAATAACGGTAACAAAAAACAATAATATATACGAAAATATCAATAATATTGATAATGATAATAACAATAATAAAAATAATAAAAATAATAATGATAATAATAACAATAATATTAATAAAAATAATAACGATAATAACGATAAAAACGACAATAAAACTAATAATAATAATAAGGGGTAATAAATATTATAACGATAATAATGATAATAACAATAATAGTAATTGTAATAATAAAGATAAAAATGATAATATAAGAAATAAGGATAATAATAATAACAATAATAACGATAATAACGACAATAATAATGATAATAAGGATAATAATAAATACGATAAAGTCGATAATATCGACAATAGTATTAACAATATTAATTATATTATCGATAATAATATTAACAATATTAACGATAATATCGTTAATAATAATAACAATATTAACGATAATATATATAAAATTATAACAATAGTATTAATAACAGTAATAACGATAATACCGATAATAACGATGATAATAAAAATAACGATAAAAAGGATAATAACCATAATAATAGTATTAATAATAAGGATAACAACGATTTTAACGATAATAATGACAGTAATAATAACAATAATAACGATAATAACGATAATAATAGTAGTAATAATAACAATTATAACACTAATAACGTTAAAAATGATAATAACGATAATAAGGTTATTAACGATAATATATATAATTATAATAACAAAATTAACAATAATAACGATATTATCAATCATAACAATAACGACAATAACGATAATATTGATAATAATAATAACATTATTAACGTTAGCATAGATAATAATAATAATAATAATAATAATACTAACAACGATAATAACGATAATAAGTACAATAATAATAATTAAAATAACGGTAATATCCATATTAACGATAATAATAATAAGAAGAAGAATTGTAATAATAATAACGTTAATTACGATAATAACGATAATAATAATAGTAATTATAACGCTAATAGCAATAATAACGATAATAGTGATAATAATAAATACGATAATATCGATCAATTCGTTAATAATAATAACAATATTAATGATTATACCGACACAAGTAATATCAATAATAACAATAATAAAATTAATAACTATATTTACGTTAATAACGATAATAATATCTGCAATAATAGCGATAATAGTGACAATAAAGGTAGCAATAATAATAGCATTATTGACGATATTATAGATGATAACGATCATAAAAATAACGGTAATGATAATAATAATAATAATAGTAAAAAAAATAATGATAATAACGTTAATAATAATAATAATGATAATGGCAATAACGATAATAATAATAATAATGATAATAGTAATAAAAACGGTAATAATAAATATAATAATAATAACGATAATAACGATAATATAACATGTAATAATAATACTAATAACTATAATAACGATAATAACGATAATAATGATAATAACGATTATAATAACAACGATAATACCGGTAACGGTAGTATTAATAATAACGATAATAACGATATTTACGATAATAATAATAACATAATATAGAAAAGGACGATATTATCTATAATAATGATATAAATAATAACGATGAAACGATAATAATTATATCAATATTACCGATATTATTGATAATAATAATAATGAAAATAGCAATAATAACGATAATAAATATATTAACGATAATAATGATAATGATAATAACGATAATAATAATAATAATAATATCAAAAATAACAATATTTACGATAAGGACTATAATGACGATAATAATAATAAAGATAATAACGATATCAATGATAATAACGATAATAACGATAATAATGATATTTATAATACCGATGACAACGACAATAATAATAATAATAATAGCGTCAAAAGGGATAATAAGTATGTCACCGATAATAATAATAACAATAATATCAATAAAAACGATAATAACGATAATAATAATAATAATAATAATAACGATATTAACGATAAGAACGATAATAATGATATTAATCTTAACAATAATAACGATATTAAAGATTTTAGTGATAATATTAAGTAGGATCATATCGATAATAACGATAGGAATAATAATTTAATATCGATAGTAACAATAATAACGACAAAGACGATAGTAACGATAATAATAATAACGATAATAACGATGATAATAATATTGATCATAAAGTTAATAATAAAAATCATATTAAAGATTATAACGCTCATAACGATACAAACGATAATAGCGATAATAATAATAACGATATTATGGATAATATCGTTAATAATTGTAACAATATTAACAATAAAAACGATAATAATAATAACAACAAAAACATTAATAACGATATTACCTATAATAAAATTTATAATAATAACGATAATGAAGATAATAATGATAATAATAGAAGTAATAATAACAATATTAAGAATATTAAATATAATAATGATTATAATGTAATAGTAGTAGTAATGAAAACATTAATTACAATAATAACGATAATAACGATTATAACAATATTAACGATAATAATATTGACGATAATAACGATAATAACCATAATAATAATAATAATAATAATAAAGATAACAACGCTATTAACTTTGATAATGGCAGTAATAATAATAATAATAACGAAGATAACGTTAACAATGATAATATCGATAATAATGATAATAACAATAATAATAATAGTATTATTTACGATAATGACGATATTAACGATAATAAGGAAAATAACAATAACAATGAATACGATAATAACACTTATAATCCTAATAACGACATTAATATATATAAAAATAACATTAATACTTATAATAAAGACATTAACGATAATATTGACAATATTAAAGATAATAATGATAATAATGTTAAAACGATAATAATTATCATAATTATAGTAGTAATAACGATAATAACGATATTAAAAATAAAAATAATAATGATAATATAGATAATAATAATAAAATTCATAACCTTAATAACGATAATTACGATAATATCGATAAAAATAGTAAAATTGATAACTCTAATATCGATAATAATGATATAATATTATTAATAATAACGATAATAACTATTACAATGGAAATAATAATAATTACAATATCGAAAGTAACTATAATAACGGTAATATCGATAATAATAATAGTAATAGTACTAGTAATAATAATAATGGTAATTACAATAATAACAAAAATAATAATAGTTATAATAGCATTATAACAATAATAACGATAACAACGATAATAACGATATCTATAATAACGATAATAAAGATAATAATAATAACAATAATAATATCGTTTATAACTATAATAACGATGATAACCATAATGACGATCATAATGAAAATTTAGGTAATAATAATAATAATTATAACAGTAATAACGATAATAACGTTAATGACGACAATAATAATAATAATAATAATAATAATAGGAATAATAATAACGATAATAAAAATAATGACGACAATAATAATAATAATAATAATATTAACAATAATAACGATAATAACAATAATAACGATAATAATAATAATAATAAAAATAATAATCACCACAATAATAACAATAATAACGGTTATATTAAGAATAATATTAATAATATTAACGATAATAATGATAATAACGATATAATCGATAATAACAATTACAATAATAACGATAATAAGTACAATAATTTTAATAATAATAATAATTATAACGATAATAACGATAATTTCGACAATAACAATTTTAATAAGAGCGATAGTAACGTTAATAGTAATAACTATAAATTCGATAATAATAGCATTAATGAAAATAACTATAATAATAATAATAAATATAACAATAATAAAGATAGTAACGATAATAACGTTTATACGGATTATAACAAAACGATAATATCGATAATAGTAATAATAATAACAACGATAATGGAGATGAAACGATAAAAATGATAATAACTATACTAACGATAATAACAATTAAAATAGTAGTAATAATAGAGATATTAAAGATAGTAACGATAATATCCATATTAATATTAACAATAATTACGTTAAAAACGATATTAACGATAATAACAATAATAATAACCATAATAACGACAGTAATAATAATAATAATAATATTAATATCCATAATGCAGATAATGACGCCAATAATAATAATTATAATAATATTAGTAATAATAACGATAATGACGATGATAATAAAAGTATTAATAACATTATTAAAAATAATAACGATAATAACGATAATAACGGTAATAATATTAATAATAACGACATTATAACTATAATAAATATAATAACGATATGTTATTAACGTTATAGACGATAATAGTGGTAATAGAAATAACGATAATAACGATAATAGCGGCAATAAAAATTATAATAATAAGGATAATAACGATATTATCGAAAAGAAAGATAAAAGCTATAAGAATAATAATAATAAGAACAATAACAATGATAATAACGATAATAAACATAATAACAGTAACGATGACACGACAATAATAATAACAATATTAATAACGATAATAACGATAACAACAATAATAAAGATAATAACTATATTAACGATATCAATAATAACGAAAATAACGTTAATTTCGATAGTAATAATAACAATATTAAAGATAATAACGATAATAATAATAATAATAACGACATTAATAACCATAATAAATATATTAACGATATGGTATTAACGATAAAAACGACAATAGTTGTAACAATAATAACGATAATAAAGAAAATAATAATAAGAACGATAATAATATTAATAATAATAACAATATTTACTATTATAACGATAATAACGATAACAATAGATGTAATAAAACAATATTAAAAATAATATGTATAATAACGATAATAACTACAATAATAGTAGTAATAATGACAGTAATAACAATAATAGCCATGAAAACGATTTTAACGATAATAATAATAACGATGTTTATAATAGTTTTAAAAATAACGATTATAACGGTACTAACGATAATATTGATAATAAAGATAATACCGATAAAAACGACAATAAAGCTAATCATAATAACGATATTAACGATAATAATAATAATAATAATGACGCTAATAAAGTTAATAACTGCAATAATAAAAATTATATTAATATTAATAATAACGATAATAACGATAATAACGATAATATTAATAGTATTAATAGCTATAATATCAATAATAAAGGTAATAACGATAATAACGATAATAATAATAATAACGATAATAACGATAATAAGGATATATACGACAATAATAATAATAATAATAATAATAATAATAATAATAATAATAATGATAATAACGATAAAACCAATAATAATTTCAGTAATAATAACAATAATATCAATAATGACGATAATAACGATAATAATAATATCAATAAAATCGATAATATCGTTAATAATTGGAGTAATAATAACAAAATTAGGAATAATATATATAGTAACGATAATAACGGTAATAATGGAAGAAGTAATAACAGAAATAACAATAATAACGATAAAAACGCAAATACCGTTAAGAATAGAAACAATAATAACGATAATATTGATAATAATAATAACAATATTTTCGATAATATCGATAATAGTAATGATAATAATAATAATATTAACGATCATAACGATTATAGCGATAATATTAATAAAGATAATAACGATAATAAGAAAAATAATAATATCGATAGCAACAATGATAATTATAATGATGATTATATTAGTAATACTAATAACGATTACAACGATAATAACGATAATAACGATAATAATAATAAAATCAATAAGGTCGATTACGTTAATAACTAAAATAATAATAGCAATAATAACTATAAAAACGATAATATGACAATAAAAGTAATAACAATAATAACGATAACAATATTGATAACTATAATAACGATTATAATGAAAATAACTTAATATTGTCATTATTATTATATTATAATAATGGTATTTAAATAATAAGTAAAATTAGTAATAATATTAATAAAAATAATAACGATAAAGCAATATTAACGATAATCACCTTATGACTGATAACAATATTAACAATAATAACGATAATAACGATTGTAATGATAATAATATTAACAATAATATCGATAAATACAATCATACCGATAATTATAATAATAGTAATATCGGTAATAAGGATAATTAAGAAAAAAACGGTAATAACGAATATAACTATAATAACGGTAATAATTATAACAATAATGACGATAATAAGTATAATTACGATAATAATTATAATGACGATAATAATTATAATAGTAATAACAATAATAACGATAGGAAAGATAATGAGGATAATAATAATAACTATAATCACGACAATAGTAATAAAAATGACGGCAATAACAATATTAGCGATAATAATAATAATAATTATAAAGATAATAACGAAATTGACGATAATAACGATGATGGTGATAATAACGATAATAATAACAATATTAGTAACAACAATAACGGTAAATACAATAACAGTAACAACAGCAATAACGGTAACACCGATAATAACGATAATAATAATAACAATGATAACGATAATAAAGATAATAGTAGTAACAATAAAATCGATAATTACCGTAATAATAATAATAAATATAAAAATAACATCAAAAATAACTATAATAACTGTAATAATAATAATAATATTAACAATAATTACGATAACAACGACAATAGTGATAAAATTAATGAAAATAAAATAGAAAATAAGGATAATAACGATGACAACGATAATAATAATAACAATAATAACGATAATTATATTAATAGAATTAATTATAAAAGTATTAACAATGTTTGCAATAATAATGATAATAACGATAATAATAGTGGTAACAATTAAAGTAATAAAAATAATAACGATAATAACGATAATAAGGATAATAATAATAACGATAATAACGATAAGAGTAATAATAATATCGATAGTAACAATAATGACGATAATAACGAAAATAACGATAATAATAATAAAATTCATAACGATAATTACGTTAATAGTAATAATAATAATAACTATAAAAACGATAACAACGATGATAAGGATAATAGTAATAACGATAATTTTAATAATTATAATAATAATAAAAACGATAATAACGATAATAACGATAATAATAATAACAATATCAACGATAATATCCATAATAATAAAAACAATATTAAAGATAATATCGATAATAATAATAATTATTATAATAATAGTAATATCGACAATAGAGATAATAATCTTAATAATAATATCGATTATAATGATAATAACGAAAATAACGATAATAACGATTATAATAATAACGCTATTAACGTTAATAATGATGATAATATTATTAATAATAACGATAAAAACGATTATAATGGAAATATCAATAATACCAATATCGATAATAACGAAAATAACGGTAAAACGATAATAATAATAGTAGTAATAGTAGTAATAATAAATATGATAATTACGATAATAACGATAATAGTAGTAGATATAATAACATTATGACAATATTAACGATAAAAACGATAATTACGATATCCAGAAAAACAATAATAAAGACAATAATAATAACAATAATAAAATTGATAATAACTATAATAGCGACAATAAACATAACGACGACAATGAAGATAATAATAATTACGATAATGAGGATAATATCGATAATAATAATAATAATAACGACGTTAATAACTAAAATAAATTTATTAACGATATGGTATTAACGATAAAGACGACAATAGTAGTAACAGTAATAAGGATAATAACGATAATAATGATAATAACGGCAATAAAACTAATTAAACAGAGATAATAACTATATTTTCGAAATTAATGATAAAAGTTATAAGAATATTAACAAAAAGAACAATATCATCGATAATAACGATAATAAACCTAATTACAGTAACGATAATGCGACCTTAATAATAACAATAATAAAGACGATAATAACGATAACAGCAATAATAACGAAAATAACTATATTAACGATATCAATTATAACGGAAATAACGTTAATTTCGATATTAATAATAGCAATATAAAAGATAATAACGATAACAATCATAATATTATCGACATTAATAACTATAATAAAGGTAATATAGATATGGTATTAACGATTGAATCGTCAATAGTAGTAATAGTAATAACGATAATAACGATAATAACAACAACAATAACAATAATAATAAAGATAATACAGAAATTATCGAAAATAACGTTAATAACGATCATAATAATAACAGTAATAATGATAATAACGATAATAGCAATTATAAAGATAATAAAGACAGTAATAATAATAATAATAATAGTAATATAAACGATTACAACAGAAATAATGATAATAATAGTAGTAATAATAACAAATATAACAATAATAACGCTAATAAAGAAAATAACGTTAATATCGACAATAATAATAACAATATTAAATATAATAACAATTATAGTAATAATAATAATAACGATAATAAAAGTAATAATAATAATAATACTAATAATTGTAACAAAAATAATCTCCACAATAATAACAATAATAACTGTTATGACAAGAATAATATTAATAATAATAATGACATTAATGATAATAACGATATTATCGAAAATAATAAATGCAATAATAACGATAATAACTATAATAATTGTAATAATAATAATAATTGTAATAATAATAATAATTATGACGATAATAACGATAATATCGATAATAATAATATTATCAAGAAGGATAATGACGTGAATAGTAATAACTATAAATTCGATAATAATGACATTAATGAAAATAACTATAATAATAATATTAAATAATACACTAATACGGATAATAACAATAACAATAATAACAATAACAATAATAACAATAATACGATTATTACGATAATAACGATAATAATAAAATTAATAGTAATATCGATAATAAGGTTAATTACGAAAATAACGGTAAAAATGATAACTATAATAACGACAATAATAATAACAATAATAACGATAATAAATACAATAGCGATAATAATAATAACAACATCAAAGATAATAACGATATTAACAATAATAACAATAATAAAGATAATAATAATAATAAATATAATGAAAATAATAATTATAACAATAATAACAATAATAAAGATAATAACGTAATAACGATAATAATAATAAGATTTATGAAGATATTAGCTATAATAACGATAATAACAATAATAATTGTAATATTAACAATAATAACAATAATAACAATAATAGCGGTAATTACAATATTGACGATAATAACGATAATAATAATAACACTAATAACAATAATATCGAAAATAACGTTAATTACGATAATAATAATTACAATTGTAGCGATAATATCGATAAGAATGATAATAATATTAATAATAATATCAATGACAACGATTATAACGCTAATTATTAAAAGATTATACCTAAAATAAGGATAATAATGATAGGAACGATAATTATAATAACAATAATAATTATAATGATAATAACGAAAAAATAAAAATAATAAGACCTATAAGAACGATAATATAGATAATAATAGTAGTAATTATAACAATATTAGCAAAAATAACGATAATAACGATAACATTATTAACGATAACAACGTTAGTTATAACAATATTAATAACAATAATAACGATAATAAGGTTAACAATAATAACCAATAACGATAATGACGATAATAACGTTAATAATAATAATAATAACTATAATAATAATAACTATAAAAACGATAATAACCATAATAACGAAAATAACAATGATAGCGATAATAATAATAATAATAATAATATTAACGAAAATAGCGGTAATGACGGTAAGAACGATATGAATAGTAGTAAAAATAAACGTAATAACCATAATAAGGATAATAACAATCAAATAAATAACGATAATAAAGACAATAATATTAATAATTATAACGATAATAATGATAATAACGATAATTATTGAATCGGAAATAACGACAATAATAATAATAATAATAACGTTGATAAGGATAATAACGATATCATCGGTAATAATAATAACAAAAATATAGATAATAACGATAATAACGATAATAACGACATTTAATATAATAATAATAACGATAATATCGATAATAATAATAACGATAATGACGACAAAAGTAATAATAATATTAATGGTAATAACGATAATAATGATAATGTCGATAATAATTATAACGTAAATGACGACGATAATAATAATAATAATAACGATAATAAGGATAAATACGATAACATCGATAATAATAATAGCAACATTAACAATAATATCAATAAAATCGATTATAACCATAATAATAATAACAATAACAATAATAATAATACTAATAATAATAATAATAACATTAATAACGATAATAACCATAATGACGATAATAGCGATAATAGTAAGAGTAGTAATATCAATAATAACAATAATAATAATAAAAAAGGTAAGATCGATTATTATATTTATGATTATAATAAAAATAGTAATAATAATAATAACAATTATACCGATAATAACGATAATAACGATGATAATAATAATAATAATAATAATAATAATAATAATAATAATAAAAAAATTGAAAACAATAATTTGTATGATAACGACAATAATAGTGGTTATGTTAAGAATAATAACAATAATAACGATAATATCGAATATGACGATAACAATATTAATGTTAATAACTTCAATAGTAATAATAATAATAACGATAATATCGATATTAACGATAATAATAATAATAATAGTAATAAAGATAATAACGATATTTTCGATAATAACGATAATAACGCAAATAATTTTAATAACGATAATGACGATAGTAACGATTATAATAATAACGATAATAAGGATAATAGTAGTAGTATTATTAACAATAATAACGATATTTACAAGAAATAATTATAATAATAATAAAGATAACAACGATATTAACGATAATAACGATAATAATAATAATGATAATGAAGACAAGGAATAATTATAAAATATCAATAGTAACAATAATAATGATAATTACGATAATATCGATAATAATAATAACGATAGTGACGATTATAATAATAACGATCATATGGTTTATGATGATAATAGTAAGAAAACTAATTATAGTAGTAGTTGAAATAATAACGATAATAAGGGTAATTAAAACGACAATATTAACGATATTAACGAAAATAGTTATAACAATAGTAACGAAAACAACGATAATTATAATAATAATAATAATAATAATAATAACGGAAGTAAGAATAATAACGGTGACAAATATAATATTAATAACAATTATAACTATATGACGATAACAACGATAATAAATATATCTATAATAGCGATAATAAAGACAACAATAAAAACAATAATAATATCAATAATAATTATAATAACCATAATAACAATAATGACGATAATAACGTTAATAATAAATAAGATAATAACGATAAAATCGATAATAATAATAATAATAATAACAGTAATAACGATAATAACGATAATAACGATAATAATAATAATAATAATAATAATATCAATAATAAAGATAATGACGCCAATAATAATAATAAAAAAAATAATAATAATAATAATAACGATAATGACGATAATAATAATAGTAATAATAACAGTAATAACAATAAAAACGATTATAACGATAATAACGATAATAATATTACTAATAACGACATTAATAACTATAAAAAATATAATAACGATATGGCATTAACGATACAGGCGGCAATAGTAGTAATAGTAATAACAATAATAAGGATAATAACGGCAATAAAAATAATAATAATAAAGATAGTAAAGATATAATCGAAAATAATGATATAAGCTATAAGAATAATAATAATAAGAACAATAACAACGATAATAAAGAAAATAAATATAATAACTGTAACGATAATACGACAATAATTTTAACAATAATAATAACGATAAAAACGATAATAACAATAATAACAATGATCAACGACATCAATTATAACGATATAACGTTAATTTCGATATTAATAATAGCAATATTAAAGATAATAAAGATAATAATAATAACAAAATTAATGATAATAACAATTATAGTAATATTAATAATAATGAAATTAACGATAACGACAATAATAATAATAATATTAACAACGATTATAAGAATAATAACGATACCATCGAGAATAATAGTAACAATAATATCGATAATAGCGATAATAACGATAATAACATTATTAATAATAAGAAGAATAAAGATAATATCGATAATATGTGTAATAATAATAACGTTTATAACGATAATAACGACAATAACGATCATAAGAATAACAAATGTAACGATAATAATGAATATTACGATAATGACGATAATAACGACAATAGTAATAATAATAATAACAATTACAGTAATAACGCTAATAACTATAATATTGTGAACAATAATAACGATAATAACGTTAATAACAATAATAATAATAGCAATAATAGCAATAAAATTGATAATAACAAATAATCATAATAATAACGATAATACTGTTAATAACGATGACAACGATAATAATAATAACAATAATGACGATAATAAGGATAATAACGGTAATAACGATAATAATAATAATAAAAATAACGATATTTACGAAAATAAGGATAATAATAATAACAATATTAACAATAATACCGATATTAATAATAAAAAGAATAATAAAGACAGTAAAAATAATAACAATAGTAATACTAATGTTAATAACGTTATACACAATAATAACGATAATAATACTAACGGTAATAACGATATTAACGATAATATGGATTATAATACTAACAATAAAATAGATAGTAAGGATATTAAAAGTAACAATAATAAAATTAAATACGATAATAACGACAATAATAATAAAAATAATAACCATAATAATGATAATAAAGTTATTAATAATAATAGTAATAATAATATTAATAACTATAATAACGGTTATAATGTTAATATCTATAATAACGATATTAACAATAAGAATAATAATAATAATAGAGATATTAAAGTTATTAACGATAAGAATAATAATAATAATAACAATAGTAACGAAAATGACGACAAAAACGAAAATAATAATAACGATTATAACAATAATAGTAATATTAATAATACCTA
The DNA here is from genome assembly GCF_910589235.1 of Vespa crabro. Taxonomy (NCBI): domain Eukaryota; kingdom Metazoa; phylum Arthropoda; class Insecta; order Hymenoptera; family Vespidae; genus Vespa; species Vespa crabro. The sequence continues at coordinate 4,783,331 of NW_025813595.1, forward strand.
TAGTAACAATAATAACGATAATGACAATAATAATAATTATAATAATAACGATTATAACGATAATTACGTTAATAACGATAATAATAATAAAATTAATAACGAAAATTACGATAATAACGAAAATAATAATAGCATTTATAACGATAATAATGATAATAATAATAATAATAGTTATAACAATACTAAGGATATTAACGATAATAACGATAATACTAATATCGATGACAACGACAAAAATAATAATATTAATATAATTATTAACGAAAATAAGGATAATAACGATAACAACGATATAAGCAATAATAATAATAATAATGATAATAACTATAATAACGAAAAAAACACTGATAACGATAGGAATAGGAACGATAATAACGATATAAGAATAATAATAATTACATTAATAACGATAACAACGACAAAAACGATAAAAACAATAATAATAATAACGAAAGTAAGTATAGTAACGTGCTAACGATAATAATAATAACAATAATAAGGATAAGAACAATAATAATAATGAAGTAAATAAAGATTTTAACGTTGACAACGATAATAATAATAACAATAATAAAGATAATTACGATTATAACGATTATAAGGATTATAATAATAACGATAATAACGATATTTCTAATAATAATAAGAACAATAATGAAGATAAAACGATAAAAGTGATAATAACTATAATAACAAAAATAACAATTAAATAATAGTAATAATAGAGATATTAACGATATTAACGATAATAACAATAACGATAGTAACGATAATATCGAAAATACTAATAACAATATTATTCATAATATCGATAATAATAATAATAATAGCGATAATAATGATAATAACTATAATTTCGATTATAACGAAAATAATAATTACGATAATGACGATAATAATAATAATAATAAAGTTAATAACGATAATTACGATAATGACGATAATAGTAATAAAGATAATAACGTTAATAATGTAAATAGCGATAATAATAATAGTAATAATAACAATAATAACGATATTAACGATTATAATGATAAGAACGATAATAATAGAAGTAATAATAATAATATTAAAAATAATAAGTAAAATTAGGATAATAATGATAATGAAAATTATAATAATAGTAATAATAATAAAGATAATTACGTAATTAACGATAATAATAATAGTAATAATAAAAAAATAACAATAATATCGTTAATAACGCTAATAGCGAAATTAATAATAACGATAATAACGACAATAATAATAATAATAATAATAATAATAATAATAATAATAAAAATAATAATAATAATAATAATATCGATAATAACAATAATGACGATAATAATAATGATAATATTAACATTAATAAAAATAAGAAAGATAATAAGGATAGTAATAAGTACGATAAATAAGATAATATCGGTAATAAGATTAACAATATTAACGGTAATATGGATAATAATTATAAAAATATTAACGATAATATCGATAATAATAATAACATATTAACGATAATATCTATCAAAATAATAATAATCATAATAACGATAATTATGATAATAACGATATTAGTAATATTAATAATAAAGATAATTACGACAATAACGATAATAATAATATCAATAATAATGATAATAACGATATTCACGATAATAATAATTACAATTATATCGATAATAAAGACAATAATGATCATAAGGAAAATAATTATAATAATAATAATAAAAACGATAAAGATGATAATAATACTTTCAATCATAATGATAATAACAATAATAACGATAATAACTATAATAAAATTAATAACTATATTTACGTTAACAACGATAAGTACATTAAGAATAATAGCGATAATAACTATAACTGCGTTAATAATAATAATAACATTAATAGCGATATAAACGATGATAACGATAATAATAATAACGGTAATGACAATAATAATAATAAAAGTAATAACGATAATAATTATAATAACGTTAATAATAATAACAATATTAACACAATATTTATAATAATAATAATAAAGATAAGAACAATAATAACAATAGCAATAACATTAGTAAACATTAAAACGAAAATAACGAAAATGACGATGACAATAAAAACGATTATTACGATAATAACGAAAATAATAAAAACAATAGTATCGTTAATTGTAATAATCATAATACCGTATAAACGATAATAAATTTAATAATAAAGAAAATAATAACGATAATAACGATATTATCGGAATAATTATAACAATAATATCGATAATTACGTTATAAGAGGTAATAATAAAAACAATAATAACAATAATACTAATAACCATAATAAAGATAATATTAATAATAATAATAACAATAATAACGATACTAACGATAATAACGATAAGAACAAAATTAACGATAAAAATAAGATTTATAAAAATAAGAATATCTATAATAATGATATGAACGATTAGAACTATAATATTAATAACAATAATAACATTAATAACGTAAATTACTAAAAAAAAATGATTTAAATAAGATATTAACGATAATAAATAGAATAACAGTAATAACGATAATAACGACAATAATAATATAAATAAACACGATAATGACGCTAATAATAATAATAATAATAACGATAATAATGGTAATAATAAATACGATAAAGTCGATATTATCGATAATAATATTAACAATATTAATGATAATATCGATAATAAAAATAACATTATTAACGATAATATCTATAAGCATAAAAATAATAACAATAGTTATTATAACGATAATAAGGATAATAATGATAACATCGATAATAATAATTACAATAATGATGATAATAACTATAATAATCATAATAATAATAATGATGTCAACGATAATGAAGATGAAAACGATTATAATAAAAATCATAATAACGATGATAACGATAATAGTAATAATAACTGTAACGATAATAACGATAATAACGATAATATTGATAACAACGATAATAACGATATTGACAATAATAATACAAATAAAAATAAAGATAAGAACATTATTAACGTAAATGACGATATTAATAATAATAATAATAACGATAATAACCATTACAATAGTAATAACGATAATAACGGTAATAACGATTATAATAATAACGTTAATAACGATTATAGTATAATAATATTAACGATAATAACGATAATAACGATAATAACGATAATAATAATAGTAATAATAATATATATAACAAGGATATTAACCTTAATATCGATAATAATAATAACAATAACAACGATTATGACGATAAAGTTAAAATAACGATAATAAAGATAACAACAATAAATACAAAAATAATAATAATAATAACATTAATAACGATAATAATGATAATAACGATAATAGCGATTTTAATTATAATAATAATGGCGAAAACGACGTCAAAAACCATAATTATGATAATAATAATAATAATAAAAATATCTATAATAATGATTATAACGATAATAACTATAAAAACGACAATAATATTGATAATAATAATGAAAAAAATAATAAAGTCGATAACGATAATAGCGATAATAGTAGGAGTAGTAATATCAATTTTAACAATAATAATGACAATAAAGATAATAACGATAATTATAATTACGATTATAATGAAAATAGTAATAATAATAATAACGATAATAATAATAATAACAATATTAAGGATAATAGAGATAATTACGATAATAATAAAAGTATTAATAATGACAATAAGGATAATAACGATAACATCGATAATAGTAATATCAAAAATATCGATAATAACTATAATAACGATAAGAATAAAATAATAGTAACGATAATAACGATAACAAATATTATAACGATAGTAATAATAACAATTATAACTATAATAACTGTAATGACGATAACAATAATATCGACAATTACAATATTATCGATAATAATATTAACAATATTAACGTTCATAACAATAATAACGATAATAATAAATATAATAATAACGATAATAAAGATATCAATGATAATAATGATAATAACGATAATGATAATAACGACATTACCGATAATTTCGATAATAATAATAATAATATTAACGATAATATCGATAATACCATTAACAATATTACAGTTATTATCGATAATAATTGTAATAATAATAAAGATAACAACGATATTAACGATAATAACGATAAAAAAAGTAACATTAATAACGGTAATAAAGATAATAATGATAATAACTATAATAATATTTATGACAATAATTATAATACTGATAATAAAGATAATAACGATAACAATAGAGATAATAATAATAATATTAAAAATAATAACAAGAAAATAACGATTTATCTATAATAAAGATATTAATAACAACGATAATATCGATAATAATAATAATAATAATAGCAATAATGACCATAATAAAGATAATAACGATAATAATGATACGATAATAACGATAATAGTAATAATAATATAGATAGTAATAATAATTACAATAAAGAAGATAATAACGATTATAATAATAAAGATAATGAGGGTGATAATAATAACTATATTAGCACTAATAACAACAGTAATTTTAATAATAATAGCAATAATAACGATAACAACTTTAATAACATTATTGATAATAATAATGTTAGCGAAACTGAGAATAATAACGGTGTAAACGTTAATAATAATAAAAATAATATCGATGATAAAGATAATAACGATAAAAATGATAATAATAGATGTAATAATTACAATATTAACAATAACAAAGGTAATAATAACAATAATAATAGTAGTAATAATAACAATAATAACAGTATTAACAATGATAACGATAATAACAATATTATCCATAATAGTAATAATAATATCATCGATTATAACGGTAATAACGATAATAACGTTAATAATAATAAAATTAATAACGATAATAACGTTTAAAACGAAAATAATAATAGCAATAATAACGATAATAAGGATAGTAATAATAATAATAATAATAAAAATAATATCGAAAATAACTGTAATAACGATTACGAAGATAATAATAACAATAATACCGATAATAACGGTAATAACGAAAATAATATATTAATAATAATATTAATAATAATAATAACGATAATAGCGATAATAAAATTATAATAATAATGATAAAAACGATAATATCGTTATTAACAGTAGCAATATTAACGATTATAACAATATTAATAAAAATAATGATAAATATAGCAATAATAACGATAGTGAAGAAAATAAAAATCATAATAATAACGATAATTTCTATAATAGTGATAATAATAAAAACGATAATAACGATGAAACTATAATAACAACAATAATAATAATATTATTATTAACAATAATAACGATAACAACGACAACAGTGATAAAAATATTAATAAAAAAATTGAAAATAAAGATAATAACGATGACAACAATAATTATAATAACAATATAACCGATAATAACGATAATAACGATTATACGGATTATGACAATAACGATAATGACAATAACAACGATAATTACAGTAATAATAATAGTAATAATATAGATGATAACAATAATAACGATTGTAATGATTATAACGATAATAATATTAATAATTTATAACATAAATAACGTTAATAACGATAATAATATTAACAATAATAACGATAACAACGATAATAAGGATAATAGTAATAACGATAATAACGTCAATAATCATTATAAAAATATTGATAAAAACGATAATAACAATAATAATAATAATTGTAATAATAATAAAATCGATAATAACGATAATTACGATATTAATAATGATAATAATAACAATAATAAAGATAATAACGGAAATAAAAATAATAATAATAATAATAATAATAATAATAACAATAATAAAGATAATAATGACAATAGTAATACGAATAATAATAATAATAATATAAATAATAACGAAAAGAACGATAATAATAATAGTCATAATATCTATAATGACACTAATAACGGAAACAACAACAATAACATATACGAAAATATCGATAATATTGATAATGATAAAAACACTAATAAAAATAATAACAATAATAATGATAATAATAACAATAATATTAATAAAAATAATAACTATATAGACGATAATAACGATAATAACGATAATAACGATAATTGCGATTATAATAAAATGATTATAATAAAAATTAGCGATAAAATCGATAATATTAGTAATAATAATAACGATAATAACGATAATAACGATATTAACAACAATAAAACTAATAATAATAAGGGGTAATAAAGATTATAACGATAATAATGATAATAACAATAATAATAATTGTCATAATAAAGATAATAATGATAATATGAAAAATAAGGATAATAAAAATAACAATAATAACGATAGTAACGATATCAATGATAATAACGACTATAATAATAATAGTAATAATAATTAAATCGATAATAACGATTATAATAATAAAAATAATAACAATATTAAAGATAACAACGACGATAATAATAATATTAATAATAATAATAATAATAATAATAATAATAAAAATAATAATATTGATAATAACGAAATTAACAATAGTAATAATATTATTAATAACAACAATAACTATAATAACGATAATAAGGATAATAATAAATACGATAAAGTCGATAATATCGACAATAGTATCAGCAATATTAATGATATTTTCGATAATAATATTAATAATATTAAGGATAATATCGATAATAATAGTAACATTATTAACGATAATATATATAAAAATTATATGAATAATAATTATAACAGTAATAAAGATAATACCGATAATAACAGTGATAATAATAATAACGATAATAAGGTTAATAACCATAATAATAGTATAAATAATAAAGATAACAACGATTTTAAAGATAATAATGACAGTAATAATAACAATAATAGCGAAAATAACGATAACAATTATAATAGCGATACTAGCGATAATAACAATTGTAATCCTAATAACGATATTAATATTTATAAAAATAAGAATAATACTGATAATAACGATAATAACGATAATAATAGTAGTAATAATATCAATTATAACACTAATAGCGATAATAAGGTTATTAATGATAATATCGATAATTATAATAACCATATTAACAATAATAACGATATTATCAATGATAACAATGACGACAATAATGATAATATCGATGTAATAATAACATTATTAACGTTAACCTCGATAATAATAATAATAATAATAACATTAACAACGATTACAACGATATTAACGATAATAATAATAATAATAAGAACAGTAATAATAATAACGTTAATTACGATAATAACGATAATTATAATAGTAATTATAACGCTAACAGCATTAATAACGATAATAATGTTAATAATAAATACGATAATATCGATCATTTCGATAATAATAATAAAAATATTTACGATTATAACGACAAAAATAATATCAATAATAACAATAATAAAATTAATAATATTAATAACGATAATAATAACATTATTATTCATAACAATAATAACGATAAAAACGATAATAAAAATAAGAAACATAATAACGATAATAGTATCATTATTACTAACAATAAGAATAACGATAATATTGATAATAATAATAATAATATTAATAGCAATAATATCGATAATGAAGAAAATAACGATAATAATGATAATGAAAATAACGATAATAGTAATAATAATAATATCAAAAATAACAATAATTACGATAACGACTATAATAACGATAAAAATAATAACGTTAATGAAGATGATAATAATAATTATAATAACGTTAATAACGATAATAATAATGGTAATAATACCAATGGTAACGCTATCAATAAGAATAACGATAATAACGATAATAATGATAATTATAATAACAATAATAACGATAGTGTCGACAAAAATAATAATTATAATAACGTTAAAGGAGACAATAATTATGTCAACGATAATAATAATAACAATAATATCAATAAAGCCGATAGTAACGTTCATAATAATATTAAAAAAAACGATAATAAGGATAATAATAATAATAATAACAATAATAAAGATTATAACGACATTAATAAGAATGAAAATAATAATAATAATATAATCAATGATAACGATAATAACTATAATAATAATATTATGCATGACAATAATACCAATAGTAACGGTAATAAGAATAATAATATATAAGATAGAGTCGATAATATCCATAAGATGATCAACAATTTTAGCGATAATATCAGTAATAATAATAACAATATTGACGATAATATCGATAAAATTAATAACAATATTAATAATAAAATCTTAAAATAATAATAATAATAATAATAAAAGTAATAACGATAGTAGAGATAACAACAATTATAATAATAATAATGATAATTATGATAATAACGTTAATAAAAATAATTCTAATAAAGATAACAACGATATTGACGAAAGTAGCGATAATAATATTTACAATAAGAAAGATAATTACGATAATAATGATATTAGCGATAAAAATTATAATAATGATTACAATAATAACGATAATAACGTAAATAATAATAACAATAATAACTATAATAATGATAATAACTATAATAACGATAATAATAATAATAATAATAATAATAATAATAATAATAATAATAATATTAATATTAAGAATAATAGCGATAATTACGAACATAATAAAAGGATTAATAATGATGATAAGGATAATAACGATAACATCGATAATAGTAATATCAAAAATATCGATAATAACTATAATAACGATAAGAATAAAATAATAGTAACGATAATAACGATAATAATAACACAATAATAACGATAATATCGATTATAATGATTATAAAGATAATATTAATAACATTAATAACGGTAATAACGATAATAACGATAATAATAATAACAATAATAACGATAAAATAGGTAATACTCATAACAATATCAAAGATAATATCGATAATAATAGTAATATTGGTCACAATAATAACTATAATATCGACAATATCGATAATAATACTAACGATAAAAACGAGAATAGTAATAATAATAATAATAATTACGATATTATCGTTAAAAATAATAATAATAATAACAATAATTACAATAATAAGGAAATACCGATAGTAACAATGACGATAATAACGATAATAGTAATTGCAATAATATATATAGTAACAATAATAATGATAATTACGACAATAGTAATAATAATAATACCGATAATAACAATAATAACGATATTATTGATAATAATGATAATAAAGATAATAATAAAAGTAGTAATAATAACAACAAATAGATAAAATAATAATAAAGAGATTAACGGAAAAAACAATAATAATAATAACAATTATAAAGATACTAACGATTATGATAGTAACGATAATAATAATAATATTAATAACAATAATAACGACAATAACGATATGAACAATAATAATATTAACAATAATATCGATAAAAACGATAATAACGATAATTATAATAGATATATTTCTATAACAAAGATTATTACGAAAGGACGACAATTAGAGTAACAATAAAAACAATAATAATGATAATAATGATAGTAATAATATTAATAAGACCGATAATAATAATAATATCGATAATAATGGAAGTAATAATAACAAAGATAACAATAATAACGATATTGACGATAACAATAATCACGATAATAACGATATTAACGATACTAATAAAAACGATAATAACTATAATATCGATAATAGTAATAACAATGTTAACGATAATGTCGGTAATAATAATAATAATAATAATAACGACAATAACTATAATAAAGATAATATAAATAACATTAACGATAATAACGATAATATCGAATATAATAATTACAATAAAAACGATAACAGCAAAATTAATAATAACCATAATAACAATAATGAAGATAATAACGTCAATTAAAAGAATATCAAGCACAGTAATAACGATAATAAGGGAAATAACTGTAATAGCGATATTAAAGACAATAATAATAATAATAATAACGATAAAAATGATATTAACAATAATAATAATAATAATAATAATAATAATAATAATAATAATAATAATAATAAGGATAATAACGATAATAGTAATAATAAAAATAATAATAACGATAAGGACGATAATGAAGATAATTGTACTAATAATAATAACGTAAATAAGGGTAATAAATATGTAAACGATAATAATAATTATAAAAAAATAAAAATAATAATTATAAAAATAATTGCGATTATAATTATAATAACGATAATAAAAAGAATATTAATAAAAATAATAATGATAATAACAATGATACCTATAATATTAATAAGAATAATAATGATAACAACGTTATTACCGATAATATAGAAAATAATAATAATAATAGAAACAATAATAACGATAAAAAAGATAATAACTATAAACTAAAATCGATAATAACGATAATAGATATAAAAATAATATCGATAGTATCAATAATAACGAAAATAACTATATTAATAATAATAATAATAATAATAATATTAATAATGAAAATAATAATAATAATAATAATAATAACGAAAATAACTATAGTAATGATAATAACGTTAATAACGTTAAAGACGAAAAAAAAATAAAAATAATTCCGTTAATAACGATAATAACGGCAATAGTAATAATAATAATAATAACGATTATAACAATAATAACGATATTAACAGTAGGAATAATATCAATAAAAACTATAATAAATATAATAACGATAATAACGATAATAATAATAATAATAATTATAATAATGCTAATAATAATAAGGATAATAAATATAATAACGTTATTAGCAGAAGTAATAATAACATTAATATCATTATTAAAGATAATAAAGATAATAACGATAATAATAATAATAATAATATAAATAGTAATTATAACAAAAATAACGATAATAAAGATAATAAATATAATAATAATAAAAATAATAACGATTATAATGATACAAACGATAATAGTAATAATAACAAATTACATAATAACGATAATAATGATAATAATAATAACATTAATAACGATAAAAACGATTATAACGATAATAATAATACTAATAATAACAATAATAACAGCAAGAACAATAAAAAATATAATAGTGATATAAATACATAAATATAAATACAATAGTGATGACAACAAAAATTATAATAATAACGATAGTTTCTATAGTAGTGATAATAATAATATCAATATTAACGATAATAACGATAATAACGATTATACGGATTATAATAATAACGAAAATAACGTCAATGGAAATAATAATAATAACGATAATGACAATAATAACGATAAGAATGACAGTAACTATCATAAAAATAATAACAATAGTAATAATAAAGATAATAACAATAATAACGATTATAATGACAATAACGTTAATAATGCTAATAATAATAACATTAACAACGATAATAACGATAATAAGTATTATAATAATAATGAACATAACGATAATGACGATATTAACGATAATAATAATAATAATAATAATAATAATAATAATAATAAGAATGATAATAATAATAACGTTAATTACGATAATAACAATAATAATAATAGTAATTATAACTCTAATAGCAATAATAACGATAAAAATGATAATAATAAATACGATAATATCGATAATTTCGATAATAATAATAACAATATTAACGGTTATATCGACAAAAATAATATCAATAATAACAATAATAAAATTAATAATTTTAATAACGATAATAATAACATTATTATTAATAACAATAATTAAGATAAAAACGATAAAAAAATAATAACCATAATAACGATAATAGTAACATTATTACTAATAGTAATAATAACGATAATAACTATAATAACAATGTAATGATAATAATAACAACAATAATAACGATAATATTGATAATAATAATAATAATATTAATAGCAATAATATCGATGATGAAGAAAATAATGATAATAATGAGAATGATAATAACGATAATAGTAATAATAATATTATCAACATAACAAAAATTACGATAACAACTATAATAACGATTAAAATAATAACGATAATAACATTGATAATAATAACTATAATAACGTTAAAAACGATAATAATAATAGTAATAATACAATTATACATAATAAACATAATGATAATAACGATAATAACGATAATAATGATAATAAGGATAAGAACTACAATGACAATATTAAAAATAGTCGTAATAAAATCAATAACGTTATTAATGATAATATGGATAATAATAATAACAATAATAACGATAATAACGATAACATCGGTATAATTACAACAATAAAATCGATAATTACATTATTAGAAATAATAATAATAAAAATAATAATGATAATATCTTAAATAACGATAATAATAGTAACGATAATAACAAGAACAACGATAAAAGTAATAACAATATTAACGATAATCACAATAATAGTAATAATATCAATAATAATAACGATAAAATAGATAATAACGATAAGAATAATAATAATAATAATAGAGATAATAACGATAATGACGATAATAATAATAGCAATAATAACGAAATAACAATTATAGTAATAATAATAATAACGATAATAACGATAATAACGATAATAATAATAATATTAATAATAATAATAATAAAATAATAATAATAATAATTGTAACGATAATAACTCTAATAACGAGAAGAACAGGAACGATAATAACAATCATAAGGATAATGATATATTACAATAATAAAGATAACAACGACAATACCGATAAAAATAATAATAATAATAACGAAAATATGAATAATAACGATGTCAACATTTATAATTATAACTATAATAAAAACGACGTAAATACTGATAATAACGATGACAACGATCATAATAATAACAATAATAAGGATAAAAACGATTATACGGATTATAATAATAACTATAATAACGATAATAGTAATAATAATAAGAACGATCATGAAGATAAAACGGAAAAGATGATAATAACTATAATAACGATAATAACAATAATAACTGTAATAATAATATCAATAATAACGATAATGATGATAATAAATGTAATAACTGTAATAACGATAATAACAATGAAAATAATAGTAATAATAGAGATGTTAACGTTATTAAGGATAATAACTATAATAATAACAACAAAAATAACAATAATAACGATGAAAACGATATAAACAATAATAACAATAATAATAATAATAATAATAACAATAATAACGATAATAACAATAATAATAAAGAGAATAATAAAGATAATAATGATAATATTGAAGATAATAATAACAATAATAACGATTTCAACATTACTAATGATTATAAGAATAACATTAATAACGATAATAACATTATCAACGATAATAACAATAATGACCTTAATAATATTATTCATAATAATGATTTTAACGACAATGACAACAATAATAATTATAACAATAATAATAATAATAATAATAACGATAATATCGATAATAACGATAATAAAGATAATAACGATAATATCGATTGTAACGATAATAATAATAACGATAATGACGGTAATAATAATAATAATAACGATAATAACGATAATAATAGAAGTAATAATAACAATATTAAAAATAATAAGTATAATAACTAACATAACGATAATGAAAATAATAATAATAGTTATAATAATAACAGTATTACGACATTACCGTTAGTAATAATAGTAATAATAACAAAAATAACAATAATATCGTTAATAACGATAATAGCTATATCAATAAAAACGATAATAACGAAAATAAAAATAATAATATCTACAATAAAGATAATAACGACAATAATAGTAATAATAATAACAATAATAACAATAAAAACGATAATAAGGATAATAATAAATACGATAAAGTCGATAATATCGATAATAATATTAACTATAATAAAGATAATATCAATAAACATAATAATAATAATAATAATAATAACGATAATAACGATAATAACAATGTTAACGATAATAATAATAACGAAAATAACTATAATAATGATATTAACGATAATAATAATAATAATAATATCGATAATAACGGTAATAACAATAATAACGATAATACCGATAATAACGAAAAAAAATTAATAATAAGGACGATAATAACGCTTATAACGGTAATAATAATAATATCAATATCGACAATAACGATAGTAGGGATAATAACGATAATAATAATAATAATTATAACAATAATAGTAATAATAACGATAATAATAACATTATTACTAATAACAATAATAACGATAATAACAATAATAATGATAATAACGATTATAATAACAATGATAATACAGATAATGGTATTATTAATAATAACGATAATAACGTTAATTACGATAATAATAATAACAATAATATAGAAAAGATCGATATTATCTATAATAACGATATTTATAATTACGATAATAACTATAATAACAATGAAACGATAATAATAACATCAATATTACCGATTATATTGATAATAATAATAATAATATCAAAAATAACAATAATTACGATAATGACTATAATAACGATAATAATAATAAAAATAATGACGATATTAACGATAATAACGATAATAATGATAATAAAAATAATAATAATAACGTTAATAAAGTTAATAGCGTAAATAACGATAATAGCGATAATAATTATAATAATTATAACGAAAATAAGGATAATAACGATAATTATGAAATTAATAATAATAATAATATCGATAATAATGATTATAACGATAATAACTATATTAACTATAAAAACGACAATAATATTAATAATAATAATGAAAATAATAATACCGTTAATGATGATAATAGCGATAATAGTAGTAGAAGTAATATCAATAATAACAATAATATCGATATAAAGATAATAACGATAATAATATTAACGATTATACCGAAAATAGTAATAATAATAATAGCGATAGTAACGATAATAATTGTGTTAATGTTAAGAATAATAACAATAATAACGATAATAATGATAATTATAATGACGATAATAACGATAGTAACTACATTAATAATAATAATAATAACGTTAAAAGGAATAATAACTATGTCAACGATAATAATAATAACAATAATATCAATAATAACGATAATAACGGTAATAATAATAATAATAATAATAATAACGATATTAACGAAAAGAACGATAATAATGATAATATTCTTATCAATAATAACGATATTAAAGATTTTAAGGATAATAATAATAAGGATAATATCGATAATAACGATAGGAATAATAATTTAATATAAATAGTAACAATAATAACGACAAAGACGATAATAACGATAATAATAATAACGATCATGACGATGATTATAATAACGATCATAAAGTTAATAATAAAAATCATATTAAAGATAATAACGATAATAACGATACTAACGATAATAGCGATATTAATAATAACGATATTAAGGATAATATCGTTAATAATTGTAACAATATTGACAATAATAACGATAATAATAATATTAACATAACGTTTTTATATTTATTATCGTCATTATGATCACCGTTATTATTGTTTTTATCGGTAATATCGTTAATATCGTTATTATCTTTATTATTATAAAAATAATTATCGTTATTATCGTTATTATCCTAATTATCGTCAAAATCGTTATTATCTTTATTATTATTAGTTTTATTATTACTATGATTAACATCGATATTTTCGTTATTATTAGTAATACTATTGTCGTAAGTATCATTAATAATGTTATCGTCATAATATTTATTATCGTTATTATTGTTATTAATGTTATTATTACCACTTTTATTATTAATTTTATACAAAGTATCGTTATTATCATTATCATTATTATTACTATTATTATCGTTATATTCGTTAATATCGTTATTATTACTATTACTATTGCCGTTATTATCGTTATTGTTATTACCGTTATTATCGTAAATATCGTTATAAATATTATTAATATTTTCGTTATTATTCGTATATTAATAAGAGCGATAGTAAAGTTAATAGTAATAACTATAAATTCAATAATAATGATATTAATGAAAATAACTATAATAATAATAATAATGATGAAAATGATAATAACGATAACTTCGGTAATAATAATAACAATAATATCGATAATAAAGACTATAACGATAATAACTATATTAATAATAATAAAAATTTCGATAATTAAGTTAATTACGAAAATAACGGTAATAACCACAATAACGGGAAAATCGATAATTAACGATATAGACGATAATAACGAAATTAACGATAATAACGATAATAACGACATTAAATGTAATAATAATAACTATAATAACGATAATATCGATAATAATAACGATAATGACAACAAAAGTAATACTAATATTACTGGTAATAACGATAATGATGATAATGATAATAATAATAATCATAACAATACTAACTATAATAATCACCACAATAATAACAATAATAATCACCAAAATAATAAGAATAAAAACGATTATGTCAAGAATAATATTAATAATAATAACGATAATAATGATAATAACAATATAATCGATAATAACAATTACAATAATAACGATAATTACTATAATAATGGTAATTATAATAATAATTATACCGATTATAACGATAATATCGATAATAATAATATTAATAAGAGCGATAATAACGTTAATAGTAATATCTATAAATTCGATAATAAGGATATTAATGAAAATAACTATAATAATAATAATAAATATATCAATAATAACGATATTAACAATAACAATAATAACAATAATAACACTAATACGATTATTACGGTAATAACAAAAATAATAAGATTAATAAAAATATCTATAATAAGTTTAATTACGAAAATAACGGTAAAAACGATAATAACTACAATAACGATAATAATAATAATAATAATAATGATAATAACGATAATAGCGATTTTAATAATAACAACAATAAAGATAATAACGATATTAACAATAATAAGGATAATAATGATAATAATAATTATAACGATAATGATAAGAATATTAATAACAATAATAAAAATAATAAAGATAATAACGGAATAACGAAATAATAATAAGAATCATGAAGATAATAACAATAATATCGAAAATAACGATAATAATGGTAATATTATCAACAATAACAATTATAGCGGTAATAACAATAATAACGATAATAACGATAATAACAATAACACCAATAACAATAATATCGACAATAACGATAATTACGATAATAATAATAACAATTATGGCGATAATAACGATATTAACGATAATAATAATAATAATAATAATTTCAATGACAAAGATTTATAACGCTAATTATGATATGTTTATACCTATAATTAGGATAATAATGGTAAGAACAATAATTATAATAACAATTATAAAAATTTTAATGGTAATAACGAAAAAATAATAATAATAAGGCCTATTAGAACGATAATATAAACAATAATAGTAGTAATAATATCAATATTAGCAAAAATATCGATAATTGCGATATAAACGATAACAATAGTAGCGATAATAACGTTAGTTATAAAAAAATTAATAACAATTATAACGAAATTAAAGATAGTATTAATAATCAATAATATAATAATGCCGATAATAACGTTAATATTAAAAATAATAACAATAATAATATTACCTAAAATAACGCTAATAACCATAATAACGATAATAACAATAATAGCGATAATAATAATAATAATAATGATAATAATAATATTAACGATAATAGCGATAACAACAGTAATAACGATATTAATAGTAGTAAAAATAAAGGTAATAACATTAATAAGGATAATAACATTAAAGTTAATATAGATAATAAAGACAATAATAATAATAATAATAACGATAATAATGATAATAACGATAATTATTATATCGAAAGGAACGACAATAATAATAATAATAACATCAATAATAACTATAATTACGATAATAAAGATAATAATGATATTAACGAAAATAATAGTAGTAATAATAACAATAATAACAATACTAACGACAATGTTCATTACGATAATAATTATAAAAATAATAACAATACTAACGATAAGAATGATAATAATAATAGTAATAGTAATAATAATAGCAATAACAACGATAATAAAGATAAATTTATTAACGATTATAAGGACAATAACGATAAAAGCGATAATAATATTATCAATATTAACGTTCATAACATTAACAGTAATAATAAAAATAACATGTTTAACGGTAATAACAATAATAACGAAAATACTGATAATAATAATAATAATAATAAAAATAATAAAAATGAAAATAACAATCATAACGATAATCTTCCTAGTAATAGTAACAATATTAATAAAGCTAATAACGATATTGAGGAAGCAAACGATATTAGAGATAATAGCGATAATATTAATAATAATAACTATAATAACGATAATAATATTAATAATAAGAACAATGATAGCGTTAATAAAGATAATAAGGATAATAATAATAATAATAATAATAATAATAATAATAATAATAATGACAACATCGATAAATACGATAGTAATGATAAATTCAAGAATAACAATAAATTTAATAACTATAATAACGATAATAACAATAATAATGAGAACAATAATAACGATAATAATGTTAAAAACAATAATACTAATGATTTGGGAAATAAGGATAATAACGATGACAACGATAATAAAAATAACAATAATAACGGTAATATCGATAATCATATCAATAATAATAACATTAATAACGATAATAATATTAATAATAATAATAATTACGATATTATAGATAATAGCGATAATAGTAAGAACGATAATAAAGACAATAGTAATTATAACAATAACCATAATAACGATAATAACGATAATAATAACAATAATAATAAATGTGATAACGATATTAACGATATTAACGCTGATGAAGATAATAACGATTATAATAACAATAATAATAAAAATATTAACGATAATAACAATAATAACAATAAGGATAATAAAGACAATAACTCCATAAAAATTAATAATAATAATAATAATAATAATAATAATAATAATAATAATAATAATTACAATAATAACGATAATAACGATAATAATAGTAGTAATAGTAATAATAATAATGATAATGACGATAATAAAATTAATATTAATAACGATAATAACGTTAATAACAATAATTAAAATAATAATAATAAAGATAATAACGATAATAACGATACAAACGAAAATTGTGATAATAGAGATTATAATAATAATAAGAATAGCAATAGTAACGATAATAACAATAATTATAAGAACAGTAATAACGATATTAAGGATATTAACGACAATGATAATAACAATCATAACGATAACAACGATAAAAACGATAGTAGTAATCATAATAATAACGAAAATAAGGATTAAAACGATAAAAATTATAATAATAATAATAATAATGAAGACAGTAACGATAATATCGATATTATCGATAATAACAATAATATCGATAAGAATAATACGTTAATAACTTTTACAGTAATAATAAAAATATCGATAGGAACAAAAATAACGATAATGACGATAAAAATAATAACAATAATAACGATAATAACAATTATAATGAGAACATTAATAATGATAATAACGTTAATAAATTTAAGAATAATAAAAACATTAATAATTATTATAACTGTAATAATTATAATAATAACAATAAAAACGACATCAAAACGATAACAAAAATATTTATAATAATAACGAAAAGAAGGATAATCACGATGAAAGCGATAATAATAATAAAAATAATAATGATAATAACGATAATAACGATAATATTATTAACAAGATTAAGGACAATATTCATAGTAATAATAAAGATAATAACGATAATAATAAAAAATTAGATATAATAATAATAACGATAATAACGATAATAATTATAATAATAATATCGATAGTAACAATAATCACGATAATTATGATAATAATAGTAATAGTAATAACGATTATTACGATAATAACCATAATAACGAAAATAGTAATAAAATTAAAAACGATACTTACGATAATAACGAGAATAATTATTGCAATAATAAACATAAATACGATAATAAAAATAATAATAATAACGTTAATATCGAAAAAAGCAATAATTATAATTACGATAATAACGTTAATAACGATAATAGTAATATGAATAATAACGATTATAAAGATTATAACGATAAAAAAAATAATAAGTATAAATTCAATAACGATACTAACGACAATAACGAAGATAATAATAACAATTATAACGAAAATAACGATAATAATAAAAGTAATATTATAAATAATAACAATATTAAAGATAATAACGATGCAAACGATAATAATAATAATAGTAACAATAACAATAATGATCATAAAAATAATAACGATTATAACGGGAATGACTATAATAATAATAGTAATAATAACTATAATAAAGATAATTACGATAACATCGATAATAATAATTACAATAATGACAATGATAACTATAATAATCATTATAATAAAAATTATATTATCGATAATGAAGACAAAAACGATTGTAATAATAATCATAATAGCAATAATAACGATAATAACGGAAATAAAATTATCAATAAAAACGATATTGACGAAAATAATAATAACAATAATATCGATGATAACAGTAATAAAGATAATAATAATAATAATAATAACGATACTAATAATAAAGACAATAACGATATTATCGATAATAATAATTATAATAATATTAATATCATTAATAAAGATTATAACGATAATAACGATAATAATAATAATGATAATGACGAGAATATTAATAACGATAATAACGATTTTATCGATAATAATAATAACAATATTTACGATAATGTCGATAATAATAATAATAATAATAAAAATAAAAAAGATAATGACGATCATAAATATAATAACGATAATAATAATAATAATAATAATAGCAATATCAATAATAACGATAATAACGATAATAGAAGTAATGTTAATAACGATAAAAACGATATGTCTGATAATAATAATAATAATAAAGGTAACAGCGATATTAACGTTAATAATGATAATAATAATAATGATAATAACCATAATAACAATTTTAACGATAATAATAATAAGTATAATCATGATAATATCGGTACTACTAGTAATAGTAATAACGATAATAACGATAATAATAGTAGTAAAAATAATTATAATAGCTATAATAAAGATAGTAACGATAATAATATTAACGGTAGTAACAGCAATATTATTAATAATAACAACGATAATTACGATAATAACAATAATAATATTAATAATAATAAAGATAATAACGATATAAGGGATAATACCTCTAATAACGATAATAACGATTATAACGTTAATAATAATAATAATAATAACGATAATAATGTTAATAATGACAATAATAAAAATAATAATAATAATAATAATAATAATAACGCTAATATTCATAATAACGAGAATAAGGATAATAATAATGCCGGTAATAACGATAATGAAGATAATAATAACAATAATAATATTAATAATGATGATAATAACAATAACAATAATAATAATAATAACGATAAGAACGATGATAACGTTTATAACAACAACGATAATAACGATAAAAACGAAAATAATGATAATAACGACAAAAGCGATAATAACAATAATAATAATAGAAATAATAAAGATAATAAGGATATTACAGTTTCTAACGATAATAATATTAACTAAATTAACGATAATAACAGTTGTGATGATAGGAACGATAATAAAATAAATAATATTAAAAATAAAAACCTCAATAACGATAATAACGATAAAAATAGAAGAAATAATAGCAATGTTAGGAATAAAAATTATTATGACGGTAATAACGATAATAATAGAAGTAATAATAACAGTAATAACAATAATAGCGATGAAAACGTATTTAATATCAATAATAATAACTATAACGATAAGGTGGATAAAAATAATATCAATATTAACGCTAATATCGATAATAATAATAATAATAATAACTATAATAACTATAATGACGAAAATAACAATTATAATAATAACGATAATAAAGATAGTAACGCTAATAATAATAATAAAAATAATAATTATAATAACGATATTAAGTAAATAACGATAATAATGTTGGTAATGTTGTCAATAATAACAATAATAACGATAATAAAGATTATGACGATAACAATATTAATGATAATATCGACAGTAGTAATAATAATGATAATGATAATATCGATAGTAACGATAATAATAATAATAATAGTATCTATTGTAACAATAATAACGATAATAATGATAATAATAGTAATTATATTAACGATTCTGACGATAATGACGAAATTAACGTTAATAATAGTAAAATTAATAACGATAATTTCGTAAATAACGACAATAATAAACGTAATAATAGCGATAATAACGATAACAATAATATGAATAATATGCCTAATAACGACATTAACGAGTATAACGTTAATAATAATAACGATAATAACGATAATATCGAAAATATTATTAACAATATTAACGAAAATATCATTAAGTATAATAATAATAAAAAAAGTAATAAAAATAACGATAATAACGATAATAATGATGATAACCATAATAATGATAAGAATGATCATCATATTAACGATAATAAGGATAATAATCATTACGATAATAACGATAATATCGATAAAAGTAATAGAAATAATAACGATTATATCGATAATAATAATAATAATAATAATAACGATAATAACAATAATAACGGTTATAATATTAATAATAATAACGAAAATGACTATAGTAATGATTATAACTATAATAAGCTTAATAACGGTAGTAAAAATAAAAATAAAAACTTCAATAACGATAATAACAAAATTAGAATATTAATGATAAAGCTAAAAACGATAATAACGATAATAACGAGTCATAATAATATCGATAAACACGATAAAATCGAAAATAATAATAAAAACTTTAACGAAAAAATCGATAAAAATAATAATAATTTTAACGTTAATAACCATAATAAAAATAATAATAATAGCAATAATTACCATAATAAGGAAAATAACAATGATGATATTAACGAAAATAACGATAATAGTAATAAATATAATATCGATAGTAACAATAATAACTATAATGACGATAATAACGATAATGATAATAACGATAATGAAGATGGTTATAATAAAGATAATATCTTTAATAACGATATTAATATTAATAATAATAATAGCGATAATAACGATATTAATGATAATAACGATAATAATAAAAGCAATTATAACGATAATAACAATAATTATGGTAATAACAATAATAATTATAATAGTGATAGCATTAATAACGATATTTACGTTAATAATAATAATAATAAAGATAATAACATTATTAACGATAAAAAAAATAATAACGATAATAACGATATAGACGATAATATCGATATTGATAATAAAAATATTTACGATAAAAATAATAATAATAATAACAAAATAACGATAATAACGAAATTATCGGTAATAACGATAATAATAATAGTAATAATAATAACGATAATCATTATAATAATAATAATAATAACTATAATAATGATAATAACGATAATGACGCTAATAGAAAAATAATAATAGCAATAAAAACGAAAAATACGATAATAAAAATAGTAATATTAACGATAATAACGATACTAACGACAATAACGATAATAATAACAACAATAATTACGATAATAATGATAATAACGATAATGATTATAATAATAATAACGATAATAACGACAATATTAATGATAATAATAACGATAAAAATGGTAATAACGATAACAACGATATTAATAATAATAACAATAATAATAATAATAATAATAATAAAAATTGTTAGTATAATAAGGATAATAATATTAGTAATCATAAAAATTATAACAATAATAACGATAATAACGATAACAAAGATAACTATATTAAAGATAATAACGATAATAATAATAACAATAATAATGGTAAAAAAGTTTAAGGGAAATAATAAAAATTATAATAAAGATAATATAGATATTAACGATATTAACGCTAATAATTATAACAATAATAACGATAATAACTATAATTACTACAATAATATTAATAATTATAATAAAAATAACGAAAAAGAAGAAAAAAACAGTAATAATAATAACTATTATAACGACATTAGTAATAATAAGAATAACGATAATATCGACATTAACATTAATAATAATAATAATAATAAAGTTTATAACGATATTAATAATACTAATAATAACAATAAAAACGATAATAACGTTAATAACGATAGTAATAATAATAATAATAATAACGATAATATCGATATCAACGATAATAACGATAAGAATAGTAACAGTAATAAGCATAAGAATGATAATAATGACAATAACGGTAAAAATTAAAATAATTATTACAATATTAACGTATTAACGTTCATAAAGGAAACAATAATAACGATAATAACGATAATAACTAATATAATAGTAACAATAATAACGATAACAACGACACTAATAATAATAATAATAAAAATCATAACGATAATTACGATCATATTGAAAATAAAATCAATAACAATAATAATAATAATAACGACAATAACGAAAATGACGATAGTAACGACAGTAATAATAATAATAATGATAATAATAATATTAATTATAATAATAATAATAATAATAATAATATCGATAATAAAGATAAAAACGACGATAATATTAATGTAATAACGACAATATTAATAATAATGATAACAATAATAACCATAATAACGATAGTAATATTGATAATAATAATGATAATTTCGATATTAATGACAATAACGATAATAATATTAATAATAATAATAACGATAATAACGATAATAACGATAATACCGATAATAATAATAACGATAATATCGTTAAAGGTAATAATAATAATAATAGCAACAGTATCGAAAATAACGATAATAGTAATAATGATAAAGAAGATAATAATAATAATCATAAGAACGATAATAACGATAATTACAATAATAACGATAATTACGATAATAACGATAATAATAATAACGATAATAACGATAATAGCAACAATAATAACGATAATGAAAAGAGTAATAATAATATTTATAACAATAATAATGATAATTATGATTATCATAATAACGATAATAACAATACTAATGATAATAACGGTAATGACGATAGTAATAAGAGCCATAATAAGATAATAACGATAATAATAGTAATAAAAATATTGATAATTAGAATATATCGTTAAAAACGACATAAATAATAACAATATTAACAATTATAACGATAAAAACGATAAGAAATATAATTATAATAAAATTATAAACGATAATTACTTTTATTACGATAATAACGATAATAATAATAAGAGTAATAACGATAATTATAATAATAACGATAATAATAATAATAATAATAATAATTTTACCATTATAAACGATAATAGCGATATTAATGATAATTACAATAATATTATTAATATTAATAAAAATAATAACGATAATATAGATAATAATCATTATTATAATTAAGATAAAACCGAAAGTAGCAATAATATCAATGGTAATAATAACGATAATAAGGATATCTTACGATAATAACGATAATAATAAACACATCAATAACGGTAATAACGATAATGTTATTGAAGATAATAACAATAATAACCATAATAAAAATAATAATAAAATTCATAAAATCAATAATAACGATAATAACGATAATAATAGTATTAATTACGATAAGAACGATAATAACAATAAAAACGATAACAAGAATAATGATAATAACGATAATAACGGTAATAGCGGTAACATTAATTACGATAATAACGATAATATCGATAATAAAGATAATAATAAGATCAATAATAGCGATAATAAGGATGACATCGATAATAATAATAACAATAATATCAATTGTAACAATAATAATAATAATTGAAACAATAATAACGCTAATAACGATAACAACGATAATTACGTTAATAATACTATCAATATTAACCATAATAACGAAACTAATAAATACGAAAATAATATTAATGATGATATTGATAATAAAGATAAAAACAATAATAACGACAACAATAATATCGATAATAACGATAATTATTATAATGATTATAATAAAACTAATAGTAATAATGACCATGATGACATTATTAACGATAATCATAATAGGGATAATAACAACATTGACAATAATAACGATAATTAAGAAAAAAATAATATATAATAATAACAACAATAACGATAAAAACGGTAATAACGTTACTAATAATAATAGTAACATTGATAATAACGATAATAACGATAATAACAATAATAAAAAATATTATATTAATATTCTTAACGGTAATAACGATAATAACGATATAAATAATAATAACAATAACAATAATAATAACGATATAAACGGTAATAACAAAAATGACGATAATAATAATAATAACAACATTGATAATAACGATAATAACGATAATAATGATAATACTATTAAGGATAATAACGAAAATAACGATAATAATAGTAGTAATAAAATTGATAATTACAATATAACGTTAAAAAAGATATTAATAATAACAATATTAACAATAATGACGATAAGAACGATAATAACTAAAATTATAATAAAATTAATAACGATAGTTACTATAATGTCGACAATAACGATAACAATAACAACAATAATAACGATAATTATTGTAATATAGATAATAACTCAAATAATAAAATCAATATTAATTTTAACAATAATAACGATAATAAAGATAATAATAATAACAATATTATCGATAATATGGATAATGACGATATTATTATTATTAGTAAAAACAATAATGACGATAATAACGATACATACGATTATAACGATGATAATAATAATAATGATGAAGATACTAAAGATATAACATTAATAATGAAAATAATAATAATTATAATAGCGATTATAACAATAAAACCATAATAACGATAAAAATTATAATGTCGAAAATATTAATAATATTAACAATAATATCGTATGTAGCGATAATAATAATAATCATAATAACGATAATAACGATAGTAAAGGTAATAAAATTAATAATAATATCGATAATAACGGTAATAAGAGGTAATAAATATAATAATAATAACAATACTAGCTACATTAGCGATAAAAACGACAATGACGATCATAATTCTAATACTAACAATAATAACGACCATAGCGATAATATTAATTACAATAATACCGATAATAACGATAATAGCAATAATAATATTAATATAAATAATGATAATAAAGTTATTAAGGATAATATTAATAATAAGAATAACATGAACAACGATAATAACAATAATAACGTTAATAACAATATTATCGGTAATAATAATACACAATAATATATATAATATCGATAATAATAATAATAATAATAACGATACTATCGATAATAACGATAATAATCATAATAATAATAATAACAATAATAACAATATGAACGATATAATCGTTAATACCGATATTATCGATAATAATAATATCAATAGTAAAGATAAAAATAGTAATATTAATAATAATAATAACAATAATAACGATAATAACGATTATATAGATGGTAATAAAAATAATAATAACAGTAATAAAAGTAATAACAGTAAAAACGGTAATAACGATAATCATGATGGCAATAATAAAGTTAGTAACGATAATTATTATAATGCCGTTAATAATAATAATAATAATAATAACAATTATTACGGTAATAAAGTTAATAATTATTACAATAATATCGATGATAACGGTAATAACGACATTAATAACAATAATAATAATACCCATAATAAATATGATAACGATGATAACAATAATAGTAATTATAAAAATAACAACAATAACGATAATAACTTTAATAATAATAAAATTGATAATAATAATTACGATCATAAAGTTAAAAATAATTTCAAATAATATGGATGACAAAATTAATATTAATAATAATAATAAAAATAACAATGATACTAAAAATAATAAAAATAATAACGACAATAACGATAATAATAATAAAATTAATAACGATAATTACGATAATAACGATAATAATTATAGCAATAGTAACGATAATAACGATAATAATGGTAATAATAATAATTACAATACTAACAATATTAACGATTATAATAATATCGATCATAACGATAATAATAATAATTATAATAGCGATATTAACGATAATAACGATAATAATAGTAGCGAAAATAACAATAATAATTATGTTAATAATAACGATAAAAACGATAGTAACGATTATAATAATAATAATAACGATAATATCTATAATAACTGTATTAATGATATTTATAATATTAATAATAAAGATAATAAAGTTATTAATAGTAGTAATAAAAACACTCATAACAACAATAACGATCATAGCGATAATAATGATAATAAAGATAATTTTTTTTTATTTTTTATTTTTTTTGACGGTCTGTGAATGCCAATTTTTACGCACTTACCTAGGGTCCCTGACCGCTAGAGGAACCCTTTACCATTTGGGATTATAGTCCCTGGAGTGTCGGGCTCATCGTTGGAATAGACACTACCGACTAAACGCATTTCCATCCTAGTGGCATAGTGAAACCATCCCTGCACCGCTTTGTAGAATTACTTCGGAATGACACCACTGCCTCATGTCCCTAAACTGGTCTCTCTCATTCGGTTCTAAGTGGCAGGAACCTGGAACAACGTTGGTGGCACGTCTATGGGCCATCCATAACCATCTTCTTATTGCGTAAGATTTCCCTTACGTAACAGACCACCCTGTTCCACTTCTTCTGCCCTCGCAGGATTTTCTCGACATTGTTGTCCAGCAAGATGTCCCCAAGCTCCTGCTCTACGGCAAGTCATTCGGCGCTCCACCGGGTACATATGAAGAACATGTGGTTTGCATCTTCTTTGATCGAATCCCCATAGGGGCAGTTGCCGTTTGCTACTTACCCCATCTTTGCGAGGAAGGAGAAGAACAGGCCATGCCATGTTAAGAATTGGGTGAGGTAGAAATTTACCTCACCCGCCTTTCGGGTTATCCAGTTGTCATATCGACCATTGAGTCGGGCAGTCCATCTGCGTCTAGGTTCCTGCTCCCATCTGCTTTGTCAGGTCTCGATGCTGTTAGACCCGGCTTACTATGATGCCTCCTCCTTCCCCAGAACGGGCTTCTGCTGATGGACGAATTGTCTCTCCTTGGCTAGTAGGTCGATCGGGATTACTCCGATGACAATTAGCACTGCGGGCTCTGAGACCGTGCTGTAGGAGCACGCGATTCGGAGAGTACTCCTCTTGTGTACCGCGACTATGCGCTTGCGATATTTCTCTTATCGCAACGCCTCGGCCCATACTTCCGCGACGTATAGCATCACTTCATCGGCGGCACGCATCCGTATTCGCCTAATGCAAGGTCGGGGGCCGTTGACATTGGCCATGAGTGTGCCAGAGTGGATACTACATTTGCCGCCTTGTCGGATGCCATTATTATATGCAATCCGTAATTGAATTTGTAATCGAGCATTACTTCTAGGTACCTGACGGACGGCTTATTCTGGACCGTCGCGTCTCCTACGGAGAAGCTGCGCAAGGTGTTGATACGCTTCTTCGTTAGTATCACGATCTCTGTTTTCTGGGCTGAAAAGGATAGCCCGTGCTCTTCCCTCCGTGTCGTTTGGGGTGAGATATACACTGATATAAGTCGTCGAGTTTTGTCTCACCCAAACGTATACACATCCGGATCCTTGATCGGACACATGTATTTGTCAGCGACCTGTGATCCAAATGGCCGCGGTGACCAATTGGTCTGCGTACATTCCTATTCCTGCTGTGTCCTGGTATTGTTCGCTGATTAAAACGATATCAGCTTTATCTCAGAGCGGAGCTGGTTTAGAAGGAGGTGCAAGGTCCTGCTCCTATTGAGATTACCCTGATTATAATGATAATAACAATAATATTAATATCAATAATAACGATAATGGCGATAATAATATATATAACAATTATAATGATAATGACGAAAATAACGATAATAATAATAACGATAATAGCGATAATAGAAATAATAATAAAAATGATAAAAACGATAATAACAATGGTAACGTTAATAATAATAGAATTAATACAGATAATAACTATAATAACGATAATAATAATAGGCATAATAACGATATTAACGATAATAATAATAATAATAATAAAAAAATAACGATAATAACGATAATAACGATAATAATAATAACAACAGTAACGCTAATTACGATAATAATTATCAAAACATAGTTAATAATATTTATAATAACAATACTTACGATAATAAAAATAATAGTATTAACCATAATGTCGATAATGACGATAATAACGATAATAACGATCATTACGGTAAAAATATTATTAATAATAACAATAATAATAATAATAACGATAGTAAGGATAATAACGATACCGTCAATAATTATAATAAAAATAATAACGATAATAGCGATAATAAAGATAATATCGATAATAATACCAACACTATTAAAGTAAGAAACGATAATAATAATAATAGTAATAACAATAAAAACATTAATGATACTAATGATATTATCGATAATGGTAATAATAATAATAATAACGATAATAACGGTTATAATGATAATAATTATAATAATAACAATATTAAAAATAATAACTGTAATAACGATAACAACGATAATAATTGTAGTAATAATAACAATAATAACATTACTAACGATAATAACGATAATATTCATAATAATAATAACAATATCAATGAAAATTCCGATAATAATAATAATGACAATAATAACAACAAGAGAGGTGATAACGATAATATCGATAATAATAATATGGATTGTAACAATAAAAGCGATTATAATAATAAAAATAATTACGATAATTACGATATTAGCGATAATAATAATAACAATAATAACCATAATATGGGTAATATCTAAAATAACGATAATAACGATAATAACGGTAATAGTAACAATAATAATAACGATGCTAACGATAATAAAACCAATAATAATGATAATAATAATAATAAAAATAATAAATATAACAATGGTAACGATATTACCAATAAATACGATTATATAATAACGATGATAACGAAAACATTAATAATAATTATGACGATAATAACGATATTCACCATAATAATAATAATAATAATAAAGATAATAACGATATCAACGATAATAATTGTAGTAATAAAAACAATAATAAGTATACTAACATTAATAACGATACTAACGATAATAATAATATCGATAGTCAGGAAAGTACCGATAATAGTAATAAGAATAACAACTATAATAACGTTGAATTCGATAATAATAGTAATAATAACAACAAAAATATCATTAATAAAGAAGAATTAATAAAGACAATAACGGTAATTATCATAACATTTATAACGATGAAAAACCAAAATAAGGATAATAGCGTTAATAACGGCAATTATAATAATAATAATAACGATGTTAACGATAATAACGATAATAATGTTAATAACGTTAATTATTATATTAATAATAACTATAATTACGACAGTATTAATAATAATAATAACGGTAATAACGATATAAACGATAATAATAATAATAATAAATATAATAACGATATTAACCATAATAACGATAATAGTTATAATAACTATAACAAAAAAAATAATAATAACAATAATAAAAATAATTACAATAATAATGACAATAATAATATCAATAATAACGATATAACGATAATAATAAAGATAATAACGATATTAACGGACATAAAGATAATAATAATAATAACGATAATAATGATAACGATAATAACGATAATATCGGTTATAAGATTTAAAATATTAACGATAAAATCGATAATAATAATAATAATAATAATAACAATAATTACGATAAGAACGATAATATCGGTAATAACGATAATAATAATTACGATAATGCCGGTAATAATAATAACGATAATAACGTTACTAATGATAATAACGAAAAGAACGATAATGACGATAATAACGATAATAATAATAATATAACCATAATAACGATATTAATGATAGTATCGATAATAACGATAATAATAAAAAAGATAAAGACGGTAATAATAATAATAATAACAATAATAACGAAAATAACAATAAATATAATTACAATATTATCGATAATGACGATAATGTCAATAATAACGATAACAATAATTGGGTTTATAACTATAGTATCGATATAATTATCATCAATAATACCATTTATAGCGATAATAATAATTATTATAATAAAAATAATAATGAACATAAATATATAATAATGATAATAATTATAACAATATGAACGATAATAACGAAATTAATAGGAATAATAATAAGAATAATAACGATAATATCAATTATAACGATAATTATAATATCATTAATAGCGATAATAAAGATAATAACTATATTGACAATAAGATCAATAATAATAATAACGATAAGAAAGGTAATAATAATAACAACAATATAGATAATAACTGTAATAAGGATAATAATAATAACAATTATAACGAGAAAATCGATAATAATAATTATAACTATAATAATAATAATACTAAAAATAACAAAAAATGATAATAATAATAAAAATATCAATAATAACGTTAATATCGATAAGAAGGATAAGAGTAATAATAATAATATCGATAACATCAATAATAGACATATTAACGAAAATAATAATTATAATTGCTACGATAAACTTCATAATAACGATATTAACGATAATAATAATATTAATTATAACGATAAACAACATAATAACGGTAATAATGATAATACTAATAATAATTATTATGATAAACACGATAAGAATGATAGTAACGATAATAATAATAAGTAAAACTTTAATAACTATAATTACGATAGTATCAACATTAATAATAGTAATAATATCAATGGTAATGATAATAATGGTTATAACGATAATAATATTAGAAAAATAATATTAATAACGATAATAGTAATAATAATAATAATAATAATAATAATAATAATTTTAACGGCACTAATGATATTTATGATAATAACGGTAAAAATAATAATAATAATAATATCGATAATAACGGTAATAACGGTTACAACGATAATAATAATAAAGAAATTACAATAATTACAATAATAACGATAACAATTATAAAACGATAATAATAATAAAGGTAATAAAAATAATAACATTCATAATAAAAACAATATAATTATATTAACAGTTATGAGGACAATAACGATTATTATAACAATAACAACGATGATATTGATAATAATAAAAACAATAATAACTATAATAACGGTAATAACGAAAATAATAATATAATCAATAACGATAATTAAGTCAATAACGATAAAATAATAGCAATAATAACGATAAAATCGATAATAATAATAACAATATTAACGATAACGTCGAAAACGATAATAATAATAATAAAAATACTACCGATAATATTGATAATAACAATAATAATAATAACAATGACAACGATAATATTATTAAAAATAATAACGATAATAACGTTAATAAAGATAAAAATGATAATAATAATAAAAATTATAACGATAATAACGACAAGAATATTAATAATAATATTGATAAAAACAAATAATAAATGTAATAATAATAATATTCATAATAATATTAATAACGATATGGACCAAAATATCCATAATAATAGTAGTAAAAGTAACAAGAGAAACATTAATAACTTTAAGAACGATATTGACGATAATATGAATAACAATAATAACGATAATAACGAAAATAACGTTAACAACGATAATAATAATAACAATAATAACGATAATTACGATAATAACTATAATAATAGTAATAATGATAACACTAATAACAATAATAATGATAATAATGATAATAACGATAGTACCGTTAACAGCAATAACAATAATAAAGAAAATAACGATAATAATAATAATAATAATAGGAGCAAGAATAATGATAATATACATAATATCGATAATAATAATAACGAAAATAGAGAAAATAGTAATAATAATAATAAAGATATTAACGAAAATATCAATGATAATAACAGCAATAATATTGATAATAACGATAAAAACGATAATCATAATAATAAAGACAATAACGATATTAACGTTAATAACGATAATAAAGATACGATTACAACGATTACAGTAATAATAATAATATCGATAGTAACAATAATAACGATAATGACGATAATAATAATAATAAAAATTATAAAGATTATAAAGATATAACGGATCAAAGCTATAATAATGATAATAACAATAACAATAATAATAATAATCACAATAATAACAATAATAACAATAATAATGAGAACAATAATAACGATAATAACCTTATTAACCAAAAAAATAATAACAATATTAACGATAACAACAAAATAATAATAATAATAATTATAATAATAATAATAATTATAATAATAATAATAATGAAAATGAGAATAATAACGATGACAAAGAAAAGAATAATAAAAATAATAATATTATTAAAAATGAGGATAATAACGATGACAACGAAAATAATAATAGTAATATTATCGATAATAAATATAATAACGAAAATAATGTTAATAATAATAATAATAACAATAACAATAATAACGATAATTACGACAATAACGATATTAATAAGAATAATAACACCGATAATAAGGATAAGAACGATTAGAACGATAATATATTAAAATTTATGACAATATTAAAGATAATAATGACAATAAACATAATATTAAATACGATAATAAGGTTATTAAAGATAATACCGATAATATTAATAATAGTCATATAGTTAAAAACTATATCAAAGAAAACAGCAATAATAACAATAACAATAATAACGATAATAACGATATTAACGATAATCATAACAATAATAATAATAAAGATAATACCGATATTTACGATAATAACGATAATTGTGATAGTAATAATAAATATAGTAACGATAACAATGATGATAATGATAATGGCGATAATAATAATAATATTAACGATAATAACGATAATAACAATTATAACATTTTTATAAAAATAATAATATAGATAATATCCATAATAATAATAACTATATTAACGATAATAACGATAATAATAATAATAAAGAAAATAACGCTATTAGCGTATATAAGAGAAACACTAATAATAATAACGGTGATAATAACGATAATAAATATAATAACGAAAAAAGGAAAAATAATTATAACAATGATAACGATAATAACAATAATAATAATAAAAATAACGGTAATATCGATAATAACTACAATAATAATAATAATAGAAACGATAATAACGATAATAACGATAATAGCGATAGTAATAGTAGTAATTATTAGAACAATAACAATTATAACGTTAATACCGATAATAACGATAACAATAATAATAACTATATACGATAATATCGATAATGATAATAAAGATAATAACGATTATGAAGATGATAATAATAATGATTGTAATAATAATAATAATGATATTAACGATAATAACGATAATAACTATAATAATAATAATAAAAATAACGATAATAACGATAATAATAATAATAATAATAACGATATTAATGATATTAACAATAGGAACGATAATAATAATAATAGTAACGATAATAACCATAATAATGATAATAACGATAATAATTATATTAATAGTAACAAAGTAAAGATAATAACGATACTAATAATAACAATAAAAACAATAATAACAATATTGACAATAATAATAATAAAATCGATAATAAGGATAATAAAAGTATGAACGACAATAGCATTACAATAATATCAATAATAATGATAATAACGATTATAATATTAACGATAATAATTATAATGATAATTACTATTATAAGGATAATATTGATAATAATTATAACAATAAAAACAATGATAATGATAATAACGATAATAATAATAACAATAATAGCTGTAACAATAAAACAGTAATCATAATAATAATACTAATAAGAATAATTACGATAATACCGATACTAATATTAATTTTAACCGTGATACCTATAATAACGAAAATAGTAATGACAATAATAACGATAATAATAATAATAACGATAATAACGATAATTATAATAACATTAAAGACGATAATTATGGTAATTGCGAATAATTACGATAATAATAAAAATAATAATAAAAACAACAATAAAAATCATAATAATGATAATAAAATAACAATGATAATAATAATTATAATAACTATAATAACGAGAATAATGATAATAACGATAATAAACATAACAATAAAACTAATATAACGATAATAACATTAATAGCGATAATAATAATAATAATAGCGATAGTAGCGATAATAACCATAATAACGATAATAATAATAATAAATATAAAGATAACATCGATAATAAGTATGATAATAATAATAATAATAATTATTATAATAATAATAATAATAATAATAATAATAATGATAATAACGATAATAATGATAATAAACATAAAATAATAATAATAAGAAGGGTATTAAGGATAATAATAATAATAATAAAGTTAATAACGGTATTAATGATAATAACGATAATCATAATAATAATAATAATAAAGACAAAATCGGTATTAACGATAATAACGGAAATCATAATATTTATAATGTCGATAGTAAGAATAATAACGATAAAAACGATTATTATAATAATAATATTAATATCCATAATAAAGATAGTAACGACAATATCGATAATAATGAAGATAATAACAATAATAACGATATTAACAATAATAATAATAATAGTAATAACAATAATAACGATAATGATGATAATAACGTTAATAATGATAATAACAATAATAATAATACTTAAATTAAAAATAATAACGGTAATAAAGATTATAATGATACTAACAATAATAATATTATTAATTATAGTAATAATAATGATAATAACGATAATAACTATATTAATAGAAATAATAATAACAATATTTACAATAATGAAATAATAACGATGTTATCGATAATAATAATAACGATTATAACGAAATATTCTAATAATAAAAATATCGATATTAACAATAATAACGATAATGACGATAATAATAAAAATAAGAATAACGATAATATCAATAAAAATTATAACACTATTAACGATAATATCTATAATAATAATAATAATAACAATAATAACGATAATAACAATAATAATAATAACGATAAAAGAGATAACAGTAATAATAATACTAACGATAGTAACGATAATTACAATAGGAACGATAATATCGATTATATCAATTATAATAATAACGATAATAACGTTAATAACGATAATAAAAAATAATAATAGCGATAATTGCGATATTAACGATAATAACTATAATAATAATAACAATAATAGCGATAAAAACGATACTATTTATAATAACAATAATAACGTTTATAACAATAATAATAATAAAAATAAAAAAGATCATAAAAATTATAAATATTAGAACGATAATAATAATAATATTAATAACCATAATAACGATTATAATGATATTATCGATAATAATAGATGTTATAATAACAATATTAACAATGATGACGACAATAACGATAATAACGATAATAATATTAATAACAATAAGAACGATATCAGCGATAATAATGATACTAATAATAATAATGTTAATGAAAATTAGGATAATAACTATGTCAACGTTAATAATATTAACAGAAATAACGATGAAAATTATAATAACGATAATAGTAATAATAATAATAATGATAATAACGATAATATTGATAATAGAAATAATAGCGATAATAATTATAAAGATAATGACGATTATAATATTAATAATAATAACGATATTAACGATAATTACGATAATAACGATAATAATAAAAACGATAATTTTTTTTAAAGGTCTGAGGATGCCAAACTTTATGCACTGACCCAGGTGCA
The DNA here is from genome assembly GCF_910589235.1 of Vespa crabro. Classification (NCBI taxonomy): domain Eukaryota; kingdom Metazoa; phylum Arthropoda; class Insecta; order Hymenoptera; family Vespidae; genus Vespa; species Vespa crabro. Next base: position 4,821,371 of record NW_025813595.1, read on the forward strand.
CTAGAGGAACCCTTTACCTTTTGGGTCCCGCGTTGAATTCCCTGTAGTGTCGGGCTAACCGTTAGGATAGGCATTACCGACTAATCTCATATCCATCCTATTGGCATAGTGATACCACCCGGCACCGTAATGTGATATTAATTCATGATGGCGCCACTTCATCATGTCCCATTAATTAGGACTTCCACAATTTGGCTCTACGTGGCAGGAACTTGGTGCAACGTTGGTGGCACGTCTATGGGCATCCCATATCCTTCTTCTTTTTACGTAAGATTGCCCTCACGTAGCAGGAATCTCTGTTCCACTCCTTCTGCCCTCGCAGCATTTTCTTGACAATGTTGTCCGGCGAGATGTCATCGAGCTCCTGGTACAAGGCAAATCGTTCGATGCTCCACCGTGCACAAATGAAGAATCTGTGGTGGGCGTCGTCGAAGGTTGAGTCGCCATAGGGACATTTGCCGTCAGAAACCTTCCTCATCATTGCAAGGTAGGTGCAGAACAGTCTATGCCCTATCAAAAATTGGGTGTGGAAGATGTCGACCTCCCCCGCCTACCGATTTAGCAGGTGTCCAGCCGACTGACGAGTCGGGCTGTCCACCTGCCCCTAGACTCCCGTTCCCATTTTCTTTGCCAGGTCTCGATGCTGGTAGACCTGGCGAGCCATGATACCTCCTCCTTACCCAAAGCGGACCTTTGCTGGTGGACGAAATGTCTCTCCTGGGCTAGTAGATCTATCGGGAATACTCCCGCGAACACTAGCACCGCGGGCTCAGAGACCGTTCAGTAGGAGCAAGCGATTCGGAGAGCGCCCTTCCTCTGTACTGCGGATCTGCGCTTGCGAAAATTATCTTTTCGCAGTGCTTCCGCCCATATTTATGCGCCGTACAGTATCACTGCTTCGACGGCACGCATCCGTATTCGCCTAATGCACGACCGGGGGCCGTTGACATTGGCCATAAGTGTGCCCAGCGTGGCTACAACTTTTGCCGCCTTGTCAGTCGCCCTTATTATATGCTTTCCGTAATTCAGTTTGCAATCGAGGATTACTCCAATGTACGTGACAGATTGCTTTGCCTGGACCGTCGCATCTCCTACTGTGAAATTGCGCAAGGTGTTGATGCGCGTCTGCGTTAGTAGCACGATCTCTGTTCTCTGTGCTGCTACGGATAGCAAGTTCTCTTCCATCCAGAAGATGACTCTGCGCATGACCTGGTTGAGCAGCAGCTGTGCCCCCTCCGTGTCTCTTACAGTTATGACAACTGTAATGGCGTCTGCGTACCCAACCAAGAAAGCGCCTTCAAGGACTTCCATGCGTAAGATACCGTCGTAGAAAATATTCCAGATATCCGGTCCTAGTATGGAACCCTAAGCTGACCGCGATGTCAACTCCAAGCTTTTTGGACCAGTATTGTATTCAAGGAAGCGCTTGTTCAGATAATCCTCGAGTATTTGAAGTATGTACCCCGGAACTCTGAAATTACGTTCCAGCGCTTCCATTGCCAAGTTCCACCTGATGGAGTAGATGGCATTTCTCTAAGGTGGCCAGCAGACATAAATGGCGAGAATGGTGATTCCCGCGCTCACTCATTTTTGCGGGCATGACACCCTCCTGAACTGCGTGGATGATAGATAGGCCGGATCGAAATCCATACTGGCAGGCAGCAAGATCCCCCGCTGCCCTCACAGCTGCGTGCATCCGTGGCCTAAGCAGCTTCTCCAGGAGCTTGCCAGCCTCATCGAGCATACATATAGGCTTGTATGACGAAGCAGCATCTGCTGGACCCATGCTCATGATGATGAGCACAAGTTTCGCTTTCTTCCACGGGGCCGATAAGATGCCCTCCCTGAGGCACATGTTGAACACGTTTTGCAAAAGCTCAGGGTGACTCTGCGAGACGGGTTTAATTACTTCCGCTGGAAGTCCGCCAGGACCTGGAGCATTCATGTTCCGCATAGAAGATGCGGCCCTGAGTAGCTCTTCTTCCGTAAATTGTGACACCTCTGTTATCTCCAGGCGCAGCCATGCTAATCTTTCTCTTCGGCTGTGAGGGGAATACAGTATGCACGATGTATTCCAACTTCCTCGCGTCCTGAGGGATTCCTTGCGTTTGAGTTCCCAGCTTGCGAGTGACGATCTGATACCCTAATATTCACGGATTCTTATCGACTTCCAGGCACAGATACTTCCATCGCCGTCGTTACTAGCCATGATTACCCACTTCAAAGCTTTTTTGGCCGCTTGATACTCTGCAGCAAAGGGAGCAGCTTCGATTTCGCGTCTCTTCGCTCTTTGTGCCAAACGGCGAAGCCTTAAGCACTTCTTACGAAGATCTGCGATATCGTTCGTCCATCAGTATGCAGGATGCCTCTGCCGTTTCGTGGTCTTCTTTGGCACCACTATCGCGCAAGCCTTTTGGATGAGCTGCATAATTGCTGCAGTAATCATCCTGGTTTGTGCAGGTGGCGATAGACTCACGGAATCAATTTGAAAGGATCTCCAATCTTCTTCTATGACGGAAAAAAGCCTCTCTTAATCCATTCTTGCAATGTTCCAACGGAGAGGTCTTTCTACACTTGTCACGGATGGCCTCCTTTCGTGTACATCGAATAGGATGTACTGATGGTCGCTTCTGGTATAATCCTCAATTACCCGCCAGCTTGTGACTCTTGCCACAAGTTGTTCGATGGCTAGAGAGTTGTCCAGGATCGTCTCTCTGTAGCCAGGCTTACAGAAGGTTGGTGTAGAGTCTGTGTTGAGTATTGATAGCTCTAGTCTCGACGCCAACTTCATGATTCGTCTTCCGCTGGAGTCCGGCCTGGCCTCCCCAATTCGAGAGCTTTGGCATTGATGTCTCCAACCACAACGAAATCCCATTGCATTTTCCGCAGCGCGTCTTCCAGATCGTCCAATTTGCTCTGGAAGTCGTCTATCCGGTTGTTCAGGGAGAGATATACACTGACATAAGTCGCAGAGTTGTGTCTCACCCAAACGTATCCACATCCGTATCCTTGATCCGACACATGTTTATGTCGGGGATCTGGGATCCAGATGGCCACAGTGCCCAATTCGTTTGCGTACCATCCTAATCCTGCTCTGTCCTGGTACTGTTCGCTGATTAAAACGATATCAGCTTGTTTCTCAGAGCAGAACTGAGTTAGAAGGTGGTGCACTGTTCTACTCCTACGAAGATTACCCTGAAGTAATCTCATCCTGTTTTCCTCTTGTTGGCTGTGGCATGGGCCTCCTGGAAAGCTTTGCAGGCCCTTGATACCGCCAGGAGCTTCATAAGTTCATCAACGCTATTGAAGCACACAAAGCAAGTAGGCTCGCTGACCTTGCAGTCTTTGATCTTGTTCCCCGTGCCGCCGCAGTTATAGCAAAACTTACTGCCATCAGAACCCTTGCACGAGGTTCTATAGTGACCATAGTCGAGACAGCGGTAGCATCGCCTCACTTCTACTCTTCGCCTGACCCTTCAGCTGACGAAACCGACCAACACACGGCCGACATTTAAAAACTTCGCAGCTGCTTCCTCTTCTAATCTGACGATGGCCAGACGTTATTGTCTCGCGTTGGGGATCGACAATTTAACCTTTAATTTCCCCGCGTTGTATGGCAGGGTCCTCTTTATGGTCTCCTCGACTTCCACCACCGATGTGCAGCAATCGCAGTCCCGTATCTCCAGCGTAGATCTAGGGTCCAGTTCCGTGATGCTGCTCGTTTCTCTTCATTCCTCAGGGTTTCTGCGAATAAGGTCTTGATATGCGCAGTGGTCTTCTTAAGTTCGAGGAGAATCCCTCTAGTTCTGGTCTGTCGGACCGATCTAACATCTACCCCTGTGCCGCTGGTCTTGAAGCGCTGATGGATGCTCCGACTACGTTTGCGTAAGATTTGCCTTGCGCAGGTTTCAGGAAAACCGCGTCCGGACGTGTTCTCTTTCTCGGCCTGTTCTCTGATTTGTTCGGCTTCTTTTTCACCTACTGTGGGTGTTCCGTCGCCTTCATCGCTGGAATCTCCTTATCGTTCCTCTTCTTTTTGACCACAGTCCACTTGGTGGCTTCGGACGTCGTCGTCTCTTGCCTCGTTCTTTTGAGGCTTTCTTCAGGCATCCGCGGCGAACTTGTGGCTACTCTCTTAATTGCGCCGACATCAGTTGTAGAATTTGTCCAAGGGTTCTGAGAAACTCGGGCTAGGGTCCTCGCTCCCTTATTGAACTTTTTTCGAGATTTAAAAATGAACTCGAGACTCTCTATGACGTCCTCCAGGTCTGGGAGCCCTTGCTTAATCGTGTTTTAACGTTTGGCTACGTAGTAATAGCTGCCTTCATTTTGGCAAGGAGATCTTTCGCTTGCGGGAGTTTCTCACTGTCTCCATCTTATGGTGCCCCCTTCGCAGGCTGGATAGGTGACGTCAGGCCTGAGAGCCGCGTACTATCAAACGCCCCTGGCAATCCTTTGCCACTCCTCCAAGTGGCTTTCCTCATATCTTACTCTTCCTGGCGCTATAGACACATCGCAGGTCAGGTCGCCAATCTGTGGGGATCTTCCTGATGTGATGTCCAGAACTGGAGCCAAGTTGTCTACACCAAGCTCCTGGCAGTTGCTGGATGACTTCGGCGGGTGGCCTGCCCTTACACAATATGACACCATCGTGGGGTGGGTGTCCCTCCCACGCTCTCTTTTAACTATTAATATACTATCCATCATATGAAATATAATTATTGGGAGGCAAGCTCCCCAAAGTAAAGGAAAGGAAAGGAAAGAAGTATGAGAGGGAGAGAATGAATAGAAAAAGATATAAAAGAAGAACAAAGACAGGAATAGCCGTACAAGAACATTCACACGCCATGCACATAGTCCCTTTTAGACACCTACTACGATAAGCAGGGTGTACTGTGGGAGTATACCACTTCCCCATACGCAAAGGGAATAATAATAACGATAATAACGATAATATGATTATAAATAATGACGATAATAATGTTAATAACAATAATAATAATAATAATAATAATATCGATATTAATGATATTAACAATAGGGACGATAATAACGGTAATTACGATAACAATGTTAATATTAATATCGAAAATAAAGAAAATAACGATGACAACGACAATAATAATAACAATAATAACAATAATAACAATAATTACGATAATAATAATTATAATAACGTTAATAACGGTAATAACGATAATAACGGAAATAACGATAATATAGATAATAATATTGATAAAAACAAATAATATAGATAATAACCATAATAAAGATAATAAGAACCATAATAACCATAATAATAATAATCATAATAACGATAATAACGATAAGAATGATAATATCGATAATCATAATAACAATATTAACGATTATATCGATAATAATAATAATAGTAATGACAAAAATAAAGTTAACAACGACAATGACGATAATAACGATAATAATAATAATAATAATAGTAATAACAATAATTACCATCATAACGATAGTAACGATAATGACGATAATAATAATAACGATAATGATGGTAATAATATTAATAAAAACAATTATAACAATAATTACGATAATAACGATAATAACATATAATAACGACAATAGTAATAATAAAAATCACGATAGTGATGATAATAAAGATAATATTAAAAATAATAATAATAATAACAATAATAGCGATTATAAAGGATGTAATGAAAATAAGATTAATAATAGACAAAAGTAATAATAATAATAACAAAATTAACGGTGATATCGGTAACAATAATAATAATAAAACAATAATAACTGTAACAAGGATAATAACGTCTATAATAGTAACGATAATAACGATGAAAACGATAATAGCAACAAAAACAATAATTAGTTTAACGATAATATCGATAATAATAATAACAAAATTAACTATAATATCAATAATAATAATATTAGCAATAAAAATAAAAATGATAATAACGATAATAACTATAATTACGATAATAACGATAATAATATTAACGATAATAACGTCAATAGCGATTATAAGGATAATAATAATAGTAATAATAACAATAATAACAATAATAAAGATTATAACGATAACAATATTAACGATAATTTCGACAATGTTAATAATAATAAAAACGATAATAATATGAATAATAATAAAGATTATAACGATATTAACGATAGTAAGGATAATAATGATAATAACGAGAATAACGATAATATAGATAATAATAATAACAATATTAAGGAAAATATCGATATTAATAATAATAATAATAATAAAAATAATAACGATAATAACGATTTTAATAATAACGATAATAATAATAATAATAATAAGTATAACGATAATAACGTATATAACGATAATAATAATAGTAGTAATAACAATAATAAATGTAATAACGTTAATAACCATAATATGAAAACGACATTAAAAATAATATTGGTAGTAATATTAACAATAATAATAATAATTACGTTAGAAACGATTTTAATGATAATAATAATTACAATAACAATAATTAAGATAATAATGTTAATAGAGATAATATCGATATTAACGATAATAATATTAATAATAATAAAAATAAAGATAATAATGTTATTAACGATAAAGATGATGATAATATCGATAATAATAATTATGATAAAAACTTTGTTAAGGATAATAATAATAACGATTATAACAAAAATAAAAATAATAATTACTTCGATATTAACAATATTAATGATAATGAGGATCATTATAATAATAATAATAATAACGATTATAACGATAAAAACGATAATAACGATAATAATAATAAAAATAATAATGATAATAACATTAATAACTAAATTAATAATAGCAATAATAACGATAAAACCGATAATAATGACATTAATAGTAGTAACTACAATAACGATAATAGCAAGAATAGAATTACGATAATAGTAATAATAATAATAGCGATAATAACGATATTAACGATAATAACGATAATAAGAATAACAATTATAACGATAATATCCATAATAATATTAATAACGATAATAATTATTTTAATAATAGCAATTATAACGGTAATAACGATAATAATATTAATAATAATAATAATAACGAAGGTAATGATTATATCTATGACATCGATGTTATAAAAATAACAATAACAACGTTTATATCGCTAATAACGATAATAATAATAACGATAATGACGATGGAAATAATATTAATAAAACGAAAATAACGAAAATTTCGATATTAATGATAATAATAATAATGTAAATAACGATAATTACGAAATTAATAATGATAATAACAACAATAATAAAGATAATAAAGAAATTAAAAATAATAATAATAAAAATAATAATAATAATATCGAAAATAACTATAATAACGATAATAACAATGATAAAAATAATAACAATAATAATGATAATAATAACAATAATATTAATAAACATAATAACGATAATAAGGATAATAACGATAATAAAAATAATGATAACAACAATATTGACTGTAACGTCGATAATAACAATAATATTAATATCGATAATAAAGATAATATCTATAATAATAATAACGATTATAACAATAATAATGATAATAACGATAATAACACTTTTAAAAATAATAATAATAGTAATAATAAAGATAATGAAGATATTAGAGATTCTAACGATAATAATGATATTTATAAGAACAATAATACATATTAAAACGACAATAATAATAATAATAATAATAATTATAAAAACGATAATAACGATAATAAGGTTAATAATAATAGTAATAATGACAATGATAGCAATAATGACGATAATAACGATAATAAAAATAATAATTATAACGGTAAAAATGATATTAATAATAATAATAATGACAATAAAAACGATAATAACGATAATAATGATAATTACGTTAATAACGATCATAAAAATAATAATAATAGTAATATTAATGATAATCATGATATAAAATGATTCTAACAATGATAATAATAAAAATAATAACGATAATAACGATTATAATGATATGAACGAGAATAATATTAATAATAATAACAATAATAACGATAATAACGATAAAGATAGTAGCAATAACAAAAATATTAAGAATAATAAATATAATAACGACAATAACGATAATAATGGTAGTAATAATAAGAGTAATAATAATAATAATGATTAAAAAGATTTTAGTGATAATAATCATAACGATAATAACGATATAATCGATAATTATAATAACAATATTTACGATAATATCGATAAGAATAATAATAATAACAATAATAACGATAATAACGATAATAATAATAATAATAATAATAATAATAAAAATAATAACGTTAATTACGCTAATAACGATAGTAATAATAACGATAATAACGATAATAGCAATAATAATAATTAAGATAATAACGTTAATAACGATATTAACGATAATATCGATAATAATAATATTAACAATAATAATGACAATATTAATAATAATAATAATAATAATGATAATAACGATATTAACGATAATAATAATAATATTAATAATAAAGATAATAACGTTATTAAACATAAAAACGATTATAACGATTATAATGATAAGATCGATAAAAATGTTATTTGAAATAACAATAATAACAATATTAACGATAATAATAATAATAATATTTATAATAATAATAATGACGATAATAATGATAGCAATAGTAGTAATAATAACATTATTATCAATAATAAAAGTATTGAAGTCAATAACGATGAAAAATATAAGAATAATTACAATAAAAACGTTAATATCGATAATAATACTAATAATAGTTATAACGATAATTACAATAATTTCGAAAATAACGATAATAATATTATCATTAATAACAATGATTTCTATAATAACTATAAAAACATTAATAACGACATTAATAATAACGATAATAACAATAAGAATAAAAATATGAGTAACAATGATAATGATTATAAAGATAATAAATATAACAATAATAACGAAAATAACGAAAATAATAAAATTAATTTTATATTAATAACGATAGTAACGATAATAACGATAACAATAATAACAATAATAATGATAATAACAATAAGAATAATAATAATAATTATGAAGATAATAACGATATTAAAAATAATAACGATAATAATAATAATAATAATCACGATAATAACGATAATATCGATAATAATCATATCGATATTAAAGATGATAACTAAAATATTAAGAAGAATATTAACGGTAATAACTATTATAATGATAATAACCATAATAACGGTAATAAAAATAACAATAATAACGATATTAACGAAAATAATAATAACAATATTAACGATAACAACTATCATAACATTAATAATAATAATGATAATAACGAAAGTAAGGATTAATAATGGTGACAACGATAATAATAATAACAATAATAACGATAATAACGATAATAACGATTATAATAGTAACGATAATAACGATAATAATAATAATAATAATAACGATAATAAAGATAATAACGATCATAACTATAATAATAATGATAATAATAAAGATAATGAAGATATTCCCGACAATAATAATAATTATAATAACTATAATAAAAACGATAATAACGCTAATGCCTATAATAATAATAATAGTAATAACAATAATGTCGATAATAAAAATAATATCAACAATAATAATAACAATATTAACGATAATATCGATAGTAATAATAATAATAATAACGCCAATGGAGATAATAACGACAATAATAATATTATTTATAACTATAATAATAACGAAAATGTCGTTGTTAAAGATAATAATAATAGTAATAATAAAATAATAGCAATAATAAAGATAATAACGATATTATTAATAGCAATAATAATGTTAATAACGATAATATCGACCAAAATAATTGGAATAATAACAATAATAAAGATAATAGCGATAATAAAAAAATGACGATAATAATAATAACGATAGTAACGCAAATAACAATAATAACGATAAAAATAGTATTAATAATAACAATAATAACGATAATAAAGGTTATAACGATTATAATATTAACGATAATAACGACAATATTAATATTAATAATAACGATAAATACTATAATAACAATTAAATTATTGATAATAGTAAATATAATAACGGTATTAACAATTATACCGATAATAACGGTAATAACGATAATATAGATAATAATAATAACAATAATAGCGCTAATAACGATATTAATAATAGTAATAAAAATAAATTTAATAACGATAATAGAAATAATAATATTAACGATAATAACGACAATAAAGATAACAATATTAAGAATAATATATAAAACAATGATATTAACGTTAATAATGTTAATTATAATTACAATAATAATGATAACAATGATAATTATGATAATAACCATAATAACTATTTAACAATAATAATAATAATAACCATAAAAGATATAAAAATGGTAACGTTAATAAAGATAATAAAGATAATAATAAAAAAAATAATTACGATTATAACGATATGAATGATGATATCGGTAAAAATAATAACAATAATAAAGATAATAAAGGTAATAAAAATAAAAATAATTTCGATAATTATGATATTAATGGGGATATCTAAAAAAGTAATAACAACAGTAACATTAATAACACTAATAACGATAATAACGATAATAACGATAATAACAATATTAATATTAATAACAAACGAAAATAAAAATATTAAAGATAATAATAATAATAATAATTATAATAATAATAATAATAACAATAATAATAATAATAATAATGATATTAACGATAATAACGATAGTATTAGTAGTAGTAATAACAATATCGACAACAATAAAAATAATGAAGTAAATAACGATGAAAAAAATAAGAATAATAACAATTACAGCGTTAATATCGATAATAATAATAATAATAATAATAATAATAATAATAATAATAATAAAAGTTATAACGATAATTACGATTATAACAAAAATAACGATAATAATAATATCAATAATAACAATGATTTCTATAATAACTATAAAAACGTTAATAACGATATTAATAATAGCGATAATAACGATAATAACGATAATATTAAAAATAAGAGTAACAATAAAAATGATTATAACGATAATAAATATAACAATAATACCGATAATAACGAAAATAATAAAATTAATTTTATAATAATAAAGATAGTAACGATAATAGCAATATATTTAATAATGAAAATTACGATAATATTGATAATAATAATAATAATAATGACTGTAGTAACAACGTTAAAAATAATAATAATGACGAAAATAACGATAATGACGATAATAATAACAATAATGAAATAATAACGATAATAAAGATAATAACAATAGTAATAGTATTAAGAATAATAAAAACCACAATAATAACGATAATAACCTTAAGAATGATAACAATAATAACGATAATAACGATATTATAGCTAATTATAACAACTTTAATAACTATAATAACGATTTTTATAAGAATAATAATAATAATAATAACAAAAATATCGATGATAACGACATTAATAATTACGATATTAACGGTAATAAAGATAATAACGATAAATGATAATAGTAATAATAATAAAGGTTATATCGATATTAAAGATAATAACTATTATCATAATATTATAAATAACGTTAATAAAAATTATAACGATAATAACGATAATGACAATAATAATAACATCGATAATAAAAATTACAACGACAATAATAATAAACATAATAACTATAATAATAATAATAATAGTAATAACGATAATTACGATAATAACGATAGTAATAACAACAATAATAACGATAAGAATAATAATAATAATAATAACAATAAAAACGAAGTATAATAATGGTAACAATAATGATGATAGTAACGATAATAACGATAATATTAATTATATAAATAAAGATAGCATCGATAATGACGATAATGCGATAAGAATAATATTATTAGCGATAATAACGATAAAAACAAAAATAACAATATTCATAATAATTATATTATCCATAATAACGATAATAAAGATAACAAAATTAACGTTAATAAAGATATCTATTATAAAAATAACTATAATAAAGATAATAATAATATTAATAATAAAAATAATAACAATTATAGCGTTAATAATATTAATAATAAAGATGATACCGATATTAACGATAATAATGATAATAATAATAACTATATTAAGGATAATAACGATAATAACGATAATATAATTAATAATAACAATAATAATAATATTAATAATAACGATGAATACGATAACAACGATAATAATAGTATTAATAATAACAATATTTACAATAATAAGAAAAATAATAAAATCAAAGGCAATAAAAACTAAAATAACATTATTAACGATAACGATAATAACGATAATAACAATAATCATGATAATAAAAATAATTACAATAATAACGATAATAAAGATAATTGTAATAATAGTAATAACTATAACATCGATAAAGGAGATAATCGTAATATTAGTAATAACGGTAATAAGGATAATAACGATAATAGTAATAACAAAAAAAGCGGTAATAAAAATGATAATAACGAAAATAATAATAATAATAATAACAATAAAACTGATAATAAGTGTAATAATGGTAACAATAATGATGGTAATAAAGATAATAACGTTAATATTAACAACAGAAATAAATATAACATCGATAGTAACAAAAATAAGATAATAATAATATTTATAGCGATAATAATGATAAAAACGAAAATAACAAAATTCAAAATAATTATATTAGCAATAATAACGATAATAACGATAATAATAATAACAATAAAAACGATAAAAATTATAATAGAGATTGTGACGATAATAGAGACAGTAATAATAATAATAATAATAATAATAATAATATTAAAAATTACAACGGAAATAATAATAATAATAGCAGTAATAATAACAAAAATAACGATAATAATAATAATAATAATAACAATAATAATAATAACGATAATAACGATAATATCGATAATAATAATAATAATATTAATGATAATAACAATTATAGTAATATTAATAATAATGAAATTAACGATAATGACGATAATAATAATAATACTAACAACGATTATAAGAATAATAACGATACCATCGAGAATAATAATAACAATAATATCGATAATAGCGATAATAACGATAATAACATTATTAATCGTAATAAGAATAAAGATAATATCGATAATATGTGTAATAATAATAAAGTTTATAACGATTAAAACGACAATAACGATCATAAGAATAACAAATGTAACGGTAATAATGAATGTAGCGATAATGACGATAATAACGACAATAATAATAATAATAATAACAATTAGAATAATAACGCTAATAACTATAATAATGAGAACAATAATAACGACCAAAACGTTAATAAAAATAAAAATAATAGCAATAATAGCGATAACATCGATAATAACAATCATCGTAATAATAACGATAATAGTGGTAATAACTATGATAACGATAATAATAATAACAATAATAACGATAATAAGGATAATAACGGAAATAACGATAACAATAATATTAATAATAAAGATAATAATGATATTTACGAAAATAACGATAATAATAATAGCAATAATAACAATAATACCGATATTAATAATAAAAAGCATAATAAAGTTAGTAACGATTATATTAATACTAATAATAATGTTAATAACGTTATTAACGGTAATAACGATAATTTCGATTATAATAATAACAATAAAATCGATAGTAAGGATATTAATTATAACAATAATTACATTAATTACGATAATAATGACAATAGTAATAATAATAATAACCATAATAACGATAATAACATAATATAACGATTATAATATTAACAGTAATAACGATAATAAATATTTTTACGATAATTTTTATAACGATAATAACGATAATAACGATAATAATAATAATAATATCAAAGGTTATAACGATATTAACTAAAATAACGATAATCATATTAATGACGATAATAATAATAATAATAATTACATTAATAACGATAATAACGATTATAGTGATAATAACTATAATAACGTTATTATCTATAAGAGTAAAAGTAATAATAGAGATATAATAATAATAATGTTAATAACGTTATAAACGATAATAACGATAATAATATTAACAATAATAACGAGAATAACTATATTAAAAATAATAATAATATACGATAACAAAGATAACAACAACAATAATAATAGAAAACTAAGGTAAATATGGATAATAACGATAACAGCGTCAGGAAAAATAATAATATTTTCGATAATAACTATAATGACAATAATAATATTTACGTTAATATCGATAATAACATTAATAATAATAGTAGTAGTAATTATAATAACGGTGATATCTATATTTATGAAAACAATAGTAACGATAGTATCGTTAATGTCAATTATTATGGTAATAATAATATCAATAAAAACAATAATAACAAAAATAAAATAATATTAATGACGATATTAACGATAATAACGATTATAATAATAACGATATTAACGACAATATTAATAATAATAATAACGATAATAATGATATTAACCATAATAATGATAGAAATAATATCGATAATAACTATAATAACGATAGTAATGATAATGATTTTAACAATAAAAACGATTTTAAAAATTTAACGATATTAATAATTATAATAAAGATAATAACGATACTAATAATAATAATAATAATAATAATAAAAATAAAAACAATAATTTGTATAATAACGATAATAATAGTGGTAATGTTAAGAATAATAACAATAATAACGATAATAACGATTATGACGATAACAATATTATTGATAATAATGTCAATAGTAATAATAATAATAATAACTATAAGATCGATATTAACGATAATAACTATAATAACGATTATAACTATAATAACGATAATTACGACAATAACGACAATAATAATAACGATATTAACGATAATAATGATAATAATAAAAACAACATTAATAACGATATAAAAGAAAATAGTAATAACAATAGTAACGAAAACAACGATAAAAACATTAATAATAATAATAATAATATCGAAAGTAATTAAAATAACGGTGACAACTATAATATTAATAACAGTAATAACGATAATAACGATAATAACTATAGTAATAATACTAATAATAACGATAATAACGATATTAATGGCAATATGGATAGTAACAGTAATATTAATAGTCATATTAAAGATAATAACGATAATAACATTACTAACGATAATAGCGATACTAATTTTAACAATATTAAGGATAATATCGTTAAAAATTATAACAATATTCACGATAATATCGGTAATAATAATAACAACAAAAACAATAATAACGATAATAAATATAATAAAATTTATAATAATAACGATAATAATGATAATAACGATAATAATCATGATAATAATAGTAATAATAAAGGTAATAACGATAGAAAAAGTTTCTAACAATAATAATAATAACAACAATAACGATAATAGTGATTATGATGATAAGAAAGATAATAATAATAATGAAAATAAAAATAATAACGAAAATAACGATGATAATCATAATTATAAAAGTAATAATAACAATATTAAGAATAGTAACTATTATAACGATTATAACGATAATAGTAGGAGTAATAATTACAGTAATAAAAATAATAACGATAATAACAATTACAAAAAGTTAACGATTATAATATTAACGATAATAATGACAGTAATAATAACAATAATAATTATAATAACGATAACAATGATAATACCGATAATAACTATAATTACAATAATAATAACATTAATAAAAATAATATTGTTAATAAGGTTATTACCGATGATAATGATAATTATAATATACATAATTACTATAATAAGGATATTATCGATAATAATAATAACGATAATAACGATAAGAATAATGACGATGAAAACGATAAAATAGAAAATAATAATAAAAACTTTAACGATAAAATGGATAATAATAATAATAATTTTAACGTTAAAAACCATAATAATAATAATAATAATAATAGCATTAATAACCGTAACATGAAAAATAACGAGGATAATAATAACTATAATAACAATAATAGTAATAATTATAATATCGATAGTAACAATAATTACTATAATGGCGATAATAACGATAATGATAATAACGATAATGACGATGGATATAATAACGATAATATCTTTAATAACGATAATAATAGTAATAATAACAATATTATCGATAACTACAATAACAATAATAAGAACAATAACGATAATACCGATAATAACGATAATTACAATAACAATGATAACGATAATAACGATAAGTAGGATTATAATAATAATAATAATAAAGATAATAAAGATATCAACGATAGTAATTGCAGTAATAAAAACAATTATAAATATACTAAAGATAATAACGATATTAACGATAATAATAATATCGAAAGTAAGGAAAATATCAATAATAATAATAACAACAATAACCATATTATCGTTAATAATATCAATAATAATATCTATAATAACGACAATAACGACAATAACGATGTTAATAATAAAAATATTAATGATAATATCGTTAATAATAATTAAAATATTAACGATAATAGCGATAATAATGATAACAATATTAACGATAACATCGATATAAATAATAATAATAATTACGATTATGACCATAATAACGATAATAACAATAATAACGATTATAATAATAACGATAGTAACGATAATTGTATTATTAATAATAACAACAATAACGATAATAACGATAATAATAATAATAATAATAAAGATAATAACGATATTAACGACAAAAACGATAATAATGATAACAACAATAAATACAGAAATAATAATAACAGTAACAATTATAATAACAATAATAATGAGAACTCTAATAAAGATAATAACGATAAGAACGATAATTCTCATAATAATAATAACAATATTAATGATAATAACAATAATAATTATAACAATGAAAACGACAATGATGATAATAACGTAAATAATAATGACAATAGTATCTATAAAAATAATAACGTTAATAATAATAATAATAATAACAACAACAATAATTACGATGATAACAATAATAATAATAATAATACTAATAACGATAATATCTATAATAATGATACAAAAAAATAACAATAATAATTATAATAATAGAAATAACGAATAAAACGATAATTAAAATTACATTAAAGACGATAATTATGATAATTACGATAATAATGAAAAGAATACAAACAATAACAATAATAATGAAAACATTATAATAACGATAATAAAAATTATAATAACGATACCAACGATAATAATAATTATAATAATAACAATAACACTATTAATGATAGTGACGATAATAATCATAACAATAAAAACGAAAATAACTATAATAACGATAATAAATATAACATTAAAAAAAACGATAATATCGATCATAACTGTTATATTATTTATAATAAAGTTAATAACGATAAAAATAGTAAGGACAATAACAATAATAACGATAATAATAAAATTTTTAAAGCCAATTATGATAACAACGAAAATAATAACAATAATATTAAATATAATAACGATAAAAACGATAATAATTGTTGTAATAATAATAATAATAATAACGATAATAACGTTAATAACGAAAATAACGATTATAATAATAAAAATAACATCAATAATATCGATAATAATATTAACACTACTAACGATAATAACGATAAAAATAATAATAATAACAATAGTAACGAAATTAACGATAATAACGATAATAACGATAAAAGCGATAATAACTATAATAATAATATTGTTAACAAAGATAATTACGATATTAACGATATTAACGATAATAATAATAGTAATAATAAAGATGATAACGACATTAACTATAATAATAATATTAATAATAATAATAATAACAAAAATAACGATAATGTTGTTAGCGATAATAATAATAATAACGACAATGATTATAATAATAACGAAAATTCTAACGTTAAAAACGATAACAATAATATTAATTGTAATAATAATAGCAATAAAAACGATAATAAAAGTAATTATAATAACAATAATAACGACAATAATGATAATAGCGAATAACAATAATAATAATCATAACGATAATAACGACAATTACGATAATACTGATAATAACAATAATAATGGTAACGATAATAACGTAATAGTAATAATAGTAATTAGGATTATAAAGATAATATCGATAATAATAATAATTATTATAATTAATATAATAACGATATAAACGATAAGCTCAATAATATTAATAAGAACAATAAAGATAATAAGGATAATAATGATATCAATGATAATAATGATAATAACGATAATGATAATAACGATATTACCGATAATTTCGATAATAATAATAATAATATTAACGATAATATCGATAATACCATTAACAATATTACATTTATTATTGATAATAATTGTAATAATAATAAAGATAACAACCATATTAACGATAATAACGTAAAAAAAAATAACAATAATAACGATAATAAAGCTTATAATGATAATAACGATAATAATATTTATAACAATAATTATAATACTGATAATAAAGATAATAACAATAATATAGATAATAACGTTAATAATACTAACAATAATAACAATGTTAACGATAATAACGATAATAATAGAGATAATAATAATAATATTAAAAATAATACTAAGAAAATTACGATTTACCTATAATAACGATATTAATAACAACGATAATAGCGATAATAATAATAATAAAATCAGCAATAATGACCTTAATAAAGATAATAACGATAATAATTGTACGATAATAACGATAATAGTAATAATAATATCGATAGTAATAATAATTACAATAATGAAGATAATAATGATTATATTAATAGAGATAATGAGGATGATAATAATAACTATAGTAGCACTAATAACGATAGTAATTATAATAATAATAGCAATAATAAAGATAACAACTTTAATAACATTATTGATAATAATAATGATAACGAAACTAAGAATAATAACGGTGTAACGATAATAATAATAATATAATAATAAGAGATAATATTAATAATGATAATAATAAGAGCAATAATAACGATAATAACGATAATAATGATAATAATAGTTGTAATGATTACAATATTAACAATAGTAAAGATAATAATAATAATAATAATAATATAAATAATAACGAAAAGAACGATAATAATAATAGTCATAATATCTATAATGACACTAATAACGGTAACAACAACAATAATATATACGAAAATATCGATAATATTGATAATGGTAAAAACACTAATAAAAATAATAACAATATTAATGATAATAATAACAATAATATTAACAAAAATAATAACGATAATGACGATAATAACAATAGTAATAATATTATTAATAACAACAATAACAATAATAACGATAATAAGGATAATAGTAAATACGATAAAGTCGATAATATCCTCAATATTATCAACAATATTAATGATATTATCGATAATAATATTAACAAAATTAACGATATTACCGATAATAATAATAACATTATTAACGAAGATATATATAAAAATTATAACAATAATAATAATTACAGTAATAAAGATAATAACGATAATAAGGTTAATGACCATAATAGTAGAAATAATGATAAAGATAACAACGATTTTAACGATAATAATGACAGTAATAATAACAATAATGGCGATAATAACGATAACAATTATAATACCAATAATAGCGATAATAACAATTATAATCCTAATAACTATATTAATATTTATAATAATAAAAATAATACAGTTAATAACGATAATAACGATAATAATAGTAGTAATAATAACAATTATAACACTAAAAACATTAAAATCGATAATAACGATATTATCAATGATAACAATAACGATAATATCGATGATAATAATAACAGTATTTACGTTAACATCGATAATAATAATAATGATAACATTAACAACGATAACAACGATATTAACGATAATAATAATAATAATAAGAATAGTAATAATAATAACGTTAATTACGATAAAAACGATAATTATAATATATTTATAACGCTAATAGCATTAATAACGATAATAATGTTAATAATAAATACGATAATATCGATCATTTCGATAATAATATTAACAATATTTACGATTATATCGACAAAAATAATATCAATAATAACAATAATAGAATTAATAATATTAATAACGATAATAATAACACTATTATTCACAACAATAATAACGATAAAAACGATAATAAAAATAAGAACCATAATAACGATAATAGTAACATTATTACTAACAATGATAATAACGATAATAACGATATTTACGATTATAATAATAACAATAATAAAGAAAAGAACGATTAATCTATAATAACAATATTAATAATGCCGATAATAACTATAATAATGATGTAACGATAATAATTACAAAAATAATAACGATAATATTGATAATATTATAATAATATTAATAGCAATAATATCGATAATGAAGAAAATAACGATAATAATGATAATGAAAATAACGATAATAGTAATAATAATAATATCAAAAATAACTATAATTACGATAACGCCTATAATAACGATAAAAATAATAACGACAATGAAGATGATAATAATAAGTATAATAACGTTAATAACGATAATAATAATCTTAATAATACTGATAGTAACGATATCAATGATAATAACGATAAAAACGATAGTGACGATAATAATAATAATTATAATAACGTTAAAGGAGATAATAATTATGTCAACGATAATAATAATAACAATAATACCAATAAAAACGATAGTAACGTTAATAATAATATTTAAATAAACGATAATAAGGATAATAATATTAATAACAATAATAAAGATTATAACGACATTAATAAGAATAAAAATAATAATAATAATAATATAATCGATGATAACGATAATAACTATAATAATAATATTATTCATGACATTAATATCATTAATAACGGTAATAAGTATAATAATATATACGATAAAGTCGATAATATCCATAAAATGATTAACAATTTTAGCGATAATATCAATAATAATAATAATAACAATATTAACGATAATATCGATAAAAATAGTAACAATATTAACAATAATATTTTAAAAATAATAATAATAATAAGAATAAAAGTAATAACGATAGTAGAGTTAACAACTATTATAATAATATTAACGATAATTAGGACAATAACGTTAATGAAAATAATTATAATAAAGATAACAACGATATTGACGAAAGTAGCGATAATAAAATTTACAATAAGAAAGATAATTACGATAATAATGATATTAGCGATAAAAATTATAATAATGATAACAATCATAACGATAATAATATTATTGTAACGTAATTAATTTATTATAACGTAAATAATAATAACAATAATAACGATAATAATGATAATTACGATAATAATAATAAAAATAATAACGATTACAAAGACAATTTCGGAAGTAACGATAATAATAATTATAATAACGAGAATAACGATACTAACAATAACAATAATAGCGATATTAACGATAATATTGATAATAATATTAGCAATTATAACGATAACAAACGACAATAACACTAATAACAATATTAATAACAATAATAACAATAATATCGACAATAACGATAATTACGATAATACTGATAACAATTAGAACGATAATAACGATAATATCAATAATATAAATAATAATAATAATAATGATAACAATAATAAGGATAACAGCAATAATAATAATAATAACAAAATTATCGATTATATTGATTATAAAGATAATGATAGTGACGATAATAATAATTATAATAATAACTATAATTACGATAAAAATAATAGAAAAGATAATAATACTAATGATTATAATCATAATAACGATAATAACGATAATAATAATACAATTAATAACGATAATAACGTTGATAACGATAATAATAGATTTAATAATTACAGTATTAAAATAATAAAGATAATAATAATAATAATTTTATTAATAATAACAATAATAACAGTATTAACAATAATAACGAAAATAACAATATTATACATAATAATAATAATAATATTAACGATTATAACGGTAATAACGATAATGTCATTAATAATAATAAAAATAATAAGGATAATAAAGTTTATAACATAAATAATAATAATATTAAAAATAATTATAGTAATAAAAATAATATCGAAAATAACGGTAACAACTATTACGAAGATAATATAATAATAATAAGATAATAGCAATATAAATGATAATAACGATGACAACAATTAAAATAATTACAATAGTACCGATAATAACGACAATAATTATATTAATAATAATAATAATAATAATAATAACGATAATAACGATAATAACGATATTAATAAAAATAATGATAAATATAACAAAAATAACGATAGTGATGAAAATAAAAATTTTAATAATAACGATAACTTCTATCATAGTGATAATAATAATAACGATAATAACGATAAAATTATAATAACAATAATAATAAGAATATTATTATTAACAATAATAACGATAACAATGACAATCTTGATAAAAATATTAATAATAAAATAGAAAATAAGGTTAATAACGATGACAACGATAATTATAATAACAATATTAACGGTCATCACGATAATAGCGATTATACGGTTTATAACAATAATGATAATGAGAATAATAACGAAAATAATGATAGTAAGTATAATAACGATTACAACAATAATAACGATAATAATAATAACGATAATACCGATAATAAAGATAATTACAATAATAACAATAGTAATAATAAAGATGATAACAATAATAACAATTGTAATGATTATAAGGATAATAATATTAATAATTTTAACATAAATAACGTTAATAACGATAATTATTTTAGTAGAAGTAATAATAACAATATTAACAATGTTTGCAATAATAATGATAGTAAGGATAATAATAGTGGTAACAATTAAAGTAATAACAGTAATAACGATAAGAACAATAATAAGGATAATAATAATCACGATAATAACGATATTAGTAATAATAATATCGATAGTAACAATAATGACAATATTAACGAAAATAACAATAATAACGTTAATAATAATAAAATTAATAACGATAATTACGTTAATAAAGATAATAATATTAACAATAATAACGATAACAACGATAATAAGGATAATAGTAATAACGATAATAACGACAATAATAATTTTAAGTATATTGATAAAAACGATAATAACAATTATAATAATAATAGTAATAATAATGAAAACAATAATAACTATAATTACGAAATAAATAATTATAATAATAACAATAATAAAGATAATAACGAAAATAATAATAATAATAATAATAATAATAATAATAATAATAATAATATCAAAAATAACGTAAAGAACGCTAATAATAATAGTCATAATATCTATAATGACAGTAATAACGGTAACAACTACAATAAAATATACGAAAATATCGATAAAATTGACAATGACAATAACAATAATAAAAATAATAACAATAATAATGATAATAATAACAATAATATTAATAAAAATATAATTAATATTTATAATAATAACGATAATACTAATAATAACGACAATAACAATAATAATAGTAGTAATAATAACAATTATAACACCTATAACGTTAAAAACGATAAAAACGATAATAATAGTTGAATAATAACAATAATAACAATAATAACGATAATAAGGTTAATAACGATAATATCTATAATTATAATAACCATATTAACAATAATAACGATATTATCAATCATAACAATAACGACAATAACGATAATATCGATAATAATAATAACATTATTAACGTTAACATCGATAGTAATAATAATAATAATAACATTAAAAACGATAATAACGATAATAAGTATAATAATAATAATGAAAATAACGATAATAACCATATTAACGATAATAATAATAATAAGAATAAGAATAGTAATAATAATAACGTTAATTACGAAAATAACTATAATAAAAATAGTAATTATAACGCTAATAGCAATAATAACGATAATAATCAATATCGACAAATATCGATAAAAAATAATATCAATAATATCGATAATAAAATTAATAATTTTAATAACGATAATAATGAAATTATTATTAATAACAATAATAAAGATAAAAACAATTATAAAAATAATAACTTTAATAATGATGATAGTAAAATTATTACTAATAATAATAATAAAGATAATAACGAAAATAATGATAATAACGATTATAATGACAACCACAATATCGATAATAGTATTAATAATAATAATGATAATAACGATGTTTATGATTATAATAATAACAATAATAAAGAAAAGAACGATTAATCTTTAATAACGATATTAATAATAACGATAATAACTATAATAACGATGTAACAATAATAATAACAAAAATAGAAACGATAATATTGATAATAATAATAATAATATTAATAGCAATAATATCGATAATGTAGAAAATAACGATAATAATGATAATGATAATAAAGATAATACTAATAATAATAATATCAAAAATAACAATAATTACGATAACGACTATAATAACGATAAAAATAATAACGATAATAACTTTATTAACGATATCAATAATAATGAAAATAACGTTAATTTCGACATTAATAATAACAATATTAAAGATAATAACGATAATAATAATAATAATAACGACATTAATAACTATAATAAATATAATAACGATATGGTAATAAAGGCAAAAACGACAATAGTAGTACCAATAATAACGATATTATCGAAAATAACGATAATAACAATAATAATAATAACAGTAATAACGATAATAACGATAGAGCGATTAATAATAATAATAATAATAATTATATTATAAGATAAAATAATAATAAGATAAAATAATAATAATATAAACGATTACAACGAAAAAAATGATAATAATAATAGTAATAATAACAATAATAAAAATAATAACAATAATAAAGAAAATAACGGTAATTACGATAATAATTATAAGAATAATCTATTTAACATTAATACTAACGTTGATAACGATAATATTAATAAAATTAATAACGATAATAACGATTATAATAATTAGAACGATAATAATATTAATAATAAAAACAATAATAACTATTATAACGATAATAACGATAATAATAGATGTAATAATAACAATATTAAAAATAATATGTATAGTAACGATAATAACGACAATAATAGTAGTAATAATGACAGTAATAAAAATAATAGTCATAAAAACGATTTTAACGATAATAATAATAACGATAATAACGATAATATCGATATTATTAATAACAATATTTATGATAATTTCAATATTAATAATTGTAATCATAACAATCTTAACGATTATAACGATAATAGTGACTATAATAATAAGTATAATAACGACTTTAATAATAATAATAATATTATCTTTAGTAACAAAAATAATAATAACGATATTTATAATAGTAATAATAATAACGATTATAACGATATTTATAACGATATTATAAATATAACGATTACAACGATAATATTGATAATAACGATAATACCGATAATAACGACAATAAAGATAATCATAATAACGATATTAACGATAATAATAATAATAATAATAATGCTAATAAAGTTAATAAATACAATAATAAAAATAATATAAATATTAATAATAACGATAATAACGATAATAACAATAATAACGATAATATTAATAGTAATAATTGCTATAATATCAATAATAAAAATAATTACGATAATAACGATAATAATAATAACGATAATAACGATAATAAGAATAATAACAACGATTATAATAATAATAATAATAATAACAAGTATAATAACGATAATTTCAATAATATTGATAATAACAATAATGTTAAATATAATAATAACGATAATAATAATGATAAAGATATTAATAATAATAATAACACTAAAAACAATAATAACGATAATAACGATAATTACGATAATAATTATAACAATAATATCCATAATAACGAACAGAAAAAAAATAATATTAACAATAATATTGATGGCAACTATGTTAATGATAATTATATAATTATATATCGATAATAAGGATTATAAGGATAAGAACGATCAAAATTATAAATGAGTAAATAACGGCAATTATAATAATAATAATAACGATAATGACGATAATAACGGTAATGACCATAATAACGATTATAATAATAATGATAGTAACAATATTAGTAATAATAATGATAATGATAATAACGATAATAACGTCAATAACAAAAATAATAAAAATGTAATAACGATGTTAACGACAAAAACGATAATAATGATAATAGCAATAATGATAATAATAACAATTACAATAATAACGATCATAACGTAAATAACAATAATAATAATAGCTATAATAGCGATAAGAACGATAATAACGATACTAACAATAACAGCGATAATAATAATAACGATATTAAGGATAATATCGTTAATAATTGTAACAATATTCACGATAAGAACGATAATAAGAATAACAACAAAAACAATAATAACAATAATAACTATAATAAAATTTATAATAATATCGATAATAACGATTATAACGTTATTAATAATAATAACAATATTATCGATAATAGCAATGATAATAATAGTAATAATATAGGTAATAACAATAAAAGAGTTCCTAACGATAATTATAATGACGACAATAACGATAATAATGACTATGATGATAAGAAAGATAATAATACTTATAATATTAAAAATAATAACGACAACAAGGATCATAATGATAATAATAGAAGTAATAATAACAATATTAAGAATAATAACTTTAATAACGATTATAACGGTAATAGTATTAGTAATAATAACAGTTATAACAATAATAACGATAATAACAATAATAATAATAGTAATAATTAAAATAATAACGACATTTACGATAATAAGGATAATAACAATAAATATAGTAACGATAATAATGATAATAATATACGCGATAAAGTCGATAATATCGATAATAATATTAACATATTTAAATATAATGTCGATAATAATATTAACAATATTAACGATAATATCCTTCATAATAATATTATTGTAAACCTTAACGTCGATAATAATAATAATAAGAATAACATTATTAACGATAGTAACGATAATAACGATAATAAGGATAATAACAATAATAACGATAATTGCGATAGTAACAAATATAATAATAACAATAATAACGATATTAGCAATAATATTAATAACGATAATAACGGTATTTACGATAATAATTATAAGAATAATATAAGATAATAACGATAGTAACATTAATAACGATAATAATAATAACAATATTAATGATTATATCGAAAATAATAATAATAATAATAACAATAATAACGATAATATCGATAATATCGATAATAATAAAAACGATACTAACGACAAGAATAAAAATAAAATTGCGATAGTAACAATTATAACGACAATTACGATAATAACGACAATAATAGCAACTATAATGTCGATGATAATGATAACGATCATAACACTAATAACGATAATAATAATAAAAGCAATAATAACGATATTAACGAAAATATTAATAACATTAGTAACGAAAACAACGGTAATATCATTAATAATAATAATAATAATAAAGAAAGTAAGTATAATGACGGTGACAACTATAAAATTAATAACAAATATAACGATAATAACGATAATAACGATAATAATAATACTAATTATGAAGATAATAAGGATATCAATGGCAATAACGATAATAATGTTTATAATAATAATATTATTAAAGATAATAACGGTAATAACGATGCTAACAATAATAGCGATAATAATAACAACAACAGAAGCAATAATAACGATGATAACGATAATAATTATAATAGCAATATTAACGATAATAACAATGATAATAATAATAATAATAAAGGTATTGACGATAAAAAAGTATCTAACGTTAATAATAATAAAAGCAATAATAATGATAATAATAGAAGTAGTACTAAATATATTAAGAATAATAACTATAATGACGATTATAACAATAACAGTAGTAGTAAGAATAACATTAATAACAATAATAACGATAATAACGGTTATAAAAATGTTGACGATAATAATATTAACAATAATAACGATAATAAAAATTATAATCCTAATAACGATATCAATATGTATAAAAATAACAATTATACTGATAATAACGAGAATAAAAAAAATAATAGTAGTAATAATAACAATAATAACACTAATAACGATAATAACGATATTAATAATTGTAATACACAGATATTATAATAACAATACACAGATAATAAGGAATATAACGATAAGAAAGAACATAACTATAAAGAAGTGAATAACGGCAATTATAATAATAATAACGATAATGAAAATGACGATAATGAAGATAATGACGATAATAACGAAAATGACGATAACAACGATTGTAATAATAAAGGTAGTAACGATAATAGTAATAATAATAATAATGATAATAAAGATAACAACATTATTAACAATAATAACGATAATAATAATAATTTAACGATAATAAAGATAATAATTGTTATATAGATAATATCGATATTATTGATAAAAATAATAATGATATTAACGATAAAATAGATAATAATAATAACAAAATAAACGATAATATCGATAATAATAGTAAATATAATGACAATAAATACAAAAATAACGAAAATGACGTAATAATATTAACGATAAAAACGATAATAGTAATAATACAAATATCGATAGTAACAAAAATAACGATAATGAGGATAATAACGATAATAATAACAGCAATCATAACGATCTTAAAGTTAAGAACGATAATAATAATAATATTAATAACAATAATAACATTATCAACGATAATAATAATAAAGACGTTAATAATAATAATCAAAACAAAGATATTAACGATAATAACAACAATAATAATTATAACAATAATAATAATAGTAACTATAAGAACGATAATATCGATAATAACGATAATAATAATAACGAAAGTATCGATAATATCGTTAATAACATCAACAATAATATTGATAATATCGATAATAATAATAATATTCATAACGATAATAGCGATAATAACGATAATAATGATAATAACGATAATGAAAATAATCACTATAATATCGATTATAACAATAATAATAATAAAGATAATTACGATAATGACGATAATATTAATAACGATAATAACGTTAATAACGTAAATAAACGTAATAATAATAGTAATAATAACTATAATAACGAAAATAATATTAAGGATAATATAAACATTATTATCAATTATAGCAACGATAAATACGAAAATAACGATAATAAAATTAATAATAATTAAGATAATAAAAATATTAACAATAATATCGATAATAACAATAATAAAAATAATAATAGTAATGGCAATAATAACGATAATAAAGATAATAACGATAATATCGATATTAATAAATAGGATAATATCGGTATCATCGATAATAATAATAACAATATTAACGATAATATCGATAATAATAACAACAATATCGACAATAATATCGATAATAATAATAACAATAATAACAATAATACCAATACTAACGATAATATCGTTAATAATAATAACGATAATAATGATAATAGCGATAAAAACAATAACGATATTAACGATAATATTGACAATATTAAAGAAAATAATGAAAATAATTTTAAAACGTTAATAATTTTCATAATAATAATAGTAATAATGATAATAACGATAAGAAAATAAAATAATAACGATAATATAGATAATAATAATAAAATTAATTACGTTTATAACGATAATTACGATAATAACGGTAATAATAATAAAATTAATAACGCTAATAACGATAATAAAGATAATAATATTATTAATAATACCGATAATATCAATTATAATGGAAATAATAATAATAACAATATCGATAATAACGATAATAACGGTAATAACGATAATAATAATAGTAATAATAGTAGTAATAATAATGATAATTACGATAATAACGATAATAATAATAGTTATAATAATATTATTAAAATAATAACGATAAAAACACTAATAACGATGTCCATAATAACGATTATAACGACAATATTAATAAAATAATAATTTTCATAATAACTATAATAACGATAAGGAACATAATGACGAAAATAACGATAATAATAATTACGATTATAACAATAATATCGATAATAATAATAATAATAATAACAGTAATAACGATAATAACGATAATAACAGCAATATTAATAATTATAATAATAACAATAATACCCATAATAATGATAATAACGACAATAATAATAATAATAATAATAATAATAATATTAATAGTAATAACGATAATGACGAAAATAATAATAATAATACTAACAATAATAACAACAATAACGACAATAACGTTAATAACGATAATAATAATAATAATAACGTCATTAATAAATATAATAAATATAATAACGAAATGGTATTAACGATAAAATCGATAATAGTAGTAATAGTAATAACGATAATAACGATAATAACTACAATATATATATTAATAATAAAGAAAATATCAATATTATAGCAAATAACGATTTTAACGATTATAATATTAACAATATTAACGATAATAACGATAATAGCGATTATAACGTTAATGAAGACAGTAATAATTATAATAATAATAAAAATAAAATTAAAGATAACAATGAAAATAATGATAATAGTAGTAATAATAACAATAATAACAATAATAACGATAATAAAGATAATAACGATAATAACGATAATAGTAGAATTAATAATAACGATTATAATAAAAATAATAATAATAATAACGATAATAACAATAATATCAATAATAATAATAACTATATTAACGATAATAACAATTATAGTAAAAATAATAGTAACGATAATTACGATAATAATAATAATAATAATAAAAGTATTAAAAATTTTAATCGCCAGAATACTAACAATAATACCGGTTATGATAAGAATAATATTAATAATAATAACGATAATAATGATAATCATAATAATAATAATAATAATAATAATAATATCATTAATACTCACAATAATAACAATAATAACGGTTATGAGAAGAATAATATTAATAATAATATCGATAATAATGATAATAACGATATAATCGATAATAATAATTACAATAATAAAGATAATAACTCTAATAATGATAATAATACTAATAATTATACCGATAATAACAATAATATCGATAATAATAATATTAATAGGAGCAATAATAACGATAACAGTAGTAAGTATAAAATCGATTGTAATGATATTAATGAAAATATCCATAATAATAATAATAAATATAACAATACTAACGATAATAACAATAACAATAATAACAATAATAACGATAATAATAAGAACAATAACATTGATAATAACGACAATAATCATAATAACTGTAATAATAATAACAAAAATAACTATCAAAACGGTAATAACAATAATAATAATAAAAATAATGACGATAATAACGGTAATAACGATAATAAGAATAATAATAATGACTATAATAACGGTAATATCGCGTAATAATAAATACAACAGTAACAATATTAATAATAGCAATAATAACGATGGTAACGAAATGGAAGATAATGGTAAAATAATAATTACAAAATTAAGGATGATAACGATAATAACGATATAAATAATATAAATAATAATAATAATTATAATAATAATAAAAATAATAAATATAATAAAAATAATAACGTTAATAATACAAGTAATAATAACAATACTATCATTATTAAAGATAATAAAGATAAGAACGATAATCATAAACATAATAATGACAATAATATTCATAATAATAATAACGATAATAACGGTAATGACGATAACAATAATAACGATAATTACGATAATATCGATAATAATATTACCAATATTAACGATCATAAACATAAAAGTAATAATAATAGCATGTATACCGATTATAATAATAATAATACAACAAAAAATAATAGCAATATTAACGATTATAACGATTATAATAATAACAATAATATCAAAAGTAGTAATAACGATAATATCGATAATAATGTCAATAAAGATAAAAATAGTAATAATAACAATAATATCGTGAGTAATAATAACGAAAATAATAATATAAGCGGTAATAATAATATCAATAATAACGATAATAGCGATAACAATGATAACGATAATAAAAATAATATCGATATTAATAACAACAATATAAAAGAAAGTAACCTTAATAATAATAATAGTAATAACGAAAAAAACGATAATAACGATAATAAAGATAATAATACTATTGATATTAACGATAATAGTAATAATTTTAATAACGATAAGAACGACAATAAAGATAATAATAATAATAATAACAATAACGAATATAAGGATAATAATGATAACAACGAAAATAATAATAACAATAATAGCGATAATAACGATTTTAACGATAATAAGGATAATAATAATAATTATAATAACGATAGAAACGGTAAAAACGATAACGAAAAAACGATGATAACGATATTAACGATAATAATAATAATCAGAATAACGATGATAACGATAATATCGATAAAAAAAAATTAAAAATAATAATGATCGTAACGATAATAAAGACAATAATAGCAGTTATAGTAACAATAATCATAGTAATAACTATAACAACGATAATATCGATAATAATAACAATGACAAAGTTAATAGAAATGATAATAATAGCGATAATAACGATAATTACTTTAATAATAATAACAATAATAAAGATAATTCCGATATTGACATTAATAACAATAATAATAATAGCAACAATAACGATAATTAAGAAAATAAAAATAATAATTAAAATGATACTCTGGATAAGAACGATATCATCAATGATATTAATAAGAAAAATAAAGATAATATCGTTATATTAATAAAAATATTAACAATAATATAGATAATTATAATAATAATATTAACAATTATAACGATAATAACAATATTAACGATAATAAGGATAATAAAAATGACGATATTTACGAATATAACGATAAAAGAAATATTAATAATACCAATAATAAGGATAATAAAGATATCGTCGATAATAATAATAACAATAATAATGATAATATAGATATTAATATTAAAGATAATAAGGATAATTTTAATAATAATAATAACGATAATAACGGTTTAAATGATAAATATAATAACGATAATAACGATTTTAACGATAATGACGATAATATCAATAATAATATTAATAAAAATAAAGATAATAACGAAATTAATGGAAATTACGATAATAATAATAAAATAATAACGATATTAACGATAATAATAACAATATTAACAATAATAACGATAATAGCGATATTAAAGTTTAAAATAATAACGATAATAACGTTGATATCGATAATAATAATAACAATATTAACGATAATATCGATAATAATTATAACGACAATAACATCAACAAAAAAGGTAATAACGATAATAATATAAACGATAATAACAATAATACTATTAATAATACTATCTATAATGACAATAATAATGATAATAATAATAATAGTAATAACAATAATTACGACAATAAAGAAATTAACGATAATAATAATGATGATAATGATGATAATAGTAATAATAATAATAACGATTATAACGATATTATCGATTATAATAAGATGTATAATAAAGATAATAAAGATAAAAACGATATTAATAATATCAACAAAAACGATAATAACGATAATAATGATAATAACGATAATAAAAAATAATAATATTAATGAGAAGAATAACGATGATACCGATAATAACGGTAATAATAATAATAAATATAAATATAATATCATTAATAAGGATAGTAATAATAATAATAATAATAATAATAATAATAATAATGACTATAATAATGATAACAATAATAACGATAAGGAGAAAAATTACGATAAAAATTATAACCATAAAATCGATAACAACGATAATTACGGTAATATCAATAATAATGATATCGATTATAAGGATTAAAAAGATAAGAACGATTATAATAATAACAATAATAACAATAATAACTATAATAACAATAGCAGTAATAATATATATTGATATATATAGTAATATAGGATAAATATATAGACAGTGTTTATAAGGAAGATATTAAATAGAAACGATAATAAAGACAATTTCGAGTATAATAATAACGATAATAACACAATAGTTATAATAATAATAACGATAATAACGATAATATCGATTAAAGTAATAACAATAAAACCGACAATAAAGATAATAATAAAATAATAACAATAATAACGAAAATAACGTCAATAAAAATTATATTATGTACGGTAATAACGATAATAACGTTAATAATAATAATAATAAGAATAATAACGATAACTATAAAGAGACGATAATAGTAATATTAATAATAATGAAAACAAGGATAATAACGTAAGAACTATTATAATAATAATAATAAGAATAAAGATAGTAACGATATGAACGATATGAACAATAATAACTATAATAAAGATAATTATAATACGACAATAACGATTACAGTAATAATAATATTATTGATAGTAACAAAAATTACGATAATGGTGAAAATAATAATAATAATAATAAAATAATAAAGATATTAACGATAACAACTATATTAATGATAATAACAATAATAATTATAATAATAATAACAATAATAACGTTAATATCAACAATAATGAAAACTATAATAATGACAATAAAGTTAATAACTTTAATATTATTAACAATAATAATGATAACAACGATAATAACAATATTAATAATAATAATGAAAATAACGATAATCACGATGACAACGATAATAATAATAACAATAATAATGATAATACGTTAATAATCGTAGTAGTAATAACAATAATAACCATAAGAGCTATATTTACGGTAAAAATAGTAACGATAATAACGTTAATATCGATAATAATAATAACAGCATTAACGATAATAACGATAAGAGTAATAATAAAAATGATAATAACGATAATATTAATAATAACGATAATAATAATACGATAATAACTACAATACCAATAATAATAACAACGATAACAACGATAATAATAATATTAAAAATAATATCGATAACTACTATCATTCCTATAATTATAATAAACGAAAAAAGTAATAATAATTATAACGATAAAAACGATAATAACAATAATAATAATAACAATAATAAACATAATAAAGATATCAACGATAGTAATTGTAGTAATAACGATACTAAAGATAATAACGATATTAACGATAATAATCATATCGATAGTAAGCAAAATATCAATAGTAATAATAACAACATTAACGATATTATCGTTAATATTTACAATAATAATAACTATAATAACGATAATAACTGTTATATTATTAATAATAACGATAATAACGATAAAAAGGATAGTAACTATAATAACAATGATATTAATATCGATAAAAACAATAAAATTAATAACGCCGATTATGATAACAACGAAAATAATAATATTAATAATAAAGATAATTACGATAATAACGATAGTAATTGTAGTAATAATAAAAACAATAAAGATAATAACGTTAATAACGAAAAAAACGATTATATTATTAACGATTATATTAATAATATCGATAATATTAATAATAATACTAACGATAATAACGATAATAATAATAATAATAACAATAATAACGATATTAAAGATACTAGCGATAATAATAAAAACAATATTAACGTAAATAAAGATAATAAAGATAATAATGATAATAATAAGAATAATAACAGTAATAATATCAATAATTACGATAATAACGACAATAACGATCAAAACGATAATTATAATAGTCATAATAACGATGATAACGGAATTAACTATAATAATAATATTAATAATAATAATAATAAAAAAAATAACGATATTAACGATAACAGTAGTAGTAATACTAACAATAATAGCAATTTTATCGATAATGATGTTAACGGTATTAATAATAACGATAATAATTATAATAATAATAACTATATTAACTATAAAAACGATAATAATAATAGTAAAAGTAATAGTAATAGCAATAATAACGATAATAAAGATAATTACAATAACAATAATAACGACAATAACAATAATAGCGATAAGAATAATAACAATAATAACATTAATAACGAAAATTACGATAATTCTGATAATAACAATAATAATGATAACGATAATAACGAAATAGTAATATTAATAATTACTATTATAAAGATCATGTTGTTAATAATAATAATTATAATAATTAATGTAATAACGTTATAAACGAT
Organism: Vespa crabro; assembly: GCF_910589235.1. Taxonomy (NCBI): domain Eukaryota; kingdom Metazoa; phylum Arthropoda; class Insecta; order Hymenoptera; family Vespidae; genus Vespa; species Vespa crabro. The sequence continues at coordinate 4,857,802 of NW_025813595.1, forward strand.
AAGAACAATAATATTAATAAAAATAATAAAGATAATAACGATAATAATTATAATAATAAAAAAAATAATAACCATAATAATGATACAAACGATAATAATAATAATAGCAATTAACATAATAACGATTATAACGATAATAATAATAACATAAATAACGATAATACGATTATAAAGATAATAATAATACTAATATTAACAATAATAACAGCAAGAACGATAAAAAATATGATAACATTAATAACGATAAAAACGATAATAACGAAAATAACGATAATAATAATAACAATAGTAACTATAATAACCATAATAACGATATTACAGTAATAAAAATAAAGATAATATCGATAATAAGGACAATAATAATAGTAATAATAACGATAATAACGATAATATTGATAATAATTATAACGAAAATGACGACAATAACATTATTAATATTAACGGTAATAAGAATAATAATGACATCGATAATAATAATAACAATAATATCGATAATAAGGGTAATTATGAAAATAACAGTAATAACGATAATATATATAAAACGACAATAATAATAATAATAAAAACGATAATAAGGATAATAACGATAATAACAATAATAACGATAATAACAGTGAAAATAATAGTAATAATAGATATATTAAAGTTAGTAAGGATAATATCGATTATAATATTAATAATAATAACGTTAAATACGATAATAGCGACAATATTATTATTAATATTAACGTTAATAGGTATAATTACTATATAAAAGTTAATAGGAATAACAATAATAACGATAAAAACGATATTAACGATAATAACAATAATCATATTGATAATGACGATAATAATAATAGCAATAATAACGATTTTTAATGTAAAGAATGATAATAATAAGATCATTTATAACCATTATAACATTATCAACGATAATAATAATATTGACGTTAATAATAATAATCATAATAAAGATATTAACTATAATTTCAAGAATAATATTTCTCAAAATAATAATAATAATAATAGTAACCATAAGATCGATAATATCGAAAATAACGATTACAATAATAACGATAGTAACGATAATAAAGATAATAACGATAATATTATTAACGATAATATCGACATTATTGATAATATTAACAACGATAATTTTGATAATAACAATAATGAAATTAATAATTTTAATAACGATAATAATAAAATTATTATTAATAACAATAATAAAGATAAAAACGATAATAAAAATAATAACTTTAATAACGGAAATAGTAACATTTTTACTAATAATAATAATAATGATAATAACGAAAATAATGATAATAACGATTATAATAACAACGACAGTATCGATAATAGTATTAATAATAATAATCATAATAACGATATTTAAGATTATAATAACAACAATAATAAAGAAAAGATCGATTAATCTTTAATAACGATAATAATAATAACGATAATAACTATAATAATGATGTAACGATAATAATAACAAAAATAATAACGATAATATTGATAATAATAATAATAATATTAAAAGCAATAATATCGATAATGTAGAAAATAACGATAATAATGATAATGATAATAACGATAATAACAATAATAGCGACAATAATAATAATTATAATAACGTAAAATGAGATAATATCTATGTCAACGATAATAATAATAACAACAATATCAATAAAAACGATAGTAACATTAATAATAATATTACAAAAAAAGGATAATAAGGATAATAATAATAATAATAACAATAATAAAGATTATAACGACATTAATCAGAATAAAAATAATAATAATAATAATAATATCTATGATAACGATAATAACTATAATAATAATATTATTCATTACAATAATACCAATAATAACGGTAATAAGTATAATAATAAATACGATAAAGTCGATAATGTCCATAAGATTATTAACAATTTTAGCGATAATATCGATAATAATAAGAACAATATTAACGATAATATCGATAAAATTAATAACAATATTGACGATAATATCTATAAAAAAAAATAATAATAATAATAAAAGTAATAACGATAGTAGAGATAACAACAATGATAATAATTATAACGATAATAAGGATAATAACATTAATAAAAGTAATCATAATAAAGATAACAACGATATTGACGAAAGTAGCGATAATAATATTTACATTAAGAAAGCTAATTACGATAATAATGATATTAGCGTAAAAATTATAATAATGATAACAATAATGACGATAATAACGTAAATAATAATAACAATAATAATGATATTAATGATAATAACGATAATAATAATAAAAATAATAACGATGACAAAGACAATTTCGATAGTAACGATAATAATAATTATAATAACCAGAATAACGATACTAACAATAACAATAATAGCGATATTAACGATAATATTGATAAGAATATTAGCAATTCTAACGATAACAAACGACAAAAACGATAGTAAAGATAATAATATCTATAATAACGATAATTACAATAATAATAATAGTAACGATAATAATAATAATAATAATATCGAAAAAGACAAGAACGATAATAACGGTAATAAGAATAATAATAAAGATAATTACGATAATAACGATAATAATAATAACAATAATAACGATAATAACGACATTCACGATAATAATAATTACAATAATAACGATAATAACGACAATAATGATAACAAGGAAAATAATTATAATAATAATATCAATAGAAACGATAAAATGGTAATACTTACGATTATAACGATAATAACGTTAATAACGGTAATAACCATAATAAAATTAATAACTATATTTACGTTAATGACAATAATAATATCAGCAATAATAGCGACAATAACGGTAACAATAATAATAACATTATTGACAATATTATCGATGATAACGATAATAAGAATAACGGTAATGACAATAATAAAAATAATAGTAATAAAAATAATAATTATAATAACGTTTATAATAATAACAATGATAACGGAAATAATAATAATAATATTAATAAAGATATTAGCAATAATAATAGTAGTAATTAATAACTATTATAACGAAATTAACGATAATAACGATAATATCTACAATAATTATAACAATAACAACGATAATAAAAATAATAACGATAATAAGGATAATAACGATAAAACGATAATAACGATAATAATAAATATAGTAATAATAACAATAATAACGACAATAACGATAATAATAATAATAATGATAATAGTAATAAAAACGATAATAATAAAAATAATAATAATAACGATAATAACGATAATAGTACATGTAATAATAATACTAATAACTATTATAACGATAATAACGATAATAATGATAATAACGATTATAATAACAACGATAATACCGATAATGGTATTATTAATAATATCAATAATAACGATATTTACGATAATAATAATAACAATAATATAGAAAAGAACGATATTATCTATAATAACGAAATTAATAATAACGATATTAACTATAATAACGATGAAACGATAAAAACAACATCAATATTACCGATAATATTGATAATAATAATAATGATAATAGCAATAATAACGATAATAAAGATATTAACGATAATAATGATAAAGATAATAACGATAATAATAATAATAATAATATCAAAAATAACAATAATTACCATAATGACTATAATGACTATACTAATAATATCGATAATGACGATGATAATAATATCTATAATAAAGTTAATAACGATAAAAATAATAATAATAATAACGATAATAACGATATCAATGATAATAACGATAATAGCGATAATAATGATAATTATAATAACGATAATAACGACAATAATAATAATAATAATAGCGTTAAAACGGATAATAAGTACGTCACCGATAATAATAATAACAATAATGTCAATAAAAACGATAATAACGTTAATAATAATAAAAAAATGACGATTTTAACGATATTACGATAATAGCAATAACGATAATAAGGATAAAAATCTTAACAATAATAACGATATTAAAGATTTTAACAATAAACATAATAAGGATATTAACGATTATAACGATAATAATGATAATAATAATAATAATAATAACATTAATAAAGTTAATAACGTAAATAGCGATAATAGCGATAATACTTATAATAATTATAACGAATATAACGATAATAACGATAATTATGAAATTAAATATAATAATAATATCGATAATAATGATTATAACGATAATAACTATATTAACTATAAAAACGACAATAATTTTAATAATAATAATGAAAATAATAATACCGTTAATGACGATAATAGCGATAATAGTAGTAGATGTAATATCAATAATAACAATAAAATCGATATAAAGATAATAACGATAATAATATTAACGATTATAACGAAAATAGTAATAATAATAACAGCGATAATAAAGATAATAACGACAATAACGATAATAATGATAATAATGATAATATTTATAATAATAATAATAATAGTTTTAAAAATAATAACAATAATGCCTTTAATAACGATAATAATTGTGGTAATGTTAAGAATCATAACAATAATAACGATATAACGATTATGACGATAACAATATTAATGATAATAACGTCTTTTGTCATAATAATAATAATAACGATAATAATGATACATATAATAACGATAATACCGACAGTAACAACAATAATAATAATAATAATAACGATAAAAGGGATAATAACTATGTCAACGATAATAATAATAACAATAATATCAATAAAAAAGATAATAACGATATTAACGATAATAATGATAATAACAATAAGACCGATAGTAATGATACGATAATAACGATTACTGTAATGATAATATTACCGATAGTTTCAATAATAGCGGTAATGACGTTAATAATAAAAATAATAATATGGTAATAACGATATTAACGGAAATAAGGATAATAATAATATGAATAAAAACAATAATAGCGATATTAATGATAATAAGAATAATAAAGATAGTAACAATAATAGTAATAGTGATAATAATGTTAATAACGTTATTAACGATAATAACGATAATAATAATAACAGTAATAAAGACAACAATAATATCAATAATAATATCGATAATAACTATAATAACGATAATAACAATAATGACGATAATAACGATAATAATAAATAAGATAATAACGACAATATCGATTATAATAATAATAACAATAACGGTAATAACGATAAAAACGATAATAACGATAATAACGATAATAATATTACTAATAACGACATTAATAACTATAATAAATATAATAACGATATGGTATTAACGATACAGGCGACAATAGTAGTAATAGTAATAACGATAATAACGATAATAACGACAATAAAAATAATCATAATAAAAATAATAACGATATTATCGAAAATAATGATAATAACGATAATAATAATAACAATAATATCGATAATAACTATAATAGAGATTATGACGGTAATGGAGACAGTAATAATAATAATAATAATAATAATAATAATAATAATAATAATAATAATAATAATAATAATAATAATATTAAAGATTACAACGAAAATAAAGATAATAATAGCAGTAATAATAACAATAATAACGATGATAATAAAAATAATAATAATAATAACGATAATAACGATAATATCGATAATAATAATATCAATATTAATGATAATAACAATTATAGTAATATTAATAATAAAGAAATTAACGATAATGACGATAATAATAATAATATTAACAACGATTATAAGAATAATAACGATAACATCGAGAATAATAATAACAATAATATCGATAATAGCGATAATAACGATAATAACATTATTAATAGTAATAAGAATAAAGATAATATCGATAATATGTGTAATAATAATAAAGTTTATAACGATAAAAACGACAATAACGATCATAAGAATAACAAATGTAACGATAATAATAAACGATAATGACGATAATAACGTAAATAATAATAACAATAATAATGATATTAATGATATTAACGATAATAATAATAAAAATAATAACGATGACAAAGACAATTTCGATAGTAACGATAATAATAATTATAATAACCAGAATAACGATACTAACAATAACAATAATAGCGATATTAACGATAATATTGATAAGAATATTAGCAATTCTAACGATAACAAACGACAAAAACGATAGTAAAGATAATAATATCTATAATAACGATAATTACAATAATAATAATAGTAACGATAATAATAATAATAATAATATCGAAAAAGACAAGAACGATAATAACGGTAATAAGAATAATAATAAAGATAATTACGGTAATAACGATAATAATAATAACAATAATAACGATAATAACGACATTCACGATAATAATAATTACAATAATAACGATAATAACGACAATAATGATAACAAGGAAAATAATTATAATAATAATATCAATAGAAACGATAAAATGGTAATACTTACGATTATAACGATAATAACGTTAATAACGATTATAACCATAATAAAATTAATAACTATATTTACGTTAATGACAATAATAATATCAGCAATAATAGCGACAATAACGGTAACAATAATAATAACATTATTGACAATATTATCGATGATAACGATAATAAGAATAACGGTAATGACAATAATAAAAATAATAGTAATAAAAATAATAATTATAATAACGTTTATAATAATAACAATGATAACGGAAATAATAATAATAATATTAATAAAGATATTAGCAATAATAATAGTAGTAATTAATAACTATTATAACGAAATTAACGATAATAACGATAATATCTACAATAATTATAACAATAACAACGATAATAAAAATAATAACGATAATAAGGATAATAACGATAAAACGATAATAACGATAATAATAAATATAGTAATAATAACAATAATAACGACAATAACGATAATAATAATAATAATGATAATAGTAATAAAAACGATAATAATAAAAATAATAATAATAACGATAATAACGATAATAGTACATGTAATAATAATACTAATAACTATTATAACGATAATAACGATAATAATGATAATAACGATTATAATAACAACGATAATACCGATAATGGTATTATTAATAATATCAATAATAACGATATTTACGATAATAATAATAACAATAATATAGAAAAGAACGATATTATCTATAATAACGAAATTAATAATAACGATATTAACTATAAAAACTATGAAACGATAAAAACAACATCAATATTACCGATAATATTGATAATAATAATAATGATAATAGCAATAATAACGATAATAAAGATATTAACGATAATAATGATAAAGATAATAACGATAATAATAATAATAATAATATCAAAAATAACAATAATTACAATAATGACTATAATGACTATACTAATAATATCGATAATGACGATGATAATAATATCTATAATAAAGTTAATAACGATAAAAATAATAATAATAATAACGATAATAACGATATCAATGATAATAACGATAATAGCGATAATAATGATAATTATAATAACGATATTGACGACAATAATAATAATAATAATAGCGTTAAAACGGATAATAAGTACGTCACCGATAATAATAATAACAATAATGTCAATAAAAACGATAATAACGTTAATAATAATAAAAAAATGACGATTTTAACGATATTACGATAATAGCAATAACGATAATAAGGATAAAAATCTTAACAATAATAACGATATTAAAGATTTTAACAATAAACATAATAAGGATATTAACGATTATAACGATAATAATGATAATAATAATAATAATAATAACATTAATAAAGTTAATAACGTAAATAGCGATAATAGCGATAATACTTATAATAATTATATCGAATATAACGATAATAACGATAATTATGAAATTAAATATAATAATAATATCGATAATAATGATTATAACGATAATAACTATATTAACTATAAAAACGACAATAATTTTAATAATAATAATGAAAATAATAATACCGTTAATGACGATAATAGCGATAATAGTAGTAGATGTAATATCAATAATAACAATAAAATCGATATAAAGATAATAACGATAATAATATTAACGATTATAACGAAAATAGTAATAATAATAACAGCGATAATAAAGATAATAACGACAATAACGATAATAATGATAATAATGATAATATTTATAATAATAATAATAATAGTTTTAAAAATAATAACAATAATGCCTTTAATAACGATAATAATTGTGGTAATGTTAAGAATCATAACAATAATAACGATATAACGATTATGACGATAACAATATTAATGATAATAACGTCTTTTGTCATAATAATAATAATAACGATAATAATGATACATATAATAACAATAATACCGACAGTAACAACAACAATAATAATAATAATAACGATAAAAGGGATAATAACTATGTCAACGATAATAATAATAACAATAATATCAATAAAAAAGATAATAACGATATTAACGATAATAATGATAATAACAATAAGACCGATAGTAATGATACGATAATAACGATTACTGTAATGATAATATTACCGATAGTTTCAATAATAGCGGTAATGACGTTAATAATAAAAATAATAATATGGTAATAACGATATTAACGGAAATAAGGATAATAATAATATGAATAAAAACAATAATAGCGATATTAATGATAATAAGAATAATAAAGATAGTAACAATAATAGTAATAGTGATAATAATGTTAATAACGTTATTAACGATAATAACGATAATAATAATAACAGTAATAAAGACAACAATAATATCAATAATAACATCAATAATAACTATAATAACGATAATAACAATAATGACGATAATAACGATAATAATAAATAAGATAATAACGACAATATCGATTATAATAATAATAACAATAACGGTAATAACGATAAAAACGATAATAACGATAATAACGATAATAATATTACTAATAACGACATTAATAACTATAATAAATATAATAACGATATGGTATTAACGATACAGGCGACAATAGTAGTAATAGTAATAACGATAATAACGATAATAACGACAATAAAAATAATCATAATAAAAATAATAACGATATTATCGAAAATAATGATAATAACGATAATAATAATAACAATAATATCGATAATAACTATAATAGAGATTATGACGGTAATGGAGACAGTAATAATAATAATAATAATAATAATAATAATAATAATAATAATAATAATAATAATAACAATAATAATATTAAAGATTACAACGAAAATAAAGATAATAATAGCAGTAATAATAACAATAATAACGATGATAATAAAAATAATAATAATAATAACGATAATAACGATAGTATCGATAATAATAATATCAATATTAATGATATTAACAATTATAGTAATATTAATAATAAAGAAATTAACGATAATGACGATAATAATAATAATATTAACAACGATTATAAGAATAATAACGATAACATCGAGAATAATAATAACAATAATATCGATAATGGCGATAATAACGATAATAACATTATTAATAGTAATAAGAATAAAGATAATATCGATAATATGTGTAATAGTAATAAAGTTTATAACGATAAAAACGACAATAACGATCATAAGAATAACAAATGTAACGATAATAATAAACGATAATGACGATAATAACGTAAATAATAATAACAATAATAATGATATTAATGATATTAACGATAATAATAATAAAAATAATAACGATGACAAAGACAATTTCGATAGTAACGATAATAATAATTATAATAACCAGAATAACGATACTAACAATAACAATAATAGCGATATTAACGATAATATTGATAAGAATATTAGCAATTCTAACGATAACAAACGACAAAAACGATAGTAAAGATAATAATATCTATAATAACGATAATTACAATAATAATAATAGTAACGATAATAATAATAATAATAATATCGAAAAAGACAAGAACGATAATAACGGTAATAAGAATAATAATAAAGATAATTACGGTAATAACGATAATAATAATAACAATAATAACGATAATAACGACATTCACGATAATAATAATTACAATAATAACGATAATAACGACAATAATGATAACAAGGAAAATAATTATAATAATAATATCAATAGAAACGATAAAATGGTAATACTTACGATTATAACGATAATAACGTTAATAACGATTATAACCATAATAAAATTAATAACTATATTTACGTTAATGACAATAATAATATCAGCAATAATAGCGACAATAACGGTAACAATAATAATAACATTATTGACAATATTATCGATGATAACGATAATAAGAATAACGGTAATGACAATAATAAAAATAATAGTAATAAAAATAATAATTATAATAACGTTTATAATAATAACAATGATAACGGAAATAATAATAATAATATTAATAAAGATATTAGCAATAATAATAGTAGTAATTAATAACTATTATAACGAAATTAACGATAATAACGATAATATCTACAATAATTATAACAATAACAACGATAATAAAAATAATAACGATAATAAGGATAATAACGATAAAACGATAATAACGATAATAATAAATATAGTAATAATAACAATAATAACGACAATAACGATAATAATAATAATAATGATAATAGTAATAAAAACGATAATAATAAAAATAATAATAATAACGATAATAACGATAATAGTACATGTAATAATAATACTAATAACTATTATAACGATAATAACGATAATAATGATAATAACGATTATAATAACAACGATAATACCGATAATGGTATTATTAATAATATCAATAATAACGATATTTACGATAATAATAATAACAATAATATAGAAAAGAACGATATTATCTATAATAACGAAATTAATAATAACGATATTAACTATAATAACTATGAAACGATAAAAACAACATCAATATTACCGATAATATTGATAATAATAATAATGATAATAGCAATAATAACGATAATAAAGATATTAACGATAATAATGATAAAGATAATAACGATAATAATAATAATAATAATATCAAAAATAACAATAATTACAATAATGACTATAATGACTATACTAATAATATCGATAATGACGATGATAATAATATCTATAATAAAGTTAATAACGATAAAAATAATAATAATAATAACGATAATAACGATATCAATGATAATAACGATAATAGCGATAATAATGATAATTATAATAACGATATTGACGACAATAATAATAATAATAATAGCGTTAAAACGGATAATAAGTACGTCACCGATAATAATAATAACAATAATGTCAATAAAAACGATAATAACGTTAATAATAATAAAAAAATGACGATTTTAACGATATTACGATAATAGCAATAACGATAATAAGGATAAAAATCTTAACAATAATAACGATATTAAAGATTTTAACAATAAACATAATAAGGATATTAACGATTATAACGATAATAATGATAATAATAATAATAATAATAACATTAATAAAGTTAATAACGTAAATAGCAATAATAGCGATAATACTTATAATAATTATAACGAATATAACGATAATAACGATAATTATGAAATTAAATATAATAATAATATCGATAATAATGATTATAACGATAATAACTATATTAACTATAAAAACGACAATAATTTTAATAATAATAATGAAAATAATAATACCGTTAATGACGATAATAGCGATAATAGTAGTAGATGTAATATCAATAATAACAATAAAATCGATATAAAGATAATAACGATAATAATATTAACGATTATAACGAAAATAGTAATAATAATAACAGCGATAATAAAGATAATAACGACAATAACGATAATAATGATAATAATGATAATATTTATAATAATAATAATAATAGTTTTAAAAATAATAACAATAATGCCTTTAATAACGATAATAATTGTGGTAATGTTAAGAATCATAACAATAATAACGATATAACGATTATGACGATAACAATATTAATGATAATAACGTCTTTTGTCATAATAATAATAATAACGATAATAATGATACATATAATAACAATAATACCGACAGTAACAACAACAATAATAATAATAATAACGATAAAAGGGATAATAACTATGTCAACGATAATAATAATAACAATAATATCAATAAAAAAGATAATAACGATATTAACGATAATAATGATAATAACAATAAGACCGATAGTAATGATACGATAATAACGATTACTGTAATGATAATATTACCGATAGTTTCAATAATAGCGGTAATGACGTTAATAATAAAAATAATAATATGGTAATAACGATATTAACGGAAATAAGGATAATAATAATATGAATAAAAACAATAATAGCGATATTAATGATAATAAGAATAATAAAGATAGTAACAATAATAGTAATAGTGATAATAATGTTAATAACGTTATTAACGATAATAACGATAATAATAATAACAGTAATAAAGACAACAATAATATCAATAATAACATCAATAATAACTATAATAACGATAATAACAATAATGACGATAATAACGATAATAATAAATAAGATAATAACGACAATATCGATTATAATAATAATAACAATAACGGTAATAACGATAAAAACGATAATAACGATAATAACGATAATAATATTACTAATAACGACATTAATAACTATAATAAATATAATAACGATATGGTATTAACGATACAGGCGACAATAGTAGTAATAGTAATAACGATAATAACGATAATAACGACAATAAAAATAATCATAATAAAAATAATAACGATATTATCGAAAATAATGATAATAACGATAATAATAATAACAATAATATCGATAATAACTATAATAGAGATTATGACGGTAATGGAGACAGTAATAATAATAATAATAATAATAATAATAATAATAATAATAATAATAATAATAATAACAATAATAATATTAAAGATTACAACGAAAATAAAGATAATAATAGCAGTAATAATAACAATAATAACGATGATAATAAAAATAATAATAATAATAACGATAATAACGATAGTATCGATAATAATAATATCAATATTAATGATAATAACAATTATAGTAATATTAATAATAAAGAAATTAACGATAATGACGATAATAATAATAATATTAACAACGATTATAAGAATAATAAGGATAATATCGAGAATAATAATAACAATAATATCGATAATAGCGATAATAACGATAATAACATTATTAATAGTAATAAGAATAAAGATAATATCGATAATATGTGTAATAGTAATAAAGTTTATAACGATAAAAACGACAATAACGATCATAAGAATAACAAATGTAACGATAATAATAAACGATAATGACGATAATAACGACAATAATAATAATAATAATAACAATTACAATAATAACGCTAATAACTATAATAATGAGAACAATTATAACGACCAAAACGTTAATAACGATAATAATAATAGCAATAATAACAATAATACCGAAATTAATAATAAAAAGCATAATAAAGTTAGTAACAATAATATTAATATTAATAATAATGTTAATAACATTATTAACGATAATAACGATAATTTCGATTATAATAATAACAATAAAATCGATAGTAAGGATATTAATTATAACGATAATTACATTAATTACCATAATAACGACAAAAGTAATAATAATAATAACCATAATATCGATAATACTGAAATATAAGGATTATAATAATAACAGTAATAACGATAATAACGATAATAACGATAATAATAATAATAATTTCAAAGGTTATAACGATATTAACTAAAATATCGGTAATCATGATAATAACGATACTAATAATAATAATAATAACATTAAGAACGGTAATAACGATTATAATGATAATATCTATATTAACGTTATTATCAATAAGAGTAATAGTAATAATAGAGATATAGTAATAATAATGTTAATAACGTTATTAACAATAATAACGATAATAATATTAACAATTATAACAATAATAAATATATTAAAAATAATAATAATATACGATAACAAAGATAACAACAACAATAATAAAAGTATACTAAGGAAAATATGGATAATAATGATAACAGCGTCAGTAAAAAAAATAATATTTTCGATAATAACTATAATGACAATAATAATATTGACGATATTAACGATAATAACAATTATAGTAATAACGATATTAACGACAATATTAATAATAATAATTACGATAATAATGATATTAACGATAATAATAATAGTAATAATATCGATAATAACAATAATAGCGATAGTAATGATAATAATTTTAACGCAAAAACGATTTTAAATATTTTAACGATATTAATAATAAGTATAATAACGATAATAACGATACTAATAATAATAATAGTAATAATAATAAAAATAAAAAATATAATTTGTATAATAACGATAATATTATTGGTAATGTTAAGAATAATAACAATAATAACGATAATAGCGATTATGACGATAACAATATTATTGATAATAATGTCAATAGTAATAATAATAATAATAACTATAAGATCGATATTAACGATAATAACTATAATAACGATAATTACGATAAAAACGATTATAATAATAACGATAATGACGATAATAGTAGTAATATTAATTAGGACAATAACGATATTTACGATAATAATTATAATAAAAATAAAGATAACAACGATAATAACAATTACAACGATAATAATTATAACAATACTAATAATAATATCGAAAATTAAAAAATAATAATAGCAATAATAACAATAACATCAATAATAACGATAATAATAATAACGATAATAACGATAAGAATAATAATGAAATATCGATAGTAACAATAATAATAATGATAATGATCATATCGTTAATAACGATAATAATAATAATAATAATAATAATAATAATAGCAATAATAACGATATTAACGATAATAACGATAATAATAAAAACAACATTAATAACGATATTAAAGGAAATAGTAATAACAATAGTAACGAAAACAACGATAACAACATTTATAATAATAATAATACTATCGAAAGTAATTAAAATAAGGGTGACATCTATAATATTAATAATAATAATAACGATAATAATGATAATAACTATAGTACTAATATTAATAATAGCGATAATAACGATATTAATGGCAATATCGATAATAACAGTAATATTAATAGTCATATTGAATATAATAACGATAATAAGAATAACAATAAAAACAATAATAACGATAATAACTATAATAAAATTTATAATAATATCGATAATAATGATAATAACGATAATAATAAGAAAACTATTGTATCAATAATAACGATAATAACGATAATAATATAAACGATAATGAAGGTATAATAATAATAATAGCGATAACAACGAAAAATACGATAATAACGGTATTGATAATAACGATAATAACGTTAATAACGATAATAATAATGGTACTAATAACAATAATAACAACACGAACGATAATAATAATAATAATTATACTAATTATAATAATTTTTATGATAAACACGATAATAATGATTTTAATGATAATAATAATAATAATAATAATAATACAAACTTTAATAACTATATTTACGATAATATCGATAATAATAATAGTAATAATAACGATAATAACGATTATAATGGCATTAATAATAATAATAATAAGATTAATAAAAATAATAATAATTTTAACAATATTTACGATAATGACGATGATAATAACAATAATAACGATAACAATGATGATAAAAATAATAATAATAATATCCATCATAAAGTTAATTACGATAATAAAGATAATAAGTATAATAATAATAACAATAATATTGATGGAACTATAATAACGATAATAACGATAATAATAATAATAATAAAAACGATAATATTTATAACAACGATGATAACGAATATATTAAAATAATAAATAACGATAATTACGTTAAAACGATAATAATAATTGCAATAATAACGATAATAACGATAATAATAACAATAGTAGGAACAATAATACGGATAATAACGATATTAACGATATTAATTATAACAATAATGACAATAAATATAATAATAATGATAATAACGTTAGTAACGACAATATTAATAAGTATGATAACGATTATAATGATATTAACGATAACAACAATAATAATAATAACATTAATAGGGATAATAATGGTAGTATTGATAATAATAACAAAAATATTAACGATAATATCGATAACAATAATAATAATAATAACAATGATAACGATAATATAGATTATACCCATAATAATAATAACAATGATAACGTTACCATTAATAATAATACTAACGACATAAACGAAAATAACCATAGTAATAGAACATTTTATAATAATAATAACATTAATAATGTGAATAACGATAATAAAGATAATAAAATTAATAATAAAAACAATAATACAGGTAATAATGGTAATAATGATAATAACGATAAAAATAATAATATTAATAATAATTATAATAACAATAATAACGATAATCATAATTACGATAATGACGATAATAATAAAAATAATAATAACGATAATTATAATGACAATAATAACGATAACGATGGAAATAATGATAATAACGATGACATAAATAATGGTAAAAACTATAATAACGATAATAACGGTAATAATAATGACGATATTCAAAGATAGAAAAGGAAATAAAGATAATAATATTAACGATAATAACGACAAGTTTAACAATAATAATAACGATAAAAGCAGCAATAAAATAAATAATAATAAAGATAAAAACGATATTATCGAAAGTAAATATAAAAGCTATAAAAATAATACTAATAAGAACAATAACAACGATAATAACGATCCTAAAAATAATAACAGTAACGATAATACGACAATAACAATAACAACAATAAAAATGATAATAACGATAACAACAATAATACGGTTAATAACTATATTAACTATATCAATAATAACGGAAATAACATTAATATCGTTATTAATAATAGCAACATTAAAGATAATGACGATAATAATAATAATAATAACGACCTTAATAACTATAATAAATATAATAATGATATGGTAATAACGATTAAAACGTTAGTAGTAATAGTAATAACAATAATAACGATAATATCTATTTAATAATCTATAAAAAAAAAATAATAATAATAATAAAAGTAACAACGGTAATAGCGATAATAACAATGATACTAATAATATCCATAAAAAGGATAATACCAATAATAATATTAATCATAATAAAGATAACAACGATAATAACGATAACAAATAAAATACAGATAATAACGATAATAACAATTATAATCCTAATAATGATATTAATATTTATAATTATAACAGTAATACTGATAATAACGATATTAACGATAATAATAATAATAATAATAACAATAATAACACTAATAACGTTAAAAGCGATAATAAGATTATTAACGATAATAACGATAATTATTATAACCATAATAATAATAATAACGATGTTATCAATTATAACAATAACGATAATGACGATAATATCGATAATAATGATAATATTAATAATAATAATAACATTAATAACGATAATAACGATTATAAATATAATAATAATAACGAAAATAACGATAATAACGATATTAATGATAATAATAATAATACCAATATCAACAAAACCATAATAATGATAACAACGATAATAATAATAATAATAATAAAAATAATAGTAATAATAATAACGTTAATTACGTTAATTACTATAATATTATTAGTAATTATAACAATATTAGCAATAATAACAATAATAACGATAATAATAAAAACGATTATATCGAAAATTTCAATAATAATAATAACAATATTAACGATTATATAGATAAAATTAATAACAACAATTACAATATTAAAAATAATAATCATAATAAATATAATAATAAGATTATTATTAATACCAATAATAACGATAATAAAGATAATAACGATAATAATGATAACGATAATAACGATAATAGTAATAATAATAATATCAAAAATAACAATACGATAATAATTACGATAATGGCGATGATAATAATATCTATAATAACGTTAATAACGACAATAATAATAACAAAAATATCAATAAAAAGGATAATAACGATAATAACAATAATAATATTAACAATAATAACGATAATAACTATATTCAAAATGACTCTAATCTACGATAACGTAGACAAAAACAAGAACAATAATAGGAAAAATAACGATAATAAGGATAATAACGATAATAGCGTCAATAATAATAATAGTAACGATAATATTGATATCGACGATAATAGCGATACTAGAGATATTAACGATAATAATAAAAACAATAATAACGATAATAACAATTATAATGATACTAACGAAAATAATATTAATAATAATAGCAATAATAACAATAATAACGATAATTAAAATAATAATATTAACGATATTAAAGATAATATTAATAACAATAGTAACGATAACAACGATAATATCCCTAATAATAATAATAATAATAACGAAAATAAAAATAATAACGATGACAACGATAAAAATAATAACAATAATAATGATAATAATGAAAAAAATAATAATAGCAATAAAATTAATATCGCTAATAAAGCTAATCACGATAATAATAATAATGATAACGACGATGAAAATAATATTAATAATAACAATAATATCGATTATAATAATAACGTGAAAAACGATAATAGCATTATTAATATTAAAGATAATAACATTAATAACGATAATAAAGGTAATAATAATAAATATGATAACGTTTATAACGATAATAACGATAATAATAATAATAATAGTAACGATAATATCGATATCAACGATAATAGCGATAATAGAGATATTAACAATAATAATAAAAACAATAATAACGATAATAACAATTATAATGATAATAACGAAAATAATATTAATAATAATAGCAATAATAACAATAATAACGATAATTAAAATAATAATATCAACGATATTAAAGATAATATTAATAACAATAGTAACGATAATCACGATAATATCCCTAATAATAATAATAATAATAACGAAAATAAGGATAATAACGATGACAACGATAAAAATAATAACAATAATAACGATATTAATAATAATAATAACGATAGAAACGATATCAATGATTATAACGATAATAACGATAATAATAAGTATAATAATAAAAATAACAACGATATTAACGATAGTAACGATAATAATAATAACAATAATATCGATAAAACGATAATAATGATAATACCGATTATAACGATAATAACATTAATAATAATAGTAATAAAAAATAAAATAACAATAATAACGATAATAACGACAATTATTTTAATAGAAGTAATAATAACAATATTAACAATGTTTGCAATAATAATGATAACATCGATAATAATAATAACAATATTAACGATAATATCGATAATAATAATAACAATATTAACTGTAATAATAATTGTAACAATATAAAGATAACAACGATATTATCGATAATAATGACAGTAATAATAACAATAATAACGATAGAAACGATAACAATTATAAATCGATAATAACGATAATAGCAGTTATAATCCTAATAACGATAATAATATTTATATGAATAACAATAATTATAATAATATCGAAAATAACGATAATAACAATAATAATAGTAGTAATAATAATAATAATAACGATAATAGCGATAATAAGGTTAAAAACGATAATAAGGATAAATATAATAACCATATTACAAAAATAAAAATGTTATAAATGATAACAATACCGATAGTAACGATAACATCGATAATAATAATAATATTATAAACGTTAACATCGATTATAGTAATAATAATAACATTAATAACGATAATAAAGTTAATAATAATAATAATAATAATAAATATAATTACAATAATAATATTAGTAATAACATTAATAACTATCATAACGAAAATAACGATAATAACGATAACAATAATAACGATTAAAACGATAATAACGACAATAATAAAAACGATAAAAACTATAATAGTAATAATAATAATACCGAAAAAAACGTTAATAAATTTAATAATAATAAAAATAATAACGATAATGAATATATAAACGATATAAACGATGATAAAATCAAAAACTGCGATAATAACGATAGTAATAATTATTATAACTAAGATAAAAAAGATATTAACGATATTAACGATAATAATTACAACAATAATAACGATAATAACGATAGTGGTAATAATAATATCAATAGTAAAAATAATGACGATAATGACGATAATAATAATAATAAAAATAACGATAATAACGATAATAACTATAATAATAATAATATATGTATTAAAAATAATAACGATAATAACGATAATAACGCTAATAATATTATTCTTAATGACCATAATAACGATAATTACGATAATGACGATAATAATAATAACAAAATTATCGATAATATCGATAATCATAACTATAATAATAACAACAATAACGATAATAACGTTAATAATAGAGATAATTATAACAATATTAAGAATAATAATTATAATAAAGATAATAACGATAATAATTGTAGTAGTGGTAAAAGTAATAATATTAAAGAAGCTAAAATGACTTTAACAATAATACAAATAACGATTTTAGCTATAATAATGATAATGAAAATAATAATAATAGTAATAATAATATCGGTAATTACGATATAAACGATAATATTAATAGTAATCATAACAAAAATAACTATAATAACGTTAATAACGATAATGACGATATCAATAATAACGATAATAACGACAATAATCATAATAATGATAACAATAATTACAATAATAACGATAAGAATGATAATAATGTATACGATAAATTCGATAATATCGATAATAATATTAACAATATTAACGATGATATCGATATTAACGAAAAAAATAATAATATTGACGTCAATAACGGTTTATAACGGTAATAATAGTAATAACAATATCGACAATAACGATAAAAACAATAATTACAATAATAACGATTATAATAATAACGATAATTAGGATAATAGTAGAAATAATAATAAAAATAATAAGGATAATAATAATAATAATAATAATAATAATAGTAATCACGATAAAAGGACAATAAGGATAAAAATATTAATAATAATAACGATAATAACGATTATACGATTTATGACATTAACGATTATAACGATAATAGTAATAATAATAAGAACGCTAATAAAGATAAAAAAATAAAAATGATAATAACTATAATAACGATAATAACAATTCTAATAATAATAATAAGAAGAATAATAACGATTATAACAATAAAAATAAAAAGAATAATAACGACAATAATGACAATAACGAAATAATAATAGCAATAATAACGAATTTAACCTTAATAACGACAGTAATAATAACATTAATAACGATAATAACTTTATCAACGGTAATAATAATAATGACATTAATAATAATAATCATATTAGAGATATTAACGATAATAAAAACAAGAATAATTATAACAATAATAATAATAGTAACCATAATAACGATAATATCGATAAAAACGATTGTAATAATAACGATAGTAATGATAATAACGATAATACTAATAACAATATTATTGATAATCTGGATAATGATAATAATAATAATAATAACGATAATATCGATAATAACGATAATAATGATAATAACGATAATAAAGATAATAACAATAATATCGATAATAACAATATTAACGATAATAGCGATAAGACTAATATCCATAATAACGATAATAAAGATAATAATTCTAAGAATAATACATATAACATTGATACTAACGTTAATAACAATAATACTAATAACAATAATAACGATAATAACATTAATAATGATTAGAATGATAATAATATTAATAATAATAACAATTATAACGATTATTACGATATAACGATAATAATAAAAGTAATAATAACTATATTATAAATAATAAGTAAAATAACGATAATAACTATAACAATAGTAGCAATAATGAAAGTAATAATAATTATAGCCATAAAAACGATTTTAACGATAATAATAATAACGATATTAACGGTAATATCGATAATAATAATAACAATATACGATAATATCGATATTAATAATTGTAATAATAACAATAATAACGATCATAACAATAATAGCGATTATAATAATAACGATAATAACTATAATAATAATAATAATATTATCGGTAGTAAGAATAATAATGATAACGATGTTTATAATAGTAATAATAATAACGATTATAACGGTAATAACGATAAAAATGATAATAACGATAATAATAATATTAATAATGGCAATAATAACGATAATAACGATAATAGAAGAAACAATAATAACGATATTAACGAAAATATTAATAAAAATTGTAACGTTAACAACGATAATAAAAATAATAATAATAATAGTAATAACGAAGGTAAAGATAATAACGATAACAATAATAACAATAAAAGCGATAATATCGATTATTACAATACCGATAATATCGATAATAACGATAATATTAAAAGAAATAATAACAATAATAACGATATTAAAGATTACGATAATATTATTATCGATAATAATGGCAATATTAATATTATTAATAACGATAATAAAGATAATAATGATAATAATATATACGATTATAACGACAATAGTAATAATAATAATAACGATCTCAAATATAATAACGATAATAATAATAATAATAATTATAATAAAAATAAAAACAATCATTTGTATAATAACGATGATAATAGTGGTAATGTTAAGAATAGTAACAATAATAACGATAAAAACGATTATGACGATAACAATATTATTGATAATAACGTCAATAGTAATAATAATAATAATAACGATAATATCGATATTAATGATAATAATAATAATAATAATAATTATAATAACGATAGTGACGATAATAACTATAATAACGATAATGACTATAATAATGATAATTTCGATTGTAACGGATATAGTAATAAGAATAGTAACGATATTAGTAGTAATATTAATAAAGATAATAACGATATTTGCGATAATAATTATATTAATAATAAAGATATTAACGATAGTAACAATAATAACGATAATAATAATAAAAATTTAATGATAATATCGAAAATTATAAAAACGACAATATCTTTAAGAATAATAATAAAATATTGAAAGTAACAATAATAACGACAATTAAGATAATAACGATAATAATAATAACGATAATGACGATGATAATAATAACGATCATAACGGTAATAACGATAATAATAATAATAATAATAATAGCAATAATAACGATATTAACGAAAATTGTAATGACATTAGTAACGGAACAACGATATTAACATTAATAATTATAATAATAATAACGAAAGTAAGTACAATAACAGTGATAACTATAATATTAAAAACAATAATAACGATAATAATCATAATAACGACAATAATAATACTAATAATAACGATAATAACGATACTATCAATAATAGCGATAATAATAATAACGAAATTAAGGTTAATATAGCTAATAAATGTAACAATATTCACGATAGTATTGATAATAATAATAACAACAAAAACAATAATAACGATAATAACAATAATAAAATTTATAATAATAACGATAATAACGATTATAACGTTAATAATAATAATAACAATATTAACGATAATAGCAATGAGTTTCTAACGATAATAATAATAACGACAATAACTATAATAAAGACTATGATGATAAGAAAGATAATAACACTAATAATAATAAAAATAATAACGACAATAACGACTATAATGATAATAATAGAAGTAATAATAACAATATTAAGATTAATAACTATAATAACGATTATAACGATAATAGTTTTAGTAATAATAAAAGTAATAACAATAATAACAATAATAATGCTTACAACATTGTTAACGATAATAATATTAACGATTATAACGATAATAACCATAATAATAATAATAATAATAATAAAGATAACAACGATAATTACGATAATAATGACAGTAATAAAAACAACATTGACGATAATAACGTTAACAATGATAATAACGATAATAACGATAATAACAATAGTAGTAATAGTAATAATTAAGATAATAACGATATTAGCTATAATAAGGATAATAACAATAAAATTAATAACGATAATAATCTTAATAATATAAACAATAAAGACGATAATATCGATAATAATATTAACAAATTTAACGAAAAAATATCGATAATAATATTAACAATATTAATCATAATATCGATCATAATAATAATATTATAATCCATAACGTCGATAATAATAATAATATTAATATAATTATTCACGATAATAACGATAATTATTATAATAATAATAACGAAAATAACGATAATAATAATAATAATAATAATAACGACATTAATAAATATAATAAATATAATAACGAAATGGTATTAACGAAAAAATCGACAATAGTAGTAATAGTAATAACGATAATAACGATAATAACGACAATAAAAATATTAATAATAAAGAAAATATCAATATTAAAGCAAATAACAATTATAACATTAATAATAATAACAATAATAACGAAAATAACGTCAAAAAAAATTATATTATGTACGAAAATAACGATAAGAAAGAGATTAACGGTAATAACGATAATAACGACAATAATAATAATAATAAGAATAATAACGATAACTACAAAAAGACGATAATAGTAATATTAATAATAATGAAAACAAGGATAATAACGATAACAACTATTATAATAATAATAATAATAATAAAGATATTAACGATATGAAAGATATTAACAATAATAACAGTAATAAGGATAATTATAATACGATAATAACGATTAAAGTAATAATAACAATTTTGATAGTAACACAAGTTACGATAATGGTGAAAATAATAATTAAAATAATAAAAATAATAAAGATATTAACAATAACAACGATATAAATGCTAATAACAATAATAATTACAATAATAATAATAATATCGTTAATATCAATAATAATGAGAACTATAATATTGATAATAAAGTTAATAACTTTAATATTAATAACAATAATAATGATAACAACGATAATAACAATATTAATAATAATAACGAAAATGAGGATAATCACTATGACAACGATAATAATAATAACAATAATTATGATAATACGTTAATAATCGTAGTAGTAATAACAATAATAACTATATTTACGGTAAAAATGGTAACGATAATAACGTTAATAACGATAATAATGACAACGATAAAAACGGTAAGAACAATTATAGTAATGACGATAATAACGAAAAAAGTAATAATAATTATAACAATACTAACGATAATAACGATAATAATAATAATAATAACAATAATAACGAAATTAACGATAATAGCGATAATAATAATAACGATAATAACGATATTAGTAATTACAATAATAACGATAATAACGATAATAACGATAATATCGATAATAATTATAAAGAAAATAACGTCAATAATAATATTAATATTAACGATAATAAGAATAATAATAATAAAATCGATAATAACAATAACAATAAAATCGATAATAACGATAATAACTATAATTACGATAATAACAATAGTAATAATGACAATAATATCGAAAACAACGATAAAAACGATATTAATCGTAATATAAGTATGGATAATATCGGTAAAGTTGATAATAATAAATAATATTATATACGATAATAATGATAATATAAATAATAATAATAATAATAACGATAATTTCACTAATAATAATAACTATAAATTCGATAAAAATGATATTAATGAAAATAACATAATAATAATAGTATATATAACAATAATAACGTTAATAACAATAATAATAATAACATTAATAACGATAATTACGATGATAACGATAGTAATAATTACAATAATGACGATAACAAAGATGATAGTGATAATAATAATAATAAAAATATTATCGATAATAAGGTTAATTACGAAAATAACGGTAATAAATATAATAACAATAATAACGACAATAATAATAATAATAATAGTAATAATATTAATATTATGGATAATAACGATAATTACGATAATAATAACAGTATTAATAACGATGATAAGGATAATAACGATAACATCGATAATAGTAATATCAAAAATATCGATAATAACTATAATAACGATAAGAATAAAATAATAGTAACGATAATAACGATAACAAGTATTATAACGATAGTTATAATAACAATTATAACGATTATAACTGTAATGACGATAACAATAATAACGACAATTACGATATTATCGATAATAATACTAACAATATTAACGTTCATAACGATAATAACGATAATAATAAATATAATAATAATGATAATAAAGATATCAATGATAATAATGATAATAACGATAATGATAATAATATTATTATTAACAATAATAAAGATAACAACGACAATAGTGATAAAAATATTAATAATAAAATAGAAAATAAGGTTAATAACGAGGACAACGATAATTATAATAACAATATTAACGATAATAACGCTTATACAGATTATAACAATAACGATAATGAGAATAATAAAGATAATAATGGTTGTAACTATAATAACGATTACAACAATAATAACGATAATAATAATTACGGTAATACCGATAATAAAGATAATTACAATAATAACAATAGTAATAATGAAGATGATAAGAATAATAACGATTGTAATGATTAAAACGATAATAGTATTAATAATTTTATCATAAATATCGTTAATAACGGTAATTATTTTAATAGAAGTAATAATAACAATATTAACAAAGTTTGCAATAATAATAGTGGTAACAATTAAAGATAGTAAGGTTAATAATAGTGGTAACAATTAAAGTAATAATAGTAATAACGATAATAACAATAATAAAGACATTAATAATAACGATAATAACGATAGTAGTAATAAAATCGATAGTAACAATATTGACGATACTAACGAAAATAACGATAATAACGATAATAATAACAAAATTAATAACGATAATTACGTTAATAAAGATAATAATATTAACAATAATAACGATAACAACGATAATAAAGATAATAGTAATAACGATAATAACGACAATAATAATTTTAAAAATATTGATAAAAACGTTAAAAAACAATAATTATAATAATAGTAATAATAATGAAAACGATAAAAACGATAATTACGATATTAATAATGATAATAACAACAATAATTAAGATAATACCGGAAATAATAATAATAATAATAATAATAATAATAGTAATTAAAATAATAAAGATAATAATGATAATAATAATACGAATAATAATAATAATAATAATATCAATAATAACGAAAAGAACGCTAAAAATAATAGTCATATTATCTATAATGACATTAATAACGGTAACAACAACAATAATATATACGAATATATCGATAATATTGATAATGATAATAACAGTAATAAGAATAATAACAATAATAATGATAATAATAACAATAATATTAATAAAAATAATAACGATAATAACGATAATAACGATAATAACGATAATTGCGATAATAACGATTATAATAAAAATTAACGATAGAAACGATAATAGTAGTAATAATAATGACGATAACAACGATATTTAAGATAATAATAATAATAATAATAAATATAACAACGATATAAACGATAATAACTATAATTGAAATAACGATAATAACGATAATAACGATGTTAACGTTAATAATAGTAAGGATAAAGATAATGTCGAAAATAATAACTACACTATTACCAGTAATTTAGATAAAAATAATAATAATAAGAATAATAACTGTATCAACGATAATAACGATAATAACGATATTAATGACAATAAAACTAATAATAATAATAAGGGGTAATATAGATTATAAAGATAATAATGATAATATAGGAAATGAGGATAATAATAATAACAATAAAAACGATAATAAAAATAATAACTTTAATAACGATAATAGTAACATTATTACTAATAATAATAATAACGATAATAACGAAAATAATGATAATAACGTTTATAATAACAACGACAATATCGATTAAAGTATTAATAATAATAACGATAATAACGATATTTACGATTATTATAATAACAATAATAAAGAAAAGAACGATTAATCTTTAATAACGATATTAATAATAACGATAATAACTATAATATCGATGTAACGATAATAATAACAAAAATAATAACGATAATATTGATAATAATAATAATAATATTAATAGCAATAATATCGATAATGTAGAAAATAAGGATAATCATGATAATGATAATAACGATAATAGTAATAATAATAATATCAAAAAAAACAATAAGTACGATAACGACTATAATAACGACAAAAATAATAACGATAATGACGATGATAATAATAAATATACTAACGTTAATATGGATAATAATAATAGTAATAATACCGATAGTAACAATGTCTATGATATTAACGAAAATATCGATAATAATGATAATTATAATAACGATATTAACAATAGTAACGACAATAATAATAATTATAATAACGTTAAAAGAGATAATAACTATGTCAACGATAATAATAAGAACAATAATAGCAATAAAAAAGATAGTAACGTTAATAATAATATTACAAAAAAAGGATAATAAGGATAATAATAATAATAATAACAATAATAAAGATTATAACGACAATAATAAGAATAAAAATAATAATAGTAATAATAATATCGATGAAACCGATAATAACCATAATAATAATATTATTCATGACAATAATACCAATAATAACGGTAATAAGTATAATAATAAATACGATATAGTTGATAATATCCATAAGTTTATTAAAAATTTTAGCGATAATATCGATAAAATTAATAACAATATTAACGATAATATCTATAAAAAAAATAATAATAATAATAAAAGTAATAACGATAGTAGAGATAACAACAATGATAATAATAATAACGATAATAAGGATAATAACTTTAATAACAATAATTAAAATAAAGATAACAACGATATTGACGAATGTAGCGATAACAATATTTACAATAAGAAAGATAATTACGATAATAATGATACTATCGATAAAAATTATAATAATGATAACAATATTGACGATAAAAACGTAAATAATAATAACAATAATAACGATAATTATGATAATTACGATAATAATAATAAAAATAATAACGATTACAAAGACAATTTCGATAGTAACGATAATAATAATTATAATAACGAGAATAACGATAGTAACAATAACAATAATAGCGATATTAACGATAATATTGAAAATAATAATAGCAATTATAACGATAACAAACGTCAATAACGATACTAAAGTTAATAATATCTATAATAACGATAATTGCAATAATAATAATAGTAACGTTAATAATAATAATAATAATATCGATAAAGACAATAACGATAATAACGGTAATATTAATAATAATAAAGATAATTACGATAATAAGGATAATAATAATAACAATAATAACGATAATAACGACAATAATGATAACAAGGAAAATAATTATAATAATAATATCACTAGAAACGATAAAAATTGTAATACTTACGATTATAACGATAATTACTTTAATAACGATATTAACCGTAATAAAATTAATAACTATATTAACGTTAATAACGATAATAATATCAGCAATAATAGCGATAAAAGCGACAATAACGGTTAATAATAATAACATTATTGACGATATTATCGATGATAACGATAACAAAAATAACGGTAATGACAATAATAATAATAATAGTAATAACAATAATAATTATAATAACAATAATAATAATAACAATGATAACGGCAATAATGATAATAATATTAATAAAGATATAAGCAATAATAATGGTAGTAATTAATAAATTTTATAAAGAAAATAACGATATTAACGATAAGAATAATAGCGATTATTACTATAATAAGTAAAATAATAAAAACGATAGAAAAGATACTAGTAATAATACTAATACCAATAAAAACGATAACAAATATAATAATAATAAAAAGAATAACGATAGTAAGATATTAACGATATAAACGATGATAAAACCAAAAACTACGAATATATCGATAATAACAATTATAATAATAACGATAGTAACGATAATATCGATAATAATAATAAAAATATTATTGATAAGAACGATAATAATAAAAATAATAATAACGATAATACCGATGGTAAAAATAATAATGATAATAACAATAGTAAAGATAATAACTATAATATCGACTATAACAATAATAATAATAACGATAATAACGATAATTACGATAATGACGATAATATTAATAACGATAATAACGTAAATAACGTAAATAACGAAAATAATAATATAAATAATAACAATAACAACCACAATAAATATAATAACGATAATAATATTAACGATAATATCGACAATATTAATAATAATGACAACAATAATTATGATAATAATGATCGTAAAACTAATAACAATAAAGATAATTACAATATTAACGATAATAGCGATAATAACGATAGTAAAAATAATAATAGTAATAGCAATAATAACGATAGTGACAATAATAACGATAATAGCAATAATACTAATAGCGATAATAACGATAATAATAATAACGATAATAACGATAATGTCGATAATATTAATTACAATATTTACGATAATTTCGATATTAATAATTGTAATCATAACAATGATAACGATCATAACGATAATAGCAACTATAATAATAACGATAATAACGATATTAATAATAATATAATTATTGTAAATAACAATAATAATGATAACGATGTTTATAATAGTAATAATAATAACGTTTATAACAATACTAACGGTAATAATGATAATAAAAATAATAACTATAATAACGATAATAATAACATTATTACTAATAACAATAATAACGATAATAACAGTAATAAAAACAACAAAAATAACAATATTAACGAAAATAGTAATTACAATTGTAACGGAAACATCGATAACAGCATTAATAATAATAATAATAATAGCGATAATACCGATAATAATAATAACATTAAAAACTATAATAACGATAATAACGTTTATAACGATAATAATAGTAATAGTAATAATAACCATAATAAAGATAAGAACGACACAATAATAATAATAATAACAATAACGATAATAACGGTAATAACGTTAAAAATAATAGAAAAATAAAATAACATTCATAAGAACGATAGAAAGTATAAAAACGATAATATCGATAATATAAAATACGATAATAACGATATTATCTGTAAGAATAATAACAATATTAACTATAATATCGATAATAATAACAACAATATTGACGATAATGTCGATAATAATAATAACAATAATTTCAGTAATACCGGTAATAACGATAATAACGCTAATAAGAATAATGATAATAATGATAATAGCGATATGAACAATAACGATATTAACGATAATATTGACAATATTAAATATAATAATGATAATAATTTTAAAACGATAATAATTATCATAATTATAGTAGTAATAACGATAATAACGATATTAAAAATAAAAATAATAACGATAAAATAGATAATAATAATAAAATTTATAACGTTAATAACAATAATAACGATAATAACAGGAATAATAATAAAATTGATAACGCTAATAACGATAATAAAGGTATAATATTATTAATAAGGAGGATTATAATGATTATATTGGAAATAATAATAATTACAATATCGATAATAACGATAATGACGGTAAAAACGATAATAATAATAGTAATAATACTAGTAATAATAATAATGATAATTACGATAATAACTATATTAATAATAGTTATAATAACATTATAATAATAATAACGAGAACAACGATAATAACGATACCTATAATAACGATAATAAAGACAATAATAATAACAATAATAATATCGATAATAACTGTAATAATGATAGTAACCATAATGACGATAATAACGATAATATCGGTAATAAAAATAATAATAATAATAACAGTAAAATCGAAAATAACGATATTAACGACAGTAATAATAATAATAATAATAATACTATCCATAATGCAGATAATGACGCCAATAATAACAATTACAATAATATTAGTAATAATAACGATAATGACGATAATAATAATAGTATTAATAACAATATTAAAAATAATAACGATAATAACGATAATAACGATAATAATAATAATAATTACGACATTATAACTATAATAAATATAATGACGATATGTTATTAACGTTAAAGACGATAATAGTGGTAATAGAAATAACGAAAATATCGAGAATAGCGGCAATAAAAATTATAATAATAAAGATAATAACGATATTATCGAAGATAAAGATAAAAGTTATAAGAATAATTATAATAAGAACAATAACAATGATAATAACGATAATAAACATAATAACAGTAACGATTACACGACAATAATAATAACAATATTAATAACTATAACAACGATAACAACAATAATAAAGATAATAACTATATTAACGATATCAATAATAACGAAAATAACGTTAATTTCGATATTATTAATAACAATATTAAAGATAATAACGATAATAACAATAATAATAATAACAGTAATAACGATAATAACGATATAGCGATTAATCATAATAATAATAATATTATTATAAGATAAAATAATAATAAGATAAAATAATAATAAGATAAAATAATAATAATATTAACGATTACAACGAAATTAATGATAATAATAGTAGTAATAATTACAATAAAAACAATGATAATGATAAACAAATATAACCGTAATTACGATAGAAATTATACGAATAAACTATTTAAAATTGATACTAACGTTAATAACGATAATATTAATAACATTAATAACGATAATAACGATAATAATAAGATTAATAATAATATCGATAATAAGATTAATTATGAAAATAACGGTAAAAATGATAATAACTATAATAACGACAATGATAATAATAATAATAACAAAAATAAAGATAATAACGATATTAACAACAATAACGATAATAATAATTATAATAATAATAAAGTTAATGAAAATAATAATTATAGCAATAATAACAATAATAAAGATAATAACGTAATAACGATAAAAATAATAAGATTTGTGAAGATATTAGCAATAATATCAATAATAACGATAATAATAGTATTATTAACAATAATAACAATAATAATAATTATAGCGGTAATTACAATAATAACGATAATAACGATAATAATAATAACACTAATAACAATAATATAGACAATAACTATAATTACGATAATAATAATAACTATTATAGCTATTATAACGATAAGAATGTTAATAAAATTAATAATAATATCAATGACAACAATTATAACGCTAATTATGATTAGTTTATACCTAAAATAAGGATAATAATAATAAGAACGATAATTATAATAACAATAATAACAATTATAATGGTAATAAGAAAAAATAATAATAATAAGACCTATAAGAACGATAATATAGATAATACTAGTCGTAATAATAACAATATTAGCAAAAATAACGATAATAACGATAACAATATTAACGATAATAACGTTAGTTATAACAATAGTAATAACAATTATAACGATAATAAAGGTAGAAATAATAATCAATAACGATAATGACGATAATAACGTTAATAATTATAATAACGATAATAATAATATCTATAAAAACGATAATAACCATAATAACGAAAATAACGATGATAGCGATAATAATAATAATAATAATAATATTAACGAAAATAGCGATAATAACGGTAAGAACGATAATAATAATCATAATAATAACAATAATATGCATAACAATATTAACGATAATAACGGTAATGACGATAAAAAGAATAACGATAATTACGATAATATCGATAATAATATTAACAATATTAACGATCATAAACATAATAGTAATAATAATAACATGTATAACGATAACAACTATAATAATAATACAAAAGAAAATAATAACAATATTAACGATAATACCGATAATAAAAATAACTAAAATATCAAAAGTAGGAATAACGATAATATCGATAATAATATCAATAAAAATAAAAATAATAATAATAATAATAATAACAATAATAACGAGAGTAATAATAACGAAAATAATAATAAAAGCGGTAATAATAATAACAATAATAACGATAATAGCGATAAAAATGATAACGATAATAAAGATAATATCGATAATAATAACAACAATATTAAAGAAAGGTATTTTAATAATAATAATAGTAATAACGATAAAAACGATAATAACGATAATAAAGATAATAATACTAATGATATTAACGATAATAGTAATAATTATAATAACGATAAGAACGACAATAAAGTTAATAATAATAATAATAACAATAACGAAAATAAGGATAATAACGATTATAATATTAATAATAATTACGAAAATAAGGATAATAACGATAGCAACGAAAATAATAATAACAATAATAGCGATAATAACGATTTTAACGATAATAAGGATAATAATAATAATTAAAATAATGGTAGAAACGGTAAAAACGATAATAACGAAAATAACGATGATAACGATAATATCGATAATAATAAAAATAATAATAATAATAATGATCGTAACGATAATAAAGATACTAATAGCAGTAATCATAACAATAATCATAATAATAACTATAATAACGATAATATCGATAATAATAACAATAACAAAGTTAATAGAAATGATAATAATAGCGATAATAACGATAATTACTTTAATAATAATAACAATAATAAAGATAATACTGATACTGACATTAATAACAATAATAATAATAGCAACAATAACGATAATTAAGATAATAAAAATTATAATTAAAACGATACTAAGGATAAGAACGATGTCATCAAAAATATTAATAAGAAAAATAGAGATAATATCGATTATATTAATAAAAATATTAACAATTATATAAATGATTATATTAATAATATTAAAAATAATAACAATAATAACAATATTAACGATTATAAGGATAATAAAAAAGACGATATTTACGAATATAACGATAAAAGAAATATTAATAATAACAATAATATGGATAATAAAGATATCGTCGATAATAATAATAACAATAAAAATGATAATATAGATATTAATATTATCAATATTTACGATAATAAGGATAATTTTAATAATAATAATAACGATAATAACGGTTATAACGATAAATAAAATATCGATAATAACGATATTAACGATAATGACGATAATAACAATAATAATAATAATAAAAATAAAGATAATAACGAAATTAATGGAAATAACGATAATAATAATAAAATAATAACGATAATAACGATAATAATAACAATATTAACAATAATAACGATAATAGCGATAACAACGTTAATAATTTTAGAAATTATAACAATAATATTATTACTAACGATAATAACGATATTAAAGTTTCTAATAATAACGATAATAACATTGATATCGATAATAATAATAACAATATTAACGATAATATCGATAATAATAATAATGACAATAACAACAACAAAACAGGTAATAAGGATAATAATATAAACGATAATAACAATAACACTAATAATAATACTATCTATAATAACAATAATAATGATAAAAACGATATTAATAATAACAACAAAATGATAATAACGATAATAAAAAAATAATAATATTAATGAGAAGAATAACGATGATAACGATAATAACGGTAATAATAATATTAAATATAAATATAATATCGTTAATAAGGATAGTAATAATAATAATAATAATAAAGACTAAAATAATGATAACAATAATAATGATAAGGAGAAAAATAACGATAATGTTTATAACCATAAAATCGATAACAACGATAATAACGGTAATATTAATAATAATAATATCGATTATAAGGATAACAAAGATAAGAACGATTATAATATTAACAATATTAACAATAATAACTATAATAACGATAGTAATAATAATATATATCTTGATATATATAGTAATATAGGATAAATATATAGATAGTGTTTATAAGGACGATATTAAATAAAAACGATAATAAAGAAAATAACGATAATAACGATAATAACGAGAATAATAATTATAATAAAACGATAATAAAGACAATTTCGATTATAATAATAACGATAATAACACGAAAGTTATAATAATAATAACGATAATATCGATAATATCGATAAAAGTATTACAATAAAATCGATAATAAAGATAATAATTACAATAATAACAATAATAACGAAAATAACGTAAATAAAAATTATATTATGTACGAAAATAACGATAATAACGACAAAAACAATAATAATAAGAATAATAACGATAACTACAAAATGACGATAATAGAAATATTAATAATAATGAAAACAAGGATAATAACGATAACAACTTTTATAATAATAATTATAATAATAAAGATAGTAAAGATATGAACGATATTAACAATAATAACAATAATAATGATAATTATAATACGATATTAAAGATTACAGTAATAATAATAATATTGATAGTAACAAAAATTACGATAATGGTGAAAATAATAATAATAATAATAAAAATAATAAAGATATTAACGATAACAACTATATTAATGATAATAACTATAATAATTACAATAATAATAACAATCATTACGTAAATATCAATAATAATGAAAACTATAATAATGATAATAAAGTTAATAACTTTAATATTAATAATAATAATAATGATAACAACGATAATAACAATATTAATAATAATAACGAAAATAAGGATAATCACGATGACAACGATAATAATAATAACAATAATAATGATAATACGTTAATAATTGTAGTATTAATAACAATAAAAACGATAATAACTATATTTACGGTAAAAATAGTAACGATAATAACGTTAATATCGATAATAATAATAACAACATTAACGATAATAAAGATATGAGTATTAATAAAAGTGATAATAACGATTATATTGATAATAACGATAATAATAAAATCATAATAACGACAATACCAATAATAATAACAACGATAACAACGATAATAATAATATTAATAATAATACCGATATCTACTATCATTCCTATAATTATAAAAATAGTAATATCGATAATAAGGATAATTACGAAAGAAACGGTTATAACGATAATAACGATAATAACGGTAATAATTATAACAATAATGACGATAATAACGATAATTACGATAAAAATTATAATAACGATAATTATAACAATAATAACGATGTGAAAGATTATGAAGATAATAATAATAACAATTATTACGACAATAATAATAAGAATAATAACGATAATAACGATATTAGCGATAATAATAATAATAAATATAAAAATAATAATAAGGATTATAACGATACTAACGATAATAATAGTAGTAACAGTAACAATAATAATAAATATAATAACGTCATTGAGGATACAAACGATATTAGAGATAATAGCGATAATAAAATTAATAGTAATAACTATAATAACGATAATAACAATAATAATAAGAACATTAATAGCGATATTAACGATAATAAAATTGATAATAATAATAATGGCTATATTATAGATATTAACGATAATAATAAGAACGATAATAACGACAATAGTAATTATAAAAATAACGATAATAATGATAATAACGACAATAATAATAATAATAATAATAAATGTGAGAATGATATTAACGATAATAACGCTAATAAAGATAATAACGATTATAATAATAATCATAATAACAATATTATGATAATAACGATAATATCGGTATAATTATAATAATATAATCGATAATTGCGTTATTAGAAATAATAATAATAACAATAATAACGATAATGACGATAATAACGAAAATACTAATAACCATAATAACGATAATAATAATAATAAGAATTACGATAATAACGATAATAACGATAATAGCGATTGTAATGACAATAAAGACAGTAATAAGAATAATAATAATAATAATAACGGTAATAATAATAATATTAATAACGATAATTGCATTAACAACGATAATAGTAATAATGACGTTAATAGTAATAATCATAATAAAGATATTAGCGATAATATCAACAATAATATTAATAATAATAATCATAATAACGATAATAAAAATAATAACTATAATAACGATAACAACAATGAAAATAATAGTAATAATAGATATATTAAAGTTAGTAAGGATAATAAAGATTATAATATTATTAATAATGACGATAAATAAGATACTAGCGACAATATTATTAATAATATTAACGTTAATAGGTATAATTACTATATAAAAGTTAATATTAATAACAATAATAATAATGATAATAACGATAATAATAATAGCAATAATATCGATTTTTAATGTTAAGAATGATAATAATAATAACATTTATAAACATTATAACATTATCAACGATAATAATAATAATGACGTTAATAATAATAATCATAATAAAGATATTTACAATAATTTCAACAATAATAATTCTAAAAATAATAATAATAATAATAGTAACCATAAGAACGATAATATCGATAATAACGATTATAATAATAACAATAGTAACCATAATAAAGATAATAACGATAATAATATTAACGATAATATCTACATTATTGATAATATTAACAACTATAATAAAATTAATAACAATAAAGATAATAACAATATTAACGATAATAACGATAATATCGATAATAACAACAAAAATATTATTAATAATTACATTAATAACAATAATAGGATAAAAACGATTATAACGATAATAATAATAACGATAATAACCATAATACCGATAATATTAATATCAATATTTACGAGAATTTCGATATTAATATTTGTAATAATAACAATAATAACGATCATAAAGATGATAGCGTCTATAATAATAACGATAATACCGATATTAATAATAATAATATTATTGTTAGCAACAATAATAATGATAACGATGTTTATAATAGTAATAATAATTACGATTATAACGTTACAAACGATATTAATGCTAATAACGATAATAACGATAATAAAAATAATAATAATAATAACAATAACGAAAGTAAAGATAATGACTATAACAATAAAAACTCTAATAGTGATAATATCGATTATAATATTAATATTAACGATAATATCAGTCTTAATATTAACAGTAATAACATTAAAAACGATAATAACGATAATAAAAATAATAATCATAACAACGATAATAATAACATTATTACTAATTACAATATTAACGATAATAACGGTAAAAAAAATAACAATAATGACGA
This sequence comes from Vespa crabro, assembly GCF_910589235.1. NCBI lineage: Eukaryota > Metazoa > Arthropoda > Insecta > Hymenoptera > Vespidae > Vespa > Vespa crabro. The sequence goes on from NW_025813595.1 coordinate 4,897,156, forward strand.
TATTAACAAAAATAGTGTTAACAATTGTAACGAAAACAACGATAACAACATTAATAATAATAATAATAATAGCGAAGGTAAGTATAATAACGATGCCATTGATAAAAATAATAAAAATTAGAACGATAATAAAGATAATAACGATAATAATAATACTAATAATAACGATAATAACGATTATGACATTAAAATTATTATTGATAATAACTTCAATAGTAATAATAATAATAACGATAATATCGATATTAACGATAATACTAATAATAATAATAATAAAAATATTGACGATATTGACGATAATAAAGATAATAACACTAATAATTATAAAAACGACAAGAATAATAATAAAATATCTATAGTAACAATAATAACGATAATGACGATAACAACGATAATAATATTACTAATATTAATAATAATAACGAAATTAAGTATAATAACGATGCCATCGATAATAATAATAAAAATAAGAATGATAATAAAGATAATAACGATAATAATAATACTAATAATAACGATAAAAACGATAATAACAATAAACGTATTAAAAATAATAACGATAATTACGATACTAACGATAATAGCGATAATAATAATAACAACAAAAACAATATTAACGATAATAACAATAATAACAATTATAATAATGACGGTAATAACGATGACAATCGTAATAATGATAATAACGATAATAACGATAATAACGATAATAAAAATGATAATAATAGTAATAATAAAGATACCAATGATGTAAAAGATTCTAACGATAATAATAATAACAAAGATAACGATAATAACTATAATGGTGATAAGAACGATAATAATATTAATAATAATAAAAATAATAACGACAATAAGGACAATAACGATAATAATAGTAGTAATATTAACAATATTAAGATTAATAACTATAAAAACGATAATAGCAGCAATAATAGTAGTAATAAATAAAGTATTAATTATAATTACGATTAAGACGATTTTAACGATAATAATAATTGCAAAAATTACGATAATATCGATAATGATAATAACAATATTAACGATAATATCGAATATAATAATAACATTAATAATTATAATAACGATAATCACGATTATGAAGATAATAATAATAATAATATTAATAACAATAATAATAATAGTAATAATAATAATAATAATAACAATAATAAAGATAATAATGACACAATAATGATAATAATAATAATAATAATAATAATAACAATAATAACGATAAAAATATTAGAAAATTAACAATAAAATCAATAATAACGATAAAAAAGATAATAACGATAATATCGATAATAATAAATAGCGATAAAAACAATAACAATATTCACGATAATATTGACAATATTAAAGATAATATTGATAATAATTTAAATACGATAATAATTATCATAATTATAGTAGTAATAACGATAATAACGATATTAAAAATAAAAATACAAATAATAACGATTATATAGATAATAATAATGAAATTCATATCGTTAATAATGATATTAACAATTATAACGGAAATTATAAAAAAATTGATAACGCTAATATCGATAATAAAGATATAATATTATTAATAATAACGATAGTAACGATTATAATGTAAATAATAATAAATCAATATCGAAAATAACGATAATAACGGTAAAATCAATAATAATAATAGTAAGAATATTAGTAATAATAATTATGACAAGTACGATAGTAACGATAATAATAATAGTTATAATAACATTTTAAAAATAATAACGATAACAACAATAATAACTATATCTATAATAACGATAATAAAGACAATAATAATAATAATAATAATATCGAAATTAACTATAATAACGATAATAACCTTAATGGCGATAATAACGGAAATATCGATAATAATAATAATAATAATAATAACAGTAATAACAATAATAACTATAATAACGACAATAATAATAATAATAATAATAATAATAATAATAATAATTATAATAATAATAATAATAATAATAATAATAATATCATAATATAAGATAATGACGACAATCACAATCATAATATTAATATTAATAATAATAACGATAATAACGATAATAATAATAGTATTAATAACAATATTAAAAATAATAACAATGATAACCAGAATGACGATAATAATAATAATAACGTTATTAATAACTATAATAAATGTAATAAAAGTATGGTATTAACGATAAAGGCGACAGTAGTAGTAATAGTAATAACGATAATAACAAAAATAGCGGCAATAAAATAATAATAATAAAGGTAATAACGATATTATCTAAAATAACAATAAAAGCTATAAGATTAATAATAATAAGGACAATAACAACGATAATAACGATAATAAACATAAAAACAGTAACGATAATACGACAATATTAAAAACAATAATAATAACGATAATAACAATGAAACAATAATAACGATAATAACTATATTAACGATATCTATAATAACGAAAATAGCGTTAATTTCGATATTAATAATAGCAATATTAAAGATAATAACGATAATAATAATAATAATAACGACATTAATAACTATAATTAATATAATAACGATATGGTATTAACGATAATAACTACAATAGTATTAATAATAATAATGATAAATATGATAATAACGACAATAAAAATAATAATAATAAAGATAATAACGATATTATCGAAAATAACGATAATAATGGTAATAATAATAACAATAATATCAATAATAACGATAATAGCGATTATAACGATAATAATGACAGTAATAATAATAATAATAATAATAATAATAATAATAATAATAATAATAGTAATAATAAAAATATTAATGATTACAACGAAAATAATGATAATAATGGTAGTAATAATACCAATAATTACAATAATAACGATAAAAAAGATAATAATGATAATTACGATAATAACATTTATAATAACAACGATAATAACGATAATAACAAATAATAAATAATAAAATAATAATAAAATAATAATAACAATATTAACGATAATAACAGATATAGAAATAATAATAATAACATAATTACGATAATAACGATAATAATAATAATAGTAACAATAATATTCCCCACAATAATAACAAAAATAATGGTTATGATAAGAATAATATTAATTATAATAACGATAATAATGATAATAATAATAATAATAATAATAATAACAATAATAACAATAAAAACGATTATGATAGGAATAATATTAATAATAATAACGATAATAATGATAATAACGATAATAACTATATTAATGATAATATTAATAATTATTATAACGATAATAACGATAATATCTATAATAATATTAATAAGAGCGATAGTAACGTTAATATTAATAACTATAAATTAGATAATAATGATATTAATGACAATAACTATAATAATAAGAATAAATATAAAAATAATATCTATAATAACAATAACAATAATAACATTAATAACGATTATTACAATAATAAGGATAGTAATATGGATTATAATAATGATAACAAAGATTATAACGGCAATAATAAATAATATAATAATATCGATAATAAGGTTAATTACGAAAATAACTGTATTAAGGATAATAGCAATAATAACGATAATAATAATAATAATAAAAATTATACTAACGAAAATAACAACAAAAGCGTTTATAATAAAAACAACAAATAAAGATAATAACGATATTAACAATAATAACGATAATAATAATAAAAATAATACGATAATAACGATAATAATAATAAAATTAATAACGATAAAAAAGACAAATAATGATAAATGTAATAACATTAATAACAATAATAACAATAATTACAATAATAATAATAATGACAATACCGGTAATAGTAATTAAAACGATAATAACATTATTAACATAATAAAAATAAAGATAATATCGAAAATAAGAGTAATAATAATAGAATTAATAACTATAAAAACGACAAATAATGATAAATGTAATAACAATTATAATGATAATAACGACAATAACCATAATAACGATAATAATAAAAAGAACAACAGTAGTAACGATTATTACGATAATAATGGTATTAATAATAGTAATAATACCAATAATAACAATAATAAAGATAATAACGGTATTAATGATAGTAACGCTAATATAAATAATAATGTCAACAATTATAACGATAAGGACGTGTATAATAATAACGTTAATACCGATAATAAAAAAAATGTTAATAGCGATAATAATTATAAAAATAATAATGATAATAAACATAATTACGCTAATAAAGATAATAATAAAAATAATAATAATAATAACAATAATAACGATTAAATCGATACTAACGATAATAACCATAATATTAAGAATTATAATGATAATAACAATAATAACTAAAATAACGATAATAACAAAGATAATAATAAAAATAACGATAAGAAAGAAAATAATGATACTAAAAATAATAATAATGATAATGAAGATAATAATAATAATAATAATAACAATAATTACAATAATATCGATAATAATTATAACAATAATAACGATAAAAACGATAATAACGATAATAATAATAACAGTAATAAGGATAATATAGATAATACTCATAACAATATTAAAGATAATATCGATAATAATAGTAATAATGGTAACAATAATAACTATAATAACGATAATAACGAAAATAATACTAACGATAAAAACGAGAATAGTAATAATAATAATAATATTTACGATATTATCGATAAAAATCATAACAATAATAACAATAAATACGATAATAAATAAAATAACGATAGTAACAAGGACGATAATAACGATAATAGTAATTACAGATATATATATAGTAACAGTAATAATGATAATTACGACAATAGTAATAATAATAATAAAGATAATAACGATATTGTCGATAATAATAATAATTAAATATATAATAAAATATTAATGATAATAACGATAATAGTGATAATACCGATAATTATAATAATAATTACAATAATAACTATAATTACAATAATAATAAAAACAATAATAACGGTGAGAACGATAATGAGGATAATAATAAAACCAATATAACTATATACGATAACAACGTATAATAATAATATTAACGGAAAAAACCATAATAATAAGAATAATAAAGATACTAACGATTATAATGATAGTAACGGTAATAATAATATTAATAACAATAATAACGATACAAACGATATGAACAATAATAATATTAAGAATAATATCGATAACAACGATAATAACGATAATTATAATAGTTAAATTTCTATAATAAGGTTTATAACGAAAGAACGACAATTATAGTAACAATAAAAACAATAATAATGATAATAATGATAGTAATAATATTAATAAGACCGATAATAATAATAATATCGATAATAATAGAAGTAATAATAAAAATAACAAAAATAACGATATTAACGATAACTATAATAACTATAATTACGATAATAACAATAGTAATAAGGACAATAATATCGAAAACAACGATAAAACGATATTATTAGTAATAAAAGTAAAGATAATATCGGTAAAGTGGATAATTATAATAATATTATATTCGATAATAACGATAATAAAAATAATAATAATAATACTAACTATAATATCGCTAATAGTAACAACTATAAATTCGATAATAATGATATTAATGAAAATAACTAAAATAATAATAGTATATATAACAATAATAACGATAATAACAATATTAATTATATCATCAATAACGATAATTACGATAACGATAGTAATAATTACAATAATGACGATAACAAAGATGATAATGATAATAATAATAATAAAAATATTATCGATAATAAGGTTAATTACGAAAATAACGGTAATAAAGATAATAACAATAATAACGACAATAATAATAATAATAATAATAACGATACGAACGATAATAACGATAATTATAAAAACAATAATTACCATAATAACGATATTAACAAAAATAATAATAATAAGAATAACAACGATAATATAGAAATAACGATAATAATAATAACAATTATAACAATAATAACGATAATAATAATAATAATAATAATAATAATAATAATAATATTATGGAAAATAACGATAATTTCGCTAATAATAATAGTATTAATAACGATGATAAGGATAATAACGATAACATCGATAATAGCAATATCAATAATATCGATAATAACTATAATAATGATAAGAATGAAAATAATAATAATGATAATAGTGATAATAGTGATAACAAATATAATAACGATAGTAATAATGACAAATATAACGATAATAACTGTATTGATGATAACAATAATAACGACAATTACGATAATATCGATAATAATATTAACATGTATAAAGATAATAACGATAATAATAATAATAACAGCAACAATAATAACGATAATAACGATAACAATAATAACATTAATATCGTTAATAACTACCATAATGATAATAGCGATTCTAATTATAAAAGTGATAGCAATAATAACGATATTTAAAACAATAATAAAATTAATAATGTTAGAGAAAATAACTATATTAACGATAATAACGATAATAACGATAGTAACGATAGTAACGATAAAATGATACTAACGACATTAATAATTGTAAAAGCAACAATAATATCAATACTAAGGATAATATCGATAACAACAATAATAACGATAATAACGATAATAACCATTATAAAAATGAAAATAGAAGTAACAATAATAACGATAATCACGATAATAGCCATAATAATAATTCGATAATAACGATAATAATAATAATAATAATAACGGTTATAACAACAATAACGATAATATCTATAATAATAATAACGATAATAACAATAATAAATATAAATTAATATTGATCGTAACAATAATAACGATAATGATGATAATAATAATTATAGTAATAACGATTATAACGATAAAAACTATAATAACGATAACATTAATAAAATTAATAACGATACTTATTTTAATGACGAAAATAATTATTGTAATAATAACGATAAATACGATTATTCAAACAATAATAATAACGAAAAAAACGATAAAAGCAATAATAATAATTACGATAATAACGATAATAGCAGCAATAGTAATAATAATAATAATAACAATAATAAAGATTATAACGATATTAAAAATAATATGAATAAAGTCAATAACGATCCTAACGACAATAACGATGATATTAATAACAATTATAACGAAAATAACGATAATAACGATTATAACTGTTTTAAGAATATTAATAATATTAACGATAATATCGAAAATAATAATAATAATAGAAGTAATAATATCAATAATAACAATATTAAAGATAATAACAGTAATACTGATAATAATAATAATAATAATAATAATAATAAAAATAATAATCATAACAATAATAACGGTATATACGGGAACGACGATAATAATAGTGATAATATCGATAATAAGGATAATAACGATAACATCAATAACAATAATTACAATAATGACGATAATAACTAAAATAATCAAAATAATAATAATGATATCAACGATAATGAAGATGAAAACTATTATAATAATAATCATAATTACCATAAGAACGATAATAGTAATAATAACTGTAACGATAATAAAGGTAATAAGGATAATATTGATAACAACGATAATAACGATAATAACAATAATAATACAAATAAAAATAAAGATAAGAACGAAATTAACGTAAATAACGATATTAATAATAATAATAATGACGATAATAACCATTATAATGGGAATAACGATAATAACGATAATATTTATAATAATAAAACCGATAGTAACAATAATAACGATAATAACGATAATAATACTAACTATAATAATGATAATAACAATAATAATTTTAATAACGATAATAATTATAATAATAATAGCAATAATAACGATAATAACGATAACAACGTTAATAACATTATTAATAATTATGATGATAAAGAAACTAAGAATAATAACGGTGTAAACGATAATAATTATAAAAATAATATCGATGATAAAGATAATAAAGATAATAATAATAATAATAACGATAATAACGATTATAATGATTATATCTTTAATAATGATAATAATAGTGGTAATAATAACAATAATAACATTATTAACAATAATAACGATAATAACGTTATTATCGATAATATTAATAATAATATTATCGATTATAACGGTAATAACGATAATGACATTAATAATAATAAAATTAATAACGATAATAACGTTTATAACGAAAATAATAATAGCAATAATAACGATAATAAGGATAGTAATAATAATAATAGTAATAAAAATAATATCGAAAATAATGGTAATAACGATTACGAAGATAATAATAATAATAATAAGATAATACAGACAAAAATGATAATAACGATGACAACGATTAAAATAATAACAATAATTCCGATAATAACAGTAATAACGACAATAATTCTATTTATAATAATAATAATAATAATAATAACGATAATAACGATAATAACGATAATAACGATATTAATAAAAATAATGATAAATATAACAACAAATAACGATAGTGATGAAAATAAAAATTATAATAATAACGATAATTTCTATAATAGTGCTAATAATAATAACGATAATAACGCAAAAATTATAATAACAATAATAATAATAATATTATTATTAACAATAATAACGATAACAACGACAATAGTGATAAAAATATTAATAATGAAATAGAAAATAAGGTTAATAACGCTGACAACGATAATTATAATAACAATATTAACGATAATAACGATTATACGGATTATAACAATAACGATAATGAGAATAATAACGATAATAATGATAGTAACTATAATATCGATAACAACAATAATAACGATAATAATAATAACGATAATACCGATAATATAGATAATTACAATAATTATAATAGTAATAATAAAGATGATAACAATAATAAAGATTGTAATGATTATAACGATAATAATATTAATAATTTTAACATAAATAACGTTAATAACGATTATTATTTTAATAGAAATAATAATAACAATATTAACAATGTTTGCAATAATAATGATAGTAAGGATAAAAATAGTGGTAACAATTAAAGTAATAACAGTAATAACGATAATAACAATAATAAGGATAATAATAATAACGATAATAACGATAGTAGTAATAATAATATCGATAGTAACAATAATGACGAAAATAACAGAAATAACGATAATAACGATAATAATAATAAAATCAATAACGATAATTACGTTAATAAAGATAATAATATTAACAATAATAACGATAACAACGATAATAAGGATAATAGTAATAACGATAATAACGACAATAATAATTTTAAAAATATTGATAAAAACGATAATAACAATAATAATAATAATAGTAATAATAATGAAAACGATAATAACGATAATTACGATATTAATAATGATAATAATATTAAAATTAATAACGATAATTACGTTAATAAAGATAATAATATTAACAATAATAACGATAAAAACGATAATAATAATAATAGTAATAACAATAATAATTATAATAACGTTAATAATAATAGCAATGATAACGGCAATAATGATAATAATATTAATAAAGATATTAGCAATAATAATAGTAGTAATTAATAACTATTATAACGAAAATAACAATAATAACGATAACAATAATAACGATTATTACTAAAATAACTATAATAATAAAAACGATAGAAATGAAACTAGTAAAAATAATACTACCGATAAAAACGATAATAAATTTAATAATATAAAAAGAATAACGATAGTAAGATATTAACGATATAAACAATGATAAAACCAAATACTACGAAAATAACGATAATAATTATAACATTAATAACGATAATTACTACAATAATTATAACAATAACAACGATAATAAAAATAATAACGATAATAACGATAATAATAAATATAGTAATAATAACAATAATAATGACAATAACGATAATGAAAATAATAATGATAATAGTAATAAAAACGATAATAATAAAAATAATATTAATAACGATAATAACGGTAATAGTAAATGTAATAATAATACTAATAACTATAATAACGGTAATAACGATAATAATGATAATAACGATTATAATAACAACGATAATACCGATAATGGTATTATTAATAATAACGATAATAACGATATTTACGATAATAATAATAACAATAATATAGAAAAGAACGATATTATCTATAATATCGATATTAATAAAACGATATTAACTATAATAACGATGAAACAATAATAATAACATCAATATTACAGATAATATTGATAATAATAATAATGATAATAGCAATAATAACGATAATAAAGATGTTAACGATAATAATGATAATGATAATAACGATAATAATAATAATAATAATATCAAAAATAACATTAATTACCATAATGACTATAATGACGATATTAATAATAACGATAATGACGATGATAATAATATCTATAATAAAGTTTATAACGATAAAAATAATAATAATAAATACGATAATAACGATATAAATGATAATAACGTTAATAGCGATAATAATGATAATTATTATAACGATATTAAAGAAAATAATAATAATAATAATAGCGTTAAAAGGGATAATAAGTACGTCACCGATAATAATAATAACATTAATATCAATAAAAACGATAATAACGATAATAATAATAAAAATAATGACGATTTTAACGATATTACGATAATAGCAATAACGATAATAAGGATAAAAATCTTAACAATAATAACGATATTAAAGATTTAAACGATAAACATAATAATGATAATAATAATAATAATAATAACATTAATAAAATTAATAGCGTAAATAACGATAATAGCGATAATACTTAATATAATTATAACGAATATAACGATAATAACGATAATTATGAAATTAATAATAATAAAAATATCGATAATAATGATTATAACGATAATAACTATATTAATTATAAAAACGACAATAATATTAATAATAATAATAAAATAATAATACCGTTACTGACGATAATAGCGAGAATAATAGTAGATGTAATATCAATAATAACAATAAAATCGATGTAAAGATAATAACGATAATAATATTAACGGTTATAACGAAAATAGTAATAATAATAATAGCGATAATAACGATAATAACGACAATAACGATAATAATGATAATAATAATAATAATTATAATAATAATAATAATAATAATAATAATAATAATAATAATAGTTTTAAAAATACTAACAGTAATATTTTTTATAACAGTAATAATTGTAGTAATGTTAAGAATCATAACAATAATAACGATAATAAGGATTATGACGATAACAATATTATTGATAATAACGTCTATAGTAATCATAATAATAATTAAGATAATAATGATAATTATAATAACGATAATAACGATAGTAACTACAATAATAATAACAATAATAACGTTAAAAGGGATAATAACTATGTCAACGATAATAATGATAACAATAATATCAATAAAAACGATAACAACGATAATAATAATAACAACGATATTAACGATAAGAACGATAATAATGATAATAATCTTAACAATAATAACGATATTAAAGATTTTAAGGATAATAATAATAAGGATAAATTCGATAATGACGATAGGAATAATAATTTAATATCGATAGTAACAATAATAAAGTCAAAGACTATAGTAACGATAATAATAATAACGATAATAACGATCATAAAGTTAATAATAAAAATCATATTAAAGATAATAACGCTAATAACGATACTAACATTAATTACGATAATAATAATAACGATATTAAGGATTATACCGTTAATAATTGTAACAATATTAACAAGAAAAAGATAATAATAATAACAACAAAAACATTAATAACGATATTAACTATAATAAAATTTATAATAATAACGACAATGACGATAATAATGATAATAATACAAGTAATAATAACAATATTAAGAATATTAAATATAATAATGATTATAATGATAATAGTAGTAGTAATAATAACAGTAATAACAATAATAACGATAATAACGATTATAACAATGTTAACGATAATAAAAATAATAACAATAACAATAAATACGATAATAACACTTATATTCCTAATAACGTCATTAATATATATAAAAATTACATTAATACTGCTAATAACTATATTAACGATAATAATAGTAGTAATAATAACGATAATAGTAGTAATAATAACAATAATAACAATTATAGCGATGATAATGTAATTACCGATAATAACGATAACTATAATATTCATAGCAACTATAATAAGAATATTATCCATAATAATAATAACAATAATAACGATAATAATGATAATAACAATTAAAATAGAAGTATTTATAACAATAATAAGAATAATAACAATATAAACGATAATAACAATAAAATTAGTAGTAATAAAAGAAGTAATAAATATAATAACGATAAAAACAACTTTAACGATAATAATAATGACGATAATTAGGATAATATCGATAATAATAATAACAATATTAACGTTAATATCGATAATAATAATAACATTAATAATTATAATTACGAAAATAACGATTATAACGATAATAATAATAAGAGTAATAATAACCATTATAAAGATAATAACGACACAATAATAATTATTATAATAACGATAATAACGGTAATAAAGATAGATATAATAGAAAAATAACAACAATATCAATAATAATGATAAAAATGATTATAAAGATAATATCGTTAATAATAATAGCGATGATAATGATATTAGCGATAAAAAAAATAACGATATTAACGATATTATTGACATTATTAAAGATAATAATGATAATAATGTTAAAACGATAATAATTATAATAATTATAGTAGTAATAACGTTAATAACGATATTAAAAATAAAAATAATAAGGATAATATGGATAATAATAATAAAATTCATAACCTTAATAACGATAATAACGATAATAACGGTAAAAATAGTAAAATTAATAACTATAATAACGTTTACAATGGAAATAATAATAATAACAATATCGAAAGTAACAATAATAACGGTAAAAACGATAATAATAATAGTAATAATACTAGTAATAATAATAATATTCATTACGATAATAACAATAATAATAATATTTATAATAGAATTATAAAAATAACAACGATAACAACGATAATAGCAATATCTATAATAACGATATTAAAGGCAATAATAATAACAATAATAATATCGTTGGTAACTATAGTAACGATGATAATGACGTTAATAACGATAATATCGATAATAATAATAATAATAATGACATTAATAATAATAATAATAATACCGATAATAAAGATAATGACGACAATAATAATAATAATAATATTAATAATAATAACGATAATGACAATAATAACGATAATAATAATAATAATAACAATAATATTCACCACATTAATAACAATAATAACGGTTATGTTAAGAATAATATTAATAATATTAACGATAATAATGATAAAAACGATATAATCGATAATAATAATTAGAATAAAAACCATAATAACTACAATAATGATAATAATAATAATAATTATAGCGATAATAACGATAATAACGATAATTTCGATAATAACGATATTAATAAGAGCAATTGTAACGTTAATAGTAATAACTATAAAATCGATCATAATGATATTAATGAAAATAACTATAATAATAATAATAAATATAACAATAATAACGATAACAACGAGAACAATATTAACGATAATAAAGTTAGTTATAACAATAATAATAACAATAATAACGATAATAAAGATGCATTAATAATAAAAATAACGATAATGCCGATAATAAAGTTAATAATAATAATAATATCAATTATAATAATAACTATAATAACGATAATAACAATAATAGTAATAATAACCATGAAAATAACGATAATGACGACAACAATAATAATAACACTAACAATATAAATAATTACAATAGTAACGATAATAATATTATGACGATAATAATAATAATAATATTAACGATAATAGCGATAATGAAGATAATAACGAAAATAAGGATAATAACATTATAGTTATTAACGATATAAACGACAATAATAATAATAGTAATAACGATAATAATGATAATAACGATAAAAATAAAATCGAAAATAATGACAATAATAATAATATTAATATCGATAATAATGTTAATAACGAGAACATCGGTAATAATAAAAACAATAATATCGATAATAAAGATATTGACGATATAATAATAATAATAATAATTTCGTTAATTAGGTTAATTACGAAAATATCGGTAATAACCACAATAACGGGGAAATCGATAATTAACAATGAAATCGATAATAACGATAATAACGACATTAAATGTAATAATAATAACGATAATAACGATAATATCGATATTATTAATTGCGATAATGTCGACAAAAGTAATAATAATATTAATGGTATTAACGATAATAACGATAATAGTAATTATAATAATAACGATAATAACGATAATAACGCATAATAATAATTACAACAATAAAAATAGTAATAATAAAAATAATAACGATGATAAGGATATTGACGATAATAATAATAATATTAACAACGATATTATGTATAATAACGATATCATCGAGAATAATAAAAATAATATCGCTAATAACGATAATAACGATAATAAATTTAATAATAATATCGATAATAGCAATAATAACGATAATAAAATATTAATAGTAATAATAATAAAGATAATATCGATAATAACGATAATATCGATAATAATTATAACGAAAATAACGACGATAATAATAATCAAAATCGGTAATAAGGATAAATACGATAACATCGATAATAATAATAGCAATAATATCGATAATAACTATAATAACGACATTAATAATAATAATAATAATAATAATAAGAATAATAATAATATGAAGAAGGATAAAAACAATAATAACGATAATAACAATAATAATAACAGCATTACAAAAAATAATATCGATAATAACGATAATTACGATAATAATTATAAAATAATAATAACAATTAGTTATTTAATACTATTAACAATAATATCGCTGACAACGATAATAACGATAATTATAATAATTACATATAGATAATAAGGATTATAATGATAAGAACGAACAAAAATATAAAAGAAAATAACGGCAATTATAATAATAATAATAGCGATAATGACGATAATGACGATAATAACGATAATAATGATATTAAGGATTATAATAATATCGATAGTAACGATAATGGTAATAATAATAATAATGATAATAACGATTATAATAATAATAATAATAACGATAAAAGCTTTAAAAGCGATAATAATAATAATAACGATAATAAGGGTACTAACGATAGTAACGATAATAAATATATCAATTAAAACGATAATAACGATATTAACGATAAAAATGATAACAACAATAAGACCGATAGTAATGATACGATAATAACGATTACTGTAATGATAATATTACCGAAAGTTTCAATAATAACGATAATATCATTAGTAATAATAACAATAATAAAAATAATAACGATAATTCCGTTTATATTGATAATAATAATAGCAATATTCACATTAATACCGATAAAAATAATAATAATAATAATAATAACAATAATAAAGACAATGACGATACAAACGATATTACAAATAACGATAATATCGAAAATAGTAATAATAATATTACGGATAGAAAAAAAATAACGACAAGGACAATAATAATAATAATAATTATAACGATTATATCGATAATTACAATAATAACGATAATAATAATAATAATAGTGATAACAATATTAAGGATAATAACGACAAAAACGATAGTACTGATAACGATGTCAACGATAAAAACTATAATAATATTATTAATATTAACGAACATAAGGATAATATCGATAACAACGATACTATTAATAATAATTATCAAGATAATAACATAATTAACGATCATAACGATAAAATGATAATAACATTACTAATAATAATAATATTAACAATAATAACGATAAGAACACTAATAATGAGAAAAATATGAACGATAATAACAATAATAAGGATAATAATAATTACAATAATAACGATAACAACGACAATAACGATAAAAATAATAATAATAATAATAACGAAAATAACGATAATAACGATGTCAACGATAATAATAATAAAATAATAAGGATAATAACGATGACAACGATAATAATAATAACAATAAGATAGATATGAACGATAATAACGATTATACGGATTATAAGAATACGATAATATCGATAATAGTAATAATAATAAGAACGACAATGAAGATAAAACGATAAAAATGATAATAACTATAATAACGATAATTGCAATAATAACTGTAATGATAAAAGTAATAATATCAGTAATACCGGTAAGAACGATAATAATTATAGTAATAATATTAGTAATAATAACGATAATGGCGATAATAATAATAGTATTAATAACATTATTAAAAATAATAACGATAATAACTATAATAAACATAATATAATAATATTAATGAACATAACAACGATATTAACGATAATAATGACAGTAATAATAACAATAATAATTATTATAACGATAACAATGATAATACCGATAATAACGATAATAACAATAATAATAAAAGTAATAATTAAGATAATAACGATACTAACGATAATAAGGATAATAACAATAACAATAATAACGACAATAGCAATTATAATCCTTAACGATATTTATATTTATCAAAATAACAATAATATTAATAATAATGATAATAACGATAGTAATAGTAGCAATAATAACAATAATAACACTAATAACGATAATTGCGATAATAATAGTAATAATAATAACGATAATAACAATAATATAGTTAATAAGGTTATTACCGATGATAATGATAATTATAATATTCATAATAACTATATTAAGGATATTACCGATAATAATAATAACGATAATAACGATCAGAATAATATCGATGAAATCGATGAAATCGAAAATAATAATAAAAACTTTAACGTAAAAATCGATAATAATAATAATAATTTTATTGTTAATAACCATAATAATAATAATAATAATAGCAATAATAACCGTAACAAGGAAATAACGAGGATAATAATAACGATAATAACAATAATAGTAATAATTATAATATCGATAGTAACAATAATAAATATAACGACGATAATAACGATAATGATAATAACGATAATGACGATGGATATAATATCGATAATATCTTCAATAACGATAATAACAATAATAATAATAGCGATAATAAAGATATTAACGTTAATAACGAAAATAATAAAAACAATTAAAACGATAATAACAATAATTATGATAATAAAAATAATAACTATAATAGTGATTGCTTTAACAACGATATTTACGATAATAATAATAATAATAAAGTTAATAACATTATTAACGATAATAACGATAATAACGATAATAACGATAATAACGATATAGACGATAATATCGATAATTATAATAACAATATTAACGATAATAAAAATAATAATTCTAACAAAATAACGATAATAACGAAATTATCGATAATAACGATAATAATAATAGTAATAATAATAACGATAATAAACATAACATCAACAATAATAATAATAATAAAATTAATAATAATAATAATTATAATAATAACGATAATAACGATAATAACGATAATGAAAAAATAATAATAGCAATAATAACGGTAAATACGATAATAAAAATAGTAATAATAACGATAACAACGATACTAACCACAATAACGATAATAATAATAACAATTATAAAGATAATAACGATAATAACTATTATAATGACAATAACGTTAATAACGATTATAATCATAACGATAATAATAATAATAATAATATAGATAACAACGATATTATCGTTAATGACGATAATAAAAAAACAATAATAATGACACAAACGATTATAACGATAAGAACGATAATAATATTTATAATAATAATAATAATAACGATAATAAAGATAATAATAGATATAATAATAACAATATTATGAATAATAACTATAATAACAAAAACAACGATAATAATAATAGTACTAATAACAATAATAACAATTATTGATAATAACGATAATAACGATAATAATAATGACGATAATAACGATAATATTAATAACGATAATAACTACAATAACGATAATAATAATAATAATTATTAAGATAAAGTCGATAATAACGATTATAACGAAAATAATAATAATAATTATTACGAAAAACAACATAATAACCATAATAATTAAAGTAATACTAATAATTATTATGATAAACACGATAATAATGATATTAATGATAATAATAATAATAATAATAAATAAAACTTAATAACTTCATTTACGATAATATCGATGATAATAATAGTAATAATAACGATAATAACGATTATAATGGCATTAATAATAATAATTATAAGATTAATAAAAATAATAATAATTTTAACAAATATTTACGATAATGCCGATGATAATAACAATAATAACGATAACAATGATGATAAAAATGATAATAAATATATTAATAATAAAGTTAATTACGATAATAAAGATAATAATAATAATAATATTAATAACATCAATAACTGAAAAAAAGATAATAACGATAAGAATGATAATAAGGATAATATTAATAACAATAATATTGATAGATCTGTAATAACGATAATAACGATAATAATAATAATAATAAAAACGATAATATTTATAACAACGATAATAAATAACGATAATTACGTTAATAACGATAATAGCAGTAATAATAATACTAATAACAATAATAACGATAATAAACTTATTAATAATAATAGTAATAACAAGAGTAACGATAATAATTATAATAACAATATTAATTAAGCGACAATAACGAAAATAGCAATAATATTAATTACTATAATAACTATAATAACGATAATATTAATAACAATAATAACGATAATAACGATAATAACCTTACTATCGATAATAATAATAACAATATTAACGATAACGCCGAAAATAATAAAAATAATAATTATAATAATAATAATAATATTAATAATAAAATGAGGAAATTATCGATGAAAACGAAAATAATATTAGTCATAATAGTATTGATAATAACAATAATAACGAAAATAACGTTATTCACGATAATGTCGATAATAATAATAACAATTATAACTGTAATAAAGTTAATAGCGATAATAACAATAACAATAATAACGACAATAAAGGTATTAACGATAATAATAACAGTAATAATAATAAAGATAATAACGATATTTACGTTAATAACGATAATTAAGATTATAATAATAAAAATAGTAACGGTAACAACGATGATATCGATAATAACGATAATAATAATAATATTAACAGTAATAACGATAATTACAATAATAACGATATAGTTAAAAATAATAATAGTAATATTAATATCAACGATAATAACGGTAATAACGATAATAATAATAATAAGTAAAATAACGGAATTAACGATAATAAAGTTAATAATAATAACAATAACAACGATAATAACTATATTAATAATAACAATAATAAAATCGATAATGAGGATAATAAATATAAGAACGATAATAGTAATAACAATAATAACAATAATAACGATAATTACGATAATAATGTTTATAATAAGAAAGGTAATAATAATTATAAAATTCATAATAATTATAATTTCGATAATAACGAACGTAACAGTAATAATTGTAATATTAAGAACGATAATAACGATAATAACGATAATAATAATTACTATAATAACGATAATAACGATAATAATGAAAAGAACGATAACAAAAATAAGAATAATAACAATAACAATAATATTAACAATAAAGAGGATAATATAGATAAAAAAACAGTAATGCCGATAACAATATTAATAATAATAATATTAGCAATAACAATGATAACAACGATGTTATCTATAATTATAGCAGTAATAACGATAAAATCGATAATAATAACAATAATAAATATAATAACGATGATAACAATAATAACGATAATAACGATAGTTATAATAGTAATAATAACTATGATAACAAAAATAACGATAATAAAGATAATAGCGATAGTAATAATAACGATTACAACGATTATATCGATAATAATAATTACAATATTAACAAATACATCGATAATAATAATAATAATAATGACAATAATATCGATAATAACGATCATAACGTATATAATAATAATAATAATAACGATAATTACGATAATAACGACAATAATAATAACAATAATAATAATAATAGCCATAACGTCGACATTAAAGATAATAACGATAATAATAATAACAATAATTACGATGATAAGGATAATAATGGTAATAACGATAATAATAGTAATAATAATAACAATAATAACAATATTAACGAAAATAAGCATTATGATAATAATAATAAGAACGATAAAATCGATAATAACGAAATTAACGATAATGACGATAATAATAATAATATTAACAAACGATATTATATATAATAACGAAAACATCGAGAATAATAATAACAATAATATCGATAATAGCGATAATAAAGATAAGAAAATTAATAATAATATCGATAATAGCGACAATAACGATAATAACAATATTAATAGTAATAAAAATTTTGAAAATATCGATAATAATAATAATAATAATAAAGTTAATAACGATAAAAACGACAGTAACTATAATAATAATAACAATTATAACGATAATAACGAAAATAACGATAGTGATGATAATAACAAAAATAAAAATAATAATAATAACGATAATAACAATAATATCGAGAATAATTATAACGAAAAAAACGACAATAAAGATAAATACGATAACATCGTAAATAATAATAGCAATAATTTCGATAATATCGATAATAACGATATTTATGATAATAATTATAATAATAATAAAGATATTAACGATAGTAACAATAATAACGATAATAATAATAAAAATATTAATGATAATATCGATAAAACCTATAGTAATAATAACGACGATAACTATAAGATTAATAATAAAATATCGATAGTAACAATAATAAAGACAATTAAGATAATAATGATAATAATAATAACGATAATGACGATGATAATAATAACGATCATAACGCTAATAACGACAATAGTAATACTAATATTAACGATAATAACGATATCAATGGCATTAAAGATAATAAAGTTTATAAAAATAATCTTATTAAAGATAAGAACGATAATAACGTTACTAACAATAATAGTGATAATAATAATAACGATTTTAAGGATAATATCCCGAATAATTGTCACAATGCTCACGATAGTATCGATAATAATAATAACAACAAAAACAATAATAACGATAATAACAATAATAAAATTTATAATAATAACGATAATAACGATAATAACGTTAATAATAATATTAACAGTATTAACGATAATAGCAATGAGTTTCTAACGAAAATAATAATAACAACAATAACGATAATAATGACTATGATGATAAGAAAGATAATAATACTATTAATAATAAAAATAATAACGTCAATAACGATAATAATGATAATAATTGAAGATATAATAACAATATTAAGATTAATAACTATAATAACGATTATTACGATATTAGTATTAATAATAATAAAAGTAATAACAATAATAACGATAATAATGCTTATAACATTGTTAACGATAATAATGACAGTAATAAAAACAACAATGACGATAATAACATTAACAATGATAATAAAGATAATAACGATAATAACAATAATAGTAATAGTAATAATTAAGATAATAACGATATTTACAATAATAAGGATAATAACAATAAAAATAATAACGATAATGATGTTAATTATATACACGATAAAGTCGATAATATCGATAATAATAATAACAAATTTAACGATAATGTCGATTATAATATTAACAATATTAACGATATTATCGATCATAATAATAATATTATAAACTTTACAGTCGATAATAATAATAATAATAATAACATTATTAACGATAATAACGATAATTACTACGATAATAATATCGAAAATAACGATAATAAAAATATTAACGATAATAATAATAATAATAGCAATAATAACGATATTAACGAAAATAGTAATAACATTAATAACGAAAACATCGATAATAACATTAATAATAATAATAATAATAATAATAATAAAGAAAGTAAGTATAATAACGGTGACATCTATAATATTAATAACAAATATTACGATAATAACGATAATAACGATAATAATAATACTAATAATGACGATATTAACGATATCAATGGCAATAACGATAATAACGTTTTAATAAATATATTATTATAGCTAATAACGATAATAACAATGCTAACAATAATAGCGATAATAATAATTACAACAAAAGCAATAATAACGAGAATAACTATAGTATATTTATAATAATAACGATAATAACGATAATAACGATAAGAATTAATATAACAATATTAACGATAATAACAATGATAATAATAGTAATAATAAAGGTAATAACGATAAAAAAGTAACTAACGATAATAATAATAACATTAATAATAATGATGATAATAGATGTAATACAAACTATATTAAGAATAATGACTATAATATCGATTATAAATATAACAGTAGTAGTAATAATAACAATAATAACAATAATAATGATAGTAAAGATTTTAACAATGTTAACGATAATAATATTAACGATAATAACGATAATAACGATAATAACAATAATAATAATAATAATAATAAAGATAACAACGATAATAACGATAATAATGACAGTAATAATAAATATAATGACGATAATAACGTTAACAAAGAGAATACCGATTATAACGATAATAACAATAATAATAAAAGTAATAATTAAGTTAATAACGATATTTACGATAATAAGGAAAATAGCAATAACAATAATAACGACAATAACAATTAAAATCCTCATAACGATATCAATATTTATAAAAATTACAATAATACTGATAATAACGAGAATAACAAAAATAATATTAGTAATAATAACCATATAACAATAATAATGATAATAACGATATTAACGATAACAATAGTTGTAAAAATAATAATAACAATAATAGCGATAATAAGGATATTACCGATAATAAGGATAATTATAAAATTCATAATAACTATAATATGAATAATACCGATAATTATAATAACGATATTAACGATAATATCGATAATGATAATAATATTCTTAATGATATGATCGATAATAATAATAATCATAATAACATTAATAACAATAATAACGATAATAACAATAATAACGATAATTACGATTAAAATAATAATAACGAAAATAGCGATAATAACGATATTTACAATTATAATAATAATAATAATAATAATAATATCGAGAATAACGATAATAAAGATAATAATAATAACGATTATAACGAAAAAATAATAATAATAATAACGATAATAAAGATAATAAAGACAATAATAATAATAATAATAATAATAATAATAATAATAATTTTAATGACGATAATATCGGTAATGATAATAATGACAACAATAATAATAAGGATAAGAAAGATAACAGAGATTATAATAATAACGGTTAAAAAGATAACAACGGCAATAATCATAATAGCAATAATATCGGTAAAAACTGTGATAAAAATAGCAATATTAACGATATTAAAGAAAATAGTAACAATAATAATAACGATAACTACGATAATAACATTAATAATAATAATAATAAAAACGAAAATAAGTATAATAACGGTGACATCAATAATAATAATAAAAATAATAATGATAATAACGATAATAACGATGATAATAATACTAATACTTACGATAATAAAGATAATAATAATCGTATTAAAGATAATAACGATAATAACACTACTAACGATAATAGCGATAATAATACGAACAACAAAAATAATATTAAAGTTAATAATTATAATAACAATTATAATATTGACGATAATAACGATAACAACGGTAATAATGATAATAACGATAATAACGATAATAACAATGATAATAATAGTAATAATAAAGATAATAACGTTAATATTAATAACATTAATAACGATAATAACGATTATAATAATAAGAACGATAATAATATTAATAATAATAAAAATATTAACAATTATAACGATAATAACGATAATAATAGATGTAATAATAACAATATTAAAAATAATATGTATAATAACGATAATAACGACAATAATAGTAGTAATAATGACAGTAATAAAAATAATAGCCATAAAAACGATTTTAACGATAATAATAATAACGATAATAACGATAATATCGATAATATTAATAACAATATTTACGATAATTTCGATATTAATAATTGTAGTAATAGCAATATTAACGATTATAACGATAATAGCGACTATATTAATAACTATAATAATGACTTTAATAATAATAATAATATTATCTTTAGTAAAATTAATAATAATAACGATGATTATAATAGTAATAATAATAACGATTATAACGATTCTAACGTTAATATTGATAATAACGATAATACCGATAATAACGACAATAAAGGTAATCATAATAACGATAATAACGATAATAATAATAATAACGGCAATTATATTATTAATAATAATAATAATAACGATAATAACGATAATAACGTTAATAATAATAACTATAAAATCGATCATATCGTTAATAATAGGAGTAATAATAACAAAATTAGGAATAATATATATATTAACGATTATAACGATAATAATGGTAGAAGAAATAACAGAAATAACAATAATAACAATACAAACGATATTAACGTTAAGAATAGTAACGATAATAACGATAATATTGATAATAATAATAACAATATTTACGATAATATCGATAATAGTAATAACAATAATAACGATAACAATATTAATAACAATAATAACGATTATTAAGAAAATAACGATAATGATAATAATATTAATAAAAATAATAACGATAAAGCGATATTAAGAATAATCACCTTAATACTGATAACAATATTAACAATAATATCGATAATAACGATTGTAATGATAATAATATTAACAATTATATCAATAAATACAATCATACCGATAATTATAATAATAGTAATATCGATAATATGGATAATTAAGAAAAAAACGGTAATAACGAATATAACGATAATAACAGTAATAATTATAACAATATTGACGATAATAACGATAATTACGAAAATAATTATAATGACGATAATAAATTTAATAGTTATAACAATAATAACGTTAGGAATGATAATGAAGATAATAATAATAACTATAATTACGACAATAGTAATAATAATGACGATAATATCGATATTAGCGATAATAACGAGAATGGTGATAATAACGATAATAATAATAATAATAGTAACAACAATATCGATAATTACAATAATAATAACAACAGCAATAACGGTAATACCGATAAAAACGATAATAATATTAAAAATGATAACGATAATAACTATAAGTACGATTATCATAATGTCGCTAATAACGAAAACAGTAATAATAATTATATCGGTAATAACGATAATAACAATAATAATAATAACGATAAAAAAGTTAATAAAGTAATCAACGATAGTAATCGTAATAATAAAATAATAATAACGATACTAACGATAATAACGATATTAACGATATTATCGAAAATATTTACAATAATAATAACTATAATGACGACAGTAACGATAATAACGATATAAAGAATAACAATTGTAACGATAATATCGATAATAATAATTAAAATATTAACGATAATATCAATATTAATAATAATAATAATTACGATGATGACGGCAATAACGATAATAATAATAATAATAATAATAATAAAGATAATAAAGATATTAATGACAAAAACGATAATAATGATAACAAAACAATTTATAATAATATTAAAATAATAACGACGATAATAACAATAATAATGAGAAGAATAATAAAGATTATAACGATAATAGCCATAAAAATTATGTTAATAATAACGATTATAACGTTATTAGTAATAATACTAATAATAAAAATAATAATTGCGTTAATGATGATAAAAACAATAAACTTAGTAACGATATTAGAAATAATAATAATGACGATAATAATGTTAATAACGATAATAACGATAATTATAATAACATTAAAAACAATAATATTAATAAAAACAATAAAGATAATAACGATAATAAGGATAATAACAATAATATTAATAACACAATTAAGGATAATAATGATTATAAATATAATGATAACAACGATAATAATTATAATAATAATATCAATGATAAATATAATAATGATACAAACGATTATAATAATAATAATAATAATAACCATAGTAATGATAATAACGATAATAATAATAACATTAATATCGATAATAACGATTATAACGATAATAATGATTTGTTTATACCTAAAATAAGGATAATAATAAAGAGAACAATAATTATAATAACAATAATAACAATTATAATGGTAATAAAAAAAAATAATAATAATAAGACCTATAAGAACGATAATATAGATGATATTAGTCATAGTAATAACAATATTAGCAAAAATAACGATAATAACGATAACAATATTAACAATAAAAACGTTAGTTATAACAATAGTAATAACAATAATAACGATAATAAAGATAAAAATAATAATCAATAACGATAATGACGATAATAACGTTAATAATAATAATAACTGTAATAATAATGACTATAAAAACGATAATAACCATTATAACGAAAATAACGATGATAGCGATAATAATAATAATAATAATAATATTAACCAAAATAGCGATATTAACGTTAGGCACGATATAAATAGTAGTAAAAATAAAGGTAATAACGATAATAAGGATAATAACATTAAAGTAAATAACGAAAATAAAGACAATAATATTAATAATAATAACGATAATAATGATAATAGCGATAATAATTACTTCGAATATAACGGCAATAATAATAATAATAATAACGTTGATAAGGAAAATAACGATAACATCGGTAATAATAATAACATAAATATAGATAATAACGATAATGACGATAATAACGATATTTAATATAATAATAATTACGATAACATCGATAATAATAATAACGATAATAACGTTAAAACAATAATAACGATAATAACTTTATTAACGATATCAATAATAACGAAAATAACGTTAATTTCGATATTAATAATACCAATATTAAAGATAATAACGAGAATAATAATAATAATAACGACAATAATAACTATAATAAATAAAATAACAAATAAGATAAGGTAATAACGATAATAACGACAATAGTAGTAATAATAATAATGATATAAACGATAATAACGACAATAAAAATAATAATAATAAAGATAAAATCGATATTATTGAAAATAACGATAAAAACGTTAAAAATAATAACAATAATATCAATAATAACGATAATAGCGATTATAACGATAATAAGGACAGTAATAATAATAATAATAATAATAATAATAATAATAATAATAATAATAATAATAATAATAAAAATATTAATGATTACAACGAAAATAATGATAATAATGGTAGTAATAATACCAATAATTACAATAATAACGATAAAAAAGATAATAATGATAATTACGATAATAACAGTTATAATATCAACGATAATAACGATTATATCGATAAAAATAATAACAATATTAACGATAATATCAGATATAGTAATAATAATAATAACGATAATTACGATAATAACGATAATAATAATAAACGTAACAATAATATTCCCCACAATAATAACTATAATAATGGTTATGATATGAATAATATTAATTAAAATAACGATAATAATGATAATAATAATAATAATAATTATAATAATAATAATAATAATAATAATAATAATAATAATAATAATAACAATAATAACAATAAAAACGATTATGACAGAATAATAATAATAATAATAACGATAATAATGATAATAACGATAATAAATATAATAATTATAATAATAATAATAATTATAACGATAATAACGATAATATCAATAATAATATTAATAAGAGCGATAGTAACGTTAATAGTAATAACTCTAAATTAGATAATAACGATATTAAAGAAAATAACTATAATAATAATAATAAATATAAAATAATAACTATAATATCAATAGCAATAATAACAATAATAACGATTATTACGATAATAAGGATAGTAATATTGACTATAATAACGATAACAACGATAATAATAAAAACAATAATAACGATAATAACGTTTATAACGATAATAATGAAAACAATAAAATTGATATTAACGACAATAATTACAATATCTATAATAATAATAGCAAAAATAACTATTAAAACGGTTATAACAATAATAATAATAACAATAATGACGATAATAACGATAATAACGAGAATAACGATAATAACAATAATAATAATAATAATAATTATAATAATAATAAAAATAATAACGATCATAATGATTCAAACGGTAATAGTAATAATAACAAATAACATAATAACGATATTAACGATAATAATAATAACATTAATAACGATAATAACGATATTAACGAAAATAACGATAATAATAATAGCAATAATAATTATAATAATCATAATAACGATATTATAGTAATAAAAATAAAAATAATATCGATAATAAGGACAATAGTAATAGTAATAATGACTATAATAACGATAATATCGATAATAATAATAACGAAAATAACGACAATAATAATATTAATATTAACGATAATAAGAATAATAATAATAACATCGATAATAATAATAACAATAATATCGTTAATAAGGTTAATTACGAAAATAACGGTAATAAAGCTAATAACAATAATAACGACAATAATAATAAGAGGAATAACGATACGAACGATAATAACGATAATAATAAATATAATAATAAGGATAATACCGATATTAACGATAACAACGACAGTTATAATCACAATAAAAACGATAATCTATAATAATTATAATAACGATTATTATAAGAACAATAATTACTATAATAACGATATTAACAAAAATAATAATAAAAAGAATAACGACGATAATATAGAATTAACGATAACAATAATAACAATTATAACAATAATAACGATAATAATAATAGTAACAATAATAATAATAATAATAATAAAAATAATAATAATAATATTATAGATAATAACGATAATTACGATCATAATAACAGTATTAATAACGGTGGTAAGGATAATAACGATAACATCGATAATAGTAATATCAATAATATCGATAGTAACTATAATAAAGATAAGAATGAAAATAATAATAATGATAATAGTGATAACAAATATAATAACGATAGTAATAATGACAAATATAACGATAATAACTGTATTGATGATAACAATAATAAAGACAATTATGATAATATCGATAATAATATTAACATTATTAACGTTCATAACGATAACAGTAATAATAATAATAAAATGTATAACGATAATAACGATAATAATAATACTAACAGTAACAATAATAACGATAATAACTATAACAACGATGATAATAATAACGATAATAATTTTAATAACGATAATAACAATACTAACGAAAATAACGACGATAATAATAATCATAATCGGTAATAAGGATAAATACGATAACATCGATAATAATAATAGCAATAATATTGATAATAACTATAATAACGACAATAATAATATTAATAATAATAATTATAACAAGGATAATAACGATAATTACGATAATAACGATAATATCGACAATGATAATAATAATATTTACGATAATAATACTAATAATAACATTAAAAACAATAATAGCGATAATAACAATAATAATAACAGCATTACAAACAATAATATCGATAATAACGATAAATAAGATAATAATTATAACAATTATATCGATAATAACGATTAGAAATATAATACTATTAACAATAATATCGCAGACAACGATAATAACGATAATTATAATAATTACTCATAGATAATAAGGATTATAATGATAAGAACGAACATAACCTTATAAAAGAAAATAACGGCAAATATAATAATAATAATCGCGATAATGAAGATAATGTCGATAATAACGATAATGATGATAATAAGGATTACAATAATATCGATAGTAATGATAATGGTAATAATAATAATAATAATAACAATAAAAGCTATAAAAGCGATAATAATAATAATAACGATAATAAGGGTACTAACGATAGCAACGATAATAAATATATCAATAAAAACGATAATAACGATATTAACGATAATAAAGATAAAAACAATAAGACCGATAGTAATGATACGATAATAACGATTACTGTAATGATAATATTACCGATTGTCTCAATAATAACGATAATGACGTTAATAATAAAAATATTAATAAGGTAATAACGATATTAACGACAAAAACGATAAAAATGATAATAACAATAATAATAAAAAGAACAATTACAATAATAACGATAATAACTATAAGAATGAGAACAATAATAACGATCATAGCGTTAATAATAATAATAATGGCAATAATAGCGATAACATCGTTAATAACAATAATCGTAATAATAATGATAATAGTGGTAATGACGATGACAACGATAATAATAGTAATAGTAATAACGATAATAACGATATTAACGAAAATAAGGATAATAATAATAGAAATAATAACAATAATAGCGATATTAATGATAGTAAGAATAATAAAGATAGTAACAATAATAATAGTACCAATAATAATAATAACAATAATAACGATAATGAAGATTTTTACGATAATAATAATAACAATAATAACTATAATAACGATTATAATGATAATAACTATAATAATGATATTAACAATAAGAATAAAAGTAATACTAAAGACATTAACGTTATGAACGATAATAATGATAATAACGATACTAATAAAAATAATAATAACAATAATAAAGATAATAACGATTATAATCATAATAACTACAATAATGGTATTAACAATAAGAACAAAAGTAATAATAAAGACATTAACGTTATGAACGATAATAATGATAATAACGATACTAATAAAAATAATAATAACAATAATAAATGTAATAACGATTATAATCATAATAACTATAATAATGGTATTAACAATAAGAATAAAAGTAATAATAAAGACATTAACGTTATGAACGATATTAACGATAATAATATTAACAATAATAACGATAATAACTACACTAAAAATAACAATAATATACGATAACAAAGATAAAAACAACAATAATAATAGTAAATCATACGAAAATAAGGATAATAACGATAATAGCGTCAATAATAATAATAATAATAACGATAATACCGATAATAACGTTAATAATTCTAGTAATAATAACTATAATAACGGTAATAACTATTTTTATGAAAACAATAGTAACGATAAAATCGATAATGTAGATTATAATAATAATAATAACAGGGATAATAACGATATTAACGATAATAACAATAATAATAATAGCAATAATTACGACAATAACGATATAAATGATAATAACGATAACAACGGACACAAAATAATAATAATAGAAATAATAAAGGTCATAACAATATTAAAAATAATATCGTTTGCAATAATACTAATAATAACGATAATATCCAAAATAGTAATAATAATAATACCGATAAAAAAATAATAACGATATGGACAATAATAATAATAATAATTATAACGATTAGAACGATAATTACAATAATAATGATAATTATAATAAAATTAATATCGATGGTTACGTTGATAACTATAATAATAATAGCATTAATAACGATAATAACGATAATAACAATAATAATAGTAATAACAATATTAAGGATAATAACGATAATAATGATATTACTAATAACGGTGACAACGATAAAAACAATAATATTAATATTAATAATAACGAATATAAGGATAATATCGATAACAACGATACTATTAATAATAATTATCAAGATAATAACATAATTAACGATCATATCGATAAAATGATAATAACAATACTAATAATAACATTGAAACCAATAAAAACGATAACAACACTATTAATGAGAAGAATATGAACGATAATAACAATAATAAGGATAATAATAATTACAATAATAACGATACCAACGACAATAACAATAAAAATAATAACAATAACAACGAAAATAACGATAATAACGATGTCAACGATAATAATAATAACAATAATAAGGATAATAACGATGACAACGATAATAATAATAACAATAGTAATGATAATAACTATAACAACGAATATACGGATTATAAAAATACGATAATATCGATAATAGTAATAATAATAAGAACGATAATGAAGAGAAAACGATAAAAATGGTAATAGCTATAATAACGATAATAACAATGAAAATAGTAGTAATAATAGAGATATTAAAGATAGTAACGACAATAACGATAATAATAATAACGATAATAACTATAACGTCGATAATATTAATAACAAAATTTACCATAATTTCGATATTAATAATTGTAATCATAACAATAATAACGATCATAACGATAATAGCAACTATAATAATAACGATAATAACGATATTAATAATAATATTACTATTGTTAGTAACAAAAATAATGATAACGATGTTTATAATCGTAATAATAATAACGTTTATAATAATACTGACGGTAATAATGATAATAAAAATAATGTCCATAATAACGATAATAATAACATTATTACTAATAATAATAGTAACGATAATAACGGTAATAAAAACAACAATAATAACAATATTAACGAAAATAGTAATTACAATTGTAATGAGAACTACGATAACAGCATTAATAATAATAATAATAGCGAATGTAAGTATGATAACGGTGACACATATAATATTAATAACAATAATAACGATAATAACGATAATAATAATAATCGTATTAAAGATAATAGAGATAATAACGATAATAACGATACTAACGATAATAGTGGAAATAATAATGACAACAAAAACAATATTAACGATAATAAGTATAATAACAATTATTATAATGACGGTAAAAACGATAACAACGGTAATAATGATAATTACGATAATAACGATTATGATGATAAGAACGATAATAATACTAATAAGAATAAAAATAATACCGACAATAACGACAATAAGAATAATAATAGAAGTAATAATAACAATTTTAAGAATAATAACTATAAAAACAATAATAACAATAATAATAGTAGTAATAAAAACGTAGTAATTATAATAACGATAAAAACGATTTTAACGATAATAATAATGATGATAAGTAGGATAATATCGATAATAATAATAACAATATTAGCCATAATACCGATAATAATAATAGTAGTAATAATAACCATAATAAAGATTATAACGACACAATAATAATAATAATAATAACAATAATGATAATAACGGTAATATAGAAAAAAATAGTAGAAAAATAAAATAATATCAATAATAACGATAAAAAGTATGAAAACGATTATATCGATTATATAAAATACGATAATAACGATATTATCGATAATAATAATAACAATATTAACAATAATATCGATAATAATAACAACAATATTGACGATAATATCGATAATAATAATAACAATAATATCAGTAATACCCGTAATAACGGTAATATCGCTAATAATATATAATGATACTATGTTAATAGCGATATAAACAATAACAATATTAAAGATAAAATTGATAATATTAAAGATAATAATGATAATAATTTTAAAACGATAATAATTATCATAATTATAGTAGTAATAACGATAATAACGATATTAAAAATAAAAATAATAACGATAAAATAGATAATAAAGGTATAATATTATTAATATGGATGATAATAATGATTATAATGGAAATAATAAAAATTACAAAATCGATAATAACGATAATAACGTTAAAATGGATAATAATAATAGTAATAACATTAGTAATAATAATAATAATAATTACGATAATAAAGATAATAATAATAGTTATAATAACATTATAACAAGAATAACGAGAACAACGATAATAACGATATCTATTATAACGATAATAAAGACAATAATAATAACAATAATAATATCGATAATAACTGTAATAATGATAGTAACCATAATGACGATAATAACGATAATATCGATAATAATAATAATAATAGTAACAGTAATATCGAAAATTACGATAATAACGACAGTAATAATAATAATAATAAAAATATCCATAATGCAGATAATGTCGCCAATAATAATAATTATATAATATTAGTAATAATAACGATAATGATGATAATAATAATAGTATTAATAACAATATTAAAAATAATAACGATATTAACGATAATAATAATAATAATAACGACATTATAACTATAATAAATATAATAGCGATATGTTATTAACGTTAAAGACTACAATAGTGATAATAGAAATAACGATAATAACGATAATAGCGGCAATAAAAATTATAATAATAAAGATAATAACAATATTATCGATAATAAAGATAAAAGTTAAAAGAATAATAATAATAAGAACAATATCAATGATAATAACGATAATAAACATAATAACAGTAACGATGACATGACAATAATAATAACAATATTAATAACGATAATAACGATAACAACAATAATAACGATAATAACTATTTTAACGATATCAATAATAACGAAAATAACGTCAATTTCGATATTAATAATAACATTATTAAAGATAATAACGATAATAATAATAATAATAACGACATTAATAACTATAATAAATATAATAACGATATGGTGTTAACGGTAAAAACGACAATAGTAGTAACAATAATGACGATATTATCAAAAATAACGAAAATAACAATAATAATAATAACAGTAATAACGATAATAACGATAGAGCGATTAATAATAATAATAATAATAATAATATTATAAGGTAAAATAATAATAAGATAAAATAATAATAATATTAACGATTACAACGAAAATAATATTAATGATAGTAGTAATAATAACAATAATAACAATAATAACGATAATAAATAAAATAATGGTAATTACGATAATAATTATAAGAATAATCTATTTAACATTAATAGTAACGTTGATAACGATAATATTAATAAAATTAATAACGATAATAACGATTATAATAATAAGAACGATAATAATATTAATAATAAAAACAATATTAACTATTATAACGATAATAACGATAATAATAGATGTAATAATAACAATATTAAAAATAATATGTATAATAACGATAATAACGACAATAATAGTAGTAATAATGACAGTAATAAAAATAATAACCATAAAAACGATTTTAACGATAATATTAATAACGATAATAACTGTAATATCGATATTATTAATAACAATATTTATGATAATTTCGATATTAATAATTGAAATCATAACAATATTAATGATTATAACGATAATAGCGACTATAACAATAACTATAATAACGACTTTATTAATAGTAATAATATTATCTTTAGTAACAATAATAATAATAACGATGTTTATAATAGTAATAATAATAACGATTATAACGGTATTTATAACGATATTATAAATATAACGGTTACAACGATAATATTGATAATAACGATAATATTAATAGTCATAATAGCTATAATATCAATAATAAATATAATTACGATAATAACGATTATAATAATAACGATAATAAGGATAATAAGGATAATAACAACAATTATAATAATAATAATAATAATAACGATAATAACGATCAAACCAATAATAATTTCAGTAATAATAACAATAATATCAATAATAACGATAATAATGGTAATAATAATAACAATAAAATCGATAATATCGTTAATAATAGGAGTAATAATAACAAAATTAGGAATAATATATATAGTAACTATAATAACAGTAATAATGGTAGAAGTAATAACAAAAATAACAATAATAACGATAAAAACGATATTAACGTTAAGAATAGTAACGATAATAACGATAATATTGATAATAATAATAACAATATTTACGATAATATCGATAATAGTAATAATAATAATAACAATATTAACGATCATAACGATAATAGCGATAATATTAATAAAGATAATAACGATAATAAGAAAAATAATAATATCGATAGCAACAATAATAATTATAATGATGATTATATTAGTGATACTAATAACGACTACAACGATAATAACGATAATAACGATAATAATAATAAAATTAGTAAGGACAATTACGTTAATAACTAAAATAATAATAGCAATAGTAACTATAAGAACGATAATAATGATAGTAAAAGTAATAACAATAATAACGATAACAATATTAATAACAATAATAACGATTATAATGAAAATAACGATAGTGATAATAATATTAATAAAAATAATAACGTTAAAGCGATATTAACGATAATCACCTTAATACTGGTAACAATATTAACAATAATAACGATAATAACGATTGTAATGATAGTAATATTAACAATAATATCAATAAATACAATTATACCGATAATTATAATAATAGTAATATCAATAATAAGGATGATTAAGTAAAAAACGGTAATAACGAATATATCGATAATAACGGTAATAATTATAACAATAATGACGATAATAACGATAATGACGAATATAATTATAATGACGATAGTAATTAATAACAATGAGAAGATAATGAAAAATAGGAAAGATAATGAAGATAATAAATAACGATAGGAAAGATAATGAAGATAATAATAATAACTATAATTACGACAATAGTAATAAAAACGACAATAATAACGATATTAACGAAAATAGTAATAAAAATAGTAACGAAAAGAACGATAATTACATTAATAATAATAATAATAATAACGGAAGTAAGTATAATAACGGTGACATATATAACATTAATAACAATTATAACTAAAATAACGAAAATAACGGTAATAACAATAATAATAATTTTAAAAATAACAGAAATAATAATAATGATAATTACGATAATAACCATAATAATAATAGTTATAATAACATTATAACAATATTAACGATAACAACGATAATAATGATATCTATAATAGCGATAATAAAGACAACAATAATAACAATAATAATATCGATAATAAGTATAATAACAATAAGAACAATAATGACGATAATAACGTTACTAATAAATAAGACAATAACGTTAATATCGATGATAATAATAATAATAATAATAACAGTAATAACTATAATAACGACAATAAAGACAATAATAATAATAATAATAATATCGATAATAAAGATAATGACGCCAATAATAATAATAATAATAATAATAATAATAATAATAATAATAATAATAATAATCATATTAATAATAAGAACGATAATGACGATAATAATAATGGTAATAATATCAATAATAACAACAGAAACGATAATAACGATAATAAAGATAATAATAATAATAATATCGACATAAATAACAATAATAAATATAATAACGATATGGTATTAACGATAAAAAAGATAATGTTAGTAATAGCAACAACGATTATAACAATAATAATAATAATAATAATAATAATAATAAAAATAATAATAATAATAATAACGATAATAGCTATAATAAGGAAAATAATAAAAATTATAAAAATAATACTAACGATATAAACGAAAATAACAATAATAATAGAACATATTATAACTATAATAACATTAATAATGTGAATAACGATAATAATGATAATATTGATATTAATAATAACAATATTTACGATAATAAATATAATATAATTAATAATAAAAACAATAAAACAGGTAATAATAATAATAATAATAATTGCGATAATAACGATATTAACGATATTAACGACAATAACGGTAATAATTATAACATTAATAACGATAATATCGATAATATTGATAATATCGATAATAATTATATTAATAATGACTATAATAACGATAATAAGGACAATAAAATAAACAATAATAACTGTATTAATGAAAATATTAAGGACAATTGTAAGGATAATAACGATAATAATTATAATAATAATAATAATAACGAAAGTAAAGATAATAACGATGTCAACGATAATAATAATAGCAATAATAATGATAATAATGAAAAAAATAATAATAGTAATAGCAATAAAATCGCTAATAACGCTAATTAAGATAATAATAATATTGATAAAGACGATGAAAATAATATTAATAATAACGATAATATCGATAATAATAATAACGTAAAAAACGATAATAGCCTTAATAATAATAAAGATAATAACATTCATAACGATAATAAAGGTAATAATAATAAATAAAATAACGTTTATAAAAATAATAACGATAATAACGATATTGACAATAATAACGATAATAATAAGAAAATAATAAAGATATTAAGAATATTAACGATAACAACTATAATAACAATTATCTTAATAACGATAATAATGATAATATCGATAATAATAATAACAATATTGACGACAATAATAATAATAATAATAAAGATCTTGACGATAATAACGATAATAATAATAATAATAGCAACGATAATTTCGATATCAACGAAAATAACGATAATAGAGATATTAACGATAATAATAATAACAATAATAACGATAATAACAATTATAATGATACTAACGAATATAATATTAATAATAATAGCTATAATAACAATAATAACGATAAGAAAATGACTATATTAACGATATTAAAGATAATATTAATAACTATAGTAACGATAACAACGATAATAACCGTAATAATAATAATAATAATAACGAAAATAAGGATAATAACGATGGCAACGAAAAAATAATAACAATAAATACGATAGTGACGATAATAACGATAAAAATAATAATAATAATAACGATAACAACGATATCAATGCTTATAACGATAATAATAATAATTATAGCTATAATAATAAAAATAACAACGATATTAACGATAGTAACGATAATAATAATAACAATAATATCGATAAAACGATAATAATTATAATACCGATAATAACGATAATAACATTAATAATAATAGTAATAATAAATAAAATTACAATAATAACGTTTACAATGATAATCACGATAATATTATTAATAATGATAACAATAATAATGATAATAACGGCAATTATTTTAATAGAAGTAATAATAACATTATTATAAATGTTTGCAATAATAATGATAACAACGATAATAATAGTATTAACAATTAAATTAATAACAATAATAACGATAATAAAGATAACAAGGATGATAATAATAACGATAATAACGATAGTATTAATAATAATATCGATAGTAACAATAATGACGATAATAGCGAAAATAACAATAATAAGGATAAAAATGATATTATCGATAATATCGATAATAATAATAACAATATTAACGATATTATCGATATTAATAATAACAATATAAACGATAATATTTATAAAAATAATAATAATAATAATCATAACAGTAAAATCGATAATACCGATAATAACAATGATAATTATAATAGCGATAATGAGGATAATATCCATAATAATAGTAACAATAATAAAGATAACAACGATATTAACGATAATACTGACAGTAATAATAACATTAATTACGATAAAAACGATAACAATTATAAATCGATAATAACGATAACAGTTATAATCCTAATAACGATAATAATATTTATATGAGTAACAATAATACTAATAATAACGATCAAAACGTTAATAATAGTAATAATAATAGCAGAATTAACAGTAATAACGCTTAAATAGATAATAACAATAATAATAGTAGTAATAATAATAATAATAACGATAATAGCGATAATAAGGTTAATAACGATAATAACGATAAATATAATAACCATATTACAAAAATAAAAATGTTATAAATGATAACAATAACAATAGTAACGATAACATCGATAATAATATTAATAATAACATTAACAACGCTAATAACGATAATAACGATAAGAAACATAATGACGACAATAACGATAGTAATAAATAAATAACGATAATATCGATAATAATAATAATAATAATAACAGTAATAACGATAATGACGATAATAACGGCAATAACAATAATTATAATAATAAAATAATATCCATAATAATGATAATGACTGCAATAATAATAATAATAATAATAATATTAATAGTAATAACGATAATGACGATAATAATAAATGTAATACTAACAATAATAACAATAACGACAATAACGTTAATAACGATAATAATAATAATAATAACGACATTAATAAATATAATAAATATAATAACGAAATGGTATTATCGATAGAATCGACAATAGTAGTAATAGTAATAACGATAATAACAATAATAACTACAATATAAATATTAATAATAAAGAAAATATCAATATTATAGCAAATAACGATTTTAACGATAATAATAATAACAATAATATCAATAATAATAATAACTATATTAACGATAATAACAATTATAGTAATAATAATAATAACGATAATTATGATAATAATATTAATAATAATAAAAATATTAAAAATTTTAATCACCATAATACTAACAATAATACCGGTTATGATAAGAATAATATTAATAATAATAACAATAATAATGATAATAATAATAATAATAATAATAATAATAGTAATAATAATAATATCATTAATACTCACAATAATAACAATAATAACGGTTATGAGAAGAATAACATTAATAATAATAACGATAATAATGATAATAACGATATAATCGATAATAATAATCGTTATTATTTATCGTTAATATTATCGTTATTAAACAATAATAACGATAATAACTCTCATAAAGATAATAATACTAATAATTATAACGATAAGAACAATAATATCGATAATAATAAAATTAATAAGAGCGATAAAAACGTTAACATTAATAAGTATAAAATCGATAGTAATGATATTAATGAAAATATCCATAATAATAATAATAAATATAACAATACTAACGATAATAACAATAACAATAATAACAATAATAACGATTAATAATATAATAACGATAATAGTAAGAATAATTATAATATCGAAAATATGGTTGATTACGAAAATAACGGTAATAATGTTAGTAACTATAATAACGACAATAATAATAATAATAATAAAAATAATAACGATAATTACGGTAATAGCGAATATAATAAAAACAACAATGAAGATAACAACGATATTAACAATAATAACAATAATAACAGTTATAGCGATACTAACAATAATAACGATAATCGCGATAATAATAATAACACTAATAACAATAATATGGACAATAACGATAATTACGATAAAACTAATAACAATTATATCGATAATAACGATAATGACAATAATATTAATAATAATAATAATAATGATTACAATAATAAGGATAATAGCAATAATAATAATAACAAAATTATCGATTATATTGTTTATAAAGATAATGATAGTAACGATTATAATAATTATAATAATAACTATAATTACGATAATAATAAAAGAAAAGATAATAATACTAATGATTATAAACCTATTAACGATAATAACGAGAATAATAATAAAATTAAAAACGATAATAACGTTTATAACGATAATAATAAGAACTGTAAAAATAATAACAAAAATAACAATTAAAACGTTAATAACAATAATAATAATAACATTAATGACGATAATAACGGTAATAACGATAATAATAATAATAATAATGACGATAATAACGGTAATATCGCGTAATAATAAATACTACAGTAACAATAGTAATAATAGCAATAAGAACGATGGTAACGAAATGGAAGATAATGGTAAAATATTAATTACAAAATTAAGGATAATAACGATAATAACAATATAAATAATATAAATAATAATAATAATTATAATAATAATAAAAAAATAACTATAATTAATATAATAACGTTAATAATACAAGTAATAATAACAATAATATCATTATTAAAGATAATAATGATAAGCACGATAATAATAATCATAATAATGACAATAATATTCATAATAATATTAACGATAATAACAGTAATGACGATAACAATAATAAGGATAATTACGATAAAGTCGATAATAATATTAACAATATTAACGATCATAAACATAATAGTAATAATAATAACAAGAATACCGATAATAATAATAATAATACAAAAAAAAATAATAACAATATTAACGATAATAATGATAATAATAATTACAATAATAACGTTAGTAATAATAACGAAAATAAAGATAATAATACTAATGATATTAAAGATAATAATAATAATTATAATAACGATAACAACGACAATAAAGATAATTATAATAATAATAACAATAACGAATATAAGGATAATAACGATTATAATAATAATAATAACGAAAATAAGGATAATAACGATAACAACGAAAATAATAATAACAATAATAGCGAAAATAACGATTTTAACGATAATAAGGATAATAATAATAATTATTATAACGATAGAAACGGTAAAAACGATAGTAACGTAAAAACGATGATAACGATATTATCGATAATAATAATAATCAGAATAACGATGATAACGATAATATCGATAATAAAAAAAATAATAATAATAATGATCGTAACGATAATAAAGACAATAATAGCAGTTATAGTAACAATAATCATAGTAATAACTATAATAACGATAATATCAATAATAATAACAATGACAAAGTTAATAGAAATGATAATTAAATGCGACAATAACGATAATTAAGAAAATAAAAATTATAATTAAAACGATACTAAGGATAAGAACGATATCATCAATAATATTAATAAGAAAAACAAAGATAATATCGATTATATTAATAAAAATTTTAACAATTATGTAGATAATTATAATAATCATATTAACAATAATAAAGATAATAACAATATTAACGATAATAAGGATAATAAAAATGACGATATTTACGAATATAACGATAAAAGAAATATTAATAATACCAATAATAATGATAATATAAGTATTAATATTTACGATATTAAGGATAATTTTAATAATAATAATAACGATAATAAC
The DNA here is from genome assembly GCF_910589235.1 of Vespa crabro. Classification (NCBI taxonomy): domain Eukaryota; kingdom Metazoa; phylum Arthropoda; class Insecta; order Hymenoptera; family Vespidae; genus Vespa; species Vespa crabro. Next base: position 4,940,310 of record NW_025813595.1, read on the forward strand.
GGTTCTAACGATAAATATAATAACGATAATAACGATTTTAACGATAATGACGATAATATCAATAATAATAATAATAAAAATAAAGATAATAACGAAATTAATGGAAATAACGATAGTAATAATAAAATAATAACGATAATAACGATAATAATAAAAATATTAACAATAATAACGATAATAGCGATAACAACGTTAATAATTTTAGTAATTATAACAATCATAATATTACTAACGATAATAACGATATTAAAGATTCTAATAATAACGATAATAACGTTGATATCGATAATAATAATAGCAATATTAACGATAATATCGATAATAATAATAATGACAATAACAACAACAAAAAAGGTAATAACGATAATAATATAAACGATAATAACAATAATACTAATAATAATACTATCTCTAATAACAATATTATGATAATAATAATAATAATTATAACAATAATTACGATAAAAAAGAAATTAACGATAATAATAATGATGATAATGATGATAATAGTAATTATAATAATAACGATTATAACGATATTACCGATTATAATAAGATTTATAATAAAGATAATAAAGATAAAAACGATAATAATAATATCAACAAAAACGATAATAACGATAATAATGATAATAACGATAATAGAAAAATAATAATATTAATGAGAAGATTAACGATGATACCGATAATAACGGTAATAATAATAATAAATATAAATATAATGTCGTTAATAAGGATAGTAATAATAATATTAGAAATAATGACTATAATAATGATAACAATAATAACGATAAGGAGAAAAATAACGATAAAAATTATAACCATAAAATCGATAACAACGATAATAACGGTAATATTAATAATAATCCTATCGATTATAAGGATGAAAAAGATAAGAACGATTATAGTAATAACAATAATAACAATAATATCTATAATAACGATAGTAATAATAATATATATATTGATATATATAGTAATATATGATAAATATATAGATAGTGTTTATAAGGACGATATTAAATAAAAACGTTAATAAAGAAAACAACGATAATAACGATAATAAGGACAATAATAAAAATAATAGAACGATAATAAAGACAAATTCGATTATAATAATAACGATAATAACACAATAGTTATAATAATAATAACGATAATAACGATAATTTCGATTAAAGTAATAACAATAAAATCGATAATAAAGATAATAATAAAAATAATAACAATAATAACGAAAATAACGTCAATAAAAATTATATTATGTACGGTAATAACGATAAGAAAGAGATTAACGGTAATAACGATAATAACGACAATAATAATAATAATATGAATAATAACCATAACTACAAAAAGACGATAATAGTAATATTAATAATAATGAAAACAAGGATAATAACGTAAAAACTATTATAATAATAATAAAAATAATAAAGATATCAACGATAACAACTATATTAATGATAATAACAATAATAATTACAATAATAATAACAATAATAACGTTAATATCAATAATAATGAAAACTATAATAATGATAATAATGTTAATAACTTTAATATTAATAACAATATTAATGATAACAACGATAATAACAATATTAATAATAATAACGAAAATAAGGATAATCACTATGACAACGATAATAATAATAACAATAATAATGATAATACGTTAATAATCGTAGTAGTAATAACTATAATAACGATAAGAACTATATTTACGGTAAAAATAGTAACGATAATAACGTTAATATCAATAATAATAATAACAACATTAACGACAATAACAATAAGAGTAATAATAAACGTGATAATAACGATAATATTGATAATAACGATAATAATAATACGATAATAACGGGAATACCAATAATAATAACAACGATAACAACGATAATAATAATATTAATAATAAAGATAATAACGAAATTGACCATAATAACAATAATTGTGATAATTACAATAATAATAAGAACAGCAATAACCATATAACCGATAATAAAAATAATAATAATAACAATAATAATCATAATAAAGATATCAACGATAGTATATGTAGTAATAACGAAACTAAAGATAATAACGATATTAACGATAATAATTATATTGATAGTAAGCAGAATATCAATAGTAATAATAACAACATTAACGATATTATCGTTAATATTAACAATAATAATAACTATATTAACGACAATAACGATAATAACAATATTAATAATAACTATATTAACGATAATACCAATAATAATAATTAAAATATTATCGATAATATCGATAATAATAATAAAAATAACAACGATAATATTGATCATAACTGTTATATTAATAATAATAACAATAATAACGATAATACGGATAGTAACTATAATAACAATGGTATTAATATCGATAAAAACAATAAAATTAATAACGCCGATTATGATAACAACGAAATTAATAATATTAATAATAAAGATAATTATGATAATAAAGATAGTAATTGTAGTAATAATAAAAACAATAACGATAATAACGTTAAAATCGAAAATAACGGTTATATTATTAACGATTATATTAATAATATCGATAATATTAATAACAAAACTAACGATAATAACGATAATAATAATAATAATAACAATAATAACGATATTATATACTAGCGATAATAATAAAAACAATATTAACGTAAATAACGATAATAAAGATAATAATGATAATGATAAGAATAATAACAGTAATTATAACCATAATTATGATAATAACGACAATAACGATCATAACGATAATAAAAATAGTAATAATAACGATGATAACGGAATTAAGTATAAAAATAATATTAATAATAATAATAATAACAAAAATAACGATATTAACGATAACAGTGGTAGTAATACTAACAATAATAGCAATACTATCGATAATGATGTTAACGGTATTAAAAATAACAATAATAATTATAATAATAATAACAATACTAACTTTAAAAACGATAATAATAATAGTAATAGTAATAATAATAGCAAAAATAACGATAATAAAGATATTTACAATAACAATAATAAGGACAATAACGATAATAACGATAACAATAATAATAATAATAACGTTAATAACAAAAATTACGACAACTCTGATAATAACATCAATAATGATAACGATAATAACGAAATAATAATATTAATAATTACTATTATAAAGATAATATCGTTAATAATAATAATAATTATAATAATTAATATAATAACGACATAAACGATAAGAACAATAATATTAATAAAAATAATAAAGATAATAACGATAATAATAATAATAATAATAACAATAACAAGGATAATAACAATAATAATAATAAAAGACTATAATAATGAATATAAAGATAATGATAATAAAGATAATAATTATAATAATAAAAAAAATAAAAACGATAATAATTATACATACGATAATAATAATAATAATAAGAATTAACATAATAACGATTATAACGAAAATAATAAAAACATAAATAACGATAATACGATTATAACGATAAAAATAATACTAATAATAACAATAATGACAGCAAGAACGATAAAAATATGATAACATTAATAACGATAAAAATGATAATAACGAAAATAACGATAATAATAATAATAGTAACTATCATAACCATAATAACGATATTACAGTAATAAAGATAAAGATAATATCGATAATAAGGACAATAATAATAGTAATAATAACGATAATAACGATAATAAAAATAATAATAATGACATCGATAATAATAATAACAATAATATCGATAATAAGGGTAATTATGAAAATAACAGAAATAACGATAATATAGATAAAACGACAATAATAATAATAATACAAAAGATAATAAGGATAATAACGATAATAACAATAATAACGATAGTAACAGTGAAAATAATAGTAATAATAGATATATTAAAGTTAGTAAGGATAATAACGATTATAATATTAATTATAATATCGTTAAATACGATAATAGCGACAATATTATTATTAATATTAACGTTAATAGATATAATAACTATATAGAAGTTAACAGTAATAAAAATAATAACGATAAAAACCATATTAACGATAATAACAATAATAATATTGATAATAACGATAATAATAATAGCAATAATAACGATTTTTAATGTTAAGAATGATAATAATAATAACATTTATAACCATTATAACATTATCAACGATAATAATAATAATGACGTTAATAATAATATTCATAATAAAGATATTAACTATAATATCAACAATAATAATTCTAAAAATAATAATAATAATAATAATAGTAACCATAAGAACGATAATATCAATAATAACGATTACAATAATAACGATAGTAACGATAATAAAGATAATAACGATAATAATATTAACGATAATATCGACATTATTGATAATATTAACAACGATAATTTTGATAATAACGATAATATAATTAATAACAATAAATATAATATCAATAATAACGATAATATCGATAATAACGATAATAACAACGAAAATAGTATTAATAATTACAGTAATAGCAATAATGGGCATAAAAACGAATTTGACGATAATAATAATAACGATAATAACAATAATATCGATAATATTAATATCAATATTTACTATAATTTCGATATTAATAATAGAAATAATAACAATAATAACAATCATTAAGATGATAGCGACTGTAATAATAACGATAATACCGATATTAATAATAATAATATTATTGTTAATAACAATATTAATGATAACGATGTTTACAATAGTAATAATAATAACGATTATAACGTTACTAACGATATAAATGATAATTACGATATTAACGAAAATAGTGTTAACAATTGTAACGAAGACAACGATAACAACATTAATAATAATAATAATAATAGCGAAGGTAAGTATGATAACGGTGACAACTATAATATTAATAATAATGATACGATAATAATAATAAGGATAATAAAGATAATAGCGATTATAATAATAACGATTAAAAAGATAACAACGACAAATAATGATAATTGCAATAATAACGATAATAATGGTAATAAAAATAACAATAATAACGATATTAAAGAAAATAGTAATAATAATAAAAACGATGGCAACGATAATAACATTAATCATACTAATAATAATATCGAAATTAGGTATAATAAGGATGCCATCGATAAAAATAATAAAAATAAGAACGATAATAAAGATAATAACGATAATAATAATACTAATAATAACGATAATAACGATAATTTTAATAATGATATTAAGGATAATAACGATAATAACGATTATTACATTAAAATTTTTATTGATAATAACGTCAATAGTAATAATAATAATAACGATAAAATCGATATTAACGATAATAATAATAATAATAATAATAATAATAAAATCGCCTTTAATAACTATAATAAAAATAATAACGATATGGTATTAACGATAATAACAACAATAATAATAGTAGTAGTAATAGTAGTAATAATAATAATGATTAAAACGATTATAACGACAATGAAAATAATAATAATAAAGATAATAAAGATATTAACTAAAATAACGATAATAAAGGTAATTATAATAACAATAATATCAATAATAACGTTAATAGCGATTAAAAAGATAATAAGGACAGTAATAATAATAATAATAATAATAATAATAATAATAATAATATTAATGATTACAACGAAAATAATGATAATAATGGTAATAATACCAATAATTACAATAATGACGATAAAAAAGATAATGATGATAATTACGATAATAGCACTTATAATAACAACGATAATAACGATAATAATAAGAATAGTAACAATAATATTCCCCACAATAATAACAATAATAATGGTAATGATAGGAATAATATTAATTATAATAACGATAATAATAATAGTAATAATAATAATAATAATAATAATAATAATAATAATATTAATAATAATAATAATAATAACAATAATAACAATAGAAACGATTATGATAAGAATAATATTAATAATAATAACGATAATAATGATAATAACGATTATAACTATAATAATGATAATAATAATAATAATTAAAACGATAATAACGATATTAACATAATAAAAATAAAGAGAATATCGAAAATAAGGGTAATAATAATAAAATTTATAACGATTAAAACGACAAATTATGATAAATGTAATATCAATTATAACGATAATAACGACTATAACCATAATAACGATAATAAGCAAAAGAACAACAGTAGTAACGATAATTACGATAATAATGGTATTAACAGTAGTAATAATATCATAAATAACAATAATAAAGATAATAACGGTATTAATAATAGTAACGATAATAAAAATAATAATATCAACAATTATAACGATAAGGACATAAATAATAATAACGGTAATGACGATAAAAAAAATGTTAATTGCGATAATAATTATAAAAATAATAATGATAATAAACATAATTACGCTAATAAAGGTAGTAATAAAAATAATAATAATAATAACAATAATAACGATTATATCGATACAAACGATAATAACCATAATATTAAGAAAAGTAATGATAATAACAATAAAGACTAAAATATATATAATAACAAAGATAATGATAATAATAACGATAATAAAGAAAATTACGATACTAAATATAATAATAATGATAATGAAGATAATAATAATAATAATAACAACAATAATGACGATAATATCGATAATAATCATAACAATAATAACGATATAAACAATAATGACGGTAATAATAATAACAATATTAACGTGAAGGATGATACTAACGTAAATAATAATATTATTCATAAAGATAATAACGATAATAACGCAAATAGTAATCGAAATAGTATCAATAATAACACAAATATTGATAATAACTATAATATCGATAAAATATTAAAGTTAATAACGACAGAACAGATAATAATTACGATAATAACGATAATAATAATAGTAATTACAACGATAATAACAATAATAACGTTAACAGCGGTAATAATAATAATAATAATATTAAGAAAATCGACAATAACGATACTTACGATAATAATAGTAGTAATAAAAGAACTAAAGTCAATTATAACGTTAATAATGATAATAATGATAATAATGATATTAAAAGCAATAGTATCAACAATAATAAAGGTAATTACCTAAATAAAAACAAACAGTAATAACATTCATAACAAAAAAACCATAATAACGACAATAATAATATCAATAATAACTTTAATAATAATAACAATAATAACGCTAATAATAATAATGATAATAATAATAATAATAATAATAATAATAATAATGATAGTAATGATAATAACGAAAATAATAGTTGTAATAATAACACTAATCAAAATAATAAAGGTAATAACGATATTAATAATAATAATATTAACACTAATAAAGATAATTTCGATAATAATATTTTTAACAATAATAACGATAATGAGGACAGTCACAATAATAACGATTATAATGACGATAATAACGGTAATAACGAAAATATTATCGACATTAACGATAATAATAATAATAATAATATTGATAATAACAATAATAGCGATAATAATGATAATAATTACAATAATAATAACAAAAAAAAAGATAATAATAAAAACAATATGAACGATAATAATGATAAATCGATAATATCGATATTAATAATTACAATAATAACAATAATAACGATAATAATATAATATCAAAAACAATAATAAGGATAATAACGGAAATAAAGGTAATAATAGTAAATATAATAACGATAACAACGATAATAATTATATTATCTATTATAAAAATAACAATAATAAGGATAATACCGAAAATAAAGATAATAATAATAATTATAATAACTATAACAATGATAATAACAATTATATCGATAATAATAATAGTAAGAATAATAATAATAATAAAACGAAAAAAGATAATAACGAAAATTTTAATAACAATAGTAACGTTAATAAAGATAATAATAGTAATAATAAAAACAAAATATACGATAATAACGATAAGATTGATTATAATAATAATAATAATACCTATAATCACGATAATATAGATAATAATAATAATAAAAGCATAGTATAATAACGATAATAATAAAATAAACATAATAACGATATTAACGATAACAGCGGTAATAACGATAATAATAATATATATAATAACAATAATAATGATATTAATAATAATAACAATAATAAAGATAATGACGATAATAACGATAATAACGATAATATTGATGATAATATCGATAGTAACGATATCAAAGATAATAACGATAATAATAATAATAATAATAACGATAATAATTATAATAACGATAATAAAGGAAGTAGTAATAGTAATAATAACATTAATAACACCAATAACGATAATAAATATAATAATTATGATAATATCGATGATAATAATAATAGTAACGATAATAGCGATAATAACGGCAATAGTAATAATAATAATAACAACGATTATAACGATAATAATGATATATACAGTAGGAATAATAACAATAAAAACAATAATAACAATAATAACGATAATAACGAAATTAATAACAATAATAATAATATTGCTTATAAAGCTATAAACGATAATGACAATAATAATAATAAAACCAATAAAGATAATAACGATACTAATTATTATACTAATAAGTATAATAACGAAAATAATAATACAAACGATAATAATACTAATGATTATAACCATAATAACGATAACAACGATAATAATAAGAACATTAATAACGATAATAACGTTAATAAAAGCAATAGCAATATTAATAATAACGATAATAACGATTATAATGATAATAAAAATAATAAGAATAAAGTCAATAACGATCCTAACGACAATAATGATGATAATAATAACAATTATAAAGAAAATAACGATAATAACGATTATAACTATTTTTAGAATATTAATAATATTATCGATAATAACGATAATACCGAAAATAATACTAATAAATATAACAATAATAATCATAACAATAATAACGACAATAAGGACAATAACAATAACATCGATAATAATAATTACAATAATGATGATAATAACTATAGTAATCATAATAATAATAATGATATCAACGATAATGAAGATGAAAACGATTATAATAATAATCATAATAACGATAATAGCGAAAATAGTATTAATAACTGTAACGATAATAGCGATAATAACGATAATAATAATGACGATAATAGCTATAATATTAATAATAATGGTAATAATAATAATAATAACAATGATTACGATGATAGCGATTATAATAATAATAATAATAATAATAATGATAATATCTATAATAACGATACTAAATGTAACAATAATAATAATAATAACGATAATATCTATAATAACGATTCAAAAATAACAATAATAAAAGAAATAATAGAAATAACGATTATGATGATATTTAATATTACATTAAAGACGATAATTATGATAATTACGATAATAATGAAAAGAATATAAACAATAACAATAATGACGAAAAAATTATAATAACGGTAATAAAAATTATACTAACGATACCAACGATAAAATGGAAAGTAACTACAATAACAGTAATATTAATAACGTTAAAAACAATAATAAAGTTAATAACGATAATAATAGTAAGAACAATAACAATAATAACGATAATAATAACAAAAATAATAACGATAAGAACGATAATAACCATAATAATAATAATATTGTTAACAAAGATAATAACGATATTAACGATATTAACGATAATAATAAAAACAATATTAACGAAAATACAGATAATAAAGGTAATAACGATAATAATAATAATAATAACAGCAATATTATCTATAATTACGATAATAACGATAATAACGATCATAATGATAATAATAATAGTATTAATAACGATGATAACGACATTAACTATATTATTAATATTTGTAATAATAATAATATCAAAAATAACGATATTAACGACAATAATAGTAGTAATAATAACAATAATAACAATAATAACGATAATGATGTTAGCGATAATAATAATAACGACAATGATTATAATAATAATAACAATTCTAACGATAAAAGCATTAATAATAATAGTAATGGTAATAATAAAAGCAATAATAACCGTAACAAGGAAAATAACAAGGATAATAATAACAATAATAACAATAATAGTAATAAAAATAATATCGATAGTAAGAATAATAACTATAATGACGATTATAACGATAATGATAATAACGATAATGACGATGGATATAATAACGACAATATCTTTAATAACGATAATAATAATAATAATAATAGGTATAATAAAAATATTAACGTTAAAAACGATAATAATAAAAGCAATTAAAACGGTAATAACAATAATTATGATAATAGCAATAATAATTATAATAGTGATAGCATTAATAACGATATTTACGATAATAATAATAATAACAAAGGTAATAACATGATTAACTATAATAACGATAACAACGATGATAACGATATAGACGATAATATCTATAAATATAATAACAATATTAACGATAATAAAAATAATAATACTAACAAAATAAAGATAATAACGAAATTATCGATAATAACGATAATAATAATAGAAATAATAATAACGATAATAACGATAATAACCATTATAATGACAGTAACGTTAATAACGATTATAATCATAACGATAATAATAATAATAAAAATATAGATAACAACGATATTAACGTTAATGACGATAATACTAACAACAATAATAAAGATAAAAACGATTATAACGATAGGAACGATAATAATATTTATAATAATAATAATAATAACGATAATAACAATAATAATGGAAGTAATAATAACAATATTAAGAATAATATATATAATAACGATAATAACGATAATAATATAATTAGCAATAACAGTAATAACAATATTAAGGATAAAAAAGATTTTAACAAGAATCATAATAAAGATAATAACGATAATAACGCTAGTAACGATAATAAAAGATATATTAATAACAATATTATGAATAATAATAATAATAACAAAAATAACGATAATAATAACAGTACTAATAACAATAATAACAACAATTTTGCTAATAACGATAATAACGATAATATCGATAATATTAATAACAAAATTAACAATAATATCGATAATAATAATAATAATAATAATAACAATAATTACGATAATAACGAAAATAACGATAATAATAAGAAAACTATTGTAACAATAATAACGATTATAACGACAATAATATAAACCATAATGAAGGTATAATAATAATATTAACGATAATAACGAAAAATACGATAATAACGGTAATGATAATAACGATAATAACGTTAATAACGTTAATAATAATGGTGCTAATAACAATAATAATAACATTAACGATAATAACGATAATATTAATAACGATAATAGCTACAATAACGATAAAAATAATAATTATTATTACGATAAAGTCGATAAAAACGATAATAACGATAATAATAATAATTATTATTACAATAAACATCATAATAACGTTAATAATTATAGTAATTATAATAATTATTATGATAAACACGATAATAATGATATTAGTAATATTAATAATAAAGATAATTACGATAATAACGATAATAATAATAACACTAATAACGATAATAACGATATTCACGATAATAATAATTACAATTATAACGATAAAATCGACAATAATGATAATAAGGAAAATAATTATAATAATAATAATAATAAAAACGATAAAAATGATAATAATACTTACAATAATAATGATAATAACAATAATAACATTATAAACGATGATAACGATAATAATAATAACGGTAATGACAATAATAATTATAGTAGTAATAACGATAATAATTATAATAACGTTAACAATAATAATAATATGACCGGCAATATTAATAATAATAATAATAAAGATAATAGCAAAAATAATAATTGCAATAACATTAGTAACCATTATAACGAAAATAACGATAATGACGATGACAATAAAAACGATTATTACGATAATAACGAAAATAATAAAAACAATAGTATCGTTAATTGTAATAATCATAATACCGTATAAACGATAATAAATTTAATAATAATGAAAATTATAACGATAATAACGATAATATCGGTATAATTATAACAATAATATCGATAATTACGTTATGAGAAATAATAATAATAACAATAATAACGATAATACTAATAACCATAATAAAGATAATAATAATTATAATAATGTCAATAATAACGATACTAACGATAAGAACAAAATTAACGATAATAACAAGATTTATAAAAATAATAATATCTATAATAATGATAAGAACGATTTGAACTATAATATTAATAACAGTAATAACAATAATAACGTAAATAATTACAAAAAAATGATTTAAATAAGATATTAACGATAATAAATAGAATAAAAGTAATAACGATAATTACGACAATAATAATAAAAATAAAAACGAAAATAACGCTAATAGCAATAATAATAATAATAGTAAAAATAAAGATAATAATAATAATAATAATAATAATAATAATAATAATAATAATATTAATATCGATATTAACAATAATAACGAAAATTATAATATTAATAACAACAATAATAACAATAATAACGATAATAATTATAATAATAAATACGATAAAGTCGGTAATATTGATATTAGTATTAACAGTATTAATTATAATATCGATAATAATATTAACAATATTAATGATAATATCGATAATAAAAATAACATTATTAACGATAATATCTATAAGCACAATAATAATAATAATAATAGTAATAACGTTAATAAAGATAATAATAGTAGCAATACTAACATTAATAACAATAATAGCGGTAATAAGGTAATTAACGGTAATAACGATAATTTAATTAACCATATTAACAATAATAACGATATTATCGATGATAACAATAACAATAATAACGGTTATGAGAAGAATAATATAATAATTATAACGATAAAAATGATAATAACGATATTATAATGATATAATAGAATAGAATAATTATAATAATAACGATAATAACTCTAATAATGATAAAAATACTAATAATTATAACGATAATAACGATAATATCGATAATAATAATATTAATAAGAGCGATAATAACGTTAATAGTAATAAGTATAAAATCGATAGTAATGATATTAATGAAATTATCTATAATAAAAATAAAGAATAGAACACTACTAACGATAATAACAAGATCAATAATAACAATAATAACGATTACTAATATAATAACGATAATAGCAAGCATGATAATAATATCGAAAATATGGTTAATTACGAAAATAACGGTAATAATGATAATAACTATAATAACGACAAAAATAATAATAATAAAAATGACGATAATAACGGTAAAAACAATAATAATAATTATAATAATGACGATAATAACGGTAATAACGCGTAATAATAAATACAACAGTAACAATAGTAATAATAGCAATAATAACGATGGTAACGAAATGGAAGTTTATGGTAATAATATTAATTACGAAATAAAGGATAATAACGATAATAACGAGATAAATAATATAAATAATAATAATAATTACAATAATAATAAAAATAATGACGATAATAAATATAATAACGTTAATAATACAAGTAATAATAACAATAATATCATTATTAAAGATAATAAAGATAATAACGATAATAACGATAATAATAAGAATAATAACAGCAATAATAACTATAATAACGATATTAACGACAATTACGATCATAACAATAATAATAATAGTAATAATAACGATGATAACGGAATTAACTGTAATAATAATATTAATAATAATAATAATAATAACAAAGATAACGATATTAACGATAACAGTAGTAGTAATACTAACAATAATAACAATACTAACTATAAAAACGATAACAATAATAGTAATAGTAATAATTATAGCAATAATAACGATAATAAATATAATTATAATAACAATAATAACGACAATAACGATAATAGCGATAACAATAATAACAATAATAACGTTAATAACGAAAATTACGATAAATCTGATAATAACAATAATAATGATAACGATAATAACGATATAGTAATCATAATAATTACGCTTATAAAGATAATATCGATAATAATAATAATTATAATAATTAATATAGTAACGATATAAACGATAAGAACAATAATATTAATAAAAACAATAAAGATAATAATGATAATAATAATAATAATAATAACATTAACAAGGATAATAACAATAATAATAATAAGAGACTATAATAATAATTGTAAAGATAATGATAATAAAGATAAAAATTATAATAATAAAAAAAATAATAGCAATAATAATGATACAAACGATAATAATAATAATAACAATTAAAATAATAACGATTATAACGATTATAATAATAACATAAATAATGATAATAGCGATTATAACGATAATAATAAAACTAATAATAACAATAATAACAGCAAGAACGATAAAAAATATAACATTAATAACGATAAAAACGATAATAACGAAAATAACGATAATAATAATAACAATAATAACTATAATAACCATAATAACGATATTATAGTAATAAAAATAAAGATAAAATCGATAATAAGGACAATAATAATAGTAATAATAACGATAATAACGATAATATCGATAATAATTATAACGAAAATAACGACAATAATAATATTAATATTAACGATTATAAGAATAATAATAAATACATCGATAATAATAATAATAATAATAAAGAAAGTATCGGTATTAACGGTAATAGCGATAATAATAATAACAATAATGACGATAATAAAAATAATATTGATAATAACAATAATAATAATAACAATAATAACGAAAATAAAGAAATAACTATAATAATAATAACAATTATAAAGATAGTTACAATAATATCGATATTAGCGATAACTATATTAGCTATGATTACGATAATGACAATGGTAATAGTGACCAAAATATCGAAAGCAACGATAATAACGATATTAATAGTAATAAAAATGAAGTAATATCGGTAAAGTGGATAGTAATAATAATAATATATACGATAATTACGATAATATCCATAGTAATAATAATAATAATTACTATAAAATCGTTAATAGTAACAACTATAAATTCGATAATAATGGTATTAATGACAATAACTAGAATAATAATAATACATTTAACAATAAAAACGATAATAACAATAATAATATTGACATTAGTAACGAAAATTACGATAATAACGATAGTAATAAAGACTATAATAACGGTAAAAAAGATGATAACGATAATAATAATAATAATAATGTTATTATCGATAATAAGTATAATTAAGAAAATAACGGTAATAAAGATAATAACAATAATAACGACAAAAATAATAATAATAATAATAACGATACTAACGATAATAACGATAATAATAATAATAATAATAAAAATGATAACGGGATTAACGATAATAACGATAGTAATAATTACAATAATAACGAATAATGATGATAATAATAATATTAACGATAAATCTAAGAACAAAAATTACTATAATAACGATATTAACAATAATAATAATAAGAATTACAACGATGATAAAGAATTATCGATAGTAATAATAACAATTATAACGATAATAATAGTAATGACCATAACCATAATAACGACAATTACGATAATATCGATAATAATATTAACATTATTAACGTTCATAACGATAACAGTAATAATAATAATAACATGTATAACGATAAAAACGATAATAACGATAATATCGATGATAATAATAACGATAATAATTTTAATAACGATAATAACAATAGTAACGAAAATAACGATAATAATAATAATAATTATATAATTAATAATAAGGATTATAACGATCATAACGATAATAATACTAGTAACAGTAACATTAAAAATAAATATAATAACGATATTGAGGATACAAACGGTATTAGAGACAATAACGATAATAAAATTAATAATAATAACTATAATAACGATAATAACAATAATAAGAAGAACATTAACAGCGATAATAACGATAATAAAATTAATAATAATAATAATGGCGATATTATAGATATTAACGATAATAATAAGAACGATAATAACGAAAATACTAATAACCATAATAACGATAATAATAATAATATGAATAACGATAATAACGATAATAACGTTAATAATAATAGTAGTAATAACAATAATAACGATAATAACTAAAATAACGATAATAATAGTAACGTTAATAACGTTAAGATCGAAAAAAGAAATAACAATATTAACCATAATCACAATAATAATAATAATGAAAATAATAATAACGATAATATAGATAATAACGATAATAACGTTATCAATAATAACAATAATAACGATAAGAACGATAATAGCGATTGTATTGACAATAAGGACAGTAATAAGAATAATAATAATAATAATAACGATAATAACAATAATATTAATAACGATAATTACATTAAAACAATAATATTAATAAAGACGTTAATAGTAATAATCATAATAAAGATATTAGCGTAATATCAACAATAATAAAAATAATAGTAACCATAATAACGATAATAAAAATAATTACTATAATAACGATAATAGTGAAAATAATAGTAATAATAGATATATTAAAGTTAGTAAGAATATTAACGATTATAATATTAATAATAATGACGTTCAATACGGTAATAGCGGCAATATTATTATTAATATTAACGTTAATAGGTATAATTACTATATAAAAGTTAATAGTAATAATAATAATAACGTTAAAAACGATATTAACGATAATAACAATAATAATATTGATAATAACGATAATAATAATAGCAATAATAACGATTTTTAATGTTAAGAATGATAATAATAATAACATTTATTACCATTATAACATTATCAACGATAATAATAATAATGACGTTAATAATAATAATCATAATAAAGATATTATCTATAATTTTAACAATAATAATTCTAAAAATAATAATAATAATAATAGTAACCATAAGAACGATAATATCGATAATAACGATTATAATAATAACGATAGTAACGATAATAAAGATAATAACGACAATAATATTAACGATAATATCGACATTATTGATAATATTTACAACGATAATTTTGATAATAACTATAATAAAATTAATAACAATAATAACGATAATATCGATAATAAAGATAATAACAACAAAAAATATATTAATAATTACATTAATAACAATAATAGGCATAAAAAAGATTTTAACGATAATAATAATAACGATAATAACAATAATATCGATAATATTAATATCAATATTTACGATAATTTCGATATTAATAATTGTAATAATAAAAATAAAATCAATCATGAAGATGATAGCGACTATAATAATAACGATAATACCGATATTAATAATAATAATATTATTGTTAGTAATAATAATAATGATAACAATGTTTATAAAAGAAATAATAGTAACGATTATAACGTTACTAACGATATTAATGATAATAACGATATTAACGATAATAAATGGAACAATAACAACGATATTAACGAAAATATTAATAACAATTGTAACGTTATCAACGATAATAGAAATAAAAATAATAATAATAATAACGAAAGTAAAAATAATAACGATAACAATAATTACAATAATAGTGACAAATATCGTTTATAATAATAATATTGACGATAATATCAGTCATAATATTAATAGTAATGAAATTGAAAACGATAATAACGATAATAAAGATAATAACAATAATAATAATAATAATATTAATATCAATTATAACAATAATAACGTTAGTAACGATAATAACGATAATAAAAATAATAACCATAATAACGATAATAATAACATTATTACTAATTGCAATAATAACTAAAATAACGGTAATAAAAACAACAAAAACAACGATAATAACAAAAATATTGTTAACAATTGTAACGAAAACGACAATAACAACATTTATAATAATAATAATAATAACAACGAAGGAAAGTATGATATCGGTGACAGCAATAATATTTATAATAATATTAACGATAATATCGATAATAATGATAATAATAATACTAAAAATAAAGATAATAACGTTATTAATAGCAATAAAGATAATAACCATAATAATTAAAATCATATTAAAGATAATAACGATAATAACGACAATAATAATAATAATAATAATAATAATAATAATAATAATAATTATATCGATAATAAAGATAATGACGACATTCATAATAATAATAATAATAGTATTAATAATAATAACGATAATAACTTTAATAATAATAGTATTAATAACAATATTAAAAATAATAACGATAATAACTATAATAACGATAATAATAATAATAACGACATTAATAACTATAATAAATATAATAAAGATATGGTATTAACGATAAAAGCGACAGTAGCAGTAATAGTAATAACGATAATAACAAAAATAACGGCAATAAAATAATAATAATAAAGATAATAACGATAATATCGAAAATAACGATAATAACGGTAATAATAATAACAATAATATCAATAATAACGATAACAGCGATTATATCGATAATAAGGACAGTAACAATAATAACAATAATCACGATAATAGCCATAATAATAATTCGATAATAACGATAATAATAATAATAATAATAACGGTTATAATGACAATAACGATAATAGCTATAATAATAATAACGATAATAACAATAATAATTATAATAATAATATTGATCGTAACAATAATAACGATAATGATGATAATAATAGTAAGAGTAATAACGATTATAACGATAATAACTATAAAAACGATAATAATAATAAAATTAATAACGGTACTTACTTTAATAACGAAAATAATTATTGTAATAATAACGATAAAAATGATAAAACCAATAATAATTATTAAGATAATATAGTTAATAACAACAATAGTAATATTAATAATAACGATAATAACGATTATGACGATAATAAAAACAATAAGAATAAAGTCAATAACGATCCTAACGACAATAACCATGATAATAATGACAATTATAACGAAAATAACGATAATAACGATTATAAATATTTTAAGAATATTAATAATATTAACGATAATAACAAAAATAAAGATAATAATAAAAGTAATAATATCAATAATAACGATATTAAAGATAATAACGATAATACCGAAAATAACAATAATAATAATAACAATAATAATCATAATAATAATAACGACAATAAGGGGAACGACGATAATAATAATAGTAATAATAACGATAATAAGGATAATAGCGATAACTACGATAATAATAATTACAATAATGAATATAATAACTATAATAATCATAATAATAATAATGATATCAACGATAATGAAGATGAAAACGATTACAATAATAATCATAATAACGATAATAAGGATAATAGTAATAATAAATGTAACGATAATAACGATAAAAACGATAATAACAATAATAATTATAAAAATGAAAACGATAATAATGATAATAACGATAATAATAATGACGATAATAGCTATAATAATAATAAAGGTAATAATAATAATAATAAAAAAGATAATAACGTTAATAACGAAAATAACGATTATAATATTAACGATAATATCAATAATATCGATAATAATAATAACACTACTAACGATAATAACGATAAAAATAATAATAATAACAAAAATGACGAAATTAACGATAATAACGATAATAACGATAAGAACGATAATAACAATAATAATAATATTGTTAACAAAGGTAATAACGATATTAACGATATTAACGATAATAATAAAAACAATATTAACGAAAATAAAGATAATAAAGATCATAACAATAATAATAATAATAATAACAGCAATAATATCTATAATTACGATAATAACGATAATAACGATCATAACGATAATAATAATAGTAATTATAACGATGATAACGACATTAACTATAATATTAATATTTACAATAATAATAATATCATAAATAACGATATTAACGACAATAATAGTAGTAATAATATCAATAATGACAATAATAACGATAATGATGTTAGCGATAATAATAACAATTCTAACGATAAACGCAATAATAATAATAGTAATTGTAATAATAATAGCAATAATAACGATGATAAAGATAATTATAATAACAATAATATCGACAATAACGATAATGGCGAATAACAATAATAATAATAATAACGTTAATAGCGATAATAACGATCATAATAATAATAACAGTCACAATATTAATAATAACAATAATAACGATAATATCGATAATAAGGATAATAACGATAATAAAGACAATAAAAATAATATTAAGAACGATAATAACGGTAATAAAGAGAATATCGGTAACAACGATAATAGCGATGACAATAATAATGATAACTATTATAATAATAATAAGAATAATAAAGAAAATTACGATAAATATAATAATAATAATAACAATAATATCTATAATATCTATAAAAACGACATTAGTAACAACAATAATAAAGATACTAACGTTAATAACGATATTAACGATAGTAATAATGACAATAATAACGATAACAAAGATGATAACGATAAATAATAATATATATCGAATATATAACTTATAATAATAATAATAATGTTATTGATAATAAGGTTAATAATGAAATTAACGGTAATAGAAATATTAACAATAATAACGACTATAATAATAATAATAATAACGATACTAACGATAATAAAGATAATAACGGTATTAACGATAATAACGATAGAAATAATTACAATAATAACGATAATGACGATAATAATGAGAATAACGATAATTATAAGAAAAATAATTATTATAATAACGATACTAACAATAATAACAATAAGAATTACAACGATAATAAAGAAATAAACATAATAATAATAACAATTATAACTATAATAACGATAAAAACTATAAAAACGATAATAATAATAATAATAATAGCAAAAATAACGATAACAACTATAATAACATTATTGATAATAATAATGATAACGAAACTAAGCTTAATAATGGTGTAAACTATAAAAATAATAACAATAATATCGGTGATAAAGGTAATAACGGTAATAATAATAATAATAATAACGAAAATTACGATCATAATGATAGTAACGTTTATAATGCTAATAATAAGAGCAATAATAACGATAAAAGGATAATAATTATAATGATAAATGTAATAATTACAATATTAACAATAATAGAGATAATAATAATAATAATAATAGTAATAATAACAATAATAACAGTATTAACAATAAAAACGATAATAACAATATTGTCCATAATAATAATAATAATAATAATACCGATAATATCGGTAATAACGACAATAATTATATTAAAAATGATTATAATAATAATAATAACGATAAGAACTATAATAACGATATTAATTAAAATAATGATAAATATAAAAATAATAACGATAGTGATGAAAATAAAAATTTTAATAATAACGATAATTTCTATAATAGTGATAATAATAATAACGATAATAACGATTAAACTATAATAACAATAATAATAATAATATTATTATTAACAATATTAACGATAACAAGAACAAAAGTGATAAAAAAATTAATAATAAAATAGAAAATAAGGTTAATAATGATGACAACGATAATTATAATAACAATATTAACGATAATAACGATAATAATGATTATACGGATTATAACAATAACGATAATGAGAATAATAACGATAATAATTATAGTAACTATAATAACGATTACAACAATAAGAACGATAATAATAAATACGATAATACCGATAATAAAGATAATTACAATAATAACAATAGTAATAATAAAGATGATAACAAAAATAACGATTGTAATGATTATAACGATAATAATATTAATAATTTTAACATAAATATCGTTAATAACGATAATTATTTTAATAGAAGTAATCATAACAATATTAACAATGTTTGCAATAATAATGATAGTAAGGATAATAATAGTTGTAACAATTAAAGTAATAAGCAGTAATAACGATAATATAAACAATAAGGATCATAGTAATAATAATGAAAACGATAATAACGATAATTACGATATTAATATTGATAATAATAATAATATTAATAACGATAATTACGTTAATAAAGATAAGAATATTAACAATAATAACAAACAACGATAAAAAGGATAATAGTAATAACGATAATAACGACAATAATAATTTTAAAAATATTGATAAAAACGATAATAACAATAATAATAATAATAGTAATAATAATGAAAACTATAAAAACGATAATAACGATATTAATAATGATAATAATAACAATAATAAAGATAATAACGGAAATAATAATAATAATAATAATAATATCAATAATAACGAAAAGAACGCTAATAATAATAGTCATAATATCTATAATGACACTAATAACGGTAACAACAACAATAATATATACGAAAATATCGATAATTTTGATAATGATAATATCAATAATAAGAATAATAAAAATAATAATGATAATAATAACAATAATACTAACAAAAACAATAACGATAATAACGATAATAACGTTAATAACGATTGTTGCGATAATAACGATTATAATAAAAATTAACGATAAAAACGATAATATTAGTAATAATAATGACGATAATAACGATATTTACGATAATAATAATAATAATAATAAATATAACAACGATATTAACGATAATATCTATAATGGAAATAACGATAATTACGATAATAACGATGTTAACGTTAATAATATTAAAGATAACGATAATGTCGATAATATTAACTGCACTATTAAGGATAATTAAGATAAAAATAATAATAATAAGGATAATAACTGTATCAAAGATAATAACGATAATAACGATATTAACGACAATAAAACTAATAATCATAATAAGGGGTAATAAAGATTATAACGATAATATTGATAATAACAATAATAATAATTGTAATAATTAAAATAATAATGATAATATAGGAAATAAGGATAATAATAATAACAATAATAACGATAATAACGATATTAATGATAATAACGACAATGATAATAATAGTAATAATAATTAAAACGATAATAACGATTATAATAATAATAATAACAAGAATAAAGATAATAACGGCAATAATAATTATAAAAATAATAATAATAATAGTATCGATAATATCGATAATAACGATAATAATAATATTATTAATAACACAATGACAATAATAACGATAATAAGGATAATAATAAATATGATAAAGTCGATATCATCGACAATAGTATTAACAATATTAATGATATTATCGATAATAATATTAACAATATTAACAATAATGTCGATAATAATAATAATATTATTAACGATAATATATATAAAAATTATAACAATAATAATAATAACGTTAATTACGATAATAACGATAATAAATATAGTAATTATAAAGCTAATAGCAATATTAACGATGATATAATTAATAATTTTAATAACGATAATAATAAAATTATTATTAATAATTATAATAAAGATAAAAACGATAAAAAAATAATAACTATAATAACGAAAATAAAGTAACGATTATAATAACAACGACAATATCGATAATAGTATTAATAATAATAATCATAATAACGGTGTTTACAATTATAATAATAACAATAATAAAGAAAAGAACGATTAATCTTTAATAACGATATTAATGATAACGATAATATCTATAATAACGATGTAACGATAATAACTATAATAATAATATTATTCATGACAATAAAACCAATAATAACGGTAATAAGTATAATAATAAATACGATAAAGTCGATAATATACATAAGATTATTAACAATATTAGCGATAATATCGATAATAATAATAACAATATTAACAATAATATCAATAAAATTAATAACAATATTAAAGATAATATCTATAAAAATAATAATAATAATAATAAAAGTAATGACGATAGAAGAGATAACAACAATGATAATAATAATAACGATAATAAGGATAATAACGTTAATAAAAATAATTATAATAAAGATAACAATAATATTGACGAAAGTAGCGATAATAATATTTACATTAAGAAAGATAATTACGATAATAATGATATTAGCGATAAAAATTATAATAATGACAACAATAATGACGATAATAACGTAAATAATAATAACAATAATAACGTTAATAATAATAATTACGATAATAATAATAAAAATAATAACGATTACAAAGACAATTTCGATAGTAACGATAATAATAATTACAATAACGAGAATAACGATATTAACAATAACGATAATAGCGATATTAACGATAATATTGATGATAATATTAGCAATTATAACGATAACAAACGACAATAACGATAGTAAAGATAATAATATCTATAATAACGATAATAATAATAATAGTAATATCGATAAAGGCAATAACGATAATAACGGTAATAATAATAATAATAAAGATAATTACGATAATAACGATAATAATAATAACAATAATAACGATAATAACGACATTCACGATAATAATATTTAAAATAATAACGATAATAACGTCATTCACGATAATAATAATTACAATAATAAAGATAATAACGACAATAATGATAAGAAGGAAAATAATTATAATAATAATATCAATAGAAACGATAAAAATGGTAATACTATGATTATAACAATAATAACGTTAATAACGATATTAACCATAATAAAATTAATAACTATATTAACACTAATAACGATAATAATTTCAGCAATAATAGCGATAATAGCTACAATAACAGTAACAATAATAATAACATTAGTGACAATATTATCGATGATATCGATAACAAAAATAACGGTAATGACAATAATAATAATAATAGTAATAAAAATAGTAATTATAATAACGTTAATAATAATTACAATGATAACGGCAATAATGATAATGATATTAATAAAGATATTAGTAATAATAATAGTAGTAATTTATAACTATTATAACGAAATAAACGATAATAACGATAACAATAATAACGATTATTACCATAATAACTAAAATAATAAAAACGATAGAAACGATACTAGTAAAAATAATAATACCAATAAAAACAATAATAAATTTAATAATAATAAAAAGAATAACGATAGTAAGATATTAACGATATAAATGATGATCAAACCAAAAACTACGAAAACAACGATAATAATTATAACAATAATAACAATAATAATTACAATAATTATAACTATAACAACGATAATAAAAATAATAACGATAATAACGATAATAACGATAATAATAAATATAGTAATAATAACAATAATAACGACAATATCGATAATAATGATAATAATGATAATAGTAATAAAAACGATAATAATAAAAATTATAATAATTACGATAATAACGATAATAGTCCATGTAATAATAATACTAATAACTATAATAACGAAAATAACGATAATAATTATAATAACGATTAAAATAACAACGATAATACCGATAATGGTATTATTAATAATAACGATAATAACGATATTTACGATAATAATAATAACAATAATATAGAAAAGAAGGATATTATCAATAATAACAATATTAATATTAACGATATTAACAATAATAACGATGAAACGATAATAATAATATCAATATTATCGATAATAATGATAATAATAATAATGATAATAGCAATAATAACGATAATAAAGATATTAACGATAATAATGATAATGATAATAATGATAATAATAATAATAATAATATCAAAAATAACAATAATTACCATAATGACTATAATGACGATAATAATAATAACGATAATGACGATGATAATAATATCTATAATAAAGTTAATAACTATAAAAATAATAATAATAATAACGATTATTAAGATATCAATGATAATAGCGATAATAATGATAATTAAAATAACGATATTAACAACAATAATAATAATAATAATAGCGTTAAGAGGGATAATAAGTACGTCACAGATAATAATAATAACAATAATATTAATAAAACCGATAATAACAAAATAATAATAAAAATAAGGACGATTTTAACGATTTTACGATAATAGCAATAACGATAATAAAGATAAAACTCTTAACAATAATAACGATATTGAAGATTTTAACGATAAACATAATAAGGATATTAACGATTATAACGATAATAATGATAATAATAATAATAATAATAACATTAATAAAGTTAATAGCGTAAATAACGATAATAGCGATAATAACTATATTAACTATAAAAACGACAATAAAATTAATAATAATAATGAAAATAATAATACCGTTAATGACGATAATAGCGATAATAGTAGTATATGCAATATCAATAATAATAATAATATCGATATAAAGATAATAACGATAATAATATTACCGATTACAACGAAAATAATAATAATAATAATAGCGATAATAACGAAAATAACGACAATAACGATAATAATGATAATAATAATAATAATCATAATAATAATAATAATAATAATAATAATAGTTTTAAAAATAATAACAATAATGACTTTAATAACGATAATAATTGTGGTAATGTTAAGAATCAAAACAATAATAACGATCCTAACGATTATGACGATAACAGTATAATTGTTAATAACGTCTATAATCATAATAATAATAATAACTATAATAACGATAGTAACGACAATAATAATAATAATAATAACGATAAAATGGATAATATCTATGTCAACGATAATAATAATAACAATAATATCAATTAAAACGATAATATCGATAATAATAATAATAATAATAATAATAATAACTATATTAACGATAAGAACGATAATAATGATAATTATTTAACAATAATAACGATATTAAAGATTTTAAGGATAATAATAATAAGGATAATTACGATAATAAAGAAAGGAATAATAATTTAATATCGATAGTAACAATAATAACGACAAAGACAATAGTAACTATAATGATAATAACGATAATAACGATGATAATAATAACGATCATAAAGTTAATAATAAAAATAATATTAAAGATAATAACGATATTAAGGATAACATCGGTAATAATTGTAACAACATTAACAATAAAAACGATAATAATAATAACAGCAAAAACATTAATAACGATATTAACTATAATAAAATTTATAATAATAACGACAATGACAATAATAATGATAATAATAGAAGTAATAATTAACAATATTAAGAGTATTAAATATAACAATGATTATAATGAGAATAGTAGTAGTAATAATAACAGTAATAACAATAATAACGATAATAACGATTATAACAATGTTAACGATTAAAATATTGACGATAATAACGATAATAACCATAATAATATTAATGATAATAATAAAGATAACAACGCTATTAACGATAATAATGACAGTAATAATAATAATAATAACAAAGATAACGTTAACAATGATAATACTGATAATAACGATAATAACAATAAAAATAGTAGAAATATATAAATTAATAATTATAATAACGATAAAAACGATTTTAACGATAATAATAATAATGACGATAAATAGGATAATATCGATAATAATAATAACAATGTTAACGATAATATCGATAATAGAAATAACATTAATAACTATAATTACGAAAATAACGATTACAACGATAATAATAATAAGAGTAATAATAAACAAAATAAATATAATAACGACACAATAATAATAATAATAATAACGATAATAACGGCAATAACGATAGAAATAATAGAAAAATAACTATAATATCAATAATAAAGTTAAAAGAGATAATAAAGATAATATCGTTAATAATAATCACGATAGTAATGATAATAGCGATAAAAAAAATAACGATATTAACGATAATATTGACAATATTAAAGATAATAATGATAATAATGTTAAAACGATAATAATTATCATAATTATAGTAGTAATAACGTTAATAACGATATTAAAAATAAAAATAATAATGATAATATAGATAATAATAATAAAATTCATAACCTTAATAACGTTAATAACGATAATAACGGTAAGAATAGTAAAATTGACAGCTCTAATAATGTTAATAAAGATATAATATTATTAATAATAACGATAATAACGGTAAAAACGATAATAATAATAGTAATAACACTAGTAATAATAATAATGGTAATTACGATAATAACAATAATAATAATAGTTATAATAGCATTATAACAATAATAACGATAACAACGATAATAACGATATCTATAATAACGATAATAAATACAATAATAACAACAATATTAATATCACTTATGACTATAATAACGATGATAACCATAATGACGATAATATCGATAATATCGATAATAATAATAATAATAATAACAGTAATAACGACAATAACATTAATAACGACAACAATAATAATAATAATAATAATAATAATAATAATAATAATAATAATAATAATAATAATAGTAATAAAAATAACGATAATAAAGATAATGACGACAATAATAATAATAATAAAAATATTAATTATAATAACGATAAGGAGAATAATAACGATAATAATAATAATAATAACAATTATAATAAGAACTATAATAACGTTAATAACCATAATAACGACAATAAAGATAATAATGATAATAACAATAATAGTAATAATAACTACGATAATAACGATAATAACGATAACAATAATAATAACACTAACAATATAAATAATTACAATAGTAACGATAATAACATTATGACGATAATAATAATAATAATATTAACGATAAAAGCGATAATGAATATAATAACGATAATAAGGATAATAACATGATAGTTATTAACGATAAAAACAACAATAAAGATAATAACAATTACAATTATAAAGATATTAATGAAAATAGCGATAATAATGATAATAAATACAATAAGAACAATTATAATAACGATAATAATGATAATATCGATAATAATAATATCGAAAATAAAGACAATAATAAAAATAATAATAACGATAATAATGATAATAACGATAACATAGGTAATAATAAAAACAATAATATCGATAATAACGATATTAACGATATAATAATAATAATAATAATTTCGTTAATTAGGATAATTTCGAAAATATCGGTAATAACTACGATAACAGGGAAATCGATAATTAACAATAAAATTGATAATAACGATATTGACTACATTAAATGTAATAATAATAACGATAATAACGATAATATCGATAAAAATAATAGCGACAATGACGACAAAAGTAATAATAATATTAATGGTATTAACGATAATAACGATAATAGTAAATATAATAATAACGATAGTAAAGATAATAACGAATAATAATAATTACAACAATAAAAATAGTAATGATAAAAATAATAACGATGATAACGATATTGGCGATAATAATAATAATATTAACAACGATATTATGTATAATAACGATATCATCGAGAATAATAAAAATAATATCGATAATAACTATAATAACGACAATGATAATAATAATATTAACGATAATAATGATAATAACGATAATAATAATAATAATAACATTAAAAACAATAATACCGAAAATAAACAATAATAATAACAGCATTACAAACAATAATATCGATAATAACGAATAGAAATATAATAGTATTAACAATAATATTGCTGACAACGATAATAACGATAATTATTATAATTACATATAGATAATAAGGATTATAATGATAAGAACGTACATAACTATATAGAAGAAAATAACGGCAATTATAATTATAATAATAACGATAATGACGATAATGACGATAATAACGATAATGATGATAATAAGGATTATAATCATATCGATAGTACCGATAATGGTAATAATAATAATAATGATAATAACGAATATAATAGTAATAATAATAACAATAAAAGCTTTAAAAACGATAATAATAATAATAACGATAATAAGGATACTACCGATAACAACGATAATAAATATATCAATAAAAACGATAATAACGATATTAACGATAATAATGATAATAACAATAAGACACTATCGGTCTGATACGATGTAATGATACGATAATAACGATTACTGTAATGATAATATTACCGATATTTTCAATAATAACGATAATGACGTTAATAATAAAAATAATAATAAGGTAATAACGATATTAACGACATTAACGATAAAAATAATAATAACAATAATAATAAAAATAACAATTACAATAATAACGATAATAACTATAAGAATGAGAACAATAATAACGATCATAGCGTTAATAATGATAATAATAACAGCAATAATAACGATAACATCGTTAATAACAATAATCGTAATAATAACGATAATAGTGGTAATAACGATGACAACGATATAAATAGTAATAGTAATAACGATAATAACGATATTAACGAAAATAAGGATAATAATAATAGCAATAATAACAATAATAGAGATATTAATGATAATAAGAATAATAAAGATAGTAACAATAATAATAATAGTAATAATAAAGTTAATAACGTTATTCACGATAATAACGATAATTCTAATAACAGTAATAAAGATAATAGCGATAATATCGATTATAATAATAACAATAAAATCGATAGTAATGATATTAATGATAACTATAATAACATTAATTACGATAATAACGACAATAATAATAATAATAATACCCATAATAATATTAACAATAATAACGATAATGAATATTTTTACGATAATAATAATAACGATAATAACGATAATAACGATTATAATAATAATATTAATAACAAAGGATATATCGATATTCACGAAAATAACGATAATAATGATAATAACGATACTAATAAAAACAAAAATAACAATAATAACGAAAATAACGATTATAATGATAATAACTATAATACTGATATTAACAATAAGAATAAAAGTAATAATAAAGACATTAACGTTATGAACGATAATAACGATAATAATATTAACAATAATAACGATTATAACTATATTAAAAATAACAGTAATATACGATAACAAAGATAAAAACAACAATAATAATAGTAAAACATACGAAAATAAGGATAATAATAATAATAATAATAATAACGATAATACCGATAATTACGTTAATAATTCTAGTAGTAATAACTATAATAACGGTAATAACAATTTTTATGAAAACAATAGTAACAATAAAATCGATAATGTCGATTATAATAATAATAATAACAACGATAATAACGATATTAACGATAATAACTATAATAATAAGAGCAATAATTACAACAATAACGATATGAATGATAATAACGATAACAACGGACACAAAATAATAATAATAGAAATAATAAAGGTCATAACGATATTAAACATAATATCGTTAGTAATAATACTAATAATAACGATAAAAACGATTATAATGATAATAACGATAATAACAGTAATAAAAATGACAATAATAACGATAATAGCGATAATAATAGAACTAATAATAACAATGTAAACAATAATGACGATAATAACGAAATAACGATAATAAAATTAGTATAATAACAATAATAAAAATAATAACGATAATACCGTTAATATTGATAATAATAATACCAATATTCACATTAATACCGATAATAATAATAATAATAATAATAATAATAACAATAATATCGACAATGACGATAAAAACGATAATAATAATAACGATAATATCGAAAAAAGAAATAATAATAATACCGATAGAAAAAATAATAACGATAAGGACAATAATCATAATAATAATTATAACTATTATAAAGATAATTACATTAATAACAGTAATAATAATAAAATTAATATCGATAATTACGTTAATAACTATAATAATAATAGCAATAATTACGATAATAACGATAATAGTAATAATAATAGTAATAACAATATTAAGGATAATAACGATAATAACGATAATACTAGTAACGATGACAACGATAAAAACAATAATATTAATATTAATATTAACGAAAATAAGGATAATATCGATAACAACGATACTATTAATTATAATTATGAAGATAATAACATAATTCACGAACATAACGATAAAATGATAGTAACATTACTAATAATAATATTAATAACAATAATAACGATAAGAACATTAATAATGAGAAGAAAATGAAAGTTAATAACAATAATAAGGAAAATTATAATTACAATAATAACGATACCAACGACAATAACGATAAAAATAATAATAATAATAACGAAAATAACGATAATAACGATACAATAATAAAGGTAATAACGATAATAACGATTATACGGATTATAACAATACGTTAATATCTATAATTGTAATAATAATAAGAACGATAATGAAGATACAACGATAAAAATGATAATTACTATAATAAAGATAATTGCAATAATAACTGTAATAATAATAGCAATATTAACGTTAATCATGATAATAAAGATAATAACTATAATAACGATAATACCAATGAAAATACTAGTAATAATGGAGATATTAAAGATAGTAACGATAATAACGATAATAATAATAACAATAAAGATAATAACGATATTAATAATAATAATAATAACAATAAAAACGATAATAACAAAAAAATTAAAAAGAATAATAACGAATATAATGATTATAACGATAATACTAATAGCAATAATGACGATTTTAACGTTAAGAACGAAAAAAATAAAACCTTAAATGAATATTATAACATTATCAATGATAATAATAATAATGACGTTAATAATAATCATCATAAAAAAGATATTAACGATAATAACTACAATAAAAATTATAAAAAGAATAATAATAATTATAGTAAAGACATAATATCGATAATATCGATAATATTAATAACAATATTATTGATAAGATCGATAATAATAATAATAATAATAACGATAATATCGATAGTAAAAATAATAATGATAATAACGATAGTAAAGATAATAACTATAATATCGACTATAACAATAATAATAATAACGATAATAACGATAATTACAATAATGCGATAATATTAATAACGATAATAACGATAATAACGTAAATAACGACAATAATAATAGAAATAATAACAATAACAACGATAACAAAGATAATAACGATAATAATATTAACGATAATATCGACATTATTAATAATAATGACAACGATAATAATGATAATAATGATCGTAAAACTAATAACAATAAAGATAATAACAATATTAACGATAATAACGATAATAACGATAATAAAAATAATAATAGTAATAGCAATAATAACAATAGTGACGATAATAACGATAATAACGATAATGTCATATACAATACTGATGTACAATATTGATAACAATAATAATTATAAAGATAATAACGAAATTGACCACAATAACGATAATGGTGATAATAACAATAATATTAATAATAATAGTAACAACAATAACGATAATTACAATAATAATAACAACAGCAATAACGGTAATACCGATAATAACGATAATAATAATAACAATGATAACGATAATAACGATAAGTACGAATATAATAATGCCGCTATTAACGAAAACATTAATAATAATTATATCGGTAATAACGACAATAACAATAAAAATAATAAAAATAAAAAATATAATAAAGAAATCAACGATAGTAATTGTAATAATAAAATAATAATAACGATACTAACGATAATAACGATATTAACGATATTATCGATAACATTAACAATAATAATAACAATATTGACGACAATAACGATAATAACGATATTAATAATAACAATTTTAACGATGACATCGATAATAATAATTAAAATATTAACGATAATATAGATATTAATAATAATAATAATTACGATTATGACGATAATAACGATAATAACGATTACAATAACAACAATAGTAACGATAATTGTATTAATAATAATAACGACAATAACGATAATAACGATAATAATAATAATAATAATAATAATAAAGATAATGACGATATTGATGACAAAAACGATAATAATGATAACAATACAAATTATAATAATATTAATAATAATAACGACGATAATAACAATAATAATGAGAAGAACAATAAAGATAATAACGATAATAAGGATAATAATAATAACGATAATAAGGATAATAATAATAACGATAATAACGATAAGAGTAATAATAATATCGATAGTAACAATAATTACGATAATAACGAAAATAACGATAATAATAATAAAATTAATGACGATAATTCGTTAATAGTAATAATAATAACAACAATAATAAAGATAACAACGATGATAAGGATAATAGTAACGACGATTATAAAGACAATAATAATAATAATATTATCGATAATAAAGATAATGACGATTATATTAATAATTGTAATAATAATAAAAACGATAATAACGATAATTACGATAATAATAATAATAATAACAATGATAAAGATAATAGCGAAAATAATAATAGTAATAATAATAATAATAATAATAACATTAATATCGATAATAACGGTAATAATAATAACAATATCAACGATAATATCCATAATAATAATAACAATATTAAAGATAATATCGATAATAATAATAATTATAATAAAAACAGTAATATCGACAATAAAGATAATAACCTTAATAATAATGATTATAATGATAATAACGAAAATAACGATATTAACGATTATAATAATAACGCTAATAACGATAATAATGATAATAATATTATTTATAATAACGATAAAAACGATTATAATGGAAATAAGAATATTAACAATATCGATAATAACGAAAATAACGGTAATAGCGATAATAATAATATTAGTAATAGTAGTAATAATA
Organism: Vespa crabro; assembly: GCF_910589235.1. Classification (NCBI taxonomy): domain Eukaryota; kingdom Metazoa; phylum Arthropoda; class Insecta; order Hymenoptera; family Vespidae; genus Vespa; species Vespa crabro. The sequence goes on from NW_025813595.1 coordinate 4,975,140, forward strand.
AAAATGATAATTACGATAATAACGATAATATTAATAGATATAATAACATTATGACAATAATAACGATTGAAACGATAAATAAGATATCCATAATACCGATAATAAAGACAATAATAATAACAATAATAAAATTGATAATAACTATAATAACGATAGTAAACATGAAGACGGCAATGAAGATAATAATTATAACGATAATAACGATAATATCGATAATCATTATATTAAGAAGAGCGATAATAACGTGAATAGTAATAACTATAAATTCGATAATAATGATATTAATGAAAATAACTATAATAATAATATTAAATAATACACTAATACGGATAATAACAATAACAATAATAACAATTATACGATTATTACGATAATAACGATAATAATAAGATTAATAGTAATATCGATAATAAGGTTAATTACGAAAATAGCGGTAAAAATGATAATAACTATAATAACAACCATAATAATAATAATAATAATAACGATAATAAATATAATAGCGATAATAATAATAACAACATCAAAGATAATAACGATATTAACAATAATAACGATAATAAAGATAATAATAATAAATATAATGAAAATAATAATTATAACAAAAATAACAATAATAAAGATAATAACGTAATAACGATAATAATAATAAGATTTATGAAGATATTAGCTATAATAACGATAATAACGATAATAATTGTAATATTAACAATAATAACAATAATAACAATAATGGCAGTAATTACAATATTAACGATAATAACGATAATAATAATAACACTTATAACAATAATATCGAAAATAACATTAATTACGATAATAATAATAACAATTGTAGCGATAATATCGATAAGAATGATAATAATATTAATAATAATATCAATGACAACGATTATAACGCTAATTATTAAAAGATTATACCTAAAATAAGGATAATAATGATAGGAGCGATAATTATAATAACAATAATAATTATAATGATAATAACGAAAAAATAATAATAATAATACCTATAACAACGATAATATAGATAATAATAGTAGTAATAATAACAATATTAGCAAAAATAACGATAATAACGATAACTATATTAACGATAATAAAGTTAGTTATAACAATATTAATAACAATAATAACGATAATAAAGATAACAATAATAATCAATAACGATAATGACGATAACGTTAATAATAATAATAATAACTATAATAATAATAACTATGAAAACGATAATAACCATAATAACGACAATAACAATGATAGCGATAATAATAATAATAATAATAATAATAATATTAACGTAAATAGCGGTAATAACGGTAAGAACGATATAAATAGTAGTAAAAATAAACGTAATTACCATAATAAGGATAATAACATTCAAGTAAATAACGATAATAAAGACAATAATATTAATAATTATAACGATAATAATGATAATAACGATAATTATTGAATCGAAAATAACGACAATAATAATAATAATAATAACGTTGATAAGGATAATAACGATACCATCGGTAAAAATAATAACAAAAATATAGATAATAACGATAATAACGATAATAACGACATTTAATATAATAATAATAACGATAATATCGATAATAATAATAACGATAATGACGACAAAAGTAATAATAATATTAATGGTAATAACGATAATAATGATAATATCGATAATAATTATAACGTAAATGACGACGATAATAATAATCATAATAACGATAATAAGGATAAATAAGATAACATCGATAATAATAATAGCAACATTAACAATAATATCAATAAAAACGATGATAATCATAGTAATAATAATAACAACAACAATAATAATAATAATAATAATAACATTAATAACGATAATAACCATAATAACGATAATAGCGATATTAATTATAATAATTATAACAAACTACGATAATTATGATAAAAATAATCATAAAAATATCGGTAATAATGATTATAACGATAATAAAAATTAAAACGACAATAATATTGATAATAATAATCAAAATAATAATAAAGTCGATGACGATAATAGCGATAATAGTAGGAGTAGTAATATCAATAATAACAATAATAATAATAAGAAAGATAAAACGATAATTATATTTACGATTATAATAAAAATAGTAATAATAATAATAACGATTATACCGATAATAACGATAATAACGATGATAATAATAATAATAATAATAATAATAATAATAATAATAATGATAATAATAATAATAAAATTGAAAACAATAATTTGTATGATAACGACAATAATAGTGGTTATGTTAAGAATAATAACTATAATAACGATAATATCGAATATGACGATAACAATATTAATGTTAATAACTTCAATAGTAATAATAATAATAACGATAATATCGATATTAACGATAATAATAATAATAATAATAATAATAAAGATAATAACGATATTTTCGATAATAACGATAATAACGCTAAAAACTTTAATTACGATAATGACGATAGTAACGATTATAATAATAACGATAATAAGGATAATAGTAGTAATATTATTAACGATAATAACGATATTTACAAAAAATAATTATAATAATAATAAAGCTAACAACGATAATAACGATAATAACGATAATAATAATAATGATAATAAAGACAAAGAATAATTATAAAATATCAATAGTAACAATATTAACGATAATTACGATAATATCGATAATAATAATAACGATAGTGACGATTATAATAATAACGATCATATGGTTTATGATGATAATCATAAGAAAAATAATTATAGTAGTAGTTGAAATAATAACGATAATAAGGGTAATAAAAACGACAATAATAACGATATTAACGGAAATAGTTATAACAATATTGACGATAACAACGATGATAAAGATATCTATAATAGCGATAATCAAGACAACAATAATATCAATAATAATATCGATAATAACTATAATAACGATATTAACAATAATGACGATAATAACGTTAATAATAAATAAGATAATAAAGATAATATCGGTAATAATAATAATAATAATAACGGTAATAACGATAATAACGATAATAACGACAATAATAATAATAAAAATAACAATTAAAATAATAACTCCAATAACTATAATAATGAGAACAATAATAACGACCAAAACGTTAATAACGATAATAATAATAGCAATAATAACAATATTACAGATATTAATAATAAAAAGCATAAAAATGTTGGTAACAATAACATTAATATTAATAATAATGTTAATGACATTATTAACGATAATAACGATAATTTCGAATATAATAATAACAATAAAATCGATAGTAAGGATATTAATTATAACAATAATTAGATTAATTACGATAATAACGATCAAAAGTAATAATAATAGTAACCATAATAACGATAATAACGATAATAACGATAATAATAATAATAATTTCAAAGGTTATAACGATATTAACTAAAATATCGATAATCATGATAATAACTATACTAATAATAATAATAATAAAATTAAGAACAGTAAGAACGATTATAATGATAATATCTATATTAACGTTATTATCAATTAGAGTAATAGTAATAATAGAGATATAGTAATAATAATGTTAATAACGTTATTAACGATAATAACGATAATAATATTAACAATTATAACGATAATAACTATATTAAACATAATAATAATATACGATAACAAAGATAACAACAACAATAATAAAAGTATACTAAGGAAAATATGAATAATAACGATAACAGCGTCAGTAAAAAAAATAATATTTTCGATGATAACTATAATGACAATAATAATATTAACGATAATATCGATAATAACGTTAATAATACTAGTAGTAATAATTATAATAACAGTGATACCTACATTTATGAAAACAATAGTAACGATAGTATCGTTAATGTCAATTATTATTGTAATAATAATATCAATAAAAACGATAATAACAATAATAATAATAATAATAATGACGATAGTAACGATAATAACGATTATAGTAATAACGATATTAACGACAATATTAAAAATAATAATTACGATAATAATGATATTAACGATAATAATAATAGTAATAATATCGATAATAACTATAATAACGATTGTAATGATAATAATTTTAACGCAAAAACGATTTTAAATATTTAAACGATATTAATAATAAGAATAATAACGATAAGAACGATACTAATAATAATAATAATAATAATAATAAAAATAAAAACAATAATTTGTATAATAACGATAATAATAGTGGTAATGTTCAGAATAATAACAATATTAACGATAATAACGATTATGACGATAAAAATATTATTGATAATAATGTCAAAAGTAATAATAATAATAATAACTATAAGATCGATATTAACGATAATAACTGTAATAACGGTAATAACTATAATAACGATAATTGTAGTAATATTAATTAGGACAATAACGATATTTACGATAATAATTATAATAAAAATTAAGATAACAACGATAGTAACAATAATAACGATAATAATATAACAATATTAATAATAATATCGAAAATTAAAATAATAATAATAGCAATAATAACGATATTAAAGAAAATAGTAATAACAATAGTAACGAAAACAACGATAACAACATTAATAATAATAATAATAATATCGAAAGTAATTAAAATAACGGTGACAACTATAATATTAATAACAATAATAACGATAATAACGATAATAACTATAGTAATAATACTAATAATAACGATAATAACAATATTAATGGCAATATCGATAATAACAGTAATATTAATAGTCATATTGAGGATAATAACGATAATAACGTTACTAACGATAATAGCGATACTAATATTAACAATATTAAGGATAATATCGTTAATAATTGTAACAATATTCACGATAATATCGATAATAATAATAACACAAAAACAATAATAACGATAATAATTATAATAAAATTTATAATAATTACGGTAATAACCATGATAATAATAGTAATAATAATGGTAATAACGATAGGAAAAGTATCTAACGATAATAATAATAACAACAATAACGATAATAGTGACTATGATGATAAGAAAGATAATAATAATAATAAAAATAAAAATAATAACGAAAATAACGATGATAATCATAATAATAAAAGTAATAATAACAATTTAAGAATAGTAACTATTATAACGATTATAACGATAATAGTAGGAGTAATAATAACAGTAATAAAAATAATAACGGTAATAAAAATTAAAAGAAAGTTAACGATTATAATATTAACGATAATAACGATAATAACCATAATAGTAATAATAATAATGAAGGCAACAACTATATTAACGATAATAATGACAGTAATAATAACAATAATTATTATAATAACGATAACAATGATAATACTGATAATAACGATAATAACAATAATAATAATAGTAATAATTAAGATAATAACGATATTAACGATAATGAGGATAATAACAATAACAATAAAAACAACAATAGCAATTATAATCCTTTAACGATATTAATATTTATCAAAATTACAATAATATTGATAATAATGATAATAACGATAATAATTGTAGCAATAATAACAATGATAACACTAATAACGATAATTGCGATAATAATAGTAATAATATTAACAATAATAACAATAATATTGATAATAAGATTATTACCGATGATAATGATAATTATAATATTCATAATAACTATAATAAGGATATTATCAATAATAATAATAACGATAATAATGATAAGAAAAATATCGATGAAAACAATAAAATAGAATATAATAATTAAAACTTTAACGATAAAATCGATATTAATAATAATAAATTTAACGTTAATAACCATAATAATAATAATAATAATAGCAATAATAACCGTAACACGGAAAATAACGAGAATAATAATAACGATTATAACAATAATAGTAATAATTATAATATCGATAGTAACAAGAATAACTATAATGACGATAATAGCGATAATGATAATAACTATAATGACGATGGATATAATAACGATAATATCTTTAATAACGACAATAATAATAATAATAATAGCGATATTAAAGATATTAACGTTAATAACGATAATAATAAAAACAATTAAAACAATAATAACAATAATTATGATAATAACAATAATAATTATAATAGTGATAGCATTAATAACGATATTTACGATAATAATAATAATAATAAAGATAATAACATTATTAACGATAATAACGATAATAAAGAAAATAACGATAATAATAAAAACAATTAAAACGATAATAACAATAATTATGATAATAGCAATAATAATTATAATAGTGATAGCATTAATAACGATATTTACGATAATGGCAATAATAATAAAGATAATAACATGATTAACGATATTAAAGATAATAAAATAAATAATACTAACAAAATAACGTTAATAACGAAATTATCGATAATAACGATAATAATAATAGTAATAACAATAACGATAAAAAACATAATAACAATAATAATAATAATAATAATAATATTAATATAATTAATAATAATTATAATAATAACGATAATAACGATAATAACGATAATAAAAAAAGAATAATAGCAATAAAAACGGTAAATACGATAATAATAATAGTAATAATAACGATAATTTCGAAATAAACCACAATAACGATAATAATAATTACAATTATAACGATAATAACGACAACAATGATAATAAGGAAAATAATTATAATAATAATAATAATAAAAACGATAAAGATGATAATAATACTTACAATAATAATGATAATAACAATAATAACGATATTAACTATAATAAAATTAATAACTATATTTACTTTAACAACGATAAGGATATTAGGAATAATAGCGATAATAACTATAATTACGATAATAATAATAAAAGCCTTAATAACGATATAAACGATTATAACGATAATAATAATAACGGTAAGAACAATAATAATAATAATAGTAATAACGATAATAATTATAATAATATTAATAATAATAACAATATTAACGGCAATATTAATAATAATAATAATAAAGATAAGAGCAATAATAATAATTGCAATAACATTAGTAAACATTATAACGAAAATAACGATAATGACGATGACAATAATAACGATTATTACAATAATAACAAAAATAATAAAAACGATAGTTTCGTTAATAGTAATAATCATAATACCGTAAAAAAGATAATAAATTTAATAATAAATAAATAATAACGATAATAACGATATTATCGGTATAATTATAACAATAATATCGATAATTTCGTTATAAGAAGTAATAATAAATACATTAATAACGATAATACTAATAACCATAATAAGGATAATAATAATAATAATAATAACAATAACAACGATACTAACGATAATAACGATAAGAACAAAATTAACGATAAGAACAAGATTTATAAAAATAATAATATCTATAATTATGATAAGAAAGATTAGAACTATAATAATAATAACAATAATAACAATAATAACGTAAATAACTAAAAAAAAATGATTTAAATAAGATATTAACGTTAATAAATAGAATAACAGTAATAACGATAATAACGACAATAATAATATAAATAAAAACGATAATGACGCTAATAACAATAATAATAATAATAATAATAATAATAATAATAATAATAATAATAATAATAATAATAATAATATCGATAATAACAATAATAACTGAAATTATAATATTAATAACAACAATAATTACAATAATAGCGATAATAACGATAATAATAAATACGATAAAGTCGATAATATCGATAAAAATATTAACAATATTAACGATAATATCTATAAGCATAAAAAAAATAATAATAATAGTAATAACGATAATAACGATAATAATAGTAGTATTAATAACATTAATAACAATAATAGCGGTAATAACATAATTAACGGTAATAAGGATAATTATAATAACCATATTAACAATAATAACGATATTATCGATGATAACAATAACAATAATAACGATAATATCTATAATAATAATAGTATTATTAACGTTAACATCGATAATAATAATAATTATAATAACATTAATAATGATAATATCGATAATAACTATAATAATAATAAAGTAAATAACGATAATAATTATATTAACGATAATAATAATAGTAATAATATCGATAATAACAATAACAACGATAATAATGAAAAACTAATAATAACGACATTAATAACTATAATAAATATAATAACGATATGCTATTAACGATAATGACGACAATATTAGTAATAGTAATAACGATAATAACGATAATTACAGCAATAAAATTAATAATAATAAAGATAATAACGATATTATCGAAAATAAAGATAAAAGCTATAATAATAATACTAATAAGAACAATAACATCGATAATAACGATAATAAAAATTATATCAGTAACGACAAAATGACTAATAACAACAATAAAAATGATAATAACGATAACAACAATAATAAGGTAAATAACTATATTAACAATATCAATAATAACGGAAATAACATTAATTTCGATATTAATAATAGCAACATTAAAGATAATAACAATAATAATAATAATAATAAGGACCTTAATAACTATAATAAATATAATAACGATATGTGATTAATGATAAAAACGAAAATAGTAGTAATAGTAATAACAATAATAACGATAATATATATTTATTAATCTATAAAAATGATAATAATAATAATAATAAAAGTAATAACGGAAATACCGATAATAACAATGATACTAATAATAAATATAAAAAGCATAATAACTATAATAATATTAATCATAATAAAGATAACAACGATAATAACGATAACATTTATAAAACAGATAATAACGATAATAACTATTATAATCCTAACGATATTAATATTTATAATAATAACAATACTACTGATAATAACGTTAATAACGATAATAATAGTAGTAATAATATCAATAATAACACTAATAACGTTAAAAGCGATAATAAGATTATTAACGAAAATAACTATAATTATAATAACCATATTAATAATAAAAACGATTTTATCAATGATGACAATAACGATAATAACGATAATATAGATAATAATGATAATATAATTAACGTTAACATCGATAATATTAATAATAATAATAACATTAATAACGATAATAACGATCATAACTATAATAATAATAACGAAAATAACGATAATAACGATATTAATGATAATAATAATAATACCAATATCGACAATAACCATAATAACGATAACAACGATAATAACAATAATAATATTAAAAATAATAGTAATAATAATAACGTTAATTACGTTAATTACGATAATATTATTAGTAATTATAACAATAATAGAAGAATAACAATAATAACGATAATAATAAAAACGATTATATCGATAATTTCAATAATAATAATAACAATATTAACGATTATATCGATAAAAATAATAACAATAATAACAATATTAAAAATAATAGTCATAATAACGATAATAATAACATTATTATTAATACCAATAATGACGATAATGACGATATTTAGAATAATAATAATAACAATAATAGAGATAAGAACGATATTATCTATAATAACAATATTAATAATAACGATAATAACTAAAATAACGATGTAACGATAATAATAACAATAATATTAACAATAATATTGATAATAATAATAATAATAGTAGCAATAATAACGACGATAAAAATAATATCCATAATAATGATAACGATAATAACGATAATATTAATAATAATAATATCAAAAATAACAATAATTACGATAATGACTATAATAACGATAATATAATTACGATAATGGCGATGTTAATAATATCTATAATAACGTTAATAACGATAATAATAATAACAAAAATATCAATAAAAACGATAATAACGATAATAACAATAGTAATATTAACAATAATAACGATAATAATTATATTACAAATAACAATAATCAACGATAACGTAGATAAAAGCAACAACAATAATAGGAAAAATAACGAAAATAAGGATAATAACGATGATAGCGTCAATAATAAAAATAACAACGATAATAACGATAATAACAATAATAATAATAACGATAATATCGATAATAACGTTAATAATACTAGCAGTAATAAGTATATTAACGGTAATAACTATATTTAAGAAATCAGTATTAACGATAGTATCTTTAATAATCATCATAATAACGATTATAACGAAAATCACGAGAATAACGATAGTAATAATAAAATTAATAACGATAATTACGTTAATAACGAAAATAATAACAGCATTAATATCGATAATAACGATAATAATAATAATAAGAATAATTACAACATTAAGGATAATAACGATAATAAAGATAATACTAATAAAGATGACAATAATAAAAACGTTAATATTAATATTAATAATATCGAAAATAAGGATAATAACGACGTCAACGATAATAATAATAACAACAAAAAGGATAATAAAATAATAAAGTTAAAGTAAATAAGGATAATAACTATGACAATGATAATAATAATAACAATACTAAAGTAATAACGATAATAACGATTATACGGATTATATCAATAACGAAAATTGAAATAATAATGAGAACGGTAAAGAAGATAAAACGATAAAAATGATAAAGACTATAATAACAAATATAATAACCATAATAATAATAACAATAATAACGATAAAAACGATATAAATCATAACAACAATAATAATATTGATAATAACTATAGTAATAGTAATAACAATAACAATAATAACGATTATAACAATAAATACAAAAAGAATAATAACGATACTAATAATAATGACGTTAATAATAATAATCATATTAGAGATATTAACGATAATAAAAACAATAATAATTATAACAATAATAATAATAATAATAATAACGATAATAACGATAATTACGATATAAGGGTAATAATAAACATAATAATAACAATATTAAAAATAATAATTATAATAACGATAATAAGTACTATAATAGTAGTAATAATGAAGGTAATAAAAATAATAGCCATAATTACGATTTTAACGATAATAATTATAACGATAATATCTATAAAATTAATAACATTATTTATGATAATATCGATATTAATAATTGTAATAATAACAATAATAACGATTATAACAATAATAACGATAATAATGATAATAACGATAATAATTATATTAATAAAAGGAACAATAATAACGATATTAACGAAAATATTAGTAACAATTGTACCGTTAAAAACGACAATAAACATAATAATATTAATAATAATAATAACGAAAGTAAAGATAACAACGATAACAATAAAAACAATAATAGCGATAATATCGAATATAATAATACCGATAATATCGATATTAACGATAATAATAATAATTTTATTAACGATAATTAAAAATAATTTCAATTATAACAATAATAATAGTAGAAATAATAACAATAATAACGGTAATAAAGATAACGATAATATTATTAACGATAACAATGATAATATTAATATAAATAATAACGATAATAACGATAATAAAGATAATAATATTAATATTAATAAAGATAATAACGATATCAACGATAATACCGATAATAACGATTATAACGGTAGTAGCGATAATAAATATAATAACGACAATAATAATAATAATAATAATAATAATAATAATAATAATATCGATAATAACGATGATAACGAAAATAAAGATAATAACTATAATAATAATTATAATAATTGCAATAATAATAACGTTAATTACAATAATAACGATAATAATCATAATAATTATAAAAATAATAGCAATAATAACAATTACAATGACAATAAACGATTTTAACGACAATAGTAATAATAATAATAACGATAAAAAAGATAATAACGATAATTATAACAACAATAATAATAATAATAAAAATAATATCAATAATTTGCATAATAACGATAATAATAATGGTAATGTTAAGAATAATAATAATAATAACGATAATAAAGATTATGACGAAAAAATTTTATTCATAATAACGTCAATGATAAAAATAATAGTAATAATGATAATATCGATATTAGTAGTAATAATAATAACGATAATAACGATATTTACGGAAATAATTATAATAATAATAATGATTATAACGATAGTAACAATAATATCGATAATAATAATAAAAATATTAATGATAATATTCAAGATTATAAAAATCATAATAGCAATAATAACGATAATATCGATGATATCGATAATAATGATATTAATAATATTAATAATAGCAATAATAACGATATTAACGAAAATTGTAATAACATTAGTAACGTAACAACGATATTAACATTAATAATAATAATAATAATTACGAAAGTAAGTACAATAACGGTGACAATTATAATATTAATAACAATAATCACGATAATAACGATAATAACGACAATAATAATACTAATAATAACGATAATAACGATATCAATGGAATTAACGATAATAACGTTTATAATAATATTCTTATAAAAGATAAGAACGATAATAACGATACTAACAATAACAGCGATAATAATAATAACGATATAAAGGATAATATCGTTAATAATTTTAAAAATACTCACGATAGTTTCGATAATAATAATAACAACAAAAAGAATAATAACGATAATAAGTATAATAAAATTATAATAATAACGGTAATAACGATTATAAAGTTAATAATAATAATAACAATATTACCGATAATAGCAATGATAATAATAGTAATAATATTGGTAATAACGATAAAAGAGTTCCTAACGATAATAATAATGACGACAATAACGATAATAATGAATATGATGATAAGAAAGATAATAATACTAATAATAATAAAAATAATGACAATAACGATCATAATGATAATAATAGAAATAATAATAACAATATTAAGAATAGTACCTTTAATAACGATTATAACGATAATAGTATTAGTAATAATAACATTAATAACCATAATAACGATAATAACGATTATAACAATGTTAACGATAATAATAATAACGGTAATAACGATAATAACAATAATAATAATAATAATAAAGATAACAACGATATTAACGATAATAATGACAGTAATAATAACAATAATGACGATAATAACGTTAACAATGAGAATACCGATAATAACGATAAAAACAATAATAATAATAGTAATAATTAAGATAATAAAGATATTTACGATAATAAGGAAAATAGCAATAACAATAATAACGATAATAACAATTATAATCCTAATAACGATATCATTATTTTTAAAAATATCAATAATACTGATAATAACGAGAATAACAAAAATAATATTAGTAATAATAAATATAATAACACTAATAATGATTATAACGATATTAACGATAACAATAGTTGTAATAATATCAATAATAACAATTATAGCGATAATAACGATATTACCGTTAATAAGTATAATTATAATATTCATAGTAACTATAATGCGAATAATACCGATAATTATAATAACGATATTAACAATAATATCGATAATAATATTATATTATCAACGATATAATCGATAATAATAATAATCATAATAACATTAATAACAATAATAACGATAATTACGATTAAAATAATAATAACGAAAATAGAGATAATAACGATAATAATAATAACAATTATAACGATAATAACGAAAATAACGATAATAACATTAATAACGACAATTATAATAATTACAATAACAGTATAAACGATAATATCGATATAATAATAACGATATTTACGACAAATGTAATAATAATAATAACGATAATAACGATAAAAAGATAATAATAAAAATAATATTGACGATAATAATGGTAATTACGCATAATGATAATTATGATAATAACATGAGTAATAATAACAATAATAACGATGATATCGATAATGAGTATAATAAAAATAATATTATTCAATTTATTGAGGATAATAACGTTAAAATCGATCATATGAACAATAATATCGTTAATAACGACAATAACGATAATAACAAAAACTATATAACAATGATTAAGATAATAACGGTAATAACAGTAAACATATTAATAATAATAAGAATATTAACAATAATATCGATAGAAACGATTTCAACGATAATAATTGTAGAAATAACAACAATAATAACATTACTAACTATAATAAAGATATTAACCATACTAATAATAACGATAATAACTATAATATCGATAATAATAATAACAACGATGACGATAATGTCGGTAATAATAATAAAAATAATAATAACGATAACAACAATAATAACGATAATAATAATTATAATAATAATAAAAATAATAATAATAAAATTAATTGCGATTATAATTATAATAACGATAATAATAGGAATATTAATAAAAATAATAATGATAATAACAATGATAACGATAATAGTAATAAGAATAATAAAGATAATAACGCTATTACCGATAATATAGATAAAAATAATAAAAATAGAAACAATAATAACGATAGAAACGATAATAACTATAAACTAATATCGATTATGACGATAATAGTAATAATAATAATATCGATAGTATTAATAATAACGAAAATAACTATATTAATAATAATAATAATAATAATAGTAATAATATTAATAATAATAGTAATAATAATTATAATAACGAAAATAACTGTAGCAATGATAATAACGTTAATAACGTTAAAGACGGTAAAAAATATAAAAATATTAACGTTAATAACGATAATAAGGGCAATAGAAATAATAATAATAACAAAGATAACAACGATAAAAATGATATAAATAGTAGGAATAATAAAAATAAAAACAATAATAACAATCATAACGAATATAACAATAATAATAATAATAATAATATTGCTTATAATGCTATAGACGATAATTACGATAATAATAATACAAACGATAATAATACTAATGATTATAACCATAATAACGATAACAACGATAATAATAAATACATTAATAACGATAATAACGTTTATAACGATAATAATAATAACAAAAATAACTATTAAAATGGTTATAACAATAATAATAAGAACAATAATAACGATAATAACGGTAATAATAATATTAATAATAGCGATAATAACGATAAAAACGATAATAACGATAATAATAATAATAATAATAATAATAATAATTAAAATAATAATAATAATAATAATGATAATAAATACTATAACGTTATTAATACAAGTAATAATAACAATAATATCATTATTAAAGATAATAAAGATAATAACAATAATAATAATAATGACAATAATATCAATCGTAATCATAACAATAATAACGATAATAACGATAATAACTATAATATTAATAAAAATAATAACGATCATAATGATTCAAACGGTTATAGTTATAATAACAAATAACATAATAACGATAATAACGATAATAATAATAACATTAATAACGATAATAACGATATTAACGAAAATAACGATAATAATAATAGCAATAATAACTATAATAATCATAATAACGATATTATAGTAATAAAAATAAAAATAATATCGATAATAAGGACAATAATAATAGTAATAATAACTATAATAACGATAATATCGATAATAATTATAACGAAAATAACGACAATAATAATAATAATATTAACGATAATAAGAATAATAATAATAACATCGATAATAATAATAACAATGATATCATTAAAAAGGGTAATTACGAAAATAACAGTAAAAGCGATAATATATATAAAACGATAATAGTAATAATAATAAAATCGATAATAACGAAATTAACGATAATAACAGTAATACTAATAACAATAATAACGATAGTAACCGAATAACGATAATAATAATAACAATTATAAAGATAATAACTAGAATAATGATATTATCGATAACTATAATAACTATAATTACGATAATAACAATAGCAATGATGACAATAATATCGAAAACAACGATAAAAACGATATTAATAGTAATAAAAATAAAGATAATTTCGGTAAAGTGGATAAAGATAATAATATTATAATCGATAATACGATAATAAAAATAATAGTAATAAAAGTAACGATAATATCGCTAATAGTAACAACTATAATTACGATAATAATGATATTAATGAAAATAACTAATATAATAATAGTACATATAACAATAATAACGATAATAACAATAATGATAATAACATCAATACCGATAATTACGATGATAACGATAGTAATAATTACAATAATGACGATAATAACTGTATTGATGATAACAATATAAACGACAATTACAATAATATCGATAATACTATTAACATTATTAACGTTCATAACGATAACAGTAATAATGATAATAACATGTATAACGATAATGACGATAATAATAACGATAATAATTTTAATAACGATAATAACGATACTAACGAAAATAACGATAATAATAATAATAAGAATAAAAATAAAAACGATAATAACAATAATTATTAGAACAATAATAACGATATTAAGGATAATAACGATAACGATAATAAAAATAAATACGATAACAACGATAAGAACGATAATAGTAAACTTAAAAATAACGAAAATAAGGATAATGACGATAACAACTATAATAATAATAATAATAATAATAATAATAATAATAATAAAGACAGTAACGATATTAACGATATTAACGATAATAACAATAATATCGATAAGAATAAAAAGATAATAACGATTACAGTAATAATAATAATAACGATAGTAACAAAAGTAAAGATAATGACGATAAAAATAATAATAATAATAACGATAAAAACGATATCAACGATAAGAGAGATAATAATGATAATAACAATAATAATAACAATAATAACGATAAAAACAATAATAATGAGAACATTAATATTGATAATAACGGTAATAATTATATTTATAATTATAATAATAACATTATTAATAATAATAACAATAAAGCGATATCAATACGATAATAAAAATATTTATAATAATAACGCAAATAGAGATAATCACGATGAAAGTGATAATAATAATAACTATCATAATGATAATAATGATAATAACGATAATAACGATAACAATAATAATAATATAAACGATAATAACGATAATGACGATAACAATAATAACGAAAGTAACCATAATATCGAAAATAATAACAATATTAACGAGAATAACGATAATAATAAAATAATAAAAACAATAAAAACGATAAGAAAGATTGTAACGATAAATATATTAACGGTATTAACGACAATATTCATAATAATAATAACGATAATAACGATAATAAGGATAATTACGATAATAATAATATCGACAATGACGGTAATAATAATAATAATAATGACAATAACGATAATTACGATAATAGTGATAATAATGATAACGATAATGACGATAATTACGATAATAACGATAATAATAATAATAATAATATCTACAATAACGATAATAACGATAATAACGGTAATAATAATACTAATAAAAAAAATAATATCTATAATAGGGATAATAACGATAATAACAATAATAACGATAATAATAAATACGTTAATTTCGATAATAATAATAACATTAATAACGATAACAACGATAATAACACTAATAATAATAACATTATTATCGTTAATAACTATAATAATGATGATAACGATAATAATTATAAAAGTGATAGCAATAATAACGATATTTACAATAATAATAAAATTAATAATGTTAGAGATAATAACGATAATAACGATAATAATGATAATAACGATAATAACTATAGTAACGATAATAATAATAATAATAATTAGGATAATAAACATAATAATAATAATAAAAATGATATCGATAATAACGATAATATCAATAATAACGATAATGGCGATAATAACCATTATAAAAATGAAAATAGAAGTAACAATAATATCGATAATCACGATAATAGCCATATTAATAATTCGATAATACCGATAATAATAATAATAATAATAACAATAATAATCATAACAATAATAACGACAATAAAGGGAACGACGATAATAATAATAGTAATAATAACTATAATAAGGATAATAACGATAACATCGACAATAATAAGTACAATAATGATGATAATAACTATAATAATCATAATAATAATAATGATATCAACGATAATGAAGGTGAAAACGATTATAATAATAATCATAATAACGATAATAACAATAATAATTATAAAAATGAAAACGATAATAATGATAATAACGATAATAATAATGACGATAATATCTATAAAAATGATAATAAAAATAACAATAATAAATATAATAATAGAAATAACGATTACAACGATAATTAAAATTACATTAAAGACGATAATTATGATAATTACGATAATAATGAAACGAATATAAACAATAACAATAATAACGAAAAAATTATAATAACGATAATAAAAATTATAATAACGATAACAACGATAATAATAATTATAATAATAACAATAACACTAATAATGATAGTAACGATAATAAACATAACAATAAGTACGAAAATAACTATAATAACGAAAATAAAAATAACAATAAAAAAACAGCGATAATATCGATCATAACTGTTATATTATTTATAATAACGATAATAACGATAAAAAGGAAAGTAACTATAATAACAATGATATCAATAACGTTAAAAACAATAATGAAGTTAATAAAGATAATATTAATAAAATCAATAACGCCAATGATAACAAGGAAAATAATAACATAAATAATAACGATAATAACATTAATAACGAAAGTAACGATTATAATATATACGATAATATCTATAAGATAGATGTTAATAATAACACTACTATGGATAATAACGATAAAAATAATAATGATAACAATAATAACGAAAATAACGATAATAACGATAGGAACGATAATAACAATAATAAAAATATTGTTAACAAAGATAATAACGATATTAGCGATATTAACGATAATAATAAAAACAATATTAACGAAAATAAAGATAATAAAGATAATAACGATAATAATAATAATAATAACAGCAATAATATCAATAATTACGATAATAACGATAATATCCCTCATAACGATAATAATAATAATAATAATAACGATGAAAACGACATTAACTATAATAATAATATTAATAATAATAATAATAACAATAATATCGATATTAACGACAATAATAGTAGTAATAATAACAATAATAAGAATAATAACGATAATGATGTTAGCGTTTATAATAATAACAATATTAGCGATAATACCGATAATAACAATAACATTAATGACTATAATAACGATAATAACGTTTATAACGATAATAGAAATAATAGTAATAATAACCATAATAAAGATAATAACGACACAATAATAGTAATAATAAGAATAACGATAATAACGGTAAGATCGATAAAAAAAATAGAAAAATAAAATAATATCAATAAGAACGTTAAAAAGTATATAAACGATAATATCGATAATATAAAATACGATAATAACGATATTATCGATAATAATAATAACATTATTAGCAATAATACCGATAATAATAACAACAATATTGACATTAATATCGATAATAATAATAACAATAATATCAGTAATACCGGTAATAACATTTAATTAAATAATAGCGATAATAAAGATATTAACGTTAATAACGGTAATAATAAAAACAATAAAAACGATGATAACAATAATTATGAAAATAACAATAATTATTATAATAGTGATATCATTAATAACGAAATTAACGATATAGACGACAATATCGATAATTATAATAACAATATTAACGATAATAAAAATAATAAGACTAACAAAATAACGATAATAACGAAATTACAGATAATAAAGATAATAATAATAGTAATAATAATAACGATAGTAAACATAATAACAAAAACAATAATAATAATAATAAAATTAATAATAATAAATATAATAATAATAACGATAATAACGATAATAACGATAATGACGATAATAATAATAGTTATATTAACAATAATAACAATAATAACGATAATGACGATAATAACGATAAAATAATAATAACGTCATTAATAACTATAATAAATATAATACCGATATGGTATTAACGATAAAGACGACAATAGTAGTAATAGTAATAACAATAATAACGATAATAGCTATTTAATACTCTATAAAAACAATAATAATAATAATAAAAGTAATAATGGTAATACCGATAATAACAAAGATACTAATAATAACTATAAAAAGGATAATAACTATAATAATATTAATCATAATAAAGATAACAACGATAATAACGATAACA
Source organism: Vespa crabro (assembly GCF_910589235.1). Classification (NCBI taxonomy): domain Eukaryota; kingdom Metazoa; phylum Arthropoda; class Insecta; order Hymenoptera; family Vespidae; genus Vespa; species Vespa crabro. The sequence goes on from NW_025813595.1 coordinate 4,995,414, forward strand.
ATTACAAAACAGATAATAACGATAATAACAATTATAATCATAATAACAATTTTAATATTTATAATAATAACAATAATACTGATAATAAGGATAATAACTATAATAATAATAGTAATAATAACAATAATAACACTAATAACGTTAAAAGCGATTATAAGGTTATTAACGATCATAACGATAATTATAATAACCATATTAATAATAATAACCATGTTATCAATGATAACAATAACGATAATAACGATAATATCGATAATAATAAAAATCTAATTAACGTTAACATCGATAATATTAATAATAATAATAACATTAATAACGACAATAACGATAATAACTATAATAATAATAACGAAAATAACGATAATAATGATATTAATGATAATAATAATAATACCAATATCGACAATAACCACAATACAGATAAGAGCGATAATAATAATAATAATAATAATAGTAATAATAACAACGTTAATTACGTTAATTACGATAATAATATTAGTAATTATAACAATAATAGCAATAATAACTATAATATCGATAATAATAATAACATATTAATGATGATATCTATAAAAATATTATTACCAATAATAACGATAATAACGATAATAATGATAATAACGATTTAAATAACTACGATAATATCGATAATAGTAGTAATAATAATAACGATAATGACTATATTTAGGATAATAATAATAACAATAATAGAGATAAGAACGATATTATCTATAATAACAATATTAATAATAACGATAATAACTAATGTAAAGATGTAACGATAATAATAACAATAATATTAACAATAATATTGAAAATTATAATAATAATAATAATGATAATAGTAATTATAATTATATCAAAAATAACAATAATTACGTTCATGACTATAATAACGATAATAATAATAACAAATATATCAATAAAAACGATAATAACGATAATAACAATAATAATATTAACAATAATAACGATAATAACAATATTAAAAATAAAAATAATCCACGATAACGTAGATAAAAACAACAACAATAATAGGAAAAATAACGAAAATAAGGATAATAACGATAATAGCGTCAATAATAAAAATAATAACGATAATAACGATAATAACAATAATAATAATAACGATAATATCTTTAATAACGTTAATAATACTAGTAGTAATAAGTATATTAACGGTAATAACTATATTTTAGAAATCAGTAGTAGCGATAGTATCGTTAATATTGATAATAATAACGATTATACCGAAAATGACGAGAATAACGATAATAATAATATAATTAATAACGATAATTACGGTAATAACGAAAATAATAACAGAACTAAAACCGAAATTACGATAATAATAATAATAATAATAATTACAAAATTAAGGATAATAACGATAATAACGATTATACAGTTTATAACAATAACGATAATAGAAATAATAATTTGAACGGTAATGAAGATAAAACGATAAAAATGAAAATAACTATAATAACAAATATAATAACGATAATAATAATAACAATAATAACGATAATAATAATAATAACATTAACGTGAATAGTGATAAATACTATTTCAAAGATAATAATAATAACAATAATAACGATAAAAACGATATAAACAATAACAACAATAATAATATTGATAATAACTATACTAATAGTAATAACAATAACAATAATAACGATTTTAACAATAATTATAAAAAGAATAATAACGATAATAATGATAATAACTTTAATAATAATAGCAATAATAACGATTTAAACGTTAATAACGATAGTAATAATAACATTAATAACGATAATAACATTAAAAACGATAACAATAATATTGACGTTAATAATAATAATAATATTAGAGATATTAACGATAATAAAAATAATAATTATTATAACAAATATTAATAATAATAATAGTAAGGATAATATCGATAATAACGATAGTAATAATAACGATAATGACGATAATAATATTAATAATAAAGATAATAACGATAATTAGGAGAATGACGATAATATTAATAACGATAATAACGTTAATAACGTAAATAACGGTAAAATAATAGTAATAATAACAATAATAACGATAAAATTATTAACGATAATATCGACATTGTTAACAATAATAACAACGATAATTACGATATTAACGATAATAGAATTAATAATAATAAAGATAATAACAATATTAACGATAATATCGATAATAACGATAAGAGAAATAATAATAGTAATAGCAATAAAAACAATAATGACGATAATAACGATTAAAGCGATAATAACATTTATAATGGTAAGAACGATAATAATATTAATAATAATAACAATAATAACGATTATAACGATATAAGGATAATAATAAAAGTAATAATAATAATATTAAAATTAATAAGTATAATAACGTTAATAACTACATTAATGGTAGTAATAATGAAAGTAATAACAATAATAGCCATAAAAACGATTTTAACGATAATAATTATAATGATAATAGCGATAATATCTATAATATTAATAACATTATTTATGATAATATCGATATTAATAATTGTAATAATAACAGTAATAACGATCATAACTATAATAATAATAACGAGAATAAAGATAATAATAATATTAACGATCATAACAATGGTAATAATAATAATAATAAAGGTAATGACGATAAAAAAGTATTTAACGTTAATAATAATAAAAGCAATAATAATGATAATAATAGAAGTATTACTAAATATATTAAGAATAATAACTATAATAACGATTATAACGATAACAATAGTAGTAAGAATAACAATAATAACAATAATAACAATAATAACGATAATAACAGTTATAAAAATTTTATCGATAATAATATTAACGATAATAACGATAATAACCATAATAATAATTATAATTATAATAAAGATAATGACGATATTAACGATAATAATGACAGTAATAATAACAGTAATGACGATAATAACGTTATCAACGATAATACCGATAATAACGATATTAACAATAATAATAATAGTAATAATTAAGTTAATAATGATATTTACGATAATTAGTAAAGTAACAGTATCAATAATAACGATAATAACAATTATAATCCTAATAACGATATCAATAATTATAAAAATAACAATAATACTGATAATACGAGAATAAAAAAATAATAGTAGTAATAATAACAATAATAACACTAATAACGATAATAACGATATTAACGATAATAATAGTTGAAATAATTACAATGATAACAATAATAGCGATAATAAGGTTAGTGCTGATAATTAGGATAATTATAATATTCATAAAAAATATAATACGGATATTACCGATAATAATAATAACGATAATAACGATAATAATAATAATATTATTAACGATATAATCGAAAATAATAATAATCAAAATACATTAATAACAATAATAACGATAATAACAACAATAACGATAATTACGATTAAAATAATAATACCGAAAATAACGATAATAACGATATTAACGATTATAATAATAATAAAAATATCGAGAATAACGATAATAAGGATAATAACCATAATAACGATTATAACGAAAAAATAATAATAATAATAACAATAATAATAATAAGGATATTAAAGATAACAGAGATTATAATAATAACGAATAAACAGATAACAACGGCAATAATGATAATAGCAATAATAACGATAACAACCGTGATAAAAATAACAATATTAACGATATTAAAGAAAATAGTAATGACAATAATAACGATATCAACGATAATAACATTAATAATAATAATAATAATAAAATGAAAATAAGTATAATAACGGTGACATCGATAATAATAATAAAAATAATAATGATAATAGCGATAATAACGATAATAACGCTAATAACGGTAATAGCGATATAAATAAAAACAACAAAAAAAGTTAATAATTATAGTAACAATTATAATAATGACAATAATAACGATAACAACGGTAATAATGATAATAACGATATTAACGATAATAACAATGATAATAATAGTATTAATAAAGTTAATAACGAAATAAATGATTCTAACGATAATAATAATAACAACAAAAACGATAATATCGAATATGATGTTAAGAATGATAATAATATTAACAATAATAAAAACAATAATTACAAACAAGATAATAAAGATAATAATAGAAGTAATAATAACAATATTATGAACAATAGAAATAATAACGATAATAACAATAATAATTGTAGTAATAAAAAATGTAATAACAATAATAACGATAAAAACGAATTTAACGATAATAATAATGGTGATAATTACGATAATATCGATAATAATAATAACTATAATAACGATAATAACGATTATGGAGATAATAATAATTATAGTAATAATAACGATATTATAGATATTAACGACAAAATAATAATAATAATTATAACGATAATAACGGTAATAACGATAATAATAATAGAAAAATAACAATGATATCAATAATAACGATAACAAAGATAATAACGATAATATCGATCGTAATAACAACAATTTCGACGATAATATCGGTAATAATAATAACAATAATATGAATAATAACGATAACTAAGATAAAAACGATAATATCTATATTAATAAATAGGATAAAATCGGTATCATCGATAATAATAATAACAATATTAATGATAATATCGATATTGATAACAAAAATATCGACAATAATAACGATAATAATAATAACAATAATCACGATAATAACGGTAATAACGATAATAATGATAATACCGATAAAAACAATAACGATATTAACGATAATATTGACAATATTAAAGATAATAATGATAATAATTTTAAAACCATAATAATTATAAAAATAATAATAATAATAATGATAATAAAGATAAAAAAATTAAAATAATAACGATCATACAGGTAATAATAATAAAATTAATAACGTTAATAACGATAATTACGATAATAACGGTAATAATAATAAAATTAATGACGTTAATAACGATAATAAAGATAATAATATTATTAATAATACCGATAATATCGATTATAATGGAAATAATAATAACAATGTCGAGAATAGCGGTAATATCGATAATAATTATAGTAATAATAATAGTAATAATAATAATGATAATTACGATAATAACGATAATAATAATAGTCATAATAATATTGTTACAATAATAACGATGTCCATTATAACGATAATCAAGATAATATTAATAACAAAGATAATATTGATAATAACTATAATAACGATAATAAACATAATGATGACAATAACGATAATAATAATTACGATAATAATGATAATATCGATAATAATAATAATAATAATAATAGTAATAAGGATAATAACGATAATAACGGCATTAAAAATAATTATAATAATAACAATAATATCCATAATAATGAAAATGACGGCAATAATAATAATAATAATAATAATAATAATATTAATAATACTAACGATAATGACGATAATAATAATAATAATAATAACAATAATAACAACAATAACGACAATAACGATAATAACGATATTAATAATAATAATAACGACATTAATAAATATAATAAATACAAAAACGAAATGGTATTAACGAAAAAATCGACAATAGTAGTAATAATAATAACAGTAATAACGATAATAATGACAATAAAAATATTAATAATGAAGAAAATATCAATATTATAGCAAATAACGATTATAACGATAATAATAATAACAATATTAACGATAAACGATAATAGCGATTATAACGATATTAAAAACAGTAATAATAGTAGTAATAATAACAATAATAACGATAATAAAGATAATATCGATTATTATGATAATAAAAATTATAATAATAACGATAATAACGATAATAGTAAAATTAATAATGACGATAATAATAATAATAATAATAATAATAACGATAATAACGTTTATAACGATAATAATAATAACAATCATCACGATAATAACGGTAATAACGATAATAATAATATTAATGACGATAATAAAGGTAATAACGCGTAATAATAAATATCAATAATAACGATGGTAACGAAATGGAAGATAATGGTAATAATATTAATTACGAAATTAAGGATAATAACGGTAATGACGATAATAATAATAATAATAATTATTATAATAATAATAATAATAATAATAATAACGATAATATATATAATAACGTTAATATTACAAGTAATAACAACAATAATATCATTATTAAAGATATTAAATATAATAACAATAATAATAATAATAACAATAATATCAATAGTAATAATAAAATATTAACTATAATAACGATAATAATTATAATCATAATAAAAATAATAACGATCATAATGATACAAACGAAAATAGTAATAATAACAAATAATATAATAACGATAATAACGATAATAATAATAACATTAATAACGATAAAAACGATTGTAACGATAATAATAATACTAATAACAACAATAATAACTGCAAGAACGACAAAAAATATAATAACAATAATAACGATAATAACAGTAATAGTAATAACAATAATAACGATAATAATAGTAATAGTAATAACAATAATAACTATAGTAACTAAATAACTATAATAATAATTTCAATTATAAAGATAATAACTAGAATAACGATATTAACAATAACTATAATAAATATAATTACGATAATAACAATAGTAATAATGACAATAATATCGTAAACAACGATAAAAACGATATTAATTGTAATAAAAGTAAAGATTATATCGGTAAAGTGGATAAAAATAATAATATTATATTCGATAATAACGATAATAAAAATAATAATAATAATAATAACGATAATATCGCTAATAGTAACAACTATAAATTCGATAATAATGATATTTATGGAAATAACTAAAATAATAATAGTATATATAACAATAATAACGATAATAACAATAATAATAATAACGTCAATAACGATAATTACGATGATAACGATAGTAATAATTACAATAATGACGATAACAAAGATGATATTGATAATAATAATAATAATAAAAATATTATCGATAATAAGGTTAATTACGAAAATAACGGTAATAATGATAATAACAATAATAACGACAGGAATAATTACAATAAAAACGATGACCTATAATAATTATAATAACGATAATTATAAGAACAATAATTACTATAATAACGATAATAACAAAAATAATAATAATAATAATATCAACGATAATGTAGGAATAACGATAATAATAATAACAATTATAACAATAATAACGATAATAATAATAATAATAATAATAATAATAATAATAATAATAATAATAATAATAATATGGATAATAACGATAATTACGATAATAATAACAGTATTAATAACCTTGATAAAGATAATAACAATAACATCGATAATAGTAATATCAATAATACCAATAATAATTATAATAACGATAAGAAGGAAAATAATAATAATGATAATAGTGATATCAAATATAATAACGATAGTAATAATGACACATATAACCATAATAACTGTAATGATGATAACAATAATAACGATACTTACGATAATATCGATAATATTATTAACATTATTAACGTTCATAACGATAACAGTAATAATAATAATAAGATGTATAACCATAATAACGATAATAATAATACTAACAGTAACAATAATAACGATAATAACTATAACAACGATGATAATAATAACGATAATAATTTTAATAACGATAATAACGATTCTAACGAAAATAATGATAATAATAATAATAAGAATAAAAATAAAAACAAAATAACAATAATTATTAGAACAATAATAACGATATTAAGGATAATGAAGATAACAACTATAATAATAATAATAAAATTAATAATAAAGAAAGTAAAGATATTAACGATATTAACGATAATAACAATAATATCGATAAGAATAATACGATTATAACGATTACAATAACAATAATAACGATAATATCAATTATAATCAGAACATTAATATTGATAATAACGGTAATAACTATAATAATAATAATAGCATTATTAATGATAATAACAATAAAAACGATATCAAATCGATAATAAAAATATTTATAATAATAACGAAAATAGAGATAATAACGATGAAAACGATAATAATAATAATAATCGTAATGATAATAACAATAATAACGAAAATAACCATAATATCGATAATAATAACAATAATAACGATAATAACGATAATAACAATTATAATAGAATTATTAACAACTATATTAAGAATAATAACAATACAAACGATAATAACAATAAAAATAGTAGTAATATAAAATTAATAATTATAATAACGATAAAAACGATTTTAACGATAATAATAATGACGATAAATAGGATAATATTGAGAATAATAATAACAATATTATCGATAATATCGATTATAATAATAACATTAATAACTATACTTACGAAAATAACGATTATAACGATAATAATAATAAGAGTATTAATAACCATAATAAAGATATTAACGCCACAATATTAATAATAATAATAACGATAATAACGTTAATAACGATAGAAATAATAGAAAAATAACTATAATATCAATAATAATGTTAAAAAAAATAATAAAGATAATATCGTTAATAATAATAACGATATTAACGATAATATTGACAATATTAAAGATAATAATGATAATAATGTTAAAACAATAATAATTATCATAATAATAGTAGTAATAACGGTAATAACGATATTAAAAATAAAAACAATAATGATAATATAGATAATAATAAGAAAATTCATAACATTAATAACGTTAATAACGATAATAACGGTAAAAATAGTAAAATTGATAACTGTAATAACGATTAAAATGGAAATAATAATAATGACAATATCGAAAGTAACGATAATAACGGTAAAAACGATAATAAGTAATAAAACTAGTAATGATAATAATGGTAATTACGATGATAACAATAATCATAATAGTTATAATAGCATTATGACAATAATAACGATATATAAAATAACAATAATAAAGACAATAATAATAACAATATTAATATCATTTATAACAATAATAACAATGATAACCACAATGACGATAATAACGATAATATCGACAATAATAATAATAATAATAACAGTAATAACGATAATACGTTAATAACGTCAATAATAATAATAATAATAATAATAATAATAATAATAATAATAATAATAATAATAATAATAATAGTAATAGTAATAATAATACCGATAATAAAGATAATGACGACAATAATAATAATAATAATAATATTAATAATAATACAGATAATGACAATAATAACGATAATAATAATAATAATAACGATAATATTCACCACAATAATAACAATAATAACGGTTATGTTAAGAATAATATTAATAATATTAACGATAATAATGATAATAACGATATAATCGATAATAATAATTAATTTAATAACGATAATAACTACAGTAATGATAATAATAATAATAATTATAACGATAATAACGATAATTTCGATAATAACAATATTAATAAGAGCGATAGTAACGTTAATAGTAATAACTATAAAATCGATATTAATGATATTAATGAAAATAACTATAATAATAATAATAAATATAACAATAATGACGATAATAACGATAATAAAATATTAATAGTAATAAAAATAAAGATAATATCGATTTTAACGATAAATTCGATAATAACTATAACAATTATATCGATAATAACGATTAGAAACATAATACTATTAACAATAATATCGCTGACAACGATAATAACGATAATTATAATAATTACATATAGATAATAAGGATTATAATGATAAGAACGAACATAACTATATAATAGAAAATAACGGCAAATATAATAATAATAACAGCGAGAATGACGATAATGACGATAATAACGATAATGATAATAATAAGGTGTATAATAATATCGATAGTAACGATAATGGTAATAATAATAATAATGATAATAACGATTATAAAAATAATAATAATAACGATAAAAGCTATAAAAGCGATAATAATAATAATAACGACAATAAGGGTACTAACGATAGCAACGATAATAAATATATCAATAAAAACGATAATAACGATATTAACGATAATAGTGATAATAGCAATAAGTCCGATAGTAATGATACGATAATAACGAATACTGTAATGATAATATTACCGATAGTTTCAATAATAACGATAATGACGTTAATAATAAAAATAATAATAAGGTAATAACGATATTAATGACAAATACGAGGATAATGATAATAACAATAATAATAAAAATAACATTTACAATAATAACGATAATAACTATAAGAATGAGAACAATAATAACGATCATAGCGTTACTAACGATAATGATAATAGCAATAATAGCGATAACATCGTTAATAACAATAATCCTAATAATAACGATAATAGTGGTAATAACGATGACAACGGTAATTATAATAATAGTAATAACGATAATAACGATATTAACGAAAATAAGGATAATAATAATAGCAATAATAACAATAATAGCGATATTAATTATAATAAGAATAATAAAGATAGTAAAAAAATAATAATAGTAATAATAATGTAAATAACCTTACTAACGATAATAACGATAATAATAATAACAGTAATAAAGATAATAACGATAATATCGATTATAATAATAACATTAAAATCGATAGTAATGATATTAATGATAACTATAATAACATTAATTCCGATAATAACGACAATAGTAATAATAATAATACCCATAATAATATTAACAATAATAACGATATTGCAGATTTTTACGATAATAATAATAACGAAAATAACGATAATAATGATAATAATAATAATATTAATAACAAAGGATATAACGATAATCACGAAAATAACGATAATAATAATAATAACGATAATAATAAAAATAATAATAACAATAATAACGATAATAACGATTATAATTATAATAACTATAATAATGATAATAACAATAAGAATAAAAGTAATAATAAAGACATTAACGTAATGAAGGATAATAATGATAATAACGATACTAATAATAATATTAATAACAATAATAAAGATAAAAACGATTATAATCAAAATAAATATTATAATGATATTAACAATAAGAATAAAAGTAATAATAAAGACATTCACGTTATGAACGATAATAACGATAATAATAATAACAATAATAACGATTATAAGGATAATAATGTTAATAACGATAATATTAGTAATAATAAAAACGATAATAACAATATTAACGATAATAAGCATTATGATAATAATAATAAGAACGATAAAATCGATAATAACGAAATTAACGATAATGGCGATAATAACGGTAATGACCATAATAGCGATTATAATAATAACGATAGTAACGATATTAGTAATAATAATAATAATGATAATAACGTTAATAACGATATTACGATAATAAGGATAATAATAACAATATTAATAATAATAACGATAGTAATAATAATAGGAATAATAAATACAGTAACAATAATAATAATAGTAATACTAATGTTAATAACGTTATAAACGATAATAACGATAATATGGATTATAATACTAACAATATAATAGATCGTAATTATGGTTATTAAAGGTAACAATAATTATATTAAATACGATAATAACGACAATAGTAATAATAATAATAACCATAACAATGATAATAAAGAGATTAATAATAATAATAATAATAATATTAATTACGGTAATGTCGATTATAACGAAAATAATAATAACGATAATGACGGTAATTATAATAATAATAAAGTTAATAACGATAATTACGATAATGACGATAATATTAATAAAGATAATAAGGTTAATAACGTAAATAGCGATAATAATAATAATAATAATATTAATAATAATAATAATAATAATAAAAATTATATTAATAATAATATAGATAATAACAATAATAACGATAATAATAATATTAATAATAACAATAATAACAATAAGAACGATAATAAGAATAATAATAAATACGATAAATAAGATAATATCGATAATAATATTAACAATATTAATGGTAATATGGATATTAATTATAACAATATTAACGATAATATCGATAATAATAATAACATATTAACGATAATATCTATAAAAATAATAATAATAATAATAATAACGATAATAATGATAATAACGATATTAGTAATATTAATAATAAAGATAATTACGATAATAACGATAATAATACTAACAATAATAACGATAATAACGATAATCACGATAATAATAATTACAATTATAAAGATAATAACGACAATAATAATAGTTATATTAACAATAATAACAATAATAATGATAATAACGGTAATAACGATAGAAATAATAATAACGACATTAATAACTATAATAAATATAATAACGATATGGTATTAACGATAATGACGACAATATTAGTAATAGTAATAACGATAATAACCATAATAATAGCAATAAAATTAATAATAATAAAGATAATAAGGATATTATCGAAAATAAAGATAAAAGCTATAATAATAATAATAATAATTACATTAACAACCATAATAACAATAATAAACATAATAACAGTAACGATAATACGACAATAATAATAACGACAATAAAAATGATAATAACAATAACAACAATAATAAGGTTAATAACTATATTAACTATATCAAGAATAACTGAAATAACATTAATTTCGAAATTAATAATAGCAACATTAAAGATAATAACGATAATAATAATAATAATAACGACCTTAATAACTATAATAAATATAATAACGATATGGTATTAACGATAAAAACGACAATATTGGTAATAGTAATTACAATAATAACGATAATATCTATTTAATAAACTATAAAAATAATATTAATAATAATAATAAAAGTAATAACGGTAATTCCGATAATAACAATGATACTAATAATAACTGTAATAAGGATAATAACTATAATAATATTAATCATAATAAAGATAACAAGGATAATAACGATAACAATTACAAAACAGATAATAACGATAATAACAATTATAATCCTAATAACGATATTAATATTTATAATAATAACAATAATACAGATAATAAGGATAATAACTATAATAATAATAGGATTAATAACAATAATAACACTAATAACGTTAAAAGCGATAATAAGAGTATTAACGATAATGACGATAATTATAATAACCATATTAATAATAATAACGATGTTATCAATGATAACAATAACGATAATAACGATAATATCGGTAATAATGATAATATAATTAACGTTAACATCGATAATATTAATAATAATAATAACAAAAATAACGATAATAACAATAATATCTATAATAATAAAACGAAAATAACGATAATAACGATATTAATGATAATAATAATAATACCAATAACGACAATAACCATAATAACGATAACAACGATAATAATAATAATAATAATAAAAATAATCTTAATAATAATAACGTTAATTACGTTAATTACAATAATATTATTAGTAATTATAACAATAATAGCAATAATAACGATAATGATAAAAACGTTTATATCGATAATTTCAATTAAAATAATAACAATATTAATGATTATATCGACAAAATTAATAACAATAATAACAATATTAAAAATAATAATCATAATAACCATAATAATAACATTATTATTAATACCAATAATATTGATAAAAACGATAATAATAATAATATCGATTATAATAACAACGATAATATCGATAATAGTAGTAATAATAATAATGATAATGACTATATTTAGGGTAATAATAATAACAATAATAGAGATAAGAACGATATTATCTATAATAACAATATTAATAATAACGATAATAACTAAAATAACGATGTAACGATAATAATAACAATAATATTAACAATAATATTGATAATAATAATAAGAATAATAGCAATATTAACGATAATAAAGATAATAACGATAATAATGATAACGATATTAACGATAATAGTAATAATAATAATATCAAAAATAACAATAATTACGATAAAGACTATAATAACAATAATAATAATTACGATAATGGCGATGATAATAATATCTGTAATAACGTTAATAACGATAATAATATTAACAAAAATATCAATAAAATCTATAATAAATATAATAACAATAATAATATTAACAATAAAAACGATAATAATTTTATTAAAAATAACAAAAATCTACGATAACGTAGATAGAAACAACAACAATAAAAGGAAAAATAACAAAAATAAGGATAAGAAAGATAATAGCGTCAATAATAAAAATAATAACGATAATAACGATAATAACAATAATAATAATAACGATAATATCGATAATAACATTAATAATACTAGCAGTAATGACTAGTTTAACGTTATTAACTAAATTTAAGAAATTAGTAGTAACGATAGTATCGTTAATAATCATCATAATAACGATTATAACGAAAATGACGAGAATAACGATAATAATAATAAAATTAATAACGATAATTATGTTAATAACGAAAATAATAACAGCATTAATATCGATAATAACGATAATTATAATAATAAGAACAATTACAACATTAAGGATAATAACGATAATAACGATAATACTAATAAAGATGACAACAATAAAAACAATAACATTAAGATTACTAATAACGAAAATAAGGATATTAACGATAACAACGATAATATTAATATTAAATATCAAGATAATAACCATATTAACTTTAATAACGATACAAACGATAGTAACGATAAAAATAATAATAATAATATCGAAAATAAGGATAATAACGATGTCAAAGATAATAATAATAACAACCAAAAGGATAATAAAAATAATAAAGATAAAGTAAATAAGGATAATAACGATGACTATGATAATAATAACAATACTAAAGTAAAAACGATAATAACGATTATAAGGAATATACCAATAACGATAATAGTAATAATAATGAGAAGTAATGAAGATAAAACGATATAAATGATAATAACTATAATAACAAATATAATAACGATAATAATAATAACAATAATAACGATAAGAACGATATAAACGATAACAACTGTAATAATAATGATAATAATTATACTAATAGTAATAACAATAACAATAATAACGATTATAATAATAATTATAAAAAGAATAATAACGATAATAATAATAATGACGTTAATAATAATAATAATATTAGAGATATTAACTATAATTAAAACAATAATAATTATAACAATAATTATAATAATAATAGTAACCATAATAACGATAATATCGATAATAACGATAGTAATAATAGCGATAATGACGATAATAATAATAATAATAACGATAATAACGATAATTACGAAATAAGGATAATAATAAAAGTAATAATAAAAATATTAAAAATAATAAGTATAATAACGATAATAAGTACTATGATAGTAGTAATAATGAAAGTAATAAAATTTATAGCCCTAAAAACGATTTTAACGATAATAATTATGACGATATTTATGATAATTTCGATATTAATAATTGTAATAATAACAATAATAACGATTATAACGATAATAACGATAATAATGATAATAACGATAATAATTATATTAATAAAAGGAACAATAATAACGATATTAACGAAAATATTAGTAACAATTGTAACGTTAACAACGACAATAAACATAATAATAATAATAATAATAATAACGAAAGTAAAGATAACAATAATGACAATAATAGCTATAATATCGATTATAATAATACCGATAATACCGATATTAACGATAATAATAATAATATTAATAACGATATTAAAAATAATTTCAATAATAACGATAATAACGATAATAACGATAATATTAATAACAATAATATCGATAATATCGATAATTATAATAATAATATTAACGATAATTTCGGTCATAATATTAATAATAATAACAATAATAACGATATTAACGGTAATAACTATTGTAATAATACCGATAATAACATTATTATTAATAATAATAATAACGATAATTACGATAATAATGATCACAAAATTAATAATTATAAAGATAATAACAAAATTAACGATAATACCGATAATAACGATAATAAAATTTATAATTGTAATAACAATAATAAAGATAATAAAGAGAATAACGGTAATAACGATAATAACTATAATAATAATAACGAAAAGGATATCAACGATAATAATAATAATAATAATATGGATAATAAAGATGATAACGAAAATAAAGATAATAACGATAATAATAATTATAATAATTTCAATAATAATAACGTAAATTACAAAAATAACGATAATAATAATAGTAATTATAAAAATAATAGGAATAATAACAATAATAAAGATAATAACGACAATAGTAATAATAATAATAACGATAATAAATATAATAACGATAATTATAATAATAACAATAATAATAATAAAAATAATAACAATAATTTGCATAATAACGATAATAATAGTGGTAATGTTGAGAATAATAACAATAATAACGATAATAAAGATTATGACGTTAACAATATTATTCATAATAACGTCAATAGTAATAATAATAATAATAACGATAATATCGATATTAGTAGTAATATTAATAACGATAATATCAATATTTACGATAATAATTATAATAATAATAAAGATAATAACGTCAGTAACAATAATAACGTTAATAATAATAAAAATATTAATGATAATATCGAAAATTATAAAAATAATAATAGCAATAGTAACGATAATATTGATAATAGCGATAATAATGAATTTCATAATAATAGTAATAGCAATAATAACGATATTAACGAAAATTGTAATAACATTAGTAACGAAACAACGATATTAACATTTATAATAATAATAATAATAACGAAAGTAAGTACAATAACGGTGACAACTACAATATTAATAACAATAAACACAATAATAACGATAATAACGATAATAATAATACTAATAATAAGGATAATAACGATATCAATGGCATTAACGATAATAACGTTTATAATAATAATCTTATTGAAGGATAGAACAACAATAACGATAAAAACTATAATAAAATTTATTATAATAACGATAATAACGATTATAACGTTAATAATAATAATAACAATATTATCGATAACAGTAATGATAATAATAGTAATAATATAGGTAATAACAATAAAAGAGTTCCTAACGATAATAATATGACGACAATAACTGTAATAATAACTGTGATGATAAGAAAGAAAATAATACTAATAATAATAAAAATAATAACGATAATAACGATCATAATGATAATAATAGAGTAATAGTAACAATATAAAGAATAATAACTTTAATAACGACTATAACGATAATAGTATTAGTAATAATAACAGTACTATCAATAATAATAATAATAATGTTTATAACATTGTTAACGATAATAATATTAACGATTTTAACGATAATATCGATAATAATATTAACAATATTAACGATAATATCGATTAATAATAATATTATAAACCGTAACGTCGATAATAATAATAATAATAATAACATTATTAACTATAATAACGATAATAACTGTAATAATAATAACGAAAATAAAGATAATAATAATATTAACGATAATAATAATAATAATAATAATAACAAAGATAATACCGATAATAACGATAATGACAATAATAATAATAGTAATAATTAAGTTAATAACGATATTTACGTTAATAATAGTTCTAATAATTACAATAATAACAATAATAGCGATAATGAGGTTATTACCGATAATAAGGATAATTATAATATTCATAATAACTATAATACGGATAATACTGATATTAATAATAACCAAAATAACGATTATAACGAAGAAATAATAATAATAATATCGATAATAAAGATAATAAAGACAATAATAATAATGATAATATTAATAATAATAAAAATTTTAATGACGATAATAACGGTAATAGTAGTAGATATAATATCAGTATTATCAATAAAAACGATAACAATAATAATAATAACGGTTATTACGATAATGATGCTAATAATAAAAATAAAGATTATAAAGATAGTAACTATATTAACGATAATAACGATAATAAAATAATGATATTAATAAGCACAATAATAATAATTACGATAAAGCAATAATATTATTATCGAAATTAATGATAATATTGTTAATAGTAATAAAAATTTTAACGATAATATCGACAATATAAAAAATAACAATAATAATAATAAGCATAATAAAGATAACAGAGATTACAATAATAACGATTAAAAAGATAACAACGGCAATAATGATAATAGCAATAATAACGATAACATCTGTATTAAAAATAACAATATTAACGATATTAAAGAAAATAGTAATAACAATAATAACGATAACAACGATAATAACATTAATAATAATAATAATAAAAACGAAAGAAAGTATAATAACGTTGACATCGATAATAATAATAAACATAATAACGATAATAACGGTAAGAACGATAATAACGTTATTAAAATTAATAATAATATCGATAATCGCGATAATAACGATAATAACAATATTAATAGTAATAAAAATAAAGATAATATCAATAATAACGATAATATAGATAATTATTATAACAAAAATAATGAAGATAATAATAATAATAATAACGATAATAATGATAATAACGATAATAATAATAATAATAACATTAAAAACAATGATAACGATAATAATAATAATAATAATGGCATTACAAGCAATAATATCGATAATAACGATAATCACGATAATAATTATAACAATAATATCAAAAATAACGATAAGAAATATAATAACAATAATATCGTTGACAACGAAAATAACGATAATTATAATAATAATATATAGATAATAAGGATTATAACGATAAGAACGAACATAAATGTAAAAATGTAAATAAGGGCAAATATAATAATAATTATAACGATAATGAAAATGACGATAATGACGATAATAAACAAAATGACGATATTAACGAATGTAATAATAATGATAATAACGATAATAAACAAAATAATAATAATGATAATAAAGATAACAACAATATTAACGATAATAACGATAATAATATTAATAATATAAAGATAATAAAGATAATAATTGTAATATAGCTAATAACGATATTATCGATAAAAATAATAATGATATTAACGATAAAATAGATAATAATAATAACAAAATAAACGATAATATCGATAATAATAGTAAATTGAATGACAATAAAAACAAAAATAACGAAAATGACGTAAATAATATGAACGATAAGAACGATAATTATAATAATACAAATATCGATAGTAACAAAAATAACGATAATGAGGATAATAACGATAATAATAACAGCAATAATAACGATTTTAAAATTACGAACGATAATAATAATAATATTAATAACAATAATAACATTATCAACGATAATAATAATAAAGACGATAATAATAATAATCATAATAAAGATATTAACGATAATAACAACAATAATAATTATAACAATAATAATAATTGTAACTAAAAGAATGATAATATCGATAATAACGATAATAATAATAACGAAAGTAACGATAATATCGATAATACCAATAACAATATTATTGATAATATCGATAATAATATTAATAATCATAACAAAAATAGCGATAATAACGATAATTACGATAATGACGATAATAAATGTAATAATAATAAGGATAATAACAATATTAACGATAATATTGATAATAATGATAATAACAAAAATAACGATAATAACGTTAATAATAATTACGATAAGGACGTAAATAACGATAATAATAATAATAATAATAATAATAATATTAATAATAATAATAATAGTACTGATAATAACAAAATTAGCGATATTAAAGCTAATATTAATAACAATAGTAACGATAACAACGATAATAACCCTAATAATAATAATAATAATAACGAAAATAAAGATAATAACGAAGACAACGATAAAAATAATAACAATAATAACGATAGTAACGATAATAAAGAAAATAATAATAATAATAATAACGATAAAAACGATATCAATGATTATAACGATAATAACGATAATAATAGCAATAATAATAAAAATAACAACGATATTAATATATAATAATAATAATAACGATAATAATAATAATAATAATAATGATAATATCGATAGTGGTAACAATAATATCAATAGTAAAAATAATGACGATAATGTCGATAATAATAATAATAAAAATAACGGTAATAACGATAATAACTATAATAATAATAATATTAGTATTAAAAATAATATCGATAATAACGATAATAACGCTAATAATATTATTCATAATGACCTTAATAACTATAATTACGATAATGACGATAATAATAATAACAAAATTAACGATATTAACGATAATAATAACTATAATAATAACAACAATAAAGATAATAACGATAATAATTGTAGTACTGATAAAAGTAATAATATTAAAAAAGTTAAAATGTCTTTAACAATAATAAAAATAACGATTTTAGCGATAATAATGATAATGAAAATAATAATAATAGTAATAATAATAACGGTAATTACGTTTTAAACGACAATATTAATAGTAATCATTACAAAAATAACAATAATAACGTTAATAACGATAATAACGATATCAATAATAACGATAATAACGACAATATACCTAATAACGATTACAATAATAACAATAATAACGATAAGAATGATAATAATATATACGATAAAGTTGATAATATCGATAAAAATATTAACAATATTAACGATGATATCGATATTAACGAAAAATAATAATAAAAATGACGATAATAACGGTTTATAACGGTAATAATAGTTATAACAATATCGACAATAACGATAATAACGATAATAGTAGTAATAATAATAACGATCATGAGGATAATAATAATAATAATAATAATGATAACAACGACAATAAGGATAAAAATAATAATAAAAATAACGATAATAAAGATTATACGATTTATAACAATAACGATTATAACGATAATAGTAATAATAATAAGAACGATAATGAAGATAAAAAGATAAAAATGATAATAACTATAATAGCGATAATAACTATACTAATAATAATAATAATAATAAGAATAATAACGATTATAACAATAAAAATAAAAAGAATAATAACGACAATAATGATAATAACGATAATAATAATAGCAATAATAACGAATTTAACGTTAATAACGATAGTAATAATAAAATTAATAATGACAACAAATTTCTCAAAGATAATAATAATAATGACATTAATAATAATAATCATATTAGAGATATTAACGATAATAAAAACAATAATAATTATAACAATAATAATAATAGTAACCATAATAACGATAATATCGATAGTAACGATAGTACTAATAACGATAGTAATGATAATATCGATAATACTAATAACAATATTATTGATAATATCGATAATAATAATAATAATAATAATAATAACGATAATATAGATTATAACGATAATAATGATAATAACGATAATAAAGATAATAACAATAATATCGATTATAATAAATAATAAAATATAAATAAAGATAAAAATATAACGATAATAATAATAATAACGCTAATGACGATAAAAATAATAGTAATAATAACAATAATAACAATAATAATATTAAGGATAATATAGACATTATTATCAATTATAACAACGATAAATACGATTATAACGATAATAAAGTTAATATTAATTAAGATAATAACAATATTAACAATAATATCGATAATAACAATAATAAAAATAATAACAGTAATAGCAATAATAACGATAATAACGATAATAACTATAATAGAGATAAGACTAATATCGATAAAACGATAATAATTATAATAATTCTAAGAATAATATATATATAACATTGATACTAACGTTAATAACAATAATACTAATAACAATAATAACGGTAATAACGTCAATAATGATCAGAACGATAATAATATTAATAATAATAACAATAATAACAATTATTAAGACATTACTGTAATAATAAAAGTAATGATAACTATAATAAAAATAATAAGTATAATAATCATAATAACTAAAATAATAGTAGCAATAATGAAAGTAATAACAATAATAGCCATAAAAACAATTTTAACGATAATAATAATATCGAAAATAACGATAATGTCGATTATAATAATAACAATATATTTTAGATATTAATAATTGTAATGATAACAATAATAACGATCATAACAATAATAGCGATTATAATAATAATGAAAATAATGATAATAATAATAAATTATCATTAGTAAAAATAATAATTATAACGATATTTATAAAAGTAATAATAATAACGATTATAACGATAATAACGATAAAAATGATAATAACGATAATAATTATATTAGTAATTGCAATAATAACGATAATAACGATAATAGAAGAAACAATAATGACGATATTAACGAAAATATTAATAACAATTGTAACGTTATCAACGATAATAAAAATAATAATAATCATAGTAATAACGAAAGTAAAGATAATAACGATAACAATAATAACAATAATAGCGATAATATCGATTATAATAATACCGATAATATCGATAATAGCGATAATAATAGTAATATTAATAACGATATTAAAAATAATATCGCAAAAACGATAAGAATAATAGAAATAATAACGATAATACCGATAATAAATATAACGATAATAACGATAATCATACTAACGATAATAACGATAATGATAATGATAATAATAACTCTAATAAAGTTAATATCTGCAATAATAATAATAATAATAATAATATTAATAATAACGATAATAACGATAATAAAAGGAACAATAATAACGATATTAACGAAAATATTAATAACAATTGTAATGTTAACAACGATAATAAAAATAATAATAATAATAATATTAACGAAAGTAAAGATAATAACGATAACAATAATAACAATAATAGCGATAATATCGATTATAATAATACCGATAATATCGATAATAACGATAATAATAATAGAAATAATAACAATAATAACGATAATATTGATAGCGATAATACTATTAACGATAATAATGACAATATTAATATTATTAATAACGAGAATAACGATAATAAAGATAATAATATTAATATTAATAAAGATAATAACGATATTAACGATAATACCGATAATAACGACAATAACGATAATCATACTAACGATAATAACGATAATAACGGTAATAATGATAGTAATTATAACAATAATAGCAGTAATAACGATAATAATGATAATAATATATACGATTATAACGACAATAGTAATAATAATAAGAACGATAACAAAAATAATTACGATAATAGTAATAATAATAATTATAATAAAATTAAAAACAATCATTTGTATAATAACAATAATAATAGTGGTAATGTTAAGAATAATAACAATAATAACGATAATAACTATAATAACTATAATTTCGAGTAATAATAACAATAATAAAGATAATACCGATATTGACATTAATAACAATAATAATAATAGCAACAATAACGATAATTAGGAAAATAAAAATTATAATTAAAACGATACTAAGGATAAGAACGATATCATCAATAATATAAATAAGAAAAATTAAGATTATATCGATTATATTAATAAAAATATTAACAATTATATAGATAATTATAATAATAATATTAACAATAATAACGATAATAACAATATTAACGATAATAAGGATAATAAAAATGACGATATTTATGAATATAACGATAAATAAATATTAATAATACCAATAATAAGGATAATAAAGATATCGTCGATAATAATAATAACAATAATAATGATAATATAGATATTAATATTATCAATATTAACGATAATAAGGATAATTTTAATAATAATAATAACGATAATAACGGTTTTAACGATAAATATAATAACGATAATAACGATTTTAACGATATTATCGATTGTAATAAGACTTATAATAAAGATAATAAAGATAAAAACGATATTAATAATATCAACAAAAACGATAATAACGATAATAATGATAATAACGATAATAAAAAAATAATAATATTAATAAGAAGAATAACGATGATACCGATAATAACGGTAATAATAATAATAAATATAAATATAATATCGTTAATAATGATAGTAATAATAATAATAATAATAATGACTATAATAATAATAACAATAATAACGATAAGGAGAAAAATAGCGATAAAATTTATAACCATAAAATCGATAACAACGATAATAATGGTAATATTAATAATAATAATATCGACTATAAGGATAATAAAGATAAGAACGATTATAATAATAACAATAATAACTATAATAACGATAGTAATAATAGTATATATATTGATATCTATAGTAATATAGGATAAATATATAGATAGTGTTTATAAGGACGATATTAAATAAAAACGATAATAAAGAAAATAACGATAATAACGACAATAATAATAATAATAAAACGATAATAAAGACAATTTCGATTATAATAATAACGATAATAACAATAAAATCGATAATAAAGATAATAATAAAGATAATATCAAAAATAACGAGAATAACGTCAATAAAAATTATATTATGTACGGTAATGACGATAAGAAAGAGGTAAACGGTAATAACGATAATATCGACAATAATAATAATAATAAGAATAATAACAATAACTACAAAAAGACGATAATAGTAATATTAGTAATAATGAAAACAAGGATAATAACTATAACAACTATTATAATAATAATAATAGTAATAGTAATAATAATAGCAATAATAACGATAATAAGGATAATTACAATAACAATAATAACGACAATATCGATAATAGCGATAACAATAATAACAATAGTAACTATAATAACCATAATAATGATATTACAGTAATAAAAATAAAGGTAATATCGATAATAAGGACAATAATAATAGTAATAATAACGAAAATAACGACAATAACAATATTAATATTAACGATAATAAGAATAATAATAATGACATCGATAATAGTAATAACAATAATACCGATAATAAGGGTAATTATGAAAATAACAGTAATAACGATAATATATAAAACGACAATAATAATAATAATAAAAACGATAATAGGGATAATAACGATAATAAAGATAATAACGTTAATAATAATAATAATAATAAAGAAACGGTATTAACGGTAATAACGATAATAATAATAACAATAATGACGATATTAAAAATAATATTGATAATAACAATAATTATAATTATAATAATAATAATAAAAACGATAATAACAGTAATAATAGTAACAATAATAACGATAATAAAGAATTAACGATAATAATAATAAAAATTATAAAGATAATACTAATAATAGCGATAATAGCGATAACTATAATAACTATGATTACGATAATAACAATAGTAATAATGACCAAAATATCGAAAACAACGATAATAACGATATTAATAATAATAAAAATGAAGATAATATCGGTAAAGTGCATAGTAATAAAATAATATATAGGTTAATAACGATAATAACGATAATAATAATAATAATAATAACTTTAATATCGTTAATAGTAACAACTAAAAATTCGATAATAATGGTATTAATGAAAATAACTAGAATAATAATAATACATATAACAATAAAAACGATAATAACAATAATAATATTGACATTAATAACGATAATTACGATAATAACGATAGTAATAAAGACTATAAAAACGGTAAAAAATATGATAACGATAATAATAATAATAATAATAATATTATCGATAATATGTATAATTACGAAAATAACGGTAATAAAGATATTAACAAATAATAACGACAAAAATAATAATAATAATAATAACGATACAAACGATAATAACGATAACAATAATAATAAAAAGAAAGATAATAACGGGATTAACGATAATAACAATAGTAATAATTAAAATAATAACGATAATGACGATAATAATAATAATTACGATAATTATAAGGACAAAAATTACTATAATAACGATATTAACAATAATATTAATAAGAATTACGACGATAATAAAGAAATAACGATAGTAACAATAACAATTATAACGATAATAATAGTAAGGACCATAACAATAATAACGACAATTACGATAATATCGATAATAATATTAACATTAGTAACGTTCATAACGATAACAGTAATAATAATAATAACATGTATAACGATAAAAACGATAATAACGATAATAACGATGATAATAATACCGATATTTTCGACAATAGTGCTAATAATAATAACGATAATAACGATAATACCGATAATAACGATAATAATACTAATAATAATAGAGATAATAACGATATTAACGATTATAAAGATAATAATGATAATAACGATAATAATAATAATAGTAATAATTATAATAACGATAATAACGATATCAATAATAATAGTAATGACGATAAGAACGATAATAGCGATTGTAATGACAATAAAGACAGTAATAAGAATAATAATAATAATAATAACGATAATAATAATAATATTAATAACAATAATTACATTAACAACGATAATAGTAATAATGACATTAATAGTAATAATCATAATAAAGATATTAGCGATAATATCAACAATAATAATAATAATAAAAACCATAATAACGATATAAAACATAATAACTATAATAACGATAATAATAGTGAAAATAATAGTAATAATAGATGTATTAAAGTTAGTAAGGATAATAAGGATTATTATATTAATAATAATAACGTTAAATACGATAATAGCGACAATATGATTATTAATATTAACGTTAATAGATAGAATTACTATATAAAAGTTAATAGTAATAAAAATAATAACGATAAAAACGATATTAACGATAATAACAATAATAATATTGATAATAACGATAATAATAATAGCAATTTAAACGATATTATCGAATATAATAATAACATTAATAACTATAATAACGATAAAACGATTATAAAGATAATAATAATGATAATAATAATAATAACAATAATAAAGATAATAATGACAAAATAATTATAATAATAATAATAATAATAATAATAATAATAATAATAATAACGATAATAATAGTTATAACGATAAAAATAATAGAAAAATAACAATAATATGAATAATAACTATAAAAAAGATAATAACGATAATATCAATAATAATAAATACGATTAAAACCATATCATCGATAATAATAATAACAATATTTACAATAATATCGATTATAATAACAACAGTATTGACGATAATACAGATAATAATAAAAAACAATAATTACAGTAATAACGATAATAGCGATAATATCGTTAATAATAATAACGATAATAATGATAATAGCGATAAAAACAATAACGATATTAACGATAATATTGACAATATTAAAGATGATAATGATAATAATTTAAAAACGACAATAATTATAGTAGTAATAACGATAATAACGATATTAAAAGTTAAAATGATAACGATACTAACGGAAATTATAAAAAAATTGATAACGCTAATAACGATAATAAAGAAATAATTTTAATAATAATAACTATAATAACGATAATAATAATAGTATTAATAAAAATATTAAAAATAATAACGATAATAACCATAATAACGATAATAATGATAATAATAACGACATTAATAACTATAATAAATATAATAAAGTTATGGTATTAACGATAACAGTAGTAGTAATAGTAATAATGATAATAACAAAAATAGAGACAATAAAATAAAAATAATAAAGATAATAACGATATTATCTAAAATAACGATAAAAGCTATAAGATTAATAATAATAAGAACAATGACAACGATAATAAAGACAATAAACATAAAAACAGTAACGACAATACGACAATAATAATAATATTAATAATAATAATAATAATAATAATAATAATAATAATATTAATGATTCCAACGAAAATAATGATAATAATGTTAGTAATAATAACAATAATTACAATAATAACGATGATAAAGATAATAATGATAATAACGATAATAATATTTATGACAATAATTATAATACTGATAATAAAGATAATAACGATAATATAGATAATAACGTTAATAATAATAACAATAATAACGATTATAACGATAATAACGATAATAATAGAGACAATAATAATAATATTAAAAATAATAACAAAAAAATTACGATTTATTTATAATAACGATATTAATAATAACGATATTATCGATAATAATAATAATTTTAATAGCAATAATGACCTTAATAAAGATAATAACGTAAATAATGAAAAGATAATAACGATAATAGTAATAATAATTTCGATAGTAATAATAATTACAATAATGAGGATAATAACGATTATAATAATAACGATAATGAGGATGATAATAATATCTATAATAGCACTAATAACGATAATAATTATAATAATAACAGCAATAATAACGATAACAACTATAATAACATTAATCATAATAATAATGATAACGAAACTAAGAATAATAATTGTGTAAACGATAAAAATAATAACATTAATATCGGTGATAAAAATAATAACGGTAAAAATAATAATAATTATAACGAAAATAACTATTATAATGATAATAACGTTAATAATGCTAATAATAAGAGCAATAATTACGATAAAAGGATAATAATTATAATAATAGATGTAATAATTACAACATCGACAATTATAAAAATAATAATAATAATAATAATAGTAATAATAACAATAATAACAGTATAAACAATAAAAACGATAATAAAAATATTATCCTTAATAATAATAATAATATTAACGATTATAACGGTAATAACGATAATGATATTAATAATAATAGAATTAATTACGATAATAACGTTTATAACGTAATAATGATAACAATAATAACGATAATAAGGATAGTAATAATAATAATAGTAATGAAAATAATATCGAAAATAACGGTAATAACGATTACGAAGATAATAATAATAATAATAAGATAATAGCGATATAAATGATAATATCGATGACAACGATTAAAATAATAACAATAATAACAATAATAACAGTAATAACGACAATAATTATATTAATAATAATTATAATAATAATAATAATGATAATAGCGATAATAACGATATTATTAAAAATAATGATAAATATAAAAATAATGACGATAGTGATGAAAATAAAAATTTTAATAATAACGATATTTTCTATAATAATGATAATACTAATACCGATAATAACGATTAAATTATAATAACAATAATAATAATAATATTATTATTAAGATTAATAACGATAACAAGGACAATGGTGATAATGATAATAATAATTTTAACATAAATGTCGTTAATAACGATAATTATTTTAATAGAAGTAATAATAACAATATTAACAATGTTTGCAATAATAATGATAGTAAGGATAATAATAGTGGTAACAATTAAAGTAATAACAGTAATAACGATAATAACAATAATAAGGATAATAATAATAAAGATAATAACGACAGTAGTAATAATAATATCGATAGAAACAATAATGACGGTAATAAAGAAAATAACGATAATAACGATAATAATAATAAAATTAATAACGATAATTACGTTAATAAAGAAAATAATATTAACAATAATAACGATAACAACGATAATAAGGATAATAGTAATAACGATAATAACGACAATAGTAATTTTAAAAATATTGATAAAAACGATAATAACAATAATAATAATAATAGTAATAATAATGAAAACGATAAAAACAATAATTACGATATTAATAATGATAATAATAACCATAATAAAGATAATAACTGAAATAATAATAATAATAATAATAATAATTACAATAATAAAGATAATAATGACTATAATAATACGAATAATAATAATAAGAAGAATATCAATAATAACGAAAAGAGCGCTAATAATAATAGTCATAATATCTATAATGACACTAATATCGGTAACATCAACTATAATAAATACGAAAATATCGATAATTTTGATAATTATAATATCAATAATAAGAATAATAAGAATAATAATGATAATAATCAAAATAATATGTATAAAAATAATAATGATAATAACGATAATAACGATATTAACGACAATAAAACTAATAATAATAATAAGGGGTAATAGAGATTATAACTATAATAATGATAATGACAATAATAATAATTGTAATAATAAAGATAATAATGATAATATAGGAAATAAGGATAATAATAATAACAATAATAATGATAATAACGATATAAATGATAATAACGACAATGATAATATTATTAATAACAACAATGAGAATAATAACGATAATAAGAATAATAATAAATACGATAAAGCCAATATTATCGACAATAATATTAACAATATTAATGATACTATCGATAATAATATTAACAATATTAACGATAATATCGATAATAATAATAACATTATTAACGATAATATATATATGAAAATTATAACAATAATAATAATAACAGTAATAACAATAATACTGATAATAACGATAATAACGATAATAATAGTAGTAATAATAACAATTATTAAACTAATAACGTTAAAACGATAATAACGATAATAATAGTTTAATAATAACAATAATAACAATAATAACGATAATAAGGTTATTAACGATAATATCTATAATTATAATAACCATATTAGCAATAATAACGATATTATCAATCATAACAATAACGACAATAACGATAATATCGATAATAATAATAACATTCTTAACGTTAACATCGATAAAAATAATAATAATAATAACATTAACTACGATAATAACGATAATAAGTATAATAATAATAATGAAAATAACTATAATAACCATATTAACGATAATAATAACAATAATAAGAATAGTAATAATAATAACGTTAATTACGATAATTACGATAATAAAAATAGTAATTATAACGCTAATAATAACTATAATAATGATAATAATAAATAAGATAATATCGATCAATTCGGTAATAATAATAACAATATTAACGATAATTTCGATTAAATTAATAACAATATTAACGATAATATCTATAAATAAAAATAATAATAATAATAAAAGTAAGAACGATAGTAGAGATAACAACAATGATAATAATAATAACGATAATAAGGATAATAATGTTAATAAAAATAATTATAATAAAGATAACAACGATAATGACGAAAGTAGCGATAATAATATTTTCAATAAGAAAGATAATTACGATAATAATGATATTAGCGATAAAATTTATAATAATGATAACAACAATGACGATAATAATGTAAATAATAATAACAAAAATAACGATAATAACGACATTCACGATAATAATAATTACAATAAAAACGATAATAACGACATTTACGATAATAATAATTACAATAATAACGATAATAACGACAATAATGATAACAAGGAAGATAATTATAATAATAATATCAATAGAAACGATAAATTGGTAATACTTACGATTATAACGATAGTAACGTTAATAACGATATTAACCATAATAAGATTAATAACTCTATTTACGTTAATAACGATAATAATATCAGCAATAATAGCGGCAATAGCGACAATAACGGTAACAATAATAATAACATTATTGACAATAATATTGATAATAACGATATCAAAAATAATGGTAATGACAATAATAATAATAATAGTAATCAAAATAATAATTATAATAACGTTAATAATAATAACAATGATAACGGCAATAATGATAATAATATTAATAAAGATATTAGCAATAATAATAGTAGTAATTAATAACATTTATAACGAAATTAACCATAATAACGATAACAATAATAACGATTATTACTATAATAACTAAAATAATAAAAACGATAGAAATGATATTAGTAAAAATAATAATACCGATAAAAACGATAATAAATTTATATTAATAATAAAAAGAATAACGATAGTAAAAAATTAACTATATAAACTATGATAAAACGAAAAACTACGAATATAACGATAATAATTATAACAATAATAACGATAATAACTACAAAAATTATAACAATAACAACGATAATAAAAATAATAACAATAATAACGACTATAACGATAATAATAATAATAATGATAAAAGTAGTAAAAACGATAATAATAAAAATAATAATAATAATAACGATAAAAACGATAATAGTACATGTTATAATAATACTAATAACTATAATAACGATAATAACGATAATAATGATAATAACAATTATAATTACAACGATAATACCGATAATGGTATTATTAATAATAACGATATTAACAATAATAACGATGAAACGATAATAATAATAATAGTAATAACGATAATAACGATATTAACGGAAATAAGGATAATAATAATAGCAATAATAACAATAATAGCGATATTAATTATAAAAAGAATAATAAAGACAGTAACAATAATAATAATAGTAATAATAATGTTAATAACGTTATTAACGATAATAACGATAATAATAATGACAGTAATAAAGATAATAACGATAATATCGATTATAATAATAACAATAAAATCGATAGTAATGATATTAATGATAACTATAATAACATTAATTACGATAATAACGGCAATAGTAATAATAATAATACCCATAATAATATTAACAATTATTACGATAATGAAGTTTTTTACGATAATAATAATAACGAAAATAACGATAATAGCGATAATAATAATAATATTAATAATAAAGGATATAACAATATTCACGAAAATAACGATAATAATAATAATAACGATAATAATAAAAATAATAATAACAATAATAACGATAATAACGGTTATAATTGTAATAACTATAATAATGATATTAACAATAAGAATAAAAGTAATAATAAAGACATTAACGTTATGATCGATAATAATGATAATAACGATACTAATAATAATAATAATAACAATAATAAAAATAATAACGATTATAATCATAATAACTATAATAATGATATTAACAATAAGAATAAAAGTTATAATAAAGACATTAACGTTATGAACGATAATAACGATAATAATAATAACAATAATGACGATTATAAGGATAATAATGTTAATAACGATAATTATAGTAATAATAAAAACGATAATAATAATATTAACGATAATAAGCATTATGATAATAATAATAAGAACGATAAAATCGATAATAACGAAATTAACGATAGTGACGATAATTATAATAATATTAAAAACGATTTTATATATAATAACGAAAACATCAAGAATAATAATAAAAATAATATCGATAATAGAGATAATAACGATAAGAACAATAATAATAATATCGATTATAGCGATAATAACGATAATAACAATATTAATAGAAATAAAAATTTAGAAAATATTGATAATAAGGAGAATAATAATAAAGTTAATAATGATAAAAACGACAGTAGCTATAATAATAATAACAATTAGAACGATAATAACGAAAATAACGATAGGGACGTTAATAACGAAAATAAAAATAAAAATAATAACGATAATAACGATAACATCGATAATAATTATGACGAAAATATCGACAATAAGGATAATAATAATAGCAATAATAGCGATAACATCGTTAATAACAATAATCGTAATAACAACGATAATAAGGATAATAACGGTAATAACGATAATAATAATAATAATAATAACGATAATAACGTTATTTACGTATATAAGGATAATAATAATAACAATATTAACAATAATACCGATATTAATAATAATAGAAATAATAAAGACAGTAACAATAATAATAATAGTAATACTAATGTTAATAACGTTATAAACGATAATAACGATAATAATACTAACGGTAATAACGATAATAACGATAATATGGATTATAATACTAAAAATAAAATAGATAGTAAGGATATTAAAAGTAACAATAATAAAATTAAATACGAAAATAACGACAATAATAATAATAATAATAACCATAATAATGATAATAAAGTTATAATAATAATAGTAATAATAATATTAATAACGATAATAACGGTTATAATGTTAATAACTATAATAACGATATTAACAATTAGAATAATAATAATATTAGAGATATTAAAGTTATTAACGATAATAATAATAATAATAATAACAATAGTAACGAAAATGACGACAAAAAGAATAATAATAATAACGAAAATAACAATAATAGTAATATTAATAATACCTATAGTAACAATAATAACAATAATGACAATAATAATAATTATAATAATAACGATTATAAGGATAATTACGTTAATAACGATAATAATAATAAAATTAATAACGAAAGTTACGATAATAACGAAAATAATAATAGCATTAATAACGATAATAATGATAATAATAATAATAATAGTTATAACAATATTAAGGATATTAACGATAATAAAGATAATACTAATAACGATGACAACGAAAAAAATAATAATATTAATATAAATAATAACGAAAATAAGGATAATAACGATAACAACGATATAAACAATAATAATAATAATAATGATAATAACTATAATAACAAAAAAAACACTGATAACGAGAGGAATAGGAACGAAAATAACGAAATAAGAATAATAATAATTACATTAATAACGATAACAACGACAATAGCGAAAAAATAATAATAATAATAACGAAAGTAAGGATAATAACGTGCCAACGATAATAATAATAACAATAATAAGGATAAGAACAACAATAATAATGAAGTAAATAAAGATATTAACGATGACAACGATAATAATAATAACAATTATAAAGATAATTACGATTATAACGATTATATGGATTATAACAATAACGATAATAACGATTTTACTAATAACAATAAGAACGATAATGAAGATAAAACGATAAAAGTGATAATAACTATAATAACAAAAATAACAATTAAATAATTGTATTAATAGAGATATTAACGTTATTAACGATAATAACGATAATAATAAAAACAGTAATAAAGATAAATACGATAATAACGAAAATTATAATACAAATTTTAACGTATATAGAGATAAATACTATTTCAAAGATAATAATTATAACAATAATAACGATAAAAACGATATTAACGATAATAACTATAACGATAATAACGATAATATCGATAATACTAATAACAATATTATTGATAATATCGGTAATAATAATAATAATGACGATAATATCGATAATAACGATAATAATGATAATAACGATAATATCGATTATAGCGAAAATAATAATTACGATAATGACGGTAATATTAATAAAGATAATAAGGTTAATAAGGTAAATAGCGATAATAATAATAGTAATAATAATAATAATAACGATAATAACGATTATAATGATAAGAACGATAATAATAGAAGTAATAATAACAATATTAAAAATAATAAGTAAAATAACGATAAAAAAGATAATGAAAATAATAATAATAGTAATAATAATAAAGAAAATTACGATATTAACGAAAATAATAAAAGTAATAATAAAAAAATAACAATAATATCGTTAATAACGATAATAACGATATTAATAATAACGATAATAACTGCTATGAAAATAATAATATCGATAATAAAAATAATAACGACAATAATAATAATAATAATAATAATAATAATAATAATAATAATAATAAAAATAATAATAATATTAATATCGATAATAACAATAATAACGATAATAACAATAATAACGATAATAATATTATTAATAATAACAATAATAACAATAAGAACGATAATAAGGATAATAATAAATACGATAAATAAGATAATATCGATAATAATATTAACAATATTAACGGTAATTTGGATAATAATTATATCAATATTAACGATAATATCGATAATAATAGTAACATATTAACGACAATATCTATAAAAATAATAAAAATAATAATAAGGATAATAATGATAATAACGATATTAGTAATATTAATAATAAGGATAATTA
The DNA here is from genome assembly GCF_910589235.1 of Vespa crabro. NCBI lineage: Eukaryota > Metazoa > Arthropoda > Insecta > Hymenoptera > Vespidae > Vespa > Vespa crabro. The sequence goes on from NW_025813595.1 coordinate 5,031,362, forward strand.
CGATAATAACGATAATAATAATAACAATAATACAATAATGACGATAATCACGATAATAATAATTACAATTATAACGATAATAACGACAATAATGATAATAAGGAAAATAATTATAATAATAAAAATAATAAAAACGATAAGGTGATAATACTTACAATAATAATGATAATAACAATAATAACGATATTAACTATAATAAAATTAATAACTATATTTACGTTAACAACGATAAGGATATTAGGAATAATAGCGATAATAATTATAATAACGTTAATAATAATAACAATATAAACTGCAATATTAATAATAATAATAATAAAGATAAGAGCAATAATAATAACTGCAATAGCATTAGTAAACATTATAACGAAAATAACAATAATGACGATGACAATAATAACGATTATTACAATAATAACAAAAATAATAAAACGATAGTATCGTTAATAGTAATAATCATAATACCGTAAAAACGATAATAAATTTAATAATAAAGATATAATAAAGATAATAACGATCTTATCGGAATGATTATAACAATAATATCGATAATAACGTTATAAGATGTAATAATATTAACAATAATAACGATAATACTAATAACCATAATAAATATAATAATAATAGTAATAATAACAATAATAACGAAAATTATAATATTAATAACAACAATAATAACAATAATAACGATAATAATGATAATAATAAGTACGATAAGGTCGATAATATAGATAAAAATATTAATAATATTAATGATAATATGGATAATAAAAATAACATTATTAACGATAATATCAATAAGCATAAAAATAATAATAATAATAGTAATAACGATAATAACGATAATAATAGTAGTATTACTAACATTAATAACAATAATAGCGGTAATAAGGTAATAAACGGTAATAACGATAATTAAAATAACCATATTAACAATAATAACGATATTATCGATGATAACAATAACAATAATAAAGATAATATCTATAATAATAATAATATTATTAACGTTAACATCGATGATAATAATAATTATAATAACATTAATAACGATAATATCGATAATAACTATAATAATTAGATAATAATTAGATTAACGATAATAACAATAGTAATATTATTGATAATAACGATACTAACGATAATAACGAAAAAATAATAATAATAATGAGGATAATAGCGCCTATAACGGTAATAATAATAATACCAATATCGCCAATAACGATAATAACGATAAAGCGAAAATAATAATAATAATAATAATAATAATAATATCGATATTAAAGATAATGACGACAATAATAATAATAAAAATAATATTAATAATAATAACGATAATGACGATAATAATAATAGTTATATTAACAATAATAACAATAATAAGGATAATAACGATAATAACTATAAAAATAATAATAACGACAATAATAACTATAATAAATATAATAACAATATGTTATTAACGATAATGACGACAATATTAGTAATAGTAATAACGATAATAACCAAAATAACAGCAATAAAATTAATAATAATAACAAGATAATAAAGATATTATCGAAAATAAAGATAAAAGCTATAAAAATAATACTAATAAGAACAATGACAACGATATTAACGATAATAAAAATAATAACAGTAACGATAATACGACAATAATAATAACAACAATAAAAATGATAATAAAAATAACAACAATAATAAGGTTAATAACTATATTAACTATTTCAATAATAAAGGAAATAACATTAATTTCGATATTAATAATAGCAACATTAAAGATAATAACGATAATAATAATAATAATAACAACCTTAATAACTATAATAAATATAATAACGATATGGTATTAACGATAAGAACGGCAATAGTAGTAATAGTAATAACAATGATAAAGATAATATCTATTTAATAATCTATAAAAATGATAATAATAATAATAATAAAAGTAATAACGGTAATACCGATAATAACAATGATACTAATAGTAACTATAATAAGGATAATAACTATAATAAGGATAATAACTATAATAATATTAATCATAATAAAGATAACAACGATAATAACGATAACAGTTATAAAACAGCTAATATAAAAATCGATAATATTAATAATAATAATAACATTAATAACGATAATAACAATAATAACTATAATAATAATTACCGAAAATAACGATAATAACGATAATAACGATATTAATGATAATAATAATAATACCAATATCGACAATAACCATCATAACGATAACAACGATAATAATAATAATAATAATATAATAATAGTAATAATAATAACGTTAATTACGTTAATTACGATAATATTATTAGTAATTATAACAATAATAGCAATAATAACAATAATAACGATAATAATAAAAAAGTTTATATCTATAATTTCAATAATAGTAATAATAATATTAACGAATATATCGACAAAAATAATAACAATAATAACAATCTTAAAAATAATAATCATAATAACGATAATAATATCATTATTATTAATACCAATAATACCGATAATAACGATAATAATAATAATATCGAATATAATAACAACGATAATACCGATAATATTAGTAATAATAATAACGATAATGACTATATTTAGGATAATAATAATAACAATAATAGAGATAAGAACGATATTATCTATAATAACAATATTAATAAAAACGATAATAACTAAAATAACGATGTAACGATAGTAATAACAATAATATTAACAATAATATTGATAATAATAATAATAATAGCAATAATAACGATAATAAAGATAATAACGATAATAATGATAACGATATTAACGATAATAATAATAATAATTATATCAAAAATAACATTAATTACGATAATGACTAAAATAACAATAATAATAATTACGATAATGCCGATGATAATAATATCTATAATAACGTTAATAACGATAATAATAAAAACAAAAATATCAATAAAAACGATAATAACTATAAGAACAATAATAATATTAACAATAATAAAGATAATAATTATATTAAAAATATCAATAATCTACGATAACGTAGATAAAAACAACAACAATAATAGGAAAAATAACAAAAGTAAGGATAATAACGATAATAGCGTCAATAATAAAAATAATAACGATAATAAAGATAACGATATTAACGATAATAGTAATAATAATAATATCAAAAATAACAATAATTACGATAATGACTATAATAACAATAATAATAATTACGGTAATGGCGATGATAATAATATCTATAATAACGTTAATAACGATAATAATAATAACAAAAATATCAATAAAAACAATAATAACTATAATAACAATAATAATATTAACAATAATAACGATAATAATTATATTAAAAATAACAAAAATCTACGATAACGTAAATAAAAACAACAACAATAAAAGGAAAAATAACAAAAATAAGGATAAGAAAGATAATAGCCTCAATAATAAAAATAATAACGATAATAGCGATAATAACAATAATAATAATAACGATAATATCGATAATAACATTAATAATACTAGCAGTAATGACTATTTTAACGGTATTAACTAAATTTAAGAAATTAGTAGTAACGATAGTATCGTAAATAATCATCATAATAACGATTATAACGAAAATGACGAGAATAACGATAATAATAATAAAATTAATAACGATAATTATGTTAATAACGAAAATAATAACAGCATTAATATCGATAATAACGATAATTATAATAACGATAACAATTACAACATAAGGATAATAACGATAATTACGATAATACTAATAAAGATGACAACAATAAAAACAATAACATTAATATTACTAATAAGGAAAATAAGGATATTAACGATAACAACTATAATATTAATATTTAATATCAGGATAATAACCATATTAACTTTAATAACGATACCAACGTCAGTAACGATAAAAATAATGATAATAATAATATCGAAAATAAGGATAATTACGATGTCAACGATAATAATAATAACAACAAAAAGAACAATAAAAATAATAAAGTTAAAGTAAATAAGGATAATAACGATGACAATGATAATAATAATAACAATACTAAAGTAATAACGATAATAACGATTATAAGGATTATATCAATAACGATAATAGAAATAATAATGAGAACGGTAATGAAGATAAAACGATAAAAATGATAATAACTATAATAACAAATATAATAACGATAATAATAATAACAATAATAACGATAAAAACGATATAAATGATAACAACAGTAATATTATGATAATAACAAGAATAACAGTAATAACAATAACAATAATAACGATTATAACAATAATTATAAAAAGAATAGGACCGATAATAATAATAATGAAGTTAATAATAATAATAATATTAGAGATATTAACTATAATAAAAACAATAATAATTATAACAATAATAATAATAATAATAATAGTAACCATAATAACGATAATATCGATAATAACGATAGTAATAATAACGATAATTACGATAATAATAATAATAATAACGATAATAACGATAATTACGATATAAGGATAATAATAAAAGTAATAATAACATTATTAAAAATAATAAGTATAATAACGATAATAAGTACTACAATAGTAGTAATAATGAAAGTAATAAAAATAATAGCCATAAAAACGATTTTAACGATAATAATTATGACGATAATAACGATAATATCTATAAAATTAATAACATTATTTATGATAATATCGATACTAATAATTGTAATAATAAAAATTATAATGATTATAACGATAATAGCGATTATAATAAAACGAAAATAACGATAATAATAATAATAATATTATTGTTAGTAACAATAATAATGATAACGATGTTTATAATTGTAATAATAATAACGATTATAACGATAATAACGATAATAATGATAATAACGATAATAATTATATTAATAAAAGGAACAATAATAACGATATTAACGAAAATATTAGTAACAATTGTAATGTTAACAACGACAGAAACATAATAATAATAATAATAATAATAACGAAAGTAAAGATAACAACGATAACAATAATGACAAAAATAGCGATAATATCGATATTAACGATAATAATAATAATATTAATAACGAAATTAAAAATAATTTCAATAATAACAATAATAATAGTAGAAATAATAACAATAATAACGATAATAAAGATAACAATAATATTATTAACGATAACAATGATAATATTAATATAAATAATAACGATAATATCGATAATAAACATAAGAATATTAATATTAATAAAGATAATAAAGATATTAACGATAATACCGATAATAACGATTATAACAGTAGTAGCGATAATAAATACAATAACGAAATAATAATAATAATAATAATAATAATAATAATAATAATAATAATAATAAATATAATAATGACGATAATAACGATAATAGCATTAATAATATATGTCATAATAACAATAATATCAATAATAACGATAATAACGATAATAATAATAACCATAATATCGATAATATCGATAATTATAATAATAATATTAACGATAATTTCGGTCATAATATTAATACTAATAAAAATAATAACGATAATAACGGTAATAACTATTGTAATAATATCGATAATAACAATATTATTAATAATAATAATAACGATAATTACGATAATTACGATAACAAAATTAATATTAATAAAGATAATAACAATATTAATGACTATATCGAAAACTATAATAATAATAATAGCAATAATAACTATAATATCGATAATATCGATAATAATAAAAACGATAATAATGATAAGAATAAAAATAATATTTCGATAGTAACAATTATAACGACAATTACGATAATAACGATAATAATAACAACGATAATGTCGATGATAATAATAACGATCATAACCCTAATGACGATAATAATAATAATAATAGCAATAATAACGATATTAACGAAAATAGTAATAACAATAGTAACGAAAACAACGGTAATAACATTAATAATAATAATAATAATAAAGAAAGTAAGTATAATAACGGTGACAACTAAAATATTAATAACAAATATAACTATAATAACGTTTATAATAATAATATTATTAAAGATTATAACGGTAATAACGATGCTAACAATAATAGCGATAATAATAACAACAACAGCAGTAATAATAATTATAATAACTATAGTTTATTTAAAATAATAACGATAATAACGATAATAATTATAATAACAATATTAACGATATTGACAATGATAATAATAATAATAATAAAGGTAAAGACGATAAAAACGTATCTAACGTTAATAATAATAAAAGCAACAATTATGATAATAATAGAATTAATACTAAATATATTAAGATTAATAACTATAATAATTATTATAAGGATAACAGTAGTAGTAAGAATAACAATAATAACAATAATAGCGATAATAAGGTTATTACCGATAATAAGGATAATTATAATATTCATAATAATTATTACCGATAATAATAATAAAATTATTAACGTTATAATCGAAAATAATAATAATCATAATAACATTAATAACAATAATGACAATAATAACAACATTAATGATAATTACGATTAAAATAATAATAACGAAAATAACGATAATAACGATATTAACGATTATAATAATAATAATAATAAAGATAATAAAGATAATAAAGACATTAATAATAATGATAATATTAATAATAATAATTTTATTGTCGATAATAACGGTAATAGTAGTAGATATAATATCTTTATTATCAATAAAAACGATAACAATAATAATAATAATAACGGTTATTACGATATTAATGGTAATAATAAAAATAAAGATTATAAAGATAACAACTATATTAACAATAATAACGATAATAATTATAATCATATTAATGATAGTAACAATAATAACGACAATAAAAGAATAATATTAAAAACGACAATAACAATAGCAACGATAAAGCAATAATATTAATAACGATATTAACGATAATATTATTAATAGTAATAAAAATTTTAACGCTAATATCGATAATATTAAAAATAACAATAATAATAATAAGGATAATAAAGATAACAGAGATTATAATAACAACGTTTAAAAAGATAACAACGGCAATAATGTTAATAGCAAAAATAACGATAACAACTGTAATAAAAATAACAATATTAACGATATTAAAGAAAATAGTAATAACAATAATAACGATAACAACGATATTAACATTAATAATAACTATAATAAAAACGAAAGTAAGTATAATAACGGTGACATCGATAATAAAAATAAAAATAATAACGATAATGACGGTAAGAACGATAATAACAATAATAAAATTTATAATAATATCGATAATCGCGATAATACCGATAATAACAATATTAATAGTAATGAGAATAAAGATAATATCAATAATAACGGTAATATCGATAATAATTATAACAAAAATAATGAAGATAATAATAATCATCATAACGGTAATAAGGATAAAGACGATAACATCGATAATGATAATAATAATAATAACGATAATAATGATAATAACGATAGTAATAATAATAATAACATCAAAAACAATGATAACGATAATAATAGTGAAAATAATGGCATTACAAGCAATAGTATCGATAATAACAATAATCACGATAATAATTATAACAATAATATCAATAATAACGATAAGAAATATAATACTAATAACAATAATATCGATGACAAAGATAATAACGATAATTATAATAATTATATAGAGATAATAAAGATTATAACGATAAGAACGAAGATAACTATAAAAAAGTAAATACCGGCAATTATAATAATAATAATAACGATAATTAAAATGACGATAATGACGATAATAACGAAAATGACGATAATAACGATTATAATAATAAAGATAATAACGATAATAGTAATAATAATAATAATGATAATAACGATAATAAACAAAATAATAATAATGATAATAAAGATAACAACAATATTAACGATAATAACGATAATAATAATAATAATATAACGATAATAAACATAATAATTGTAATACAGATTATAACGATATTATCGAAAAAAATAATAAAGATATTAACGATAAAATAGATAATAATAATAACAAAATAAACGATAATATCGATAATAATAGTAAATATAATGACAATAAAAACAAAAATAACGAAAATAACGTAAATAATATTAACGATAATATCGGAAATAGTAATAATACAAATATAGATAGAAACAAAAATAACGATATTGAGGATAATAACGATAATAATGACAGCAATAATAGCGATTTTAAAGTTAAGAACGATAATAATAATAATATTAACAACAATAATAACATTATCAACGATAATAATTATAAAGACGTTAATAATAATAATCATAATAAAGATATTAACGATAATAACAACAATAATAATTATAACAATAATAATAATAGTAACTGTAAGAACGATAATATCGATAAAAACGATAATAATAATAACGAAATTATCGATAATATCGATAATACCATCAACAATATTATTGATAATATCGATAATAAAATTAATAATCATAACGATAATAGCGATAATAACGATAATAATGATAATAACGATAATGAAGATAATCACTATAATATCGATTATAACAATAATAATAATAACAATAATGACGATAATAATAAAAATAATACCGATAATAACGATAATTACGATAATGACGATAATATTAATAACGATAATAACGTTAATAACGTAAATATAGGTAATAATAATAGTAATAATAACAAAAATAGCGATAATAAAGATAATGACGATAAAAATATTAACGATAATATCGACATTGTTAATAATAATAACAACGATAATTAAGATAATAACGATAATAAAAGTAATAATAATAAAGATAATAACAATATTAACGATAATATTGATAATAATGATAATAACAATAATAACGATAATAACGTAAATAATAATAACGATGATAACCATAATAGTAAAAATAATAATTACGATAAGAACGTAAAAAACGATAATAATAATAATAATAATAATAGCGATAATAACGATATTAACGACAATAACGGTAATAATTATTAATAATATCGATAATTATTGTAGTAGTGATAAAAGTAATAATATCAAAAAAGATAAAATGACATTAAAAATAATACAAATAACGATTTTAGCGATAATAATGATAATGAAAATAATAATAATAGTAATAATAATAACGGCGATTACGATATAAACGATAATATTAATAGTAATCATTACAAAAATAACAATAATAACGATAATAACGACAATAATCATAATAATGATGATAACAATAACAACAATTATAACGATAAGAATGATAATAATTTATACGATAAAGTCGATAATATCGATATTAATATTAACAATATTAACGATGATATCGATATTAATGAAAAATAATAATAATAAAGACGATAATGACGGTTTATAATGGTAATAATAGTAATAACAATATCGACAATAACGATAATAACGATAATTACAATAATAACGATTATAATAATAACGATAATAACGATAAAAATAATAATAATAATAACGATAATAACGATTATACGATTTATAACAATAACGATTATAACGGTAATAGTAATAATAATAACAACGCTAATGAAGATAAAAAGATAAAAATGAAAAAAACTATAATAACTACAATAACTATTCCAATAATAATAATAATAAGAATAATAACGATTATAACAATAAAAATAAAAAGAATAATAACCACAATAATGATAATAACGATAATAATAATAGCAATAATAACGATTTTAACGTTAATAACTATAGTAATAATAACATTAATAACTGTAATAATTTTATCAACGATAATAATAATAATGACATTAATAATAATAATCAAGTTAGATATATTAACGATAATAAAAACAGTAATAATTATAACAGTAATAATAATAATAATAATAACGATAATATCGATAATAAAGATAATAATGATAATAACGGTAATGACGATAATAATAATAATAATAAAGATAATAACGTTAATTACGAGAATGACGATAATATTAATAACGATAATAACGTTAATAACGTAAATAACGTTAAAAATAATAGTAATAATAACAATAATAACGATAATAATATTAACGAAAATATAGATATTATTATCAATTATAACAACGATAAATACGATAATAACGATAATAAAATTTATAATAATTAAGATAATAACAATATTAACAATAATATCGATAATAACAATAATAAAAATATCAATAGTAATAGTAATAATAACGATAATAACGATAATAATAATAATAATATTATCGTTAGTAAGAATAATAATGTTAACGATGTTTATAATAGTAATAATAATAATGATTATAACGATAATAACGATAAAAATGATAATAACGATAATAACGATAATAGAAGAAACAATAATAACGATATTAACGAAAATATTAATAAAAATTGTAACGTTAACAACGATAATAAAAATAATAATAAAAATAGTAATAACGAATGTAAAGATAATAAGGATAGCAATAATAACAATAATAGCGATAATATCGATTATAATAATACCGATAATATCGATAATAACGATAATATTAATAGAAATAATAACAATAATAACGATATTAAAGATAACGATAATATTATTAACGATAATAATGACAATATTAATATTATTAATAACGATAATAAAGATAAAAAAGATAATAATAATAATATTAATAGAGAAAATAACGATATTAACGATAATACCGATAATAACGATAATCATACTAAAGATAATAACGATAATAATAATGAAAATAATAACGCTAATAAAGTTAATATCTACAATAAAAATAATAATAATAATATTAATAATAACGATAATAACGATAATATCGGTAATAATGATAGTAATTATAACAATAATAGGAATAATAACGATAATAATGATAATAAAATATACGATTATAACGACAATAGTAATAATAATAATAACGATCTTAAAAATAATAACGATAATAATAATAATAACAATTATAATAAAAATAAAAACAATCATTTCTATAATAACGATAATAATAGTGGTAATGTTAAGAATAATAACAACTATAACGATAATAATGATGATGACGATAACAATATTATTGATAATAACGTCAATAGTAATATTAATAATATTAACGATAATATCGATATTAATGATAATAATAATAATAATAATAATTATAATAACGATAGTAACGATAATAACGATAATACGAGAATAACTATAATAACGATAATTTCGATAGTAAGGAATATAGTAATAACAATAATAACGATATTAGTAGTAATATTAATAAAGATAATATCGATATTTATGATAATAATTATATTAATAATAAAGATATTAACGATAGTAGCAATAATAACGATAATAATAATAAAAATATTAATGATAATATCGAAAATTTTAAAAATAGTAATAGCAATAATAATGATAATAGCGATAATATCGATAATAATAATAACGAAAATAACTGTAAGAATAATAATAAAATATCGATAGTAACAATAATAACGACAATTAAGATAATAACGATAATAATAATAACGATAATCACGATGATAATAATAACGGTCATAACGGTAATAACGATAATAATAATAATAATAATAATAGCAATAATAACGATATTAACGAAAATTGTAATGACATTAGTAACAAAACAACGATATTAACATTAATAATAATAATAATAATTAAAGTAAGTGTAATAACAGTGATAACTATAATATTAATAACAATAATAACGATAATAACGATAAAAACGTCAATAATAATAATAATAATAATGATAATAACGATATCAATGGCATTAACGATAATAACTTTTATAAAAATTATCTTATTATGATAACAACAATAATAACAATGACTAACGACATCAATTATAAGAATATAACGTTAATTTCGATATTAATAATAGAAATATTAAAGAAAATAACGATAGTAATAATAATAATAACGACATAAATAACAATAATAAATATAATAACGATATGGTATTAATGATAAAAAAGATAATAGTAATAATAGTAATAACGATAATAACGACAATAACGACAATAAAAATTATCATAATAACGATAATAACAATAATAGAGATTGCGACGGTAATAGAGACAGTAATAATAATTATAATAATAATAATAATTATAATAATAATAATAATAATAATATTAAAGATTACAACGAAAATAATGATAATAATAGCTGTAATAATAACAAAGATAACGATAAAAATGGAAGTAAAAATAACAATATTAAGAATAATATATATAATAACGATACTAACGATAATAAAATAATTAGTAATAACTGTAATAACAATATTAAGGATCAAAACGATTTTTACAAGTATCATAATAAAGATAATAACGATAATATCGATAATAATAATAACAATATTAACGAGAATAACGACAATAATAATAATAATAATAATAACCTTAATAACGATAATAACGCTAGTAAGTATAATAAAAGATATGATAATAACAAATTTAAGAATAATTACTATAATTACAAAAATAACGATAATAATAATAATAATAATAACAATAATAACAACAATATTATTAATAACGATAATAACAATAATAATAATAAGGATAATAAAGATAACGGAGATTATAATAATAACGATTAAAAATATAACAACGGCAATAATGATAATAGCAATAATAATGATAAAAACTGTGATAAAAATAACAATATTAACGATATTAAAGAAATTAGTAATAACAATAATAACGTTAACAACGATAATAACATTAATTATAATAATAGTAAAAACGAAAATACGTATAATAACGGTAACATCGATAATAATAATAAAAATTATAATGATAATAACGATGTAAATGATTCTAACGATAATAATAATAACTATAACGATAATAACGAATATGATGTTTAGAATCATTATAATATTAACAATAATAAAAACAATAATGACAATCACGATAATGAAGATAATAGTAGTAGTAATAATAACAATATTAAGAATAATAAATATAATAACGATAATAACAATAATAATAGTAGTAATAAAAAAAGTAATAACAATAATAACGATAAAAACTAATTTAACGATAATTCTAATGTTGATAATTACGATAATATCGATAATAATATTAACTGTAATAACGATAATAAAGATTAAAGAGATAATATTAATTATAGTAATAATAACGATATTATAGATACTAAAGAAAAAATGATAATAATTATTATAACTATAATAACGGTAATAAATATAAAAATAATAGAAAAATTACAACAATATCAATAATAACGATAACAAATATAATAACGATAATATCGATAATAATAAATAAGATAACATCAATAACATCGATAATAATGATAACAATATTAACGATATAATCGATCGTAATAACAACAATATCGACGATAATATCTGTAATAATAATAACAATATCGACAATAATATCGATAATAATAATAACAATAATAACAATAATACCGATACTAACGATAATATCGTTAATAATAATAACGATATTAATGACAATAGCGTTAAAAACAATAACGATATAAACGATACTATTGACAATATTAAAGATAATAATGATAATAATTTTAAAACGATAATAATTATCATAAGAATAATAGTAATAACGATAATAACTATAAAAGAATTAAAATAATAACGTTAATATAGATAATAATAATAAAATTAATAACGTTAATAACGATAATTAAGATAATAACGGTAATAATAATAAAATTAATAACGCTAATAACGATAATAAAGATAATAATATTATTAATAATACCGATAATATCGATTATAATGGAAATAATAATAATAACAATATTGATAATAACGATAATAACGGTAATAACGATAATAATAATTGTAATAATATTAGTAATAATTCTAATGATAATTAAAATTATAACGATAATAATAATAATAATAATAAAAATATTAAAATTATAATCACCAGAATAATAACAATAATACTGGTTATGATAAGAATAATATTAATAATAATAACGAAACAATAATAATAATTATAATTATAATAATAATAATAATAATAATAATAATAATAATAATATCATTAATACGCACAATAATAACAATAATAACGGCTATGAGAAGAATAATATTAATAATAATAACGATAATATATCTAATAATGATAATAATACTAATAATTATAACGTTAATAACAATAATATCGATAATAATATTATTAATAATAGCGGTAATAACGTTAATAGTAATAAGTATAAAATCGATAGTAATGATATTAATCAAAATATCCATAATAATAATAATAAATTTAACAATACTAACGATAATAACAATAACAATAATAACAATTATAACGATTATTAATATAATAACGATAATAGTAAGAATAATAATAATATCGAAAATATGGTTAATTACGAAAATAACGGTAAAAATGATAATAACTATAATAACGACAATAATAATAATAATAATAAAGATAATAACGATAATGACGATAATAGCGATTATAATAAAAACAAAATAAAGATAACAACGATATTAACAATAATAACATTAGTAACAATTATAGCGATAATAACAAAAATAACGATAATAACGATAATAATAATATCACTAATAACAATAATATCGACAATAACGATAATTACGATAATACTAATAACAATTATAACGATAATAACGATAATAACAATAATATTAGTAATAATAATAATATTGATAACAATAATAAGGATAATAGCATTAATAATAATAACAAAATTAACGATTATATTTATCATAAAGATAATGATAGTAACGATAATAATAATTATAATAATAACTAATTACGATAATAATAATAGAAAGGATAATAATACTAATTATTATAACCATAATGACGATAATAATGATAATAGTAAAATTAATAACGATAATAACGAGTATAACGATAATAATAATAACAATAACATTGATAATAACGACAATAATCATAATAACTGTAATAATAATAACAAAAATAACTATTAAAACGGTAATAACAATAATAATAATAACAATAATGACGATAATAACTGTAATAACGATAAAAATAATTATAATAATGACGATAATAACGGTAATAACGCGTAATAATAAATACAACAGTAACAATAGTAATAATAGCAATAATAACGATGGTAACGAAATGGAAGATAATGGTAATAACGAAATTAAGGATAATAACGATAATAACGATTTAAATAATATAAATAATAATAATTATTATATTAATAATCAAAATAATAACGATAATAAATATAATAACGTTAATAATACAAGTAATAACAATAATATCATTATTAAGGTTAATAAAGGTAAGAACGATAATAATAATCATAATAATATCAATAATATTCATAACAATATTAACGAGAATAACGGTAATGTCGATAACAATAATAACGATAATTACGATAATATCGATAATAATGTCAATAAAGATAAAAATAATAATAATAACAATAATAACAAAAATAACGATAGTAATAATAGCGACAACAATAATAAAAGCGGTAATAATAATAACAATAATAACGATAATAGCGTTAACAATGATAACGATAATAAAGATAATATCGATAATAATAACAACAATATTAACGAAAGTAACCTTAATAATAATAATAGTAATAACGATAAAAACGATAATAACGATAATAAAGATAATAATACTAATGATATTAACGATAATAGTAATAATTATAATAACGATAAGAACGACAATAAAGATAATAACGATTATAATAATAATAATAATAACGAAAATAAGGATAATAACGATGACAACGAAAATAATAATAACAAAAATAAGGATAATCACGATGGCAACGATAATAATAATAACAATAATAATGATAATACGTTAATAATCGTAATAATAATAACAATAATATCGATAAGAACTATATTTACGGTAAAAATAGTAACGATAATAACGTTAATATCGATAATAATAACAATATTAACGATAATAACGATAAGAGGAATAATAGAAAGTGATAATAACGATAATATTGATAATAACGATACTAATAATACGATAATAACGACAAGACCAATAATAATAACAACGATAACAACGATAATAATAATATTAACAATAATATCGATAACTACTATCATTCCAAGAAAGCAGTACTAACGATAATAACGATAATAACGGTAATAATTATAACACTAATGATGATAATAACGATAATTACGATAATAATTATAATAACGATAATTATAACAATAATAACGATTGGAAAGATTATGAAGATAATAATAATAATAATTATTACGACAATAATAATAAGAATAATAACGATAATAACGATATTAGCGATAATAATAAAAATAATAATAAAGATAATAACGATATTGACCATAATAACAATAATTGTGATAATTACAATAATAATAAGAACAGCAATAACCATATTACCGATAATAACGATAATTACAATAACAATAACAACGATAAAAACGATAAGTACAATTATAATAATGACGATAATAACGAAAAAAGTAATAATAATTATGACGATAAAAACGATAATAAGAATAATAATAATAACAAAAATAAACATAATTAAGATATCAAAAATAGTAATTGTAGTAATAAAAACAATACTAACAATACTAATTTAATAACGATAATAATAATAATAATAACAATTATAACGAAATTGAGGGTAATGGCGATAATAATAATAACGATAATAACGGTAATAGAAATTATAATAATAACGATAATAACGATAAGAACGATAATAACAATAATAATAATATTGATAACAAAGATAATATCGACATTAACGCTAATAGCGATAATAATAAAACCATTATTGACGAAAATAAAGATAATAAAGATAATTACGATAATATTAAGAATAATAACAGCAAAAATATCTATAATAACGATAATAACGACAATAACGATAATAACAATAATAATAATAGTATTAATAACGATGATAACGGAATTAACTATATAATAATGTTAATAATAATAGTAATAATCACAAAAATAACGATATTAACGATAACAGTAGTAGTAATACTAACAATAATAACAATACAATCGATAATGAGGTTAACGGTATTAATAATAACGATAATAATTACAATAATAATAACAATACTAACAATAAAAACGATAATAATAATAGTAATAGTAATAATAATAGCAATAATAACGATAATAAAGATAATTATAATAACAATAATAAAGATAATAACGATAATAGCGATTACAATAATAACAATAATAACGTTAAAACGAAAATTACGATAATTTTGATAATAACAATAATAATGATAACGATAATAACGAAATAGTAATCATAATAATTACGATTATAAAAATAATATCGATCTTAATAATAATTATAATAATTAATATAGTAACGATATAAACGATAAGAACAATAATATTAATAAAAACAATAAAGATAACAATGATAATAATAATAATAATAATAATAACAATAACAAGGATAATAACAATAATAATAATAAAAGACTATAATAATGATTATAAAGATAATGATAATAAAGATAATAAATATAATAATAAAAAAAATAATAACGATAATAATGATACAAAAGATAATAATAATAATATCAATTAACATAATAACGATTATAACGATAATAATAATAACATAAATGACGATAATAACGATTATAACGATAATAATAATACTAATAATAACAATAATAACAGCAAGAACGATAAAAAATATAATAACATTCATAACGATAAAAACGATAATAACGAAAATAACGATAATAATAATAACAATAATAACAATAATAACCATAATAACGATTTTATAGTAATATAAATAAAGATAAAATCGATAATAAGGACAATAATAATAGTAATACTAACGATAATAACGATAATATCGATAATAATTATAACGAAAATAACGACAATAATAATATTAATATTAACGATAATTAGAATAATAATAATTACATCGATAATAATAATAATAATTATATCGATAATAAGGGTAATTATGAATATGGCAGTAATAACGATAAATTATATAAAAGACAATAATAATAATAATAAAAACGATAATAACGATAATAATAATAATAATAATAATAATAAAGAAAGTTTCGGTATTAACGGTAATAACGATAATAATAATAACAATAATGACGATAATAAAAATAATATTGATAATAACAATAATTATAATTATAATAATAATAATAAAAACGATAATAACAGTAATAATAATAACGATAATAAAGAAAATAAAGATATAACTATAATAATAATAACAATTATAAAGATAGTAACAATAATATCGATATTAGCGATAACTATAATTACTATGATTACGATAATAACAATGGTAATAATGAACAAAATATCGAAAACAACGATAATAACGATATTAATAGTAATAAAAATGAAGTAATATCGGTAAAGTGGATAGTAATAATAATAATATATACGATAATAACGATAATAACGATAATAATAATAATAATAATAACTATAATATCGTTAATAGTAACAACTATAAATTCGATAATAATGGTATTAATGAAAATAACGAGAATAATAATAATAAATATAACAATAAAAACGATAATAACAATATTAATATTGACATTAATAACGATAATTACGATAATAACGATAGTAATAAAGACTATAATAACGGTAAAAAAGATGATGACGATAATAATAATAACAATAATAACGACAAAAATAATAATAATAATAATAACGATACTAACGATAATAGTAAATATAACAATTATAACGATAATAATAGTAATGACCATAATAATAATAACGACAATTACGATAATATCGGTAATAATATTAACATTATTAACATTCATAACGATAACAGTAATAATAATAATAACATGTATAACGATAAAAATGATAATAATTTTAATAACGATAATAACAATAACAACGAAAATAACGATAATATTAATAATTATTATAAAAATAATAATAAGGATTATAACGATCATAACGATAATAATACTAGTATCAGTAACAATAATAATAAATATAATAACGATATTGAGGATACAAACGATATTAGAGACAATAGCAATAATAAAATTAATAATAATAACTATAATAACGATAATAACAATAATAATAAGAACATTAATAGCGATAATAACGATAATAAAATTAATAATAATAATAATGGCGATATTATAGTTATTAAAGATAATAATATGAACGATAATAACGACAATAGTAATTATAACAATAACGATAATAATGATAATAACGATAATAGCGATTGTAATGACAATAAAGACAGTAATAAGAATAATAATAATAATAATAACGATAATAATAATAATATTAATAACGATAATTACATTAACAACGATAATAGTAATAATGACGTTAATAGTAATAATCATAATAAAGATATTAGCGATAATATCAACAATAATAATAATAATAGTAACCATAATAAAGATAATAAAAATAATAACTATAATATCGAAAATAACAATGAAAATAATAGTAATAATGGATATATTAAAGTTAGTAAGGATAATGACGATTATAATATTAATAATAATAACGATAAATACGATAATAGCGACAATATTATTAGTAATATTAACGTTAATAGGTATAATTACTATATTAAAGTTAATGGTAATAACAATAATAACGATAAAAACGATATTAACGGTAATAACAAAAATAATAATGATAATAAGGATAATAATAATAGCAATAATAACGATTTTTAATGTTAAGAATGGTAATAATAATAACATTTATAACCATTATAACATTATCAACGATAATAATAATAATGACGATAATAATAATAATCATAATAAAGATATTAACAATAAATTCAACAATAATAATTCTAAAAATAATAATAATAATAATAATAGTAACCATAAGAACGATAATATCGATAATAACGATTATAATAATAACGATAGTAACGATAATAAAGATAAAGACGATAATAATATTAACGATAATATCGACATTATTGATTATATTAACAACGATAATTTTGATAATAACTAAAATAAAATTAATAACAATAACGATAATAACAATATTAACGATAATATTTATAATAACGATAATAACAAAAAAAATAGTATGAATAATTACATTAATAACAATAATAGGCATGAAAAAGGTTTTAACGAAAATAATAATAACGATAATAACAATAATATTGATAATATTAATATCAATATTTACGATAATTTCAATATTATTAATTGTAATAATAACAATAGTAACGATCATAAAGATATTAGCGACTATAATAATAACGATAATACCGATATTAATAATATTAAGATTAATGTTACTAACAATAATAATGATAACGATGTTTTTTATAGTAATAATAATAACGAATATAACGTTACTAACGATATTAATGATAATAACGATAATAACGATAATAAAAGGAACAGTAACAACGATATTAACGAAAACATTAATGACAATTGTAACGTTAACAACGATAATAAAAATAATAATAATAATAATAACGATAGTAGAGATAATAACAATAACAATAATTACAATAAAAGTGATAATAACGATTATAATAATAATATTAACGTTAATATCAGTCATAATATTAATAGTAATTACATTAAAAACGACAATAACGATAATAAAGATAATAACAATAATAATAATAATAATATTAATATCAATAATGACAATAATAACGTTAGTAACGATAATAACGATAATAAAAATAATAACCATAATAACGATAATAATAACATTAATACTAATTACAATAATAACGATAATAACGATAATAACGATAATAATTAAAATAATATTAAAGATAGTAACGATAGTAGAGACAGTAAAATAATAATATTAATAACAATTATAACAATAACAACGATAATAGCAATAAAAATTATAACGATATTAAAGATAATGTCGTTAAAAATAATAACAATATTACCGATAATATCGATAATAATAATAAAAACAATAATAATAATAAGGATAATAAAGATAATAGCGATTATAATAATAACGATTAAATAGATAACAACGACAATAATGATAATTGCAATAATAACGAAAATAATGGTAATAAAAATAACAAAAATGACGATAATAAAGAAAATAGTAATAACAATAATAACGATAACAACGATAATAACCTTAATAATATTAATAATAATATCGAAAGTAGGTATAATAACGTTGCCATCAATAAAAATAATCTAAATAACGATAATAAAGATAATAATGATAATAATAATACTAATAACAACGATAATAACGATAATAATAATAATCGTATTAATGATAATAACGATAATAACGATAATAACATTAATATTATTAATAATAATAACGATAATAACATTAATATTATTAATAATAATAACGAAAGTAAATATAAAAACGATGCCATCGATAATAATAATAAAAATAAGAATGATAATAAAGATAATAACGATAATAATAATACCAATACTAACAATAATAACGAAAATAACCATAATAACGATAATAACCAAAGTACGACACTAGTAACGATAATTACGATAATAATGGTTTAATATTGTAATAATATCATTAATAACAATAATGAAGATAATAACCGTATTATTGATAATAACGATAATAAAAATAATAATATCAACAATAATAAAGGTAATAACCTAAATGAAAACAACGGTAATATCGTTCATAACAAAAAAACCGTAATAACGACAGTAATAATATCAATAATAACGATAATGACAATAATAGCAATAATACTGATAATAAAGATATAAATAAAAATAATAATAATAATAACAATAATAACGCTAATGAAGATAATAATAAAAATAATAATGATAATATCCATAATATCGGTATTAATAATTACAATATCAACGATAAAAACAATAATAATATCAATAATAATAACGATAATAGCGGTAATAATAATAATATCAATCGAAACGCTAATGACGATAATAACGATAATGACGAAAATATTATCGATAATAAAGATAATAATAATAATAATAATAATAATATTGATAATAACAATAATAGCGATAATAATGATAATAATTACAATAATAATAACTATAATAACGATAATAATAAAAACAATATGAACGATAATACTGATAAATCGATAATATCGATATTGATAATTACAATAATAACAATAATAACGATAATAATATAATAACGAAAACAATAATAAGGATAATAACGGAAATAAAGGTAATAATAATAAATATAATAACGATAACAACGATAAAAACGATAATAACGATATTAACTATTATAACAATAACAATAATATGGATAATACCGAAAATAAAGATAATAATAATAAATATAATAACTATAACAATGATAATAACTATTATATCGATAATAATAATGATAATATTAAGAATAATAATAATAATAAAAGGAAAAAAGATAATAACGAAAATATTAATAACAATAGTAAAGTTAATAAAGATAATAATAGTAATAATAAAAACAAAATTTACGATAATAGCGATAAGAATGATTATAATAATAATAATAATAGCTATAATCAGGATAAAATCGATAATAATAATAATAAAAGCATAGTATGATAACGATAATAATAAAATAAACATAATAGCGATATTAACGATAACAGCGGTAATAACGATAGTATTTATATAAATATAACGATAATAATGATATTAATAATAATAACAATAATAACGATAAAGACGATAATAACGATAATAATGATGATAATGATGATAATATAGATAGTAACGATATCAAAGATAATAACGATAATAATAATAATGATAATAACGATATTAGTAATAATAATACTAACAATTATATCGATAATATCGATAATAATAATAATAATAATAAAAATATTAATGATAATAACGATAATAAATGAAACAGTAATAGTAATAATAACATTAATAACACCAATAACGATAATGTAATAATTACAATAATTTCTATGATAATAATAATAATAACGATATTATCGATAATAACGGTAATAATCATAATAATAATATTAATATAAAAGATAATAACTATAATAAAGATAAGAATAATTATAATAACAATAATAAATTTAATAGCAATAATAATCCTGATAAAGATTAAAATAACGACAATAACGATAATGACGAAAGTAATAGTTGTAATAATTACTCTAATCAGGACAAAAAAAATTAACAAAGTTCTTAATAATAATAAAAAAATAATAACGATAATAAAGATAATAGCTATCATAATAACGATAATAACGATAATAATGGTAGCAGCAATAACAATAATTATAATAATAACGATTATAACGATATGGAGTATTACAATTATCAAGATAATAATGTTAAAATCAATAATTTTAATGATAATAATAAATATGATATCAATATTAACAGTATAATATATTAATAATAATAATAACTATAGTAATGATAATATCGATTATAATAGTAATAATAATAATAATAATAATAACGATAATAACAATAATAACGATATTAATGATGATAATTATAATAAAGTTAATAATCAAAATAGTTATAAAAATAACAATAATAATGATAATAACGATAATAACTATAATAAGGATACCAACAATAATAGCAATAATTATAATAATAATAAAAAAGGTAATAACAATATTAACGATAATAGCGATAATAATAACACAATAATAACGATAATATCGATTATAATGATAATAAAGATAATATTAATAACATTAATAACGATAATAACGATATTAAAGATAATAATAATAAAAATAATAAGGATAATATAGATAATACACATAACAATTTTAAAGATAATATCGATAGTAATAGTAATAATGGTAAAAATATTAACTATAATAACGATAATGAAGATAATAATACAAACGATAAAAACGAGAATAGTAATAATAATAATAATAATATTTACGAAATTATCGATAAAAATAATAATAATAATAACAATATATACGATAATAAAGAAAATAACGATAGTAACAATGACGATAATAAAAATAATAATAATTACAAAAATATATATGTAGTAACAATAATAATGATAATTACGACAATTGTAATAATAATAACAAGGATAATAACGATATTGTCGATAATAATTATAATTAAAAATATAATAACAATATTAATGATAATAACGATAATAGTGATAATATCGATAATAATAATAATAATTGCAATAATAACGATAATTACAATAATAATAAGAACAATAATAACGGTGAGAACGATAATGAGGATAATAATAAAAACAATATAACTATATTACGATAACAACGTATAATAATAATAACGATATTAACGGAAAAAACCATAATAATAACAATAATAAAGATGCTAACGATTATAATGATAGTAACGATAATAATAATATTAATAATAATAATAATAATTATTATAATAACGAAAATAACTGTAGTAATGATAATAACGTTAATAACGTTAAAGACGATAAAAATTATAAAAAAAATAACGTCAATAACGATAATAACGACAATAGTAATAATAATAATAACAACGATTATAACGATAATAACGATATAAACAGTAGGAATAATAACAATAAAAACAATAATAACAATAATAACGATAATAAAGATAATAGCGATGATAAAGATAATAAAGATAATAATAATAATAATAATAACGAAAATAACGATTATAATGATAATAACGTTAATAATGCTAATAATAAGAGCAATAATTACGATAAAACGATAATAATGATAATAATAGATGTAATAATTACAATATTAACAATAATAAAGATAATAAAAAAAATAATAGTAGTAATAATAACAATAATAACAGTATTAACAATAATAACGATAATTACAATATTATCCATAATAATAATAATAATATTAACGGTTACAACGGTAATAACGATAATGACATTCATAATAATAAAATTAATAACAATAATAACGTATATAACGTAAATAATCATAGCAATATAACGATAATATGGATAGTAATAATAATAATAGTAGTAAAAATAATATCGAAAATAAGGGTAATAACGATTACGAACATAATAATAATAATAATAAGATTATAGCGATATAAATGATAATAACGATGACAACGATTAAAATAATTAGAATAATACCCATAATAATGGTAATAACGACATTAATTCTATTAATAATAATAATAATAATAATAGTAACGATAATAACGATAATAACGGTATTAATAAAAATAATAATAAATATAACAATAATAACGATAGTGATGAAAATAAAAATTTTAATAATAACGATAATTTCAATAATAGTGATAATAATAATAACGATAATAACGATAAAATTATAATAACAATAATAATAATAATATTATAATTAACAATAATAACGATAACAAAGATAATAGTGATAAAAATATTAATAATAAAATAGAAAATAAGGATAATAACAATAATAACGATTATACGGATTATAACAATAACAATAATGAGAATAATAACGATAATAATAATAACGATAATACCGATAATAAAGTAAATTACAATAATAATAATAGTAATAAAAGAGATAATAAAAATAATGACGCTTGTAATAATTATAACGATAATAATATTACTAATTTTAAAATAAATAATGTTAATAACGATAATTATTTTAATAGAAATAATAATAATAATATTAACGATGTTTGCAATATTAATGACAGTAAGGATAATAATAGTGGTAACAACTATTGTAATAACAGTAATAATGATAATAACAATAATAAGGATAATAATAATAACAATAATAACGACAGTAGTAATGATAATATCGATAGTAACAATAATGACGATAATAATGAAAATAACGATAATAACGATAATAATAATTTTAAAAATATTGATATAAACGATAATAACAATAATAATAATAATAGTAATAATAATAATAGTAATAATAATGAAAACGATCATAACAATAATTACGATATTAATAATGATAATAATAACAATAATAAAGAAAATAACGGAAATAATAATAATAATAATAATAATAATAACAATAATAAATATGATAATGACAATAATATTACGAATAATAATAATAATAATAATATCAATAATCCGAAAAGAACGCTAATAATAATAGTTATAATATCTATAATGACACTAATAACGGTAAAAAAACAATAATATATACGAAAATATCAATACTATTGATAATGATAATAACAATAATAAAAATAATAGCAATAATAATGATAATAATAACAATAATATTAATAAAAATAATAACGATAATAACGATATTAACGACAATAAAACTAATAATAATAATAAGGGGTAATAAATATTATAACGATAATAATGATAATAACAATAATAATAATTTTAATAATAAAGACAAAAATGATATTATAAGAAATAAGGATAATAATAATAACAATAATAACGATAATAACGACAATAATAATGAAAATAATAATGATAATAATAATAATAATATCGATAATATCGATAATAACAATAATAATAATATTATTAATATCAACAATGACAAAAATAATGATAATAAGGATAATAATAAATACGATAAAGTCGATAATATCGACAATAGTATTAACAATATTAATGATATTATCGATAATAATATTAGCAATATTAACGATAATATCGATAATAATAATAACAATATTAACGATAATATATATAAAAATTACGACAATAATAATAATAACAGTAATAACGATAATACCGATAATAACGATGATAATAAAAATAACGATAATAAGGATAATAACCATAATAATAGTATTAATAATAAGGATAACAACGATTTTAACGATAATATATATAATTATAATTACAATATTAACTATAATAACGACATTATCAATCATAACAATAACGACAATAACGATAATATCGATAATAATAATAACATTATTAACGTTAACATAGATAATAATAATAATAATAATAATAACACTAACAATAATAATAATAATGAAAATAGTAATAAAAACGATAATAATAAAAATAATAATAATAACGATAATAACGATGATATAACATGTAATAATAATACTAATAACTATAATAACGATAATAACGATAATAATGATAATAACGATCATAATAACAACGATAATACCGATAACGGTAGTATTAATAATAACGATAATAACGATATTTACGATAATAATAATAACAATAATATAGAAAAGGACGATATTATCTATAATAATGATATTAATAATAACGATATTAACTATAATAACGATGAAACGATAATAATTAGATCAATATTACCGATATTATTGATAATAATAATAATGAAAAAAGCAATAATAACGATAATAAAGATATTAACGATAATAATGATAATGCTAATAACATTAATAATAATAATAATAATATCAAAAATAACAATATTTACGATAAGGACTATAATGACGATAATAATAATAACGATAATAACGATATCAATGATAATAACGATAATAACGATAATAATGATATTTATAAAACCGATAACAACGACAATAATAATAATAATAATAGCGTCAAAAGGGATAATAAGTATGTCACCGATAATAACAATAACAATAATACCAATAAAAACGATAATAACGATAATAATAATAATAATAATAATAATAATAATAACGATATTAACGATAGGAACGATAATAATGATATTAATCTTAACAATAATAACGATATTAAAGATTTTAATGATAATAATAATAAGGATAATATCGATAATAACGATAGGAATAATAATTTAATAACGATAGTAACAATAATAACGACAAAGACGATAGTAACGATAATAATAATAACGATAATAACGATGATAATAATATCGATCATTAAGTTAATTATAAAAATCATATTAAAGATAATAACGCTAATAACGATACAAACGATAATAGCGATAATAATAATAACGATATTATGGATAATATTTTTAATACTTGTAACAATATTAACAATAAAAACGATAATAATAATAACAACAAAAACATTAATAACGATATTAACTATAATAAAATTTATAATAATAACGATAATGAAGATAATAATGATAATAATAGAAGTAATAATAACAATATTAAGAATATTAAATATAATAATGATTATAATGTAATAGTAGTAGTAATAAAAACATTAATTACAATAATAACGATAATAACGTTTATAACAATATTAACGATAATAATATTGACGATAATAACGATAATAACCATAATAATAATAATAATAATAATAATAAAGATAACAACGCTATTAACAATGATAATGACAGTAATAATAATAATAATAACGAAGATAACGTTAACAATGATAATACCGATAATAACGACAATAACAATAATAATAATAGTATTAATTACGATAATGACGATATTAACGATAATAAGGATAATAACAATAACAATAAATATGATAATAACACTTAAAATCCTAATAACGACATTAATATATATAAAAATAACATTAATACTGATAATAAAGATATTAACGATAATAATAGTAATAATAACAATAATAACAATTATAGCGATAATAATGTTATTACCGAAAATAACGAAAATTATAATATTCATACTAACAATAATAAGGATATTATCCATAATAATAATAACAATTATTATAGAAGTATTAATAACATTATTAAGAATAATAACTATAAAAACGATAGTTACATTAAAAATAGTAGTAATAAAAAAAGTAATAATTATAATAACGATAAAAACGATTTTAACGATAATAATAAAGACGTTAATTATGATAATATCGATAATATTAATAACATTAATAACGATAATATCGATAATAATAATAACATTAATAACTATAATTACGAAAATAACGATTATAACGATAATAATAATAATAGTAATAATAACCATAATAAAGATAATAACGACACAATAATAATAATAATAACGATAATAACGTTAATAACGATAGAAATAATAGAAAAATAACAATAATATTAATAATAATGTTAAAAAAGATAATAAAGTTAATATCGTTAATAATAATAACGATAATAATGATAATAGCGATAAAAAAAATAACGATATTAACGATAATATTGACAATATTAATGATAATAATGATAATAATGTTAAAACGATAATAATTATCATAATTATAGTAGTAATAACGATAATAACGATATTAAAAATAAAAATAATAATGATAATATAGATAATAATAATAAAATTCATAACCTTAATAACGATAATTACGATAATATCGATAAAAATAATAAAATTGATAACTCTAATATCGATAATAATGATATAATATTATTAATAATAACGATAATAACTATTACAATGGAAATAATAATAATAACAATATCGAAAGTAACTATAATGACGGTAATAACGACAATAATAATAGTAATAGTACTAGTAATAATAATAATGGTTATTACAATAATAACAATAATAATAATAGTTAGAATAGCATTATAACAATATTAACGATAACAACGATAATAACGTTATCTATAATAACGATAATAAAGATAATAATAATAACAATAATAATATCGTTTATAACTATAATAACGATGATAACCATAATGACGATTATAAGGAAAATTTAGGTAATAATAATAATAATTATAACAGTAATAACGATAATAACGTTAATGACGACAATAATAATAATAATAATAATAATAATAATAATAATAATAATAATAATATTAATAATAATAATAATAATAATAATAATAATAATAATTATGTTAATACCGATAAGAAAAATAATGACGACAATAATAATAATAATAATAATAATATTTACAATAATAACGATAATGACAATAATAACGATAATAATAATAATAATAAAAATAATAATCACCACAATAATAACAATAATAACGGTTATGTTAAGAATAATATTAATAATATTAACGATAATAATGATAATAACGATACAATCGATAATAACTACAATAATGATAATAATAATAATAATTATAACGATAATAACGATAATTTCGACAATAACAATATTAATAAGAGCGATAGTAACGTTAATAGTAATAACTATAAATTCGATAATAATAGTATTAATGAAAATAACTATAATAATAATAATAAATACAACAATAATAAATATAGTAACGATAATAACGTTTATACGGATTATAACAATACGATAATATCGATAATAGTAATAATAATAACAACGATAATGGAGATAAAACGATAAAAATGATGATAACTATACTAAAGATAATAACAATTAAAATAGTAGTAATAATAGAGATATTAAAGATAGTAACGATAATATCCATATTAATATTAACAATAATTACGATAAAAACGATATTAACGATAATAACAATAATAATAACGATAATAACGACAGTAATAATAATAATAATAATATTAATAGCCATAATGCAGATAATGACGGCAATAATAATAATTATAATAATATTAGTAATAATAACGATAATGACGATAATAATAAAAGTATTAATAACATTATTAAAAATAATAACGATAATAACGTTAATAACGATAATAATATTAATAATAACGACATTATAACTGTAATAAATATAATAACGATATGTTATTAACGTTATAGACGATAATAGTGGTAATAGAAATAACGATAATAACGATAATAGCGACAATAAAAATTATAATAATAAGGATAGAAACGATGTTATCGGAAAGAAAGATAAAAGCTATAGGAATAATAATAATAAGAACAATAACAATGATAATAACCATAATAAAAATAATAACAGTAACGATGACACGACAATAATAATAACAATATTAATAACTATAATAACGATAACAACAATAATAAAGTTATTAACTATATTAACGATATCAATAATAACGAAAATAACGTTAATTTCGATAGTAATAATAACAATATTAAAGATAATAACGATAATAATAATAATAATAACGACATTAATAACCATAATAAATATATTAACGATATGGTATTAACGATAAAAGCGACAATAGTTGTAACAATAATATCGATAATAAAGAAAATAAAGGTAATTACGATAATAATTATAAGAATAATCTACTTAACATTGATACTAACGTTAATAACGATAATATTAATAACATTAATAACGATAATAACGATTATAATAATAAGAACGATAATAATATTAATAATAATAACAATATTTACTATTACAACGATAATAACGATAACAATAGTTGTAATAAAAACAATATTAAAAATAATATGTATAATAACGATAGTAACGACAATAATAGTAGTAATAATGACAGTAAAAACAATAATAGCCATAAAAACGATTTTAACGATAATAATAATAACGATGTTTATAATAGTATTAAAAATAACGATTATAACGATACTAACGATAATATTGATAATAACGATAATACCGATAAAAACGATAATATTAATTGTATTAATAGCTATAATATCAATAATAAAGATAATAACGATAATAACGATAATAATAATAACGATAATAACGATAATAAGAATAATAGCGACAATTATAATAATAATAATAATAATAATAATGATAATAACGATAAAACCAATAATAATTTCAGTAATAATAACAATAATATCTATAATGACGATAATAACGATAATAATAATAACAATATAATCGATAATATCGTTAATAATAGGAGTAATAATAACAAAATAAGGAAAAATATATATAGTAACGATAATAACGGTAATAATGGAAGAAGTAATAAGAGAAATAACAATAATAACGATAAAAACGCAATTACCGTTAAGAATATAATCGATAATAACGATAATATTTATAATAATAATAACAATATTTTCGATAATATCGATAATAGTAATGATAATAATAACAATATTAACGATCATAACGATAATAGCGATAATATTAATAAAGATAATAACGTTAATAAGAAAAATAATAATATCGATAGCAACAATGATAATTATAATGATGATTATATTAGTAATACTAATAACGATTACAACGATAATAACGATAATAACGATAATAATAATAAAATTAATAAGGACGATTACTTTAATAACTAAAATAATAATAGCAATAATAACTATAAAAACGATAATAATGACAATAAAAGTAATAACAATAATAACGATAACAATATTAATAACAATAATAACGATTATAATGAAAATAACTATAATGGTAATAATATTAATAAAAATAATAACGATAAAGCAATATTAACGATAATCACCTTATGACTGATAAGAATATTAACAATAAAAACGATATTCACCTTATGACTGATAAGAATATTATCAATAATATCGATAATAACGATTGTAATGATAATAATATTAACAATAATATCGATAAATACAATCATACCGATAATTATAATAATAGTAATATCGATAATATGGATAATTAAGAAAAAAACGGTAATAACGAATATAACTATAATAACGGTAATAATTATAACAATAATGACGATAATAAGGATAATTACGATAATAATTATAATAGTAATAACAATAATAACAATAGGAAAGATAAGGAGGATAATAATAATAACTATAATTACGACAATAGTAATAATAATGACGGTAATAACGATATTAGCGATAATAATAATAATAATTATAAAGATAATAACGAAATTGTCCATAATAACGATGATGGTGATAATAACGATAATAATAACAATAATAGTAACAACAATAACGGTAAATACAATAACAGTGACAACAAAAATAACGGTAAATCCGATAATAACGATAATAATAATAACAATGATAACGATATTAACGATAAGTACGAATATAATAATGTCGATATTAACGAAAACAGTAATAGTAATTATATCGGTAATAACGATAATAACAATAATAATAATAAAAATAAAATAGATAATAAAGAAATCTACGATAATAATTATAATAATAAAATAATAATAATGATAATATCGATAATAACGATAGTAACGATATTATCGAAAATATTAACAATAATAATAATTATAATGACGACAATGACGATAATAACTATATTAATTATAACAATTGTAACGATAATATCGATAATAGTAATTAAAATATTAACGATAATATCGATATTAATAATAATAATAATTACGATTATGACGATAATAACGATAATAACGATTATAATAAAAACGATAGTAAAGATAATTGTATTAATAATAATAACGACAATAACGATAATAACGATAATAATAATAATAATAATAAAGATAATAACGATATTAATGACAAAAACGAGAATAATGATAACAATACAAATTAAAATAATATTAATAATAATAACGACGATAATAACAATAATAATGAGAAGAACAGTAAAGATAATAACGATAATATCAATAAAAATTATGTTAATAATAACGATAATAACGTTATTATTAATAATAACAATAATAACAATAATAACAATAATAATTGCTTTAATGATGATAAAAACAATAAACATAGTAACGATATTTGAAATAATAATAATGACGTTAATAATGGTAATAACGATAATAACGATAATTATTATGACGTTATAAACAATAATATTAATAAAAACAATGAAGATAATAACGATAATAATAATAAAATAATAACAACAATAAGGATAATAACAATAATATTAATAACACAATTAAGGATAGTAATGATTATAAATATAATGATAATAACGATAATAATAATAACATTAATATCAATAATAACGATTATAACGATAATAATAATACTCATAATAACAAAAATAACAATAATAATCATTAAAAATATAATACCACTAATGACGATAATTACGATATTAACTTAAATAAAGATAATAATAATAAAATTAATATCGATAATAAAGCTAAGAACGATAATAACAATAATAATAATAATAAATATAAAAATAACATCAAAAATAACTATAATAACTGTAATAATAATAATAATATTAACAATAATAACGATAACAACGACAATAGTGATAAAAGTAATAAAAATAAAATAGAAAATAAGGATAATAACGATGACAACGATAATAATAATTACAATATTAACGATAATAACGATAATAACAATTATACGGACTATTATAATAAAAATAATAACGATAATTGTAATAATAATAATAACGATAATGACATTATTAACGATAATAATGATAGTAACTATAATAACGATGATAACAATAATAACGATAATAATAATAACAATAATAACGATAATAATAATAACAATAATACCGATAATAGCGATAATAAATATAATAATAATAATAATAATAAAAATTATAACAATAATAACGATTATAATGGTAATAACGAATATAATATTAATAATATTAACAATAATAACAAAAATAACGATATTATTTATTAACAGAATTAATTATAAAAGTATTAACAATGATTGCAATAATAATGATAATAACGATAATAAAAGTGGTAACAATTAAAGTAATAAAAATAATAACGATAATAACGATAAGAGTAATAATAATATCGATAGTAACAATAATGACGATTATAACGAAAATAACGATAATAAAAATAAAATTAATAGCGATAATTACGTTAATAGTAATAATAATAAGAACTATAATAACGATAACACGGATGATATGGATAATAGTAATAACGATAATAACGACTACAATAATAATAATAATATCGATAACAAAAGATAATAACGATAATTTTAATAATTGTAATAATAATAAAAACGTTAATAACGATAATTACGATAATAATAATAATAATAATAATAACAACGATAAAGATAATTATAAAAAGTAATTATGAAAATAATAATAATATCGTGAATATCGATAATAACAATAATAATAATAACAATATCAACGATAATATCCATAATAATAAAAACAATATTAAAGATAATAT
The DNA here is from genome assembly GCF_910589235.1 of Vespa crabro. NCBI lineage: Eukaryota > Metazoa > Arthropoda > Insecta > Hymenoptera > Vespidae > Vespa > Vespa crabro. The sequence goes on from NW_025813595.1 coordinate 5,066,317, forward strand.
CGATAATAATAATAATTATAATAATAATAGTAATATCGACAATGGAGATAATAATCTTAATAATAATAACGATTATAATGATAATAACGAAAATAACGATAATAACGATTATAATAATAACGCTAATAACGTTAATTATGATAATAATATTATTAATATTAACGATAATAACGATTATAATAATAACGCTATTAACGTTAATAATGATAATAATATTATTAATAATAACGATAAAAACGATTATAATGGAAATAACAATAATAACAATATCGATAATAACGAAAATAACGGTAATAACGATAATAATAATAGTAGTAGTAGTAGTAATAATAAATATGATAATTACGATAATAACAATAATAGTAGTAGATATAATAACATTATGACAATAATAACGATAAAAACGATAATTACGATATCCAGAATAACGATAATAAAGACAATAATAATAACAATAATAAAATTGATAATAACTATAATAGCGACAATATACATAACGACGACAATGAAGATAATAATAATTACGATAATGACGATAAAATCGATAAGAATAATAATAATAACAATGTTAATAACTATAATAAATTTATTAACGATATGGTATAAACGATAAAGACGACAATAGTAGTAATAGTAATAAGGATAATAACGATAATAATGATAATAACGGCAATAAAACTAATTAAATAGAGATAATAACGATACTTTCGAAATTAATGATAAAAGTTATAGGAATATTAACAATAAGAACAATATCATCGATAAATAAACCTAATTACAGTAACGATAATGCGACCTTAATAATAACAATAATAATAACGATAATAACGATAACAGCAATAATAACGATAATAACTATATTAACGATATCAATAATAACGGAAATAACGTTAATTTCGATATTAATAATAGCAATATAAAAGATAATAACGATAACAATCATAATGTCATATCGACATTAATAACTATAAAAAAGGTAATATAGATATGGTATTAACGATTGAAACGATAATAGTAGTAATAGTAATAACGATAATAACGATAATAACAACAACAATAATAATAATAATAAAGATAGTAAAGATATTATGAAAATAATGTTAAAAACGATCATAATAATAACAGTAATAATGAGAATAACGATAATAGCAATTATAACGATAATAAAGACAGTAATAATAATAATAATAATAGTAATATTAACGATTACAACAGAAATAATGATAATAATAGTAGTAATAATAACAAATATAACAATAATAACGCTAATAAAGAAAATAACGTTAATATCGACAATAATAATAACAATATTAACTTTAATAACAATTATAGTAATAATAATAATAACGATAATAAAGGTAATAATAATAATAATACTAATAATTGTAACAAAAATAATCACCACAATAATAACAATAATAACTGTTATGATAAGAATAATATTAATAATAATAATGACATTAATGATAATAACGATAATATCAATAATAATAAATACAATAATTACGATAATAACTATAATAATTGTAATAATAATAATAATTATGAAGATAATAACGATAATATCGATAAAAATAATATTATCAAGAAGGATAATGACGTGAATAGTAATAACTATAAATTCGATAATAATGACATTAATGAAAATAACTATAATAATAATATTAAATAATACACTAATACGGATAATAACAATAACAATAATAACAATAATACGATTATTAAGATAATAACGATAATAATAAGATTAATAGTAATATCGGTAATAAGGTTAATTACGAAAATAACGGTAAAAATGATAATAATTATAATAACGACAATAATAATAATAATAATAACGATAATAAATATAATAGCGATAATAATAATAACAACATCAAAGATAATAACCATATTAACAATAATAACAATAATAAAGATAATAATAATAATAAATATAATGAAAATAATAATTATAACAAAAATAACAATAATAAAGATAATAACGTAATAACGATAATAATAATAACACTAATAACAATAATATCGAAAATAACGTTAATTACGATAATAATAATAACACTTGTAGCGATAATATCGATAAGAATGATAATAATATTAATAATAATATCAATGACAACGATTATAACGCTAATTATTAAAAGATTATACCTAAAATAAGGATAATAATGATAGGAACGATAATTATAATAACATTAATAATTATAATAATAATAACGAAAAAATAATAATAATAAGACCTATAAGAACGATAATACAGATAGTAATAATAGTAATAATAACAATATTAGAAAAAATAACGATAATAACGATAACAATATTAACGATAATAACGTTAGTTATAACAATATTAATAACAATAATAACGATAATAAAGATAACAATAATAATCAATAACGATAATGACGATAATAACGGTAATAATAATAATAATAACTATAATAATAATAACTATAAAAACGATAATAACCATAATAACGAAAATAACAATGATAGCAATAATAATAATAATAATAATAATATTAACGAAAATAGCGGTAATAACAGTAAGAACGATATAAATAGTAGTAAAAATAAATGTAATAACCATAATAAGGATAATAATATTCAAGTAAATAATAATAATAAAGACAATAATATTAATAATTATAACGATAATAATGATAATAACGATAATTATAGAATCGAAAATAACGAGAATAATAATAATAATAATAACGTTGATAAGGATAATAACGATATCATCGGAAATAATAATAACAAAAATATAGATAATAACGATAATAACGATAATAACGACATTTAATATAATAATAATAACGATAATATCGATAATAATAATAACGATAATGACGACAAAAGTAATAATAATATTAATGGTTATAACGATAATAAGGGTAATACGATAACATTGATAATAATAATAGCAACATTAACACTAATATAAATAAAATCGATTATAACCATAATAATAATAATAACAACAATAACAATAATAATAATAATAATAATAATAATAATAATAATAATAATAATAATAATAATAATAATAACATTAATAACGATAATAACCATAATAAAGATAATAGCGATATTAATTATAATAATTATAACAAAAATAAAGTCAACAAAGATAATTATGATAAAAATAATAATAAAAATATGGATAATAATGATTATAACGATAATGAATATAAAAACGACAATAAAATTATAATAATAATGAAAATAATAATAAAGTCGATGTCGATAATAGCGATAATAGTAGGAGTAGTAATATCAATAATAACAATAATAATAATAAAAAAGATAATAACGATAATTATATTTACGATTATAATAAAAATAGTAATAATAATAATAACGATTATACCGATAATAACGATAATAACGATGATAATAATAATAATAATAATAATAATAATAATAATAATAATAATAATAAAATTGAAAACAATAATTTGTATGATAACGACAATAATAGTGGTTATGTTAAGAATAATAACAATAATAACGATAATATCGAATATGACGATAACAATATTAATGTTAATAACTTCAATAGTAATAATAATAATAACGATAATATCGATATTAACGATAATAATAATAATAATAATAATAATAAAGATGAAAACGATATTTTCCATAATAACGATAATAACGCTAATAACATTAATAACGATAATGACGATAGTAACGATTATAATAATAACGATAATAAGGATAATAGTAGTAATATTATTAACGATAATAACGATATTTACAAAAAATAATTATAATAATAATAAAGATAACAACGATAATAACGATAATAACGATAATAATAATAATGATAATGAAGACAAAGAATAATTATAAAATATCAATAGTAACAATAATAACGATAATTACGATAATATCGATAATAATAATAACGATAGTGACGATTATAATATTAACGATCATATGGTTTATGATGATAATAATAAGAAAAATAATTATAGTAGTAATTGAAATAATAACGATAATAAGGGTAATTAAAACGACAATAATAACGATATTAACGAAAATAGATATAACAATAGTAACGAAAACAACGATAATTATATTAATAATAATAATAATAATAACGGAAGTAAGTATAATAACGTTGACAAATATAATATTAATAACAATTAAAACTATAATAACGATAACAACAATAATAAATATATCTATAATAGCGATAATAAAGACAACAATAATAACAATAATAATATCAATAATAAATAAAATAACCATAATAACAATAATGACGATAATAACGTTAATAATAAATAAGATAATTACGATAATATCGAGAATAATAATAATAATAATAACAGTAATAACGATAATAACGATAATAACGATAATAATAATAATAATAATAATATCGATAATAAAGATAATGACACCAATAATAATAATAAAAATAATAATAATAATAATAATAACGATAATGACGATAATAATAATAGTAATAATAACAATAATAACGATAAAAACGATAATAACGATAATAACGATAATAATATTACTAATAACGACATTAATAACCATAAAAAATATAATAACGATATGGCATTAACGATACAGGCAACAATAGTAGTAATAGTAATAACAATAATAAGGATAATAACGGCAATAAAAATTATAATAATAAAGATAGTAACGATATAATCAAAAATAATGATATAAGCTATAAGCATAATAATAATAAGAACAATAACAACGATAATAAAGAAAATAAACATAATAACTGTAAAGATAATACGACAATAATTTTAACAATAATAATAAAGCTAATAACGATAACAACAATAATGACAATGATTAACGACATCAATTATAACGATATAACGTTAATTTCGATATTAATAATAGCAATATTAAAGATTATAAAGATAATAATAATAACAATATTAATGATAATAACAATTATAGTAATATTAATAATTATGAAATTAACGATAACGACGATAATAATAATAATATTAACTACGATTATAAGAATAATAACGATACCATCGAGAACAATAGTAACAATAATATCGATAATAGCGATAATAACGATAATAACATTATTAATAATAATAAGAATAAAGATAATATCGATAATATGTGTAATAATAATAAAGTTTATAACGATAATGACGACAATAACGATCATAAGAATAACAAATATAACGATAGCATAATATTGTGAACAATAATAACGATCATAACGTTAATAACAATAATAATAATAGCAATAATAGCGATAACATTGATAATAACAATAATCGTAATAATAACGATAATAGTGGTAATAACGATGACAACGATAACAATAATAACAATAATGACGATAATAAGGATAATAACGGTAATAACGATAATAATAATAATAAAAATAACGATATTTGCGAAATTAAGGATAATAATAATTACAATTTAACAATAATACCGATATTAATAATAAAAAGAATAATAAAGACAGTAACAATAATAATAATAGTAATACTAATGTTAATAACGTTATAAACGATAATAACGATAATAATACTAACGGTAATAACGATAATAACAATAATATGGATTATCATACTAACAATAAAATAGATAGTAAGGATATTATAAGTAACAATAATAAAATTAAATACGATAATAACGACAATAATAATAATAATAATAACCATAATAATGATAATAAAGTTATTAATAATAATCGTAATAATAATATTAATAACGATAATAACGGTTATAATGTTAATAACTATAATAACGATATTAACAATAAGAATAATAATAATAATAGAGATATTAAAGTTATTAACGATAATAATAATAAAAATAATAACAATAGTAACGAAAATGACGACAAAAAGAATAATAATAATAACGATAATAACAATAATAGTTATATTAATAATACCTATAGTGACAATAATAACGATAATGACAATAATAATAATTATAATAATAACTATTATAACGATAATTACGTTAATAACGATAATAATAATAAAATTAATAACGAAAATTACAATAATAACGAAAATAATAATAGCATTAATGACGATAATAATGATAATAATAATAACAATAGTTATAACATTACTAAGGATATTAACGATAATAACGATAATACTAATATCGATGACAACGACAAAAATAATAATATTAATATAATTAATAACGAAAATAAGGATAATAACGATAACAACGATATAATCAATAATAATAATAATAATGATAATTACTATAATAACGAAAAAAACACTGATAACGAGAGGAATAGGAACGATAATAACGATATAAGAATAATAATAATTACATTAAGAAACGATAACAACGACAAAAACGATAATAACAATAATAAGGATAAGAACAATAACAATAATGAAGTAAATAAAGATATTATCGTTACAACGATAATAATAATAACAATAATAAAGATAATTACGATTATAACGATTATAAGGATTATAATAATAACGATAATAACGATATTACAAATAATAATAAAAACGATAATGAAGATAAAACGATAAAAGTGATAATAACTATAATAACAAAAATAACAATTAAATAATAGTAATAATAGAGATATTAACGATATTAGCGATAATAACAATAACGATAGTAACGATAATATCGATAATACTAATAACAATATTATTGATAATATCGATAATAATAATAATAATAGCGATAATATCGATAATAACGATAATAATGATAATAACTATAATATCGATTATAACGAAAATAATAATTACGATAATGACGGTAATAATAATAATAATAAAGTTAATAACGATAATTACGATAATGACGATAATATTAATAAAGATAATAACGTTAATAATGTAAATAGCGATAATAATAATAGTAATAATAATAATAATAACGATAATTACTATTATAATGATAAAAACGATAATAATAGAAGTAATAATAAAAAAATAACAATAATATCGTTAATAACGTTAATAGCGAAATTAATCATAACGATAATAACGACAATAAAAATAATAATATCGATCATAAAGATAATAACGACAATAATAATAACAATAATAATAATAATAATAATAATAATAATAATAATAATTATAATAATAATAATAAAAATAGTAATAATAATAATATCGATATTAAACAATAATGACGATAATAATAATATTAATATTAACATTAATAACAATAAGAAAGATAATAAGGATAGTAATAAATACGATAAATAAGATAATATCGATAATAATATTAACAATATTAACGGTAATATGGATAATAATTATAAAAATAATAACGATAATATCGATAAGAATGATAACATATTAACGATAATATCTATAAAAATAATAATAATCATAATAACGATAATTATGATAATAACGATATTAGTAATATTAATAATAAAGATAATTACGACAATAACGATAATAATAATAACAATAATAACGATAATAACGATATTCACGATAATAAAGATTACAATTATAACGGTAATAAAGACAATAATGATCATAAGGAAAATAATTATAATAATAATAATAATAAAAACGATAAAGATGATAATAATACTTACAATAATAATGATAATAACAATAATAACGATAATCACTATAAAAAATTAATAACTATATTTACGTTAACAACGATAAGGATATTAGGTATAATAGCGATAATAACTATAATTACGTTAATAATAATAATAACATTAATAACGATATAAACGATGATAACGATAATAATAATAACGGTAATGACAATAATAATAGTAATAGTAATAACGATAATAATTATAATAACGTTAATAATAATAACAATATTAACGGCAATATTTATAATAATAATAATAAAGATAAGAACAATAATAACAATAGCAATAACATTAGTAAACATTAAAGCGAAAATAACGAAAATGACGATGACATTATAACGATTATTATAATAATAACAAAAATAATAAAAACGATAGTATCGTTAATAGTAATATTCATAATACCTTAAAAAGGATAATAAATTTAATAATAAAGAAAATAATAACGATAATAATGATATTATCGGTATAACTATAACAATAATATCGATAAATACGTTATAAGAGGTAATAATAATAACAATAATAACGATAATACTAATAACCATAATAAAGATAATAATAATAATAATAATAACAATAATAACGATACTAACGATAATAACGATAAGAACAAAATTAACGATAATAATAAGATGTATAAAAATAATAATGTCTATAATAATGATATGAATGATTAGAACTATAATATTAATAACAATAACAACAATAATAACGTAAATAACTAAAAAAAATGATTTAAATAAGATATTATCGATAATAAATAGAATAACAGTAATAACGATAATAACGACAATAATAATATAAATAAAAACGATAATGACGCTAATAATAATAATAATAATAATAATAATAATAATAATAATAATAATAATATCGATAATAACAATAATAACGAAAATTATAATATTAATAACGACAATAATAACAATAATAACGATAATAATGACAATAATAAATACGATAAAGTCGATATTATCGATAATAATATTAACAATATTAATGATAATATCGTTAATAAAAATAACATTATTAACGATAATATCTAGAAGCATAAAAATAATAATAACAATAGTAATTATAACGATAATAAGGATAATAATGATAACATCGATAATAATAATTACAATAATGATGATAATAACTATAATAATAATAATAATAATAATAATGATGTCAACGATAATGAAGATGAAAACGATTATAATAAAAATCATAATAACGATAATAACGATAATAGTAATAATACCTGTAACGATAATAACGATAATAACGATAATATTGATAATAACGATAATAACGATAATGACAATAATAATACAAATAAGAATAAAGGTAAGAACATTATTAACGTAAATGACGATATTAATAATAATAATAATAACGATAATAACCATTATAATGGTAATAACGATAATAACGATAATAACGATTATAATAATAACGTTAATAACGATAATAGTATAATAATATTAACGATAATAACAATAATAACGATAATAACGATAATAATAATAGTAAGAATAATATATGTAACAAGGATATTAACATTAATATCGATAATAATAATAACAATAACAACGATTATGACGATAAAAATTAAAATAACGATAATAAAGAAAATAACAAGAATAATAATAGTTATAATAAAGAGAATAATGATACTAAAAATTTTAACGATAATCATAATAACTATAATAACGATAATAACGATAATAAATTTAGTAGTAATAACAGTTATAATAGTAATAACAATAAAAACGATTTTAACGGTAATAATAATAACGATAATAACGATAATATCGATAATAAAAAAAACAATATTAACGATATTATTGATATAAATAATAATAACAATTACGATTATGACGATAATAACGATAATAACGATTATAATAATAACGATAGTTACGATAATTGTATTATTAATAATAACAACAATAACGATAATATCAATAATAATAATAATAATAATAAAGATAATATCGATATTAACGACAATAACGATAATAATGATAACAACAATAAATACAAAAATAATAATAATAATAACATTAATAACGATAATAATGATAATAACGATAATAGCGATTTTAATTATAATAATAGTAGCGAAAATAACGTCAACAACCATAATTATGATAATAATAATAATAATAAAAATATCTGTAATAATGATTATAACGATAATAACTATAAAAACGATAATAATATTGATAATAATAATGAAAAAAATAATAAAGTCGATGACGATAATAGAGATAATAGTAGGAGTAGTAATATCAATATTAACAATAATAATGACAATAAAGATAATAACGATAATTATATTTACGATTATAATGAAAATAGTAATAATAATAATAACGATAATAATAATTAAATTTATAACGCCAATTATGATAACAACGAAAATAATAACATTAATAATAACTATAATTACGATAATAACGATAATAATTGTAGCAGTAATAATAATAATAACGATAATAACGTTAATAACGAAAATAACGATTATAATATTAACGATAACATCAATAATATAGATAATTATAATAACACTACTAACTATAATAACGATAAAAATAATAATAATAAATATAGTAACGAAATTAACGATAATAACGATATTAACGATATTAAAGATAATATTAATAGTAATAATAAAGATGATAACGACATTAACAATAATAATAATATTAATAATAATAATAATAACAAAAATAACGATATTAAAGACAAAAATAATAGTAATAATAACAATAATAACAATAATAACGATAATGTTGTTAGCGATAATAATAATAATAACGACAATGATTATAATAATATCAACAATTCCAACGATAAAAACGATAATAAAAATAGTAATTGTAATAATAATAGCAATAGTAACGATAATATAAGTAATTATAATAACAATAATAACGACAATAATGATAATAACGAATAACAATAATAATAAACATAACGATAATAACGAAAATACGATAATACTGATAATAACAATAATAATGGTAAGGATAATAACGTAATAGTAATAATAGTAATTACGATTATAAAGATAATATCGATAATAATAATAATTATTATAATTAATATAATATCGATATAAATGATAAACACAATAATATTAATAAAAACAATAAAGATAATAACGAAAATACTAATAAAAATAATAACAATAAAATGGGTAATAACAATAATAATAATAACATTACTAAGGATATTAACGATAATAACGATAATACTAATATCGATGACAACGACAAAAATAATAATATTAATATAATTAATAACGAAAATAAGGATAATAACGATAACAACGATATAATCAATAATAATAATAATAATGATAATTACTATAATAACGAAAAAAACACTGATAACGAGAGGAATAGGAACGATAATAACGATATAAGAATAATAATAATTACATTAAGAAACGATAACAACGACAAAAACGATAATAACAATAATAAGGATAAGAACAATAACAATAATGAAGTAAATAAAGATATTATCGTTACAACGATAATAATAATAACAATAATAAAGATAATTACGATTATAACGATTATAAGGATTATAATAATAACGATAATAACGATATTACAAATAATAATAAAAACGATAATGAAGATAAAACGATAAAAGTGATAATAACTATAATAACAAAAATAACAATTAAATAATAGTAATAATAGAGATATTAACGATATTAGCGATAATAACAATAACGATAGTAACGATAATATCGATAATACTAATAACAATATTATTGATAATATCGATAATAATAATAATAATAGCGATAATATCGATAATAACGATAATAATGATAATAACTATAATATCGATTATAACGAAAATAATAATTACGATAATGACGGTAATAATAATAATAATAAAGTTAATAACGATAATTACGATAATGACGATAATATAAATAAAGATAATAACGTTAATAATGTAAATAGCGATAATAATAATAGTAATAATAATAATAATAACGATAATTACTATTATAATGATAAAAACGATAATAATAGAAGTAATAATAAAAAAATAACAATAATATCGTTAATAACGTTAATAGCGAAATTAATCATAACGATAATAACGACAATAAAAATAATAATATCGATCATAAAGATAATAACGACAATAATAATAACAATAATAATAATAATAATAATAATAATAATAATAATAATTATAATAATAATAATAAAAATAGTAATAATAATAATATCGATATTAAACAATAATGACGATAATAATAATATTAATATTAACATTAATAACAATAAGAAAGATAATAAGGATAGTAATAAATACGATAAATAAGATAATATCGATAATAATATTAACAATATTAACGGTAATATGGATAATAATTATAAAAATAATAACGATAATATCGATAAGAATGATAACATATTAACGATAATATCTATAAAAATAATAATAATCATAATAACGATAATTATGATAATAACGATATTAGTAATATTAATAATAAAGATAATTACGACAATAACGATAATAATAATAACAATAATAACGATAATAACGATATTCACGATAATAAAGATTACAATTATAACGGTAATAAAGACAATAATGATCATAAGGAAAATAATTATAATAATAATAATAATAAAAACGATAAAGATGATAATAATACTTACAATAATAATGATAATAACAATAATAACGATAATCACTATAAAAAATTAATAACTATATTTACGTTAACAACGATAAGGATATTAGGTATAATAGCGATAATAACTATAATTACGTTAATAATAATAATAACATTAATAACGATATAAACGATGATAACGATAATAATAATAACGGTAATGACAATAATAATAGTAATAGTAATAACGATAATAATTATAATAACGTTAATAATAATAACAATATTAACGGCAATATTTATAATAATAATAATAAAGATAAGAACAATAATAACAATAGCAATAACATTAGTAAACATTAAAGCGAAAATAACGAAAATGACGATGACATTATAACGATTATTATAATAATAACAAAAATAATAAAAACGATAGTATCGTTAATAGTAATATTCATAATACCTTAAAAAGGATAATAAATTTAATAATAAAGAAAATAATAACGATAATAATGATATTATCGGTATAACTATAACAATAATATCGATAAATACGTTATAAGAGGTAATAATAATAACAATAATAACGATAATACTAATAACCATAATAAAGATAATAATAATAATAATAATAACAATAATAACGATACTAACGATAATAACGATAAGAACAAAATTAACGATAATAATAAGATGTATAAAAATAATAATGTCTATAATAATGATATGAATGATTAGAACTATAATATTAATAATAATAACAACAATAATAACGTAAATAACTAAAAAAAATGATTTAAATAAGATATTATCGATAATAAATAGAATAACAGTAATAACGATAATAACGACAATAATAATATAAATAAAAACGATAATGACGCTAATAATAATAATAATAATAATAATAATAATAATAATAATAATAATAATATCGATAATAACAATAATAACGAAAATTATAATATTAATAACGACATTAATAACAATAATAACGATAATAATGACAATAATAAATACGATAAAGTCGATATTATCGATAATAATATTAACAATATTAATGATAATATCGTTAATAAAAATAACATTATTAACGATAATATCTAGAAGCATAAAAATAATAATAACAATAGTAATTATAACGATAATAAGGATAATAATGATAACATCGATAATAATAATTACAATAATGATGATAATAACTATAATAATAATAATAATAATAATAATGATGTCAACGATAATGAAGATGAAAACGATTATAATAAAAATCATAATAACGATAATAACGATAATAGTAATAATACCTGTAACGATAATAACGAAAATAACGATAATATTGATAATAACGATAATAACGATAATGACAATAATAATACAAATAAGAATAAAGGTAAGAACATTATTAACGTAAATGACGATATTAATAATAATAATAATAACGATAATAACCATTATAATGGTAATAACGATAATAACGATAATAACGAATATAATAATAACGTTAATAACGATAATAGTATAATAATATTAACGATAATAACAATAATAACGATAATAACGATAATAATAATAGTAAGAATAATATATGTAACAAGGATATTAACATTAATATCGATAATAATAATAACAATAACAACGATTATGACGATAAAAATTAAAATAACGATAATAAAGAAAATAACAAGAATAATAATAGTTATAATAAAGAGAATAATGATACTAAAAATTTTAACGATAATCATAATAACTATAATAACGATAATAACGATAATAAATTTAGTAGTAATAACAGTTATAATAGTAATAACAATAAAAACGATTTTAACGGTAATAATAATAACGATAATAACGATAATATCGATAATAAAAAAAACAATATTAACGATATTATTGATATAAATAATAATAACAATTACGATTATGACGATAATAACGATAATAACGATTATAATAATAACGATAGTTACGATAATTGTATTATTAATAATAACAACAATAACGATAATATCAATAATAATAATAATAATAATAAAGATAATATCGATATTAACGACAATAACGATAATAATGATATCAACAATAAATACAAAAATAATAATAATAATAACATTAATAACGATAATAATGATAATAACGATAATAGCGATTTTAATTATAATAATAGTAGCGAAAATAACGTCAACAACCATAATTATGATAATAATAATAATAATAAAAATATCTGTAATAATGATTATAACGATAATAACTATAAAAACGATAATAATATTGATAATAATAATGAAAAAAATAATAAAGTCGATGACGATAATAGAGATAATAGTAGGAGTAGTAATATCAATATTAACAATAATAATGACAATAAAGATAATAACGATAATTATATTTACGATTATAATGAAAATAGTAATAATAATAATAACGATAATAATAATTAAATTTATAACGCCAATTATGATAACAACGAAAATAATAACATTAATAATAACTATAATTACGATAATAACGATAATAATTGTAGCAGTAATAATAATAATAACGATAATAACGTTAATAACGAAAATAACGATTATAATATTAACGATAATATCAATAATATAGATAATTATAATAACACTACTAACTATAATAACGATAAAAATAATAATAATAAATATAGTAACGAAATTAACGATAATAACGATATTAACGATATTAAAGATAATATTAATAGTAATAATAAAGATGATAACGACATTAACAATAATAATAATATTAATAATAATAATAATAACAAAAATAACGATATTAAAGACAAAAATAATAGTAATAATAACAATAATAACAATAATAACGATAATGTTGTTAGCGATAATAATAATAATAACGACAATGATTATAATAATATCAACAATTCCAACGATAAAAACGATAATAAAAATAGTAATTGTAATAATAATAGCAATAGTAACGATAATATAAGTAATTATAATAACAATAATAACGACAATAATGATAATAACGAATAACAATAATAATAAACATAACGATAATAACGAAAATACGATAATACTGATAATAACAATAATAATGGTAAGGATAATAACGTAATAGTAATAATAGTAATTACGATTATAAAGATAATATCGATAATAATAATAATTATTATAATTAATATAATATCGATATAAATGATAAACACAATAATATTAATAAAAACAATAAAGATAATAACGAAAATACTAATAAAAATAATAACAATAAAATGGGTAATAACAATAATAATAATAACATTATTAACGATAATAATGATTATAAAGATAATGATAATAACGAAAATAATAATACAAACGATAATAATTATAATAATATTAACCATAATAACAATAATAACGATAATAATAACAACATTAATATCGATAATAACTTTTATTACGATAATAATAATACTAATAATACCAATAATAACAATAATAACGATAAAAAATATAATAACATTAATAACGACAATATAGGTATTAACGAAAATAAAGATAATAATAATAACAATAATATCGATAATAACGCTAGGAACAATAATAACGAAAATAGTAATAATAAAAATAAAAATGATAACTATGTTAACGATTATAAATATAATAATAATAACAATAATAACGATATTAACGAAAATAATGTTTATAATAATAACATTAATATTGATAATAAAGATAAGAATGATAATTATAAAATCACTAATAACGATAATAGCGATAATAACGATCATAATAATAATAACAGTAAAAATATTAATAATAATAATAATAACGATAAAATCAATAATAATGATAATAACAATAATAAAGACAATAAAAATAATATTAAGTACGATAATAACGGTAACAAGGTGAATAATGGTAATAACGATAATAGCGATGATAATAATAACGATAACTATTATAATAATAATAAGAATAATAAAGAAAATTACGATAAATATAATAATAATAATAACAATAATAACTATAATATCTATATTAACGATATTAGTATTACGAATAATAAAGATACTAACGTTAAAAACGATACTAAAGATAATATTAATAATATTAATAATAATAATAATAATAATAATAATAATAATAATAATAATAATAATAATAAAAATAATAATAATAATAATAATAATAATAATAATAATAATAATAATAATAATAATAATAATAATATTAAGGATAATAGAGATAATTACGATAATAATAAAAGTATTAATAATGACAATAAGGATAATAACGATAACATCGATAATAGTAATATCAAAAATATTGATAATAACTATAATAACGATAAGAATAAAATAATAGTAACGATAATAGCGATAACAAATATTATAACGATAGTAATAATAACAATTAAAACGATAATAACTGTAATGACGATAACAATAATATCGACAATTACGATATTATCGATAATAATATTAACAATATTAACGTTCATAACAATAATAACGATAATAATAAATATAATAATAACGATAATAAAGATATCAATGATAATAATGATAATAACGATAATGATAATAACGACATTGCCGATAATTTCGATAATAATAATAATAATATTAACGATAATTTCGATAATACCATTAATAATATTACAGTTATTATCGATAATAATTGTAATAATAATAAAGATAACAACGATATTAACGATAATAACGATAAAAAGAAAACATTAATAACGATAATAAAGATAATAATGATAATAACTATAATAATATTTATGACAATAATTATAATACTGATAATAAAGATAATAACGATAATATACATAATAAAGTTAATAATAATAACAATAATAACAATGTTAACGATAATAATGATAATAATAGAGATAATAATAATAATATTAAAATTAATAACAAGAAAATAACGATTTATCTATAATAAAGATATTAATAACAACGATAATATCGATAATAATAATAATAATAATAGCAATAATGACCTTAATAAAGATAATAACGATAATAATGATACGATAATAACGATAATAGTAATAATAATATCGATAGTAATAATAATTACAATAATGCAGATAATAACGATTATAATAATAACAATAATGAGGATGATAATAATAACTATAATAGCACTAATAACGATAGTAATTTTAATAATAATAGCAATAATAACGATAACAATTTTAATAACATTATTGATAATAATAATGATAGCGAAACTAAGAATAATAACGGTGTAAACGATAATAATAATAACAATAATATCGATGATAAAGATAATAACGATAATAATGATAATAATAGATGTAAAAATAACAATATTAACAATTACAAAGATAATAATAACAATAATAATAGTAATAATAATAACAATAATAACAGTATTAACAATGATAACGATAATAACAATATTATCCATAATAATAATAATAATATCATCGATTATAACGGTAATAACGATAATAACGATAATAATAATAAAATTAATAACGATAATAACGTTTATAACGAAAATAATAATAGCAATAATAACGATAATAAGGATAGTAATAATAATAATAATAATAAAAATAATATAGAAAATAACTGTAATAACGATTACGAAGATAATAATAATAATAATAATAACGATAATAGCGATATCAATGACAATAACGAAGTCAACAATTAAAATAATAACAATAATAACGATAATAACGGTAATAACGAAAATAATTATATTAATAATAATATTAATAATAATAATAACGATAATATTACAATAATATTAACGATAATAAGAATAATAATAATAATATAGATAACAATGATATTAACCTTAATATCGATAATAATAATAACAATAACAACGATTATGACGATAATAATTAAAATAACTATAATAACGATAATTACAGGAAAAATAATAGTTATAATAAAGAGAATAATGATACTAAAAATTTTAACGATAATAATAATATAAATAATAATGGTAATAATGATTACAATGTTAAGAACGATAATAATGTTAATAATAATAATAATAATAACAAATATTCCGATAAAAAATATTTTAACAATAATCATAGTAACTATAATAACGATAATAACGATAATAATTGTAGTAGTAAAAACAGTTGCATTACTAATAACGATAAAAACGATTTTAACGGTAAAAATAATAACGATAATAACGATAATATCGATAATAAAAATAACAATATTGACGATAATATCAGTAATGATAGTAATAATAATAATATTATAACGATAATAACGATAGTAATAATATCGATAATAACGATAATAATCATAATAATAATATTAATAGTAACAATATTAACGATAATAACGATAATAATATTAACTAAGATAATGATAATGACAATAATAATTTTAAAACAATAATAATTAAAATAATAACGAAACTAAGAATAATAACGGTGTAAACGATAATAATAATAATATTATCGATTATAACGATAATGACGTTAATAACGTTAATATTAATAAAATTAATAGCGATAATAACGTTTATAAAATAAATATTAATAGTAATAATAACAATATTAAGGATAGTAATAATAATAATATTAATAAAAATAATTTCGAAAATAACGGTAATAAAGTTTACGAAGATAATAATAACAATAGAAACGACAATAACGATATTAACATTAATAATAATAATAACAACGATAATAAGAATAATAAAATAATAATAATAATGATATTACCGATATTACCGATAATAATAGTAGCAATATTAACGATAATTAACAATATTAATAATAATAATAATAGATATAACAATAAAAACAATAGTGATGACAAAAAAAATCATAATAATAACGATAGTTTCTATAGTAGTGATAATAATAATATCAATAATAACGATAATAACGATAATAACGATAATACGGAATATAATAATAACGAAAATAACGACAATGGAAATAATAATAATAACGATAATGACAATAATAACGATAAGAATGACAGTAACTATCATAACAATAATAACAATAGTAATAATAAAGATAATAACAATAATAACGATTATAATGATAATAACTTTTATAATATTTATAATTTTAACAATAATAACGATAATAATGATAATTATTTTAATAGAAGTAATAATAACAATATTAACAATGTTTGCAATAATAATAATAATAACGATTATAATAGTGGTAACAATTAAAGTAATAACAATAATAACGATAATAACGATAATAAGGATAATAACAATAACGATAATAACGATAATAACAATAAAAATATCGATAGTAACAATAATGATGATAATAACTAAAATAACGAAAATAACAATAATAACGACAATAATAATAAAATTAATAACGATAATTACGTTAAAATTGATAACAATAATAACAATAATAACAAAAACAACGATGATAAGAATAATAGTAATGACGATAATAACGAGAATAATAAGAATAAATATTTCGATAATAACCATAATTACGATAATAATAATAATAATAATAACAATAATAACAATAATAAAGATAATAACGATATTAATAAATACGATAATATCGATAATAACGATAATCATTATAACAAAATTAACGGTAATATCCATATTAATAATAACAGTATTAACCATAATATAGATAATATTAATAATAATAATAATAACAGTAATAACGACTATAAAGATAATGACCTTAATAATAATAACGATTATAATCATAATAATAATAATAATAATGATAGTAACTATAAACCTTATAACCATATTAAAGATTCTATCGTTAATATTAATATCAATAATAAGTATAATAAGGATTATATTGATAAGAGTATTAATAATATTAATAATAATAAAAATAATATCGATAATAACGATAATAGAGTTATTAATGGTAAAAATAATAACAATATTAAGGATAATAACTATAATACCGATAAGAACAATAATAATAGAATTAATAATAACAGTAATATCAATAATAACGATAAAGACGATATTATCCATAATAATATTAACGATAATAACGGTAATATCGATAATAAAATAACAATTTTAACGATAATATCGATTATAATAAAAATAAAATTAACAATAATGACGATAATAAAGATAATAAGAATATTAATAGAGATAATAATAACAATATTAAGAATAATAACGATAAAAACGATAATATCGATAATAAAATAACAATATTAACGATAATATCGATAATAATAACAATAATAATAATAATTGCGATAAAAACGATAATATTAGTAATAATAATAATAATAATAAAGAAAACGATATTAACGATAATAACGATAATGGAAATAACGAGAATTACGATAATAATGATGTTAACGTTAATAATAGTAAGGATAACGGTAATTTCGATAATAATAACTATACTATTAATGATAATTTAGATAATAATAATAATAATAAAGATCAACTGTATCAACGATAATAACGATAATAACGATATTAACGACAATAAAACTAATAATAATTATAAGGGTTAATAAAGATTATTACGATAATAATGATAATATAGAAAAGAAAGATAATAATAACACCAATTATAACAATATTAAGGATAATAATAAGAAGATAAAGTCGATAATATCGACAATAGTATTAACAATATTAATGATATTATCGATAATAATATTAACAATATTTACGATTATATCGATAATAATAATAACATTATTAGCGATAACATATATAAAAATTATAACAAAAATAATAATTACAGTAATAACAATAACACCGATAAACACAATGATAATAATAATAACGATTATAAGGATAATAGCCATAATAATAGTAATAATAATAAAGATAACGTCGATTTTAACGATAATAATGACAGTAATTATAACAATAATAACGATAATAACGATAACAATAATAATACCGATAATAGCAATATAAACAATTATAATCCTATTAACGATATTAATATTAATAATAATAACAATAATACTGATAAAAACAATAATAACGGTAATAATAGTAGTAATAATAACAATTATAACACTAATAACGTTAAAAACGTTACTAACGATAATAATAGTTTAATAATAACAATATAACAATAATAGCGATATTAAGGTTATTAACGATAATATCGATAATTATAATAACCATATTAACAATAATAACGATATTATAAATGATAACAATAACGACAATAATGATAATGTCGATAATAATAATAACATTATAAACGTTAACATCGATAATAATAATAATAATAATAACATTAACAACGATAATAACGATAATAAGTATAATAATAATAATGAACATAACGATAATGACGATATTAACGATAATAATAATAATAATAATAATAATAATAATAATAATAATAATAAGAATGATAATAATAATAACGTTAATTACGATAATAACAATAATAATAATAGTAATTATAACTCTAATAGCAATAATAACGATAATAGTGATAATATTAAATACGATAATATCGATTATTTCGATAATAATAATAACAATATTAACGGTTATATCGACAAAAATAATATCAATAATAACAATAATAAAATTAATAATTTTAATAACGATAATAATAACATTATAATTAATAACAATAATTAAGATAAAAACGATAAAGAAATAATAACCATAATAACGATAATAGTAACATTATTACTAAAGTAATAATAACGATAATAACTAAAATAATGATAATAACGATTATAATAACAACGACAATATCGATAATAGTAGTAATAATAATAACGATAATAACGATATTTACAATTATAATAATAATAATAATAAAGAAAATAACGCTTAATCTATAATAATGATATTAATAAAAACGATAATAAGTATAATAACAATGTAATGATAATAATAACAACAATAATAACGATAATATTGATAAAAATAATAATAATATTAATAGCAATAATATCGATGATGAAGAAAATAATGATAATAATGAGAATGATAATACCGATAAAAGTAATAATAATACTATCAAAAATAACAAAAATTACGATAACAACTACAATAACGATAAAAATAATAACGATAATAACATTGATAATAATAACTATAATAACGCTAATAACGATAATATTAATAGTAATAATACAATTATACATAATAAACATAAAGATAATAACGATAATAACGATAATAATGATAATAACGATAATAATGATAATAAGGATAAGAACTACAATGACAATATTGATAATAGTCGTAATAAAATCAATAACGTTATTAATGATAATAAGGATAATAATAATAACAATAATAACGATATTAACGATAACATCGGTATAATTACAACAATACAAACGATAATTACGTTATTAGAAATAATAATAATAAAAATAATAATGCTAATATCTCCAAGAACGATAATAATAGTAACGATAATATCGAGAACAACGATAAAAGTAATAACAATATTAACGATAATCACAATAATAGTAATAATATCAATAATAATAACGATAAAATAGATAATGACGATAAGAATAATAATAATAATAATAGAGATAATAACGATATTAACGATAATAAAGATAATAATGATAATAACAATAATGATAATAATAATAATAATAATAATAACGATAATAACGATAATGACGATAATAATAATAACAATAATAACGGTAATAATAATAATAATAATAATAATAACAATAATAACGATAATAATAATAATATTAATAATAATAATAATAAAATAA
The DNA here is from genome assembly GCF_910589235.1 of Vespa crabro. NCBI lineage: Eukaryota > Metazoa > Arthropoda > Insecta > Hymenoptera > Vespidae > Vespa > Vespa crabro. Next base: position 5,089,252 of record NW_025813595.1, read on the forward strand.
TAATAATAATATTTGTAACGATAATAACACTAATAACGAGAAGAACAGGAACGATAATAACAATCATAAGGATATTGATATATTACAAGAATAAAGATAAAAACGACAATACCGATAAAAATATTAATAATACTAACGAAAATATGAATAATAACGACGTCAACGTTAATAATTATAACTATAATAAAAACGACGTAAATACTGATAATAACGATGACAACGATCATAATAATAACAATAATAAGGATAAAAACGATTATACGGATTATAACAATTACTATAATAACGATAATAGTAATAATAATAAGAACGATCATGAAGATAAAACGGTAAAGATGATAATAACTATAATAACGATAATAACAATAATAACTGTAATAATAATATCAATATTAAGGATAAAGATGATAATGAATGTAATAACTGTAATAACGATAATAACAATGAAAATAATAGTAATAATAGAGATGTTAACGTTATTAAGGATAATAACTATAATAATAACAACAAAAATAACGATAAATTCGATAATAACTACAACAATAATAATAATATTAACGTAAATATAGATAATTACTACTTCAAAGATAATAATAATAACAATAATAATGATGAAAACGATATAAACAATAATAACAATAATAATAATAATAATAATAATAACAATAATAACGATAATAACAATAATAATAAAGAGAATAATAAAGATAATAATGATAATATTGAAGATAATAATAACAATAATAACGATTTCATCATTACTAATGATTATAAGAATAACATTAATAACGATAATAACATTATCAACGATAATAACAATAATGACCTTAATAATATTATTCATAATAATGATATTAACGACAATGACAACAATAATAATTATGACAATAATAATAATAATAATTATAATAACGATAATATCGATAATAACGATAATAAAGATAATAACGATAATATCGATTATAACGATAATAATGGTAGCAAGGAAAATAATTATAATAATAATATCAATAGAAACGATAAGAAAGGTAATACTTACGATAATAACGATAATAACGTTAATAACGATATTAACCATAATAAAATTAATAAATATATTTACATTAATAACGATAATAATATCAGCAATAATAGCGATAATAACGACAATAAAAATAATAATATCTATAATAAAGATAATAACGACAATAATAGTAATAATAATAACAATAATAACAATAATAACGATAATAAAGATAATAATAAATACGATAAAGTCGGTAATATCGATAATAATATTAACTATATTAAAGATAATATCTATAAACATAATAATAATAATAATAATAATAATAACGATAATAACGATAATAACAATGTTAACGATAATAATAATAACTAAAATAAGTATAATAGTGATATTAACGATAATAATAATAATAATAATACCGATAATAACGATAATAACAATAATAACGATAATACCGATAATAACGATAGTAACTACAATAATAATAATAACAATAATATCAATAATAACGATAATAACGGTAATAATAATAATAATAATAATAATAACGATATTAACGATAAGAACGATAATAATGATAATATTCTTAACAATAATAACGATACTAAAGATTCTAAGGATAATAATAATAAGGATAATATCGATAATAACGATAGGAATAATAATTTAATATCAATAGTAACAATTATAACGACAAAGACGATAATAACAATAATAATAATAACGATAATGACGATGATTATAATAACGATCATAAAGTTAATAATTAAAATCATATTAAAGATATTAACGATAATAACGATACTAACGATAATAGCGACAATAATAATAACGATATTAAGGATAATATCGTTAATAATTGTAACAATATTCACAATATTAACGATAATAATAATATTAACATAACGTTATTTTCTTTATTATCGTCATTATGATTACCGTTATTATTGTTATTATCGGTAATATCGTTAAAATCGTTATTATCTTCATTATTATAAAAATAATTATCGTTATTATCGTTATTATCCTAATTATCGTCAAAATCGTTATTATCTTTACTATTATTAGTTTTATTATTACTATGATTAACATCGACATTTTCGTTATTATTATTAATACTATTGTCGTAATTATCATTAATAATGTTATCGTCATAATATTTATTATCGTTATTATCGTTATTAATGTTATTATTACCACTTTTATTATTAATTTTTTACAAAGTATCGTTATTATCATTATCATTATTATTACTATTATTATCGTTATATTCGTTAATATCGTTATTATTATTATTACTATTGCCGTTATTATCGTTAATGTTATTATCGTTATTATCGTAAATATCGTTATAAATATTATTAATAATTTCGTTATTATTCGTATATTAATAAGAGCGATAGTAACGTTAATAGTAATAACTATAAATTCGATAATAATGATATTAATGAAAATAACTATAATAATAATAATAATAATGAAAATGATAATAACGATAACTTCAGTAATAATAATAACAATAATATCGATACTAAAGATAATAACGATAATAACTATAATAATAATAATAAAAATTTCGTTAATTAAGTTAATTACGAAAATAACGGTAATAACCACAATAACGGGAAAATCGATAATTAACGATATAGTCGATAATAACGAAATTAACGATAATAACGATAATAACGACATTAAATGTAATAATAATAACTATAATAACGATGATATTGATAATAAGAACGATAATGACGACAAAAGTAATACTAATATTACTGGTAATAACGATAATGATGATAATGATAATAATAATAATAACAATACTAACTATAATAATCACCACAATAATAACAATAATAATCACCACAATAATAACAATAATAATCACCAAAATAATAACAATAAAAACGATTATGACTAGAATAATATTAATAATAATAACGATAATAATGATAATAACGATATAATCGAAAATAACAATTACAATAATAACGATAATTACTATAATAATAGTAATTATAATAATAATTATACCGATTATAACGATAATATCGATAATAATAATATTATTAAGAGCGATAATAACGTTAATAGTAATATCTATAAAATCGATAATAAGGATATTAATGAAAATAACTATAATAATAAAAATAAATATATCAATAATAAGGATATCAACAATAACAATAATAACAATAATAACAATAATACGATTATTTCGGTAATAACGATAATAATAATAATGATAATGACGTGAATATAAATAAAGATAATAACGATTTTATCGATAATAATAATAACAATATTCACGATAATGTCGATAATAATAATAATAATAATAAAAATAAAAAATGACGATCATAAATATAATAACGATAATAATAATAATAATAATAATAGCAATATCAATAATAACGATAATAACGATAATAGATGTAATGTTAACAACGATAAAAACGATATGTCCGATAATAATAATAATAATAAAGGTAACAGCGATATTAACGTTTATTATGATAATAATAATAATGATAATAACGATAATAACAATTTTAACGATAATAATAATAAGTATAATCATGATACTATCGGTACTACTAGTAATATTAATAACGATAATAACGATAATAATAATAATAAGAATAATTATAATAGCTATAATAAAGATAGCAACGATAATAGTATTAACGGTAATAACAGCAATATTATTAATAATAACAACGATAATTACGATAATAACAATAATAATATTAATAATAATAAAGATAATAACGATATAAAGGATAATACCTCTAATAACGATAATAACGATTATAACGTTAATAATAATAATAATAATAACGATAATAATGTTAATAATGACAATAATAATAATAATAATAATAATAATAATAATAATAATAATAATAATAATAATAATAATAATAATAACGCTAATATTCATAATAACGAGAATAAGGATAATAATAATGCCGGTAATAATGATAATAAAGATAATAATAACAATAATAATAATAATAATGATGATAATAACAATAATAATAATAATAATAATAACGATAAGAACGATGATAACAATAATAATAATAGAAATAATAAAGATAATAAGGATATTAAAGTTTCTAACGATAATAATATTAACTAAATTAACGATAATAACAGTTGTGATGATAGGAACGATAATAAAATAAATAATAATAAAAATAAAAACCTCAATAACGATAATAACGATAAAAATTGAAGAAATAATAGCAATGTTATGAATAAAAATTATTATGACGGTAATAACGATAATAATAGAAGTAATAATAACAGTAATAACAATAATAGCAATGAAAACGTATTTAATATCAATAATAAAAACTATAATGATAAAATGGATAAAAATAATATCAATATTTACGATAATATCGATAATAATAATAATAATAATAACTATAATAACTATAATGACGAAAATAACAATTATAATAATAACGATAATAAAGATAGTGACGTTAATAATAATAATAAAAATAATAATTATAATAACGATATTTAGTACAATAACGATAATAATGTTGGTAATGTTGTCAATAATAACAATAATAACGATAATAAAGATTATGACGATAACAATATTAATGATAATATCGACAGTAGTAATAATAATGATAATGATAATATCGATAGTAACGATAATAATAATAATAATAATAGTATCTATTGTAACAATAATAAAGATAATGATGATAATAATAGTAATTACATTAACGATTCTGACGATAATAACGAAAATAACGTTAATAATAGTAAAATTAATAACGATAATTTCGTAAATAACGACAATAATAAACGTAATAATAGCGATAATAAAGATAACAATAATAAGAATATTATGCCTAATAACGACATTAATGACCATAACGTTAATAATAATAACGATAATAACGATAATATCGAAAATATTATTAACAATATTAACGAAAATATCATTAAGTATAATAATAATAATAAAAGTAATAAAAATAATAACGATAATAACGATAATAATGATGATAACCATAATAATGATAAGAATGATCATCAAATTAACGATAATAAGGTAATAATCATTACGAGAATAACGATAATATCGATAAAAGTAATAGAAATAATAACGATTATATCGATAATAATAAGAATAATAATAATAACGATAATAACAATAATAACGGTTATAATATTAATAATAATAACGAAAATGACTATAGTAATGATTATAACTATAATAAGGTTAATAACGGTAATAAAAATAAAAATAAATACTTCAATAACGATAATAACAAAATTAGTAATAATAATAATAAACGTAAAAACGATAATAACGATAATAACGAATCATAATAATATCGATAAACACGAAAAAATCGAAAATAATAATAAAAACTTTAACGATAAAATCGATAAAAATAATAATAATTTTAACGTTAATAACCATACTAAAAATAATAATAATAGCAATAATAACCATAACAAGGAAAATAACGATGATGATATTAACGAAAATAACGATAATAGTAATAAATATAATATCGATAGTAACAATAATAAATATAATGACGATAATAACGATAATGAAAATAACGATAATGAAGATGGTTATAATAAAGATAATATCTTTAATAACGATATTAATATTAATAATAATAATAGCGATAATAACGATATTAATGATAATAACGATAATAATAAAAGCAATTATAACGATAATAACAATAATTATGGTAATAACAATAATAATTATAATAGTGATAGCATTAATAACGATATTTACGATAATAATAATAATAATAAAGATAATAACATTATTAACGATAATAAAAATAATAACGATAATAACGATATAGAAGATAATATCGATATTGATAATAAAAATATTAACGATAAAAATAATAATAATACTAACAAAATAACGATAATAACGATAATGATTATAATAATAATAACGATAATAACGACAATATTAATTTTAATAATAACGATAAAAACGATAATAACGATAACAACGATATTAATAATAATAACAATAATAATAATAATAATAATAATAATAAAAATAGTTAGTATAATAAGGATAATAATATTAGTAATCATAAAAATTATAACAATAATAACGATAATAACGATAACAAAGATAACTATATTAAAGATAATAACGATAATAATAATAACAATAATAACGGTAAAAAAGTTTAAGGGAAATAATAATAATAATAATAAAGATAATATAAATAATAACGATATTAACGCTAATAATTATAACAATAATAACGTTAATAACTATAATTACTACAATTATATTAATAATAATAATAATATTAACGAGAAAAAAGATAAAAACAATAATAATAATAACTATTATAACGACATTAGTAATAATAAGAAGAACGATAATAACGATATTAACATTAATAATAATAATAATAATAATAAAGTTTATAACGATATTAATAATACTAATAAAAACAATAAAAACGATAATAACGTTAATAAGGATAGTAATAATAATAATAATAATAACGATAATATCGATATCAACGATAATAACGATAAGAATAATAACAGTAATAAGGATAAGAACGATAATAATGACAATAACGGTAAAAATTAAAATAATTATTACAATATTAACGTATTAACGTTCATAAAGGAAACAATAATAACGATAATAACGATAATAACGAATATAATAGAAACAATAATAGCGATAACAACGACACTAATAATAATAATAATAAAAATCATAACGATAATTACGATCATAATGACAATAAAGTCAATAACAATAATAATAATAATAACGACAATAACGAAAATGACGATAATAACGATAGTAATAATAATAATAATAACAATAATAATAATATTAATTATAATAATAATAATAATAATAATAATAATAATAATAATAATATCGATAATAAAGATTAAAACGACGATAACATTAATGTAATAACGACAATATTAATAATAATGATAACGATAATAACCATAATAACGGTAGTAATATTGATAATAATAATGATAATTTCGATATTAATGACAATAACGATAATAATATTAATAATAATAATAACGATAATAACGATAATAACGATAATACCGATAATAATAATAACGATAATATCGTTAAAGGTAATAATTATAATAATAGCAACAGTATCGAAAATAACGATAATAGTAATAATGATAAAGAAGATAATAATAATAATCATAAGAACGATAATAACGATAATTACAATAATAACGATAATTACGATAATAACGATAATAATAATAACGATAATAACGATAATAGCAACAATAATAACGATAATGAAAAGAGTAATAATAATATTTATAACAATAATAATGATAATTATGATTATCATAATAACGATAATAACAATACTAATGATAATAACGGTAATGACGATAGTATTAAGAGTCATAATACGATAATAACGATAATAATAATAATAAAAATATTGAAAATTAGAATATATCATCAAAAAAGACATAAATAATAACAATATTAACAATAATAACGATAAAAACGATAAGAAATATAATTATAATAAAATTATTAACGATAATTACTTTTATTACGATAATAACGATAATAATAATAAGAATAATAACGATAATTATGATAATAACGATAATAATAATAATAATAATAATAATTTTACCATTATAAACGATTATAGCGATATTAATGATAATTACAATAATATTATTAATATTAATAAAAATAATAACGATAATATAGATAATAATAATTATTATAATTAAGATAAAACCGAAAATAGCAATAATATCAATAGTAATAATAACGATAATAAGGATATCTTATGATAATAACGATAATAATAAACACATCAATAACGGTAATAACGATAATAATAATAATAACGATAATGTTATTGAAGATAATAACAATAATAACCATAATAAAAATATTAATAAAATTCATAAAATCAATAATAACGATAATAATAGTATTAATTACGATAAGAACGATAATAACAATAAAAACGATAACAAGAATAATGATAATAACGATAATAACGGTAATAGCGGTAACATTAATTACGATAATAACGATAATAACGATAATAAAGATAATAATAAGATCAATAATAGCGATAATAAGGATGACATCGATAATAATAATAACAATAATATCAAATGTAACAATAATAATAATAATTGAAACAATAATAACGCTAATAACGATAACAACGATAATTACGTTAATAATACTATCAATATTAAACATAATAACGAAACTAATAAATACGAAAATAATATTAATGATGATAATGATAATAAAGATAAAAACAATAATAACGACAACAATAATATCGATAATAACGATAATTATTATAATGATTATAATAAAACTAATAGTAATAATGACCATGATGACATTATTAACGATAATTATAATAGGGATAATAAAAACATTGACAATAATAAGGATAATTAAGAAAAAAATAATATATAATAATAACAACAAAAACGATAAAAACGGTAATAACGTTACTAATAATAATAGTAATATTGATAATAACGATAATAACGATAATAACAATAATAAAAAATATTATATTAATATTCTTAACGGTAATAACGATAATAACGATATAAATAATAATAACAATAATAATAATAATAACGATATAAACGGTAATAACAAAAATGACGATAATAATAATAATAACAACATTGATAATAACGATAATAGCGATAATAATGATAATACTATTAAGGATAATAACGAAAATAAAGATAATAATAGTAATAATAAAATTGATAATTACAATATAACGTTAAAAAAGATATTAATAATAACAATATTAACAATAATGACGATAAGAACGATAATAACTATAATTATAATAAATTTAATAACGATAGTTACTATAATGTCGACAATAACGATAATAATAACAACAATAATAACGATAATTATTGTAATATCGATAATAACTCAAATAATAAAATCAATATTAATTTTAACAATAATAACGATAATAAAGATAATAATAGTAACAATATTATCGATAATATGGATAATGACGATATTATTATTATTAGTAATAACAATAATGACGATAATAACGATACATACGATTATAACGATGATAATAATAATAATGATGAAGATGCTAAAGATATAACATTAATAATGAAAATAATAATAATTATAATAGCGATTATAACAATAAAACCATAATAACGATAAAAATTATAATGTCGAAAATATTAATAATATTAACAGTAATATCGTATGTAGCGATAATAATAATAATCATAATAATGATAATAACGATAGTAAAGGTAATAAAATTAATAATAATATCGATAATAACGGTAATAAGAGGTAATAAATATAATAATAATAACAATACTAACTATATTAGCGATAAAAACGACAATGACGATCATAATTCTAATACTAACAATAATAACGATCATAGCGATAATATTAATTACAATAATACCGATAATAACGATAATAGCAATAATAATATTAACATAAATAATGATAATAAAGTTAATAACGATAATATTAATAATAAGAATAACATGAACAACGATAATAACAATAATAACGTTAATAACATTATTATCGGTAATAATAATACACAATAATATATATAATATCGATAATTATAATAATAATAATAACGATACTATCGATAATAACGATAATAATCATAATAATAATAATAACAATATTAATAATATGAACGATATAATCGTTAATAACGATATTATCGATAATAATAATATCAATAGTAAAGATAAAAACAGTAATATTAATAATAATAATAACAATAATAACGATAATAACGATTATATAGATGGTAATAAAAATAATAATAACAATAATAAAAGTAATAACAGTAAAAACGGTAATAACGATAATCATGATGGCAATAATAAAGTTAGTAACGATAATTATTATAATGCCGTTAATAATAATAATAATAATAATAACAATTATTACGGTAATAAAGTTAATAATTATTACAATAATATCGATGATAACGGTAATAACGACATTAATAACAATAATAATAATACCCATAATAAATATAATAACGATGATAACAATAATAGTAACTATAATAATAACAACAATAACGATAATAACTTTAAGAATAATAAAATTAATAATAATATTTACGATCATAAAGTTAAAAATAATTTCAAATAATATGGATGACAAAATTAATATTAATAATAATAATAACAATAACAATGATACTAAAAATAATAAAAACAATAACGACAATAACGATAATAATAATAAAATTAATAACGATAATTACGATAATAACGATAATAATTATAGCAATAGTAACGATAATAACGATAATAATGTTAATAATAATAATTAGAATACTAACAATATTAACGATTATAATAATATCGATAATGAAGATAATAATAATAATTATAATAGCGATATTAACGATAATAACGATAATAATAGTAGCGAAAATAACAATAATAATTATGTTAATAATAACGATAATAACGATAGTAACGATTATAATAATAATAATAACGATAATATCTATAATAACGGTATTAATGATATTTATAATATTAATAATAAAGATAATAAAGTTATTAATAGTAGTAATAAAAACACTCATAACAACAATAACGATCATAGCGATAATAATGATAATAAAGATAATTTTTGTTTATTTTTTATTTTTTTTGACGGTCTGTGAATGCCAATTTTTACGCACTTACCTAGGGTCTCTGACCGCTAGAGGAACCCTTTACCATTTGGGTCCCCCTTATAGTCCCTGGAGTGTCGGGCTCATCGTTGGAATAGACACTACCGACTAAACGCATTTCCATCCTAGTGGCATAGTGAAACCATCCCTGCACCGCTTTGTAGCATTACTTCGGAATGACACTACTGCCTCCTGTCCCTAAACTGGTCTCTCTCATTCGGTTCTAAGTGGCAAGAACCTGGAACAACGTTGGTGGCACGTCTATGGGCCATCCTTAACCATCTTCTTGTTGCGTAAGATTTCCCTTACGTAACAGACCACCCTGTTCCACTTCTTCTGCCCTCGCAGCATTTTCTCGACATTGTTGTCCAGCAAGATGTCCCCAAGCTCCTGCTCTAAGGCAAGTCATTCGGCGCTCCACCGGGTACATATGAAGAACGTGTGGTTTTCATCTTCTTTGATCGTATCCCCATAGGGGCAGTTGCCGTTTGCTACTTTCCCCATCTTTGCGAGGAAGGAGAGGAACAGGCCATGCCATGTTGAGAATTGGGTGAGGTAGAAATTTACCTCACCCGCCTTTCGGGTAATCCAGTTGTCAAGTCGACCATTGAGTCGACGGCACGCATCCGTATTCGCCTAATGCAAGGTCGGGGGCCGTTGACATTGGCCATGAGTGTGCCCAGAGTGGATACTACATTTGCCGTCTAGTCGGATGCCGTTATTATATGCAATCCGTAATTGAATTTGTAATCGAGCATTACTTCTAGGTACCTGACGGACGACTTATTCTGGACCATCGTGTCTCCTACGGTGAAGCTGCGCAAGGTATTGATACGCTTCTTCGTTAGTATCACGATCTCTGTTTTCTGGGCTGAAAAGGATAGCCCGTGCTCTTCCATCCAGTTGATGACTCGGCGCATGATCTAGTTGAGCAGCAGCAGTGCCCCCTCCGTATCGTTTGGGGTGAGATATACACTGATATAAGTCGTCGAGTTTTGTCTCACCCAAACGTATACACATCCGGATCCTTGATCGGACACATGTATTTGTCAGCGATCTGGGATCCAAATGGCCGCGGTGACCAATTCGTCTGCGTACCATGCTATTCCTGCTGTGTCCTGGTATTGTTCGCTGATTAAAACGATATCAGCTTTATCTCAGAGCGGAGCTGGATTAGAAGGAGGTGCAAGGTCCTGCTCCTATTGAGATTACCCTGATTATAATGATAATAACAATAATATTAATATCAATAATAACGATAATGGCGATAATAATATATATAACAATTATAATGATAATGACGAAAATAACGATAATAATAATAACGATAATAGCGATAATAGAAATAATAATAAAAATGATAAAAACGATAAAAACAATGGTAACGATAATAATAATAATAATTAAAACAAAATAACGATAATAACGATAATAACGATAATAACGATAATGACAATAATAATAATAATAATAATGACGATTAAGAAGCTAATATCGATAAAAATAATAATAATAATAACTATATTAACTATAATAATAATAACACTCATAGCGATAACATTGATAAAAACTATAAAAACGGTAATAATAAAAATAATAATAATAAAAACAATAATAACGATATTAACGGTAATACAATAATAACGACAATAATGACAATAATTACGTTTATAAATATAATAACGATAATAATATTATTAATAATAACGATAATCACGATAATAAAGTTATTAATAATAATAACAATATCGATAATAACGATAATAACGGTAATATAGATAATAATAATAACAATAAAAAAGAAAATATAGATTTTAATAATAATAATAATATCGATATTAACGATAACGACGATAATAATAATAGTAATAATAACGATAATTACGATAATGTTGGTAATAATAATAATAATAATATCAATAATAACGATAATAACGGTAATAAATATAATAATAATAAAAATAATAAAGAAAATAACGATAATATCGATAATAATAATAATAATAACTAAAATTATAACGACAATAAAAATAACGATAATAACGATAATATCGATAATGAGATAATATTATTATCAATAATAACGATAATAATAATTGTCATAAACACAATAATGAAGACAATGACGATAATAACGATTATATAAAAAACGATAACAACACTAATAGTAAAAATAATAATAATATTAATAATAACGTTAATATCGAATATAATAATCATTATAATAAAGATAATGGCGATATTAACGATAATGACGATAATAATAATAACAACAGTAACGCTAATTACGATAATAATTATCAAAACATAGTTAATAATATTTATAATAACAATACTTACGATAATAAAAATAATAGTATTAACAATAATGTCGGTAATAACGATAATAACGATAATAACGATCATTACGGTAAAAATATTATTAATAGTAACAATAATAATAATAATAACGATTGTAAGGATAATAACGATACCGTCAATAATAATAATAAAAATAATAACGATAATAGCGATAATAAAGATAATATCGATAATAATACCAACACTATTAAAGAAAGAAACGATAATAATAATAATAGTAATACCAATAAGAACATTAATGATACTAATGATATTATCGATAATGGTAATAATAATAATAATAACGATAATAACGGTTATAATGATAATAATTATAATAATAACAATATTAAAAATAATAACTGTAATAACGATAACAACGATAATAATTGTAGTAATAATAACAATAATAACATTACTAACGATAATAACGATATTAAAGATTATAATAATTACGATAATAACGATAATATTCATAATAATAATAAAAATATCAACGAAAATTCCGATAATATTAATAATGACAATAATAACGACAAGAGAGGTGATAACGATAATATCGATAATAATAATATGGATTGTAACAATAAAAGCGATTATAATAATAAAAATAATAACGATAATTACGATATTAGCGATAATAATAATAACAATAATAACCATAATAAGGGTAATATCTAAAATAACGATGATAACGGTAATAGTAACTATAATAATAACGATGCTAACGATAATAACACCAATAATAATGATAATAATAATAATAATAAATATAACAATGGTAACGATATTACCGATAAATACGATTATATAATAACGATGATAACGAAAATATTAATAATAATTATGACGATAATAACGATATTCACCATAATAATAATAATAATAATAAAGATAATAACGATATCAACGATAATAATTGTAGTAATAAAAACAATAATAAGTATACTAACATTAATAACGATACTAACGATAATAATAATATCGATAGTAAGGAAAATACCGATAATAGTAATAAGAATAACAACTATAATAACGTTGAATTCGATAATAATTGTAATAATAACAACAAAAATATCATTAATAAAGAAGAATTAATAAAGACAATAACGGTAATTATCATTACCTTTAAAACGATGAAAACCAAAATAAGGATAATAGCGTTAATAACGGCAATTATAATAATAATAATAACGATGTAAACGATAATAACGATAATAATGTTAATAACGTTAATTATTATATTAATAATAACTATAATTAAGACTGTATTAATAATAATAATAACGGTAATAACGATATAAACGATAATAATAATAATAGTAAATATAATAACGATATTAATCATAATAACGATAATAGTTATAATAACTATAACAAAAAAAATAATAATAACAATAATAAAAATAATTTCAATAATAATGACAATAATAATATCAATAATAACGATATAACGATAATAATAAAGATAATAACGATATTAATGGACATAAAGATAATAATAATAATAACGATAATAATGATAAGGATAATAACGATAATTTCGGTAATAAGATTTAAAATATTTACGATAAAATCGATAATAATAATAATAATAATAATAACAATAATTACGATAAGAACGATAATATCGGTAATAACGATAATAATAATTACGATAATGCCGGTAATAATAATAGCGATAATAACGTTACTAACGATAATAACGAAAAGAACGATAATGACGATAATAACGATAATAATAATAATATAACCATAATAACGATATTAATGATAGTATCGATAATAACGATAATAATAAAAAAGATAAAGACGGTAATAATAATAATAATAACAATAATAACGAAAATAACAATAAATATAATTACAATATTATCGATAATGACGATAATGTCAATAATAACGATAACAAAAATAAGGTTTATATCTATAGTATCGATATAATTATCATCAATAATACCGTTTATAGCGATAATAATAATTATTATAATAAAAATAATAATGAACATAAATATATAATAATGATAATAATTATAACAATATGAACGATAATAACGAAATTATTAGGAATAATAATAAGAATAATAACGATAATATCAAATATAACGATAATTATAATATCATTAATAGCGATAATAAAGATAATAACTATATTGACAATAAGAACAATAATAATAATAACGATAAGAAAAGTAATAATAATAACAACAATATAGATAATAACTGTAATAAGGATAATAATAATAACAATTATAACGAGAAAATCGATAATAATAATTATAACGATAATAATAATAATACTAAAAATAACAAAAAACGATAATAATAATAAAAATATCAATAATATATATTAGTAATAATAATAATAATAATAATAATAATAATAATTTTAACGTCACTAATGATATTTATGGTAATAACTGTAAAAATAATAATAATAATAATATCGATAATAACGGTAACAACGGTTACAACGATAATAATAATAAAGAAATTACAATAATTACAATAATAACGATAACAATTATAAAACGATAATAATAATAAAGGTAATAAAAATAATAACATTCAGAATAAAAACAATATAATTATATTAACAGTTATGAGGACAATAACGATTATAATAACAATAACAACGATAATATTGATAATAATAAAAACAATAATAACTATAATAAAAGTAATAACGAAAATAATAATATAATCAATAACGATAATTAAGTCAATAACGATAAAATAATAGCAATAATAACGATAATAACGGTAATAATAATAACAATATTAACGATAATTTAGATAATAATAATAATAATAAGGATAATAACTGTAACAACGATAATAACGATAATAACGATATTAACGACAATAAATCTAATAATAATAATAAGGGGTAATAGAGATTATAACGACAATAATGATAATGACAATAATAATAATTGTAATAATAAAGATAATGATGATAATATAGGAAATAAGGATAATAATAATAACAATAATAACGATAGTAACTATATTAATGATAATAACCACAATAATAATAATAGTAATAATAATTAAAACGATAATAACGATTATAATAATAATAATAATAACAATAATAAAGATAATATGGACAATAATTATTATAAAAATAATAATAATAATAATATCGATAATATCGATAATAACGATAATAATAATATTATTAATAACAACAATGACAATAATAACGATAATAAGGATAATAATAAATACGATAAAGCCGATAATATCGACAATAATATTAACAATATTAATGATACTATCGATAATAATATTAACAATATTAACGATAATATCGATAATAATAATAACATTATTAACGATAATATATATAAAAATTAATGCAATAATAATAATAACAGTAATAATGATAATATCGATAATAGCGATAATAACAATTAAAATCCTATAAACGATTTTAATATTTATAATAATAATAATAATACTGATAATAACGATAATAACGATAATAATAGTAGTAATAATAACAATTATTACATTAATAATGTTAAAACGATAATAACGATAATATTAGTTTAATAATAACAATAATAAAAATAAAAACGATAATAAGGTTATTAACGATAATATCTATAATTGTAATAACCATATTAACCATAATAACGATATTATCAATCGTAACAATATCGACATTAACGATAATATCGATAATAATAATAACATTATTAACGTTAACATCGATAAAAATAATAATATTAATAACATTAACAAGGATAATAACGATAATAAGTATAATAATAATAATGAAAATAACTATAATAACCATATTAACGATAATAATAACAATAATAAGAATAGTAATAATAATAACGTTAATTACGATAATAACGATAATAAAAATAGTAAATATAACGTTAATAGCAATAATGACGATAATAATGATAATAATAAATAAGATAATATCGATTAAATTAATAACAATATTAACGATAATATCTATAAAAATAATAATAATAATAATAATAAAAGTAAGAACGATAGTAGAGATAACAACAATGATAATAATAATAACGATAATAATGATAATAACGTTAATAACGATATTAACCAGAATAAATTTAATAACTATATTTACGTTAATAACGATAATAATATCAGCAATAATAGCGGTAATAGCGACAATAACGGTAAAAATAATAATAAAATTATTGACAATATTATCGATGATAACGATAATAAAAATAACGGTAATGACAATAATAATAATAATAGTAATAAAAATAATAATTATAATAACGTTAATAATAATATCAATGATAACGGCAATAATGATAATAATATTAATAAAGATATTAGCAGTTATAATAGTAGTAATGTATAACTATTATAACGAAATTAACGATAATAACGATAACAATAATAACGATTATTACTATAATAACTAAAATAATAAAAATGATAGAAACGATACTAGTAAAAATAATAATACCGATAAAAACGATAATAAATTTAATAATAATAAAAAGAATAACGATAGTAAGATATTAACGATATAAAAGATGATTAAACCAAAAACTACGAATATAACGATAATAATTATAACAATAATAACTATAATAACTACAATAATTATAACAATAACAACGATAATAAAAATAATAACAATAATAACGATAATAACGATAAAACGATAATAACGATAATAATAAATATAGTAATAATAACAATAATAACGACAAAAACGATAATAATAATAATAATGATAATAATAATGAAAACAATAATAATAAAAATAATAATAATAACGATAATAACGATAATAGTACATGTAATAATAATACTATTAACGATAATAACGATAATAACGATAATAATGATAATAACGATTATAATTACAACGATAATACCGATAATGTTATTATTAATACTAACGATAATAACGATATTTACGATAATAATAATAACGATTATATAGAAATTAACGGTATTATCTAGAATAACGATATTAATAATAACGATTATAACTATAATAACGATGAAACGATAATAATATCATCAATATTACCGATAATATTGATAATAATAATAATGATAATAGCAATAATAACGATAATAAAGATATTAACGATAATAATGATAATGATAATAACGATAATAATAATAATAATAATAATAATATCAAAAATAACAATAATTACCATAATGACTATAATGACGATAATAATAATAACGATAATGAAGATGACAATAATATCTATAATGAAGTTAATAACGATAAAAATAATAATAATAATAACGATAATAACGATATCAATGATAATAACGATAATAGCGATAATAATGATATTTATAATAACGATATTAACGACAATAATAATAGTAATTATAGCGTCAAATGGGATAATAAGTACGTCACCGATAATAAATATAACAATAATATCAATAAAAACAATAATAACGATAATAATAATACAAATAATGACGATTTTAACGATATTACGATAATAGCATTAACTATAATAAGGATAAAAATCTTAACAACAATAACGATATTAACGATTTTAACGATAAAAATATTAAGGATATTAACGATTATAACGATAATAATGATAATAATAATAATAATAACATTAATAAAGTTAAAAGCGTAAATAACGATAATAGCGATATTACTTATAATAATTATAACGAATATAACGATACTAACGATAATTATGAAATTAATAATAATTATAATATCGATAATAATGATTATAACGATAATAACTATATTAACTATAAAAACGACAATAATATTAATAATAATAATGAAAATAATAATAACGTTAATGACAATAATAGCGATAATAGTAATAGTAAATGTAATATCAATAATAACAGTAATATCGATATAAAGATAATAACGATAATAATATTAACGATTATAACGAATATAGTAATAATAATAATAGCGATAATAACGATAATAACGACAATAACGATAATAATGATAATAATAATAATAATTATAATAATAATAATAATAATTATAAAAATAGTTTTAAAAATAATAACAATAATGCCTTTAATAACGATAATAACGATAGTAACAACAATAATAATAATAATAATAACGATAAAAGGGATAATAACTATGTCAACGATAATAATAATAACAATAATATCAATATAAACGATAATAATGATAATAATAATAATAATAATAATAATAACGATATTAACGATAAGAACGATAATAATGATAATAATCGTAACTATAATAACGATATTAAAGATTCTAAGGATAATAATAATAAGGATAATAACGATAATAACGAAAGGAATAATAATTTAATATCGATAGTAACAATAATAATGACAAAGTTGATAGTAACGATAAAAATAATACCGATAATAACGATGATAATAATAACGATCATAAAGATAATAATAAAAAACATATTAAAGATAATAACGCTAATAAAAATACTAACGATAACAGCGATAATAAAAATAACGATATTAAGGATAATATTGGTAATAATTGTAACAATATTTACAATAAAAATGATAATAATGATAACAACAAAAACATTAATAACGATATTAACTATGATAAAATTTATAATAATAACGACAATTACGATAATAATGATAATAATAGAAGTAATAATATCAATATAATGAGTATTAAATATAATAATGATTATAATGATAATAGTAGTAGTTATAATAACAGTAATAACAATAATAACGATAATAACGATTATAAGACTGTTAACGATAATAATATTGACGAATATAACGATAATAACCATAATAATATTAATAATAATAATAAAGATAACAACGCTATTAACGATAATAATGACAGTAATAATTATAATAATAACGAAGATAACGTTAACAATGATAATACCGATAATAACGATAATAACAATAATAATAATAGTATTAATTACGATAATGACGATAATAACGATAATAATAGTAGTAATAATAACGATAATAGTAGTATAACAATTGTAATAGAAGTATTAATAACAATATTAAGAATGATAACAATAAAAACGATAATAACAATAAAAATAGTAGTAATATAAAAAGTAATAATTAAAATAACGATAAAAACGATATTAACGATTATAATAATGACGATATATAGGATAATATCGAAAATAATAATAACAATATTATTAACGATAATATCGATAATAATAATAACATTAATAACTATAATTACGAAAATAACGATTATAACGATAATAATAATAAGAGTAATATAAACCAAAATAAAGATAATAACGACACAATAATAATAATAATAATAACGATAATAACGGTAATAACGATAGAAATAATAGAAATAAAACAATAATATCAATAATAATGTTATAAAAGATAATAAAGATAATATCGTTAATAATAATAACGATAATAATGATAACAGCGAGAAAAAAATAACGATATTAACGATAAATTGACAATAATAAAGATAATAATGATAATAATGTTAAAACGATAATAATTATCATAATTATAGTAGTAATAACGTTAATTACGTTATTAAAAATAAAAATAATAATGATAATGTAGATAATAATCATAAAATTAATAACCTTAATAACGTTAATAACGATAATAACGGTAAGAATAGTAAAATTGGTAACTCTAATAACGATAATAAAGATATAATATTATTAATAATAACGATAATAACAGTAAAAACGATAATAATGATAGTAATAATACTAGTAATAAAAATAATGGTAATTACGATAATAACAATAATAATAATAGTTATAATAGCATTATAACAATAATAACGATAACAACGATAATAACGATATCAATAATAACGATAATAAAGACAATAATAACAACAATATTAATATCATTTATAGCTATAATAATGATGATAACCAAAATGACGATAATAACGATAATATCGATAATAATAATATCAGTAATAAGGATAATAACGTTAATAACGACAATAATAATATTAATAATAATAATAATAATAATAATAATAATAATAGTAATAATAATAACGATAATAAAGATAATGACGACAATAATAATAATAATATTAATAATAATAACGATAATGAAAATAATAACGATAATAATAATAATAATAACAATAATATTCACCATAATAATGACAATAATAACGGTTATGATAAGAATAATATTAATAATATTAACGATATTAATGATAATAACGATATAATCGATAATAAAAATTACAATAGTAGCGATAATAACTACAATAATGATAATAATAATAATAATTATAACGATAATAACGATAATTTCGATAATAACAATATTAATAAGAGCGATAGTAACGTTAATGGACATAGCTATAAATTCGATAATAATGATATTAATGAAAATAACTATAATAATAATAATAAATTTAACAATAATAGCGATAACAACGATAACAATATTAACGATAATAAAGTTGGTTATAACACTAATAATAACAATAATAACGATAATAAAGATATCATTAATAATAAAAATAACAATTAAAATAACAATTATAATAATAGCTATAATAACGATAATAACCATTATAATTATAATAACTATAATAATGATATTAACAATAAGAATAAAAGTAATAATAAAGACATTAACGTTATGAACGATAATAATGATAATAACGATACTAATAATAATAATAATAACAATAATAATGATAATAACGATTATAAAAATAATAACAATTATAATGATATTAACAATAAGAATAAAAGTAATAATAAAGACATTCACGTTATGAACGATAATAACGATAATAATAATAACAATAATAACGATTATAAGGATAATAATGTTAATAACGATAATAATAGTAATAATAGAAACGATAATAACAATATTAACGATAATTAGCATTATGATAATAATAATAAGAACGATAAAATCGATAATAACGACATTAACGATAATGACGATAATAACGGTAATGACCATAATAGCGATTATAATAATAACGATAGTAACGATATTAGTAATAATAATAATAATGATAATAACGTTAATAACAAAAATAATAATAAGGTAATAACGATGTTAACGACAAACACGATAATAATGATAATTGCAATAATAATAAAAATAACAATTACAATATAACGATAATAACTATAAGAAAGAGAACAATAATAACAATCATAGCATTAGTAACGATAATAATAATATCAATAATAGCGATAACATTGTTAATAACAATAATTGTAATAATAACGATAATAAGGATAATAACGGTAATAACGATAATAATAATAATAATAATAACGATAATAACGATATTACGAAAATAAGGATAACAATAATAACAATATTAATAATAATAACGATATTAATAATAATAAGAATAATAAAGACAGTAACAAAAATAATAATAGTAATACTAATGTTAATAACGTTATAAACAATATTAACGATAATATGGATTATAATACAAACAATATAATAGATCGTAATTATGGTTATTAAAGGTAACAATGATTATATTAAATACGATAATAACGACAATAGTAATAATAATAATAACCATAATAATGATAATAAAGATATTAATAATAATAATAATAATAATAAAGTTAATAACGATAATTACGATAATGACGATAATATTAATAAAGATAATAAGGTTAATAACGTAAATAGCGATAATAATAATAATAATAATAATAATAATAATAAAAATTATAATAATAATAATATAGATAGTAACAATAATAACGATAATAATAATATAATAATAACAATAATAACAATAAGATCAATAATAAGCATAATAATAAATACGATAAATAGGATAATATCGATAATAATATTAACAATATTAATGGTAATATGGATTATAATTATAACAATATTAACGATAATATCGATAATAATAATAACATATTAACGATAATATCTATAAAAATAATAATAATAATAATAACGATAATAATGATAATAACGATATTAGTAATATTAATAATAAAGATAATTACGATAATAACGATAATAATAATAACAATAATAACGATAATAACGATAATAACGATAATAATAATAACAATAATAACGATAATAACGATAATCACGATAATAATAATTACAATTATAACGGTAATAACGACAATAATAATAGTTATATTAACAATAATAACAATAATAATGATAATAACGATAATAACGATAGAAATAATAATAACGACATTAATAACTATAATAAATATAATAATGATATGGTATTGACGATAATGGCGACAATATTAGTAATAGTAATAACGATAATAACCATAATAACAGCAAAAAATTAATAATAATAAAGATAATAACGATATTATCGAAAATAAAGATAAAAGCTATAAAAATAATACTAATAAGAACAATAACAACGATATTAACGATAATAAAAATAATAACAGTAACGATAATACGACAATAATAATAACAACAATAAAAATGATAATAACAATAACAACAATAATAAGGTTAATAACTATATTAACTATATCAATAATAACGGAAATAACATTAATTTCGAAATTAATAATAGCAGCAATAAAGATAATAACGATAATAATAATAATAATAACGACCTTAATAACTATAATAAATATAATAACGATATGGTATTAACGGTAAAAACGACAATAGTGGTAATAGTAATAACAATAATAACGATAATATCTATTTGATAAACTATAAAAATAATATTAATAATAATAATAAAAGTAAAAACGGTAATACCGATAATAACAATGATACTAATAATAACTGTAATAAGGATAATAACAATAATAATATTAATCATAATAAAGATAACAAGGATAATAACGATAACAATTACAAAACAGATAATAAAGATAATAACAATTATAATTATAATAACGATATTAATATTTATAATAATAACATTAATACTGATAATAAGGATAATAACTATAATAATAATAGTAATAATAACAATAATAACACTAATAACGTTAAAAGCGATAATAAGATTATTAACGATGAAAACGATAATTATAAAACCATTTTAATAATAATAACGATGTTATCAATGATAACAATAACGATAATAACGATAATATCGGTAATAATGATAATATAATTAACGTTAACATCGATACTATTAATAATAATAATAACAATAATGACGATAATAAAAATAAAAACTACAATAATAATAACGAAAATAACGATAATAACGATATTAATGATAATAATAATAATACCAATAACGACAATAACCATAATAACGATAACAAAGGTAATAATAATAATAATAATAATAATAATAGTAATAATAATTACGTTAATTACGTTAATTACAATAATAATATTAGTAATTAAAACAATAATAGTAATAATAACGATAATAATAAAAACGTTTATATCGATAATTTCAATTAAAATAATAACAATATTAACGATTATATCGACAAAAATAATAACAATAATAACAATATTAAAAATAATATTCATAATAACCATAATAATAACATTATTATTAATACCAATAATATAGATAAAAACGATAATAATAATAATATCGATTATAATAACAACGATAATACCGATAATAGTAGTAATAATAATAACGATAATGACTATATTTAGGATAATAATAATAACAATAATAGAGATAAGAACGATATTATCTATAATAACAATATTAATAATAACGATAATAACTAAAATAACGATGTAATGATAATAATAGCAATAATATTAACAATAATATTGATAATAATAATAAGAATAATAGCAATAATAACGATAATAAAGATAATAACGATAATAATGATAACGATATTACCGATAATAGTAATAATAATAATATCAAAAATAACAATAATTACGATAATGACTATAATAACAATAATAATAATTACGATAATGGTGATGATAATAATATCTATAATAACGTTAATAACGATAACAATATTAACAAAAATATCAATAAAAACTATAATAACTATAATAACAATAATAATATTAACAATAATAACGATAATAACTATATTAAAAATAACAATAATCTACGATAACGTAGATAAATACAACCACAATAAAAGGAAAAATAACAAAAATAAGGATAATAACGATAATAGCGTCAATAATAAAAATAATAACGATAATAACGATAATAACAATAATAATAATAACGATAATATCGATAATAACATTAATAATACTAGCAGTAATAACTATTTTAACGGTATTAACTATATTTAAGAAATCAGTAGTAACGATAGTATCGTTAATAATCATCATAATAACGATTATAACGAAAATGACGAGAATAACGAAAATAATAACAGCATTAATATCGATAATAACGATAATAATAATAATAGGAACAATTACAACATTAAGGATAATAACGAAAATAACGATAATACTAATAAAGATGACAACAATAAAAACAATAATATTAATATTAATAATAACGAAAATAAGGATAATAACGATAACAACGATAATATTAATATTAAATATCAAGATAATAACCATATTAACTTTAATAACGATACAAACGACAGTAACAATAAAAATAATAATAATAATATCGAAAATAAGGATAATAACGATTTCAACGATAATAATAATAACAACAAAAAGGATAATAAAAATAATAAAGATAAAGTAAATAAGGATAATAACGATGACAATGATAATAATAAAAACAATACTAAAGTAATAACAATAATAACGATTACAAGGATTATATCAATAACGATAATAGTAATAATAATGAGAAGTAATGAAGATAAAACGATAAAAATGATAATAACTATAATAACAAATATAATAACGATAATAATAATAACAATATTAACGATAAAAACGATATAAACGATAACAACAGTAATAATAATGATAATAACTATACTAATAGTAATAACAATAACAATAATAACGATTATAACAATAATTATAGAAAGAATAATAACGATAATAATAATAATGACGTTAATAATAATAATAATATTAGAGATATTAACGATAATAAAAACAATAATAATTAGAACAATAATAATAATAATAATAGTACCCATAATAACGATAATATCGATAATAACGATAGTAATAATAGCGATAATGACGATAATAATAATAATAATAACGATAATAACGATAAATACGATATAAGGATAATAATAAAAGTAATAATAACAATATTAAAAATAATGAGTATAATAACGATAAAAATATTATGATAGTAGTAATAATGAAAGTAATAAAAATTATAGCCATAAAAACGATTTTACCGATAATAATTATGACGATATTTATGATAATATCGATATTAATAATTGTAATAATAACAATAATAACGATTATAACGATAATAACGATAATAATGATAATAACGATAATAATTATATTAATAAAAGAAACAATAATAACGATATTAACGAAAATATTAGTAACAATTGTAACGTTAACAACGTCAATAAACATAATAATAATAATAATAATAACAAAAGTAAAGATAACAATAATGACAATAATGGCTATAATATCGATTATAATAATACCGATAATATCGTTATTAACGATAATAATAATAATATTAATAACAATATTAAAAATAATTTCAATAATAACAATAATAATAGTAGAAATAATAACAATAATAACGAAAATAAAGATAACAATAGAATTATTAACGATAACAATGAAAATATTAATATAAATAATAACGATAATAACGATAATAAATATAAGAATATTAATATTAATAAAGTTAATAAAGATATTAACGATAATACCGATAATAACGATTATAACGGTAGTAGCGATAATAAATAAAATAACGAAATAATAATAATAATAATAATAATAATAATAATAAAAAATAATAATGACGATAACAACGATAATAACATTAATAATATCTGTAATAATAACAATAATATCAATAATTACGATAATAACGATAATAATAATAACAATAATATCGATAATATCCATAATTATAATAATAATATTAACGATAATTTCGGTAATAATATTAATACTAATAACAATAATAACGATATTAACGGTAATAACTATTGTAATAATACCGATAATAACAATATTATTAATAATAATAATAACGATAATTACGATAATAATGATAACAAAATTAATAATAATAAAGATAATAACAATATTAACGATAATACCGATAATAACGATAATAAAAATTAGAATTGTAATAACAATAATAAAGATAATGAAGAGAATAACGGTAATAACGATAATAACTATAATAATAATAATAACGAAAATGATAGCAACGATATCATTTATGATATCAACGATAGTAATAATAATAATAATATGAATAATAACGATGATAACGAAAATAAAGATAATAACGATAATAATAATTATAATAATTTCAATAATAATAACGTAAATTACAATAATAACGATAATAATAATAGTAATTATAAAAATAATAGCAATAATAAAAATAATAAAGATAATAATATATACGACTTTAACGACAATAGTAATAATATTAATAACGATAATAAATATAATAACGATAATTATAGTAATAACAATAATAATAATAAAAATAATAACAATAATTTGCATAATAACGATAATAATAGTGGTAATGTTAAGAATAATAACAATAATAACGATAATAAAGATTATGACGATAATAATATTATTCATAATAACGACAATAGTAATAATAATAATAATAACCATATTATCGAAATTAATATTAATATTAATAACGATAATAATATACACGATAAAGACGATAAAATCGATAATAATATTAACAAATTTAACTATAATATCGATAATAATATTAACAATATTAACGATAATATCGATTAATAATAATATTCTAAACCATAACGTCGATAATAATAATAATAATAATAACATTATTAACGATAATAACGATAATAACTATAATAATAATAACGAAAATAAAGATAATAATAATATTAACGATAATAATAATAATAATAATAATAATAATAAAAAAGATAATACCGACAGTAACGATAATAAAGATAATAACGATAATAACTATAATAACGATAATTGCGATAGTAACGAATATAATAATAACAATAATAACGATATTAGTAATAATATTAATAACGATAATAACGATATTTACGATAATAATTATAAGAATAATAAAAGATAATAACGATAGCAACATTAATATGGATAATAATAATAACAATATTAATGATAATATCGAAAATTATAATAATACTAATAGCTATAATAACGATAATATCGATAATATCGATAATAATAAGAACGACAATAACGATAAGAATAAAAATAAAATTTCGGTAGTAACAATAATAACGACAGTTACGATAATAACGATAATAATAACAACTATAATGTCGATGATAATGATAACGATCATAAAACTAGTAACGATAATAATAATAATAGCAATAATAACGATATTAACGAAAATATTAATAACATTAGTAACGAAAACAACGGTAATATCTTTAATAATAATAATAATAATAAAAAAATTAAGTATAATAACGGTGACAACTATAATATTAATAACAAATATAACGATAATAACGATAATAACGATAGTAATAATACTAATATTGAAGATAATAAGGATATCAATGGCAATAACGATAATAATGTTTATAATTATAATATTATTAAAGATAATAACGGTAATAACGATGCTAACAATAATAGCGATAATAATAACTTACAACAGATGCAATAATAACGATAATAACTATAGTTTACTTATAATATAAACGATGATAACGATTATAATTATGATAAAAATATTAACGATAATAACAATGATAATAATTATAATAATAAAGGTAATGACGATAAAAAAGTATCTAACGTTAATAATAATAAAAGCAATAATAATGATAATAATAGAAGTAATACTAAATAAATTAAGAATAATAACGATAATAACGATTATAACAATGTTAACGATAATAATATTAACGATAATAACGATAATAAGCATAATAATAATTATAATTATAATAAAGATAACAACGATATTAACGATAATAATGACAATAACAGAAAACAATAATGACGATAATAACGTTAACAAAGATAATATCGATAATAACGATAATAACAATAATAATAATAGTAATAATTAAGTTAATAACGATAATTACGATAATAATAGTTGTAATAATTACAATAATAACAATAATAGCGATAATAAGGTTATTACCGATAATAAGGATAATTATAATATTCATAATAACTATAATACGGATATTACCGATATTAATAATAACCAAAATAACGATTATAAGGAAAGAAATAATAATAATAATATCGATAATAAAGATAATAAAGACAATAATAATAATGATAATATTAATAATAATAAAAATTTTAAAGACGATAATAACGGTAATAGTAGTAGATATAATATCAGTATTATCAATAAAAACGATAACAATAATAATAATAACGGTTATTACGATAATGATGCTAATAATAAAAATAAAGATTATAAAGATAACATCTATATTAACGATAATAACGATAATAAGAGAATGATATTAATAAGGACAATAATAATAATTACGATAAAGCAATAATATTATTATCGAAATTAATGATAATATTGTTAATAGTAATAAAAATTTTAACGATAATAACGGTAAGAACGATAATAACAATAATAAAATTTATAATAATATCGATAATCGCGATAATAACGATAATAACAATAATAATAGTAATGAGAATAAAGATAATATCAATAATAACGATAATATCGATAATAATTATAACAATATTAATGAAGATAATAATAATCATCAAAACGGTAATAAGGATAAATACGATAACATTGATAATGATAATAATAATAATAACGATAATAATGATAATAACGATAGTAATAATAATAATAACATTAAAAACTATGATAAAGACAATAATAGTAATAATCATGGCATTACAAGCAATAGTATCGATAATAACGATAATCACGATAATAATTATAACAATAATATCAATAATAACGATAAGAAATATAATACTAATAACAATAATATCGATGACAAAGATAATAACGATAATTATAACAATTATATATAGATAATAAAGATTATAACGATAAGAACGAACATAACTATAAAAATGTAAATAAGGGCAAATATAATAATAATAATAACGATAATGAAAATGACGATAATGACGATAATAACGAAAATGACGATAATAACGATTATAATAATAAAGATAGTAACGATAATAGTATTAATAATATAACGATAATAAAGATAATAATTGTAATATAGATAATAACGATATTATCGATAAAAATAATAATGATATTAACGATAAAATAGATAATAATAATAACAAAATAAACGATAATATCGATAATAATAGTAAATTGAATGACAATAAAAACAAAAATAACGAACATGACGTAAATAATATTAACGATAAAAGCGATAATAATAATAATACAAATATCGATAGAGACAAAAATAACGATAATGAGGATAATAACGATAAAAATAACAGCAATAATAACGATTTTAAAATTAAGAACGACAATAATAATAATATTAATAACAATAATAACATTATCAACGATAATAATAATAAAGACGTTAATAATAATAATCATAATAAAGATATTAACGATAATAACAACAATAATAATTATAACAATAATAATAAAAGTAACTAAAAGAATGATAATGTCTATTATAACGATAATAATATTAACGAAAGTAACGATAATATCGAAAATACCAATAACAATATTATTGATAACATCGATAATAATATTAATAATCATTACGATAATAGCGATAATAACGATAATTACGATAATGACGATAATATTAATAACCATAATAACGTTAATAACTTAAATAAAGATAATAATAATAGTAATAATAACAATAAGAACGATAATAAAGATATTAACGATAATAATATTAACGAAAATACCGACATTATTAATAATAACAATATTAACGATAATATTGATAATAATGATAATAACAATAATAACGATAATAACGTTAATAATAATAACGATAATAACCATAATAGCAATAATAATAATTACGATAAAAACGTAAATATCGATAATAATAATAATAATAATAATAGTAGCGATAATAACGATATTAACGACAATAACGGTAATAATTATAACAATAGTAACGATAATATCGATAATATTGATAATATCGATAATAATTATATTAATAATAACTATAATAACGATATTAAGGACAATAAAATAAAGAATAATAACTGTATTATCAAAAATATTAAGGACAATTATAACGATAATAACGATAATAATATTAATAATAATAATAATAACGAAAGTAAAGATAAAAACGATGACTACGATAATAATAATAGCAATAATAATGATAATAATGAAAAAAATAATAATAGTAATAATAATAATATCGCTAATAAGGCTAATGACGATAATAATAATAATGATTACGACGATGAAAATAATATTAATGATAACGATAATATCGATAATAATAATAACGTAAATAACGATAATAAAGGTAATAATAGTAAATATAATAACGTTTATAACGGTAATAATGATAACAACGATATTAACATATAATAATAATAATAACGATAATAATAATAATAATAATAACGATAATATCGATAGTGGTAACAATAATATCAATAGTAAAAATAATGACGATTATGACGATAATAATAATAACAATATTATTGATAAATTCGATAATAATAATAATAATAATAATAACGATAATATTGATTATAAAAATAATAATGATAATAACGATAATAAAGATAATAACAATAATATCGATTATAACGATAATAATAATAATATCGCTAATGACGATAATAATAATAATAATAATAACGATAATAATGTTAATTACGAGAATGACAATAATATTAATTACGATAATAACGTTAATAACTTATATAACGATAAAAATAATAGTAATAATAACAATAAAAACAATAAAAATATTAAGGATAATATAGACATTATTATCAATTATAACAACGATAAATACGATAATAACGATAATAAAATTAATATTATTTAAGAAGATAACAATATTAACAATAATATCGATAATAACAATTATAAAAATAATAATAGTAATAGCAATAATAACGATAATAACGATAATAACGGTAATAGAGATAAGACCAATATCGATAAAACGATAATAAATATAATAATTCTAAGAATAATATATATAACATTGATACTAACGTTAATAACAATAATACTAATAACAATAATAACGATAATAACGTCAATAATGATCAGAACGATAATGATATTAATAATAATAACAATAATAACAATTAATACGACATTACGATAATAATAAAAGTAATAATAACTATATTAAAAATAATAAGTATAATAATCATAATAACTAAAATAATAGTAGCAATAATGAAAGTAATACCAATCTTAGCCATAAAAACAATTTTAACGATAATAATAATAACGATAATAACGATAATATCGATTATAATAATAACATTATACGATAATATCGATATTAATAATTCTAATGATAACAATAATAACGATCATAACAATAATAGCGATTATAATAATAATGATAATAATGATAATAATAATAATAATATTATCGTTAGTAAAAATAATAATGATAACGATGTTTATAAAAGTAATTATAATAACGATTAGAACGATAATAACGATAAAAATGATAATAACGATAATAATTATATTAGTAATTGCAATAATAACGATAATAACGATAATAGATAAATCAATAATAACGATATTATCGAAAATATTAATAACAATTGTAACGTTATCAACGATAAAAAAATAATAATAATAATAATATTAACGAAAGTAAAGATAATAACGATAACAATAATAACAATAATAGCGATAATATCGATTATAATAATACCGATAATATCGATAATAACAATAATAATAATAGAAATAATAACAATAATAACGATAACATAGATAGCGATAATATTATTAACGATAATAAT
The DNA here is from genome assembly GCF_910589235.1 of Vespa crabro. Lineage (NCBI taxonomy): Eukaryota > Metazoa > Arthropoda > Insecta > Hymenoptera > Vespidae > Vespa > Vespa crabro. Next base: position 5,122,396 of record NW_025813595.1, read on the forward strand.
GACAATATTAATATTATTAATAACGATAATAACGATTATAAAGATAATAATATTAATATTAATAAAGATAATAACGGTATTAACGATAATACCGATAATAACGATAATAACGATAATCATACTAACGATAATAACGATAATAACGGTAATAATGATAGTAATTATAACAACAATAGCAGTAATAACGATAAAAATGATAATAATATATACGATTATAACGACAGTAGTATAAAAATAAGAACGATAACAAAAATTATTACGATAATAGTAATAATAATAATTATAATAAAATGAAAAACAACCATTTGTATAATAACGATAATAATAGTGGTAATGTTAAGAATAATAACAATAATAACGATAATAACTATAATAACTATAATTTCGATAGTAACGAATATAGTAATAACAATAATAACGATATTAGTAGTAATATTAATAAGGATAATAGCAATATTAACAATAATATCGATAATAATAATAAAAAAAATTATAATAATAACGATAATGACGATTATAACGTTAATAATAATAATAACAAAATTAACGATAATAGCAACGAAATTCTAACGATAATAATAATAACAACAATAACGATAATACTGAATATGATGATAAGAAAGATAATAACACTAATAATAATAAAAATAATAACGACAATAACGATAACAATGATAATAATATAAGTAATAATAACAATATTAAGATTAATAACTATAATAACGATTATAACGATGATAGTATTAGTAATAAAAAGAGAAATAACAATAATAACGATAATAATATTAAAGATTATAACGATAATAACAATAATAATAATAATAATAATAAAGATAACAACGATAATAACGATAATAATGACAGTAATAAAAACAACAATGACGATAATAAAGTTAACAATGATAATATCGATAATAACGATAATAACAATAATAGTAAAAGTAATAATTGAGATAATAACGATATTTACGATAATAAGGATAATAACAATAAAAATAATAACGAAAATAATGTTAATAATATAAACGATAAAGTCGATAATATCGATAAAAATGTTAACAAATTTAACGATAATATCGATAATAATATTAACAATATTAACGATAATATCGATAATAATAATAATATTATAAACCTTAACGTCGATAATAATAATATTAATAATAACATTATTAACGATAATAATCATAATTACTATAATAATAAAAACGAAAATAATGATAATAATATTAGCGATAATAACAATAATAATGATAATAAAGATAATATCGATAATAATAACAACAATATAAACGAAAGTAACCTTAATGATAATAATAGTAATAACGATAAAAACGATAATAACGATAATAAAGATAATAACACTAATGATATTAACGATAATAGTAATAATTATAATAACGATAAAAACGACAATAAAGATAATAATAATAATAATAACAATAATGAATATAAGGATAATAACGATTATAATAATAATAATAATAACGAAAATAAGGATAATAACGATAACAACGAAAATAATAATAACAATAATAGCGATAATAACGATTTTAACGATAATAAGGATAATAATAATAATTATAATTACAATAGATACAGTAAAATCGATAATAACGAAAAAACGATGATAACGATATTAAGGATAATAATAATAATCAGAATAACGATGATAACGATAATATGGATAATTAAAAAAAATAATAATAATAATGATCGTAACGATAATAAAGACAATAATAGCATTTCTAGTAACAATAATCATAGTAATAACTATAACAACGATAATATCGAAAATAATAACAATGACAATGTTAATAGAAATGATAATAATAGCGATAATAACGATAATTACTTTAATAATAATAACAATAATAAAGATAATACCGATATTGACATTAATAACAATAATAATAATAGCAACAATAACGATAATTAGGAAAATAAAAATTATAATTAAAACGATACTAAGGATAAGAACGATATCATCAATAATATAAATCAGAAAAATAAAGATAATATCGATTATATTAATAAAAATTTTAACAATTATATAGATAATTATAATAATAATATTAAGAATAATAACGATAATAACAATATTAACAATAATAAGGATAATAAAAATGACCATATTTATGAATATAACGATAAATAAATATTAATAATACCAATAATAAGGATAATAAAGATATCGTCGATAATAATAATAACAATAATAATGATAATATAGATATTAATATTATCAATATTAACGATAATAAGGATAATTTTAATAATAATAATAACGATAATAACGGTTTTATCGATAAATATAATAATATTTATATATAACGATAAATATGATAAAACGATTTTAACGATAATGACGATAATATCAATAAAAATAATAATAAAAACAAAGATAATAACGAAAGTAATGGAAATAACGATAATAATAATAAAATAATAACGATAATAACGATAATAATAAAAATATTAACAATAATAACGATAATAGCGATAACAAAGTTAATAATTTTAGTAATTATAAAAATAATATTATTACTAACGATAATAACGATTTTAAAGGTTCTAATAATAACGATTATAACGTTGATATCGATAATAACAATAATACTAATAATAATACTATCTATAATAACAATAATAATGATAATAATAATAATAATAATAACAATAATTACGATAATAAAGAAATTAAAGATAATAATAATGATGATAATGACGATAATAGTAATAATAATAATAACGATTATAACGATATTATCGATTGTAATAAGACTTATAATAAAGAGATTAAAGATAAAAACGATATTAATAATATCAACAAAAACGATAATAACGATAATAATGATAATAACGATAATAAAAAAAAATAATATTAATAAGATGAATAACGATGATACCGATAATAACGGTAATAATAATAATAAATATAAATATAATATCGTCAATAATGATAGTAATAATAATAATAATAATAATGACTATAATTATAATAACAATAATAACGATAAGGAGAAAAATAGCGATAAAATTAATAACCATAAAATCGATAACAACGATAATAATGGTAATATTAATAATAATAATATCGACTATAAGGATAATAAAGATAAGAACGATTATAATAATAACAATAATAACTATAATAACGATAGTAATAATAGTATATATATTGATATCTACAGTAATATAGGATAAATATATAGATAGTGTTTATAAGGACGATATTAAATAAAAACTATAATAAAGAAAATAACGATAATAACGATAATAATAATAATTATAAAACGATAATAAAGACAATTTCGATTATAATAATAACGATAATAACGATAATATCGATTAAAGTAATAACAATAAAATCGATAATAAAAATAATAATAAAGATAATAAAAAAATAACGAGAATAACGTCAATAAAAATTATATTATGTACGGTAATGACGATAAGAAAGAGGTAAACGGTAATAACGATAATATCGACAAAAATAATAAAAATAAGAATAATAACGATAACTACAAAAAGACGATAATAGTAATATTCATAATAATGAAAACAAGGATAATAACGATAACAACTATTATAATAATAATAATAGTAATAGTAATAATAATAGCAATAATAACGATAATAAAGATAATTACAATAACAATAATAACGACAATATCGATAATAGCGATAACAATAATAACAATAGTAACTATAATAACCATAATAACGATATTACAGTAAAAAAATAAAGGTAATATCGATAATAAGGACAATAATAATAGTAATAATAACGATAATAACGATAATATCGATAATAATTAAAACGAAAATAACGACAATAACATTATTAATATTAACGATAATAAGAATAATAATAATGACATCGATAATAGTAATAACAATAATATCGATAATAAGGGGAATTATGAAAATAACAGTAATAACGATAATGTATATAAAACGACAATAATAATAATAATAAAAACGATAATAGGGATAATAACGATAATAAAGATAATAACGTTAATAATAATAAAAATAATAAAGTAACGGTATTAACGGTAATAACGATAATAATAATAACAATAATCACGAAATTAAAAATAATATTGATAATAACAATAATTATAATTATAATAATAATAATAAAAACGATAATAACAGTAATAATAGTAACAATAATAACGATAATAAAGAATTAACGATAATAATAATAAAAATTATAAAGATAATACTAATAATATCGATAATAACGATAACTATAATAACTATGATTACGATAATAACAAAAGTAATAATGACCAAAATATCGAAAACAACGATAATAGCGATATTAATAATAACAAAAATGAAGATAATATCGGTAAAGTGGATAGTAATAAAATAATATATACGATAATAACGATAATAACGATAATAATAATAATAATAATATCTTTAATATCGTTAATCGTAACAACTAAAAATTCGATTATAATGGTATTAATGAAAATAACTAGAATAATAATAATACATATAACAATAAAAACGATAATAACAATAATAATATTGACATTAATAACGATAATTACGATAATAACGATAGTAATAAAGACTAAAATAACGGTAAAAAAGATGATAACGATAATAATAATAATAATAATAATATTATCGATAATAAGTATAATTACGACAATAACGGTAATAAATATATTAACAAATAATAACGACAAAAATAATAATAATAATAATATCGATACTAACGATAATAACGATAATAATAATAATGATAAGAAAGATAATAACGGGATTAACGATAATAACGATAGTAATAATTACAATAATAACGATAATGACGATAATTATAATTATTACGATAATTATAAGAACAAAAATTACTATAATAACGATATTAACAATAATATTAATAAGAATTACGACGATAATAAAGAAATAACGATAGTAATAATAACAATTATAACGATAATAATAGTACTGACCATAACAATAATAACGACAATTACGATAATATCGATAATAATATTAACATTAGTAACGTTCATAACGATAATAGTAATAATAATAATAACATGTATAACGATAAAAACGATAATAACGATAATAACGAAAATAACGATAATAATAACATTAATTATAAAAATAAAAATAAGGATTATAACAATCATAACGATAATAATACTAGTAACAGTAACAATAATAATAAATATAATAAAGATATTGAGGATACAAACGATATTAGACATAATAGCGGTAATAAAATTAATAATAATAACTATAATAACGTTAATAACAATAATAATAAGAACATTAATAGCGATAATAACGAAAATAAAATTAATAATAATAATAATGGCGATATTATAGATATTAACGATAATAATAAGAACGATAATAACGACAATAGTAATTTTAACAATAACGATAATAATGTTAATAACGACAATAATAATAATAATATTAAATATGATAACGATATTAACGATAATAACGCTAATAATAATAACTAGGATTATAATAATAATAATAATAACAAAATTAACGAAAATATCGATAATATCGATATAATTATAATAATATAATCGATAATTGTGTTATTAGAAATATTAATAATAACAATAATAACGATAATGACGATAATAACGAAAATACTAATAACCATAATAACGATAATAATAATAATAAGAATAACGATAATAACGATAATAACGTTAACAATAATAGTAGTAATAACAATAATAACGATAATAACTAAAATAATGATAATAATAGTAACGATAATAAAGTTAACATCAATAAAAGTAATAACAATATTAACGATAATCACAATAATAATAATAATGAAAATAATAATAACGATAACATAGATAATAACGATGATAATAATAGCGATATTTTCGACAATAGTGCTAATAATAATAACGATAATAACGATAATAACGATAATAATAATAATTATAATAGAGATAATAACGATATTAACGATTATAAAGATAATAATGATAATAACGATAATAATAATAATAATAATAATAATAATAATAATAATAATAATTACAATAACGATAATAACGATATCAATAATAATAATAATGACGATAAGAACGATTATAGCGATTGTAATGACAATAAACACAGTAATAAGAGTAATAATAATAATAAAAACGATAATAATAATAATATTAATAACGATAATTACATTAACAACGATAATAGTAATAATGACGTTAATAGTAATAATCATAATAAAGATATTAGCGATAATATCAACAATAATATTAAAAATAAAAACCATAATAACAATAATAAAAATAATAACTATAATAACGATAATAATAGTGAAAATAATAGTAATAATAGATGTATTATTAGTAAGGATAATAACGATTATTATATTAATAATAATAACATTAAATACGATAATAGCGACAATATTATTATTAATATTAACGTTAATAGGTAGAATTACTATATAAAAGTTAATAGTAATAACAATAATAACGATAAAAACGATATTAACGATAATAACAATAATAATATTGATAGTAACGATAATAATAATAGCAATAATAACGATTTTTAATGTTAAGAATGATAATAATAGTAACATTTATAACAATTATAACATTATCAACGATAATAATAATAATGACGTAGATAATAATAATCATAATAAAGATATTAACTATAATTTCAACAATAATAATTCTAAAAATAAAAATAATAATAATAGTAACCATAAGAACGATAATATCGATAATAACGATTATAATAATAACGATAGTAACGTTAATAGAGATAATAACAATAATAATATTAACGATAATATCGACATTATTGATAATATTAACAACGATAATTTTGATAATATCGATAATAAAATTAATAACAATAATAACGATAACGATGTTTATAATAGTAATAATAATAACGATTATAACGTTACTAACGATATTAATGATAATAACGATTTTAACGATAATAAAAGGAACAATAACAACGATATTAACGAAAATACTAATAACAATTGTAACGTTATCAACGACACTAAAAATAATAATAATAATAATAATAACTATAAAAAAGATAATATCGATAATATCAATAATAATAAATACGATTATAACCATATCATCGATAATAATAATAACAATATTTACAATAATATCGATTATAATAACAACAGTATTGACGACAATACCGATAATAATAAAAAACAATAATTACAGTAATAACGATAATAGCGATTATATCGTTAATAATAATAACGATAATAATGATAATAGCGATAAAAACAATAACGATATTAACGATAATATTGACAATATTAAATATGATAATGATAATAATTTAAAAACGATAATAATTATCATAATTATAGTAGTAATAACGATAATAACGATATTAAAATTTAAAATGATAACGATAATATAGATAATAATAATAAAATTCATTACGTTAATAATGATAATAACGATAATAACGGAAATTATAAAAAAATTGATAACGCTAATAACGATAATAAAGAAATAATATTAATAATAATAACGATAATAACGATAAAAAATAGTATTAATAACAATATTAAAAATAATAACAATAATATCCATAATAACGATAATAACCATAATAACGATAATAATGATAATAATAACGACATTAATAACTATAATAAATATAATAAAGATATGCTATTTACGATAACAGTAGCAGTAATAGTAATAACGATAATAACAAAAATAGCGACAATAAAATAAAAATAATAAAGATAATAACCATATTATCTAAAATAACGATAAAAGCTATAAGATTAATAATAATAAGAACAATGACAACGATAATAAAGACAACAAACATAAAAACAGTAACGACAATACGACAATAATAATTATAATAATAATAATAATAATAATAATTATAATAACATTAATGATTACAACGAAAATAATGATAATAATGGTAGTAATAATACCAATAATTACAATAATAACGATAATAAAGCTAATAATGATAATAACAATAATAATATTTATGACAATAATTATAATACTGATAATAAAGATAATAACGATAATATAGATAATAACGTTAATAATAATAACAATAATAACGATTATAACGATAATAACGATAATAATAGAGACAATAATAATAATATTAAAAATAATAACAAAAAAATAACGATTTATCTATAATAACGATATTAATAATAACAATATTATCGATAATAATAATAATTTTAATAGCAATAATGACCTTAATAAAAATAATAACGTAAATAATGAAACGATAATAACGATAATAGTAATAATAATATCGATAGTAATAATAATTACAATAATGACGATAATAACGATTATAATAATAACGATAATGAGGATGATAATAATATCTATAATAGCAGTAATAACGATAATAATTATAATAATAATAGCAATAATAACGATAACAACTATAATAACATTATTCATAATAATAATGATAACGAAACTAAGAATAATAATTGTGTAAACGATAAAAATAATAACATTAATATCGGTGATAAAGATAATAACGGTAATAATAATAATAATAATAACGAAAATAACGATTAGAATGATAATAACGTTAACAATGCTAATAATAAGAGCAATAATAACGATAAAAGGATAATAATTATAATAGTAGATGTAATAATTACAACATCAACTATAATAAAGATAATAATAATAATAATAGTAGTAATTATAACTATAATAACAGTATAAACAATAAAAACGATAATAAAAATATTATCCATAATAATAATAATAATATTAACGATTATAACGGTAATAACGATAATGACATTAATAATAATAGAATTAATTACGATAATAACGTTTATAACGTTAGTAATGATAGCAATAATAACGATAATAAGGATAGTAATAATAATAATAGTAATAAAAATAATATCGAAAATAACGGTAATAACGATTACGAAGATAATAATAATTATAAAAAGATAATAGCGATATAAATGATAATATCGATGACAACGATTAAAATAATAACAATAATACCAATAATAACAGTAATAACGACAATAATTATATTAATAATAATTATAATAATAATAATAACGATAATAGCGATAATAATGATATTATTAAAAATAATGATAAATATAAAAATAATAACGATAGTGATGAAAATAAAAATTTTAATAATAACGATATTTTCTATAATAGTGATAATACTAATACCGATAATAACGATTAAATTATAATAACAATAATAATAATAATATTATTATTAAGATTAATAACGATAACAAGGACAATAGTGATAATAATAATAATAATTTTAACATAAATGTCGTTAATAACGATAATTATTTTAATAGAAGTAATAATAACAATATTAACAATGTTTGCAATAATAATGATAGTAAGGATAATAATAGTGGTAACAATTAAAGTAATAACAGTAATAACGATAATAACAATAATAAGGATAATAATAATAAAGATAAGAACGATAGTAGTAATAATAATATCGATAGAAACAATAATGACGGTAATAAAGAAAATAACGATAATAACGATAATAATAATAAAATTAATAACGATAATTACGTTAATAAAGAAAATAATATTTACAATAATAACGATAACAACGATAATAAGGATAATAGTAATAACGATAATAACGACAATAGTAATTTTAAAAATATTGATAAAAACGATAATAACAATAATAATAATAATAGTAATAATAATGAAAACGATAAAAACAATAATTACGATATTAATAATGATAATAATTACAATAATAAAGATAATAACTGAAATAATAATAATAATAATAATAATAATAATAATAATAATAATCAAAATAATATTCATAAAAATAATAACGATAATAACGATAATAACGATATTAACGACAATAAAACTAATAATAATAATAAGGGGTAATAGAGATTATAACGATAGTAATGATATGACAATAATAATAATTGTAATAATAAAGATAATAATGATAATATAGGAAATAAGGATAATAATAATAACAATAATAACGATAATAACGATATAAATGATAATCTCGACAATGATAATAATAGTAATAATAATTAAAACGATAATAACGATTATAATAATAATAATAATAACAATAATAAAGATAATATGTACAATAATAATTATAAAAATAATAATAATAATAATATCGATAATATCGATAATAACTATAATAATAATATTATTAATAACAACAATGAAAAAAATAACGATAATAAGGATAATAATAAATACGATAAAGCCGATAATATCGACAATAATATTAACAATATTAATGATACTATCGATAATAATATTAACAATATTAACGATAATATCGATAATAATAATAACATTATTAACGATAATATATATATGAAAATTATAACAATAATAATAATAACAGTAATAACAATAATACAGATAATAACGATAATAAAGGTAATAATATTAGTAATAATAACAATTATTAAACTAATAACGTTAAAACGATAATAACGATAATAATAGTTTAATAATAACAATAATAACAATAATAACGATAATAAGGTTATTAACGATAATGTCTATAATTATAATAACCATATTAACAATAATAACAATATTATCAATCATAACAATAAGGACAATAACGATAATATCGATAATAATAATAACATCCTTAACGTTAACATCGATAAAAATAATAATAATAATAACATTAACGACGATAATAACGATAATAAGTATAATAATAATAATGAAAATAACTATAATAACCATATTAACGATAATAATAACAATAATAAGAATAGTAATAATAATAACGTTAATTACGATAATTACGATAATATAAATAGTATTTATAACGCTAATAGTAATAACAACTATAATAATGATAATAATAAATAAGATAATATCGATCAATTCGATAATAATAATAACAATATTAACGATAATATCGATTAAATTAATAACAATATTAACGATAATATCTATAAAAAATAAATAATAATAATAATAAAAGTAAGAACGATAGTAGAGATAACAACAATGATAATAATAATAACGATAATAAGGATAATAACGTTAATACAAATAATTATAATAAAGATAACAACGATAATGACGAAAGTAGCGATAATAATATTTTCAATAAGAAAGATAATTACGATAATAATGATATTAGCAATAAAATTTATAATAATGATAACAATAATGACGATAATAATGTAAATAATAATAACAATAATTACGATAATAACGACATTTACGATAATAATAATTACAATAATAACGATAATAACGACAATAATGATAACAAGGAAGATAATTATAATAATAATATCAATAGAAACGATAAATTGGTAATACATACGATTATAACGATAATAACGTTAATAAAGATATTAACCATAATAAGATTAATAACTATATTTACGTTAATAACGATAATAATATCAGCAATAATAGCGGTAATAGCGACAATAACGGTAACAATAATAATAACATTATTGACAATATTATCGATGATAACGATAATAAAAATAACGGTTATGACAATAATAATAATAATAGTAATAAAAATAATAATTATAATAACGTTAATAATAATAACAATGATAACGGCAATAATGATAATAATATTAATAAAGATATTAGCAATAATAATAGTAGTAATTAATAACATTTATAACGAAATTAACGATAATAAATTTAATAATAATAAAAAGAATAACGATAGTAAAAAATTAACGATATAAACGATGATAAAACCAAAAACTACGAATATAACGAAAATAATTATAACAATAATAACGATAATAACTACAATAATTATAAAAATAACAATGATAATAAAAATAATAACAATAATAACGAAAATAACGATAATAATAATAATACTGATAATAGTAATAAAAACGATAATAATAAAAATAATAATAATAACGATAATAACGATAATAGTACATGTTATAATGATACTAATAATGATAATAACGATAATAACGATAATAAGGATATTTACGATAATAATAATAACAATAATATAGAAAAGAACGATATGATCTAGAATAACGATATTAATAATAACGATATTAACAATAATAACGATGAAACGATAATAATAACATCAATATTACCGATAATATTGATAATAATAATAATGATAATAGCAATAATAACCATAATAAAGATATTAACGATAATAATGGTAATGATAATTACGATAATAATAATAATAATAATATCAAAAATAACAATAATTACCATTATAACTATAATGACGATAATAATAATAGCAATAATAGCGATAACATCGTTAATAACAATAATCGTAATAATAACGATAATAGTGGTAATAACGATGACAACGATAATAATAATAATAGTAATAACGATATTAACAATAATATTGTTAATAGTAACAAAAATTTTAACGCTAATATCGATAATATTACCAATAACAATAATAATAATAAGCATAATAAAGATAACAGAGATTATAATAATAACGATTAAAAAGATAACAACGGCAATAATGTTAATAGCAAAAATAACGATAACAAATGTAATAAAAATAACAATATTAACGAAATTAAAGAAAATAGTAATAACAATAATAACGATAACAACGATATTAACATTAATAATAACTATAATAAAAACGAAAGTAAGTATAATAACGGTGACATCGATAATAATAATAAAAATAATAACGATAATAACGGTAAGAACGATAATAACGGTAAGAACGATAATAACAATAATAAAATTTATAATAATATCGATAATCGCGATAATAACGATAATAACAATATTAATAGTAATGAGAATAAAGATAATATCAATAATAACGGTAATATCGATAATAATTATATCAAAAATAATGAAGATAATAATAATCATCATAACGGTAATAAGGATAAATACGATAACATCGATAATGATAATAATAATAATAACGATAATAATGATAATAACGATAGTAATAATAATAATAATAACATTAAAAACAATGATAATGACAATAATAATGATAATAATGGCATTACAAGCAATAGTATCGATAATAACGATAATCACGATAATAATTACAACAATAATATCAATAATAACGATAAGAAATACAATACTAATAACAAAAATATCGATGACAACAATAATAACGATAATTATAATAATTAAATAGAGATAATAAAGATTATAACGATAAGAACGAAGATAACTATAAAAAAGTAAATACCGGCGATTATAATAATAATAATAACGATAATGAAAATGACGATAATGACGATAATAACGAAAATGACGATAATAACAATTATAATAATAAAGATAATAACGATAATAGTAATAATAATAATAATGATGATAAACATAATAATTGTAATACAGATTACAACGATATTATCGATAATAATAATAAAGATATTAACGATAAAATAGATAATAATAATAACAAAGTAAACGATAATATCGATAATAATAGTAAATATAATGGCAATAAAAACAAAAATAACGAAAATAACGTAAATAATATTAACGATAATAACGATAATAGTAATAATACAAATATAGATAGAAACAAAAATAACTATAGTCAGGATAATAACGATAATAATGACAGCAATAATAGCGATTTTAAAGTTAAGAACGATAATAATAATAATATTAACAACAATAATAACATTATCAACGATAATAATAATAAAGACGTTAATAATAATAATCATAATAAAGATATGAACGATAATAACAGCAATAATAATTATAACAATAATAATAATATTAACTATAAGAACGATAATATCGATAATAACGATAATAATAATAACGAAAGTATCGATAATATCGATAATAGCATCAACAATATTATTGATAATATCGATAATAATATTAATAATCATAACGATAATAGCGATAATAACGATAATAATGATAATAACGATAATGAAGATAATCACTATAATATCGATTATAAGAATAATAATAATAACAATAATGATGATAATAATAAAAATAATACCGATAATAACGATAATTACGAAAATGACGATAATATTAATAACGATAATGACTTTATTAACGTAAATAAAGGTAATAGTAATAGTAATAATAACAACAATAAAGATAATAAAGATAATGACGATAAAAATATTAACGATAATATCGACATTATTAATAATAATAACAACGATAATTATGATAATAACGATAATAAAAGTAATAATAATAAAGATAATAACAATATAAACGATAATATTGATAATAATGATGATAACAATAATAACGATAATAACGTTAATAATAATGACGATGATAACCATAATGGTAATAATAATAATTACGATAAGAACGTAAAAAAAGATAATAATAATAATAATAATAATAGCGATAATAACGATATTAACGACAATAACGGTAATAATTATTAATAATAACGATAATATCGATAATATTGATAATATCGATAATAATTGTATTAATAATAACTATAATAACGATAATAAGGACAATAAAAAAAACAATAACAACTTTATTAACAAAAATATTAAGGATAATTATGACGATAATAATGATAATAATAGTAACAATAATAATAATAACGAAAGAAAAGATAATAACGATGACAACGATAATAATAATAGCATTAATAATGATAATAATGAAAAAAATAATAATTGAAATAAAAATAATATCGCAAATAACGCTAATCACGATAATAATAATAATGATAACGACGATGAAAATAATATTAATAATAACAATAATATCGATAATAATAATAACGTAAAAAACGATAATAGCAATAATAATAAAAAAGATGATAACATTAATAACGATAATAAAGGTAATAATAATAAATAAAATAACGTTTATAACGATAATAACGATAATAATAATAATAATAATAATAATAACGATAATATCGATATAAACGATAATAACGATAATAGAGATATTAACGATAATAATAAAAACAATAATAACGATAATAACAAATTATAATGATACTAACGAAAATAATATTAATAGTAAATGCAATAATTACAATATTAACGATAATTAAGATAACAATATTAACGATACTAAAGATAATATTAATAACAATAGTAACGATAACAACGATAATAACCCTAATAATAATAATAATAATAACGAAAATGAGGATAATAACGATGACAACGATAAAAATAATAACAATAATAACGATAATAATAATAATAATAACGATAGAAACGATATCAATGATTATAATGATAATAACGATAAGAATAGCTATAATAATAAAAATAACAACGATATTAAAGATAGTAACGATAATAATAATAACAATAATATCGATAAAACGATAATAATGATAATAACGATAATAACGATAATAACATTATTAATAATAGTAATAAAAAATAAAATAACAATAATAACGATAATAACGACAATTATTTTAATAGTAGTTATAATAACAATATAAACAATGTTTGCAATAATAATGATAACAACGATAATAATAGTATTAACAATTAAATTAATAACAGTAATAACGATAATAAAGATAATAAGGATGATAATAATAGCAGTAATAACGATAGCAGTAATAATAATATCGATAGTAACAATAATGACGATAATAACGAAAATAACAATAATAATGGTAATAATTGTGTTAGCGATAATATCGGTAATAATTATAACAATATTAACGATAATATCTATAATAATAATAACAATATTAACGATAATATCTATAAAAATAATAATAATAATAATAATAACAGTAATAACGATAATACCGATAATATCAATGATAATTATAATAGCGATAATAAGGTTAATAACCATAATAATAGTAACCATAATAAAAATAACAACGATATTAACGATAATAATGACAGTAATAATAACAATAATAACGATAAAAGCGACAACAATTATAAATCGATAATAACGATAATAACAGTTATAATCCTAATAACGATAATAATATTTATATGAATTACAATAATACTAATAATAACGATAGAAACGATAATAACAGTATTAATAATAACAAAATTAACACTAATAACGCTAATAACGATAATAACAATAACAATAACAGTAATAATAATAATAATAACGATAATAGCGATAATAAGGTTATTAACGATAATAACGATAAATATAATAACATTATTACAAAAATAAAAATATTATAAATGATAACAATAACGATAGTAACGATATTATCGATAATAATAATAATAACATTAATAACGATAATAACTATAATAAGGATATTAGCTACAATAAAATTTATAACTATATTTACGTCAATAACTATAATAATATTAGGAATAATAGCGATTATAACGATAATAACGTTAATAATAATAATAATAATAATAATAAATCTAATTACAATAATAATAGTAGTAATAACATTAATATCTTTTATAACGAAAATAACGATAATAACGATAACAATAATAACGATTAAAACGATAATAACGAAAGTAACAAAAACGACAAAAACTATAATAGTAATAATAATAATAGCGATAATAACGATAGTAATAATTATAATAATTAAGATAAAAAAGATATAAACGATAGTAATGATAATAATTATAACAATATTAACGATAGTAACGATAATAAATATATTAACGATAATAACGATAGTAACGATGTGAACGATAATAATAAAAACGTTTATAAAGCAAATACCGATAATAATTATAACAAAATTAACGATATTATCGATTATAATAATTGTAATAATAACAACAATAACGATAATAACGTTAATAATAGAGATAATTATAACAATATTAAGAATAATAATTATAATAAAGATAATAACGATAATAATTGTAGTAGTGATAAAAGTAATAATATTAAAAAAGATAAAATGACTTTAAAAATAATACAAATAACGATTTTAGCGATAATAATGATAATGAAAATAATAATAATAGTAATAATAATAACGGCGATTACGATATAAACGATAATATTAATAGTAATATTAATATTATCGTAGATATAGATTATTTATTATTAGATAGATAATCAATAATCATAATAATGATGATAACAATAACAACAATTTAAACGATAAGAATGATAATAATATATACGATAAAGTCGATAATATCGATATTAATATTAACAATATTAACGATGATATCGATATTAATGAAAAATAATAATAATAATGACGATAATAACGATTTATAACGGTAATAATAGTAATAACAATATCGACAATAACGATAATAACGATAATTACAATAATAACGATTATAATAATAACGATTATAACAATAAAAATAAAAAGAATAATAACCACATTAATGATAATAACGATAATAATAATAGCAATAATAATTATTTTAACGTTAATAACCATAGTAATTATAACATTAATAACGGTAATAATTTTATCAACGATAATAATAATAATGACCTTAATAATAATAATCATATTAGAGATATTAACGATAATAAAAACAGTAATAATTATAACAATAATAATAATTATAATAATAACGATAATATCGATAATAACGATAATAATGGTAATAACGATAATAAAGATAATAACAATAATATCAATTATAATGATAATAATAATAATAACGGTAATGACGATAATAATAATAATAATAAAGATAATAACGTTAATTACGAGAATGACGATAATATTAATAACGATAATAACGTTAATAACGAAAATAATATTAACGAAAATATAGATATTATTATCAATTATAACAACGATAAATACGATAATAACGATAATAAAATTAATAATAATTAAGATAATAACAATATTAACAATAATATCGATAAAAAAATAATAAAAATAACAATAGTAATAATAATAATAACGATAATAACGATGATAACGATAATAGCGATAAGACTAATATCGATAAAACGATAATAAAGATAATAATACTAAGAATAATATATATAACATTGATACTAACGTTAATAACAATAATACTAATAACTATAATAATGATAATAACGTTAATAATAATCAGAACGATAATAATATTAATAATAATAACAATAATAACGATTATTACGATATTACGATAATAATAAAAGTAATAATAACTATATTAAAGATAATGAGTATAATAACGACAATAACTATAATTATAGTAGCAATAATGAAAGTAATAACAATAATAGTCATAAAAACGATTTTAACGATAATAATAATAACGATAATAACGATAATATCGATAATAATAATAACAATATACGATAATATCGATATTAATAATTTTAATAATAACAATAATAACGATCGTAACAATAATAGCGATTATAATAATAACGATAATAACGATAATAATAATAATAATATTATAGTTAGTAAGAATAATAATGTTAACGATGTTCATAATAGTAATAATAGTAACGATTATAACGATAATAACGATACAAATGATAGTAATGATAATAACGATAATAGAAGAAACAATAATAACGATATTAACGAAAATATTAATAAAAATTGTAACGTTAACAACGATAATAAAAATAATAACAAAAATAGTAATAACGAATGTAAAGATAATAACGATAACAATAATAACAATAATAGCGATAATATCGATTAAAATAATACCGATAATATCGATAATAACTTTAATATTAATAGAAATAATAACAATAATAACGATATTAAAGATAACGATAATATTATTAACGATAATAATGACAATATTAATATTATTAATAACGATAATAAAGATAATAAAGATAATAATAATAATATTAATAGAGAAAATAACGATATTAACGATAATACCGATAATAACGATAATCATACTAAAGATAATAACGATAATAATAATGATAATAATAACGCTAATAAAGTTAATATCTACAATAAAAATATTAATAATAATATTAATAATAACGATAATAACGATAATATCGGTATTAATGATAGTAATTATAACAATAATAGCAATAATAACGATAATAATGATAATAATATATACGATTATAACGACAATAGTAATAATAGTAATAACGAACTTAAAAATAATAACGATAATAATAATAATAACAATTATAATAAAAATAAAAACAATCATTTGTATAATAACGATAATAATAGTGGTAATGTTAAGAATAATAACAACTATAACGATAATAATGATGATGACGATAACAATATTATTGATAATAACCTCAATAGTAATATAAATAATAATAACGATAATATCGATGTTAATGATAATAATAGTAATAATAATAATAATTATAATAACGATAGTAACGATAATAACGATAATACGATAATAACTATAATAACGATAATTTCGATAGTAAGGAATATAGTAATAACAATAATAACGATATTAGTAGTAATATTAATAAAGATAATATCGATATTTATGATAATAATTATATTAATAATAAAGATATTAACGATAGTAGAAATAATAACGATAATAATAATAAAAATATTTATGATAATATCGGAAATTTTGAAAATAGTAATAGCAATAATAACGATATTAACGAAAATTGCAAGGACATTAGTAACAAAACAACGATATTAACATTAATAATAATAATAATAATAATAACGAAAGTAAGTATAATAACAGTGATAACTATAATATTAATAACAATAATAACGATAATAACGATAATAACGTCAATACTATTACTAATAATAACGATAATAAAGATATCAATGGCATTAACGATAATAACTTTTATAAAAATTATTTTATTATGATAAGAACGATATTAACGGTACAATCTATAATAGCGATAATAATAATAACGATAATAACTATAATAATGACTAAGATGATAAGAAAGATATTAACACTAATAATAATAAAAATAATAACGACAATAACGATAATAATGATAATAATAGAATTAATAATAACCGTATTAAGATTAATAGCTATAATAAAGATTATAACGATAATAGTATTAGTAATAATAAAAGTAATAACAATAATAACGATAATAATGCTTACAACATTGTTAACTATAATAATATTAACGATTAGAACGATAAAAATCATAATAATAATAATAATAATAATAAAAAAGATAACAACGATAATAACGATAATAATGACAGTAATAAAATCAACAATGACGATAATAAAGTTAACAATGATAATATCGATAATAACGATAATAACAATAATAGTAATAGTAATAATTATGATAATAACGATATTTACGATAATAAGGATAATAACAATAAAAATAATAACAATAATAATGTTAATAATATACACAATAAGGACGATAATATCGATAATAATATTAACAAATTTGACGATAATATAGTTAATAATATTAACAATATTAACGATAATATCGATCATAATAATAATATTATAATCCTTAACGTCGATAATAATAATAATAATAATAATAATAACATTATTCACGATAATAAAGATAATTACTATAATAATAATAACGAAAATAACGATAATAATAATATTAACGATAATAATAATAATAAAAATAATAATAAAGATAATAATGATAGTAACGATAATAACGACAATAACAATAATAACGACAATTGCGATAGTAACGAATATAATGATAAAAATAATAACAATATTAGTAGTAATATTATTAACGATAATAACGATATTTACGATAATAATTATAAGAATAATAAAGATATTAACGATAGTAACAATAATAACGATAATAATAATAACAATATTAATGAAAATATCGAAAATTATAATAATAATAATAGCAATAATACGATAATATCAATAATATCGATTATAATATTAATGATAATAAGGATAAGAATAAAAATAAAATTTCGATAGTAATAATAATAGCGACAATTACGATAATAACGATAATAATAACATCGATAATGACGATGATAATAATAACACGCATAACGCTAATAACGATAATAATAATAATATTATTAACGATATAATCGATAATAATAATAATCATAATATCATTAATAACAATAATACCGATAATAACAATAATAACGATAATTACGATTAAAATGATAATAACGAAAATAACGATAATAACGATATTAACGATTATAATAATAATAATAATAATATCGAGAATAACGATAATAAGGATAATAAACATAATAACGATTATAACGAAAAAATAATAATAATAATAACGATAATAATTATAATAAAGGCAATAATAATAATAATAATATTAATAATAATGATAATTTTAATGACGATAATATCGGTAATAATAATAAAAACAATAATAATAATAAGGATGATAAAGATAACAGAGATTATAATAATAACGATTAAATAGATAACAACGGCAATAATGATAATAGCAAAAATAACGATAACAACTGTGATAAAAATAACAATATTAGCGATATTAAAGAAAATAGTAATAACAATAATAACGATAACAACGATAATAATATTAATAATAATAATAATAAAAACGAAAATAAGTATAATAACGGTGACATCGATAATAATAATAAAATTATAATGATAATAACGATAATAACGATAATAACGATGATAATAATAGTAATAATAAAGATAATAACGATGTAAATGATTCTAACGATAATAATAATAACAACAATAATGATAATAACGAATATGATTTTAAGAATGATAATAATATTAACAATAATAAAAACAATAATGACAATCACGATAATAAAGATAATAATAGAAGTAATAATAACAATATTAAGAATAATAAAGATAATAACGATAATAACAATAATAATAATAGTAATAAAAAAAGTAATACGATAATAACGATAAAATAGTTTTTAACGATAATAATAATGGTGATAATTACGATAATATCGATGATAATAATAACTATAATAACGATAATAACGATTATAGAGATAATAATAATTATAGTAATTATAACGATATTATAGATACTAACGACAAAATAATAATAATAATTATAACGATAATAACAGTAATAACGAATAAGAATAATAGAAAAATAACAATAATATCAACAATAACGATAACAAAGATAATAACGATAATATCGATATTAATAAGCAAGATAATATCGGTATCAACGATAATAATAATAACAATATTAACGATAATATCGACAATAATAACAACATTATCAACAATAATAACGATAATAATAATAACAATAATAACAATAATACCGATACTAACGATAATATCGTTAATAATAATAACGATAATGATAATAGCGATAAAAACAATAACGATATTAACGTTAATATTGACAATATTAAAGATAATAATGATAATAATTATAAAACGATAATAAATATCATAATAATAATAGTAATAACGATAATAACGATAAAAAAATTAAAATAATAACGATAATATAGATTATAATAATGAAATTAATAACGTTAATAACGATAATTACGATAGTAAAGGTAATAATAATAAAATTAATAACGCTAATAACGATAATAAGATAATATAATAACTACAAAAACAACAATAATAATAATAATAATAAAGATAATAACGATAAAAAGGACAATAATAATAGTAATAATAACGATAATAACGAAAATATCGATAATATTTAGAACGAAAATAACAGTAATAACGATAATATATATAAAACGATAATTATAATAACAATAATAATTATAATGATAATTACGAAATAATAATAATAATAAGACCTATAAGAACGATAATATAGATAATAATAGTAGTAATTATAACAATATTAGCAAAAATAACGATAATTACGATAACAACGATGATTATAATAACGATAATAATTTTAATAACGATAATAACGATACTAACGAAAATAAAGACAATAATAATAATAAGAATAAATATAAAAACGATAATAACTATAATTATTAGAACAAAAATAACGATAATAAGGATAATAAAGATAATGATAATAACAATAATAACGATAACAACGAATAAGAACGATAATAGTAATCTTAATAAAACGAAAATAACGTTAGTTATAACAATATTAATAACAATAATAACGATAATAAAGATAACCATAATAATCAATAAGGATAATGACGATAATAACGTTAATAATAATTATAATAACTATAATAATAATAACTATAAAAACGATAATAACCATAATAACGAAAATAACAATGATAGCGATAATAATAATAATAATAATAATATTAACGAAAATAGCGGTAATAACGGTAAGAACGATATAAATAGAAGTAAAAATAAACGTAATAACCATAATAAGGATAATAACATTCAAGTAAATAACGATAATAAAGACAATAATATTAATAATTATAACGATAATAATGATAATAACGATAATTATTGAATCGAAAATAACAACAATAATGATAATAATAATAACGTTGTTAAGGATAATAACGATATCATCGGTAATAAAAATAACAAAAATATAGATAATAACGATAATAACGATAATAACGACATTTAATATAATAATAATAACGATAATATCGATAATAATAATAACGTTAATGACGACAAAAGTAATAATAATATTAATGGTAATAATGATAATAATGATAATATCGATAATAATTATAACGTAAATGACGACGATAATAATAATCATAATAACGATAATAAGGATAAATACGATAACATCGATAATAATAATAGCAACATTAACAATAATATCAATAAAATCGATTATAACCATAATAATAATAACAATAACAATAATAATAATAATAATAATAATAATAATAATAATAATAATAATAATAACATTAATAACGATAATAACCATAATAATGATAATAGCGATATTAATTATAATAATTATAACAAAAATAACGTCAACAACGATAATTATGTTAAAAATAATAATAAAAATATCGATAATAATGATTATAACGATAATAAATATAAAAACGACAATAATATTGATAATAATAATGAAAATAATGATAAAGTCGATGACGATAATAGCGATAATAGTAGGATTAGTAATATCAATAATAACAATAATAATAATAAAAAAGATAATATCGATAATTATATTTACGATTATAATAAAAATAGTAATAATAGTAACAACAATTATACCGATAATAACGATAATAACGATGATAATAATAATAATAATAATAATAATAATAATAATAATAATAATAATAATAAAATTGAAAACAATAATTTGTATGATAACGACAATAATAGTGGTTATATTCAGAATAATAACAATAATAACGATAATATCGAATATGACGATAACAATATTAATGTTAATAACTTCAATAGTAATAATAATAATAACGATAATATCGATATTAACGATAATATTAATAATAATAATAATAAAGATAATAACGATATTTTCGATAATAACGGTAATAATGCTAATAACTTTAATAACGATAATTGCGATAGTAACGATTATAATAATAACGATAATAAGGATAATAGTAGTAATATTATTAACGATAATAACGATATTTATAAAAATAATTATAATAATAATAAAGATAACAACGATATTAACGATAATAACGATAATAATAATAATGATAATGAAGACAAAGAATAATTATAAAATATCAATAGTAACAATAATATCGATAATAGCGATAATAACGATAATAACATTACTAATAATAATAAGAATAAAGATAATATCGATAATATGTGTAATAATAATAACGTTTATAACGATAATAACGACAATAACGATCATAAGAATGACAAATGTAACGATAATAATGAATATAACGATAATGACAATAATAACGACAATAGTAATAATAATAAAAACAATTACAATAATAACTCTAATAACTATAATATTGTCAACAATAATAACGGTCATAACGTTAATAACAATAATAATAATAGCACTAATAGCGATAAAATTGATAATAACAATAATCGTAATAATAACGATAATAGTGGTAATAACGATGACAACGATAATAATAATAACAATAATGACGATAATAAGGATAATAACGGTAATAACGATAATAATAATAATAAAAATAACGATATTTACGAAAATAAGGATAATAATAATAACAATATTAACAATAATACCGATATTAATAATAAAAAGAATAATAAAGACAGTAACAATAATAATAATAGTAATACTAATGTTAATAACGTTATAAACGATAATAACGATAATAATACTAACGGTAATAACGATAGTAACTATAATATGGATTATAATAATAACAATAAATTAGATAGTAAGGATATGAAAAGTAACAATAATAATATTAATAACGATAATAACGTTAATAATGTTAATAACTATAATAACGATATTAACAATAAGAATAATAATAATAATAGAGATATTGAAGTTATTAACGATAATAATAATAATATTAATAACAATAGTAACGAAAATGACGACAAAAACGAAAATAATAATAACGATAATAACAATAATAGTAATATTAATAATACCTATAGTAACAATAATAACGATAATGATAATAATAATAATTATAATAATAACGATGATAACGATAATTACGTTAATAACGATAATAATAATAAAATTAATAACGAAAATTACGATAATAACGAAAATAATAATAGCATTAATAACGATAATAATGATAATAATAATAATAATAGTTATAACAATACAAAGGATATTAACGATAACAACGATAATACTAATAACGATAACAACGACAAAACGATAAAAACAATAATAATGATAACGATAGTAAGGATAGTAACGTGCTAACGATAATAATAATAACAATAATAGGATAAGAACAATAATAATAATGAAGTAAATAAAGATATTAACGTTGACAACGATAATAATAATAATAATAATAAAGATAATTACGATTATAACGATTATAAGGATTATAATAATAACGATAATAACGATATTACTAATAATAATAAGAACGATAATGAAGATAAAACGATAAAAGTGATAATAACTATAATAACAAAAATAACAATTAAATAATAGTAATAATAGAGATATTAACGATATTAACGATAATAACAATAACGATAATAACGATAATATCGATAATACTAATAACAATATTATTGATAATATCGATAATAATAATAATAATAGCGATAATATCGATAATAACGATAATAATGATAATAACTATAATATCGATTAATACGAAAATAATAATTACGATAATGACGGTAATAATAATAATGATAAAGTTAATAACGATAATTACGATAATGACGATAATATTAATAAATATAATAACGTTAATAATGTAATTAGCGATAATAATAATAGTAATAATAACAATAATAACGATAATAACGATTATAATGATAAGAACGATAATAATAGAAGTAATAATAACAATATTAAAAATAATAAGTAAAATTAAGATAATAATGATAATGAAAATTATAATAATAGTAATAATAATAAAGATAATTACGTAATTAACGATAATAATAATAGTAATAATAAAAAGATAACAATAATATCGTTAATAACGTAAATAACGAAATTAATAATAACGATAATAACGGCAATAAAAATAATAATATCGATCATAAAGATAATAACCACAACAATAATAACAATAATAATAATAATAAAAATAATAATAATAATAATATCGATAATAACAATAATGACGATAATAATAATAATAATATTAACATTAATAACAATAAGAAAGATAATAAGGATTGTAATAAATACAATAAATAAGATAATATCGATAATAATATTAACAATATTAACGGTAATGTGGATAATAATTATAAAAATATTAACGATAATATCGATAATAATAATAACATATTAACGATAATATCTATAAAAATAATAACAATCATAATAAAGATAATTATGATAATAACGATATTAGTCATATTAATAATAAAGATAATTACGACAATAACGATAATAATAATAACAATAATAACGATAATAACGATATTCACGATAATAATAATTACAATTATAACGATAATAAAGACAATAATGATCATAAGGAAAATAATTATAATAATAATAATAATAAAAACGATAATGATGATAATAATAGTTACAATAATAATGATAATAACAATAATAACGATAATAACTATAATAAAATTAATAACTATGTTTACGTTAACAACGATAAGGATATTAGGAATAATAGCGAAAATAACTATAATTACGTTAATAATAATAATAACATTAATAACGATATAAACGATGATAACGATAATAATAATAACGGTAATGACAAAAATAATAATAAAAGTAATAACGATAATAATTATAATAACGTTAATAATAATAACAATATTAACAAAATATTTATAATAATAATAATAAAGATAAGAACAATAATAACAATAGCAATAACATTAGTAAACATTAAAACGAAAATAACGAAAATGACGATGACATGATAAAGATTATTACAATAATAACAAAAATAATAAAAACGTTAGTATCGTTAATAGTAATATTCATAATACCTTAAAAAGGATAATAAATTTAATAATAAAGAAAATAATAAAGATAATAACGATATTATCGGAATAATTATAACAATAATATCGATAATTACGTTATAAGAGGTAATAATAATAACAATAATAACGATAATACTAATAACCATAATAAAGATAATAATAATAATAATAATAACAATAATAACGATACTAACGATAATAACGATAAGAACAAAATTAACGATAATAATAAGATTTATAAAAATAATAATATCTATAATAATGATATGAACGATTAGAACTATAATATTAATAACAATAATAAAAATAATAACGTAAATAACTAAAAAAATTGATTTAAATAAGATATTAACGATAATAAATAGAATAACAGTAATAACGATATTAACGACAATAATAATATAAATAAAAACGATAATGACGCTAATAATAATAATAATAATAACGATAATAATGATAATAATAAATACGATAAAGTCGATATTATCGATAATAATATTAACAATATTAATGATAATATCGATAATAAAAATAACATTATTAACGATAATATCTATAAGCATAAAAATAATAATAACAATAATAATTTATAACGATGAAAAGGATAATAATGATAACATCGATAATAATAATTACAATAATGATGATAATATCTATAATAATCATTATAATAATAATGATGTCAACGATAATGAAGATGAAAACGATTAAAAAAAATCATAATAACGATAATAACGATAATATTGATAACAACGATAATAACGATATTGACAATAATAATACAAATAAAAATAAAGATAAGAACATTATTAAAGTAAATGACGATATTAATAATAATAATAATAACGATAATAACCAATATAATGGTAATAACGATAATAACGGTAATAACGATTATAATAATAACGTTAATAACGATAATAGTATAATAATATTAACGATAATAACGATAATAACGATAATAATAATAGTAATAATAATATAGATAACAAGGATATTAACCTTAATATCGTTAATAATAATAACAATAACAACGATTATGACGATAAAAATTAAAATAACGATAATAAAGATAATAACAAGAATAATAATAGTTATAATAAAAAGAATAATGATATTAAAAATTTTAACGATAATCATAATAACTATAATAACGATAATAACGATTATAATAATAACGATAGTAACGATAATTGTATTATTAATAATAACAACAATAACGATAATATCGATAATAATAATAATAATAATAAAGATAATAACGATATTAACAACAATAACGATAATAATGATAACAAAAATAAATACAAAAATAATAATTATAATAACATTAATAACGATAATAATGATAATAACGATAATAGCGATTTTAATTATAATAATAATAGCGAATATAACGTCAACAACCATAATTATGATAATAGTAATAATAATAAAAATATCGATAATAATGATTATAACGATAATTACTATAAAAACGACAATAATATTGATAATAATAATGAAAAAAATAATAAAGTCGATAACGATAATAGCGATAATAGTAGGAGTAGTAATATCAATATTAACAATAATAATGACAATAAAGATAATAACGATAATTATGTTTACGATTATAATGAAAATAGTAATAATAATAATAGCGGTAATTATAATAAAATTTATAACGCCAATTATGATTACAACGAAAATAATAACATTAATAATAACTATAATTACGATAATAACGATAATAATTGTAGCAGTAATAATAATAATAACGATAATAACGTTAATAAAGAAAATAACGATTATAATATTAACGATAATATCAATAATATCGATAATTATAATAACACTACTAACGATAATAACGATAAAAATAATAATAATAAATATAGTAACGAAACTAACGATAATAACGATATTAACGATATTAACGATAATAATAATAGTAATAATAAAGATGTTAACGACATTAACAATAATAATAATATTAATAATAATAATAATAACAAAAATAACGATATTAAAGACAAAAATAATAGTAATAATAATAATAATAACAATAATAACGGTATTGTTATTAGCGATAATAATAATTAGAACGACAATGATTATTATAATATCAACAATTCTAACGATAAAAACGATAATAATAATAGTAATTGTAATAATAATAGCAATAAAAACGATAATATAAGTAATTATAATAACAATAATAACGACAATAATGATAATAGCGAATAACAATAATAATAATCATAACGATAATAACGAAAATTACGATAATACTGATAATAACAATAATAATGGTAACGATAATAACGTAATAGTAATAATAGTAATTACGATTATAAAGATAATATCGATAATAATAATAATTTTTATAATTAATATAATATCGATATTAACGATAAACACAATAATATTAATAAGAACAATAAAGATAATAATGAAAATACTAATAAAAATAATAACAATAATAATAACATTATTAACGATATTATTGATTATAAAGATAATGATAATAACGAAAATAATAATACAAACGATAATAATAATAATAATATTAACCATAATAATAATAATAACGATAATAATAACAACATTAATATCGATAATAACTTTTATTACGATAATAATAACACTAATAATAACAAAAATAACAATAATAACGATAAAAAATATAATAACAATAATAACGACAATAAAGGTATTAACGAAAATAAAGATAATAATAATAACAATAATATCGTTAATAACGCTAGGAACAATAATAACGAAAATAATAATAATAAAAATAAAAATGATAACTATGTTAACGATTATGAATATAATAATAATAACAATAATAACTATAATAACGAAAATAATGTTTATAATAATAACATTAATATTGATAATAAAGATTAGAATGTTAATTATAATAATACTAATAACGATAATAGCGATAAAAACGATCATAATAATAATAACAGTAAAAATATTAATAATAATAATAATAACGATAATAGCGATAATAATGATAATAACAATAATAAAGGCAATAAAAATAATATTAAGTATGATAATAACGTTAATAAAGTGAATAAAGGTAATAACGATAATAGCGATGACAATAATAACGATAACTATAATAATAATAATAAGAAGAATAAAGAAAATTACGATAAATATAATAATAATAATAACAATAATGACTATAATATATATATTAACGATATTAGTAATAAGAATAATAAAGATACTAACGTTAAAAACGATATTAAAGATTATAATAATAATATTAATAATAATAATAATAATAATAATAATAATATTAAGGATAATAGAGATAATTACGATAATAATAAACGTATTAATAATGACAATAAGGATAATAACGATAACATCGATAATAGTAATATCAAAAATATCGATAATAACTATAATAACGATAAGAATAAAATAATAGTAACGATAATAACGATAACACATATTATAACGACAGTAATAATAACAATTATAACGATAATAACTGTAATGACGATAACAATAATGTCGACAATTACAATATTATCGATAATAATATTAACAATATTAACGTTCATAACAATGATAACGATAATAATAAATATAATAATAACGATAATAAAGATATCAATGATAATAATGATAATAACGATAATGATAATAACGACATTACCGATAATTTCGATAATAAGAATAATAATATTAACGATAATTTCGATAATACCATTAACAATATTACAGTTATTATCGATATTAATTGTAATAATAATAAAGATAACAACGATAATAGTGATAAAAATATTAATAAAAAAATAGAAAATAAAGATAATAACGATGACAACAATAATTATAATAACAATATAAACGATAATAACGATAATAACGATAATAATGATAGTAACTATAATAACGATTACAACAATAATGACGATAATTATAATAACGATAATACCGATAATAATGATAATTACAGTAATAATAATAGTAATAATAAAGATGATAACAATAATAACTATTGTAATGATTATAACGATAATAATATTAATAATTTTAAAATAAATAACGTTAATAACGATAATAATATTAACAATAATAACGATAACAACGATAATAAGGATAATAGTAATAACGATAATAACGACAATAATAATTATAAAGATATTGATATAAACGATAATAACAATAATAATAATAATAGTAATAATAATAAAAACGATAATGACGATAATTACGATATTAATAATGATAATAATAAAAATAATAAAGATAATAACGGAAATAATAATAATAATAATAAAAATAATAATAATAATAATAACAATAATAAAGATAATAATGACAATTATAATACGAATAATAATAATAATAATAATATCAATAATAAAGAAAAGAACGCTAATAATAATAGTCATAATATCTATAATGACCCTAATAACGGTAACAACAACAATAATAAATAGGAATATATCGATAATATTGATAATGATAATAACAGTAATAAAAATAATAACAATAATAATGATAATAACAACCATATTAATAAAAATAATAACTATAATGACGATAATAACGATAATAACAATAATAACGATAATTGCGATTATAATAAAATGATTATAATAAAAATTAGCGATAAAATCGATAATATTAGTAATAATAATAACGACAATAACGATAATAACGACAATAATAGTATTAATAATAACAATATTATGAATAATAACTATAAGAACGATAGTAAAAATAATACTAGTAGTAAAAAAGGAATAAATATTGTATCGATAAAAACGAATTTAACGATAACAATAATGACGATAATTACGATAATATCGATAATAATAATAACAATAATAACTTCAATACCGAAAATAACGATTGAATCGTTAACAATAATAACGATAATAATGGTAATATCGATAAAAACAATAACGATATTAACGATAATATTGACAATCTTAAAGATAATAATGATAATAATTTTAAAACGATAATAATTATCATAGTAATTGTAGTAAAAACGATAATAACGATTATAATGTAAATAATAATAATAACAACATCGATAATAACGATAATAACGGTAATAACGATAATAATAATAGTAAAAATATCAATAATAACAATAATAACGATAATAACGATAATAACTGTAATAATAATAATAATAGCGACATTATTAACTATAATAAATATAATAACGATATGGTATTAACGATAAAGACGACAATAGTAGAAATAGTAATAACGATAATAAAAATAATAACTGCAATAAAAATAATAATAATAAAGATAATAACGATATTATCGAAAATAACGATAAAAGCAATAAGAATAATAATAATAAGAACAATAACAACAATTATAAGGAAAATAAACATAATAACAATAACGATAATACGACAATAATAATAACAAAAATAATAACGATAATAACGATAACAACAATAATAACGATAATAAGTATATTAAATATATCAATATTAACGAAAATAACGTCCATTTCGAAATTATAAATAGCAATATGAAAGATAGTAACGATATTATCGAAAATAACGATAATAACGATATTAGTAGTAACAATAATAACGATTATAACGATAATAGCGATTATAACGATAATAATGACAGTAATAATAATAATAATAATAAGAATAATATTAACGATCACAACGAAAATAATAATAATAATAGTAGTAATATTAACAATAATAACAGTAATAACGATAAAAAAGATAATAACAATAATTACAGATATAACAATTATAATAATAACGATAAAAGCGATAATATTAGTAATAATAATAACGATAATATCGACAATAATACTAATAACTATAATAACGATAATAACCATAATAACGACAATAATGATAATAGCGATAATAACAATAATAATAATAATAATTATAATAATAATAAAAATTACGAAAATAACGATAATAACGATAATAATAATAATAACACTAACAATATTAATAATAGCAATAGTAAATATAATAACGATTATGTCGATAATAATAAAAATAAATATAACGATAGTACCGATAATAAAGGTAATAACGATATTAATAGTAGTAAAAATAGAGGTAATAACGATAATAAGGACAATAACATTAAAGTTAATAACGGTAAAACGACATTAACGATAATAATAATTACAATTATATAGATAATATTGGAAATAACGATAATGTCGATAAAAAGGACAATAATAATAATAATAATAATAACAATAATATTGATAATAACGATAACAACGATCATAACGAAAATAATAATAATAATAATAATACCGTTAATTAGGTTGATTACGAAAATAACGGAAATAACCACAATAACGGCAAAATCGATAATTAACGATATAATCGATAATAACAAAATTAACGAAAATAACGACAATAATGACATTAAATATAATAATATTAACGATAGTGACGGCAGAAGTAATAATACTGTTAATGGCAATAACGATAATAACGATAAAAAGTATAATAATAATTACATTAAAAACGATACCAACGATAAAAGTAATAATAATAATAACGAAAATAAGGATAATAATGATGTCAACGATAATAATAATAACAATAATAAGGATAATAACAATATTAATAATGAAGTAAATAAGGATAATATCGAAGACAACGATAATAATAATA
Source organism: Vespa crabro (assembly GCF_910589235.1). NCBI lineage: Eukaryota > Metazoa > Arthropoda > Insecta > Hymenoptera > Vespidae > Vespa > Vespa crabro. The sequence goes on from NW_025813595.1 coordinate 5,156,506, forward strand.
ACAATAATAAAGATAATAACGATAAAAACGATTATACAGATTATAACATTAACGATAATAACGATAATAGTAATAATAATAAGAAAAATAATAAAGATAAAACGATAAAAATGATAATAATATAATAACGAAAATAACAATAATAACTGTAATAATAATAACAGTATTAACGTAAATGGTGACAATAAATAAAATGAATTTAATAACGATAATAACAATGAAAATAATGGATATAATACATATATTAAAGTTAGTAACGATAATAACGATAATAATAATAACAATAATAACAATAAATACGACAATAACGACAATAATAATAATAATATTAACGTAAATAGAGATTATTACTATTTCAAAGATAATAATAATAACAATAATAACGATAAAAACGAAATTAATGATGATAACAATAATAACGATAACAACGATAAAAACGATAATAATAATCAAAATAATAACGAAAATAAGGATTAAAACGATAACAACTATAATAATAATAATAATAGTAATAAAGGCAGTAACGATATTATCGACGTTAGCGATAATAACATTAATATCGATAAGAAAATTACGATATTAACAATTACAGTAATAATAATAATAATATAGATTGTAACAAAAATAACGATAATGACGATGAAAATAATAACAATAATAACGATAAAAACGATATCAACGATAACAGCGATAATAATGATAATTACAATAATAATAACAATAATAACGATTATAACAATTATAATGCGAACATTAATAATGATAATAACTGTGATAACTTTAATAATAATAATAACATAATAAATTATTATAACTGTAATAATCATAATAATAATAACAATAAAAACGACATAAAAACGATAATAAAAATATTTATAATAATAACGAAAAGAAGGATAATCACGATGAAAGCGACAATAATAATAACAATAATAATGAGAATATCGATAATAACGATAATAATATTAACAAAATTAACGACAATATTCATAATA